>NC_047035.1:116186659-118679609 GCF_011762595.2 Tursiops truncatus
GCCACCTGGACTGCCGGGGGCCACCCAAGACTTTCCCGCGTGGCTGCCAGGGACCACCTGCCCATCACCCTCTACTGAGAACCGCAGGGCGCCTCCAGCTGTCCAGCAAACACACAGCCTCCCCAGGCCTTTCCTTCTTTGTCGTTTTATTGAAAATCACTCTCCAATCCAATTGTCCTGTATCCCTACAGCCACCACTCTGCCATCACACCTGGACGACAGCCCCTCCTCCTAATTCTCCCCCTCCCACCCTGGGTTTCTTGTCTTCTCCATGCAGCCCCTCTGTCCCGTGGCCCTGGGCCTCAGCATCTGCCCACCTTTTCACCTCAGGGTCCTCACACACGCTGTTCCCTCTGTCTAGAAAGCCCCTCCCCATTTTATCTGGCTGCCTTCTCTCCATCCCAGTTAAAATTCCCCTTTCTCAGAAAGGTGTTCCTGGACTTCCCTGGTGGCACAGTGGTTAAGAATCTGCCTGCCAATGCAGGGGACACGGGTTCGAGCCCTGGTCTGGGAAGGTCCTACATGCCGCGGAGCAACTAAGCCCGCGTGCTACAACTACTGAAGCCCACGTGCCAAGAGCCCATGCTCTACAACAAGAGAAGCCACTGCAGTGAGAAGCCCGTGCACCACAAGAAGAGCAGCCCCCACTCGCCGCAACTAGAGAAAGCCCACGCGCAGCAACGAAGACCCAATGAAGCCAATAAATAAATAAATTTATACTAAAAAAAAAAAAAAAGAAAGAAAGGTGTTCTCTGGGCAACCCCTTAACCCTGGCAATCTAAATCAGTCTTCTGTTTATTCCGTAACAGCTCCCCGCCCTCCTGGGAGAGTGCTTTCTCCACACCCACTCTCTCTAAGGGTCTCTGCCTGGCTCTCCCTTCCTGCTGGAGCCACTCACGGGACAGGGTCAGTTTTCTACCTTTTGGGCTCCCACCTTGCACCCCACATGCTCCTCCCCACACTGAGGAGAGGCACAGGGTGAGTTTCATTGACTCCATACTTCCAGAGCCCCTGTGGGCACCCAGCCCTGTGCCCGGCTGCCCTCAGGGAGCTGAGGTCTATGGAGAGCCACACAGGTTGGGGTGGGATGGTGTGGGAAAGGCAGCTCACAGAGGGAGGGATGCCAATTCTGCGGGGCAGGGGCTCTGAGTCACCAGGGGAGGCCTCTCCAAGGAGGCAGCCTTCGCCAGGCAGCAAGGGCAGCGGAGGGCGCGAGGTGGCCCAGGGTGGAGGAACAGCCCATGCCAAAGCACAGAGGTGGGACGGGCCTGGGTGCTCAGAGGTAAGTGGGGTAGGGGGTGGGCTGGGGTCAGCATGCCTGAGCAGACGGAGGAAGAAGCCCGCACCTGATGTCGGATGTTTTCACTCAGCAGCTGGTACTCCAGGGAGGCAGGGTTCCCGAGTGCCGCTGAGAAGGCTTCATTGGTGATCGTGAAGGTCACAGAGTGAGTCACTCGACTGGGTCCTGGGGAGGGGGAGCCTGAGTCCTGCAATGAGACAGCCTGGCCAGGGTGAGGCAGGAAAGACAACTGGGAGGAGGCGGCACCTCCAGGGACGCTGGGGCAGCCGGTGGGAAGGCCAGAGACACATCCGAGGGAGCGGGTGGTCAAGGGGGCTGGGTTGGCAGGGACCACCGGCCCAGGCTGGACTGTCCACTGAAGAGCAGCCATCCCTGTAACCACCAGAGGTGGCAGGGAAGGTGGGACGCTGGAAACACTGAAGATAAGGCCTGAGGTTGGAGGTGGGAGCTCAGATGCAGAAGCATCTCCGGAGAGGTTCTGGCTCCGGTGGTGAAGGGGGAAACTGGGGCCAGGACTGGTGATGGTGAGGTTAGTGCAGGTGACGGGGATGAGGGTGGGGACGACAGTGGCAGCGATGCTGATGACGACTGTGAAGAGGGTACCGCTGAGGGCAATGGCAACATTGAAGGACCACTGGGTGCTGGGCCCAGACTGGACGCCAGACCACTTCTGGGTGAGCCTGAGCCCGCTGTGAGCGCTGTGGAGGCCGTGTCCAGCCCTGACCACACTGTTGCTACAGGGAGAAGAGGCTCTGTGGCAGCCAACGTGTTACTGATCGATGTAAATGCAAGTGGGCCCTGGGGTGCTGAGGACATGGCCTTCTCTGGGGCCTTTGGAGTCAATGTCAGAAGTGGGGCGGCCCCTGGGCTGAAGTTGCTGGCCTTGGTGGGGCTGGGCACAGCGGGGCAGCCTGTGGAACTAGGTGACCAAGATCTCCTCTCCAGGTCCAGCCACGTAGGACACTGGCTGGAACTCAGGGGCCCTGTGGGCTGCAGGCTCAGCCACTGCTGATGGAGCTGGTCTGGGTGTGGCCCTGCCTGAGACCCCAGTGGTTCCCAAAGGGGCAGGCTGGTCCGAGTGGAGAGGCAAGTCCAGGAGCGAGCCTAGAAGAGCCTGCTGGTCCCCAGGTGCCTCTGGAGAAAGGGCTTCTCCCTTCCTGCCAGGAGCCTCCCCTGGCCTCTTGGCTGCGGGAAAAACTCCAGCGAGGACTGTCACCAAGGCATTTAATGATGGGAGGACTATCTTCTTGCTGTCCCCCTGCAAAGCAGATGTGCCAGAAGCCAAGGGAGATGGACCCAGGTCTTTGTGAGGAGGAAGACGGGGCAGGGCGGAAGCCGAGACCACCGGGACAGCTGCAAAACAGGAGAGGCCCGTTTTGCCAGCCGCTAGGGGGTGGGATTGGCCCACAGCCTCTTAGATGCCGGCCCTCCCTGCCTCCACCCTCCTTTAGGGCGCCTGAGGAGACCCAAACCCTGGCCCCGGCTCTGCCCCAAACCACTGGGCTACCTCTGGAGAAACTTCCTTTCTCTGGCCCTAGCCCACCAGAGACACTGGAACTCTGCCCTGCCACCAGAAAGGGGGACAGTGAGGGTAAAGGGGCATACCTCAAGGGTCCCTCTCTTCTCTCCCATCCCAGCTCCACCCCATGGCAGGACCCCTCCTCAAAGGAGTCTTTTCTGGTGAGATCCAGGCTGCTTGAGGATGCTGGGAAGTGCTGTTCAACCTCCAGCAAGGAAACAAGGCAATTACCTTATTCCATTCCCAGAACACAGGATGCTTCTGGAGGGCTGAAGGGGGGTGGGGGGATGGGGAGGGGACCCATCTTTGAAAGCTGTAATACCACACCTGGCTACAAGGGTGCACTGAGCCCCTTGGGGGCCAGCCCCATGCCAGGTTCCCCCAAGTGGGTGACGTTGAGTGCCCTCATGGAGCCCCAAGTGTGGGGGACTGAGCAGGGGATCCTGGCCCCCTCTCAGGATCCTCCGAGCTGACCAAAGCCAGGCTGACATGAAGACAAGGAAGGTCAGCCCTGATGTGGGAGCCATGGAAGTCCCCCAGGTGAGCGGGCAGGGTCTAGGACAGGCCCCCCACCCCCAGGGGCCGCACCTTCACTTACCAGCCAGGAGAAGCCCAGCGGCTGGAAGCCACTGCCCGTTCATGCTGATGGCTCCGGCTCAGGCTGCCAAGCCTCCAGGACCAGATGCAAGGTGGCAGAGGGAAGACTCCGCTCGGATCCCCCTTCAGAAAAGGAAGGTTGCCCAGCTGTGAGCTCTGGTTAGCTGAAGCCTCCAGCCACTCCCTGAGCTGCGTCTGCCCGGCCCCTTTCCACACTTCTGCCCTGCAGCTCAGCTGCCAGCCGCTGCTGCCTGACCCTCCAGCAAAGTCCTTCTCCCTTTGGGCTGCAGACTCTGTTGAACGTGCCAGCCCCACAGCCCGAGAGGTTATAGGCCTGAAAACCTATTGAAGAAGAATGAAAAGTTCTGTCCAGTCTTCAAATGTGAGGTGGGTGCTCTTCGTGGACGTGGTGAGGGTCTCAGTGGTGCAGATGATCCGGGCGCGGGTGGGGGTGTTAGTGGTGCTGACGGTGGGGTGGGGTGGCTATGGCGACAGTGGCAGTCACGGTAGAGCTGTGATGATGGCAGAGGTGCTAACCGTGGTGGGAGCTCTGCTGGTGTCCAGGTAGAATGGGACTTAGGGGAGGGCAGTGACACTGACAGCCATGCCCCATCCCCTGCCCCAGCTCCTGAGGCACTTTGGTCCCTGCTCCCACCACCTTAGGCTAGGAGGGGAGTCTGGAGGAGGGCAGATCAGAGAACAGTCCCCATCTTGCCCGCCCCCACTGGGCCCCTGTGGAATCCTGGCCAGAGACCTGGACTGGGGATTTTGGGTGTGGAGATGGGTGGACTTTAGGTTGAGGGGTCCTTCCCTGGTACCCCCGCAGACCTGGCATTCTGGGCAGACCCAGAACGGTGCGGAGTCTCAACCAGAGCCTCCTCCTGGTTGCTGCAGTCATTCCTGCTTTCCGCCCGCCACCCACCTTCCTCCCCCTGCCCCTGCAGACACAGGAGGAGAAGGACCAGGGCGGCCCTAAGAAGCTTTGAGCTGCGGAGGGCAGGAAGGGCAGGGGTCTGGTGCCTTCATGGGAGCCAGCCCGGCTTGGGGCTCAGACCGTGCTCTGCATCCCTCCCCCGCCAATCCCACCCCCAGCAGCCCGAGGAAGTTTTCAGCTCTTTCAAACCTCTCCCACCAGGCTCCTGGCCTGTGTGTGACCTCCGAGAGGGTCAGTGACCTGTCTGTCCCAGGTCACTCATGACAGGCAGACCGCAGAAACCCGTTAAGGGGAGATAATCCCTAGAACCCTTCACAGCAGGAAATCAGGCTGGAAACTCGTGCCCTCCTCGCCTGCCTCTTGCCACCACCCAGCAACTCCTACCTGGAGGCACGCCTTCCTCTAAGGGAAAAATCCTCCCACGGTCCGACCCAGCCCTAACACATATATCATCCCAGGATCAGGCAAACCCCTCAGCCCAGCCCTTTCCCTCTGCTCAATCACAGCTCAACTGCTTTGTAAACCTGCACTCCTGTGTCTGCACACCCAGAGGCTGCCGTCTGCACCCCAGCCCCTTCGGGGTGAAGAGGTTAAGAGTCCAGGCCTGGCCAGGTTATGAGGTGGATGCCCTCCTTAGGGCAGGCTTTGGTCTTTGACAACTTATACCTCCAGTCCTAGTTCCATTGCCCCCATTCTCCCACCTGCCCTTCCATAAGCGGCCCCCCCCGCCCCAACTCTGGCCTGTGACCCCATCTCCCAGGCCAGCCAACCCACTCTGGCACCCCCATTCCATCTCCCTTGCCTGTGCTCCCAGGATGCCCAGGTCTTACCTGGTGATGCCAGGAAGCCTCTGTCTCCAGAGATGTCAGTGTTCCACAAAGGAGGGAGTGATTGCAGAAACCCCAACCTCTGCGCAGGCTGGCAGGTCCGCCCCCTTCCCAGGCACCCTCAGGGCCAGGAAGATTTGATTTCTGATGGCTCCAGTCCAAGAGCAAAGGCCACTCACACCCCAGGACACTGGGTCCTCATCTCCCGGCCCCTTCAGCGCCCCTCCTGGCCAGGCCAGGCCGGTCTAGGCGAGGCTGGGGCCAAAGCTGGGGGCAGGGCTGAAGATTCTCTCAGCTCTGAGGCCGGCTTCACAGCGATGGTCAAAGCAGGAGCTCCCAGGGACAGGAGAGGGATGACGGACAGAAACATGCCTGAAGACCACTGCACACCACCAGGCAAGGGCTCTGGGTTCAGGCTCCAGTGGTGGGAGATGAGCACGTGCTCACTCTCCCCATTCAAACCCCTGCTGATCAAGAACAATTTTACAGAGAAAGCTCAATCAAGAGCTAGAGATCAGGGCTCAGCCTGCGTCTAGGATCAGGGCTTAGGTTACGCACAAGGATGGGGCTCAGTCTATGACAGGGCTGGTACTGGAATTTGCACTTGAGCTGGGCTAGACCTGGGGTCTCGCTGCTCTTCCCTTGCGCTCCAACAGGATGTCCATCCCAACACCTGAAATAAACTGTTCCTCGTACCTGAAATAAATTGAGTGGGAATTCTAGCTTGAGATCAAGGATTTCAATACAAGAACTTTTAGAAGATTCACAGCGTCTGGGGCAGGATAGGGATCTGGTACCAAGGGCTGGTTAGTATTCCTCTTCTTGTGGAGCAGCTCAAGCCCCTCAACCAGGCCCTTCCCTGGCACTGCAGCCGGTGCCAGTGCCTCCCTCCTCCTCCTGAGTTCCACAGCCCTGAGAGGACCACAGTCTAGCGCGATTATAGTCTGACTGTTCTGCGTAAGAGCTCTGCACCGCCCCCATGCCCCATTCCTAACACAGCGGAGTCCAGAGGGGAGCCCTCTCCCTCTGTGATCATCGGGAGTGGTGGCTTCCTGGGGCAGGAGGAGGGTCTGCACTGGGGGTCATCCTGTGACCCTAGTCCAGCACCAGAAGAGAGGGTGTGTGGAGACCCAAAGAGTCCTGGAGAACATGACAGCAGTGGGCAAGGTGGGACCCCAAAGGGAGGAACAGGACAGGTGGTCCCAGGGCTGACCAGGCAGACATTTGCCTAGACACAGCGGCAGTGGGGCTGGCAGATGCTCAGCTTCGCCTATGTACCTTCCGGAGGTAAGGCCTCGCCAGCTTCGCAGGTGGGCCTCCCCTTCCTGGCTCTCTCTCCCGGGCTCCCAGCCCTCTGGTGGAGGAGTGGGGGTGGGGTGAGGGATCAGCTTACACTCCTCATGTGCCCCTTGTCATGTGCCTGCCCGATCCAGACCTTATTCCCGCCCCCCCCCCCACCCCGTCTGTTACCTTGCTCCTCAGAGAAGTGTTGCTATTATGGCCCAAGGGCTCCAGCCACTTGACCAGGACAGAATAGGGGGCTCACAGGAGGAACAGAGAGAAGAGTATGGGGGAGTGACTTTACACCTGTAAGTACTGGAGATGTCAGGGAAGGCTTCCTGGAGGAGAGGGGGGAGGACAGGATAGGAAAGGGGAGGGCACTAGCAGAGACCACTAGTTGTCCCTGAATATTCCTCCTCCCGTTCTTCATTACTAATACAATCCCTTATTTTTTTTAATTTATTTTTTGGCTGTGCCGTGCAGCATGTGGGATCTTAGTTTCTCAGTTCCCCGACCAGGGATCGAACCCGTGCCCCCTGCATTGGGAGCGTGGAGTCTTAACCACTGGACCACTAGGGAAGTCCCCACTATCCCTTATTCTTAGCTGGGCATGGGGTGGTCCAGAATAAAGACTGTATTTCCTAGCCTCCCTTGTAGTGGGTGTGACCATGTGACCCCGTTCTGGCCAATAGGATGAGTGCCGTGAGGGATGTACGGTAAGTGTCCCCAAAAGGAAAAGGTGTTACTCTTTGTCCTTCTCCTTCTTTCCGACTGAAATGTGAAACTCAAGCTCTTGGACCATGAAGTAGAGGCTGTGAGTGGAAGATGGTGGAACAAAAAAGGAAGGTCCTAGACATCCTTGTAAAGTCACCTGACCGACCGTGGACTCACCACCTCCAAACTTGTTTTGTGTGAGAGAGAAATAAATGTCTGTCTTATTCAAACCACTGTTATTTGGGGTTTCCTGGGTTGTTTTTTTTTTTTTTTTACTGTCCTAGCCTTGACTTTACACCTCTGTTGGGTAGAAACTTTGCACGGCCTCCCTTCTCTGACTCAGCAGCCCCCAACTCAGCCAACCTGAGCGGGGCTCCCTCAGTGGGGGCAGTGGACGTCTTTGGGGCGTGCATCTCTTTCAGGCAGCCCAGTCTTTTAGGCGCTCTTAGCCCTTCATGATTTTCCTCTCTTCACCCTTCTCCATGTCTCCCCAGCAAGCACCCTCCACTTGAGCTAAGTGGGAACCCTCATCCTTTCCAGGTTCATTTCCAACTCCATGCTTTTGCTCCTGTCTCAAGAAGGAGTAGGCAGTATGAACTGCCCATTAACCAAGGAAGAAATTGGAAAAAGTGCAATTTTTACCTTTAATAAAAACTCTGGCTGCAGAGAAACAAAAATCTGCTTGAAGCTGTCAGTGGGTCAACACAATAGTGAAGAATTCCTAGAGCAAGATACAGGAGGAGAGGGCTTCCCTGGTGGTGCAGTGGTTGAGAGTCCGCCTGCCGATGCAGGGGACGCGGGTTCGTGCCCTGGTCCGGGAAGATCCCACATGCCGCAGAGCGGCTGGGCCCGTGAGCCGTGGCCGCTGAACCTGTGCGTCTGGAGCCTGTGCTCCGCAACGGGAGAGGCCACAGCAGTGAGAGGCCCGCGTACCGCAAAAAAAAAAAAAAAAAAAATGGAAACACTCTCAGAGGATGGTTGCAAAACTCTTGCCTTCAAGCCTGACTGGGGCAAGGGCTATTCATGAAAAGCAGAAGCTCTTGAGTTCTTAAACCCATTTGAAGAAGCCAAGCGAACGTATGAGGAGGGTTTAAAACACAAAGCAAACAATCCTCAGCTCAAAGAGTGTTTACAGAGTATATGGAGGCGTGGCCGGCAGACAGGAAAGTCATGACCCCTTCCAACATGTCCAGTCTGTACCAGAAGTTGGAGCGTGATCCCAGGACAATACCTCCACCACCACCTCCTCCCAGAAAGGAGACCAAGCCAGAGCCAATGGAAAAAGATCTTCAGGAGAGTAAGAAGCAGGCACTGAAAGGAAAAGAATTGGGGAATGATGCTTGTAAGAAGAAAGATTCTGACGCAACCTTGAAGCTCTATGACAGAGCCACAGGCCTGGACCCCACCAACATTACTTTTGTGACCAACCAAGCAGCCGTGTACATTGAAAAGGGCAACTACAGTGAATTCCGGGAGCTTTTTGAGAAGGCCATTGAAGTTGGCCCAGAAGACTACCGACAGACTACCAGAGCTTATGCTCAAATTGGCAACGCCTATTTCAAAGAAAAGTACAAGGGTGCCATACATTTCTACAACAAGTCTCTGGCAGAGCACTGAACCCCAGATGTGCTCAAGAAATGCCAACAGGAAGAGAAAATCCTGCAGGAGCAGGAGTGACTGGCCTACATAAACCCTGAGTGGGCTTTAGAGGAGAAGAACAAAGGCAATGCATGTTTTCAGAAAAGGAACTATCCCCAGGCCAGGAAGCATTAAATGGAAGCCATCAAACAGAACTCAAAAGATGCTAAATGGTACAGCAATCAAGCTTCCTGCTATAGCAAACTCTTGGAGTTTCAGATGGCACTCAAGGACTGGGAGGAATGTATCCCGCTAGAGCCAACGTTCATCAAGGGCTATACATGGAAAGCAGCTGCCCTAGAAGTGACGAAAGACTACCCAAAGGCCACAAATGTCTACCAGAAGGCATCAGACCTGGACGCCAACTGTAAAGGAAGCAGCAGATGGTTACCAATGCTACCTCATGGCCCAGTACAACCAACACGACAGCCTGAAGATGTGAAGTGATGGGCCGTGGCTGCCTTGAGGTGCAGCAGATAATGAATGACCCGGCCATGCAGCTTATCCTGGAACAGGTGCAGCAGTACCCCTAGGAATGTAAATTGGTGCAGCCACTATGGAAAACAGCATGGAGGTTCCTCAAAAAACAGAATTGCCATATGATCCAGCCATCCCACTCCTGGGCATATATCCAGAGAAAACTATAATTTGAAAAACATGCACCCCTATGTTCATAGCAGCACTATTTACAATAGCCAAGACATGGAAACAACCTAAATGTCCATCGACAGATGAATGGATAAAGAAGATGTGGTACATATACACAATGGAATATTACTCAGCCATAAAAAAGGATGAAATAATACCATTTGCAGCAACATGGATGGACCTGGAGATGATCATACTAAGTGAAGTAAGTCAGACAGAGAAAGACAAATACCATACGATATCACTTATATGTGGAATCTAAAATATGATACAAATCAACATATCTACAAAACAAAAAGACACTCACAGATATAAAGAACAGACTTGTGGTTGCTGAAGTGGGGTGGGTAGGAGAAGGAAGGATTGGGAGTTTGGGATTAGCAGAGGCAAACTATTATATACAGGATGGATAAACAAGGTCCTACTGTAGAGCACAGGGAACTATATTCAATATCCTGTGACAAACCATAATGGAAAAGAATATGAAAAAAAACATAATGGAAAAGAAATATCCTGTGACAAACCATAATGGAAAAGAATATATATATATATACACACACACCACACACACACACATATATATATGGGACCTGGGCCCCTTTGCTCAGTGCTGCAGTGCTTGCACCTGGACACACATCTCCTCGAGCAACAAAATACAAAGGAAGTATCAATATAAGGGACTAAAAATAACTGCATGCATGCACAGTTGGGGCAAATTCTGGACAACGAGATACAAAAGACCAAAAAGCCCAACTGCCACTTCTGAAGAGCTGACAGCAAAAGCAGGGGACTGCACATGCCCCCTGCACACAACACCACCAAAGGGATGGGCAAACCTCCTAAGCCACCCCTCTGGCCCGACCCCTTGTCACACCCCTACCCTCACCCCATATTAGAAACCTGCTCGCCCCACCTCAGAGTGAGCAAGTAAGGGAACCTGTTGTTTGTTCTCGCTCCCCCCCTGCTGTGGCAGGAGCCCCAATAAAGCCTTGCCTGAATTTCTTGTCTGGCCTCTGATCAACTTCTATTGATTAAGGAGGCCAAGAACCCTGATCGGTAACATACTTTGTGGGCCAAGAACCCTGATCAGTAACATAATTTGTGGTGACACCACGAAGAGACTATTGTCCCCTTCCCAGGAGAGGATCTGGGCACCTCCGGAACCACTGAACGCAGCTACCCTGTGGTGACAAGCGGCCGCCTGAACCTCTTGTTTCAGCGTCACCACGTTTGGTTAAGTCTGCCTTCCTGGCCCCTGAGGGCCTCAGTACCCTCATTCAGGCAACGTTTTTCCCCTCTCATTCTTTTTCCCTCACCACTTTCCCTTTCCCCTTTGTTCCTTTCCCTCTCCTGAAATCTCTCTACTTCTCTCTCTGTCCTCTCTTCTGTCCTCTCTTACTTCTGTCCTTTCCTTCCAAGAAAGTGGACATGAGGCAGCCACAGCATCACTCCTCTCAGCCTGTGAGACCTGCTCCCTCTGGCTGGCAATGGCTCACCTTGACAGGTGACAAGCAGAGGTGGGAGAGGCTCACCTCACACCTTGGTCCAGTGGGCTCTCCCCGACTGGAGATTTGTGAGTGATAGAGGTTCAAACCTCATATCGTGTAGCATCTGGAAGTCTGATCGTCCCAATATTCTTGCCTTTATTTTCCTGCCTCCAAGAGAAGTCCTGTTGGGAACGGGCTGAAGCAGCAGATTTCTATATACTGGTGTACACGTGGGTGAGAGTCCCACCTGTGGGTTGGGGACCCACAGATGACGTACAACTGGCTGGTTTCCAGGCTTGATCACCTGGTGGGCAGTGGACCGGGTGCTCCCTCCTTCACTGGCCCTTTCTGGAAGCGCACAGATTGTTGCCTGAATAGACACCGACAGGGGGCAGGTTGAAATAGCAA
This sequence comes from Tursiops truncatus, assembly GCF_011762595.2. Classification (NCBI taxonomy): domain Eukaryota; kingdom Metazoa; phylum Chordata; class Mammalia; order Artiodactyla; family Delphinidae; genus Tursiops; species Tursiops truncatus. Next base: position 116,198,013 of record NC_047035.1, read on the forward strand.
TCTCTGTCTCTTTCTCTCTTTCAGTCTTTTCTGTCCCTCCTCCCTTTACCTCTCCTTTGGTCCTCACGCTTATACTTCCATCCCCCTTCATCCTGAAGACTCCTTGTTTGTATCTTTAAGTTTCTGTCATTGGTACTTGTTTTTTTTTGGCTGCATTGGGTCTTTGTTGCTGTGTGTGGGCTTTCTCTAGTTGCAGCAAGCGGGGGCTACTCTTCATTGAGGTGCACGGGCTTCTCATTGCAGTGGCTTCTCTTGTTGCGGAGCTCGGGCTCTAGGCGCACAGACTTCAGTAGTTGTGGCACACAGGCTCCGTAGTTGTGGCTCACGGGCTCTAGAGAGCAGGCTTCAGTAGTTGTGGCACACAGGCTCAGTAGTTGTGGCTCGCGGGCTCTACAGTGCAGGCTCAGTGGTTATGGCACACGGGTGCGCACGGGCTTAGTTGCCCTGCGGCATGTGGGATCCTCCTGGACCAGGACTCAAACCCATGTCCCCTGCATTGGCAGGCAGATTCCCAACCATTGCACCACCAGGGAAGCCCCCTGGTACATGTTTTTGAAAGGACCTTTGTTTTATGTAGTTTTGTCTGTCTAACTGCTCGTGCAAGTCTCTGCCAACATTGTGAGCATGGTGGAACATTTACACCTTGAAATGAAAATGCAGCCCACATAAACTGAGACTCCAGCCTTGGGTTACTTAGTGAGATTTTTTGTTTTTTTAATTAATTTATTTATTTGGTTGTGCTGGGTCTTAGTTGCGGCAGGCGGATTCCTCAGTTATGGCGTGTGAACTCTTAGTTGCGGCATGCATGTGGGATCTAGTTCCCTGACCAAGGATCGAACCCAGGCCCCCTGCATTGGGAGCGTGGAGTCTTATCCACTGCGCCACCAGGGAAGTCCTACTTAGTGAGATTTTATTTTATTTTTTTGCGGTATGCGGGCCTCTCACTGTTGTGGCCTCTCCCGTTGCAGAGCACAGGCTCCGGACGCACAGGCTCAGCGGCCATGGCTCACGGGCCCAGCCACTCCGCAGCATGTGGGATCTTCCCGGACCAGGGCACGAAACCGTGTCCCCTGCATCGGCAGGCAGACTCTCAACCACTGCGCCACCAGGGAAGCCCTACTTAGATTTTAAAGAGCAAAAAAAGAAGAGAGGAGCTTGCCTCTCTCTCCTCTGCCTTTGTAACGTAATTCTGCCTGGGCTCTCAGGAACCACCTGATTCATCTGTAGTCCCCCAGACTGAGGTGAAAAGAAAAAAGAGGGTTTTTAAATTCAAGCGGGAAAACTCTGAGATCTCTGGTTCTGTCTTTACGTAAAAACTAACTTGTAAATAAGCTGTATTTAATTAACTTAAAGAAAATTGAGTACTTATATACATTCTCAGAAATTTAAAAGAAAACTCACCAGAATATATTTCAGGTTCATGTGATCTGGGAAATATTCAATATTGAATTAATATCTGATATTAGAGCTAGCTTAAGCTTATGGGTTTAACTAATACAGACCTGTCTTTAGAGTCATCAACATTATTTATTTATTTTTGGCTACATTGGGTCTTCGTTGTTGCCTGCGGGCTTTCTCTAGTTGCGGCAAGCGGGGGCTGTTCGTCATTGCAGTGCACGGGCTTCTCATTGCAGTGGCTTCTCTTGCTGCGGAGCACGGGCTCTAGGCGCGTGGGCTTCAGTAGTTTTGGCTCGTGGGCTCTAGAGTGCAGGCTCAGTAGTTGTGGTGCACGGGCTTAGTTGCTCCGCGGCATGTGGGATCTTCCTGACCAGGGCTCAAACCCGTGTCCCCTGCATTGGCACGTGGATTCTTAACCACTGGGTCAGCAGGGAAGTCCCAGGAGTCCCAGTATGTAGGGTTACTGAAAGTTAATAAGTGCATATTGTTTCTGTTATGAAATTTGTCAACAGGGAAGATAATCTCATATGATTAAATTTTTAAGTAAAGGTAACTGAGATAACAGCTTTTTGGTAAACTCTATAGGAATAATTATGTTTTGGAAATGTCCATCTAAATAGTCTCTCCAAATTTTGGTAGGGTGAAACTAAATTAAGTTAAATGATAGGAACTCATTGAGTATCCAGGCCATTTCAAATAAGACGAAATATTGGAATATTAATTGCTAAACAGGTCTAAATTTACCTACTTTTCTCTTCTTGTGAGAGAGAAACTAAAGCTGTTTGGTGCTGCCTTGAGATGTTCTCTACCAATCTACAGAATGCTAATGTAAAAGATAGTTCATGGTTCCTTAAGGAAAGTAGGATGTTTGTTTTCAGAAAAGAAGGTATGAAGAATGGAAATATATTTCGTTAAAGGAAAAAGGGTGATTTTTGTCCTAGAGCTGGTTATTTTTGAATGGAAAGAATAAGGGACAGGATAATATGGCTACAGAAAGCTGCAGAAGGTTTGTGGGAAAGGAACATTGAGAAAAGAATTTTGTACATGGTCAGGATTTTCTAAAGTTATGTTAAATTTAATTAGGTAAATGGATTTTCTTAAGAGTAGGCTTATGCAAGACTGGATTTTGTTTCTCTCTCTCATAAGAGAACAAAGCTTTCCTGGAATGCTGCTTTTGATAACAGATTGTGTGAGTTTCTGTGCCTTTAAGTGATCTGTTTTTATTTATTTTTAAAATAATTTTTTAAAAATTTATTTTTATTTTTGGCTGCCTTGGGTCTTTGTTGCTGCATGCGGGTTTTTCTCTAGTTGTGGTGAGCGGGGCCTACTCTTCATTGCAGTTGGCAGGCTTCTTATTGGGTGGCTTCTCTTGTTGCAGAGCACGGGATCTAGGTGCACGGGCTTCAGTAGTTGTGGCACTTGGGCTCAGTAGTTGTGGCTCGCAGGCTCTAGAGTGCAGGCTCAGTAGTTGTGATGCATGGGCTTAGTTGCTCCACGGCATGTGGGATCTTCCCGGACCAGGGCTCGAACCTGTGTCCCCTGCACTGTCAGGCAGATTCTTAACCACTGCGCCACCAGGGAAGTCCCTGTTTTTACTTTTGAAATCTTTTTTTCACCTTAGCTCAAGGAATAATTGTTTCACAGCGACCTACAATTCTATCCAACAAGGTGTTTTAAAACTTCTCAAAAGTTTTGACAGACTTCCCAAATGTGAAATTCTAATTAAAGTTCTTTTGACCTCCAGCTAACTTTTGGATGCTTCAAACAGCCCCTGGAGCACCCCAAAGAGAGATCCTAAACTAATTGGGTTCATTTGGTATGTTAAATTACATGGGAAACACTGTCCAAACTTGCTGCTGCCTGTGTCAGATAGAATCATCAGGCTCTCCTCAATTTTATCATAGCCACCAAACAGATAGGGGAAAGGGTTTGGGGCTCTTCTGCTGTCTAGTCTCTCACCTTACTCTATGTCCAAAAAATCCCCTGTGGGAATACTCCAACCTCTAAGTCCTCAGGTCCTGACCCCCATGGCATCTTCCGTTGTGCCCAACTCCAATTCTTCCAGGAGTTCCTTTTTGCACCTCTAGGACTCCCTTCACTCCAGGTCTTGGCAGCCCATACCTTTTTACAAACTACCTATTGGGCTGGCCAACTCCAAGCAGTCCACATACTAGTCTTTATAGATGCTCAATTTGGAGGAATATACCCTAACATAGGGAACCTTGTTATAGGACATAAGCTTATAGACAACAGATCCCCCTCAAGGGAGAGCCCCGGCAATGCACTGGAACTGGTTCAAATGTCCCTTATTGGGGACCCCTTGCTTGAGGGACTGGTTAGGTGATGGGAGAGTAGAGGACACTCAAAATCCCATTAGGCAAGAGGGATTTCAGAGGACACTCCGACCCCCTTCTGACAAAAGCTTCCTGGTAAAATGTCTCTGGGATGTTGGACTTCATTTCTAAAAGTGCTCTTGGTTGAAGCTTACTCAACGTGGGACGATCCTCTTCTAAGCCAGAAGAAACATCTCTGGAGTGTATCCTTAAAAATTGGGAAATTTTCGATTGGTTCAAGATGGCGGAGTAGAAAGACGTGCTCTCACTCCCTCTTGCGAGAGCACCAGAATCACAACTAACTGCTGAGTGGTCATTGACAGGAAGACACTGGAACTCACCAAGGAGGATACCCCACATCCAGAGACAAAGGAGAGCCAAAATGAGACGGTAGGAGGGGCGCAATCACAATAGAATCAAATCCCATAACTGCTGGGTGGGTGAGTCACAAACTGGAGAACACTTATACCACAGAAGTCCACCCACTGGAATGAAGGTTCGGAGCCCCACGTCAGGCTTCCCAACCTGGGGGTCCGGCAATGGGAGGAGGAATTCCTAGAGAATCAGACGATGAAGGCCAGTGGGATTTGATTGCAGGACTTTGACAGGACTGGTGGAAACAGAGACTCCACTCTTGGAGGGCACACACAAAGTAGTGTGCGCGTCGGGACCCAGGGGAAGGAGCAGTGACCCCATAGGACTGAACAAGACCTACCTGCTGGTGTTGGAGGGTCTCCTGCAGAGGTGGGGGGTGGCTGTGTCTCACCGTGGGGACAAGGACACTGGCAGCAGAAGTTCTGGGAAGTACTCCTTGGCGTGAGCCCTCCCAGAGTCCGCCATTAGCCCCAGCAAAGAGCCCAGGTAGGCTACAGTGTTGGGTCACCTCAGGCCAAACAACCAACAGAGAAGGAACCCAGCTCCACCCATCAGGAGACAAATGGAGTAAAGTTTTACTCAGCTCTGCCCACCAGAGAAACAGCCAGCTCTACCCACCACCAGTCTCTCCCATCAAGAAACTTGCACAAGCCTCTTGTATAGCTTCATCCACCAGAGGGCAGACAGCATAAGCAAGAAGAATTACAGTCCTGCAGCCTGTGGAACAAAAACACATCACAGAAAGATAGACAAGATGAAAGGGCAGCGGGCTACGTACCAGATGAAGGAACAAGATAAAACCCCAGAAAAACAACTAAATGAATTGGAGATAGGCAACCTTCCAGAAAAAGAATTCAGAATAATGATAGTGGAGATGATCCAGGACCTCGGAAAAAGAATGGAGGCAAAGATCAAAAATATGCAAGAAATGTTTAACAAAGACCTAGAAGAATTAAAGAACAAACAAACAGAGATGAACAATACAATAACTGAAGTGAAAAATACACTAGAAGGAATCAATAGCAGAATAACTGAGGCAGAAGAACGGATAAGTGACCTGGAAGACAGAATGGTGGAATTCACTGCCACGGAACACAATAAAGAAAAAAGAATGAAAAGAAATGAAGACAGCCTAAGAGACCTCTGGGACAACATTAAACGTAACAACATTCACATTATAGGGGTCCCAGAAGAGGAAGACAGAGAGAAAGGACTCTAGAAAATATTTGAAGAGATTACAGTCAAAAACTTCCTTAACATGGGAAAGGAAATATCCACCCACGTCCAGGAAGTGCAGACAGTCCCATACAGGACAAACCCAAGGAGAAACATGCTGAGACACATAGTAATCAAATCAAATCAAACCCAAGGAGAAACATGCTGAGACACATAGTAAGCAAATTGACTAAAAAATTAAAGAGAAGGGAAACTCACTGAAAGCAGCAAGGGAAAAATGACAAATAACATACCAGGGAACTCCCATAAGGTTAACAGATGATTTCTCAGCAGAAACTCTGCAAGCCAGAAGGGAGTGGCATGACATATTTAAAGTGATGAAAGGGAAGAACCTAAAACCAAGATTATTCTGCTCAGCAAGGATCTTATTCAGATTCGATGGAGAAATCAAAAACTTTACAGACAAGCAAAAGCTAAGAGAATTCAGCACCACCAAACCAGCTCTACAACAAATGCTAAAGGAACTTCTCTAAGTGGGAAACACAAAAGAAGAAAAAGACCTACAAAAACAAACCCAAAACAATTAAGAAAATGGTAATAGGAACATATATATTGATAATTACCTTAAACGTGAATGGATTAAATGCTCTACCCAAAAGACACAGGCTTGCTGAATGCATACAAAAACAAGACCCACATATATGCGGTCTACAAGAGACCCACTTCAGATCTAGGGACACATACAGACTGAAAGTGAGGGGATGGGAAAAGATATTCCATGCAAATGGAAATCAAAAGAAAGCTGGAGTAGCAATACTCATATCAGATAAAATAGATTTTAAAATAAAGAATGTTACAAGAGACAGGAAGGACACTACATAATGATCAAGGGATCAATCCAAGGAGAAGATATAACAATTATGAATATATATGCACCCAACATAGGAGCACCTCAATACATAAGGCAGCTGCTAACAGCTCTAAAAGAGGAAATAAACAGTAACACAATAATAGTGGGGGACTTTAACACCTCACTTATGCCAATGGACAGATCATCCAGATGGAAAATTAATAAGGAAACACAAGCTTTAAATGTCACAATAGACCAGATAGATTTAATTGATATTTATAGGACATTCCATCCAAAAACAGCAGATTACACTTTCTTCTCAAGTGTGCATGGAACATTCTCCAGGATAGATCACATCTTGGGTCACAAATCAAGCCTCAGTAAATTTAAGAAAATTGAAATCATATCAAGCATCTTTTCTGACCACAATGCTATGAGACTAGATATCAATTACAGGGAAAAAAACGTAAAAAACACAAACACATAGAGGCTAAGCAATACGTTACTAAATAACCAAGAGATCACTGAAGAAACCAAAGAGGAAATCAAAAAATACCTAGAGACAAATGACAATGAAAACACGACAATCCAAAACCTATGGGATGCAGCAAAAGCAGTTCTAAGAGGGAAGTTTATAGCAATACTATCCTACCTCAAAAAACAACAAATATCTCAAATAAACAATCTAACCTTACACCTAAAGGAACTAGAGAAAGAAGAACAAACAAAACCCAAAGTTAGTAGAAGGAAGGAAATCATAAAGATCAGAGCAGAAATAAATGAAATAGAGACAAAGAAAACAATAGCAAAGATCAATAAAACTAAAAGCTGGTTCTTTGAGAAGATAAACAAAATTGATAAACCATTAGCCAGACTCATCAAGAAAAAGAGGGAGAGGACTCAAATCAATAAAATTAGAAATGAAAAAGGAGAAGTTACAAAAGACACCGCTTCATCTCTACAAGCAACTCTATGCCAATAAAATGGACAACCTGGAAGAAATGGACAAATTCTCAGAAAGGTATAACCTTCCAAGACTGAACCAGGAAGAAATAGAAAATATGAACAGACCAATCACAAGCACTGAAATTGAAACTGTGATTAAAAATCTTCCAACAAACAAAAGTCCAGAACCAGATGGCTTCACAGGTGAATTCTATCAAACATTTACAGAAGAGCTAACACCCATCCTTCTCAAATTCTTTCAAAAAATTGCAGAGGAAGGAAAATTCCCAAAGTCATTCTATGAGGCCACCATCACCCTGATACCAAAATCAGACAAAGATACTATAAAAAAAGAAAACAACAGATTAATATCACTGATAAATATAATGCAAAAATCCTCAACAAAATACTAGCAAACAGAATCCAACAACATATTAAAAGGATCATACACCATGATCAAGTGGGATTTATCCCAGGGATGCAAGGATTCTTCAATATACGCAAATCAATCAATGTGATATACCATATTAACAAACTGAAGAATAAAACCCATATGATCATCTCAATAGATGCAGAAAAAGCTTTTGACAAAATTCAACACCATTTATGATAAAAACTCTCCAGAAAGTGGGCATAGAGGGAACCTACCTCAACATAATAAAGGGTGTATACGACAAGCCCACAGCAAACACCATTCTCAATGGTGAAAAACTGAAAGCATTTCCTCTAAGATCAGCAACAAGACAAGGTTGCCCACTCTCACCACTATTATTCAACATAGTTTTGGAAGTCCTAGCCACAGCAATCAGAGAAGAAAAAGAAATAAAAGGAATACAAATTGGAGAAGAAGAAGTAAAACTGTCACTGTTTGCAGATGACATGATACTATACAGAGAGAATCCTAAAGATGCCACCAGAAAACTACTACAGCTAATGAATAAAACTGGTAAAGTTGCAGGATACAAAATTAATGGACAGAAATCTCTTGCATTCCTGTACACTAATGATGAAACATCTGAAAGAGAAATTAAAGAAACACTCCCATTTACCATTGCAACAAAAAGAAGAAACTACCTAGGAATAAACCTACCTAGGGACAAAAGACCTGTATGCAGAAAACTATAAGACACTGATGAAAGAAATTAAAGATGATACAAACAGATGGAGAGATATACCATGTTCTTGGATTGGAAGAATCAACATTGTGAAAATGACTACACTACCCAAAGCAATCTACAGATTCAATGCAATCCCTATCAAATTACCAATGGCATTTTTTACAGAGCTAGAACAAAAAATCTTAAAATTTGTATAGAGACAAAAAAGACCCCGAATAGCCAAAGCAGTCATGAGGGAAAAAAACGGAGCTGGAGGAATCAGGCTCCCTGACTTCAGACTATACTACAAAGCTACAGTAATCAAGACAATATGGTACTGGCACAAAAGCAGAAATATAGATCAATAGAACAGGATAGAAAGTCCAGAGGTAAACCCACACACCTATGGTGAACTGATCTATGACAAAGGAGGCAAGGATATACAATGGAAGAAAGACAGTCTCTTCCATAAGTGGTGCTAGGAAAACTGGACAGCTACATGTAAAAGAATGAAATTAGAACACTCCCTAACACCATACACAAAAATAAACTCAAAATGGATTAGAGACCTAAATGTAAGACTGGACACTATAAAACTCTTAGAGGAAAACATAGGAAGAACACACTTTGACATAAATCACAGCAAGATCTTTTTTCATCCATCTCCTAGAGTAATGGAAATAAAAACAAAAATAAACAAATAGGACCTAATGAAACTCAAAAGCTTTTGCACAGCAAAGGAAACTACAAACGAGACAAAAAGACAACCCTCAGAATGGGAGAAAATATTTGCAAACGAATCAACGGACAAAGGATTAATCTCCAAAATATATAAACAGCTCATGCAGCTCAATATTAAAAAAAACAAACACCCCAATCCAAAAATGCGCAGAAGACCTAAATAGACATTTCTCCAAAGAAGACATACAGATGGCCAAGAAGCATATGAAAAGCTGCTCAACATCACTAATTATTAGAGAAATGCAAATTAAAACTACAATGAGGTATCACCTCACACCAGGTAGCATGGGCATCATCAGAAAATCTACGAACAACAAACACTGGAGAGGATGTGGAGAAAAGGGAACCCTCTTGCACTGTTGGTGGGAATGTAAATTGATAGAGCCACTATGGAGAACAGTATGGAGGTTCCTTAAAAAACTAAAAATAGAATTGCCATATGACTCAGCAATCCCACTACTGGGCACATACCCAGAGAAAACCATAATTCAAAAAGACACATGCAGGGCTTCCCTGGTGGCGCAGTGGTTAAGAATCCGCCTGCCAATGCAGGGGACATGGGTTTGAGCCCTGGCCCGGGAAGATCCCACATGCTGCGGAGCAACTAAGCCTGTGCGCCACAACTACTGAACCTGAGCTCTAGAGCCCGCGAGCCACAACTACTGAGCCTACATGCCACAACTACTGAAGCCTGTGCGCCTAGAGCCCGTGCTCCGCAACAAGAGAAGCCATGGCAATGAGAAGCCCGCACACTGCAATGAAGAGTAGCCCCTGCTCACTGCAACTAGAGAAAGCCCATGCACAGCAACGAAGACCCAACACAGCCAAAAATAAATAAATAAATAAATTTATTTTAAAAAAGAAAAAAAAAGACACATGCACCCCAATGTTTACTGCAGCACTATTTACAATAGCCAGGACATGGAAGCAACCTAAATGCCCATCGACAGATGAATGGATAAATAAGATGTGGTACATATATACAATGGAATATTACTCAGCCATAAAAAGGAACGAAATTGGGTCATTTGTAGAGACGTGGATTGATCTAGAGACTGTCATACAGAGTGAAGTAAGTCAGAAAGAGAAAAACAAATATCATATATTAACACATATATGTGGAACCTAGAAAAATGGTACAGATGAACCAGTTTGCAGGGCAGAAATTGAGACACAGATGTAGAGGACTAACATATGGACACCATGGGGGAAAGTGGTGGGGAGGGGGTGTGGTGGGATGAACTGGGAGATTGGGATTGACATGTATACACTAATATGTATAAAATGGATAACTAATAAGGACCTGCTGTACAAAAAAATAAATTTTATTTAATTTTTTAAAAATACACCAAAAAAAAATTGGAAATTTTTCAAAATTGATGGGATGAAAAGGGAAAACCAAACTCTACTGTAACATTACCTGGCCCTTATATAAGCTGGGGAATGGAGAAAAATGGCCTGAAAATGGGTCTCTAAATTATAATACCATCTTGCAATTGGATCTTTACTGTCACAAGATGGGAAGATGCACTGGGGTTCCCTGCGTTCAAGCGTTCATGATCCTTTACCCAGCTCTATGCAGCTCCTGTAATCAAAAGCCTGGGGAATCAGAAAACACTCCTGATGTTTTAGATGACCCCATTCTAACCTTCCCCAACTCTCAGGGGGGAAATCAAGCCCCACCTACTTCCCCGGAGCCACCTACTTCTCTGGGTCCCTCTGACCAATCCCAAACTCTGCCTCGCTATGTCCCTTTATATCTTCCATTGCCCCAGGAGGGAGAGACTAGTCCCTCCAGGGTAACCTGTAGTGGAACTTCCTGTCACTCCGAATCAGGTTCAACGTTAGCCCCTACCTCTGCCCCACAAGGCCTTTACCCCCTTCAGGACAGAGGGATTACTAGAGTGCATGTCCCCTTCTCAGTGGGAGACAGGAATCTGTAAGGAGATGTTTGGCAGGTTCTCAGAGAACCCTGACAATTTTAGGGATGAATTTATCAGGTTGGGGTTGACATTCTCTCTCACCTGGCAGGACATCATGGTTATTCTGGCCCACTGTCACACCCCAGATGAAAAGGAGCGTATACTGAGGAAGGCCAAGGAACATGGAGATGGCCTACTGGCAACCAATCTACACCATATTTATCAGGCAGGTGAGAACACAATCCCAGAACACAATCCCCAGTGGGACGATGAAGATCATCTAGGCCGGGGTAGGATGAGACATTACATCACTTGCCTATCAGAAGGAATGAAAAGGTGTAGGGTGAAGCCTGTAAATTATGATAAGGTCTGAGAAGTTACACAGGAAAAAGATGAAAACCTGGCAGTCTTCCTGAGCTGGGTGACAGACGCATTCCGGAAGAACACCAATACAGACCCTGAGTCCTCAGAAGGAAGGACACCCTTGGCCATGCGTTTTATCACCCAGGCTAGTCCTGATATCCAGAGAAAATTACAAAAGCTTGAGGCTGGGCCCCAAACCCCGTTGTCAACCTTCGTAGAGGAGGCCTTCAAGGTCCATAACAACCGAGACTTAATGGAGGAGGCCAATAACGGTAAGAGGCTAATAAAGAAAATGCAGCTTTAGGCTGCTCTGATCCACGCACCACCTTGAGGGGACCCTGGAGGGCCGAGAAGGCTGGACAGACCACCAAGAAGCTGCCTGGGCCCGAACAAGTGTGCCTTATTTCGGAAGGGGGGCACTGGGAGGGGGAATGTCCTGAGCGCCCTCTAGTGGGATGCCCGAGGGGCAACTCTGACTGGCCCCAGTTCCTTGTGAATCTCTCTGATGAGATTCCCACACACAGACTGAGCACCTGCCCGGCTCCAGATCGCACTCGATCGATCCTCATTACTCCAGCGGAGCCTCAGGTGACCCTTGATGTGGCAGGTAGAAGAACTAAATTTCTTGTAGACACTGGAGCCGCCTGCTCTGTTCTGACTTGGCCAGCTGTCCCCCTCTCCAACCGAGTGTACTGGGATGGGAGATGATGGACAGCCAAAAGTAAGGCGATTTACATCTCCCCTTGCCTGCAGAATCGGGTCCATTAATATTACTTACTCCTTTTTGTGTATGCCAGGATGCCCTGTCCCTCTCCTCGGGAGAGATGTGCTAAATAAGTTAGGAGCTAGTATATTCTTAGGACAGGGTGAAATCCAACGAGGTAGAGAATTCAAACAGAGAATGCCATCTATTAGTAGCCCCAGATGACCCACCTGCTGGTCATTATAATTCTCCTCAAAACATCCCCCAAGGTGTTAGAGAATGAGTAGATCCTGAAGTTTGGAATACATCGGTGCCAGAAAGGGCAAAACGCGTTCCCCCAATAAAAAAAAAGTTTAAGACCTGGGGAAAAATACTCCTGGAAAAGGCAATATCCTTTAAAGCCTGAAGCCCTGAGGGGAACCCAACTGCTGCTCAGCAAATTTCTAAAACACGGACACATTAGGCCCTACCAATCCCCTTGCATTACCCCCATCCTCCCCATTCAGAAGCCTAACGGGGAATATCTGTTTGTGCAAGACTTACCAGCTTACGAGCAGTGAATGAGGCAGCCATCCCTATTCACCCACTGGTGCCAAACCCATACACCCTCGCCCATGTGCCGGGGAGCGCTCAGTATTTCTGTTTTGGACCTCGCAGATGCGTTTTTCTGTATTCCCCTACATCCTTTTTGCCTTTGAGTTGGATGGATGCTGACACCCTGGAGGCTACCCAGTATACCTGGACAGTGCTTCCTCAGGGTTTTCAGGACAGCCCCCATCTTTTGGGAAACATGTTAACAAGACAACTGAGGAAACTGGGCCTTGAGAAGGGAACTCTGCTACAATATGTTGATGTGATTTATTGATAAATAGTGAGACCAAACAAGATTCAGATAAAATACTGTTAGGGTCCCAAATTTTCTGGCAAAAAGGGGATATAAAGTCTCTTCAACCAGGGCTCAGATCTCACAGCAACAGATTCAATATTTAGGATTTCTTTTGAGCCCAGGGGCATGAGCCCTGGCCATAGATCGAAAAACAGCAATTAGTGCATTACCATCTCCAACCACAGAGGCAACTCCGAGGCTTTCTCAGGATGGCTGAGTTCTGTTGTACCTGGATTCCAAATTATGGCCTTATAGCCAAACCTCTATATGAGGCTCTGAAGGGAGAAGAAAGGGAACCCCTTCAATGGAATAAGGACTACCAACAGGCCTTTGAGACTCAAAAGCCTGAGTTGAGCAGAGCACCAGCATTGGGGCTTCCAAATCTGGACAAGCCCTTCACCCTATACGTTCACAAGAGGTCAGGGACAGCACTAGGAGTTCTGACCCAAAAGCTGGGACTGGATCAAAGACCAGTGGCTTACTTTTCAAAACAACTGGATTCAGTGGCCCTGGGATGACCAAGCTGCCTGTGGGCAGTAGCAGCCACAGCCCTGTGGGTTAATGAGGCTTCCAAACTCATCCTGGGACAACACTTAGATGTGTTAACCCCTCATGAGGTACGATCTGTGCTGGAAGCCAAGGGACATCATTGGTTGGCTGGCGGAAGGTTAACAAGATACCAGGCCCTCCTAATGGGTACCCCTGACATTCCCTTAAAGGTATGCCAAACCCTGAAGAACCCAGCAACTCTGTTTCCAGCAGTCGAGAGTGGAGACTCAGTGCATCTGTGTATTGAGACCACAGAACAAACTTACTCCAGCATGTCTGATCTTCTAGATGAGCCTCTTGACAGCCCTGAGGTCGAATGGTTTACTGATGGGAGCAGTTTTGTAGAAATGGGAACCTGAAAGGCAGGGTATGCCATAGTTAATCTAGATGAAGTTATGGAAGCCAAGGCCCTGCCACCCCAGGCGTCAGCCCAGAAGGCTGAACTAATTGCATTAATGAGAGCTTTGCAATTAGGGAAGGATAAGAAATTAAATATTTTTACTGACTCTAATTATGGATTCCATGTGCTACAGGCTCACACTGCCATTTGGAAAGAAAGAGGAACGTTAACCACTAGAAATTCCCCCATAAAACATAAAGATTTGATTCTGGCTCTTTCAGAAGCAGTGCAGCTCCCGACCCAGGTAGCAGTAGCCCACTGTAGGGTCCATCAGAGGGGTGGATTTTCTGTGAGCCAAGGGAAGAGCAAAGCTGATCAAATTGCAAAACAGGCAGCTTGATTTCAGGAACCTGAACAAATTATGGCCCCCTGAACTCCCTAGCCTTCCCCAGTATTCCCCACAGGAACAAGAAAATGCTGAGAAATGGAACTATGAGAAAGGAAGCACTGGCTGGTATAAAAAGGAGGATAAGGTTCTAATCCCTGAGGCCCAACAGTGGAAACTCACTAAGAGCTTACATGATGCCACCCACTATGGGAGGATGCGCTATGGGACTTGATGCGAAAGGCTTTTTCAGGGACGGGGCTTAAAAGAACACTAACACTTGCCTGTGATCTGTGTGGCTGTAATAACCCACAGACCCACCCAATCCCCCCTTCGTTACTCAGGCCAATTCAATGCCGAGGGACATACCCGGGGGAAGGCTGGCAGTTAGATTTCACCCAATGTCCCCACGATGAGGATATAAATATCTTCTGGTGTTTGTTGATACTTTCACAGGATGGGCTGAAGCCTTCCCCACCCGATCTGAAAAGACTATGGCAGTCTGTATGTCCCTTTTAAAAGAAATAATTCCTTGGTTTGGACTTCCAAAGTCCCTGCAGAGTGATAACAGCCCCTTTATAACCATAATCACACAGGGGTTCACAGTGGCCCTACGGATAGATTACAAGCTACACATCTCTTGGCACCCCCAGTGCCAAGGAAAGGTAGAGAAAGGGAAGGTAGAGAAAATGAACCATACTTTAAAGAAAACCTTAGCAAAGCTCTGCCAAGACACTCATGAACCCTGGACCAGCTGGCTTCCTACTGCACCCCTCAGGGTCCGTGTAGCCCCCAGGAGTGGTCTGAGGCTTAAGCCATTTGAAACGACCTATGGGAGGCCTTTTCTTACTACTGACATTGTACTGGGTGAGGAAGTAAACCAGGCCTGAGATATACTATTAACCTAGGACAAGTTCAGAAGGCAATCCAGGACTGTGCCCACAAAGTACGGCCAGCTCCCACTAAAAATACAGAGGAAGGAGCAGTTCCTTCACAAATAAACCCCAGGGACCAAGTGCGTAAAACCTGGAAAGTTGGATCCCTGAAGACCAACTATTGCCAAAATGGAAGGTCCCCTATAAAGTAATTTTAGCCACTCCCACTGCTGTCAAACTCAAAGGATATCTAGTTGGGTACATTTGTCCACTAAAGGTTTTACCTCCAGAAGCCCCGCAGGTCACAACAGAAGAACAATACACTGTGAGCCAGTGGAAGATCTGAGATATCTATTCAAAAGTCAGGCACCACTGACAGATAGTCTGTGTGATAACTAATACTTTCTGCTGCACCTGGGTCAATGCGACAGGACAAGTAGAAGTTAATATTAAGGAAATATATGCCCGAGCAAAGTGGCTTCACAATTTTGGCAGGGGTGATACCACCTCAGCTGTCTGGTCAATAGTTAAGGAAGCCTTCCCAAAGTTAACCTGGTTCCTTCCCTTTCTAGGCCCTTTAATGGCTATTGTTGTTCTTCCCCTTTTTAGCCCTTGTTTGTTTAACCTTCTGGTTAAGGTTGTGTCTTCTAGGCTCCAACAGTCTGAAGTAAGGCTCATGACGGCTCAAGGCATTCAACCCATTCCAGCGGAGAGTGGCCCAGGTCCCTACAAGTCCTTGAAACAATCAGCGAGGGACTTCTACACCTCTAGGGTAGGCTAGGGTCTGCAGCCCATCCAGGAGGAAGAGTTTCAGAAGAAGAGACCTTCAGCCCCTTACCCCTTAAGAAAAAAGGTGTAGAGTCCCTTGGGGGAAATGAGACAGGCTGGGACCCGGGACCCTTTGCTGCAGTGCCACAGTGCTGCAGTGCTTGCACCTGGTCAAACATCACCTTGAGCAACAAAATACAAAGAAACTATAAGGGACTAAAAATAACTGTGTGCATGCGCAGTTGGGGCAAATTCTGGACAAGATACAAAGAGACCAAAAAGCCCAAGTGGCCCTTCTAAAGAGCCCGGGGCAAAGGCAGGGTACTGCGCATGCCCCCAGCACACAGCACCACCTAAGGGCCGGGCACACCATCTAAGCCACCCCACCGGCCAGAACCCTGGACATACCCCTACCCTCACCCCATATAAGGAATCAGCTCACACCACCTTGAGGGAGGGAGCTAGCAAGGGAAACTGTTACTTGTTCTTGCTCCCCTCTGCTACAGCAGGGGCCCCAATAAAGCCTTACTTGAATTTCTTGTCTGTCCTCTAATCAATTTCTATTGATTAAGGAGGCCAAGAACCCTGGTCTGTAACATATGTATAACTGAGTCACTTTGCTGTACATAAGAAATTAACACAACATTTTAAATCAACTATGCTTCAATAAAATTTTTTAAAAAAAGAATTACCCCTAGGCACTCAGTGGACATTGGAGAATCTTGTAATAGCATGGAAGATCCAGATCATGGATATGAGTCTGACTGCAATTTAGCGATGACGTACTCGTCATTCCCCTCCCTTTTGCCCTCATGTGGAAAAAGGAGCTGGGATTGCAGCAAGCAGCATGAAGCAGAAGGGAGAGAAGGTGGGGGAAAGGGACAACTTATCTCTCCGTACTTATGCAGACCTATATGGAAGATACAGAGACTTGTACTCATGTTATTCATGCAGCTGCTGCCTCTGGGCCCTCCCAGCTCATGCATGGTCTCTTCTGCTGCCCTTGACTTCCATGTCTCCTTCCCCTGAAGCCCGGTCACTGTCTCAGCTGCTCCCTCATAGTTGGTTATTTTTTATTTGTAGCAATGGGCATGTATGGGGAGGGGAGGATGTTTTTCCCAACCTCAGATACTGAGGTAGGAGATAGATGGGCCCCTGGGCTGGACAGCTGGTGTTTGTCAAGTGGAGTAAAATTGAAGCTTTGTTCTCACCCAGACGGTCCAAGGACAAAGCTAGTGGCAGACGCTGAGCTCTGCTGAAGTAAAGAAATAAGATGACCGCTCCTGAGGTCAAGGAAAACTTCCCTGTCTGCACATGCACAGGAAGGCTCCTTGGGGGTCAAAAAGGGAGAGGGTGCCACCCCATAATAAGTGTGGCCATACAGCCACAGGCCTCTGCAATGGAATCCATCTTAGCAAAAAGTTGTGCACGCAAGTTGGAAAGGGTCCTAGGACCAGTCAGGTGTGAAAAAGGAAACAAGATAATTGGCCAAAGGTAAACAAACACTCAGAAGAACTGCCCTATTTAAGTGATTTGAATCACCTCTTTACTGAGCTCCTCCTCATTAGGAAGGACGCCCATACCCTTTCTCTTCAGGTGTGTATTTCTGCCTGCTTCTTCTTAAATGAACAAACTGTTTCTCTGTGTGCTCTCCCACTTGTTGTGCTGTGTCTCTAATAATAAACTTTGTACCTGTTCTTACAGTTTGTGCCTCGCTGAAACATTCTTGCTTTCAATGGGGTAAGAGCCAGGGGAACTTTGCTTCTAGCCTCTAGCCTCTGGTGGGCTACTGGCTAGGATTCCTGGTTTTCATCCAGGCTACCCAGGTTCAATTCCTGGGCAGGGAACTAAGATCTCTCTTCAGCAACACTCACTGCTGTCTCTCCGAGATCGGTACCAACTGTCTTCACATTGTTAACTCCACATCCTCTTCTCTAATAAAACAAGCCAGTCAGCATGGTTTTAAAAAAAAAGAGAGAGAAAAGAAAAAAAGAAACACCCCCAGAGATTCCAGATATTGGAATCAACAGAAACAGACACAGACTAAAAAATAACCATGCTTACTATGTTCAAGGAGATAAAAGACTGAGAAAACTTCAAAAACTACAAAACTACAAAAAAAAATGGCACAGTAGATTGGAAAAAAATTTGAAGTAGAAAAGCACAATAATTAATAACCCCATGGATGGTTTTCACAGTCAATTAGACAAAAATGAAGAGAGAATTAGTGAGCTGGTAGATAGGTCAGAAGAAAATATTCGAATTAAACATGAAGAGACAAAAGAATAAAATATGCAGAAGGGAGAGTAGGAGATACAGAGGATACACTGAGTAGATCAAATATGCCTTCAGTTGGAGTCAAAGAGGGGAAAGAGGTAATGAGGTTGAAGCAATATTTTAAAAATAATGACTGAGAATGTTTTTCAAATAATGAAGTCGTACAAATTCCAAGCAGGATAAATAAAATTAATTATACACCTAGCTAAATTATGGTAAAACATCAGAAAATCAAAGACACATTTTTTTAAACCTTAGAAGAATTTGAGGAAAAAAGTCAGCTTGCCTTCAAAGGAGCAAGAATGAGGTTGAAAGCTGACTTCTCAACAGAAACAGCAGGAACCAGAAGACCATAGAATGACACCTTCAATGGGGTAAAAGAAAATGACTGCAGCTTCACATTCAAGACATAGCAAAAATATATGTCAGAAAAGGAGGCAAGATGAAGATACTTGCAGACATATAAAAACTGAGATAATCTGTCACTAGCAGACCTAAGAGGTACTTTCAGGCAGAAGGAAACCTATCCAAGTTGAAGGTCAGGTATGGAATAGGAAATAAAGAGATAGATAGATAGATAGATAGATAGATAGATAGATATAAAGATTTATTTATAAATTCACACACATGTACATCTAAATGATATTTTTACCCCATTTTAATGGAAATTTTCTATCTATATAGAAGAAAATATAATAACCCCATTATTCATCTTCAATAATTATTGACATAGAGACATTCCTGCTTCCTCTATACTCTCCACACTCTGCTTACACTGGATTATTTTAATCAAACCCTAAACTTCATATAACATCACCTATAGATAATTCAGTTTGTATATCTTCAAGATAAGGATTTTTTTTTTAACAAAAGCCTGGGACTATTATGAGACCTGAAAAGTAAAATGAATAATAATTCCTTAAGATCATCAAATGTCCAGTCAGTCCATCATTCAAAGTCCAATTTTTGTCTTTTTTTTTTCAGATGGATGTTCAAATGAAGAGTCTTAAAATATCATTTTATTATATTTGACTAATGTGTTTCTTGTGTCTGTTTTTCAAAAACTAATTTAAAAATTTTCAAAAACCCTCTTTTTGTTTTAAAATTTTCAAATATGAACAAAAGGAAGAAAATAATATAATGGACCTAGTGGGAGCTAGGATGGGTAAAAGGACCCTGACCTCCGAATGTTGGAGATTATTTTTTTTCTTTTGGCCATGCCACGCAGCTTACTTCCCTGACCAGGGATTTAACCTGGGCCCTTGGCAGTGAAATCACAGAGTCCTAACCACTGGACCACCAGGGAATTCCTGGAGATCTTTTATGATTGCTGATTGCTGCTTCTGACCACAGAGGTGCAGAAAGAGAAGTGGGCAGCCATTGTTGTTGCACCTCCCCCCATTGTTGCAACCCCACCCCATCTGATGAAGTGACTTCCAAGAGATACAGAAGGCTAGCACCATTTTAACTCTCTTCATTTTTCATTTTTCCCCTTTTAGGAGCCAGACATTCAAAAACAACTAGAAAACTAGGCTGCTCAAAAACAACTGCATATACGGGGAAAATTAGGAAGTTACTATGCATGCCCAAGGAAAGGCTCAGAAAAGACCTAAGAAGACATTAAATGTATACCTCAGGCTGATCCTCAGCACAGAGACAGGCTACATCAATTTTTTAAAAAGCCATACACACAATAAAGAAAATCAAAAACAAAAAACAGCTCTGAGGAAGGGAAAGAATCCGATTTCCAGGGTTACCACATTATTAGATTCAAATGTTCAGTGTTCAACAACAAAAAAATTGCAATGCATAAAAAGAAACTGGAAAGTATGACCCATTCAAAGGAGAAAAAAGAACTCAACAGAAACTATCTCTAAGAAAGACATACTGGCAAATATACTAGACAAAGACTTTAAAACAACTGTCTTAAAGATGCTCAAAGAACAAAGGAAGATGGGAGGAAGTCAAGAAAATGATGTGTGAATAAAATGGAAATATCAATAAAGAGATAGAAAACCTAAAAAGGAGCCAAGAAGAAATTCTGGAGCTGTAAGTAAAAAAGCCGAAATGAAAAATTCACTAGAGCAATTCAAAGGCAGATTTGAACAGGCAGAAGAAAAAACTTGTGAACTTGAAGATAGGACAAAGGAAATTATCAAGGCTGAGGAACAGAAAGAAAAAAATATGAAGAAAAGTGAACATAGCCCAAAGGACCCATGAGATACCATCAAGTGGATATCATATATATTGTGGGAGTCAAAGAAGGAGAAGAGGGAGGCAAAATAGCCAAGAGAATATTTGGAGAAATAATGACTGAAAGCTTCACAAATTTGATGAAAGACATGAATATAAGTGTCCACGAAGCTCAATGAACTTCAAGTAAGATGAACTCAAAGAAGACCCACATGGAGACATATTATAACCAAATTTCAAAAGACAAAGTGAATCCTGAAAACTGCAAAAGAGATGCAAATAAATACATGGGATTCTCAAAAAGATTATCTGAAGATTTCTCATCAGAAAAATTGGAGACAATGGGCTTCCCTGGTGGCACAGTTGTTAAGAATCCGCCTGGCAATGCAGGGGACACGGGTTGGAGCCCTGGTCTGGGAAGATCCCACATGCCACGGAGCAACTAAGCCCCGTGTGCCATAACTACTGAGCCTGTGCTCTAGAGCCCGTGAGCCACAACTACTGAGCCCGCGTGCTGCAGCTAATGAGGCCTACCTGTCTAGAGCCTGTGCTCCACACAAGAGAAGCCACCACAATGAGAAGCCTGAGCATTGCAACAAAGAGTAGCCCCTGCTTGCCACAACTAGAGAAAGCCCACGTGCAGCAACAAAGACCCAACGTAGCCAAAAATTAAAAAATAAAATAAAGTAATTAAATAATTTTTTTTTAAAAAGAAGAAGAATTGGAGCCAAAGAAGACAGTCGGCCAATATACTCAAAGTGCTAAAAGAAAAAAAAACTGTCAATGAAGAATCCTATATCCACAAAAATGGTCCTTCAAAAGGGAAGGAGAGGGAGTTCCCTGGTGGTCTAGTGGTTAGGATTCTGGGCTTTCACTACCGTGGCCCAGGTTCAATTCCTGGTTGGGGAACTGAGATCCTGCAAGCTGTGCAGCACAGCAGAAAAAAGAGAGAGAGGAAAAAAAGGGAGGGACAAATCATGACAATCCCAGATAAACAAAAGCTGAGGGAGTTTGTGACTGCTAGACCTGGCTTGCTCAAGAAATGCTCAAGAGAGTCCTGCAAAGTGAAATGAAAAGACACTAGACAGTAACTCAAAGCCATATGGATAAATAAAGATCACAATATAAGTAAATATATAGGCAATTATAAAACCTAGTATTATTGTAACAGTGGTTTGCAACTGCACTTCTTGTTTTGTACAAGATTTAATAGACTAATGTATTTAAAAGAATTATTAGCTTTTTGTTTTGGGGCACACAACGTACACAGATGTCATTTTGTGACAACAACCAAAAGAGGTAGGGACAGAGCTGTAAAAGAAAAGAGATTTTGGGCTTCCCTGGTGGCGCAGTGGTTAAAAATCCACCTGCCAATGCAGGGAACATGGGTTCAAGCCCTGGTCTGGGAAGATCCCACATGCTGCGGAGCAACTAAGTCCATGCACCACGACTACTGAGCCTGCACTCTAGAGGCCGTGCTTGGCAACAAGAGAAGCCACTGCAGTGAGAAGCCTGCATACCACAAGGAAGAGTAGTCCCCACTTGCCACAACTAGAGAAAGCCCGCACACAGAAACGAAGACCCAGCACAGCGAAAAATAAATAAAATAATAAATAATTTTTTTAAAAAACAGAGATTTTGCATGTTATTGAGGTTAACCTTGTACAAATTCAAGTTAGAGTGTTATAATTTTATGATGTTAAATATAATCCCCATGGTTTTCACAAAGAAAATAGCTAAAGTATATACACAAAAGGAAATGAGAAAGGAATTTAAACATTTCGCTCCAAAATTTGACTAAAGAACAAAAGACAGGAATTCAGGAAATGAGGGACAAAAAGGCTTAGGGCATATAGAAAACAAATAACACAATAACAGAAGTAAGTCCCTCCTTATCAGTAATTACTTTAAATGTAAGTAGATTAAATTCTCCAATGAAAAGACAGATTGGAAGATTGGGAAAAAAACACATGGCCCAATTATACAAGGGACTCACTTGAAATTCAAAGACACAAACAGGTTGAAAGTAAAAAGATGGAAAAAGATATTTTGTGCAAATAGTAAACAAAAGAGAGCGGGACTGGCTATACAAATATCAGACAAAATAGACTTTAAATAAAACAAGTTTACAAGAAGCAAAGAAGGACATTATATGTTAATAAAACATTCAATACAGCGAAAAGATATAACAATTATAAAAATTTATGGGACTTCCCTGGTGGTCCAGGGATTAAGAATCTGCCTTCCAATGCAAGGGACACGGGTTCGATCTCTGGTCAGGGAACTAAGATCCCACATGCTGTGGGGCAACTAAGTCCATGCACTGCAACTACTGAGCCCATGCATCACAACTAGAGAGCCCACGTGCTGCAAATACTGAGCCTGCGTGCTCTAGAGCCTGTGCGCCACAACTAGAGAGACGCCTGTGCACCACAATGAAGAGCCCACGTGCCACAACTAAGACCCAATGCAGCCAAAAATAAATAAATAAATATTAAAAAAAATAAAAAACAAGAAAAATGGACTTCCCTGGCAATCCAGTGGTTAAGACTCCAAGCTTCCACTGGAACTAAGATCCCACATGCCATGCAGCCAGAAAACAAAAAACAAAAACAAACAAACAAGAACGATCTCAAATCAATAACCTAACTTTACAACGTAAGAAACTAGAAAAAGAACAAACTAAATAGAAGGAAGAAAGGAAGGAAAAGAAAAATAAAGATGGAGCAGAAATAACTGAAATACACTAGTTCCAGGTCTGGAGTTTTGCCCAAGATCACAGAATTCAGCAGGTGATATAATTAGGACCAGAATCTAATTTCAACTAGATTTTTTTCTAGGGAAAAATATATTTTTTAACTTTTTATTTTATATTGGAGTATAGTTGATTAACAATGTTTTGGTAGTTTCAGGTGTACAGCAAAGTGATTCAGTTATACATATACTTGTGTCTATTCTTTTTCAAATTCTTTTCCTATGTAGGTTGCTACGTAATATTGAGCAGAGCTCCCTGTGCTATACAGTAGGTCTTTGTTGGTTATCCATTTTAAATATAGCAGCGTGTACGTGTCAATCCCAAACTCCCTAACTATCCCTTCCCCCGACCCTTCCCTGCTGTTAAAATAACTGAAATACAGATTAGAAAAACAATAGAGAAAAATCGATGAAACCAAAAAGTTGATTCCTCAAAATAATCAACAAAATTGACAAACCTTTAGCTAGTGGACGAAGAAAAAAAGACTCAAATTACTAAAATTGGAAACGAAAGTGGTAACATTACTAATTCTGCAGAAATAAAAAGATTATAAAGCTATTATGAAAAATTGTATGCCAAAAAATTGGATAACCTAGATGAAATGGAAAATTTCCTAGAAACACAAAACCTACCAAGATTAAATCATTAAGAAATAGAAAATCTGAACAGACCTACAACTAGTAAGGGGATTGAATCAGGAATCAAAAATCTACCAACAAAGAAAAGCCTTGGACCTGATGGATTCACTGGTGAATGCTCCCAAACATGTAAAGAAGAACTAATGTCAATCTTTCTCAAACTTTTCCAAAAAATTGAACAGGAGGGATACTTCCTAACTCATTCTGAGGCCAGCATTACCCTGATACAAAAGACACTATAAAAAAACCACAGACCCAAAAGTGGAATTGCTTGTGAACACTGATGCAAAAATCCTCAACAAGGGGCTTCCCTGGTGGCGCAGTGGATAAGAATCTGCCTGCCAATGCAGGGGACATGGGTTCGAGCCCTGGTCCAGGAAGATCCCACATGCCGTGAAGCAACTAAGCCCGTGCACTGCAACTACTGAGCCTGTGCTCTAGAGCCTGCAAGCCACAACTACTAAAGCCCGCGAGCCACAACTACTGAAGCCTGTGCGCCTAGAGCCTGTGCTCTGCAACAAAAGAAGCCACCGCAATGAGAAGCCCACAACCGTAACGAAGAGTGGCAAGCCCGTGCGCAGCAACTAAGACCCAGTGCATCCAAAAATAAGAAATAAATAAAATAAACAAATTTATTTTAAAAAAATCCTCAACAAAACACTAGCAAACAGAATTCAGCAGCATACTGAAAGAATTATACACTAAGACCACAAAGGATTTACTCATGGAATGCAAGGATCATTCAACATATAAAATCAATCAATAAGCCACATCAATAGAATGAAGGGAGAAAAACCACACGATCATCTTAATTGATGCAAAAATAAACAGAAAACATAAAAGCATTAGACAAAGTTCAAACATGCTTTCATAATAGAAACACTTAAGAAAATGGGAATAGAGGGAAAGTATTTACACATAACAAAAGCCATATATGAAAAACCCACAGCAAACATAATACTCAATGGTAAGAGACTGAAAGCTTTTCCTGTAAGAATAAGGCAAGGATGCTCACTTTCACCACTTCTACTCAACATAGTACTAGAAGTTCTAGGCAGAGCAATTTGACAAGAAAAAAAAATAAAAGGCATCTAAGTTGGAAAGGAAGAAGTACCATTATCTCTCTTTGCAAATAATCTTATAAGTTGAAAATCCTAAAGCTTCCACCAAAAAACCTGTTAGAACTAATAAACGAATTCAGCAAAGTAGCAGGATACTAAGTCAATGCATAAAATCAGTTGCATTTCTATATGCAATGTGCAATCTGAAAAGAAAATTATAAAAGCAATTCCATTTACAGTAGCACCAAAAAGGATAAAATACTTAGAACTCGATTTAACCAAGGAGGTGAAAGACTTGTACAATGAAACATACAAAACACTGCTGAAAGAACTTAAAGAGATATAAATAAATAAAAACACATTCCATATTCATGGATTGGAAGACTTCGTATTGTTAAAATGTCAATACTACCCAAAGTGATCTACAGATTCAATGCAATCCCTATCAAAATTTCAATGACTTTTTTTGCAGAGATAGAAAAACCCATCCTAAAATTCGTATAGAATCTCAAGGAACCCCAAATAACCAAGACAATCTTGAAAAAGAAGAACAAAGTTGGAAGATTCACACTCTGATTTCAAAACCTACTATAAAGCTACAGTAATCAAAACAGGGTAGTACTGGCATAAAGACAGACATATAGACTACTGGAATAGAATAGAAAACCCAGAAATAAATCCTTTCACATATGGTAAAATGATTTTTAACATGGGAGCCAAGACTATTCAATGGGGAAAAGACAGTCTTTTCGACAAATAGTGCTGGGAAAATTAGATGTCCATATGCAAAAAATGAAGTTAGCTAAAAATAGATCAAGGACATAAATGTAAGACCTAAAACAATAAACTCTTAGAAGACAACATAGAAGTTTCACAACATTGGATTTGGCAATGATTTCTTAGATATGACGCCAAAGGTACAAGTAACAAAAGAAAAAATTGACAAGTTGAACTTCATGAAAATTAAAAGTGTCAGAGGACACTATCCACAGAATAAAAAGGCAAACCACAGAATGGGAGAAAATATTTGCAAATCATACATGTGATGAGGGATTAATATCCAGAATATATAGAAAACTTCCCAAAAGCAACAACAACAGCCGGATTTGGAAATGGGCAAAGGAACTGAATAGACATTTCTCCAGAGAACATATACAACTGGCCAACAAGCATATGAAAGATGCTCAACCTCACTAATCATTAGTGAAACACAAATCAAAACTATAATGAGATACTACCTCACACCCATTAGGATGGCTATATTAAAAAAAAAATACAGGGGCTTCCCTGGTGGCGCAGTGGTTGAGAGTCCGCCTGCCGATGCAGGGGACACAGGTTCATGCCCCAGTCCGGGAAGATCCCACATGCCGCAGAGCGGCTGGGCCCGTGAGCCATGGCCACTGAGCCTGCTCGTCCGGAGCCTGTGCTCCGCAACGGGAGAGGCCACAACAGTGAGAGGCCCGCGTACTGCAAAAAAAAAAAAAAAAATACAACAAGTGTTGGCAAGGATGTGGAGAATTTTTTTATTGAAGTATAGTTGATTTATAAAGTTGTGTTAGTTTCTTTTTTTATAAATGTATTTATTTATTTATGGCTGCATTGGGTCATCATTGCTGTGCACGGGCTTTCTCTAGTTGCGGCAAGCAGCTTCCCATTGCTGTGGCTTCTCTTGCTGCAGAGCACAGGCTCTAGGTGTGTGGGCTCAGTAGTTGTGGCTCATAGGCTCTAGAGCTCAGGCTCAGTAGTTGTGGCACATGGGCTTAGGTGCTCCATAGCATGTGGGATCTTCCCGACCAGGGCTCAAATCCCTGCATTGACAGGTGGATTCTTAACCATTGCACCACAAGGGAAGTCCCAAAGTCGTGTTAGTTTCTGCTGTACAGCAAAGTGATTCACTTATACATGCATATATATTCTTTTTCATATTCTTTTCCATTATGGCTTATTACAGGATATTGAATATCATTCCCTACAGTAGGGAACAGTATAGTAGTGCTATACAGTGTTGTTTATCTATTTAATATATAGTAGTTTGTATCTGCTAATACCAAACTCCTAATTTATCCCTACCCCACTTTGTCCCCTTTGGTAATCATGTTTGTTTTCTATGCCTGTGAGTCTGTTTCTGTTTTGTTAAATAAGTTCATTTGTATCATATTTTACATTCCACATATAAGTGATATCATATGACATTTTTCTTTCTGACTTACTTCATTTAGTATGATAATCTCTAGGGCTATCCATGTTGCTGCAAATGGCATTATTTCATTCCTTTGTATGGCTGAGTAGTATTCCATAGTATATATATACCGCATCTTCTTTATCCGTTCATCTGTTGATGGACATTTAGGTTGCTTCCATGTCTTGGCTATTGTAAATAGTGCTGCTATGAACACTGGCGTGCATGTATCTTTTTGAATTAGAGTTTTCTCTGGATATATGCCCAGGAGTGGGATTGATGGATCATATGGCAACTCTTTTTTTTAGTTTTTTTAAGGAACCTCCATACTGTTTTCCATAGTGGCTACACCAGTTTACATTCCCACCAACAATGTAGGAGAGTTCCCTTTTAGGATGTGAAGAATTTGGAGCCCTTGTGCACTGTTGGTGGGAATGTAAAATGGTACAGCCACTGTGGAAAATAGTATGGTGGTTCCTCAAAATACTAAAAATGGAATTACCACATGACTCAGCAATTCTACTTCTGGGTATATACACAAAAGAATTTAAAGCAGGTTCTCAAAGAGATATTTGTACACCCATGTGAATAATGCTGCTATTAAACAATAGCTAAAATGTGAAAGCAACCTAAGTGTCCATTGACGGATGGATAAATAAGAAAAATTGGTATATGCATACAATGGAATATTATTCAGCCTCAAAAAGGAAGGAAAGAAAGACGGTGGAAGAGTAAGAAGCGGAGATCACCTTCCTCCCCACAAATACATCAGAAGTACATCTACATGAGGAACAACTCCTACAGAACACCTACTGAATGCTGGCAGAAGACCTCAGACCTCCCAAAAGGCAAGAAACTCCCCATGCACCTGAGTACAGCAAAAGAAAAGAGAAAAAACAGAGACAAAAAAAAATAGGAATGGGACCTGCACCAGTGGGAGGGAGATGTGAAGGAGGAAAGGTTTCCACACACCAGAAGCCCCTTCGCGGGCGGAGACGGTGGGTGGCGGAGGGGGGAAGCTTCGGAGCCACGGAGGAGAGCGCAGCAACAGGGGTGCGGATGGCAAAGCGGAGAGATTCCCGCACAGAGGATCGGTGCCGACCAGCACTCACCAGCCCGAGAGGCTTGTCTGCTCACTTGCCGGGACAGGTGGGGGCTGGGAGCTGAGGCTCCGGCTTCGGAGGTCAGACCCCAGAGAGAGGACTGGTGTTGGCTGCGTGAACACAGCCTGAAGGGGGCTAGTGCGCCACGGCTAGCGGGGAGTATGTCCGGGAAGAGGTCTGGAACAGCCAAAGAGGCAAGAGACTTTTTCTCGCCTCTTTGTTTCACAGTGCGCGAGGAGAGGGGATTAATAGCACAGCCTAAACGAGCTCCAGAGACGGGCGCGAGCCGCGGCTATCAGTGCGGACACCAGAGACAGGCATGAGACGCTAAGGCTGCTGCTGCCGCCACCAAGAAGCCTGTGAGCAAGCACAGGTCACTATCCACACCTCCTCTCCCAAGAGCCTGTGCATCCCGCCACTGCCAGGGTCCCGGGATCCAGGGACAACTTCCCCAGGAGAACGCACAGCGCGCCTCAGGCTGGTGCAACGTCACGCCGGCCTCTGCCGCCACAGGCTCGCCCCGCAACCATACCCCTCCTTGCCCCCGGCCTGAGTGAGCCAGAGCCCCCGAATCAGCTGCTCCTTTAACCCCGTCCTGTCTGAGCAAAAAACAGACGCCCTCAGGCAACCTACACGCAGAGGCGGGGCCAAATCCAAACCTGAACCCCAGGAGCTGTGCGAACAAACAAGAGAAAGGGAAACCTCTCCCAGCAGCCTCAGGAGCAGGGGATTAAATCCCCGCAATCAACTTGATGTACCCTGCATCTCTGGAATACCTGAATAGACAATGAATCATCCCAAAACTCAGGCGGTGGACTTTGGGAGCAACGATTATATATATATATATATATATTTTTTTTTTTTCCTTTTTCTCTTTTTCTGTGTAGATGACAGGGTCTTGGTGCTCTGACCGGGTGTCAGGACTGTGCCTCTGAGGTGGGAGAGCTGAGTTCAGGACACTGGTCCACCAGACACCTCCCAGCTCCATGTAATATAAAACAGCAAAAATCTCCCAGAGATCTCCATCTCAAGGCCACGACCCAGCTCCACTCAACGACCAGCAAACTACAGTGCTGGACACCCTATTCCAAACAACTAGCAAGACAGGAATACAACCCCACCCATTAGCAGAGAGTCTCCCTAAAATCATAATAAGGTCACAGACACCCCAAAACACACGGCCAGACACGGACCTGCCCACCAGAAAGACAAGATACAGCCTCATCCACCAGAACACAGGCACTAGTCCCCTCCACCAGGAAGCCTACACAACCCACTGAAACAACCTTAGCCACTGGGGTCACCAAAGACAACAGGAACTACGAACCTGCAGCCTGTGAAAAGAAGCCCCCAAACACAGTAAGGTAAGCAAAATGAGAAGACAGAGAAACACACAGCAGATGAAGGAGCAAGGTAAAAACCCACCAGACCAAACAAATGAAGAGGAAATAGGCAGTCTACCTGAAAAAGAATTCAGAATAATGATAGTAAAGATGATCCAAAATCTTGGAAATAGAATGGAGAAAGTACAAGAAACATTTAGCAAGGACTTAGAAGAACTAAAGAATAAACAAACAGTGATGAACAACACAATAAATGAAATTAAAAATACTCTAGAAGGAATCAGTAGCAGAATAACTGAGGCAGAAGAACGGATAAATGACCTGGAAGATAAAATAGTGGAAATAACTACCGCAGAGCAGAATAAAGAAAAAAGAATGAAAAGAATTGAGGACAGTCTCAGAGACCTCTGGGACAACATTAAATGCACCAACATTCGAATTATAGGGGTCCCAGAAGAAGACGAGAAAAAGAAACGGACTGAGAAAATATTTGAAGAGATTATAGTTGAAAACTTTCCTAATATGGCAAAGGAAATAGTTAATCAAGTCCAGGAAGTGCAGAGAGTCCCATACAGGATAAATCCAAGGAGAAACATGCCAAGACACATATTAATCAAATTATCAAGAATTAAATACAAATAAAAAATATTAAAAGCAGCAAGGGAAAAAAAAAAAACAACAAATAACACACAAGGGAATCCCCAGAAGGTTAACAGCTGATCTTTCGGCAGAAATTCTGCAAGCCAGGTGGGAGTGGCAGGACATAGTTAAAATGATGAAAGGGAAAAACTTACAACCAAGATTACTCTACCCAGCAAGGATCTCATTCAGATTCGATGGAGAAATTAAAACCTTTACAGATAAGCAAAAGCTAAAAGAATTCAGCACCACCAAACCAGCTTTACAACAAATGCTAAAGGAACTTCTCTGGGCAGGAAACACAAGAGAAGGAAAAGACCTACAATAAAAAACGCAAAACAATTAAGAAAATGGTAATAGGAACATACATATTGATAACTACCTTAAATGTAAATGGATTAAATGCTCCAACGAAAAGACATAGACTGGCTGAATGGATACAAAAACAAGTCCCACATATATGCTGTCTACAAGAGACCCACTTCAGACCTAGGGACACATACAGACTGAAAGTGAGGGGATGGAAAAAGATATTCCATGCAAGTGGAAATCAAAAGAAAGCTGGAGTAGCAATTCTCTTATCAGACAAAATAGACTTTAAAACAAAGACTATTATAAGAGAAAAAGAAGGACAGTACATAATGATCAAGGGATCAATCCAAGAAGAAGATATAACAATTGTAAATATTTATGCACCCAACATAGGAGCACCTCAATACATAAGGCAAATGCTAACAGCCATAAAAGGGGAAATCAATAGTAACACAACCATAGTAGGGGACTTTAACACCCCACTTTCACCAATGGACAGATCATCCAAAATGAAAATAAATAAGGAAACACAAGCTTTAAATGATACATTAAACAAGATGAACTTAATTGATATTTATAGGGCATTACATCCAATAAAAGCCAGAATACACTTTCTTCTCAAGTGCTCATGGAACATTCTCCAGGATAGATCATATCTTGGGCCACAAATCAAGCCTTGGTAAATTTAAGAAAATTGAAATTGTATCAAGTATCTTTTCCGACCACAATGCTATGAGACTAGACATCAATTACAGGAAAAAATCTGTAAAAAATACAAACACATGGAGGCTAAACAATACATTACCTAATAACGAAGAGATCACTGAAGAAATCAAAGAGGGAATCAAAAAATACCTAGAAACAAATGATAATGAAAATAGGACAACCCAAAACCTATGGGATGCAGCAAAAGCAGTTCTAAGGGGGAAGTTTATAGCTATACAATCCTACCTTAAGAAATAAGAAACATCTCAAATAAACCACCTAACCTTACACCTAAAGCAATTAGAGAAAGAAGGACAAAAAACCCGCCAAAGTTAGCAGAAGGAAAGAAATCATAAAGATCAGATCAGAAATAAATGCAAAACAAATGAAGGAAACAATAGCAAAGACCAATAAAACTTAAAGCTGGTTCTTTGAGAAGATAAATAAAATTGATAAACCATTAGCCAGACGCACTGAGAAGAAAAGGGAGAAGACTCAAATCAATAGAGTTAGTAACAACTGACACTGCAGAAATACAAAGGATCATGAGAGATTACTACAAGAAACTATATGCCAATAAAATGGACAACCTGGAAGAAATAGGCAAATTCTTAGAAAAGCACAACCTTCCGAGACTGAACCAGGAAGAAGTAGAAAATATAAACAGACCAATCACAAGCACTGAAATTGAAAATGTGATTAAAAATCTTCGAACAGGGCTTCCCTGGTGGCGCAGTGGTTGAGAGTCCGCCTGCCGATGCAGGGGACACGGGTTCGTGCCCCGGTTCGGGAAGATCCCACATGCCGCGGAGCGGCTGGGCCCGTGAGCCATGGCCACTGAGCCTGTGCCTCCGGAGCCTGTGCTCCACAACGGGAGAGGCCACAACAGTGAGAGGCCCGTGTACCGCAAAAAAAAAAAAAAAAAATCTTCCAACAAGCAAAAGCCCAGGACCAGATGGCTTCACAGGTGAATTCTATCAAACATTTAGAGAAGAGCTAACACCTAACCTTCTCAAACTCTTCCAAACTATAGCAGAGGGAGGAACACTCCCAAACTAATTCTAAGAGACCACCATCACCCTGATACCAAAACCAGACAAAGATGTCACAAAGAAAGAAAACTACAGGCTAATATCACTGATGAACATAGAGGCAAAAATCCTCAACAAAATACTAGTAAACAGAATCCAACAGCGCATTAAAAGGATCATACACCATGATCAAGTGGGTTTTAACCCAGGAATGCAAGGATTCTTCAATATACGCAAATCAATCAATGTGAAACACCATATTAACAAACTGAAGAATAAAAACCATATGATCATCTCAATAGATGCAGAAAAAGCTTTCAACAAAATTCAACACCCATTTATGATAAAAAACCCTCCAGAATATAGGCATAGAGGGAACTTACCTTAACATAATAAAGGCCATATATGACAAACCCACAGCCAACATCGTCCTCAATGGTGAAAAACTGAAACCATTTCCTCTAAGATCAGGAACAAGACAAGGTTGCCCACTCTCACCACTATTATTCAACATAGTTTTGGAAGTTTTAGCCACAGCTATCATATAAGAAAAAGAAATAAAAGGAATACAAGTCAGAAAAGAAGTAATGCTGTCACTGTTTGCAGATGACATGATACTATACATAGAGAATCCTAAACATGCTACCAGAAAACTACTAGAGCTAATCAATGAATTCAGTAAAGTAGCAGGATACAAAATTAATGGACAGAAATCTCTTGCATTCCTATACACTAATAATGAAAAACCTGAAAGAGAAATTAAGGAAACACTCACATTTACCACTGCAACAAAAAGAATAAAATACCTAGGAATAAACCTACCTCAGGTGGGCTTCCCTGGTGGCGCAGTGGTTGAGAGTCCACCTGCCGATGCAGGGGACACGAGTTCGTGCCCCGGCCCAGGAAGATCCCACATGCCGCGGAGCGGCTGGGCCCGTGAGCCATGGCCACTGAGCCTGCGCGTCTGGAGCCTGTGCTCCACAACGGGAAAGGCCACAACAGTGAGAGGCCCACGTACTGCAAAAAACAAAACAAAACAAAACAAAACAAAAAAACCTACCTAAGGAGACAAAAGACCTGTATGCAGAAAACTATAAGACACTGATGAAAGAAATTAAAGATGATACAAACAGATGGAGAGATATACCATGTTCTTGGATTGGAAGAATCAACATTGTGAAAATAACTATACCACCCAAAGCAAGCTACAGATTCAATGCAATCCCTATCAAACTACCAATGGCATTTTTCACAGAACTAGAACAAAAAATTTCACAATTTGTATGGAAACACAAAAGACCCCGAATAGCCAAAGCAATCTTGAGAAAGAAAAACAGAGCTGGAGGAATCAGGCTCCCTGACTTCAGACTGTACTACAAAGCTACAGTAATCAAGACAATATGGTACTGGCACAAAAACAGAAATATAGATCAATGGAACAGGATAGAAAGCCCAGAGATAAACCCACGCACATATGGTCACCTTATTTTTGATAAAGGAGGCAAGAATGAGAAAAGACAGTCTCTTCCATAAGTGGTGCTGGGAAAACTGGACAGCTACATGTAAAAGAATGAAATTAGAACACCTGCTAACACCATACACAAAAATAAACTCCAAATGGATTAAAGACCTAAATGTAAGGCCAGGCACTATAAAACTCTTAGAGGAAAACATAGGCAGAGCACTCTATGACATAAATCACACCAAGATCCTTTGTGACCCACCTCCTAGAGAAACGGAGATAAAAATAAACAAATAGAACCTAATGAAACTTAAAACCTTTTCACAGCAAAGGAAAACCATAAACAAGACAAACCACAGAATGGGAGAAAATATTTACAAAGGAAGCAACGGACAAAGGATTAATCTCCAAAATTTACAAGCAGCTCATGCAGCTCAATATAAAAAAAAAAACAAACACCCCAATCCAATAATGGGCAGAAGACCTAAACAGACATTTCTCCAAAGAAGACATACAGATTGCCAACAAACACATGAAAGGATGCTCAACATCATTAATCATTAGAGAAATTCAAATCAAAACTACAATAAGATATCACCTCACACCAGTCAGAATGGCCATCATCAAAAAATCTACAAACAATAAATGCTGGAGAGGGTGTGGAGAAAAGGGAACACTCTTGCACTGTTGGTGGGAATGTAAATTGATACAGTCACTGTGGAGAACAGTATGGAGGTTCCTTAAAAAACTAAAAATAGAACTACCATACGTCCCAGCAATCCCACTACTGGGCATATACCCTGAGAAAACCATAATTCAAAAAGAGTCATGGGCTTCCCTGGTGGCGCAGTGGTTGGGAGTCCGCCTGCCGATGCAGGGGACGCAGGTTTGTGCCCCGGTCTGGGAGGATCCCACATGCCGCGGAGCAGCTGGGCCCGTGAGCCATGGCTGCTGGGCCTGCGCGTCCGGAGGCTGTGCTCCACAACGGGAGAGGCCACAGCAGTGAGAGGCCCGCGTGCCGCAAAAACAAAAACAAAAAGTGTCATGTACCATAATGTTCATTGCAGTTCTATTTACAATAGCCAGGACATGGAAGCAACCTAAGTGTCCATCAAGAGGTGAATGGATAAAGAAGATGTGGCACATATATACAATGGAATATTACTCAGTCATAAAAAGAAACGAAATTGGTTTACTTGTATTGAGGTGGATGGACCTAGAGTCTGTCATACAGAGTGAAGTAAGTCAGAAAGAGAAAACCACATACCGTATGCTAACACATATATGGAATCTAAAGAAAAAAAATGGTCATGAAGAATCTAGGGGAAGGACAGGAGTAAAGATGTAGACCTACTAGAGAATGCACTTGAGGACACGGGGAGGGGGAAGGGTAAACTGGGACAAAGTGAGAGAGTGGCATGTACATATATACGCTACGAAATGTAAAACCGATAGCTAGTGGGAAGCAGCCGCATAGCACAGAGAGATCAGCTTGGTGCTATGTGACCACCTAGAGGGGTGGGATAGGGAGGGTGGGAGGGAGGTAGATGCAAGAGGGAAGAGATATGGGGATATATGTACATGTATAGCTGATTCACTTTGTTGTAAAGCAGAAACTAGCACACCATTGTAAAGCAATTATACTCCAATAAAGATGTTAAAAAAAAAAGGAAGGAAATTCTGCAATATGCTACAATGTGGGTGAAACTTGAGGACATTATGCTAAGTGAAATAAGCCAGTCACAAAAAGGCAAATACTGTATGATTCCACTTACATGAGATACTTACATAATAGGGAAAACAAATCTGACTCCATATTGGATCTGTTTCTTTTACTTTGTAAAAGTTTCTTTCACTTTGTGTTCTATTGCTTTTGCTACAAGTTAATCACTAAAGGGATGTTGCCTATAGCTTAAAGTATACATAATGGCGCATCACAGGGAACCCTGCCTCCCATGCAATGAACATTAAGCTAAAATACCTTTGTTTATCTCACAGAAAACATTCTGATCAGACTCACCTGTGAATGGCTGCAGTAAAGAAGCCATTCCCCTCAGGCACCTGGCCAGAATCAGGAAATATCTGCAACAACTCATCACCCTTTTACTTTACCTCCTCACCTCTCCCTCTTCATTCTGTGAAAGAAACTAGCGTCCAAATCTGGGTAAGATGGTTCTTTGGGACACTAGTCCGCCATCTTCTCAGTCTGCTGGCTTTCCAAATAAAGTCACTATTCCTTGCCCCAACAACCTGTCTCTTGATTTACTGACCTGTCGTGCAGCAAGCAGCACAAGCTTGGACTCGGCAACACTTAGAGTAGTAAAAATTATAAAGACAGAAAGTAGAATGGTGGTTGATAGGGGCTGGGGGAAGGGGAGAATGGGGAGATTTTGTTTAATGGGTAGAGAGTTTGTTTTGTAAGATGAACAGGGTCATGGGGATGGATGCTGATGATGGGTGCACAACAACGTGATGGTATTTAATACCACAGAATTATATACTTTAAAAATGGTAAGTTTTATGTTACTGTATTTTACCACAATGAAAAAGAATTTTCCCTTCTCAACTCTTATATGTGGTAACACTATAGTTTGTTTAAGAAAGGCAGAAAGGGGCTTCCCTGGTGGTGCAGTGGTTGAGAGTCCGCCTGCTGATGCAGGGGACACGGGTTCGTGCCCCAGTCAGGGAAGATCCCACATGCCACGGAGTGGCTGGGCCCGTGAGCCATGGCCGCTGAGCCTGCGCGTCCGGAGCCTGTGCTCCGCAACGGGAGAGGCCACAACAGTGAGAGGCCCGCGTATTGCAAAAAAAAAAAAAAAAAAAGAAAGAAAGGACTTCCTGGTGGCGCAGTGGTTAAGAATCCATCTGCCAATGAAGGGGACACGGGTTTGAGCCCTGGTTCCAGGAAGATCCCACATGCCGTGGAGCACCTAAGCCTGTGCTCCACAACTACTGAGCCTGCGCTCTAGAGCCCATGAGCCACAACTACTAAAGCCTGCGTGCCACAACTATTAAAGCCCGCGTGCCTAGAGCCCGTGCTCTGCAACAAGAGAAGCCACCACAATGAGAAGCCCGCACACCGCAACAAAGAGTAACCCCCGCTCACTGCAACTAGAGAAAGCCTCATGCAGTAACGAAGACTCAATGCAGCCAAAAATAAATTAATTAATTAATTAATTTTAAAAAAAAGAAAGGCAAAAAAAAAAACTTGATTCTTTCCCTTACCAGGTTTAGAATAAAAGTTGAATCACTAACATCCTCCAAAGATGATCAACTTATGTCTTCTAAATAAATAGAACGACAGGCTTGACCTAGATAACTATCAACTCAGAGCTCTCATAGCTTAACACAGTTGATGTGTTTCAATTCATTG
The DNA here is from genome assembly GCF_011762595.2 of Tursiops truncatus. Taxonomy (NCBI): domain Eukaryota; kingdom Metazoa; phylum Chordata; class Mammalia; order Artiodactyla; family Delphinidae; genus Tursiops; species Tursiops truncatus. Next base: position 116,234,790 of record NC_047035.1, read on the forward strand.
CAGCTCTTTTTGATGCTTGAAATATTATATTTTGTCCAGCGAGAGGCTCTTCAAAGACAGGATTTAAGGAAACCCTCTTCTCCTGCCCCTGGAAAGTAGAATAGGCAGAAAATCAGACACAGAATTGAATCATAAGGATGGCAGAACTGCAAAGGAGACAGCATGATCAACCGTAATTGATCTCCTATCCTAAATGCAGGGTCCCTGATAGAAAAGTAATGGGATCCAGATACCTGGTATGGGAAAATTTGAATGGATACACTCGAGAACTTTGAACCTCCAGTTTTCCCTGAACGTGCTAGGCTAGAAGCAGCCCCCCATCCCAAACCCTTAAAAGCAGAACAGCCTCCTGCTGCCTGGAGACTAGGTGAAGAACTTCCCTGAGGTGGGTACCTTACAGAATGATAAAGTGTGCCCTTCTCATTGCTGCCCCACATTGCCACCAGACCAATAACTAGGGTCAGTCATCATCACAGCCCAAGATCACAAGTACAATCCTGCTCTGGGCGAAACAGTTTATTCACCAAGAGTTGCAGGAGCTAATATATACTGGAAGAATTTGGGAGAGGAGGTATAAGAGAAGACAAGGGTGTTGGGCCAAGAGTAGAATAAAAGGTTGTATACATGAGAATTTATTGACCTGGGAGCACTCTCCCGTGACTAAGAATTTAATGCCCTGTCAACAACACCTGGAGCTCTAACATGCTGCTGGAATGGCTCCTTGAAGCCTGGACATGACATTTGCTGCAGTAAATTAGGTGGAGATCATATAACTACTTTCCCAAAGAATCAAGGAAGGACATTCCCAGAAACTGACATGAGGGCCTCAAAGGCTATGCTTTGGGAGTGAGGAAGATTCCCTAGGCATAAGGAAAAAATGGGAAAAGACACACCCTAACAAAACCTAAAACCAAGTCTTGACATACATGGTCAAGTTAATCCATTAGTAATTTAATTGCTGGCCAGAACAAAACTCAGCACTATTTAGAGTACAATAACACAATCCAAATCTCTACAATGTATGTTCAATGTCCAGCATATAAAAAAATATTTATGGGACTTCCTTGGTGGCGCAGTGATTAAGACCCCATGCTCCCAATGCAGGGGGCCCAGGTTCAATCCCTGGTCAGGGAAGTAGATCCCACATGCATGCTGCAACTAAGAGTTCACATGCTACAATTAAGGAGCTGGCGAACCACAACTAAGGAGCCCACATGCTGCAACTAAGGAGCCCAAGTGCTGTAACTAAGACCCGGCGCAACCACTATAAAACAAACAAATAAATAAATAAATAAAATTTACTAGACATGTGAAGCAGCAAGAAAATGTATCCTAAGATTAAGAGAAAAGCCAGTCCACACAAGCAGATTCATAAATGGCTGAGATATTAGAATTAGGAGACAAGGGCATAAAAAAAATAATCACATTAAACACATTTAAGAATTTAGAGGAATAATTTATTTTAGCTTAAGTATGTCCCAAATAATGCATGGGACACAGTTATACTAAAAAAAAATATTCCTTGTTTATTAGAATTCTAAATTTCACTGTGCATTCTGTATTTTACCTAGCAACCCTACCTCAATGCCAAGCAGAAGAGTCCAAAGCCCCAGCCTCCTGCAGGTGGCCTGCTGGGGGGCAATTGTACATTGGATGGATTTGAGATGCTCAGTCATCTACTATGTCAATTTTTGCCAGACCTGTGTACTGTTGATTTTTTTTTACTTAATATTTTCATTTAAATCAATTCTTTTTCATTTTTAAACTTATTTGAAATCATTATAGATTCAGGGATTTCGAAGATATTGCAGCGAGGTTCTGTGTACCCTTCACTCTGTTTCCTCCAATGGTTACATATAAGTATAGTCCAATATCAAAACAATACCAAATGTATAGCTCTATGTCATTTTATCACATGTAGATTCGTGTAACCACCTATGATCAAGATTCAGAACTATTCCATCAATACATAGAGCTCCCTCTGCTACTGGTTTGTAGTCACACCTTACCTTCCACCCTCCCACCATCCCTATCCCCTGGCAACCACTGATCTGCTTTCCATCTCTATAATTTTGTCATTTCAAGACTGCTATATAAACGGAATCATATGCTATTGACCTTTTGAGATTGGCTTTTTTTTCTATTCAGCACAATACCCTTGAGACCCATCCAAGTTGTTGCCTGTATCAATAGCTTGTCCCTATTTATTGCTGAATAGTGTGAAAATAAAGGGAAATCTCTAAAAATGGAGTCAGAAGGCCAGAAGGGGGAGCTCTTGTGCAGTACCACTCCATGTCAATTACAGGAAGAATTGTCAATTACAGACCCCAACAGGAAAAGATGTACATTGCATCTTCTACAAGACATTGACTACCTCCCCAACTCAGCCAAACAGAAACCACCATCACCCTGAACTCTCACTTTTCTCCAACGGACTTTCATTCAGAACAAACCCTCTTAACTTCCTCCTTTTACTCTATAATGTTCCTCTCCTTTGTTTGTTGGACTTGCTTATGACTTTTGCTGTAGCTTGCTTATCCAGAATTGCAATTCCTCTGCCATTTCCAAACAAACCCATTTTTGCTCGTAAAATAACTTTATTTCTAAGGTCAACAATAGTAGTTTGCAGTATGGATATAAAACAGTTTGCTTCACCATCATTCGAGGGATATTGGGCTGTTTCCAGTTTGGGGCTCTTACAAATAAATCTGCCATGAACAATCATATATAGGGTTTTGTGCAGGCATAAGTTTTTATCTTTCTGTGATAAATAACCAGGAGTACAATTGCTAGGTCATATTAGGTATATGTTTAGTTTTTAAAAGAAACTGTCAAACTATTTCCCAGAGTGTTTGTACCATTTTATATTCCTATCAGCAACATACGAGAGATCCAGTTTCATCTGTATTGATATTGTCACTACTTTTTAGTTTACTACTTTTTAGTTCAGCTGTTCTAATAAGTATGTAGTTTTCTCTTACCATGGTCTGAATTTGCATTTCCCTAATGGTTAGTGATGTTGAACATCTACTCATTTTTAAAACCTAAACAAATGTATTTAAAAAGGCAATTTGCAGATATTTGGTCAAACATTTTTCTGGGTGTTTCTGTGAGAGTGTTTTGGGGTGAGGTTAACATTTAAATCAATAGTCTGAGTAAAGCCCTCCCTAATATGGGTGGGTCGGGGTGGGCTGGGGTTGGAAGCAGGGAGGGCTCATCCAACCCACTGAAGGCCTGATAACAGAAAGGATGATCCTCTCCCAGAAAGAGAATTCCTCCTGCCTGACTGCCTTCAAGCTGGGACACTGACTTTTTCCTGCCATCAGACTCAAACTGAAACTTCAGCTCTTCCTTGGTCTGAAGCCTGCCATCCTAATATTGGAACAACACCATCACATCACCTGGGTCTCCAACTTGCTGACTCACTCTGTAGATCTTGGGACTTGTCAGCCTCCATAATCTTGTGAACCAATTCCTTATAATAAATCTATTTTTATTATATTTTATCATATAAAAAAATAATAAAAAGGCAATTTGGTAAGTGATTCTCAAAGTGTGGTCCCTGAACCAGCAGCAGCAACACCACCTGGGAACTTGTTAGAAATGCACATTATCAGGCTCCACCTCAGATCTACTGAATCAGAAACTCTGGGGAGGGAATTCCCTGGCAGTACAGTGGTTAGGACTCAGCGCTTTCACTACCGAGGGCCCGGGTTTGATCCCTGGTTGGGAAGCTAAGATCCCGCAAGCCACACAGCACAGCCAAAACAAACAAAAAACAACAAATGTGTTTTAATAAGCTCTTCAAGTGGAAAATCGGTATCATTTACTACAAATAGAAGGTAACTATAAAACTGAATGCATTTGCATGCCACCTAAAATCATCTTGTGTACCAACAGGTTCACACACCACATTTCGGGCAGGGCCCATTCATCACTCAACTCTGGGCACGCCATTCACACAGATTATGACAAGAATACCCCTCCTCCTCCCCCTGGAGCTGTGCAGTGCACAGCATGCCCAGCTTTAGGTGGCAGCTCTGACTTTCAGACACTGATCCAGTACTACCCACACCCTTAATTTGACCAAGAAAATCGAGGCTCTGAGGAGAGCAGAGACTTACCCAAGGTCACCCAGCAGCCTGGTTAGGCTCCTCTTCCAGTGATCTCACCGCTGCTGGAACCCAGGGCAGGGCCCGCACAATTCCTGGCCTATTCAAAGCCTGCCACTAGTCACCACTGAGTGAAAAATTAGGTTCCAAAACAGAATATAGGATAGGATACTATTTTATAAAGCTTATTTTCACATTTGCTAAAAGGAAAAACGCTATTCTTCCACACTGAATACTCTGACCTCAAACGTGTGGGTTTCTCCCCACACCAACCAATTCTCCAGCTGAGTGTTCTACAATTCAATTCAGTTCTGACACTGTCTACCGGAAGATAGCATCAGACCACACAGGATAAGGCTCAGTCCCACAAGACTGCCCCTTACTTCAGACACCAATCGCCAAGTAGTCGGTCCCCCGGTCGGTCCAACTTGACTGCAAATCAGGGTCCTCACCACCCCTTCCTTGGGTTAGATAATTTGCTACAACAGCTCACAGAAGCTAGGCAAACACTTACGCTCACCAATTTACTATATAATAAAGGATATGTAAATCCTTTCGCGAGGATCCATTGGAGGGCAAGTCTGGTGCCAGCACCCACGGTAATTCCAGCTCTAATCCTGCCAGTAGCATATGCTTGTCTCAAAGATTAAGCCATGCATGTCTAAGTACGCACGGCCGGTACAGTGAAACTGCGAATGGCTCATTAAAGGATATGATAAAGGACACAGATAAACAGCCAGATGAAGAGACACATAGGGCAAAGGCTGGGGGTTCCCGAGCACAGGAGCTTCTGTCCCCGTGGAGTTGGGGTGTGGTTCAAAGATCATTATAGAGGCTTCATCATGTAGGCAGAATCAACAGTTAATTCACTCTGCAGCCCCTCTCCAAGCTTCTAATCATGGCTTGGTCTTCCTGGCGACCAGCCCCCATCCTGGAGCTACCCAGGAGCCCACCCAGAGTCACCTCTTTAGAACAAAAGAGGCTCCTATTGCCCAGGAAACTCCAAGGGATTTAGGAGCTCTGTGTCAGGAACCCACGGTGAAGACCAAATGTACATTTCTTACTGGGTCAGAGTTGCGTATGCATGGGAAAAAAGTCAGAAAGGGCTGTTAGAGTAGTTATTTGGGGAGAGAAGGGGTTTACTGATTTTTGTTTGTTTCTTTAACTTCTATTTTGTGATTTTTATTGCAATAATGTTTAGTTATATAATTCAAATGTACCAACTATCATTTTGAAAAATCAACATGAAACCATTACCTGTGATCCAGCCAGGGCCTGCAGTTGGCAGGGTCAGGAAGCCTTCCAGATAGAGCAGGGCCTGTCCCCACCCCAGTTTCAAAAGCTGGGCTCTGCCTGGACACCCTTGCCCTATGGTCACCCACACCCCTTCCACATTCACACCTACCATCACCTCCTGTGAATGAGGCCTTCCTCTTCTCAACCCTGTGTGCCCATACAATCAGAAGACATATGAGTCTGCCTGTCTGTCTGTCTCTAAACAGAGAGGGAAGGGACTTCCCTGGTGGTCCAGTGGTTAAGCCTCCACGCTCCCAATGCGGGGGGCCTGGGTTCATTCCCTGGTCAGGGGACCAGATCCCGCATGCTGCAACAAAAAGTCCCGTGTGCCACAACTAAGACCCGGCACAGTCAAATAAATAAATATTAAAAAAAATAAAACAACCAACAGAGTTGGGGGAACTCCTCAGGGTGGGCACCCTGCTTGACCTATCACCCCAGAGCCTGACATAGAGAAAGAGACAGTGAGTATTTGGTAAATGAGTGAATGAAGGTGGAACTAATCCCAAAGAAGGTGATTTCCTAAGACCTTTCTCCAACAGGTGCGACCAGTTCCCCTTTCAGCAGCCTCCTGGACAGGGAACCTAGTGTGAGGAGTAGCGGGTACAAAGCCCAATGTTTGTTGGCTTTTTAAAAATTATTTATTTATTTTTGGCTGCATCGGGTCTTCGTTGCTGCGCGCAGGCTTTCTCTAGTTGCGGTGAGCGGGGGCTACTCTTCGTTGCAGTGCACGGGCTTCTCATTGGGTGGCTTCTCTTGTTGCAGAGCATGGGCTCCAGGCGCGTGGGCTTCAGTAGTTGTGGCTCACGGGCTCTAGAGCGCAGGCTCAGTAGTTGTGGCGCATGGGCTTAGTTGCTCCGCGTCATGTGGGATCTTCCCGGACCAGGGCTCGAACCTATGTTCCCTGAACTGGCAGGCGGATTCTTAACCATTTCGCCACCAGGGAAGTCCCCAAAGCCCAATGTTTTCTGAAGCCTGGGGAGGCAGACCGGATGGACACGGGGCTTGAGGTGGGGTCTGGGTGGGGACAGAGCTGCTGCAGGGCCGCTAGGAGGTTGCCAGTCTCACGGAGGTCAGTCCTTGGGTCCCCCCCTTGCCCGCAGCTGTGGCTGTACTGTGCGGTGTGGGAAGTCCTGGCTGAGGGTGAAGATGCACAGGGACTTGTCTGGGACTGGCCCCCTGGTCCAGCCCGAGGAACTGACCCTGGACCATGGGCCTGCACCCCCAGCCCCTCAGACCCCCTCAAGGAGACACTCACCTCCGCTGTGGGGCTGCACGAGTGTGGCAGGCAAGAGAGAAAGGTGAGGGCCTGGGCATTAGAAGCCAAAAAATCACATCCTGGCCAGAGGCTGGACCGGACTCCCATGATGATCTGTGGGGCAAAAGGATAGGGTCTTCAACTAGCCCAGGGTCCCAGGGCTCTGGTCAGGGCTCTCCCCTTATGGGCTCAGTAACTTGGGCTGACCCTCCCAGCGCTGACCTGGGGCTTTCTCTCAGGCAGGGAGGAGGTCAGACAGATGAGGCCTGGGCTCCCCTGCTTGCCTCCACCTCCTTACGAAGCCTTCCTCTCTCCACCTGTGAGGTGTGTGGGGCTGGGACGAGCAGGCGCTCACCTGTGGACCGTTGACTCCTCTGCACCAGGTGGGCCTGGAGAGCCTGGTCTACATACAGTGCTCCAGCACATTCCACTAGCCACCGACCACCTTTTAATTCTTTGTTACTGGGGACCGTCCTACACCTTGTAGGATGTTTAGCAGTATCCCTGGCTTCTGCCCTCTGCCCTCTGGACGTCAGCAACACTCCCTAGTTGTGACAACTAAGAGTATCTCCAGACATTGCCAAATATCCCCCCGGAATACAAAATCACCCCCAGTTGAGAACCCCTGGCCTTAACACCTCTAGGACAATGTTGGGTCACAGTGAGAGTGCGTTACTGATTCTGACTTTAACAGGAATACGTCTAGTATTAAAATATACACTAGTGGGACTTCCCTGGTGGTCCAGTGGCTAAGACTTCCTAATGCAGGGGGCCCTGGTTCGGTCCCCGGTCAGGGAACTAGATCCCATATGCTGCAACTGAAGATCCCGCACGTGGCAAGGAAGATCCCATTGTGCCGCAACTAAGACCTTGCGCAGCTAAATAAATAAAATATTTAAAAACATATACACTAGTATCTGTATACTCCTGTCCAGGACTAGTACACAAGTATACTCTATCAAAGTTTAATTTGAAAAAATGAAAAACGTGACTTTCATACAAGTGAAGGAATGCATGTCAAATATTTTATTCAATTAATGAGGGAATAGTAAGATGGTAAAGCTAACTCAAAGAACATTCTGAGAAGTATTTCTAGTGCACTGGCAAAGGCACTTTGAAGTGTGTGCTAAGTTAGAGACAAAACCTGCTAATTTCCCATGGGGCAATAAAACTCTAATCTTTGGGGTTAACTTTTCTATTGGACAGAAATCTGTGAGTTAACATAATTTCTCAGGTACATTTTCCTACATGAGTGGTTTTCAAAGTGTAGTCCCCAAACTGGAAATCTCAGCACACCTGGAACTTGTTGGAAATGCAGATTTTCAAGTCCCACCCAAGACCTATTTAATTAAAAACTCTGGGGGTGGGGCCCAACACTGTTTTAACAAGCCCAGCAGATGATCCTGATACGCTGTAAAGTCCGAGAACCACTGCCCTAAATAGGCAAATCATCTTTATTTGTGAAACAAATCTGTGAGCCAATGCTCCAGTATGACATTAAAAGGACAGGCCACCCACCTTTTTGCCTTATTTCCAAATTTAAATAATATGTCTTTTTGATGTTTGCGGTTTTGTTTTTCAAATACTCTATCAACTTAAGGCAGTTTTCATCTATTACTATTTTTTTTTTTAATAAAAAAAATGGTTTCCCAAATGTATCAGTTCTTTTCTTTAACCTACTGAGATGATGAAATACAAATGGAACTATTCTTATACTCTTAAAATTTTTTATTGATATGGTGTACTGTAACACACTCTTGACTTCAACATGATGATGCTTATGATTTTTAGAAAGCTCTTTATAAGCGAGATCAATTTTAGCAGGAATTAGCGTTCCATCTCTTTCTATTTAGGGAGCAGTTTAATTGCCATAGGCTCCATCTGTACTTTGAAAGCCTGCAACAATAAAACAAGCAGGGCCTAGTGTATGGGTGAGGGGCATGGAATTGAAGACAGATCTCAAACTGTTCAATTTCTTCTTTGGTTATTAGTCTATTCTCTAGTGTATTTTTGTTGTTGCTATTTTGGGTTTTTTTGTTTTTTCCTCTTCAAGTGAACATGGGAAACTTAGTTTTCCTAGACAAGCCATTAGCTCAAACTCACAAGTAAGCAGACTAATGCAATTTAAAGCAACCTATTTTTCTCCCATTAAGTTGGGAAAAATTAAGACAAACATCTGATGTTGGTGAAGCTGCAAAACAGTTCTCCTGAGGGTGTCAACTGTTCCAGGCCTTTTTGCTAGGCACCTTAAGGGATTCATCAAAATGAAATAAAATACCTAGGCACTTGAAGGAGATATCTGGGGTACTGGTAATGTTTCCTTATTTGGGTGCTGGTTACATGGGGTGTATGGTTTATGAAAATTCATTAAGGGGCTTCCTTGGTGGTGCAGTGGTTAAGAATCCACCTGCCAATGCAGGGGACACGGGTTCCATCCCTGGTCCGGGAAGATCCCACATGCTGCGGAGTAGCTCTGCACGTGCGCCACACTACTGAGCCTGCGCTCTAGAGCCCGCAAGCCACAACTACTGAGCCCACGAGGCACAACTACTGAAGCCCGCGTGCCTAGAGCCTGTGCTCTGGAGCAAGAGAAGCCATCGCAATGAGAAGCCCGCGCACCACAACAAAGAGTAGACCCTACTCGCCGCAACTAGAGAAAGCCCGCGCACAGCAATGGAAGACGCAACGCAGCCAATAAATAAATTAATTTAAAAAAGAAAATTCATTAAGCTCTGTGTTTACACTACGTACAATTTCCTGTATGTGCATTCTATTCCAATAAATTTTTAAAATACGTCTTTTGCCACAGCCCACAGCTGTATGTAATGGCATTGCCTACTGACGCAAAACACGGAGACGACCTGAATACCCCGGCAGAACGGAAGGCTCCCGCTCCCTTAAGGAGAACAAATTAAACGGTTTCTACTACCTCTTCCTACTGCTTTGGTTCTGTTCTCAGTTAACCTGGGGGTTGGCGCTGGCCCTTTCCAGGGAAAGGTTCTGGGGACTGAGAAAGGGACCCGGTATTCCGCCCCAACAGCTCGGAGCTGGCCGACTTGCTCCCGCCCCGATCCGAGGAGGCCTCCACCCCCGCGCCCCAGCGTCACGTGACCGCCACATCACCTGACCCGGCGCGACCGGAAAGTGGAAGTCTTGGGCGCGGGCTTCCTGGCGCGATGGTGAGGGATGAGGGGTGATGCGAGGCAGTGGGTGCTGGGGGCGGGCAGAGTAAGAGACCCCAAATCTCACCGCCGTGGCTGCGGGAAGGGTGGGGCGCCGGGTGCGAGGAGATGGGATGTCTGCCGGGTGCAGTCGTGAGGGCCGAGGCTCTGGTAGAAAAAAGCCTCCCTTCACCCTCCTCCCTGCAGGATGGGTAGGGCAGGGCGGGCCGGCAGGCTAGGAGTGCCTTGACGGAAAGGAAGGGCCCGCGCACCCCCGGGACACGAGCTGGGGCTTGTCCCTCCAGGCCTTCCTCTGCCCCAAGAGGCCCTCCCAAAGGTGCCCACTTCCCAGCGCTCCTGTGGGACCTGGAGAAAAACTTGCTTACAGTTAAGCTCAGTCTTCTGCACTGTTAGGAAGGCCCTTCGCTCTTCCCAGAGCCAGAAAGGAGTAGATTTGGGGTTGGGATTTCCCAACTCATACATCCATTCATTCCTTCAACAGGTTGTGAGTGCCTGCTGTATACCATGCACTGTGCCAGGCACTGAGACTTTGGCTGCAGGAGGGAAGGGCCAAGCTGGAAGTTTGAATGGGCAGTCATAGTTAAGACTTGAGGGGAAGGGACCAAACTCACCTTGTGCATAGTGTCAGGGAGGCGACCCAAGGATGACATCATATGAGGGCCTGGGAGCAGGGAAGAAAGCTAGCTGGGTGCAGTGCAGTTTGCGTATCAGGGGTTAGGAGGCATGGAGCGGGGCTGGTGGAGGCTGTATCTTCAGACAGGGAACAGCATTCAAAGGCTTCAGGTGAGAGGGAGCATGGCTCCCTAGGAATGAATGCATTTCATCACCTGGAAGAGTAGAAACTGCAGGCTAGTGAAAGATGAAGCTCGACAGGTAAGCATAGACCAAAGCTTGCTGGGTCTTGAGAGCCACATAGAGGAGGTTGGACTTTAAGAAGAGGGTGCTGGGAAGCTAGGAAGAGCCTTTCAGCTGACTTGTGGAGGGAGCAAGAGAGGAACAGAGAGCCCAGCCAGGGGCAGCAGGCCCCCCAGGAGATGGTAGTGACTTGAGATATGGTGGAGAGAGTAGAGATAGAAGTGGGGGAAATCAGCAGGGCTCAGGGACTAAATGCATGAGGGAAAAAGGAGAGGGAGGGGTCTGGGCGTGGTTCCCAGGTGGTGGTGCTCACTGGGGTGGGGGCAGGTTTCAGCTGGAAGAGAACCAGTTACTTTGATAAGCGCTGAGTGAGGCATCTGAGCTGCCAGGTGCAGCTGGCTAGGAGACAGTCTAGATTTAAGTGTCTGGAGCTCAGAAGAGAATCTACAATGGCAGTTATAAATTTGGGAGTCATCAGCACAAAGATGATCATTGAACCCTGAAATGTGTAACCTGTCTCAGCCAGAATATTAGTTGGGAAGAGAGGACCTAGGACAGAACTTAGAGAAAAGCCAGCGTTTTAAGAAATTGCACAAGGAACACGTGCTTATGGTAAAAAAGTAAATAATACAGAGATGATGGTAGAAGACTTCTGTGGGTAGAAGTCAGGGACCCATGAAGTTAGGAGAAATATTACCTCTCAATTTTGGCTGACCTCAAACTGAAATTTAGTATTTTCTTCAATTATGAGTGTTGGCAACCCACTATGATTCGCAGCACCTCTGACTGTCACTAATAGAAATCAGATATTTTCATATCACATTACAGCTGTTGGCATTGTTTACATATTGTTTATGCTCATTTCTAAATTACTGTCATTATTTGACTTGAAACATATGTCACATCACCAATTTGTTTTGAATACTTTGATAACTTTTTTTTTTTTTTTTGCCACTCGACGCGGCTTGCAGGATCTACGTTCCCTGACCAGGGGTTGAACCCAGGGCCATGGCAGTGAAAGCCCAGAATCCTAACCACTAGGCAACCAGGGAACTCCCTATTTTGATAACTTTTAATCAGTTCCTTTTACTATGGAGTTTTTCCTATGTATTTAAAAAAATATTTATTTGGCTGAGTCGGGTCCTCGTTGCGGCATGTGGGATCTTTCGTTGCAGAGCTTCTCGCAGTGCGCGGGCTTCTCTCTAGTCGTGGCGTGCGGGTTTTCTCTTCTCTAGTTGTTGTGTGGCCTCCAGAGCGCGTGGGCTCTGTAGTTTGTGACACAGGGCTCTTTAGTTACGGCACGTGGGCTTAGTTGCCCCGCGGCATGTGGGATCTTAGTTCCCTGACCAGGGATCGAACCCACATCCCCTGCATTGGAAGGCAGATTCTTTACCACTGGACCACCAGGGAAGACCCTCCTGTGTATTTTGTACATCTAAAAACATCATTTTGGGAAAAGCCTATAGACTTCACCAGATGCCTGATGAGTCGATGCCACAAAATGGGTAAAAACTCCTGAAATAGAAGAAGTACAAGGCTGTCCTTAACACTCCCACCACCTCACCAGCAGTCCTAGTCCCCTGCCCCAGAATAATGACAGTAGGCAGTCTGCAGGGATCACCATTTGGGGCTGGGGAAAGGAGGGTGAGCCAGAAAATGAGACAGAGGCTAGGCCATAGGGAGAAATCCAGAAGAGTATGTGGCTTCAGGAAGAAGGATGTGTTTGTGTCAGATGCTGCTGAGGAGTTAAGGAAGAGGAAGACTAGATTTAGTGAAGAAAGTCATTTGTGACCATGGCTAGAGAACTTCATTGGAGGCCCATGTAGAAGCCCCAGGGCAGTGGAGTCAGGTGTGATCAGGGGGATGACAGGTGAAAAGGATTGGAGGTTGAAGGGTCATGGAGCAGGTCTGAAGTGATTGATAAGGTGAACGATGGGGCCAAGTAGAGGACATGGGATTATGGGGCTGCACTGAGGGCCCAGCAGAATCAGGAGAACGTGGACTGACCGTGTACCCAGTTTGCGGGTTTTGTTCCCATCATCTGTAAGCAGCCCAGACAGAGGCGTGGGAAGATGAACATGTATATTGCTGTGCGTTAGAGCTTTGCCACAGAAACAGGACAAAGGACAGTTGATCGGGGGGTGGACGATATTGTCAAGATGTGGTTAACCAGGTGGGTTTGCATCCTGACAGAGGAGATGGGCCTTGAATAAGTAATAAAACGTGATATATTCTGTGATAAATGCCATGGAGATCAAGAAGGAAAGATAAACAGCTAAAGCATGATGGTGAAGAGCTGTTTTATTTTTTTTTAACAGCTTCCTTGAGATAATATCGACATAAAACAAACCATGTGTGTGCAAATATATGGTTCAATAAGTTTCGATGCATATATGCTCATGAAAACATTACCATGATCAAGATAATGAATACATCCACTGACCCCAAAAATTTCCTTGTGTGAGGGGCTATTTAAGAAAGCAAAGTCAGAGAAAGTCCATCAGAAGAGGTGTCATTTGAGCAGAGACCTGAGTGAAGTGAGAGAGCAAGCCACGTTTAATCTGCAACAGGAGCAGCAGGGAGGCCAGTATGGCTGGAGCTGGGGAGGGAAAGGAGGAGAAGGTGAGATGGTCACGTGCACCCTGAGGCCAGGTACTTTGTTGTGTTCCATGCTGCACCCCCAGCGCCTAGAGTGGGCTCTCCCACGGAGAAGGTGCCCAGTCATGTCTGCTGGGACAGCCATGAGAACAAGGTTTGGTGGCAGTGTGAGTCAGGCAGAGGGTTCTCCAAACAGCCTGGTACTGGGGGAGAAGACGTGGGCCGGAGGGCACGCATCTTGGACAGGCAGCAGGAACCCTGAGGAGCAGTGGCGTGGGAGACACCTGGCCATACGTCAGCCGGCCCTCCAGCCTGACCACCTACCTTACTCCCTTGCAGAGGTTCCGGTTCTGTGGTGACCTGGACTGTCCTGACTGGGTCCTGGCAGAGATCAGCACGCTGGCCAAAATCGTTGAGTGCATGGGGTCTTGGGGGTGGGGGCTCTGAGGGTGGAGGGTGGGGAGGTCACTCTTGGGCTGGGGCCTCAGCGCTCTCGGGCTGTCCGAACATGCTGTGTGACTGGTCAGGTATGTGGCCAGCCTTCTCTGAGCCAGCCCACCAGCATGGAGGGGTGAGGTGGGTCAGTCTGGCTGATGTAAGGCCTTCCCCTCCAGTCCTCCGTGAAGCTGAGGCTGCTGTGTAGCCAGGTGCTGAAGGACCTTCTGGGACAGGGGATTGACGTGAGTGCAGGGCCCCGCACCCCACTGTCCCATGACCCTGTGACCCCCACTGCCCTGAAAGTGCACCAGACCCAGGGAGACGGGTGATCAGCTCCCACCCTCCCTAGATACCTCGTGTCCTTACCACAGGATCCAGGCCAGGGGCTGGGGGCTAGTGAGCGGGGGTCCGGCACCCCTTGAGGGCCTCCTTTCTCCACAGTATGAGAAGATCCTGAAGCTCACCGCTGATGCCAGGTTTGGTGAGTACCCCACTGGGTCCGCAGACCTTTGGGCAAACCCGGGTATTCAGCCTGGGGCCCGGCACAGAGGCCCCTCCTCCCAACAGCCCACTCTGACCCACCTGCCTCAGCAGAGGAGCATGAGGGAAGAAAGACATTGCCAGCCCTAGGGTCCTCTGCCCACTCCCAGTGGGGCAGTAGCGGTGCTCATGGCTCAAGGAGGCCTGGAGGCTCTGAGCTGAAGATAGTGGGGTGTCAAGGAGGTGGCTGGGGCCACAGTGACACCCCCCATTCCACCCACGGCTCCCCCCAGAGTCGGGTGATGTGAAGGCCACAGTGGCAGTGCTGAGTTTCATCCTCTCCAGTGCGGCCAAGCATAGCGTGGATGGCGAGTCCTTGTCCAGTGAACTGCAGCAGCTGGGGCTGCCCAAAGGTACAGGGATGAGGGCAGGCAGGTGGGTAACCTGTGGGCCAAGGGGTGCCAGGCAAAGGTCAGGCTGTGTGACCCTGAGATGCACCTTGCCCTCTCTGGGCCAGGAGCCTGAGACCTGCCCTTTGAGTGGCCTAAGCCCCAGCACCCACCTGCTAGCTCAGGGGACCTCCCTTCGGCCCCCAGAGCATGCAGCCAGCCTGTGTCGCTGTTATGAGGAGAAGCAAAGCTCCCTGCAGGAGCACCTGCGGGCCTGCAGCTTGCGAGGTGAGTGTGGGGTGCCCGGGTGGGGGCTGGGCTCCATTCTAGAAGGTGCATGTGGCTTGGGAGGTGTTTGTCCTCAGAAAGGAGACTTAACCACATCACATGTCGAGCAGTCACAGAGCTGGGATTCCTGACACCAGCCCCGGTTTCTTTCCTCTGAGATCTGCTATGGGTAATCTGAGCTCCTGGATCAGAGGGATGAGAGCTTCTCAAAGGCCACATAGCCCTGAAGGGTTCAGGGCTGAACCAGGGTATGGGCTAGGGCTGCCTGGCTCCCCTGTCTGTGACCCTGAGCCCCTTTCGGTCTTGCAGTGAACAGGCTGACAGGCGTGGGCTGGCGGGTGGACTACACCCTGAGTTCTAGCCTGCTGCGGTCCGTGGAAGAGCCCATGGTGCACCTGCGGCTGGAGGTGGCAGCTGCCTCGGGTGCCCCGGCCCAGCCTGTTACCATGTCCCTCTCAGCAGACAAGTTCCAGGTCCTCCTGGCAGGTGAGGCTCAGCTGTATACCTGGAGGGTAAGGGGCCCTCCCAGATCCTGCCTAATTGCCGCCTGCCTACCTACCTCTTGCCCCTGCAGAACTGAAGCAGGCCCAGACCCTGATGAGCTCCCTGGGCTGAGAAGAAGAGCTCACGGGGCCCATGTGGAGCTGCCCTCCGAACTTCTCTTCAGGGGCTGCCCAGCTCCAGGACCCTAGGGGCCTGGCCTCCTGCATGTCTGGCTTCCTAGGTTACCACCTGAGAATTCAGCCTAGGGATCCTGAACACTCTTGCAGCATTGTCTTCCCTCCCCCATGAAAGGCACATGTCAGTGGTTTTCATGAGAAGGAAGAATAAACAGAGGTGTAAAGAAGTGTGTGCATGGATTTCTTTTGGGTTCAGATCAGAGGTTTTCAGGAGAGAGACCAAGTGACATACTGACCTCCCTGACCTATTGCACGTTTTCTTTTTTCTTTGCTCAGCTGCTGATTGAGGCAGGTCAGGGTTGAGGCAGAACGAGAGCCAAAATGAAACAGCTTGTCTGTAGACAGGAAAATCAGGTTCCCAGTCCTATGATGCTCTTGACTCTGCCCTCTCTGTGCTGGCCCTGTCCTTAGGCTGGCAGCAAGTGGTTGGCCCCAACACCAGATACCCCAGGTAGAGAAAGGAGAGAGCCCTTGCCTCTCTGTCATCTTCTTTAGGAAGAGAGAAGGCCCATGCCGGAACCACTCACTGGCAAGTGGAATGGGATAATGGGCTGAATGTTTGTTTGTGATGCACCCATTCCCCACCCCCTGCCAAATTCATATGTCTAAGCCCCCACTCCCAGTGAGATGGTTTTAGGAGGTGGGGCTTTGGGGAATAATTAAGTTCAGATGAAGTCATGAGAGTGGGACCCTTGTGATGATTAGCACTCTTATAAGAAAAGGAAGACAGACTCTCTATACCGTGGAAAGGCCATATGAGAACATAGGGAGAAGACAGCTGTCTAACAAGGCAGGAGAGAGCCCTCACCAAGAACTGATTCTGACTCGAACTTGGACGTCCCAGCCTCTAGAACTACGAGAAATAAATGTCTGGTTTTTTGGATTTTTTTTTAAAAAAATAAATTTATTTATTTATTTTTTGGCTGTGTTGGGTCTTCACTGCTGTGTGCAGGCTTTCTCTAGTTGTGGAGAGCGGAGGCTACTCTTTGTTGCGGTGCACAGGTTTCTCATTACAGTGGCTTCTCTTGTTTCGGAGCACAGGCTCCAGGGCACGCAGGCTCAGTAGTTGTGGCTCACGAGCTCTAGAGTGCAGGCTCAGTAGTTGTAGCACACGGGCTTTGCTGCTCTGCGGCATGTGGAATCTTCCTGGACCAGGGCTCAAACCCATGTCCCGTGCATTGGCAGGCGGATTCTTAACCACTGCGCCACCAGGGAAGTCCCTAAATGTCTGTTTTTTAAGCCACCCAGTCCATGGTGTTTTGTTATAGCAGCCTGAACAGACTAAGACAAATGGCCTCCCAGGACTGGCTTAGGCCAGCTAGGGTCCCTTGTAGAACAGACTGATTCCAGGTGTGGGGCAGGGAGAATACAAGGTAAGCCTAGAACATCTCGGGATCCAAGGAAGCTATCAAAGAATAATAAGTAATGTCAACAGGAGCCAGCTCATCCCACTGGCTAAAGATGGGACAATTTAAGCATCAAAGATATAAGGACTCACTCCCCTCCTGGCTTCTGCTTCTGGAGAAATGGAGCAGATGGGCTTTTCTCTGTTCCTTCCACTAAGTTCAGCTAAAAACCTTAGACATTATATATAAAACAAACATAAGACTATGAAAGGTGACGAGAAGAAGGCAGACTGGCTAGACCTCAAGACCTGAAGAACAACACAGCAGAGAATTCCTTAGATTTTCTTTTTGCTTCATGTATCCCAAGCTGGGAGCTGGAGAAGCCATCCACCTAGAAACAACACACAGACAAAGGAAGGCCCAACAAAAGCCTACTCTCTCTAGGCAAAGGACCGGGAAAAGGACAGTCCAGCAGGACAGAAAAAGTTACAGACAGTAACGGCTGTACTCCAGCCACACCCTGCAGAACTGCAGCCCTTCTTCGACCCCTGACTGCAAAGGCTGAGTGGAAGCCTAGACTCCCACCCCATCCAGCAATAAGGAGGTGGCATACCCCTTTCCCCACTGGTACTGTGTCAGAGGAGCCCTACTAAAAGAGAAGATTTAAATAAGATGCAGTCTCATAATACCCAAAATGTCTAGGATTCAATTTAAAAAATCGTTGTACCAAGAACCAAGAAAATCTCAACGTGAATGAAAAAAGACAACAAATGCCAACACCAATATGACTCAGCTGTTAGAATTCTATGCTAAGGATTTTAAAACAGCTATCATAAAAATGCCTCAAGTCTCAGCAGAGAAACAGAAGATATAAAGAACCAGATAAAAATTTTAGAACTGAAAACTACAATAACCCAAGTAAAAATCTCAGTGGGTAGACTTAACAACAGAAGAAAGAATCAGTGGATTTGAAGCTAAATCAATAGAATTTACCCAGCCTGAATAACAGAGAGAAAATAGTTTGGAAAACAAACAACAACAACAAAACAATAAAACAGAGTTTCAGGGACCTGTAGGACTATAACAAAAAATCTAGTATTTGTGTTGTCAGAGTCCCAGAAGGTGAGGAGAAAGAAGGTAGGACAGAAAAAGTATTCTAAGAAATAATGGCTAAAATTTTCCAAAATATGGCAAAAGACACAAACCTACAGAGCCAAGAAACTGAATGAACTCCACACAGGTTGAACCCAAAGAAATCTATGTCAAGGTACGTCATAATCAAACTTCTGAGAACTAAAGAAAAAAAATTTTGAAAGCAGCAAGAGAGTGATGACACCTTACATATAGGGGGGAAACAATTCGAATGACTGAATATCTCATCAGAAACCACAAAGGCCAGAAACAAAAAGCGCAACACGTTTCGGGCCCTGAAAGAAAAGAAGTGTCAACCCAGAATTTTATATTCAGCGAAAATCACCTCAAGAGTAAAGGGGGAGTAAAAGAATGAAATTAGAACATTTTTCTCACACCATATACAAAAATAAACTCAAAATGGATTAAAGACCTAAATGTAAGACTGGATACCATAAAACTCGAAGAAAATGTAGGCAGAACACTCTGACATAAATTGTAGCAATATTTTTTTGGATCTGTCTCCTAAGGCAAAGGAAACAAAAGCAAAATTAAACAAATTGCACCTAATTAAACATAAAGCTTTGGCACAGCAAAGGAAACCACTGACAAAATGAAAAGACAATCTACAGAATGGGAGAAAATATTTGCAAATGATATGACCGATAAGGGGTTAATATTCAAAATATATAAATAGCTCATACAATTCAATATCAAAAAAAAACAAGCAACCCAATTAAAAACTGGGCAGAAGACCTGAAAAGATATTTTTCCAAAGAAGACATAGAGATGGCCAACAGGCATATGAAAAGATGCCCAGCATCACCAATTATTAGAGAAATGCAAATCACAACCACAATGAGATATCACCTCACACCTGTCAGAATGACTATCATCAAAAAGACCACAAATAACAAATGTTGGTAAGGATGTGGAGAAAGGGGAACCCTTGTACATTGTTGGTCTGAATGTAAATTGGTGTAGCCACTGTGAAAGCAGTATGGAGGTTCCTCAAAAAACTAGCAATAGAACTACAATGTAATCCAGCATTCCTACTTCTGGGTATTTATCTGAAGAAGACAAAGACACTAATTCAAAAACATACATGCACCCCAATGTTCATAGTGTGTGTGTGTGTGTGTGTGTGTGTGTGTGTGTGTGTGTGTGTGTATGTGTGTATATATATATATATATATATATATATGATATCACTCAGCCATAAGAAATAATTAAATTTTGCTATTTACAAAAACATGGATGGACCTGGAGGGTATTATGCTTAGTGAAATAAGTTAGAGAAAGACAAATAGTGTATGATATCACTTATATGTGAAATCTAATGAATGAAATGAATGAATATAACAAAACAAATAGACTCACAGATATAGAGAATAAACTAGTGGTTACCAGTGGGGAGACAGAAGGGGGAGGGGCAAGATAGGAATAGAGGATTAAGAGGTACAAACTACTATGTGTAAAATAAATAAGCTTCAAGGACATATGTACAGCACAGGATATATAGTCAATGTTTGATAATAACTTTAAATGGAGTATAATTATAAAAATATTGGATCACTATGTTGTACACCTGAAACTAATATAGTATTGTAAATCAACTATACTTCAATTTGAAAAGTGACAAAATTGTAAGGCATTTTAAAAAAGAGTAAAGGGGGAAATCAAGACATTCACAGATGAAGGATAACTAATATAATTTGTCACCAGCAGACCTAATCTAAAAATAAAAAGGCTAAAAGGAAACCATAAACAAAACAAAAAGACAACCCACAGTATGGGAGAAAATATTTGCAAACGATGTGACTGACAAGCGATTAATCTCCAAAACATATAAACAACTCATGCAGTTCAATATCAAAAAAACAAACAGGGCTTCCCTGGTGGCACAGTGGTTGGGAGTCTGCCTGCCAATGCAGGGGACACGGGTTCAAGCCCTGGTCCGGGAAGATCCCACATGCCGCGGAGCAACTGGGCCTGTGCGCCACAACTACTGAGCCTGTGCTCTAGAGCCTGCGAGCCACAACTACTGAAGCCTGCGCACCTGGAGCCCATGCTCCGCAACAAGAAAATCCACTGCAACGAGGAGCCGGCGCACCGCAGTGAAGAGTAGCCCCTACTCGATGCAACTAGAGAAAGCTGGTGCGCAGCAACAAAGACCCAACGCAGCCAAAAAAATAAAATAATAAAGTAAATAAATATATTAAAAAAATTGTTAAAAAAAAACAAACAACCCGATGAAAAAATGGGCAGAAGATCTAAATAGACATTTTTCCAAAGAAGACACACAGATGGCCAAAAAGCACATGAAAAGCGATGCTCAACGTCGCTATTAGAGAAATGCAAATCAAAAGTACAGTGAGGTATCACTCCACACCAGTTAGAATGGCCATCATCAAAAAGTCTACAAACAATAAATGATGGAGAGGGTGTGGAGAAAAGGGAACCTTCCTACACTGTTGGTGGGAATGTAAATCGGTACAGCCACTATGGAGAACAGTGTGGAAGTTCCTTAAAAAATTAAAAACAGAGCTATCATATGATCCAGCAATCCCATTCCTGGGCACATATCCAGAGAAAACCATGATTCAAAAAGATACATGCACCTCAGTGTTCACTGCGGCACTATTTACAATAGCCACGTCATGGAAACAACCTAAATGTCCATCAACGGATAAAGAAGGTGCAGTACCTATATACAGTGGAATATTACTCACCCATAAAAAAAGAATGAAATAATGCCATTTGTAGCAACATGGATCAACCTAGAGATTATCATACTAAGTGAAGTAAGTCAGACAAAGAAAGACAAGTGTCATATGATATTACTTATATGTGGAATCTAAAATATGATACAAATGAACTTATTTACAAAACAGAAACAGAGTCACAGATGTGGAAAACAAACTTATGGTTACCAAAGGGGAAAGGTGGGGGGGGGAGGGATAAACTGGGAGGTCAGGATTAACATATACACACTACTATTTATAAAATAGATAATCAACAAGGACCTACTGTATAGCACAGGGAAGTCTACTCAATACTCTGTAATAACCTATATGGGAAAGGAATCTGAAAAAGAATAGATATATGTATATGTATAGCTGAATCACTCTGCTGTACACCTGACGCTAACACAACATTGTAAATCAACTATCCTCCAATATAAAATAAAATTTTTTTTTAAAAAAAGGCTAAAGGAGGATCTCCAAACAGAAAGGAAATGATAGAAGAAGAAATCTTGAAACATCAGGAAGGAAGAACAATGGAAAGACTAAAAACGTGGATGCAGTAGACTTTCCTTCTCTTGAGTATTTTGAAATATGTTCGACAGTTGAAGCAAAACAAAATACTGTTAGATGTGGTTCTCAATGTATGTAGAACAGATATTTAAGGTTATTATAAACACGGGAGGGCAAAGGGAAGTAAGGTTTCTCTATACTCAAATTGATAAAATGTCGACACCAGTGAACTGTGACAAGTACGTACACGTGTATAGTGTAACACCTACAGCAACCACTTCAAAGGGTATGCAATATAACACACTCAAAAACAATATAGGTAAGTCAAACTGGAATTCTAAAAGATGTTCAAGTAGCCCACAGGAGGGCAAGGAAAAGAAGACAAAACGAAAAACAGGGAATAAACAAAGCACAAATAAAGTGGCAGACAAAAAAGTCACAAAGAAATTTCCAAGTCTCATCAAATGTATAATATGAACTTGGTTTGCTAGGCAGCATTCCCTCTTCTGTGTTGTCACAGAATCCCGTAGAATCTCCTCTCATTGCTATTGTAGCATTGCATTAATTTTGTATTTACTACCCGCCTTTTACCAGCCTTTTTTAAAGATGGGAATTGTATATCCCTGTTTGTATAGCCCCAAAGACTAATATAGTACTCTTTCAGTAAGTGGGGTAAAAGATAAAGATTGCAACAAATTTAAAGATATTAAATGTGGAAAAAAATCTATGAGTCCATAAAAGATAATCCCCCCAAATCAATTCTAATTTGTCACCATTGGATATTATTGCACCGAATTCTTAGTCTAAAAATTGATAATTAAAGAGAAGGGTTTCAGAATTTATCCTGTCTTTTTAGTATTTCAGAATACCCAAATAACCCTAGTCAATGAAGTAAATCTCTTCTTTACAGAAGAATTCCAGCTAATGTAGAAGGAATGACAGAATCAGAAAATCACCATTTTGTAACTCCCAATTAAATATTTGATTGAGGCAAGGATCACCAGTGATGATAAAGCCATTAGGTGAAAGGTTGATGTGAAACTGGGTATTTGCGTGGTGCTAAAGAATCACCACATGTAAACAACCCAATGTCCCTCAGCTGGTGAGTGGATAAACATGCTGGTACATCTACACAGTGGAATACTACTCAGCAATAAAAAGGAATGAACTAGGGGCTTCCCTGGTGGCGCAGTGGTTGAGAGTCCTCCTGCCGATGCAGGGGACACGGGTTCGTGCCCCGGTCCGGGAAGATCCCACATGCCGCGGAGTGGCTGGGCCCGTGAGCCATGGCCGCTGGGCCTGCGCATCCGGAGCCTGTGCTCCGCAACGGGAGAGGCCACAACAGCGAGAGGCCCGCGTACCGCAAAAAAAAAAAAAAAAAAGGAATGAACTGATTGATAAGCATAACAACGTGGATGGTTCTCAAATGCATTATGCTATGAGGAAGAAAGCAGATGCACGAGGCTACGGGCTGAAGGTTCCATGTACAGGCATACCTCGGAGTTAACTGCAGGTTTGGTTCCAGAACACTGCAGTAAAGCAAGTATGGCAATAAGGTGAGTCACATGAACTTTTTGGTTTCCCAGTGCATAGAAAAGTTTTGTTTACACTATACTGTAGTCTATTAAGTGTGCAATAGCACTGTGTCTAAAAAAACAATGTACAAACCCTAATTAAAAAATACTTTATTGCTGGGGGTGTGGGCGAGGGATGGATTGGGAGTTTGGGATTGGCAGATGCAAACCATTATATATAGAATGGATAAACAACAAGGTTCTACTGTATAGCACAGGGAATTATATTCAATATCTTGTAATAAACCATAATGGAAAAGAATATGAAAAAGAATATATATATAAATGTATAACTGAATCACTTTGCTGTACAGCAGAAACTAATACAACATTGTAAATCAACTATACTTCAATAAAATAAATTTTAAAAATACTTTATTGCTTAAAAAATGCTAACCATCATCTGACAATGGAGGATTGCCACAAACCTTCAATTTGTAAAAAAAAGAAAGCAATATCTGTTAAGTGCAACAAAGTGGAGTGCAATAAATGAGATATGCCAGTGTATGATATTCGCAAAAAACTATAGGGGCGGAAAACAGATCAGTGGTTGCCAGAGAGTATGGTGTAAGAGTTGACTAAAAAGGTGCACGGGCAAATTTTAGGGGGGTGACAGAAATGTATTATCTCTTGATTGTGGTGATGATTATGAGTGTATGAATTTGTCAAAACTCACACTCTAGGGCTTCCCTGGTGGCACAGTGGTTGAGAGTCCGCCTGCCGATGCAGGGGACACGGGTTCGTGCCCCGGTCCGGGAAGATCCCACATGCCGCGGAGTGTCTGGACCCGTGAGCCATGGCCGCTGAGCCTGCGCGTCCGGAGCCTGTGCTCCGCAATGGGAGAGGCCACAACAGTGAGAGGCCCGCGTAACGCAAAAAAAAAAAAAAAAAAACCTCACACTCTAGGGACTTCCTTGGCGGTCCAGTGGTTAAGACTCCACGCTTCCAATGCAGGGGGCCACGGGTCCAATCCCGACTGGGGAACTAAGATCCTGCATGGTGTAAGGCGCCAGCAAAAAAAAAAAAAAAACCTACCAAAAACAAACAAAACAAGAAACTCACATTCTAAAAGAGATGAATTTTACTGTATGTACATTTTAACTTAATTTAAACAAACAAAAATAGACCAACAAAACAAAGAAATCACCCCATAGATTACTTAGTGGTCACAAGGTGTGAAACATACCTTTACAACACAGAAGTCTGGCTGTCAGGGCCTCACCAGTGATCAATTTCAGCCTCACTAAAGTGAGACAACCAGATGTTGGGCGCCTCCTAATGTGATGCAGTTTGGAGTACAGAGCAGCACCCAGGAGACATATGTATTTCCAAGCTTTAGATCTAATTTCTGGTGTGCAGGGAAAACTAGAGATAGAGGAACAAGTTAACGACACCCAAGGAAACATCAGACACATCCAGAATGTGATGGGGCATCTCAAAGGACAATTGGCTTGGAATCTTCAGAAAGGTCAGTATCATGAAGACCAAAAAAAAAAGGAGGTGAGGTGGGTAAGAGGTGGGGAGGGTGGTTCCATCTAGATTAAAGTGACTGAAGAGACACAGAATCCTTATTTGGTCTCTGCCTTGAACAAACTAGCTATCAAAGACATTTTGCGGACAATTAGGGAAATCTGAATGTGGGCTATGTATTAGGTAATATTAACAAGTTATTGTTGGGACTTCCCTGGTGGTGCAGTGGCTAAGACTCCGAGCTGGAGTCGATCCCTGGTCAGGGAACTAAATCCAGCATGCTACAACTAGGACCCGGTGCAGGCAAAATAAATAAATAATAAATAAATAAATATTTTTTTAAAAAAGTTGTTAACTTTACTAGCTCGATAAAGGCATTGTCTCATTTTAAATACTGTCAAAATAAATGAATAAATAGATTAAGGGGGGAGGAAGGAGTAGTAGTATGAATCCTGGCTGTGGGTCAGGGGCCAGTGCCTGCTACACTTAGGATGAAAGGCCAGCTCCTTACAGAGGCCTCCAGAGGTCGGACCAGACCAGAACAGCTCTTGCTTGTGTGTCTGTCCTCACCTCTCAGCACTACCCCCAGCCACCTTCTTTGAGTGGGCCAATCGCTCGCTTTCCAGCCTCCAAGCCTTTGCATTGGCAGTTCTTTCCGCCCGCCGTAGCGACTCGTTCCCTCTCTTTTCCGGATGGCTCCTTCTGAGGTTTCAGCCTAAATGTCATCGCAGAGAGACCCTCCTCCACAACGGAAGTAGGTTCCGCTCTCGGCTCCTGCCTTTGGCTGCTTGGCTACACTTCATCGCCCGTGGTGATGATGTTTACTTGTTATGTCTGACTAGCGTTGAAACTTAGAGCCACCACCGGGTCCCCAGAGCCTGCATTTATCGCGCACCTGTTCGCGCTCTGCGCACAGCTGCAGGCGCCTCTGCTTTGGGACGGTGCTTCTGTTTCCTGCTGGGAGTGCCGACCTGGTCCCGGACTAGCCGGGTGGCTTCTCACAGCCACAGAGACAGCTGCAACCCGGGACCTCAGACCTGAAGCCGGATCCCGCCGGCGCCGGGCAGCGGGAAGCCAGGTTCTTCCGCCACCCCGCAGCCAGGTGACTGCCCCAAAGCCTTTCCCACACCCCAAGCCCCCCAGCTCGGGGACCCCACCCGGAACAGTCTTTGCCACCTACCTGAGGAACTACACTTCCCATCAGGCGCTGGAGCAGCGACCGCAGCTCCCAGTGTGCTCCCAGGCGCCGCTTCGCCCCCGGCCTTAACCCCATAGTGCCTGCAGGCTGGCGGGAGCGGCGACGGGCGCAGATAGCCTGTGAGTGGGCTCGGGGTCGGGGTGGGTGTGCAGCAGAGCTGAGGAGAGGACGGGTTTGGGGGCCTTGGGGAGGAAGGGAGCCAGGGTTAACCGAGGACAGGCAGCGGGGGTGGAGGATGGGGGTGGGTGGGAGGCGAGCCATAGAGCGTCCGCCCCTCGCGAAATTAAGAACTTGGAAGTTCACCTTTTCCAGCAAAACGAACCCTTTCGGGTGCCAGGTCCGGGGCGGCGCTGAGGTTGCGGCGGGGGCGGGGGGGGGGGAGGGCAAAGGAGTCTGCCCTGGCTAAATGTCCCCCTCTGCCCAACACATACCTTCGCCGTCGATCTGGCGAAGGGGAAAGTGGCAAACTCTCCTCTCTACGCCAGCGAGGGTGAGGAAGGGGACTACGCCTCTCTCGGCCCGAGGCGCTGACCGCTGACCGGGGCGTTTCCTATTCCCCCCTGGACCATGGGCTAGAGCTTGGGGAGCCCTTCTGACTCCTCTATCTCCTCCGTCGAAGTCGTGTGTACCTGACTCCAGCGCTGATGTACCTGGAGACACCTGCATTCCCTCTTCCTTGTCCTCGCTATGGTCCTGACCAGTGGGTGGTGGCAGGCCTCCACACTGCCGGCTGAGCCTCTGAGCAACCGTTTTCCCAGCTCTTCTCTTCCAGGCTCATTCCCTCAGTCATTGTGACAACCGATGCGGGCCTGATTCCAAGCGGTGGGGTGAAGAGCAAGCAGAGCTTCCACTCTGGGGTGGGAGTGGAGGTAGAGGCAGAGAAGAGATGATAAAATAATTTCAGGTTCTGGGAGTGCCACGAAGGAAGGAAAACGTGTAGGGGGTCGGGGGGGTACGATGCTGCCTTGGGTAGGGTGGTCAGGGAGGTCCTCTCTCGGATGTTCCCAGACTGAGGGGGACAGCAGGGGCGAAGGCGTGGGGGAAAGAAGAGCAGTGTGCTTGAAGCAAGTGAGTCAGAGGGAGCGTGGGAGGAAATGAGATGACAGTGTGGGCCCGGGAAGGATCTGGACGTTATTCTAAAATCAGGAAGGGTTCATGGAAGCCCATGGAACGCGTTAATGAGCAAGGGAGCCACGTTTCCCTAGTCTGAGCTTTCTCAGCATTTTTGGCGGGGGGCGGGGGAAGGGTTGTGGAGCAGGGGCTGTGGCCAAGCCAGCTGACTTCCTGCCAATTATCAGTTGACCATGGCCCCCTCTGACCCTCTGAAAACTGGGAGTGATAATTGCTACCTCACTGGATGCACACCTGGCCCAACCTGCTGTCATCCTCCCCCACAGGGCCTGGCCACCCCTCCCACAGAATGCCTGAGGGCCCTGAGCTGCATCTGGCCAGTCACTTTGTGAACGAGGCATGCAGGGAGCTGGTGTTTGGCGGGTGTGTGGAGAAGTCACCTGTCAGCCGCAACCCTGAGGTGCCCTTTGAGAGCAGCGCCTACCACATCTCAGCTTTAGCCCGAGGCAAGGAGCTGCGCCTGACACTGAGCCCCCTGCCTGGGGCTCAGCCCCCACGAGGGCCACTGGCCCTTGTCTTCCGCTTTGGCATGACCGGCTCCTTCCAGCTGGTGCCCAGCGATGCACTGCCACCCCATGCCCATCTGCGCTTTTACACGGCTCCCCCTGGCCCCCGACTTGCCCTCTGCTTCGTGGACATCCGCCGCTTTGGCCACTGGGACCTTGGGGGCAAGTGGCAGCCAGGCCGCGGGCCGTGTGTCTTGCTGGAGTACGAGCAGTTCAGGTAGGGCCCGCACCAGGTGTGATGAATACAGCCCTGGGCTCCTGGCCATTAGTGCCTCGGTGGCCAAGAAGTGAGTTCCAGCCCCTTCACCTGTAGACCAAGACAGTGTGCTTTCCTGGGGACAGTTCCCTGAGCTAATGGACGTGGAAGCCCAAAACTGACGTGGGAGAGGGTGGGAGAAAGAGGTGGATGAGGACATGGCCAGTTAGTGTGAGAGCTGGGTCTCAGGTCATTATCCCACTCTGTCTTTTGGCACCCTCAAGAGGCTAAGAAGAAAGGTGGAGAGGCTCTAACAACCTAAGAAAGGAGGCTGAGCAGGAAGGAATTGCTTCAAGGGAGTGGGGAGAGGACTGCCTAATGTGGTTTCTGAATCAGACTGTGGTCTCCCACATTCTGCCTACCCACTGGTCTGTGTCCCGTGGTCTCTGTGCCCGTCTTCTGCCTGAGGGAGGGGTAACGGCCCCACCTGGGATGTGATCCAGGTCACATAAGATGGCACAGTGTCAGCCACTTCCCCTCCTCTAAAGATAAAACATGTATGAGTCTCTGCTTCGTGCCAGGCCAACTCTAAGTGTTGGGGGTTCAGCAGTGATCAAGAGGGATGTGGTCCCTGCTCCCACAGAGCTAGTTCAGGTAGGGCAGGGGGAAAAAGGGGACTAGATTAATTCAAATAGACACATGCCTGAAGAAAAATCCAAGAGGTAGAGAATGACTTTGAGCTGTGGAGGTGGGGGGAGGAGGAGGGTGCATTAGGAAAGGCCACCCCAGGTGACGTGTGAGCTGAGGCCTGCCTGATGAGAAGGAGCCAGCTGTGCATAGCTCTAAAGTAAAAGCAATCTGACAAGAATCACAAACACAAAGGCTTGGAGTGGACTTGGCAAATCCTTTCTTGGGGAAGGCACGCCTTCGGCTGCCCCTTGGGGTGGGTCAGGGAGTCTCTGGTGCCACAGAAGGCAGCAGACTGCTGGCCTTCCCAGGTATGCCCCCAAGTGCACCCCTAAGGAAGTGTCTGTGTTGTCTTGGATTTCTCCCACTTCACCTCCTCTGGGGAGTTATGCCACAAGTTAACCCTTTGCCAGCTGAAGCTTCTCTCACAAAATGAGCGTTTCGGCTTGTTTTGTCCTCCAGCTGCGGAGCCTGTGGGGATCCGCCCCCCTCAGGGATCTGAACACCCAGGCCAACCTTCCACTCTTACCTTTACCCCAAAACTCTGTCTTCTGGCCCCCTATTTCACTTGCTTCTCACGCCCATCACTGAGTCAGTCTTGCCATGATCCTTTTCCACAAAGAAACAAGATACATGTACCCTTCATGGTGGTGAAGAGAGACCCATGACCCTCGGAGGTGGGGTGGGAGCTGCTGGGGCGCTCACCAGCCAGGGCTTGCCCCCTCACTCCTGCTAAATAAACAGTGCCAGTACCAGCTTCCTGGAAGATCTTCAGCTTCTTGAAAAGACCTGACCCCGCCAATATCAAACCTTCATATCCAACCAACCAGAAGTCCTAGACAGGGAGTTCCAGACTGCGGTCACACCTGAGGTCCTGTGGTCACCTTGTTCCCAAAAATGTCTTGAGTCTGAGGCACTTTGGTGATATACACACCACATACCTAGACTCATGTGTTTTCTTGAACAGGCTGCTTTTGACTGGTATTTTTTTACCTTTTGTAACGCATTAAAATCCCACACTGTTGTTCCCATTTAACAGAAAACTGAGGTTCCCAATGCCAAAACACCACTGAGGGCGGGAAGAGGGGAACTGGGACTCCCCATTTCCTTCCCTTGCACCCAGGAATGGGTTCCCCCAGCTCCTCTCCCCTAACCCATTGGGAGGCAGGGAGGGGTGGGGTGGGCAGAATGGGTCTCATGTGCCCAGACTGTGTCCCTCCAGGGAGAATGTGTTACGAAACCTAGCAGACAAGGCCTTTGACCGGCCCATTTGTGAGGCCCTCTTGGACCAGAGGTTCTTCAATGGCATTGGCAACTATCTGCGGGCAGAGATCCTATACCGGTCAGCAGGCAGGCCCTGGGCACGAGGGCTGGGGTGGCTGGGTGTGCCCACATTCCCCACTGCTTAGCGTGGCGCCCTCTCTCCACCTCACTGCAGGCTGAGGATACCCCCCTTCGAGAAGGCCCGCACGGTTCTGGAGGCACTGCAGCAGCGCAGGCCGGTGAGGCTGCAGGGGGGGATGCACGCACCTATTAGTGCAGGCCGACAAGGGTCTGGGCTGGGTCAGGCGTCTCCAGCTTAACTCAAGCAGGTCCCTTCTCGGTTTCCAGCCTGTTTCCCCATCTCTACAATGTGTGTGCGTGGGGGAGGTGATGGGGGGCAGATGAACTGTCTGAGTCCTGCCAAGCTCAGAAGGGGTCTGTTCCTCAAGGGGTCAGCTGCCTTCTGAGTGGCCCTGCCTCATACTGACATCCAGGTCCTACCCCTGCCTCTTCTCCAGAGCCCGGAGCTGACCCTGAGCCAGAAGATCAGGGCCAAGCTGCAGAACCCAGACCTACTGGAGCTGTGCCACTCAGTGCCCAAGGAAGTGGTCCAGCTGGGTGAGGCCTGGGAGGCAAAGATGGCCAGCTAGGTCTGCTTTGGCATATCGTGTAACCTGGGACAGTTCCTGCCCCTCTCTGGGCCTGGTTCCCTGCCTGGGGAATGGAAGTTTGTCAACCTAGTCGTTCCTAAATGGACTAGGCCTCCTTCACTGATCTTCACGTGTCGGGTGTCTATGTCCCCTGAGCTGCCCCATGAGGCAGGCAGGGCAAGGATTCTTAACTCAACTCCAGGATGGGAAAGCCATGGCCCAGAGTGGGGAAGACACCAGCCTGAGGTCACACAGCTGGAGGAGGGAGAGCCTTGGCCCCCTGACTCAGTCCATCAGCTTGTAAAGCTGAGGTCTGAGCCAGGTCTAACTGGGCTCCCCCCGCTCCCAGCCTAAGTCAGCCCTCTGACCTCCGCCTGGCTCCTCTGTCCCACAGGGGGCAAAGGCTATGGGCCGGAGAGCACGGAGGAGGACTTTGCTGCCTTCCGAGCCTGGCTGCGGTGTTATGGCACGCCAGGCATGAGCTCCCTGCGGGACCGGCATGGCCGCACCATCTGGTTCCAGGTTTGGGCTCTAATGCTCACACAGGCAAATGGAGCCCTAAGGAAGCTGGTGGGATGGAAAGACCTGGGGTTGCACTGTTCCTGAGGATCTAAGCTTTCCCTGTGCTATGCCCCTCCCCTCCTCGGAGTCCCAGGGTCCCAGCTAGTGGAGCAGCCCAGGGCAGGGTTACCTTGCTGTTGGCTCTGACCTGGGGGGGAGGGGACGGTCAGAGAGGCTTCCTAGGGGAGGGGCTTCACTGATCTGGAAGGACAGGTGTGAGTTCTGCCTCTCCAAGGAAAACTACCCCTGCCAGATTGACTCCTGAATTCTCCTGATTCCATTTTAGGGGGATCCTGGACCCTTGGCGCCCAAAGGTAAGCTATGCCTAATGTAATGAGAGGGAAAAGGACTAGTTGCCTGCAAGGGCTACAGCACCCTTCTCCATCCCAGTCCCCACCCCAACCCTCGGAGGCACTCCAGAGTGGGAGCATGGGAGTCTAGAGAAAGGGGGCTGCGGCCACAAGACCCTCCAACCCCATCAGCAACAGTATCCTGCAGGGGGCAAGTCCCGCAAGAAGAAATCCAAGGGAGCACAGAGGGGTTCTGAGGACCAAGTGGAGGTATGTCTCCCTGCTCCTACCCCCTCCCTGTACCCTCTCCTGTCCTGGCTGTACCTCCCAGGCCAGGCTCTTGGGCAGCTCCTTCCCTTGACAATGGAGGGCAATGGTGGGTCCTAACCAACCTGTGACTTGCTGAGCTCTTCAGGGACCCGTGTCTTCTCCACCCAGAATCCTCCATCTCCAAACAAGGCCCCTTCAAGGACACGAAGGGCACGGAGAGGCCTTCCTGAGCAGACTGCGGCCCAGCAGCCCGAGGGGACCAGCCTCCAACGGGACCCAGAAGCCCCCTGCGTCCCTGAGAAAGGGAAGAGGAGGAGGCAACCAGCGACCTCAGGTGGGCCTTCCTCAGCATCTTCCTCTAGGGAGGGAAGGGGCACCACCAAAACGGGCTCTCCAGGAGAGGAAGGGATGGCAGTGCGGGTGGGAGGAACACGTCGACAAAGGTGGCAGGGAGGCTGTTGGGACAGAGTCCTCAGCCTGGGGTCCGAGCTGCCACCTCACCTGTCCTCCCCACAGGCCGCCGCAGACCCCAAAAGATCAAGGCTGACACCCCATCCTCGGAGCCTGAGGAGACCTCAGTCTCTTAGCAGGAGGGTCTCCTTGCTTGCATCCACCCCTTCCTGCTGCCCTGGATCTGGGCCTGTGCGGCTTCCTGGAAGTTGCAGGGGACTGGCTGCCCCTGGCCCTGTGGCCATTCCCTGTACAACTATGATGTTTTTAATTGTACCCATTGTCCCCATTTTTTAAGCCCACGTGAAAAAGGCTGTAATTTTTAGTAAACTGATAAACCTTGAACTTCTTGGGTTGGCTGCAGAAGGTCTGGGAAAGCCGAATGTGGAGGGCCTGGTGCCCAGCCCTGGGGACAGGAGGGCCACTGCCTCAGCATGGCAGACTGAGCCCCATCCCAGGCCTCAAGGCCCTGGCTCTCAGGACAGTCTGCCTCTGCAGGGACAGCCCTTCAAAGGTGGTGCAGAGACCCACCCCGTCCCCCGGGGCAGCCCAGGCTCTACAGCTCCTCCAGTCCAGGATTCCTCATGTGGCTGCTCCCCTAGCCTAGTCCAGACTAGTCAATGCTCCCCTCCTAGTGGGGACCAGCCAGAACCCACCCACCAGGCCTCCTCCCCAGCCCCAGGCCCTCTGCCTGTGGACACGGGGGAAGAGCTGCTGCTGCTTCTTTTCCCCCCACCCCACCGGCCGCACCACATGGCATGCGGGATCTTAGTTTCCCGACCCGTCCCCTGCATTGGAAGCTCAGAGTCTTAACCACTGGACCGCCAGGGAAGTCCCAGAAGAGCATCTTATATCGTGGTCTTACAGTCAGCTTATGGTCACCGATATCCCCCGTCTCTGTCATGGGGCCTGCAATCCAGACCCTGCGCGCACAGATAACCTTAGATCTTGCCCCTGTCCCCAGATGCCTGGGGTAAAAACTTACCCCCTCAATGCCTGAGTTTGGGACCTGAGGGGACTGAGCAGGGGCTACCAGCAGGGTTCCTAAGCCAAGCGTTTATTGTTCAAGAGGTAACTATCCTTGCTTCAGGCTTGAGAGGCAGAAATGAGGAGCCCCCAAAGCCTTCCACAAACAAAACCCCACGCTCAGGGACTCATCTCAGCTCGGTGCGGGCTGCAGCACGAGCAACAGGGACTGCACTTGGAAGGGAGAAAAGGTGAGCTTCAGGCGGCTGTCCCGAAGGGGCAGGGGGCCAGCAGGGTCACGGCGCTCCAGGAGGTCACAGCTGGAGAACAGGAGGGACCATGAGGGCCCCGCGAGGGCAGGACTCCCACTCCCACCCCGCGCCCCCACTCACAGGACGGCCTCCTGAACCGGCAGCGACATGTGCAGCCAGCAGTCCACGTGGCTGCCGTGGGCCTCGTACAGCCTCAGGACCAGCTTGCGGCCCTGGAGGCTGGTCTCCGCCTACGGAGGGAGGTGGTGGTGGGCGGGGCCGAGGGCGGGCCCAGCTCGGGACCCCGGCCCGCTCCCCGCACCCCACCGGCCCTTGCCTGCTTGACGGTCTCCAACACGACTGCGGGCGAGGACACTGAAAAGGCGCTCCAGGCGGCGGCGGGTGCCGGGCCTGGGGCGGGCAGCGCCAACAGGGGGAAGTTGAGGCTGTAGGCAGCGGGAATAACGCCAGCGTCTTGGAAGGACCCTGGGCGCAGACCGGAAAGGGACGCGTGGTGGAAAATGAGGGTAGGGGCGTGGGACTGCTGGAGTGCTCCCCACTTACCGTTGGTGCAACCGAGGCTGAGAGGGGCAGAGAGGTATCGGGGCCGCAGCACTCACCCTCATGCGGCATCAGCGCGTAGGTGAACTCGTGGCGCCCCATGTCAACCGTGGCGTCAGGGGACTTGGGCGCCCGCAAGCTGGGGTGGGGAGGGTGGTAAGGGCCAGGCTGGAGCCGCCGAAGTTCTGTCCTGGGAAGACCGCGCTCCCATACCCGTCCCTGGGAGGCACCCCACTCACAGGGAGAGGCTGAGGACGCTGCCTCGCACTGACGCGCCATACTTGCAGTCATTGAGCAGAGCCAGCCCAAAGCCGTGCTCTGACAGATCGATCCAGCGGTGGGCCCACACCTGGAGGGTAGATCGGAGACCCACTTGGTGGCCCCGCCGCCTCCTCGTGCTCCAGAGCTCCTGTCAGTAGACTGAGGGAAGCTCTGGGACCACACGATTGAATGCCAGCTCTCACTACAGGAGGCCCTGCGCACACCACACAACCTGTCTAAGCCCCGGCTCCTCATCTGGGAAAGGGGGATAAGGGTACTTACCCCACCAAATGGGCATGAATATCAGACTAAACAGAAAGCATTTAGCACCATGCCTGGCATACGTGTCAGGAACCAGCAAATGCTGACCATCATCTTCCTCCTCCTCACCCCATACCACACAACGAGTCTCTCCCCAGCCAGGGAGGATCCAAACCCTCCACCACACCCCGCCCCACACCACTCCACGTCAGACCTCAAATCGGGCCCAGTCCCAAGAGGTGTTGTAGTGGGTGGGCCGCTGCAGATGTCCGAACTGGACCTCAAAGGTGGCCTGGGGGCTCCGCACACGGGCAGGGAACTCCACCTTCAGGAACTTGTGGGCCTCGTGCCAGTGCACCTGTCGGGGGTGGAGGTAGAGGTGCAAGGGGAGGGACCCCTCCTCGCCGGCCACACCCAGGGAAGATACCCACCGCCCTGCCCCCTGCTACCTCGGTGTGGAAGCGGACATAGGGGCAGCCGACGTCCAGCACCACCTCTTGGCTGAGCTGACTATTGGGGCTGATCTGCAGCAGAAACCAGGCGCTGCCCCGCACGCCACCCTGAGTGCCCACGGCCAAGGTCCCTGCCTGGCCCAGCACTGGCTTCCTGGGGAACAGGGGAGGGAGGCGCTGAGCCAGGACGGCCTGGCGGAGGGGGCCCAATACTCTCCTATCCCACGCCGCCCCCGAGTCCTGCCCACCCCGCACCGTGTTTCTAGGTGGTAGTCCATGACGTCCCACGCGTCCCAGTACAGGGGGACATCATCGAACAGCACAAACTGGTTCCCCACGGCACCCTCAGCAATGGCCTCCCTGGAAGGACATGGAGACTGGCGCTTTATAACTGTATGACCGCAGTCTCTCCAGCTGAGTGAGGTGGGTGGGGTGGGAGGTAGGGTGAGTAGGCCCAGAGGACAGGAGACTCCTAACCCAGCCGGCCCCATTCCATGTGTGGGTCCCAGTCCTGAGCCACCTGTGGGCTACTGTGGTCAGCTGTGGCCAGGGGACAGAGGGAATGAGAGGTCTGGGGTCCCCTGCCAGGCACTGGGAGAGGGCAGTGAGGGGTTAGCACCTGCCAGAGGCCACCAGCACCAGAGACGTCAGGCGGCCAGTTGGGTCCAGCCTCACCCGGATGATGCCGTTGTCCAGAGTCACAGAACCGTCAGTCTTGGTGGGAGGGGGCCTTGAGGCTAAGTCTGCAGAGGCTTCCCGCCACCAACAGCCCGCCCAACCCCAGCCCCAGCCCTGCCTTGCCACCTGCTCCAGGTTGGGGAGCTCAGAACCCCCACGTTGTCAGGGACAGCCCAGGACAGCCAGCCCCCGCCCACGGCGATGTGCCAGCACTCACCTCCTGCACTACAAACACAGGCTGCTGGGGCAGCAGGGGCTGCAGCGAGGTGGGGGTGGGAGCGGGAGCATAGCCCATGCTGGGCACTGTCACCAGAGCTGGGGATGAGGCCTGGGCATCAGCACAGCCTCCTTCACCTTCCAGGAACCATACTCGGGGCGGGGTGGGGGGCTGGAGGGGGTGAGCATTACTAGTACTCTCTAGCCTGGGGCAACCCGGGGCAGAGATCTCCAGGGGAATGTCCCCAACTCTCGATTTGGCCTTGATCCCTCCTGCTACAGTAGCCACCCTTCTCCCCAGCTCATACCTAGGCAGTGGGCCCCACCAGGCCTGGGCAGGGCCAGCACTTCAGTGCGCTTCCAGGGCAGTGTGTTGACAATGAGGAGGCCCTCAGGACCTGGCTCCCCAGCACAAAGGGCTGCGGCTGCAGCGCTGAGCAGCGTGTTGCCACGGGAACGGATGTCTGGGGAGAGACTGGCTGGTCATGGGTGGGCAGTGGGTCTGGGTGACCCCTGAATGTCCCACAGGAGACACTCTGCCCTGGGTGCTGGAGAGCAGTGGAAATGTTGTCAGCCTCACCTTCGTAGTGGCACATGGCTTCCTCTGCCACCAGCTGGATGCAGCTTCCAGTCACCACATCGTGGAACTGGTTCAGAAGCAGGAGCCTGCGGGGGGCCAAGGGCAGGGCTGCGGAAGGCTGGGAGGGAGGGGCAGCCGCAGAGGTGTCTGGGGTGAGGTTAGTGGGTGGCAGGGGGGCAGAAGACAGACTGACCTCCAGAGGTCCTGTAGCTGGGCGGCCGGGTAGAGGAACTGGGCACTGCGGGCCAGGGCCAGGCTGCTGAGCAGCTCCACGTCATGCAGGATCCGCTCACACTCCCGGTTCCCCTTCTTGATCTGAGCCCAGGGTAGGGAGAATCAGTCTAGAGTCTGTTCAAGCATCCCAGGACACCTTCCAAAGCCTTCCCTTGCTCAGAACCCCTGGTGGCTCCCCAGGGCCTCTTGTGAGTTATCTACCCCAGATGCCTCCCTCCTCCCCCCTCAGCCCAAGCCCTTCCTCCCTCAGGGATGCTCAGTCCTGCCTCCTCCAGGCTCCTGACCACCCGGCTCTTGCACTTCTCTCCTCTCGGCTCCTCCGTGGAACACAAGCCTCTTCCCCCAGGTCTGGGCTGGGCTCTGTCCCCTGCTTCCTCCTCTGACCCTCTGGGCCTCTCAAGGGCACGCCCTCCCCATTTGGCTCAGCAACCAGCTCCTGACCTGGGCATGGGTGGTGTAGGTGCCATTATGTAGCTCCAGGAAGAGCTCTCCGACCCACGTGCACAGCTGCTCCGAGTGGCCCTCTAGCGCCGAGAAGAGTCGCTCCGGAGAAGAGAACTGCACCCTGAGGGAGACTGCAAGCCTGGGTCTCCCAGCTTGGCCGTGTGATTCACCCTTCTTCCATGCAAGGGTGACAAGAGACCCAGTCCCGACAGAAAGGAGCCACGCCCAGAAAGCTCCCTGTCCACACAAAGCCAGTTCTGGACACCCCAGGAGAGTTTTCTCTCTAGTAGGTTTAAGCCCCGTCCCACCTTTAGCTTTCCCCTCACCCTACCACCAGGGTAGAAGTTGGGAGGAGCCCATGGTCTGGGATTGGAGGGGGACAAGGTTTAGGGGAGGTGTCGGGCGCAATATTTGAGCAGAAGGGACTAAGGGCAAGGGTGGAGGGTAGGGCTGAGTGAGCCCAGGCCTGACCTGGGCAGCCCATCTGTATTGCACAGCCGCTTCAAGCGGTCCACCATGGTCTGGGTGGGGCCACCACCCCCATCCCCAAAGCCAAAGAGGAAGGCACTGTGGTTGGTACGCCCCTTGTCCCGGTTTTTGGCCACAGTCTTCAGCACCTGCACAGGTGGGCTCAGGGTCAGCTTAGAACAGGACACCCAGCCCTCTCCAGCCTGCCTCCCATCCCCGACCTTGGCCACTAGGTGCCCTCTCACCTCCTCCACACTGCCCTGCATCCCATATGAGTCACCAGGCGGGAAGTGGGCCAGCACCCGGGAGCCATCCAGCCCCTCCCAGAAAAAGGTATGGTGCTGCAGGCAGGGAAACAGGTAGAAGAGAGAGGGCAGAGTCAGGGCTGAGGCAGAGCCGGGCCTCCTAGACCTGCCCCTCCTGTTGTGTGACCCTGGGGGAGGCATGCCTTCTCTGGGTCGGGGTTGGGTGGCTTGTCCAGGGCCCCTCAATAAGCCTGGACGGAGATGTATGG
This sequence comes from Tursiops truncatus, assembly GCF_011762595.2. Classification (NCBI taxonomy): domain Eukaryota; kingdom Metazoa; phylum Chordata; class Mammalia; order Artiodactyla; family Delphinidae; genus Tursiops; species Tursiops truncatus. The sequence continues at coordinate 116,272,232 of NC_047035.1, forward strand.
GCTAGGTGGGACCCAGGCCCACTCTGAGCCTGGTTCCCTGGGGCCTGCTCACCGGGAAGTTGTTCACCAGGTTCCAGCTCAGTTTTTGGGTGAGGAAGTGCCTGATGCCACAGCTGCGCATGATCTGTGGGAGCTGCGCTGAGTAGCCGAATGTGTCTGGCAGCCAGAACTGCAGGGAAAGGGCCTCTGGGCACGGGAACCACGGCTCGGCAGCACGGCCACAGCCTCTGCCCCTCATCACTCAAGGGCAAGCTCCAGCCCCATGCGCCTGCAGGCGCAGCCGGCTCCCAGCCTACCTCAGAGCACATCTTCCCAAACTCCTGCAGGAAGAAGCTCTGTCCCTGCAGGAACTGCCTCACCATGGCCTCTCCACTGGGAAGGTTCCCATCCTGGCAGTGAGGGAACAGGGAGGCAGCCGGGGTCAGCACCAGGTGGAGCTCAGGCCAACCACCCGGACAGGAGCAGCCAGGGCTGTGACACTGGGTTATAGTCAGTGCCCAGGGAGTGTCCATCTCCTCACAGGCCCACCTGTCTGTCTGCCAGAGGGGAGGTTTCTGGGGCCAGGGCTGTGGACTGCACTTACCATCTCCACCCAGGTGCCCCCGACGGGCACAAATTGCCCACGGCAGGCGAACTCCTGGAGCCGGGCATGCAGGCCAGGGTAGTGGCTCTTCACCCACGCGAGCTGCTGTGCCTGTGGGGCAGACGAGGCAGGAGCTGGGCCAGGGGGACAAGAACCCCATCCAGGGCTGAGCACCTGGGGCCCAGTGGGTGGCTGAGGGTGAGTAGCCCTGCCCCTCAGGCCCCAGAAGCCCTCGGAACCTCACACTAGCCCCCATTGGGCTCCAGGTACCACCGCACAGCCGTCCCTCTGACCTGGGAGCAGGCAAAGATGAACTCAGGATTCCGCTCCATGAGCTGAACGACTGTCACCCAGCTCCGGGCACATTTCCGCACGGTCTCCTTGAAGGGCCAGAGCCAGGCTAGACGGGGAGGAGGGTGGAGGATAAGAGAGCAGCAAGGTCCCCAGCTCCTCACAGATCTCCAGCCGCACCCCTGCCCCCCAGCATCCAACCACGCCCAGCCTGGGCCTCCAGAGGGTCATCCTAGCCTTCCGTCCATCCCAGGCCCTTTCCCTGCAAAGTCCTGTGGCATCTCTCCTGAGCTGTCACTTTACATCACTCTTGCAAGGTAGGAGTAGGGACTGGGGAAAGGAGGTTGGCTGGGCCTATCGGATCAATTTTACATCAGGAAATGGAGGCCCCAGTCCCTGGAATAGCCTTACTCTGAGGTTCAGACACCCCTGAGAGGATCCTGTAAGAGGCAGTGGGGGTTGGCCCTTCCCCTGCACGCACATTGAAGGACAGCCTGGAACAGAGGGCACAGCTTCCTGAGATGGACCTGCCTGGGCCAGCTGTCCCGCGTGAGGCACTACAGCCTCTTGCAACCTCTAGGCCTCAGTTCCTTCTTTACCAGCCCAGAACTCTACATCCCATGCTTTGGCACAGCAGAGAAAGCCCTTGTTCTGTGGTTCAGAAACTTTAGCTGCATCAGAATCAATACTTTGGGGAGTTTTTTAAAAATGTAATTTCCCATAAGCCTCACAGACACTGCAGACTTAACCAGGTTCAAAACTGACCTCCTGATCCTCCCCAGGAAACCTCCCCCTGGGCTTGAGTCCCCATCTCAACTACTTCCACATCACTCCTATCTGAGGACTTGGGCACTTGTCAAATTCTTACTCATCCTCACTCTGTTCAAAGGTCATCTCCTCTGAGAAACCTTTCTTGAATCCCCCAGACCCAGCTGGGTTAAATGCCTCTTCTGCGCTCCCCAGCCCCCGATCCTTCCCTCCATCCTGGCAGCAACTGTGTCTGCCTATTTTGTGATCACCAGTCTCTGTAGTCCTAGCCTCCCAATATCTAGCATGGGGCCACACGGGGCATCAGATTTTGTTGAAAGAATAAACGAAGCCACATCCAGCAGAGCCTACAGCCCATTCCCCTTTCCCCAGGGAAAACTGGGGTCCAAGAGGGGCAAGAACTCGATGTGGATCACACAGTGCTTCCAGGGCACAGCCAGGTCTTCGAGGCCACTCCTGCCTCCCCGAACCAGCCCAGACAACTGCTGCCCTACCTGTATCAATGTGGCAGTGCCCCAGGGCATGGATGGTATGCTGGCTTTCACCCCCACGTTGGCCAAAGAACTTGGAGGCCAGGGCCTGGGCCACTGGGAAGGTCTCCGGCTGGGCGGGGTCACATATGTTCACCATCTGGTTGGCTGTGTACAGGGCCTGGTAGCTGCGCTGGTTGTCCTCCCCGAGGCCCTGCAGCAGGGTTCTGTCCCTTAATCCCCATCTCAAGCAAGCAGAGTCTCCAAAATTAGACCCCAGCTGATCTCCCACGGGTTCTCAGCAGAGCTCCTCCCTACCTCCAACCCTGTGCTCCTGCTGGCCCCCCTGCTCAGCACTGTCTCCTTCCTCCCCTTTACACAGGGAAATCCTCTCAACACTCAGGCAGGCATGAAACACCCTCCCTATTCTGGATTCCCAGAGCTCCAACTAACTGACCCAAGAAACAGCCTGCCTGGAACAGGGCTCTAGAGTGTGAGCAGGTGGCGCGGGGGTGTCGAGTACCTTGGCCATCCCCAGCAGCAGCTCCAGATCCACCAGGAGCTTGTGGACATCCCGGTGGAACACGGCCAGCTCAGCCCGGCTCACCTGGAACATCTTCTCTGGGTCAGGGGCTGCGATCATGGTTCCCTTCCCGGCCCCCAGGAGCCCATTGCAGGCTACTTCCACATAGAGGGTCAGGCTACAAATGCGGGGAGGCAGCCTCAGGCCAAGGGACTGGCAGAGGACTCTGGGGCTTGGGGAGGGAGGACCAAAGAGGCATCCAGCAGACCCCTCCCTATTCACCCCCAGGATCTACCACCCAGAGGATCTCACAGTTATGTCAGGTGCGTGTAAGAGAGGGTCATGGTAGAAACAACAGACTACACCAAATTCTGCTGATGAGTGTTCTGCCTTGGTTGGGGTGAATAAGTAGCCAAGTTTGGAACCATGTGAATTATACTGTTGTTTAGACTTTTATTTCCAAAGCTGTCTTTACAATGCACTGCCTTGGTCTCAGAACCCTCTTTGCACATTAAAAACATGTTTGGATCTCCCAGGTCCAGTCTTTCAGAACAAAGATCCATCGGCCAATATGGGCAGGCCACTGTTTGGAGAGCATGGTGGGCTGTGGTGCTGTTCTACTCAGTCTTCAGAGAGCAAACATGACTTCCTTCGGGAAGCCTTCCATGACTCTCCTCTTATCCCTCTCCCTAGTCTAGAACAAATTTCTTATGTTGAAAGTTTTTTCTTTCAAAGCCCTCATCAGTTTTGCAATTATTAAGTATATGTGAGTCGCCCTTGCTGTCAAGAATCACATCATTCACCATCAGTCCCAGTGCCTGGAAACATCAGATACACAATGTTCAATAAATATAATACCTAAGAAGAGTTTTTGATAGTGTCATAAAATGCATGTTATAATATGGATTTTTTAAAAATCAGGATTCAAAATATCAAAGAAATACAACCTCAACTAGTAAAAACTACATTTGAAAGAATTCCCGAGAAGAATGCTGAGATGTTAATAATGGACATCACTAAGTGATGGGATAATGGGAGTTATTTACTTCTTTGTGCTTTTCTGTATTTAACCCAAGAACGAAAACACTATCTTTATAGCCAGAGAAATCCTGCTTTTCAAAAATAAACTATGAGAGTTGAAGATGGTTGTATTGAAAGTGGGTGTGTTTCTCAGATGGCTCTGGGCCTCAGCTCCTCCTTGCCCACTGATGCTCCCTCCCCTACAGCACTGGTCAACCACAGCACAGGGACTCACTCACCTCCGGGGGTCTTCTTCCCCCAGCTTTTCAGTCAGGACATAGCTGGTCTTCTCCCCCTCTTTGGTCAAACCCTGGTGGGGAGTGCAGTGAAAGAGACAGGACCTGAGGCTTGTGAACAGCTCAGATGAAGTATAAGCTGAGGGAGGCCAGGCCCCTCTACCGGGTCCCTAGCACTGGCTCCTCTCTCCCAGACAAGGCCAAGATTGACAAATCAGGGACCTCTGGTAGCAGGTGCCCCAACCCCCATGGCAGTCAGTGCCATGACCACCAAATGGCACCTATCTGCCAGCAGAAAAGCCACTGGTCTTGTGGAGTCTTGGGGAGGTATCAGGTCCTTGGTGGCTTCTGGTGGCCTCTGTACCCCTGAATAAGCATCTGAAGGGAAACTCTCTGAAGTCAGGGACAGGTTTACCTCATTCCCCACTATATCCCCAGTGCTTAGCACAGGGACCTGCCAGAGAGGGCACTCAGGAGACATCCTGCTGAGCCAGTGAAGGGAGGGAGGGAGGGGTCTGCCATCTTTCTGTACAGGAAGAACAACAGTCCTGACCTGAGACTGAGGGTTAGTCAAACTGAAATGGAAGCTGTGTGAACCTGAACAAGTGTGTTAACGTCTATATATCTGTTTCTTAGTCTGTAAATGGCCATAAAGACCTACCACATAGGATTTTAAAGGTTAAACCTGTTAAGGTTGGATGCATAAACAAGGTACTTAATAGTGGTTATATCTGGGGAACTGTGGGTGAGGTAGCAGGGAGATATCCATTATTTCAGGTGAAGAGGACTTTTTAAACTTTATATTATCCAGAACTGTTTCGAAGTCTCCCTCCCCGACTGCCATAAGCATATATTCCATATAATAAAAACCAGTTTATTTAAAACTAAAAATAGAAAGTGATATAGTCTGCAAAGTCACTAGTCTGGCACCTAGTAAAGGGTTAATAAATGGATCTGCTGTACCTATTATTGTACTTGATTAATAACTATTTTCATCCCAGAATGGGAGGGTGACCAGTCAGTGGCAGGGTTGGTTTAGTATTAATTATGTTGAGACCCTCAGCGATCCTCTCAAACATGAGAAGGAACAATTACACCGGGGCCCAAGCAACAACCTGTCCAGTCCTGAAATCCTGATACCACCCTGCAGGCATAGCCACTCAGCTGTGGCTTCTCCAGAGACCAGGGCTGAAATGTGGCCATACCTGACCTAGGGCAGGGCTCCTCACCTGGACAGGTTCCCCATCACGCCACACCAGGCCTTCTCCATCACTTTCCCAGCGAAGGTGAACTTCCTGACCCACCCATGCCTCTGGGATGGTCAGCTCCACCCGGAACCAACAGGTCCACCATCTGCAACAGAACCACTAAGATGGGCCTAGGGGTCAAAGTCCTTTCCTTTCGACATACTTCCTTGGACTAAGGGTCAGCAGGGGCTTGAGACTTTCACCAAGTATCTGCAGCATCACAAGGTATTCAGCTTTGATCCACAAGCAAGGAGCAACGGGGTGTACAGCAAGGTGAGGGAAAGAGGCAGAGAATCAGGGGTCTGTGATTTGTCCTAGAGTGTCCTGCCTAAGGGAGGTCCAGGGACTGGGAGAAGGGGGGGAAATGAAAATTCTCCCATTAAGTCTTGAGGGATCAGGGATCTGCTCCCAGCAGAGGGTGCTGCTCTGCCCCAAGTGACGGTCTAGGGCACAGGGCCGACAATGGAGGTGTGGCCCTTAGGGGAGGCGAGTAAGTCGGGAGCGGGGCCCTGTCGGCCCCGCCCTCCCTCTGGAGCGTTACCCACGTCGGTCCGAAGCTGTCGCCGACCTGCGCGGGGCGGAAATCCTGCTGGACTGCCTCCTGGTAGGGAAGCCTTTCGGGCGTCAAGAAGCTGGAGAGCTCGGCCACTGGGCAGCTGTCTCCGAAGAGCCTGGGCGGGAGGGGCTGGTGGGCACGCGCCACTGGGCCAGCCGGCGGGTGGGGACTCGCATTCCCTCGATCCACCGCCGGGAGGGCTGCCTCACAGCTCAGTCTCCCCCCATCCCTCCTCCTGGGCCCCAGCCCTTTCCGCGGCGGGCACTTTGTCCCTCGGCCCAGGTGGCCGAAGCTTGGGTTTCCCCCCGGACGGGAAGGCTAGAGACGCGTGGATGCGGCCGGCCGGCGCCATGGACGAGGTGGCCACACCTGCCGCGGAGATTACAGTCGGTAAAGTAGAGCGGCGACACGAATTTCTCCACCCGCTCCAGCGTAGTGCGCCAGTGCTTCAGGGCCGGCGCCGCCGCCATCGCCGCGCGCTCTCTCCTCTCCCCGGAAGGCCCCAAACCCTGCCGGCGCGGTCCACGGCCTGGAACCAAAGGTTCCGGCGTCCGAAGGGCGCCTTCCAGGCCCGGACAGCTTTTCTTGGAACACCAGCGGCTCTGTGAAGTCTCGCTGCTCTGAACTTTGAGCAGGGAGCTGAAAGCTAAAAGCCGCACTTCCGATGCTCTCCTCTTATCTCGTCCGAGCTGGTGGCCGTTTAGGGCAAATCCCTAAATAAAATAGGAAGCTTGACGCTTTGATTCTGCAAAAGGCCTGGGACAGACACAAGCCGTTAGGCACGACGGGTGGGAGCCTGGGTTGCTGCCGACGCAGGTCACCTAGTCTCAGAAGCTGCAAGCGGGAACCTCCTTGCCCTCTGGTCCCAGCCCGCCCTCTGGCTATCTCGAACACCCGTGTCCGCTTAACGTGGCAAGAGCCGGGGCGCCAGGACCGGTGCTTTAAAGCCAATCGGCAGACATGCGTTAAATAGAGCTTTGCACCCCAGTAACCTCAGCTTCCTCTACTACATGTTTTATTTTATGTATATGGCTAAGTGCTGCCCATCGCCAGAAACTCCGAAGATTTTGATTTGAGATTGCAGATCACAGACGTAGAATTCATGATCCTAACAGAATAATGTATTTCCCTACACGGGACTGAAGAGTTCAGAGGAGCCATAATGCCAGAAACACCTCCAATTTCATCCTCACGTTTCTCTGGTAATCTGTTGGCAGCTTGTTCCCCCCTCCTGGGAATGCTATGAAGTCCTTGTCTATAAAATCATTAGGAAGAAAAGTATATACGCAACATGAGCCCTGATATTTTAATAGAAATACTGACCAAGTTTACAACATTTCAAATGCAAATCATAGGGAAAGGTGATTAAGTACAGAATACCGAACGAGATTTAAAATATAACTTCCTGCTATAAGACAGGCTGAGTTGAGCTTGGAGCTCAGATGGCAGGAGGGATATAAATGCTGTTTGTGAAACCCTGGCTGTCAGTGAAGCTCCCCCTTCTTTTGGTTGCACTGGTAGGATGGGGTTTTCTCCTCTATTGGCCCTGAAACCCTATCCTGACCTGCAAGCAGCTGCTCTGGGCGTAACCCTATGCAGACACAGCAACAGCTGGGGCTGCCCCTGGTCAGGTCCCATCAGTTCCCCCCCAACCCACCCCGGCCGTAATTCCAATTCAACATGGTCTTAAGCAAGCAGAGGTGAGTTATTGCTGGGAAAACCTGAAGATCTTCCCCCCCAGTCAGTATCACTCCATCTCCCAAGTCAAGCATTGGCCCCAGCTTCACCAGAGAATCTCCTCCCACAAGGCTCTTTTGCCACCCTACACTTTTGGGCTCTGAGTCTCCTGTAGTTGTCCCATCCCTCCACTGCTCCCCACCACACCCAACAAAAAACTCTAAAATCGGAAAAGTCTACCATGTGTTATGAAAGTCCAGAGCCAAAAGATTTGTGGTTTTGTGGTGGTGATGTTGGGAATTTTTAATTAAAAAGCAAACAAAACCACACAAATCACTGCTGGTTACTTTACAGCTATGACTAGGGTAATGGTTGCTGGAGAAAAATTCACCAGAGTACTGGGAGGGGCTCAGTTGGTCTTTGTTCAGAAAGTCCAGGCTGACCACATATAAAAATCCTTATCAGTCAAGTTTAAATATCTGCCAGTTTAAATTTATGTAATTTAAAAAAATATATATGTATATATTCCATTTGCAGTTGCTAACGAAATGTATTGAATCTCCCTCCCAGCCCCATTTATACCACACACTCTGTACACACTTCTTTCAAACACTGGTTTGGTATTTAAGCTGTTCACTCCCATTTCCAATAAGGATAAGAAAAAATACAGAAAAGTACAAACTACATAGCTGCACAACTTACCCAAATATAAAATATTTCCAAACAGCTGAAATAAGGGGGGAAAACACGTACTAAAAGAATGAATAATTCTATTTAAAAAATTTAAGATATTTTGATTTGGAACACATACAACTGACTGCTAACTATTTAAAGCAAAATCCTGTTTGTACCGTAGATAAGGAACTGAAGCCAAAATCCCTGCTTCACAGTAGTTCTCTGGTGAGGACAAGGGACTTGGGTTGAGAGTTTATTCCTTAAGTAAGAACCAAGCTTTATTTATTTACAAAAAAAAAAAAAAAAAAAAAAGTTGGGGCAAGGGGAAGACAAGTTTTACACAAAAGTACTACAACGGTAACTCCCTTTGGTAAAAAGTGTAATAAATGTCTTGTACATCTGTTCATAGGTACTAAATCTGAAGCCACATAGAACTATGGTACACAAGAAGCTAGAGCAGTTATGCTAGCACATCAAAGCATATTTCTTTTAATAAAAAATTGACAGTATGTACATTATTTACAAAAAAAAAAAGAAAAACCAAGTTAAAACTGTGTGTGTGTGTGTGTGTGTGTGTGTGTGTGAGTGAGTAAAGCTGGTGGATGGCACTAGGGTAGACTAGTAAAGAAGCAGGTACAAAACAGTTCCACGGGAGCTAAAAAGGACGACTGATTTGAACTTGTTGAGGTTGAGAACCAGAGGAGAGAATAACGGGTGGGCAGCAAGGGATTCGTCAGGAATCAAATCCACAAGATGATCAATCCCAAAGCCAAACTGCAGGTCCCAGAGAAAATCTTAATGGGTGATCTAGATGTGCTCAAGTGACCAGGAAAAAAAAATCCAATACAGTTTTTTTTCCTTTTGGGGGGGAAGAGGAAAGGAGCAGTGACCATCAGAGTTACAATCCATCTAAGCATTGAGTCCTTCCCCAGTCTGTCAGTCAATGCTCGCCCATCCAATCAAGGTGTGAACAGCATCCGGTTCCCTCACTGAAGGTCAGGCCCCAGGAGGCTGCAGTCTTAGCTCTGCTGGTGTGTGCAAGCAAGCTGCATATCCCTGTGCTTGCATGGATTTCTTCCCCTCCAGGGCAGGGTAATGCCCAAAACCCCTGGGAAAAGTTCCAGCTCCAGCTTTGTAAGGTATCCACGTTCCTTATATGTAGCCCACTTGGTGCCAGGTTGCACCAGCCACACACAGATCAGGTGGCCATGTCCCAGAGAGGCCCAGTGAGGCTTGAAAGGCATCTTCCTTGTTTCTTCAGTGTGTGCGAGTACACGTGCCCCCCCCAACACACACACACCCCTCAAGTTATCTGCTCTGGCTCTGCAGTTATGGGGCTTTGAACACTGTGCCATATTTGACACGGTACTTGTTAATGCTCACAAAGTGCAGGGTCTCTGTGTCACAGGTGGTGGTGCAGGGCACCAGGCCCTCCAGCCCCTCACCCATGAGCCACTTGCTGGTCTCCGCTGCCATTTCACGGGGCACATGCTCCTTGGTCCATTTATCTACCCAGGCCTGGAACCTCTGATGTAGCCGCTTGCTTACCCGCTCATGGGACTGCAAAATAGAATGAAGAAGAAAAAAACCCATGAACTAGGACTAAAAACCTTCAAATACAAAGCCCAATTTTCTCCTAAAGTGCCAGAAGAAAGATGTGGGCTTATCAGTGCTGATACCACTGATAAGTTAAAAAAAAAAAAAAATTAGGAGTCTGTTTAAAGAAAAGAATTGAAGATTAAGAACCTAGAACACATTAAGGAGTTGGAATTCAAAAAGCTCCCAAAGAAATACCAACACAGGGTCTGGGCAGAACTAGCTCAGTGCTTCTCGATTTTAGCCTCCTGCATCATTATCACATAGGGGGGCGGGGGTGGGGAGAGAACAACTTGATCAATCCGCAGTTTTAAACCAGCAACCCAGCTGATTCTAACATACCCGGAGTGAGACACTGAGTTGAGGCCGTTAGTCATTTCTGTCAGCGTGGCAATCCACTTCTAAGTAAAACAAGGTAAAGGGCTTAAAACCCACTCTCCCTTCCCGCTATTACCCCACCCTGCCCAGCACAGTGCTGGGCATAGCAGATCTTCAGTGGAGGTTTTTGTTCCTACCTATACATCTGGTAAATATTTATTAGTGCCCACAAGCAAGGCAGAGAAGGGGATACAAAGATAAATTAGGTGTTGCCCAGCTCCCCAAATCATTTGAATCAGAAACATGCAGGCATACAACACACAGCACCATGAGAGAAGTACATTAAAAATCGCCCAACCTATGGTTCCCACTTGAATGTTCTGTAGTCTTTTCATCTGCCTCCCAAACCTGGTAACCCCTTCCTATTAACAGATGTACCCCTAAACTTCCCATTTACTCAAGCAAAATGAGCAAAGAAACAAAACCAAAAAACAAAAACCACCAGGCATCATCCTTAATGTTCCCCTTTCTCTTAACCTCCCTACATCCAAACATTACCACATCCTGACAGTTATATGTCCAATCTTTTTTTTTTTTTTGGCTGTGCTACGCAGCATATGGGATCCTAGTTCCCCGACCAGGGATTGAACCCACGCCTCTTGCATTGGAAGCGTGGAATCTTAACCCCTGGACCACCAGGGAAGTCCCTCCAATCTAATTATAATTCCTCTACAACCCTGGTAGTCTGGGTAGACATCACATCTCATATGAATGAAAGCAGTCTTTCGAGTGGTCTCTGCCCTTCCAACTTGGTGCCCTCACTCGCTCTCATCAGTCTATGTCTTTGTCAACGATGTCTCAATGTACCTCAAACAAAATCCAAATCGCAGCCTAAGAGAATAAGTAATGTAGCCTCTGCCCACCCTTCCAACTTCATGCACCCCACTTTCCCTATGGCGCAAGCCACATTGATGTTTTCATTTTCTTGAAAATGCCAAGTCCTTTCCTCCTTCCCAGCCTTGTGCTTGCTTGTTTCCTTTGCCTAAAAAGTACCAACCCCCAACTCTGCACCAGGTTGGATCCTTGTCATTGTTTAGGCCTCAAGCGTCACCTCTTTAGAGAGGTCTTCCCCAACAAAAGCAGGGCCCTGCCTGCCAGTTACCCTTGATCACTTCACCTAGTTTCTCTCCTTGGTAGTGCACATCATCACACTACCTTATATGCTCTACCTCACGGTTGTAGTCCCAGGGCCTGGCACAATACCTTGGTACATAACTGCACTAGGACTTTCACAATTCAGGTAGCATGTGAAAACAGACAGGATTCACACAAGCAATACTACCTGAAATGTAAATGCTAGGAGTAGCTTCACTGGAAGGTGCGACCAGCTGTTATCAACTGAATTGTGTCCCCACAAATTCATATGTTGAAATCCTAGCTTCCACCCCCCAGAATGTGATGTTATTTGGAAATAACGTTGTTGCAGATGTAATTAGTTAAGGTGAGCTCATACTGTCTGTTGTAGGGTGGACCCATAATCCCACATGGCTGGCATTCTTTAAAAGGGGGAAATTTGGACACAGACATGCATTTAGGGAGAATGCCATGTAAAAATGAAGGCAGAAATATGCAAGCCAAGCAATGCCAATGATTGCCAGCAAACCACCAGAGGCTAGGAAAGGCAAGGAATAGTTTTTCCCTCACAGCCCTCAGAAGGTTCAAAGCAACTCTGCCAACACTTCGACCTTGGACTTCCAACCTCTAGAACTGTAGGACAATAAATTTCTGTTGTTTAAGCCACGCAGTCTGTGGGACTTTGTTACGGCATCCTTACTCAACAATTCTCAAATCCAAGAGATTTTCACAAAGGGAGAGAAACAACCAGAAGCCTCTGGGGCAGGCCTGGTCCTGGCTGAGGAGGGAGAAATGTGGAGAAATTCCAGTTACTGGTTCTCACCTGATGAGCCCGGAGCAAGGCGGTCCTCCGATACATGTAGTCCTCTGACTTGATCACATATACCATCTTATAGGAATTCAGCTTGAACCTACACTCCAGCTTATCCAGGCTATCCGCATTCTCCATGGTCTTCTTGCTGTTCCCTTCCTTCCCTTCCTTTTCCTGCTGTTCTCGACCACGCTGACACTTCCGGATCCGCCGCAGATTCCTACAAAGCAGCAAAGCCCTGCAGGATGAGAGCTCCTCCAGGTGCAGGTTCCCATGACTGCCCCAAAAGTTTTTTATTTGCCTTCACAGCACGTATCACAATTTTAATTAAATACATTTTTTAAATGTCCAGTGGTTTTATTGTTAAAAAAAATTTTTTTTCAACTGCAGAGATATAAAGAATAAAAAGAAATTGCCAACTAACCCCCTACCCCAATTCTCGAAATCCCACTTGCCTTGCCACAGGTAGCCACTGTTAGCAGTTTTCATTTAAAATCTTCTAGGTCTCTCTCAACTTTTCACTTAATGTCATGAAGATTTTTTCATTTCACTACAGATAGATTTGTGTCATTCTCTTTAACTGCTACAGAGGAATGTGTCTTAATTGAACAATTCCTTAACAGGAATTAATCAGGTCCTTCATCTGAACCACAGAGCACAGAAAATTACTTAAATGTCTATTTTTTTCAATTCTCCCACAGATGGTACATAACTAGTGCTATTCTACACATCTAGGAAAGAAGATAATTCACATTAGTGGATGCCTTGGCAGGCTTAATTCCCTCCAACACAAGCAGAGAAAGGTTGTCAGCTAGACAGTTCTACTGTTTCCTACACTTTGCTATTAAAAACATTGCTTCAGGGCTTCCCTGGTGGCGCAGTGGTTGAGAGTCCGCCTGCCGATTCAGGGGACGCAGGTTCGTGCCCCGGTCCAGGAAGATCCCACATGCCGCGGAGCGGCTGGGCCCATGAGCCATGGCCGCTGAGCCTGCGCGTCCGGAGCCTGTGCTCCGCAGCGGGGGCGGCCACAACAGTGAGAGGCCCGCGTACCGCAAACAAAACAAAACAAAACAAAAAAAACGTTGCTTCAGTGAATATCTTTGTGTACACACATTTCCGTAGGACAGCAGTTCTTTGGTCCAAGGACTATTGGGGCCCCCACGATGCTTTTTAGGAAGTTGTAAGATCAAAAGTACTGTCATAATAATACTAAAACAGTGTCTTTCTTTCTTTAAAAAAAAAAAAAACAGTATTAACATTAGCATTGGCAGTGCAAAAATAATAGTGACTATTAGAAAAAAACCAATTGGTGATGGCACCGATCTGTCCTTAGATATCTTTGTACTCTTCTCTGGCCACACACCGGCAATTCAAAAAGGAAAGCTGCTCTGACTTAAGAATGTCCTTGATGAAACAATAACATCTCTTATTATTGATAAGGCCGTTAGTTCACATCTTTTTAACATACTGGGTGACGAAATGGGAACTAAACATAAAGTACCTTTGTGTGCCAAAGTACAATGGGATTCATGAAGGAAAGCACTTGAGCACTGCTTGAGCTGCACATGGTTCGCCATTTTTACCTGAAAGAATAGCTGACTAGCCGATCTGGGGTATTTGGCAAATATTTTCTCAAAAGTGAACAAGGGAGACTGGTACTTCAAGGAAAACAACTGAGCACATTCGTTGCCAATGATAAAATTTAAGCTTTCAAGTAAAACTCGGAATTTTGGTAAACTGGTATTGGCCGGCATGAGGTGTGACAACTTCCCACTACTTAAAGATGTGACTGGGGCTTCCCTGGTGGCGCAGTGGTTGAGAGTCCGCCTGCCGATGCAGGGGACACGGGTTCGTGCCCCGGTCCAGGAAGATCCCACATGCCGCGGAGCAGCTAGGCCCGTGAGCCATGGCCGCTGAGCCTGCGCATCCGGAGCCTGTGCTCCGCAACGGGAGAGGCCACAACAGTGAGAGGCCCGCGTACGCAAAAAAAAAAAAAAAAAATGTGACTGATGAGGTCAACGGCAATATTAATAAATGTGTTTTTGGGGGTGCTGGGTGGGGGGTGGGAATACTGTAAAATGAAGACGTGTCAACATTTGGTAGGTCTGCATAACTTAGTGAACTAAAATGTTCCAAATAACCAACTGCATGAAGTTATAAAACCATGCAAGAAAAAATTCAAAGTACAACATAAACCAATGGATTTTGACATAACCACATGAAAAGTTCACTGATACTGCAACTAACCTTTAAGAAACTACTACTTGGACAGTTCTGCTGTCATATCAAAGAATATCCATAATTATCTGAAAGGATATGGAAATACTACTTTTTTGAGCTACAAGTTTCAGTAAGGCCAGATTTTCTTCATGTATTTTGACGAAACAAAATAGTGCAACAGAATGAATGTAGAAGCAGATATGAGAATCCAGCTGTTCTTCTATTAAGCCAGACATGAAACAGATTTACAAAAATGTAAAGCAATGCCACTCTTCACTAATTTGTTGTTTTGAAGTAGCTTTTCATTAAAATATTACTTATGATAACACAGAATGCATTTAGCATTGTTTTTAATGAATTCATAAACATAGTAAACGTTTTTCAGTTTTAATTTCTAATGTGGTAAATATTACTAGATATAATCCACATAAACAAAAGTTTTTTTGGTGTATTCAATCTCTAAGACTGTAAGGGGTCTTAAGGACAAAAAGACTGAGAAAGAACCTCAGCTGTAATAGCTGTAAGGCAAATTATTAAAAATTAAAGTTCCAGGGTAAAGGTCCTATACATTTTAACTGCTCTGATCCTGGAATGATTGTATCAATATTTCCCCCCACAGTAAATCAAAGTGCCTCCCCTCTTCCCCACACACTCCATAACAAAGATTACAAATCTTTTTAAGAATTTTGCCAATCTGTTGAGAAATATACAATGTTATGTTTCATAAGCATGGAGGGACTTCCCTGCTGGGGCAGTGGTTAAGAATCCGCCTGCCAATGTAGGGGACACAGGTTTGAGCCCTGGTCCGGGAAGATCCCACATGCTGCGGAGCAGCTAAGCCCATGCGCCACAACTACTGAGTCTGTGCTCTAGAGCCCGTGAGCCACAACTACTGAGCCTGCGTTCCACAACTACTGAAGCCCACGCGCCTAGAGCCCGTGCTCCACAACAAGAGAAGCCACTGCCATGAGAAGCCCACACACCACAACGAAGAGAAAGCCCGTGCACGGCAACAAAGACCCAACGCAGCCAAAAATAAATAAATTAAATAAATTAAAAAAAAAAAGCATGGAGACTAAATCTGTTTTGTTAAGAAAGGGGCCTGGCACAGAGCAGCTGCCTGAAGTCTGTTAAATGACTCAGTGAATGGAAGAAGCTGGCAGGGCCCTTCTGTTCTCACCCCTTTCCATGTTCCAATTAGGACTAAGTCTAATAATACTGGGATAATACCTTTCTGGGAATGTAAGACATGAGATTTCAATTCGCATTGTACTCTTCTCTGGCCACACACCGGCAATTCAAAAAGGAAAGCTGCTCTGACTTAAGAATGTCCTTGATGAAACAATAACATCTCTTATCATTGATAAGGCCGTTAGTTCACATCTCTTTTAAAAAAGCCAATCTACTACAGCAAAATCTATTTTCTACTTCTGAAACTCTGTCTTCATCCTCAGACAGAGGTCCAGCATACAATTTGCCCATATATGGGGAGGAAATTTTTTTTTTTTTTTCGGTACGCGAGCCTCTCACTGTTGTGGCCTCTACTGTTGCAGAGCACAGGCTCCAGATGCGCAGGCTCAGCGGCCATGGCTCACAGGCCCAGTTGCTCCGCGGCATGTGGGATCTTCCTGGTCCGGGGCACGAACCCGCGTCCCCTGCATCGGCAGGCAGACTCTCAACCACTGCGCCACCAGGGAAGCCCAGGAAATTTTTAAAATTCCATGAAGAGAGTTAACATAGCAGGCCTAAGACTGCTATCCTTTGCAAACCGTGCTTACAAGGTTGTCCCTTGGCTGGGTTCTGGCATCTTGGATTTTGGGAGAGTTTCCCCCATTCCCTGAATGATAAGAGTGCCTCACTGTACCTAAACTGTTTGTACAAAATAAATGGTTTATGCTGAAAACCTGCTTTCCTTCTGGAAGTCTGGAATTTTGGTACAAGCTAGGCAGAGGGTGCCTGCAGGAGCAGCACCCAATAAAACCCCCAGTACCAAGTCTCCAATGAGCTTCTCTGGTAGGCAGCATCTCAAACATATTGTCATAATTTGCTGCTGGAGGAATGAAGAGTGTCCTTGTGCCTCCAGGGGAAGTCACAGCCCCTTAGAAGCTTGCGCCTGGCATCCTCTGATTTTGTCACAGGCACCTTCTCCCTTTGCTGATGTAGCTTTGTATCCTTTCGCTACAGTAAACCATCCCTGTGGGTATGCCTACATGCTGAGTCCTTGAGTCCTCCAAGTGAATCATCAAACCCTGGAGACTCTGACACACATTCCTGAAGGGAAGTTACTACTGACTCCTAAAACTCTTGCCTCCCTGATGCTTTGGCACGTGCTCCAGGTAAGCTCATGGTGTAACACCATACAAACCCTGAATTAGCATCCTCAGTAGACAGAACAACAGAATAAGTGAAAACCAAGAAACTGAAAGTCATCTAACTCCTCGTTCCTGGACTGTGCATTAGTGTTATGCTGCCGATACATGAGTTGGTTCACTCACCGTGGGAGAAACACTGGTTTCCGTGCCAGGTGCTCACGAAGCTCAGGAGAGGTAGTATCAGAATTCATGTATCGCTCCACATAGTCTGACCAGCGCTAGGATTGTAAACACAAAATGGGGGTGGGGGAGAGAGCACAAAAACTGAACTCCAACCTCATCAGGTTGTCTAGCAAATTCTATGACTAAAATGTCTGAAATATTTAAATACAAGATCAAAAAAATCTCTTTCCATAATGACATGCTTGTTACTTGGTATTAAAACACAGCTTAAAAAAATCTGTGAGAATGCAAAACCGAAAGTTTCTCTGAGATACTTAACAGTTACCAGAAGTCATAAATGGTTAGAAGCTGGCTCACTGACAAGTTTTATTTCCCTACAGAGGGTTTTGTTAAAGAACAAAATGTATAGTGGCAAATGTTTGAAAATCAGTATCTTTCACATCAAAATCTAAATTTCTGGCATCTCTTTTAAAAAAATTTAAGATTTGGCAACCACGAGCCAATATTCCCATAAAACAACAATCTCCTCCCCTCCATATGCCCTCAGCACCATACATACATGTGGCTTGCATTTCTCACTAATATTACCTGCTAGACCCAACTATGATAACCAACTCACTCTGTCTACCCCGTGGGGTTGAGAACTCCTGGCTCCATCTATCCCAATAAAAAGTAAACATGACACAAAGGGTCAAGATGATACTGGGCAGATGGCACCTCATTTGTTGTTTCTTGTGCTTTAGGAGAAAAACAAGAAAGCTGCCAACCATGAGACTTCCTCAGAGGAGAGGGCTTTCCTGAAAGCTAGATGAGACTGCCATCAATCCTAAATATCTTACCACCAGGCAGTCCTTTTCTTCAGCTGAAGATATGGCTGAAATGACCTGTACTTAAGTGTCAGGTCCTGACCCTTAAACAGGCTAACACTGGCTGGGCTTCTAGAAGACACTCACTGGGCAGACTCTCAGAACATGACATACTCTCCCCAGTTTCTGCAGTATACTCATCCATACCTCTGCTTCTACAGGGTCATCCGAGTTCTCCTCTTCCGTGTCCAAAAGCTCGATGGTCAGCTGAACCTGGCCTTGGCTCTGAATGAACATAAGCTGCAAATAAGAAACCTGAATGTAAACAAAAGACCATCTCCAAAGCTGTAAACAGATTCTCAAGGGTTGAGAGGTGGGGAGGCAATAAAGTTATAAAAAAAATTTTGCTCCAATTGAAGAGATGAGGAAGATAACTCAAAAGCTTAGCAGGTGATAAAAAGGCAAAGGTCCAATCTTGCTACCAGCAAAATGAAATGTTAGAGCAAGAAGCACCATTTCATGTTTCTTACTTCTTGAATTAGCTAAAACAGTAATCAATATCAGAGAGTGCTCAAAAGTCAGAACCATAAAATGTCAATGCCATTTCACTTGATAATCCCATTTATGGGACTTGATACAAAGATGTAAACAAGCCTACAGTGTTTAAAAAAAAAAAGGAAACTTCTCATACCAAAGTGAAATGGAAAACATCAAACAGAAAACAGCAATCACATTTCCACCACAATAAAGACTACCCAAGAAATCACACATACCATGAGGTAAGGAACACAAAACATCAACATAAGAAGTGATCTGCTGCAATGGTACCAATCATATTTGAAACTGAGTTCTGCTAATACTATTTGTGTGATTTTTTAAAAAAATTCATATTTAAAAGCAGTACACTGATAGAGGCAAAACCAAGTCACATTTTGCACAAAAGAAGTATCAAATGGTGATGGCACACAGATCTCCCCTTTTGGAATCCCAGGATTCTCAATGCCCTGATCCTAAGGGCTCGCTGCAGACCAGATCACTATAGGAATCAATGGTGAAGATCAGCGATTAGAAGAAAGCTTGAGAATCATTTATTTCAACATTCTTCATTTTACATAGGGAAAAACCTAAAATTCAGAAAGTTCTGATTTCTCAAGGCCACACAGCTAGTCAGTAAGCAAACAGGACCAGAAACCAGTTCTGGTTCACAGTTCTTCTGGAGAAGAAGAATTCCTATTTGCTAGTAAAATTTAAAAAGTAACAAGAACATAACATACACACATACAAACATAGTTACTTCCAAAATAGATATGAAAAAAACTGCTCCTAGGAGTTTGCTAAACCTCCCTGGATTTAGGATGAAAAAACCTAGAGTGTCGAGATTTGTCCCACTGCTGTAAAGAAACCACTCTTCAAAGTAATATTGAGAAGACAAGTCTCCTCTACATGCCTAAAACTGAACTCAATTTCATCCCAACAGGCTCCTCGCCTGACACCTGTCTTGTTAGGTCCTTTACCATGTGTTCACCCCAACTCTCTGACCTCTGCAACCACTCTCCAAGTCTTGACTAACTTTATTATTAGATTGCCCACATCCATCACCCAAATTTGGTAACTGCCTCCAGTTGTAAACATGACTCTGATTCCTCCCCTCCTCGTTACTCAGTGTTACTAATCTTCCTGAAAGCTCAAAGCCAGTGGAATATTTAGTCCTTAAAAATGCTTCACTGCTCGCCAACCACAACAAAATTCATACCTTTTCCTTAGTTATGGCTGTGAAGATCCTCTACCATTTGGACACCCCCACCTCCTCTCCATGCCTCCTCTGCCAATCTCCTAGGCTTCATTCAACTAACACACAGTCACTGAATGTTTGCCATTTATTAGGCAGAGGCACACGCAGAAGAGAACATGGTTTCTTGCTTGGAGGAGCTCAATTTAGTGAAGGAAAAGGGATACAAATAGCTATATTTACATTACAACAAAATAACTACAAAGGTACTACTCTAGAAACATGCACAATATGTTATCCCCCCTCAGTGAGATGAGAAAGATTTCACTTCACTGAAGTGACACTCAGCTGAGCACTGAAGGACAGGACATAGAGGAAGACCAATCGATTTCAGAGAAATCATGACAAAGAAAATCATATTTGAAAAAGTACATAAAAAGAACTACAGGGCTTCCCTGGTGGCACAGTGGTTGAGAGTCCGCCTGCCGATGCAGGGGACACGGGTTCATGCCTAGTCCAAGAAGATCCCACGTGCTGTGGAGCGGCTGGGCCCGTGAGCCATGGCCGCTGAGCCTGCGTGTCCGGAGCCTATGCTCCGCAACGGGAGAGGCCACAACAGTGAGAGGCCCGTGTACTGGAAAAAAAAAAAAACAAAAAAACAAACAAAAAAAACTACGACCCCTCTCCCCCGCAAAAGGTGAAGGATGCGAGTAGGCAATACACAGAAGAGAAAAACAGGAAACAGTAGCGAACAGGGAAATGTGAATTAAAATATTTTTCTAATCATCTAATTGGCAAAAATAAGTTTGATAATACTAAGTGTTGACTAAGAATGGGGAAATAAATGCTCTTATCAAAGTGCACACTGGTATAGCCAGTCCCTTTGGAGAGTGAAATGGGAATACCCATTAAAGTTTAAATTTTAAAATATGCATATACCATTTAACCTAGTAATTTCATTTCTCTGCCTCTACCCTAAACAAACACTACCACGTGCACGCAAGGATACAAAATGCGGTTCAATGAAGCACTATTTGAGATAGTAAAAAATGGAAATAGTTTAAAACGTTTACCCATCAGGCAATGATTTTTTTAAAAAAACTATAGTACAGGGAATTCCCCGGCAGTCCAGTGGTTAAGGACTTGGCGCTTTCACTGCTGGGGGCCCAGGTTCCATCCCTGGTGGGGGAACTAATATCCCACAGGCCACGTGGCATAGCCAAAAACAAACCCCCAAAAACAAACAAACAAAAAAACCCGCAAAAAACTATGGTACATTCATACTATTATGTATGACACAGCAGTTGAAAAAATGAGCTGGATCTGTGTAAACCAAAATAGAGCAAATTCTAAGACATGTAAAAAAAAAAAAAAAAGCCAGATGTAAAATACGCTAATCCAATCTAAATCTAATCATTAATTTCTATATAAACATCTATGTGTCAATATATGCAAATGCACAGAAAAGGGTCTGAATGGATACACAGAGAGCTAAACATGCCTGATTTTTAAAAAAGCACTGTAGAATATGCATAGAAAAAAAATGAAGGGAGAGGAGGCGGGAGGTGGGGCTGGGCAGAGGATTTGAAGGGCTGCTTATTCTTAGCTTAATGCTAATACTATATGGACTTTTATTCTCTATATAAACATTTGAAAGAAAAAGGTCACTGTGATGACACGATTTTCCTGGTTACCAAGCCTTCTGTTCCTGCTATTCCCTCTGCTATTCTGACAACTATTCTTATCTACTGGGTGAGTCTACCCATTCCTTCATAGGCCCTCACCACACAATTTAATACACTGTTAACTCATTGTAGATGGGGATGATAATTCTGTCCACCATGAAAGTAAACACCCACTAAACTCATAATAAACATTTATAGATTTAAAACTCTGAAAGGCTTAGGAAATCTCTTCTGTAGTGGGAAAGTCCTCGGATAGTAGAACATTAGATCTGTGACTGAACTAGAAAACTCATTTCCAGGTCTTTGATTCTAAATTAAGCCAACAGTACAGGTGATAGATCAGAAACTAAAGAAATAGCTGAAAATAGAAGTGAACAATTTGAGGGTCAGATCATTAAAGTACATGGAACATGCCCACCAAGGTCAAACTTTTATTTAGCTTAGCTCTCTCTGCTAGGCCAACTACAAACCTTATTCTGGGCCACCTAAACCTGTGCTTACATTAATACATACAGGCTTTGTTCAACTATACACGTTTATTACATAGATGCAATCATAACACACGTAATTTTGTGTCCTTTATTTGTTTCAGTATTTTGATAATTTATAATTAACTTTTAAGAGCTGCAAAATATGCCATCCAGCATTCACACAATAGGCTGCCATTAACCATTCCCGTAAAGGGTTGGACACCTAGACTGTTTCCAGCTATTTGCTTTTCTAATTAGCTATTATAATGGTAGAAAACCGGAAACAACCTAAATGTCCAACTAGACAGGCATAATTTTCTATAAAATTAAATATCAAATAGTCATAAAAAGATGCTGAAGACCCAGAGGTGTTGCTAATTGAGCGAAATAAGTTCCAGAACATTTTGCCCAGTATAATCTTTTTCAAAATACATATTAGCATAGAAAAGTTTAGAAATGTCATCAATGATTATTTCTGGGAAGAACTGTAGGTGACTAGTTTTTCTTTTCTCTGCGTTTCCTATCTTTTCTACAACGACCATGGATTACACTTTTAAACAATAATATTTACGAAGCATTTAATACCCAAATAAATGTTCAGCGAAGAAGAATACAAAATTATAAAAATCATATGTAAGAGCTAATTTTTTTAAAAGGCAAGAAACAGACTACCCACAAGAGACTTTACTTTTCCATGTTTTTTTGCATTTATTCCAGTGAGTTCACAGGCTCTCCAAGGAGGTCTAGGAGTGGAATCACTGGGTCAAAGTACCCTGGTATGGCTTTGACTTCTGGTGGAGAGAGCCCCAACAGCTCACACTGTCGTCAGCATGGTCCCTGACTACCTGAGTACCTCTCACCTTAAAGCAATTCTCATCTGACATGAGCTGCTCAGCCTTCCGCTGATATGTTGACTCCAGGAGGCTCCTTGAGGTCTGTGTATTCAGCTGGCCTCCAGTGGCCCCATTATTGTTTTCCGCCAGGTACAGGTCAGTCACTTGTACACAGATCTCATCACTCACGATGTGCTGCAGCTGGAGTCAAGCAAAGGCAAGTCATCAGGGAACCAAAAATATAGTTCTCCCTGTCACACACTCAGCCTCCCTTTGGTGGTTCCAATCACTCAGCTCAAAAAGGTTTTTTCCAGGGCCTCCCTGGTGGCGCAGTGGTTGAGAGTCTGCCTGCCGATGCAGGGCATACGGGTTCATGCCCCGGTCCGGGAAGATCCCACATGCCGCGGAGCGGCTGGGCCCGTGAGCCATGGCCGATGAGCCTGCGCGTCCAGAGCCCGTGCTCTGCAACGGGAGAGGCCACAACAGTGAGAGGCCCGCGTACCGCAAAAAGAAAAAAAAAGAAGGGTTTTCTGGTTGATCATTTTAGAACATTAATCATACAAAACCACTATCTTATTTTCTTGGAGAATAACCAAGCCAAAATCTTCAACCATATCTCTGGTCCATGAATAAAATGTTCATATATATTTAAAAGCAAAACCATAAGCAACTCAGGTTAATGTGCTGCTCATTTAAAGTTCTAAGGAACTTAAGAAAAATTTTTTTACATGAAAGAAAATTTCCATGGCTTCCTAATTTTATGGCACTTCTTTACCATTTACAATTTCCTTTCATACGTATTCTCAGTTGATCCACACAACTACCCTGGGAAGCAGGCTGGAGAAGGGTACCCTACTATATTGATATATGAGACAAATTTACATGTTAGATAAGAAAACTCACGTGTGCTAAGGTGAGGAGAGGGACTTCGGAGAACCATGAAAGCAAGATCCATGTCTACATTCACAGCCCTACTACAAAGTCTGAAACTCAATAGGCACTGAGGAAGCTGTTACTGAATTAATCTGTCATGGGTGCTCAGCTGAAGGAGCTGAGTTAGGACTAATATTCTTTCTAACACATCCTCTATTTTTCCACATCTGATAATAAAAGTATAGTATTTAAAATTGTAGGTAAATTAACTCATTTTCAACACAGGTCAATCACGACTGACTACTGGTAACTTCTGAAACTATCTTATTAAACTATCTGATGACTAGAAAGTTGAATCTTTCAGAGATTCTATTCTCATAGGTCATGACGATATATCTACTGTGAAATAAAGATTCTCTCAAATGAAACTTTACCCATTAAAATGCCAGAGAATGTGAAAAACAGATACAAGAAAGCAAAATGTTAATTGCAGTATCAATTTGTCTATTTTACTTTAAAATTCTCATAACCACTAAGCCATTCTATTTTTAGGAAGATACACTCTTTTTGAAGTGCTAGTAACTATGACAACTACTTATTTTTAACATTTAAAAAACTCTTAAGTGACAAGTATGTGTATTTGTAGATAAATGGACAAGGTGCAAGGTCAGAAGGGTGAGTGACCTGATGGTGGTAGAAAGGCCAGCAACTGGAGGTCGTTAAATTACAATTAGTCTATACAACGGCTTTTAATGTGACCATTAAAATAATGCTTATGATAACTTGCTAATACGGGGGAAGGCTTAAAATACAGTGTTTAAGAGAGAAAAAAAGCAGTGCACGTCCAAAGCATGGTCTCTATCATGTAGATACTTCTTTATACCTTCCTGTAAAAGGAGACCACGTCACCGACTCCCTATCCGCACCCTCTCCTTGGATATCTGGCCCCTTCTAGTCTTTGGAAAGGGCAGCATTATAAATCCAGGGACAACTAGGCAACTCTCATCCCCACACTAGGCTGGTTAGATTCTCTCTCCTGCTAAATTGAAATGACACAATGAGTGTGTCTGGTAGACTTTTTACAGAGGAGCACCTGGATGGTTGGTAATGCCAGGGCCAGAGGCACTGCCGTGGCAAGTGAAAGCCTCAGGTGCTGGAGAAGCCTTGAGTACGTGCTGAGTGTTCATCTGAAGAGAGAAGCATGAGGATGGGGGAGATGTCCAGAAAGGAGGCATGCAGGAGAGGGAAAAAAAAAACCTCCCCAGTCTAACCCCTAGATGGTCTGGCCATATTTTGAGTCCCACACCAGATGTCTGTGAGACTGCCTATTGTATTCTTAAGACAAAACCCTCTTAAACTAGTCTAGAAAAGTAAGATAAATATATGGTTTGACCTTGAAATATATGTTCTACCTCCAGTCAGCAATGAACTCTGGAGAACAGCAAAGGAGATAAGGAGAGTAAGAAATGTTATGCCTCCAATTCAGGAGTTAAGCTGAGGAGCATAAACGTATTTTAAAAACAATGGATTCAGATTTCTGGATAAAACCTGTCTCCATAAAAAAAGATCGGACCTTATGTATTATTGACTCAAAATCATAACCAGGTGCTTCTAGTAAATAGACTAATTATATCTATTTAAAAAACCAACCTTGCGGGCTTCCCTGGTGGCGCAGTGGTTGAGAGTCCGCCTGCCGATGCAGGGGACACGGGTTCGTGCCCCGGTCTGGGAAGTTCCCACATGCCTCAGAGCGGCTGGGCCTGTGAGCCATGGCCGCTGAGCCTTGTTGTATTAGATTTTTAAAGTTGTACTGGTAGTATGAAAGACTTTATTTCTAGCTGTAGCAACAGCAAACTTGTAAACAGAAACATAAGCACATGGTAACTGAAGTCTTTTATGTAAATCTAGGGGACATTAACAGGCATTAGTCTCTCAAAAATTATGACCAGGGCTTCCCTGGTGGCACAGTGGTTGAGAGTCCGCCTGCCGATGCAGGCGACACAGGTTCGTGCCCCGGTCTGGGAGGATCCCACGTGCCGTGGGGTGGCTGGGCCCGTGAGCCATGGCCGCTGAGCCTGCATGTCTGGAGCCTGTGCTCCGCAACGGGAGAGGCCACAACAGTGAGAGGCCCGCGTACAGCAAAAAAAAAAAAAAAAAATTATGACCATAGCTGATTGTATACATGTAAAGATTTCTGTCCATCACCATTAAGACCCCTTAAGGGAAGGCCTAATAACCACTTCAACTTTCAGCTCTCTGCCTGACAACTTTTGTGAAGATGCCAAGATTCAGTTATGTGAAGCAACATTCCTTGACTCTGAGTAGATCCTGTGAGAGGGGTGCAGAGCCATGCATCCTTCTAAATTCAAGGTAAAAGCATGAGTACTTTGCGAAGGATTCCATATTTTATCTGAGGAAAACACTGAACAAGCTTTTCTTTCCACGGTAGCGGTGTGGACTCTAGAATTAGAATTGTCTTTTTAAAAGTTTTCACTTTGGGCTTCCCTGGTGGCGCAGTGGCTGAGAGTCCGCCTGCCGATGCAGGGGACACGGGTTCGTGCCCCGATCCGGGAAGATCCCACGTGCCGCGGAGCGGCTGGGCCCGTGAGCCATGGCTGCTGAGTCTGTGCATCCGGAGCCTGTGCTCCGCAATGGGAGAGGCCACAACAGTGAGAGGCCCGTGTATCGCAAAAAAAAAAAAAGTTTCCACTTTAAAGAAAGTGGTGCACTATCAACAGACTCCGATCCCTTCAAAAGTTCAGAACTAAAGGCAAAGGAATGGAAACCTATTACATGTTATCTGCTATAAAATTATTGTTGTAAAGAAAAACATATTTACAAACTTCTAGGGTGCCACAAGAATAAACCAAAAAACCAACTACAAATCTAACTCAGAGGGAATCTCAGATAGTGAGGTGGACAGAGTATAAAAGATGTTGTATGAAACCCTTCCTGTAAAAAGAATTTCAAATGTTAAATACGGAAAGTCCATAGAATTACCAACACCTAAAGAAGAGGAAACTGAGCTCACGCCTGGTACCCGACGTAAGAGCTGGGAGGGTAGGGCAGGGGGTCAGGACCAGTGCTGGGGGTAAAACATCACGTCTCAGGTAGGCTCATACTCCCAGGGCACGCTGAGCAAAGCAAAGGAGTCAACCACATGGCTGAAGTACTCCCACTCTGTTAACAGGAGAAATCCGACATCACATCACATTAACCTCTCCCTCCCCTCTACAGAACCATGCGTTCATAAACATCATTATATGAGGAAACTGACTGCTTTCCCAACAGAAATCTTGCCTTTTCTCTTTCCTGAATCCATCTGTAGACTTTCTCCCTCACCAACCCTAGCCTCCGCCATGCCCTCACCTGTCTGACAA
Source organism: Tursiops truncatus (assembly GCF_011762595.2). Classification (NCBI taxonomy): domain Eukaryota; kingdom Metazoa; phylum Chordata; class Mammalia; order Artiodactyla; family Delphinidae; genus Tursiops; species Tursiops truncatus. Next base: position 116,298,628 of record NC_047035.1, read on the forward strand.
TGCTCTGGATGAGTTTGTCCATGGTAAAGGCAATGTAGGCATGAATGGTAAACATCTCTCTTAGCGAATCTTCATACTGTGAAGAGTCTATGTTGCCATCCAGCAGGCTCCGCACCATATCCAGGAAAGCTGGGTAATAATCTTCTACATCAACGTCCACTGTGGGAGAGATGGGAGAGATGAGGCCTCACCCTGCTAAGAAAAGACTGGAAGAGAAGGCAGGGCAAATCCCACAGCTGGCCTAAAGAGCTCTTAACAGAACAAACCTAGGTGTTTAGTCTGCTGCAGAGAGATGAGATCTGACAGGTGGCTACAACCCCCAGCACTGTCTATTAAAGGAGAGTGACTCTGCAACTTTAACAGCGGCTTCTAACACTCCGACTGACTGTGCCTGAAAAACACTTATTTACAGTATGGCCTGGTTATGCGTGACAGGAGAGCAAAATATCCCAGGGAAGAAGTTTCGTCAAAAAGTTCTTGGCTCCCCTGCTAAGACAGGAACCTGCTCTCGCAGCCTACAAAGAGCATCCCTCACACAGGTCGCCTGCTCATACAGCTCTTTCAACGGAGCATCAAGGGCTGAAGAGAAAAGGCAGGCGGAACCATACTCTAGCACTAGGAAACCTCTCGGGAACAGAAAAAGAGGAGTGCAAATTAAATCCTCTATGAATAATGAAGTGATCTGCATTTGTCAAAGTCCTTTTGTTTAAAAATGGATTCCCAATATTGTACTTCACAAATTACATTAAATGATTTGTACTTGCTGCATATGAATCACTTCAACCACCAGCTGGAATCTTATCAGTTGTTACAGAGACGTCTGGCAACTAGCAGTGTGCACAAGGAAAGGTGAAAGGACTCCGCCTTTAGTTTACTAAAATAAGACCCATTTACATAAAGCTCAAAAACAGGCAACTCTGATCTCCAGCGCTGGCAATCAAGACTGTGGCACGACGGGGCTACCGGTTATGTTCTGTTTCTTGATCAGGGTGCTGGTTATCAGGTGTGTTTGCTTTGTAAAAATTCGCTGAGCTACACAATTCGGATGTGTATACTTTTCTGTCTATGTTTTGCACTTCAATAAAAAGTTCACTGAAATGAAAAAAAATTACAACAAGAACTCTTTGTCTTTGACATTTAGTTACCTCTTTGTAAAATATAGGGGAAAAAAGGCTGAGAGCAAAAGCTGAGTCCATTTCCATTTATCTGAAGTGTGATGGATTCATTCAAGACAGGTTAAACAGGACAACTACTGTTTAAAAGAAGCAACTGGCTTGAGTTTCATTACAGAACATTACCTTGTTCGGATCCACAGCATAGGAACGGGCTGTGCTACTGCCATGAAAAAATGCTTTCATGTCAGAATAAAGCTGAGTGCTATTAGCGCAAACCACATGACCCACGATCAGTGTGAGGCTTGACATTATTACTCAAGAACAAACTGTAAGCCTCAAACCAGGTTAAGTCAACGGTCAAGCCAGGATTAGGTCATCTTCTGTCTCATTTCTACCCAAGCAGATGGAATCACTATACTGAAGTCTCTCAAGCTAGTATTAATCCAGATAAAGGCTTTTAGAATTAATTCCCAGGTTCATTAGCTCTTCAACAGATAGAAGGCCAGGGCTTCAAATGGGCTTCTTACACCAGTAACAGTTTTTTTTTTTAAAAAAAAAAAGGAAAGAAAAGAAAAGAAAGGATAATTCACTCCAAAGATTGGCTATTTCCTAAAGAGCACAGAAGAAAGGCTTCACAAAAAAGCTTTTGGCTCACAGCTTAAGTACCTAACTTATGACCTGAAGAGATATCTAGAAGCAAGCAGCATAGAATTACTTAGAGGATATGGTGGCTTCCTTAATCCTCATTTATTTTCCTTTTCCTGAGTCTTCTATCTTCATTCCTGCTCTGCCTGTTCTGCTGTCTCAAACCATCTCTTGAGTCCCCATCTCCTCTTTTGCATCTGTCTCAGGCATGAACAACTAGGAATTTATGTTCTGTCATGGAATGAAACCAACTATGACGTTTGAGTCACGTCTCTGTCCTTTCAAACACTTTGCAATAACCCAGAGATCTGCCATTTGGGAAACTGACAGTAACTGACACCCACTTCCCTGGTGTCCATAGTACCAGCTATTGAGTGTCCATGATCCAAGCAGTGCACAGGGTGCTTCTCATATTTTCTCCAATTGTCCCAACAACCCCAAGAGACAAGTAGTACCTCCATTTTACAGGTAAACAGGTTCACAGAGTTTAAGTAAGGTCACACAACCAGTAAACTGCGGTGCTAGGATTTGAACCTAGCCAGCCTCTAAGGCCTGCCTGTGCTCTATGTATAAAAGAAAGCAGTCCTGAGTCTAACTAGGCCCTGAGGTCCCCAACCCCTCACATCTTCTGTAGACTGACAATCTAAGCACTCACTAGGTTCTTTGAGACGTAGCTGGATGGCGGGGCTGTCACTCTTGTCTCGCTTTATGCCCAACACTTCCCGTTCCCACTCTCTCTCTCGGTTTTCTTCTTCAATTTGCCGTTCAGCCTGGGAACAAATCCGCAGCAGCCTCAAGCAGAGTATCTGGTGCAGTCGCATAAAGATATACCAGTTATTATTAACATAGAAGAGGTTGTATACTTCATCCATCCCTCTTAACTTCTGAGCTGCTGTGTTACTGAACAGTAGCTTGGACTTAGGGGGACTGCCCCCAACACCATTGTGCTTCTTAGCCGCCCCTGTGGCTTCATCTACATCCATCTCTTCTTCTTCCTCTTCCTCTACATCCGAGAGATCACCTCTCTGAGCAAAGAGCAGATCTGGAATAAAATGATGCATGATTTGCTTGATTTTATATTTGTCCTCCTTCTGAATGCCTGTCTGCCTCTTCACATGGTGGATAATCAGAGCAGCAGCATCTTCCAGAATCTGTTTGTCTTCGTAGGCAAGTGAGAGGTGTGGGCCAACAGGTACACCAGCATTTTCTTCCGTAGCCTGCTCTTGCCTCTAACAGGAGAGAGAGACAAAGTATTACGCGATGTACCTACAGGAACAACAAACAGACCTATGAGACTACACCAGCAGTACTTTCTATTAACCACAGTGGCCATTATTTTCTAACCCAAAACTTCCAGAAACAAAAAGATGATGTGCGAGATGTGGTTTGATAACAAAATGATCGGTGCCTTCCAGACACTGAAGACTTATAAGAGACAATGGGACAGAACTGGGATCATCTTTTAAAATTCTGGATTAGTATTTATGGAGGATACGATATGAAGTCTAGGATTTACTTTAAAATCCTTCTGGGGTGGGAGTATGGATGGTGGCAGATATAACAAAATTGGCAAAATAGAGGTGATTAAGTTTATGTAAGAGATCATTTTACTATTCTCTCCCCTTTTGTGTATGTTTGATAGTTTCATAATACAAAGTTTTTTCAAATTCAAGATCACACCATTTCTAGGAATTCTCAATCACACTGTATTTGTTTCTATCCATCCCCTAAGACTGTGAGCTCAAAGAAAGCAGGATTAATTTCTTATTCATCTCTGTATCCTAGCTCCCAGTACTCTATATAATCCTGGTAAGGATGCCGAATAAACAAGGATTAGGAAGAGTCTAGGGGGAGTTCTCTGGCGGTCCAGTGGTTAGGACTCCACACACTCAGTGTGGAGGGCCCAGCTTCGAGGAACTAAAATCCCACAAGCCACACAGTGCGGCCAAAAAAAAAAAAAGTCTGGGGATCAATGATAGTATTTTAAGCTGTGGGAAGTTGAGATGGGCTACCTGAAGGAATATAAGGTACTGTTGGAAGGAAACAGATAGGGAGAGAAGTGGGAGAGGGGGGTAGTGGGCATGAACTGAAACCAGGATGGGAAACTAGTAAAACAGCTTAGTGAGGCTTAGATTTAAAATGGTAGAATCGAGAATAGAAGTCTATGCTATGAAGCAAGAATCAACAAGTTTTGGAGGGTCTCACATTCATATAACAAAGGTAATCTGCAGCAGTCAAAGCTACGCTGAACATACAGACTGGGGACGTCGCACAGATGTAGAGACCTCCAGCTCACCTCATCATAGATACTCTCAATCTCGTTGAGTAAGCTCTTAGACCTCAGGACCTTGGTGTCATTTTGTTTAAAGTTGATGCCTTGGTGGTCCAGAGATTTCAAGTAGTATTTCTCATTTTGCTCTCTCCACACCTTGTTAAAGCCTCTCTGAGCTTCTCGCCATTCTTCCTCTTTCATTTTCAACCTAGTGGAGTGGAAGGTGGAAAAACAAGACATGGGAATCGAGATGAGGGAATTTTAAGGCAGGGAGTCATACTGGAATCCTGGCTCTGCTGTATTAGCCATATAAGACTGTCTCTTTATCAGTAAAATAGGGGTAACAGCACCTAATCTCATAAGGGTTTAGAAGCAAGAAATACGTCAGGTTTATTTTATTTCGAAGGTCAAAAGATATAGCAGATCTGCCAAAACTGTTGGCAACTGTTTACTTTGGGGTAAATTTTATTCAAACCAGTCTTGAACTCTGATACATGAGAAACTTACTCATTCAAGACTTACTTTGGGGAAGTAATTTGTCCCAAAGTCAGAAATCTTGCCAAGAATAGTTATTTCTCAAACAACATTCCACAGAATACCCTAGAAAAGGAGGTTCTCTTCCTTGGCCAGCTAAAACAAAGTGAAACAAGTTTCTTTGCTCAGGACTTCTGAGAACGTTTATTATGCTAATGTAAATGCAAAAGTCTAAGAGCAGAGAACTTGCATAATAACGTTCCTCTGGCCACAGTTTGGAAGTTCTAATGAGAACGACTGATCCTGATACTCTAGAAGAGAGGAGAGTAAAATCAAAACCAGCACTAGAACTGCAGAATATCCTCCATCTCAAAGACAAAAGTTAAATGCTACTGGCAAGGAGAGGAACAGCTTGTGCCAGCTCTTGAGGAGAAGACTAGGGAGGAACAATAAAATCTGGGCACTTGTGCATTGTGCAGCAGGTAAGTTTTCACCAGGTGATACAGACAGAGGCCCCTATGAATCTTAGCTGGGATTCATAGTGTAGTACAGAGTGCCATGTGCTTGGAGGAGCCTGGGGCTCAGCCCTGGCCTCCTCCATGATACCCAGCCTTAGGTGGGTTCAACAGCCCCTCTATACCTCAGGCTGAAGTTTTGTTATGAGAAAGAAGACATTCTTGGTAAAAATGGCAAGCTAAGTCTTTTTTAATAACACATATCAATTTTACGAAGACAACGTGATTTTTCTTATTAAAAAACAAAGATGTGAACATTGGTTAGTACTGAGTGACAGGAATATGGGTGGCTGTTTTCTTCTTTGTTCTTTTCTCTATTTTAAAATATTACCTCAAACACACAGAGCATTCCACTATGGACTTTAAAGGTTTGTTCTCCACTGCTGGCTACACAGAAGCCTATCGGGAAGCTCCACTACCCCACACTCCACCTGATTTCCCACAACCAGGGTTGGGGAGAAATGGAGGTCTCATGGGATAACCAAGTAGAAAAGGAGAATCTTATTTAATGGGACACTAGTCTGTCAAGGAGCACACTGAAGCATGAAGGGCATATTCACTCAGGTACCTTTTAAGGACAATTGGGACGGCAATGGAGGGGTTCTTCCTCAGACCATCAATGATGTCAGCTGCTTTATCAGCATATATCCTTTGGAGGGCTTTTCGATGGATGACTTCTGATGTGCCCCCGAGGGTGTTGTCCAAGCGAAATTTGGCTTGTTCCTCAGCAGACAAGCGGGAAAGCTTCTTCTGTATTGCTTCCAAAACCCGGATCGTTGCCAGATTAGTCTCTAAAACTACATCAAGCTAAAGAAAAAGACAAAGTATGTTCAGGACCCCAACCAGAACAGAATAGCTGTCAGGCGTATAAGGTAGAAGAAGTCAAACTCCTTGGATTTGAACCCTGGCTCTGCCATACCATAGCCATATAAAACTGTTCCTTATAGGTAAAACAGGGATAACACCACCTACTCTCATAAGGTTGTTTTCTGGATTTAACAGTACAATCCATGTAAAGGATTTAGCATGACGCCAGGCATGCAACAAACATCCAATAAATGATGGCTAAGCGGTAGTTAATACTTGTACCACCACCAGTGTGCTTTACTTAGGACTACTGGCCCCCGGCCCCCACACCAGAGGGACCTAATAGGAAACAACCTTGAACTTTCATGAATTACTAAGATGTTACAAACAATAACAACCACTACAACGAAATCCCAAAAAGACCATTCAAGATTACCAATCAGTCTCATGAGTAAGGTTTTTCAGGGTAACTTGAAATGTTTAAATATTTAATAGCCTTGTTCCCCATCTAGTAATAATAAGAGCAGTGGCTATCATTCCTTATGGACTTCAATGTCGTATCTGTGGGTAACCATTTAAATTCTTACTGAATTTCTGGCATTTTATTTTCTGGCAAGGGCTTAGCCCTGACCTGGTTAAGGATATGACTAGCAACCTTTGAGTTAACTTTTTTCCAAGGCTTAACACAAAATTCTCCAGATGAGAAAAAGAAAATGAAATAAATGAGCAGTCTCAAAGGTCTATGACCAAATGTCTGTGTGTTTCCTAATTTTTGTAGTTTCAGGACTATGGCAGTCATTTTGTCAAATATTTCTGGTTGTCCCCCCACTTTTCCCCAGTTATGGATAAATGATGGATTGAACTTCCTGGCTCCCTTGTGATTAGATAGGGCCATGCAACTAGTTCTAGCAAATGAGTTTTGCACAGGTGAGTCAAAGTAATGTCTATTACGTCTAGGCTAGAGCATTTAAGGGTGCAAGATCCATCTGAGCTCTTTTTCCCTCTAGTCACTGGCACTGTTCAAGATGGTGGCACTCTGTCAGCCTAGGTCCCCAAGTAATTCTGATGAGCAGAATCTCCTGCTAAACATCATGCACATGTAGTATGATGAAGAAATAAATCTATTTTTATAAGCCACTGAGATTTGGGGGTTGTCTGTATTGCAGGAATGTTAACCTATACTGATGTATAAAGGATTCAAACTAGTCCATCCCATCCAATCCTAAGTATGTGCATGTGCACACACACACATTTCTTGCGTCTTAACTCTCTGCAAGTGGGAAATGAGGCTGTTGCCTCTCATTTGCAGGCATACTAGTCAAGAATAGGAATATCCTGTCAAAAACAGAGGCCAGTCTCTGCTTTCTCACACATCATCTAAACTTACTAAACATAGGTAAAAAAGAAATGCTTTCTTTAGCTTGATAAAACTTTCTATAGAAGTTAACATCTGTCACGACTGAGTTTTCTGCAAATGGTTGAAGCTCCTCATAAACGCTGGGGCAGAGATGGCCAACCACCTGCCAGTGGCCAAGCAACATGGGGCTCTTCATTCAAAACATGCCAGAAACAGATGAAGCAAGTATGAAGGGGGATAACTGGCAGAGAGCTAAATCAGTATGGATGAAAAAAGGAGCAAAATATCTCCCATCCGTATGAATGAGCAGGGGCAGTCGGTTTTATATAATAAATACATTAAATAGGATGCACGTAATTTTACCTCTCAAGACACAGTTAACATTCCATTTTTGTTGCTATCAGTGAACTAGACACTGAGAATTGAGTCCATTTTCAGTACTCCCACTCCTGGTACTGGGGCTGTCTACCAGCTCATTTCTTCACTCCAGCTCTTCCTTTCCCAACTACTTTAAAATAAAGTCCCTAACTCAACTTTCTTTCAAATGGAGCCAAATCAATATCAGAAATATGAAAGAGGAGTTCCAGTTCTCACAGAAGAGCTGGTTTGCTAACCATTTTAAGATACCTGCTAAAAATAATACACACTTTAAGATAAATAATTTAAAACAGCTGCAAGAAAGCCCACTAGGTCTTAAGATACTGATTTTACATACCATGTAGACACAATAACCTTTAAAACGCTATTGAAAATTCAAAGGAGTATTATTCAGCCATCAATGGATAATTTCAGTTACAAAGGGTAAGTAACATTTGTCATAAAAATATTACTAATATATTTGACAAAGTCGTAAAACATGGTAAATACAATAAGCATTTACCACAGAAGAACGTGAACCTCTTGCTCCTTTGTCTTAAAAAACCAACCCTCCCAGGTAGGTATTTAAGATATCCTCTTGTTCCAAATCTCCCATTTCCCCAAATTTCAAATGATAAAGGAGCTTGTACCTCAAAACGTTCATCTTCACAACGATAGATATGTTCTTCATACTGAGTTTTCTTGGAACTAACAAAGGTAGAGTCCTCAGACCAGGAGGGGAAGGAAACCCAGGTATCATTTAAAACCTTTGGGTAAAAGAAGAGAAATTGAAACAAAAGTGTAACAAAGTTTTCAGGTGATTCAGCGTTCTCAATAAAAAAAGACAACACTTTAGGGGAGGGAAGAAACAGTTAACATTACAATTTTCACCTTTAGCAAGTTTAAAAAGATAGTAAGAAAAAGGCTCTCAATAAAGGTATAAAACATTTTCTTTTGAAAAAAGACAGAAAAGCATTTTGATTTCCTCATTCATGTAAATTCTCCATCCCAGGTACCACTCCCTTCTGGAGGAAGCTGCGGATTCAGGGCTGATCCTTTCTCAGGGAGGTCTTACCTCTTTACAGAGAGGAGTCCGTCCTGTACACTTGGGCTGCTGGTAACTCTTTGGCAGGGCTCGATAGCTGGAGCCCAACCGTTTACAAGAGGCATAATCTATCTCCATGGCAATGCCCTCTGTGGCTCGTTCCTTTGGAAAGGTTTCCAGATGTACAGACTCCTTATAGCCCAGAAAGTTTTTAAACCAATTAAACAATTCTGGGAATTTCCTGAAGAATCAAACCAAAAATTGGTGAGCAATTAGAAGCATGATGCAGTAATCCTGAGGTGTGACTACCACTATCTGGTGTTGGCTCAGAACTCTACTACCATTGGACAAATTCCAATGACAATTATTATTTCCTGCCTAAGAAGCAGTACTTCTGAATACCTGGCTTCTCCTTTTCTTATAAAGTGCTCTAAGACCAATTAAGGTGGTGATGGAAGAACTGTACCAGGCAATAACAAGCCATTTTCTAATCAGGAATATTGCTTCAATGTTCAGATAATTCTTAGGTTGTCAAAGTCAAGATTCTAGAACCCTGGAAGAGATTGGTCTCTATAAAACCTCCAACATTGGTCAGGGGATCAGGAGACCACTAGTCTTGGCCAATGTCCTCTCTGCCTATTTTTTCATCTCCGAAGTTGAACTAGAAGACTTCCCAGAGGACTCTCTTGACACCGACATTTTATGAGTCAACTGACCCACCACAATCAAATTAATTTTGCCTATCACATACTCCCACAAACTAAGTTTTATTTCACCTCCATATCACACATCAGGGCTAAGCTCCTGACTCCACTTACCCCAGGAACGGAGAGACTAACTGCACAAGCTCCGCCCGAGAGATCACCTCCTGGTTAAAGATAACAAGACAGCGCAGGAAATTTTCATAGGCCTCTGCACTCCGCAGAGCCTTTCGGACCTTATGGAGACAGCCGAAAGAAAAATAATTAAGCAAGGAATCAAGAGATCCTGGATTGCTTTTAAAAGACTGGGGAAATTTGAACTGTATTTGACAATATTAAGGAATCAATGTTGGTTTTCTTAGATGTGTTAATGCTTATGCTTGAAAAAAGGTATCATTTAAAAAGGAAACAGTAAAATACTTATGGATGAAATAATACATTATCTGAGATTTGTCCCCAAATAAGAGTACACATGAAACAAGTACACGGGGTAGGAATTGAGAACCGCTGAGGTTAGATGGCGGTGGCATGAGGAGTCATTTTACTGTTCACTTTAATTTTACATGTTTAAAGTTTTCCATAATAAAAATTCTGAAAAAGAGATCCTGGAGTAAAGAAGACATTCACCGTCTCACATGCCTGATTCTCTGGACCATATCAGAGTTACCCAAGCTTTTATTGCCTCTCCTAACAGGTATGTACAGAAAGAATCTTTGACAACACTCTTTTCGAACTCTGGTAATCTTGAATAATGACCTTTTAAAATAAGGTACTTTTTGTCCTCTGCCCTGATTCTTTTCCTTTCTCCATTTATAATATTGAGAATTTTAATATCCAAAATGCTTAAAAAAATGGCATAGACAAAGTAATACTAGCCTGGCGAGATGAGCAATCTGGACTTTAATTTCATATATAGATATGTACTTAGTATTGTGGGGGGTGGAGACCCTCACACCAAGCCAAGCAGTTTATCAAAAACCCCTTCTCCAGGCTCCCATATACTTTTCATAACGATCCATCAGTAGACACTATACCGAATGTGTACCTTCAGAGCAAATGACGAATATTTACTTTTAATTTTTATTAACTTGTAAACATATACAAAAGCAGACAGAATAGTCTAACGAACCTCTTGTACTCACCTAGCCGCAATCATCAATACATAGTAAATTTTGTTTCATCTATGCCCATTTCCCCCACCACTGAATTTTAAAGCAAACTCCAGACTTTTCATCTACACACACTTCAGTATGTATCTCTAAGAAATAAGTACTTCAAAAATGACCAAAAAAAATACCACCACTCTTTTAAAAATTAACTTACTCGGTCCCCCATCCCTCACCCTTTCCTTACCATTTGTTGGTTGTGACCTGGACTTCTACATTTGTCTCAAAAGCACCAATGACCGGGCTGCCCTCAGAAATGGTTCAAGTCAGAGCCAGGGATGCTTAACTGTTTTGCAGCACAGCTCACACAGGCAGAGAACAATCGGGAGGCACCAATCATGGAGATGCTAAATCATTTGCCCTTTTGCAAAAACACAGAGGTGAGGGGCTTCCCTGGTGGCACAGTGGTTGAGAGTCCGCCTGCCGATGCAGGGGACATGGGTTCGTGCCCCGGTCTGGGAAGATCCCACATGCCGCGGAGCGGCTGGGCCCGCGAGCCATGGCCGCTGAGCCTGCGCATCCGGAGCCTGTGCTCCACAACGGGAGAGGCCACAACAGTGAGAGGCCCGCGTACCGCAAAAAAAAAAACAAAAAAAAACCCCAGAGGTGCAAGACAGGTTAAGTCACCACCAGATCAATCCAGGCTGGTTCCTGCCAGTGAGAAGTCTGATGTTTGCCAGCTACCATGATGAAAGTAGTCTGCTAATCAAGTTGACCCCAAGGAGGAAGTCAGGCACATACCACACAACACCGTTCAGACCAGTAATCTCAACTCTGGCTGCTCATTAGAATCACCTGGGGAGCTCTGAAAACATACAGTTAAATCAGAATTCCCATGAACCCAATATGCGATACCACAAATAAGTATCACAAGCAATCAGAAGGTTAAAAGTCAACTTAAGTCCTCAACAACTGGTGCACTGACACTCCCCACTATACAGATCTGGATAGCTACAGCAGGGAGTTCCAGATATCTTTTTTTTTTTTTTTTTTTTTGCTGTACGCGGGCCTCTCACTGTTGTGGCCTCTTCCATTGCGGAGCACAGGCTCTGGACGCGCAGGCTCAGCGGCCATGGCTCACGGGCCCAGCCGCTCCGCGGCATGTGGGATCTTCCCGGACCAGGGCACGAACCCGTGTCCCCTGCATCGGCAGGCGGACTCTCAACCACTGCGCCACCAGGGAAGCCCCCAGATATCTTTTGAGAGTAATATCATGCATTTCTTTTAAAGCTTTCTTCCACCATAGCAAATGCTGTATTTTGTGGTAGCTACTTCACAAAACTGAAGCAAACAATGCTACCATTTCTCCAGCTGTGCTAATAGTTCTCATAGACTGAAAGGACCTACAATTTGAAAACTATATTAAAAAGTAGAAAGTCCTAATCAGCTTGATGCCTCTAAAACAAAATCTTCTTGGGGACAGGGTGATTTTCTTTCGGCATTAGTAGCTAATTTTAAATCCAATTCACTCATTACTCACCTTATCAAAAAATAATGATTCCGTTCCTACACCATGTTTGCTGGCATCTGCCATAGAAGAATCCTTGAGGCTGAGCAGTTTGGGTTTCTTCTGCAAAAAAGGAAAACCACAAACATGTAAGATTCAAAGCATGGGTTTCTCTGGGTTTTATTTTCTTCTTTTTGTTTTTTTGGCTGAGCCTCTTGGCTTTATGGGATCTTAGTTCCCCAACCAGGGATTGAACCTGGGCCCCTGGCAGTGAGAGACCAGAGTCCTAACCATTGGACCACCAGGGAATTCCCTCTCTGAATTTTATTTTCGTCTCTGTTCTAAGGTTCCATCACTGACCACCACTGATTACTAATTTGCAACAAATGAGAGAATTCAAGCCACTGACTTGCTTTACATCCTAAAAAATTTCCACTCCTCTATTTTAGATTCTCTATTTTAAATTGCCTGTCAGTTTTTTTCCCAGAGGTTCACAGATCATTCTACTTCCCAAATACTCTCTCTATAAATGGTCACAGCATTACTGTGACGTTAGAATTAATATCCTCACTTTTTTCCATGGGCCAAAAGTAACTTTATTTGGAACCTAACGCCATTGCCTTGTCTTCCTAGCTGTGGAGGCAGAAGAGGCTGTAAAAATAGCTGGAATACACAGAAATCAATCTTTAACCTTTACCTTTTAATCGTTCAATTTAAAAATTCATGAAAAAAAAAAGTTTATTTTCCTAACAGGAGGAATAACCACCTTGTGAGCAATATCCACTCAGACCAACTTAAGATTGCTCTTTCAAAGCATATGCATTGGCCATACGTAACTACCAGGCAAAAATTTTACTTTAAAAAAGCCACCTCTCAACTACCTGTGAAGAAATGCATAAATGTTTGGAGAAGCAGCACGTTTACCTTCGCCACGTTGCAGTACACTCTCTTAGGAGCCATAGCCTCTGCTTACACTGCATAAGGAGAAGGTAGATAGGGAATCCTAATCTCCCAATATAGGGTTTCCACCTGTGGGTAATCCAGTGTGGGAGGAGACTAACATTGGCCTCTATCTGCTGACCTGATTCCTGCTACTCCTGTAACACTCCTTACTAAAGTGAAGAAATATAATCTATTACTATGTTCAACTTGCTTTCAAAAGGAGAAACCATTATAAACACTGAAAAATAGTTCTTCACTAGTACTTCAAAAGTGTCAACAACACCTAACAGGTCAGTCTTTGTGGTCATTTGCTTATTTACCAGTCACTTCTTACCATAAGAAATTCCACTAGCTTTTGCTATTTTTTAACTAAATTCTGCCAACACATCTCTTCAGCGTTATATACAGCTTTAGGATTCACTGAAGCAACATTCAATACATACACCTAGCCCACTCCCTAGCACAGCTGCCCCACGTCAAAGAGGAAGGGAGTGGGCTCAGCTTTCTGTAGGCAGACCATCAGTGTTTACTCTAACAAGAAACATCACGTGATAGGTCACTAACAGGAATTGAAGACTCCTGCCCTCTGCTGCAGCCCAAAGGTCCTTCCTTGGAGATTAAGATGATACAGATAAGATCTGGTAACCCAACAAAGAACCATGGACAGGATAGGCCTCTAGACCAAAGAGATCCCACAGAGCGTATGTGCTTTTCACAAGAGGACCTCAGAGACTACTGACTTGTTTAGGAAACAATTATCAAACTTAAAAATCTTCTTTCTTAGCACAAGGCAGGAAAAATTAATTAAGTCTCAGAAATCCTTGGCAGGAAACAAAAAAAACAGATTCGAGCTACCAGCAAAGAAGAGGGAAAATGTAAAGAAAACCAGTAAGAACTCAAAAGTACAGTAATCTGAGCAATTAGCACTATTCTAACATTCCTTCATAAGCCAGATAAAAAGCTTTGCATTGAGTTTCTGTGACATACACCAACGAACTCCCAATACCCAGGATCCAACTGTCAACCCTTGAGCACTGTCCACTAGTATTGCCCCGCAAAGTCAAAATGAGCAGCTGTGCCCTTCTTACCTTCACTGGAGGGGTGGCTCCCGTTCCAGAGTGCCTGCGGATCTGGCAGCCATTCTGGCTGGGCCTCTGCGGCTTGTTGTTCAGTTGAGGTTTCTTCACAGTGCCTCCATGGTCATTTCTCACAGAATCGACCTTCTCAGCAGTTGTTTTGCTTAAAAGCTAATTAAGACACATGAAAGAGATGAATGCTCTTATTAAAGCAAGTAAGTTTCATTTAGAAAAAGTCTCCTGATTCCAGCTTCCTAACTTATCTAAGATAACCATTCTCAACAGTGTAGTTCTAAATAAAACTTACCACAGAGCTGTTGGCATCTGGTAGGAACTGTCCAAACTCTGATAACAGGTCTTCCTGATTTTTAAAAAGGCGAGCCACCTGGGCATACACCTCCTGCTCAGTCAACGCTGGAGTGTAGTTTCCTCCAGCTTCCTTGGCATTCCGCTGCTCTTTCTGATGGGAAATTGCAAATGGGAAGAGATCATATTAGAAGGCCACTGTTTTGAGTGACTCACTTTTGCACACTTTCTGAGATGTCTGGTAGGGGCTTTGTATGTTATCTATTTGGGCTGCACTTAAGAGGAAAGTCTATGTTCTCAGCACCTGTTTTGGCTTCAAACTTTGTAGTTGAGAAAGGAGTGGAAGATGGTGGCTGACAATTCCTTTTGAAAACCAGGGCAGTATATGTGAATGCTCAGGGGACCACTACCAACTGATAAAACACAAAGTATTAGAGAAATTCCTCCTTCTATTGTAGGTTAACTATATTACCTAAATCATTCTTTAAACTTTCCAGATAAATAAGCATTCATTTCACAGAGCAGTGACTTTAAAAATCCTGACCGGCTGCTACAAGGCAATTAAAGTCAGGTAAATCACACTGGCTTTATAAACACACATCACAGTTTCTAACTGGTTAATTTCCAGTAAGAATCAGCGGACACAATAATGGTTATTCAAGTCTTCTTGGACTAGCCATCCCCGGAGAGCAACCTGGTTAAGACAGGTTGAAAGGGCAACTGTCTTACCTGGTACGTGTGCAAAATCTCCAGGAACGCTTTGTAGATGTCTGGTTGGCCCTGGAACCTGTTCTTGATCTTATTGACATAGTTGATGGCATGGTTAAACTCCACAGGTTGATTGTTCTGCAAGGGCGGGGCTGTTCCCAACGAGATTGTCACTGGTGTATGAGGCTGGACAGGTGGAGAACGTGGGGACGCATATGGTGGGAGTGGGGGAGTCTGCTGACTGGCTGGAGTATGTGCTTGTAGTTGGGAAGGCTAAAAGGAAAAAGTCATTATTCTCCTCAGGAACACAGATGGTTTAACATATGAAAGAAAGGTCAAAGTAAAGAGAAACAAGGTGCCTGATCAACATATATAATACTTTATTCACTCTGGCCAGGCCACTTTAGCCCAACTCAAATCACACTGGGTAGGGGTGGAAAGTGTAGAGGGTTCACACATTCTAATATAAAAGTTCCAGTCTCCAGTTTTCTAAACACAACCTTAAAAGTGGGCTATGTCTCCAACTACAAGGAAGAATTTTCATATGCAATTTTTAAGCTCACTTGCTGAACAGGTGCAAATAGAATAGGAAAAAAACCCTCATTCTACATAGATCTTTAATATCAAAAAAGACAATTCAATTGTTGCAGTTAACTTCACATAAAAAAAGTCTTCTAAACCAGCTCTGCCCAATAGAAAACTCTGAGGTGATGGAAATGTTCCTTATTTGCACTATCCTGCACAATAGCCACTAGCCACACGAGGCTACTGAGCACTTGAAATGTAGCTGGTGCAACCGAAAAACAAAATTTATTTTAATTAATTTAAATTTAAACATAGACATATGTGATTAATGACTACGGTATCAATACATTTCTAGACTAAGAACACCCCATCATCATCGTCATCAACAAGATCTTCTGCTTAGCTTGATACGACCTAATCTGGTAAATGGAGTAACTTTTGTAAAATGATGACCGTGCGGAAAACAGTGTAATCTGATCATAAGATGACCATTTCTGCCTGTGCTATCCAAGTACTACTACACAAAGCTGCCATCTGTTGGGACGCTCATGGTTCAAAAAGCAGAAGTTGGGGGCAAAAGAGTCCTTGTAGGTTGTTGATGTGTTGATTTAAACAGATACATAAATATGTGGTATGTAAATGTGAACCACTTTACAGGGATGCGACTACTGCATCTCCTCCGATGAAATTTTAACTTGTGTGATCTATCTAAGTCTTATACTAAGGGAAAATGTCAAAGGAGGGTGCTTTCTAGGGATGGATTTCACACGGTGCAGAGTTTTCCAAGTGCTCACCTTGCTGACTTTGGCAGGTGGAGGCTGAGGAGCTGGCTGGGCAGGAGCTGCGGCTGACTGGGCTGAAGGCTGGGAAGGATGTTGGGGTGGTGGTTGAGGCTGGGGCTGGATGCCATGGGTTGGAATCTGATGAACCTGGCCAGGAGTTGTCACATTCACCATGTCATTGGTTTGCACCTCAATCTTGTAGCCAGGAGGCAAGAAGGTATTGAAGCCCATGATCAAGTCAGGGTGGCCTTTGAACAGCTGGGACACACGACTAATCACTCCTGGAGTGTCGATGCTGATGGAAAAACAAATATTAAAGTGGCAAGCTTAACAAGCACCCTAGCAAGAAAAAAATCACATTC
Source organism: Tursiops truncatus (assembly GCF_011762595.2). NCBI lineage: Eukaryota > Metazoa > Chordata > Mammalia > Artiodactyla > Delphinidae > Tursiops > Tursiops truncatus. Next base: position 116,315,230 of record NC_047035.1, read on the forward strand.
CACTAGGTTCTCTACACAGGAAACTAAAAATCAACCTGAATATTACAAAATTAACAACACACAAAGAACTCTGAAATTCCAAAGTCATTTAGCTTCATAATCAAAGAGGTTTGGTCACAATTTAAACAGAATATACAATCACGCATGGTAACAGTCCTATCAAGCAGATACTCAGGCAGTAAGTCTAAAACTTCAATTCCCGTGGAAGATACAACCTCTGATACACCAGTATAAATCATAATGTATCTATCTACATTGTTCAGACCAGTTACTCTTTTATAATAATGAACCATGCCACAATATTAGTGTATCTTAAATCAATCCAAAAAGCAAGTAGCCTAATCATTACCAGTTTACTTCCCTGATTGAGGTGAAGTACTAAGAAAAATTTTACTTAAGAAAAATTTACCAGTATGCAGAAAACAAAGGTCTAGGGCCTGCAATTTTCATAAAGCAGTATATAAAAGCACGACCCATGAAAATAAAAGCATAAACCCCCCCAAAAGAGCATCCTTTATCTTTCAGCAGATAAGAATAAGCTATATCCTCCTTCCAAAATCAACATAACAAGCACAAAGCTTGAGTACAACCGTGTATATCTTTTACCTCTGAGATTTAAATTCCTTCATGATGTCAAGGAAATCATTGTAGACCTGAGGCTGACTACCAAATTGCAGCTTCACTTGGTCAAGATAGGATAGTGCATCCTCCACCTGAGGCAGGGATAAATCTCAAGGTTATAAAAAGAAAGTCAAGAATTATTTTTTAAAAAATGATTTATGCCTAAATAAAATCAGCATAGTAAATGAAATAGAAATATATAGTAAACATACATAAAAATATTAAAAATTAGTATGTTACCAGTAATAAAACTCAAGCTTAAAATAAAAATCAACTCATAAAACCTGAAGCCTTGCTTTGGATAATTGTGCATAGCATTATTAGTGAAGAACAGTCACATTAATACATCACTCACTTATTCGTTTATTGATTCATTTCACAAATATCTACTAAGCAGCAACAACATGCCAGGCCAGGCCCAATGTGAGGTACTAAGGAGTATGACAAATAAGCCACAGTCCCTGCTCTATAGAAATTCATTTCACATCCAGTTGGAAATCATAACACAGTGGGGCAAGTGGGCAATCACCAAATGCCCAGAGAGCACATGGGAAAGGCACCCCTTCACACACTAAAAAAAAAACCCTATGGGGACATAGGGAGGGATTCCCCCAGAAGTGGTGTCTAAACCAAGTCCTAAGGATGAGTACTAATTAGCAAAAGTGAAGACCCATGAAGAAAGTCAGAGGAAGCAGCATCCCAGACTGGACACCATCTGGTACATTTGGAAAACTGAAAACAGTTCAGTTTGGCTAGAGGATCTGTGGTGAAAAGGAGAAATGGTGGTAGGAAGAGTGACAAGAGATAACACAGGAGAGGATGCAGGACCTAGACCCTGAAAGGTCTTGTAAATCTTGTTAAAAAGCAATTTAGGTCTTCCCTGGTGGCGCAGTGGTTAAGAATCCGCCTGCCAATGCAGAGGACACGGGTCTGAGCCCTGGTCTGGGAAGATCCCACATGCTGTGGAGCAACTAAGCCCGTGCGCCACAACTACTGAGCCTGTGCTCTAAAGCCAGCGAGCCACAACTACTGAAGCCCGCATGCCACAACTACTGAAGCCCGTGCGCCTAGAGCCCATGCTCTGCAACAAGAGAAGCCACCGCAATGAGAAGCCCACACAACGAAGAGCAGCCCCCGCTCGCCACAACTAGAAAAAGCCCACACGCAGCAAAGAAGACCCAACTCAGCCAAAAATAAATAATTTTTTAAAAAGCAATTTAGATTTTTATCATCTGCACTTTAGTGTACTCAATTTGGTTACAGTGTTGAGAACGAGTTGGTGCAAGGCAGAATAGATTAAAAGGAGGTAAAACCAGTCATTGTATAAGGCTAACTCATGTGTGAACACGAGTGGCATACATTATAGTACTGACCAAAGGAAAAGAGAGAAATGGACAGAAAAGCTTTTTAGGAGATAGAAGTAACAGGGTTTGGGGACTGACTGATTGGATATGGGAGATAAGGCAGAGGGAGCATTCACTAAATTATAAATTATTTGGGCATTCACAAAGCGGAACAAGTTTGAAAGGCTAGGAAGTTATGAATGTGATTTAGGACAGCTTAAGTGTTAGTTACTCAGGAGATATCCAAGGGAACTGCCTACTAGGTGTACCTTACATACTCTGGGATTATTTTTAATTATATAAAACATCAAGTTTAGGAAAGTTTCACAAGTAAACATCTGATTTGATAAGCACTACTCTTGTGATATATCGTGAAATAGAACATTTATGTTCAAATAAGCCATTAAACAGTATTCCAAGAGTTGCCCAAACTTCCACTATGGCCATGGTTAATCAGAGCATTTCAGTGTTGCTAGAGAAAAAAGTGTATACTTGGTCAATACCCACTCATTTGATAGTTGGTCTTTTGGTAGTTTAGAAATAACTTGACAATTTTTGTTGAAATTCAATGGATTATTTAATTCATATTCAGAATTTTCCATACTGAAATGGTTCATTAATGACCAAATTGATGGAACTTAAAACTAAGTTTGCAGAAGAAACAAAGACTATGGAAGATATTTAAGAATAGCATTCACAGTCACAACAGAGGAGTTATCAAAAATAAATACACAAAAAAATTAAAAACAAAAAAAAGCACTCTATGGTGTAACATAATTAATACACAGAGGGAAAAAGTGCTGAAACCTGAAGGAAGGAAATTATATGTGATGTGTGTGTGTTTGGAGGAAAAAGGTACAGGTCATAATGAACCACTGTTTAAATATTAGTTATAAAATAACACTACACTTAAAAAAGCCAGCACGACACCTACATTATAAATAGAAACCTGCATGTAAGAACAGTGAGGAAATCCTCTAGTTACCTGAAGTGTAGTACAACTCTTTATAAAAGCACATATACGTTCTAGGAATCACAGCTTAGAAAAAAACAACTTGGAACTAGTCATTTGAAAGCTGCAAGTTTAAGGAGGCACTTGGGGAGGCTCAAATTCTGCTGATGAATTTTCCTGGCTCATTTCAACAGGCGTTTATCAGTAAGGTCCCTAACCTCCTAAAGTCCACAATCTTGTTGGGGAGACAAACACAAACAACTCTAAAGAGGACTTGCTAAATATGTGCCAAATATGTATGCTACTGGCATTCAACAAATAACGAAATCACACCAAACATGCCTCAAATTATTCAAATCTTCCTTGTCATCAATCTGCCAAAGACAAAGAAAGTACAGACAATGTTGATGCTTGAAATAACCTAAGTATTCTCACTGAACACTTCCTTATTATAGAATATAAATGATTTATTGAAGTTGATTCAAATGCTTATAAAGCATTTTAAGACTGATCCAAAAACGGCAAACAATGTGAGAATACTGAATGAAATTACATGGAGGCACAAGAAAGCATTTTACCTCTCCTCATTAGAAAGGAAATTCAACAAGTTATTATGCCCAGGAATCACACTCAAGAGCTTGTGACTAAAGAACAGAGCAAAAAGACCTAACTCTACCTGACTCACTCTATAACCCCAACTCTAAAGCCCTTTCATGCTTCCTTGACAGCTTCTGTAAAACATACAAAGCACACTCTATATACTTATACACAAGTGAGGAAAGAGAATAAAATAGGTGTTATACCTTTGATAGGACTGACTGGAAAAGGGATATAGAAATAAATATATTTTTTTGTTAGTTTAACAGTAAGTTTATAAGCTCTTTTGCAACATTAAGGTATTAAGTGCTGAATACAGTATTAATATGGAATTAAGTCACACCAAACCAACTTAAAAAAAAATATTTTCAGGACTTGGTGAAGTGCTAAGTCCATAGCAATAATACATTTTGGTACACAGCCATCACTCCACAAGCAGAGAGTAAAAATGTTTTAAGGAAAACATCAATATAACTTACAAATATTTTCCCAAAGACAGAGCCCAGAGTAAAGTTACAGGCCCAAATAATTTGTACTCTCTTTAAGAACTATGCTTATGTATAATCAACTCTTAATTACTTAAGCTAATATAGACAGAGTAAATTTTTACAAAATCCCTCTACATAGCTTAGCTTTGGTGTGCTTTTTATTTATGTAACATTTAATTTCCATAGGCCAATTTTGAAGTTCCCGAGAACCCAAACCAACGAGGGCAGGAGTCAGGGAGAACTAGATTAAGTATCAAGGAAAAGAGAGGGCCGAAATATTTGCTACAAAAATATATACTTCAAGGATATACTGTTCATTCCTACTTACAAGCTACTTGATATAATTAGCCTGGTATGACCAAATAAAGATCCAACATCTTATCTCTTTATAGTTCTTTAATTTTATATCTCTTGCACTAGATTCTAAATTTTATACAAATGTAAAACGAGAAGAAAATGAAATCTGGAAAACTTGTTACCACAATCACACGTTTTGAAAAGTAACACTCAACAGAGAGAGAAGGTTAGCTGGGCGTACAAGCTTCACTTCTCCACAGATGCCTCATGAATTTCAAAGTGGTGAAAACCTACAGCATATACTCAGCAGATCAGATGAAAACACTGACACTTCATTCACAATAACAGCCTTTCCCAAACTTCATAAAGGTTCCCCCAAAGGAGCATGTGTTTTACTAAGGATGGACTTGATGATCCCAGCCAATTTAGCTAGTCATAAACAAGAATAAAAAGATTAAACCATAATACCGGGCCCATTAACTATACAGGACTGTAGCCAACTATGTGTATGTTAATAAAACCTTATTCCACGCTAAGAACTAAGAGTTCAGAAGGAGGCATCCAAAAAATGGACTTTATTTCATATGAAAATAGCCCCTCAGTCCTGGAACGTTTGAATACCATGCATTCATACATTCCAAAAACATTTCTTGAATGTATTTTCTGGATCAGGCACTGGTGCTAAGACAGGAAATCTAAGTAGGTTTCAAAACAAAAGCAAAGTAAAACTTCTTGTGATTCAACGCCCCCAGTCTACTGTTAAAAGTTGTTACACCACTACCAATAGGCTGAAGCCAATGTTACTTGCTAAGAGAGAAATGGAAGGAGTTGAATACCACCTTGAGCCTCTGAAACTGCTGCTGCCCCTGCACTGGTGCAACTGGTGGAGCTGGATGAGCATGACTCTGGACCACCTGGCCTCCATGGGGCTGCACAGCTGTTGGGTGATGATGGCTGCTATGAACTGCTGCTATGGTGGGCCCATGACTGCCGGAGCTCTGTGGAACAGCTGAAACCTGGAATGGACAAAATACAGATAAGAAGCTTCAAGCTTTACGCATTCTTCCCCAGATGCCTCTAAAGAACATGCACACATATCTTTGCATACACAAAGATAATCAGAAACTCAAATTTCCCACAAAAGGGAAGTGGTGAAATAAATTATAGCCCACCCAGATTACAACAGAATTCTGCAGCTATTAAAAATTATATAGCTCAGCACATCTCAAACTATCTGTGGTAAAGGACAAGTTTTTCTTTTTTCTTAAATTCCAATCCATCATGGACCACTACTTTTATAAAATACAATAAAAATGAATTACTAGAAAAGTGAGATAAAAAATACATAAGCCCATAATTTTCATTACTAGGTTTTACAAATATAAAATTACAATGTCCAACTGCTATAAAAGTTTCTAAACATGCTTCATTTCTGTACTTATCTCATTACAGACTAGTATGAAAGTGTTCACATCAGCCATCTGTGGACCACAGTTTGAATAGCACTGATATAGATGCATATATATCATTTAACATTTAAAAATGTTCACAATCCATAAATTGAATGTACTCATGTGTTGCATATGGATTTAAACTTTTAATTTTTTAAAAAGCACATTACAAAGCAGTATATATAATACATACACTAAGGATAAATTAGGAGTTTGGAATTAATATGTACACATACTATATATAAAACAGATAACCAACAAGGACCTACAGTATGGCACAGGGAATTATACTCAGTATCTTTTAATAACCTATAATGGAAAAGAATTTTAAAAAGAATATATATATATATATATATATATTATTTTTCTGTAGCGCTTTGCTGTACACCTGAAACTAACACAACACTGTAAATCAACTATACTAGAATAAAAAAATTCTTAGTCAACACTCAGAAAAAAAATACAATTAAGATTTTAAATCCTAGACAACAAATATATAGTAAAATGTTAGCATTTTATCTTGTGGTAGTAGGATTAGAGAAGATTTTTATTTTGTTTTATTTATGCTGCTTATCCTTACCTGCTACTAATTTTTTTTTTTTTTTTTTTGCCGCACTGCACGGCTTTCTGGATCTTAGTACCCCTACCAGGGATTGAACCTGGGCCCTGGCAGTGAAAGCGCTGAGTCCTAACCACTGGACCACCAGGGAACTCCCTTATTTGCTACTTCTAAAATTAAAATTTTAAAATTTCTTCCAAATCGTTGGTGGTTTGGCCTCAAACATATTTCTTTTTTATTCTCTCTTGTCCTCTTATAAGTTTAAGAGTAAAATAAAAGCACAAGCCCCTTTCCTTCTATTTCTGTTGCAAGAAATGCTATATAAAATTTCCAAAGCTTTTAAAATTTTCCTATTTCAGAACTGTTAATCACTGCAGAAGACAACTAAGGACAATATACCTGAGTTGCCACATCTCCAAAACAAGGAGACCGAATAACATGACACCTTAAAACAATGTAAGTTGCAGGGCTTCCCTGGTGACACAGTGGTTGAGAGTCCGCCTGCTGATGCAGGGGACACGGGTTCGTGCCCCGGTCTGGGAGGATCCCACGTGCCGTGGAGCGGCTGGGCCCGTGAGCCATGGCCACTGAGCCTGCGCGTCTGGAGCCTGTGCCCCACAACGGGAGAGGCCACAACAGTGAGAGGCCCGCGTACCACAAAAAACAAAAAAAACCAATGTAAGCTGTGTACTACAACTTAAGAGAGAATTTTTTTTCCCAAGTCCCCACAGATTTATAAAGATTACCCTGGGCAGAGCGGAGGGTGGGAAATACAGCAACTATTTACAAATCCACAGAAACAATAAACCTTAGGAGTAAAAAGAAACTATTTAGACAATTCTAAAAGCTCTAATATATCTCTCGCAAGAAGAGTTATTATTCTGAGCTTCTATATTCCAACATGCATGTGCTGGACAGGTTTTTACAAGACTTAATTGGAGTTTATAAATATTTGAGATGGCTGGTTTTATAAGAGCACATTATAGCTTCCAGTTTAGGAATAAATGTAACTATCCCCAGTGTAGGAAAAAGTCCTGAACTAGTTCAGATAAAAGTAATCACCCAGGGACTTCCCTGGTGGTCCAGTGGTAAAGAATCCACCTTACAATGCAGGGGACGCAGGTTTGATCCCTGGTCAGGAAACTAAGATCCCACATGCCTCGGGGCAACTAAGCCCGTGTGCCACAACTACTGAGCTCGTGCGCCTCACCTAGAGAGAGAAAACCCACACGCTGCAACGAAGAGCCCATGTACTGCAATGAAAGATCCAGCGTACCACACGCAGCCAAAAAAATAAATAAATCTTAAAAAAAAAAGTAATCACCCAAGGGAAACACGCAACTTTTCTTTCCTCTAAGTCCTAACCTAACGATTTGATCTGTAGCAGTCCTCCGACTGCTGCACCCAGTCCCATATGAAGGCACTATACTGCTTCAAGGGGGACTCCAAAGGAAGAGTGACACCTAAGGAATTACCATTTCCTATTTCACCTGGGTTTCCCTCTTCCTTGATTGTTTTCTTATAATAAATTCCTAGAAATTCCATTTCTAGGTAAAAAAATAACTAAAGAATCTGACACAAACTGTCAAATTGCTCTCAAGGAAGATTATGCCAATTTATGTTCCCAGTACCAGCCAAATCTTTTTATTTTTATTTTTTTAATTTTTACTTTATTTTTTCTGGCCACACCACATGGCTTGCGGGATCTCAGTTCCCTGACCAGGGACTGAACCCAGGCCACAGCAGTGAAAGCCCAGAATCCTAACCACTAGGCCACCAGGAAACTCCCGTGCCAGCCAAACCTTTTTAAAAGTCACTAATAACTTAGGTAGAAGAAGGTCTCTCCAGACTAGTTAAATAAATTATGGTTCAGACTGACCTGGAATGGAATATTATAAATGCAATGATTTTTTAAAAACTTACTTGGATCTATACACACATTCAAGTGGAAAGTTGTCCACTATATATTAAGTGAAAAGAACAAACAGTAGAACAGTATACACTGTATGGTCCAAATTATGAGAAGAGAGAAGTGAATCTAAATAATTAGGCAGGTAAATAAATATATGCTTGTATATGCATACAAAATTTTGGATACCCGAGAAATGCACCAGTGGGATAAAGTCTGAGGGGTCAGAAGTCACATTATATCATTTTTCTTTAAATGGTGATATTTATTTTCATATAATTAAAAAGGGCAGGGCTTCCCTGGTGGCGCAGTGGTTGAGAGTCCGCCTATCGATGCAGGGGACACGGGTTCGTGCCCTGGTCCGGGAAGATCCCACATGCCGCGGGGTGGCTGTGCCCGTGAGCCATGGCCGCTGAGCCTGTGCGTCCGGAGCCTGTGCTCCGCAACGGGAGAGGCCACAACAGTGAGAGGCCCGCGTACCGCAAAAAAAAAAAAAAAAAAAAAGGCAAAACACAAATTTCTTCCATTTTTACAGAACAGAGTGAACAGACAAGAGATGAATGATCAGTTGTTGATCAGGATATGCAATGATAGCAATATAGAGTGCTATGTAAATATAAATAAATTGGTACAGCTTTGGGACTTCCTGGTGGTGCAGTGGTTGGGAATCTGCCTGCCAATGCAGGGGGACACGGGTTCAATACCTGGTCCAGGAAGATCCCACATGCCGCAGAGCAACTAAGCCCGTGCACCACAACTACTGAGCCTGCGCTCTAGAGCCCAAGAGCCACAGCTACTGAGCCCACGTGCCACAACTACTGGTGCCCGCATGCTCTAGCGCCCGCGTGCCTCAACTACTGAGCCCACGTGCCACAACTACTGAAGGCTGCGCACCTAGAGCCCATGCTCCGCAACGAGAAGCCACCACAATGAGAAGCCTGTGCACCACGACGAAGAGTAGCCCCTGATCGCCACAACTAGAGAAAGCCCGTGCGCAGCAACAAAGACCCAATGCACCAAAAAGAAACCCAACAACAACAAACTGGTACAGCTTTGAAAAACAATTTGACATTACCTGCTAAGGGTGAAGATGTGCACACCCTATGACCCAGTAATCCGTCTCCTAGGCACTCAAGAAACTTCCTACCGTGCCCTCAGACCCACTGAGTGGTCTGCAAAAACAAAGAGCTTGCACCAGGATGTAAACCAACTACTTCACACAGTTGTGCTTCACAACTAAGCACACTGTTTAATTCCACTGCCGTTTTAAATTCCTATAGCAAAACCCTCTTGATAAAAAACGTAGTGCATTGACTTACATTCTGTTGCAAGCTTGTCTTGTCACTGTGAATTGCCACTGTGAGTACCACTGCACTAGGAGAACCTAAGAACGTTCACCACAGTTCCTGTCTAACAGGAAAAGTCTGGAAACAGCCTGATAGTCCATCAACAGAAGAATGGATAAATTAATTGGATATATTAATATAATTCATAACTAAATGAGAATGACTCACTCAATTGGTCACATACTAAATATGGGTAAGTCTTAGGAACCACACTGAGTGAAAAAAAAAGTGAGTCAAAGAAGAAAATATATGTTTTCATTTATATACAAGTTCAAAAATACCCAAACTAAACAACTTTATTGTCTAGCGGTATAAACAAAATGATTTTATATAGCACAGGGAGTTCTACTCAATACTCTGTAATGGCCTAGATGGGAAAAGAACCTAAAAAAGAGTGGATATATGTACATGTATAACTGATTCACTTTGCTGTACACCTGAAACTAACACAACATTATAAATCAACTATACTCCAATCAATCAAAAATAAATAAATGATTTTAAAACACGAAATAAAGTCAAGGGAATAATAAACCCAGAGTTCAGATTAGTGGCTACCTCTAAAGGGAGGGAAAAGGAAAAGGGATCAGGGAGAGACAGTGAACTTCAAAGGTCATGACAACATTTTTTTTTTAAAAATGTGCATGGTAAATACACAAGTGTACACTGTTTACATTATTTTTTATACCTTACATATATCTCATAAATAAATTTTTTGTTGTTGTTGTTGTTTTTGCGATACGCGGGCCTCTCACTGTTGTGGCCTCTCCCGTTGCGGAGCACAGACTCTGGACGTGCAGGCTCAGTGGCCATGGCTCATGGGCCCAGCCGCTCCGCGGCATGTGGGATCTTCCCGGACCGGGGCACGAACCCGTGTCCCCTGCATCGGCAGGTGGACTCTCAACCACTGCGCCACCAGGGAAGCCCCCATAAATAAGTTTTTTAATATCTGAATGTTTAATAAAAATTTTTTAATTGGGTAAAATCACCAGTGTTCCTCTTTCACCCCTAGTCCCTTGACGGGCTCCAGTTTACCTGGTAACTGGGTGTCACAGAGTACTGAATTCCTGTGGCTGACTGCATGGTCTCAGACACCGCTTCATACACAGGAGGGGCAGGGGCAAGCACCCGGTGCTGGTGAGGAAAAGCCTCTGTGCTACCAGGGATCCGACGCTGCTGGGCCGCATACACCGGTGACTCCTGGTCATCCAAACGTCGCTTCATTCTGCACTCATGCTCAGGGATGCACTACAAAACCTGCAGAAATGAAAAGCAATGACATGCAAACCAATTCGCACTCCAATACAATGTGTACAACCAGTCACCCAAACTGGTATAAGCTCAACTCCCAGAATCAATGATTATCTACTTCATCCTAGAGATAATCACTGGGTAGTTTTGTGCACGCTGGTGCACACACTCCCAACAGTGGACAGATTATTATAACTGAAAGACAAAATTTAAATAATACCATAGTTTGAATTACTCTGGTACTAGAGTTGAAAAATAACCTCCAATTTAAAAACACAAAGATACACCTTTCTTCATTCTCTGGTTTTGTCAAGCGTCATCATCCCTAACATTAATTATATTATTCACATGCTATAAAAACATTCAAGTGTTTCTTCCTAACTCCTCTCAAAAGCAAGTACTATAATTCCCGTCTACTTTTTAAAATATGAATTGTTTCAACAATTAAATGGTATCATGGTAAGAACACTAGGCCAGGTGTAAGAAGACGATGGTTCTAGACTTGGCAATTTAAGAAACTATGTACGCCTCAACAAGTTCCTCGTTCCATGTGAGTTTGTTTCTCCGAAAATAAAATAAGATTGAAATAGACCATTGCTAAGGTTTCTCCTGATTCTAACATTCTTTAATCCTAAAGGGATTCCAGAATCCCTTAGTTTAATAATCTCCCTGTAGGGGAACACTTCCTTTCCTGCAGCACACAAAAAGTCTAATAAACACTATGGCCAGGAATCCAGATGGGTCTTCTCAGAGCTTTTCCAACATCGGTATCATTAACATAAGCATATCAATACGAAAGAATGCTCCAGTCATCCGAAGACAAAATAGGGCCAAGGCCTACCAATTTTTGGTCACAAAAAAAACTTTAAAAAGACACCACTGCTGTGGTAAGATTAAAAATACAGTAACAGATCTCCAAGCCACTCCCTCTCCACCTAAAGTAAGGCTCTTTTTAAGACTGGGGGTGGGGGGCTTTTACCTACTTTCTACATCCACCCATACCTTTTTTCTTCATTCCCTGGGACCGTGCATGCTCTGAGGGGAAGCAGTCCTCACAAGGACTCCTCAAGGCTGCTTCACCCCTTCTCCGTCCTCACCATCATCCTCGCCATCATCCTCGCCATCATCCTCAACCTGCCTGCCACTCGAATGCTCAGCCTTGAAATAGTGTCTTGGGTTTTTCTCACACCTTACAAACCTAAGTTAGACTCTGACACAGGAGCACAACTGTTTCATTTGCAAGCCAGCTATTTTCAATGTTATCTTTCTGTAAATCGCAAGCTATAAATATCCTTTCTGTTGACTATAACTTATTTATTTACTTATTTATTTAGCCACGCTGTGCGGCATGTGGGATCTTAGTTCCCCTACAAGGGATCGAACCCACACCCCCTGCATTGGAAGCGCAAAGTCTTAACCACTGAACCACCAGGGAAGTCCCTATTGACTATAACTTTAGATCAAAGGACTAAGTCTCCCAAATTTCTATGAACACTCAATCTCAACCTACTTGGGGATAAGTCTAATAAATGGACAAGACTGAAAAGTCTTAAAGACTTTTTGGCTGCTACTTCTATGTATACCCATGATCTAGATCACAGTTTGTTTTTGGGTTCCACTGGCTTGAAACTTAGATGCTTAAACACATCTGAGATTAATCTCTGGAACCAAAAGCCAGTCAATACCTCATAAATGGAAAACCAAATTTAGATCAGAAGAGCACAGCATAGGACTATGGAAAAAAACTAAAGTACCTGTCAAGACCTGGATTCTAGTCCAAACTCTGACTCGAAGCTGTATAACTTTGGTCCTGCTTCCTTACTTGCAAAAGGATGTAATTAGACTACTCTAGTGATTGCCAAATGCTGGTCTGTGGAGAAGTCTATAGGAAAATGAAAAAGAGCGGGGGGAGAGGGGATTGCAGTGAGTTTTTCATAGGTTAAGTATTAAAGAACTATGCTTTACTCTGAGATCATGTCCTATCTTTTAGCTATTAAAATATCATTTGTTTTATAAAGTGACTGTGATTCTATAAAGTATTTAACCTCATTTGCCTCTACAGAGTTTGCCTTCCAGACCATCTCTATGACACTATAGAGACCGCCCAGGGTCTGCACTTTCTCTGAACTGTACTTTACTTCTTTAACAATAACCACTCTTAATTCTATTCCCGAAGTGGTTCTCAAATCAATTGCTTCTTCTCTAGCCATACAGACACGCCCTCATTTCAAGACCTTATCATCCCTTACCTCAATTGTTACCAACACCCTCCAGCCTCTCTCCCATCTAGTCTACCCTCTACACTGCTTTCAAAATGGTCAGCCTCAGGACTTCCCTGGTAGTCCAGTGGGTAAGACTCCGCGCTCCCAATGCAGGGGGCCTGGGTTTGATCCCTGGTTGGGGAACTAGATCCTGCATGCGTGCCGCAACTAAGGATCCTGCATGCCGCAGTGAAGATCCTGCAAGCTGCAACTAAGACCCAGCGCAGCCAAAATAAATAAATAATAAATATTAAAAAAAAAAAAAGTTGGTCTCAAATGCAAATCCAATCCAGCTGTAAATCCATCATCTTAAGTGATGGCTTCCCATCACTTAAGAAAACAATCCAGGAATTCCCTGGTAGTCCAGTGGTTAAGGTTCGGCACTCTCACTGCTGAGGGTCTGGGGTTCAATCCCTGGTCGGGGAACTAAGATCTCAAGCCGCGCAGCACAGCCAAAAAAACCCAAAACCCAAAAACAAACAAACAAAAAACCCCCCAAAACAAAACAACAATAACAACCTAAATTCCTTAACTTGGCCTTCAAAATTCTTCCTTACTCACTGGGGGGACAATTTAACTTACCAATTACATCCTTTCAGTCCCCACCCTATCATCCAGGCCTGTCAAGTGTCTTCCCACTCCCCTAAACAAGCCTCAAGTCTATAAGCTTCAAGGTAGAGTCCTTTCCAACTGTCACATTCCAGACACTCATCACAGATGCTCAAATACTGTACATGCAGAAGGGAAAGATAACATAGTTAACATAATAACAGCATATACTGAATGCCAAGCACCATTCTATACAATTTACCAATAATAATTTAATGCCTACAACAACCCTATAAGCAAGGTACTACTATTCTCTATGTTATAAATGAGAAAACTGAAACACAAAGATTAAAATTGCCCAAGGTTGCACAGCTAAAAGGCAAAGCTGGGATATGAATCCACAAAATCTGTCTCCAGAGCCTGGATTCTTTTTTTTTTTTTTAATTGAATACAGAAGTATATCCTTTTTAAAAAATTAATTAATTTATTTATTTTGGCTGCACTGGCTCTTCATTGTGGTGTTTGGGCTCTCTAGTTTTGGCGTGCGGGCTTCCCTAGTTGCAGTACGAGGGCCCTAGAGCGTACAGGCTCAGTAGCTGCAGCGCATGTGGGCTTAGTTGCGGTATGTGGGATCTTAGTTCCCCTATCAGGGATCGAACCCAGGCCCCCTGCATTGGGTGCGTGGAGTCTTAACCACTGGACCACCAGGTAAGTCCCCAGAGCCTGGATTCTTAACTACCTCACTATCCTGCCTCACACAGAAGAGGAGAAAACAAGGAGGAAAGAAGAGTTCCTTTATTTATTTAACACACACATGCATTGAGCAACTTCAGCTTTAACGTCTCACACATTTAGCTCATTCATCCCTTCTTCAGCCTCAACCCAACAGCAGGAATGCTTTGGCAGCACTCATCCATTCAGTTAGCAAATACTCAGGGAGCAGATATGAAGGTGGTAGATGATCTCAGCCCTTGCCCTAGAAAAGCTTAAAAACTAGTTGGAAAGACCATATACAGCCTCACTAGTATTCAAAGAAATATAAAGTAAAACGATTTCCCAAAGGAACTGCCAAAAATTAAGAGAATGATGATATTCAGCGTAGGTGAGAATGCAGGGAAACACTACTGGTGTAAGTTTTAATTGTTATAGACTATTTGGTTGGCAACTTGCAGGCTTTTATTAAATTTTTTAATTAAATTGAAAATGTGCATACCCTTTAATCACCTAGCAACTCCACTTCTAGGTCTCTATACTATACATCTGCCAAATATATTTACTGCAGCAAAGTATAAAAAATTTAAATGTCTATCAATAGCTAAATAAACTTGATCCATCCATATTAGGAAAACTATGTAGCAATTAGAAAGATCAGGGTTCATCTACAAGGAAAGCTGTCCTGGACATAATAAGTGAAAAGAATAAGCTACAGAATATATACAGGGTGATCTCAACACATACACAATGTACTCTTAAGATTTGTGCATTTCATTGTATATAAATCTGCATCAAAAGGAAAAGGCTAGAAACAAGCATTGAACTCTAGATAAGGAAATGCATGCTCAGGTACTTAGACGAAAGTGTAAGGAATTCTCTGGCGGTCCAGTGGCCACGACACCACGCTTTCACTTTCAAGGGCCTGAAAAAAAGAAAGTGTACTAATGTCTGAAATGTACTTAGAATACCATCAAGAAATCAGTTTGGATTGATAGATGGAAGAATGGATAGATGGATATGATAAAGGAAGTACTGTAAAAATGGTAATGGTAAAATCCAGGTAGTGTGCATATATGGGTGTCAACTATAAAATTATATCAAATCTTGGAAGGATAAGCTAACAATACAAACTAGTTCACAAGTGGTACTAATGAGCACTAGAAACTTGGAAGGGAGAAGAAGTGTGTACAGTGAGAAAGAGTCTACGGAGAAGGTAAATGTTTAGTTATATCTTGAAAATTAGGGATGAATTAGGGCATGGGGGATACAGGATGAAATTAAAATATTACAGTAACTTTGGACTTACAGGCAATAAACAGCTATTTAAAATCTTTGCCAATTCATTCGCCCCACAAATAATTCCCGAGTGCCAGGCCCTGTGCTTTAGTGTTGGGGCTCCAGCACTGAATAGGACATTTCCTGATCCACAACAATCAAGTCTTCCATATCTAACTGCTATCAGTTGATGTGCTCCTCACAACTGTCCTGTCACATGAGCACACCCAGAAGCCTCCTATTTAGAGGCAAACTAATACTCAAAGAAATTAAGTGACGTTTTCAAGGTCACATAGCTGGTTAAAGGAACAAGATGGTAGATAGACCCTTTCTCCTTGGAATACATGATCAATCTGGAGTAGAAATGTAAGTATCTGAATGCCAAATGATGGAGCCACAAGACAGAAAACTACTTTCAAGTCCTGCTTCAGCTGACATGATTTTCGTCTGCCACTACAGTCTCCAACTGTTTCAGATCTGAAGCTTACCCTGTTATCAAAACACTAGTCTAAGAAGATGGAATTTAAAAAGCCAAAAATAAAGGCACTTTGAGGGACAGAAACTAGTAAAGAGAGACTAATGTGAACAAACAATGGCACAGAACACTACATAGTCATCTGGCCATGCGTTATAATAAAAAGTGGGAATAGCTCCAAATCATCAGGCAAAGAAATCATAATTCCCAAATAAAGTAACTAGAGCAGGATAATTCTGATATTGCAGGGGAGTATTCTGGAGTAGGGCAAGACAACTGACGAGCGAATGTGACACGTTTCGGACAAATGTTAGAAGGGCAGAGGTAAAAGCTAATCCTTTCAGAACAAGAAAAATAAAAACCAACTTTCTAGTTTTACAACCTAAATGTCTTTAATCACAATAAAGAGTTGGCCTCCTAAATATCCAGACATCTCTCCATAATTATTAGAATCCAAATGGAAAATCTAACTTTAAAGAATATTTTCATTTAAATTAAATTTCACAAATTGGCTTAAATGGAAACAATAGAATTATTTCAGTCAAGATAAGTTCAAAGTAACAGTGTGTATGGAACAAACCACCTTATTACAGAGGGTTTTAAGTCTACACGCTTTCTTTTTGAAATGCATTTAATTTATGGTTGACCCTTTAGTGCCTCTTGATTTTGTGTTGATATTATCTTGAATTAGGCACACTTTAAAGTTCTTTTATTTATATAAGAAAAAAATCTGAAATTATTCTCTTCCTGGTGGTCAACATCACATGAAATCACATAAAATTGTGCCCTGGTCAGTTTATTTCAATGAATACTCTTGAAAAAATGGAAGGCTTCTCTTCAAAAGCAAAGAAATTTTTATCAAAGCATTAAGTGAATGTAATTATTTCAACCCAGTAAAACTGCCTGCCACAGTCTACTTCAAAATCTGTCCAAAGATCCACTTCTGGATTTAAATCTGCTAGAAAATGAAAAAAGTGTTCCAGAATGAAAAAGTCAATCTATTTATATTTCCCATACTACTCAGAATAATCACTCAACAAAATTAACAACCCATTCTTCTCAAAACACCATAATATCTGATACCCAAGCCTCCCCTGAAAGTAGTTTCACATTCTTCTGATGAGGTGGTCCCCCAACCTGGGGAGATTTTGCCCCCAGGGCGCATTTGGCAATGTTGGAAGACATTTTTGGTTGTCACAATTCCAGGAGAGGGGTGCTACTGGCATCTCATGAATAGAGGCCAGGGATGTTGCCAAACATCCTACAGTGTACAGGATAGCCCCCCACAACAAAGAATCATTCAGCCCAAAATATCAGTAGTGCCAAGGTTGAGAAACGATATAATATAATGACAATCCCATTTGACATATACCTTCTGTGAAGTGGAGTTACGTCATACTACAGTGTAACAACAATTTTTAACAAGGTGACTCAGGACAATTATTTTGTATATGCAGACAATAACACTGCTTTCTTTACGACATGTGATTCACCTTTAACCCTCAGTATACCACAAAAACTTATCATTGCATTATCATTTATCATTTGGGCTAAAAATACCTTTATTAGAAATTTTAGTAAGAATTTAGGACTTGCCTGGTGGCGCAGTGTTTAAGAATCCGCCTGCCAATGCAGGGGACACGGGTTCGATCCCTGGTCCAGGAAGATCCCACATGCCGCGGAGCAACTAAGCCCGTGCGCCACAACTACCAAAGCCCACACGCCTAGAGCCTGTGCTCCGCAACAAGAGAAGCCAACGCAATGAGAAGCCGGCACACCGCAAAGAAGAGTAGCCCTCGCTCGCCACAACTAGAGAAAGCCTGTGCACAGCAATGAAGACCCAACACAGCCAAAAATAAATTAATTAATTTTAAAATAAATTAATTAGTTAATTAAAAAAAAGAATTTAAACAGCAAATCCAAATTTTTATTCCGTATTTTCCTGGTTTTGAAGATATAAATACCCAAAACAGGCACTATTCTTTACAATGCAACTGACTAGTCATCAACTGTCATGGATGAACTTGGAACATAGCCATTCTATAAACTTTGATTCTAGATTTCACGTAAATCTCAAGTAAAGTTCTAGCTTACTGTCACTCTTGGGTTTTTTTTTTCCCCCCTCACATGATCAAACACAACTTTGAAAACTTACTTCTTAATTTTGCTGAAGAGAGGACGATCATCTTTTTTTTTTTTTTTTTTTTTGCGGTGCCTCTCACTGTTGTGGCCTCTCCCGTTGCAGAGCACAGGCTCCGGACGCACAGGCTCAGCAGCCATGGCTCACAGGCCCAGCCGCTCCGTGGCATGTGGGATCTTCCCGGACTCGGGCACGAACCCGCATCCCCTGCATCGGCAGGCGGACTCCCAACCACTGCGCCACCAGGGAAGCCCAGGACGATCATCTTCTACGCTCCACAAATGCAAGCGTTCTCAGTTTTAGACTAATAAATACCAATTAAACTATCAATCCAATGATTTTTCTTTTTCATTTCTACATGTTTCCTTCCAGTCACCTCCGTACACACACCTGTCTTTGGCATCTGTCCACTTACAAACCACATCAAGTAAGTTTTGGTATAAAAACATCATAAAAGATGAAAGAACACCATTGTACATGCTTTTAGCAAATTGGAATGGTTTGGATTCTTCTTGAAAATATTGCACTCTGGGGACTTCCCTGGTGGTCCAGTGGCTAAGACTCCACACTCCCAATGCAGGGGGCCCAGGTTCCATCCCTAGTCAGGGAACTAGATCCCACATGCCACAACGAAGATCCTGCATGCCACAATGAAGATTCCCGCATGCTGCAACTAAGACCCGGCACAGCCAAAGAAAGAAAGAAAGAAAGAAAGAAAGAAAGAAAGAAAATATTGCATTCTGAAGTCCTTCCTGTTGAATGACTCCTCGATGAGGACATCATACTCCCCGCCCACACCCCGCCCTCAGAAGTATATTGTCCACTCATAAATTCTTCAGTTTGAGAAAATTCATCTAGGATACTGTCATCTGAAGACTCAAAGTCTGCAGCTTGGCTTATACAATCAATTCTACCATCATCATTACAGCCTACAGTGTTGCTATCAGTTGCACTGCTTTCATCTATTAGTTCCTCTAATAACTGTGAAATGTCTTCCTGTTAGTTTTCTTGTCTTTGCCATTATTAGAGGAAAACGAAAGATTACGGGTTATCAAACATGTTGAATGAAAATGTAAAAAAACTGTAAAAACAGTAGTATAAAGAACTTTCATATCCTTTTCACCCCAAATGGTGTAACATCTTACATAATGTTTAAGATGGCATCCCCCAACTTCTTGTACACTTTCTTGAAAGATGCTGTAATGCTTTGGGCAAAGCAGTAAGAAAATTGAAGTAGTGATGACTTATTTTACTACTGCATCATCCTTCTAGGCAATTCATCATTCTTCCATTTTCTTATTATTTTAGTTTTTTTTTTTTAGCACAGTTGGGAATAATTGATGAGTAATGCTAAAGTAATTCCTAAGATGATAAAAGACCAAAACATTTCAAGATATAGGATAACTAAGATCATCAATATCCTACAATATAGGTCAGATGTATAAGCGGTAATAGCTAAAATGAGTTTATTCCATTAAAAAGAAAATAAGTAAATTTTCTCTTCGTTCTTCTGAAGACCTCTAATAAAGAATAAAGTCATTAAATATAAATCTTTACAAGTAGTTAATACTGCTCAAAAAGAAACTCAAAAACTAATATTGGGTCTAACTGACACTGATGTTATAGGTAGAATATGGACAAGAAAATATCTGGTTCAATTCAAAAGATATTAATAATTATATCAATGTTCACATTCTGATTTGATCACTGTACTATGGCAATTCTTTGTATTATTTTTTGCAACTTCTTTTAAGCCTAAAATTATTTCAAAATGAAACGTTTAGGGACTCCCCTGGTGGTCCAGTGGTTAAGACTCCACACTCCCAATGCAGGGGGCCCGGGTTCGATCCCTGGTCAGGGAACTAGATCCCGCATGCCACAACTAAAGATCCTGCATGCCACAACTAAAAATCTCATGTGCTGCGACTATGAACTGGCGCAGCCAAATAAATAAATTTTTTTGAAGTTTTTTAAAAATTAAGTATAATAGTAGGGGAATATAAAAGAAGGAAATCATGGTGTATACCTATTCTCAAGGACATTAACATTTAGTTTGTGTGACAAGGCTTCTATAAACTAACTAGGAATGGTATAAAACAAGACTAAGTGTAACAGAAGATACACTAGCCGAAGCTATAAAGAAAGCATTATAAAGAATAGAACGCAAGGTAGTTCTTAAGATGACAGATGTGTCACTCACCTCATACCGCCTCTATCCTATTAGCTATATTTCTGCCCCTACACAGACATGGGCACACAAACTTTTAACCATCTTTGTATCCTCCACCGTGCTTAGCATAGTGCTTTGCTGTGATGGAAACCAAATCATTCATTCACACATGCATGCATCCTCTAATATTTACTGAGCACATACTATGTGCCAGGAATTGTTCTGGGAGCTAGGGATATAGATGTAAATAAAACAAAACTCTCCTCCCTCAGGAAGTTTACATTTTAGTGGGAGAAATAGACAACAAGATAATAAACAGTGTTCAGAATATCAGACAGTGACAAGTGCTAAGAAGAAAAAGCAGAAGATTTTTGAAATTTTAGACAAGGGTGACCAAAGAGTACCTCACTAATATAAAGTAACTTTTGAGTAAATGAAGTAAGGAGTTACCCATGTAGAAATCAGTAGAAGAACCATTATAGGCAGAGGGGAGAGCAAACACGAAGACTCTGATATACATATGTGCTTGGTATTTTCCGAGAAAAGCAAAAAGGCCACGTAGTTGGAGCAGAATGGAGGAAAGAGAGACTAGTAGGAAATGAAGTCAGAGAGGTAATGGAGTTGGGGGTAGTAGATAGGGAGCATACCGTGTTTGTTCTCGTAGGTCATAATAAGAACTCAGACTGAAATGGGAAGCCGTTGGAGGGTTTTAAGCAGAGAATCACTTGGGTTGCTATCAATATGTTAAGAACAGACTGAAGAGGGGCAATAACAAAGCAAAGAGAACAGTTAAGGTGCTACTGATATAACCCAAGCTAGAGATGTTAGTGGCACTCACTGCTGTAGTTGGGGGCTAGGGGGTGGTATCAAGTTGGTCAAATTCTGGATAGTATTTTGAATAGAGAGCAAATAGTATTTATTTGCTGATAGACCACGTGTGAAAAAGAGAGAAGTCAAAGATGCCTGTTAGATATCCAAGAGGAAATATGAAGTGGGCCACTGGATTTGTTCATCTACAGTACAAAGGAGAGGTCCCCAGGGAGAGACAGAAATTTGAGAGTTATCAGTATTGTTTAGATTTTGGAAAGCTAATACGGCGCATAGAGTAGCTCTCTATAATCACGCACGTTCACATTTCTGTACCAAGTGGGACAGCGTAGAACAGGTTGTCCCCCTAAATTAGTTGTGGAACCAAACTTACCAAAAAACAAACAAACAAAAATTCTTGCATTTCAGAGCTGCAGATAAGAGACTGTGGCTCCATATATCCTTCAACAGCCTGCAAGTCAATAAGCCTGGCACCTGGAGGATACCAGCAGGACTGAGGAAACATCCATTGCCACGAAGCTGATAAATACAAGTAACATGCAGGCACACACACAGAAGAGGGGGTGAGGAGTACAAAAGCAAAAGAAGGGAGGAGCAAAAAAGAGATGTATCAGTTAGGAACTGCTACCAATAAACGCCTAACTAATTTTGAAGCCAACTGCCAACTAAACAGAGGTATCCTCTAGTTAGCAAACTTTAAAATGCCAACAGAGTTCAGGCTGTAAACTACTTATCTATCACCTGTGTGCCAGCATTGTCCTAGGCACTGAGGCTATCAAGAAAGTAAAGTCCCAATCTAGATGAACTGTGAGCCACTGTATAGCTCTCCCTGATGAAAGCCAGTATCAGGTTGTTGACCTGCAAATATACAAGGACAAAAAAAAAAAAAAATCTGCATTTGATTATAACTGACAACAAATCCCACTGGGCATGTCTTTTGTGTGATTTTTTGTTTTGTTTTGTTTTGTTTTTGGGGGGGGGGCGTGTCTTTTGAAGAAAGATCCCAAAAGAAAGTTACAAAACTAAAGAAAGTCAAAGTTTTTTTTGTAATGTGTTGTTAAAAGACAATCGAACAGATAACTGTATAAAGACAATTAAAATTCATATTTAAAAAGAAAGATGTCTGTCAGAAAAACAAAACTCCTTGAGACATTTGGAAAGAATATAATGTAATAATGGCAGAACCCTGATTCAGACTACCCAAGTATGCTGCTAGATGAATTTCATTATTTGACCTTAACCTCAACAAAAAACAAACACCCAGAATTAATTACTTAAACTGTAACAAGAAAAAGATTAAAATCCTAAGGTATTACCTCTACTACTCACTTATTAAAGTAGCAGAAACAGGAAGGCATGTGAAAGAAAAGAAGTATTAGGAAATAATAGTTGACCATATTAATAATATATCTTCAGCTTGACAGAGTAACAGCAACAAGTTATGCCAAGTCCATAATTTCTTCACTGTGATTCTTAACTACCTTCCAAAGCAGTAGAAGCAATCACATCTGCGAACTGAAGAGAACAGGATGCACAAACTCTGGAAGAGAGACAATTCATGTGCCATTTTCAATACAATGCCACCCCTTCTAACATTCCAAAGCACTCTCTGGGGGTATTTTGAGCCTAACAACTCCCTTAAACTAGATGTATGATTTCAGACTCCTCCCTCCTGTTTCTCATTCAGTGTCCCCTCTTCCTCTTCCCACCAAAAGGTGGGCTCTCCTCTGAATTCCTTACAGCTCTTTGCACTTGACTCTTATGCACTCAACCTACACTGATGTGTAGTAAAATCATATTATATGTATATTTACCTTTCCTTCTAAGACTGTAAACTTCTTGGGAACAGAGACTCTTCCTGTGTCAGTCCAGAGCTATTTTAGATGCTCAATAACCTTTAAAATTGTGAATCACTCTGTTGTACACCTGAAACTTACATAATATTGTACATCAACTATACTTCAATTAAAAAAAAAGGTGGTCAAGAATGCATGTTGAGGGCTTCCCTGGTGGCGCAATGGTTAGGAATCTGCCTGCCAATGCAGGGGACACAGGTTCAAGCCCTGGTCGGGGAAGATCCCACATGCCGTAGAGCAACTAAGTCCATGCGCCACAACTACTGAGCCTGTGCTCTAGAGCCTGCGAGCCACAACTACTGAAGCCCACGCGCCAAGAGCCTGTGCTCCGCAACAAAGAGAAGCCACTGCAATGAGAAGCCCGCGCACCGCAACGGAGAGTAGCCCCCGCTCACCGCAACTAGAGAAAGCCCATGCACAGCAACGAAGACCCAATGCAGCCAAGAATAAATTAATTAAATAAATTAAGAGGAAAAAAAAAAGAACGCATGCTGAGGGACTTCGCTGGTGGTCAAGTGGTTAAGAATCCACCTTCCAATAAAGGAGATGCGGATTCAATCCCTGGTCAGGGAACTAAGATCCCACATGCCACTGGGCAAATAAGCCCTCACGCTGCAACTACTGAGCCCACGTGCTCTGGAGCCTGCGCACCACAACCAGAGAGAAGCCTGCACACCACAATGAAAGATCCCACGTGCTACAACTAAGACCCAACACAGCCAAATAAATTAATTTTAAAAAAGAATGCATGTTGACTCAATTTACCTTTAGAACCTGAATCCCAATCTTTTCCCCCAATGTGCTTTCAAAAGCACATTGCTGGGGACTTCCCTGGTGGTCCAGTGGCTAAGACTCCACACTCCCAATGCAGGGGGCCTGGGTTTGATCCCTGATCAGGGAACTAGATCCCACATGCGGCAACAAAGGGTTTGCATGCCGCAACTTAAGATCCCTCATGCGGCAACAAAGATCCTGCGTGCCACAACTAAGACCCAATGCAACCAAATAAATAAATATTTTAAAAAAAAAGCACATTGCTGCTTCCTCCAAAAATTAAACATAAAATTACCATATGACCTAGCAATTCCACTTCTGGGTATATATCCAAAAGAATTCAAAGCAAGTACTTGAAGAGATATTTATACACCCATGTTCACAGCCGCATTACTCACAATAGCCAAGAAGTGGAAACGACCCAAACGTCTATCAACACATGAATAGATAAACAAAATGTGGATGATGGTGATGACTGCACAACAATGTGTATGTACTTAATATCACTGAATTGTACATTTAAAAAATAGATAAAATCATAAATTTTACATTATATATGTTTTACCACAAGTGGGGGAAAAAAAAACCCCACGCTGCTCCTTCTCCATTTACTACCCTTAGACCAGAGGCAGCTGAAGTATAGCATTAAGAGTGTGGACTCTGGAACCAGAATGTCTGGGTTCGAATTCTGGATTAGCCACTTAGCATATGTCTAACTTCTCTTTCCCACTGTTTCCTCACCTTTAAAACATAGATTTCATAGTACCCACTACATAGGGTTGTAGTGAAGATTAAACAGATTAATAAATATATAACACTTAACTCAGTGCCTGGGGGGTAGTAAAGGGCTCGATAAATGTTAAGTTCTCTTATTATTATTCAAGGAGACAGAGGGTGTAGTTTGAAAAAGCATTTAACATCATCTATATAAGAATCTACAGAAAATAAAGCTTAACAAACTTTTGCTTGATGGAGTTATCCAGAAGAGTAAGAAAGCCTTTGAAAGCACTGCACTAGATTACTGAATGCCATGGACATAATCTTTTAATTCCAACTAAAATTCACAGCCATTAATATCTGCCTCGAATAGCCCTCCAGTATCTTGTCTGTTTGCACTTAAGATGTAAACATGACTATGCTTTGCCAGGAATTTTATCAAATTACTACACACCACCTTCCTTAAAAAAATAAAATTTTGGGGCTTCCCTGGTGACGCAGTGGTTGAGAGTCCGCCTGCCGATGCAGGGGACACGGGTTCGTGCCCCGGTCCGGGAGGATCCCACATGCCGAGGAGCGGCTGGGCCCGTGAACCATGGCCGCTGAGCCTGCGCGTCCGGAGCCTGTGTTCCGCAACGGGAGAGGTCACAACAGTGAGAGGCCCACGTACCGCAAAAAAATTAAAAAATAAAAAAAAATAAGTTTTTTTTTACTCTTTAGGTGAAAACATCTTAATTACAAAATGCAAATCTCTCTAGGGTCTCTGACTCTGACAAAACTATAGTATATGATACTGATATTTGAAGAGAGAAAAAGCATTTTTGAAAACTTTCCTAATACAGCATATCCAGGCTCTTACTTGAATTCTTAAAGCCTATGTGGGACTTCTGACTCTGGTTCGCCAACAGACACCATATTCTTTTTTTTTTTAAATAACTAAAATTATTTATTTATTTATTTTTGGTTGCGTTGGGTCTTTGTTGCTGCATGCAGGCTTTCTCTAGTTGTGGTGCGCGGGCTTCTCATTGAGGTGACTTCTCTTGTTGCGGAGCACAGGCTCTAGACACGCAGGCTTCAGTAGTTGTGGCACGTGGGCTCAGTAGTTGTGGCTCGCAGGTTTCAGTAGTTGTGGCACACGGGCTTCAGTAGTTGTGGTGCACGTGCTTAGTTGCTCCACAGCATGTGGGATCTTCCCGGACCAGGGATCGAACCCGTGTTGCCTGCATTGGCTGGCAGATTCTTAACCACTGCACCACCAGGGAAGTCCCAACATATTCTTTAAAGGTATAAATTAGGTCTTTTATGTTTCCCAGCACACAGCATTGCAAATGGTAGGTACAATTATGTGTTGACCAAACTTTCCCAATGGTAAATTCTCCACTCTTTTCACAAACTTTGTCAGTTTATGGCATCAGGAAAAACACCCAGGTTTTCTGCCTCCACACCAGTTCTACCACAGTCACCATAAACCAAACTAAAAAGCTACTGTTGCCATTGCTACTTCTTTAGCTAAGAAGGTGAGACTTAATCTCTTCACATGAGTATAGCACACGGCACCACGCTCTCAGTCCCAACTGAGCAAAGCACAAACCTAGAATTTAACTTCAGTTCAGCTAATTAGCCAGAGGGCTTGCTCAGATATTAGTGCATAAATAAACATATTTGTTCCTTGTTTAATTTCTCATGAAAAATATCGAAAACACAAGTAATTTCTCTTAAGAAAAGATAATGTCTCAACTCAGAGCAAAACCCTCAATTAAACTGGTTCATTAAACTTGAAATGTCCTAAGGCAATTTCCCAATACAGGTTGGAGGGCAACAAGTCACATACACAAGGCTACACTAGTCCTCGATTTCACCCTACTCTCTGTAAAAAAAATAGGGCAAGAACAGTGTTTTATAGAATATAAATAGAAAGTGGTCTAGATGTTCTAACAGAATTACATAAAACAAGCAGACTTTTCAAGAACACCTGAAGCTACCTAAATTGCAACTTATTTATTTGAGAAATTAAATAACAGAACCACCAGTACAATTAAAGCATTCAAAAATGCAGAAGCTGAGGAAATTGGAGTATTTCATTCAAAGTCTGAGTTTTAAAAAAAAAATCACCATCTTCTATAAAAGATCATTTTTTTAATATAATGTAAGTCCAACCCTTCCTTTTCTAAATTTCAGCCTTGGGAAGAGGAGTTTGCACATCCTTTTCTTGGCTAACTGGGTTTGAAGTTCTAAGGCACCGAAATAGTGGCGAAGTCTAACTACCCACCATCCCATTGGCTCAGAGGAAACCCCGCCCCGTACAGCCACGGTAACCCAACATCAAGGGAACTCCAGGAAAGGTTGTCCCCGGCCACATTTCTAGTCTCTGATGAGTCTCTGCCCCTCCCCCCACCATCACCGCTGCGGAAGCACGGCCTCAGCACGAGCAGCACTCGACCGCAGACTGCAACGAAAGGACCTTGAGCACCTCGCCCCAATAATTACAACCGAGAGGGGAGGGGCGGGGACCACGATCCCACTGTCCAGGCTGCATGGTGCCATCCATGCTGCACCAAGAAAAGCAGACACAACAGCTCTGGCACCTGACCCTCGTGCCCCAGGCAAAAGGCATGGCTGAGCCACAAGAGAAAGCCCTGACATCTCCACAGTTTGCAGTCTGGGGGCCCCTCCCACCCCAAAGAGACGTAGGGCGGGGCAGATCTAGGCGCCGCGACTCCCAGCCAGACCGGACAGCGGGCTTTCCCGAGCCCCGCCTCACTTGCCAAGGAGGCGGAAACCCGCGGAAGGGGGAGGACGACCAGGGGGAGTGGCATCGCCGCTCCATACTGCCCCTCCGGCCAACCGGATCCCGGGAAGGCGGAGGAAGGCGGACTTCACGCCCCCTCCCTGCCGCGCCCCGAAGCCACAAGCGGGAGACCCCCCAGGCCGTCCCTTCACCCCAGCAGGCCAGTGCAAGGCCGCCCAGCCGAGGCCCCGCCCAACCCGGGAAGACCGGAGGGGTGGTCGACCGCAAACAGCACTTAGCACAGGGCCCAGCCCCGCCCCTTTCTCCACAATCGCACGCGCGCGCCGGCCCCGCCCCTGAGCGGCGGCGCGAGAGCCCGCCCCCTCCGCGCGCACCGGGACTACGCTCTCCTCCCCCTCCCGCACCGAGAGCTACCCCGCTCCGCCCCCCACCCCCCTCACACATCCACACGCCTCCCGCCCGCCTGCTCTACGGGAAGCCGAGGAGGTCAGTCCCCCCCAAAAATACACACCCTCGAGTCCGGCGTTACCCGCCACCAGGCTCCCTGCCCCGACCCCGGCCCGGCGTGCTCTCACCGCAAAGCTGCTTCGGCCGCTCTCACTGCGTGTCCCTCCTAGCATGAGCCTCAGGCTCAGCACGGAGGCCCCGAGAAACGCGCGGGGCACAGGCCCGCCAAAGCGGACTGGCAGCCTCCTCTCCGCTAACGAAGCGGTCACAGGCCCCAGTGCCCAGACTGGGAAGGAGGGAGGGAGGGAGGGAGGGAAACTCCAAGGGGGGAAGGGGAGGGGGGGAAGATGGAGAAACCGTCTCCGCCGCCTCTACCGCCGCGGCCGCTTCTCTGTTACCCGGGAAATCCCGCCCACTCACCCGGCCCGCCCCGCAGAGGGAAGACTCAACTTCGCTCCGCACAGGCCGTACTATCCGCCTGTCAAAGGTTTAGCCAATCGCTGCACCCTGGCTGCCGACTACCCGCCCCTTCCCCCCCGGCTGGGAGGGCAGTGGGGGGGGAAAGCCGCTCACCTTCTCCACGCCCCTATTGGCGGGGAGCTTCCCTAACTCAACCCCGCCTATTGGAGACGAATTGCTGAATCCCACCCCCAAGCCGCAACACTATTGGAGGAGGCAGGGAAGCTCTTCACGCCTCATTGGAGGACTCCATATGTCCCGCCCCTTGCCCTCTCAGCTACAGGCCCAACAACTCCGCTCCCGCCCTCGCCAGTCATTGCATTGGAAGGCTACCCCTAGCTCTCTGGCTGCCCCAGGAAGGTAAGTAACCGATGTGGGGTAAAAATGTCCGTGAGATAGTCTCCTCCTACCGCACCGCCGGGCCAGGCCCCGCCCCCAACCATCGGATTGGGTATCTCGACGCCGGTAGGAGCCTCTATTGGCTAGGATGCCCGTCTAGGAAGAAGCTGACTCCGCCCTGCGCGAGGAGGCTGAACCTTAGCAGTCCTTTTGTGGAATGTTTACACTAGAGACTGAAGCGCAGAGAGTTCCAGGGCCTGAAACAGGAGGTGGTGCGGAGCTCAGCAGCGGGAATTCGATGCCCTGGGATTTGTAAGGGAGAGGCAGCAGCATCAGGACCCCCTTACAAAAAATGATAAAGAGAACCTCATCATTCCCATCCAGTTCTCTACAATTTACATTTCCGCACACTGCCTCCTTGTAAACACAAATATACGGAGGAGCCGACAGCTCCTTTCAGTAAGTATAGAATACAAGATTAAGGGCTGGAGACCAAAATCGAGGAATAGCCCCAGGGGTTGTTCAGCCCGCAGCTAGTGGTGGCTGCATACTTCTATCGCCGACACTCCCTAAACCTGAATATGCAGTCCTAAGAGGGCGGAGATAACCAAAATGAGGGCAGGGCCCTAAGAGCCAACGCCCTGGCAAGCCTCCGGAAGGCGGAGCGTGAAGCGTAAGGCATTAGCGATCTCCAGAGTAGAGCTGGAGGAATCAAGACTCGAAGAACTGAGGAAGGAGACCAAACAGGCCACGGCATAAATGAATCCTACGCCACACTTAAAGAGAAATGATAAAAATTCCAGAGTTGGGGACAATAATAAGAAGAGCTGTCCCCTCCTTCTTGGCCAACGAGTGTTAATGACAGTCCCTAGGCGCTCTCTGTGTAGGTAATATGGCCTTGAACAGAGAGACAAAGTGCTTGCGATACCTAGGTGGCTTTTATTTATTCACTAAATAGGGCGAACTGACGCTGGCCTTGCTTCGGGGGGCGCTCACGGAGCGCCAGGAGGGGAGGGGGCGGGACTAGAGTTTTCCCGCTCTCTTCCGCAAAAAGGCTACTCCCCCAAGAGAGCTGAGTCAGTATCCAAGAGGCAGGCCCCAGGTAACTCACTCCTAGGTCCTACCTTGTCCTCCCTCTGCAATCTGCCGGAGACCACAAGAAATGAGCGCTGGCAACAGGTGGGCCTGACTCCCAAGCCGCAAGGACAAGGCAGCGAACTGTGAACTCCATGAATAGCCGACAGATGGGAGCAGCCTCGCCGGGAGCTAAGCCCTGCCCCAGAACCGAGCTCAAAAAATAAGTCACACCAACGAAACAAACGAGACCCCCAGGCCAAACCTCTAGGAGGTTACGAAGAAGAGGTAATTATGCAGAACTGACCGTGGGCTATTTTAAATTTGGGCCGTCCTCCGCTCCCTGGACTGGGTGCCACACGGCGCTCCCACCTGGACATCAAGAACCACTTGGAACCCAAGCATAATTGGGCCGCCCTCGACTTTTCTGTCAACAGGGGATGAGCTGCCCTGGGTCTTGCCTAAGGCATCCAGGCCAATCCTAAGTTGCTCAGAGTTTTTGATAAAGCCAAGCAAGGACAGCGGCTGCCTTGTGCTGGGAAGAAAACACACTGCCAGCGTCCGCAGCGTTCTCAAGCTTAAGCCTAGGGCGATTTCCAGGAAGTCGAGAGTCGCGGGAAAAGCCAGGCCACAGGGGCACAACTTTAGTACTTGGCGAGGAAGGATAGACCCCACACCCTCCTCCCAACCCTTGCAGAACCCCGAGAGCTAAGTCCCCCAAAGCCACCGTACACCGTCAACTCCTAACTTCATCGCAACGGCTACCGGATCTCGAGACTTGGAGAAATCATTGTGTGCCTCTTGCCTCTCCCCGCCCCCCTTGCCAAGGGCTCCAAGCCCGGGACTTCCGGGCGGGAGGACTGTTCGAAGGAGCTAGGCGGGCCTCACACATGTGCTGAGCGCGCACACACGCTAGGGGAGGGGGCGGGGAACAGGGGTGGACTTCCCCCTCCAAGCTCTCTGCGCCGGAGGAGGCGGGACTACCCGCCCCACCAATGAGAAGTAGGGGCGGGACCCTTGCGCCTCACGTAAGCCGCAGGAATCCTCCCTCCGCCCTTCACGGAAAAAAATCTTAGCAACTTAAACTCCAGCCCGGCCTCCGATAGGCGGAGCTCGGGAGAATATCATCCAATCAACAACCGAGAAGGAAAAAAGGGAGCTTCGCCCAGCCAGTGGAAGACAAGAGAAGGCGGGCCCTCTGGAGGAGCCCGAGATGGGTGGAAGAGAGAGGGAAAGGCCCCGCCCCTCGGCTCCTCTCCGGGCCGGTTGCACAAGCCGTCGCTGGAGTAGATAGTAAACAGGCTAGGCCAAGGAGTGGAGGCAGGGGCAGCTCGGCGCTCCATAAGCCCGGGCCCCTGCGCCTCTTCTCCCGGCGTCGCCCCGCCCGACCTCGGCGGTTCGCGCCGGCGCCCCGCCTCCCAGCCCACGGCCGCCATCCCGGCTGACAGGCGCGCCCCCCGCGCCCCTCCCGCCGGCTGATGCATTTCCTTTTCCCGATTCCGAGCGTGGAGACTGTTTTCCCAGTTTCCGACCTTCACTGCCCCTTTCAGGCCACCCCCTCGTGGGAGCGCTCACACGTCCGTGCCCCCACCCCCGTCCCATCCGCGGGCAAACAGCACGGCCGGGGGAGGGGAAGGGAGCCACCGTCGCTGCCTTGGGGTGGGCGGGGAAGGAGGCAGCTCCATGTTTGCAAGGGGATCAGCTGGGGCCGCGGGTCGCAGCCGCCGAGTTTGTGGAGGTTTTCCACACCCCCAGGCCGGGTTCCAGCGCCGAATGCTGGCTCTGCTGCCACGGCCCGGGAGGTCGGAGAGCCCAGACCGGCGCATGGGTCTAGTGCAGAGGCGCTGGTGCTCTTTCCGGTGGCCTCCCCCGCCCCCGGCCGCCCCTCCCGCAAGTCCGGCGTTGCCCCCGCCTCCAGAGTCCATAACAACCGCGGGCCCTAGGCGCCCGCGCCTCTTCGGAGCGCGCCCACCGCCCCCTCCGACAAGTTTGCGGACAGAAACAAAACCCTCGGGCGGCTGCCGCCCTCGCCCGGCGTGGTTAGCGGGGAAAGCCGCGGGCCCGGTCTCGCTCGCTAACTCCAGCTCTCGACCAACTCCCGGCGCCGCGGGCTCAGTGAGCCCGGCCGGCTTGGCTCAGGCCGCCGCCCCCTGCCGAGCCCGCGCGCCGCAGCCCGGGCCCGGTTCCAGTTGGTGTATGGAATCTCCCCTTTTTTCTTCTCTACAATAATTTTTTAAGGCATTGCAGGAGCGAGGGGGATCTCCTCCTGCCGGCCCCTTACCCAGTCCGTCGCCCAAACCTACCGAAACCGACCGCTCGGTGAAATAAACTAGGCAGCACGGTCAGCGCACTGGCGACCCCGGGCCGGGCCGACCCCCTCCCCACGGATCCGGCCCGGCTTGGAAATGCACACTGGCGAGCGGGCGGCGCCAAGAGCTCTCCTTCCTGGCCTGCCCCTCGCTCAGCTCCCTCGGCCGCCGGACTCCGAGCCTCCCCTAGTTCCGTCCCAGGGACCGCGGCGCCTACACCATGGCGGACTGGCCAAAGCGACCGGCCGGCAAACAAGCCCCCCAAACCCTCGAGATTGGGGAGACCAAATTAAAAGCAGCTGTTTAACATACCTTCCGAGCCAGGCGAGGAGTACTGAATGGGGGGAACGCCCCCCACGGGCCATTGGCTCCCCGGTGCTCTCGTCAGTCATACTGGGCCCGCCTCCTCCCCTCGCTCCACCTCTTCCCCTTCATTGAACGCCCCCTCCCTCCAAAAAATATAAACAAATTAATTAAACTAGTCGTGAGTGGGAGGCGCATCTCTGGCAGAGGTCCCTATCTCTGCCGCACCGCCGCTTTGAGTTTCTTGCGGCCCTTGGACTAGGAGACCTCCTGGGACTCAAAGATCCGCTGGGTGGACCCGGAGGAGGAGCTAGCGGGGCTACCTAGCCCCCACTTCCTTCATACACACACCCCATTTGGAGCTGGGCAGAGGGAGGCGGGTAAGGATACCCTACCGACTGGCTGGAATGTCCCGACCCCCCTGTCTGTGTAACCTGTGTCTGGCCCATTCCGTTAAGTGCCTGCCTAAAAATGAGCGGTATAAGCTGGAAGTCCTGTGTTGGGGCAACAGGCATTTGCCCAAGCACCTACTGGGGTGAGGCAGACACATTCATACCGCACCTGCTGCTTGGGTGCGATTACAGAGACTGAATGAGATGCTCACTATGTACCGTCCAAGGGCATAAGACCTAGCTGAGGAGATGCTACAGAAAGAGCTAAGGCAAGGTGGAAAATGTATATGTAATTAGACATCCACAGAAGCTCAGAGCATGGAGATTCTTTCTAGCTGAGGAAAACTGGATGAAGTCTTCATGGAGAAGGTGGCACTCAGGTAGAAATGGAGGGGCAAGTTATTCTCAGCAAAGGACACAAAGAGGTAAATGCAAAGAAACATTAAGAACCATTTAAAGTGTGGCTGTAGTAATGAAACTCGGGGTTGGAAAGATGCAAAGAGCAGAAGACTTTACTACCTTGTTAACATTCTTAGACTTGCAGAGCAGAATGTGCAAGCAGCATGGCCGCTCACAGGACCACAGGCCCAGAACTATGGTTTAAGATGCTCAACATCCCAGCAGCTGGATGGATTCTGAGGGTGGGTTGAATGAGGGGTGCCTACAGGCAGCAAGGTGAGGCAGAAAGGCTGTTGTAATAGTGGGTTTGGAGACTACAGAGGTACATCTTCTGGTGGGAGGGGTAGGTGGAGGGAGCCAAGAGGTTTCTTCTTTCTCCCAGCCCCCCAATCCAGAAACCCTTCCCTACCTTCAGCAGCCCTCAAGTCAAAACTCTGACTCAGATGCTTCCCTGAATCATTTGTAGTGTCTTGGAGGGGTGAGTGAAGCTACCCCACATGTCTGTGCTCAACAGAGCTGAGCCTGGGGCCAGAATACAAGATGAGTGAGTGGGAAAGACCTGTTGATTGAGGTATCCAGTAAAGGAAGCTAGTGTGGATGAGGTGGGGTGTGCAGAATGTGAAGGGCCTTAAAGGCCTGTGGGCAGAATGGGAGCCTACTGCCAGTTAGGCTGTCCTAACAGTTCAGGTGAGATGTAATGAAGACCTGACTAGGGCAGCGGCAATGGATAAGCAAGAATAAAAACAGAGAGATGTGTTTGAGAAAGACTCCAGAGGACTGGGTGACTGATTCAGTGTAGGTAGTGGAGGGAAAGGAGGAGTCAGTGGCCTGGTGTGTGAAGAGGTAGAAGAGCCTTGAGGTTAGTGGTTTGGTAAGCTGGCTTCCAGATTTAGTGTGGCCAGTGACTTAGTACTATTTCCTTAGGCAAGTCCCTTCCTCCCTATGGGCCTGTTTCTCTCCTGTGAAATAGGGGTGAAAACTGGGGTAGAAAGACAGGCTCTAAGGACACTTCCCTCTCTCAGAGTCCACAGGGGTTGGGGGGACTCTGATGGGGAGGGAAGCTTGCTACTAAGGAGAGAGGGCAGGTGGGAAGAAATACTGATTTAGGAAGGGAAGTAGGTCATCTCAGGTGAAGTAGGGACTAGAATTTGGGTGGCAACTTGGTTGGTGGAATCACTGAAGGGTGTAAAGGGGGAAAGACCAGGAGGTAAAGAGTGTGTGTTCAGTGGGAGACCCAGCACCTGGCAGGGCCATGGAAGTTGAGGTTCATTCTCAGACTGGGGGCTCCCTAGAGGGAAGACCAAGTTTTTCTATATCAGAACAGACACCTTCTGATGTCTGGAGCCCTATCTCAGATTTGTGCTCTATTTCCTAAGAGGTTCTGCCCTAAATGAAGGCATAACAGATACTGTGTGAATGTAAGATGAGGCACAGTGGGTAGAGCAGAAAGAACATTAGTCTGGAAGCTGACTAGTTTACACTTAGTCTTCTTATTACCTGTGGTTCAGCCTCCTGTCCTGTACAAGTTAACATGGCAGTCCTTACCCTGTTATGAAGATCACATGTGATGATAAAAGTGCGCTTTAATACACCCAGTGAGGCTCTGAACTTCTGTGGAGGCCAAAGGCCCAAGCATCTGACTGTGAGCCTGGACTGCAGGGGGTATACGCTGAAGGAAGTTACTTATGGAGCATTTGCAACCAGAACCGTTACTCCTCAGAGAACCAGACTTCGCTGACACTTCTGACCCTCCTAAGTGCACCACGCTGATGGAAATCCCCTCTTGAATGCTCCCTAGACTGAGCTCCTCGAGGGAAGCAACTCCATCTAATTCACCTCTGAACCCCCAGTGCCCCCAGCGGTCAGGCAAGAAAGTCCCTCAGAAGGCGTCCAGTGATGGTTTCTGACTCAGTACATTGATGCCTGCGTAGCACAGCCACTCCCAGACTCTGGGAAATTAAGAATTTGATTTGGAGACATTGGCCTTCCAGCTTCACTGAAGGTTGCATCCACTCCACCTCTCCCCCACCCTATCAGTGAGGACAAAAGAGTGAATAGATCTGGGTGAAGGCCTTCCTTGGAGAAGTCACGTGGGGAAGCCAGGTTCTGATTCCCAGGAGTCCTCTTTTGTGTGAGTTAGGGATTATCGTATTTGTAGTTGAGCAAACTGAGGCTCAGAGTAGTAGAGTGACTTGCCCAAGCCAAGTTGCCAAGGCGAGTCTGCCTGAGCTTTTTCCATTCCACCACATGCTGTCTCTATACACATTAAGATCCATGATCCAAGTTGGGACTTCTGGAGAAAAACAGCTTCCCCTCTTGCTCCACACGCCTTCCCTCCCTGACTCCGAGAGCAGTTTGTACCCAGGTAGTTTTAAATGATTTCTGGCCCTTTCCAAAAAAATTATCCTCTAAGAAGCAATTTGTCTCCCAGTCACATACATGCATCCTCAACTCACAACCACATATACTCAAAACTATCACACCTTCTGACACCCTACCTCCTAGGCATCACACGCACACACCCTCACAGTTCTTTAGGGTGCTTATGGTGGGTGGTGATTGAGAGATATTTAGGGCCTGCACCTCAGTGGCTCTGCCAAAAAGATGTCAGTGCCAGTGCCCTGATGACAGAAACTCTGCCAGCTAAAGAAGACCATTGCCAGTTTGGGAATATCCAGGTGAGGGGCATCTATACGTTTAAGGGGAAAAGCTCAAGCTATTGGTCAGAATCCCAGTTTAGCCACTTCCTAGCTGGATGTCTTTGGCAAGTCATTTATCTTTTCAATTCCCTTATCTGTAAACTAAGAATACCTACTGCAGTGGGTTGTTGTGAGATTAAAAATAAAGTATGCCTAGCACTCAAATGTTGTAGGACCCTTTCTTCCTTTATCTTGTCGACACTCTCTCTTCTCCTGGTCTTTCAAATGCAAAGTCCCTGGTGTTCCAGTTTGAGAGACCAGGACAGGCTTAAAGAACCCCAAAATTCCACTCTGTAAATTAGAAACTGCATTTGTCTGGCAACCAACTGGTTTATAAGTTGTACATATGCCATATTTCTGATTTCTAGGTGAGTGGAGGCTTGGAATTTTTTTATTGGATTTTAAGACTGCTATTCACTGCCTTGAAATGTTTTGCTCTCACCTAGCGTTATTTACCCCTCTAGGTCACTTCAGCCCAAATCTAGAAAACAGATGTAACAATATGTTCCCAGTTTACCCAGCTTTATGCTTTCAAAGTGTTTTATTCTGCATATCAGTTGTTTGATGATTTTTTTTTAAGGCAGCAGGTTCCTTTGTTCAAATGAAATCTCATTCAGAGGTCTAACACGTAAGAGATAAAGGTGGGCCTTGCTTTGGTTGAAGCGAACCCCAAGCACTGCAGTCTCTATCCCTTCACCTCCCACTCATGCCTCCTCCTTGTCAGCCCCTGCCCCAAGATCACTAGTGAACCTCCATTTATTAATCCTGTTCATTCATCCCAGCTACTCCCCACCTCTCACCAGTCTGTGAGAACACAGCCTAGTCTTGACCTTGGTTACCTCTGCCTATTAATCAGAATCTTTCCCAGGTTTTTCTTCCTCCATCCTCCCCTAAATATTGGTGGCTCCCAAGGGTCTCTCCTGTCTTCTTGCTCTCTTCATTCCTCTTTGTTCTCACCCACTTCCAAGGCTCCTAGCTTCTATCTAAACTAAGTCCCTAACTGATATCTCCAGCCCAGCATCTGCTCTGTACATCGTACTCCATACGTCCACTGGCTGCTGGCCACAGAATAGGTATTCATTAAAGGTCAAGGAGGTAAAACAGACTTCACAAGATAAAGTGGGTGACCTAGACTCAGCTGTGCATCTGGCCAGTCTTGAGGCTAAGATAATTATATTAGCTTAGAGAAGTAACCAGGTGCTGATGCAGGGGGAGGGGTAGAAAGAAGTGAGCCTAGAGTGGGGAAGACGGCGCTGTGCCTTTTTTGACTACCTTCTCTACACAACTCACTGTCTTGCTTTCCTACTTTCACCTTCATCTTAGTCCTAAAAACTGTATCAGGAACATATTTCCATGTCAGGAACATATTACCCTAAGTTGTCAAAAAGGGATCACTGCTCCCCATCTCCATCCAACACTCTAGGTTTCCGGTTTAGTTAGTTATGTCCATGTTGGCCTTAGCCAGAAAAAAATGAGAGCATTTAAGACTGCAGAACGCCAGATTTAGCTTAAAGAAAAAGAAGGATTTTGTGAAAGCTATGGTGAGGGGTGAAGGAAGGCTAAACACTGCAACAGGTTTCTGAGTGCTAGATTTCTATCTGTGGAAAAGACCCAGTCTTCTCTGTGGTCAGTTAAGAGCAGTGCAGTCCAAAACACTTGATATTCACAACTGTTTGTGTGATGGTTAACTATAGGGTGAATATCTCCCAAGAGGAAATACAGTTCCCAAACTGGTGGAGCTTTTAGCTCCTGTCCTTGGTTAGCTAATGATGGTCTGGGGGTAGTAATCTTGGTAGTAAGCCAGGCTGGAGACAAACCTAAGACCTCGGTTGGGAACTCTGGTAGCTTGATTAGCTCATTCCTCCGCTCTGAGTCATTCTGTCTGCCCCACATGTAACAGCGTAGAAACCTTAAAGGTCTATGGGATGGCCTGGGGATTATAGGGGAGACTTGCTGCTTACCAAGTTGGGGGCCAAGTGGGAAGGGAACTGAGGGAATACGGAGGTGGCTGCACCTTGAAAGAGGAGACTTTGAAAACAAGCTAAAACTGGGGATTTCAAGTGGGAGCTGACCCAACCAGAGAAGGGTCTGATAGTTCCTCTATAGACATCTGCACCGTCCAGCAAAGAACTAGACCCTCAGAGTTGAAGGGCCTGCAGTAGGATCATCTAATAGAGCACATTCTTTTACAAAAGCTAGGACCTGGCTTGAGTTGAGTGGTGAGATCTCAAAACTACCAAAGAGCTCAGTCACTCTAAGAAGGCTTTTCTACCTGGCCATACCTCCTGACCCACCTACCTGCAGGTGTCTGATTTATGAGAGTTTCCATATGTGTCTGGTTGTCTCTAGAGATGGGAAGACCATAAGGGCAGGAGTCCCATCTTCCTCAAGATATGATGCTAAACAGTCCAGCCTCCCAAGAACCAGTCGCATTCTGTCATTTGCCTGCACACTGTGACATGGAGATTGACAATGGTGAACCTCCCAGGCTGAGGATGTGAGGGTACCCTTCACCTCAGGAGTCCCATCCTAGCTAACAGGGATGGGCAGAATGAAGGGACTAAGCCTAGAGGGAGTAAATTAAGTGAAAAAATAGTCAAATCAGAAGCAGAAGCCTGAGTTACCCACCATATTCTCTCTCCCCTGAACACTTCCTTCATCTTACGTTCTCAACTGTGCAATCCAGCATTTCATTGTGGGTTCTCTTGCTTTGTTCACCAAATCTCCTATGTGACAGCCTTGACTTCCTGGACAGATTCAGGGCTCCTTCTCTCTCTTCCCCTTTATCTCCTTTAACACCCAACACAGGTAGGCGCACACTGAGTATTAATTATCTTCCCAAGGGTAAAGGCTACAAGCAGACTACAGCAGTGGGGGGGAAGCTATTAATCTCTTTCTCTCAGATTTAGGAGACATCAATTCGCTAACCTTCCTTAGAGTCAGGGGCATGGACTAAAACAATGGTTCAAAAACCTGGCTCATCCTGCCGCTCACTCAACCACCTATTGGGCAGGACCCAGGAAACTGCATTTGTATGGAGCCCTCGCAAGTGATAACCTCACCAATCCTTAGATGTGCAATGAAGAACTCATGCATAACTTCTGAATTTAACAGCAGTTGGGCTACAGTCTCTTCAAATAAATGACAGTTCAAGGCCACCTCCTCCAAATCTTTTATCATTAATCTTGTTTCCTACATACTTCCCCAAACCCCTAACCTCTCTGATTTCCCAGATTTCATGTATCTGTTTACCTATTATGCTTGCTTGTCCCCAAGGGAACATCCAAAGAAAGGTCTGGCTTAATTTTTGCACTATACGTCAGCTCTTGATTAAGGTAAGAAACTCAAGAATATTTTGTTAGAAGATCAGGAGATGGATCCTTAGAGGTCTGAGTCAGACGGTCCAAGTTCTTGCTGTGGCAAATTAATTTTCCTGTGCCTCAGGAAATAATACCTACCTCAAAAGTTTGGTTTGAGGGTGAATGAGATAATACCGAGAAAGCACTTTGAACAGTACCTGGAACAGAGTTAAGCAACCAGTAAATGTCAGCTGCTGTCACTTTTATTAAGATCACCCCATGCCAGAACTGCTCCAACTGCACAGGTGTCACTGGCCAACAGGGAGGAGCTACACAGCATGGGGAGTGGTCCTACGTGGACAAAGCTTCTGGTTCTACTCTGAGAGAGAGATGCAAATGACTCAAGATCTTCCCACAAAGGTACCAGTGTAACCAAATGTATGGGGTTTCCCTGGGAGAATGACCCCTCTGGTACCCTGCAGACTTGAGGACCTGTACCAGGAGGTCCTACCTGGGAGAATCAGTCACCAACTCTGTCAGAAACCCTTCTTGTCTATTACATACAGATCTAGTCAAGATCAACTACCTGGAACTTAAGAACTGTCTATACCTTGAATAGAACATTAAAAAAACTCATTTCCAAAGAGAAAACACTATCTCGCTCTTTGAGATAGCAATGCAGTAAAGAGGCCACAGCTTTGTAAGCAGACCAGCCTGAGCTCCAGTTCTAGAGCTGGACCTGCTAAACCTTACCTTCACTGTAACCCTCTGTACCTTACCTTTCTCATCTACACAGAAACAGAAGGAAGGGAGAGTAACATCTCACTGGATTGTTGTGAGGTTTAAATGAGGTAATGGGGGGGAAAAGCACCAAACACAGCGATTGGCACTTGGCAAGCAGTCAACTGGTGCTGGTTCCCTTTGTCTGCCCAGAGCTGGGCCATGGCCTTGGGCAAGATGGGCAGCTCTCAGAACTGAAAGGCTATGAGGCCTTGGGTTCCACCCTGCCTCCCCATCCCTCCCAGACCAGCTCTTGGAGCCCCTCCTCACCTTCCCAGCCCCAGACTGCTACTAAATTGATGAAGCTAAAAGGATTTGATCATGTCGGTATATTTATATGTAAATACAAAACTGTATCGCTGTAAGATATCGAATATGAACATTACAATTATTTTCTGAATCTGACTCAGTCCATTGACGTTAAATACAAAATGAAAAGATTGTAAAAATAAGAATATATACATTCAAAAAGCTTATTACAGTATAAAATTATTGAGGTCTGATCAGCTGCCAACCTCATCTGTGATAGGGGAAGAAGTTTTAGGGGTTCCTGGGATTTTCTTGGGAATGTGGAATGCTGGGAGTCTTGATTCCATCCCTGGCATATCAGGCTAGGTAGGCCGGGAGCAGACAGGGACAGGTTGAATGAATAGGGGGAAAACAGTGATTGCAGGGGACTGCTTCACCCAGACAGGGGTTAAGCTTTTGATTGACACAGAACCCACACAGCTTGAGCTCCAGGGTCTGGCAGGCTAGAGGCAAGAAAGAGATGGGCATATGAGTGGACAGGGCCAAGCTGCATAAGAAAAAGAACATTCTAGCAAAAGAAAAAGGGGCCCCAGCTCATTCTCTCAGGGAGGAAGTCTCATGGTATGTAGTTTCTTCTCTCTCACACGTGGGCTCCCTCTCTCTCCTTCTAAGACTTCGTACCGATTGCTTTTGGCTCTGGCTGCTCAGTGAATTCATCTCTGCCCAGATCCCAATCCTCAAGGGATAGGGAGAGGGGAGAGAGGGTCTGGAATCACAGTGGCGGTCTATTCCCAAAATTGGCAAAGTAAACGGAGGAAAAACCATTAGATAAGGGCAATCCATGCTGAATTAAACCAGTGTCACCACAAACCAGTATTCTTGGCTCCAACAGGCAGCATCCTGGAGAGAGATAAGTCATTATATAAGGATGAGGGCCTGTGGCAGGAGCATGGAGAGTGGATGTGTGTGTGTCCTCTTCCACCACTCTGCGGTCTGACAACAGGCAACATGATCCCCAACCCCAGCTCGTCCAGGATAAACAGTAGGATCCAAAAAGCGAGGAGTCCTGAACTGCAACAAGAAGCCCCAGGAACTTCTACAAAGGAGTATCTCTGTGTATATGTATTTATAGAATACGACCATATTATCACATACAGTATATATTATATACACACGTACGTATGGACTCATACACATAAGTGCACATACACACACGCACACACAGAGAATGACAGAAAAGACTGGAATACACGCCCTAGGTATAAACGTGCTTGGCACTCAGGACGTTCTCTAGAATATGTAACTTGGTCAAGCTCTCTGGGAAGGAGGTGGATGCTCACCAAACCTCCCCATGAAATCCTAGCAAAGGGAAGGAATGGAAAGAGACCTTGAGAAGGAGAATGGCATTGGGGAAGGGGGGAGGGAGGTTCCTTCCCCACTTACCTCGGGGCCCCTGGCAAAAATCGATAGCCACAATTTGGTTTTAATAAGGCACAGTTCGATAGCAGGTGCTAGGAATTAAGAACACATTGCTGCTGGCCCTTTCTAGTGGCAATTTCACCACATCTATCTAGCCAAAGGGAAAGGCTGCCTTGCGTGCACGCGTGCGCCGGGAGACACGAGAAAGAGGTTGGTCCATGGCTTCAGTGTAACTGATGGCAACC
Organism: Tursiops truncatus; assembly: GCF_011762595.2. NCBI lineage: Eukaryota > Metazoa > Chordata > Mammalia > Artiodactyla > Delphinidae > Tursiops > Tursiops truncatus. The sequence continues at coordinate 116,356,965 of NC_047035.1, forward strand.
TATAGGCTCAGCGGTGTCCAGGGTAGTTTAAGGAAGTCTGGGCAGCAGATAGGAGGCTCGTGGGACAGTTACTGACCCTCCATGGCCAGGAGGTTGTGGCTGGAGGGCACCATGCCCTCCCTCTCTGCAAACTCCAGGATTGCCTTGTAGCAGAAATAGTACTGCTCAGGGGTCTGGATGCTGAAGGCCCTCTGGGTCCTCATGCGGGACACCGTCTGGAACACATTTAGGGTGCCAAGCTCCTCCAGCTGTGCCAGGCAGATGTCCAATGAACAGAAGGTACCTGAAGGAAGGAAGGAAGTGGTCATACCTGATCTACCTCTCCTCTTTCCCTCCCTCTACCAAATAACCCAGGCAGGATTGGATGAATGAATTCAATGGCAAGGTGCCTCATGGCAGGAGGCCAATTGGCCTTAGGCCTGAAAGGGATCAAGGAGGAGGTCACAGGGAGTGTTGAAGGCCAGAGAAATGAGAAGGCCTCTTGTCTCTCAGGACATATATGGGGGTAATAGGAAGAGTAGGTGGGAAGGTGACAGAGGGACTTCTTTTTTTTTTTTTTTTTTGCAGTACGCAGGCCTCTCACTGTTGTGGCCTCTCCCGTTGCGGAGCACAGGCTCCGGACGCGCAGGCTCAGCGGCCACGGCTCACGGGCCCAGCCGCTCCACGGCATGTGGGATCCTCCCGGACCGGGGCATGAACTCGTGTCCCCTGCATCGGCAGGCGGACTCTCAACCACTGCGCCACCAGGGAAGCCCCAGAGGGACTTCTTGCTTCAATCCCAGACAGATAGAATGACAGCACTCCCACACCTGGGCCCGAATTTTCAGAATCCACAACTTCTCCACAGAGACCTATCACAAACCTATACTTCCTTTCTCCCAAAGGGACCTCTGAACTAGAAGGCTAACAGTCCCTGCAATGTACATCCCCTTAAGGCAAAAACTGCTAACTGGTTCCAGAATGGAGAGCACGGTCCAGGGTGGAAAGCTCCCCAGGGAAGGGTATGGGAAGAAAGCAACAGCCCAGCTGAAGCTCTCTGGGACACCCAGGTGACAGTGATGGGATCAGAAGATAATCATGCTGATGGGATGTATAAAGCATCAAACCCCTAGAGGACATGGCTTGTGAAGTATATATTCTGGCTAGTACACCTAACACTAGGGATACTAAAAGGACATTAAAGAGGAATTTTTCATGGTAATTCACCACCAATGGATCAAATACTCACATTCTGGCAACTAAGAGCTTTGTTATTCCTCCCCCACCCTTAGTGCCTCTGGATGCTCCAAGAGCTGCATCAGGTGCATTACCTGTCCTGCCAATGCCTGCACTGCAATGGACCACAATGGGTGGCTCAGGGCACTGCCCTTTGGAGCGTGCTCCCATGCTGCTGACGGCCAGCCTTTGCTGGTTCCTGACGGCTCTCAAGAAATCAATAAGGGAAGCTGCCGAGGACGGGACACCATAATCTGGCCAACTCAGGAACTGAAAGTGGGTCACGTGGCGTTTCTGCCGTTCCTTGGATGAAAAAAGAAGCAAAAGTTAATGAGGTCATTTCTCCTTGCCTCTGACTACCTTTGGCTTTTCCAGATTCTCAACCCTCTGGAATTGCTATCACCAAGGTTCCTATCACCCTCAACTTTCTCCACAATTGCTTCCCTACGAACGCAAAGGAAAGATTAAATGTCTGGAGAGGGCAGAATTCCTATATTATATGATCCAGATTTCTTACGTTATAAAAAGTTTCATTCCTAAGTAATGCCACTGTTGTGTTGAGACAATATGGCTATTCTGGCTCTGAGTCGAATATCCTGATCCTGTTTCCAGAAGAATGGAAGTAACTTATAAGCTCCCTGGAATCCTGCCTATTCCCTTTGGAGATTTTCTTTACAGTAAAGGTTTTCCCCCAGCTTCAAAAGAGTGAGAAAATATAATTTACCTCTGTGTTGTGAATTTCTAGCGTTGTTTTCTTATAATGGTTCATATTCTCCACGCCTAGATTGGTCACTGTGAGGAAGCCAAATCGGATCCGAGAGTCTTCTTCTAAAGGCCAGTATTGGCCACACTTTCTCCTGCCGCCCTCCTCAAAGCTGAAGACACACAGAGAAAGATAAGCCTTCCATCCTTCTCCACAGCAACAACTCTGCTCTACCCATGACCTGCTGTACCCTTAGGCAGAAATGTCATCTCTTGCATTGCTTCTGTCTAATCTATCCCCTTGCTTCTTGGCAGAAAAAGGAAACCTTCATTCTAAACAGATGTAACAACAGCTAAATTTTCTGCATGTACTCATTCAGTGGACATTTACTGAGCACCAGCTACATCCATTTGGTCCCTTTCCTGATACCTCTTGGTACTCCTCACATATCTGGCATAAATACTGGGTGTACAAAGAAAGACAGTAGAGAAAATATGGTGGGCCAGGTCGAACTCCCTGCCCTGTATCTCAGTTACTGTTCATTCTCTTCCCCAGTGAGAGCCCTTGGCTGACAGACGAGTGGGAAAGGCACAGTTCCTGGGATGCCAACAGGAGGTTTATGTAAAGGCCTAAAGTCCACCTCACTACTCTTCAGTGGCTCCAAAGTACTCCAAGGTGGTACTTCTTCCACTACCTCCCCTCCAAATCAAAGGTGGCTTGTAACAGTGCCATGAGGAAGGGACCTGAGCAAACATTCTCATTAATTTTTTTCTCCTCATCTGAAATGGGTTATAATTATCATAATGATAATGAAGATACTCATGAAATATTAATTCCTAAAGTTTTGGCAGATACGTACACCAAAATTTCAAAAATATTCCTTTCGTCAAGAGCTTCCTGCCTGACCTATTATGTTTCACATCTCTTTTTTTCAAGATCTCCTACAGGTGGAAATATGAACAAGAAGAAAAATGGTCAAAAGTAGCAGGGAAAGGGAGAACTAAGGGGAACTGGTAATTCAGAAGCCAGGAAGACGGCTGACCTTTGGAAGTAGGGAGCAGGCTAAAAGTAAATTGCTCCATGTTTCCCAATGCTTCCTCTAGTAGTTAAGGCCAGGACCTCAGGATAGGCTGTAACTGGCACAGGGTCACCAGAGCCATGGATTAAAGCTTTGACAAGTTAGATCTATCAATCTCCACCATACCCTGGCTCTGGTAACTCTGGGTCAGCTAAGAAAAAAGCTAAGACATCTCAAACTCTTTGCCATGGCTTTCCTAATCCTCATTGTTTCTAAGAGCTAAACTCCCCTCTAGAATCACCCATGCTTGGGGACGGGGGGAGGGGGGGAAGTGCAATGGGTAGAAAAGGGATGAACTCACCGGGTGGTCATGACAATCACCAAGACTTTTTGCTCCCATACCATGAGCCAGAAATCACGATAGGTATTCTCCAAAGGGCCTACAATGAAAGTAGAAGACAAGGAACGTGACCCTGGGAAGCTCTTCTTTCCTTCTTAGGCTCTTCTGTTTTTTCCCAACTACTAAATCCAAAGCACATACGTTGGCTCCCTGCCTTTTTGACTATATCCCTGCTATTCAGGGTGGTCCTTGGGCAAGCAGCACCAGCATCGTATGGGAGAGTATTAGAAATGCACAATCTGCATTTTAACAAGATTCCCAGGTAAAACTGTAGGTAGGCTACAGTTTGAGAAGCATTGCTACATATCCTCTTAGAGCCTCATCAACAGGGCTTCAGCTACCACATCCAGACTGAGAGTGTCAACTGTGCACATGTCTCTAGCTGCTTTCACCTCACCTAAGCCTTATAATCACCAGTTGCCTACTAAACCATTCCCCTTCCATGTCCCCTCATCCATCTCCTCAGACGCCGCATGTTCGCAATTCAGTCTCCTCCTTCAAAATTAGCTTTCTCTCTCTACTTTCTCAACTCTGTTAACAGTACTGGCATTCTTAAATGACTCAGTCTCAAAAAGTTGGAGTCAACTCTGACTTACCCATTTCTTTCATATCCCAGAAACAGACACCAAGTCCTAGATTTTTTTTGCCTTTGGAATGTTTTTGGTTTTTACCCTTTTGCCCCTATCCTGGTCTTCCTGCCGAAATTCACTGCCACAAAGACCATATCATCTTTTGTCTGAGTTCCTGTAGTACCATCTTGGTTTACTTTTCTGAACAGGAATTTTTCTTCTGGTCTATTCTGGATACCCTTGCCAGTTTAATCTTTCTAAAAAATTGCTTCATCACAATATAGACACACAAGCGCACTTCTGCCTCTATTCCTTTGTTCACATTCTCTCACCTCCATTGCCATTGGACTTTCTACCCATTTTCTGTTTTTTTTTCTTCCGGTTTTATTGAGCTATAATTGGCAAACAGCACTGTGTAAGTTTAAGGTATAGAGAGCATATGATTTGACTTATTTATATCATGAAATGATTACCACAATAAGTTTAGTGAACATCCATCATCTCATATAAATACAAAATTTAAAAGGAAAAAAAAAACTTTTTTCCTTGTGATGAGAACTCTTAGGTTCTACTTTCTTAACAGCTTTCATGTATAACACACAGCAGTGTTAATTATATTTATCACACTGCGCATTACATCCCTAGTACTTATTCAGCTTATATCAATAAATTTGTACCTTCTGACTGCCTTCATCCAATTTTCCCCTCCCCGCAACCCCTGGTAACCATAAATATGATCTCTTTTTCTATGAGTTTGTTTTCGAAGTATAATTGGCCTACAACACTACGTTAGTTCCCGGTGTACAACATACAGGGATTTATATGTTTTTCGATATTTCTATACACTGCAAAATGATCAACACTCTACCCATTTTCAAGTGCTGCCTCTTCCTTAAAGCTTTTTCTTAACACCACATTCCTTTTTTTAAAAATTTATTTATTTCTTTATTTATGGCTGTGTTGGGTCTTCGTTGCTGCACGTGGGCTTTCTTCTAGTTGTGGCAAGTGGGGGCTACTCTTCGTTGCAGTGCGTGGGCTTCTCATTGCGGTGGCTTCTCTTGTTGCAAAGCACGGGCTCTAGGCGCGCGGGCTTCAGTAGTTGTGGCGCATGGCTCAGTAGCTGTGGCTCACGGGCTTAGCTGCTCCGCGGCATGTGGGATCTTCCCGGACCAGGCTCAAACCCGTGTCCCCTGCATTGGCAGGCGGATTCTTAACCACTGCGCCACCAGGGAAGCCCCAACACCACATTCCTTGTAGGGCTTCCTCTCATCTCAGCTCTTGATGGCACATCTGGATCAAAACATCTTAACCATTTAATGTATATGGTCTTACATCAGTCATTTTACTTTGTGAGAAGTAATCATATCTCAGGCAAACATGGTGCTGAGGGCAAGGGCTATGTCATCAACTACTCCTTTTAGAGTTAGAATCTGTACAGGGCTGGGCACTCAGCAGGAACGTTGAAGATGCCTGTGAGCCAAAAACTCCCTTTCAATCAAGTGAGTAACAACTGAGGATAATTCCTTGTACTTCCCCAGTGCTTTTTTCTCCTTTGCTTTCAGGGAAGCAGGGCACTACCAAGGGCTGATTTTGTCGTGGAAATCTGCTAATTGCACTACCATTTTTGCTGAAGTCTCTTAGGAAGCACTAACATTTTATGATACTAGAATTCCCTCTTTGCAGAAGTGGACACTCCCAGGAGCATGTGAAGTCTTGGAAACAAGCTAAATGTCTAACAAGAGAGGATGTTAAATTATGGCATACCCCCAAATTTATGCAGTCCATAAAGGTGATATTATAAGATTTGTATTTTTGCTATGGAAAGGTATCCACAAGACAACCATCAACAGAAAAAAGAGATAATGTACAGAAAAAGCCCATTTTGTTAGACAGTTCATATGTCCATATCTATTTGTATGCACAGAATGAGGTTTAGAAGGAGATGCTGCAAAATGTTAACATTTTCTCTGGGTCTCTGGGTTATGAGTGATTTTCATCTTCATTTTCTACAATGGACATGGCATTACCATAGCATGCATGTCAAGAAGATAATAAAAACACCCTTTCCCCACCTCTGACTCTTAGCCTTGTTCACATCGCACTATACTGCATCACAGCAGCTCTCATATACTTTATTTTCCACATTCAAACCACTGGCAAAATTGGTGTTGCCAATCAGAGCACCTGATAATACCACTTAGACTCAAGGCTAGATGGAGAATGGTCATAATTTCCTCAAAGGCATAAAAGAGAGATTTAGAAGGGAAAGTTACACTTCCCAGGTTAGACTCTTTAACAGTAGACTTCTGCGAAGAAATAAAGTCAGCAGTTTATGCTGACATGGATGAAACAATCCACTAACCTGGTTTGCAAGGACTTTTGAATCAAACAGACATGTGCCCAATCCTGTCTGTGTCACTTACTAGCTGTGTGACCCAAGGTCACCTAATCTCTTTGGGCTTGTTTGTTTGTGGATTAATAAACCTTCCTTGCAGGGTGTCTATAATAATTAGATGGTGATTATATATCTAATATATAATAGATACTTTCAATAAATGACAGATATTATTAGAAATATTATGAATAAAAATCAGAATACTGAACACAGCCAAGAAGGTTAACCAGACAAACCAAACCAGCCTTCTCAACATCACAGGATCCCATTTTCCAGTCGTAACAGAGTGCTGATGCCTTCTGAAGATGATCAGTGTTTAACTTAAGAAATCCTCTTTCTCATACTCCTGGGTGAGCTTCTTCTCCTGCACAGGGCCTTCAGAGCCAGCCTAAAGGATTCAATCCCTGGATTCTGCAGAACTAGCAACTCTAAGAAGTGCCCTTGCCTTCTAAACCTGGAGAGAGGAGCATTCTGAGACCCTTAGAGTCAATCCTTACCCTCCATAAGCCCATCCATGCCACGGTCATCCTCCTCAACAAAGTCCTACTCTCAGGCAGATCACATCCTAATCTATACCTGCCCAAAATCTTTCCTGATAGTTCTCTTATTTGTTCCTAGGGTCTTGAAAGGACTTGTTGGAGAGAGTAGTCCCTCCTAAGGGACAAACAATAAATCTGTGACCATCAGACCAATTACAATATACCAAGAATCCAAAGGTCCTTTTCCCTTTTCTTCTCCCTCAACTTCTATTTTGAAAAATCTGAAACCTACAAAAAGTTGAGGGGCTTCCCTGGTGGCACAGTGGTTAAGAATCTGCCTGCCAATGCAAGGGACACGGGTTCGATCCCTGGTCTGGGAAGATCCCACATGCCTTGGAGCAACTAAGCCCGTGTGCCACAACTACTGAGCGTGCGCTCTAGAGCCCGCGAGCCACAACTACTGAGCCCACGTGCCCCAACTACTGAAGCTTGCGCGCCTAGAGCCCGTGCTCCACAACAAGAGAAGCCACCGCCATGAGAAGCCTGCGCACCACCACGAAGAGTAGCCCTCGCTCGCCGCAACTAGAGAAAGCCCGTGCGCAGCAACGAAGACCCAACACAGCCAAAAATAAATCAAAAAAAAAAAAAAAAGTTGAAAGAACGGTACAACGTACTCATACATTCTTTAGCTCGAAAGCTATTATTTTTGGCTATCGTTTTGCAAAGCCTGCTTCTCTATATATACACAACACATATTTTCTCTTTTACTGAACTATTTAAGTTTCAGACATTATGACATTTCACTCCTAAATACTTGAACACGTATTTAGAAGAACAAGAACATTCTCCTGTAGAACAATACCATTATCACACTGCAGCAATTAAACATTAATACAATAATATTATCTAATACACAGTCTCCAACTGTCCCAATAGTTTGTCCTTAACAAATTTTTTTCCAAATTGAGTTTGCAAGTATGGATGACACACTGCCTTTGGTTATCAATGTCTCTTTAGTCTCCTTTAATCCAGAACAGTTCCCTGTCTTTTTTTTTCCCCCATGGCATTAACTTTGAAAAGTCTAACCCAGGTCTCTAGTATGTTCCACAATCTGGATTTGTCAGGTTTCTCTCTCATTATTAGATTCAGACTTAAAAACTGGCAACAGGACTTCCCTGGTGGCACAGTGGTTAAGAATCCGCCTGCTAATGCAGGGGACACGGGTTCAAGCCCTGGTCTAGGAAGACCCCACATGCTGCGGAGCAACTAAGCCCGGGCGCCACAGCTATGGAGCCTGCGCTCTACAGCCCACGAGCCACAGCTACTGAGCCCACATGCCACAACTAAAGCCCGCGCGTGTAGAGCCCGTGCTCCACAACGAAGAGTATCCCCCACTAGCTGCAACTAGAGAAAGCCTGCACGCAGCAACAAAGACCCAACGCAGCCAAAATTTTAAAAAATAAATAAATTTATTTTAAAAACCCCCCAAAACTGGCAACATACAACACAGGTAATGTTGTGTAGTTCTCACTATACCACAACAGGAGGCATATAATATCTATTTGTCCATTATTGGTGATATTAAGTGTGATCACTTGGTTAAGGAGGTATCCGCCAGATCTCTTGCTGGCCATTTTCCACAATGGTCAAAGGACCTTAATTCCAAATGATGGCCTGTCATGTCCTCCTATGTTGTGATTTCTCACCACCCTCTTTGAAGAAAACCTGGTATTCTCCTTGAGATGGCAAAAAACAGGTCAGGAGTAGTACTAGGGCCCACAAGAATATTAACAGAGGCTCCATCTGAAATCCTCCTAGAGCGCCCAATACTTCACTGTCAGACCTAGCAGAGACTATCCATGTCAGAGACTGCTGGCGTGCTCTGTGATGGTACAGGGACCAGCAAAGGCCTCTTAAGCCAGCAACACCCATTCATAGACTGAACTCAATCTCTGGGAAGTTCCATTGCCATTCCTTTATGTCCTACTTGACATAAAGAGCATCTCGCTGCCCAGTGAACTCTGATGTCCCATTCCCTTGGGTTGGCAACACTAAGACACAGTCCAAAAACTTGTAGTAATGTTGTGTGTTCAAATCTCTAGTCTATCTCTATGCAGTGAGTTTCCAGGCACATCTGGTACAGAAACTCTACACCTCTCATCTGCCTTCCTCAATAACCCTCAATCTTTATGAAAGGCCAGGATCTAGTGGCTGCAACATCACCTCAAGCTACCATTTCCTTTAAAAATTATGCTATCATCTGATGCCAACAATCACAGGTAGATGACACAAAACCAATTTGTGAGGGGCAGACTACTTACCTTGTGTCCCAATGTAAGCATTTTTCTGTTTGTAGCCATCCATGAAACTGGCATTGATGTAATCTGTCTAATGATAAAAAGGAAATATCGTTGCAGCTGTGTGGGATATACCATTTGGGTAGGAAAATGATGTACTAAGTAAATAAAACTCAAGGTATGAATTTTCTCTTTTTGTCATGCAGAAAACGAGGAGTGAAAGGACCAATTCAAAACCTCACTTCCACAAATGTTACTGGGACAAGTGTATATCCACATGCAGAAAAAAATGAAGCTTACCCCTTCCTCACATCATATACAAAAACTAACTCCAGGAAATTCCCTGGTGGTCCAGTGGTTAGGACTCAGTGCTTTCACTGCTATGGTCGGTGTTCACTCCCTGGTCATGGAACTAAGGTTCTGCAAGCCGCACAGCGAGGCCAAAAAAACCCCCCAAAAAACAAAAACAAACAAACAAAAAACCTAACTCCAAATGGATCACAGACCTAATGTAAGAGCTAAAACTATAAAACTCTTAGAAGAAAACATAGGATTAAATATTTGTGACCTTGGGTTAGGCAAATCCTCCTTAGATATGACACCAAAAGCACAAGCAACAAAAGAAAAAACAGATAAATTGAACTACATTAAAACTGAAAACTTTTGTGCTTCAAAGGACACCATCAAGAAAGTGAAAAAAACAGGGGATTTCCCAGGTGGTCCAGTGGCTGAGACTCTGCGCTCCCAATGCAGGGAGCCTGGGTTCGATCCCTGGTCAGGGAACTAGATCCCATATGCATGCAGCAACTGAAGATCCCGCATGTCACAACTAAGACCCAGTGCAGCCAAACTAAATAAATAAATAAATATTTAAAAAAAAAAAAGAAAAAAGAAAGAAAATGAAAAACCCACCCACAGAATGCACACATTTGATAAGGGATTTGTATCTAGACTATATAAAGAACTCCCACAAATAAATAGTAAAAAGACAACTCAGTTTTAAAATGGGCAAAGAATCAGAATAGCCATTTTTCCAAGATGATATATAAATGGCCAATGAGCAACGTGAAAAGTTGCTCAACATCATTAGTCATCAGGGAAATGCAAATCAAAACCACACTGAGATATACCACTTCACACTCACTAGAATGGCTACAGGTAAAATATAATAACAAATATTGGCAAAGATGTAGAGAAACTGGAACCCTCATACACTGCTAGTGGTAATGTAAAATGGTGCAGTCACTTTGGAAAACCGTCTGGCACTTCCTCAAAAGGTTAAACACAGAGCTACCATATGACCCAGCAATTCCCCTCCCAAGGGAAATGAAGACACAGATGTAAACAAAAAAACCTCATAAACAATATTCACAGCAGCATCATTCATAATAGCCAAAAAATGGAAACAATTCAATTGTTTATCAACTAATGAATGGGTAAATAAAATGTGGTATATATCATACAATGGAATATTATTTAGCAATAAAAAGGAGTGAAATACTGATACATGCTACAACATGTATGAACCTTGAAAACACGCTGAGAGAAACCAGACACAAAGGGCCATATATTGTATGATTCTATCTATGTGAAATGTCCACAATAGGCAAAAAGAGTGGACAAAAAGTAGGTGGGTTTGGGGGAAATGGGGAGTGACTACCAAGGTGAGTTTCTTCTTTAGGTGATAAAATGTTCTAAAGTTGATTGGGGTGATAATTGCATGACTCTGAGAATATATTAAAAACCAATGACTTGTACACTTTTAATGAGTGAACTGTATGGTATGTGGATTATATCTCGGTAAAGCTGTTATTTACAAAAAAGGAGTTCATTAGGACTTGTAGCACTATAGCTCAGAACCAAAACCAAAAGGCAGGCAAGCCAAGCAACATAAATGGGAACACCTGTCCATGCTGTGACACACAAAAGGCAAAGTGTGACTGGAGAAGGAAGAAAGCTATACCTCACAGCTAGGACCATCAACAGCATGGGCCAAACGGGCTCCATTACTGCCTAAATTAACACAAAGCAAAAAGCCACACACATTCAGAAGAGTCTCAATGAATAGCTCCTGACTCACTCTCTTCTGCGGGCCTTTTCCCACCTCGCAATGTCCTCGGTCTTATTTACATCATTAGCCATCAGGGAAATTAAATAGGATATGGAGGGTTACAGGAGGACAAAAGTAAAAAAGTTTCAACAGCAAACTAGGGAAAATCCATACTCCACTCCACTCTAGAGAGATGGGAATGACTCCCCATCAACCCTTTCTCCACTGGGTTCCAACACTTGGAGGACAGTCTGAACTGTCAGTACCACACAGCCACCCTAAGAAAACATCTCCAGGGAGTTCCCTGGCGGTCCAGTGGTTAGGACTTGGTGCTTTCACTGCCGTAGGCCCGGGTTCAATCCCTGGTAGGGGAACTAAGATCCTGCAAGCTACACGGCTCGGCCAAAAAAAAAAAAAAAACACATCTCCATCTCATGGTCAAACCCATGTTATTTGGATAAATGTCCATTAGATAGTCAGTCTACCAACTTATCCTCCCACTAATTATTTATTCAAGAGTTTCCTGCTCTGTTCTTCTCCCACAGCAACTGGTATTGACCTCATACTACTAGTGTTCTACCCTGACTTGGACACCTTCACTGAGCTAATGGATCATCTGCAGCAGACCCAGAAAGCTAAAAGTCTCACTCACCCCAACCAGGCTTCTCAATCCAGGGCCCACCCATAGTCAGCCAAAGCCCATCCTCTGTTCAGCCTGGCACATTCAAATGGTATACACTGCAGGACCCAGGTGAGAAGGCATAGAAAAGTACAAAGGATTTACCTGGTACATGCCAATCAACATATTATATAAGTAATATATGAGCTGTTACTCTTGGAGCTACCTTCATGCTTTGAAAAGAAATGCCACCTATTTAAAGGAGACATTTCTTTATAACTAAGGATACCAGCTCTTAGCATCCTTGTCTCTGAGAGCACTGGGAATTAAAATCAGCAATTTCAGAAGAATCATTACATATTAAAAATTGAAAATGACCTCAGAGATAAAGTATAGACTTAGGGGCAAACTGAAATAGTAGGAAGAAACACAGCATGCACATTATGTTATGGGCCAAGTTCAACTGAAACTGGACTAACGGCTTTGTAATTCCAGGTGAAATCTGTTGAACAATTCACTAATAAACCTGAATCCTCCACTTATTGTGGAAATAAAGGCTATACCAATATTTGTAGTAATGAGAGGGACTATAACTCAAGCGATGAACTTCAGATTAATTACAGGATGACTAGAATAGTCTCCTGGTACACTGGGATTCACTCATTCATTCACAAATAATTTACTGAATGTCTGATACATGCCAGTCACTGTTCTAGGTCTTAGAGACAGAGTAGTCAACAAGACATACATTCAGATTATCTCTGACTCCAGAACCCCAACTCAACTAAGATGATCTTAATAATACTGGTGAATTTGCCTTCAGTCAGCCAGACTCTTAGCTAATGCCACTGCAGGAAAACCCTCTGTAAGGATCCTAGACAGGATTATGAATTCAGTTTATGTGCTTGAAACACTAGGGTCAAAAGAGATTAAAACCATGATCCTAGGGTACTGACTCATGTACCATACATACCCAAATATAAGGCAATGATGTTCCTAAGAATTATCCTCCAGAAAAAAGGGGGGATATAACAAGTCCCTATACTGTGTCATGTTAAGGGGCACTATTTAAACTTCTTTTAAATAGTGAACAGCAACCTCAATCAATGCTGTTTTTTGATGTGTACAGAGGTCACCAGACAGAACTGTTGTATCGGAAGGAAAAAGAAGAAATGTAACACCTATTTAATTGTTGACCTCAAAATTCTTAAGTGTTGGATGCTGCTGTAAACAAGTTATAATAAAGAGGACTTTAAAAAGGTATAAGTAAATGATAATGCTACAGAGGATGCATGAGATACAGGATGAATGAAAAGAAAAAACTGTGCTAATGTTATGCTAATAGACTTTTCTGACTTAGAATAAACTTTCCAGTGACAATACCAGGCACTTAAAAAAGGAAATAAAAATGATGTGTTCTGGAAAACTGTGTTCGATTGACTCAAAAAGTAGCTCAAATGAGGACAAAGAAACTGATGTTAAAGGTGTATGTGAAAAGTTTGAATAACTTTTCACTAAATATCTCTACTAAGTACATGTGATTTTTAATATGCACAGACATGATCAAATTAATACATTAAATAATAGAGGCATCTGACCAATTTATCTCTATCCCTATATATTTATATATACACTAGTTGTCCAAAACTTTTGTCAGATCTTCTAGATGGAAAAATCAGAGGTCACTTTTTTCTTTTAAGAGTTGGATTTCTTTTTTTTTTTTTAATATTTATTTATTTGGTTGCCCTGGGTCTTAGTTGCGGTATGCAGGATCTAGTTCCCCGACCAGGGATCGAACCCAGGCCCCCTGCATTGGGAGCGTGCAGTCTTAATCACTGGACCACGAGGGAAGTCCTAGAGGTCACTTATAACAAGAGTCGCCTGGTATTGACCATATACACTCACCAGTATGGTGGATGACATGACTATGACTTTATTAGGAGTAAAAGGCGAAATAATTGAACATTTATCAAGCACCTACAGTAATATGCCAAACTTTGTGCTATCAGCATGTACATAAAATATTTCATTTAATTTCTACTTAGTACTGTGAGATGGGCACATAGGGACTTGTGTATGTTAATAACTAGTATGTAGTCTAAAACGAAAACCTTGAGGCTGCTCTGGTGGCGCAGTGGTTAAGAATCCGCCGCCAATGCAGGGCACATGGGTTCCAGCCCTGGTCCAGGAAGATCCCACATGCCGCAGAGCAACTAAGCCCGCGAGCCACAACTACTGAGCCCTCGTGCCACAACTACTGAAGCCCGCGCACCTAGAGCCCCTGCTCTGCAAGAAGATAAGCCACCGCAATGAGAAGCCCGTACACCGCAACAGAGCAGCCCCTGCTCACTGCAACTAGAGAAAGCCCACGCGCGGCAACGAAGACCCAACGTAGCCAAAAATAAATAAATAAATTTTATATATATATATATGTGTGTATATATATATATATATATATATATATATATATATATATATAGTTTAAAAAAGTAAAACTCAAACCTTCTCTCTCTGGCTTAGAGTCCATGTTCTTTCTACTACAGTATTAGTAAGCTTCACTTTGGAAAGGCTTAAATTTCCCTCAGTGCTCCTAAAAGGATGGCATTTATCTTTCTACCTGAGCGTGGCCGCTTCGTTTTGTCAGCTTCACTCTAGTTTGGTCCAGGCAGGGTACATCCCCATAGCGGTTCTTCTCTAGGTTTCCTGGAGACCTGAAGGAAATGAAACAAACTAAAATAAAGGAAAAAAAAACAGCTACAAGAGTTGAAAATGGATGACAATGCAAGTGGAACTGAGCGCAAGTCAGGAGATTGTTGTCATTCATTACTTTTTCTTTTTGGTACTATTTGGTTTTGAAAAAATCATTTGCATACATATTGATTAAAAGCAAAAAAAAAAACTTATAAAGACCACACATATAAAGTAATACTCTATACTGTTCATAGGTATGAATGTATATGTAACAGTATAAACAAAATGATCTGGTAGGAAACATACCACATTCATACTAGTGACTGCTTCTGGGGAATGAGGAGAACTGATGGTGAGGATTAGAAGGATTTCAACTTTACAATTAATTCTTTTATACAATAAAAAAGATGAAGCAAATCCAACAAAATGCTAAACACTGTCAGTACTAATGGGGTGACAGGAAATAGTTGTTTGTCACGTTATGCTCTGTTCTTTTTCATATTTAAAAAAAAAATTCCCGGACTTCCCTGGTGGCACCAGGGTTAAGAATCCACCTGCCGGGCTTCCCTGGTGGTGCAGTAGTTGAGAATCCACCTGCCAATGCAGGGGACATGGGTTCGAGCCCTGGTCCAGGAAGATCCCACATACCACGGAGCAACTAAGCCTGTGCACCGCAACTACTGAGCCTGCACTCTAGAGCCCGCAAGCCACAACTACTGAGCCCACATGCCACAACTACTGAAGCCCACACACCCAGAGCCCATGCTCTACAACAAGAGAAGCCACCACAATGAGAAGCCTGCGCTCCACAACGAAGAACAGTCCCCGCTTGCTGCAACTAGAGAAAGCCTGCATGCCGCAATGAAGACCCAACGCAGCAAAAAATAAATAAATAAATTTATTAAACACAGTTTGAGTACTCTGTGGATTTAAAAAAAAAAATCCTTCTTCCCACACAAATAAGTCCAGCTGATATTTTACAAAGTTCCAAGAACAATTCAATAAAAGGAATACTCTTTGACCAACAGTGCTGGAGTAATTAGATACCTATAGGGAAAAAAATTTGAACATCAACCTAAATCTTACACCTTATACAAAAGTTCATTCAAAATGGATCACAGACTTAAATTAAATGTAAAACATAAACTTATAAAAATTTTAGGAAACAAAACGTAGAAAAATCTTTGGATTCTAGGGCTAGGCAATGTGTTCTTAGACTTGACACCAAGAGCATGATCCGTACAAGGAATAACTGTTAAAGGAACTTCATCAAAATAAACTTCTGCTTCACAAGAGACCCAGAAAAGGATGAAAAAAAAAGCTACAGACTGGAAGAAAATATTCGCAAACCATGTATCCAACAAAGAACCAGTACCTAGAATATAAAGAACTCTCAAATCCCAACAGTTTAAAAAAAAATCCAAATAGAAAATGGGCAAAAGACATTTTACAAAGAGAATATACAGATGGCAAAGAAGCACATGAAAAGATGCTCAATATCATTAGATAGTAGGAAAATGTACATTAAAACCACAATTCTAATTTTAATTTAGGGATCTCATCACACACCTATCAGAACAGCTAAAATAAAAACTAGTGACAACACTGAACAATGGTGAGGATGCAAAGAAAATGCATCATTCATATATTGCTGGGAGGAATGCAGAAGGGTACAGCCACTCTGGAAAAGAGCTGGGCAGTTTTTCATAAAGCTAAACACATAGTTACCATATGACCTATCAATCCCACTCTTGGACATTTATCCCAGAAAAATAGAAACTATTTTCACACAAAACCTCGACACAAATGTTCAGAGCAGCTTTAATTATAATAGAGACTGGAAACAACCCAGATGTCCTTCAACAGGTAAATGGTTAATTGGTTAACAGTTTGTACTGTGGTTCATCCATACCATGGAATATTACTCAGCAATAAAAAGGAACAAACTTGATACAAATAACAACTTGGGTGAATCTCCCGAGAATTCTACTGAGTGAAAAAAGGCAATCCCAAAAGTTTACACATAGCATGATTCCATTTATATAATAACATTCTTAAAATGATAAAATTATAGTAATGGAGAATTGATTAGTGGTTGCAGGGGCTAGGGATGGGGAGGGGTGGAATGGAGGTATGTGGTTATGGAATTCTGTATCTTGACTGCAGTTATGTATACACAAACTTACCTGTGTGATAAAAATTGTAAAGAACTAAATACATACACACACACTGAAACTGGGGAAATCTGAATAAGATTGGTGGATTGTATCAAGATCCTGGTTGTGATACTATATTAAACTTCTGGGAGATGTTACCGTGGGATAGCTGTGGAAAGGGTACACATGATCTCTATTATTTCTTACAAATGCATGTGAATCTACAATCATCTCATAATAAAGTTAAAATTTAAAGTTGAATTTTTAAAAATCCTTTGAAAGGATGGTATAGGGGAGAAAAAAAAGGGAAAGAAAGTCTCTTGGTCCACGGGCATCCTGGACAGCAGTGAATACTCTATCTACTTCTTAATCTAGAATTCCATGGGAAACAGTTTGTTCTGTGTAAGTAGTTCTACTGGAACTTGGTGTAAGACAGGGGCCTGAAGATGTTGAGGATTCTGGTTTCTAGTTCCTGAAGTGGGACGTTTTCATTGATTCAATAAATAAAGAGGCAAGATTGGGAAGTCCTTCCATAGGACTAGGACATATTCTCTGATTATAACCCGACAGCTGGCTTGGGTGGTGCAAGGAGCACAATCCAAACCCACTTTTTTAATGTAGGGAAGGGGAACCATTGTAGAAATGACACCTCAAGGACCCCTCAGTAGAAGCACCCAGAGCAGGGTCAGAAATACCCAGGACAAGTGTGCATCCTCTGCACTGGCTGGGAAAAAGACTGGATACATACAAGGGTCTTGAGCTGGTAGGGGTGAAACAGAGCTGTGTGGGAGAGAAGAATACTCTCCCCACATGATATATACTCTGCTTTCTCTCTCTCTTTTTTATTTCTTATTTTCCTTTGCATTCTTGTTCTGCTTATTGATTTTTTTTTCTCAATTGCTTCTTCTCTCTTACTTCCCTTATTTGTTTCCTAACTCATTATTTTCCCTCTTTTTCTTTTCCTTTTCCCTCTTTCCTCACTCCCTGCATACCTTCTTTACAGCACACTAACTAAGCTGGACAGGAATTACAAGGGGAAAGAGGTACTCACAGAATCACGGATTCCTAAAACATTTAAGCTACAAAAGAGTAAGTAGATATCAGTGAGTCTAATATCAAATACTACACACAGGAAAACTGAGGTGCACAGAAGAGAAATAACTTGGGTAAGTTACAGAGGGTATTTCTGGCTAAGCTGGAACTTGAGCCTGGGACCCACTGGGGAGAGCTTCCTTAATTTTCTTTTTTTTTTTTTTAAGATTTTTTTTTTTTGATATGGACCATTTTTAAAGTCTTTATTGAATTTGGTACAATATTGCTTCTGTTTTACGTTTGGATTTTTGGCTGCGAGGCATATGGGATCTTAGCTCCCTGACCAGGGAACGAACCTGCAACCCCCTGCATTGGAAGGCAAAGTCCTAACCACTGGACCGCCAGGGAAGTCCCTGAGCTTCCTTAATTTTCAACAAACAGTCTCAAAACTTGGAGAAAAAGAAGCTTTTGCAACAGCCAATGAAAACATGGTAAGATAAATGACAGCAGCAGTAAGGGAAATGATCCATGCTCTATTGCCAACAATAGTTATCAAGTGGTTATAAACCAGTTACAGAATTCAGGTAGAAGGAAAATCCCACAAGGCTGAATTCCTAAGAGGCAACTCCTTTCTCTTACTGACTGTGGATTATCTTAAATGGACCAGTACCCCTCCCCAGAAAGTAATGTAATACTATAAACGCTGTAGGGAGAAACTGCCCAAATGAAAGGACCAGAGATCAAATCGACAGCCTACATTTTGAGCCTACATTTTTGTTTTTTTCCTAAAAACACTTGCATATCAGGGAAATATCAAAAAATGTATCCATTAGTACACAGTTCCTCCACTGGGACCAAAGACCTTCAGAAATTTCACAGTATACACTGTTGGAAACAAGCACCAAGAGTTGCCTCTTTCTGGATGAGAGAAACTATCATCTAAGTGAGAGTGAGGCTCCTAACACAAGGAAAAGCCTCTGTTAAGGAAGTGAGGTGTGGAAGGAGGGGTACCAATGCATGCCACAGCATCCTGGAAAGTGATCGCTGGCCCAAACTTTTCCTACTTACATGGAACAGTGGAAAGTGCCAACAGGGTTCTCACGACGGATGTCTTCATACTCCTCATATATCCCCCGCTTTTGCCTGGTGCTAACATAGTCCATCAACTCTTGGATGGTCATGGCATGGGGACCTGGGACATGCACTGAGTCCCAGTCTAAGGTCGGAGGGAGGGAGAACAGGATGATCTCATCGAAGGGATCTGGGTGGCCGTTCATCTGGGATAGAAACTGGAAATTCCAAGTGGCGAGGTCAATTTTGACGTACCCACCCAGGTTTTCTGGAAGGCACTCCCTGGGCAGGTGCTGGGTGACTTCAGATGTCTTTAATATCTGAATCTGGAAAGCCAGAAAGAACCACGTGAGTATGTGGGGAGGGAGGGGAACAAAAAGATAAAGAACAAAAGTGCTTTGGAGAATGATATGAGATTTGCTTGAAATACCTGGTAAACTTAGAAAAGGAGTAGACTGAATTTCATCTGCTTGGGAATGAAGTCCTACGAATTTCCCAGAAAAGGTTTGACTTCCCACAATGTATAGCAAATTCATTCCTGGAATTAGGGGCCCTGTTATAAACCTTATATAAACGTAGGTATAGTGAACCAAGGCTTTATACTATTTACAAGGCTTTCCAGTACCATCTCATGTGGGTATTCGCCTTTTTGACTACTAAGAATGCATGGGAAGTGGTTATTTTTGTCAACCCCATACTAAGGCAATCAATTCTAAGCCTGTTGGCTTGTGTTTTACTCACAGCTTGGTACGGACATTCTCAAAGATAGGTTTCCGTGAAAGCAAGACAAGGCCAGCCTCCCAGAGGCTGGGTAGCCCAGGAAAAATGCTAGAGAAGTAATTGTAATACTTAATTCCTCTCTCTGCTTGGACACAGCCATACTGGACCAAATTAGCCTAGTTGGTTCTTTTTGGAATCTGTGTGGAATGGGAATGTTTGCCTTGCTTGCTGTTGCCTCTTCCTGGAATGCTGCTTCCTGGAATGCCCTCTTTTCCTCTTTGGCCTCTTCAAGGACGAGCTTATAGCTCAACCTCTTCTGTGAAGCCCTCCCTGACAGTCTGAGATAACATTCTCCTCTATGTTTCTCAGAGCCACAGTTCTCTGAACATGTCTGTGTCCCCTTTCAGGACCATAAGCTCCTCAGGAATAAGCGCTATCTTACTCAACTTCTAATTCCCAGGGTCCAGAGCCTGGACTGTAAAGGTGCTCAAAATATTCTGAGTTCATACATGCATGTATATACTTGTATATAATTCAAGTGTTAAGAACTTGCCTAAGGAGTCCTCTCAAAGAGTTATCTTAGGAAAGAAATCTCCTACTCTGGGGTCACTAGGTCACTAAGTAGCTTCCGCAGAATCAAACACCTTTAGTTTCCCCTCTCCAACCCAAGTCGCCTCAGCTACAAAGATCTGTATTGTTATTATTCATATAATCTCATACTAAAAAAAAAACCCTCTGATAATATTTTACAACATTATTATCTTATTCTATTATACCAATGTTTCATATACCCTTTCTTTCAAGGGTGAGAAATGAATGAGTAAATGACTGAAACCATAATCTTTCCATCCTGGAATACTCAGTGGATGATAATAGAATCAAGATAATTTTAGACAATGCTTTTGAAGTTGGGAAGCAACAAGCTGTTTTAAGAGAAAATGCCAGGAATAAAGTAAAAGAGAGATTGAGAGTCTCCTCCACCACCGTGGTGGTCAAGGGGACTGAATATTTCCGGTTGAACAAATTCAAACACCAGTTCAACTGATGTAATTATATTAGAAGTTGTTAAATATTAAAAGCCTGTAGAGCCACAGGACTAAATTTTGGAAGTAGTAGCTATCTCTGAGTCACTCATGGGACACATTCCTTCGATACTATCTGCATGCAAGGTGCTACATACAGGGGAAGTGCCCAAACTATGTCCAGGTCCTAACTCCAAGGAACTTGTACAGTAAGAAAGGCAGCCTATACTGGGCTGAGTAAAGAATAAAGCAGAGAATATAAGTGAACACACTAACAGAAGCAGAAAGAGAAACAAGCCAGGAAGGTTTTTTGAAGGTAGAAAATTAATTGGCAGGTTTCAGCAGTAGAGATGGAAATGTATCTATCCCACCCCCAAATAAAATTAAGTTAGCTTCCTTTACCCTCTCCCGGACTTTGTCCTTCAGAAGGAGGCTGATGATGGAATAGGGCACTCGGAACCATATGGGTGCTCCCACAATCAGCACTTTCTTCAAACGAGCTGGAAAAGCTCCCTGCGGAGAACAATACAAGAATTTATAAATACCAGTTAGGGCACTGCAACAGTGCCTAATGGGACCTTTGACTGTTCAAGTACAAAGTTTAGGTTTTTTGCTCTTCTCACCATTCTTAACCCAGCAGGGGGAGTCTATAGCTTAATTCAGGTTTCACTTAGTAGCTAGAGAAAAAGTGGTTAAAAAGAAAGAAATGGAAGCAACCTAAATGCCCATCAACAGAGGAATGGATAAAGAAGATGTGGTACGTATATATATATATAATGGAATATTACTCAGCCATAAAAAAAACAAAATAATGCCATTTGCAGCAACATGGATGAACCTAGAGATTGTCATACTGAGTGAAGTAAGTCAGACACAAAAATACAAATATCATATATCGCTTATATGTGGAATCTACAAAAAGTGTACAAATGAACTTATTTACAAAACAGAAGTAGAGTCACGGATGTAGAAAACAAACTTATGGTTACCAGGGGATGAAGCGGGGAGAGGGATAAATTGGGAGATTGGTATTGATATATACACACTACTATATAGAAAATAGATAATAAGAACCTGCTGTATAGCACAGGGAACTCTATACTCTGTAATGGCCTATATGGGAAATGAATACAAAAAAAAAAAAGAGTGTACATACGTAGATATATCAATATAACTGATTTGTACACCTGAAACTAACACAACATTGTAAATCAACTAAACTCCAATAAAAATTTTTTAAATTGATTTACCTTTAATTGTAATCATGTTATGGAGAAACAGAGAAGAACAAAAGTTTGGCCTGGGACACCTCAGAATTATAGGTGAGTGTGCTGGAATCTGCACATTTAAATGCATGGGCTTTGAGTTATTTGATCTGGACCCATTTAATGACAGAGAAAGACTTCAGGACTTGTAGTTACATTAGTAAGAGATACCCTAAGATTCTCAAGTCTTCCGGCAGATCTGAAAGAGGAATCTCAAAGGAAACTTTGATAACAGATGGATATCTCCTTACCATTTTTTCCCGTGATTATATTTCCCTGATCACATGAGTTCTCTATGATTTTTATTGTCAGCACAATGCTGCATTTTCAGAGAAAATCTTATTTGTGAAGCAAATAAATAAAATAAAAAATAAAAGTAACAATGTTATGTTGTCAATATAAGCTTTATGGATCAAAACTACTCTGATTTTTCTTGTCAGCATACATGTGTGCATCCTTAAGTTCTGATTATTAAAACTTTAAGGAACAACTAGATCACGAATAAAATGAACATGAAACATTTCTCATAATCTTTCCTTTATTCTGATATCTGTGTGCTTATAATCATTGATTTTCCACTCATCTCTTCATCTATTTACGTATTCATTCATTCAATCAATCAATATGATCTAGCGGGCACAAGGGCAAATGAGGTCTAAAAGAAAAGAGACACCCTGATCTGCACAAGGCATAAGAATGAAAAATTATTCCTTCTTAATCCATAGCTCTTAGTTTCATTTAGTTTCTCAATATTTCAGCACTTCTCATAGGCAGGGACACTGAATAATACTGGTATTCTAACTGGAAAGAAATTATTCCCAGTTAGATTATAATAGTAGTTTTAAAAAATATTTTTACTGGGCTTCCCTGGTGGCGCAGTGGTTGAGAGTCCGCCTGCCAATGCAGGGGACATGGGTTCGTGCCCCGGTCTGGGAAGATCCCACATGCCGCAGAGCGGCTGGGCCCGTGAGCCATGGCCGCTGAGCCTGCGCGTCCGGAGCCTGTGCTCCGCAACGGGAGAGGCCGCAACAGTGAGAGGCCCGTGTACCGCAAAAAAAAAAAAAAAAAAAAAAAAAAATTATTTATTTATTTTTGGCTGCTCTGTTTCTTCATTGTGGCACGCAGCCTTCTCTAGTTGTGCTGTGCGGGCTCCAGAGTGCACAGGCTCAGTAGTTGTGGCACATAGGCTCTCTAGTTATGGCACGTGGGCTCTCTAGTGGCATGCAGGCTTAGTTGCCCTGCGGCACATGGGATCTTAGCTCTTCCACCAGGGATTGAACCCACGTCCCCTGCAGCGGAAGTCAGATCCTTAACCACTGGACCACCAGGGCAGTCGCCACTATAATAGTATTTTTTTTTTTTTGGCTGTGTTAGGTCTTTGTTGCTGCGTGGAGGCTTTCTCTAGTTGCAGTGAGCGGGGGCAACTCTTCGTTGTGGTGCACAGGCTTATCATTGCAGTGGCTTCTCTTGTTGTGGAGCACAGGCTCTAGGCGCACAGGCTTCAGTAGTTGTGGCACACGGGCTCAGTAGTTGTGGCTCGCGGGCTCCAGAGCGCAGGCCCAGCCGCCACGGCGCACAGGCCCAGTTGCTCTGCGGCATGTGGGATCTTCCCGGATCAGGGCTCAAACCCGTGTCCCCTGCATTGGCAGGCGGATTCTTAACCACTGCGCCACCAGGGAAGTCCCTATAATAGTATTTTAAAGTATTATAATAGCATTTTAAAGTACAAAAGATAAATATAAATTATAATAGTATTTTAAAGTATAAAAGGTAAATATGAAAAAATTAGCCACCCTATAAATAATAATCAACATAAAAGTATAATGGTAAAAAGCCTCTGGTTTATAATAGCACTTGTGCACACAAGCACCATCTCCTTCCCTGTCTCTCTCCCCCTGTAAGTCACTGGTCATACAAAAAAGATGATTTATCCTTGGTGTCTGCTACGTTTATACATACATATATAGGTATACATTTTTTTAGCCTAGGAATATATGTCACAAGAAACATGTAAGACACATAATTTTAAAATCTTATTGAAAGACATAACAAAAGACTTTAAAAAAATCCATAAAACAAAACATAGCATTCCTGGACAGGAGAAGATGATGCTGTAAAGATGTCAATTCTCCAATTAATTCATTATATCCAAATTAAATCCCAAAGTGTTTTATCTTCCAGAACTTGACTGAATGACTCTAACATTCATCTAATCAAAAGATGATGATTTTTTAAAATATTTTCTCATCAGATTTATAATTTTGAGTAAGTGGTTATCTCTGGGGAATGGCACTGGGGTGTGTGAGGGAGTGGTCAGAGACTTTTCCTTGAATTACTTTTTAATTGCTTTTATAATTTATAAAAACTAGTTATAAAGTTTGTTTTTAGTATGCATGTTATATATCAGTAAATATTTAAATAAAAACACATGAAAGCGCATGTAAAAGAATAAAAGTGCAAAAAGGTCAAAACAACTTTTAGAAATAAAAGAATACAGGGAAGCTTGTTGTATAAGATATTAAACTTTATTATAAGGCTACAATAAATTAAAAAGTGAATATGTTGGTCTTGATGCCTAGATCAACAGAACAGGGAGTCCAGAAATAGACATACTTACCATATGGAAATTAAGTATAAGATAAAGGTGTTATCCCAAATGAGTAGGGAAATAAATGTATTAGTTAACAAATGTTGCCAGGACAGCTATTTGAAAACAAATTATTTTGTCCATAATATTATGTACCATATATAATATGATATATTATTAAATATACTACATGTAATATAGTATATTAAAACGATAATGAAAAATTAAGAAAACATAGTAGTATGACAAAAGACACCATAAAGTTGAACAAATTATAAACTGCAAAAATGCTGGTAACACATACTTAACAATACTCTTAATATTCTTAATAACAAGTCTTGTAAATCAATGAGACAAACACTTCAATAGAAAAATCGGTAAGGACTTCCCTGGTGGCACAGTGGTTAACAATCCACCTGCCAATGCAGGGGACATGGGCTCAAGCCCTGCTCTGGGAAGATCCCACATGCTGCGGAGCAGCTAAGCCTGTGCGCCACAACTACTGAGCCTGCACTTTAGAGCCCGTGTGCCAGAACTACTGAAGCCCGCGTGCCTACAGCCCATGTTCCGCAACAAGAGAAGCCACCGCTATGAGCAGCCCGCATACCACAACAAAGAGTAGCCCCCACTCGCCGCAACTAGAGAAAGCCCACGCACAGCAACAAAGACCCAACGCAGCCAAAATTTAATTAATTAATTTTAAAAAATCTGAAGTATGAGACTGTGCATTAAACTTCTACTTACAACTTTCATGAGAATGAGGATGTTAGGGGACTATATCTAAAATTTTACCTGCTCCCAATGACAGAGCAGTAAGTCACTAAGAAAAACATGATATGGATTTTAAGGCAACCAAACTTTTATTTCATTCTCTTTGAATTTATATAGCAAAACAACAACAAAACATCCATAGTAGTTTCATTATTTTGAACCAGATAAAGGAGGACACATTAACAGCAAAAGAACATTTGAAAAAAAAAAAAGATACTACAATGTTATTATTTAAAGGAGTTCAAACAACAAAAAAAAGGATGTTATTATTTTAGAACTTCTAAATTCAAAAAAAGAGCAAAGGGAGGTGGGGTTCCCAGACTCTGTCTGGAGGAAGCGAGACTGCACCCGCTCAGGCAGTCAGAGGGAAGGGGACGGGACCAGCGGGCGGGCAGGCGGACTCGCCCTCTCGGTGACTGCACCAATCGGGTGTGCCCTACCTGCCTGCAAGTGCCCCTGGATGAAGCCGTACCGTGTGTCCTGACCAGGTCTTGGTGCTCCGGCCGGGTGTCAGGCCTGTGCCTCTGAGGTAGGAGAGCCGAGTTCAGGACACTGGTCCACCAGAGACCTCCTGGCTCCCAGGAGGCGAAAGCTCTCCCAGAGATCTCCATCTAAATGCTAAGACCCAGCAAGCTACAGTGCTGGACACCCTATGCCAAACAACTAACAAGACAGGAACACAATCCCACCCATTAGCAGAGAGGCTGCCTAAAATCATAATAAGGTCATAGACACCCCAAAACACAGTACCGGACGCAGTCCCGCCAACCAGAAAGACAAGATCCAGCCTCACCCACCAGAACACAGGCACCAGTCCCCTCCACCAGGAAGCCTACACAACCCACCAAAACAACCTTAGCCACTGGGGGCACACACCAAAAACAACGGGAACTACGAACCTGCAGCCTGTGAAAAGGAGATACCAAACACAGTAAGTTAAGCAAAATGAGAAGACAGAGAAACACACAGCAGATGAAGGAGCAAGGTAAAAACCCTACAGACCAAACAAATGAAGAGGAAACAGGCAGTCTACCTGAAAAAGACTTCACAATAATGACAGTAAAGATGATCAAAAATCCTGGAAATAGAATGGAGAAAATACAAGAAATGTTTAACAAGGACCTAAAAGAACTAAAGAGCAAACAAACAATGATGAACAACACAATAAATGAAATTTAAAATTCTCTAGAAGGAATCAATAGCAGAATAACAGAGGCAGAAGAACGGATAAGTGACCTGGAAGATAAAATAGTGGAAATAACTACCACAGAGCAGAATGAAGAAAAAAGAATGAAAAGAATTGAGGACAGTCTCAGAGACCTCTGGGACAACATTAAACACACCAACATTCGAATTATAGGGATCCCGGAAGAAGAGGAGAAAAAGAAAGGGACTGAGAAAATATTTGAACAGATTATAGTTGAAAATTTCCCTAATATAGGAAAGGAAATATTCAATCAAGCCCAGGAAGCACAGAGAGTCCCATACAGGATAAATCCAAGGAGAAACACGCCAAGACACATATTAATCAAACTATCAAAAATTAAATACAAAGAAAGAATATTAAAAGCAGCAAGGGAAAAAAAACAAATAACACACAAGGGAATCCCCATTAGGTAACAGCTGATCTTTCAGCAGGAACTCTGCAAGCCAGAAGGGAGTGGCAGGACATATTTAAAGTGATGAAAGAGAAAAACCTACAACCAAGATTACTCTAGGCAGCAAGGATCTCATTCAGATTCGACAGAGAAATTAAAACCTTTACAGACAAGCAAAAGCTAAGAGAATTCAGCACCGCCAAACCAGCTTTACAAAAAAAGCTAAAGGAACTTCTCTAGGCAAGAAACACAAGAGAAGGTAAAGACCTACAATAACAAACCCAAAACAATTAAGAAAATGGTAACAGGAACATACATATTGATTAACTACCTTAAATGTAAATGGATTAAATGCTCCAACCAAAAAGACACAGACTGGCTGAATAGATACAGAAACAAGACCGATAAATATGCTGTCTACAAGAGACCCACTTCAGACCTAGGGACACATACAGACTGAAAGTGAGGGGATGGAAAAAGATATTCCATGCAAATGGAAAATCAAAAGAAAGCTGGAGTAGCAATTCTCATATCAGACAAAAGAGACTTTAAAATAAAGACTATTACAAGAGACAAAGAAGGACAGTACATAATGATCAAAGGATCAATCCAAGAAGAAGATATAACAATTGTAAATATTTATGCACCCAACATAGGAGCACCTAAATACATAAGGCAAATGCTAACAGTCATAAAAGGGGAAATCAACAGTAACACAATCACAGTAGGGGACGTTAACACTCCACTTTCACCAATGGACAGATAATCCAAAATGAAAATAAATAAGGAAACACAAGCTTTAAATGATACATTAAACAAGATGGACTTAATTGACATTTATAGGACATTCCATCCAAAAACAACACAATACACTTTCTTCTCAAGTGCTCATGGAACATTCTCCAGGATAGATCGTATCTTGGGTCACAAATCAAGTCTTGGTAAATTTAAGAAAACTGAAATCGCATCAAGTATCTTTTCCGACCACAACTCTATGAGACTGGATATCAATTACAGGAAAAAAAATCTGTAAAAAATACAAACACATGGAGGCTACACAGTACACTACTAAATAACCAAGAGATAACTGAAGAAATCAAAGAAGAAATTTAAAAATACCTAGAAACAAATGACAATGAAAACACAACAACCCAAAACCTATGGGATGCAGAAAAAGCAGATCTAAGAGGGAAGTTTATAGCAATACAAGAAACAAGAAATATCTCAAATAAACAAACTAACCTTACACCTAAAGCAATTAGAGAAAGAAGAACAAAACAAATCCCACAGTTAGCAGAAGGAAAGAAATCATAAAGATCAGAGCAGAAATAAATGAAAAAGACATGAAGGAAACAATAGCAAAGATCAAAACAACTAAAAGCTGGTTCTTTGAGAAGATAAACAAAATTGATAAACCATTAGCCAGACTCATCAAGAAAAAAGGGAGAGGACTCAAATCAATAGAATTAGAAATGAAAAAGGAGAAGTAACCATTGACACTGCAGAAATACAAAGGATCATGAGAGATTACTACAAGCAACTATATGCCAGTAAAATGAACAACCTGGAAGAAATGGACAAATTCTTAGAAAAGCACAACCTTCCGAGACTGAACCAGGAAGAAATAGAAAATACAAACAGACCAATCACAAGCACTGAAATTGAGACTGTGATTAAAAATCTTCCAACAAACAAAAGCCTAGGACCAGGTGGCTTCACAGGCGAATTCTATCAAACATTTAGAGAAGAGCTAACACCTATCCTTCTCAAACTCTTCCAAAATATAGCAGAGGGAGGAACACTCCCAAACTCATTCTACGAGGCCACCATCACCCTGATACCAAAACCAGACAAAGATGTCACAAAGAAAGAAAACTACAGGCCAATATCACTGATGAACATAGAGGCAAAAATCCTCAACAAAACAGTAGAAAACAGAATCCAACAGCACATTAAAAGGATCATACACCATGATCAAGTGGGGTTTACCTCAGGAATGCAAGGATTCTTCAATATACGCAAATCAATCAGTGTGATAAACCATATCAACAAATTGAAGGAGAAAAACCATATGATCAACTCAATAGATGCAGAAAAAGCTTTTGACAAAATTCAACACCCATTTATGATAAAAACCCTCCAGTAAGCAGGCATAGAGGGAACTTACCTCAACATAATAAAGGCTATATATGACAAACCCACAGCCAACATTGTTCTCTATGGTGAAAAACTGAAACCATTTCCTCTAAGATCAGGAAGAAGACAAGGTTGTCCACTCTCACCACTATTATTCAACATAGTTTTGGAAGTTTTAGTCACAGCAATCAGAGAAGAAAAAGAAATAAAAGGAATCCAAATCGGAAAAGAAGAAGTAAAGCTGTCACTGTTTGCAGATGACATGATACTGTACGTAGAGAATGCTAAACATGCTACCAGAAAACTACTAGAGCTAATCAATGAATTTGGTAAAGTAGCAGGATACAAAATTAATGCACAGAAATCTCTTGCATTCCTATACACTAAGAACGAAAGATCAGAAACAGAAATTAAGGAAACACTCCCATTTACCATTGCAACAAAAAGAATAAAATGCCTAGGAATAAACCTACCTAAGGAGACAAAAGACCTGTATGCAGAAAACTATAAGACACTGATGAAAGAAATTAAAAATTATACGAACAGATGGAGAGATGTACCATGTTATTGGATTGGAAGACTCAACATTGTGAAAATAACTATACTACCCAAAGCAAGCTACAGATTCAATGCAATCCTTATCAAACTACCAATGGCATTTTTCATAGAACTAGAACAAAAGATTTCACAATTTGTATGGAAACACAAAAGATGCCGAATAGCCAATGCAATCTTGAGAAAGAAAAACGGAGCTGGAGGAATCAGGTTCCCTGACTTCAGACTATACTACAAAGCTACAGTAAATCAAGACAATATGGTACTGGCACAAAAACAAGAAATTTAGATCAATGGAACAGGATAGAAAGCCCAGAGATAAACCCATGCACATATGGTCACCTTATTTTTGATAAAGGAGGCAAGAATATACAATGGAGAAAAGCCAGCCTCTTCCATAAGTGGTGCTGGGAAAACTGGACAGCTGCATGTAAAAGAGTGAAATTAGAACACTCCCTAACACCATACACAAAAATAAACTCAAAATGGATTAGAGACCTAAATGTAAGACCAGACACTATAAAACTCTAAGAGGAAAACATAAGCAGAACACTCTATGACATAAATCACAGCAAGATCCTTTTTGACCCACCTCCTAGATAATGGAAATAAAAACAACAATAAACAAATGGGACCTTATGAAACTTAAAAGCTTTTGCACAGCAAAGGAAAACATAAACAAGACGAAAAGACAACCCTCAGAGTGGGAGAAAATATTTGCAAATGAAGTAACTGACAAAGGATTAATCTCTAAAATTTATAAGCAGCTCATGTAGCTCAGTATCAAAAAAACAAACAATCCAATCCAAAAATGGGCAGAAGACCTAAACAGGCATTCCTCCAAGATATACAGACTGCCAACAAAGAAGATATACAGACTGCCAACAAACACATGAAAGGATGTTCAACATCATTTATCTTTAGAGAAATGCAAATCAAAACAACAATGAGGTAACACCTCACACCAGTCAGAATGGCCATCAAAAAATCTACAAACAATAAATGCTGGAGAGGGTACGGAGAAAAGGGAACCCTCTTGCACTGTTGGTGGGAATGTAAATTGGTACAGCCACTATGGAGAGCAGTATGGAGGTTCCTTAAGAAACTAAAAATAGAACTACCATACGACCCAGCCATCCCATTACTGGGCATATATCCTGAGAAAACCATAATTCAAAAAGAGTCACATACCACAATGTTCATTGCAGCTCTAGTTACAATAGCCAGGACATGGAAGCAACTTAAGTGTCTATCGACAGATGAATGGATAAAGAAGATGTGGCACATATATACAATGGAATATTACTCAGCCATACAAAGAAATGAAATTGAGTTATTTGTAGTGAGGTGGATGGACCTAGAGTCTGTCACACAGAATGAAGTAAGTCAGAAAAAGAAAAACAAATACTGTATGCTAACACATATATATGGAATCCAAAAAAAAAAAAAAAAAAGGTTCTGAAAAACCTAGGGGCAGGATAGGAATAAAGATGCAGACATCGATCCTTTTGTAGTTCATAAGTGTGATGACTGGGTGTTCATGCGCTTGTGTGACATGTGCCTCCTTCCAACCTTGTGGCACATTACCCGTCTGACATGAAAAAAAAAAGATGCAGACATAGAGAATGGGCTTGAGGACATGGGGAGGGGGAAGGGTAAGCTGGGACAAAGTGAGAGAGTGGCATGGACGTATATACACTAACAAATGTAAAACAGATAGCTAGTGGGAAGCAGCCACATAGCTCAGCGAGATCAGCTCGGTGCCCTGTGACCACCTAGAGGGGTGGGATAGTGAGGGTGGGAGGGAGACGCAAGAGGGAGGAGATATGGGGATATATGTATATGTACAGCTGATTCACTTTGCTATAAAGCAGAAACTAACACACCATTGTAAAGCAATTATACTCCAATAAAGATGTTAAAAAAAAGAAAAAAAGAGAAAATTTATGGAATGCTGTACTGGGATGGCTGAAGGAAATAGATACCCGTATTTCTTGGTGACAGTGTAAATTTTTTTTCCACTTTTATGGAGGGTAACCTAGTAATGTATAAGAGAGATTAAGAATATTCATAATCTTTAGCCAAATAATCCATGTCTTAGAAATACCTTCTTAAAATAATTTAAAAGAAAAAGCTTAAATGATCATAATAGTATTATTTAAACCTGAAAACAATATGAATAATACAGAAAGATGGTTAGATGATTAAACTGTCTGTGATATATTAACTTACCAGGTTATTGTGACTCTGTTAAAACAGAAACAGAAAGCCTATTTTGTGGAAAGGAGGGACTATTTAGTATGCAAAACTGGAAAAAAATTAGCTATCCATATGGAAAAAAAAGTCAGATTCCTACATCTCATACCATACTCAAAAATCAACTCCAGATGGATTAAGGTCTTAAATGACAAAAACAAAATTTTAAATTTTTAAAAGAAAATAGCTTCTCAAAAAGTTAAACATAGAACTACCACATGATCCAACAATTCCACTTTTAGGCATATACACAAAAGAACTTAAAGCAAGGACTGAAACAGATGCTGTAACACCAATGTTCATAGCACCATTATTCACAATAGCCAAAAAGTGGAAAGAACCCAACGGTTTGACAGATGAATGGATTAACAACACGTGGTATATACATACAATAAAATATTATTCAGCCTTAAAAAGGAATGAAATTCTGATACATGTTACAATATGGATGAATCTTAAAAATATTATGCTAAGTGATCAGACACAAAGGACAAATGCTGCATGATTCCACTTACATGAGGACCTAGAATAGGCAAATTCATAGCGACAGAAAGTAGAATAAAGGTTACCAGGGGCTGGGGGGCAGGGTGGGGATATATTGATTAACGGGCACAGAGTTTCTGTTTGGGATGATGAATAGTTTTGAAAATGGACAGTGGTGATGGGTTGCATTGTGAATGTACTTAATGCTACTGAATTGTACACTTAAAATGGTTAAAATGGTAAATTTTGTTATGTATATTTTACCACAATAAAAAAAATCACTAAAAACATTAATACACATGGTGGAATCAGTGGTACAGCAGTAAAATAAAATAAAATAGCTAATTAATTTTTTCTGACTTTGGAATAGGGAAGGATTTACAATGCAAAACATATTAAGAAGAAAATAAAATACAGACTCATTTAATCATACTAAAACTAAGAACTTATGTTAGTCAAAAGGACTGTATAAAAAGTGAAAAAACAAGCTATAAACTGAGACAGTGTATGTATATACATATACACACACACAGAGAAATAGATTAGTACAAAACTACATAAATGGATGATAGGAAAATAGGTAAAAGCCATAAACAGGCACTTTGCAGCAGAAGAAAACATATATGGCCAATAAATATATGAAGGGATACTTAACCTCACTAATAAGAGAGAGGTAAGTTATACCACAAGATACCATTTTATACCCACTCGATTGGGAAAAATTAAGAAGTGTGACATTATCATGTATTGGAGAGGATGTGGAAATTTTACACATGGCAGGTGGGTACAACCACTTAGGAAAACAATTAAACACTATCTTATAAAACTGAATCTTCCCAGACCTTACGACCCAGTAATTCTACTCCTAGATGTATGCTCTAGAGCATGCATTTTCTTTTCTCTTCTTTTCTTTTTTTAATATTTATTTATTTATTTTGGCTGCACCAGGTCTTAGTTTTGGCATGCAGGATCCTTTGTTGTGGCATGTGGGTTCATAGTTGTGGCATGCGGGCTTCTTAGTTGCAGCATGTGCACTCTTAGTTGCGGTATGCATGCGGGATCTAGTTCCCCAACCAGGGATCAAACTCGGGCCCCCAGCAGTGGAAGTGCGGAGTCCTAATCACTGGACCACCAGGGAATTCCCCTAGAGCATGCATTTTCAATAGAGGTGATATCACACCCAAGGGGGTGAAATTATTCTGAGGAGAGTGGGGAATGGGAAAAACAACCCAAACATACACACTCTTTTTGTGCATAAAGCATAGATATATGTTCAGTACATCAAGATACATATATTAATACATTCAGTACATCAAGATATATACATTATATCTGTGGTATTAAAATTTCATTAGAAGAACAACAACTGGGGGTGGGGGGAGTCTAAAAAAGACTCCTTAGTGAGGCAATAATGAAAAAATGGTTGAGAAACACTGCCCTAGAGATATTCTTGCACATATGCACCAGAAGACATGTATAAAAATGTTCATAGCAGCATTGTTCACAATAGCAAAAATCAGAAAATGACCCAAAGAGCCATCAAAAGAAGTAGATAAATAAACTGGTGTATTCATCAATGGATGAGGAATTAAAAGGTATAAATCCTTCACCCATCAATAAAAAGGAATGAATCAAAGCTAAATGCCACAATAGGAATTTTAGTAATACAATCACAAGTGAAGTCCCAGAAAACAACATGCAGTATAGTACTCTCTTTATATAATTTCTGTTGTAAAGCTGTAATAGTAAATAAACACTTCTAAACATCTAGTTCCACAGTACTCCCAAGTGAGGTCCTGGAACAAAGACTGCACAGACTCCTACAGGACTTCCCTGGTGGTCCAGTGGTTAAGACTCTGCGCTGCCAATGCAGGGGGCATGGGTTCAATACGTGGTGGGGGAACTAAGATCCCACATGCCACACAGTTTGGCCAAAAAAAAAAAAAAAAAGACTACACAGACTCCTCGATCAATGTTTTTCCAACTGCAGGTTGTCACTCAGTGGGTCCTGAAATCAATTTAGTAGGTTATGACTAACATTTTTAAAATGTTATAGAACAGAATAATCAAAATGATTGTACAGAGTAAAAGTAAAGCTTGTTTTGTGAAACTTTTTGTTTTATAAATATGTACACACACATACATACACCTGTATGCTCAAATTCTGAAATCTAAACAGCTCTGAAAGCCACTAGTTTCTTTTGTAAGTTTGGTGCAAAAATTCATGGGACAGCAAAATCTGACCTGAAATCCCATAAGCTATTTATAACCTTTGTTCTTCTCCAAAGGTTATGATATGAATAATACATTTCATTGCAGAAATATTTGATATTAAAGTGACATACAGACCATATTATCTTTTAAAGTTCAAAATATTAAATAATATCTCTGAACCTAAGAGTTTGAGGTAAGAGATTAAGAACCTATCTATGTATATAACTTTACATGTATATGTATAGTTAGTGTACATATATTGATATTATTGTACACTAAGTTGCAATGTAAAACATATTTCTGACTAGGTTGAGACAAAAAGTCTGCAAGTTACTGGTTAGGTGACATTTTTCATAGACAATGGCCATACCTAGGCTTCATTAATTCTTATTCTACAAAACTCCCGGAAAGAGGGCTTCCCTGGTGGCACAGTGGTTGAGAGTCCACCTGCTGATGCAGGGGACACGGGTTCGTGCCCCTGTCCGGGAAGATCCCACATGCCGTGAAGCGGCTAGGCCCGTGAGCCATGGCCGCTGAGCCTGCGCGTCCGGAGCCTGTGCTCCGCAATGGGAGAGGCCACAACAGTGAGAGGCCCACGTACCGCAAAAAAAAAAAAAACTCCCGGAAAGAGACATCCCACCTTTATGACTCAGTGTTCCTGTGTATTTTATTTTAATTCCTCCCACTTTACTTTTAAGATTGTTTCTTGTTCTGAGGAAGCAGATATTGGTCATCATTTACAGGTGACCTTTAAACTGAACACAATGTCTGAAGTTTACATCATTCCTAAATCTCATAAAGAATAGAAAAAAGTCACCCTAACCATTGAAGGGGGGTTGAAAGGGCCATTTCACAGCCTTACCTTCAGCAAGTTTAGGACTTTCTTGCCAAGATCCAGCTCAAAGTTGGCATAATTAGAACCGCACATGTCATAGATAAACACCAGTCCATTCCTCTGAGTTTCAAAGCTGTAAAGCAACCATTGAATGAAAACATTTATAAGTAATAAGATGGATGAGGTAAATTGAAAACCTGGGTCAAAACAAAGACACAGAGAATGTGGGACACATCTGGGACTGAAATAATTGCCTTCCTGAACTGGCCTGAACTTTTGTGACTGGCCTTACAAGAAGAATTTATAATAAGAAATATATTTGGTCTTTGACCCTGTTTCCTGGCAAACTTCCTAAAACTTAGAATTTCCAGGAGTGCGAGGAAGGCATCCATTGCTATATTGATTAGGTGACTTTTAGAATGCCCTTAGATCATCTAAGGATGGGGGCTGGTTGCCAGAGGAACCAACCACATGACTAGAAAGGGTTGGGAGTTGGGACTTCCAGTCCCATTCCCCCCACACACACTCAGGAAGGGTTGTGGGGCTGGAGATTGAGCTCAGTCACCAATGGCCAATGATTTAATCAATCATGCCTTGTAATGAATGAAGCCTCCACAAAATACCAAAAGGATGAGATTTGGAGAATTTCCACGTTGATGAACTTGGAAATTGGTAACCTATTAAAGTATAACATTTGAGTCTGTGAACCGTTCTAGCAAATTAATCGAACCCAAGGAGGGGGCATTGGAACCTCTGATCTATGGTCAGAAGCAGAGGTGACAACCTGGACTTGCCACTGGAGTCTGAAGGGGGCAGGGGACAGTCTTTTAGGACTGAGCCTTTAACCTGTGTGATCTGAGGCTATCTCCAGGTACATAGTGTCAGAGTTGAAATGAACTGCAGAACACCCAGTTTATGGGGGAGAATTGCTTGGTGGTATGGAGGGAATACCCCACATGTTGGAATTGGAATTATACTTATTGATGCATATTTATCCAGATTCATCAAGTACCAAACTCACAGGCTGAGAATGTTCCAGAGCATCTAGGTTATCAAAGTTTGAACTGTTTCCTCCTATATCTCTGAATCTGCCTATCCAAATTCTATACCATTCTATGTTCAACTCAAAAGCTTCCTCTTCTATGAAGGTGCCCCTGATAATTGTCACCAAATGTACTACCATCCTTCACCCACTTGAAGCCCCATAAATCTTTCTGTGGATTTTTCTTGTGGCTCTTAATGTACTCCCACCTTGTGTAGCCATCTGAGTCTCTCCTAGAGGGCCCAAACAAAAGTTTACCTCATAACCCTCAACAGTCCCCAGCACAGTCCTTGCAAACAGATACATAATAAATGGTCACAGATTTTTAATTCAGTGGGCTACAGCCCATCACTAAAAAAATACTTTAGGCCCATAGAAAACTGTAAAGCAAAATTCTAAGCTCAATGATGGTGTATCTGTCTCTTATGACTTTAATGGAGGAAGAGAATAAACCCACAAATGGCTTTGGAAGGCATGTTAAAAAGTAGATTAAGAGGTGGTGAGCCTATTCCCAGATTGAGGTTAGGAACATGTGAAGATACAAAAAGTATTACTCAATCCCATCTTCTTAATTCCTAAAGATTTCTCAAAGCTGCACTCTTCCACCAAGCCCGATCCTTACTGCTCCTGATCTGCACACCTAAATCGTTGTTCAGAATAAATTATTTGATTGGACTACTCACTGATGATAGCAACAGTGTTCACATTTATTTACAATTGAGAAAACTTTTTGACACAAAACACATTCTTGAAATCAGAAGTCTCAATGTTATTTTGTATCTGTATTTTTTTTTTGCATCACCTCCTGGAAGCCTCCGTATCTTCATCCTTTCAACAGAATACAAGGCGGAAGCACCTACCCATGAAGCAGCATTTCAAAAATCTCTTAAGTAGGGCTTCCCTGGTGGCGCAGTGGTTAAGAATCCGCCTGCCAATGCAAGGGGCAAGGGTTCAAGCCCTGGTCCGGGAAGTTCCCACATGCCACGGAGTAATGAAGCCCGTGCGCCACAACTACTGAGTCTGCGCTCTAGAGCCCGCGAGCCACAACTACGGACGCCCGCATGCCTAGAGTCTGTGCTCCGCAACAAGAGAAGCCAACGCAATGAGAAGCCCACATACCGCAACGAAGAGTATCCACCACTCTCCGCAACTAGAGAAAGCCCGCATGCAGCAAGGAAAACCCAATGCAGCCAAAAATAAATTAATTAATTTAAAAAATCTCTGAAGTAGACCCAAGTTTCTCCAGCAGACTTAATTTCAAATGGCCCTTAACATGATAAAGTGAGTGCTAAATCTTGTCTCCTTTTTTCATGACCCCAGAGAGACTGATTCACCAAGATCAAAGATTCTGTTCAATGAGTGGCACAGTCATTGAGTAGACTATCCAGATCTAGAGACTTCCCTTTTCTCCACAAGCTCAACAGGGGCCAAACTCAAAGAATTACAGGTTTTCCCCTCACAGCTCCAGCCTGCGGCAGGACACTAAAACAAAGAGAAGTCAGTGCCAGGGGAAATAGAATTTAATAAAAAGAAGCTATGGTGCATAATGATGCAGGTTCTATATTCATAGACCTGAAATTGCTCATCCTTTGAAGGCACATGAAATAAATACAAATGCAATAGCATTTTCACTTTTCTGGGTACAGAAGATGAGGTTTACAATAATAGCGCTAGTTCCCTACTAAGAATAATTGCTTCCCTACCCTATTGAGTTTGATTCCCGAGCTAGGATGTTACTGGGAACACCAAGATTACCACAGTCCCTGACATTTGTTTCAAAATAATCTAGGGTAAAGGGGTGGGTGAGGGGCTTTCAATGAAACAAGATTGGTTACAGATCACTTTGAAGAAGATGAATGAAAGGCATGTGAAAGTTGACGACACCACTTCCTCTCCACCATGGAGATTTGGGAATTTCCCATTATATAATGTTGAAAAGAAGGTTCCCTGCCCTCCTGGAGCTTACCATCTACCGGTAGATGAAAAAAACATTCATATAAGACAAATGACATCATAAGGCCATGTATAATTAAATATGAAATGATTGGTATTAATAATAACTGCGATTAAAGTCAAAGTAAAAAGAATTTTATGACAAGTTGGAGTGGTGAGGGAACCAGTCACAGAAGTTGGGCCTTAAAGAAAGGGGAAGATTAAGTGAAGAGGAAGGGTTTCCTCCTCTTCCATTCTGGTTCACGGTAACAAAGGAAAACAAGAACTTCTATTCATTAGTAAGAATATTTCATTCAGAAAAAAAAAGGGTTCACACTGGGCTTCCCTGGTGGCGCAGTGGTTGAGAGTCCGCCTGCCGATGCAGGGGACGCAGGTTCGTGCCCCGGTCCAGGAAGATCCCACATGCCGCGGAGCGGCTAGGCCCGTGAGCCATGGCCGCTGAGCCTGCGCATCCGGAGCCTGTGCTCCGCAACGGGAGAGACCACAACAGTGAGAGGCCCGCGTACCACAAAAAAAAAAAAAAAAAAAAAAGGTTCACATTTACTTACCTTACATGCAACCTCTGAATAATGAGGAGTCACTGAGGGTTTTTAAGAAAGGGATGGACATCACGAGAACAAAGTTTTAATTACATTTACCTGTGTGGTATTCCTATGGGATTCAATACTCACACTAGAAAAAGCAAGCTTTGGCCACTGTCATGCCTACACAAGAGCTCCGACTCTCTAAGCTGCTCAAAGAGGAAGGCAATGCTAAATTTTCTGGTAAAAGAGCCTTCCATTCATTCCCGAGCTAAAGAAACATTTCAAAGGGAACTATACTCTAGAAATTATGCCTGAAGACCAAGCATAAGAAAGAAGAACTGAGAAATTCCACATTTCTGACTGGCTGCTGACCGCTGGCCCTCTCTCCTTAGTAACTTCTCTTTTTCAGAATAATGCTGTGTGTGTGGTTTGGATATATCTCTCACCG
Organism: Tursiops truncatus; assembly: GCF_011762595.2. Lineage (NCBI taxonomy): Eukaryota > Metazoa > Chordata > Mammalia > Artiodactyla > Delphinidae > Tursiops > Tursiops truncatus. The sequence continues at coordinate 116,396,069 of NC_047035.1, forward strand.
AACACCACCAGCAGAAGCTAAGTATATGAAAGTATTAACATTAACAAGGCAGCAACAAGTGAACTAGACAGAGAGCCCCGCTTCAGACAATCCTTTGGCTATTCCCATCCTCTAAGTCCAGAAGTATGACTGAAGTGCACAGTTGTCTCTCACTATCTCTGGTCTTAGCCCTCGATATATCACATCTAACCCAGAGGACCAGCCAATGACATTGAGAGCAATAACAAACTGTAAATGGCAAGCACCAAGGAAAATAGAAAGTAAAAGTGGAAGACAACATAGTAGGGTACAAATAGCTCTGACCAAGAGTGAAGAAACCAGGACCTTAGACCAGCTGGATCAATATGTGATGACTGTAAAAGAGCCACAAAACTTCTTGGGGCTTCAGTTTCTCTGTCTATAGAACAGTGATGATACTACTTACGTAAGAGCAGGGAGGGAGACATGACCTGAGTTGGTTCTTTTGGCTTATGCACCTATTTATAAAAATGATTTTGCTTAACTTATACTCTTGGACTCCTCTCTCCTGAATGTTGAGTCTCAAAATCCTCTGCATTATTCCTGTTTTACAGACAAAGAAACTGAGGTCCCACAGCGTCTTCAACATCAGGGGAGATTGATCGGAAAGAACCAGCACAGGTCATCTCACCTTCACTCCCTTTCAATAACGTCATTCTCAATACACTAAGAATTGCTAGTTAACTAGCTTTCTCAGCTTCTGTTACCCTGAAATACAGCCAAGCAGGTCAAGATGCAGAATACCCATCATCTGCATAGTACCTGGAAACATGCCAAGCCCTAAAGACATGGAATGTTTTCCATTCATAGCACTGCCCAGGGCACATTCTAGGAGCATAGTGAATGCACTGCTGAGTTTAATCAAATCAAACAGTGTCACTTTCCCATCTGGATGTAGAACACCCAAAAGATAATTTCCATGCTCACCTATCCACAGCTCTGTCTAGCAAGTAAAACAGAGCCTGAAGTACCACATGTTGGACTGACTTGTGGGGATGATGTAATCTGGCAGTGAAGAGGGCAATGGAGGCTCCTGTTGGGTCCCGAACATTCTAGAGCAAACAAAACAAGAAATATTTAGAAATCAAATAGAAAATCACAGAAATCACGAAGCCCTCTTATCCTGCACAAAGGTTTGTTATGAAGAGAACAGATGCTGATAATACTTCTCTGACTTGCATCAATTGCTCCAGAAAAGGAAGAAAGCTTTTTATCATCCCATGTCTGATTCTCAGCACCCCCTGGATTCCTTCCCCCTGTGGTAGCAAAAAACCACATTCTCTTACCTCTTCAATTACAGAGAAATTAAACAATGGTCTACACTGGCTGCCTAGCTAATTTTCCCAGGCAGGATAGCAAAGAAATAAGCAACAGGAGAAATCCATAGAATATAACAATGGTTTCTATACTCTGCCTTAAAAGTACTGCTGGATAGTTACTGGAAAGGCTGTGGTCTCTAAGTGGAGAGAGCTTGCATTAAATAAGGAAGGATGGACCTCTGACACATTTTATACCCATCCCAAAGGCCTTAACTAACCTTAATGGACCAGTGAAGAAACTTTTCTAAATGTACTGTACAACTGATTTTCAATTATTTCAATTATTACTGGAATAATTTTATGCCAAACTTCACATCTGCTCTCCACTGTTGAGACTCTCTGATTCAGGATAAGATATCTAGGAACAAAGTCCAAAGAGAACAGCTACACAAGAAAATAACAAGATACTACAAGAGGGGTTCATTAATACTCACTAAGATGGTGAATTTTCCACTAAGGATCTCAGAACGGAGAGGTTCCTCATGAGGTTTCAGCTTCACAATGCCCTCCTTCCTTCGTGTTTCCTGAAAATAAAAAAAGCAAGATGAATTAATATAAAAATACTGTACACCCATGACAGCTTTATGTAACCACCAAATCTCAGAGATAAGGGATTTTGGAAATCAGCTTACTGAATCATGAATTCCTTTGTAACCCCCCTCTAGGCCAACTGAGTGTTGTCAGAATTCTTGTCCAATGCCAGCTTATCAGCCCCTTCGGGCTTAGGTTTTTTCTTTGAATCAGTGAGAATCCTAACCCTGAAGACCAACCACTATATATCAATTATTACAGTGCAAGGTCAAAGCTCTTAAACATGCAGCAGCACTGATATTAAAATATGCACCCCAAACTGTCTGGAAACAGATATCCTAACACATCCTCCAGGCTTAGGCCTCTCCTGTCTTAAATAGGAGCCATCCCTCCCCTCAATATACTCTCCAACAACAGCTACCATGACCTCATTTTAATTCATCTTCACAGCCAGATTCTTTAAACTCATCCTCAGTTCCCTCACACTCATTCCACTGCACTCTCGTTTCCTCCCAAACTAACTATACCATCCAGAGCTCCTGCTCAATCCAATGGGCATTTTCAGTCCTCCTTCTACATGACAAGGGTGACTACTCACATTCTCTTTTTCCTGAGACATTCTCTATTTTTGACTAAAAAAAAAAAAATACTCTCTTGGTTTTTCTATTTCTTCAGCTATTCCTTCTAAGTCTCTTGTGGGCTTTTTTTCATTCATTTGTTCACTCATTTCACTCACTGACTCATTCATTCATTCTGTCAGTATTTGTTGAGCAACTATTATGTGCCAGGCACTCAGCTAAGTGCTAAGAACACTCTGGTGAATAAAACAAACTAGGTCTTTGTTTATATTCTTCCCCAATTCATCCCTAAAATCAAATTCAAACGCCTTCAGAGGCAAGGCAGCAAGTGAAGACAGTATGAGTGCTGGAGTCACAGGAGAGTGCATGCCTTACATAAAGCATTCAAACTTAACTTTAAAAAACAACACTGGACCAAAGAAAGCAAAAGGTCTGAAATGAAGTTCTGCCCTACACATCTCCCTATTCCTCACACTCTCCCAGGATGACCTCACCCATTCTCATGGCTCCAATATTCACCTCCAATATTCTACTTTGGTCACTCTGAAATCACTACTTCCAGTCCAGCCTTCTTTTCCCAACCCTAGACTCACATCCCAACTGCTTAGAGGACATGTCTATTTGGATATCCCATTGGCACTTCAACCTTAACACGGCCAAACTGAACTCATGACCTACTCTCTCCACGTACCTGTACCCATTCAGTGTCTCTTAATTAGTGAATGCCACCACCATTTACCACCCTGCCACCCAAGTCAGAGACCTGGAATTCTCCACTTCCCTTGCCTCACACTAGTTTAATAAGCAATTCTGTCCTATCAATTTTACTTCTAGAATCTGACCACTTTTTCTCTATCTCCCTGACACTACATTTAATGACACCACAATCATCTCTCTCCTAGTAAGTACAACAGCCTTATAATTGGTCTGTCTCCAGTATAGCCCTTCTGGTCCATCCTCTAAATCACAGTGAAAATAATCTTTCAGAAAGCAAATCTGATCAAGGCATTCTGTTGTTTATACTTTCAATGAATTTCTCTGCCCTTAAGAAAAAGCAGATACTCTCTGATCTGGCCTTGTTTACCTGCTGCTCAATCTCTTGCCATGCCCCCTTCTCGCACTCAGCATTTCTGATCAGCTCAATTTGTCTCCTGCCACTAGGCATCTGAACTTGCTGTTCTCTCTGCCATACTCCCCTACTGTCTGATTCCTACTCATTCTTCTACTTTTAATTTAGAAGTCATTTCCTTCAGGAAAGCTTCCTTGACCCTCTTAATTAAATGTGCTTTCCACAGAACCCAGTACTGTCGTATCATAACATTTCTATAATTGTTTATTTACTCTCTTTCTAAATAGTAATCTCTGCACTGGGAACATAGTAGATATACAATAAATATCTGTTGAATAAATGAATGAATATTGAACAAGATGACCCACAAAATGGGTGTAAGTGAGCTTTAGTTTTAAGCTCTTAAATTAATCCTAGTGCCTCTTATCTCAGTCTTTTTTTTTTTTTTTAAATTTATTTAGGGAGCTTCTAAGTATCTTCAGAAGGATTTTCTCACTCCAAGGTAGGGTTCTTAGATACCGATCCACTTTTTTTTAATGGGAGTGGGGAGAACCACTGTTTGTGCAGACTGTGGCAGAAACAACAGCAACATAGAGAACCCAGGTGCCACATGGCAGGTCCATCCCTGAGGTACATACTCTGTAGGAGTGAAACAACTCTATGGCACGGAGCACATCAAACTTCCGGGCCATGAGGAACTTGACGGCCACATTCCAAGAGAGGGGGGAAACGTTGTACTGAACTGTCCACTTGTTAATCTCTTCAAGAAACTGCTTGGTGGCCTGTTTGACAAAGAAAGTAAAGATAGTTATTAGAGAATATATTTACAGAAACAAAAAAATAAGCAAGAAAAAAAATAAACTTTCCCCAAGCAAGTTTGAACCCAAAGTTTACTAGACGGAACAGGGAAAACAAAAGTTGGAAACAGATCTGAAACCAGAAATTGTTAAATTTCATACAACTCAATGAGGCCAGAAGCCAGAGCCAGGTACAGAGAGCAGGGCTTAGCACAGGAATGTATGAAGAAATATAATGAGGGGAAGATCAAGGCTCCCAAATATGATGCAAATTACTGGCCCCAAAGCAAAAAAAAAAAAAAAAAACCCAGCAGAGTTTGTTTTTTGTTGTTGTTGTTTTTTAAAGCTAAAAAAAAAAAGTGGATGGGCCCTCTGAAGAGTTATTGCCTAACGCACAGTGTAGTATAGCAGTCTCAGCTGCTGTTTTGGCCCCGTGAGCCAGTCACACAAAGTAAAACAATCAGAAAATGGTTTTAGTTCTGAAATTAGCAATACTGTTGAGAGCAGCAAAATGATTAGAAGAATTTAACAAATGTAAAGGCCAACTGCTCTTCGCACTGACTGACCCACAGGACCTCTTTGTGCTTCATATGGCAGCCCCCAAAACTGGACACCAGTGCCCAGAGGGTCATTAACAGCTCCTCTGGATAGTGGTTTGGGAGAGGGGTGTGAGGGTAGAGAACCTACTACTGGGGGAGGAGTGGGAATTTTCATTTTTACTGTTTAATCCCAAGCTGACAAGATGCCTATTTCCATAATTATTCCTATCTCTTGATTAATCCATGCTCTTTTATACTCTCTCACCCTATTTCTCCTTACATTTTAACCAGTCTCCGCTCTAACCAAACCACCCTTCTGTTTCTTCATTTTAGAATAGGATTTTTTTGCATGCATTTTCTAAATTGCTAAACGTTTTCTGCACGGCTATTTTTTCCCTTCCAATCAGAGACGTTTCTCACTTATTGGTCCAAAATGTGATCAACTTGATGAGAATTCTGAAATTTAATTGATCAACCAACCAACCCCTCAGTTAAGATGTATTTATTAAACTATTGTGGGGACTTCCCTGGTGGTCCAGTCAGTAGGACTCTGCGTTCCCAATGCAGAGGGCCTGGGTTCGATGCCTGGTCAGAGAACTAGATCCCACGTGCATGCCACAACTAAGAGTCCACATGCCGCAATGAAGATCCCGCCTGTCGCAATGAAGATCCGGCGCAGCCAAAATAAATAAATATTTTTTAAAAAATAAACTATTGTGTATTTAACTATTTGTTAATATCTGTGCTACATATAAGGAATACAAAAATGAGGTTTGTTTCAAGAGGTGTAAGATCAACCTACTATGTGACCGTGGTCTCTAATATTTCTTTACTTTTTAAAAATATTTGTTTATTTATTTATTTTGGCTGCACCGGGTCTTAGTTGCAGTACACGGGATCTTTTTTCGTTGCGGTATGTGGGATCTTTTTTTAGTTGTGGCATGGGGGCTTCTCAGTTGCAGCACATGAACTCTTAGTTGTGGCATGCGAACTCTTAGTTGCGGCATGCATGCGGGATCTAGTTCCCCGACCAGGGATTGAACCCAGGCCCCCTGTATTGGGAGCAGGGAGTCTTACCCACTGAACCACCAGGGAAGTCCCAGTCTCTAATTTTTCAATTCAAAAACAGGGGAGAGGACTTCCCCGGTGGTCCACTGGTTAAGACTCCACGCTTCCACTGCAGGGGGCATGGGTTTGATCCCTGGTCTGGGAAGTTCCACATGCCACATGGTGTGGCCAAAAAAAAAAAAAAAAACAGGGGAGAAAGGGTAACAGGAATGACCTACTTCAGAGTCTTGGCAACAAGTCCTACCTTGCAAATACAATCCAAATTGCTACATACGTGTTTAAATAACTAGCAAACTAGAATCCCAGGAGGGTCAGCAGTACCTCATATAACAGAGCACCTGATTCATTCCCCCAATTTCTAGGAAAGGATAAAGGCACTTTACAAACCAGGGTAAAATCTAAGAGGCCTGGGGCTGCACCTGAGCTTTAGAACCCTCCAACTGAGGCAACATACCTCACATCAACTGGAAAAGGAGAGAACCAGCAAAACTAATCAGGCAAAGTGCATAAAGAGAGCCAAGAAATAAAGGCTATGAAGAAAAGCTTTCAGACAATCACTTTGGCCCAGAACCAGTTACAGTCAGACCAGAGAAATGAGTCCCAGAGAAGACAACAGGACAAACTTAGAATGCTCCACCAGAAAACAGTTGGAGTTGCCTCTGTGGGGTGAGTGGCCAGCATCAGAATGAGGAAAGACGGAAGGGAAAAGAAGCCGGCACAGAAAGATCCCAGAAACAAAAGTGCGGCAAGTCCGGAAGTTCCTAGGAGATTTTGTAAAGGCTATTTGTTTAATTAACATATCATCTTCTCAAGCCAGCTCTCTCCTGGGCATCTCTGAAGCTGCCTGTAGAGTAAAACACCAGAATAACAGAATATCTTTTTCCCCTTTTTCTAATAAAAACAATCAAAAGACAAAACAATATGCAGGTGGGAGGGGGAAATATAGTTAAATGACCAGGAGGTGATATGAAATCCAACTATTAAGATGATTTTTCATTTCTTATAAATAAGCCACACCCCAACAAGAGTCACACAGGTTTCACACACTTCCTTCCAGGTACATATTGGCTTCCTTCTCATTAAACTCAGTTCCTTCAAGGTTCTTAATGTCCTGTAGCTCCCAAGAGCTGCTGCCTTGAGCTGACCTCTGTCCCCCGCTGGTCAGGATGTTGTTCTTGGCTTTAAGCATGGGAACAATTCCTCCAGATTTGGCAGGACTAGGCCTTGCATGAAGAGAGTCCAGTGTACTATAAACAGTGATGTGATATTTACGGATACAAATACACTCATATCGCCTGCTATGTTCAGCCTCATTCTCTCTCTCCTGCATGCCCATTCCTCTGGTCAAAGAGATGAGCCTCTTAGACAAGCTAGAAAGATGGTCTCATCTTCCACAGCCCCTCTCTAAACAGTTCATCAGGTCTCTCCCTCCGTCTACACAAGGGTTTGGCACAGCCACGAAGTACAGACCAATTTGTGGTTCTGTTTGTTACCAGAAAAACAAGCCCCAGATATTTTAATGAGCGATACACTCTTCAGAAGGGATCACTGAAATTCCTGAAATTAATATTCAGTGTATTTCCTGGTGAAAGAAAGAATGAGCCAAATGGTTAAGTCACAGCTTACAAAATACTTCAGATCAAGGTGAATAATTTGAAGCTATCTAGGCTTATGAGTAATCACAAGTTGTTCACACCTGGCAACAAAGGCGTGGTCACAGTTCAAACAGCTTTGGTCTTCCTTTGGGAAAAGGTCCGAACTGATGTACAGAAAAACTAACATTATCACTTACAACCCTTCTCAACCAGCTTGTTAGGTATGGGTAAGATTTGTTACAGCATAGTCAAAGCTTACTGTAATTACATACTTCTCCCACAATCATGTTTAAATTGATAAAAACAAGTTTCTTGACTAAGAAACCAGAGAACCACTATAAAATGGCTGAGAAATCTGTCAGTTAAGTGATTACACCCTGGACACTATCTACTGGTGTTGTATGGTATAGGAGAGAATAAAACCAACAACATAATCTTCATGTTATATTAAGCTCCCAAGAGCAGCTATAATTTTCAGATGAACTCTAGGCAAGGGGCCAGCAACCCAAAAGGTCCAGAAGAATGGGCTGGCACCCTTGGTTCCACAGTTAGTACCTAAAATTCTGTATTCCAAGACAATGTGGGCAAGAGTGAAACCTATTCTTGAAATAAAGTCCTGGGATGTCAGCCATCTAACCACCAAGAAACAAGTCTAGCAGTGTAGTGGGTTTGGGAGTCAGAAAGAACCCATCCTCTCACTCACTCCTGTATGATCTGGGCAAGTCACTTAACCTCTCTGAGCCTCTATTTCTTCATGAAAAGATAAGGCTTGAACAAGACAACAGATAAGAAGCATTCACCACACTACCTGGCACTTGGTAGGCAGTCTCTGAATGGATGTTCATTCTTTCTTCTTTTTTTTTTTTTAATTTATTTATTTTTGGCTGCATTGGGTCTTCGTTGCTGTTCGCGGGCTTTCTCTAGTTGCAGAGAGAGGTGGCTACTCTTTGTTGAGGTGCGTGGGCTTCTCATTGCAGTGGCTTCTCTTGTTGCAGAGCACGGGCTCTAGGCGCACAGGCTTCAGTAGTTGTGGCTCGCGCGCTCTAGAGCACAGGCTCAGTAGTTGTGGCGCACAGGCTTTGTTGCTCCACAGCATGTGGGATCTTCCTGGGCCAGGGCTCGAACCCATGTCCCCTGCATTGGCAGGTGGATTCTTAACCACTGCGCCACCAGGGAAGCCCATTCTCTTTTTTTCTTAACTCCAGTCATTTCACACTAAAACTTCTTTCAACAGAGAGTTCCTCAAAATCAAGTGACCTTTGTTGTTTCTCTTTAGCCTGTAGCAATTCAATCTCTCTAATCCATTTTATCCAAAAGCATAAATTTAAATTAGAAACTTCCAGTATGTGTTAAACTGTAATACAAAAGTCTCTAAAGAATCAACTTATCCTCATTCAGGGCTCTGTGGCAACATAGGAAAAGCTAGGTCCAGAAGTTATTTATACCCCATAGCACAGGGAGATCAGCTTGGTGCTTTGTGACCGCCTGGAGGGGTGGGATAGGCAGGGTGGGAGGGAGGGAGATGCAAGAGGGAAGAGATATGGGAACATATGTATACGTATAACTGATTCACTTTGTTATAAAGCAGAAACTAACACACCATCGTAAAGCAATTATACTCCAATAAAGATATAAAAACAAACAAACAAACAAAAAGAAGTATTTATACCCTTGCTCCCAACTCTCAATGCTTTTGTCCCTACACTGGCAGCTCTGGAGATTAACACTGCCATCCTGAGCACTAATCCTTTTTAACAGCATCAAACTGACTTGAGAGTATTTCTCATCATAATAAAGGAACAATTTTGCTCAGGACAAACACCATGCAAAAAATGCAATCAGTCACCCTGCACTGAATACCTAAATAAGGAAAGTGATTCAATATAAGAGTCAGTGTCTGCCTTTTAACAAATGTGAGGTTACCTCCGTATTTCAGCAAATATGCCATTTCCCCATTAATTTCAGTGACAGATGCATTAGTAAATTACCTTCCTCTTATGCCTGTTTTCCCACCTTTCCTTCATTGTGAATTTTCTTGTAATGTCTAGTAATCCCTTTAGTCCACATCAATCTGCCAGGAAACAGAATCTGAGCTAAAATACACTAGCTTGCTATAAGGCAGCAAGGTGAAGTTTGCTGAATTTTCAACCTAAAAACTACGCTCTTGGGACTTCCCTGGTGGTTGCAGTGGTTAAGAATCTGCCTGCCAATGCAGGGGACACAGGTTCAATCCCTGGTCCAGGAGAATCTCACATGCTGCGGAGCAACTAAGCCCGTGTGCCACAACTACTGAGCCTGCGCTCTGGAGCCTGCGAGCCACAACTACAGAGCCTGCATGTGCCGCAACTACTGAAGCCCGCGTGCCTAGAACCCATGCTCTGCAACAAGAGAAGCCACCACGATGAGAAGCCCGCGCACTGCAATGAAGAGTAGCCCCCGCTCCCCACTACTAGAGAAAGCCTGTGTGCAGCAATGAAGACCCAACACAGCCAAAAATAAAATTATTTTTTAATTAATTAATTAATTTTAAAAAGAGCCAGAGGCTTTCCTGGTGGTGCAGTGGTTAAGAATCCGCCTGCCAATGGAGGGGACATGGGTTCAGGCCCTGGTCTGGGAAGATCCCACATGCCACAGAGCAACTAAGCCCGTGCGCCACAACTACTGAGCCTGCGTGCCTAGAGCCCATGCTCCTCAACAAGAGAAGCCACCACAATGAGAAGCCCGCACACCGCAACAAAGAGTAGCCCCCGATCGCCGCAACTGGAGAAAGCCCATACACAGCAACAAAGATCCAACGCAGCCAAAAATAAAATAAATAAAATTAAAAAAAAAAAAAGAGCCAGTGCTGGGACTTTCCTGGTGGTCCAGTGGTAAAGAATCCGCCTTCCAATGCAGGGGACACGGGTTCGATCCCTGGTTAGGGAACTAAGATCCCATACACCAGGGGGACAACTAAAGCCCACATATCACAACTACTGAACTCGCGTGCCTCGACTAGAGCCCACATGCTGCAAATTACAGAGCCCTCATGCTCTGGAACCTGTGGGCCACAACTAGAGAACTACAGGCCACAACTAGAGAGAAGTCCACGCACCACAACAAAGAGCCCAAGCACCACAACGAAAAAAGGCACGCGGGTGCCTCAAAGAAGATTCCGCGTGCCACAACTAAGACCCGATGCAGCCTAAAATAAATAAAAGAGCCAGTGCTTGCTTTCTTTTTCTTTTATTATTATTTTATTGCCTTATATCTGAGGTTTACAACAGTGCTTGGCACTCAGCAAAAATACTTGAATAATTAATAACAAGTAAAGGATGGATAAGCAATTCTTCAAAGAAACTCAACTGGCCAATAAAGTTACAGAAAATATTCAACCTCATTAGTAATCATGGAAATGTAACTAAAACCAGCCAAGGTTCCCTTCCACCCCGCTCAATGCTACTACCTAGTGTTGGTGAGGGTTCAACAAAGGCACTCAAGCAGTCACTAAAAGACTATAAAAAACAGCATATTCTTTGACCCCGCAATTCCACTCCCAGAAAAATAACCCAGATCTGTGAACATTTTCATCAATAAGGATAATTAACAAAACAGTACAAATCACCTCAAAATATAAATTGGTGAAACAATGGTAGTACACAGAATGTAACATTAAGATGAAAAAATGCTCATTAAACATTAACACAGATCATTAACAAATAGGTAACAACAGAATCTCATTTTCATTTCTTAAAGTCTGAATACATAAAAATATGAAAATGTTTGCAGTAGTTATTACCACCACTAAGTGTTAAGATGAACACTCTGAAATCTTGGTGTTTTCCTGTATTTCCCCAGTTTTTCCTTACAATAAACATGCGTTACTTTTGTAGTCAGAAAAAAGGGGAGGGGAAGGTTTGGGAGTAAATTTGACAAATCAGTTTTGAAGTGCTGAGTCCCTAGCAAAGTATTCTCCCCCAAGACTGCCACCCTTAAACCTTAGTAACTCTGCTACTAATTCAAATCACTATAACAGTGGTGCTGTTTGGGCACCCAAACTTTAAATGAAGCTAGAGGTGGAGCAATATTAAATTCAGCACTTCTAACTGCTGGAGTAACCACTCTGCTCGATCCCAGCTCTACAACTTACTAGCTCTGTGCTGTTTCCTTATCTGTTAAAAGTGATGAGTACCCTGCTCATAGGAACGTTGAGGTTTAAATGAATTAATGTTTCATTGATAATAGAACCCAACATATGTAAGCCTTACATGTAAGAGCCAGTGCTTTCTTTTTTTAATTAATTATTTAATTTATTTATTTTTGGCCACATTGGGTCTTCGTTGCTGCGCGTGGGCTTTCTCTAGTTGCGGCGAGCAGGGGCTACTCTTCGTTGAGGTGCACAGGCTTCTCATTGCAGTGGCTTCTCTTGTTGCAGAGCACAGGCTCTAGGTGTGTGGGCTTCAGTAGTTGTGGCTTGCAGGCTCTAGAGCGCAGCCTCAGTAGTCATGGCACATGGGCTCTAGGCGTGTGGGCTTCAGTAGTTGTGGCTTGCAGGCTCTAGAGCGCAGGCTCAGTAGTCATGGCACACAGACTTAGTTGCTCTTCGACGTGTGGGATCTTTCCAGACCAGGGCTCGAACTCATGTCCCCTGCATTGGCAGGTGGATTCTTAACCACTGCGCCACCAGGGAAGTCCCCAGTGCTTTCTTAAATAGGGTTTTACTGCATCTTGGAAGGAAAAAGTTTTAAGAAAAACTTTCTGATTTTATTTCATAACTTCTGTTATGAAATAATGTAAGAAAATCTGTCAAAAAAAAAAAAAAAAAAAAGGAAGCGGTCAGCCAGCGGGTGCCTCCAGGACTGAACGGCTGAGGGTGGGCTGCCGTCAGTCTCTGCAGGCTGGGCCAGGCCTCCTGAGAGTCTAAGGTAGTCCACTGTGTATAAGCATTGGTGGTCCTACACAGGTCACCATGCAGAACGCCATGAGTTAGAAGCTGGGGGACGGAGGGCTTAGAGATGCTTGAGGGACATCCTTAACCTACATGAAATGTTGGAGGTTGAGGTGAAAAATATGGCTTTGATATCTTCATGGAAGACTGCATTATTTCAGGACTTCCCTGGTGGTCCAGTGATTAAGAATCCACCTTCCCATGCAGGGGATGTGGGTTCAATCCCTGGTCGGGGAACTAAGATCCCACATGCCTTGGGGCAACTAAGCCCACGCACTGCAAGTACTGAGCCCACGCGCCACAACTAGAGAGAAGACCATGTGTCACAACGAAACATCCTGCATGCTGCAATGAAGATCCCACATGCTGCAACTAAGACCCGACGCAGCCAAATAAATAAATAAATGTTTTTTTAAAAAAGACTGCATTATTTCAATCCTGAATCTGGTTCAGTTCCCTTATTGACTTATTACTATATTTTAAAATGTTTGTTTAATTAAAAAAAAAAAAGGAAAAGGTCAACCAAAAATCCCATCACCCTACAGCTGTTTTCATGTTTTTTTTTTTTTTTTTTTTTTTTTTTTTTTTTGCGGTACGCGGGCCTCTCACTGTTGTGGCCTCTCCCGCTGCGGAGCACAGGCTCCGGACGCGCAGGCTCAGCGGCCATGGCTCACGGGCCCAGCCGCTCCGCGGCATGTGGGATCTTCCCGGACCGGGGCACGAACCCGCGTCCCCTGCATCGGCAGGCGGACTCTCAACCACTGCGCCACCAGGGAAGCCCTGTTTTCATGTTTTAATCATTTAAAAGTGGACTTCCCTGGTGGCGCAGTGGTTAAGAATCCGCCTGCCAGTGCAGGGAACACAGGTTCGAGCCCTGGTCTGGGAAGATCCCACATGCCGCAGAGCAACTAAGCCAATGCGCCACAACTACTGAGCCTGCGCTCTAGAGCCCACGAGCCACAACTACTGAAGCCGGCACACCTAGAGCCCGTGCTCCGCAACAAGAGAAGCCACTGCAATGAGAAGCCCACGCATCGCAATGAAGAGTAGCCCCCGCTTGCCGCAACTACAGAAAGCCCGCGAACAGCAACGAAAACCCAACACAGCCAAAAATAAATAAATAAATTAATTTTAAAAAAATAATAATTTAAAAGTTAAAGTCAACAGAAAAATACTAATAGATATATACTTTTCTAAGTTTATGTCCCCACAACCACACACACCCCCCTCACACACACACACGCATCTTGGGGGAAGGGAAGAAGAAAGAGGGACTATTCAAGTAGACATTGTTTTAGTGCAGAGACTTGTTTCCTCTCTGGCAACCTTCCATGACTAGTAGCAGTAGTATCCCCCTTCAAGGCAAGAGCACAGCAGAGCTCTTTCAGGCATCCACTCATGTAGTCAGTCAAGCATTCACAAGTATTTGCTGAGGGCCTACTCTATGCTAAGCAGTACAGTAGCTGTTGAGGAGACATAATTTAGAGAGAGAAAGACCCATTCTGAGCAGGTTACAGTCATTTAAACACGGAGACATGTATAAATGGATCAGCATCATATAATTTGATAAGTTCTAAGACAGATCTATGAACAGAGTACTATGGGATTCAAACTCTCTACGAGAATTAAAAACAAATCTTTTTTTTTTTGGCAAATACATGAAATTTCCATTTTATTACAGTTTTATACCACATTAGTTCAAATGCATTTCTCTACAACTACTCCAACAGAGCTCCTCTAGAATTACTTCAGTCATCCTTAACATGTGACTTTACCAGACTTTGAATGTAAAATAAACATATAAAATTTCAAATTAGTAACTTTTAATTATGAATGGGATAAGAAATAAAGCCATCAGATGATGTCTGGGGCTATTAACTTCCAACAAGACACTTTGTTGAAATGTTTCTTCTGATACCCCAGGTATAAATGAGAACCTTCAAAAAACAAGGGAAGACCAAAGTACAATAAAGAAGCCTCTGCAGCTTAAGCCTCCCCTAGTCCTAAACCTCTGACAGAAGCCAGGCAAAGCATCTTTCGTGCAAATTAAGTGGGTGTCCAGTATTTCCATGTAGTTGGGCTTTCAGAGGCAGACACTCAAGCATATCACGAGGATACACCATCTTGGCTCTGGTTGTATTAATTATGCCTGAAGAGTTTAATACCCATCCAAGTCCAAAGGTGGAAGAACACATAAACGGGTATGGTAATCGGCAAGAGCAGACTGTAAAAGCACAGGCTGGTTGTGCTAGTGCAGCCCTGTGGGAAGTTTTCTTCCACAGAGGACGAGTATAACAGTCCTGCTGAAGAGACCAATGGAATAAGGACAGTCAACGCAGGAAGAGACAGAAACATTCTTTTCCTCCACTTATTACCCGTCACTCCGACTTTTTAAAAGGTGGATGGTATTTAGAAAATTTAGTTGTGTGTGTTGTTATTTTTAAGTATGATCTAATGCTGCTCCATTTCTTCTTGCTTCTTATTTTGATGTGTCATCCTGGCTGCCTGTGGTATCATATTAGGAATCCCATCAATAATTGGATAGGCTATTCCTAACTCTTCGTTAATCAATTCATTTGTCGATGCTTCATATCTGAGCAGCTTCTTGGAGAGCGGGCACACCAGGAACTCCAGCAGCGCTGGGTCGAAGGCGCGGGGAGGTTTCCTTGTCCTCTCGCTCTTGTCTGTGGACAACATGTGCAGATACCTCTGGGCGACCGCAGATGGCTGTGTACGTGTCCCCCACAGCGCTGAGGCGAGCCGGCCGCACACACCGCTCAGCATGTTCTGGCCAACAACAAATCTTTTTAAAAGAGTGCCTTGAAGGATGAATAGAAATTTGCCAGGAAGAGACAAGAATTCTCTTTAGAGAAAACAAAATGTGTAAAGGCAGAGTCATGAAAGAACAGGGATTACTGGGGGATACAGTGTAGCCAGTGTGTCCAGTGTATATGACAGAGAATGGTGGGATATGAGCTGACATGGAGGCTGAGCCACACAGGAAAGGCCCATGATCCTATACACATGAAGGACTCAACAGAGACTTTTTTTTTTTTCTGGCTGTGTTGGGTCTTTGTTTCTGCACGCGGGCTTTCTCTACTTGCAACGAGCAGGGGCTACTCTTCGTTGCGGTACAGGGTCTTCTCATTGCGGTGGCATCCCTTTGTTGCGGAGCACAGGCTCTAGGCACGTAGGCTTCAGTAGTGCAGCGTGTGGGCTCAGTAGTTGTGGCACACGGGCTTAGATGCTCCGCGGCATGTGGGATCTTCCCGGACCAGGGCTCAAACCCATGTCCCCTGCACTGGCAGGCAGATTCTTAACCACTGCACCACCAGGGAAGTCCCTTAACAGAGATTTTTAAGAGAAGGTATGAAATACATTTAGTCTTCCTCTCCCAGCTAAAAATGACTCTGCCAGCAGTGGGGAAGCCAGACTAGAAGGAAAAAATCTAGCAGCAGGGAGGGAAGTTCCTAGCACTGTGCCTGGCATTAATAAATATCTCTAATAATATCTAATAAATATGTATGAATGAATAATGAACAACAGAGCTCTAAAGAACATTAACATTTAGAGGGCAGAGGAGGAAAAACCAAGGAACTTTTAAGATTCACTTTTAGAAGTACTAGTGACCACTGAGCATCAAAGAAATGTGAATGAAAAAACAAGAGTTGTCAAATATCCCCTACACACACACAAAAAAAATACCTACAGGCTCAGATGGTTTTTATGCCATATTCTATTAAACCTTCATGGTCCAGATAACTCTGATGTTGTAGAAAGAGTAGTTTAACAGAGGACAAATACATCATAACCAAAGAGGGCTTATCCTAGGAATGAAAAGACAGTTTAACCTAGGGACATCTACCAACACAATTTTCTATATTACCAGATACTAAAGAAGAAAACGTATATAACCGTCTCAACAGATGCT
Source organism: Tursiops truncatus (assembly GCF_011762595.2). Taxonomy (NCBI): domain Eukaryota; kingdom Metazoa; phylum Chordata; class Mammalia; order Artiodactyla; family Delphinidae; genus Tursiops; species Tursiops truncatus. Next base: position 116,412,441 of record NC_047035.1, read on the forward strand.
GAAAATGCACTGAATAAAATTCAACACCCATTATGACTTTGTTTAAAAATGAGCAAACTAGGGACCTTCCCTGGTGGCGCAGTGGTTAAGAATCCGCCTGCCAATGCAGGGGACACAGGTTCAATCCCTAGTCCGGGAAGATCCCACTTACTGTGGAACAACTGGGCCCATGCGCCACAACTACTGAGCCTGTGCTCTAGAGCCTACAAACCACAACTACTGAACCCACGTGCCACAACTACTGAAGCCCGCGCGCCTAGAGCCTGTGCTCCACAACAAGAGAAGCCGCCACAATGAGAAGCCCTCAAGGAAGAGTTGCACCTCAAGGAAGAGTTGCCTCTACCGGCTACAACCAGAGAATAGCCCGCACGCAGCAAGGAAAACCCAAAGCACCCAAAAATAAAAAAGAATAAATAATAATTTTTAAAAGAATGCTGAGTCCAGATAACCATGAAGGAAGGCTTAACACCATCCTCCTGATGAAACCACATGGGACTGGTTCTGAAATTCGAGACTCTTCCATCTATTACATCAAGCATTGTGCAAGAACCAAAAAGAATGAAAGCTAACTGCTATTAAAGGATTAACATAACAATGGGAACTGAATAGCAGGAAACCCAAAATAGGACTGACCAAGTGAAGCTTCCCATAAGAGTCCAAAGCTTCAAGCCATACTGAAGGGCCGGAGCTAATTCAGCCATTAAACATGAAAAGCTCCTCAGTGTTAATAACTTCCTACCAGGGGAAGTGAAGTCCTAGGGTTTATCAGCACTCCACCAGCCAAGTGTGAAGACCCCAGACCAGGAACAGCTGTTCTCCAATACCTGGGGAGCAAAAAATGTTCTATTCTTTTCAAAGTGCTATTTCTATCTCCCTTGGCTCATGGTTCCCTTCATAAGTAGAGAGCATTGATCACATATTACAGTAAAGGCAATTCAATCCATTCATTTTTTAGAGCAAGACTTTGCCCCTCCCAGTTCACACAGGCCAAAGAGTGTGGTCCAGCAAGAAACAGCAAAGGTAGCAACCATTTGTGAAGCATTTTGACATGCACCAGAGGAAGAACTGTACATACATCATACTCAACAGCCTTGGCACACTGAGTATTATTAACCACATAAAGAAATCAAAGCATACGGAGTCTAAGCAAACTGCCCAAGGTCACTCAACTAATAAATGGCATAGCTGAGGTTTTGAGGTTTGAATTCAAAACTTTTCAAATTCCAGTCTTCCCACTCACTAAGTGGCCTTGAGAAATACAGGATACACATCATTCATCTCATCAGCAGATATGTTATCTGACATATATATTATGACATATATACTAAGTCGTGTCTTTGTCTATGCACAAAATTACTCTGGAAGGATATACAAGAAACTGGTAACGTTGGTTGCCTCAGAGAACTAGGTGGCTGAGAGACATGGCAAGAAGGAGAATATTTACCAAATTCTCCTCTGTACCTTTTTAAGTTTAAATCATGTGACTATATTATCCACCCCCAAAATAAAATGTACCAATTTTATATAGTCTTTAACTAAAATATATATCTAATAAGGACATCTGAACATAATGTTTAAAAAAGTACTTTAGGGAATTTCTTGGCAGTCCAGTGGTTAGGACTCAGTGCTTTCACTGCTGGGGCCCAGGTTCAATCCCTGGTCGGGGAACTAAGATCCCACAAGCCACGTGACGGGGGTGGCGGGGTACTTTAGACTATGCCACCAAATGATGAGTTTGTTGATACTCTATAGTCTTCCTATCAAGACCAAAGATAATGAGTTAGGGAGCTCTACAAAGGGGTAAAGGATTATAGCTGCTTTTAGGAGCTTTAGCACTAAACAGGGGATGCTCCAAGGCCCTTGCAGTGGGGCAATTGTGCCACACTCGCTTTCCTGCTGGAGGTTTTTTGCCAACAGCATGTTTACTAAACATAAGCTGGCATCTCTATTCTCAGGCTTAAATACCACTCTCCAGACAAAGGTTATCAAAGAGGATGAAGAACTCCCAGAGACAATGGAGGAAATAATTCAACAAGAAAATAAGGAAGTAAACATTTCTAAATTGTCACAGGAGAAAATTCATGTCAAGAGGCTGAGGGGCAGAAGAATATAACACAGAATAGAAACATAGAAAAAAACAGAAATCTGGAGAATAAACAGGAAGCTCCTCACCATCAGCAAGTGCAAAGTCATCCAGCTTCCCAGAAGGAGACAGGGGTTGGGGGGAGTGGCGGGGGGAGGGTGCATAATTGGTCACTCCCTATAAGGAAGAACCCAAAGGCAGCTTGCCAGCTGCTACCCATTCCAGCTGGTTAATAAGGGGGTGAACCACACAACCAGAAGAACCCTGGAAAGTCTTTCTAGGGAAAAAAAAATCTAAAGGATTTGGAGAACCTAGGGGTGGCGGAGGCCTTTAGTAACAATTTTTCTCTCTGCTTCCAATTGATGGCTGAGACTTCAGAAAGAAAGGAGGAATGTTTATGACTGTCAATAAATTGGAGTTGACCTTCCAGATCCTGCTGGAACATTCTTCTCCTTCCCTTCCTCCCAACCCTGGCTTACTCCTATTTGCCCTTTAGATCAGTCTAAATCCCACTTCTTCATCCGGAAGTTTTTACTGTCTTCCACCCAGGCACACAGTGTTATAAAAGCTTATGTTATTGTCTACCTGCTCCCATTAGCCTATAAGTTTAGAGAGGTGCAAGGGCCAAGTCTTCCATGCTCACAAATGCATACTCAGCACCAAGCACAGCATATGGCTCCATACTGATGAGTAAATATACGAATGATGATGGGCTCTCAGCCTGCTAAAAGAGTGTTGTTGACAGGGAGTAGGAAGAACATGTTTGTCTGAATACTTGCCAATCTGATTATGAGAGCTTAAAATTGAAAATAAAGAGAGAAAAATTCCCAGATAAAACTGGGAAAGAACATCAGGAATGACATAAGAAAAGCAATGGGAGAGGTAACTATTAAGCCACAAAAGAAAATATCTGAAAATTAAGTTGCCAATATCTTAACTGAAGACATCTAGGGAATTCCCTGGTGGTCCAGTGGTTAGGTCTCTGCACTTCCATTGCAGGGGGCACAGACGGGTTCGATCCCTGGTTGGGGAACTAAGATCCTGCAAGCCACACAGCACAGCCAAAAAATAAATAAATAAGATAAAATAAAAAGGACTGAAGGAAAGAGAGAAAGCAAAGGAATAAAGGAAGTTTATTATTTTTTTTAAAAAGACATCTATAATAGAGATATCCAAAATCAGTTAAAGTTCATGACTTTTATGAAATAAATAAGACATGGTCCCTATCCACAAAAATCTGAGTTTAATGAATTTGTGAATGCCGTATGCCAATGATGGGCAAATCTCATTCAAATCTTAAAGGGGTAGTGGGACGGCAGTGTGTCTCAAAATGATATTCCCAGTAGAAATCTATAAACCACACTAAAGAATTTCTGAATGAGGATAAAAGAGAGTAATGGACATGATACAGCTGCTGGAGTACACTTCAGCCTCCTCGATAATGGAGAATATAGATTAGTTTCTTGGTTAAGATCCCCAAATTGGCCTGGTAATGATGATGTTAGAGATAGGAAACTTCAGGTACCTCATCATTAGTTGGATATCAAATTTATCTTAAAAGGGGGTAGGGACTGAAAATCTAATAAAATCTTGCTGACAGTTTCATTCTAAAAGGATGAGGGGGGACTTCCCTGGTGGTCCAGTGGTAAAAAATCTGTCTTACAATGAGGGGGAAGTGGGTTCGATCCCTGGTCAGGGAACTAAGATCCCATATGCCGCAGGGCAACTAAAGCCTGCGCACCACAACTACTGAGCTCGCACGCCTCAACTAGAGAGCCTGCATGCCGCAAACTACAGAGCCCACGCACTCTGGAACCCGCGCCGCAAGTACAGAGCCCACGTGCCCTGGAGCTTGCACATCACAACTATAGAAGAGAAAACCTGCACGCCACAACTAGAGAGAAGCCCACGCACCACAACGAAAAATCCTGCATGCCTCAACGAAGATCCTGCATGCCTCAACTAAGACCTGATGCAGTCAAAAATAAATTAAATAAGTAAATAAATAATCTAAAAAAATAAAAGGATGGGGGAACTACTATACTGGCCTTAATTCAGATCAAGAACATAAACTAGTTGAAAAACTGAAAGGGTCTCAAAGAGAAAGTAACCATGTAATCTTTGAAAGTGTGATAACCAAGGAGCTTCTGGGTTGGTGAACACACAGAGATCTGGGGAGAGTGGCGCACCTGGGCCTGGAGAGGACATGGAAGTTCTGCACCCCTTCCCACATACCTTGCCCTATGCATCTCTTCCATCTGGCTGTTCCTCAGTTTTTGTAATATATATAAATGTCAAATCACTGTGCTGTACCCCTGAAAATAATATAATATTGCATGTCAATTATACTTCAATAAAAAAGGAAAAAAAATGAGAGAAAAAAGGTTGATAGCCAACAGCTGAGTGCTGTCAGAAGGCTGCAGTAAAGAGAGCAAGTCCTAGATGTGGCACCAGCAATCCTGTATTAAAGACCTAATTCTGCCACAGCTATGTGCCCTCAAGTCAGTCAAAAATTTTCACCCCATAATTTCCTCAACCAAAAAAGGATAATACCCGCCTACTTCACAGGATCCAATAACTGGCTATCTGGGAAGGCATTATGTAAACCTTACTACACATCAGTAAATAACACCAGACCGTTAACAAAATTAGCTATTAACAACAGAAAATATTTATTGGGTATTGAGCTCTAACCGCCAGACACTTAGTTTTACAGGGATGGTCAAGTCCTCTCAGTGGCCCTAGGAGGTGGATACTCTCATTATCCCCATATTACAGTTGAGAAAACTAAGATTTCCAACTGTTAAGTAACATGCCCAAGGCCCCCAAACAAAAAAATTGGTGGAACCTGACTCAGAATCCAGGTTTTCTGACTCTAGAAAGCTCACATTTTTATCCATTGTGCTTTATATTGCTTTCAAAATGTAGATTTCAGAAAAGTAAATCTCATAATCTAAAACTCTAAAGAGAAGGCAGTTGTTGGTATTTTTTTAAAGAAATCCTCAAAAGCAAGATTCTGACAATAAATTGTGCAATTAATTATGAATTATACCAATTCAAATTTATTTTTTTTTTCTTTTTGGGGGGTGGGAGCAATCTGGCTTACACTTAAATTGGATATGATATAACCTATTGCTTTTTTTTTAATTGGGGTATAGTTGTTTTACAATGTTGTGTCAGTTTCTACTGTACACTGAAGTGGAGTAGAGTTCCCTGTGCTAGACAGCAGGCTCTTATTAGTTATCTATTTTATACATATTAGTGTATATATGTCAATCCCAATCTCTCAGTTCATCCCACCCCCTTCCTGCCAATTCAAATTTAAAATGAGAACAAGCTAAAGAAACCAGTAGTATGGTTGCATAGCATTCTCCAAGGAGTACAGATGTTAAAAGCACTCCCACAAACACACATATGTATAAAGGAAGAGGGCACAGTAAAAAAAATAATAATAATAATAGAGTGGTGGTTCTGACCTAAAGGAAAAGTGCTGGGAAAGTCACAGCCCAGAATGAGCCAAGGCCTGTAAACTAAAGATAACAAAAAGAGCTTTGTGAGAACTGTCTAGATCAACTCCTGCTTCTTTTATTTCTCTATCAAAAAGTACAACCTTCGGGCTTCCCTGGTGGCGCAGTGGTTGAGAGACTGCCTGCCGATGCAGGGGACACGGGTTCATGACCCGGTCCGGGAAGATCCCACGTGCCGTGGAGCGGCTGGGCCCGTGAGCCATGGCCGCTGAGCCTGCGCGTCCGGAGCCTGTGCTCCACAACGGGAGAGGCCACAACAGTGGGGGGCCCGCGTACCACAAAAAAAAAAAAAAAAAAAAAAGTACAACCTTCAACCTGAAGAGGGGAAGAACAAGCCTTGTGGAAAGCAAGAGCTGAAGTTCAAAATAATAGAGCCCATAATTATTCCAAATCGGTTCAAGCCTCCAGACCTACAAAACCTGACAATCCTGGGAACTCCATAGGAACCTGATGAACATCTGCTATAGAACTTAAAAGACAAGAAAGGTGTCAAAGCCTGAGAATGAGCAAACATAGTCCTAACTTCAAGAGGGGGCATCTACCGAGGGCTACAAAAGTTCCCAGTCCCTGACAATTTTGACATCAATTCTTGGCAAACTGCACAACTGATCTTTCTTTCACATACATATACACCTAGCCCTGGCCAATTGATTCTTTTTTTAAAAAGGCGGGTTTTGAGGGAATTCCCCGGCGGTCCAGTGGTTAGGGGTCAGCACTTTAACTTCCAGGGCCCAGGTTCGATCCCTGGTCGGGGAACTAAGGTCCCGCAAGCTGAGTGGCGTGGCCAAAAAAAACCCAAAAACAAACAAACAAAAAAAAGTGGGTTTTGAGCTTTTAGGAAGGGGAATACTGATCACCAAAAGTGATTTACTGAAAACAAGTCTTTCAAGAAACAATACATTAGACTGAAAAGTAAAGGAATGTACCATATATACAGCAGTGCTACTCAAAGTGAAGTCTTACTTCAGCAGTCTTACTTTACAGTAGCAGTGGCATCAACCTAGGAAGTCAGAAATGCAGACCACAGGCCTCATCACAAACCTGTTTAATCAGAATCTGCATGTTAACAAGATCCCAGATGATTCCTGTGCATGATGAAGTTTGAAAATCACTGAAACACAGAACAGACCTACTTTCAGCAAGGCATTTGATGAGCATTTCATGGCATCTTTGTGGACAATAAGATATCCTTCTATTAATTTATGTATATTGGCCAGTCAAAATGTCAAGCAGCTGACTACTTACCTCATTTAATTCTCATAATAACCCTACAAAGTAGGCATTATTATCTGTAATTTGCAGATATTCACAGTAGCAAAGATTATAAACAGCACGATCTGCCAGGCACTGTTCCAAGGATTTCACATATATTAAGTTATTTAATCCTCATAACAATTCTTTATGGTAGGTACTAGTATTACGTACATTTTATATATGATGAAACTAAGGCAGAAAGAGATTAAGCTACTTACTCATAATCACAGAGAAATTTATGTACAGTCTTAACCACTCCTTCCTATGGCCAAGTGTGCTGCCACAGTGGGGCAGACGATACCCTGCGGGAAACAATACACAAACATACCCAAAGAATATTAAAAAAAAAAAAAAAGATTTTAAAGGAATTCCCTGAAAGGAGGGAGACAAATAGACTAATGTTTATTGAGAGCCTACAGTATGCTTGCCAGGCCATAAGTCAAGCACTCTGCATCCATGTTTTATTCAATCTTTCCAACAGTAGGTATTAAGACATTTTATATATGAAGAAATGGAGGCCGAGACAAGGTAAGGACCTTGCCAACTCACACTACTCGTGATGATACAACCAAGATTCCAAAACCAAGTCTGACTCTAAAGCTCACACTCTTTCCCTTGATTTGCTCTGCATCCATCCCTGGCCTGGTCCCATTGCTATAAATGACTTAGATAAGGGCACTGGGTCACGATGACAATGTAAGAGGAGAGATAAACTAAGAGAACAAATATATTTTAAAAGAGAACACAGATCTAAAAGATCAAAACAGGACAGAACAATGGGCTAGAATGGTACTCAAAGGTGAGGCTTTGGAGTCAGACAGACAAGGGTTTGAATACCAGGTTCTAACACTTATTGTTTAGAATGCAAGCAAGTTACTTCTTTGAGCCTTAATGTCTACACCTTTAAAATGGGAGTAATACCCCCATAGAATTGGTGTAAGAGGGGAGAAAACATAATATTTGTAAAGTTTTTGGCTCATAAAGCTCAACAAATCGTAATGAACATTAAATCTAACAAAATGATATTTAAGGATAAGTGCAAGAAAATCAATTGTAGAGGCACCAGATGAAATTTAACAGAAGCACATAAGAAAAGACTTAGGGGGCTTCCCTGGTGGCGCAGCGGTTGAGAGTCCGCCTGCCGATGCAGGGGACACAGGTTCGTGCCCCGGTCTGGGAAGATCCCACATGCCATGGAGCGGCTAGGCCCGTGAGCCATGGCCGCTAAGCCTGCGCATCTGGAGCCTGTGCTCCGCAACGGGAGAGGCCACGACAGTGCGAGCCCTGCGTACCACAAAAAAAAAAAAAGAAAAAGAAAAGACTTAGGAATCTTAGCTGACTTGAATCTATGAGTCAATAGTTTACTAAAACTGCCAAAAATTATTTTGAATTTGGAGCACATTACAGAAGCACGGTGCCCAAAACAAGGGGCCTATCAGACTTCATTTGTAATACTGTCTTCAGTTCTGATGCTAAACTTTAAGAAGGTCACTGGCAAATCAGAGTCAGTCCAGGAAAAGATGAGAATGGTGAGATGCTTTGAAAACACAGTAGCTAGTTCCTTCTTTCCTGGTTCTATATTCCCTCCCACTCCACACAATGAAGCTACCTCTCACCTGCTTTGCTCCCTAATAACTAACACACCACCCCCCATACCTCCTCCCCTCCATCTTCATCTCCCTCTTTCCTTCCCTTCCCCTCTCCTCTCCCTCTCCCACACGTCAAGCTCAATTTTGCCAATGTCAAATGGATCTGACAGGAGTGACTTGAGGACTTCTAGTCCAACGCTTTAGGATTCAGCACGTCAGACCTGAGGCTAATCTGGCCCTGGCCTGCAGATTAGACCTGCTGTTGCTAATCGACCCCAAATTTAACTGGCCCTCCTGTTTTCTTCCTGAGGCCAAGCCCAACTTATGCCTCAGGTGACCGAATCCTGAGTGTCACACATTCAGGAAACTGGGACCATGACCTAGAGCTTCATTACTCCCTCAAAGGCATACAGCTGGCTGGGAGATTGCAATTAGGCAACATCAGTCATTTCAGACCTCAGCCATCTCAAACTCACTGCATCAATACTTCCAAATCCAAGAAGGCCTCTCAGATAAACTAAAGGACAAACCTATTCATGCTCATAAAATAGTACAAGTAGATCAGCTTACTGTACCTCAGAGGCCATTTGCAAACCTACAAAGAATGAAGCCTGGAAAAGCTGCCTACAATCTGGCTGTCCTCACTGCAGTGCCCCATTTTCAACTCTGAACAGAACTGGGCTCAGCTCCCAGGCAGGACTCAGACAGTAAAATCTGGTAACTCCTAGGTCCAGATTCTAAGGGCAACTGACATTGGAGTAACACGAGCTTTCCTATGGACTGGCCTTGTCAAAGCTGGCAGGTTTTCTTGGCTGAGTCAGAACAGCCTGTGTCTTCTTTCATTCAATACTCCCTTGGAAGCCAAGCATCTCTCTAGGTAATGCCATCAGCAGTGGACATCAAGTGTCTCAATGCCTTGTTTTGCAGACATCCTGGTTCCATTTCTATTTCTCAAGTAGATAAGGGCTCTGCTCTTTGTTATTATTTATTTATTTACTTATTTATTTTTTGGCTGTGTTGGGTCTTCGTTGCTGCGCGCAGGCTTTCTCTAGTTGCAGTGAGTGGGGGCTACTCTTCATTGCGGTGCATGGGCTTCTCATTGAGGCAGCTTCTCTTGTTGTAGAGCACGGGCTCTAGGCGCGCGGGCTTCAGTAGTTGTGGCACGTGGGCTCAGTAGTTGTGACTCGCGGGCTCTAGAGTGCAGGCTCAGTAGTTGTGGCACACGGGCTTAGTTGCTCCACAGCATGTGGGATTTTCCCGGACCAGGGCTCACACCCGTGTCCCCTGCATTGGCAGGCGGATTCTTAACCACTGCACCACCAGGGAAGCCCTCTGCTCTTTCTTTGGATCAGAGAAATCAAGGTAAATGCTAGTCTTTGAGAACCTTGCCTTACAGTTCCTCTCCCTTGGAACAGCACAGTTCTAGTACAGAATCAGATGATTCCTGCAGGTTTCATCCAGTTCAGACTAGCTCTAATACCTAGAGTTCCACAGCCAATTAGTAAATCCAGGCCTTCCCTTTCTGAAGTGAGCCTAAGTGTCTAAACTCACTTCTAGATGGTTTCCCGACAAGCACAACAGCACCCTAGTTATTCTCTGGACTACTAGTTCTCAAACTTGAACGTGCATTTGGAGACTTGTTAAAATGCATATTGTTGGACCTCACCTCTAGAGTTTCTGATTCAGTAGGTCTGGGATGCACTTGAATACGTGCGCTTTTAACAAGCTCCGAGGGCATGCCCATGTTTCTGGTCTGGAGACTACACATTGAGAACCACTGCTCTAGATCAACAATATTTCAAGTCATTCCCAGTATAGTTCTGGGACGGGGGACGGGGGGAGATGAGGACACTATACATATATGGGTTCGTTTGCATCATAACACTCAGTGCTTTGTCCTACACAGAAAACTCCTTTTTCTCCTACAGAGTAAACCTCAACTGGATCTCACAGGTGAAATATTCCGGAGTTCAAACAGATGACAATTCACATTCTAACAAATCATTAACATAGATACATCCTGTAACCAATAAATGGTACTTATGTAAGAGATTCTAGGCTCAAGATCAGCAGCCAGAGGAGAAATGGAAGTAACACCTACTCTCTTTCCTTTGACTCACCAGCCGCATTATTCACTAAATGAACTAAAACCTGTAAAGCACTTTGAATAGTGCTTAGCCATTATTTTTTTACTGTGGTAAAATATACAAAATATTTATAATTTTTACCATTCATAAGTATACAATTCAGTGGCATTAAATGCATTCACAAAGTTGGGTAACCATCACCACTATCTATACCCAAAACTTTTCCATCACCCTCAACAGAAACTGTGTACCCATCAAACAATAACTCCTCCTTTCCATCTCCTCCCAGCCCCTGGTATTCTACTCTCTGTCTCCATGAATTTGGCTATCTAGGTACCTCATACATTTGTCTTCTGTGTCTGGCTTACTTCAGTAATCAGAATGTTTTCAAGGCCCATCCATATTGTATCATATATCAAAATTTCATTCCTTTTTAAAGCTGAATAATATTCCATTGTATGTATATACTACATTTTGCTTAGCTATTCATCTATCATTGGCCACTTGGGTTGCCATGACATACATGTACATGTATCTATTTGAATGCCTGCTTTTAATTCTTTTATAACTTTGTTTTTTGTTTGTTTTTGGCTGCGCTGCATGGCATGCAGGATCTCAGCTCCCCGACCAGGGATCGAACCTGCGCCCCCTACAGTGGAAGTGTGGAGTCCTAACCACTGGACCGCCAGGGAATTCCCTGCTTTTAATTCTTTTGGATATATACCTACAAACGAAATTCCTGCGTCATATGGTAGTTCTATGTTTAATCTTTTGAGAAACCATCAGACTGTTTTCCACTGTGGCTGTACCATTTTACATTCCCACCAGCAATGCCAACATTTATTATTTTCTTTCTCTCTCTCTTTTTTTTAAAATTATAGCCATCCTAATTAGTGCTTAGCCACTATTATTATCATGAGTTTGACGTGGGCTTTTACAATTACTTGTAGCGCTGTAAGGACAGCATGACAACAATTAGAGGTTCTGACTAGTTTCCATGTTCAAATGGTCTTAGCAATTTCATTCAAAACACAAGTTTCTAGTTGCTTCTAATTTTCTGACAAAATCACCTCCAAAGCTAACATTTCCCTAGCTTGATATCAACTATGAAAGAAAATGATGCTTTGGGTGCTTAAAGGAAAAAAAAAAAAAAAGATGGATGGTTTTCAATTTTTTAAAAATGTTTCTGTTAACTTAATTCCATAACAATGCTGAGTTTTTCCTATAAACAAAATGGTATACCAGCATTCAGTACGAGAAATGTCAGATGGTTTCTCTAAAACATTTAGAATCCTAATCTAAAAAGATTTATTTTTGAAAACAAAAGTATGATGGAAAATTCTATATATTTTAATCTTACTAGCTATATCCCTGACCTAGCCAGAAATAGTGTTTTCTCTTCACTTCTGGAGTTTCCTGGGACAGAAGAGCTAAAGTCAATGAGACAAATGGCCATTCCCAAATAAATCTGTTTTCTTTTGCTCATGTTCATGTTCAAGGTTTCAGGTCTCTCTCTTAGTAACTCTTTTTCTTCCTTTACAAATCTAAGAAAGAGAAAATTTGTAAGTATAGAAAGTAAAAAGGAGAAAAAAATCCTTTTTTTGGAAAAATTTTCATCCTCAACTTTTACACTTGGCGAGAGTTAAGAAGGGAAATCTAGTAGTAGCTTAAGTACAGACAAAAACATGGGCAAACTGAAGGTGTCATGGACAAAACAATTTAAAGAGCTGTAGTCTAATCCTAATTACTGGTAGGCAAATATACCATATATACTTCCCCATTATGCTGATAATAATATCTGAAAGATTAAACTCTACCTATAGAAAACTAAAGACTGGTTTTATAAAGGCAAAGAGCAGACCTCCAACATTCTGAGAGGTACAGCCAGAGACCTATATGAAACTTCAAGTTCACTGACCCCATTAAAGCATATAATTTTTCATAAATGTACAATAAGCAGCTAGGAACAATTTAGGCACATCTCTGTAGAGAAACTTGTGAATGGCTGAAACCAGGAACATTTAACCCACAAACGCCAAGAAAGAGCCGTTTCTGGTGTATATGTATATAGGTGTGTCATACATAGAAACACGTGGTTAAGAGAGATGAAGTCTACTAGAGAGAGCACTACATTTAATCAGAAGAGTTTGAGTTCCAGTGTTGCCTCCTCGGTGGATTACTGAAAGCCTCTGAACATCATTCCTATGTCAGGAAGATAATCATCCTAAACAAAATAATACTTTATGGGTGTGTGAGGAATAAATAATTTCAATGTATACAGTTTCACTCATTCTTCAGAAAACATATTTTGAACTCTCACAATGTACACTAAGGATGTATAAGATTGAGTCCCTGTCCTCACTGTAGATAAGAGGTCCTCCTCCTTGGTGGGTACCCCACAATTCAAGAACTGCCTACAGAGAACTGGAGGGCAATTCCTTAAGGACAGAGAGCCCTCAATCCATGCTGAACAAGAACCTAGCACACAGCAACAGACAATAAATGACTCCTGAATGAACAAATTGTATTTCTGTTTATGATCTGTTAAACCTTCCTCTTAGTAGACGTTAACATGAAAAGGAAAAGAGATTGATACAGAATAATCACCTCACTCACTGGAGGAACAGAGACACTTGGTAGCAACACAGAAATATTTGGAAGGGAAAGCAAAAATTACAATTCCCATTATCATCATTCCATGGCAGGACTCAGTAGTGTTCTGCTTGTCATACAAAATCTCCCCATCTCTGAAAACCCCTGCAAAGGCTGTGGAAACGTCTCATTTTATCTTCTGTGATGGTTATGCTGCAAAATAATTATGTTTTAGACTGGAGTTTTTCAGTATGTGAAGTCAATTGCAGAAACCAGTATTTGGGGACACAGAATTTGAATAGTTAATATGTGAAACAAAGACTTACCTTGAATTAAAAAGTAAAAATTTGTAACTCTGTCCCTAAGAACTACAAAATTCTTCAGTTATAAACTAGGGTCTTTCAATCTTGGCACTATTGACATTTTGGGCCAGTTAACTTTTGGTTGTGGTAGGCTGTATGCCCACCATTATAAGATGTTTGGCAGCATTATTGGCCTCTACCCACTAGATCCCAGTAGCACCCCCCAACCGTGACAATCAAATGTATCTCTAGTCATTGACAAATGTTGGGTGGGGGTGTGTTTTAAAATCACCCTGGTTGAGAACCACTGAGATAAACAGTGGAATGAGAATTTTTTTCACAAAGGCTGTTCAAATAAGATATGGAAGAGGATATAAACTGTCACTCTTTTCACTCTAAATATGAGTCATTTTTAGATCATCAGATGACCATTTGAAGTTTTATCTGAAAAAAAAAAGATGATAATCAGTGCACCTAAAGAAGAAATCTATAACCTAGAAGAATAAATAAACAAATGAACCAATGGATAGTTCATTAAGCGTTAACAGCATAAAATGAGCACAGATAGGGACTTCCCTGATGGCCCAGGGGTTAAGAATTCGCCTGGACCCAAAGAGGACCCAACACAGCCAAAAATAAATAAATAAAATAAATTAAAAACAAACAAACAAAAAAATGAGCACAGGTAGCCTCACTACCACCTTCTAGATACAGTATTTGTTCATGGCAACTGTCAGAAGTCTTAGACTACCTAGAAATCTTCTATTTCACTGCTACAAAGTAGGATTCTTAATTTTTCCTCCTATTCTTATCTGAAAAAAATTGTCTCCTGTAGCACAGAGGTCAAGAATACTATTATCGCAGATATCTACTGAGCATTTTGTAACCATAAGAGATTTTACTTAAATTCAGCAGGTCTCCTAAAAGCTCCTTAAGGAAAGAACACAAAACAGACTCAAAAATATTAATTAAAATGCCTGGAGCCACAAAGCAAGCCGGGGATTCCTGAAATTTACCTAAGACTTATTGCCATCATCTCCCCAAAGGCCCAGATTTCACTTGTAAATAGCTCTGTTTAGAAAAGGGCCAGATTTGCATTAATCTTAAATACTGTGATCTCACCAGTTTATAATATATAATTATATATAAGTATAATACTAAACCTGTATAGAGCATGCAGCACTTTCCACAAAAAGTTATTCGTTTTAATTATAAAAGAAACATATGGTCATTGTAGAGAATATAAAAAACCTATTTTAAAAAAGACTGATTTTAATAATGATGTCTATTGTGTAATAATGAGGTATAGAAAAACAAATGCAAAGGTAAAGATTAGCCAGTTGTTCAAGCAATGAAAAAGTAATTAATGGATTAATGTCCCCAAACACTTCAGTACTAAAGTCATGGATGGCTCTTTAGAATCTACCCATCAATTCTGAGAATAAATTCTGGTTTCATAATAATTCTATTAGGCTAGTCAGATCTGTGCCACCCATGCTGGATAAAAAGACAAGAAGTGTGCATGTGTGTTTTGAATGGATTTGGTATTCCAGAGGAAACCAGTACATATAACAGAAACTGTCTTTCCCAGAGAAAAAATGGAATACTTCCCTCAGAAGCAGAAATTAAAGAAAAAGTCACCTCTAATCTACCGTTTTGGTTTCATCATTTTATAGTCTGGACCTAAGAGATAACCAATCCTTAATAAACAAACAACTCTTCCCATGCGCTCTGAAGCTTCCCAGCCTCCCACTCCCAGCCCGCATCCCCAGGCCATCTCATTTAGGTTCTAATGAGCCTTTTCAAAATCATATATGAAAGGGCTCATTCCAGTAAGTACAGGTCCTTCAGCACTAAACAGTGCAGGCTAAACTACCTGTTCTAGGAATATCTGGCCCTACTCCAGAGGAAGAGGAATAGAAAACAGTGATTAGGGGACTTCCCTGGTGGCGCAGTGGTTAAGAATCTACCTGACAATGCAGGGGACTTGGTTCTATCCCTGGTCTGGGAAGATCCCACGTGCTGTGGAGCAACTAGGCCTGTTCGCCACAACTACTGAGCCTGGGCTCCAGAGCCCGCAAGCTACAACTACTGAGCCCGCCTGCTGCAACTACTGAAGCCCGCGTGCCTAGAGCCCGTGCTCTTCAACAAGAGAAGCCACCACAATGAGAAGCCCACACACTGCAACGAAGAGTAGCCCCTGCTCGCTGCAACTAGAGAAAGCCCACGCACAGCAATAAAGACCCGACGCAGCAAAAAATAAACTAAAAAAAATTTTTTTTAAATTTCATTTAAAAAAAAACAACAGTGACTATTCCAGTGTCCAGAAAGGCCAACCAAGGATCTCTTGTGTGGAGGCATAGGGTGGGGTGGTGGGGGAAGATAGTGATTGACTTGGAAAAAGAAAGTACCCCTAATTGTCTGAGACATCAAAGCAGAATGATAAAACTGGTGAGAAATGCCTGAAATTTCACTGAACTTCCAAGTATCTGAACAAATAACCAGAGTTAGGGGATATGACATCTAATCTTGACACTGCAGTGGACCAGCCATGCTACTATAAAATGGGTCTTAATATGTAGAAATCAAAGTTGGAGTATTCCCACATTAGTATGTCTTTTCCAACACAAAAAAGGTATACAAGTCATAAAATGAGACTCAGATGTACTGATCTACAATGAGTTTTAACTTTTACCTCTGTAAAACAGTTCAGCTCCTTTTTAGAGTGTCTGTCTTACTTTTCAATTCATTAGTAAGTATTAGAGGTCAGGTTCCTTGGAGAAAACCTCCAGGTCTCTTTAACATTCAAACCTAAAGCCCAAGACCCTTGATACGCTCAGAAGTT
The DNA here is from genome assembly GCF_011762595.2 of Tursiops truncatus. NCBI lineage: Eukaryota > Metazoa > Chordata > Mammalia > Artiodactyla > Delphinidae > Tursiops > Tursiops truncatus. The sequence continues at coordinate 116,428,720 of NC_047035.1, forward strand.
TTAAGAGAATAAAATTCTCACATCCAAATGAGATTTCACCTAATTGCTAATTACAATATCTTTAGTTACTGGCAATAATGAAAAGAATGAGTCTTCTTCATCTATCCCTCCTCTCCTTCCCCTCTGTGGAAGGCCTCAACATTATGAATCATTTGGTCCTTGACGTATGGTTACTTCCACGGAGACAGATGACATTTAGCACAGGACATGTGAGGCTGTGGGAAAAGGGAAGTTCTTGGCCACAAGAACCAGGACAAAACCCCTGCCCTTGGGAAAAATTCCAAAAATCTCTGAAATCCACTGCAAGGCAGTTAAATTTTTAACTTTAGAAAATCCCGTTGTAAGAATACAAACCACAGCACAGAATTAAAATAGGTTTTTGAAAACTATACTATGAAGTTGCAAGATGATTATTTTCTGGCATTCATAAAAATCCATGCTAAGCGATGGTCCCCAGCATGAATATTTTCCCCTCTTGGGATTGGTTTAAGCTAACTTGGCTCTAAAATCTTTCACTATTCAAAGACGGAGAATATCATGATAATGGCTAACTTAACTGAGTGCTTACTATGTAATACATTACTATCTATGTGCACTAGCTTATTAATCTTTACAACAATGCTATAAGCTCTACACAACATGAACTCTAAAATAAAAATTTTCTTTGGAGACTTTGAAAATCAATACTAGTAGATTATTTGTTGCAACAACTTTTAAAAACTCATGAATTATTTTTAATGTGATAGAAATACTATGTAAGATATTAAAACCATCTAAAATGAAGATATGAATAAAAGCATAACTACTTTAGAAAACTACTCTACTATTCTGTCCTATCGGTCATTACTGGGAAATCCATGAAAACCCAAAAGACCCTAAAAGGCTATAATTCCTTGGATATTCCATCAAATAGCCTTATAATCCGCGCTAGAAGTCTTTCTGTTATGGTTTATTGCAAAGAGGGTGTTCTCCTCACAACTTACCCCAAATAGACGTAACCGAAGGTGCCCCACTTTCTGTAGGTTACATGGACATAGAACAGTTGAATAAGACACCCTTAACTATCCCTGGTGGTCAAGTTAATTATAATTTAGTAAATTTGATAAAATTACCAACTTCAGGTCAAGTTACAAATGTGAGTGTATGCTTTGGAAAAATAAAATTAAGACAATAACATAATAAGAATGAAGATTAGTACTGAAATGTAGAAATTACCCTTCACACTGGCAAATTTACAATTTTGCCAACCTATTAAGAAAGGCTTTTATATTTACACATAAAAATATGAAAAAAAGAATGTATTCCTGACACAAAAACACCTTGGTTTTTACAGTTTGGAGAAATAATATTCTTCATATTTGGCTCTAAGAATAGTTATTTCTCTTATACAAAAGAAAAAGAACACATTTTAAAAAATAAATTTTTATTGTGACCATACCTCAAAACAGAGTTGCCAACTCTATCTTAAGGAAAAAATTTTTTCCAAGAGTAATTTCCATCATAATTTCTTGCATAGGGCTTCCCTGGTGGCGCAGTGGTTAAGAATCCGCCTGCCAGTGCAGGGGACACGGGTTTGAGCCCTGGTCTGGGAAGATGCCACATGCCGCGGAGCAACTAAGCCCGTGCACCACAACTACTGAGCCTGCGCTCTAGAGCCCGTGCTCCGCAACAAGAGAAGCCACCTCAGTGAGAAGCCCGCGCACCGCAACGAAGAGTTCTTCCCACTCGCCGCAACTAGAGAAAGCCCGTGCAGCAACGAAAACCAACGCAGCCAAAAATAAATAAATAAATAAAGCAAATGCAAAAAATATATTAAAATAATAATAATAAAATAAGTTCTTGCACAGGCTGTACAATATGTTTCTGCTAGCAATAAACAGGTCTGAGTAAAGGTTTTCCAAATTTTTTCCTGTCTGCATTTTTTAAATTATATTTTAAGAAGCATCATCAGGGCTTCCCTGGTTGCGCAGTGGTTAAGAATCTGCCTGCCAATGCAAGGGATACAGGTTCGAGCCCAGGTCTGGGAAGATCCCACATGCCGCGGAGCAACTAAGCGCGAGCGCCGCAACTACTGAGCCTGCGCTCCAGAGCCCATGCTCTGCAACGAGAGAAGCCACTGCAATGAGAAACCCGCACACTGCAACGAAGAGTAGCCCCTGCTCGCCGCACCTAGAGAAAGCTGCACACAGCAATGAAGACCCAACACAGCCATAAATAAATAATTTATTTTTTAAAAAAGCATCTTCAAAACCAAACACACATATCAATACCAAACCCCACAAAATTAGCTAACATACACCCATGTAGGCATCTTATTAAACTGGTTAATTGCTTCATGAGATGTAAGGTAGTTAGTGTAATAGAGGGAACATTTGCAGTGGAGGCAGAATAACCTAGAGCTGGGTGGAAATCTTGGCTCCATCACTTGCTAGCTATGTGAACTTGGGCAATTTCCTCCTCTCAGTCTGAGTTTCCTCGTTTGCAAAATGAGATAATTATTCCAATCTTATGAGGATTAGCTGTATGTGAAATGCCCAGCACAGAGCCTGACTCAAAGCAGGAGCACAGGAAACAATTACTATTATTACTCTGTTGTTATTCATGTAAACTTGTTAAAGGCAAAGCATACATTTTTCTTGTAACTCAACTGTAGGCTTTATAATATTGAGAACTGAAAACATAAAGGCAAGAAACATCGTAAGTTACAAAGGACTTGGTATAATATCAGTTCAGCACATGCCTAGATAGGAAATGAAACTATGAAGTAATAATGATGACCTTCAAAACATATATAAAAATAAGGAACATCTTTATTTTTTTAATTAATTATTTTATTTATTTATTTTTGGCTGCATTGGGTCTTCATTGCTGCGTGCAGACTTTCTCTAGTTGCGGCGCGTGGGGGCTAGTCTTTGTTGCGGTGCGCGGGCTTCTCACTGCAGTGGCTTCTCTTGTTGTGGAGCACAGGCTCTAGGCGCGCGGGCTTCAGTAGTTGTAGCACACAGGCTCATGGGCTCTAGAATGCAGACTCAGTAGTCGTGGCACATGGGCTTAGTTGCTCCGCGGCATGTGGGATCTTCCCGGACCAGGGCTCAAACCCGTGTCCCCTGCATTGGAAGGCGGATTCTTAACCACTGCACCACCAGGGAAGCCCCCGTCCTTATTTGTATAAGCCACTCTGAAAGGAGACGACGTTGTCTATGTACAAATCACATAGAGAACTACTTTTCATCCCACAAGTACTTCCTGAACGTCCATTGAGTGCAAGTCATTATGACTGGCAATGTGTGTATGATGGTGAGCAAATGCAGACACAGTTCCAAGCCTCACGGAGCTTCCAGTCATACAATCATACAAATAGTGTAAACTTGTGATAAGTGATATAAAGGACGGTACATGGTACTCTGAGAGCCAGCAGCAGATCTAACCTAATTGGGGAGATCAAGGAACACCTTCCCGAGGAAGTGAAAGCTGGGAGCTGAAGGAAGAAGAGGGAGTTACCAGTGGAGGGTATTTCCAGAGAGAGGAAAGCAACTTGTGCAAAGACCCTGTAACAGAAGGAAACAGGCAAGAATGCAGGACCAAAGGGCCAGTGTGCCTGGAGCAAAGATGAAGTGTGAGAATTAGCTAGGGATCTAAACCGCACAAGGGCTGAGGCATTGTAGACCATATTCAAGAGCTGTAACAATCATTCAAGAGCTGTCAATCCCAAGAGTGATGAAAAGCCACTGAGGGTTTTATGAATGCTTATTTTGGTGGCAGGTAGGCCAAAGGGAAGATGCAATCAGATTTGCAGTTTGCCTTTGGTTTCTCGAATAAGAGCTAAGGAATGCAGATGGATCAAGTAGGAAACAAAAATTCTGTCAGGATATGACAGTGCTTGGACTAGGATGATGATAATGGTGGTGGTGGTGGAAGAAGTCAAAGAGTTCAGGAGATAGTCAGGAAAACCTGATGATGTATATAATACACAGGGGCTGAGGGAGAACAAAGTATCCAAGAAAACTTTTGGGTTTATGATTTGCATGACTGTACAGAAAGAGGTTACCATTTGAGAGGGATCTGCTCCAGAAACATCTTTAAAGCAGTTTACACAGCGCACAAAGGGTCTGAAACTGTGTTATCCAGTTTGATCCCCTACTTTACCCATGAAATAGGATTCCAAAAGATTTTTTTCTATTTCCAAAAATCAAACTGACTCTCAAATGTACAAGATTTTTCCAACACTGAAGATATTTCAAAGATTCTGCCACAAGCTTTGAAATCAACTCCAAATGAGCTCTAAAACTGGTTTGAACAATGAGGCAGCATTATGGAATGAATATGTCATTTCCCATGACAACTACTTTGATAAGACTAACATGCATTTGTTGCTGTTTAATTTAGATATTTTAAAGAAATCTTAACAGTTAAGAGTACTCTCAAAAAACAAAAAGAGTACTCTCATGTGATATTAAACTAAAATATGAAATTTTATGTGGCATTACCACAATTGGAATTATGCTTTTATGTTTGTGTTTCAACATTTTGAAGTGCCTGTAGAAACCTTGGTATTTTGTAGGAAAACATATGGTTAAAAAAAACCCACATAACTTCTTGATCGTAATATATATATATTTTACTATTTCCATCCAGTCCTTGTTAATTTTCATCACATTCATTCGATGTAAAAGATTTTTACTAAACACAGTTGTATATATGCATACACACATACATATACAGAGTAAAGCTAATACTTTATCAATACTATGAATACTTTAATATTTACTTTTCTCAGTTTTAATTTTTTAATTCACACTCACATGGCATTTTCATAGTGGAATACTGATTCCCTCAAGTCTTAGAAACATAAAAACTTCAAATCTGACTAGCCCTAGAAAAAGAAGTGAAAGAGTTTTGCCCCTTTAAAATCAACCGAACACCATCACACCTTAGTGCTGAAGTACTGATAGTATTTCCCTAATTTTGGCAAGGTGGGTTCCTTGGCCACCTGCTTGCACTAGGCCCTGACTAGCATTTTATTAACATTAATTTCAGTTACCAGGATATTACTACTGCTTATACAGAGCAGCAGATTTTTTTTTCCCCATGCTGATTTTATTTCTAGGCGTCAAAAGAAAAGACTGTGATCTGAAGCCAAATATGAAAAATGTCATCTCCACAAACGAGGAGAAAAGTCAAGGGTTTTTTAAAAATCAGGTCTTAAGCCCATTAACCAATATTAGTTTGTAAAACCAGACTGTCTCCACACTAGAGACTGTACTACCAAATGTGGTCCTTTGGGAGCAAGGGCTGGCAAGCTTGAAATGGGTTACCAGCATAGTGCACCTTTTTCTTATTTTAGGGGTTTTTTGTTTGTTTGTTTTGTTTTTAAACAAATCAGACCATGGCTATATTTATTTGAGCATGGGTGTGGGCAGTGCCAAGGAAGAGACAGCGAAAAGACTTTAGGGTTCCAATCTCAGCTAACAAGACTTTCCTACCATCCTCAGGAGTGGTCCATGTCTCCCCAACAGGAATGTGGGCGAGGGAAAGTTATAAAGGCCCTGAGCTCTTCCCTTACCCAAGCCCCCCAAATGACATGACAAACCACTTCCTTCTGGGAACTGAAAGTCTTAAGCTTTAAGGGACAATGGAGCTCAATGCAGGCTTCAGAAAGATGGAGACAGTGAGATGAGATGAGGGGAGGGAAGTGGGGGTGAGGGGATGCGCCCAGCGGCAGAGAGCTAAAGAGGGCGGTCAAGGCTAGGGACTTCGGGAGCCTGAGAAGGCCTGGATCTTCCAGAATCTGTCCAAGTAGGCCACAGCCCTCTAAGAAGCCCGAGGGGCTCGTCTGAAAATCTAGGGCATCTATGGACCCAGTGCCTATCACTGTCCTGGGGAGGGGAGACAGTCCCCGCAGGAATCCGGCCCCCAAAGTGGGGCTTTTCCTGCCCTTAAAAAACCACAAACCCTCACGGAATGAAGCAAAACACGTACAGGGATGGCAGGGCCGGAGGCAAAGTAGGTGTTCTGCAAACGTCGGGGGCGGGGAGATGTTGGCAGAGGTAAAGGGAGGCCCCCAATTCGAGAAACTTTAATCATCACCGGAATAGGGGAGGGGGCAATATGCGACCGGTAAGCAGCAGACAGAAGAGGCCGGGAGCGAGAGCCGCGACCAGCAGCGCCCCCCGGCTTCGGGGGATGACGGCCTGGGGCGCGGCCGCCGGGGGCGGGGGGTTGGAGGCCACCGCGGACCCCCGGCCGCGAAGAGCACAGCCGGGCTAGGCCTGAGGTGTCCGGACACACCCACCGCCGCGGCCGCAGCCCCGCTTACCTGCTCCTCCTCCGGGGTCAGCTCCGGCGCCATGTCGGGCTGGGGCGCGGTCGTGGGCTCCATCCCGCCACCGCCGTCGCCGCCGCCACTCCCGCCGGCGAACAGAAGTCGCCCGGGAGCGCGGGGAGCCCGGTGCGGTGGGCCTCCGCTTCCGCGTGCCCGCGCCTCAGCAGCCCGCGGCCGGCTCGCGCATAGCTAGGCCGGCGGGGCCCGGCGCCCGCAGCGGCCGCAAACGCCGCTTCTGTTTCCTTAAGAAAAAGCTCTCAGAACTGTCGCTCTCTTCTGGGCGGAAATCCTTTTTTATTTTCTTCGTTCCGTTCCTCACACTCCCCCACCTCTCCCGGAAAAAAAAAAAAATAGTGCAGGCGAGGAGCTAATCGGGATTAAAAAAAGGAAACGTGAAATCGAGAACTTTCTAAGCCCAGAACGAAGGGCCGCGGGGGAAATTTTCGGAAGGCCCCCGGCCTCCTCGGCGTCCAGCTTCCTCGGCGGCACTCCGGCTCCTGCAGGAGTCCTCGGGGATGCGGGGCCCTGCGACCTGCGCTGCAGCCTCTCAGCCCCGTTCCTCAAAAGCCGCGGTGATGGGAGGGAGGGAGGGAGCGAGGGAAACGCGCCCCCCTCCCGGCTCAAGGCCAGTGCTGCGGCCGCACTGCGGCCGCCCGAGCCCCCCGCGGCTCCATTGAGAAACTGAGCGTCTCATTCACAGACAGGCGACGAAAAGGGCCCTGCAGAGCTCGGACGCAGCCCGGGAGGGGGAGACAGAGAGGAGCCCGGGGGCGGGGGCAGCGGAGCTAGAGGAGGGGGACGCCAAGAGGAGGGGGCAGGGGAGGCCGGCGGGGGGAGGGGAGACCCAGAGGAACCAGGGCGGGGGAGGGGCTTCGGCGACTGGAGGAGCGTGGAGCGAAAAAAAGGAAAAGTTTCAAGAGGTTAAGCTCCGTGGAGGAGGGAAAAAATGCATATGTTTGAAAACTAGCTGCCCACGGACACCTGGCCTGGGGTTACTTGCTACTACCACTTACTTGTGAGGAACCCGCAATCCTCATCTATTCCCACGTCACTTCCTGACTGAAAGACCCTGAAAAGGTTGCTTACTAAGTCCAGGATGCGCAGGTGGAAGGAGCAGACCCTGGCCCGCGGTATCCTGTAATCCATCACCTATGGCTAATTTTAGTCTCTCAGAAAAACAGCATCAGATTTCGAACCTCTTTCAGGAATCATGCAGCATTTGCAAGCCTTTGATTTTCACTAAGGCGAGCGCGGCAAAGAGCTTGGGGGTCTTACGGGAGTCAGTTTGGGAGTAGAGGGGGCACTGGGAAGGCAGGGCTGAGTCTGGCATGTTTTTGCATCATTCCAGACCAAAAATAAATACTCTAAAAGGGACCCAGCTAACAAGTGAGTGCCACAACTAGTGCCAAAGGCTGAAACCTGGAGAGCGCACAGAGCTAGGCCCACAGGAGAGGTCTTCAGACAACTGAGGAAGATGTCCTGAGTTCTGATGCTCCTTCTAGGACTTTAAAAGCAACCTCTGACCTCACCTCATTTCTGCACCATTGCAATAGAAACTTCAGGCTGCACTTGGTTAGAGAAGAAACCCCTGGTGGTTGGTACTGTTTCTGTCTCAGGTGGGTTACTTTATCCTTTGCACCAATAAGGCTGACTCTAGGTTGAGTTCATTACCCCATACAGGAGTTACAGTTTCAGTATTGTAACCAGATGCTCCTCTGGAAGACTATTTAGCAAGTATGTTTATATGCCAGGCACTGGGGTCTGCACTAAGTTTACAACAATGAACAAGACAGTGGTCTCTTCCACATGTAAGGAATGGAATGATCCCTGAGCTATGTTATTAAGGGAAAAAAAGCAAGACCCAAATAGTGTGTATAATATGCTGTCATTTGTATAAAGAAAAAAATGTGTATTTGTAAATTTATTTATACATAGAAAAGCTTTGAGAGGATACACAAGAAAGATAGCAGTGGCTGTCTCCCAGGAGGGGAACTGGGATTCTAAGGAACAGAAGGGAAGAGGGAGACTTTTCCCTATATGGTCAATTATACATTTTAAGGGTTTTTTGTGTGTTTATTTAGTTTTGGCTGCGTTGGGTCTTCATTGCTGTGCGTGGGCGTTCTCTAGTTGCGGTGAGCAGGGGCTACTCTTCATTGCGGTGCGCGGGCTTCTCATTGCGGTGGCCTCTCTTGTTGTGGAGCATGGGCTCTAGGCGTGGGGGCTTCAGTAGTTGTGGCGTGTGGGCTTAGCAGTTGTGGCTTGCGGGCGCTAGAGCATAGGCTCATTAGTTGTGGCACATGGGCTTAGTTGCTCCGGAGCATGTGGGACCTTCCTGGACTAGGGATCGAACCTGTGTCCCCTGCATTGGCAGGGGGATTCTTAACCACTGCACCACCAGGAAAGTCCCTTTAAGGTTTTTTTAAAGCTTTTTATTGACATTGTCAACTACAAATTGGCATTTTCCATTGGCACTTGCCATCTACCTCTACAAGGATTAAATCATGTGCTGCTGCAGCTGCTGACTTTCAACACCCCTTGAAAGGAGTTCAGGTGGAGAGCAGACATGAGGCACTCTGTGCTCTGGGAAAAACTGGCAGAACAGGTCTTCAGATAGTTAGATATTTTCAAGAGCCAATTTTATGAGCCCAATTCTTGTATCTCCTCATATCTAGAAAAGCACTAAAATCCTTCGTGGTGACGTCTGCTCCTCGTGACTAGCAGTAACCTGTACGAGACTAGCAGAAATCTTCTGTAAAAAATATGTGCTTGATTGCATGTACTCCCCCTTCACCAAAATCACATATATACTGACCTTCCCCCCTGCCTCTTTGAAGCAGTTTCTCAGAGCTATCTGAAATGCTGTCTCCCCAGCTGCGGTCCTCATTTTGCCCCAAATAAAACTTAACTTGCAACTCTCACGTTGTGAATTTTTTTTAAGTCAACAACATATAATATACATACAGAAAGATGAAAATATGTGTACAGCATGGTGAATTTCATAAACTAAACACACCCACGTAACCAGCACACAGATCAAGAAATTCCCAACTTTCCAAAGCCCTCCTTATGTCCCCTCCCAGTCATTACTCGAGTTACCACTATCTTGGCTTCTAACAACATTGTGTGCATGTATGTTTAAATTTTGCACGTGGATGTATAAACTTTTCCAAAAATTTTTTAAATAGTAACAAATCTAGTTTTTCTCCCTAAGCAGGCAAATGGCTCTAGGACTAAGCTAGAGTAAGAAATTGCAGAACCTGAGTAGTACAAACCACTGAGTGGACACAGAAGAGGATGGAGACTCTCAACCCACTATTTACATTTTTACATTTGTTTTGCCCAGTGATCCTCAGGACGCCAGTGGTTGGTGTCGCACAGCTAATTAATTAGTATTGAACTAGAACTTGAATCCAAGCATTCTGACTCCTTGTGCAGGTATTGGGTGAGGAAAATTTTAAGAGAGAAGTTTAACAGAATGAGCTAGGAGAGAGAACTCAGCGGAGTTTTCAGAGGCACAGCTGTGTGTGTGGGCGTGTGGGTGTGTAAGGGAACAGTTTTCTGGAACTGTTGCCTATCACAGTCCAAACAGGACAATGTTTGGAAGTTTTTGAGCAGAGGCGTGGGGAACAAAACCAAGTGCAAGGCGGCTGGCTGGATTTGCTCTGAGTGGCAAAGCTTAGGAGAATCAGAGTACAAAGTCTTGCCTTTAACTGCAGGCTTGAACTAACAAAATCAAGAATGATACTGTCATCCTGCTCAATCAGATCTTAGAGACTGTAAAACAATTTGTAATACAAAAGACTGGAAACAATATAATGGCCCATCAATAAGAAACTCAGTAAATAAATCATGGTACACACATACACTGAACTAATAAGTTCCACTTATTGTATCCTTACCAGGTGCCAGACACTGTTCTAAATGAGTTTCATTCATCTAATCTCTCCATCACAGTATGAGATAGCTGAAGTTTTGATCTTCAAAATATATATATAAGGTAGGTCCATATGTGTTGACATAGCCCTGGACTTTTGAATGCTTGGCTGCAGGACCTCAGAAGGAAGGCTAGGGTAGGGTTGGGGGAGTATAGGTGACAGACAATCACATTTTTATTAAATTAACATGAACTGAAATCTGAAAATGGAAAATAAATTACAAAGAGGGACCCTTTGGGGGAGGGGTGTTATGGGTTGAACTTTTGTTTTTTGCTTTTAAAGCGTAGGTTTCAGGTCTCTGTCTAGAAAGCTTATCCTCCCCTTCCTCCCACCTCCTTCACCAGACAAATCTGACTCATCCTTAAGGTCTCAGCTCAAAAGTCACTTCCTCAGCAAGATCTTCCTTGACTACTCCCTGAACTGCTCCTTGTTACTCTCTCTCCTAGCACCATCTTGTTTTTTTTAAAAGAGAGTTGATCACAATTTGTAATTGTGTACGTGTTTCCACGTCATTGGCCTAGAGTCTGCCTGCTTAGCCAGGAAGGCGGGAACCACATCTGTAGGCCCCTGTACCCTCAGTGCCTAGAGCCTAGAACCTAGTACACAGATTCTTCATAAATATGTATTGAATGACTGAATTAAGAAGATAACCAGACTTTCCTGGCGGCACAGAGGTTAAGAATCCGCCTGCCAATGCAGGGGACACGGGTTCAAGCCCTGCTCCGGGTAGATCCCACATGCCACGGAGCAACGAAGCCTGCATGCCACAACTACTGAAGCGTGTGCTCTAGAGTCCACGCTCCGCAACAAGAGAAGCCACCGCAATGAGAAGCCAGCACACTGCAACGAAGAGTAGCCCCCGCTCGCTGCAACTAGAGAAAGCCCACGGGCAGCAACGAAGACTCAACACAGCCAAAAATAAAATAAATTAATTTTAAAAAATTCTCTTAAAAAAAACACAACCACCTTGGGACTTCCCTGGTGGTCCAGTGGTTAAGACTCCACACTCCCAATGCAGGGGGCCCGGGTTTCATCCCCAACCCGGTGCAGCCAAATAAATAAATAAATATTACAAAAAAAAAAAAAGACAGCCACCTTAACTCTGAGACCTCTGTCTTGCCATTGTCGTATGCCTTTTTTTTTTCTTTTTGGCTGCACTGGGTCTTCGTTCCTGGGTGCGGACTTTCTCTAGTTGCAGCAAGCGGGTGCTACTCTTCATTGAGGTGCGAGGGCTTCTCATCGTGTTGGTTTCTCTTGTTGCAGAGCACGGGCTCTAGGCGCATGGGCTTCAGTAGTTGTGGCTCGTGGGCTCTAGAGCGCAGGCTCAGTAGTTGTGGCACACAGGCTTAGTTGCTCTGGGGCATGTGGGATCTTCCTGGACCAGGGATCAAACCCATTTCCCCTATATTGGCAGGCAGATTCTCAACAATTGCGCTACCAGGGAAGTCCCTCTCCTGCCTTTTTTTATATTTGTTTGGATCTAGGAATAGAGATACTTCCAAAGCTGTGATTAGAATTTTGTAACCTTTCCCCCAAAACACCTTTACTTCTGAACTCTAAAGCTTCTCTCAGAAATTGCTCCAAAATACCTACTGCCTATGAAAGAGACATGTCTAAAAGACAGATACAGAATAAGTAAGGTCAAAGTACTAACCGATGTCTAGGGTGAAAATTTTTTCTTGTTTACTCATAGGCCAAAGCTATAATCACTAGGATGGCTGAAGTAAGCTATGTAAGGAAGGTGAAAAATCTTGTCCCTTGTAGATAACATTTCCCCCATTACCCAATACTTTAGGGCCTGGTATTTACCTACTGCTATTCTCTGCTTTTTCTATTCTTTTCTTTTTCTCTAAACTAAAATATGATCTGGCTTCTTCCTCACACAAACAATTTTCTCATCTGACACCCCTATTTACTACTCCCAGATCACAGGTTAATCAGTCACTATTCTTGATACCTGTTGTTACTTCAATACTTGATACCTGTTGTCTAGAGTTTACCTAACACTCTGAATTGTAATTATTTGCTTATTTGTCTGTCTCTCCCACTAGACCATGAGTTCCTTGAGGGCAGAGGCCATGTCTTATTCATCGCCCTCTCTTCAGAACCTAGCATAATATATAGTTCAGAATAGCTGGTGCTCAATCAATGTTTGCTGAAAGAATGCACCCATCCTTTTCCAGCAAACAAGGTACAATTCTTGCCAAAGAGTACCAAACAGGTTTGGTTACCTTGGGTACTTAATTGCTCACGGGGAAAACATTCAATACAGGAGAGAGGTACCAACTGAGTTACTTTACTCTCACTCTCTTTGACTTACCTGTGTTAATGGGGAGGCCAGAGCAGAATGGATAACTTAAGTCCACAGATTAATCTGGTCCTTCTTTGATGTAAAGATTGGGTATAATAACAGAATCCTAACATAACATGGGACTCAAAAATCAGCTTATTTTACCAAAGCAACCAGTCATACTCTGGCTAAAACCTCAAGGCTTTTTGTCAACTTTTCCTGCCCTACATATCTGAAGGCATAAACCAAAAGACCGCATTTGCTTAAAAAATACATATTATGGGTTTTTTACTCATTTCTTTATTAGAAAGGAAGTCTATAGCTAGGAAGATCATTTCTTTCCCTCTTCCAATGTACGTAGTGAGAAGGTTTTTGGCTATCCTTTTAATCACATTCACAGAATTAAATACAGTTCTTGTTCTTAGAAGTCTGAAACGTATCCAAACAACTTTTAGCAGCCTGCCACACACCTCCACTCAGTCTTCTCTCCAGGGTCACTAACCTGGGCAGCAGAGAGTGAAGGGGCTTCCCTCCAGACTGCATTCTCATTCCAGTTCATCATTTCATTCACTCAGCAAACATATATTGGTACAACAAGTAGCAGGCATGATGCCAGGCACCAGCGACCTAAAGATAAATAAGACAAGGTCCCTGACCTCAAAGTGCTTACAATCTAACAGAGGAAGTGTGCAATAAAGAATTTAACCTTGGGGCTTCCCTGGTGGCGCAGTGGTTGAGAGTCCGCCTGCCAGTGCAGGGGACACGAGTTCGTGCCCCGGTCCGGGAAGATCCCACGTGCCGTGGAGCGGCTGGGCCCAGTGAGCCATGGCCGCTGAGCCTGCGCATCCGGAGCCTGTGCTCTGCAACGGGAGAGGCCACAACAGTGAGAGGCCCGCGTACTGCAAAAAAAAAAAGAATTTAATCTTGCCCAAAGAGAGGCTGACCTTTGCCCTTGGTTCCTGGTAAGGAACCTCTAAGCCCTTGGAATGTCCTGCCTAATAAAGGTGTCTTTGTTTGCATGGGGGTCTTTTGCCACACTAGATAATCCAGTAATGTGACTAGGAGGGAGGGGGACTTGGACCACACGTTATCAACTAGACCCCAGGAAGGGCTGGAGATTGAGGTTGGCCAACCAGGTCTGTGTGACCAAGTCCAATAAAAAACTTTGGACACCAAGGCTCAGGTGAGATTTTCTGGTTGACAATACTCCATGAGTTTTGTCACACAGTTAGTAGGAAGTTTAAAGCTGTCCATGACTCCACTGGGAGAAGACAACTGGAAGATCCATGTTTGAAACTTTCCTGGACTCTGCTCCATGCATTTCTTCCCTTGGCTGACTTAAATCTGTTTCATTTCACTGTGATAAACTGTAACTGTGAGTAAAACAGTTTTCAGTGAATGTGTGAGTCCTTCTGGTGAATTATCAAACCAAAGAGCAGTCTTGGGGACTCTCCGTAACTTTGGGAAACAGATGTGTAGTGGGATGGGGAGGGCACAAAGATGAGAACGGCTAATTCTACCTGCAGAGGTAAAGTTTCAAACAGGTATCTGTTTATTCAACAGATGAGTAGGTATATTCACCAGGTGGATAAAATCAGAGTGAGAAGGGATGGTTTTGGGGGGAAAAAATATAAAATACGTGTGTTTGTACTGCGAACTATAAAGCAGCATCACTAGAAAGGAGGCAGAAAAGGAAGCAAGGTATTTTATGAGACTAGACGGATACACTAAGGCCAGGTCATGAAGAAACTTGCATAGCAGGCCAAGAAGCTTCACATGTGCCCTGTAGGCGAAGGGAAGTCCTTGAAGTAACATGATCAGATGTGCATTTTTAGAAAGGATCACTCTGCCAGTTGTGACAGGGATGGATTGGAGCTGTTGGGGAGGGGGGAAGACTGGTGGCAGGGAAACTGGTGGCAGAGTAAGAGCCTCTGGCAGTGCTGCAGAAAAGAAATGATGAAGACTTGAATTAAGGCCTAACTACTTACCAGTCAGTCTCCCAGTCACTTAAAACTCAGCATGTCCCAAACTGAACTCATTATCTTTCCCCCCAGTCCCCCTCAATTATGTTCTTCCTGGGATTCTTGTCCTTGTTAATAGCATTTAGTCACCCAAGTTAGGAACCTAGGAGTCATTCTGATGATTCCTGTCCATTTCTTACCTTTCATAGCTAGTGAGTCACCATGTCCTTAGGTCCCACCTCTTTCTTCTCCATTTCCTCTACAATCTAAGTTATGAGTTAACATTAAAATAACCAATATCCAATCCCAGAAACCTATAACGCAACCATATTTGAAACAGGTGGCAGGAGGTGACTTTATAATTCGCAGAGAAATATGACCAAGAGACATATTCTATTCAGTGATGATAAATAATACTGGCTCCTCAGTTAAAAATATAAGAGCACTCCCCTGAGATACAGCCTTCAAGCTACCATTCAGCAGTATCAAGTCGTGCATGGTGATAAGTTTGGCTAATATGTTCTTTGGTTCATGCATCTGTCCCCAGAGAGTGTTCTTTGGGGAAGTAGTCCTTCCAGACCGATTATTTCTGGGCAGAGCCCAGACAAGTCTCTACTGATACTAGCATGCACATCTCCTGAAATGATACAGTTGGCTGCTGAGAGCAGACTAGAGCATTCAGAAGAGACTAAACCTTTAAGCAGCCTACAACAAGCTTTTTGGCAAGAGGAACACAATGTTTCTATTGCAGAGTTGACCTAAATTCAGGAAAGAGCTTATTGATATAGGCACGCTTAAATCTGCAGCCAGCTGGGTCATCATTGGGTAGGGGAGGAAGGGGTTTCTTCCTTCACCAATTTTACAGAGTCAGCCCGAGCAGCTCTTTAAGAGCCCAACACTGAGGCTAGTTCCAATGGTGTTCTGAATTTGTGTAATGAGGCTCTGCTTAACCACAACTTCTGCCCGGATCTGTTCCCAGAACTAATCAACACAAAGAAACAACTGCGTGTCAGACAAGATCTGCCCTGGATCCCTCTGAAATTTTGTCCACAGGATACTAGTACTGCTGGAGTGGAACAGTGAAGTCCTTTTCTCTTGTAAGAGAAGTCCTAGAAAAGTGGAAAGTAGTATGGGGAGCAGATTGAGGCCACGGGAAATGGGACACATTTCCTGAACACAGAGCAGAAACTGGTTGGTGTTAGACGCCATCTTCCACTCCCACAGCTGCCAAAGAGCTCTAGTTCACAAATCTGAATGGATCCTGCCTGCTCAAAGCACTTCATCAGCTCCCTTTCATCCATACATAAAACCCAAAACCTCTGCATAACACACAGGCCATTTATGATCAGACCCATCTCTTTCCAGCCTCCTTTCCCATAGCTTTCCAGCCCTACTTGACAACTGAGCCATGCTGAACCGACTTCAGGTCCCAGAGCAAGTCCTTCCCAGCTCTGGAGGGGTGCATCTGCACACCCTCCTGCCTCTGTGAGAAACTTCTGCCCTCCTTGTCTGCAGAGCACATTTCTGTCCCTCCTCTGAGCCTCGGCCCAGCTTTGAACTCCTCTGTGAAACCTCCCTCTGCTCTTCCCAGCATCCCCCCACACCCCATGCTCTATGCCCCTTTCTGCACTAAAGCAATCATCCCACCATCTGGACCCACTCTAGATGCTGGTGGGTTTATTTTCTCACTGGATCGTGAGCTCCTCAAGGGCAGGGATGAAGTATGGTCCCTCACCATAACCCACTCTACATAAGCACAAGGCTTATCTTCTGGAAGGTGCTCAAATGTTGGCTGAAGTAGTGAATGAACTCCATTTGCATTTTATCTCTGGCTGTGTCTAAACCAAAGAAAATCACACTTGTCTTCTCAGAAGAGGGAACATATTCAAATACCAAGAACTGCAGTTCCTGGTAAGACCTTTGAGAAAATGACGTTACCAACAGCAGCAACTGGAAACTCAGCAGAATGCTTAAGTGCTAAAAACAGAGTGAAATGGGCCAAGACTTGAACAGTCATGGTTTAGGGGGCCTGAAGGGGTAGAGGTGGGGGAGATTCCTGACTATCTAAAGTTTAAGAATCACACACACACAAAAATAAAATAAATAAAGTTTAACAATCACAAACAACTTCTTCCGTAAGAATTACATATATTTACATTGTGGATCTGAAATACATTTTCACAGGAGCTGCTGCTCAAATGCAAAGACTACCCAATCTGGAAACCTCCCCCAACTGTTAAAGCCAGCACTTCAGATAGGAGATAAGCTGTTTCCAGCTGGAGTGGCTTTAGAAAGTCTGCTCTAAAATGAAGTCATCTTGTTCTCGTCACTGTCCTCCTCCCCAGCCTTCCTTCTGGGACCAACCCCCATCCTGTGACTCCCAAAGGACGCTGCCCTCTCTAGTTATCCATGAGGCTCCCTGGGTGCTTGGGGCTATGGGGAGGGCTCTTCAGCTTGGGGGTAGACAGGTGCTCCAACTCATAGCGTCCATTCTCAGAGGACTTGTGTGTGAGTATCTTCTTTATTCCCTCCTTCTGGCTCCTCTTGTGCTCAATAATCTGCTGGAGCTGGTACCCAGCATATTCTGGCTTGGCAGTCAGCGGGCCAGCTGGCACAGCTACGCCAAGAACATCTGACACCATGTAGGGGCGCAGCCAGCCCACCAGAGGAGTGCTTCCAGGGCTATAGTGGGTCTGCTTGTGGTAGAAGAGAAGCCCATCTACCTACAAGAAAGAAAACCAGGGATCAGAATGACTTCTGGGGCCACATGTTTGTAGGAGACCTATATGCACTGGGGTAGCTCTTGTGGTCCAGCTCTTTTTTTCTGGGTCACTGCCAGAAGAAAAAGAGTCTTTGTTTCTCACACATGAATTTCTCTAAAAGAAGAAATGGCCTAGAAAACTAAATTTTAGAAAATAAAAACATAAAAAGTACTTTCCCGTTTACAGCGTGCTTTCCTACCTAGTATTTCACCCTCTTACCCACCATGGAAGTGTCTGGGAGATGAAGCTGCTCAGACTCAGGGAGTTCTGGAGCCTCCCTCAAACACACAGTGAGTATGAAGCAGAAATTCAGCTTGAACCCAGGTCTTCTCTCCTCAAATCCCATTCACCTTCCACCACCCGGAGGTCTCTGTAGTGGGGGATGTGCTCCACACCGGGAACAAAGCCGGGGGACTGGACAAGCCCCTCCAAGATGCTGGACTGCTGAGTGCAGGGGAAACAGCCTGTCAAGAAGCCCTGCTCCCCAGCCATTGCTGGCTGCCTAAACCTCCCCCTAAATTGTCTGTGAGCTATGTTCTGGGAAACTCAGTTTTTCTCAACGGGAAGACCTCCCACAGTCCCATATGTTCTTTTCTGTGATTCAGTGACTCATCTCTAAAAAGCATTTATTGTCACTGGGGCATAAGGGTTATAAACAAAGATGGTGTTCTTACCACCTTCTTAACTGACTCCCAGAAATGAAGGCAACTCAGCCTTTGCCATTTCATCATTTGGGAAGCTGTGATCCTTTTAGCAAAATTATATCCAGTTCAAGCAAATACTTGCAGGTGACCAGGCAGAATTTTAAAGGGTATCATGGGCAAAGGAAGTCTGCTTGTAGGGTAACTGCAGGTTCTGAGGATGACCAAAGACTGCCCAGGACTGAGGAGATTCTGGGGAGGTGAGACTTTCAGCACTAAAACCAGGGAAGTCCTGGGCAACCTTGGACAAGTTGGTTGCCCCACTGCCATGCCACTGCTCAGCAAGCACTGCCATCCCTGGGGACCATTTGCTCTTCGGAGGAAGGAAGGATTAGGAATTCACAGCCCTGCAGTCTGTCAGTCACAGAAGCCCCAGCTGTGGCAGTCAAACAAGGGGCCTCGTTCTCTGGCTTGTAGCAGAAAGAGGCACACAAGAAGGACCTAGGAATGGAAGCCTCACCCCTCTCTGGGCCTCAGTTTCTCCATCTGTAAAATGAGGGCATTAGATGAGCTGTCCTTTCAAGGGCCCTTCCAGCTCTGGCATTCTGACTTATCTGGCAGGGTGGCACTGAGGCTATGAAG
The DNA here is from genome assembly GCF_011762595.2 of Tursiops truncatus. Classification (NCBI taxonomy): domain Eukaryota; kingdom Metazoa; phylum Chordata; class Mammalia; order Artiodactyla; family Delphinidae; genus Tursiops; species Tursiops truncatus. The sequence continues at coordinate 116,447,273 of NC_047035.1, forward strand.
GGCCACGAGCACATCCTTTTCCAAGAGTCAGCATTTAGCCCTTTTCTGATGCTTTGACACAGCAAAGTCAGAGGCTCTCTTAAGACTGTATAACCAAGTTTCCCTGTGTCCTACAATCAGATCAGAGCAATAAAAACAATGGTTTTGTTACCTCAAAAGGGAAATCCATAGACAGCACCTTACACAGGCTCTCAGGGGTACAAGGGAAATTCTTTAGCCCCACAAATTTAAACTAAAACATAAATTAGAACAAAGAATTAGTACATGTTACAAACAATATTGGTTCCAGCAACTGAACAGCTGTATCAAAGAAGAGAAGTTTTCAGTCTCATCCTTCCCTACCCACTCCCCTCTACTTATCCTCTGAATTACTAGGTCAGGAGTTCTCAACCTTGCTTTATACAGGAGAACCATCTGGGAAACTCTTAAAAATTACTCATGCCCAAGCACCACCCCGAGATTCTGACTGAACTGCTCTGGGGTGGGATCCAGTCTTTTTTTTTTTTTAAGCTCTCCAGTTGATTCATGCAGTCAGGACTGAGAACCACTGCCCTGTGCTAGGTTTAGAGATTCTATGTTATTCTCCCAGCTCTATGACAGTTGCCCCTAATGAAGGACTGGTGAAGCCCCTTTCACACCAGCAAAAGTTTTTACACTTAAGCAGTATACCAAAGTGATTAGGACTATGACAACCTCTGAGTCAGATTGCCTAGGTTTGAATCCCAGCTCTGTCAATCATTTAATCTCCATATGCCTCCATTTTCCCATCTGTAAAAAGGAATAATAAAATATCTACTTCATAGGATTGTTATGCAAATACAATGAGATAGTACATGTAGCACACACAGAAGAGCATCTCAGAGAAAGTAGTACCCATGTTCCCTTTTCTCAGTGCATGTTCTTCTAGGACCTTATTGATAACATCACTGGAAGTACTGGTCCCATTTATTGTCCTGTAACTGGTTATTCAGTTGCTTTTAAAAATGCTGTAAGCAACCCAAGCAAATGCCAGTCTACAGGGCTTAACTAATAAAATGCAATGAAAACAACTGTCCCATATTTAATCACTGAGCAAAGAGCCAAGACATTTGGGTTATCATCCTGGACTATGGGACCTTGGGGAAGGCAGTCCCTTCTCTGAGCCTATATACTAATCTATAAACAGAGGGGACTGACTAGATGAGGTCACTCTTAGCTCAGATGCAAAGGCAGAGGTTCTCAAAGTGTGGTCCATGGACCAGCAGTATCAGTTTCACTGGAGAACTTGTTAGAAATGCAAATTCTCAGGCTTTACCCCAGACCTACTGAATCAGAAATTCTGGGGGTGAGGCCCAGGAGCCTACATTTTACCAAGCCTCCAGAGGCTGCTGATGCAGGCTACAGTTGGAGAATTCTAAACAGTGTTATTAATAAAAACAGTTATTAGCATTTTATACCAACCACTGTTTATTGAGTGCTCACCGTAAGAATTATGCTAGAAAGACTTGTATATTTATATAATTTGGTTCTTAGAACAACCCTGTAAAGTAGGTATTATTAACCCTATTAAACAGATGAAGAAACTAAGGCCAAGTAAAGATATTAACTTAACCTGGTAATTGTTAAAGCGAAAACTGGAATCTAGATAACTGTTAAGTCCATACTTTTCCCACTATGCCATGCTGCCTCAAAAAGATAATTTCATTCATAATGATTATATTTAGATAACAGACCAATCCAAACCAATCCCCATAAAGAACTCTGCAATCCTAACACCAGGCCTTACGGGATTGAGCTTGGTTTTCTCTCCCAGTCCTTCTTCTGGTAACTTTGAATGCATCCAGTAGAATCGGAAATCAGTCTGCCAGAGAAGAGAAAGGGAAAGATTAAAAACTGCTCACCTCAAACTCTAATACGAACAAAAACACCCCATTCTAAAAAGGCACCTAATGGTCAAAAGGTACAAACTTCCAGTTATAAGATAAATAAGTACCAGGGATGGAAAGTACAACACAATGACAATAGTTAACTCTGTTGTCTGGTATATACATGACAGTTGTTGAGAGCAGATCCTAAGAGTTCTCATGGCAAGGGAAAAAAAACATTTATTTTTTTCTTTTCTTTTCTTTTTGGTATCTATATGAGATGGTGGGTGTTAACTAAACTTACTCAGGTAACTACTGCAAAATATATGTAAGTCAAATCATTGTGCTATACACCTTAAACTTACAGTGTTGCATGTCAGTTTAATTTCAATAAAACTGGGAAAAAAACAGCCACCTGATTTATGAAGACCTAAGCCGTTCTCTCACCCTCATTTCCCTTAAAACACTGCTGTAAGGTCAGGAAGATGTTCATAAAATCTTTAAATGTTTTTACCTTAAAATCCAATAGAATTATTAATAGTAGTAATGCCAACATTTGTCACTGAAGGCCTACTATGTCTCAGGCTCCATGCTAAGGACCTTACATACATAATCGTATTAATCCTCAACCATCCTCTGAGAATCGTATTATTATTATCTCCATTTTACAGGTGAGGACTCTGAGGCTCAGAGAGATTACATCACTCACCCAGGTGCACACAGAAATACTATGGGACCAGGACTCACCAACTCCAAAGCACATTACGTTAACCTCTGTTTTATTTTACCTAAGAATTAGAAACTACTTTATAGCTGTAACTTCACATAAACTACTTTATTCCAAATTACTATTGATCTAAATTACTGATACATATGCTTCTGTTGTTATTTAGGGACTTTTCTTTCTTTCTTTTTTTTTTTAATTTCCAAAACCAAAAATAAAAAACCCACAATCTTTTCTTTATATTGTCAAAATATAGGTGGCTTTAGTTATCAAATTTGTAAGTTGTAAATGCATGTTATGAAACATCCTTCAACAGAATTATAGGAAAATATGTTCCTGATTGAATTTTTTTTTAATTTTTTTAATTTTTAAAAATTAATTAATTTTTGGCCACATTGGGTCTTCGTTGCTGCGTGGCCTTTCTCTCTCTTTTTTTAAAAAATAAATTTATTTATTTCTTTATTTTTGGTTGCACTGGGTCTTCGTTGCTGCCCGTGGGTTTTTTCTAGTTACGGTGAGCGGGGGCTACTCTTCGCTGTGGTGTGCGGGCTTCTCATTGCGGTGGCTTCTCTTGTTGCGGAGCATGGGCTCTAGGCATGTGGGCTTCAATAGTTGTGGTTCGTGGGCTCTAGAGCACAGGCTCAGTAGTTGTGGTGCACGGGCTTAGTTGCTCTGCGGCATGTGGGATCTTCCCAGACCAGGGCTTGAACCTGTGTCCCCTGCACTGGCAGGCAGATTCTTAACACTGCACCACCAGGGAAGTCCCTCGATTGAATTTTTGAGTTCTGAGTTTTAGGCTTGGCTCTGCATTTGGGCAAGGTACTTAACATCTGTGGCTCTCAGCTTTCATATCTAAATGATGAGGAGTAATAACAATAGTACATACTTACTTTTTAGAGTTGTAAGGGATTCAATGAGATCATGCTCACAAAGTGCTTAGCAATGCAGGTCTTGGCTATTTTTTTGTTGTTGTTTTTGTTTTTTTATCTTTTGGCCACACCGTGCAGCATGTGTGAACTTAGTTCCCTGACTGGGGATTGAACCCATGGCCCCTGCATTGGAAGTGCAGAGTCTTAAACTGGACCGCCAGGGAAGTCCCTTGGCTATTATTTTTTGAATGAGATGCATGCTAGAATTCTGAAGTACCAGCACCTAGCACAATTTGGAAACCTAGCTTGGGGTAATGGCTACAGAAAGAAGCAGGCTGTGGTGATAACCTGTGATTCGGACACGTGGGCCTGCATGAGGATCGCCTGGAGGTTTATTAAAACGTAAGTCCCATCCCCAGAGTTTCTGATTCAGTAGGTCTAAGAATTTGCATTACTAACAACTTTCTGAGGCCACACATTCAACATTCTGAGAACCACTATGATAAACTAATTGACAGGAGCATAAAAAACCCACCACTTTAAAACTGGAACAACGATGGGGAGCATAGGAGCAGAGATGGACACTGTGGGGTGACCTAGCCTCTCTCTGATGACTGCGTCTGTCACTCGAAAAAATCACTAATCTGAGAAAAATGTTGTGGGAAGGTGAAACCTAAGGGGAGAATATTGGGTGGGGGGCCTCTCTCCATTTGGAAAATCTCCTTCCAAAGCTAACCCCTCAGAGATTCGAGGCCTTACGGTCATACCAAGGAGGCCCTGACATTTTCAGGGTCAAGATGTGGTTGGTGAAGAGTGGAGGTGACAGAAGTCTATTTGATGGTGCTTAACATTCCACCTTCTCTTCCTTGTGCCGCCTGCACAAGGCAGCATCCCCTTCACCTGCAACCTTCCCTGCCAGCAAGCCTCCCACACTCTGGAGAGAGGGGAGGGGGCGGTTACAGCTTCTACGAAGTCCCAGCCTACCCTACACTCTGTTTCTCCTTCCTCCCCTCAAGAATTGCTATGCTTCCCTTAGTTCCTCCTACCTCTTTTTATAAATGAAGCTAATTTAAACACACCCAAAGATGCAAGGAACATTAGACAATGTTCTTGATATACCACATCCTGTACACACCAAGAAGTTGGTCACGTACTAAACACACATGCTGAGCCACTTTCCTGGGAGGAGAGGAGAAAACAGGAGAAGACATGAGGGGAGTGTCAGTCCTTACCTGGCAGTCATAAAAAGGGTGTCCCCGCCAGCACATCACGTCCAGAACGTAGTAGGTCTGGTTCACCTCACTGTAAATGCAGTCCAGAATGGTGTAGTCTGGAGACACAAAGTAGAAAGTCAGTACAGGGTACCCCTTCCCATCAGGGTTCCCTCCACCACAATCTGGGGAGCCCCATCTTAGGGGCTTGGGAACCGAATCCAACAATCCTCAGTGCTCACGGCAAGCACCGGCACTACAGGACAAAGTTCTTCACAGCCTTTTCTGGCTACCTGGCACAGTCTAGGGGTGACCTGAGGTATGACAGCACAAGAAGGATCAAGGCAATGCCAAGTGTGAACTCTGAACCTTTAGAAAAACTGGGACATTTACTCACCTTAGAGAAGCTCAAGTTTGAAGGGAAGTAATCTTCCATTTTAGTTTACAATTACTTTTTGAGTTCCTAACACAGGTACTGTGTTCTGTGGGGAATATTAACTATAAGTAATCCCTGCCTTTAAGGAAGTTACAATCCAGTTAAGGAGATAAGATGATTACAGAGGAAAGAACCAAGACCTGAATTATACAGCACAAACTAAGAAAAACGAGAGTTCCAGAAAATGCTTCATGGAAGAGATGGGATATGAACAATCTTTTGGGATCAGAGGACTAAAATAACAGGGTAGAGGGGAGGTGGGAGCGCATTTCAGGCTTGAGTAAAAAAAGCCAATAGAGGGCTCAGAACAGAGGACAGGAATAACCACCAGCAGAGCCTGGGCAGACAGAGGTGAGAGAACGGTTCTGGCAGCTCTGCCAACTCCTCGCTGAATGACCCCGGGCAAACTTTCGTGACCTTAGTCTCCCTGGTTGGGCCCAGGTGGGAGGAATAAGCTAAGATTAGGACACTGAGAAAGGCGAAAAGGGAATTCGGCAGGAAGCCGCAGCAACAGTACATTACATTTGGCCTTCTGGGGGTCCTTTCCCCAGAAAACTGCACCTGTCATCTTGTGATGGAAGTCCATGGGAAAGGTGCATTGACTTTAATTTAGGGGTTTATTGCCCAGCAGGTCTCACAAGTTGCAACTATTCTGCTACTGAGGAGGCCTGACCTTGAGGGAGAGCCCAGTGGGCAGGATACTACCTGTGCGCAGTTTCAAAAGTATGCTTTTAAAGTGGGTCTTTAAAACAACTAACTAAGCAACTAACCAAGCACTGATTATAAAAGTTAATAAACAGTCAATTGTATGTAGGTACCTTTTGTTGTTGCTGAGTTTCGCCTGTTGCCTCCTGGCAGAAGGGAAGAAAAGCTGCTGACGCAGTAGCCACTCTTGGTGTAGGCACTGGTAGAGCCCTGTGTGGACAATTACCATTCTTGTCAGGCATCAAGGTCTCCTCACCCTCCTGCTTCCACATTCTGCAGGGGTGCCATCAGCCCAAAGATGGCTCTCATCAAGTCCCTCCTGCAGGAAAGCGTTTCAATCCCCATGGCAGGGACAGCTGCTGTGGCAGATGAGGAACACAGAGTGTGCAGAGAACCCCTCCCGTTACAGGCCAGGCATGCTGGTGCCGGGGGCAGGAGCAGCTACTCACCCTGGAGGCCACAATAAGGGCTCTTTTTCCAACAGGGCACACGACCACAATCCATTCCTGACCCAAATCTGAAGGGACGTCAATTAACCACTCTGAGAGCATTAACTGGGAACACAAAAAATGGTGTTAAAAATCAACAGGGCTGTGCTGCTCCCATGTTTACAATGACAAAGAATTCACGTCCTACATATATAATAAAAATACACGTAAAAGAATGAGAACAGAAAAGGGTGACAGTGGGACCTCCACCCCGCTAGCTCTTAGTAGTCAACTCATCTCCTGCTCACTGTGAACTTCCACTTCTCACCTTCATTATCTGCATCCATATCCATTCTTACTACTTCACCCCCTGTATGGGGGGATAGGACCCTCTATCTTTCCTTACTTTGTCCACCCACCTACCATTATCACAACCATTATGTTCCAGGGGCTATACCTCAGAGATGAATCAAGTCCCTGACCTTGAGATGCTCTAAACTAGATCATTTCCCAAACTAGTGACCCAAATACTATACTAAAGGATGTTAGGAAATCTACCTTAAATTGAAAAAAAAAAAGGGCTGTGGTGAAATGAATTTGAAAAAATTCACTCTTCCATTCATCACTAGTCCCTCCCATCTATACAAGACTTTAGCCTATCAATTAATACTTCCCACTCAATCTCTCATCTCTCCCATCTCTCCTTCCCCTTAGGCCACAAAATACTTAACCCCTAATCCTCAAAACCAAGGCAAAAATGAAAACCTTTTATCACTCTACATTTCTATTAAGATATTCCACGTTCTCTCTTTTTTCAACTACTTCGTATTTCTTTTTTTTTTTAAAACATCTTTATTGGGGTATAATTGCTTTACAATGGTGTGTTAGTTTCTGCTTTATAACAAAGTGAATAAGTTATACATATACATATGTTCCCATATCTCTTCCCTCTTGTGTCTCCCTCCCTCCCACCCTCCAACTACTTCGTATTTCTTGCTGCTGCCTTCCCACCCACTCTGACACCCGCAGTCCAGATTTGCTACCTCACAGCCCCACTTGACCTCCTTGCAGCCAAGTACCTCTATTCCCTCACCTCCCCCTCCTTCCTCTACTCCTGGTGTAATGCTGCCAGTCACATCCTCCTCCTTGACACATGCTCCCTTGGTCCCATGACAGTACTTTTCTGTTTTTCCTCCAAACATTCCTCCACACACTCCCCCAAAACATGTAGATAATCTTCAGGGGGCTGTTTTAGGTCCCCCTTTTCTTTTCTCTTAGATGCTGTTCCCCCCCGTGGGGGTGGAACTCATCTACTTCTCTTGTCATTTCTAAGATGATGCCTCCTAATTCTCTCTCTTTTTTTTGTTTTGGCTGCGTTGGGTCTTTGTTGCTATGTGCGGGCTTTCTCTAGTTGTGGCGAGTGGGGGCTACTCTTCATTGCGGTGCACGGGCTTCTCATTGCAGTGGCTTCTCTTGTTGTGGAGCACAGGCTGTAGGTGCACGGGCTTCAGTAGTTGTGGCACACGGGCTCAGTAGTTGTGGCTTGCGGGCCCTAGAGCGCAGGCTCAGTAGTTGTGGCGCATGTGCTTAGTTGCTCCATGGCATGTGGGATCTTCCTTGACCAGGGCTCGAACCCGTGTCCCCTGCACTGGCAGGCAGGTTCTTAGCCACTGCGCCACCAGGGAAGTCCCCTAATTCTCTTCTTTTTCATCTCCAGACTTCTTTCCTTTCCTCCAAACCTATATTTCCAGTTGTCCATTTGCTATCTCTTTCTCTGTTGGTCCTCTCTGTACCTTAAACTCAGCATAGCCGAAACAGAATTCACTGGCTTCTGTTGCCCAAGTACCTCCCATCCCTGAAACACCCACCCTTCCCCTTCTGCGTTCTGTGCCCTGTTAATATCATCACCTTCCTCTCTGTTATTCAATTAAACCCAAGGCATAATCAACACTCTCTTAAAGAATAATAGTAATACAACACCAAAAGCACAAATGACGAAACAATAGATAAATTAGACTACATCAAAATGTAAAACTTCTGTGCTGCCAAAAACATCATCAAGAAAGTGAAAAGACAACCCACAGAATGAGAAATATTTGCAAATCATGTATCTCATAAGGAACTTGTATCTAGAATATTTAAAGAACTCTTATAACTCAATAATAAAAGACAAATAGCCCAATTTTTAAATGGGCAAAGGATTTGAATAGACATTTCTCCAAAGATATACGAATGGCTAATAAACACATGAAAAGAAGCTCAATATCATTAGTTACTAGGGAAATGAAAATCAAAACCATGAAACACCACTTCACACCCACTAGGATGGTTATATTCAAAAGGACGGACAATAACGAGTATTGGCAAAGATGTGGAGAAACAAACTCTCAAACATTGCTGGTGGGAATGTAAAATGGTGTAGTCACTCTGAAAAATAGTCTGATAGCTCCAGAGTTATCATATGGCCTAGTAACTCCACTCCCAGGTATATACCCAAGAGAAATGAAAACATATGTCCATGCAAAAACATGTAAATAAATGTTCATAGCAGCAATATTCATAATAGCCCCAAAGTGGAAACAACTCAAAAGGCCATCAACTGATGAATGGATAAACAAAATGTGGTGTACCTATACAACAGAATATTATTTGAAAAGACATGAAAAGGAATGAAGTTCTAACACATGCTACAACATAAATGAATCTTGAAAACCTTCTAAGTGAAAGAAGCCAGAAGCAAAAGGATGTATCTCATATGATTCCATTTATACGAAATGTCCAAAATAGACAAATCCACAGAGACAGAAAGTAGATCAGTGATTGCTCTAGGGCCTGGAGGGAAGGGGAAATGGGGAGTGACTGCTAATGGGTGTGAAAATATTCTAGAATTAGATCGTGGTGATGGTTGCACAGCTCTGTGAATTACTAAAAAAATACTGAATTGTACTCTGTAAATGGGTGAATTGTATGTTATGTGAATTGTATCTCAAAATGGCTGTTTAAAAAAATAGCAGTAGCAGCTAATACTGTGGGGCATTCATTATGGGCTCTGGGCTAGGTATTTAAGGTACACTATTTCATTTAATCCTTCTAACAATCCTATGAGATAGGTACTATTACGATGTCCCATTTTACGGATAAGAAACTAGAGACTTAGACTGGTTAAGTAACTTGCCCATGGTCAACACAGAGCCTGACTTTGAGGTCAGTCCATGCGACCTGAGCTTAAACCCTTACCCGCTTCTCATATTGCCTCTCCTAGCCATAAATTCTGTTCATTCCACCTGGCAACATCTCTCATACTCATGACCTCTTTTCCTTCCCACTTCCACTGCCCTTAGCACTCATCAGATCTTTTAGCAAACCTAAGCCCCCTACCACAGTCTCTCTCTTCCAGGCCTTTCTACACTGATGTGGTAGTCATCACATGAAGTCCCACCTCTGTCCCTGGCTCAAAAAGTCTCGGTGGTTCCTCACAATCTAGACCCAGAGTCTAAAACCTTGTACATATTTCTGCTATACTCCTCCCCCTACCCTATGTTGCTCCATCCTCACACACACTCTGCACACCCCTCCTGAACACATCATATATTCTTCTCCCACCTCTGGGCTCTTGCTCAGCCTGATCCTGCGGCCTGGAATGCCCTGAAATGCTCTGTACCTCCACCTGTCCTACCCATGTTTCCAAACTGTCTCCTCTTTCATTAAGCTTTTCCTGATTTCACAACCCTGCTTCCTTCTCTGTTGGAAGTTAATTTCACTTTCTTATTGCAAAAACCATAATCTACACTTATTAGAGGAGTGCATGGGCTATTTCTGGCCCACGTCTATCTTCCCCTGAGAATAGCCTAGCTTAACACAGAACAGGGCCTTCAACAATGCTTGCTTGGGGGGGACTTTTCTGGTGATCCAGTGGCTAAGACTCCGCACTCCCAATGCAGGGGGTCCGGGGTTCGATCCCTGGTCAGGGAACTAGACCCTGCATGCCACAACTAAAGATCCCACATGCAGCAACAAAGATCGTGCGTACCGCAACTGAGACCCGGCGCAGATAGATAGATAGATAAATAAATAAATATTTTTTAAAAAGCCAATATTCTGTTTTAAACAAAAACAAAACAAAACAATGCTTGCTCAGGACTTCCCTAGTGGTGCAGTAGTTAAGACTCTGTGCTTCCACTGCAGAGGGCATTGGTTCGATCCCTGGTCAGGGAACTAAGATACCGCATGCTGTGCAGCATGGCCAAAAAATTTAAAAAACAACAAAAAAACAATGTTTGCTCAACAGAACTAAATTGTACTTTGTCATAGAAGATGTCTGTGCTATATTTGAGGCAGAGAAAGAGGATGGGAGTGTGTGCACCCAGGAACCATATTCTTAAGGTGGGAGAGGATTCTGAAGTGACAAGACACTTGGGTTATAGAGAGAAGTATACAATAGCAGGGTAGACCCCCAGCCCCACTCAGACACATGCCCTGCCTTCTGGAAAATAACTGGGTTGCCTAGAGCACTGGACAGTCTCCATGCCTGCTTCACCTATGGCACCACAAGCCACACTGATTTTCTCTCCGGAATCAACAGGCCACTTAGTCAAGTCTGTTATAGTGATCTGTTGTTTCATGGCCTCAACCTCACCTAGGCCAACTGGCTGGCCTGGGGTGGCTGGGCAGGCTCCCAGTATTCAAGGACCTCCAAGCTCCTACCACCTGAGTGTGAAGACCCAAGGCTGGCATGTTAGTCCACCACTTGGGAAAGACTACCAGCTTGGGAGATGGGGTGGGGGATAGTGCTGGGCTGGGCAGGCCTGATCCAAAACAGCTGTATAACGACTAGTAAAGAATGGCGTCCGCTAGCATATCAGTAGCTCAGGGGCTTTAAATGCAGCAGGCCGGAAGCCTTTGCTAACAGCATGGGGTAATGATTCCCAAACCCACTACCCAGACTCTATCAGTGACCCCTGTCAGCACACAAAACTGTAAGTCATCTCTTTTCATCTCATAACTTTGATGTACATCAGCACTTTCGTTGCAGATGCTATTCCTTCTTCCTGCCTCATCCTCCTCTTTAGGGCGAGTAAAGAGCTTTGACTGCACAGTAAAGGGAGCAGGACCAGCTGCGCCTAATCTTCTCTGGAGCACTCACTTGATTAGCATAGCGTTTTGGTAACTTCTTGCCAGTGTCAACGTCCATTTCCTCATCATCTTTCTTTTCTTCTTCTTCCTCACTCTCCATCCCTGTCCAGTCATCTTCAGCGAGTCTTCTGGCATGGTTCACATAATCCAGCCGCTTTCTGAGAAAAGAAAAGGCATAAGGACAGGTCTTTACGTCTTATAGGAAGACACCCTGAAATGTGACAGATGTAATTCAAAGTCTCCAAATTCAAAAGCAACTTGGGAATTGTGGTGGGGTAAGCGATGACAAAATTTCCTTTGTAAGCCTTAACTAGTGACCACCTCCTCACAGATCCTAAATAGGAAACCCCCTCTGAACACACTCAGCTTTCCTCAGTTTCCTAAGAATAGGCAAGGTACAATATTTAAAGGAATTCTCAGGGTTCGCTAGTGGCTGATCTTACTCCTACCCACCCCACCCTAGACTCCCATCTCCACCCCAGGTGAGAGCTGATACTTCCCTGCCTGGCAGACATACTGTCTGAAGGCTCCTAGGGATTGCAGAGAGGAAACACCAAGATGCAGTGAGAAGTTTGAGACAAGGACAGCTTCTGGGACTTTCTGAGGAACAGCCAGACCTTTTTGCAGTTCCTAACTTTCAAAAAAGGCCACTTAGAAAAAACTAAGGAAATCTGAGTAAAGAAGTATGGATTTTAGTTAATAATAATGTATCAATATTTGTTCATTAGTTGTAACAAGTGTACTATAAGATGTTGGGAATTCCCTAGCGGTCCAGTGGTTAGGACTCGGCACTTTCACTGCCGTGGGCCCAGGTTCAATCCCTGGTTGGGGAACTAAGATCCTGCAAGCTGCTCAGCGTGGCCAAAAAAAAAAGAGAGAGAGGAACTTGACATTTTGGAGGGAGACTTTTCACCAGATACTCTTTTTTAAAAACACTTATTTATTTATTTATGGCTGTGTTGGGTCTTCGTTGCTGCATGCGGGCTTTCTCTGGTTGTGGCGAGCGGGGGCTTCTCATTGTTGTGGCTTTTCTTGTTGCGGAACACAGGCTCTAGGCACACGGGCTTCAGTAGCTGTGGTGCACAGGCTTAGCTGCTCCGCGGCATGTGGGATCTTCCTGGATCAGGGCTCAAACCCATGTCCCCTGCATTGGCAGGCGGATTCTTAACCACTGCACCACCAGGGAAGTCCCTTCTCCATATACTCTTTTATGGATTGTGAATTTTGAACCATACGAACATATTACCTATTCCAAATTAATCACAATTTTTAAAAACTGGGGATCGGGGGAATGCGTGATCTGAGAATGTAATCTGCAAGCAACCCAGAGGCCACAGGGAACCATCTCTGCTAAACACATCTAGTGATGAAGCAGTGGGCAAAATGCAGCTGTCGATAGTTCCTCCTAATCCTTAATTCCTTAACCAGAAGAGGCCTGTGTTGCACTGAGAATAAAAGGATAGGCCCTGCCTTCAGAGCAGCCCATCCTCAAACACTCCTATCCTGCAATCAATCTCTCTCCCTGTTTGCTCATCTTGGTATTGCGACCGAAGTGTATGGAAGACATTTCCTCAGATTCCCTGTGGAATTATTTGTCTTGAATTCCCAAGGGCTCCACAGAAACATCTGGGCTGAAGGAAGACAGGAAGCCCACACCAAAGCCAGGAGTCAGACTGCAGGAGAAAGCACACAGGGAATGTGGGGAGTGGAAGTATGGGAGTGGCTTTCACAAGTCCCTAAACTACAAAGCTCAGTATTGCTGCCAGGAAAAAAGAAAAGAAAAATTTAACCAGAGAGTTGAGCTTTTGCTTTCAAACTTCAGTCTCTCCCTACTCCCTCATTTTTCCCAAGCTCTGCGTGTAAAGGATGTCTACCTCTGCCAGGATTTACCCCTCCCAACCTTGTGGGCAAGAAGAACAACCTACAAAGGGTCCACTTTGAAGGTGGCTCTGTAGAGACAAGCCTGGAGCCTCCTGAATGGTTCACAGCTCCCAGCCTACAGAGAGAAGCCAAGGAGTTAAAGTATCCCTTACGATTTCTGCAGTTCCAGTAACCGGCGGCGCCGCTCACTCTGCTCCAAGGAACTGTACTTGGACTTGTACTGGGACAGGCGGGGGTGTGGGGCAGCTGTGCTGTTCAGATCTTGAGACACAGAAAAGCTACTAGCCAGGGCTTGACTCAGCTCTTCCATCTTCCCTACAAAGGAAAACATCAGAAAATTGTTCAATCGTTTTGTATCACCTTTCGGGTACAGGCAGTTATGGTGTAACATGATGGCTACATTCCTAAAAAACCTCACATAATCCAAAATCACAATTATTTCTATGGGAAAAAAAAAGAAGTTAAAGGGTAAGTGAGTTACATATGAGCAGTAATGTTTTTCTCACAGATATTTTAATAATGAGCATTTTGATAGCTCTGAGTGTATAAACTTCAACATCAATCAAATTCACCTTGTGATTGCATCTAACTTTTGCTCTTTGTCATCATTCACCAGGGACCCTGTCATTAATTCCTTCTTACAATCATTGACATGCAGTGAAGTAATCGATCATCTAATTTTTTTCCTGAATAGTTCTAAAAAGCTGTTACTCAATAACTAATGTAATTTTCTTTTTTAACATTTTTTTTTTTTTAATGTAGGGCTTCCCTGGTGGCACAATGGTTAAGAATCCACCTGCCAATGCAGGGGACACGGGTTCGAGCCCTGGTCCGGGAAGATCCCATGTGCTGCGGAGCAACTAAGCCCATGCACCGCAACTACTGAGCCTGTGCTCTAGAGCCCACGAGCCACAACTACTGAAGCCCGTGCGCCTGGAGCCCAGGCTCCGCAACAAGAGAAGCCACTGCAATGAGAAGCCCGCACACCACAAGGAAGAGCAGCCCCCCCTCACCGCAACTAGAGAAAGCCCGCACACAGCAACGAAGACCCAAGGCAGCCAAAAATAAATAAATTTAAATAAATAAATAAAATATGTAATTTTCTGATGCAAGTTTTATCTGATTGGCTGTTTAGTTCTCCAATAAATGCCAACTCATATCAAGAAAATTTAGTTCCAGGAGAAGTACTGGTTCTGGAGCCCAAGGAGGAAGACAAGAGGAGCCAAAAACCCAAACCTGGCAGTTACTTTCTTGCTTTATAGCTTGTTTTGTTTATTTGCTTGTTTGGGGTGGGCAGAAGGAAGGTTTCAGGGCTACCTATGCAGGACTCATTTCGAAAAGAGCTAAAATATGTAAGGCTGCCTCCCAGTTAACACCAGCTGCTCTAGAAAATGTGAAGAACAGACATGTGGTACACTTGGGAGACAGAGAGTAAATCATATTGGAGACAGACTACCAAGGGCCACCCTGAAGAACGGGAGTAGAGAGAAAGATGTGAATTCACACTTCACTCACCCTTCCATGAATGAAGGTATGAGGTAGCACAGGAGCTCCCCTAAAAATTAAATGTGCACCTCAAGGAATTCCCTGGCAGTCCATTGGTTAGGACTCTGTACTTTCACTGCCAAGGGCCCAGGTTCAATCCCTGGTGGGGGAACTAAGATCTCACAAGCCGCCACGGCCGGAAGAAAAAAAAAAAAAAAGTGTGCCTCAGACTGCAAGAAAAGAGGAACATTTGGGAGAAATTTTATTCACACACCTGGGCTGGCCCAACCCTTCAAGTTCTAGTATAAACCAGAGGGTACCACCAGTGCTTAAACTCCACCCCAGTCCAGGTCCCAATGCTCTGAGCCTCAAAACCAACAGGTTCATTGCAGAGCCTCCACAGTTAAAAATACAACTCTATGGGCCTCTACTTGGCAAAGAGTTATTTTCCATTGCACATTTGAATTCAGATTTTCTTTCTTAATTTACAGCATTAGATTTTTTTTTTTAATGCCCGCACCATGCGGCTTTCGGGATATTAGTTCCCAGACAAGGGATCAAGCCCCCAGAGTGAAAGCGCTGAGTCCTAACCACTGGACCACCAGGGAATTCCCTAGATTTCTTTTTTCTAATTTGAAAGGAACTTTTTGTGTGTGTGTGGTTAAAAACGCATGACATAAAGTTTACCACTTAACCTTTTATTTTTTTTTTTGTGGTACGCGGGCCTCTCACAGTTGTGGCCTCTCCCGTTGAGGAGCACAGGCTCCGGACGTGCAGGCTCAGCGGCCACGGCTCACGGGCCCAGCCGCTCCGCGGCATGTGGGATCTTCCCGGACCGGGGCACAAACCCGTGTCCCCTGCCTCGGCAGGCGGACTCTCAACCACTGCGCCACCAGGGAAGCCCCACTTAACCATTTTTAAATGTACACTCCAGTTGTGTTAATTACATTCACATTGCTGTGCAATTTCCAGAACTCTATTATTCTTGCAAAATGGAACCTTTATACCCATTAAACACGAAAAAAACAAACAAAAACAAAAAAACCCACCTTTTTAAAACTTAAGATTAGCGTATTATGTGTGGATTTGAGGCGTGTCTTAACATGTATGTTATGCAACCGGGGTGGCCATTCGTAGTTGAGGCTGGGTGACGAGTACTTAGGATCCTAAATGGTATGCTATTTTCTGTATTTTTCTATACTTTTGTGTAAGTTTGAACACTTCCATAATAAAATCTTTTAAAGATTCATTATGTCTTTGTCTTACCAAAGTAATGACCCAATCTAAAATACATTTATTAGGCCTCATCGTGTTTTATCTCGGTGTGGGTTCATGCTCTGCCAAGAAGCATAAAATCCTTCTTAAAATTGATGCCTTGGATACCGGGGCGGCTGGCTGTACCTCCCATAAATTTATGGCTGTCCTTGGCTGGCTCCTGCTCTTTCAACCCATTCTTCGGAGGATGATGACTCCAAGGGTTCTGACCTGGGGGGTCTCAAACTCCACCTGTATCCCATTTCCGACCCACCCAGGCCCCTCCCCCGAGCTCCAGACTCCAATTGTCCCCCACTACTGTCTCTTCCTCCTCCTCCCCCTCCGGGGGCGCCCCGCCTCGAATCCCCCAGCCGGGATCTAGGCCTCCTCAGCGTCTCCCACCGGGCTTCAATGCGGCCGCGGGAACCGAACTCCACTCGGCCGCCCTCCCCGCTACAGGCACGCACAGCTTTTCTCTATGGATGGGGTCATCTAGGCCTTGCATGATTCGCCCCTCCCCCACAAAGAAAATCCCTGAGGGGTCCTGGCCCGACAGCCTGGAACTGAAGAGTGGAAGCGCGCCCAAGGAGAGGCCCCAGCCTCGCTCTGCCCCTCCAGGTCATGTCTCGGGAAGCCGGGAGTGTGCAGCCGGCCACAGACAGTTACAGCCGGGCGCCCAGGGGCAGTTCGGGAGCCGGCGGGGCCCAAGCTAGAACCGACGACTCACCAGGCCGAGGTGACAATTCCACGCGCAGCCGCCAACGCCGCCGCCGGGGGCCGACCAATCAGCTGCCTTTAGAGAGCCGGCCCCGCTCCCTTGGCCGCCGCCGTGCCGCCGGGCTCACCCACCTAGCGCTGGGAGTTTCCGGCTCCTCCGGACGTAGAGAACGCCGGGAGTTCTTCCGCGGTTCTGTCACGGGCTTGCGGTTACTTCCCCCCTCAACTACCGAGGTTTTTCCAGTCCGCCCGGGCGGGAGTCCTCCTTCTGCTTTTGTGTTGCTACCCTCCTGAAAGGTGACTTGGCCGGGCCGAAGCCTCACTCCTGGGCAGAAGCTTCTCCGGGTTACTTTCGCCGATAGCTGGAACCCCGGTCTCGTGGCCGGGCGTTCAAGGCCCTCCAGGCCCTGGATCCTGCCGCCTCCCCCAGATACGCACAGTCCTTAGGAGTGCACCAACAGTCCGCTCCCTCTCCCGTGACCATGCTTTATACGGGAAAGCGCTGCCTGAATGACTCCCTCCCCCGCCCACACATACACCCACCACTAAGTCTCAGACAATTAGTCGTCCCCTACCCATTCGCGCCTTAGAACACTGGAAAGAAACCTCGATTACAGCCATTTGCTCGCTTTAGGAGTTTCTCTTTCCTTCTCGGCTGTGGGCTTGGCAATGGTAGGGACCTGGTTTGATTCCTGCATCCGGCACAAGGCACGGCTCTGGTGAAGGAATGAATTGGTGCAAAGGGTGGAGGGAAGCAGCCGAGATTTACGAACTTAATAAAACTGGAGAGCAGCCTTTGTGGGCTAAGATTGAAGAGATGCAAAATAAAACTGTGAATAGCCATTTATTGAATACTTACATTGAGGCAGACCCCGTGCTCTGCATGAATTATTTAATCTTAAAATAGCACAAGGAAGTAGAGACTAAAGCTCAGAGAGGTTAAGCAACTTGGCCAAAGTTACACGGCTTTTGAGCCAAATATTTAAGTTTGCTGCATGTCTGACTTACAGAGAAGTTGGATATTACAATACCACACTACAGAAACAACGTACACAAAGTTGGCACATTTTGAGTCCAAGGTGTGGACTTGTTGCATATTTTATGTACATGACTCCGTCCATTTGGAGGTCAGATTGACAGGGAGGGTAGAGGGTGCTTGGGGCTGTGGAAGACCAATTTTTCTTTTCTTTTTTTTTTACTTCAGAATTTACATAGGTGAGCTCTAACTTTCAGTGGTCAGGCTGTGCACTAGGTTATTTGGTGCATCGACAAATAAAAGCTGATTATGAGACTGACAAAGAAGAGCCCAGGACCTGACTTCACTAGGAAACTTTGACACCAGGATATTAAGTATTTTGTGTCTCAGAACCACCATTCTCTACCCACGACCACAGAAGTCACAGAAAAGAACAAAGGCCCTACGCTGGAGGAAAATAGACTGAGATGGACAAATTCATGCACTGAGGTCCAGGAGAAAGGCTCCAGCCCCTCATTCACACCAGCTGAATAACTTCCCATATCACTAAAAAACCAACTAAATGTCACTCAGCCCAGGGGCTCATTTGGGGCCAGTTAGTGTTCCATAAAGGGCTGCTCTACCTGGAACAGTGATTCTCCAACTGTAGCCATTGGCACTCCACCTTCACAACCTTGACCACATACACATACACCTATATTTGATGTCTTTAAACCAATTTACTTTTTTAAAAAGCCTAATACATTTATTTGAAAGAGGAACACCATAACATTACCTTAAATCACTTCCCACTTTAATAGAAAGCATCTATGAACTCTATAGTGAAAATAGTATAATATTATAATCTAGCTACATACTGATGTCTGTAGAAAACTGTAAGACTGTGGACTTTGTAAAAATCAGAGATTAGCAAGTGTTGGAAAACTGATAAGGAGTAACACTAACAGAATTTTTCTTTTATGTAATCAGAAAAATTCACAGAGAACAGAAGATCCACTTTCTCACGCTATGATTTAATGTTACTTAAGGTGGAATTTGGGGACTTCCCTGGCGGTCCACTGGTTAAGACTCTGGTTCAATCCCTGCTTGGGGAACAAAGATCTTGCATGCTGTGCTGCAGGGCCAAAAAAAAAAAAATAAGTAAGGTGGAATTTGTGTACCCCCCAAAATCTCGTAAGCACCTACAGGCAGGGGAATCTCTATCTAGAAAACAGGACTTTGAGGGCAGGAAGGTGTCCCCCCTTTTCTCAAGAGGAGGCTCTTGCCAGGAGCCCTGAGTGTCACTCTCAGTCAATTAACAAATGTGTGTTTAATGCCTGCCGTTGGTCAGGTACTGTGCCAGGCCCAGGAGATACTAAAATGACCAAGACTGAGTTGGTCCCTGCCCTTCAGGAGCTTACAGCCCAACTGTGGTAGGAAAGACAAAAGATAGATACTGTAGCTGAGTGCAGACTAGTACCAGGGAGCTCAGGTGGCTGGGTAGAGAATGAGACAGGTGGAGCTGCTGAAGTTACAGTGTTGGGGAACTCCTCTCCCAGGAGGTGACATTTGAATCTAGGCCTAAATGATGAGAAGGAGTCAGTTACAAGGACGGGGGGACCAACAATTTCTAGTGGGTGTAAAGAGAGGCTTTGTGTGAGTGGTAGACAGAAGGCCAGGAGGAGGGGGAACAGAGGGAGATGGGGGCACTGAGGCAGGTGGGATACAGAGGCCTGTAGGCCAAAATGAGTAGTTTGGATTTTACCTCCATTGCAGATGAAGGTTTTTAAACAGTTGTGACATAACTGAATTTGAGCTGTAGAGAGAGCACACTGGCTACTGGGTAGAGAACTGAATTTAGCCAAGCAAGCATGGAGGTCAGGAGGCCAGTAAGCAGCGCTTGCACTCAGGTTGTGGCAGTGGACGTGGTAGGAAGGGCGGGATTTGGGATATAGTCTGGAAAGAAAACCAAGAGGACTTATTGTTCTTAAAAGGGGGAAGTCAGCAAGAATTATACACACGTGCAAGTCTAGCCCCCAGCGAAGACTTTCCCCTTGAGGTTATTGGAACTGAAAAGGGAATAGCTTTCTCCCATGTAATTTGTTATTATTTAAGGCCTAGAGGGGGAAACTGAGATTATGGAGGTGAAATAACTCACCCAGGCCACCATCTAAGTCATCTTGAGGACCAATGCTTCTCACCGCCCACTTGGAGACACCTGTAGGGAGGGCTTCTTCAGCCATTTGTGGCAGGAAGGAGAAGCTGACCTGAGAGGGTGACAAAGTCATGTATCAGTGGGACTCACATGTGCCAGGAGGCAGAAACTGCAGTCACAGGAGACTGTAGAGCCCTGGGAGGTGGCAAACCTCTTCTCCATCACTACAAGGTCCCTGGGGCTCAGCTCTGGGTTGCAGGAAGCACATCAGAGTGATTAGGGTTTTAGGCTCTGGAGCTAGATGGCTTGGGTCTAAATCCTGACTCAGCTACATGCTGGCTCTGTGGCCTGGGTGGAGTTATTTCACCTCCATATGCCTCAGTTTTCCCCTCTGTAAAATGTGGCTAATACTAGTATCTACCTCATAAGATTGTTATAGTTAGTTAAGGGAGTCAATCCACGTCGGATGATTAGAATAATACCTGGCACAGACCAAGTCCTCAAAAATGTTGTTTTGTTAGTATTTAACTTCTTATTACAAGACAACTTTTCCCCGACTTCCCTGGTGGTCCAGTGGTTAAGACTCCGCGCTTCCACTGTGGAGGGCACAAGTTCCGTCCCTGGTCAGGGAAGTTCCACATGCTACGTGGTGCAGCCGAAAACAAACAAACAAACATAAAACCAAGATAACCTTTCCCTTACTGATTTACTTACATCATAAAAAAATCAATAAATCAACCTCTAGGTGAGCCCAAGAGAAGCTCTTCACTGCAGATAAAACTGCTTGCCCAGATTAAAGGGTTTGAAGCAGCTCATCCAGAAGGCAATGGGGCCAGGATTTTAATCCAGGCCCTATTGATTCCAAAGTCCTAATCTTTACCCTATTGGACATTGCCTGTTCTATATTTTAAGAGGTCTAGTTTCACTTCTGATTTTCAGCTGGTGAGCTGAATGGGTGACCTGGCTTATCTCTACATTGCCCCTCTGTGCTGGGAAGAGTCACAGCCCCAGATGGGGGCGGGAGGAGGGCTATCCTCTGGAAACTTCCCCAGGGCCAGGTAGTTGGAGCCCATTCTCAGATGCTAAGACCAAACTTGCACAGCTTTCATCCTGAGTCAGGGGTGGGGATGCTGGGCCAGGCAAAGCACCTCTAATTTCTTCTCTGTCTCTTTGTAAGTGCAGACTGCACTTTTTTTATTTCCTGTCCTCCAAATCAGAAACTTTCAGGGCAGAAATTAGAGGCCATCTGATTCAGCCTCCTCTTATTACAGAGAGGAGATGGAGTGAGGCTCAGAGCAGGAGAGGGATGTGCCCCAAGTCACGGGGCCAGTCATCTGCAGAGCTAAGACTCCACTTCACTTTCTTTTTTGCCCACCCTTCCCTGCAGCTGGTCCAACCTCTGCCCCTCAGCTGTTGGCAGATGATCTAACATTTCAGTGGTGGTTGCTCTGTGCCAAGGGCTGGGCTATAGGCACAAGGCTCATGCTTCTCATAGTGTGACAGCCCGACCAGCAGCACCAACATCACCTGGGACCTTGTTCGAAATGCAAATTCTGGAATTCCCTTGCAGTCCAGTGGTTAAGACTCCAAGTTTTCACTGCCGAGGATCCCACAAGCTGTGCAGTGTGGCCAAAAAAAAAAAAAAAAAAAAGCAAATTCTCAGGCCCATTCCAGATCTCTTGAATCAGAAACTCAGAGGGGATGGGCAGTATCTGTTTTCGCAAGCTCTCCTGGTGATTCCGATGTCCGCTCAAGTTTGAGAATCACTGCTCTAAGCCATAGGTGTGTGGAACTTGGAGACAGAGGGACCTAGGTTCAAACTGCCTCCATCACTTACTAACTCTGTGACTTGGGCAAGTTATTGTCCCTGAACTTCAGTTTCCTCATCTATAAAATGGTCGTAATAATAGTACCCACAGGGGTTATTGTGAGGACTCCATGAGATAGCACGAAGCGTGGTGCGTAGAAGCACCCAGTCAGGGACAGCCTATCTCGGGTTTAGTGCTTTCAGCCAGCAACTGTAGCCAGCTAATAATGAATAACACTATTGTTTCCTATGTGTTTATTTTTACCTGTTTGCTCCAAATGCAACTGCTTTTCCATTTACGGTAGTGATACAAAAAGTTTTGTGGAAAGAGAAAATGATAAAATCCACATTCTTCAATTCAGCCCTAACTACAGATTAAAGCAGAGCCACAGCTGTGAGCTTCAGCTAGCAGCTCCAATGAAAAACCTTCAGAGGGACTTCCCTGGCAGTCCAGTGGTTAAGACACTGTGCTTCCACTGCAGGGGGCATGGGTTCGATCCCTGGTCGGGGAACTAAGATCCCACATGCCACACAGTGTGGCCAAAAAATAGAAAAAGAAAAAAAGAAAAGGAAAGAAAAGAAAAACCTTGAGAGAACAAACAGTGTCAACACAGATACACCCAGGAGGCAGGGCCCTGACCTCAGATAAGGATGAAAACCCACAAAATGCCCAAGTCCAATTGAAGGACAATGTTCAAAATGCCTGAAACTATCAACTCCTCAAAACTATCAACTTCATCAAAATCAAGGCAAGTTTGGACTTCCCTGGTGGCCCAGTGGTTAGGAATCCGCCTGCCAATGCTGGGGACACGGGTTCAAGCCCTGGTCCGGGAAGATCCCACATGCCGCGGAGCAACTAAGCCCGTGTGCCACAACTACTGAGACTGTGCTCTAGAGCCTGCAGGTCACAACTACTGAGCCCATGTGCCACAACTACTGAAGCCGACGCACCTAGAGTCCATGCGCTGCAACAAGAGGAGTCACTGCAATGAGAAACCTGCGCACCACAATGAAGAGTAGTCCTCGCTTGCCGCAACTAGAGAAAGCCTGCACGCAGCAGCGAAGACCAACACAGACAAAAATAAATAAAATAAATAAATTTATTAAAAAAATAAAATAAAGGCAAGTTTGAGAAACTGCAAAAGCTAAGAAAAGCCTAAGGAGACATGGCAGCTAAACATAATGTATCCTGGATAGGATCCCAGAACAGAAAAAAGATATTGGGTAAAAAATGAGGAAATCTGAATAAATAAAATATGGACTTTAGTTTATAATAGTGTGTCACTACTGGTTCATTAACTGTGACAAATGTACCATACTGACCCGAGATGTTAATAATAAAGGAAACTGGATGTGGGATACATGGGAACACTGTACTATCATCCCAGTTTCTCTGTAAATCTAAAACTATTCTCAAATAAAAGTTATATTAAGAAATAACTGGAGCTTCCCTGGTGGTGCAGTGGTTAAGAATCCGCCTGCCAATGCAGGGGACACAGGTTCGAGCCCTGGTCTGGGAAGTTCCCACATGCCACAGAGCAACAAAGCCCGTGTGCCACAACTACTGAGCCTGTGCTCTAGAGCCCGCGAGCCACAACTACTGAAGCCCACATGACTAGAGCCCATGCTCTGCAACAAGAGAATCCACCACAATGAGAAGCCCACGCACCGCAACGAAGAGTAGCCCCCGCTCGCCACAACTAGAGAAAGCCCGCGCACAACAACGAAGACCCAACGCAGCCAAAAATAAATAAATTAAATAAATTAATTAATTTTTTAAAAAAGAAATAAGTAGAACTGAAAAAAAAACTAGGACTGAAACTATAATGTAGAAGAAAACACAAGGGAAAATCTTTATGACATTGAATTTGCCAATGATATCTTGGTTATGACACCAAAAGCACAGGCAACAAAAGAAAAAAGTAGATAAATTGGGCTTCATCAAAATTAAAAATTTTTGTGCATCAAGGGACACTGTCAGGAGTTCCTGGCAGTCCAGTGGTTAGGACTCTGCGCTTTCACTGCTGGGGGCCCAGGTTTGAGGCCTGGTTGGGGAACTAAGGTCTCGCACGCCGCTTGGCGTGGCCAAAGCAAGCAAACAAAAAACCCAAAAACAACAACAACAAAAATGGACACTATCAAGAGTGAATAGAGGGACTTCCCTGGTGGCGCAGTGGTTAAGAATCTGCCTGCCACTGCAGGGGACACGGGTTCATGCCCTGGTCCGGGAAGATCCCACATACCACGGAGCAACTAAGTCTGTGTGCCACAGCTACTGAAGCCCGCGCACCACAACTACTGAAGCCCGCGCACCTAGAGCCCATGTTCTGAAACAAGAGAAGCCACCGCAGTGAGAAGCCCGTGCACTGCAACGAGGCGTAGCTTCCACTAGCTGCAACTAGAGAAAGCCTGCATGCAGCAACGAAGACTCAATGCAGCCAAAAATAAATAATAAAAAACATAAATTTATAAAAAATTAAAAAAAATAAAAAGACTTGGATAGACTTTTTTAGTTTTGTTTATTTTAATTTTTTATTTGGATAGACATTTAAAAATTATTTATTTATTTATTTGGCTGCATCAGGTCCTTGTTGTGGCAGGCAGGATCTTTAGTTTCAGCATATGGGATGCTGACCAGGGCTGAACCCCAACTCTCTGCACTGGGAGCACAGAGTCTTAGCCACTGGACCACCAGAGAAGTCCCTTGAATAGACATTTCTCCAAAGAAGATATACAAATGGCCAATAGCTCATGAAAAGATGCTCATCACTAATCATTAGGGAAAGACAAATCAAAACTACAGTAAGATACCACTTCACACCCATTAGGATGGCTATTATTAAAAAACAAACAAACAAAACAAAACTCAGTATTGGTGAGGATGTGGAGAAATTGGAACCCATATGCATTGCTGGTGGGAATATAAAATGGTGTAGCCACTATGGAAAACAGTATGGTGGTTCCTCAAAAAATTAAGCATAAAATTACCATGTGATCCAAAAATTCCACTTCTGGGTATATACCCCAAGTATCAAAGCAGAGACTCAAAAAGATATTTGTACACACAGGTTCATAGCAACATTACTCACAATAGCCGAAAGGTGAAAGCATTCAAGTGTCCATAGAGAGATAAATGGATAAACAAAATGTGGTGTATGCATACTACATACTATGGAATATTATTCAGCCTTAAAAAGGAAGAAAATTCTGAGACATCTTACAATGTGGATTGAGGACATGTTGCTAAATAAGCCAGTCACAAAAGACAAATATTGTATGATTCCACTTATATGAGGTAATTTGTTATACTGTGATTTCTAGTAAGAAATATGCATTTGGTTTTATTCCTATTTCTGGCACAGAGCTCCTAAAACCCTCGGGATTTCCTATATGAGTAGAGTGATAAAGATGTCTTTTGCTATTTGTAGCAAGCTCCCTTTCAGCCACACCTGAATTTAAGTTAGTGAGGTAATTTTTAGAAAGCCCCTAAGGATGGGCTGGTTGCAAGGGGAACCAATGTGAGATTGGAGGGTTTTAATTTTTTTTTTTTTTTGGCAGCACGTGGGATCTTAGTCCCTGACCAGGAATCAAACCCACGCCCTCTGCATTTGAAGGGGAGTCAACTACTGGACCACCAGGGAAGTCCCAGAGGGTTTTAACTTTTAGTCTAATGCCTCCAGGGAGGGGAGAGGGGCTGGAGGTTGACTTAATCATAATCCTCAATTATGCCTATGTAATGAAGCCTCCATTAAAAATCTTAAAACTACCAACCAGGTTTGGAAAGCACCTGAGCTGCTGAAAATGTGGAGGTGCTGGGAGGGTGGCATACCTAAAGAGGTCATGGAAGCTCAGTGCCCCTGCCCCCATACCTTGCCCTATGCTTCTCTTCTATTTGGCTGTTCCTGAGTTATATCCTTTTATTTGTTTATTTATTTTAAAAATTCTATTTATTGATTGATTGATTTTTGGCTGCATTTGGTCTTTGTTGCTGTGTGCAGGCTTTCTCTAGTTGCGGCGGGAGCTACTCATCCTTGCGATGCATGGACTTTTTATTGCTGCGGCTTCTCTTGTTGCGGAGCACGGGATCTAGGCGCGCAGGCTTCAGTAGTTGCAGCATGCCGGCTCAGTAGTTGTGGCTCATGGGCTCTAGAGCGCAGGCTCAGTATTTGAGGCACACGGGCTTAGTTGCTCTGCAGCATGTGGAATCTTCCCAGACCAGGGATCGAACCCGTGTGCCCTGCATTGGCAGGCGGATTCTTAACCACTGCGCCACCAGGGAAATCCCACATCCTTTTATAATAAACTGGCAATCTAATAAGTAGGCCGTTTTCCTGAGTTCTGTGAATGGCTCTAGCAAATTAGCCAGGAAGGGGGGTCATGGGAACCTCTGATTTATAGCCAGCCCATCCAAAAGCATGCATAATAACCTAGATTTTTAATTGGCACCTGAAATTGTGATGGGGCAGAGTAAAGGGACAAAGTAGGTAATTAAATAGTTAACTCCACTAGGGATTGTAAGTAAAGAAAAAAGCTTGGGAGACCCCCGTAAGTTAATGATCATTCAGAAAAGCAGGTTTGCTTAACCACAAAACCAAGTAGGCTTGCTTAGCAACAAACCATGCAACAAAAGCATGAGACATGCCCCCAAACAATAAAACAGTGGTGGCATGAGACCCACATCCTGCCAAGTGAGCTCAGTAAGTGAATGACCCCTAAGACATGCTCTCTACACACATAAAAATCAATAATTTATGGAAAGGTGACATTTCAAAGTGAAAGACCCTCATAGTACTGAGACTTGAAATAATTTTTCCATAGTGCCATGACAGTCCTAGCCTGACCATGTAGGGACAAGAAAACTCCCCTGCCCAACCTGGAGGAGGAGCTGATGATGGAAGTTTGATGTCTACTCAAGAATGACGAAGAAAATGGTCTTTTCCCCCTCCCCACTTTTCCTTTGATTATAAAACTGTAGCTCACTATGTTCTCAGGGCATGGCACCCACCCACCCGCTTGTAAGCTTCACAAGCATCCTATTCTAATAAATCACGTCTTATCCATCACTTTGTCTCTCGCTGAATTCTTTCTGTGCTGAGACATAAAGGACCGGAGCTCTTCAGAGCCCCCCGAAACGACACTTAGTGGTTTCAATTGGGGAGGGGAGATGCAGTCCTGTGGGATCTGACATTATCTCTAGATAGATAGTGTCAGAACTGAATTGAATTGTAGACAACCAGTTGTGTTGCAGAACTGCTTGATGTGTGAAAAACGCCACACACATTTGGTGACCGGAAGTGTCAGAAGTGAAGTAAGTATCCTGTGAGTAGCGTTGTAGTAGAGTAGAGAAGAGACACAGAAGAGTTTTTCTTTACATACCTAGAGTAGTAATGTTCATAGTAGATGTTCACCCTTCAAGTAGAAGGGTGATTGCCAGGGGCTGCGGGGAGGGGAAATGGAGAGATATTGTTTAATGGGTACAGAGTTTCAGTTGGGGATGATGAAAAAGTTCTGGAGATGGATGGTGGTGACGGTTACACAACAGTGTGAATGTCCTTAATGCCACTGAACTGTACACTTAAACGGTTAAAATGGTAAAATTTTATGTATGTGTTATCTCAATAAAAAAAGAAATAGAAAATGCTTGAAGTGTATTTTTCTTTGATTATAATTAAAAAAATCAATGTTACCTTGAAGCTGCTTTCTTATTCGATATATGCTTATTCATTTTCCTATTTTCATGAAAATGGCCTGGCTAGTTTGTCAGGAAGTTCTCTGGAGACATTTTAATATTAAAAGCTTATTGAAATTAACACGACATTGTAAATCAACTATATTTGAATTAAAAAAAAAGCTTATAGTTATCTCCTGTGGAATGTATCCTTCATTTCAAGCAGGTATTAGTAGGTGTTTGTTAATGGGGAAATATTGATATGTTAACCTATGTTGACTGAAATAAAAATGCACAACGTGAGAGCTGATTTTGTTTTATTTGGGGATTTAGGACTGTAGCCAAGCAGACAGCCTCTCAGATAACTCCAAGGAATTGCTCCTAAAAGGTAGTGGCAGGGGTGGGCAGCACATATGTGATTTTGGAGAAGGGGTACATGCAATTAAGCACACATCTTGGTAGAAGGCTACTGCTAGTCACAAGGAACACATACCTTAGTTAATGCTTTTAGTGTTTTTCTAAATGAGGGAAGGTGCAAGAAGTTAGTTTCATAAAATTTTCTCCTGAAAATATCTAACTATCTGAAGGCCTGTTCTGCCAGTTTTCCCAGAGCACGGAGTGCCTCATGCCTCATCGCCACTCTGAACTCCTTTTAGGGTGTGTTGAAGGTCAGCGACCGCAGTGACTAATGACTCAACCCTTGTAGAGCCAGATGGTGAGCGACATTCTTCAGTTGACATCCACCTGCTATGACTTCAGTGCTTTTATTCTGTAATTTCACTGGTGTAGAATATATCTTCGATTCACTTTTAAGTCCGAAGGCATCAAGGTGATTTGTCTTGCCTTCTCTCTTAGACCTGAATGTGCGATTCTAGAAGATTAACATCCTTAAAGCTTTTCCCTGGGCAGTTTCCTTTTAAAATAAACTTAAGTTGAAAGAAAAGAAAGATAACGTAAAGAAAATGATTGAGAAAATAATAGTTGTGAGAGTTAGCCAAGTGCAAAGTAGGGGGGTTCAGTCAACATAAGATTGTCCTCATTTCTGACAGCACTTGCAAATTCACAGGGCTCCCCAAACCACCCTCAGCTTTGATAACTCACTAGAAAGACTCACTGAAAGTTGTTATTCTCAGTTATGGGAAAGGGAAAAGATCTGATTAAAGTCACCTAAGGGAAGAAGCCCAGACTGAAAAGCTTGCATCGTCCTCTCCCTGTGGGGTCAGGACAGCATTCCTCTGCCAGCATCCGTGGATGACTATATGCATGGAGTGCTGCCACCCAGGGAAGATCTCTGGGCCAGAGTCTTTATTGGGGCTCCATTGCACAGAGATGGTTAAGTGTCCACCTGGGGGCAGTTTTCAGCCCCCTCAAGAAGCCCAGCTGCTGCCCCAAAGTTCCCGCCCTCCACCATATTGTGAGTGTGGCTCAGAGCCCTACCCTTAGTCACATTGTCGTTATCTGACTGCTCCAAGGACCCCAGGCAAACAAAGACACTCCTAACAGACATGGCATTCCAAAGGTTTAGGGATTACCTCCCAGAAGAAAGGGCGATGACCTTTTGGGGCAATGTTAAATTCTTTACTATACTATAATACTAGTGGGAAGCAGCTATGGCAAATGGTGTGATAATGGTTCAGAATGACCAGACCTTGGGAAACACAGCATGAGGCCTGGCTGGGCTGGCCGAGCCCAGAGCTGAACCCAGAGATGTAAGTAGCCAGCTTACTGTAGCCTCTGTCCTCTCAGGATAGGGACCGTGCCTCCTCTGTACTCATATCTCCCTTGCTTTGAGAGCACCATGCGTATCACCAGGGCTGGAGCTAAGGAGAGGCAAATGGAGTGAAAACAGGAGGCAAGGGGGCAGGGCACAACCTTTGAAAGAATGACATAGCCCGAGGACATGACATAATCTGATTAGAACCAAATGGGTCCAAGATGGCAGACAAGTCGACCTGCACTAGACCTTGAGCCTCAGTATATGCTCACTAACACATCAGCAAGCTAAATGGCACCCCACAGGCGCTGTGACAGTTCCAAGACCCACCATAAGGATCAAAAAGTGGAGGTGGGGGCTTCCCTGGTGGCGCAGTGGTTGAGAGTCCGCCTGCCGATGCAGGGGACACGGGTTCGTGCCCCGGTCCGGGAGGATCCCACATGCCGCGGAGCGGCTGGGCTGGTGAGCCATGGCCGCTGAGCCTGCGCGTCTGGAGCCTGTGCTCCGCAACGGGAGAGGCCACAACAGTGAGAGGCCCGCCTACCACACAAAAAAAAAAAAAAAAAGTGGAGGTGGCCCAATTCCTGGAAATCCCCGCCCCTTCCTGAGATAGTTGGAATACTCCTCCCACTCATTACCTATGAAATTACCCACCCCTATGAAAGTGGCAGGGGAGTGGGGGGGGGTGGTGGTGGGATGAATTGGGAGATTGGGATTGACATGTATACACTAATATGTATAAAATGGATAACTAATAAGAACCTGCTGTATAAAAAAATAAATAAAATTAAATTTAAAAAAAAAAGAAATTACCCATCCCTATAAAAACTGACAACCCATACCTTGGTGCCTTTTCTCACCTTCTGAGATGGCCCACACTCTGACTGTGGAGTGTGTTTCTCTCTAAATAAATCCACTTCTCACCTATCACTTTGTCTCTCACTGAATTCTTTCTGCCATGAGACATCAAGAGCCTGAGCTTCATTAAGTCCTGAAACCAGGTGTGTGATCTCAGTTGGAAGACCGTGGGTTTTGGCTGGGTTCGAGTCCTGGCACATGGGTTCAAGTCCCAATCTGAAGTGTACAGTTTTAGGACCTAGGGTGCAAAATGTAAGGAGGTGCTCATTCTTGGGGTCTGACAAGTGCCCTAGGTACCTCCCTTGCCTCACCTTGATCCCAGCCTAGCTGGTCACAACAAAGAGGCTGAATTTGAAGCAGTTATTAATTACCTACTGTATGCAGGGCCTCATCCTGGGGACCATGGTGGTGATATAGCTAGTTTTCCATTGTGCCTGAGCCACTCTCTTGGGTAGTCATACCCACCACAGGCAACTTGAGAGTAATACTAAAATGTCATGCAGGTTAATTGCTGCTGCTGAAGGATGAGACAAATGCATCCCAGCCAAGTTGCCACAGTTACCCCAGCCAAGGTATCCTAGACCAGCTGACAGCCAGCCAGCCTACCCCCAGACTTAAGGGCAAGCACAGTCGAGGTCAGCAGAGTCATTAATCCAGCACACATTCAATCACAAACTCTACGTGAGCCCAGCAAAGATCTGAAGTGCCCAGCTGACCTGCAAATTCATGAGCTAAATAAATGCTTATTGTTTTAGCTCTTGAGTTTTGGGTTGGGTTTGTTACACGCCATTATTTATTTATTTATTTATTTTATTTTTTGCGGTACGCGGGCCTCTCACTGTTGTGGCCTCTCCCATTGCGGAGCACAGGCTCCGGACGCGCAGGCTCAGCGGCCATGGCTCACGGGCCCAGACGCTCCGCGGCATGTGGGATCCTCTCGGACCGGGGCACGAACCCGCGTCCCCTGCACTGGCAGGCAGATTCTTAACCATTGCGCCACCAGGGAAGCCCCTATTGGTACTGTTTAATGTTTTATTTAACTGTTAACTTTTTGAGTCCTTAACTATCTTGCTACAATAATTTTTAGTAGTTGAGCTTCATCATAAGGCTATCTAGTAATTTAATCAGTCCCTTGTGGATACATTTTCAATTTTTCTGTTATATTATATTATAAACACAGTGATGAAGATCCTTGTAGTTAATTTTTTGCAAATATCCATAATTAATTTAAGCTGAATTCTTGAAAGTGGCAGTTCTAGGTCAAAGGGTATATAATGTATGTTTCTAAGGTTCTTGATACATGTTGTAAAACTGTTCTCCTGAAAGGTACCAATTTGCCCTGCTGCCCACTGTGTTTACATTGTTGTAATCCATTAGGCTTTTTTGTTGTTGTAAAATGTTTAGCTCCCTGTACTTCTTCTGGGGCCTGGGGAGAGATAGCAGGTGGGGAGCTCAGCTTTGGGGTTTTACCACATGCAAGGAGCTTCTCTAAGGGCTTTGTAGGAATTATGCCATTTACTTCTCTCTATAATTTTTAATTGATTAATTAATTAATTTTTGGCTGCGTTGGGTCTTTTGTTGCTGTCTGCAGGCTTTCTCTAGTTGCAGCAAGTGGGGGCTACTCTTCGTTGCAGTGCACGGGCTTCTCATTGCGGTGGCTTCTCTTGTTGCAGAGCACAGCCTGTAGGCGCACAGGCTTCAGTAGTTGTGGCATGTGGGCTCAGTAGTTGTGTCAGACGGGCTTGGTTGCTCTGAGCCATATGGGATCTTCCTGGACCAGGTACTGAACGGATTTTAACCACTGTGCCACCAGGGAAGTCCCTCTCTATAATTTTTAATGTCAGTACTATTATTACCCACCCCCCTTTTTTTCACTTTTTAAAAACTGTGGTAAATATATATATATATATATATATAAAAAACATAAAATTTGTCATTTTAGCCATTTTTAAGTGTACAATTCAGTGGTATTAATTATATTCACAATGTTGCACAATCACCACCATTATTTCCAATTTTTTTCATTGCCCCAAATAGAAACTCTGGACCCATTAAACAATAATTTTGCATTCTTTCCTCCCACCCTCTATTACCATATATCTGTGACAAGGAAAATGGAGGCACAGAGAAGCTAAGTAAAATAATCAATGTTACACAGCAAGTTAGGCACAGAAGCCCCAATCCAGACCTGGCAGTCCGGCTTTAGCCTCCTTCTGAATCGCTTGTCTTGCAGTTTTATTTTTTATTCTTTTTGGTTGCCCTGTGCGGCATGCGGGATCTTAGTTCCCCAACCAGGGATTGAACCTGTGCCTCCTGCATTGGTAGCATAGAGTCTTAACCACTGGACCACCAGGGAAGTCCCCCTTTTTTTTTTTTTTAATTAAAAAAAAAATTTTTTGGCCACGCCACATGGCATGTGGGATCTTAGTTCCCTGACCAGGGATCAAACCCGCGGCCCCTGCATTGGAAGCACAGAGTCTTAACCACCGGACCGTCAGGGATGTCCCCAATTTTATTATTTTTTTTAAAGCCCAAAGTTTCTGGTTACACGTTCTGGTAAGTCATTTCTTTCTCATTTTCCCCCAAAGGAGAAAAGGAATAGCTTTTCTGAAGAATCTTGAATTTTACTCCTAAGTTCCTAAACCCAGTTTCCTTCAAGCGAACTTTGAAGTTGTATCTGCTTGGGTGATAAGGGCAGGATTCAACTACACCAAAGGGACCCGTTTACCTGTCTTGCCCTGTGGGGCCTGGTGAGAGCTGGAGGGCCGCAGGAGGTTCCTGCTTTCTAGAGCCACCAAACTCTCCCCCATGAGATCCCTAATCCTGGGAGCCCTCCTCAAATGGGCAAAGATTATGCCTAGCCACCAGAGCTGATGAATGGGATTCTCTCTCCTTCCTCTCCTAAAGGAATGGCACTGAAAAAAAACATGGCCTTTGGAGTTGCATGAGCCTGGACTTGAACCACAGTCTTGGACAAGTTCTTGTCCCAAATCTGTGTGCTAAACTGAAAAGGTGTGACTAACACCACCTACCCGTCAGGGTTGTTGGGAAAAGCAAATGGGCAGCCTAGCACAAGCAGGGCCTCAATGAATGTTAGCCAAGGCTTAGCAGCTCAGTGCCTGCTCCTTGTTCAAACCTTTACACAGCACCCTGTTGGGGACCAACAACGTTGGCTAGTGCTGCTGCTTCTCTGCTGGCTTAGAAACTGATTCAGGGACTCTCTCTAAATCCTGATGTATCCCTTGGGCTGGCTGTGCCAATGTTCACACGACTCTTAAAGGAGCATTCCAGCTTTACCACTTCTTGGCTATACAGTCTGGGGCAGTTTGACCCATCTCTGCCTCTGTTCCCTCATCTGAAAAGTAGAGAATTGGGTTCCCCACGTCATTGGATTGTTGGATTAAATGGATTAAGATATGTAATGCATTTAGTGCCTGACATACAGTAGAAGCATTTGCTATTACTGTCATCCCCAGTGTCACCTTCCCTTGTTTCTTCACCAAATGCTGCCTTACACCTGGGGAAATGGAGAAGGCACACATAAAAGCAATCCATTGGTCTTGGCATTCTATTATTCTCCTTGTAGAAGTCTTGGATAAATGAGGTAGTCTCCCTACTCTCCCTTCCAGTGAGGGGGGTAGATTAGAGCAGATCTTCTTGCTTCACATTCCTCCACTGTCATCAGGCTAGGCTCCCTGACTCCCAACCCATCCTTTGCTTCTTTCAGTAAAACCCATTCCAATTGGGGAATTAGAATTAATCTCTGTCTAAATTAAAGGCTGGGCAGGGAGCCATGGCGGGCTGTGATGGGCAGAGGCTGTGCAGGTGCTGCTCCGGGAAGGCAGCCCTGGGGCCTCCTGAGGGCTCCATTCATAAGAAGTTTCCAGGAACCTCCTGGGCCACTTCTAACCGCTAGATGGCCAAGCTACAGGGTGATTATTTCCTTAGGCAAGCAAACACTTCAGCCCTCTAATATGGTATTTCCTGGGGCTGGAATATCAACAGGAAGTCCTGTGGGGAAGAGCTCTGCCAAAACACTCATTCCGAGGAAGGGATTGGTAAACTGACAAATTTGCCCAGCCCTGTACAACATTCTGCAACTTCCACACGCAGGCTCTGCTGCAGGCTTCACCCACAGGCAGATCGCTGCTGTCTCTAGTCTTCTCTGGATTCCTGTGCCAGGGAGACTTATAGATGTGACCCTATGTGAGAAACCCAGACAGAAATTTGCACTTAAAGAGCAGTTAGACCATTTATTGGCATTAGGAGAGCATTCTTTTAAACAAGAGAAAGGACTCTGAACACTAAAATCTCATCCACTTTACGAAAACTTGAGACCAAACTCTCCAACATCTGTACACAGCTTAATCACGAACAAGCGCAAGAATTCGGGTTAACTACAAATTAAACTAAACTGTCCTGCTACAAAGAAATGAAAGGAAAGCTGGGGGCGGGGGTAGCCCCCCCCCCCCGCCAAAAATCACTGCTTTCACACTACAATGTTTCAGGTACAAGAATGTAACAATTCCCCAGGGCAGCGCAAAACCGCTTCCCATTGTCTCTTAAGGCAGTCATTTAATTACCAATTGTCCAAAGGCTAAGAAAATTTTGTGGAAAAAGGGCGTACCCTTTGGCTCTGTGAGGGCCTGTAGCTGAGGAGCCAAGTTCTTGGCTGACACACTCTTGGGGAGGGCGCCTTCACAGAATCTCAGGCATCAGGTCTCAGCTTCATCAATAAAATGCAGTCCTGGCGAGGGAAGACCCGCTAGGCTTCCAGATCGAAGTCATCACGCTCCTCATTGTACTCCAGCACGTGCCGCTTGATCTTGGACGAGTCAACCCAGGTGACGAAGTCCTCCATGCTGCGCGTGACAAGGAAGGCGGGGTCGGTGACCACGTCGGGGCCCACGCGCACGTGACCCTGCTCCACGAATGCCACGGCGGCCTGGAGGTGCTGCGCCATGCGCAGCTTAAGGAGCACGGTGGGCAGGCGGCGTCGGCAGAAGGACGAGGCTGTGACGAAATCGCAGAGCTCCAGAGACCCGCGCGTGGGGATTAGGCCGAGAGCATACAGTTTGTCCAGCAGCGCGGCCGAGGAGCGCACGCGAAACGGGTCGCGCTCCGGCAGGTCCCGCAGGCGCCGCGCCAGCTCGCGCACAGCACGGCTCAGCTGGTTGTAGCGCGTGTAGTCCTCGCGCCGTTGCAGCCGATAACGCCGCAACACGCGCAGCTCGTGCAAGTTGTGATCGGTGACCTCCCAGTTCAGGAAGTCCACCTGCTTCAGCAGCTTCTGCTCGTGGAACTTAAGCTTCCGCACCATGACGGCGGCTTGGACGCTGCAGGACCCGTGGCTCAGCGCGCGTTCCGGCGCCCGCGCGACTTCCGCCTCAGCACTGCTAGACTGGGCCTGGGGACCCTGGGCCAATAAAAGAAAGGCTCAGTGCTACGCCCTCTGTTTCCACTGGTCAGGGTGGGGCCACGCCCCGCGTCCGTATCTCGCGATTCTTCTCTTCTTCGCGTTCTCTGAGGGAGGCGGGGAAAGAGCGCTGGTGGACACCTGGGACGAGAGGGGAGGCCCCAAAGACGAGTCTGCGCGGTTTTAAGTCGCCTAGAATTAATCACCTAGTGCCGTAATTATTTCTTCTCATTTAGATTTCTGCCATTCAGTGCCTCTCTGAAACTGGCTTAAAAGGCCAGTTCCTGGAAAGGGGGGTGACTGTCGCGCTAGTTTGGTTAAATTTACTGTGCTGACCGTGGCGGGGTGGGGGGGTCCTCCCACCTCGTGCGTGGCGGGCTTTCCCGAGCCGGCCGGGGCTGATCGGGTATGCCCACCGCCCACTAGCGCCAGGTCCATTAGCAGGCGGGCGGAACGGTTTCTCCCTGCCAAGTGGGGCTAGGCGCCACCGAACCTATGAAATACCGATTCCCAGGCTGCTTCCTACACCCACAGAATCGGGATATACACCGGAGTCACCTGGAAATCTGTATTGTTAACAAGAATGCCAGGTGATTCATAAAACCCAGTAAGTTTGAAAAGCTTGGATAGTACAAGTGCTGACCCTTTAATCCGGGCTCAAACGAATTAGCTTGACAGGGTGCATTTCTGGTGCCGAGTATTTAGTTAACACTTTTACTGCTAGTTATATCTGTTTTAGCTTAGTGTAGCGCTACAGGACTAACTTCTTTATTTGCCCAAGACTTTGACGCCACCTAGCTTCTTCGCCTATCATTTTGTTTTATTTTTGTACGCTTCTCATTGTTCTTTTAAAATATAATATTTGATATATGGAATATACTATATGTAAGATACAAAGTATAATGAATACTTGTGGACCCAAGAGCCAGTTTAAGAAAGCATCACCAGGACCACTTCATCTACATATTCCAGCCACGCCCCCAGTGAGAGGTAAAGGTATCTACTCTCCTGAATTTAGTGTTTATTTTTACCTTTTGTTTAAAAAGAAAAAATTTTTTAATTTAAAAAAATTTAAAAAGGAAAATAGTTTTATCATTGTAAATGCATCCCTAAATACTGAGAACCTTCTTACTCAAAGTAATCCATGGATCAGCAGAGAGCTGTTGGAAATGCAGAATTTCAGGCCCCATTTCTGACCTACAGAATCAGAATCTGCATTTAACCAGACCCCCAGGTAATTTGCATGCACACTGACATTTGAGAAGTGTTGCTTAGAAGACATCACATCGTGTGGAGTTTTTTATCTGTAGCTGCAGTTTTTTTTTTAACTGTTGCATTATATTCCATTGTTTGGTTCTATCTAATTTATTAATCCATCTCCTGTTGGATTTTTTTGGAGGGAATATTTTTAGCAGTGCTACTATTAAAATTCTTGTAGGTTTCCTGTTGCACATATGTAGTAGCTTCTGTTGAATAGTATACATCTTGAAGTTGAATTGCTCAGTTGTAAAGTATGCATGTAAAGTATGCATGAACATGTAAAGTGCATGTTGAGCTTTACTAGATATTGCCAAATTGTTTTCCAAAGGGGCTGTACCAGTTTATATTCCTTTGACAGTGCATGGGAGTTCCCTTTGCTCCTCATTCTTGACAACACTTGGTTGTTAGATTTTTAAAATATTTGCCAATCTGATGAGTGTGTGATGGTATTTAACTGTGATTTTAATTTGCATTTCCTGATGAATAAAGGTTTCATATGTGTTTCCTCCTCTATAGAATGCCTCTTTGTGTCTTTTGTGTATTTTTCTATTGGATTATGGGGTAAGTAGAATAATGGCCCCCCAAAGATGTTCACCCAGAACCTGTGAATGTTACCTTACGTGAAAAAAGGGATTTTGCAGATGTGATTAAATTAAGGATCTTGAGACCATGACATTGTCCTGGATTAACTGGGTGAGTCTCATGTAATCACAAGTGTCCTTATAAGTGAAAAAGGGAGGCAGAAGAGTCAGGGAGATGTGGTGATACATACAGAAGTCTGAGGTGTGATTGCTTGCTTTGAAGATGAATGGGGGCCATGAGCAAAGGATTGTGGGCAACCTCTAGAAGCTGGAAAAGGCAAGGAAATGGAATTTTACTTAGAGCCTCCAGAAGGAACACAGCCCTTGCTGACACCTTGATTTGAGCCGAGTGAGATCCAGTTTGGATTTCTGGTCTTCAATACTGTAAGATAATAAATTTGTGTTGTTTTAAGCCACTAAGTTTGTGGTAATTTGTTACAGCTGCAATAGGAAACTAATACAGACTGTTTGCTTTTTTCTAATTGATTTGAAGGTGTACTTTGTATGTTCTGGATATTAATCCTTAATCAGTTATCTATGGTGCAAATACCTTTTCCCAGTTTGCACTTTATCCCCACCCTTCATACTCCCCCAGCCTCGCTCCCTTCTATCT
The DNA here is from genome assembly GCF_011762595.2 of Tursiops truncatus. Classification (NCBI taxonomy): domain Eukaryota; kingdom Metazoa; phylum Chordata; class Mammalia; order Artiodactyla; family Delphinidae; genus Tursiops; species Tursiops truncatus. Next base: position 116,484,987 of record NC_047035.1, read on the forward strand.
TCAGCTCTTGCTCAATGTGTCTGCAGGAGGACTCTTGGTTAACTTCCTTCTCCCCAGACAATAAACATAATAAGTAAACTATATATGTTAGCAGGTGATAAGTGTCATGAAACAAAACTGAGCAGGATATAGGAGAGCTTGGGATGAGGATGGGCTGTAATTTTAAGCAGGACATGTCAGGGTAGGTCTTACTGAGAAGGTGATATTTCATAGGGGGTTAGCCATGTGGATATGTAGGGGAAGAACATTTCAGGAAGAGGAAACAGTGAGTGCAAATGCCTTAAGACAGGAATGTGCCTGGCATATCAGAAGAAGAATAACGAAGCCATCTTGGTTGGAGCAGAGTGCTCTAGGGGGTGAGGAAAGGGGGCTCAGATAGCAGAGGCCCCATAGGCTCTTTTAAGGACTTTGGTTTTTAGGTTAAGTGAGATGAGGACACTGAAGGGTCTTGAGCCGAGAATTGACATCTAACATGTTTTAAAAGGATCGCTCTGACTGCTGTGTTGAGAATAGACATATTCTCAGGAGGCAGGGCTGGAAACATAGAGGCCATTAGGAAGCTGTTGTGGTGGTGCACGCAAGAAAGGTGGTAGCTGGGACCAGGAAAGCAGCTGTGAGATGCCAATGAGAGAGGAGTCCCAGAATAAGGAGAGGGTCAAAGGATGGCTCCAGTTTGGGACCTAAGCAAGTGGAAGAAAGTACTCATCACCTGAGATGGGGAAGGCTGCCAAATAGGTCAGATTTGGGGGGCAAGATTAGAAATTCAATTTTGGACATGTTCGGTTGGAGGTGTCTATTAGACATTCAAAGGGAGATGTCAAGGAGAAAGATATGTGAGTCTGGTATTTTATTTTTTATTTTTACTTTGCTATTTTTGGCCAAACCTTGCGGCATGCAGGATCTGAGTTCCCCGACTGAACCTGTGCCCCCTGCAATGGAAGTGCGGAGTCCTAACCACTGGACCACCAGGGAATTCCCTGAGTCTGGTATTTTAGAGAAAGGCCTGGGCTGGTGATTTAAAATTTGGGTATTATTGGTAGAAAGATGGTGTTGGATGCCATGAGCCTGGGTGAGATCGTCAAAGAAGTGAATATAGAGAGAAAAAGACAAGAGAACCACTTAACTAATAGTCACTCTAGTGTTAAGAATTATTGGAGAGGGGCTGCCCTGGTGGCGCAGTGGTTAAGCATCCTCCTGCCAATGCAGGGGACAGGGGTTCAAGCCCTGGTCTGCGAAGACCCCAAAAGCATCCAATAAATAAATCTTAAAAAAAGAAAAGAATTATTGGAGAGAAGCGGATGAACCAGTGTAGTAGAAGGGAAACCGGGAGAGTATGGTCTCCCCAGTGCAAGTGAAGACAGTGTATCCAGGGGGAAGCAGTGATCAACCTGGTCAAATGCTACTGAGAGGCTAAGAGGAGGGCTGAGAATAGCCATCAGGTCACTGATGACTTTGATAAGCATAGTTTCAGTGGAGTGTGAGGGTGAAAGAATAGCTAGAGGGGTTTAAGAAGAGAAAGGGAGGTAAGATGTTGCAGGCAACTAGTAGAGATGGCTATTTTGAGGAATTTGCTGCAAAGGTGAGCACATAAATGGGGAAATAGCTGGTGGGAAAGTGGAGTTGAGAATCTATGTTCTAAAGATGTGGGTTGACTTTTCCCTCAATACCTACATCTTGTTGGTTGTCATTCCAGTCTGTTCTACCCCCATAGAATCTCAAATTTACTTCTCCCCAGCCCATTACCCCTGCCCTACGTCAGGCCCTCATCATCTCTTGTCTGCATCACTATAGTAATAGTCCAGTGTGTCCACCACGCTGCCACCAGTGGAGTCAGCCTGGAAACCACTGGCCACAGTTCTCCCTTGCTGATTCCTTTCCTAAAGGAGGAAAGTTAGCTATCTGGATGGGGGATGGATGCTGTTTCCTGTGTCCAAATCAGGGTCCCATCAGGAAAGAGAGAACACACTCCAATTAGAGTAATGTGAGGAGAATTTAATAAAGGGACTTTTTCCAAAGGCATGGGCAGGGTGTAGGGAACCACAAAAGTTAGTGCAGTTGCCTGAGATAAGTAACTGCGGGCCCTGTTACCCAGAGATTTGAAGAGGGTTGGAAATAGAAGATATAGGTTCTGGAAATCCCTGTGAAGCTGCAGAATGAGTTTCCCCCAAGAACCTGGAAATAAGGTGGCCACTGTGAGATAGAAACCACCCTCCCTCCGCCCCTGAACAGATATGAGAGTAAATCCAAGGTGTAAATATGCATAAATATGTGACTGAAGTATTTGGGAACCAACTAAAGACCACCAGGGTGGTGGCTGTGGGCCCCTCAGTGGGGTGGGGCTACACTAGGCCCCTAGCTGGGTGAGCAGAGATCCCATCAATTGTATTAAGTGAGCTAATAAAGGTAAAATGTTTACAGGAGTCTAGCACTCAGCAAGCACTAAGGAAATAGCTGCTACTCTTAAATCCAGCTTGGAGAGAGGCTCTGCGAACAGAAGATCAAAGAAAAGGGGTGCCCCAAAGCAGCTGGGGAAACATATTCAGGCTCTGGTCCTGAAGATACTAGGCTGAACTGAGTCCTTAGAATCAAGACCGCCCCTATGGCGGGAGACAAGATCTCAAGGCTTCTTGGCTGAGAGACTTATACCATCCTTTCTTCCCCTCCTGGGGTTTCCAGGTTCCCTGCGCTAAACTTCTGGTAACCGGGCTTCCTAAGAAGCAGCCCAAACTGCCTTGATCTATTGATACAAATATTTGGGTCTGACAGTTGAATTTCTCTGTGTAAGTTAATACCTGGGCTTCTGGGGTTTGGACATAAGCCTGTATCCTGGCCAAATGCCAGCTCTGCCTAGGGAATTGGATCTACTCACTGCATCAGTGAAATTGGTTTTTGGAGCCAGAGGCATGCAAATTACACCCCTCAAAACAGCCTAAGGTGCCCACCTTTATAGTGCTACCTTGTGCCAGTTCATCTGCAACAAGTGGGAGGAATGAGAATGAGGGGGAAGGAAGTTCTAGTTAGAGCGGTAGACAAGGCTCCAGGGCTTAGCCAGGAAGGGGAGTAGGGCCCAAAGCCTTTGCTTCACCTTAGGTACCTCCTCCTCCAGAAAGCCTTCCTTGATCCTTGCTCAACCCAGGCTGGAATAGGTGCCCTCCCATTCACATTTCATGGCACTGGTCTCACCGGGCAGGGAACATCTCTTTACTTGTCCTGACACATCTGAGCTTCTGGTAGGTAAGGACAATGCCTTATTCATCTTTGTAAACCAAGGGGCCTGGTACAGAATACTCAGTTAATGTTTCCTTGAGTGGAAGGTTGAATGAATGAGAGACAGAATGAATGAATGAAGAACAAGAGGGTGGACTTGTCATTTGACAAGAGGGTGTCAAACTCTCCGACTGCCTTGTTGTACTGTAATCTCCAGTGCCCAGCACAGTGCCTGGCAGAATCAATGCCCAGGGTCAAGTCCCCTTTACCTCTTCCCGGAACCCTACCCCGACCACTCCTCTCTCCTGGGTGCTGCCGGCAAAGACAGGACATCCAGTCTCCGCCGGCCGCCGCACGAAGCGAAACGGAACCCGATCCTGCCGGGTCTTGTTACCGTCGTTACAGATGTAGAGTCTTGTCTTCCCCCGCCCCGAAGGAAGTCGCCCAAGACAGGGGTGCTCCTGGCCTTGTCTGGCTAGGGTACTAGGACCCGCAGCAGCCCGTATCTAAACTATCCAAACCTTCTCAGGCTTCTTCCAGGAGGGCGCCGCTGGCTCTGGGGCCCCCTCCAGAGAGCAATCCCCGGGCGGCGCCACGGCCCCGTTTCCCTCCCAAGGAGCTGGGATGGGGGGCAGGGGAACGAGAGGGGGGCGTCTGCGGGTCTCCACGCACTTCCTCCACCCTCTCTTCGGGGTCCCGGCTCCGGCGCCCTCCTTGTAAGCACCGCACTTCACAAACTTTAGGAGTTTGCCTCACTTGCGTCGCGGAAAAGGCAGGAGGGTGACGGAGCCCAGGAGGCGAGGAGGCGAGGCGGCGGCCGCAGAGCTCCGTCCCTCGGCGCTTAAGCCCCTCGGGGTGAGAGGTGTCTCCCAGCCAGGGCGGACGGGCTGGCCCTATTCCCCGACCGTCTCCTTTCTCTCTCGCATCCAGATCTCAGCGCAAGTGAGTGAGGGTGACTGCCAGAAGGAAAAGCGAGGAGTAGGCGGGAGCCCCGGCTCCTGCGCCCCAGGCCAGTGGGAGGGCGGAGCCGGGCAGTCCGCGGCCAGCCAGGACGCACGGAAGTGCTGTGGAGTTCGCCCAATTCCCCAGCCTGCTTGTCCTTCTCCCTCCCTCTCCCCACCCCTCACCTCCCCCCCGCCTCACCTCCCCCCCGTCGGCTATTCCTTCCTTCCTCGGGACGCCACCTCCCGGAATCGCCTTTTTTGTTGTTGTTTTGGAGCTGGCTTCTCACTGGCGGCGCAGAGGGGCTGCGAACGCTGGAGAGGAAGGCGGGCTGGGGGCGCAGCCCGCCGCCCACCGGCGGGACCCCGCGGGGCAGAGCGGAGGACGGACAGTCGGCCGGGCCATCTGCTCTCCAGAGCTCACTCTTCAAACTCCTGTTGAGTGTGTGCGTGCACGCGAAGGGTGGGGGTCCACGTCCCGCGTGCGGGGACCGGTTACCGCGGGGTTACCTTTGGCCGGAGGTCCTTGGACTCAGATCTGGGTCAGCTTCAGGCTCAGAAACTGCTGAGAAATTAGGCAAACAAAAGAGGCCACTCAGCTAGTGGCCAGAAGTCGCCCGAGCGCCTCGTCGCGTCCCCTCCTTTCCCCGGGGCGGGGGCCGGTCACTTGGGGGCGGGGAGAGGGCGCCCCAGCCGGCTGGGGGCTGGGGGCCGGGCCGGGCCGGGCCGCCGGGGTCGAAGCGTTGGCGGCCTGTTGTGTAAGCCTCAGTCCTTGTTTTCCCGGCCTGGCTCGTTGTGAAGCCGGACACATCCACCCTTGGATTCGATTCAGGAGGCTGCTGCTTTTCTCCTTGCCCCTCTTGGATTTTCTGGATTTTTGAAAACCCAGTGGCCCAGGAAGAGGAGGAGGAAGGAGGAAGGAGCAGATCTACAGAGGAATGTGAGAGCCTCCCAAGGCCTGTGGAGCCAGAAGGAGCTGGGAGCCAGAGCTGCTGGGGTTTCTGGGACGGTGGTTTCTGAGTGATTCTCTTCTATTTTAGAACATTGTTCCAGTGGAGAGTGTCAAATTCTTGCCCTCTCAGAGCTGACTTCTCCGAGTCACTTGACTTTTCTTCTGGGAGTGGGAGGAAGAGAGACTCTCCCTTTTAGGGGCTGAGGAAGGAAGGGAGGAAGACCATGGACATGAGCTCTCCCTGCTCACAGGCATGTGCAGGGAGACCTGTTTCTGGGCCGTGGACATTGCTTTGAAGAGAGGGAGGCTGGACACCGTCTGTGGGTGCTGAGACCCCGCCGTAGGGGCTGAGAGACTGAGGGCTGTGGCGGACCTTGAGTTGCTAGTGCATTCTTGGACACCCTAGCAAGTGTCCCCAGTTCTGGGCAGGACTCTGTCCTCATCTTTCTCTACCACTGGCCCAGACATGGCACTAAAAGGCCGAGCCCTCTATGACTTCCGCAGCGAGAACAAGGAGGAAATCAGCATCCAGCAGGATGAGGACCTGGTTGTTTTCAGCGAGACCTCGCTGGATGGATGGCTGCAGGGCCAGAACAGCCGCGGTGAGACAGGGCTCTTCCCTGCCTCTTACGTGGAGATCATCCGTTCTGGCACCAGCTCCAACCATGCCGACTACTCCAGCAGTCCTGCAGGCTCTCTGGGCACTCAGGTGAGCTTATACGACGGCTCCAGCGTGGCAGACCCTTCCTGGAGTGGGGGGGGCAGTGGCTTCCTCTCAAACCAGGGTAGTTTCGAGGAGGACGATGATGATGACTGGGATGACTGGGATGATGGATGCACAGTGGTGGAGGAGCCACGGGCTGGTGGGCTGGGCACCAACGGGCACCCCCCACTCAACCTCTCCTACCCTGGTGCCTACCCCAGCCAACACACGGCCTTCCGGCCCAAGCCACCCCTGGAGCGGCAGGACAGCCTGGCATCTGCCAAGCGAGGCAGCGTGGTGGGACGCAACCTCAACCGTTTCTCGTGCTTTGTGCGCTCTGGCGTGGAGGCCTTCATCCTGGGTGACGTGCCCATGATGGCCAAGATCGCTGAGACATACTCCATTGAAATGGGCCCTCGCGGCCCCCAGTGGAAGGCCAACCCCCACCCATTTGCCTGCTCCGTGGAGGACCCCACCAAACAGACCAAATTCAAGGGCATCAAAAGCTACATCTCCTACAAGCTCACACCCACACACGCTGGCTCCCCTGTCTACAGGCGCTACAAACACTTCGACTGGCTGTACAACCGCCTGCTGCACAAGTTCACTGTCATCTCGGTGCCCCACCTGCCAGAGAAGCAGGCCACAGGCCGCTTCGAGGAGGACTTCATTGAGAAGCGGAAGCGGCGGCTCATCCTCTGGATGGACCACATGACTAGCCACCCCGTGCTGTCCCAGTACGAGGGCTTCCAACATTTCCTTAGCTGCCTGGATGCCAAGCAGTGGAAGATGGGCAAACGCCGGGCCGAGAAGGACGAGATGGTGGGCGCCAGCTTCCTGCTCACCTTCCAGATCCCCACGGAGCACCAGGACCTGCAGGATGTGGAGGACCGTGTGGACACCTTCAAAGCCTTCAGCAAGAAGATGGACGACAGCGTCCTGCAGCTCAGCACCGTAGCATCGGAGCTGGTGCGCAAGCATGTGGGGGGCTTCCGCAAGGAATTCCAGAAGCTGGGCAATGCCTTCCAGGCCATCAGTCATGCCTTCCAGATGGACCCCCCCTTCAGCTCCGAAGCCCTCAACAGCGCCATTTCTCACACGGGCCGTACCTATGAAGCCGTGGGTGAGATGTTTGCCGAGCAGCCCAAGAACGACCTCTTCCAGATGCTCGACACGCTGTCTCTCTACCAGGGCCTGCTCTCCAACTTCCCCGACATCATCCACCTGCAGAAAGGTAAGAGCCAGTGTGGACTGGAGATCCTTACAGCATCTGCACTCTGCTGGGCACTGGGGGTATGAAGATGGCCTAGACCGAGCAGAACGGTGCAGCTAGAATTTCTGTCTGTGTCTCATTCATACGTTCAACAAGTGTGTAGAGCACCTACCAGGTGGCAGGTGCTATTCTAGGTGCAGGGATATTATTATGGGCAGGTCTGATCCCTGTCCTCATGGAGTTCACTGCTTACCTTCTTGTTGTCTGTTCGTTCGTTCATTCATTCATTCGTTTTCTCTGTTTCTGTCTCATTTACTCATTTACCCATCATGCTTTGAGCCCTTCAAGATATCAGGCTGGGGTCTGGGAACACGGAGCTGACTGGGGCCCAGGACTTGCCCTTGAGGAGCCCGCAAGGGGTCATGGACACAGACCCAGATAACAGGAGCACAGAGTGTAGCCTGTCTTCCCACTTGTCACAAGCTTGCCTCCCTGCCTTTGCAGCTGCAGAGGCTGTTCTCACCGCTGCATATCCTATCTGTGAGCTCCCTCCCTATCTGTGTTCTGGAGGGTGGCTGCCCCTATTTTGCAGATGAAGAAGCTGCGTCCACAGAATGGTGCTTGCACAAGGAGTCCATGGCCCAGCTGGGGCTGCCCCTTCCTCCTGCACCTCCCCAAGGACACATCCATCTCGGCCACCTCCCAAGCCCAGCCATGTGTTCAGTTCTCACGGCCCCCTCCCTACGGGAGGGACAGGATGGGTCCTTGTTACTGTGGGGCTGTCAAGGAACTTCCAGGGAAGTGACTCATAGCCGGGTCACCTAGGGGCAGCCGGGCTGGGTTGGGGGAGGAAGCGGGGGTCCAGGGCACTACCCCCATGGTCCATCCAATTCCCCCTTCCCCAGCCTGGCTTCTCTTCTTGCCTGAGCAGTGAGTCAGGAGCTGACCCGGCAGGTGGCTGAGTCTTGGGGACTACAGGCAGGGCAGGAGAGAGGTGTGGTCCTCCCCAGGGCTGCTTGGTAACTAAGGAAGAACGTCTGCAGGGCGTGGGGCTGGCTCCCAGGCCCCTAGGCCCTGAGGTCAGGCCTGGCTTGGTGGGGAGTTTTCCTCTGGGTGAGGCCAGGAGGCAGGCCTCTGGACTGCCTGGGGGACAGCAAACACCACCACACTACCTGGTCCCCAGGAGAGTCTGGAGTAAACCCGCCTTGTTCTCCTTTACCAGGAGGTTAACTTCTAGAACTTCTCCAGCTCCCAGCCTCCTTTCTTCCCTCACTTTCTCTTCCTCCTTCTCCTCTGCCGTTTTTTTCTCTTCTCCACATTCCTCTCTTCCTCCTTCCCTTCTTTCAGCTTCAGGAGACATGAGGCCTGAGTTCTGGTCTTGGCTCTGCCCCCAGTTTGCTGTGTGTCCCTGGGAAGTGCTTTCCCCTCTCTGGGAGTTAGTTTCCCGATCTGTAAGACAAGGGAGGGCGGACACAGTGAGCTCTTAGGCCTTCAAAGGGGTGGGTAGGGGAGAGACTCCTGGGGAGGGTCTGGTCGAGGACAGAGTGATGCCTTAGATCTGGCTCTGAGCTCTGGGCAGGGATTGGGCAGGGCTGGTGGCTGGGGCCCACTGGGGCAGGCGTCACCCTGTGCGGAAGTGGAGCCACGCTCACTGCTGTGCTACGGCCTGGGAAAGCTGGTTCAACCAGCTCCTTGGATGGCATGTTCCTGTGTGGGCAGCAGGATGGGGGGAAGCAGGGACATAGTGATTAAACAGCTGCCCCCATGCAGTGTCTGGGGACCCTCACCCAGGGCAGAGCAGGGGGCAGGAAGGCAACCCCATACTCATACTCCCAGGCTCCCACTGAAGCAGGAGGGAGTAAAGCCAGACTGGCCTTTCTGACCCTGGGGCAGGGAGACAGAGCTGAGAGAGGCCACTTCTGAGTTTCCACTGGAGGTGTTTCTAAGGTGAGGGGCCTGGGGTGATGTGTTCAACCTCAGGCAGAGGCTGCCCCACCTTCCCAGACCTGGAGGACCCCTCCCCAATAAGCCAAGTTCTTTTGGGCTTACTCTTCCCCCTTCTGGGCTCTGCACTGCCACTCCTAGGCCCGTGGTGGGGCAAGTTAGGGAGGGGGGCTTGGAATCTGGCTGAGACAGAATTGGGGGAACCACAGCCTGATGGGGGGAGGGGGGATCCCATGTTGGCCCTGTGGATGGAGCCCTTTCACAGAGGAAGGAGAAAGAAAATTGGGCCCTGGGTCCCCAGGATTCTGTCCAGCCTGTTCATACATCTGAAAGATGGCAAGCATGTGGGACAGGCCTTGGAGGGAAGGAGATGGGAGGCCTAGGAGAGGTCAGGAGACCAGGATTTGGACAAATGTTGCCTCTGAGGTGACCCTGAAAGAGCTTCCTCGCCTCAGAAAACTTAGGAAAATGGGCCATGGAACCTGGTTGGCACTGAGGTGCAGCCTGTCTGCCCACTGGCCCAGCCCCTGGAGCTCACTTTAGGGGTCTCCTAAGAGAAGGGCAACCATGTAATTTACCATCCAAACCAGGGCAATCTTGGGGGTGAAAGAGAGCCTTAGTAATAGTTACCCTGGGACAACAAGGGGCAACAGTGACTGTCCAGGGCCCCTGCCTGAGAGCCAGCCAGGGCAGGGCTCGGTCCTAAGACTCATCACAAGCTGCGGAGACTGGTGTGGTTCCCTCTGTTTTCAGATGAGGGGCAGTGAGGAGGAATGATAATCAGAGCAGGAACTGGAGCCCAGGTGTCTCTGACTCCACAGCCAGGCTGTTTCTACTGTGCCAGACAGATAGCGGAGGGAACTCCCTAAGGGATGGGTGCCGGGGGTAGACAAGCCAGAAGGGGAGGGAGCAGGGAGGGGGTTGGGTGTTCTAGCACCAACTGAGCTGGCATCCTCCGCAGGCTGGAGGCAGGCCCTGGACCACAGAGCATGCGTGGAGGGGCCATGGAGCTCTCAGGTTGGCCAAGGCAAAGTGGCCCTTTTGCAGGACCAAGTTCTTGCCTGGGGGAATAAGTGGGTCCAGCCTCTATGCTGTGGGCCATCATCTAGCCCTCCCTCTACCTCCCCTCCTAGGCGCTGATGAACAAAGAATTGTATCACCAGGAGCCACCACCAGCTGGGTCTTGGCTGGGACTGAAAAGCAGTTCGCACATAGTTGCGAGGGGAGCTCTTACTCTGTCAGGTGCCATCCTAAGTACTTTAAACATATTAGTTCAGTTAAACTCAGGTATACCTATAGGGTGGGTACTATTATCATCCCATTTTACTGATGTGGAAACTCTAAAGCGCTGTTCCGCTGTGAGCAATTGTCAGCAGCATCACATCTAGTCCAACGTGTGTCCCATTTGACAGTGGGGAGGCCTGTAGCCCTTGTTGGAGGTGACACAGTGGGACTAGGACTCAGACCTCCTGCCCTCAACCTAGGGTGGGTGGTAACTACCTCCAAGAGGTAGGGACAAGATAGATTAAGGTGGCAGTTTAGGGGATATGCCTGGGACCCTGGGGCTCTGAAGCTCCAACCCTCCTTTCCCTGTTCCTGGGACCCAGCCTACAGGACAACTGCCAGGTTAGGAGGTGCCCCTGGGCCCTCAGTTCTCAGGTTGAGTCCTAGGTGGAATGTGTCAGGTGACGGGAGACAGGCCTGAGTCCTGAGTCCCAGTCTGTCTCTGGGGTGCATTAGTGTTAGCTGGTCCCAGTCCCACATCGGAGTCACAGGGTGGAGGGGTGACAGGGAGCAGGGTGGGGCCTCCCCCTTCCCCCACAGCCTTTGCCCCCCATCTCTGGCTCCCTGCCTGTCTGCGGATACCTAGCAATTGCAATAGATTCATTCCTATTATCTGGGCCTCAGTTTCCTTCCTCTAAGCCCATGGGCAAGAAAAGCTTTCTTAAATGCAAGTCCACCCCCAACGCACCCAGACTTTCTCAGGAAGGTGGAATCCAGGCTAGTAGGTGCCCTTTGCTGAAGCCTGACTCTAGTTTCTTTGTCCTGCTCTTTCCTACTTTGCTTCCTATGGTTCTTTTTACCCCTTGGGACCTTCTCAAATTCCTAAGTCCATTGTCTGGATGCCCCACACGTATGCCTGGGGGACCTGGCCTAGGCTCCTTGCAGTAGAAGTGGTGTCTACCCCCAGCTGTGCAGGGATGCCTCTGGGCCAGGCATCCCCCACTTTTGGAGCAGGAAAGAGGCCGCGAGCCCCTCGGCAAGTGCCCTCCTGCCGGGTCCTGAGTTTCCTCTGCACAGTGTGGGGGTGGAGAGTGAGGGGTGGATGTGGGTGTTGGACAGCTAGTCTCTAGGGCCACTCCAGCTCCGAAGCCTCTCAAGGGGTCCTCCTCTTGGGCCTTGGGGTGATCCCTCTCCTGCTGCCCAGACCTGGGCAGTCGGTATGGAACAGGAGGCGAGAAGTGGTTCAAGGAAGGTGGCAAAAGGACTGAGTGGGCTGGAGCTGGGGACTGCAGAGTTCTTTTAGGTGCTGTGTGAGCAGCCCTGGAAACGCTCCAAATTTGAGTCTGTCCGCCCGAAATGCCGCTCTTTGCCAGTTAGCCACACACTTGCCATCTAATATAGGTGCTGCTCCTTCTAAAGGCATTCAGAGTTATTTCCAGCCTGTGGTAGACGCTCCGTAAATGCATCCTGGATGCATTTGAACAGCTTGGAGTAAAAAGAATACGTTTCAAAGGTCCACGAGAGACCTCCTTAAGGGAGAGGTGGGAAACATGAAAAACGAGCGTGTTACTTGTGTGCAGTGGATGCTTTTGAAGCGCTCGGGGAGTGTGCTGTCCTCCGTGCCAACCCCTCCCACCTCCTTAATCTTCTTCACACAGTGGATTCCCTACAGCCCTGCGAGGAGTACCTGCCAGGCGCAGGGAGACTGCCTCACCGCCTCAGCAACTGCCCCCGCCGGCTTCAGCATGGAATCAGTCAAGTGCTGTTAATTCAGAGCTGACATTCTTTCACCAAGTGCTTGTTGATTCATTCCCATTCTTCCAAATTGGGTCCCTTCCCCAGGTTCATCCCCTGACCCCCCCCATCTGCCACCTGGTTATTATAATGGCTTCCTCTAGTCCCCTGGGGGCTGGGGTGAGGAGGGAGCAGGGCCTATATGTGGGGAGACACACACAAAGGAAAACTCCAGGTGGCTTTTGAGGCTCTGTTTTAGAATCGGCTGGGTGATGGGGGTGGGGAGAGCCCTGGTGAGCTGAGATAGGGAGGCGGTCTGCCTGGGGGATGCTCCGTGTAGAAGCGGCACCCCGTCAGAGCCTTGCATTATGCGTAGGGATCCAGGGGGCAGAGATAGGAAGGTAGGAAAGAAAGCTGAATTTGATGAACGTGGGGTCAGCGTGGAACGGGCGCAGGGGTCAACTCCCAGAGGGCCTCACAGGCCAGGAGAATGGGGGACCTAGCTCTGCAGGCAGAAGGAAGCCAGGGGAGGCTTGGAGCTGTGGGTATGGAGAACCTCTCAGAGGCTGAGACTGAGGTGGGGAGGCCCATGAGGGGCCTATGGTAGCAGTCCAGTGAGGTTGAATCAGCTTAGCAGACACATACCAGGATCGGCTGTGGGCTAGGCTTTGTTCTGGATGCTAGAGACATTGAGCTCACAGCCCAGAAGGAAGCGGTCAGAGAAACCACAGGGTGGTAAGAGCTGTAGCAGAGGGAAGCCCAGGGCACCCGAGAGCACTGGGAGGCACCTGATGTACTGGGGCTGCAGGGAAGGCTTCCCGGAGGAGGTGATGTTGGAGGTGAATGGGGAGCCAGCGTGAGGGGTGACGAGGCCTGTGGTGGGTGGGGACGGCCTGGTCCTAGAAATCAATCAGCTGGCAGGGCAGGTCAGGTGTGGGCTGCTGGCGTCGCCACAGGTTTGGAGGGAAGATGGTGCATCTGGTTTAGGATGTGCTGAAGGTGAGGGTTTGGTGGACATCCTGGTGGAGACACCCAGGCGGCTGGACCATGGGTCTGGACTCCGTGGAGTCCAAGAGCGAGGCCTGAGTTCAGCCGATGAGGGTATTGTCTGCCTGGACCCGGGTCTCACCGTGGGGTTAGGGAGCGAACTGGGGAGCCCGGAGCCCTAACTTGTCCTTGTCCTCTGCTCTGCCCGTGCCAGGTGCCTTCGCCAAGGTGAAGGAGAGCCAGCGCATGAGTGACGAGGGCCGCATGGCACAGGACGAGGCAGATGGCATTCGCAGGCGCTGCCGCGTGGTGGGCTTCGCCCTGCAGGCTGAGATGAACCACTTCCACCAGCGCCGCGAGCTCGACTTCAAGCACATGATGCAGAACTACCTGCGCCAGCAGATCCTCTTCTACCAGCGGGTAGGCCAGCAGCTGGAGAAGACACTGCACATGTATGACAGCCTCTGACCACGTGTCCCTGGTCCTCTCCCCGCCCCTGGGGCCTGGTGGCTGCGATGCATGCTGCCCTCCAGACCTTCCCACACCAGCAGTGCCTGGCTGGTCAGGGGTGGGCTTTGGAGGAGTCATGGATATCCCTGGGGAAGTCCCCCACCCCTTAGAGATAGGGGCACAGCAGGGGTGAGGATGGGGCCAGAAGCCCTCCAGGCCAAGGCCTGGGCTGCTGGTCAGTCACTTGAGGTCAGGCCAGGGTCTTAGCCTCCCCTAGAGCCTATAGCGCTCGCTCACCTGGCCACCATCCCCTCGTTCATTCAGCAGACGCGCAGGCCTGCTGCGGCCCCGGGTCAGACACTGGGCATCCAGGGCTGCGACACGCCTGCTCTTGGGGAGTCCCCAGTTGAGGTGGGGGTCAGACCCAGAAACAGGCAGAGGCAGTACAGAAAGATTGATGGTAAATAGCTCGCAGAAGGGACCACTCATTCTGCCAGTTAGGGATGACTCCATGGCGTAGTGTCTTGAAGAATGACAAGGACCTGCTGGACAGTAAGTGGGGACAGTAGGTGGGGAGGGCATTCAGAGGAGAAGAACAGCATGGGCAAGGCTGTGGAGGCATGGAAAGACCCCGTCTTCTCTCCTCTACCTTTCCCAAGCAAGTTTTTTGTTTGTTTGTTTGTTTTTGCGGTACACGTGCCCCTCACTGCCGTGGCCTCTCCTGCCACGGAGCACAGGCCCCGGACGCGCAGGCCCAGCGGCCACGGCTCATGGGCCTAGCCACTCCGCGGCACACGGGATCCTCCCGGGCAGGGGCACGAACCCGCGCCCCCCGCATCGGCAGGCGGACTCCCAACCACTGCGCCACCAGGGAAGCCCCTCCCAAGCAAGTCTGGTGCACCCCTCAGTGGTGTCCCCTTGTGTGACAGAGGGGAGGGATCTGCCTTGCTCCCATGCCCCTGTCCCGGCCCCCCCCCCCGCCCACAGGAGGGGCTGCAGGCCAACTCCCTCCTGACTCCCCTTCACCAGCTGCGCTCCCTCACCCCTTGGTTAGGGGACCATGCAGCATCTTTGCCCTGGGCTCAAGGTGCTAAGGCAAGCCTCGGATCCCAGGACCCTGGTGGCACCTTTCTGGAGGGGACACCCAGAAGTTACCGGGTATTTGAGTTCACCAGCAATAGCTCCCACACTCCAAGCAGGCTTGGGCCTCAGGCTCCCAGGGGCCAACTTACCCACCACCCCAGGGATCCTCGGCCCACCTGCCCACAGCCAGCCTCACTGTGATGCCGGTTCAGGTCCTGGTGGGATTGTGCTGTCTCCCACCCATGTTTACATCCTCGAGGGGGCTCCCCCCACACCCCCAGGCCAGCGCGTGGTCCAGCAGTGGGTTGGGGGAACTGACAGGTGCCACTGCTGGCCCCCCCCAGGAGGTCATGGCTGTTCCTGGCTGCTGCTGCTTCAATCTTCTTTCTTTCTTGTTTTCTTGATAAACCTTTTACAGTTAAGATAACAAAAATATGACTCCTTATTTGGATCCCAGCGGGGGATGAGGGGGTGGGGAAGGATACAGCCCTAATTGTCCCTGGGAGCGACTGGACCAGATTCTGAGGTCGTGATGGGCACAACATTTACCCCAGAACCTCAGAAGCTGGGGGGAGGACGGTGCTGGAGGCAGGAGCTAGCTGGGTACCTCTGGGTGGCCCTGGACCCCAGCTGGATGCATACCCTTCCCAGACCTCACTGTCCTCATCTCTCAAATGGGTGGAGTCTTGCCAGGGGTTTGGCTCTGCTGCTCTGTGATCTAGGACTGAAGGTCACGTGAGGAAGGGACAGTCTAATCGATAGGGGGTTCCTCTCCCCGGGAGGGCATGTCCCAGCCTTGCCCCCAGGAAAGCCCCAGTCCAGGGGAGGGGGTGGGTCTCAGAACCTGTGTCCTTCCCCAAGCCGTCCAGTCCAGGCTGCCCAGGCCTGCTGTGGCTGCCCAGTTGGAAACTGAGGTGGACCCCCCAGCCGTGCCCTTGGGGGTGTCCCAGGCAGGATGAACAGGAATCTGTTTGCACACGGGAAAGAGGAGGGCTGGGGGGCCGCGGTTCTCTTGGGGCAATGGGGACTTGGTGGAGGGAGGGCTGCTGGGGTCTGGACATCAGGGGAGGCTTTGGCCGGGCTGGGGGCAGAGGAGCTCATGGCAGTGAGGTAGAGTAAGGGGTGGCAGGTGCAGTGGGGAAGGGGCAGCAGAGGCTCCCTGTTCAGGGCAGAGAGTCCTCAGAGGAACTTCTGGAATGGGCCCCTGGCCCTGGGTCAAAATTAGGTCAGATTTGGGACTTTCTGTGGAATTTTCCTTTCTCTCCTCCCTGCCCTCCTTCGTTCATTTTCCAACACATCCGAGGACCTTCCCACCCTTAACCTCTTCCCCACTCCAACCTCACTGCGGCCTTCTGCAGTGAGCGCTCTGACCATGGGCAGAGCGGTGGGGGTCTCCTTCCCAGGCCCAGTCAGCGCTGGGGCGGTGGGAATGCTCTTCTCAACACACAGTGCCTGGAAAGTCCCCTGTTCACTCTTCTTGCCCTGGGAATAGTATTGCCCTCTTGTGTCTCTTTCTTGAGCGGGGGGCCACCTCCCATGCCTTCCATCCTCCGGGTGAGAGGTTGGTCTGACGCTTTTCTCAGGAGGGGCTTGTGCCTAGGAAAAGCATCAGAACGTGAAGTCTGGGGATGGGCCAGTCCTCTTCCAGGCATCCTGAGGGCTCTAGGCAGGGACAGACATACATGTGATGGGAAGTGAGGACGTCACAGCCCTTCTCTCTGGTTTCTTTCTATCTCTGTGTGGGTTTGAGTGTTGGGGGAATTTGAGATTTGTCTGGGCTGGCCGGAGCCTCTTTCGGCAGGGGACTGGGGACCAGTGTGTGTGTGGGGGTATCCTGGTGGTGGCTGGGCCTGCGGGCTGGCCTCAGTCTCATGCCAGGCAGATGTTCCAGACTGAGCTGAGCCCAGCTGCCTCCAGTTTCCTCCCTGAGGCGGGTGGAAAACAAGGCTTCTCTTTCTGCCCTGGGCAACTACCAGGACCTGGAGCTGGGGGGTGGGGGACCTCTGATCCCCAGTCTTGGCCCAGCCCAGGAAAGGAGTCTGCTTTGTGGCCACATATGGGGGTTGGGGATGGAGGCAGCCCTCAGATTCTGCATCCTATTGCTTCCTGGACACAGGAGTGCCATGAACCACCATGCCACAGCTGTGCCACGGCTGTAGCAGAGCCAGGCCTGGTCACAGACGCAGTTGCCCAACCCAAAGCAGACAGAGCCACACAACCTGCGTGCGGCACACAGGTCACACCAGGCTCCACACTCACACACGTATGCACGGTCATGTGCTTGCACAACTGCACTCCCAGCCACAGTGCCACAGACTGTCACACCTTCACAGCCACGTCCACGCTCGTCCACGCCCACATACATGTTGTCAGTCTCAGCCACGTCGTCACTCACAGCCATACCATAGTACTGTGCATGGTCATACACTCACATAGCGACACACACACTCAGACACACGCGGCCGTGAAGTCACACATGCACATGGCCAATGTGTCACAGATGTAGATGCTCTTGGACTCCACCTGCACCGCCTCCTGGGGGAGCCAGCCACGATCATCCCTCATCTGACACCACCAAGTTCAGTTCCTCGTTGCAGAGACGGGAAACTTGAGGTTTAGTGAGCGGTGGCCTTTGGCTGCATCACCCAGTGGGGCGTGGGTCTGCTCTAGGGTCAGAGCCCAATTCCCATCAGGCTCTGGCCTGGCCTTGCCCACCCCTGGGTCAGTCCCCAGGGCCAGACTGCCTCTGAAGGCCCCTGGCTGAACCTACTCAACAAAGCTCCAAGCATCTCCCATCCTCGGAGCCAGAGCTGAGGCTGCAGCATCAGAGAGCAGGAGCCAGAATGTGGTGGGCAGGGCCCAGGCCTGGGCGGGAGGAACATTCCTGCACCATCTCCTCCCCAAGCCTTCGAGGACTGGGCCCGCCCTGCCTGCCTGCCCGCTGACTCAGTCCTCCAGGAGCCAAGCCAGCTTGGCTCCCTCACCCACCCCCAGCCCACCCCAATCTGCTTCCCCACCACTGCGGCTCTGGTACCTCCTTACGCTGTTTGGGGCAAGAGGAGATGATGAACCCTGGCAAAAAGACCATGAGGAAACATAAAAATTCACCTCCCCAGACATAGCTCAGAAGGGTCGATTGTGAAACCCCACTCCCGGGTTCAACAAAGCTTTTTTCCTTTGGTTTGGTTTTGTTAGTCAAATCCCGATGCAGTCCAGTCTGTTTCACAGCTGTGGCCTCCTTGGTCCGCATGGCAGCCCTGGTAGGCATTATTATTCCATTTCACAGACAGAGAGACTGAGGCTTGGCCACAGGGAGGATGGGAACTGCTTAGGATCACACAGTGGGGCCGAGGTGGGGCTGGGCTTGAGCCCAGCGCTCTGGCTTCATTCCCTAAAGTCACCTTGATTAACTCACGTAGGTCTGGAGGAAGAAGGGGTAGCAGATCTTCGCTCCAGAGTTGTGAAAGAATGGGAGGCTGGCAAACCAACTGCTGAAATGTGCAGGGGCTTTGAGGGTCCGGTGAGCCCCGCCAGCCCCCCAGGGATGAAGAGGCTGAGGGCAGCATTGCACAGTGACGTCTGCAGTGACTCAGGGTCTCCGATTACAAATGAACGTGTGCGAGGAACATCACTTCACTTTCCTGTAACTGACCTGACTTTCTCTTTTGCTTTCTCATTAACCCACCTGACAGAAAAGTAATCTGGCGTCAATTTGGGGACCCCTCCCTTCCCCAGGGAGGCATGTAAGTTTTGGGGATGGTACATTTGAAGACCCTACGCAGGCCCCTGGCACTTTGAATTTTAGAAGCTGAATTCCCTCATCCTATCACTCATGAAAATTTGCCGGCATTCCACATTAAAGGTCGTTCACATATACCTACTTGAGCTGGGTTCTGTTAATTACTTGACAATGTCTTGTAGATATTTAATTAAATTTTCTTCATTTTGATTTTTGTCTTTTCTTTCTTTTGCCTTTTGGTGTTCTGCTATTTTTTTTACCCCTTGGCTGCAAACATTGTTGTGGGTTCTCGCAGGGCTCCTGGACCCTGGCACTGGGCCTGTGGTGCCCACCATGGTCCTAGGTTAGCATTGGACCCTTTGGTCATTTTCCCCTACCTCCTGCCTTCCCACCACCTGCTCCTTTGATCCCCACCCTTAAGCCTCTGTGGGTCTGGCCTTTTCTCAGTTTGGGGCACTCCAGATTCCCTCAATTGCCCCTGTGGGCCTCAGGGAACCTCAAGGGGCTGGCACAATCATTCCACAGCCTCCACCGCACGCTCAAGCACAAGGCGCTCTGGGAGGCTGCTTACCCTGTGTAACCCTGTGTCTCCTGAGGTCAGGTTCTACCTGGGAAGGGGTCCAAGTCTCCAATCCCCCTGGATCTCCAGCCTCGGGGGCTTCTACCTCCCCCAGTGCAAGTGGCACTGTGGTGGACACTGGATGGCCAGTATTGCACAACCACCCTGTATGCAAGAGATTATCAACATCATTTTGCAGGCCAGGAAATGGGGCCCAGCGAGGGACGTGTAGAGTAACCGAGCCGTTGTGAGTGGTACGCAGGCCTGGGCCACCCGTGTTGGGAGGCAAATGGCTGATGCCTGAGGTAGGAGCTGGAGGCTAGCTGGAGCCTGGAGGCACCTGGAGCCTCTTCCAGGCTGACCTTATTCCCTTTGTTGCCATTTTGGAGGCAGTGCTCTGAGTGAGGGTAGAATGAGGCTCCAGCAGACAGCCTTTGCTGCCCCCCAGACAGCAAAGCCCCTTTCCCTCCACTCCTCAGAGGCAGGACCCGAGTGGCTGCGCCTCAGTGCAAATCCTCTCTACACCTGCTTGTTTTAGGGATGTTTCTTAACTGTTCCATGCTTCCATTTCTCCATTTATAACAGGAGTTCCAGATGGCTGTTAGGAGGGTTATATGAGCACATAGCAAGTGCCCAGTAAGGAGTAGCTGGGATTACCAGCCTCTGAGCAGCACTTGAGAGAGGCAGGGCCAAGAATATTGTTACCCGACTAAATGAGTTGAGAAAACTGATTGGATGAACCCTCTAAGGCCACACGGTGGGTGGATGTCAGGGCTGGGCCCGAGTGCGCAACAGCGACCGTGTGCTGCTCTGTGCTGGGCATTGGGCTAAGTACCTCCCATGAGTTAGCTCACTGGTCACAGCAGTCTGGAAGGTGAGAGCTACTGCCAATATTTTACAGCACACGGAGACTCAGGGGCACTGAGTCACCTGTGTGAGATCGTGCAGCTGCTCAGTGGTAGGGCTGATTCTGCCTGGACACAGAGCTGTGCTGTTCCCACTGCACCAGGCCACCCTTCCAAGGCTGGCAGGCTGGGCAGGGTGGGGGCAACCGTCCTGCTGTAGAGCGACTGCAGGAGTGCCGGGCATTGAGGGGAGTGGGCAGTGGGGGTAGCTGGTGGGCATTGGGTGGAGGTGGCTGCGTGCCTTCAAGGCAGCAGGTGGAAGGGCAGAGGGCTTGGCCCATAGAGAGCATCGAGCAAATATGCGATGCTAATTTTCTGTAGGGCCTCAGGCTGGAGTGTGCGAGCAGGATCCGGCTGCGGTGGAGGCGGCTGGACAGATGAGGCCAAGGGCAGGGAGCTGGGGTCAGAGGCAGGATTCTGGGGAAGGAAGAGAGTGAGTCAGGAGCCTCCTTGTTCAAGGGGCCAATATGGGGGATGGGAGTGAGAGCTGGGAGGGAAATGCTAGGACTGGGGATCCTGCGAGTGCTGAGGCTGAGCTGGGGAGGGTGTGGGCTCTGGTCCTGGGGCTGCCACGTGGGGCAGGGTGGGGCAGGCCGAGGTGGGGCGATGTGTCTGTGCCTGTGCCTGGTGTCCCGGAGTGCGTGCATCCTCCTGTGTGTTCGCTGGGGGCCGGCCGGTGTGCGCTCCTGTGCCCGTGTGTAGGTCCCCACCGGGACGCTCTTTGCTTGCAGTCATCTGGCTGCACATGACTTTCCCCGTGTCCCCGCCTGGAAAAGGTGACACCCCTGACCTCGAAGCTCTGGTCCTGCTTTGGAATCATGCTTAGCTCCTCTCTATCTCTCGCTCCATAGCCAGCTGTGAGCAAAGCCCTGTTAGCTCCTCAAAAGAGATCCCACATCTGACCTGTCTCACCATCTCACCGTGAGGCTCAAGACATCGCCACGCCTGCCTGGACTACTGCAGTAGTCTCCAAGCTTTCTTCTGCTCTCTCCCGTTCCCCGACGGTCTAACAGGAGCCAGAGTGATCTTTTAAGACCATATTTTAAATCAAATCTTGTCTGTCCTGTGCTTTCAACCTCCAGGACACCCTGCCATTCTTAGGCCAGATTTCAAACTCCTACCTCAGCCCACGAGGGCCTCTGATCTCACTTTGGAACCCTGTTCCTTTAGGTCACAGAATTCCAGACCTACTGCTATTTCTTAATATGCCAAGCTTGTTGCACCTCAGGGCCTTTGCCTTTGTTGGTTCCCTCTGTCTGGAATGTTCTTCCGCCCAGATGTCTGTGCGGTGTGAACCTCAGTTAATTCAAGTCTTTTCTTAAAATGTCACCTCCTTGGAGAAGCCTTCCTTAACTTCTTAGTTCTTGTCTTCTGTCCCTTTACCCTGCCTTATTTTTCTTCATTTTACTTTCTATCAATTGCCAATTATATATGTGTATGTATTTAACTTTTTATTTTGGAGAGTTTCAAACATATACAAAAATAGAGAAGCTAATATAGCGGATCCCTGTGTGTCCACACCTCAGCTTCAACACTTACCAATCCTGGGCCAGTATCTTACTCCCCCATAACACTTGCTTCCAGGAAACTCTAGCACCACACAACCTCCTCTGCAAATACTTCAGTGCAAAAGTTAGATTTTAAATGTATCTGTTTGTTAGAGGGCAGCCTACCAGGGACCTGGTGTTACTCTGTCTTGCCCGGTGCTCTATTCCCAGTGCTCAGCACGGTGCCTGGCTCATAGCCAGTGACCCAGGATGTCTACACGGCTGTGTCTCAGGTCTCTGGGGAGGGGGTGTGTGTGGGTTCTGGTTTGCACAGGTCGGCTGCTGTCAGGGAGTGAATCTGCACGTGCCTGTGTGCGTGGCCGCATGTGGCAGTCCCTTGAATATGCGTGTGTGTGTGCATACGTGTGTGTTGCCGCGGCAGCTGGTGGCTGAATGCATGCTTCCTCCCTGGAGTCATCTACCACACCGCCCAGGACCCAGTGACTCGCTCTGGGGAGCATTTCCCTCTTTCTCAGCAAGGCATGGGGTGTGAAAGGGTGGGAAGGGGATACGCATCAGACCCCGCCCCCCCCACCCCCGCTCTGGAGGGCTGGGTTCCAGGCCAAGGTGGCCTGGAGAGCCCCTCCCTGTTCTCCACACACAGCATAGCAGGAGGCTGTGCTGTTCCAGCAGGCAGAGCAGGCAGCCCCCTTCCTCCCTGACAGTGCAACCTGCCCTGTTGGGCATCAGCTGGGTGGGGTGTTGAGTAGGTATGTTTGAGGGGTAGTGGTATCCCATCCTGGCCAACTCCTAAGGCTCCTCGGGTGACTCCTGGGTAGTTGGGCAACTGAGGCCACTCAAACTGGGGGCAACTGGGTGCCAAGTTCTGGTCCAGGGCTCAGAGCCCCCCATTCCCCACCCCAGTTCTGCACTGTAAGGGGTTGAGCCTGGGAGGTGGGCAGTGGGAAGAAGTGCTTCCAGCCTAGCACCAGTTTACTCCTGGGGGCCGCTTCCACTCAGACCCGGCTTCCACAGGAGTGTCCCTCAGTCTGGTCCCCAGAGCCCTGTCTGCCCCAGGGTCCATCGCCTCCTCGCTCAGGCTTTGCATCATCTTCTTCCCTCCACAAGCTCTGCCTTAGCCTCAGCACTCCCTGTTCTTCAGGGCACAGCCTAGCCTCCTCTTCCAGGAGGCCCTGGAGCTCTGGACCCCCCTGAGTTCACCCCACCACCCTGCCCTCCTCCCCCTGGGCAGGCAGGTTCCAGTGGGCCTCCTCCCTCTTGGGTCCCTGGAGCCAAGCCTCTTCCAAGGTAGCCAGATGGTCGCTCCCTACAGCCTCAGGGAGGTCCTCTGAATCAGTGGGGCGGGGGTGAAGGGAGGAGGTCAGAGTGGGGCTGCTGGCTTCTCCTACCCAGAACTTGACCCCTTGCTGTACACCTCACTCTCCCTGCCCAAGCCAGCAAAGCAGAGTGTCTCCATGTCCCTCTTGCCACATGGGGGATGCTTGCATTTGGCCTTCCAGGAAGACTGAACATTTGTTCAGCACCTACTATGAGCCAGGCACCGTGATGCCTGTAATAAATTATAAAAATAACAATAGCCCCAACTTTGAACATTTGTGAAGCACCTACACCATACCAGACCCACGCTAGGCTGTTCAGTAACAGCTGCTCTTATAACAGCAACTCGTCACAACGGTCAACGTTTACTGAGTGTTTACTATGTGCCTGGTGCTGTTCTAAGAGCTGCTATAGCAATGACCCTTTGAGAAGAAGCCTTGGTCAGTTGCTCTGCTTTTTTAAAAATAAATTCGTTTATTTATTTATTTTTGGCTGCGTTGGGTCTTCGTTGCTGCGCGCGGGCTTTCTCTAGTTGCGGCGATCCAGGGCTACTCTTTGTTGTGGTGCGCGGACTTATCATTGTGGTGACTTCTCTTGTTGCAGAGCATGGGCTGTAGGCGCGTGGGCTTCAGTAGTTGTGGCATGCTGGCTCAGTAGTTGTGGCGCATGGGCTTAGTTGCTCTGCAGCATGTGGGATCCTCTTGGACCGGGGCACGAACCCGTGTCCCCCGCATCGGCAGGCGGACTCTCAACCACTGTGCCACCAGGGAAGCCCCCAGTTGCTCTGTTTTGATAGGTCCTAACTCAGGCAGAGGAGTGGGCGCTGGCCTGGCCCTCTAGCTAGCCACATCCCATGGCTGCCAGTAGGGACAGGAAATGGGGCAGAAATGAAGAAGTGGGGCTCTAGGCAGAAAGCAGGTAGCCTGCTCCCCCAGGCCTGGCTCCATCCTCTCTAGGGTCAATTATCCCATCATGAGTTCAAACAGGTGGGTGGACTTGTACAAGTTCATTGGGCAGACGCAGTCACGGCCTCTGCCCTCCCTCCTTCAGTTCATGTGTTCTGTAGCCAGACTCTGAGGTTCTCAGGGCAGATCATGGGGCGCAAGGGCTAAGGTGCTGAGACCTGGAACCTTCTTGGAGTCCCCAGGCCCTGCCCCAGCCACCTGTCCAGGTGCCACCCCCACAAGGCAACCTTTTAGCAGGGCTGACTCAGAAAGGGCCCTTCCGGCCTGAGTCACCGCCTTCCAGGCGTGCCCAGGCTCTGCCAGCCTCGCCTACCTTCCTGCTTGCTCAACAGCCCTTTCCAACAGGCTCCGCCTTCCCCAACAAGACCCATCAGGGCTCCCCTTGCTGCTCTCTGGTTCTTGGAGGTCTCTGTCCTGGCCAATATGTCTGGCAGCCCTGGCCCACCTGCACTTGCCCCGATGCCTTTCTGGGTGCCAGGAATCCCACTGCTGAGAGACACATCCTTGGCATCTGGAGGGGTTCTGAGCCTCCAGGAGGCCCAGCTCTGCCAGTGAATGGCTGTGTGATGGTGGCAAGTCACTCCTCTAAGGTTGGGACTCCAAGTTGAGTGCAGGGGGTCCCGTGGGTAGGGGAGAGGGGGGCCACCCTTGGCTCTGCTCTACTCCTTGCCCACAGAGGCTGGGATCAGGTGGTTAAACCAGCTGGCACAGGGCGTTCTGAGAAGGGGCTGGAGAAGCAGGGAGAATCTGAGTAGGAGGGGTTCCGGGTGGTCTCCCCGCTCCTGCCCTATTTAATCCACTTTGACTCTGTGGTGGGCTTCCACGTTTGATGTGGTCAAAATGTTCTGCCCATGAGGTTCGGAGCAGATAGACCCCAGGTGTCTGGATGGGAGGGAGCCATGGGTGGGCGTGGAGAGACAGAGAAGCGAGAAGGGACAGAGTCAAACAGGCTCCTTAGAAACTTAACGTCTGCCTGGGCTCTGGATGGGGGCCAGAGCAGCAGTAGGGAGCCTCGCCTGCCCTCCTGGGGGATGAGAGAAGCCGGGAAAGGAAGTCTGGGTGGGACTGGTGGTTAGAGACCTTCCAGGCCTGCGGGAAAGAAGGGGATACAGTCTGGCAATAGGTGTTTCCCAGTCATCTCTCCATGCCTAGCACTGGGCTGGCTGGACACTGACCCAAGGGAGCACACAGCATTGAACTATGTTTTTTTATTTTATTTCACTTTTTTTTTTTTTTTTGCGGTACGCGGGCCTCTCACTGTTGTGGCCTCTCCCGTTGCGGAGCACAGGCTCTGGACGCGCAGGCTCAGCGGCCATGGCTCACGGGCCCAGCCGCTCCGCGGCATGTGGGATCTTCCCAGACCGGGGCACGAACCCATGTCCCCTGCATTGGCAGGCGGACTCTCAACCACTGCGCCACCAGGGAAGCCCTGAACTACATTTACTACAAGGTGCAGAGGGCTGAGGCCTTCGCCAGGCTTGGGGGCCTCAGCAGCCTTGGAGGAGAGGGGAGTTGGGTGCCCCAAAGGCACTCCCAGTACCAGGGCAGCACATAGGCTGGGGGTCACAGCCAGCATTTGTTTTGGGGGGCAGAAGGGACAGCTTGGCAGCCTCCGTTCAGCCTTTCTTGCTCCCCACCCTCTGTAGGATAGAGAGCTCTGGGAGGCCCGTCTTCCCTTCTTGATCAGGCCTGGGCCGGACAGCAGCTTCTCCACTCCTCTGCTGCTGTTGCTCTGCCCTGGGGGAGACCCAATGCACTGACTAGTGACCTTGGCTGGACCCCTCCCTTAGTCCCTCCCTCTGCAGGCAGGGAGGGGCCTGGGAGGGAAAGACCAGCTGGATTGCAGAAGGCAGGGTGCAGGGAGCTGCTGCACTGTCCAGGGACCTGTCTTTGGGAGGTAAGGGTGGGAGTGGACAACTCCCTGCAGACCCTCCCCACTGGATCGGACCTGGCTGCTGGCCTCACCCTCCTCTGCTTCAAGGACTTAGACAACCCGTCTAATTTGGGCTTCAGGACTGACACTTGAGCCCTCTGTGAACTTACAAGGCATCAGAAGGAAGCCTTGGGTTTAGATCTAGGCTCTGGGCTACCAGAGCTGGCAGTCGCCGTGTTGGGGACCCGGGGAGCTCTTCCAGCTCCCAGCTGAGGCTGCGTTTGGGTAGAAAATTCCTTCTTGGCCACTGGTTGATGTAACCAAGGGCTGCTCCTGTCTTTAGGGGCTCTTAGGACATCTGAAATGTGAAGCACAACCCACCAGTTATCCTGGTGGCCACAAGGGGCTCTCTGAGGAGTTGGCATGTTTTATGAGGACAGCAGCTATCAGTTAAATACTGTACCTCATTGCACTGAGAATAGAAATGTGAGCAGGAGGTAGGTTGGTCATGCTTGACGTTAGCCCCTGCTGCTCCTTCCACGGAAAGGCCCGACACTCTGTAAGGAGAGAAGGAAGCAGCCAGAGCCAGCTGCCCTCCTACTCTGGGCTTCCCCGCACCAGCGAGCTCATGCCGCTGGGTTAGGGCATACATGGTGTGGTAGTTACTCATTGGCATGTCTGGGCTTCTTCAGGAAGGGCCAGGTAAATTTCTATCTGCATCTCCCACAGCATTTTTGGCACCAAATGCCCTTGCCAAAAATGCCTGACTAATCCTAGCGGTAACTACCCAGGGATGGCATTAACTATGAGAGGACCCGGGATGGGACAGGGGCTGTAGAGAGAGGGGTCCAGCACGTCTGGCCTCCATCTTGGCTCCACTCACTTGCGGGGCTCCCTCACTTGTGACATCATCCGTGTACCCCATCTCTGCAGCGAGCGCAGCGTGGCCTCCAAGTTCTGCAAACTCTGACTCCTCGGCCCCGGGCAGTATGAGCTCCCCACTGCTGCCAACCCCAGGTGCTGCAGCACCCCTCGGAGGATAGCCTGGATGCTATGTATACCCCTAACACACCCAGTGGCAGCAGCATCAGGACCCAGTGACCAAAGGTGTGGTGCCCGGCCGGAGGAGCCCTCAGGAAGGGCAGCTGTGTTATGGTGGTTAGATGACTGACAGCGCTGCATGAACTCCCTGTGTTCCTCTTGGATAAGAGTAGGGACAGCTGCTCACACAGAGCCCCATGCTTGCGCCATGCCAAACTGCCCTGTGTCATAACTTCCTGTCTGCACACCCGTCCCTCCCACCAGACTGTGAGCCCCATGAGGGCAGGAACCGTGCCCAACTCCAATAAAAGCCACTGACAGCAAAAAAACCCCCAAAACCCAGGAGAACAGGAGACCCAAAGAGAGAATTCTGGGGGGGCTGCCCAGGTACCTCTATCCGTTTAAAATCTGGAATCTTCAGGGCCCAGAGGAAGATGCTAGCACCCCTGGCAGTTCCCACTGGTCAGGAGTGGTTGGTTGGGGCGGGGGGTAGGAGGAGGAGGAGGAGGAGGACCATTTCTCTTGCTTCCTATTGGAGGACAATGGTTCCAGCTCTATGGGTTCCACAGCTGCCACAGCAACTCCACTTAAAGGGCCAGCTCGTAGCATGAGGAGAGGGGCTCAGAAGGAACCCCACCTTTAGCACCCAAGAGGCTAAACCATTGAGGGTGGTGGGCAGGGTTTCCAAGCTGGGGACCTGGGAATCTGGGCTTCTCTGGCAACCCCTACTCTGTTCCCCACACCCCCTTCACCATCCTCCTTACTGTGGGGTCACTTCCCAGCTCTGCTGATGTCAACTTGGGTCTGGTGATGGGCAGGACATCCTGGCCCTTGGCCCAACGTGACCAGCTCCTGGGACTGTGGGAAGGCCATAGGCAAGGAGCACTTAACTCTGAAGTTTGTATGTGCACCTGTGTGTGTGTGCCTATGAATGACATAGGAAAGTATTGATCTCTGTGTTGTTTCTGAAGGTCTGTAAGTGCACAGCTGTGAGCACAAGTGCACATTGTGTGTGTGTGTGTGAGTGTGTGTGTGTGTGTGTGTGTGTAAGAGGGTCAGAGTTTCCTGGACATTCCTGAGCACTTGTGCATAGGTTGGCTCCTATCCTCAGCGCCTGGGAGGAACCAGCTCCTTAAAGGAACGAATGGTGAGTTATTTTGTAAGGTGGGTAGCAACCTCCTTAAGCCTGGGGTGTATATCTGAAATCTGCAAGGTATTTACCTAATAAATTGAGGCCCCGCATTTAGAATGGGTTCCGAGGTTGGTGTCCCAGTGAAAGACTCTCTCCCAGGTCCTGCCCACTGTCCAGCCCAGGCTTGAGGGGGGCCGGATCAGTGTCAGCCCGTGCCAGGTCACCGGGGACAGGCCAGGCCAGGCCATGTGAACAGAGAGGGTGTCATCAGGCCTCTGGAGAAACCTGAGCTGAGGCCAGATCCTGCCTGGCAGGTCTATCACCCTCTTCTCGGCTTACTCTCCCCGGGAAACTGGTCGTCGCCCTGGGTGGAGACCGGCCCCAGATATCAGGGCCCTGAGGATGCAGCCTTGAGCTCCCGGGAGAAGCTGGGCAGAGTGTGGGGTGTGGCGTAGAGATGCCCTGGGCAGGGCCTCTGGATGAGGCTGGCCTGGGGTGTGCTGGAGAGACCAGGCTTGTAAAGGAAGCTGGGGCCAGGATCGCGAGCTCTGGGTATGGAGGGATCTCTGCAGAGCCCCCCACTTATGGGTCCTGGCCACGTTCCACGAGGCGGAGGCTTTCGGTGTGGCAACAGGAGTTGGCTGTGCCTCTGGTCTACTCTATGTGCCTTGCTGTGTAAGACTCTGGACAAGCCTCTTCTCCTCTTTCTCAATCCCCTCTTGGTTCTCTGGGGGCCCTTCCGGCAGGGATCTACCAGGATTCTGGGTTTCCTCCCCGAAACTTCTGAGCGTGGGGGAGGCTCTAGGAGGCTGGATGCTGAAATGCGAAAGGCATTGTGGGGAGGGGTGGTCCAGGGGCAGCACCACGGGGAGAGGGAATCTTCTCCCTTGCCCTAACTCTCGGTTCAGGTGTTACAGATGTCGAGCACAAGGGATAGGTGATGCCGCTCAGCTGGCCGGTGCTCTCTACCCCCAATGCAGCTGTGCTCAGGCCTCAGCCACCCCCTCCCACCTCCCCCCAGAGCACAGATAGCTCTCCAGCTGCTTTTCTTCTGAGGACGTCAACCTGCTTCCAGGGCTTGGGGTATTCCCTGGGACCCAGAATCTGTCTCCATTGCCCATGACCCTGGGAAACCCTCTAGAGGGAAAGGACCAGAGAGTGGTGGCTCCTCGGCAACTCGAGGGCCTTCTGAGGATGCTGTGTTTCAGGTCCATCGCTGACCACATGATGGACGCTCGGGCCATGTACAGGGACAGCTGACTTTTCAGAACCCTTGCTGCTTGCTCTGCCTTTGAGAAGCAGCACTCCTGGTCCTCTTGTTGGAAGGGTAAAGACCAGCAGAAATCTGCCTTGTGAAAATCTCCAGGGAGCTGAGGGAAGGCACCTCTGGTGGTCCCCCTCTGCCCCCAGCCTTGGGATCCCCAAGTCCCCCTCCCTCCTCATTTTTGCTGCTCCAACCTCTTGAGAGATGAATAGAGAGGAACAGACCCTGGTGGCCTAGTGGTTAGGATTCCAGGCTTTCACTGCTGTGGCCCGGGTTCAATCCCTGGTCAGGGAACTGAGATCCTGCAAGCCGCGCGGTGCGGCCACAGGTGGGAATTTGGGCCCCATCTCTCCTGGTGGCTGAGGTCTGGCGGGATGGCCTACCCTGGTGGAGTGCAGGCTCGTGTGGCCAAGGGCCCAGTGCACGGTCAGACAAACAACACACGGCTGTCCAGAACCTCTTATCCAGAAGCACCGTTTATCCAGGCCCCATGGAGCCGAGTGTCCCCAAGTACCCGCCCCAGTCCTCAGGGGAGCACAGGCACCGCGGGGGCCCATGGCCTGAGACCCTGCCCGCTCCCCAGCCCAGCCCACTCTGGGGCCACAGACCCATGCTTGTCTAGCCATCAGCCCATCAAGGCGGGGCCCTGGGAATGAGCTGGCCTCAGACCCTCCTCTATTCCTCACCCCAGGGGCTCCAGCAGTCTGGGCTAGCTCAGCACCACGCTAAATAGCTTCCTTGCAATGCCCCTTAAATAAACCCATCCCAGAGCAACCCCCCCACCTTACACCCTGGATACATTACTCCACTGGCTTATGCCTTCTAGAGAGTGGGAGGACTCTCTCCTCCTGCCCTCTGCTCCAGGAAATACCATCTCCCTAAAAAACCAAGGGAAAAAGTTTTCCTCTCAGTCCTGGGGCAGAGATGAGGGGAGGCCTGGCTTGGAGCGGAAAAGCCAGGAATCCCCATCTGTCCCTCCCTTCCCTTTCTTCTCCTTGCCTTCTTAGCAGCCTGGGTCAGGTGTGACTTACCCAAGGTCACAGACCCAGGACCCAGAGTCCTGACCATCTAGGAAGTGGCTCTGGTTTTGACAGCCCACACTAGCTCCAGGGCAGGGGACTGACTCCAAGCCTGCCTCTGCCCTTGGCCCCTTGCAGTTCTCCTGGCTCAGAGTGAGCTGGGGAGGTTGCAGCTCTTGACTCCACTTGGTCCCGGACCCCTGGGGCTTCCTCTCAGCACCCTCCACCCCTGGTGTCCCCAGGGCTCTCTGGGGCCGGGGCCTGAGCAAGCCTGTCTCTGGCCCCATCAGCATCTGGGCCCAGGCCAGGCCTCACACCCAGTACTGGCCGTTCTTGAGGGCAGGGTTGGATGTCCGGCAGAACTGCAGCAGCTCCGGGTCAGGCTGCCCCCCCGGCGGGGCCCCCTGGCCAGGCACCGCTGTGAGGGGGATGGCCTGGCCCGGCTCCACCTTGCGGAAGGTCTCCGTGTCGCCGGCCAGGCCATTTCGGGGCTTGGCAGTCAGCACCTGGACGTTGTGCTTGCCCATCTTGTTGCGTTTGCGGAGGTAGAAGAGCAGAGGCACGATGAGTGCCAGGAGCAGGAGGACCAGGCACACAGGGACGATGATGCTGAACATGTTGGCCTCGAGAAAGCCCAGGAAGCGCCCCCTGGCCGCGGTGGGCGTGGGGCTGGAGGCCGCCAGACCTGGCTCACCAGTGGGGGCGCTGCTCCCTGGCTCCCCTGCTTCTGTCCGAGCAGGCAGACTGAGCAGGGCCACTCTGTAGGGCCGGGCTGCGTTGTAAGGCTCCGTGGCAAAGTCCAGTGAGGCCACGGCAGGAGGGACACCCCTGGCCCACAGCTCCAGAGTGAGACTGTCGCCGGCAGGTCCAGGAGAGCTACCCTCCGGCCTGCCCACCTCCAGCCCCAGCCTCCCGTCCTCAAGGTCCTGCTGGGTGAACTGCTCCACAAGCTGGCCGCCCCTGGGCTCTGTCCTGGTCCGGGGCACGCGGACCACGCGGCCGTGCCGGGGTCCCGCCAGGAGCCGGAAACGCGGCACACTGCCTGTGCGGTTGGCCAGCTCGCCCGCATCTAAGACAGTGGGGTCCAGGCGTAGGGTGGCACCCTGGGGCCACGGCCCACCTGTCCACACATGCAGCAGAGCCCTCACGGTGACATTCACCGTGGCGGATGCGTTGGCACCCCTGGCCAGTGCCAGGATGCTGAACTGGTCGTGAGAGGAGGAGAAGCTGGTGAAAGCAAAGACCACTTCGCCCTGGTCTACCTGGAACTGGCTGAAGGCTGTGGCAGGCTGCCCGTGCACCAGGAGATGCCCATGCCGGGGCCCCTGGGTGAGGCGGTAGGCTGCGTCTGCCTCCTCCCGATCGGAAACTACCCGGAGCTGCTGCCGGCTCAGGGAGGCGCGCCCTGAAGCTTGGGGCACCTCTAGGGGTGCCCGCAGCTGCACCTCAATGGCCGAGGGCAAGACGTCCACGGCCAGGGACATGGGCAGGGGAGGGCTGGCCCCATCAGACACACTCAGCTGGAAGATGCCCGCCACGCTGCTCCCATTGGCCACAAAGGCCAGCCGCCCTGCATCCACGTCGGCCTGAGTGAAGCAGGTCACAGGCCCCGGGCTGGCCCCTGCCAGGCTCAGGAAGCCATTGTGGGGGGCCCGCTGCACCTGGTACTCGATCTCCCCCGGAGCCGAGTCTGGGTCCACCACGCTCAGCTGGGCCCGGGAGACGGGGCTGCGGGAGCCCCGGGTGAGCCGGAGCGGGATGGAGGTCTGCGGCTGCGGCGGCCGCTCATTCACATCCCGCACCGTGATGGCGAAAGCCTCTGAGGTTTGGGGTCCCGCCACGGAGGCCCCCGCGGGCCCCTGGAGGTGGGCACGGAAGTGGAAGCCGTCCTGCTGGGTGCCCCCGCCGCCGTGGGAGTATACAAGCTGTCCTGCGGCCAGCTCAGACTGCAGGAAGTGGGGCCGCCCGATGTGGAGGGGCTCCTCGGACACCCACAGCTGGCCCCGCTGGGGGAACTGTGTGACCTGGAAGAGCACATCGTGCTCCGAGCGCCGGGGGGCCGGAACGCTGGCCAGGAAGTTGGAGGCATCGAGGGCGGCTGTGGTGATTTCGGCCCGCTGGCCTTCCGAGACCCAGAGACCTGGGGGTGGGACACAGGCTATGAAGGTCCTGTCCACTGAGGGGAGAGCCATGGACCCTCAGATTAGGGTCCCCAAGGCCAGGTTTGTCCCTCCCTCCTCAGACCAGGTACCCCAGGTTGGGGCTCAGGGTCCCAGGAGGACCAGGATCGTGTCCCTCCTTCTGACCTCAAAGCCTCCCCACCTGCCCACCCTCCCTATAATTTACCAGGTCCTGGGAGTTGACATGAGCTGCTGACCTTGGCCTTGTGTCCCCTCCTATCTGGGCCTCTCCCAGTGTCCAGCCCCCCCAACGTTGCCATCCCACCATGCTGTTCACCTTTGTTCTTCCAGAGGCGGCTGGGGCGCTGGGGACAGGTAGCTTCAAAAGACACAGTCACAGCAAGGGTGGCGGCCATGTCAGGGGCAGGTGGTGAGGACAGCTGGAGCTCCAGGGCGTCATGGGCCTCCCAGAAGGGCTCGGGGGGCATCTCGTGCTCATACAGAACATTCCCAGCATATACCTGCGGGGAGAGCCCATTACTGGGACGAGAGGCAGGTCCAGCCCATAGTGCCCAGGAGCACTGGGCACTTGGGTCTCCCTGGCAGCCCCTCGGAGCCCAGCCTCCCTGGAGGATCTCCCCACTGTGCCTCGCTCTATGTCTGTAGCCCATGCTCTCCCTCACCAACTCAGTGGGTCGCCAGAAAACAGTCACGTGACAGTGAAGAGCCAGGCTCTAGAGCCAGATGCCTGTGTCAAATCCCAGCTCTGCCACCTTGGGCAAGTCACCTCAAACCTCTGAGCCCCTCGGAAAAGCAATGCTCTATCCATGCTTCTCTCGACAGCAGGCCTTTCCTCTTCTGCATGAAATCCCTTACCCTCTTCCTTAGTGAAGACACTGCTTCTACCAACTCCTGTCTTTCTCCCATGGCATCCATTTCCCCCCAAACGGATTATTCCCATCCTTACGCAACTATGCTATCCGCCCACCGTAAAGAAGAAACTTCTCGACTTCACTTTTTACACCAACATTTGCTGTCCCACCTCCCGCACTTTTGCCCTTCTTTGCTGCAAAAATCCAAAAAGAATAGTCTATACTCTCCCCCGTGCTGTCTCGAGTGCACTCCACCCAGGTTTCCACTCCTGTTGTCACCAAGGGCACGACGGCCTCTGTGTTGCTGGACCCGGTGGCTGGTTCTCAGAGGCACTGGACACAATTGAGCATTCCTTCCCCCAGCCCACCCGGTGGCTTCCAGGAAGTTCTGCTCCCTTGGTTTTCCTCCAACCTCACTAGTCGCTTCTTCACAGATGCTCTGGCTGGTCCCTCCCCTTCTCCGCAATGTCTGTGGCTTGGCCTTGAGACTCTGTCTACAGGCACTGCCCATGTGCTCTTAGTGGGTCTCATGTCCTCAAATGCCAGCCATGAGATGACCCCCTTATTTGTATCTCCAGCCCGGGCTGTGCTCTCCTGAACTCCAGGCTCGTAGCCACCTGCTTCCTGGGCAGCTCCTCGAGGATGTCCGAGGGACATCTCAAACTCAGCATGTCCCAGACAATCCCTGACCTGCCCCACCTCTCCCAGCCTTCCCACTCCAGAGGGCACAGCTCTGTTCTTCCAGTGGCTCAGGCCCCACACCCTGGAGTCACCCCTGATTCCTCTCCTCCCCTCACACACCATCATCTCTGGTCTGGATTACCACAAGAGCCTCTTAACTGTGTCCTGGCTTTGGCCCCTGCTCCACCCCCCTCTACAGTTTGTCCTTCATGCAAAAATCAGAGTGAGTCTTTAAAAACGAAAGTCAGGTTCTGTCTCTCTTGCTCAGACAGTGAAATGGCTCGCCACCATTTGGCTTCAAAGACCCCATGTGACCCCGTTACCCATGACCTCACCTCCTCCAACTCCTCCCATGGCAACTCCACTCCAGCCACACCCACTGTTCTCTAGGGCCCTCCGCTGTTAAACACCAAGGAATAGTCTCCACTTCCATCAAGAAATCCGTTCCCTCCCCCTTCTAATCCCAGTGTGTCCTCTTGGCTTATCTTCTGTTTTCCCCTCTTAGGAGACACAGGGAACTATTTTCCTTCTCTCAGAAAAACAAGACTTATGCAATAGTGAGATGGAAGCCGACTGGGGTCACGGTGTGCAGGAGATTCTAGGAGCAGCGGGGTTGTGGTGAAGTGGGGAGCCCCGCATGGTCGAGAAGGGGAGCAGAGCCCAGTCAGAGGGGTAGCTGCTCTTCAGCTGATGGCCGGAAGAGGGAACACAGGCCTTTTAAGAAACGGAAATCAGGGTTTTGGTTTTTTTGGGTGTGTGTGATTCCCCTAATTTTAAAATATTAAATGCATGTGCAGGCCAAATAAAACACATCTGTGGGCCAGCTGTGGCCCGCGAGGACTGCCAGCTGTAACCTCTGGCTCAGGCTGACGGGTGGGCAGGAAGGAAATGGAGACCCTCAGGAGTGGGGGTGACAGCCTGGATGCCTGCGTACAGGAGCTACTTGTGGGTGGGAGGTGTCTGGCTGGGGATGAAGTAAGTCACAGGCAAGGTGGGGAGGGGTCCCTGACCTCTGGGAATCAGTAGTGTCCTTTGGTCAAAGAATCTTGGCCTAGCAGTCCGAAGGCATAGCCCTGGTTTTGCTTCTTACTAGCCATGGGCTCTAAATAGAGTCACCTGACCTTCGTGAGCCTCAGTTTCCTTATCTGTAAAATGGGGACACCTGGTCCCTGCCCTACCCAGCTCAGAGTATTGTGGCACAGTGGCACTGTCAGATACCACCCAGTCCTGCCCTGCCCACTTCTCCAAGGGGGGAGGGTGTGTCTGCCACGAAGCCTCCTCCCAGCTTCCCTGGGTGGCGCTGCCAGCCTGGCCCCCTGGTGGCCATTCAATTCAGTCCTTCAGATTGCTGGGGTGTGAGGGAAGCACTGCAGGGTGGGGGAGGGGCCTGAAGGGCTCATCCTGTTCCCTCCCCCTTCCTGGGCATCCGATGACAAAGCCTCCCAGGGATTCAGGTGCACAGCTGCTGCAGCCTGCTCAATATTTCATTGTGGGGAGGGGCAGGAAGGGAGCCATGGCAGAAGCTGGGAGAACAGAGAACCCAGGCCTGGGGGATGTTGATGTCAGCGACCTGAGAAATCTTCCCACCCTCGTTAAAGTTACTTCCTTCCCCATGCCTGAAAGACCACCTCCACCGCACTCCGCCTTCAGGGAGATCCAAGGCTGCCCTGGAATGCTTGGTACCTCCTGCACTTAGAAGGGGCCTTAATTTAAGCGACGGCTGCTGGCCCCACTGGCAGTTAGCACAGAGAGCTCTGTGATGCCAGCAGAGGCAGCCTAGAGGTCTGCCTCTTCCCACGGCTGGTGGCCTCTGCTGTGCTCTGGGATAGCTGTGTCCTGAAGCTGCCACGACGGATGGATGGCAGCTCCACTCACAGCTTGACTTACTCGTCTGCTTCCGTCCACTCGTCTGCTTTCAGGACCCACTCTGCTTCTGGCTGGCTCTTGACCTGAGCCCCAGGCTCACACCTCTGCCCACAAGCCCAACAGCTGCCTTTATCTCAAACTCTATTCCCTCCAGACCAAACACTGCCCCTCACCAGCCACTGGATTGTCTAGGGTCCCCTACGCAGTGTGCCTTTTCCAGCCCCCTAGGGTCCAACAGCAGTTCCTTCTGGAAGCCAAGCCCCAGAACCTGATCCCTGCCCTGGGACCCTATAGCCCTGATTCCCCGCATCCTCCTTCCTCCCCCTGGAACGCTAAGCCCCACCTGCCCTACCAGCCTGGTAGCTCCTGGAGGGCGGGGCATGCAGAACCTGGACCACGGCAGCCCCAGGGAGTGGCTGCCAACGAGGCTGGAGCTGGTACCCGTGTCTACACGTGTGTCCAGGGGCAGAGTGGGCCACTTGACGCTGGATGGAGTCTAAGCGGTGGCTGTAGAGAGTGGTCCTTACCTCTGCCTGAGTGAAATTCTCCAGGGCCTCCCCGGTGCTGCCCTGCTGGGTGTGGAATAGCCGGCCAAGCCGGGGCCCCCGTACCACACGGTAGAACAGGTGGTGGGGGTCGATGCCTGTGCTGGAACTGGCTCTCAAGCTCTGGCTGCTGAGTGGCTGGATGGACCCTGCGAGAGGCAAAAGGGGACGGTCAGCCTCTGACCAGGAGACAGGGCAAGGCCTGTGACTGCTGGGGAGGCAGCCTGCCCCTGGCATGGCACACCCACCTGGGCAGATGGTCAGCGTCCGGCTGCCCTCCAGTGAGAGGAGCAGCTGCTTCTGGGCCGTCACCCGGAAGAAGTGTCCAGTGGAAGTATGCTCGCCATCAGATAGGATGAAGCGGAAGCCTCCGTCTGGGGCTCCTAGGACAAACGTGGAGTTGGGTCTCGCTGGCCCACGCCGGCGCCCATCCTCGGGGCACCCCCACCTCTCGGCACCCACCTCTGTGTGAGAACAGCACGAGCCCGCCGTCAAGCTGGGCCTGGGTGAAGCTGTGGACCTCGGCGCCCGGCGCTGTCCGCAGCACCACCTGTCCGTTGCTGGGCTCCTCAAGGGTGTAGACCAGGTCCTCGGGGCCTGAGTCGCTGTCTGTGCCCCTAAGGGCCTCCGGAGGGATGGGCACAGTGGCCCCCTCCCACATCTGGGGATACAAGCGTGCGAAGGTTCTGCCCCCACCAAGCTTACCCACTTCTTTCCTCCCTGGCCCTGGGGCCACCATCAGGGCTCCAACCACACTGCCATCTGGGCTCCCCTGCGCAAAGGGCCCTCCACCTCATTCATCTTCCCCTGTTGGCCCAGGGCTCCCACGCCCAGGCTCCCTGCTCTCCATCTGCTCTAGTCCTGCTTGTCCGTCAAGGCCAGCTCATGAACCCCAAGAAGACCCCAGCTCTCACCCCCTCCCCAGAGATCCCCAACCCTGACCCAAAGTGCTGCTCAGTGTGGCTCACTGGCAGGGCAGGGGTTTCCCTTCAGACCCTCCATGGTGAGTCTGGGCAGGGGCTGGCACACGATGGGAATCGTGATTTTTGTCTGCCCAGGATACTTAGAAATGGGCTCCCTTTCCTGGTGAGGGATGGGGCGGGAGGCTTGGTGAGCTGGAGAGGCCAGGGTCTTGCAGCACTGGGATGGGGGCCCAGGTGTTTCCAGTGCAATCACGAGCCCCCAGGCAGGTGGGTGAAGGCTTCCTGGGGGCAGGCAGCCCCACCCCATGCTCAGAGTGAAGGGGATCCCCCCTCAAGCCTCCCACCTGCGAGCAGGGCAGGATCCTGTTCCTGTTCCAAGGGTCCTGTTACAGGTCCTGCTGCGTCAGCAACTTATGAGCGGTACTGGGGAGGGGCTCCCATACCTGGAAAACTGAGCCCTCTCGGATTCCCTCCCCCACCAAGGCTGACCTCAGCCAGAGCTCTGGAAAGAAGGCGGCAAGGCATAGATGCCAGGCTTTAGCACCGGGCTCCTGGCACAAACACGGTGGACAGCACCACCTGGTGGCTGAAGTGCTACACAGCACCATCTGACTGTGGGTCCAGGGCAGCCCTTAGCCTGAAACCTAACCTCTGCTGGCCTCCCCACCACGGGGCTGCTCTCCACAGGCACATCCTACACGACCAAAGATTCCCAGAGCCCCACGTCACAGGCAGCCCAAGTCAGCCTTCTTTTGAAACCTTCCATGGCTGCTGCTGACCCAGAGTCCACACTCTAGAAGTCAGCATTCAAGGCCCTGCCCATTTGCTACCCTGCTGTGCGGCCCTGGTCAAGCCACACCCTTGTTGTTCCACCAGTGACTTCTACTGTGACCCTGGAGAAGTCTCGTCACCTTTCTGGGCCTCAACTTCCACCTCTGCTGGATGGCAGCACCACTACTCTGCAGTAGCGTAAGAGGCAGGGGATCGGCCAGCCAAGCGGTGGCCTTCACTTGCTGGCGGTGGGAGTAGAGAGCAGTTGGAATCCACCCTTAAGGGTCTGAAAGAGCTTTCTTCAGGAGTCCTGGTCCTGAGCCATGGAAAAAGCTTCCTGATGAGGGTGAGTCCAGGGAACAGCAGGACCAAGCATGTCCATTCACAAGGCTGTCTATTGCACTTATAAGTGTCCAGTGATAAAGCCCCACACCTGTGTTCTATTTTCAGTGCAGTTGCTCTTCTCTCTTCCCAATAACCTAGTGAGGCATGTGGCAGGATCCCCATTTTACAGAGGAGGAAACTGAGGCTCACAGACGGGGAGCTATGTGCTGGCCTCTCTCTGTGAGGGGAGGTGGGAGGTGGTCCTAGAATGCTCTCACCTGCAGGCCTGTGTTTGTGGTGAGGATGGGGGGTTGGTCGTTGACAGGCAGGATGGTGATGGTGAAGGTCACGGGATGGCTCTGGCGGTCCATCTCTGAGGCATTAGCCACTAGGACGAAACTGTCTGCCAGCGTCTCGCTCCCGTCATGCACATAGAGAATCAGCTGCTGTTCCACCTGCAGGCAGGCCCAGGGCTAGAGGTCAGGCCCCAGCAGGCCTGAGACCCATGGTGGGTCTCAGGCCCAGCACGTTTCATGCCCTGCCTTTGGGTGCAGGAGGAGATTGACTCCTCCAGAGCTTCCGTTTCTGCAGGTGGCAATGGGGACAATCATTTCTCCCAGAGCAAAGGAATGAAGGAGTGGAGGAAATGGGGACATTCATCTCTCTCTGCCAGTGAGGGAGGGTGAGATGAGGTGCTCTGTAAACGCGGGCTCCTGCCTCCTATCTGTGCATACCCCCAGACCCTGCCCCCAGAGCTGGGCTGCACCCTGGGCCTCCCTGACCATACCTCTCTCCAGGAGAAGGTGCTGAGGGTCCTGTCTTGAGGTCCTTCCTCTCTCTTCAGGACCCCATGCCGGGGTGGCTCCAGCACCTGCAGGTCAAGGCCCGGCAGCGTGGGGAAGTAGGGCCCCGTGATGCGGAGCAGTGGAGGGGCCAGCGTGCGGGTGCCGCCCTCGGGGACGCTGAAGTTCAGCGCCTCCAGTGGGATGGCAGCGGGCAGCACCTCCAGCTCCACGTGGATGCCCTCGAGGGGCGCACCCAGGCCTGAGGACAC
The DNA here is from genome assembly GCF_011762595.2 of Tursiops truncatus. Classification (NCBI taxonomy): domain Eukaryota; kingdom Metazoa; phylum Chordata; class Mammalia; order Artiodactyla; family Delphinidae; genus Tursiops; species Tursiops truncatus. Next base: position 116,523,903 of record NC_047035.1, read on the forward strand.
ATCCAGGGAGAAGACATCACTCCAGGCCTCAGGGCGGGAGTGCAGGTACAGGACCCTGCCTGCGTCCACCGCCTCCTGAGAGAAGCTGTGCACAGGGTCCAGGCTGGGCAGCTCGGTCGCCGTGGCGCCGTGGGACAACATCACCAGGTGGCCAGAGCTCGGTGGGGTCTTCACTGAGAACACAATGTCTGCCGGTGGCACTGCCTCCTGGGCTGCCTGGTTAGGAGAGGGGTCACAGAAGGAGGCTGTTGAAGCCTCTGAGGTACACACTCCCTCGGCGATGCACACAATCACACATCCTCAGGTTCAGTGACACGGACACAGTCTCACCACACACAAATGTTTGGACAGAGACACATATATGTCGCACACATGTGCACGCACACACACACACACACACACACACACACACTGACTCCCCCTGCCATGCTACTGCCACAAGAGGGCGCCCCATCCTTCTCAGCGACACAGACTCCTACAGTACAGGCCCCAGGCAGCTTGCAGACCCCAGTCCAGTCTAGGGCCTGGAGGGAAGGTGTTTCCTCATCTGATGGTCCAGCCATAAAAGGCTATACACCACCCCCAAACTCACATTCTTGTTCTGTCCCTCTGCCTGGAATACTGTCCCCCCATTCTCTGCTGTTAAATCCCAGACTCTTCAAAGCCTGGCTCAAATGCTGCCTTCTCCCGGCAGAAGACTTCCCGACAACAGACATGTTTAGTCACAGTCTGCCCTAAAGTCCAGACAGCCAGAACCACAAGAGGCTCAGAAGTTGGCAGTGTAAGAGAATAAGGCCCAGAGAGGGCAAGCAACTGGTGTGAGGTTGCACAGCAAGGCAATGGGTCTGCTGGATGCCCTGTGGTTGTTCTGTGAGGTTCCTGGGTGGTCAGCAGCCCTGTCCAGACCCTGAGGCCTGGTCTGAGGTCTGGGGAAAGAACTGAGGACATGGGGAACTTCCCTGGTGGTCCAGTGGTTAAGAATCCACCTTCCAATGCAGAGGACGTGGGTTTGATCCCTGGTCGGGGGAATTAAGATCCCACATGCCTCGGGGAAACTAAGCCTGCAAGCCACAACAAAGGCCCTGCGTGCCTCAACTAAGACCCAATGCAGCCAAAAATAAAAATAAATAAATAAATATTAAAAAAAAAAAAAAGAACTGAGGACATGGGAGCTGGGCGGTGGGGGCAACCAAGCCTGTCTTCAAGGCCTATAGTCCTCAAAGTTTGTACCTGTTAAAATCCTCCAGAGAGCCTACTCTTGTTCGAATACAGATTCTCAGGCTCCACATCAGAGTCTGTGGTCTGGGTGGGGCCCAGGAATTTGAATGGTTGGCCACAGCATGTACATGTGTGCACATGACATGTGGAGGAACACGTAACCCATAGGCAGCCGTATGTACAATAAACTCCCCAGAAACCCTCAGGCACCCAACATGCACATGTACAGTTACATACCTAAGGCACATACACACACTGGCCCAGAAGCCACCACAGGCACATCCCAAACCATCCAAGCACGCGTGGCATGAAGGCTGGAGGGAAGGATCCCCTTTACCTGGCCCATACCCCTGCTCACGCCCTCAGCCCTTTACCTCCAGCTGGTCTCTTCTGATCTCAGCCGCCTCCCCCTGGAAGACATAGATCTTCTTGTTCTGGACCAGGTGCAGTGGGGCCAGCGGCCCCTCTAGGGCAATGGTCACTTGTAGGGCGGCATCTGTGTGCACAGGCCCTGCCTCCACAGAGAAGCCCAGGGTATCACGGGGGCTGAGGCTGCCGTTGTGGCTGTAGAGAATGGCCCCATCCAGCAGGTCCTGCTGGGAGAAGGTTGTGACTGGCTGGCCAGCCCGGAGCAGCAGCCCCCAGCGTGGGCCAGCTGTGACATGGTAGTGGACCTCATCCCCACCGCGGATATCTAGGTTGGTGTCCAGGTGGAGCACAGCTGTGTCGATGGTGCCCTGGCCTCCTTGAGGGACCACGAGGCTGGAGCCGTTGGCCACACGGAGGTAGGGCTCTGAGGCCTGAACTTCGAGCAGCGCTGTGGCCTGGTGCTGGCCATCGGACACCTGCAGCTGGATCCAGCCGCGGTCGGCTCCCGAGTGCACGAACAGGACCCGCCTCTTCCTGAGGTCCTCCTGGGTGAAGCGGTAGATGGGCCGAGTGGGCTCATCTACAGCCACGATGCTGCCGAAGAGGAGGTCCTTGCGGGTCAGCACCAGCTGAGCATCAGCAAAGCCGGAGTCAGCATCGCTGAAGGCCATGTCATCGGTGGTCAGCAGCCGCTGCCCACCGCGGACCACGTGGAAGACGCGGCTGACGGTCTGCACAGGGGCGTGGTCATTCACGGGCTGGATGGCCACCCGGAAGACACCCCGTACCTCCTCCCAGGCCACGTCACCACTGCCCTCACCCTGGCGGGTAGCCACAAAGGGGATGTCATCTTCCGTGGTCTCAGAGTCGTCGTGCTGATAGACCAGCCGGCCGTGCAGCAGGTCCTCATTGGTGAAGGATGTCACCACGGGGACACTGTCCTGTGCCCCCTGCCACACCAACCTGCCGTGGCGGGGCCGCTCCATGACCTCATAGAGGTAGCTGGCACTGTTGAGACTCTTGACAAAGAGGTGATCGGCAGAGAGGACGCCCTCACCACCCTCAGGCACGGAGAGGAGGACGTTGGTGAGGACAGGGGCGTCCGGATCACCACCGATGTGGATGGGGAAGGTGTAGAGTGGGGAGAAGTGTGGCGGGGCTGTGACCCGGAAACGGAAGGAGTCCTCGACTGCCTCTGAGGCACGTGCTGTGGCCCCATAAGTCAACCGGCCAGCCTGCAGGTCATCCTGGGTGAAGCTCTGACCGTCCGCCAGCCGCAGGCCCTGCAGCTGAAGATTACCCTTCCTGGGGGCCTGAACCACCTCATAGTGGAAGGCGGTGGGGTTCGGGCCTGCCTCCTCCAGGGTGGCTTCCAGGTGGGCTGTGGTGATGGCCTCCTGCTGGGCATTCTGGGGGTGCAGAGGCTCCAGCCGCAGCAGCCACACCGTGGCTCTCTGGACTGTCACTGGGAAGGACAGATTGCTCAGGGTCTCCTGGCCCACCTGCACCTCCAGGGCCACGTTCTCCACGGTGTCCTCGGCACGGTGCTGCGGGTCGGTGCTCAGGTACCTCACGCGGCCCTGCTCCACGTCCCGCTGGTGGAAGGCCTGTGTGGCCCGCCACTCGGTGCCCTCCGCCCCGCCCGCCCCCTGCTTCTGCAGCTCCCCAAACTGCAGGGCCCCGGTGAGTCGGAACAGCACGCTCACATCCTGCCCCACAGCATTTGTCTCAACCGACAGGTTGGAGGGCAAGACAGGTGCAGTGGAACCCTGGGCCAGGCGCAGCCCCGTGTTGTGGCAGACCTGAATGGCCGGCCGGACGGCCACCACCTTCAGCGTGACCGGGGGGCTGGCTTGCAGCCCGTCGCTGACCCGGAACGTCAGGTCCGGGGCGGGCCCGCCGCGGTGGACGTACACTAGGCTGCCCGCCTCCAGCTCCCGGCAGGAGAACTCGGTCGCTGGCTCCCCAGGCTGGTCTTGGCGCTCCACAGGGAGGCCGGCGGGGACACCGAGGAGCTGGAAGGTGAGGCCCTCGCAGGCGGAGTCTGGGTCATCGGCCTGGAAGACCTCCGGCCCCAGCAGCTTCTGAGTGTGTTCCAGGATCACCATGTGGCTGCCATGCGGGAAGATGATGCGGGGCGGGTCGTTGACGGGGTTTATCTGAATGGGCAGGATGTACGTTTGGCCCCTCCGAAGGCAGGAGGGCACGGGCCCCCGAGCTGTCACCGACACCTCAAGCACAAGCTGGTCGGAGGTGTCCTCGGAGCCATCGTGGACGAAGCGGGCCTTGCGGTTCACCACGTCCAGGAGGGTGAACATTTTCCGTGCCTGGGCACCCGGGATGTCCAGCTCCAGCTCGCCGTGGCGGGCCCCACGGCTCACGCTGAACAGCACCTGGGATTTGCGCAGCTCGGCCTCGCTCAGATCCAGCGTGGGCTGCACGTGCCGCCACTCCAGCCAGGCTGTGCCGCCCTCGGCCACCACCAGCGGGCGGACGGTCAGCAGCTGGGTGAAATTGGCAAAGATCGGAGGCAGCCCTGGTTCAGGGATGCAGGGCTCAGGCAGCTCCATGGCCGGCCAAGCCTCAGGTGCCAGGGTGGAGAAAGCTTCGTATGGGCCGTAGGCATCCTCCTCCTCCTCCTCCAGCCTGCAGCCAGCCTCCATGCTGCGAGTCAGCAAGGCTTCCCGGAGCCCCCGTCTCTGACCATTGACGCTGAGATCCTCCAGGCAGCCCAGCAGGGAGACGTTGACAGCCAGGCCCAGGCGGTGTTCCTGGAGATGGCGAGAGCCCTCTGCATCCAGCCCTCCAAGGAGGAGACTGCCTCGTGGCTCTAGGTAGCTAAGGACCCCACGGTTGGAAGTACGTGTGGGGTACTGGTCCACGGAGATTTCCAGCCTGTGAGCATCCACGTGGACGCTGACCTCGTGGGGCTGCCCATCGGCCACAGGCACACTGTTGTGGAGCAATACGGTGCCCTGGCCCTTCTCCACCACAGCCCGCAGGTGGCCCTCAAATATGTCCACGTAGATGAAGTCCCCATGCCGGCCCCCTGCCTGGAAGGCCAGGGGCGCCTGCCGGCTCCGTGTGGTGAGTGTAAACTCCAGGGTGCCTTCATCCCGAGTGCCCCAGGCAGGGAAGGCAGCCAGTGAGTGGGGCCCAGAGAAGCCCATGGCCACGTCATCACCGGCAGAGAACTCCTCAGCACAGCCCTCAGGCACGTCTGGGGTCAGTGGCCGAAGGAGGCTGCGGCCATTGAGGGTGGCTGTGTGGAGGCAACCCCGCAGGGGTCGGCTGGCTCTGCTCAGGTAGGGCAGGCCAAGGCTCCCGGTGCCCCCCAGGAAGAGCCCATAGGGGACCTCCAGGGGGGCCTGCTGGACTTGGGCGGAGGCATTCAGGAGCCCATCGACTGACAACAAGGCCCAGCTGTCTGACACGGTCAGCCCCACAGTGTGGGGAATGGAGTCGCTCAGCAGTGTCTCTGCCAGGGTCTGCATCCTCACCTCCTCCTGGCCCAGGATAAATCTGACCTGAGGAGAGACGGGGGAATGGGGGATGGGGGAGGCACACTGAATCCATCACTTCTGCAGTAAAAGCATAACTGGTCCCCCACACTTGGGGTCCCCAGAGCAGAGGGCCTAGGACAAAGGCTTCTCACGCCACTCCTCTCCCTTTCCTGCCATCTCTTTACGCATCCCCCAAACACTCACCAAAGTGATCTCTGTGCCAGGCCTGGATGGGCTCAGGAGACCCCGATGTGAATCTGATGTGGTCCCTGCCCACACAGACCTGTCATACAGCAAGATGCTTTCCTAGGGATTCAGCCTAGATTCCTTTATGTCTCCCCTCTTTCCTTGGGTGAGAGGTGCTAGAAAAATCACCTTGGAATACGGAAGATTCTTCCCCTGGCACAACGGGCACCTGGGAATCCCCTGATGAGTCCCCCTAAGTAGACCAAAACACCGTGGGGTCATTGAGGCAGCCAGGCTCACTGTTCAGAAATGGGGAGCCCAATCAGATGCTCTGTGTTTTGACCTGTCCAAGGGGAGGTCCTTGGGGAGAGAAGAGAGACATTGTTCTGTCCCCAGGACACTGACACCAGAGCTGGCTCTGGTGTGGTGTTCCCACAACCAGATGGTAAAATGGGTGGTACGGAAGCTGAAAGAGCAGAGCACTAAGAACGTATGGCCTTGAGAGTCCACGTATGGAGCACCTTTCTAGGGGTGTGGCATCAATATACCTGGCAGGGAGGAAGAGCATCAGTGCTAGGTTGTACCAGGCCATGTTCAACAGTGACACCTTGTGGCAGTGAGAAGCAATGGCAGCATCAGATGGACTGAAAGCAGCTGAGGGATTCAGAGGACCAGAGGCCTCTCTCCCCTGGGGTGTGGAAGCAGATGGCTCCCCCAAATTTGGACTAAGACCTCATGTTCTCAAACTCTTCATGGTTAGGGGGAAGCCTCAAGAGAGAGCCAGAAGACTCTTTGCCAATAAAGCTTGTGGTGACTTGAAGGATGAAACGGAAAACTGAGGAAGCTGTGGCAGTATTGGTCGTTCCATCGACAGACCGTGGTGAATCAGGGTGATTGGTGCTACGCCAGAGGAGCGCACGGGGGTGCTGGGACCCAGGAGAGGGGACCCAGTCCAGGTGAGGAAGGGATGCCCATGCTGAGACTTCAAGGAGAGGCTGGAGTTAGGCAGGTGCAGGGAACGAGCGAGGCTTGCACGAGGCAGAGGGAGTGTAGTGAGCAAAAGCGAGAGACCACAAGGCAGCAGGGAGCTGAAAGCAGCCAGGGTGGTCAGGACACAAAGGACCGGCCAGGGGTCGTGGTGAGAAGTGTGGCTAGAGGGCAGGAGGGCAGGGCTGGTTCACGAGGAAGTCACACCTTCTGGGATGTTTCTGTCCATCTCACAGTGGGGAACTTGAGACCTCAAGGCAAAAGTGACTTCCACAAGGTCACACAGCCGGTTGGGGGCCACTCAAAGCTAGAGAAGGAATCCAGCAGGGAGATGTCACTGACCTGCAGGCGTCCAGAGTGGAGCTGCAGGAGGAGGTAGTCAGCCGGGCCTGCCGCCAGGAGAAGCAGGGCTTCGGGCTGGGACGTAGAAAACTCCAGCTGTAGGTCTATGTCAGTCAGAGACATGGCCACAGGAACCTCCAGGTGGTTCTCTCCGAAGAAGGAGGCTGTGTGACAGAGAGAGCTGTGGTGACGCTTAGCCCCTTGCCTGGAGGAGAGGTGCTGCAGGGTGGACGGGTGGGCTGCAGGGAGGGCATTGCATGCTGGTACACCCTCACGGTTCTTCTATGTGGCGCTCTCCCGTGACCTCAGCTGGTCCCAGCACCTGCTTGGTCCTGGCACCAGAAGGCACGGCCTCACCTTGTGTCCAGCCCAGACCCTGGCTCTGAAGGAGGCCAGACCCAGCATTTCAAGCATCTCAGGTCTCTTCCTCGGAGGTTTCTGGGGCCAGAGGCCTCTGGCAGCTCTGGCTCTCTTCCCCTGGGCCCCAGAGGAATCTCCATCCTGGGTCTGGCTCAAAGGGAAATGGTCACTGGCCTGATCACCTGGCTCGATGGTCAAAACCCCCAGGAATGAAGCTCTAGGAGAACCACCTCTACCCAAATTGATCTCTGCTCAAATTCCTTCTAAGCGCCCGTATGGTTTAGCCCCTGGGTTGGCTGGGACCACAGCTGGGCTCTGGTGGTGGTAAGTCAGGCAACCCACCCATCCCTGCATCTCTCTTGGGTCATGCTCCCAGCCGTCTTTGGGGGTCAGGGGGGGCAGCTTGTTGGCCTGAGTCCATCAAAGAGCAAAGGCTCTGAGGCTAGACGGAGACCACGTGAAGTGCCGGACCCAAAATGGGCCAAACTTCCTCCATCACCCTGTATCGCTTCCTGCTGCTTAGCTATTAAAGGTCCCCGGTGAGCGGTCAGATCCGGCCCCTTTATTTCCACCATGGCCAGGAAGCCAGGGATGACAAGAGCTGAGTTCTTCAAGCCTCGGTCTGAGGCTGAAGACAAGGCCTGGGAGGGGATGATGGCCTGATGGGCAGGCCAGAGGGCCTCCCAAGACAGGAGGTCATATTTGGGGTTTCCCAGGGTCAGGGGTCCCTGGGTAGGGACACCTCCTCTTTTTAAGTTGTCACCCCCTCCAGGCAGTTTCCCCAAATTAGCCTCCCTTGGCCTCTAACCTGATGCCACAATTTCTGGTCCATTCCTTTTGTGGAGTTTAGTGCCAAATATAATGTTGACTCTCCCCACTTGACACCCAGGGCTGGGGAGACGGGAATGGGTTACAGAGATGATTCACCCCCCCTTGGGCTTCTCTTAAATCCGGTGAGAGTGAGTAAAGGCTGATGGCCTTGATAGGAATGATCTGGCACCAGCCATACACATGCTGGTCCCCGGGCAGCCTGAGCCAGCTGACATGCACCTGAAGAAGTAGCATCAACCACTGGAGGAGTCCCAGACGTGTATGTCCTAAGGGCAGCCAACACAGCCTGGAGGGATGGAGGGATGCCCAAGAAGGATGACGCTCTTCCCCCCGGGGTTGAGCTGAAAGCCCTTCTCCTTATCCCCTTTGGCCAGCACTTGCTGGCAACACCACAGCCTTGTCTGCGAAGCTAAAGGAATCAAAGGAGAACTGCAAAACCATCCAGGCGGACACAGCCCAGTAGGCCCAGGGCACCTCGGTGCCCGTGAGGGACAGACCAGGGAACTGGCAGCTGGCAGGCACCTACGGGGGTGCCTTATCTGCAAGATCATCGATTCTTAAGGACAAAACGCAGCACGCTAAGCTGAGGGCAGCCGCAGCCGAAGAGTGGGGGCAGGTGGCCCCAGAGGGTGGGGCCACCACGGTGGCACATAGGAACTCAGGACGGCTGGCAAGAGCTGATTGTTACATTTTCAGGAATTTTGCAAGCCAGGTGACGTTGCCCAGTGAGAATATTTATACCACGGGAAGAGGCAAACACTGCAAATCAGGGCTACCTGTCTCCAGGAGAGTCTGTTGCTAAACATTTACCTGCCTGCCACGCAGGAGTTGGGGGCCCACTGCTGCCCCTGTGTGGGAGTGAGCACAAGCCCTCACCCATACTCCCTTTCGCTAAAGGTGGATGTCAACCTGTCAGGGCACAGTCAAGCAGAGGAGCAGGCAGGAACTTAAGTAGCTGGCTGTCTCTAACTCCTGAACCACCTGCCTCCAGCACCCTCCCAGCAGGGGAGAGTAGCAGCTTGTTAGGCCTGGTTCTCCAGGCCAGAGTGGGAGGGTGACAGGAAGCAGAGGTTCTTTCCAGAGAGCTGGGGGCTGAATGGGCCCATTGAGGGGCTGAGCCCTGCTGTTTCCTGCAGGGCCAGGCGGGAAAGGGCTCACACAAGCTGCCTTGTGCTGCTGGGAGCGCACAGGCCGGGCAGCCCCCTCGCCCCAACGGAGGCCTCTGAGGCCTTGCTGGCCAGGATTTTGGAAACTCTGACAGTGCCACTCCCCCCACCTCCTGGTCTCCTTCTGCTGCCTCTCTTACTGTCTCTGATGGGCTGCAGTTGTAAGAACCCAGAGTCCCTTTTCTGGGCTGGGGGCAGGGGGACAGTTGGAGAGGGACTTCGAATGGAGAGGGGATGCAGGATAAAGAAGTCATGAGCTTGGAGTCAATCCTGGAGGGCTTCCTGGGGGAGGTGAGGGTTGTGTAGAGGAGCAGAGAGGGAGGGAAATGGGCAGTCTAAGAGGGAAGCAAGGACAAGAGACTGGCAGGGATATACAGGTTCTGGAAATGTTGAAGACCGAGGAGTAGAGAGAAAAGAAGCATGGGCCACACCAGGCTCAGCAGCCTGAGAGGGCTGCCAGGGCAGTGGGGGGAGGAGAGGAGGCATCATTACTGCCTGGAGAACTGTCCTTGACTCTCCTGGGCCAAGAAGACCCATGATTCATCAAAACACCAGTTCAGGCCTGCAGCAGCTATGCGTGCTGCCCTCTGGGCCAGAAGAAGGGGCCCAACTCAGGCCTCAGTGTCACCATTCCGTAAAATGGGCACTCCTTCCCACTCTTTCCTTCTCCTGTCTGTGGGGATTAGTCCTGGAGGTCCCTTTCTGGTCTGGGTCTGCTCTCAAACGTGACTGTGCGGAGGGTTAATGGTGTGGACTGCTTGGGTGGCTCCAGGCCTTTGGCATGGGGGGGGCAGGATGCCCCAAAGGGTCTGGGGGACAAGTAGGAGGGTCAGGACGAGTGCCACAGGTATGGGTTTCTCTGCCTGGAAGAGGATACACAGTTGAATGTCCAGGGGGGTGTAGATGTGTACTTGCATGTGTGTGCAAGTGTGTGGGTGGCTGCTGGGAGTGTATTTTGGGTTTGCATAAGGCTGTGTGCTTGTGCATGTGTATGCGTGTGGGCTGGGAGCTGCCAGGACAGAGCAGTGATTGTGCCCAGGCCTGTCCTGCCCCTCGGTGCCCGCCCGCCATGACTTTGGCTGTGCCTGGCTCCATGAAAGGGGCAGTGTGTTCCTGGAGGGTTGCAGCCCCTCCCACCCGGCACCCATCCACCCGAGAGGTTTGCTGAAGGTGGAGAATCCCACAGCTTCCCACCCTTCCTGCCCACGAACAGGGCGCTGCTGTCTGGGCCCAGGGTGGGCGCTCCATCCCTCTTCCTGAGAGGAGGGCTGGGGGCACAGAAAGAGTCTGTATCCGTCCCCACTGTGGCCCTTTCTCACACAGGGGGATGAAGCCTAGGCCAAGGTCCCCCAACAAGCCACCCTCTGGCACAGCATGGGTTATGCTGGCATCTCCTGGCTCCCTGGGCCACTCCTAGGATGATTATGAATGGGGACCTGGCCCCTGTCCCTGGGGGACCCCAAACATGAGGCTTACTTCCATCATGGCGCTCAACCCTCTGCCTATCAGCGGGGTTTTGGCCTCTCAGTCTCTCTCAGGCTCCCCACTGCCTCCCAGGCTGGCCAGGGGCAGGGTCTCAAGCATGAGTGCCTTTCCAGTCTTGGGGCTGCTGCAGACCCTGCTCCTTCTGGGTCCTCAGAACCCCTGGGGCTGGCCAGTCTGTCTCTCTCCCCATCTCTGTCCCACATCTCCCTTGTCTCTGCCTCTGCTTTTCCTCTTCTCTCCCTCTCTTGGTCTTTGGCCCCCCTCTTCCCTCTGTCCCATCCCGGCTGTAACTGGGAGTACTGCCCTTGCCCCAGAACAGTCCAGAGAGCCAGATGTGCCTCCCCAGCCCCGGGACCCTCGCTCCTTGGTGATGGGTTCCACAACATCAGATTCTCTGTGGCCCTTGTCTGCAGTAGGGTACTTGGCTTCCACTTACCAGACAGACAAACTGAGGCTCCAGGGGAGAAGCAATCTGACAGAGAGAAGCAGAAAGCCTGCAGCTCCTGGCCTTGCCACCTGTTGGCACCCCACCCCAGGCAGTCAATCTCTGTGCGCTCCCTCCCACCACATTCCTGGTTGCCTGGGAGCAGCCAGGCGGCCCCAGAGCCGGCATGCGTCACGGGCAGCGGCAGCATTCCTGGGTGTCTGCTGCTGCCTGACTTTATAAGGGAGAAAGTTTGGGAGCCCAGAGCTGCCGGCAGGATGGCCGGTGGAAAGTGCCCGGCCCCACAGTCAAGGGTGGGTGGTGGGAGACCTGGACGTGAGGATGTGGGGAAGGTACATCCAGTGGTACCAAGGCGGAGCAGGAGGTGAGAGACGGATGGGGAGAGACTTGGGAACCATTATTCATTCATTCATTCATTCATTCACGCACAAATATAATAATGTAGCGACGGGGATGGAAGAGGAGAACTAACCTGGGAGATACAGAAAGCCTGAGAAAGGCAGTAAAAGTGAGAATGAGACATAAAGACCCCCTCCTCCACAAAGACTGAACTCAGGGATCCAGACGGAGGCCTGAGGAAGGAGATGGGGGAGGAAAAACCAAGAGAGACAGAAAAGGCAGGATGTTGGCAGTGAGCCTGCTGCTGTGCACAGGATCCAGGAGAGTGAGGAGGGGGCACCCCACCAGCCAGCTGCGGAGGGAGGGGCGAAGCTGGGCTCTTCCACCGTAGCCTCTTGGGGTTTGGCACCAGGGGTGACAGATGCTGGTTCCAGATCCCGGCCCTGGGTAGGCAGTGGTGAGGCTGGGAGAGTCCCCCTGAGGGAGTCTGACGGGGAGCTGCGCGGTGGGATGTTCCGGGAGGGCCAAGGCAGGGATGAAGGGCTCTCTGTCTCCCCTCGTGTGTGTGTGTTTGTGTGTGTGTGTGTGTGTGTGTGTGTGTGTGTGTGTGTGTGTGGAGTGGCCCACCTGCGGGCTGAATGCCGGCCCTGTGTGAGAGCAGGGATGGGCCCGGGGCTCTGCTCCCATCACCCAGGCCCTCTGGACCTCAGGCCTGATCCCCTCCTCTCACGCCTCCAAGGGACTTGCTTTTTCTTTACCAGCACTCTGCCGCCAAGCCAGGGGACCCCTGAGGAGGATGGGGTGCAAAGTTCCCTCTGATTTAGAACCAGAGCTTCAGCTCCCAGGACTGCCTGGGGGAGGTGAGGCTGACTGCTCCTGCCCATTTCAGGGCTGGGAAAGCAAATACTCTGAGATGAGGACTCAGCCCCACAGAGCACTGCAGACTCCTGAACGGACACAGTGGGCTGCGTGTGGGCCTGAGTGTGAATGAGTGCAGGGCAGCGCCACGCGTCACAGCGGGTCGAGGTGAGCGTGGGCAGGTGAGGATCTGGTGCGGTGGGCCCAGTCTGGCTCTGGGTACTGGACCATGACTCCCTGGCCACACCTGCCTCCCTGGGCTCTGGGGCAAGGGAGAAGCGGTCACGGCATCTATTCAGGTGTCTGCCCCTCCCTCAGCATGTTCCATAGTCCCCCCCAAGGCTCAGCCCTCCCAAACCGAGCTATGACCTTCCACCAAGCCTGTTACCACTGAAGGTAACGGGCGAAAGTGACGGGGATGACTTCAGGTCAGACCAAAGGGGCAACATAACCTGCCCTTGGTGGTGACACAGGGGTCATAGAGCCAAGGCTAGGTGGCTCACTACCTGCCAGGGCTGGTTGCCTGCGAGAGGCTCACACACCTGCAGACCCACTGTGCTCACCGCGCTGGCTCTCCTACCCACTGATTCCAGACCGGGGAATAACCCAGAGGCCTACCGACCGCCTGCTCCTCTCCTGCCCTGTGAGCCACAGCCATAGGAACAACGGTAGGTTAGTTCAAAATCACATGGGACTTAAAGAAGCAGCCTTCCTCTTGGGAGACAAAAGCTGTCTCAGCAGAGAGCAGGAACGCCAGGCCCTGTCTGACCACCTCCCCGTCTCAACACTACGAAGATCTCGCTGGGGTCAAGGTGGCCCCATCCCTCCTCGCTCCAAGAACTCTTGAGCCCTGAGACTCACTCTCGGGGTACTTGACGTCTTTGGTTGCCTTTCTGGTTCCTTGCAAGGCCAAGGAGGCCAGGGCAGGACAACAGTTTCCTTAGCTATTGGCTGAGCCCTGACTCTGGTCACTGATCTCAGCTACTGGTCCTCTAACCAGGCATCCGGAGGCCACCCATGCTGAGTGGCATACACTGGGGAACACTTCCAATTCAGGGATCCCCTCTGGAAGGTGAGTACCCCTGGAGAGGAAGCAGGGAACGGGTTGGGGTGGGAGGTGCTGAGCTTGGTCCACAGACGTCAACAGGGGCAGGGTTGGTGTCCTGGGATCCCAGCCACATGTTCCAACCCCGGGGCCACGTGGGGCACAGAGGAAGTGGGAGGGAAAATGAGAGGTTTTGCTGGAAGAAGCAGCCCAGAGTCCACCCAGGCTGGAGGGCAGGGGCGTGGAGGAAGCGGGGCCCTCAATGGAGTCTTTGTGGAGGCCCTGCTGCTCCCCAGGGTGGGGCTGCTGTGGCATGGAGCAATTCCGAGCGGCCTTTCCTTGCCTTATAATTTTCCTTCTTATAGGGCAGCTGAGTGGATGTCTATGCCCTTTTCCACATCCTGTTCCTTCTGGCTTTCTTGGCCCCAGAAGCAAGGTGGGATCCTCATCTCAGTGGGCCCAGGCTGAGGTAGGGGTCCCGGCAGGGAAGAAACAGAGCGAAGGACCCTCGCCTGGCATGGGTCTGCAGTCCCCCACTGCAACAGGGTCCTTGTGAAGCTGCTCCCATTTTACGGGTGAGGAAACTGAGGGGCCAAGACAGCAGTTATCTGTTTGCTGAGCAGCTGCAAGGCTGGGACTCGAGCCCCTGTGGGTGTGGCTCCAGAGCTGAGTGCTGTGGGTTCAGGGAGGGGGGTGTGCACACAGAAGGCGGGAGGGGGGTGTGCACACAGAAGGCGGGAGGGGGGTGTGCACACAGAAGGCGGGAGGGGGGTGTGCACACAGAAGGCGGGAGGGGGGGTGTGCACACAGAAGGCGGGAGGGGGGTGTGCATACAGAAGGCGGGAGGGTGGGGGTGGGTTTTGTTGCTGCCTGTGAATCGGAAGTGGAGCATCTGTGGCTGGCCCCAGTGGGAGGAGGGTGTGAGAGCTGGCCTCCTGCCTGGGAAGACATGCTTTTTCCCCTTCCTTTCCGGTCCTCGGACAGGGTCGGGGATGGAGGTGGCGGGGAGTGAGGAAGGGAGGGGAAAGCATCTGCTTTCGATGGGTGGTTTGGCAGCTGGCCTTTCCCAGTGTGGCTGGATGGGGTCTGGTCTGGGGCCACCGGATCAGGGAGGGACCTTCTTCAAGGCTGGCTGCAGATGGCGCATTCCAGAAACCTCTGATAGTGCTACCCATGCCCATGGGGGTCTTGGAGGTGAGAGATGAGGGTGGAGAGGCAGGGGGTGTGGGCTCTGCCCAGGGTGAGAAGCCTGCTCTCTGATGGGCCAGCCCCTCTCTTGGGCAGAAGCCAGAGGTGGGACGCCTGTTGCTCATCTCCAAGTCTCCCCATCGCTCTGGGATGAGAAACCGCTAAGGGCAGGGCTGCTGGGGAGGTGTCTCAGGGCTTCCCCCAGCCTGGCAGGCTGGCCTTGGAGACAGTGAGTGTGTGAGCTGGGATGGGGGACAGTGGAAGCAATGACTGTGGGTTTGGACAGAAGCCTGGACGAATTTGGCACAGATCGTGCTCAACGGGCTGTGTGCCTTGGCGAAGCCACAGCCATCTGTGCCTCAGTTCCCCCATCTGAAATATAGGAAAGAGGGGTGGGATGACCCCACAGACAGAAGTCCCACATCCAGGAGACTGGGGGTAGCAGAGGCTTGGGTCAGGGATCAGCCCCCCAACACACACACACACACACACACACACACACACACACACACACACCTGGCCCCTGGCCAGCCCAGCAGGGATCAGCCCCCCAACACACACACACACACACACACACACACACACACACACACACACACACACACACACACACACACACACACACACACACACACACACACCTGGCCCCTGGCCAGCCCAGCCCAGCAGGAAGGGGCTGGTGGGGAGGTGTGATCACTACAGTGGGTACAGCACAGCCACCTCTGGCCTGAGAGGCCACAGGCCTGGCTAGACTGGAGGCTCTTGAGGACAGGACCCAGGGCCTGTATCTCTGGGCCAGCGCATCTGCCATCCAGGAGGCCCATACACAGGTACCAACAGATGAAACATGAGCACCTAAGGGAAAGCAAGGATCAAATGGTGGTGACATTTGCCCCATAGGAGGGATTTCCTAACAGCATTGCTGTCTCACAGCAGCCAAGCAGAGGAGCAAGTTCCTGGCACTGGTGCTGTGCCTGGCCTAGGAGGGTGGACCAGGACACCACAGTGTCCTTGCTGTTGGCCTCTGTGCTAACCAGCTTCTGCCAGAGATCCCCAGACCCCCCGGCCCCTGCTCCACTGCTGGGCAGGCCTGACTCCTCTTGGAATAGTTCCTTGCCTAGTACCCCCATCTGACAACTCCGCAGACCCCTTCAGTCCGTCAGCACTCACTGAGCTGTGCCCCACCTCTGCCACCCTCTCTCCAGCCGACCTCTTCTCCCCTGACCTCAGGCACTGCCTCTTTGCTGTCGTACCCATCTCTCTGTCTCAAGCACCAAGTCTCCAGGGCTCTGGGCCTGCTGGTCAATGCCCCCTAGACGTCTACACCAGGAACATCTATAGGAACCCCCAAACCCAAGCCCACCCGCTCAAGCCAGACTCAGTATCATCTCTCCTCCAACCTGCTCACCACCCAGTGAAGGCCCCACACGCACCCACCGCTGGGCAGAAACCTGAGAGTTGCTCTGACCCTCTCCCTCTTCCTGACCATGAATGAACGTTCCCTCCATTCAGCTCCATTACTTGTCCTTCAAGTCTGTCTCCCCCTCTTGCTTCTCTGTGCCATCCCACAGGACACATGGTCACCATCCCTTGCTGCCTCCCTTTGCTAGGTGCAGTCACAGTTAACCTAAACTGAGGTGCTCCATCCTCCTCCCTTGCCTGGATGCCTTCGATGGCTCCCCAGTGCCCCACCATCAAGCCCCTGCCCTCTGGTGTGGCACTGAAGGTGCTGGGTGACCTTGCCCCTGCCCCGCCAGGCTTTCCTGTTCACTCCTTTGAACACCCCACGTGCCAGCCTCACCAGACCCTGGGCACCTAACAGGTCCCCATTCTGGCCTTCGCTCAGGCTGGGCCTTCTGCCCAGCAAGCTCCTCTTTCCTTTTTGCCTGTGAAATGCCCTCATGCCCCTTCAGGGAAGAAGTCCTCCCCCACCCTTCCCCATAGCTCCTTCTCCGCATTTGGGGTGCAAAGAGACTCAACCGTGGCTTGGGGAGTTGTGTGACTGTCACCTCTCTCTGTTAACACTGTGAGCCTCAAAGGGACAAGACTGGTGACGGGAGATGGCAAGATAGGAGGGAGGGGCCCAACGGGGCAGGAGGGGTGCCACATTCCCTGGCTGACCCAGCAGCGAGGGGCTGCACCTGGGAGCTTGCCCCAGCTCTGCCCCCCACTTGTCTTACCTCCAAGCTTCTTTCAGTCCTCCTCTGCCCTGCAGGGCCCCGGTGCCTGCAGCCGGGGGTGGGGTGAGGCTGGACACAATGGCTGGGGCGGAGTGGGGCACTGCCCCAGCCAGGGAGAGCTTTTCTGGGCCTGTGGTGACAGTCTGGTGCTTGTTTTTAAAGAAAATAGAATCAGAACACCTATTTATAGCTGGAGGCCACAGCCACAGACAGGAGACGGATGGGGTCTGAGGCTGCGCAGCTCCCGCTCAGGCAGGCGCTGGGGGTGGGGCCGTTCCCAGGCCCCCTGCCCCCCTTTCTCAGCCCCCAAGGCAGTGCCTGTGGGATCCTGACATTCCCTGGGACAGGATGTAGCCTGCTCTTTGGGGCAGGGGAAGGAGGGGACTTGGGTGAGGAGGATGGAAATTTTCTCTCAGAATCGGTCCCTGGGGCCCAGAGTCCTTTGTGGGAATGGGTGGAGGTGAGGGTGTGTTACATGTCTGCAAGGCCCAGGAGGCAGAGAAGGACCTCTGGGGGTGCGGGTGCCGCCTGCCAGCGCACTGGGTAAAGGAAAGAGAACAGGGCAACCAGAGAGAGAGACGCAGGGATGGGGAGAGAGAGATGGAGAGACAGCCTTGGTGAGGACACAGAGACAGGCAGGGGTCCGGGGAGAGAGATCTGCAGCCCAGCGGACGCCCTGAATAGAGGGGAGATAGAGGAAGCAAGGGGAGATCTGAAGTGGGGGGTTCCGTCCCACAGAAAGTCTTCACAGTGCTCTGGGCAGACTGGTCAGTTGGATCCAGGTGAGAAAGGGCAAGAATTAGGCATCGCTGTGGCCTGTACCCAAGAAGGCCAGGCCTTGCATCCTCCTCCCACCCCCAGGACCTGGAGACCCTCTGTTCCCGGCAATCTAATTCTGGGAGGCCCAGGTCCGTTTGGAGGCAAAGCAAAGCTGTGGGGGCAGAGCTGATGCACACGGGCTTTGTCACCAAGATCGTGGAAGGACTGTCCTGGACAGAGCGGGCAGGGCAGTTCCAGGACTGCTGGGGACAGGTCTGGGCTCTGACTTGCTAGGAGATGAATTCCCCGGGCCTGGAGGAGTTACAGGCTGAGGCTATGGCCTGGGCTCACACCTGCTGCCAGCCTCTATTCAGACCCCTCCCCTCCCTTGGTTGTGCCGTTGGGGGCTGTGGGATGGCTACAGCCTGGGGCGTGTGTCATGCAGCTACAGCCACAGCGGGTGACTCAGACAGTTAAAAAAAGGAGCAGCTTTGAGCAGTGACTCAACTGGCTCTGGAGGGGCTGGGTGGGTCTGGCTGGTACAAGATGGGGTGACTGGGTTTATTTTTGGTAGGGTGGGGCTGGGGCCGGGGGTGGGGGTGGAAGAGGGGAACTGGGGGTGGAGAGGAGCCGCTGCTCTCATCCCAGGAGAGCCCCAGGGCTCCGTGCCAACTTAGGAAAACGGTTTCTTGATGCCAGAGAGCTCTGGCAGGCTGGGCCGCCTCTCAGCCCTGTTCTGAGCCTAGCCTGCCTTGCTGTGTGGACCCAGATACGCAGCCGGCTCTCTCTGGATAGAAGCAGAGATCTTTGTCCTTTTCCCAAGAGGCTTGAGCTCAGCATTTTAGAGCTGACCTTGGAGAATGAAGATCCTACCCAGAGGCCCAGAGACGGACAGAGGTCTGCTCAAGGCCACACAGCAGGGCCAGGTATCCCAAGGGCTGCCATTACACATTTGGCTCATGTCCCTACAATATCTCTTCTATCCCGGGGCTGTCAACAGTTGGAAGGATGGGCTCCCATTTGAGTACCTGCCCCTGGCGAGGCTCAGCTGGGCTCCAGATGAGTGTCTGGAAGCACATGGGCACCAGATGTCCAGAGATAGAGCCTCAGCCGGGGGCAGGAGCCTGGATTCTATTGGCATACATCTGGGGAGCTGACCAGTCTTTGCCCAACAGTCTGTTCAGAAGGTTACCTCTCTGGGGGTGAAAGTCGAGGATGCCCCCACACTGGGATCTTGACTTGGGGACCCAGGCTTTTTACCCAGTGTCCCTCCCGTTGGCACTCCCCAAGGCTGCTCACCCCACTCTGTAGCCATTTCCCGAGACTCACTTCCCCTCTCCTCCACCAACTCTGATCTTACGCATACATGGACTCAGGCGTCACCAATACCCCTGATGGGTCCAAGCAGCCCAGGAGAGACAGAATCCCTCAGTCCTTCATTCTGGATCCTGCTCCTCATGATGCAGCCACTACTGCTTAATGAGTGGTGGTAATAGCCCCAGGGAGCTTCATGGGAGCCGTCTCACATCACTGGGCCCTGGCCTCCAGCCCCTACCTCCAGAGGGGCCCCTGAAGGGTGGGCAGAGAGCAGGGAAAAGACAGGCTTCTAGGCTCCCCATCCTATAAAAGGTCCCGAGGCCTGCTCCTTCTCTCTGTCCCCACCCATCCGCTCTTGGGACAGGGTCTGAGTTTCATTTGGTCATTCGTTCAACAGATTGATTGTGCTACGTCCTGGCTCAACCATCTCCATCCAAGGGACCGTTAGGCTTTGGGGTGGGGCTGCAAGGGGCTGTCCTGCTTCTCCTCACACAGGAGAGGTGTGTGGACCTCAGCCCAGTGAGTCAGTCAGATGCAGGACCCATCCCCACCCCCCTTTCTGAAGGGTCCTGGGCTGGCAGGCAGAGGCTGGCTTGACAGGTCCCCTGGGAGCCTGCCTCCCCCTTTCCGTGTCACTTCATCCCACACAGACCCTCTCCAATCCCCTGCTTTGGAAACTTTCTCAAAGATTCCTAAGCAGGAACCACCCCCCACCCGTCCCCCGCCACCATTGCTGGGCCTGCCCCGCTCCAGAAGAAGATGGGAATAAGAGGATAACAGCAACCTCAGGACCAGGCATCTACTGAGCATTTACTCCAAGCAAAGGGCTTTAATCCCCAACACACATAGGAGGTAGGAATTATTTATCCCATTTCAGAGAGGAGAAAACTGAGGCTCAGAAAGGCCAGGTCACCGGTATCGAGGCTGGAATTAAATTCTAAGCTCTCTAACACCATGTTCTTTACCACCATGAGCCTGGCCTCCGGTCTCCCCCAGCCCTGTAGAGGTTCCAGGAGCTGAGGACTCAGAGGAGGGAGAGGTGGGGCCTGAGTCAGGACAGGGGCGGGAGGGAAGCTTACTCTCAGCTGCTCCAAGACGCCCAAAAAGGGTGATTCGTTCCTGCCCTCACCACGGTGAGAAGTGTGTGTGTGTGTGTGTGTGTGTGTGTGTCTGGGCTGGAGGCCTGCCTGGCTGGCCTCCAGCTGTAGGAGAGCTGGACTTGCCCCAGTCACTGCACACAAGGGAAGGGGCAGGGAGGGCTGGTGTCGTGGGAATCAGCATCCTGGGCCCTTTGATATTTATAGCTGAATGCGGGGGTGGGGGCTGCTCTTAGGTGGGAACGGAAGTTGGTCTCCTTTCCTCCACCCCCTCTCCATCTTCCCAGAGAGAAGGATGGCGCAGGCTAGAGGCCCCGGCCTGGTGGTGGAGCTGGGGGCTGTGTGTCCTGAGTTGGGGGCTTCCCCCAGGCTTCTGGCTCCGGGATGGACACTCTCTTTGCTAGGACCTGAGCCAGGCTTCTGAGAACACTACGTGTGTGTGTGTGTTTGCAAGTGTGTGTCTGCACACCCATGTACGTAAACCTACTGGGTGTCACGCTGATGGAGGTCACAGAACAGGGGCAGGGGCCAGATGAAGGTAGGGGGAGAAAGGCCTGTAATCTCACAGAGATGGAGGGCAGGGCCCCAGAAGGGGGGCAGACCAGGCTGTAGGCCTGAATAATCAATGGTTGGAAAAGCCTCCCGGGGTGGTGATGCTGGAGCTGGACCTTGAAGGATGGAGAGAAGAAAAGAAGAGCCGTTGCAAGGAACAGCTTGGGCAAAGGTGGAAGGGTGCCAGGGGTTGTGGACTATTATCTGATGGTCTAGTTCATCAGCCAGCCTGTGGGACACAGCATCATCTTGAATGTGGAGGCTGATCTCCTGGGGGGAGAGAGGGCCCAGCCACAGCCATGGTGTCTCTGGGCCTGCAGGCAGGTGGCACCATGAGGCTGCTGTCTACCTGGATACTCAGGAGTGTCCCATTTGGTTCCGAGAGGGACAGGAACGGGATGCTGGGGCAGGAGAGGCCAGGTCCCCAGGGCTGGCTGGGAGGAAGCTGGGACTACATTCTGCTCCCTGCCTTCAAGTCCCCAGACTTTGCTCCACCTGGGGAAGGACACCTTCCAGGGGCCGTTGATATCAATCTTGATCCGTATTCTTTGAAAGCCAGGAAGTCCTTTCTTGTATGTGACCTGACTCTCCCCTGCTCTCAGTATGTCGTAACTCAAAGCAATTAATTGGTTTTCAAGCCTTTCTTTTAAGCCACAGAACACTTTATCAAAACTGTATCTTACGTCAAACACCGATCTGTAAACACATGTTCATGAGACTGCTGTGCATGGATCGGGGCGGTGCAAGCATCCCGTATTCCCAGATATGGGAATGTAAAACCCCGGAGCACCGTGGACACAGTTTGAAAACCCCTGGTTGGCTCAGTGATCTCTATGCCCCTTGTGGGCCCAGTCCTGGGTGCAGCAAGATAGTGGAGACCTCAGAGAAAAGTAGATGGGAGGTCTGCCCTCGGGGAGCTGCTGGTCCTGTGGGGAAGGCCACACCCAAACCAGGGTACAAGGACAAACAGCAGAGAGGTCTACCCCCTACCCTGCTAAGGATCTGCTGTGTGACTCTGAGAAAATAGCTGTCCCTCTCTGGGCCCTGGTTTCCCTATGAACCATGGGGGGCTGGCCTGGGCTGGGGAGTCTCTGCAGTGAGGTCCGGGAGGGGAGGCTGACTTACTGACCCACCATGACACTTAAACCGCAAGAGACACACACATTGAAACGGTTTAGCATGAGCAGTGGCGGGAGGCCTGGCTAATGCACGTCAGAGCTGGCGGGGCCGGCTCTTCTGCAGGCGGGGAGCGGCACGGGCGTGGGCAGGAGCTGGGGGGGAGGAAGGAATGGTCAACAGGAGAGGCACTGTCCAGAAGATGAGGGAGCCGTGCCACCAAGCCACCTTGACGGCAGCCCCAGAGCCACCACCCTACATCTGAGACAGATGGGGCTTCATTTGCCACCCCAGCTGTCGGTGGAGGAGTGGGGGGCTTCCTTGAAGAAGATCTGCTTATGCTGTGAGGAAGTGGGGAGGGTTTGGAAAGGTAGGGGTCACTTACTGGAGGGGTCTGCAGAGATGGGAACAGAGATCTGGGGTCCTCAGGGACCTGTCTCTCTCCTGAGGACCTGTCTCTCTCCTCTGCTGGGGGGCCTGAGTCCACTGGTCGGTGGCCGCCCACCTGGCCTGATCTGGGAAAGGCGGCTGTAGTTGGGGTGAGTGAGAACACCATGGCCTGTGTACCCCAAGAGGGACCTGAGGCCAGTCCTTCTCGTTCTCAGAGCCTCAGTTTCCTCATCTGTAAAATGGGGAATGTTTCTTGACTTATAGGGCTGCTGTGAAGCTGCAGGATAACATGGTTAGTGCCCCCCACGGGGTGTCTCGGGAGGTAGGAGCTCTGTTATAAGACAGCTCCATCCTCTCCCCTGTTTGGAGTTACGGGCCCTCCTGAGAAGCAGAGAGCCAGGAGCCCCTACCCCAGGGAGAATCCAAGTACAAAACTGTTCACACAAATTCGGTTCATTCAAAAATTACTCATACACACTCAGTAATAATGGTAATACAATACTTCTGAAACACACCCTACGCGTGCACCTGGAGGACGAGTCGTAACTCTGGAAGGCTCTACAGAACTGGACCCATGCTGGGTCAGGGGCATGTTGGAGGCAAGAGGGGAGCTGGATGGGGCCAGGAGCCGGCGGCAAGGAGCGGAGGGACCTGGAAGGGAACAGGCTCAAGTCCCAGACCCAAAGGCCCCCTTGTTTATTTGCTCTTGGCACTGAATAGGAGCCCCAGCTGCAGCTCAGCAGCCCCTGCTCCCATCTTGTCCTCACCTCCTTCCCTGAAGGCCCCACCCAGCCCAGGTCTGCGAGCACCGCTGGTTGTGTGCACGGTTGCACGGGCTCACATGTGTGTGCGCCAGCGAGTGTGTAGTCAGGGCTATTTCCAACTCCCCCTCCCCTGCCCGCCCCCTCCTTGGCAGCACGCCCAGTTCCTCACACTCCACTCCCCTCCGGCCCTTCATCAGCCGCCTGGCCCACCTGGCGCAACCCCCTCCTTGGGCCCCCCAGGCGGGCAGCACTGAAAGTCTCTTGTTGTCCTGGCTGGGCAGGCGGGTGGATGTTGGGAGTGGGGCTCAGTTATACTTGGTCTAGAGCAGCTTTTTCAGAGTCCGGGGGGCGGGGGGTGGCGCTGGGCCTAGGGCCCTGGCCCCTGCCCTGCTCTAGAGGGCTGGGGCAGTGTACGTACACACACAGACACACAGACACACACAAGGCTGAGAAGCTGTCTCCAGCACCACTCGTTCCCCCAGACCATCCTTAGAGGCAACAGAATCTACCCTGGTTCAATTCCTTGCACCTGAGGCTCCCCCGTCCCCACCCCAGCCCTGCTCTATAAGACACCCCCATCAGTTCAGAGCCCTCACCCAGATTACGCAGGAACCCTCTCTGCCAGCTACTCCCACCTGAGTCCCATGTGAGCCCCTCACCCTCTGCCTTTCAAAGTCAGCTATGCCAGGCAGGGAGGAGGTGCGGGAGCCACCGACACTGCGTGCTCTGTGCTCACTCTGGCCTCCCAGTTTTGCTTGTGCTGTACCCCCTGGCTGGAAGCACATCCGCTCAAACCCAGTCTCGGCTCAAACCCAATCTCCTCAATGCCTGTGGCTCTGCTGGGCCTCCCACAGGGCTTAGAAGCGGCTGGACATCACACTTAGCATCCACACTGGCACAGGGGTCAAGTCTAGCCGCCCACGCAGGCGGGGAGCTCCCACAAAGTGCGCCTAGGGGCTCTTGTTGGGCAGCTGGGCTTCTCTGTGGGTTACAGCACTTTGCTTCCTCCCTGGGTCCTCAGTTTCCTCGTCTGTACAATTGGAAGGTTGGCCCAGATGGTCTCCAAAGGTGCTTGACTCTCAGGTCCCATGACCTGGATGCCCTGGAATGTTGATGAGTGCAGGGAAAGCATCCCAGTGTGCCTCACTCTGGTACCTGAGACTTGGGGGCCTTTGGGGCTATGGGTGTCCAGGAGGGGTGAGAGTGATACCTTCCTCGGTAGGGGCTGTCCCTATTGCAGAGACCAGGATGGGGGACAGAGGGGGACATGGCATGGAAACAGAGGTGGGCTCTTGGAGGGGAGCTCTGCCTGTGAGGGGGACAGGATACTAGCTCGCCCACCCCCTCACCACTTCCAAATCCCTCCTAAGGGCCGGGGTCAGCTTGATGTTATAAAACCCCACTGGCACCATGTTGCTCTCCTCTCTAGAAGCTTCGCCGGCTCCCCACTGCCAATAGGGTACAGCCATCTCAGGTTTCTGTGCCCCAGCCCAATGGCTCTTCCTGGCTTGTGCTCAAAATATATATACCTTCCAGCCAGGCTGCTGGAACTCCGTATCTCAACCTCCCTCTGCTCATCCGCCCTCAGAGCCTTTGCTCGTCGAGCCCTCGCCTGGAGTTCAGATCCCCTTCCCATCCTCCAAGGCTTGGCTCAAGGATCGCCCTCTGCCCCGCCCCAGCTTGCCTCTGAATTTCTCTTCACCATTCTCCTCATCCGGATCTTTGCAGACACGATCGGAATTGCTGTTTGAGTTTTAATTTGCTTTTCTGCCTCCTGAATGAGTCCAAGTCCAGCCTATGCATTTCTGTGCACTCCTGACTGCCCAGCACAATGTCTGCACACTGTTGATGCCGAGAAGGTATTTGAGAGTGGCTCTCAGTTGAAGCCCAAGGAGGTGGGTACCGGAGTCCCTCCCTTGGCTGGAGGCTGGGCAAGCAGACCTCTCTAGTCAGCTCAGATGCCCTCTTCCTATCCCTCTAGAGGCCCAGCCCACAACCCAGGCCCTGAGACCTTGAAAGATGGGGTCCCTGGGGACAGGAAGAGGGAGCCTGGGGATCCAGCTCTGACTCACCCCACTGGGGGGTCCTCTCCTGACTCATTTCCCTTTTGGGTGCCTCGTGATTACTGTCCATTCTAACTGGCTTCGCCATCTAATGGGGACAGGGGTGTGGCCTAGGTCCCTGGAAGGGAGACTCAGGCCCTTCTTCTGCTCAAAGTTGTTCTTGGGAATGGTCCCAAAAGATGTAGGCTGAAGCACTGATTCATACATACATGGGTAGTAATGACTGATGGGTCCTGAGGCCACAGTTCTACGGCATAACTAGACCATGCCTTAACTAAGGGAAGAATGCCATAATGGTGGGACTTCTGGCATTGCAATAGAGACGGTTACATCCTAGCACCTCTCAGACGGCAGTCTCTGCTGGAAGCAAGCACCAATGCCTGGGACAGGGAGGTGTGGCAGGGGGGTGCCCAGAGCTGTCTGAGGGGCACAGGATATCTGAGGGGCACCAGCCCTGCCTCTAGGAGGCTGAAGAGTGGGTGGTCCTGTCTGTCACTAACTAGGCCTTCTCAGTGAGGAGAGAGGAGAGAGAAGACAGGAGGAGGAGGAGGAGGCCAGGAGGAAGGTGGTGGTGAAGAGGCCAGACAGAAAATGCACCCAGGAACAAGGGGAACAGGAGCAGAGCTGGGGCGCAGCTGGAGGAGGCCCCAGGAGGCTGGGGTGCTTGTGGGGCCCCACACAGGGTGGGGCAGGGTGGCTTCCTCCCCATTTCACGCCTTGCAGCACTCCCCCTTCCTTGCCTGGGTGTCTGAGGTGGGGGACTCGCTTCTCACTGTCACTACGTGTCCTTTGGGCACCAACTCAGTCATAGAAAGCCTGCTGGGCACAGGGAGCCCAGGCGGCACTGGGGTGTCTCCACTGGGTCTAGAGAACAATCCTGCACAGAGCCACACCCTAGGGAAGTGACCCTGGGGCCAACCTCAGATAACCAGAGCCCACATGACCCCCTAGATCGAGAGCCACGGCTGGGGGTCCTGCATCCCCTGGGGGTGGGGTGGTACTGCCAGAGACCCCAACCTGGGGTGGCAGAAGTGCAGTCCCCTCGTTTCCCAGTCTGGGGGCCCCCTCTGGGTCCTCCTGTCCCTTTCCTCTACCTAAGAAACCCTCCACAGCTCTTGCCAGTCTAGGTCGGCGTCTCAGGCCCCTCACTCACCTGTGGATGCTGGTCCCACCAACGTAGCGAAGGTCAGAGCCAGGGTCAGGGCGGGGGCTGAGAGCAGGAGCCGCGGGCCGGAGCGCATCGCGGCGGGCTGGGCAGCGGGACTGGCGAGGAGCGGAGTTGGGAGCCCGGAGCTTGGACGCCAGAGTCTCGAGTCGAGAGAACTGGCGCGGGCTGGGGCTCCGGGCGTCCCGCCGCCTACTTAACACGGGGGCGGGGCAGGCGCCGACCGGCGCGCGCGCTCCGGTTTCAGGCCGGGGCAGTCCTGTCTGCCCCCCACCCCTAGTCTTCTTAAAGGGCCCGTGCTGGACTGCTCCTCCCCGCCAGGGGTCAGGGGACCCTTATAGCTCGATCAGCCCCAGGCTCCACGTTAGAGATTTGGGACAAAATCCCAGAGGAGCCCAGACCTCCTGGGCTCTGGCGCAAGGGCTCCCGGAGAGCTCCGCCGGGAGATGTGAGCTGAGCTAGTCCCGTCACTTCTCTGCCCTCTGCTCTCGCCTGGGTTGTGGCAGGGGCGTCCTCACGCCAGGCCTAGGAGGAAGGACAGATGCCCTCCACCCCACAGACAGCTTTTGGGCTGCTTTGCCTCTGAAGTCTCTTCAGGACGCCATTTGGACAGAGAAGCCCCAGCCTGAGGTTCTACCCCGCTCTGTGCCCACTGGCATTGCAACCCTGACAGGGCCTCAGTTTCCCAGTCTCTAAAGGAGAGATGTTCTAGAGTCTTCCACAAGGCAGGAGGGATTCTCAACTCCCTGGTATCATTTAGTTGCCTCTAACTAATCCTGCAAGGTGGGTGACAACACTCCTGCCCACACTTTATGGAGGAGGAAGCTGGCTCAGAGCTGGAAGTGGTTCTTGCAAGGCCGCCAGATGGAGAGTAGGTCCCTGGCCACATGGGACCAGAACCCCAGGCCGCCTGACTCCTGAATCTGGCTGTTTCAACTTCCTGGGCTGCCTCCTGGAAATCTGACCCTGGATTTAGCACCTACCTAACAGCTTCAGGCTGGGGTCCTGCTCCTCTTGGTTCCCTCCCAGGCAACAATATCAGCCTTGTCCCAAGCAGGAGAAAGGGCAATATTATCGCAGAGCGTCCAGCACCTAGAGGCTCTGCCTGCGCTCTGCCTAGCCCCAGCATCAACGGTGCCTGGCTTCGGTTTCTCTGTCCAGTGAATGGGTGGAAGAGTACCCCTGGAGTGTTTCCCCCTCCTTTCCTCCATCAGAATCTCTCTGTCACACCTGCCTGCTTCAGCCCACCCCCCAACCCCATCCCACCACTTGCTGTCTCCCCAGCCCCTCCCCTTGCCTGATGACAGTCCTATCATGGGTACAGCCCTTCAGAGTTTGCAACAAAATTTTGCCCCGTTTTGCAATAGAAGAAACTGAAGCTGAGGAAGATTAAGGGACTTGAGCAAGTCTACACAGCTGCAAAGAGGTGGAGCCGGGTCTTTGACCCCAAGCCCAGGGCTCTTACCACCACAGCACAGTGGTAACCAGGGCTCTGGGTTCAAATCCCAGCTCTCCTGCTTAGCTGTCCAACCTTGAGCAAGTCACTTCACTTCTCTGTAGTTCAGTTTCCTCATCTGTAAAATTGGCTTTGTGAGGATTAAATGCTGTTTTAAAAAAATAAATTTATTTATTTAGTTTTGGCCGCATTGGGTCTTTGTTGCTGTGCGTGCGCTTTCTCTAGTTGTGGCGAGCGGGGGCTACTCTTTTGTTGCGGTGCGCTGGCTTCTCACTGCGGTGGCTTTTCTTTGTTGCGGAGCACGGGCTCTAGGCATGCAGGTTTCGGTAGTTGTGGCACGTGGGCTCAGTAGTTGTGGCTTGCAGGCTCTAGAGCACAGGCTCAGTAGTTGTGGCTCACGGGCTTAGTTGCTCCGCGGCATGTGGGATCTTCCTGGACCAGGGCTCGAACCCGTGTCCCCTGCATTGACAGGCGGATTCTTAACCACTGCTCCACCAGGGAAGTCCCAGAATTAAATCCTTTAACGTACCTCAAGTGCCCAGCCCGAGGTATACAGCAGGTGTTCAACATATGCTTGTCTTTTTTCCTCCTTGCCCTGTAGTCCTGCTATACCTGCTCCATGTGTCTCAAAGTTTGCATTTAGCTTCCAGAGGCGGCTGCACACAGTAGATACTCAATAAATGCATGCTGGGGTTGAGTTAGAAGCCAGTTGTTGCTGTTCTGTGGGGATTTTGGCAAACGCAACAACTCCCATCCAGTTCACCCTAGGAAGCCTGGGTCGGGGCTGTGCTCAGCTGGCCTCGATGGCAATAAAGCATTGATTCTGCACTTGTCCCTTGTTTTTCCTTCTCCCAGGTCAGCAAGGCACCTGGTCCTTGTTAAGGGCTAATTACTGGCGAAGTGTGGGCCCAGAGTTGCGGAGGCTGCTGAGAAGACAACATTTGGAGGAAAAGAGATTTCTTTTTAGAAATGAAAAAAGAAAGGAGGAGAAGACTTTTGCTTATGAATCAAAAATGTGGGTGGCGCTTTCTACCCACCCCATCTGCCCATCCTTCCCCCTCCCCATCTTCTCCCATGTCCTCCCCTGATCCCCACCCACACAGATTTACCCACCGCTACCAGGAGTCATTGGTCTGTCTGTGGAGCCTCCAAACGGAATTCCCGCCCACAGCTGAGATTCAGGTCAGGATTAGCTTGCAGCCTTCCCCTGCCTGGTTGCTAACCGGGGAGAGAAACACAGGCCTGGAAAAATAATGGCAACAAGCACGGCAGTAAGAGCCCACACTGGCTTCTCTGCTGGGACTTCTCAGTTTACAAAACATTGACCTGGTTTTTTGGCAACCCTGGGGAGTGTGTGTGTTGGGGGACAGTGTTCCCTTTTCACTGATGAGAAGACTGAGGCTCTAGTGGAGAAGGGATGCTGGGGCACCGGCGCACATAGGCCTGGCCTTTGTTCAGCCTATAGCCTAGAACTTGACCCCCCGCCTTGTGCTGAGCAGCCTCATGCCAGGAAAACCGGCAGAAAGTTGAGGCCTCCTGTTGCCTGGGAACTGATCCCTGACTTCCTCTTACTGTCTCAGAGCAAAGGCTGTTAGACCAGGCAGTGCCTGCTCCCCAACTGCCCTCTCCCCAGCCTCCGCGGTGCCCCCGCTGGAGCCCCCACCACACCCCCATCCTGAGTAGAGCCCACCAGGGCCTCCCTAGCATCCTCAGGCCTTCTTCCTCTGCCTTCTGACTTTTGCCCTGACTTTCTCTGGCTTGGGTTGGCCGGGTGTCCCTGGTGACCATCCCCGACTGCCCTTGCCTCTGTGGCCATATCTCACCTTCCTCCAGGAAGCCCTCGCAGCCTTCCTTCTCACCACTGACCTCCCTTTCCATAGACTCCCTCGAGTACTGATCTCTGTATTCTCCCAGTGCCCCCCAGGGCACACATAGTTGAGTCAATGCCTCCTGGCCCCCTGGACAGATTTCTTCCCAGCAAATCACCGGACAAGGGTACCTGGGATAGGGGAGAGGAAGACTCAAGAACACACTTGAAGAAGGATGCCCACGCCCCAGGGATGAAGGAGGATTCAAATTTTTCTGAAGCTACAGTGACCTGTGGTTTGTGCTGCCTCAGTTTCCCCAAGTGATCGGCCTCTGGGAGAACAGACAACTCTGCCGCTTCTCTGCTGGCAGAGTTCAGCCAGGCGTGCCGGCCAGGCCCTCCTGGTCATTCTTATCCTCATGCCTCTTGGACGAAGAGCGCCTGCTCTGGCAGCGGCCGTGGCTCAGTCCTGCCCTTGGCCAGGGCCTGGCATCTGAATGCCTCTGTGTTTTGCACCCTGACCGCCTGGGCCCCACCCAGGGAGCTTGTGGCCAAAGCCAGCTTGCTGGTGAATGGCCGGTGCTTGTGTCCTAGATGGGACAGTGCCTCAGCTCACGCTGTGTCCTAACCTCAGGGAAGTGACCTCTGCCATGAAGCATATAGCACTCAGGCCACTACTGTGCAAGGGGACATGGGCTTTTTGGCCCCGATTCTGTGGCCCTGTAGTCACATGGCCAGGAGCTCCACGGTGGTGGGCCCCAGGCCAGGGCCTATGCTAGGCATGGTCTTGCTCCCACTCGTGGCTGGCGGCATCCGTGGGGCTCCTCCAAGTGCAGGCAGCCAGGATCAGGAGGGATGGGGGCAGCTCTTCCCAACATTGCACAATTCAGGAGCTGAAATGTTATGTTTGCTGCCCTCGGGAGCTGGCTGTGGGCTGTGGTCGGGTGGCCGGTGGCAGGGCTTTCCCTGGCCAGGGGAAAGCTGTCTTGGGGAGACAGGGGCTGGGGGTGGTAGAGGACCCTCTCAGAGCCTCTGTTCCCGGGAGCAGGAAGTCGTCTTGCACACCACATCCACAAAGGCTGTGGCTTCAGTGGCTATGACAAGCTGGCTGCAGCTGATTCCTCCTGGGGTTGTGCTATTTCTAAATATTGGTTCATGCTCTTACCCTCTGCTCTGCTCCACCAATGGACATTCAGCTGGCTGCAAAGAGAGCCTCTGGGAGGGGGAATGAATAGTCCTCGTTTGGAGGGAATATTTGTGAACATACTTGCTCAGGGTCTAGCGTGGGACAGGTACTTTGGGGGCTGGGGTGGGGCTTCCAAAAGGAGGGTTAGAAATACCTGCTCAGAACTGGGAATGAGGCTTCAGTGGGCTTTAGGAGACATGGGTCTGAGCTGGCGACTGGGCAGGGCAGTGAAAAGAATGTGGGGTTAGGAGCCAGAAGCCTGGTTCTGCCAAGCCTTTTCTGTGTGGCCTCAGGCAAGTCTCTTCACTTCTAGGCACCTTTTCCCTCATTTGTAAACAGTACAACCGCCATGATGCTTGGGTGATGCCTTCCAACAGAGGTGCTGGGGCTTTGTAAACTATGAAGGGCAGTGCCTGGTGGTTATGATGAGGCCAGGGTTGTGTTCTCTGCACGTCTTCCAGGAATCCTTTGAAGGGGAGGCAAGATTGACGACCAAGAGGCAGCTGGAGCAAGCTGGCAGGGCTGTCTTCAGCCACTTCACCCAAGAACATACAGCTTGAATTTCAGCTCCTATTGGCCCCATTGGCTAGGTGTCCTTGTATAGTGACAAACCTGTGGTAGTCAGCCTCCAAGATGTGGCCCTCAATGGTCCTCACCTTTGGGCATTCACAACCTTGCGGAGTCACTGCCCACACATGGAATAAGGCTGACCCAAATGGCCAATAGGGCATTGCAGAAATGAAGGAGTATGATTTCCAAGGTCAGGTCACAAGAGACATGGCGGCCTCTGCCTTGCTCTGGGGGAAGCCAGCCACCATGGCCTGAGGACAGTTAAGCAGCCTGCGGAAGGCCCCTGTGGAGAGGAACCGAGACCTTTTGTCAATGGTCAGCACCAGCCCACCACTCACATGAGCGAGCCGTCTAGGAAGTGGATGTGCCGGTCCCAGTCACACTTTCAGATGACTGCAGCTCCTACTGACATCTTGACTGCTACTTCTGGAGAGACCTGGAGCCAGATCCATCCAACTAAGCCGCTTCTAAACTCCTGGCCCCTAAACTCTTGAAGCTGTGTGTGATAATGTGTGTTGCTATTTTAAGCTCTCAGGCTTTGAGGAGGATTTGTTACACAGCAAGAGATGACTGACACAGACCTCCACGCATGTAAATTGCAGTCCAGTCAGCCAGTCTGGGTCTGTGTCTGGGTTCAGAAAGTAAGACTCTGTTCCCATGAGGAGGAATGATGTTTCCTTGATCAATCAATGGATCAACTCATTTATTCATTCCACAAACCTTTCTTAAGCACTTACCATATGTCAGGGCACTATGCTGGGGGCTGGAGACACAAGGGTAAGTGACAGAGCCCTGCCTTTGGGAGCTCACAGGCTCCCCAAATGACTTGGTGATTGTTGGATGTGGGGAGTAAGGACAAGGGAGGTGTCCAGGACAAGCCCAGATTTCTGGCTTGGATAGGTGGTAACATCATTCATTGAGATAAATGGGGGACAGGGAGCATCTCATGAGAAAAGCTCTGGGCTTATTGACTTTTAGATGTTTGTGAGAATCTCAAGTGACACTGTGCAGGCTGTCAGATATGGGAGTCTAAACTCCTAAGAAGATCTGAGCCAGAGACATATATATTCGGGAATTGTTGGGGTACAGATAATGGGATTGAAGCAACAAGTGGGGATACTTCCCAGTGAGAGGAGGGTGGTGAAATGGGAGAGGAAGGCCCAGGACTGAACTTTTTTTTTTTAATTTAATAATTATTTACTATTTATGGTTATAGGAAACAAATTTTAAACAAATTTGCATACATGTTTTGTTGCTGTGATATATGAGAGAGTGATCAATAAAAGACTGCAGGACTGAACTTTGAGACACCAACATTTTTTTTCTTAAAAAATTTTTATTTTAACATAGTTTCAGACTTAGAGGAAAGTAGCAAGGCCATTACAAATATTTTTCACATACTCTTCACCTAGATTTCCCAAATGGTAATGTTTTATCACCTTTAAATTCTTTTCTACGTATATACATATTTTTTGCCTGTAAGCATTTTTTGAGAGTAAGTTGCAGATATAATGCTCCTTTATCCTTAAATACTTCAATATGTATTTTCTGAGAACAAGGACCTTCTCTTTCAAAACCCAGATCAGGAAACTAACATTGGTACAATACTTTTAACTAGCTACAGGTTTTTTTCTGGCTTTGCCAATTTCCCCAGGAATATCCTTGACAGCAAAAGAAACTCCTGGCTCCTACATTGCATTTGAATAGAAACGACATTGAGTTTCTATTAACCTGGAAAAGCTCTTCAGTGTTTCTTTGTCTTTCACGCTATTGCCATTTTTGGCAAGTACAGACCTATTTTATTTTGGAACATGAATCTTGATTCGAGTTTATCTGGTTTCTTTGCAATTAGATTCAGGTTATGTACCCTTGGTGGGAACACCCCAGAAGTGATCCTGTGTCCTTCTCAGTGCATCCTCTCAGGAGGTACACAGCATCTATCTCTCCCATTGTTGATGATTTTTTTTTTCTTTTTATTCTCTCTTTATTTTAAACCAGTGTGGCTCTCTTCTTTTAACGTACAAAGAACTCTTTTTTAAAAATTAATTAATTAATTTTTGGCTGCGTTGGGTCTTTGTTGCTGTGTGCGGGCTTTTTCTAGTTGCATCGAGTGGAGGCTACTCTTCATTGTGGTGCGCAGGCTTCCCATTGTGGTGGCTTCTCTTATTGTGGAGCATGGGCTCTAGGCATGCGGGCTTCAGTAGTTGTGGCACGTGGGCTCAGTAGTTGTGGCTCGCGGGCTCTAGAGCGCAGGCTCAGTAGTTGTGGCGCACGGGCTTAGTTGCTCCACGGCATGTGGGATCTTCGTGGACCGGGGCTTGAACCCGTGTCCCCTGAATTGCCAGGTGGATTCTTAACCACTGTGCCACCAGGGAAGTCCCAATAATGTTAACTTACATCCCTTGGTTGGGGTGGCGCCTGCCAAGATTCTCCCTGTAAAGTTACTGTTTTTCCCTTTGCAATTAATGAGCATATGCCAACACTGAAAGGTCAGGCTGAGGAAGAAGAGCCAGGAAGAAAGCTTGGGAAGGGGCAATGGGAACATGGGAGGAAGACCAGAACATCTTGGAACCAGGAAGAGGTCCTGCAAGAAGGAGGCAGTGGCCGGTCATTGTGGCCCAGGGCTGCTGAGAGGCCGGTCCAGTGAGGGTGAGAGGTGGCTATTGGCAGCAGCTTCCACATGCAGGTCACAGTTTAGGTGCAGCGATGGGCTTGAAGCCAGCCTGCAGGGAGTCAGAAAGTGAAAGGGAGGTAAGAATGAGACTGTAGGAAAAATGCCTCTTTGGGGAAGTTTGTCTGTGGACTGGGGAGAGGTGTGCGTGGCCAGGAAGATGGTTTTTATTTTTTAAATTTAAAAAATATTTTAATTATTTTTTTTGATAGCAGTAATTAAAAAAAAATTTAATTGATGTATAGTTGATTTACAATGTTGTACCAGTCTCTGCTGTACAGCAAAGTGACTCAGTTATACATATAGAGACATTCTTTTTTAAATATTCTTTTCCACTATGATTTATCACAGGATATTGAATATAGTTTCCTGTGTTGGATGGTTCGTAATAGATGGAAGGGATGCAGAGTATGTAGAACATGATAGCAAGGAGCCAGATGAGGCTCCTTTAAAGAAAGGAGAAGGTGACAATGAACAGTGAAATGTTCTTGAGACACAGAGGAGATGGGAGGAGGTCTTGGTGGGTCCTCCTAAGCCCCAGGAGGGAAGTGGGAGCAGGTGACAGCAGATGGAAGCTGCTGGTTCTGACAGCGCAGTACGGAGGGTTTGAGTCCAAGGCCAGTCTGATGTCCTCTGTTCTCTCTGTGAGCAGGAGGTAGAGCAGGGGCTGCAGGGAGGGCCGGGCACACAGAGGGGAATAAGCCATGTCTGAATGATCTCTGGGGAGAGGGAGAGAGCAAGCTGACCAGCGCGGACATGGGCAACTGGGCGGCATGGACAAAAGTCCAGTGTCTGTGGGTCATGAGTCTACCCCCAGCAGCTTTTAGCTGCCTGGTACAGGAGGGCAAGGCAGACACGGTGACTCAGGGCTGGGATTTACCAGCAAAGAAGTGGGACAAGGAGAGCAACCTGAAGGATGCGGAGGAGGTGCAGGGTCACCGATGGGACCTCAGTGGTAGCAGGCAATCTGTACAGGGTGAGAAATGGAAGGACAGGGAATGGTGCTCCTGGGAGGAGGGTGAGAAGCCCAGGATGTGCTGGGGAGGGTGGCTGAGAGGGAGTGGAGCAGAGGCATTTGGAGATGAGGAGGTCTGGGATCTGGGAGGCCAAGGGATGGTGGGTGGTCCCTGGGGAGGCCTAAGTCACTGGGGTAATAGCAGGAGTTGGGGGCTGGGGAAGAAGACCATGAGCCAGGGCCACCAGGTCAACACGTCAAGACAGATGGCGCCCCTGAGAGATGAGGCGGGGCACCCTGGAGGCTGGAGTCTTGGGGAGATGTGCTCTTGTCAGGGAGGGGACACTGCCTGGGTGGATACCAAGGAAACCAGGGACTTGCTCCACCTTGGGCTCTGAGGGACAGAGCAGCAGCTTTGAAGCTAGCCAAAGGCTGTCTCCAGGGGTGAGCTAAGTCTCTGTTAAAGTTGGAGGGAAGGGAGCCTTTGGAGCAGAAGTGGGGTGGCTTGTGACATTCCGGGGTGTAGAGTGGCTCGGTTTCCCTAAGAGAGCCAGGTACAAGGATGGCAGACAGCAACAGTGTTTGTGTGGGTGTCAGGAAGGCTCCCTGGGTCTGAAATACTTGTAGATCACCACCTTCCCCCCAGCCCAGGAAGGTGAAGAGCCCAGCCCCACATCTGGCCCCCATCAGCAAGAGGGGACCGTCAGGGCTTGGGCCCAGCAGGCCTGCAGCTTCCTCCAGGAAAAGCTGACAGTGACGGAGGTGAGGAAGAGGCACTGCCTGTGGCCCGAGGCCAGCTGAGGCTGGGCCAGTCCCAGCCTTGCCCAGCCCTCCGTCTCCAGAAATCAGAGGCTTGGCTGCCCCACAGGTTATGAGAGAGGCACAGGAAAGATCTGCTGCCGCTGGTGGAGGGGGGAGCCCTGCCTTCTGTTCCAAGCCTTTCAGCCCCACCAGGGGTTTCTGGAGCACCCAGCACACCTGGCTGGTCTGCTCTGAGTCCTCATTGCGCCTGTTGGTTGGAATGAGTTCAGAGCATGGTTTGGTTTCCATTAGATCAGAGGCTAGGATCTAAAGAGAGCTCTGGGGTTTGTGTTCTGGTTCTGTCTCTGCTACTAATGTAATGGGAAACTTTGGGCAAGTCTTTGCCCCTTTCTGGTCTTCAGTTTCCTTATCTGTGTACCGGGGCTGTGACAGACACTCTCTCTAACGCCAGCAGTCATCTGTTCCCCGAGATGGAAACACCTCTAGATCAAACCCTTAGTTTGAGCTATGAATCGCTAGGTGCAAGCAGGCCCCAGGGCCCCTGAGCCTCTGGGGTTCTTCGGGGTGAAGGAGTGTTTAGCATTTCCTCAGCCCTGGGGCTTATCCATCAATCATATGGTAGCTGGGTATATTCCCTATCCCTCAATGTTTTCTCTCACACTTCCGCCCCCACAGGGGGTGCTCTTGACCGCAGGCACAGGAAGTAGCTTCTTGAGGCCTCAGCACCACCCTCCCTCCTCCTTTATTTGCTCCCCATTGCCTGCCTGAAATGCCAGCAGCAGGCAGGTATTCCTTGAGCTAGACGTGGATCCCTAAAGACACTGTGGGATAGGAGTCTGGGAAGCTACCAGACAGTCACACCTTAGTGTGAAATAATTGGCTTGATACTTTCCCAAGAAAAAACAGACTGTGATAGAAGGGAGGGCGTGTCCAGAGCCTGGGAGATAGGTGGGAGGGACAGGGAACAGAGGACCACCCCAGGGGGCTGTGCAGGTGGCAAGAACCCTTCACCCATGACCCGTCCGCTCTTTCAGAAACCTCAGGGCACCCACCAGGAGTGAAGAGCTGGATCTGTCACTCCACTTCTCCATTTTTCTTTCCTGCCCCAAGGTTCTGGGGACCCTCAGGCTACTTAGCCAGGTTGGGAGCAGGGACAGGGGGGCCGAGTTCTCAGGGTTCCACAGCTGAGCTGCCAGCGTAGAATTTCTACGCTACAGTTCAGGCGCCACGGCAACTGGAGGAAATAAACAGTCTAAGTTCTGCAGTGATGTCATCCCCAGCTCCAGCCTGCCGAGCCCTGCAGCTGGCTGTACCCCAGACGGCCTCAGCTGCACAAGCAGGAGGACGGTCTTGCTTCCCAGCCTCCACACAGCCTCTGGCTTCAGGGAGAGAAAGTGGAAAGAGGGGCTTGGGCAGGGGCCCCTGGAACAGGCCCCACCCAGGCCCAGCTCCTTGCCCGCTGCTTAGGGTCTCTCAGCAGCTGCTACTGCCCTCTGCTTGGCCCCAGACATGAAACTACCCAAGGGGGTCAGGAACCCTGTGTTCTATGGGCAGCAGCCAGAGAAGAAGGTGCAGGTGCCCTCAGGGCAGGAGATAAAGCAGACCCCTGTTGTCCTGGCAACACTTAAAGGTGAGACCTGGGCTTGGGCTCATTCGTCTCTCTGCAGAGCTGCTGAAGGTGTCCTAGCCTTCCAGTCCTGCCTCCTGCAAAGCCCTTGCAGACTCTCCTCAAAGCCACAGAAGATCAGCACTTCCAAGCTAAACTTTGCAGGCGGTATTAGCTGCTGGGAAATTTTTTGGGTGGGGGAGGGGGGAGGAGAGGTGGGAGGAAGGGGTTTGAAGTGAGGCCAGTTTTGGAAAAAGGCTAGGGATTCTGTGTCATCTTTAGCCCAGCTCTAGCTTTCCTCACTTCCCTTGAATCTTACTCTCAACTGAAGGCAGACAAACTAATTCTTACTACATTGTTAATGACTGATGGTTGCTCTATGTGGGAGGTGGTTTAGTATGTGATTAAACGTTTAGGCTCTGTTGGCTGGTGTCTCAGAATTTTCACAATAATGGCTTGTGTGACTTTGGGTAAATTGATATTTCTATGCCTCAATTTTCTCATCCATAAGATGGGAAAAACAAGGGTATCTGTCTTACAGAATTGTCGAGAGGCTTAACCGAAATAACCCACAGAAAATGCTTAGCATAGTACTCGGCACAGAATAAGGTCTCAGTTACTTGTAACTATTACTTTTCTGATTATGCATTGCCTGTCCAAGGGAAATCACATTTTATCTGGGAACACTTTCCCCAAAGGAAGCACCTCAATGGTGGTCTTTGTCTCAGGGCGACATCAGTGAGAGCAAAGACCCCAGAGTTCTTAAGGCACCCTGTATCTGGGGCTTCCCCTGCCTCTGATCTGGCGGGCCCAGGCTGAGGGCCACTCTGTCGGTGCTCACAGGTCCAGGGCCTGCTAAATACCTCCGGCCATCCTGCACGGGCTACGTAGACCATGACGTCTCCATGTTCCAGGAGCCAGCCTACACCCTGCACACCCTGCATTCGGAGAAGCGTGAGTGCCCACCACACCATCATCCCCGTGGGCGTAGGATTACTATTGTTGGATGTTTGGGGCTGTGCTGAGAGGTGAGGAGTCATGATCTGTAGCCGGAGGCCTGGGAACCCAGGCCTGTCCTAAGTGGGACACCCACGTGGCCTGCTGGGTCCACAAGGAAGCCAGCAGGGGTGCGAGGTGACCCATCCCTCTGAAGGCAACTCCGGGCATTTCCCAACTGGACCTCCTGAGGGAGCTTCGAAGGGACCTGTTGCATCCAGCTGGAAGGGTCTCCCTTCTGTGTGGTCTCTGGCTGGGGCCCTTCCACTCTGGCTGCCATGGGTTCAACTGTCATAGCAGCTGGGCAGGAATAGCTGGTGAGTGGAGGGAAAGTGGTGGTGGGGGGCGGCCTCAAAGCTTCCCAGGTGGCTTAGAAACCCCTGGAAGGTGGGGAGCAGAGGGCCATCGAAGAGCTGGGGATGACAGCCAAGGCCAGTGAGAGGAGAAGGTGGGCAGGGGCGTGTATCTGGGGGTCTGAGACCTCGGCCCCTCCCAGAGGTGACCCACCCTCCTCAGCAGGGGAACCCCCTTTCCAGGGCTGGGTCCCTTCTTCATACTAACAGTAGCCACTATGCCTATTATTATCCCCTTGGCACCAATCCCCGGCGGGGTGGGGGCTGACCAAACTCCTGCGCAGCTGTTATTTTATCTGTTCCTCTGAACAAGTTCATGTGTTAAAAGCCCCATTTTACGGATGAGGAAATCAAGGCTCCCGAAACACTCAAGAGCCCGAGGAACTGGAAAGGAGCCTTCGATCTTTTTTGGGGGAGGGGGATCTTGCCTGGAGGCAGGCCAGACTCACCCTGGGGCGGCCTCTGGGGCTGACTGGGCCTTTCCTTGGCTGCCTTGCAGGGATCATGGACATATGCAACCCTGGGCCTTGCTATTTCTTGGATCCTAAAATAACTCGGTTTGGAATGTCCAGCTGCCCTCAGGTTCCCATGGCGGAGCGCATCTCTAACCTGCGTAAGATGGGCCGGGAGAGGGAGGTCGGGCTTGGGAGGTTGGGGGATGGGGGTCCATGCTTGGGACAGGAGCAGGGGCAAAGGGGTGATGACTCCCTTCGCCAGGTGTGGCTGCGGATTTTGGCCTCCTGCAATGTCATATCAAGACACTGATGTCACAGTGTCTGTGTCACAGTACTTAACGTCTTGAGGCCAACGTTATGCATGTATGTTGCAGGGTGATGTTATGATAAAAATATCAAAGGGCTCATGTCTCGGTAGCAATATTGTCATGCTAATGAGTTCACGGACTGTAGTGATTTCAGGATGTTTTCTTGGTGCTGTCACAGGGACAATGACAGCCCAAGGGTGATGTTCTTATGATACCTGGGGTTTTTATATTATGAAAACAGTGTCACAATCCTGATAGGATGGCCGAAGTCCCTCCATCCCTTAGTCCCACACAGGGGCGGTGATATTCCTGCCCTATGCTAAGGTGGTTATAGAGAAGTCATACCAGGCTAACCAAGACCTCAGCTCCTTCCCTAGACCCGTTAGTTGGACACCAGGAGATGTGGCCTGGCTCCTGCCCTGAGACCCCTCCCCTTCATTCATCCACTTTCAGGCCTGAGCCCCACCCTGGCCTCCTGCCATTACCACCTGGAGAAGACCCACCCGCCTGGGGAGCGCAGGGCTCCCAAGTACACCTTTGGCTACCGGTGCCCATACAGAGTGATGGACCCCAACCCGGGCCCCAACCACTACCAGCTGCCATTCCTGCTGGGGCCCAACCTGCCCGCCAACAGAGCTGCTCCTTGCTACAGCCTGAGCCCCTTGCACAAGAACTGGTTCTACAAGGAGGATGTGGCAGGAGGCCCTGGACCTGCCGTGCACGCCCGGCCTGAGCCATCTGTCTACCAGAACCGCAGCCCCATGTACAGCATGGCCAGGCGCTTTGCCTACCCGCTGGACCACACACCTCGGCCCGGCCCCGGCTCCCATGACGTCCAGCAGGTCACGGTGCACAAGTCCCGCACGCCTGCTTTCACCATGGGCATCAAGCACTCGCCCCACCTGTGCCCACTGGTTGTTGACATTCATGACTGAGGCCTCTCCTGGTGCACTCACCCCACCCCCCGTCCCCAGAAGTTATGTTTCTATACCAAATCGAGCAACTTAGCAAGGTTTTATGTAGCAGAGATGATGTCTGCTGTGTCCAGCACATAGAAGGCATTAGATAAATATTTTCATTTAGTCCTTCGTTTTGCAAACACTCACAGTGGCTTTCTTTGGGCCCTGATGAGGGGCTGGGGATACTGGCAGTGTAGTAGGAGTCCCTGTCTGGGGGATGTTCTGCTGTGGCTCACCAGGTGTCCTCCAAGGAGCCCTGGGCAGAGGCGCCGGGGAGCTGAGTTCTAGGCCTACCTCTGCCACTAATGTGCTGTGTGGACTTGTGCAGCTCCCTCACCTCTCTGGGCCTCTGTGAGGGGGGACGGTGGACCTGGAGGATGTCCAAGTTCCCTCCAGCTTCCGAACTGTTTGATTCTGATCCCTGACGGTGGTCAGCCCCCAAGAGAGGAGCAGGAGGGAGGAGCCATTCTGGCTGGGCTGGGGGGACAGGGCAGTTTTCCTGCGGGAGGAACCCAAGAGGACAAGCAGAGACAGTGTGTAGGAGGGAGGGTATCCTTGGTGGAGGTAAAGATGAGAGGGAAGGTGTGCAGGTGGGACCAAAGTGTACAGGGGCAGGGAACCGGGGGAGGCTCAGAGGGCAGGCGCCTGGGCTGTAGCTGGGCAGGAATAGCTGGTGAGTGGGGCTAGATAAGACGTGGTCTTTTCAGAATTCCTTGGGCAGTGAGAGAAAGCTGGACAAGATGGGCAGAGCCTGGAAGCTACCGATCAGCCTAGGGAATAGGCAAAGCGCAGGGGGGCTGCTGGGAGGAGGGTCTGCATGTCACAGGCTGTCTTTGGAGATTTGCCTGTGTGTCTCCAGCCTCAACGGCCTAGCCGTCCGGGGCCCCGTGGAGGAGGAGAGGAGGAGACATGAACCAGCCAGGAGGGGGCAGTATCGCCTCACTCATGAGTCCAGGCGGTTCCCGCAGCCCCTACCTCTTCTGGCTTCGCCGCCGCTTTTGGACAGACTGGTGCCAGCTCTCCTGCCGGTGTCTGGGGAGGCTGGGGTCTCAGGGTCTGGTAGTCATCTTTCCTGAATTCTTGGTATCCAGATCCCCTGTTCCGACTTGTCCCCAGCCCTAGGACCAGCCCCTCTCCCAGCTCCCCCGGTCACAGGAGATGTGGGGAGGAATTCCACACCTGCTCTGCAGCCTGCGGAAGTGGGGAAGGGAGGGCAGGAACTGTGGAGGGAGAGGGGCTTAGGGAAGGAGGAGTGGAGGCTGAATGTCCCCCAGGCCCGATGGCTCAGGCAGAGGCATGTCCTTCTGCAGCCACTCTTCCCAAAGCGCAGGGAGGCGGGAGGAAAGGGCCACTAGGAACCAGTGTCTGGTGGCTCATCACTGCGAATTTGAGCAATATTCAGGTTTTCATTGAAAATGAAAATGCTATTGAAGAACTAATTTCAGATAGAAAGGAGCAGAGAATATCTTTGGAATATCAAAAAGAAACAAACAACTGAATATTTAAAAAAAGGGGCTTGTAGAAAACCCCACTGGGGTCATACCTGACTCTGGGCCTGAAATTTCCTCCCCCTCCCGCCCCAGCCCCCATGCCTGGGATATTGTGTCTGTCCTGTCCTCCCCACTTGTCCACAGGGCTGGTCTGGGCAGGCTCAAGAGACAGCAAGTGAGCTTGGGGACCCATCTGTCTTGCAGCAGATTGGAAAGATGTCATTTTGCTGACAATGCCATTTATCACGGCGGCTGCAAAAATTAGGGAAGCTTGGGCTGAAAGTGTTGTGTAGGGGTGGAGGTTGGCAGGTGGCATGGCTGATGCTCTCTTGTGTCACCAGGTCAGGGAAGCTACAGGTCAACCTCTGAGTAGGGGTTTTCTGATTTAGCGTTCAGCCCATCCCAAGGCCCTCCATTAAAGAGAGAAGAAAACTGAGGCCCAGAGGCAGGGAAACAGCTTTGGCTCTATGACAAATTAATAGCCTGTCTCTAAATAAAAGTCCAGGCTCAGTTTGTGATCAGGGTTAGGGCTCAGTGTGTGACAGGGTCAGGGCTCAGGGTGTGACCAGGTTTGGCAGTGTGATTAGAGTGAGGGCGCAGTCTGGGGTGAGACCCTTGACTTACATTAGGACTAAATCCTAGTTTTTGCCTCCATGGCTCAGTCTGTGACAGACCTTCAGCCTGGCCCCAGCTGCCACCAGTTATGGGCAGGGGCTGGGTGTTAGCCCTAAAGCTAGAACTAACCCTTGGTTTGAGGTCCCAAGGGAAGGAGAGGAGGCTGGAGGATTCAGTATGAATCTTCGGGGGATGAAGATGTTTGGAAGAGAGATGGCCCCGCCAAGAAAGGGATGTGGCCTCCAGAGAAGATAAACGGGGCCTCCCTTGTGCCTCAGCCCACGAAGTGACAGGGTCATTTAGCTTGAGACGGACCTTTGGACGAAGCAGTCCCCGTCTCTTGGCCTTGCCTCTCCTGTGGTGGTGACCACGTAGATGACTTGGAGAAGGTCAGTGGGCATGGCGTCTCAGGCCTGGCCGGGTGATGACCCTGCCCCTTCTGAACAAATCGGGGGCCACGCTTGACTTGGCAGGAAGCCCTGGTCTGATTCTTGTAGGACTTCAGCCTGTGCCCTCAGGTACTTAGGTCCTGAGCCTGGCACATGATCACACAGACACAATCATTCATTCGTTCAACAAACATTTGCTAAGCTCCCGCCCTATGCCAGGCTCTGGCTGTGCCTCGGAGTCCCAGCTGCGCCCTCCAGGAATTCAGAGCGTGGCTTGGTGGAAGCAGCGCTCTCCAAGCGGGGGCAGACATAGGAGGGTGGATGAGGGTCAGTGCATGGCAGGGCACCTACCAGCGCTTCCGCCCTCCTTTCC
This sequence comes from Tursiops truncatus, assembly GCF_011762595.2. Taxonomy (NCBI): domain Eukaryota; kingdom Metazoa; phylum Chordata; class Mammalia; order Artiodactyla; family Delphinidae; genus Tursiops; species Tursiops truncatus. The sequence goes on from NC_047035.1 coordinate 116,566,579, forward strand.
CAGGGCCAGGGGGAGGCCTGGCCACCGTGGGTCGCCCCTGCCAGGGCTTGATGGTAAAACTGAAGTCCCATAACCCTCCTGGACACTGGCCGGGGTGGATGATAGGTCGCCGTCATTCTGCTGTTGCTGGAGGGACTCTGAGGGCCAGTTGTCACTCTGGCTCCCAGGGCTGGGGGGATGATGGCCCTGGGCCAGGGGCAAAAGAGGGACCCTGCCTGCGGGGACACACTGCCACACCACACACAGGCTCACAGGTGGGGGTTGTGCACAAACACATGTCCTTTACCCACATACGCATGGAGACAGGACACAGAGGCTCCTGACAGAACTGCTCACACGTGCACGCGCAGGCACGCGCATCCTACTCCATACACACACCCTGACACCAAACCCACTCAAACACGGGCCTTAAATTACATTCCCAGGGAAAGGCATAGACACAGACACACGCATACTCCACGCACATTTACTACCACACACACCCCTCTCTCCAGGCTCCTCCTTATCTCACGTACGTACTCATGTCCCCCAGGCTCCCTTGCAGAGCTCACTGCCCTGGAGATTCAGAGTAGATAAACCATGAGAACCCTCCCCTCCCCGACACCGTGCAGAGGGAGTGGAGTGGGGGAGGGCTTCGGGAAGGGAGCTCAGCAGGGTCCCAGGCTGGGGTCCCACCTCTGGATGGGGCGCATGTGGTTGTGAGCCCTCCCTGACCAAGCCAGACCCCTTCTCCCTGCCCCCAGCACTCCGAGACCCCACTCCAGGGGCTGCCCAGGGACAGGAGGGCTCGAATAGGAGCTCCTGCCGCCCGGCTCTCCCGGGATCCCCAGTGGGGTCAGAAGCTGCCTTGCCAGCCTCCCTGTAGGGGAAGAGTCTGCCACCGACCTGCTCCTTCTGGCTTCTCCTCTCTCCTCTCCGAGTCCACGTTCTCCCATCTGACTCTTTTCCTCTCTAAGTCTTTCTGCCTCCCTCTGGTTCTCGTCTCTCTCTCCCTCTTGCTCCCCATGTCCCTCTGCCTAGTTTATCCTCTACAATAAAGATCGACATTTTTCAATTAACCCCCCAAATAACAGAATGGCTCTTGGAGGCCTGGACAAGAGGAGGATTGTGTGTGCGCGTGTGCGTGTGGCCCATGGGTGGGGCTGGGGACACCCATGGCCCCACTGTCCTTTGTTTGCTCTTTCTCTTCCGGAGCCTTCCTTTTTTCCTAGGAGAGTGGAAGCGCGTTCCCTTCAGGGGAGGAAGGGAGACAAAAGACAGAAATAAAAAAATGTCATGGTTTTCTTGTAAACACAGTGTATGGTGCAGAGCGGGGGCTCAGCAGGAGACAGGGGCTGAGGGAGAGGCAGGGACAGGGAAAAGTGGGGCTGAGAGACACGGGGAGAAAAGGTGAGCAGGTGGGAAGGAACCACTACCTCAGGGCCTGGGTGGGTGTTGGCTGCCAAGGGTGTGGGGGGAGGGGAAGGAAAGGGGTTGATCCGGGATGGTGGAAGGGACGGGAAGAGGCTAGACCCTTATATTGAGTGCCAGACAGGGCCAGGAGGGAGAGGGCCTCCAGGCAGCTATTCTCTGGACATCCACCCCATACTAGCTCTGGGGACACCAAGGTGAGTAAGATAGACACGTGTCTGCTCTCGTGGAGTATAAAATATACCGGAAACAAAGCAGTGGCTTCGTGTGTTCAGCACTTGCCATGTGCCAGACGCCTACATAAGCCAAGGATCAGAGAGGGTGGGGAACCTGCCTAGTGATGCACAGCTAGGGGTGGGGGCACCAGGATTCCAGCCCAAGTCTACCTGACTCCAGTCCTCCCTTCACACAGCCTCAGCTAGGGGGCTGGCTGTGGGGGGCTGGGAAAAAGGGTTAGAGATTTGGCTCTGCCATGTCTGATGTGTGACCTTGAACAAGGCCTCCCCTCTTCTGGTCTCAGTTTCCCCATCTGAAAAGTAGAGAATGCTGGCTGCACTGCAGGGCTGTGGGGAGAAGCAGATGTCTGGATATGGGTGATCACTCAGCTCTGGTTCCCTGGAGAGCCAGCTGATGGTGTGGGGGAGCAAAGAACATCTGGTGCTGGGCGAGGGAGTGACCAGCAGCAGCTGCAGGGAGGCTGGCTTCCAGATGCGCTCTCTTCTTCCACCCAGTGGTAAAACTTAGGTATTGCATGGGATGGGTCTAGATGGGCTTGCATAAAGGTCAGAGCTGGAAGATGCCTGTAGAGTGTGTTCTCCGGTCCTCTCTGGCCCTGTTTTGCAGATGCCTCGAGAGGGGAGGGACTTGACCCTGATCACTCAGAGAAGCAGCTCGGGCTGGGGCTGGGCTTGGCTTCCAGGGCAGGGCGCTTCCCCTCAGCCCTGTGGTGTTCAGGAAGTCCCCAAGCGGCCTCAGAGCAAGAGAGGTAGAGCTCTGCGTCCTCTGCTTGAAGTCACCTCTTCCAGGGACCCTTCCAGGATTTCCCCCAGCAAAAAATGGCCTCAGTCCTGCCCTGCAGCCCCACATACATCCTCTCCTTTTCCTCCTGCTCCAGCTGCCCTAAACTACCCTATCCCATCCCCTAGCAAATCAGGGAGTGGGGCCCTTTGAGACATCAGGAATGCAGGAGGACAATCTCCACCACCTAGTGAGCACTGCCAGGGTCCCAGCTCTGTCCTGGGACTTCACCTGTATTATATCACTTGAACCTCATAATGACCCCAGGAGGTCAGGATTATTTTTGAGCCCCATTTTTCAGGTGAGGAAACAGGCACAGAGAAGTGGTGACTTTCAGATCCAAAGTGACAGAGGAGAAATTCAAACCCAGGTCCGTCAGTTCTCTGGAGAGGAGGAGTCCTTATCTGGAGATGAAAACTATCTGCATGACTGTGTGACAATCAGCCGTGACCAGACATGGACATGACTAGTCCAGGGTCTTGTGGGTTCAGGTCTCAGCCACACCACTGTTCTGCTGTGTGACTTTGGGCAAGGCCCATCCCTCTCTGGACTTCTGGTTCCTCATCTGTGAAGTATGTGTGTGTGTGTGTGTGTGTGTGTGTGCTGGATTCCCTCAGTAATTCATTCTGGAATTTGGCATTCTAGCCTTGGGCTCCGGGATGGATCTGTTTTGAAGGGCACTGGGAAGGGATGAGCAAGTGGCAGGTCTGGGAAGGTGGAGCTCTGGCCCAGGAGTTGGGCTCCTTGGGCGCACCTCCTGTTTGGGTGTCAGCGCGTGGGGCTGCGGGGATCGTGGGAAGGCGTGGGCTGTAAGAGAAGGAGAAGGGACCAGATCGAGGACAGGTATGGGGTGAGGGGCTGGCCCTTGGGCCTGGGAAACTTTCCCTCTGCTGCCTGACACAGAGGGGAGTTTTTCTTGGCAGGAAACATCCTCATCAATCAGCAGCAATGGGGGGTGATGGGGGGCGGCCACTCCCTGCAGGCCAGGCTTGAGGCAGACTCACAAATCCCACTGGAAGCTGGGCTGTAAATTCCTGGGATTCACACTCGGCCACTTGGAGGACAGAGGCATTGGGGCTGTGCGACAGGCTGCTTCTCCCTGGGCAGCACAGGTGGAATAGCTCATTCACCGGCCTGGGGGCTCAGACAGCCTCCCCTCCAGCCTCTATGGGAGATGTGGCTGCCGACTCTGCGTGGCACACCAGGCCCAGCCTGAGCCCTCTCTGTCCAGACCCCGGCTACCTCTGCCTTCAGTCTCAGCCATGCCTGTGCCCCGGCCTGATCTGGCCTGAATCACACCAAGGGGTCACATGTGTGGACACTTTCTGTGTCCTCTGAGTTCTCATGGGTGCCTGTGCCAGGAGGGACCACCCCACTTACTGCATAGCAGCTTCTCCTGCCAGTCCTCGTGATGGTCTGTCTTGGTGATGACGAGGATGAGGTGGGAACCGGGGCCCAATCTGTGTATATCTCATTCTCGGGGGTCTGGGGTCCTAAATCCCCTGCCTCTCAGAGAGGGAAGGGCCTCAGAGATGCTCCGGCCCAGGGCCACAGTCATTTGTCAGCTTCCACCAGGACTTTTTCATACTCAGATGCTAGCCTTTCCTCTCATTTACTTAATATTTTTCTTTAAACTGGCTCACTTTTAAAATTTAAATGTGTTGGGGCTTCCCTGGTGGCGCAGCGGTTGAGAATCCGCCTGCCAGTGCAGGGGACACGGGTTTGAGCCCTGGTCTGGGAGGATCCCACATGCCCCGGAGCAACTAGGCCCGTGAGCCACAACTACTGAGCCTGCGCGTCTGGAGCCTGTGCTCCGCAACAAGAGAGGCTGTGATAGTGAGAGTCCTGCGCCCCGCGATGAAGAGTGGCCCCCGCTTGCCACAACTAGAGCAAGCCCTCGCACAGAAACGAAGACCCAACACAGGCAAAATAAATAAATAAACTCCCACCCCCAACATTTTCTTTAAAAAAAACAAAAAATTTAAATGTGTTAAGCCTTGTCTTAAGCAATGTTTGTGAAGTCAGGGGTCTGAAGTGCTAGTTAAATACACACAAACACACACACACATACATGAGAGTATATACATGAAAATAAATACATAGTTAAAATAGCAGATGCCCATCTCTGTGTATTATCTAAAATAGTCTTATATCTCACCAACGATGCATGCACCATTCTTTGAGAACAGTGGCTCTAGTCTTCTTCCCCTATTTTACAGACAAGAAAACCAAGAGCCAGAGAGGTATGGGCACTTGCCCAAGGTCACACAGCACTGGGATTATCAGCCAGACAAGCTGACTCTCGCCTAGTGCTTATTTTACAGGAGCATGCTCATTGTTTGTGATGGGACTGGTCAGGGTGCGTAGGCTTTCCTTTCTCCAGAAGCACATTTGGATTTCCAGAAGCCTTTTGGAAACCAGGTCCTGACACAGAGGAGTACACTGAAAGGTGGGCTTCCCGGCAGCAGGAAGGCAGGCAGGCGGGCATTCTGGGTCCCCTGGTGGGACCAGGCACTGGCCTTCCTCTCTGTCTGCCCTTCTTCTTGGTGCCCAGGGCTCCTGCAGTGTCTTACGACTGGTGGGGAGGTGGGGAAAGGGATCCCAGGGGAGGGAGAGAGCAGGGCTCCGGCAGCAGCTCTTCCCAGGGGAGCTGCTTACTGAGACGATAATGAGTGGCACCAGCTCCCAGGCTGGCAAGGAAGGTGGCCTCATTAGCGAGCGTCTTCCCCTCCACCACCTCCCCCTTCCTAACTTCGGGCTTCTGCCACCTGTACTGCCACTGCTGCCACCATCATCCCCCCGGAGATGCGGCAAGACGGCTCTTGCCGGGGACAAGGCTGCCGGCTCCCGGGGAGCCAGGAAGGAGATGTGAGTGCAAGGCAGCCAGGGTGTATGGGTGTGTGTACACCGCACACACACGGCCCATGTGCTCCCCCCAACATGCTCATGCACCAGTGCATGCATACTGTTAGATGTGCACACACAGGTTTATGCACACACACACACACACAGAACACAGAGACATATATGTTTACATCCAAACAGACTTGCATGGTAATGAGGTCTAACCAGACTCACAGTACAAGCACAGAGACTCAGTAGAGACCTGTCCACACACAGAGTGAACCTGAATGTGAAGACATACTATGCACACGTGTGCATGCCCACTCAGGGCGTAGACACACAGCCACACCAAGAGACTCGTATGCGTATTCACAACAACATCCTGACGTGTCTCCACATTCAGGAGCGCATATGGAGCTGTACACAGTCTTGTACGTGTTGATGAGCCAGCAGACGGGACGTGCACTTTTGTGTGCAGGGACAGCTATGTGCACACATACATGTTACAGATGCACAAGTGGTATGTTTTTCTTGGAATCTAACAAGGCCTGAAGTGCTGGGACTGGTTAATTCCCTGGGGGAAGTGAGCAGACAGGAGCTGAGGACACATTTAATTAATTCTTATCATTCCTGACAGAGGGAGAGAGGGATGGATGGAGAGACAGAGAGAGAGAGAGAGAGAGCAAAAGGAGCAGCTGGAGGGGTGCAGGTGAAGGGGGGGTGGGAGCAGGTGTGAGAAGTCCTCAGGGCCCAGGGCATTAGCCCTTTCAGCTCAGGGCAGGCCCAGGACCCCATCACTCTGCCCCAATCACCAAACCAGATGGGTCCTTTAAAGTCAAGTGTTTGGGCTGATGTATAAATCTTGTAGATCCTGGGATGGGAAACTCAGCCCATCTTTCACTTGCTTCCAGTGAGTGGAAATCTGCCCCCCTGAACCTCTCACCTCAGCCCCACTCTGCTCTGTGGGTCTGTCAGCTCAGGGGCCGTGGAGGCTCCCCTTTCACAGGGCCAGTGTGGGGGGAGACACGATGGCCCAAGGAGGCCCTTCCTGGACATCAGTACATCTGCCTCCCCCCCACCCTGATCTCAGACAGGGTGGACAGGGGCTCTGAGGAAGAGAAAGGGTGCGTGTGGGGGGTGTGTGTGGGAGGAAGACAGAGACACAGGGACCAGAGATGAAAGAGATGGGAACACTAAGGAGAGACAGAGACAGATGTGAGAGACGCTGAGACTGAGCTGGTGAGAGCCAGCCAGGTGCAGAGACACAGAGAGGAATCTAGAGAGAGAATCAGAGCCAGAGGAGACAGACCTCAAGTAAAGGAGGCAAAGAAGGATTGGGAGAGCGGGAGAGACAGCCCAGCTCCGCCACTTTCCTTGGTGACGAGGGAGCCACTCCACCTGGGGACATGGGGGTGTAACCCCGACCTAGAGGAGATGCTGTGTGACCTTGCCCAGGCCACCCTACCTCTCTGAGCCTTGGCTGCTGGTTTGTAAAGTGGGGGAGGGGACCCCTGGGGCCCCGCGGGGAGGCTGGCCTGGCCCTTTGTTCCCTCCACTTCCCCTTGGGGCACACAGGCCTGCAGATGGGGGTGGGGGATATGCAGGGGCTCAGGGTCTAGGCTGTACTTGGAAGCACACCAGGTGGTTTGGCACACCAGGTGGAAGAGGAGTGTCTCGGCGGGGCCGGGGTAATGTGCTGCAGCCACGCGGCGCTGAGCGATGGAGCGTTTGCCCTGAATATTGAGAATGCATAAATATCCAGTTTTAGGCACCAAGGCGGATGTAAATAGAGAAGGGGCGTGTGTGCAGCCCTCAGTGGTAATTTATCAGCTGTGCTACTCACGGTGGCACGGGCACTTATGTTTGGCTGCCGGGAGCATTTCTGAGATGGCTATATGACCACCAGCTGCCACCTGGGAAGGGGCTCCTCGGGACTGCTGCCCGTGGTGGGGGTGAGGCAAGGCAGCGTGGTCGTTCCTGGGCCTGCTGTATCCCAGGCTTTGGGGCCTCTCCACCTTCCCCTCCTCCAGCATCTCCTGGCTCAGGGGGGTGGGAGGGAACAAATCTGTGTCAGGCCTGGCGTGTGCCCAGCCCTGGTGCCCTTGGATAGAATCAGAAGAGCTCCACCCCTGCCTGGGAGAATGTCCAGACTGGGAGACAGAGGGTCCAGACTGGGAGACAGAGGGGCCACCCTGGGTCCTGCCCTCAGGAGCTCACACAAGGGGCAACTGAGACCCAGGGGGAGGATCCCGTGGCCAGTGGTATCCTGCCTCAGCCCAGCACATCCGTAGCTGCCAGCCTAGGAGGTGAAGCATCAGGGTCCTTGCAGCAGGACTGGACAGCAGAGGCCGTGGCCCGTGGGCAGGGAGCTCTCTGGCACCCGCTGGAGAGGTCACGGGCCTTGCCTGATGCTGGCTTCCTGGACCCTTCTCTGTGGGCTGGCAAGTAGAGGCCCTGAGGAAACTCCCTGTCTCTCCTCCCAGAGCAGTGGCATGGACTTGGAGACCCTGATCCCGGTGGCCTGTACAGCTGAGGGGTGTCTTTTCCTTAGAGCTGGGGCCCATAGCCGTGTTCGGGAGCCCACTTTCCCCCAGCAGAGAAGCCATTGACCTCCGTGGGAGGGCACAGTGTTCTCCCTGCTGCGGTCCTTCCACCGTCCCTGAGCCTTCTCCTCCAGGGAGGGGTAAGGTTGGGCTTCCCTGCCCTGAGCGAGAGCCCACCCGGGCAAGAGGGAGCTGGACCGTCACCCACCACCTGGGCTGCATGGGGAGTCTATTTAGGGGGGTTGCAGGCACTGAATGAGCCTCATGAACCTGCCAGGCAGAATGGCCCAGGGCCTCTGCACAGAGCAGGGATTGGGGCGGGGCTGGGTGGGCGGGCTGAGTGGGAGGTGGGGCATCAGTGGAGGGAGGGCTGAGGCTGAGCCCCGGGTGGAACTGTTCCTTCTCTTCCTTGCTTGTTCCTCATCTTCATCTCCTACATCTCCATTATGGTCCTGACTCTACATCCTGGCCACTCTAGACGTATGCTCTTTGCTTCTGCCTCTGCCATGAACTGACTGCATCATGTGGAAGGTCCCAGGTCAAGTTACTTAGGGGGACAGTCTGGTCTGGGTTATTTCCCACCAGGCCAACGGTCAGTGAACAGCCCACAGCGTGGCCTCAGAGGTCAGACATTCATAGGCTCCAGGGTGACCCAGAGGGAGCCATCAGACCTGGGAGTGATGCTGTTTTCCTTGGAGGGAGGGAGGGGGGACGGGGGACCACGACCACCGGGCAAACTGGTGGCTGAGCTGGGCTCAGCAGCCTTGTCTTCCCTGGCTCAGAGGTTACACTCACGCCCCCCACCCCGGACCCCTCCACCTGGGGTCCAGTAATGCTTACCGTGTGCCGAGCACCACGCTGGGCTTATGGGGGGACGGAGATGAACAAGACTCAGTCCTTACTCTCAGGGGCTTAGAGTCTCACGCGGGAGACAGTGTGTCCCAAAACAGTGACATATGGGGACACGGGGAGCTTGGGGTGCACAGAGGAGGGAGAATTTAGCTTTGACTGAGGAGTAGGGGTGCTTCACGGAGGGGGTGATATTTGACCAGCGCCACAAGGTGGGATGTGGTTAGCATGTGGTTCTGGGGTTGCTGGAAGCATCCTATCTTTGTCGACATAGATGGTGTAGCATGTTTGCTCTGCTTTGGGGACTGGGGGAGCTGACTGCCAACCAGTCTAAACTCGGTTGGTGAGAGAGCCCAGAGCCTCGGGAGTTAGCTGAAAAGTGGGCAGGGTCAGCTCCTGGAGGCCTGAGGGTGGGCGAGGGTGTGCAGAGGGAGGCGGGTGCTGGGGGCGGAGGTGGGAGTGTCAGAAGGGCTGTGCGGCTGAGCTGCTTGGCTCGTTTGGGGGTAGGGCTCCCGGGGCCTACATTCTGAGCTGGGCAGACACATGGCCCCCTCCGACCCAGCGCCCAAGCTACAAGCTGATGTCAGGGCTAAAATTAGCCTCGTGGCTGTGAGGGCAGCAGGAAACACAGTCATGGGAATCGCCCTGCCTTTTCTCTCAGAGGAAGTAACCAGGGCTGCTGAAAGATGAGGGACACAGGCCTGGTCCCAGAGCGGGGCTGGGTTTACTACAGCAGCAAGAACCCGCACAGCCCTCCGATATTGGCTCTGGGATCAGGAGCCTTGGGGGTTTGAGCTTTTCTCTCCTGGCCACCCCTTGGCCACTGCCAGCTGCCTGGGGGACGGGGTGACCAGGTTCTGAACCCCTGGGGCCCACAGCACACTGATCAGGCCAGAAACCCTTCCTGACCCCTTCCCCACCTTCTGCTTGCCCAGATGCTCAGCTGATTCTCTCTCCCGGTTGCCATGGGAACCCCAGGTGGCTGAAGTTTACCTGAAGCCGGCTCCCTGATGAGACGAGCAGGAAGAGGACTGATTCCCAGCCTGGGCTCTGAAGTTCTCCTTTGGCTCAGAGCCTCCGTCTGGGCTCTGCCCATTTAGCTTATCGCCTGGCCTCGCCTTCACCTCCTCCCTCCCCTACATTCCCCACAGCCTTCAGCCACCTAGTCCTGACAATGTGTTCTACCTCCAAAACACCCCTGGGACCCATCCCCTCTGCACCAGCTTCCCTGCCTCCGGCCTGGCGTCCCTTCTTCAGTCTGCTCGCCGTGCAGTGAGAGCGGTCCACCAACTACACCCCTCTTTGTCTAAACCCTTCGGTGGTTCCCACTGCCCTGAGGACAAAGCCATGCTCCTGACCAGTGCCTGCTGGTCTCAGCTTCTCTGATGCCCCTCTCCACACCCTTCCCGTGCTCCAGCCACCCTAGGATGTTGGTTTGTGGACTGCGTAGGTCAGTGTTGTGAGCCCTACTTCCAGAACCATATTCCATAGAACACTAGTGTTTTTCCAGAGTTAACGTGTGTGCCTGCCTTGAAAACGGGGTCCGCGTGGAACTATTTTGAGAAGCACTGCATATGCTTCAGCTCCCAGAGATTCACAAGGCGCTTTGTTGCATGTTCAAGGATCAGACAAGTCCTGTAGTAAAGAAGTCTGTTTCTCTTTAATTAAGGCAGAGATTCCCAGAGTGTTTGCCCATAAATAAGGAACATCTTTGAACTGCTCTAGGAACTAGTTTCCCTGGATCACTGAAAAATGCTGGATGGGCCCTAACGCGTGGTGCCTTGTCCTTTGGGACCTGGGGTCCTGAGGCCTGCTCCGCCCCCGGGTACGGAGGGGCCTCTCATGGGGACACATCTTGGTTTGGGGCAAGAGAGGCATTAGAAAGCTGCCCCCACTGTTAACACTGCTCCCATCTCCGGGCCTGTGGATCAGGTGTGGTTCCCGAATGTGTTTTGTTTAAATCACACAATGTTCTTTTAAAATTTGACCTGGGTGCCAACATTTAAAACCTGGGAGATTCCACAACAGATTTTGAATTTTAAAGTTCTCTTAAAAAAACGAGAAGCCCTATCCACACGGTGTGCATATATCCCTCTGTGGAATTGAAGAATGGCACAAACGATTTACATGCAAAGCAGATCATTTCATTCCTGGCACCCGCTGAACCCCCCTGAAAACATTTGAGTGTCTGACCCCTGTCAAGGGGAGTGCGCGGGGCCCTTCTCAAAGAGCTCCGCTTCACTGGGGTGACCTATGTCTACCCCCTCCATGGCATGTCCTTCTGCAAAGGGTGGAGGCAGGTGGGCTCCTGGAATGTTCCTCACACCCCGTGAAGCACCAGGTAGGCTACGCCAATCAAGCCAACGAAGTCCAGTGAAGTCACTCACCCACCCCACCCTCTGCCCCCGTGGTCCTGGAATGTGACGGGCACCAGAGTGGTGGGGAGGCCTGCCCTGGCTCCTCTCATGTCTCCCGCCTGCGGGCTTAGCCCACAAGGAGATGTCTGGCAGCTGCTCAGGTCACCCTGGTAATCAGAGCGTGCTGGGTGCGAGAATCATTCCCTGCAAGAGCTAAAAGCTGAGAACGGTGTGGGACCGACCACGCCGGCACTTCTGAGCCCTCTCGCTGCTGCGGAGAACCCGCTAAAAATAGCCCGCTCCCTCCTGGCTGACGCCACCACCGGAACCGGGAAAAATCAGCTCAGGAGCTGCAGCTGGGGCAACCTCTCCGGCATCGGCGTCGCCTGCCGGGCCGGAGGTGGGTGGGGCTGGTGAGAGCCAGGACCCTGCTCTGGGAAGGCTGTGGCGGGCAGACAGAGCTCCGACTTGAGGGTGTGTGGGGAGGCCCAGAACTGCCCCCCCCGACTGCCACACTGTTAGGATAATTGGGGCAGTCCCCCTGTCAGGCTGAGATGGTGCACCAGGATGGGTTCTGTCCTAGGTGGGCTGCGGGGTGGGGGGCTGTCGACAGGGGACTCTCCTGCTAGGCTCGGCATTCAAGCTCTCAGCGTCCGCACTGAGACCCACCATCAGGATGTCTGAGTCCAGCCATCCGCTTTGCTTGAAGATGTCCCATCTACCTTGAGGGACCCTTGTGTATGTCTTCTGTCCTCCAGGAAGCTACTCGGATCCTCCTGTTCAAGGGACCAGCCACTCCTCCAAACATAGCCCTCTCCCCCCAGGGCTGCCCTTCCCCTAGTGCACCTCAAGATGCTGTGGCACCTTGGACACGCCACTGTCCCTCTGTGAAATCAAGGTAGAGCAGGCTCTGAGGTCCATCTGGTTGGAGCCCATTGGACATGCTATTGTGACATCCTGTAAGTGTCGCCATGCTCCCCACAGAGTCCTAGAAGGGGAGAATTGGAGATCTGGGCACGACCGCTGGTCCACGCCCCTCTCAGAGACTGGGGGTCTAGCCTCTGCTCACACGTCTCCTAGGGCAGGGCCCTCGCTACTTCCTGAGGCAGCCCCACCCTGCTGGCAGCCTCTTACCCTGCCTCTACTCCAGGCCCTGCCTCTGTCACAGTTCCCTGGGGGAGGGCTCCAGCCTGGCCGAGGGGCTCACGTACTCCCAGGAGGGAGTGGGGCTAGACCCAGTCAAGGCTTCAGAGGACAAGACCTGGTGGGCAGGGACCAACCCCTGCTCGGGCTAGACAGCAGGGAGGAGAGACAGGGAAAGTGAGGCTAGAGGTGCTGGGCCCACCCAGCATGGAGAGCCTGGGGCTTGTCCTCAGCCACAGATGAGGCTGATGGCAGAGGTGTGGAGGAGAGGCCAGGGAGACAACAAGGCTTGGTTATTGAGGAAGGAGGATCCCTGTCCCTGCAGGGGGTCAGCCAGGCTAGGCTGGCCTCTGCAGTGGCGCCTGGGGGACCAGTAGCAGCAGGGGTACCAGTGGGTGTTGGAAGGAGGCTTCCCTCCCCCACGTTTGCTCCTGAGATGACCCTGGCGCAAAATTGCCTTTCCTGCCATGGGCCGGGATGACAGTGAGGGGCCCAGATTTCCTATTGCCCCTGAACTTGATCATGAGAAGGGCTGGGAGCGCAGAGGTCCACGTGCCCTGGCTGCCCAGCTTTGTCTGACCTCAGACCTGGGGTGAACGCTTGTGTCCTGGGACCTTACTTGTCCGTCTGGGCAAGTTCAGTATAGAGCCAGACTGGGTCCAGGTTAGTGGCTGGCGCTCTGGAAACTCAAATCTCACTGACCCGAGCAAACCTCAGCGCCTTGCTTAGTCTCCCTGTGCCTCAGTCCCTACATATGTAAAATGGGGCTGACAGTAGATTGTCTCACAGGACTGCTGTGAAGATTAAATGCACATATATATAGTGCGGAGCCTGAAGTATGGTGTTATGTAAATGTTAATTAGTACTACCAGGTCACCAGTCTCTTCTGAGAATTCAATAAAACATATAGACCCCTTTTCAGAAAAAACCCGCACCCACATAACCCAACTTGGCATAATTTCTTGGACTATGAACTCCTGGAACCTCACATGTGTAAGAAAGCATGACTGAGGAGCTCTGGCTCTAAGGGCTTTTTTTTCAGTTGATTTTTTTGGGTCAAATTAATATATACAACTAGTTTTAAAAGTTCAAAGATAAATGTCTGTCCCCGCTTCACCCCCTCCTACGGCCCAGTCTCCTCCAGAGGCCACAACTTCATGCAGGCATTTCCCCGGATATTTCTCTCCCTCTCCACACCCCGAGTGGTGTCGGGAGCAGGTGGGTGGCAGGCCTGCTCCTCTTTCCTCCCCAGGGACCGTGGAGTCAGGCTTTGCCTCTCTGACTCTCTGATTCCACCTTCTGAGTGGCTCTCGGGTCTGCCCAGGGGCCTCCCACACCTCTGCCTCCCTCCCCCCACCCCAAGTTCGGATGCCTTGTTTGTTGCCCCAGCGGTCCCGCCGCCTCCGCCCTTGTCCCTCCCTGGTAACTAGAGCAGCCTTCAAGTCGCAAATCCCACCACATCCTCTTCTGCTGAAAACTCCCCAATGGCTCCCCATCGAGTGCAGTGATTTTAGCATCATGGTGGAGGGAGAAAAAAATATGTAAGATTCATGATGCCCAGGGTGCAGAAAAAGCAGAATTCTTCCTGGTAAATGTGACATCATCAAAGGGGGCCTGGTGTTGGTCCAGGGGCCTGTGAAGACACTGAGCCAGGCCAGGCCTGCGAGCACCCTGGGGGGGCGGGGCGGCGATGGGGAGAGGGAGGAGGAGACTCTGGGATGAAACCATTTCATGCAAATATATTGAAATGAGGCTTTGGGCGGATTTGATAAGCTGCCAGGAACAAAGGCTCTGTGATGCTCCTGTCTCCCACCTCCCCCACCAGCTGGCCGGACGGTTTCCTTGGGGGAGTCTGGAGGAGGGCTGCGGGGAATGGCATCTCTGGCCCTGGACCTCAGGGAATTAGGGGAAAAAGCCACACATTTGAGCTCGTCCCCTGCCCTCCTTCCGCACTTTGGTGGGTGTTCATTGCTACAGGATGAGAGGCAAGCGCCCTTCGGCAGGTACGGTGGCTGGGCTTCCAGCTCATATCTGAACGACACTCTCTTTTCTTTTCTTTTCCTTTTTAAATGGACCTCAGGTACACAGAGCTGGGCAATCACAAACCCTGGTTATGACACGCTCATTATTGGCCCATGCAGGGCCACTTTAATTAATGAAGTCATTAGTTTACAGTGATATATTTTTGTTTACAACAATATAGTGAACACGTATGGGCTCAGAACTCAACCCAAGATCCATAGCCTTAACAATATTTGCACCTGTCTTGTGCTCCTCCCTTATCCTATTCTCCTGACTGCCTCTCAGAGTTAATTACAATGCTGAATTTTGTGTTTATTATTCTCTTGACTTTAAATATAATTTTATTATTGTATCAGTCAGGATAAACTAGGTTATGCCACAGTAACAAATAACCCCTAATCTCAGTAGCTTTACCCAACAAAAGTTTATTTCTCACTCATGCTGAGAAATAAATGTTGACTGGCCGAGACCACTGCAGACATGGGCCCCAGGCACGGTGCAGCCACCATCCTCCGAGATTGCTATTCAACACTAAGATCTGGGGTTTGCTTTGGGAGGGGAAGAGAGTAAGAACAAAGCACACGTAGTTAGATGTTTCTGCTCCAAAGTGACACTGAACACTTCGGTGATGTTTCACTGCCAAAGCTCTTCCCATGGCTCTCCCTAATTTCAAGAGGGCAGGTACCTAGAAAGAAGGAAGAACTGCAAGTTTTGTCGAGCTTGGGTAATGTTACCAAAATCACATACCTGTGTATACCGAAATAATAGGTTTTTGTTTTTCTTCTGTTTTTATTGAGATATTATTGACGTACAGTGCTGTATAAATTTAAGGTGTAGAGAGCATAATGATTTTACTTACGTACATCATGAAATGATGACCACAATAGGTTTAGTGAACATCTATCATCTCATATAGCTACAACATTAAAGAAATAGAAAAATTTTTTTCCTTGTGATGAGTGAAAATATGTTTTTGATTTTAGTTGTGAACCTTATAGAAAGGCATCCATCATGTTACATGTGATCTTCTGAGATTTACTTCTTCACTCAACATTATGTTGCTAAGATTTATTCATACGATTGTATGTAGCTGTGATTTCTCCCGTTTTATTACAGTTCGGTATTTCATAGAATGATTCCATCACCATGTACCCATTTTCCTTTCAAAGAGCATTTGGATTGTTCAGGTTTTATTTGTTTGTATTTGTTTTGGTTTTTGCTTTTACAAACACTGCTACTGTGAACAGTCTCATCTTGAAATTTCACTTGGATTTCATCATCCCAAACTGCAGATTTGGAGCTGCTCATGGAGAGTTCCAAGCGGCTCCTGCCTCAGCCTTTGTGGCCCCAGAACTCAGGTTTTCTGGCCTCTCAGCGACGGAGGCAACTCTGCTGGGCCTCCTCACCTTCCTGCTGTCCTCCCCAGCAGAAGGACTAGTGAGCAGGGACACACAGCTCTCTGTCTGCAGCTACTTCTGCTTCTCCACGTGCTTATGTCAGGAGGCGGGCCATTTTACAGTGGAGGACACTGTGTCAGTGGTCGGGTCCTTCCTTCCTTTTTTCCAGCACACACTAAGCTTTGGCTGAGAACCACATCCTGTGCTGGGCGCTGGAGAAATAAAGACTAACTCATTAAATTACAAAGCGCCAAACTCTGTTGGGCTGGGACCACAAACAAAGGGACCTGTCCTCAAGTGGTTCCCAGTCTAGATGAGGAAACAGGGACATAGACACTGTACTGGACTTGCTGATGTATAAGATGTGCAGGGGTGCAAGTCACATCGTGGGTTTACAAGGATTCAAATAATCTAAGTGTTTTTAGTTACATATACGTCCATGTCTCTATGTCTCCATGTCTCTATTTATCTATCTATCCATCCGTCTAGTGAATGTGATCTTACTTATGTAAATTCAGTATCCTCTGTACCGAAATAGAATAGGAAATCAAATCTTGATTGGTAGATTATCATTTTTATAGATCATAAAGGTTTTAAGCTAATATCCATGTTTTAAGTTCTTCTAGTTGGGGCCACTTAAAAACTCTCCTAGAGAGATGTGTAGCTCCAGCTTTTAGCTGCTCTTCTGATTTTTCTCTAAGTCCTTATCTTCTTTTTTTTTTTTCTCAGTTGCTGGTGGACCAAAATATCACTGCATTCTCTTGGGAAGTTAATATTAAGCTTGACCCTAGAAATGAATCTACTGCTTTTAAGCCATGGCTTACATTCAAATTTGAAAGTGCTTAGGAAGTAACCCAGATTCTACCTTTGATCAGCGATGTGGCTTATTGTTGTTGCTTTAATTAAAATACCTACAGCAGGGCTTCCCTGATGGCGCAGTGGTTGAGAGCCCGCCTGCCGATGCAGGGGACACAGGTTCGTGCCCCGGTCCGGGAAGATCCCACATGCCGCGGAGCGGCTGGGCCCGTGAGCCATGGCCGCTGAGCCTGCGCGTCCAGAGCCTGTGCTCCGCAACGGGAGAGGCCACAACAGTGAGAGGCCCGTGTACAGCAAAAAAAAAAAAAAAAAAAAGAATACCTACAGCAAGTGAAACTGAAGTCTTCTCTCTGATGTCTTGGGCTGTCTTGTCCAGCCTCACTTCAAGAGGCTGGTATCATCTTATGTGTCCACAAATTCAGCACATGTCGGCATAGGTTCCTTGATGCAGGCATCCAAGGAGATGTGGATGGCCAGAGGAGGGTGGCTCTAACTCTGCTTGTGTAGCGAGCATGGTGGGAGAGAATTCACAGAGAGGTGTCACATCCGTAGAGTCCTGAAGAACCAGCTGGCATTAGCCAGGAAGTGAAGGGGGAGCTGGAGTTCTAGGCCAAGGAACAGCATGTGCAAAGTCATGGAGACAGGACAGGACATGGTGCCGACAGGAGGCGGCATCAGTTTGCAGAGGCTAGGACAGAGGGTCATTCAGGGGATGAACCACGTGCCTGTGGTGACTTTACCTGTGCTCAGCAAGACTTCTGCTTCTCCCATCATTCTAGGCACATGCTCTCTTTTTTTTTGATTTTATTATATTTTATTTTTGGCTGCATTGGGTCTTTGTTGCTGCGCGCGGGCTTTCTCTAGTTGCGGCGAGCAGGGGCTACTCTTGCAGTGTGTGGGCTTCTCATTGCGGTGGCTTCTCTTGTTGCAGAGCACGGGCTCTAGGCGTGCGGGCTTCAGTAGTTGTGGCACACGGGCTTAGTTGCTCTGTGACATGTGGGATCTTCCCAGACCAGGGCTCAAACCTGTGTCCCCTGCATTGGCAGGTGGACTCTCAACCACTGCGCCACCAGGGAAGTCCCATGCCCTCTTGAAATTAGGGAGAGGTGGCAGGCACCTTGCATGGCAGCGTGTGATGGATTTTTTAAAAATTGAGATATAATTCGCATACAACATTAGTTTCAAGGGTAAAGATTTTTTAAAAATTGTAGTAAAATATATATAACATGAAGTTTACTTACCATTTTAACCATATTTAAGTGTACAAGTCATTGGCATTAAGTACATTCACAACGTAGTGCAACCACTACCACTATCCATTTCAAGAACGTTTTCATTTTCCCAAACAGAAACTCTGTACCCATTAAGCAGTAATTCCCCACCCCCCTCCTCTGCCTCCAGCCTCTGACGGCCACCATGCTACTTTGTCTCTACTAATTTGCCTATTCTAGGTACAGCCTATACGTGGAATCATACAGTATCTGTCCTTTTGTGTCTGGCTTATTTCACTTGGCATAATGACTCCAAGTGTCACCCATGTTGTAGCATGTATCAGAATTTCATTTCTGGTCATGGCTGAATATTATTGTTACGTGATGGGATTTGACTTTCTCCTGGAAGTGTTGGCCTGCTGGGGAGAGTTTCTTGTAGAATGACAGCGGGCGCCTGCTGTTAAGGATGCTCTGTGATCCATGTGTGGGAGCCTGTGGCAATGTTTCCGGAATAGAATGATGACCCTTCCAGCCCGGTGTAGCCGCACCTCCCCCCGGAAGCTTGTCTTCCCCTCTGAAACCCCCATGGCCTTTTCTGTCTTCTGAGTATCAACAGCTGAACCGCACAATCTCTGCTATCTGCTAACCTTTTGGCAGGTGAGGACTGTGCTCCCAGCACTCCAGGACCCTCAAGCCTGACCCCAGTTTTTCCTCCCGCTGTCCCTCATGGCACAGCCCGTGAATGGCTGAGGGCTCAGTGGACACAGGAGTTGGGGTTCAAGGGACATTGATGGCAGGTGTGGCCCT
Source organism: Tursiops truncatus (assembly GCF_011762595.2). Classification (NCBI taxonomy): domain Eukaryota; kingdom Metazoa; phylum Chordata; class Mammalia; order Artiodactyla; family Delphinidae; genus Tursiops; species Tursiops truncatus. The sequence continues at coordinate 116,584,995 of NC_047035.1, forward strand.
GGGGAGTCAGTTTCTCCTGCCACCTACCTCCCCTCTCTCCCAGCCCTGGGCTTGGGTCAGCCTGCATCCCCTCCTGGGGCCGAGGGAGACAGAACAAGCCTCAGGGGTGTCAATAACAGGGTTATTATCCAGCAGGATGAGACTGAGCTCTCTGGAATCTCATAGCATTTTTCCAGCCCCGGCCACCCATCATATCGCTGAGTGATGGGACTCCGGGGACCTGTGCTTCCAGCAGTGGCTCCCGCTCCCGTTCCCGCGCCCCTCTTACGATTGATCAAGTAGAACTGCGCTGAGCAAGTTCACACTGCTCCCTGCCACCTTGTGTTTTGTCCTTCCCCTTCTTTTCCTCTCTCTCCTGCTCCTTAGACTTCCCCACTGGGCAGCTGAGATTCAGTCCCCGTTGCAGCTTGGGTCTTGGGGATGTGAGCTGTAGGCAGTGGAGGCCAACCCTGGGGGCTGTGGACTGAGGTCCACCTCATCCTCCTTGTGTGACCTTGGGCCTTAGTTTCCTTCTCAGAACAGTCAGGGGGTTGGACCAGTTGTTCTCTGAGGTTCCTGTGACTTAGCTTTTTTGTTTTTTTTTTTTAAGATTTCAAAGCAAATTGCAGTGTTTTCTTCCAAGATCATGACAGTGTGAAGGAATTGGGTGGGCACGCTGATTCTGTCTTCCCTTCGCTCCACAGGAACCCCAGGCAATGAGGGCATCCTTCTTTCTCCTCCAGGGAAACATGTTACTAGCCCCCAGGCCAGTGGTTGGTGACTCTCTTTAAGGTTGTCTTAGAGTCCAACCCATTAGGTCAGAGCTTGTGGGGGAACCAGATGCCATCTTGATTCAATAAACATGGAGCAGACCATGCAGGGAGAAGGGTGGCAGTGCAGGCCTCTCTGGCCCATCTCAGGCTGGATCTAATTGTGCCCACTCTCAGATCGCTGGATGTCTGCCGTGCTCCAGTAGCTCTCTGGGGAAGGACGTTTCACAGATGAGGGAATTTACCAGCCTAAGGTTTTATAACCACAATATTGGGCCAAGTCATTCTAGTGAGAAGCTGTCAATGATTTACCTTTCTTCCTAAGTAGGTGGAGAGATTAACTAAAGAATGGCTGGGCATCACCTTAAGCAGATCCAAAGAACGATGATTTTCTTCACAAGAGCTTTTTCTTCTGTCCATCTGGAAAAAGCTGTCTTTGATCTTATAAGGCAGCCCCTCCCTGCTGTCTGCCTGCAAAGGTGAGCCTCAAACACCAGGTGCTGGAGACTGCGCTCCAGTGCAGAGCTCTCCTGGTCTAAGATCTGTCGTACTCCCCAAGTGAGAGTGAGGGGAGGCTGGACTGCTTGGCAGTGTCCCCCAGGGGCATTGGCGTTTTCTCACCTCTGGCATCTTGAATGAGGTCATATGCGTGAGGTTGGTTTGAATCAGCCCCAGGAAGGAGACTTCAAGGACTTCACAACCCCCTGCAACTAGGAGGTGGCCTGGGGAGACACGGGAAAAACTGGGGTTGTGGGGGAGGGTACATGGATTCTGTTTCTGGCTGTGCCACTAGCCATTGTCCACAGTCTCTGCCTCTCTGGCCCTCAGTGATAGCCCCAACTTCCACTTCACTGGGTGTTGAGAGGATGGGGATGAGGTAGGAAGCCTAAAAGTATTTGGCAAAGATTTCTACCCCCACTCCCTGGTCAAAACATTCAGGCCTGTATTTAAAGTCCATCATCAAACCTCCTGAAAAGAAAAACATCAGCTATAATGGGGTTACCCAAACAAGTGATAACTTTCAAAACAAATTTTTCTCTGTCTTTTTGTCCCTAACAACTGTTGGTTTTGCAGTTGCTCCCTTAATCCCCTGAAGTCCCAAGTGCAAAACCAGGTCTTACTTTTTTTTTTTATTATTGTCTAAAATTTTGGTTTTACCCTCCTTTTATACCCTGCTTAAGGCTCTTATCCCTTGGTGATTTTGTAGGTGTTGCAAATCCAGTCCCAGAGCCAGAATGTGGCTTTGCTGGGTCATCTTCCTCTGGCCTTCCTAGGTTATGCCTTATTTATTATTTTTTCTTTTAAAATTTTCTCTGTCACTGTTAAAGTTTTGTAGAAAAGTAGAGGGAGTTAGTGGTAGCCCCACAGAGCACAAATTTAGAGAAGCATGTTGACTGAAGCTCCACTCGTTTTAGCTATTGGATAGACTTCAACGTTACTATAACTCCAGCATCTTTCCCCCTAAACACTGCCAGTGCCAAAGACCTTTGGATATTGTGACAAGGTGTCAGTTCCTGCCTATTCTGGGCTAACGTAACTGTAAGGCTTGATGCTGAAGCTTTGGCCCCAGCTCCAGGAGCCACGCTTGGAGTATACTGGGAGCTGCTCTGCCCTGCATCCCATGGCTCAGAGTGAGCTCCATCTTGGGGCCTCAGCCTTCCCCTCACACCCCTGCAATGTGGTCCATGCCTGCCTCATTCTCTGTTTTCCCTCTCTTGGTCTCTGCAGTTCTCTGTGGGTGCTGGAGATAAGCCCTGAAGTCTGGCTCTGTCTGCTGTGGCCCTGATCCTTCGCCTCTGTTATTTTCTCTTCCTCCCTAAGTCCTCTTCTCCCGGGGCGGGGCCTGGCTTACAGGATGCCCTGGCCACGGGGACTTGGGCTTATAGAGACCCTGGAAACCAGGACTACAGCATTCTCTGGCCAGAAGCCCAGACACACATACTTGCACACACACAAAGTTATGTTTACAATTTTTTAAAACATAGGTATAGGTTTATAGCTGTTCTATATCCTACATTACATTATAAACATTTCTTCTTGTCATTAATAGTTTAATATTTCAAAGGTCCTTACTATTATTTATTCAGTCTTTCAGTGTTATTTCCAGTTACTCTTTTTTATTTTTTTTTGAATTTTATTTTATTTTTATACAGCAGGTTCTTATTAGTTATCTATTTTATACATATTAGTGTATATATGTCAATCCCAATCTCCCAATTCATCACACTACCACCACGCCTGCCACTTTCCCCCACTTGGTATCCATACGTTTGTTCTCTACATCTGTATCTCTATTTCTGCCCTGCAAACCGGTTCATCTGTACCATTTTTCTAGGTTCCACATATATGTGTTAATATACGATATTTGTTTTTCTCTTTCTGACTTACTTCACTCTGTATGACAGTCTCTAGAACCATCCATGTCTCTACAAATGACCCAATTTCGTTGCTTTTTATGGCTGAGTAATATTCCATTGTATATATGTACCACTACTTCTTCTTTATCCATTCGTCTGTCGATCGGCATTTAGGTTGCTTACATGACCTGGCTATTGTAAACAGTGCTGCAATGAACACTGGGGTGCATGTGTCTTTTTGAATTATGGTTTTCTCTGGGTATATGCCCAGTAGTGGGATTGGTGGGTCATATGGTAATTCTATTTTAGGTTTTTAAGGAACCTCCATACTATTCTCCATAGTGGCTGTATCAATTTACATTCCCACCAACAGTGCAAGAGGGTTCCCTTTTTTCCATACCCTCTCCACCATTTCCTGTTTGTAGATTTTCTGATGATGCCCGTTCTAACTGGTGTGAGATGATACCTCACTGTAGGTTTTTTTTTTTTCTTTTGCGGTACGTGGGCCTCTCCCTGCTGTGGCCTCTCCCGTTGTGGAGCACAGGCTCCGGATGATGAGCAGGCTCAGCGGCCATGGCTCATGGGCCCAGCTGCTCTGCGGCATGTGGGATCCTCCTGGACCGGGGCATGAACCTGTGTCCCCCGCATCGGCAGGCGGACTCCCAACCACTGCGCTACCAGGGAAGCCCTGGTATCATCTTTAATATCTTTCATCAGTGTCTTATAGTTTTCTGCATACAGGTCTTTTGTCTCCCTAGGTAGGTTTATTCCTAGGTTTTTATTTTTTTTGTTACAATGGTAAATGGGAGTGTTTCCTTAATTTCTCTTTTAGATTTTTCATCATTAGTATATAGGAATGCAAGAGATTTCTGTGCATTAATTTTGTATACTGCAACTTTACCAGATTCATTGATTAGCTCTAGTAGTTTACTGGAGGCATCTTTAGGATTCTCTATGTATAGTATCATGTCATCTGCAAACAGTGACAGTTTTACTTCTTTTCCAATTTGTATTCCTTTTATTTCTTTTTCTTCTCTGATTGCTGTGGCTAGGACTTCCAAAACTATTTTGAATCATAGTGGTGAGAGTGGACCTCCTTGTCTTGTTCCTGATCTTAGAGGGAATGCTTTCAGTTTTTCACCATTGAGAATGATGTTTGCTGTGGGTTTGTTGTATATGGCCTTTATTATGTTGAGGTAGGTTCCCTCTATGCCCACTTTCTGGAGAGTTTTTATCATAAATCGGTGTTGAATTTTGTCAAAAGTTTTTTCTGCATTTATTGAGATGATCATATGGTTTTTATTCTTCAATTTGTTAATATGGTATATCACATTGCTTGATTTACGTATATTGAAGAATCCTTGCATCCCTGGGATAAATCCCACTTGATCTTGGTATATGATCCTTTTAATGTGCTATTGGACTGTTTGCTAGTATTTTGTTGAGGATTTTTGCATATATATTTATCAGTGATATTGGTCTGTAATTTTCCTTTTTTGTAGTTTCTTTGTCTGGTTTTGGTATCAGCGTGCTGGTGGCCTCATAGAATGAGTTTGGGAGTGTTCCTTCCTCTGCAATTTTTTGGAAGTGTTTGAGAAGGATAGATGTTAGCTCTTCTCTAAATGTTTGATAGAATTCACCTGTAAAGCCATCTGGTCCTGGACTTTTGTTTGTTGGAAGATTTTAAATCTCAGTTTCAATTTCATTACTTGTGATTGGTCTGTTCATATTTTCTATTTCTTCCTGGTTCAGTCTTGGAAGGTTATACCTTTCTAAGAATTTGTCCATTTCTTCCAGGTTGTCTATTTTATTGGCATAGAGTTGCTTGTAGTAGTCTCTTAGGATGCTTTGTATTTCTGCGGTGTCTGTTGTAACTTCTCCTTTTTCATTTCTAATTTTATTGATTTGAGTCCTCTCCCTCTTTTTCTTGATGAGTCTGGCTAATGGTTTATCAATTTTGTTTATCTTCTCAAAGAACCAGCTTTTAGTTTTATTGATCTTTGCTCTTGATTTCTTTGTTTCTATTTCATTTATCTCTGCTCTGATCTTTATGATTTCTTTCCGTTTGCTAACTTTGGGTTTTGTTTGTTCTTCTTTCTGTAGTTACTTTAGGTGTAAGGTTAGATAGTTTATTCGAGATTTTTCTTGTTTCTTGAGGTAGGCCTGTATAGCTATAAGCTTCCCTGTTAGAACTGCTTTTGCTGCATCCCATAAGTTTTGGATTGTCATGTTTTCATTGTCATTTGTCTCTAGGTATTTTTTGATTTCCTCTTTGATTTCTTCAGTGATCTCTTGGTTATTTAGTAATGTATTCTTTAGCCTACATGTGTTTGTGTTTTTTATGTTTTTTTCCCCTGTAATTGTAAATTGTAATTGTAAATACTAATCTCATAGTATTGTTGTCTGAAAATGATTTCAATTTTCTTAAATTTACTGAGGCTGGATTTGTGACCCAAGATGTGATCTATCCTGGAGAATGTTCCATGTGCACTTGAGAAGAAAGTGTAATCTGCTGTTTTGGGATGGAATGTCCTACAAATATCAATTAAATCTATCTGGTCTATTGTGTCATTTAAAGCTTGTGTTTCCTTATTAATTTTCTGTTTGGATGATATGTTCATTGATGTAAGTCCCCCACTATTATTGTGTTACTGTCGATTTCCTCTTTTAGAGCTTTTAGCAGTAGCCTTATGTATTGAGGTGCTCCTATGTTGGGTGCATATATATTTATAATTGTTATATCTTCTTCTTGGATTGATCCCTTGATCAATCAAGGTAGTATCCTTCCTTGTCTCTTGTAACATTCTTTATTTTAAAGTCTATTTTATCTGATGTATTGCTACTCCAGCTTTCTTTTGATTTCCATTTGCATGGAATATCTTTTTCCATCCCCTCACTTTCAATCAGTATGTGTCCCTAGGTCTGAAGTGGGTCTCTTGTAGACAGCATATAGATGGGTCTTGTTTTTGTATCCATTCAGCAAGCCTGTGTCTTTTGGTTGGAGCATTTAATCCAATCACGTTTAAGGTAATTATCGATATGTATGTTCCTATGACCATTTTCTTAATTGTTTTTTTTTTTTTTTTTTTTTGCGGTATGCAGGCCTCTCTCTGTTGTGGCCTCTCCCGTTGTGGAGCACAGGCTCCGGACACGCAGGCTCAGCAACCATGGCTCACGGGCCCAGCCGCTCTGCAGCATGTGGGATCCTCCCGGACCGGGGCACGAACCCGTGTCCCCTGCATCAGCAGGCGGACTCTCAACCACTGTGCCACCAGGGAAGCCCTGTAAAGCTTTTGATTTCTCCATCGAATCTGAATAAGATCCTTGCCGGGTAGAGTAATCTTGGTTGTAGGTTCTTCCTTTTAATCACTTTAAGTATATCATGCCACTCCCTTCTGGCTTGTAGAGTTTCTGCTGAGAAATCATCTGTTAACCTTATGGGAGTTCCCTTGTATGTTATTTGTCATTTTTCCCTTGCTGCTTTCAATAATTTTTCTTTCTCTTTAATTTTTGCCAATTTGATTACTATGTGTCTCGGCGTGTTTCTCCTTGGGTTTATCCTGTATGGGACTGTCTGCGCTTCCTGGACTGGGTGGCTATTTCCTTTCCCATGTTAGGGAAGTTTTTGACTATAATCTCTTCAAATATTTTCTCGGGTCCTTTCTCTCTCTCTTCTCCTTCTGGGACCCCGATAATGCGAATGTTGTTGCATTTAATGTTGTCCTGGAGGTCTCTTAGGCTGTCTTCATTTCTTTTCATTCTTTTTTCTTTATTCTGTTCCACAGCAGTGAATTCCACCATTCTGTCTTCCAGGTCACTTATCTGTTCTTCTGCCTCAGTTATTCTGCTATTGATTCCTTCTAGTGTATTTTTCATTTCAGTTATTGTATTGTTCATCTCTGTTTGTTTGTTCTTTAATTCTTCTAGGTCTTTGTTAAACATTTCTTGCATCTTCTTGATCTTTGCCTCCATTCTTTTTCCGAGGTCCTGGATCATCTTCACTATCATTATTCTGAATTCTTTTTTTTTTTTTTATTCTGAATTCTTTTTCTGGAAGGTTGCCTATCTCTGCTTTGTTTAGTTGTTTTTCTGGGGTTTTATCTTGTTCCTTCATCTGGTACATAGCCCTCTGCCTTTTCATCTTGTCTGTCTTTCTGTGAATGTGGTTTTTGCTCCACAGGCTGCGGGATTGTTGCTCTTCTTGCTTCTGCTGTCTGCCCTCTGGTGGATGGGGCTCTCTGAGAGGCTTGTGCAAGTTTCCTGATGGGAGGGACTGGTGGTGGGTAGAGTCAGCTGTTGCTCTGGTGGGCAGAGCTCAGTAAAACTTTAATCCACTTGACTGCTGATGGGTGGGGCTGGGTTCCCTCCCTGTTGGTTGTTTGGCCTGAGGCGACCCAACACTGGAGCCTACCGGGGCCCTTTGGTGGGGCTAATGGTGGACTCTGGGAGGGCTCATGCCAAGGAGTATTTCCCAGACTTCTGCTGCCAGTGTCCTTGTCCTCTCAGTGAGCCACAGCCACCTCCCGCCTCTGCGGGAGATCCTCTAACAGCAGCAGGTAGGTCTGGTTCAGTCTCCTATGGAGTCACTACTCCTTCCCCTGGGCCCCGACGCACACACTACTTTGTGTGTGCCCTCCAAGGGTGGAGTCTCTGTTTCCCCAAGTTCTGTCGAAGTTCTGCAATCAAATCCTGCTAGCCTTCAAAGTCTGATTCTCTAGGAATTCCTCCTCCCGTTGCCGGACCCCCAGGTTCGGAAGCCTGACGTGGGGCTCAGAACCTTCACTCCAGTGGGTAGACTTCTGTGGTCTAAGTGTTCTCCAGTTTGTGAGTCACCCACCCAGTGGTTATGGGATTTGAGTTTATAGTGATTGCGCCCCTCCTACTGTCTCACTGCTGCTTCTCCTTTGTCTTTGGATGTGGGGTATCTTTTTTGGTGAGTTCCAGTGTCTTCCTGTGGATGACTGTTCAGCAGCTAGTTGTGATTCTGGTGTTCTCGCCAGGAATGGAGACACTTGAGAGTGGGAAAAATCAAAACTTTCAGGTAAAATGTTGTAAAAAGTTAATAAACAGAAACCTCAATTACAATAGAGTTGGAGACCAGAAAGGGGAGCTCTCACACCCTACAAGGGTAGCAGAGCTCCCCAGTTACTCTTAATTAGAGGTAATCTGATAGCATAAAGCTTTGTCCACACTTGAGATTATGTCTTCAGGAAAGACCCCAGAAGGGAATGACGAAGTAAAAATCAGAGGCCCTGGCTATTGTTATCTGTCTAGAGTGGATACCTGCATCCTTATGACATTGGGATTTGAACTGCCCTCACCCCAGCCTACCCACTCCCAGCAGCTCCTAGCTTGCTGTGAGTAGGGGAGGCACCCAGATAATGCTTCTGACAGTGAGTGACTTTATTTCCTCTGGTCGAGAGTTCCCTGATTACAAACTTTTTAGTTCCTTTAAGAGACTCCTGGTTGGGCCCCAGATACAGGGAACAAAGTGCCCGAGTGAGCAGGAAGGCCGCTGGCTCACCAAATCAAGTTCCTGAAATGCTACTGGATGTGAGGAGGTTTGACAGCAAACAACAAAGTGGCTCAGGGTAATAAGTAGTGAGTGTTTTTTGAGGTTCCTGCTTTATGGTTTGCCAAGCTGTTTTCTTCTACATCTTCATAATCCTTGCAAACTAAGCTGTAAGGCAGAGGTCCTTATTCTGCCCATTTCCTAGAGGAAATGACTGAGGCTCAGAGCCACTCGGCAGTGCTTCTTCCTCTTCTTCTTTTTTTTTTTTTTAATTTATTTTTTGGCTGGGTTGGGTCTTCATCACTGTGCCAAGGCTTTCTCTAGTTGTGGCGAGCGGGTGCTACTCTTTGTTGTGGTGTGTGGGCTTCTCATTGCGGTGGCTTCTCTTGCTCCGGAGCACGGGCTCTAGGCACGCGGGCTTCAGTAGTTGTGGTGGGCAGGCTCACCGGTTGTGGCTTGCGGGCTCTAGAGCACAGGCTCAGTCGTTGTGGCGCACGGGCTTAGTTGCTCTGCAGCATGTGGGATCTTCCTGGACCAGGGAACCCGTGTCCCCTGCATTGGCAGGCGGATGCTTAACCACTGTGCCACCAGGGAAGTCCCAGCAGTGCTTCATAAAATGTAGTCTGTACATGAATCACCAGGGATCTTATTAAAACACAGATTTGGATTCAGGTGATCTGGGGAGGGGTCCTAGATTCTGGTTTCTAACAGGTGATGTCGATGCTGCTGGTCAGAGGACCTCACTTGAGTAGGGAGGTGCCGGGGAGCTCTGCTGGATTGCATATGTCCTAAGGGATTGATTAGGGACCCATGTCTATCTGACTCCAAAGCCTGCACTCTGGGTCTGCTGTTCCCACCTAGACTCCTGCAATCCAACCACTTACTTTACAAGAGGGCAGAGAGTTGGATGCTTCAGCTGGAGGGTGAGAAAGCTCTGTTCAGGGAGGGGCTGCTCTCTCCAGGCCCACCCCCCTCCTCGAGATTTAATGAGGAAAAGACGGATGGAGGGGGATTGTCTCCAGGGTAGTGAAGCACCACAGCCGGGTAGCCATCAGTGGGTCTGTTGGAAAAATTAATTTTTTAATTAAAAACATTTTTTTCTCCCCCTCTTCTTTCCCCTTGGCTTTAATGTCTCAGTCTGGAGTAATTATGATTCGCTCTGGGGAGACTGAACCTTAGAAAAATTGTTGGTGCAACTGGGGAAGAATTTATCTGATTAACTTGGGCTCAGCCTTTGAAAAAAAGCAAGAGAAGTAAAAAGAAAAGGGGAGGAGGGAAAGCACTAACTCCCCATTCTCCTTCTGGCACAAAACTTAATCACAGTGTCTGGGAGGCCAGGTGGGTACTAGCTGCTCCTTCAGGCCAGCCTATACAGAATGGGTGGGGAGAATCAGGGCTCATTTTCTTTCCCTTCCCAGGACCCGATGGTCCCCTACACCAGCCTGGCCCCCACCTGTCCTTCAAGTTTTCCCCCAGGGGCTGGGTTATGTCACTCTGACTAGCCCAGCAAGGAGACGGTCTCTTAGATTGGGTTCCTGAGAAGCAGAGTTGGAGAAGGAGATCTGAGTCTAGAGATTTATTAAATGAGTTCTTTCAAGTGATGCCCACAAGAGAGTGAGATAGGATGGGGAGGAAGCTAGGCAAGGATGAGGGGGGCCAGCTGAAGTCTGGTCTCAGCCTGATCCCAGGGGAGCCCTGGAGCTTGAATAGTGTCAGACTTGTCAGGAGACAAGGGGGCTGGGGAGTGGGCTTTTGTTCCTGGATCTGCCAGCCATTGGCTGTGGGTTGCAAACCTTCAAGCATTTCCTGATAAGGCCAGTCTTCCTTGGTGGAGGGCAATGCTCCAGAGAAGGGCAGCTGTGAGCTGTTAACAGCCAGCACTCACAGCAGCTGGGGGGCAAATGCACTGGTGAAAGGGATCTGGGTGAGGCACCAACAGCACCTATTACTGGGGGAGGTGGACTCTGGTGGGGCTGGAGAGAAATGGATGGATTCATGGTGACTTAGGAGGTAGAGTTGATGGGATTTAGTGGTTGAATGAAGGGGTGATGGAGCGTGAGATGACAAGGGGGCTTCCAGGCTACTGGTTTGGGTGACTGGGTAGCTGGGAGGGCTAGGTTCTAAGATGGGCACCCAGAAAGAGGGTAGACCTGGTGGGGGAGGAGGGTGATTTGTTATCTGGACATGGTGGACCCCCAGGTGGAGGTGTGGAGCAGGCAGCTGGGTGTGCCAGGTTAAAGAGATGTGGGTACCATGGCTGTGGAGATGGGAGAGGGTGGGTGGGCTGGTGAGGGTGGGCAGTGGGGAGAGAAGAGGCAAAGCACAGAGCCCTGGGAGCCCCCCACAGCTGGGGCTGGTGGAGGACAGGGAGCCTAAGGGCAGCTGGAGGAGGTGCAGCCAGAAGGGCAGGAGGAAAACCAGAGAGAGCAGGGTCCCTGATGTCACTTCTCCCGTCTTCTGTCTCAATCATTACCCGTCCCTTCTGCAAGTGCATCTTTGTGGAAGGAGGCAGCCTTGAGGAACCTTGCTAGATCCCCTTGAGGGTGGGAGTTGTGCCTGTCTGGATAAGTATGCGGTCCTAGCACCTATCAGACTCCCAGGCACATAGTAGGTGCTCAGTAAGCCTTTGCTGAAAAAATATAGTAGCCAGCACCCATATGGCACCTACCATGCACCAGGCACTGTATTAAACCATTATACCTCTGAGGAAGGTGCTATTATCATCCCCATTGTACAGATGAAGACTCAGAGGCACAGAGAGGTTAAGTAGCCCACTAAGGTCACACAGATGGTAAGTGGCAGAGCTGGGACATGACTCCCCGGGGTCCAGGCTACTGTGTGAATGAGTGAGATTTGAGGCCAGCTTGTTTGGGACCAGAGCACATGACTGTTCCATGTAGCACAGATACATACAGTCACATGCACATGCAGCCATGTTTGCATGCAGTACAAAGACAGCTCTTATCTGCTACAGGAAAGGATAGCCCACAGCCTTGGGGAGGGGACCCTTACAGTGCAGCCCTCTCATCACACTGGACTGGCCAAAGCCACTTCAGACATAAGTTCCTGCTGCCTTTATAGCCCTTGAGGACAGAAGGTTACTGGGCACTGGGCTACTAGGGGGCAGGTGGAAAGCCCTGGTATCAGGCAGGGCACCCTTCAATTCAGCTCTGCCATGACAGTGTGGCCTGGTAAGTCCCTGAGCCTCTTTGAGCCTCAGTTTCCTCATATGTGAAGTGGTTCTACTGTAATTATACTTCTTTCCCAAGATTTTTGTGAGAATCAGAGACGCTACATGGTGTCTGGCGCACAGAGGGTTCTCCTCTAATGGTGTCACTGTTGTATGGGACAGCCCTTATGCCCCCAATATTGTTACATTACCCACCTCTTCGCCTGGTATTGGAAAATGTAAATATTGCCCTGCAGTAAATGGGCATCTTGTGGTTTTCAACTGCCGGGCTGCCATGGATGACATGCTGCAGACATGTCATCCACGGGTCTGCCCAGCTAGCTGGTCGATGACTGCTGAGGGGGGAGGCTGGGAGCAGGGGCTGGGAAGAGAGGCTCCGGGCTGACAGTGTCCAGACTCTCTTGTACAGGGGCATCTGAGCTGGCAGTCTTTAGTCAGCCCCCACCCATGACCACCACTAGGGATACTGCAAAGGTGAGACTAAAGACTCCCTCTGGGGTCCACCATCAGCTTGGCTGCCTGAGCGCCCAGAGCCACCACATTACCCAGCTCCAGGGGGTACCATTCACATTATAGGCTATGGAGTTGGGCTCCAGGGGGTGCCATTAGTGGGAAACAACATGAATAATGCCCCCTGGAGGTGTGCAGTTGAGGCCTGAGAGCTCTTCGGGGTAGCAGTCTCACAGCTCTACAGCTACCAGGAAGACCTGAGGAAGGGGACAGCCCTCCTCCTGGATCTACCTGTTGCATGGGTACCCAAGCAAGGGCAGACAGGGTCCCAGCCCTAGTAGCCCTAGTGCTACTCCCACTACTGGCACCCAGGCCTCTAAGTAATAACCCTGAGCACACCATGCCTGAACCCCTGCCTTAACACATCTTCTATGGCTCCAGTCTGGGAGCTCTGGAGGGCAGGGCTTGGCCCTCTGTCCTCCCCTTCTCTCCTCCCAAGCACAGGGCTGGGCACATAGAAAATGGGAATCATGTTGGAGGCAAACTCAAATTAAAACATCAAAGTCTTTCATTCCTCTCTTGAAAAGACATTTAATTCTCAACTTCCTGCTGCACCCTGGGCCCTGCCTGGGTGGTGGAAACATGAGGATGGAGCAGATTGACCCTGCCCTTGAGGGGCCACAGCCTTGTCAGGGGACAAACATGTAAACAGACAGTAGGAGTCCACTGTGACCAGAGCTATGACAGGCAGCATGAAGGAAGCCATGGGAGCACAAGGATGGACAGAGGGGGCATCTGAGAAGGCTTCCTAGACAAGGTGATCCCTGAGTTGAAAACTGAAGGATGGGTAGGGGTTTGCCTGGTAGAGATGGAGGGAAAGGCATTCCAGGGACATATGCAAAAGCATGGAGGTACACAATAGCTGGGCCTCATGAAGGACCTACAGGCTTGTGTGGGCCAGATGGAAGATTGCTGGACAGACCAAGAGTCAGCAGACCTGGGTCCCAGTCCCAGCTCCGCTTCTAAGTACCTGTGTGACCAAGGACAAATCCTCCTCTTACCCCCCACTGCTTCCTCTGGGCCTCAGTTTCCTCATCTGTGTAATGGGAACTGGGCTACTTCATCCCCAAAGCCTCTCCAGCTTGGAAGCTCTTGGCCTAGCTTCCAGGAATTTGCCTGGGGACACAGGTGTTGTGACCCTCTGGGGAATGCTTTTAGGTTTGTTCTAGTTAATTCAGGCTTAACCCTCTGAGTGCCAGAAACTTTTGCTTTATTGCCAGTCTCCATGAGCAGACTGAGAATTGGGCCCACCTTCCTGGAACACCAAGGTTGGGATCTGAAACTGGACACTTACCTCCAATGGGAGTGCTCCTCTATGGCCTGCTTGGGTGGGAGGGGGAATTCTGAGCTGCAGACTGTCGTCCTTCTTCCTTCCGGCCGGCTCTCTGGCTCTCTCGGTAGGACAGCCAAGCCCTACCACGGACCTTTGCATGGACTTGCTCCTTCGTGGTCGCTGGTGTCTCCCTCTTATAAGCATCGCCAACCAATCAGCTCACACTTTCCCTCCCGTAAGCTGGAACTGACCAATCACATTCAGCCGGGTTTCTCTGTTGCTAGGTGCTGAAGGCTACCTCCCCACCACCAAAGGGCTTGGGTTTTAAAAGTACAGTCCTGGGTCTGGAGCTGATCCAGGAGGTTGGGTGCTCTGGGAAGATGGATTTAAGATTTCTTGAGCACAGTGTCCAGTGGGTTCAGCCCACCATCAGGGCTGTCGGAGCTCAGAGGAAAAAGGAGAGAGCACCCGGCCTGGGGTAATCCTGGAGAACTTCCAGCGGGGTGCCAAAGGAAGATTTTCAGGCCCAGATTTGGTGCCCTTTTCTATGAACAGTGGATCCTTCTCAGTCCCCTGACGGCAGCCTCAGCATTCTCACCCTGGCAATGTTGGGACACCTCCCTGCCCCGCTGCCAGCACTGGCACTGTCCTGGTCCCTGAGCTCTCCTCGCCCTAGGACCCTTTCCCTTTCTCTCAGACATACACCCAGGGCCCATTACCCCCAGGCCTGAGTCATGATCCAGACATGCCTCTCTGGCTCCAGAGACTAGGCATGGAGGCGGCCCAAGAAATGATACAGGAGGATTCAGAGAGAAGGGGAGGATAACCTAGGTGGGGAGCGCAGTTTAAGCAAGGGCTTTGGAGGCATGTGTGAGAACATTTGCACGTATACCTGCCCATATACACATATGTGTGCATGTGCTGGTGTTTCCATGCACAAGTCTTGGACACACGTGTGCATGTGTGTAAAAAGCCGAGAAAGGACATTGGGGCCTCCTTGTCTTGGACTTGTGGATTTTCTCACACCCCTGTGGTCTCCCCATCAGAAGCCTGGCTTCTAGCTCCCTGGGGGCCCAGGCCCCTGAACCTTGTCCCCATTCAGTCCCCACCCCATCCAATGTAGCAATTTCTCTATGAAAAATACTGATGAGACTAGTGGACGGTGGAGCCAACATCACCTCCAAATGGAGAAAATCCAATCCAATCCATCATTCCTTCCCACTACCAGGGCTGCTGGCAGCCCTCCTGCCACCCAGTTTGACCTCTTCTGGGCCCTGGGGCCCTGCTCTGGCACCTCAATCAAAAGGGCCCACTGAGGATGGTGGGGTGAATAAGATCTGTGCCTCCTTTGCCCCAGGCTCCTGAGCCTTGCTCCTCAGAGCAGCCTAGTGTCCTCGTCTGTGCTCAGGGCAGTTCCATCTGGGTGGAGCCTTGGTCTCCTCCCCTAGAAGAGCCTGCCTGGGCTCCCTAGGCTACCACGAGGGGTCAGCTCACCGCCCTGGGGAGCAGAAGGGGGCCTCGGCTGGGGTCAGGGCCCGGCCTCACCAAGGACTCTTTTCCCTCTGAGCCTCAGTTTCTACAGCTGTAAAAAGGGGACCATGATCCCCAAGGCTCGGATGAAGGGGGCTGGGCAGGGGTTCTGTGAACTGCTGGGCCACCCTGTGCTGGTCTCCCCTGAAGCCTCGGTCAGTGGGAGCATCGAAGTGCATGAGCCAGAGATGGCAAATGTTTGGCCCTTAGGGTACTTTAAAAAATTGAATTAGTGGCCAATATTTAAAAAATGGGCAGTTTCCACGGGAAGTCTGGCTTTTGGCTTCTCTTGAAAAATCAGCAGGCCCACATAGGGTAGTTGGGTTTTTTAGGCAGAGTCTGCATTTCCCTGGCCCTTCCTCAGCAGGTCCGTTTCTGGTTACCTGCCTGACCCTGGTGGTAGTGACCCCTGACCCTTTCAGAAAATGTTGGCATTTCAGAAGGGGTCTTCTGCGGTGGCCCCGAGAAATGAGGGGCCTCTATTCTGGTGGGGGAGGAGGGCACGTCTGCCTCCTGGATCTCACGGTGCACAACCCCCTCTGTTCCCCACCCCTCAGTCTCAGCAGTGCCTGATGGCCTGTCAGGTGGGGAGCAAGGAAGGAGTCGAGCCTTGGAAGTGACTACTTTTCCTCCTTCATCATCTTGACCATTGCCCACATGGGGTATCCTTCCAAGACGAGGGAGCCAGCTGGGCAGGTTCTCCCAGAGCAGGTGTAAACGAGGCTAGACATTCCTTTCCCCTCTGATTCCTCAGTGAAGCTCACCTGTTCTAAGGCAAAAGTTTGTGCTGTAGTCAGCTCTGTGGGATCAAACATTTGGGGCAGGGCTAGGAGAGCCACTCTCATCAGACTGGAAAAGGGGCAATCTGGTGTTCCTGATTCACCCCTCCCCAGGTCTGTGACTTTGGGAAAATAACCTCTCTAAGCCTCAGTTTTCTCATCTGTAAAATACCTACTTGCATGTGTTGTCATAGGATCAAATGGGGTCAAGTGTAAGAGAACTGCCTGGCACAGGTCAGGCACACGGTAGGTATTTAATAAGTGTCTGCTGAAAGGAGGACTTGAGGGTTCTCAGGCCCAGCAGTGGAGCCTGCAGAGTTGCTCTGTAATAGAGACTGAGTAACAGGGTACTGGCTGGCTGGGGCTGAACGTGATGACAAGAGTAAGGGGCCTCTGCCTTGAGACCTTGCCCCTTCCAAGCTGGGTTAACTGGGAGAAGGTGGGAGGGGGGAGCAAAGGGTAGCAAGTCCTTCTCTTTCCCCACTCCCCACCCTTGTGGTGGGGACACAGCTCTTTCCGCAGCATCTGGGCCCCTTCCTTAAATGGGGAGGGCCCCTGCCTTCTTCAGGCAGAAGAAGAATTACTAGAATCTGGCTGCCTGATTTTCCACTAAGATGGGGAGTCTTGGGGCCCAAAGAAGCGGGTATGGAGGGGGAAGATGGCTCTATAATCAACTGGTCCTGGAGTCACTTCATGGGGTTTCCCCATCAGGACTTGTGAATGGTGGTTGGGGGACTGAGGGAGACCCTCTCAGATCCTTACCCAGTCTTAACTTGAAAGCACAGGTAGGACAAGGATATTCCAGGTCTCTCAAGGGGGAACTTTGGACAGAGAGGATCTGAGCAGCCTCTGAAAGGAAGGCCCTCCTCCTCCTTCCCCTAAAGGTTGCCATCTGGCCATCTTCTGCACGCAGCAATGGAGACCACTGCTTTCCCCCCGGGTGTGCTTTCTGGAGCCACAAGCTGGAGGTACGCATCTGGGTGTGGCTGCTATCCCAGAAGAGGGGTCTACCCAGGGGAAATGAGGATTGTGGTGGTGATGATGGCAGCCGATGGCATTTACGAGCACCTGGGCTAAACACCTCGTGCTGCACTCGTCTCAATTTCAGGGCTACAGACCAGCCTACCTCATTGAGGCACGTCCTTTACATGAAAATTCAAATGGAAACAGAGCCATGCACAGGGAGGAGGGAGAGGTGCATCAATTCATTGACTTCACAAAAGGATTGTCCTTGGTGGTGGTGGTGATGAATCAGAAATAGCTCCCCACACGTGCTTAGGGTAATAGTCCATGTCCAAAATGTTGATGTACCTTCCTGGTTTTTAAGAACGTGTTCAGAGAACCAAGTCAGCTGCTTTGAGGTCTCCAGACTCCCTGATTACAGGCAGGAGAGATATTTCAGGACCCTGGAGAGTGCCCCAAACTCCCCAGAGGTGCGTGGAATGCGGAGTTGGGCTTTTCAGAACTGGCTCATCCTGGGAAATCATCATATGGGTGGGACCTGGGGATTAGAGCCCTGGGAACATGACTTGCCTAAGTCATTCAGTGGGTCGGTGGCCTCAGGTTTCCCCGCAGCCTGACTGCCTGTGGATGTGTCTTCTGGAACGGAGGCAAAAGCAGGAACAGCCCAGGTAGCTTCTCTATGCTGAGTCTGCAAAGACACAGGTGTCTCACTTTCTTCACTCTAAAAAGTGTGTGCAAATAAGAGTGCTGTGAGTCGAATCCTACCCCCAACACCATCCTGGTTGCTGTGGGTTTGGGGGCAGTACTTCGCCCTTCTGATAGGCAGCATGGTAGATGGTTATAGTTACGGCCTCTGCAATGTCACTGCCTGAAACTGAATCTCGGCTCTGTCTCTCCCAGGCTGTGTGAAGTTGGGGGCATTAGTTAACTTCTCTATGCTTCAGTTTCCTCATCTGTGAAATGGGGATGATAAAGCACCTACTTCAAAGGGTGCTATAGAATGAAACATAATATATAAAGTACTTAAAGCAGTGCTTGGCATGTAGTTAGTGCGGCAAAATGTTATTATTATTTTTTAACCTCAAGCATGTCTGCCCCAGCTCTGGTGCATGGCCAGGTTCTTCCCAGTTTTGCTTCCAGCATCAGATTGGGAAGAGGCAGACATTTCCTGGGCTTGTAAACTGTTGGAGGACCTGAGGAAGCATTGGTTTGGAAACTGGGTGGCCCCACTGCCCTGGGCCAGGGGCTCTGGAACCCAGAGGAGAGGCTGGCACCAGCTCCCTCCCTGATGCTTCTTCACATGGTTCTAAGCATGGTCTTGACAAACCAGAAAGGTCTAGGCTCAAATCTTGGCTCCAAGGCTTATAGGCAATGACCTTGGGCAAGTCATTATTAGCCTCTTGGAGCTTCAACTGTGTATGGGCATAACAATACCCTTGACATGGTTGTTTGGAGAATGAGTTGAGAAAATGTAGGCAAAGGCCAAGCACACGTGCTCTAAGGGCTGTGTACTGGTGGCTGTCACATGACTGTCTTCATAATGTCTCTGTCTCATTTTGGGTCTCTTCCACTTTCCTCTCTCTCCCAGTGGATGAAGTTCTCATCCTTTCTCCTTGACTGCCTCACTTGGTCCAATACAAAAGACTTGGGGACCTTTGGAGTCGGCCCATCCAGGCCCAAACCTCAGAGAGAGAGGTTTTTAAAAAGATAAGAGTGGGGCTTCCCTGGTGGCTCAGTGGTTGAGAATCCGCCTGCTGATGCAGGGGACACGGGTTCATGCCCCGGTCTGGGAGGATCCCACACGCCGCGCAGAGCGGCTGGGCCCGTGAGCCATGGCCGCTAAGCCTGCGCGTCCAGAGCCTGTGCTCCGCAACGGGAGAGGCCACAAAAAAAAAAAAAAAAGATAAGAGTGGATTCTGGCCTCTAGTGGTCCATTTCCTGTGGCCTTACCCCTTCTCTATGCTTTGTCTTAGCATTAATGCTCTGGGTTCCTAGACAACTCCTTTGTCCCATAGCCCTGGACAGCCCCCCTCTCCACCCACAGCTCTGCCCCATTCCAGTGGCAAGTGGTGAAACATTTATCTTCTTAGCAGCTCAGATTCGACCAGCATGAACTGGGCCCATTCTTGGCCTTATCACAGGAGTTATCTCATTTAAAATGAGCATTTAATTAGCATCTACTTTATGTCCAGCAATGTAGGAAGCACTTTACACACCTTTTCTTATTTAATCATCCAGTAGCCTCTGGAGGTAGCTATTATTACTAATTTTATTTTATAGGAGAGGAAACAGGTCGGGAGGGGTTGAATGATGCTTGGGTCACAGGCAGGGGGCCTTGGAGCAGCAGGGAGGAAGATTGTGAAGCACTCAGCACAGTGCCCAGTACGCAGAAGGTGCTCAGTAAAAGGGGACAGCCTTGTCCACCCTGGGTTCCCGCTCAGGGACCTCTAACTGGGATGACTTCTCTTCAGACCCTCTCTCCCACCCTTGTTCCAGCTCTTCTAATGGCCAGACCGCATTAATCTGCATTTGGGCCTGGCACAGTGGTAGAATTTCAGGCAGTGTGAGAGTTGGGTGTGTGGGGAGGGGGACACAGAGAATGGCCACTGGTTCCGGTCACGGCTAAGGCCCCTTCTTGCTTGCTGCCGTGGCCACTTCCAAGCAGGACTCCAGGGTCCAGGCTGCAGAGTCGCCAGGGAGTGATGTCTGGTTTTCATGAGCTTCTCAGTAGTTGATTATTTATTCTGCCTGGGAACTTGAACACAGCCCCAGCCCCTCAGGCCTCCCCTGCAGCCTCTTTGGGTTTGGGGTGCGAGGGGAAGTGGGCTGAGACCTCAGGGGCTTCATGTTCCCTTCTGCCACTGTTACAGGGCCTGGCCTTGACCATGACCTCCCTGAGATGCACACCTGGGCTGCAGAGGAGATCTGACTTCTCAAAGTGGCTCTGCTGTGGGCAACTCACCATCTGGCCCAGGGCAGGTCTTTGTTCGTTTTTGGGTTTCAGTGTCCTCATCTGTAAAATGACAGGAGAGAGGGCTTCCCTGGTGGCGCAGTGGTTGAGAGTCCGCCTGCCGATGCAGGGGACACGGGTTCGTGCCCCGATCCGGGAAGGTCCCACATGCTGCAGAGCGGCTGTGCCCGTGAGCCATGGCCGCTGAGCCTGCGCGTCCGGAGCCTGTGCTCCGCAACGGGAGAGGCCGCAACAGTGAGAGGCCCGCGTACCGCAAAAATAAAATAAAATAAAATAAAATGAGAGGGGAGGACTGACTGTTCCCTGAAGGCTCTCCCAGCCCTGTCATGCAGCGGAGTAAATACCACGGAGCACCCCTCTCCTCCCCTCTGCCTGCCCCATCAGAGGGTAGGTAGTGGAGGGTGGGCACAGAGGACCTGGGGCAGATAGGATGCTGGGAATGAAGCAGATGGAGGAGTCTCAGTGGTTCCTAGCTCGCTGGCTTGAGCAGTTGGTTGACAGGGGTATTGTTTAATGAGATAGGGAAGAAAAAGAGGCAAGGGTGACTTTGAGGAGGGATGATGAGTTCAGTTTGCATCCATTGAGTCTGAGGTGCTCAAGAGATGGGCCTAAGCAGCAAGCATGGAGGTGAACTTGGATTTGAACCAGGGATGTCTATGTCAAAGGTCACGTTCTTTCTAGCACATCACCCCATGCAGAGTGTGCAGTGCACACAGTTGAGCTACTGAGGGTCAAGGAGGGGTTGCAAAGGGCTCATACTCAGGGGCAGGGCCAGCACCCAATAATAGTAGCAGTGAGGAAAATAGAAGCCTTAATCAGAGAGGGCTTCTTGGAGGAGGCCATGGAATGTTGTGTTCTGTAGATACCAAGAGAGGATGAGGTCTGAAGGGGTCCTTGAAGGCCATGCTCAGAAAGATTATGTGACTTTCCCAAGGTCACACAGCTAATAACGGGCAGAGCAGGACTGCAACCAGGTCTGCCCCATTACAGTCTCTGTTCTCAGCCCCATAGGATGATGCCCTCAGGGCATGAGGCCCAGTGGGGGAAGAAGGAAAGGCCAGGAAGAGGGTGTGATGGAATTAGTCTCTTCAATTCAGACCAAGTTTCCCCATCTGCATGTGATTAAATTCCAAATCAACAGAGACAGCAGGGCTTTGACCGGTGAAGTCTCAGAACACAAGAGCTGAGATTGTCCTAGTTTTAAGACAGATTTGACTCTAGGTACAGGGTTGCCCTTGAATATAGGTGGCCTGGGCAATTACTTAGCACTTGTGAACTGATGTGCACCCAGAATCTCCCTTTCCCCCCAAACTGGTCTGTCACCTCTCCCGAGAGTTCATTTGCCAGCCCTGACTTTGGAACAGACAGTTGCCTACTGGTCTCCTCCCAGGAGGGAGCACATCTTTGGCTCCTCCCAACTTGCCCAGAAGGGGCTTACCAGACATTTTCTCCTGGCCAGAAGGGGCAGAGGTCCCGGAGGAAACCCTTCCTTCCTGCTTTGCAGAAGGCCCTTCCGCCATGCGAGGGACTGGCTCGCCTGACAGAAGGGCAGGGAGCCGCTGGGCACACCAAGCTGCAGCGGAGGCAGCAGTGGCGAATGCTAGCAGCTCACAGGGAGTATGCAGTGTCAAATGGGCTGCGTTACTCTCTGTGCAAATTAAAAATGAAAATCAAACACTCAAACTGATTTCCTTCCCGTCTGTTTCGTCTGTTTGCTCTGCTGTGCCAGTCGGATCCAGTCCGCCCAGCCCAGGACATCCCAACTTCGCGCTAGGGCTGGGCAGCTCAGGCTGCTGCCAAGGTCTCTGCAGGCCTGGGGAACTGCAGGCACCTCATTCCAGCCTTGGGAAATCGAGTAAGGGTCAATCCAGCCACGTCTCTGAGCCTGAGACCTAGTGCTGGGCTTGGGAAGGGAGGCAGGTGGGAAGAGAACATTAGTGTGGTCCAAAGGAAACACCCACACTGGTCTGAGAGGGAGAACCCTAGGGAATACTCCCAGGGCCATCATTAACTGACACTATGAGCCTGGGTAAGTCTTGTCTCTTCTCTGATCTCCTTTTCCCCGTCTGTGGAATGGGGAGAGAGAGGCAGATGGAATAAGTCCCTCCTGGTCTAGTGCTGGCCTACAGGCTGGACCAGCCTTCCCTGGGGACTGACTCCACCTCCGTCTCCCTGCTTCAGCCAGCCAGGGTCCCTGGCCTCTTCCCTCCCTAGCCAGCCCCTGACCTGCCACTTATCAGCTGTGCAGCCATGGACAAGTCACTTTATATCTCTGAGCCTCAATTTCCTTGTGGGTGAAATGGGGATGTTAATACCAGCGTATTTAGGAAGATTAGCATGCAAGAGGTTTATTGGGGTCAAGCCCCCTGGCGGGGAGGGAGTGAGGGAAGCAGGATGGGGCAGAGGGGGAAGCTGGGTTGCGATGCATTCACAGTACAGAGCCATGGGAATCTCTGGACCTGAGCTCTCTTTGTGGGGTTGTCCTGAATTGGGACAAGAGGGTTGGGCCATTATCCCCTGTCTTGACCAGTCGTTGGATGCAGCTGTCCATGGAGGGGCAAGGCCCTGGGCAGGGAGCCTCTCTCTTCAGCTGAGAGGCAGGTGCTCATCTGTGGCCAGCCAGCCTCAACTGTCCCAGCAGCAGGGAGAAGTGCTTCAGCCTGAAGGGGGTCTGTGCCCCCTGCACATGGCAGACGATCGAGGGAGGTCGGTGTGAGGGTTCCCTGGAACGAAGTCATGAAGCCTGGAGGGGTCAGCTCACAGTAGACTCTGTTGAAAGGCCTTGGGGGCCCCTCCTTTCCTCACCTCCACACCCAGACACTCGCCAAGTACTGCTCCCTCAATTCTTAAGTATCTACCCTCCACCCCACCCCATCTCCTTGCCTGGAGGACCCCAATAGCCTCCTCTCCAGCTCTGACCTCCAGTTTTAGCCCCTCCATCCATCTTCCCCACAGGAGCCGGAGGAAGTGTCCACAAGTTCGCATCTGATCGTCTGCCTCCCCCAAAAATCCTTCAAAGTTCAATTATCCTCCCATGGCATTCAAGGACCTTGGTGACTTGGCCCTGTTGCCCTGCCACCTCCCCCCAGTGTACCCCACTTGCTATCCTGCCCCTCCCTCGACAGTGTGGGTGCTTCCTTATTTTTCTGTCTGTTCTCATGCAGTCCTCCCTCCCTCCCTCTCTCCTTATTTTCCTCCCTCCCTCCTTCCCTGGCTTCCCTCTTTCATTCAAACACCATCCAAGTGGCCAGCACATACTCCCTAATTTCCTGCAGTAGCCAGGCCTGGACTGCTGGGGGCTGAGGATGCAGAGGTGACTCCTGCTTGCACTTCCCCCACCCCCAGGCGCCCTTCCAACGCCCAGTGAATTCCTATGCACCATTCCAGGGCAGCGGATCCACAGACTTTTGGGGAGAGCCAGATCCGGTTGACACCAGCCCAGGTAAGTGCAGGAGGCCGCTCCTCTCCTCTGAGGCTCAGGGACATGCCCCATGGGCTCCCCACTCAGTTCTGTGATCCTGCCAGCCAGCCCAACACAGTGCCCACTCCAGACCTGGCCTTCCTCTGTGGATGTGGCTGTCCTGGTGCCTGTCTGCTCACAGCCTGTGAATTCCCTGAGGACAGGGCCCCACAGAGCCCGGCACAGAGCACGTCCTCTGTGAGTGGGAGCTGAAGTGTAGGTTTATCCCCTGAGCTGTGCACACTCCCAGGTCCCTAAACTGCCCTCTGCCCCACTGGCCTCTCACACTGCAATTCCAACCCCAGCTCTCAGTAGTAGGCAGGGTCACCGCTCTGCCCAGATCTCCAATAGCCACCACTCCTGCTGCCCCTGGCACCGTCCTTTCCTGACACCCCGTCATGTGACTGTGCTGGACTGCAGGTCCCCCATGTCCATCCTGGCCTTAACTCTGTGCCTCAGTTTCTTTATCTGTAAAATGAGGATAATCCTTGTTCCTACTTCTCCAGGCTGTAGCATGCCTTCGCTGAGAAGGCACACGGGATAGTCTTCTGGACAGCAAAGTACTTCCCCACTTATAGGTAGGTGTGATTATTGTAGAAAAAGCTGATGTGACAGAACAGTGGATTGACCTGGCTTGGTCCCTGCTGACCTGGGGACGGTTCCTGCAGGGCCATCCCAGCATCCTTAGGATGGGCCCTTAAAAAGATAAGGCCAACTCAGAAGCAGCTATTACAACTCAGAGAAGAGAGCCTCCCACAGGGCAGAGGGCAGTGCTGCCCAGGAAGGGAGCAAGTTCTGAAGCAGCCCCCCTCCGGCTGCTGTCTGGACGCACAAGGGAGCACTGGGGGAGGGGAGGTGGCACTCCACAGAGTCCCCATTCCCTGAACTCCCCCCAGGTGGCTGGGATGAAGCAAGGCAGGAGGGCTTGTTGTGATGACCAGGGCCAGCCTCTTGTCTCTGGAGCCTCACTTTCCCATCTATACCTGGGACCCACAAGCCAGTCTCTGTCCAGTGGCACTCATGAGGGTGATGCAGTCCTATTGGAAGGTATGTGGTGTCCTTAAGGAGGGGCAGCTGGCTACGGTCTGCCAGGAGTAGGTTTTAGAATGTTCGCTGGTGTGTCTGTTTCCCCCAGTGCTGTTGACTTCAAGGTCCCAGGAAGATGCTTGACAAGGGAGCAGCGCCCCTGATGGAGTAGATGGAGGTTATACCAAGAATTCACTTCTTCATCCTCTCTCCTGCCCAGGGAGACAGGAGGAGCAAAGAATGACACCCTTTTACAGATGGGAAAACCAAAGGCCCAAAGAATCCAATTCAGCTCTTACAGGCCAACAGACATCTGATGGGGGAGAAGTGGGTGAGGGCATGGGCCATGCTGGGGGTGGAGGGGAGGAGGAAAGCCCCTTAGAGTGCTTCATTTGGGAAGGACTGGGGAGGGTGAGCTCAGGGGGAGAGGTGGGATGGGAAGGTACTAGGTCAGCCCCAGGCCCCAAGCAGCCCCCACCCCCGTCCCCACTGCGGGGCTCTAGGCCCTGGAATCTGGCTCAGGTGGGGTCATTTTGACGGTTGTGACTTCTCCATTCCCTTGCTATGGGCTATAGCCCGAGATCAACCAGAGATGGCAGAGGGAATCGGTCTTAATCTCTGCCTTACAGTTAAATGAGGGACAGAGAGGGGCGGGGGCTGCCGAGAGTCACTCCGTTGGAGTCTCAGTGAAGGTGAACCAAGGTCTCCTGCTCCCCCCACCATGCTGCCAGCTCAGCTACCAAGAGCCTACAGCATGCCCCACCTTGTGCTAGGGCCGGGGCATCAGAAGAAGGGGGTAGAAGTGGTCCCTGGGTACAAAGGTGCTGGGTGGTGGTCTGGGAAGCAGTTGGAGGAACAGTGGGACACTGTCCTCTGCTTCAAACTTCCAGGGCCAGCCCAGAGCCATCAGGCTAAACCTTCAACTCCTTGCAGGGCCCACCAGAACCTGTTGTCCTGGCCCCATGAAGCCCCATCTCCAATTCCCTCTCCTTATGCTCTGGCCACATGGGCTTTCTCTCCTTCCTCTCACCACAGGGCCTTTGCACGTGCTAGTCCCTCTCTCTGGAGCTCATTACTTCTCTAAGTTAATGTCTACCCAACCTTCTGGTGCTAGGTCAAATGTCACATCCTGCAGGATGCCTTTCCTGACTCCCAAAACCAGCCTGGGCCTCAACCTAACAGCCCCATAGATCTTCATGGCACTTGTCCTAGTTGTAATTTTACATTTCTTTGCAATGTAAAGAGTTCTGTCTGTTTGAGCTCTGTCTGTTTCTTTCTCCAGACTCTAAGTCCTCTGATGTGTATTTGCCACACCTGGCACAGAGGCTGGCATGGAGCAGTCCCTCAACAAATGTTCATGGAAAGAATGAAGAACAGTGGCTCTCACTTCAAATCCTGGAACCGCACACGAAACTTTGGTTTTCTCTTCTCTGAAATGAGAATGATAACACCAGGATTAGTGTAAAGATGAACCGATGTATGAAAACTCCTGACACATAGTAGGTTAAGAGTGAAGAGGAGGAGGGAGATGGGAGTGGGCGGGGGTACTTGAGGAAAGCTGCTTAGGGATGCAAGGACTTGAGAGGCGGATGGGTGTGTGGAAGCCAAGAGGCCGCAGAACAGGTGGGAAAAGACTTGGAGGTGGGGAGATGGTATGAGAGACAGTACAGAGACAGCCTGCCTGGATGGGCTATTTCTCTGAACGCCTTAGTGACCCTATTTATTTTTCAGCCTGATCCAGGAAGCCAGGGATTGGCTGAGAAGGCAGGCAGGAAATGCCCACTGCCTCCTGGGACTCCACGTGGGCCACTTAGCCCCCGGCTGGACTTGGCTTAGTGACTGGGTCTGGGACATTGCCAAGGTCTCCCCCACTGCCTGCAGACCTGGCTGAAAACAGCAGAGGAGCCCTGAGCAGACATCAGCAGAGGCACTGACTCAGCCCTTGTGGCAGGAAGCAGCTAGTTCCCAGCTTCTCGTGAAGGAGCTCCTTCCTGGAGCTGCCCACGGCGGGCTGGCCCCTGGCCTCTGCTGCTCTGGCAGTGGAGAGTGATTCCTCCAAGCGGGTCTGTTCATATTTATACCTTGCCTCTCTGTAAAGCCTGTTGGGAGGCAGAGGTGGTAACAGTTCCTGGTCACTAGCACAATGGCAGGACATAAGGGGGTCCCAAAGAATCTTCTGTACCTGCCTGCCTCTGTGCAGAGTTCCTGGATAGAGGGACATGGCCTGGGCCTGCTGAGGGAAAATAAATGACTTAGATTTATGTTCATTGCCCCTGTGGGGCACACCAGCATGTCTCCATACTTAGGGAAGAAGCTGAGGCTCAGAGAGGGTGCGCTGCCTATCTGAGGTTGCACAGCAAAACTGGGGGCATAAATTCCCAAGCACAAACACAAAGGCTGTGTGGCTCCCAGAACAGGAGAGTGGGAGAAATGGATGGGGTCATAGACTGCTGCTTTGCTTGGATATCAGGGACTCTGGGGAAAGGCTGTTTGTCTCTGTTTGGCTTCCCTAGGGCCCACCTAGAAGCCCTGGGAAGACTCCCCAGGAGGTGCTTTGAACCAGAGCAGGCAACAGCCGCGAGCTCATTTCCCTTGAGGCCCCCAGGAAGTCTGGCAGGAAGGCAGGAGGAAAATGGCCAGGGAAGAAGGGAAAAGGGAGAGAGTAAGGGCCTTTGGGATGGTCCACAGAGCCAAGGCCAGGTGTGCGGAAGGAAAAGAACATTTGCTGAATACCTCCTGCGTGCTGGGTCACTCTTGTGTGTGAATTCTCATGAATTCTTCGCCAACCTCCTTTGTGGCTGAGTATTTTGATTCCCATTGTACAGAAGAGGACAGTGAAGCTGGAGTTGGCACTGGGTATGGCCTGACAACAAAGGCTTGGGTCTTTTCAGGGCACCTTGGTTGGTGGGTGCTAAAGTCTGACCCTTCTGGGACTCACAGCACCACTACAGCGAGGCCTGGGCTTCTCCCACTTCCAGCTCTGGTCAGCAGGGGGAGGCTGTGCTGCGCCTGGCTGGAGATATTGGGGGAAGTTGGGACTGGGTGGAGTGAAGAGGAGAGAAGAGGAGAGGAGAGGAGAGAAGACAGGAGAGGAGAGGAGGCCTCTTTCAAAAGCTCCTGGATTTGGGGAGCCCTTAGCAATGCCTCTGTGATGGCTGGAGGATGGGGAGGCCTCTGCGTAGATTAACTAAGTGGCATCCCCACTGCTGCCCCAGAACAAAGTTGAAACTCCTCAATTCAAGGCTCTTACAGCTTCTCCTCCCCACAAATACACGCATTTTCCCTGTTTCCCGCTTCCAGGTCTTTGTATATCCTCTTCTCTTATCATGGGATGCCCTTTCTGCCCAGTCAATTCCTACTCATCCTTCAATATCTAGCTTCAGTGTCAACTCCTCCAGGAGCTTTCCTGGACGTCCTCCACCCCCACCCGCCGCGAAGTTCCGTCATACCTCCTGCTCTCTCATTTTTGGAGGAATCTACCACCAAATCAGAGCCCCAGAGACGATGGAAGCCAATGGCCTTCCAAGGAAGTGTAAACTGAGGCCAGAGAGAGGCAGGCATTTGCCCAAGGTCACACAGCAAGAGCGGGAGGCCATCCTGTGAGCCCTGTCCTCTTAGCATGACAGGTGTCCTCACCCGGTGCTCAGATCCGGACAGCTGCTTCCCTGATCCCTCCTCTCCCCGCCCCGCAGTGCTGGGCGCCCAGCCTGCACTGCCTCACACCTCCAGCCTGCCCCTAGGCTTAGCCGCCAACAAGCACGGAGCGCCCCCTGGATGGCGTGGTCAGGCCCGACCGCCCTCTCCTTGACTCACCTCCAGCCCGGGAGGGCTGGGCTCAACCGCGGCGGACAGGGCGCCGCCCGCACCGCCCCGGCTGCGCCACCGCCCCGGACTGTGCCGGCGCAGGAGGCCGCCCTCCTCGGCGCCCCCAGGTGGGGCAGGTCGAGCCCGGTGCGCTATCCCTTTAAGCCCGGGCGAGATGGGAGCTGTCAGCGACAGCCGAGGCTAGCGCGGAACGTAGCCGCCCGCCAGGCCGCAGCGAGGAGCGAGGAGCAAGCGGAGAGCCGAGGGGGCGGTGGGGCCCGGGCTCGGCGGGTCCCCTCGCCGCCCACAGTGCGTCCGCACCTCGGGCCCGGCGAGTGGCGGGCGGCACCCCATGTAATGCGGAGAATGTGAGGGCAGCGCAGGGCGGTGGGGAGGAGGCGCGGGAGAGGGCGTCGGCAAGATAGAGAGGCAGCCGGAGAGACTGAGGACAGGGATCGGGGCGGCTGCAGGTGGGAGAAAGGAGAGAAGATAAAAGGATAGGCAGTGACAGAAAAGGGGGAAAGAAAGGAGCGGGAGAGCACGCGGCTGCAGGCGGCGGAGCAGGCGAGGAGGAGGGAGCCAGCGCCTCTGGGTGGGAGCGCCGGAAGCCGGAGTCGGGCTCCCCGGCCGGGGGTCAGGCTTAGAGCACGGCCGCGGCCCGGCAGGGCAGGGTGAAGGAGCAGGGACGCCCGAGGGGGCCCCTCTGGGAGCACCGGAGGACCTAAGGCGGGGCCAGCCCGGTAGGACCGCAGGGCCACTCCTCAGGCCCCGCTCCGGGGGCTCCGGCAGGCCGGGGCCAGGGGCCTTTGTGAGCGCCCCAGGAGGGCGAGAGTCGGGAGTGCGGAGTCGGGTGTGCGGTGGCGGGGGGGTGTGCGCGTCCGGGTGTGCGCGTGTGTGCGCGAGTGTGAGCGCCCAGGAGGGTGGGAGCGCGCGTTAGGGATTCTGCTGGCATCGCAGAGTGGAGAGCAGGAGGCAGGAGCGGGGCGCGCGGGGGAGCGCGGGGCCCTCCCGTGCACACGCACACACACCGCGCGCGCTCACACACACATACACATACACACACACGCGCACACGCCCTCCCTGCCTCGCTCGTTGCCGCGGCCACCATCTCAGAGCCGAGCCCTGCGGAGCGGGAACCCAAGCCGGAGCGGGAACAGGAGGGAAACGGAGCCGGGGAATGCGGCCCCGGAGAGGAGCTGCGCGCAGACTGCGCGCCCGGAACGGTGAGTGTGGCCGGGCCGAGAGACCGCGGCGGGGCGGGGGCCGCGGGGGCGCAGGCCAGGGAGCCCGGGTGTCTCTGCCTGCCGGCAGCGCCGCGTGCGCGGCCTCTGATTGGGCGGGAGCCTCAGGGGCCGCGGGTTGGGGGTGGGGTGTTGGGTGCGCGCCCGTTGTGGGAGGGTGCACGCGCGGAGCTGCAGGGGGGCGCGCTCGGCACCCCTGTTCGTGACCGCGCTCTCGCCCGCTGGGCGGCCCCGCCTAACCCTCGCGTGTCGCGGGAACCCCGGCGACTTGGAGCAACTTTGCGTGTAGGGGGAGAGGATGGAGGCTCTTTAGTGGTGGAACTCCGGCCTTCCTTTCTCGAGGAGAGAGGGAGGAATGGGGCGGGGGCGCGGGTTGTGCCGCCCGGCGGGCCAATGGGTGCATCTCCACCACCCCATCAGCGCAGCCGCCGGCTCTCTGGGACACCCGTCCAGCCCCACGGCGCCGCTCTAGAGCCGCTCCGGGCGCTGGACCCCTGGACCCCTCCAGGGTCAGGCACAGCCACAGCTTCCAGGTCCCAGGGCCGCGAGGTCATCTTTGCAGCCAGGCTGAGGACACGGGTTTGAGGTGGGGAGAGTTGGGAGACGTTCCCGTGTGTGTGTGTGTGTGTGTGTGTGTGTGTGTGTGTGTGTGTGTGTGTGTGTCCCTGCTCCTTCTGCTCCGTGGGACAGGCGGCTGGAAGAAGGGAACTGCCGGCAAAGTGCATCCCATCAGCCCTGGCCCGCAGGAGCTCCCAAGAGGCTAGGGAGTGGAAGGGGAACCTCTAGGGCTCCAGCATAGTGCCACCCCCGCCCCCTATCCCTGCTTTGCTTGGAGCCATGATCCTGCGTGCCTCACTCAGTGTGATGAGATTGTGCTGTACCCCGGTCCCCACCTCCATCTTCTTGCATCTCCTCCCGCATTCCTGTCCACTGCTGACTGCTTCAGGAAACTTCCTAGCTACCCCCCACCACCCCGCCATGCCAGCCCTGCCCCTGCAGAAGCTAGGATGGGGAGATGTGGTCCAGGATGGTGCCCCGAGAGGGAGGGAGGCCAGTGTCCCCAGGAGTGAGAGGCCCAAGAAAGGGTCAGTATTCAGGCCCCCTGCAGGCCCCTCCGCATTACCAAATCCTCCCTGCTTCCAGGCAGGTTCTTCCTCCTCTAGGAAGCCTTCTCTGATTGCTCCCAATCCTTCCTTTTGGCTTGGGATTCCGGGCTGGAGCAGCTGAGTTCCCCAGCAGCCCTTGTCCATGTGCCCTCCTTCCTGGGACTCAGCGTATGAGCCCGTGGGGTCAGAAGTCTTGTTCTCAACCTAGATGCTGGGTGAAGGATCGTGATGTTGGGCCAGTCAGTATCTACCTGGGTCTCTGGGGTATGGTAATATCTTATTTGACCAGTTTTCAGGCTTAGACCTCACTTCTACTTCCACTCCCCTTTCTGGAATCTCTCTGCCACCTTGTAAGAAGAGGATTTTGAGGCAGAGATGGAGACAGGAGATCTGCAGTCTCAGGGCAGCCCCTTTCACTGTGAAGGTATCCTTTAAACCCGGTCTTTGGTGAGGTGGGGAGGGGGCAGGGAGGGCCCTCAAGCCCTCTTTATTGACTGGGCAGCGGGGCTCTGGGGGCCTGCTGCTGGAAGGTCTCCCCAGGGCAGCTCTCCTGCTGCCTGTGACCAACACCCTCTCCAGATGGGCAGGGAGGTGGGTGCAGCCACTCTCAGCCTGATTCTCCCTGGCTTGACCCCAGCCTCATTCATCTTTGCCTCCTAGATCTGGGGCCAGAGTCTGCCTGGGCTCTGCTTGATGGTTTGCAAACCTGGTTCTGGCACTGGGATGTCGGTATCATTCTGGGAATCAGAGTGGTTTCCCAACCCCAGCCTGGCACTCTAGGTCCTCCTGTTTGGGCCCTGGAACCCTTCCCACTGTCTCAGGATCTCTACCCTGGAGTCCCTTTGTGGGGCAAAGAGCTCACCCTCAGGTGAATGGGTTCTCCACACGGAGGTCTAAATGTGCATTGGCGGGGATGGGGTCTGATGACTACTGGGACCACTTCCTTCCCAAATGGCCCACTTGAGACATAGGCGGCTGGAGTAGCTATCGACTCCAGGCAGGCTTCTGTGACCATTCCCCCCAGCCCAGTCCCGATGACAGCCTGGACTCATCCCCAGGGCCTCTCAGGCCCTTGAAGTCCTCTGGTGGGGAGGCTGCTGTCCAGGAGTGACCAAAGCTCATCCTGGGGCTGGGGGTGGTGGTGGTGGCCTGCTGGGTCCTGTGGCGGCTCCCTTAGCCTCTTTGCTGGCTTCACTCTGGGGAAGACTCTCTCTGCCTCTACCCCTTCCTTTCTGCCAGCTCTAGCTGACTCAGTCTTTCTTAGCCGTCATTTCTCTCTCTCTCTCTCCCCACCTCTTTACCCCTTTGTTCCTGTGTGGCTCCCTGAGTCTGGACTTTTGCCTCCTGTGTGCTGACCTGACTGATGCCCTGGTTGATACCCACGTGGCTGGAGCATGGCCAGATGTCTACTTCGCACCCCCCCCCCGCCCCCCACTGCCCCCAACTGACTCCAGCAGGATGAGCCCTCCATATGGGACCTCAAGCCATGGAGAGGGAGAGAACATGGTACCTCTTTGGCCCCAGATCTGTTTGTTAGGGGTGAAAATCCCAGTCAGGTGCTCGCAGCCCCCACTGTCTTTTTAAAGACAGCCACTCCCCTCCCTAAACATCCTGACTGGGAATGCATAGTGCTCAGTGTGGCCCCCTTAATTTCTGTGTCCAGCCTGGCCCTGGCCCTGCCATGTTTGTGGTTTTTTTTTTTTTTTGCGGTACGCGGGCCCCTCACTGCTGTGGCCCCTCCCATTGCGGAGCACAGGCTCCGGACACGGAGGCTCAGTGGCCATGGCTCACGGGCCCAGCCGCTCCGCGGCATGTGGGATCTTCCCAGACCGGGGCATGTACCCGTGTCTCCTGCATCGGGAGGTGGACTCTCAACCACTGCGCCACCACGGAAGCCCCTGTGTTTTTAAATTATAACAAATTCAGTGATAAGTTGTTGATTGGGCTGGGCCCTTGGGTGACTTGAAAGGGTAAAGTTACCCCTGACCACTCAGGCCTCCTTTTGAGGGAACTGGGGACCACCCTGGCCAATCAGAGTCTCTTCTGCGGACTTCCAGGGCCCAGACATCTGCTCCCAAGAACCATGTCTTGCTTGGCCTTGCTCTTTACTGCCTGGAACCCTTCACTTGGGGCTCACTCCACATTGGGGGCATCTCCTGGTTTGAGGCCTGGGCTGAGTACTGGGGGTACTGATGACAAACCTGGGCCCCTCCCTGGGTGGGCTGTCCCTGAAAGGGGTCACAGACATTGACCCACACCCCTGGGTATGAGGCAGGCTGGGCTGGGCCCCTGCAGAGGTATGGGGCAGGGAGGCTGGCAAGGGGTTATTTCAGATGGACCGGAAGGGCTGCTGCAATTTGACCTGTTGGGATGTTTCTGGCACTTGGTAGATGCTCAGTAAATACGCTGAATAAGTGAATGAATGGAGCATGTGACCAAGTGAGGGCTTTCCAGGCAGATGGCTTAGTGTTAGCGAAGGCACGGAGGTGGGAGGCGCCAGGCATGGGTGGAACATGTTTGCAGTGGAGTAGTTTATGCAGGGGCACAGCAGGCACAGAGCAGGTTGGCACAAGACGGAGGAGGATCTTGAGTGCCCGACTGAAGAGTGTGGGCTGATTCCGTATTCAGGGGTTGTAGGGTTGAAGTTCTGGAGGGACGCGATCAGATTTGCAATTTAAACCTCTCCCTCTGGTGGTCGGGGGAGGGGTTGGCCAGGAGAGCCGGAGGCAGGGAGGCAGTCCTGAGGCTGCTTTGGGAATCCAGGCTGGTGCCGAGGGCAGCGGCAGGGGCAGGCACCTTGTCAGCCTTCTCCCTGAGAGCCAAGTGGCCGTGCGTGGTTCCCCTTCGATGGAGGATGGAGAGAAATTCGGACTGGGTGGGGAGCCAGGTGGGGTGATGTAGGCCATCCGAGTGGGGCAGGGCCTCGGTGATCACCACTCCCACCTCCTGGGCATACAGAGGTGGCAGGCATCCTGGAGTCATAAAATGAGCCTTCACTACTGGCCCTCCCACTGTGCACACTTGAGCAAGTCCCTGAGGTCCCTTGGGCCTCAGTTTCTATGTCTATAAAACGGATACGTTTTTCTCCCTGGGTACCTGGAGTGAGTTTGGGTGGAAGTTAGTGACCTTGGAAGTGGAATACAAAGGGAAGGCGTAGAGGGGCGGTCGGCATCACTGTTTGACAGAGGAAGAGTTTGAGGCCCAGAGAGGGGCAGTGACTTACACAAGGTCATAAAGCAAGTTGGGGGCAGGGCATCCCAGCCTGGGGTTTTCCTGGCTGCGCCTGTGGCCTGCCAGGGCAGTGGTGGGCGGGGAGGCTGGGGCCTCGGGGCCTTTGCAGAGGACATCCTCAGGCAGTCGCTTTGGCAGTCCAGCTGTCAGGGAGCGTATGGGGCCATATGGCCACATCAGGGGAGACACCAGCTGCTGAAGGAGAGATAGCGGCTGCCACCCTGACCTTCTGGATCTGTGTAGGCACTGCCAGCCCCCAGGGTCAGGACGGGAGGGGGCCAGAATGGGACCTCAGTGTCCAGGTTGGTTTGGACATGGAGGTGGAGCCTTGGCAGGTGTTCCAGTTCTGACACCCATCTGCCAGGGCAGCCGGACAGGCGGCTCCATGCCCAGGACTGATCCAATTGGCTCAAGACCATCTGTGCCAGCTACCCCCATCCCCACCCCCATTCCCCATGCCGCTCCGATGACCCTGCTGGTCCACAGGCCATGGGGTGGGCACGGCGCATCTGACGTCAGGGTCTCAGGCCTCAGGAGTATATGTGTGTTACATGCAGCTCAGGTGTGGACATGCAGCCTAACCCTGAGCACTGATTCTGTAGCTCTGAGATTTTGGGGTGTGGAAATGGACCCCTCAATCAAAGGGCCTGGGCTTGGATGCCATCTGGAACCAAGTTTGAATTCTGACTCAGCTCCTTCTGAGTGGGATGAGTTCGGTCAAATCACTTTTCTGAGCCTCAGTTTCCTCATCTATTATGGGAGAACGATACCTACCTTGTAGGGGTGTCATTAGTGTACGTTGAAATAACACAGGTAAACTGTGCACTAGCTTGATACACTGAAGAGTCTCAGTAAATGTTAGCTCATGTTTTGCCCTCTGCTGGGAGAGGGAAGTGAGTCCTGTTGGAGGTTCAATCTCCAGGCTGGAGTAGAGAGGAGACTTATTATTTTCCAGGACAGTTTGCTTTAGAGTTTTCCATAAGTTTTTATACTCCCTTCCTCATTTAGTCCTCATGGCAGTTCTGTAAAGTAGGCAGAGAGCACCGACCCATTTCACAGATGAGGAAGCTTGGAAGTGATTCTCCAGAGTCACACAGTGAGTTGGCCTTTACCCTGTCTCTGGATTCCTGGTCCAGGACTCTTGCTCCATTGGTATGCTTCCCAAATTTTGAGGGGCGGAGGCTGGGGAGAAGTGGGTCTGTCTTCAACAAGGTCTGTCTAGACCAAGCTTGGGGATTCTAGCGATTCCCTGCCTAGCCCTGTTGATAGTATAGGTGCAGGGACAGGCTGCCATGGTGACAGCAGCCAGTCCCAGCTGGAGTTAGTATGGGGGATGCTCAATGGGGCAACATTTGCTGCGTTTCTCTGTCTGGCCAGCACAGGTTAGCGGTGGCGGTGACAGGGAATGAGGAGGGGATGGGCCTTGGGCCCATCTTAGGCAGCCTTGGGCCATGCCAAGGCAAGCAGGGCTCAGCCTTCTGGGCTGGGTGGGGAGAGCACTGGGTTCTGCCAGCTGTGTGACCTTGGCCAGGTCACTGTTTCCCTCTTTGAGCCTCAGCTTCCCTCTTTGTAAACTGGAGATAATTCTCTCCCAGCCTGCCTCAAAAGGCTGTGTTTGAGACTCTACTATAAATATGTATTTTTATACAAACAGCATCTTCCACAGCTGTGAGTCCAGGAGTCCCCAGTCCCACATCTGACGGTCCTGTAATCATACAGCGATTCACTTGTTGGGTGCTTCCTCTGGGCCTGGCTGTGCTGGCTGCTATGGGGACAGAGATGAATAAGACCAGCCCCCGCCCTCTTAGGGCGTGCAACCTGGCAGTAACTGTGGACGCCGTGGCATTTAACGGTCCTTCCAAACACATGCTCGTTGTCATGCTCCTACTCAGCACCCTTCAAGGGCTTCTTATTCCCTCAGACTGGCGTTTGGACCCCTCAGTGTTTTGCACTGTCTGACTCTCTCTCCCAGCCATCTCCCTCCATATTCCTCTGTGCACCCAGGCTCCAGCCAAATGCCACTCACTCTCCTTTTCACACACGCTCTGGCTTTCCTTCCTCCAGGGTTTCGCTCTGCTGTCCCCTCTGCCTGATTCCTTCCTCTGTCTCTGCCCATAGATCCCACCCACTTTTCAACACTCAGCCCAAATGCCATGTTTAGAAACCCCTCCTGGTCACTCTAGCTGGGAGTAGCTGCTCCTTCCTCAGAACTCTGAGAGCAGCATATCTGCTTTACGTTTTTCAAAGGTTTGCTGTGAGGCCTACTGTGTGCAAGGCCCGTGATACATGGCAGTTGGTCTCTCTTCATGGCCTGGGAATGCCTTGGTGACAGGGACTGGGTACCTGGCACTTCCAGGGGACCTGGGGCCAGATGAGCTGACCAGGGGCATGTGGCCCATCCCTCAGGGCCTCGTCGGCCACTGCCTCTTCCGCCTCTCCATTGTGCCTGGGGATGTGAGCTGGGCCTAGGACACCTGTTTGTGAAGCTCCAAGTTATGGGCGGCTTTTCTGCTGAGGTGCTCGCGACAGACGAGGCCTTCTCTGCCTCTGCCTCTCCATCTCCGCCAGGCCAGGGCAGGGATGCCCAGTCACTGGCCACACGTAGCTCTCCCTGATGAATTGCATGGCATTCCGCAATTAGCGATTGATTATTTGGGGTACTGTTAACTCTTCCATTATCGATCGGCAGAGGTGGACCTGGCCAACGCCGGTGTGGGTCAGCTGGGCCTGGCTGGGAGATTGTGATCACGGCCATTTATTCCTGACCAGGAAGCTTGTACATAGGAACCAGAGAAAGGGAGGTGCTGGCCAACCTCTCTCTGATTTGTGCTGCCAGGGTTGGGATAGAGGAATGGGGAGGAGTGGGGAGGGGGCAGACAGGGAGCTTTTGCTCACTCCCACCTCCCTTTGTCCCCACCTTCTGTGTTCTGCTTCCAGTCTCTCCTGGCCTGAGTCTCAGCTTTCCCATCTGTTAAATGGGGATATCGGTCTCTGTGCGGTAACATTGTGCCTTTGAATGAGAAGGCTAGGCAGTCACTGATTTATCATTTGTGCTTAAGCGGGGTGGGGGGCGACATTCAGAGGCTCAGAGAGGGTAGTGGCCACATGAGGATGGAGCCAGCATCACGATCTCTAGCCCAGGGCTGCTTTGCAGAAAGGACAGGGAGGTGGTGGGCCGGAGGGAGGTGGTGGGTCAGAAGACAACAGTCGCTGGCGGTGGTGGGATGAACTGGGAGATTGGGCTTGACATATATACAATAATATGTATAAAATAGATAACTAATAAGAACCTGCTGTATACAAATAAAATAAAATAAAATTCAAAAATTAAAAAAAAATAGAACCTGCTGTATAAAATAAATAAATAAACGAAATTAAAAAAAAAAAGACGACAACAGTTGCTTCAGTAAAGCACTGTGTCTGGCTTCTGAATGTGCGAAGGCTTCTAAATGTTGAGCTAGGACTTAGCGGAATTTGTGCAAAAGCGATTTCTAGGAAAACCACATAAAGGAGATGGCAGGGGGGACGTTTAACCTACTTAAGAGATCCAGTTGCCTTTCAGGCCTGCCAGGAGCATGAGGCATTATTCGTGGGGCTCTGGTTCATGTGACCAACTTTTTTTTTTTTTTTTTTTTTTTAACTTTTGGTTAGGAACATTTTCAAACATACAGAAAGATAGAGGGAATAGTGTAGGAAACTCCCATATACCCGCTCACCTAGATTTAACAGTTGTTGACATTTTGCCACATTTTGCTTTATCTTTCTGAAGTAGTTTAAAGTAAATTATAGACATCATGACATTTCACCCCTAAATATTTCAGCATCCATCTCTAAAAAAATACAAGAAAATTTCTGTCTAACCTCAAGTGGTCACATATTTCATTTTATCCTTGAGAGGTGAGGATGCTTGAGAGATGCGGAGACTGAGGCCTGTGAGGTGACCTGCCCTGTCCAAGGTCACATAGCGGGAGGGGAGGAGAGGTGGGATCTAGGAGGCCGCTAAGGGTGTCAACCCATGATTGGCTGAGACGGTGGGGGGAAAGGGAGGGGGTAAGTGGTCTGGAGCCGGGCAGGTGGCTGGAGCGGAATCCCCCTCTGGGGGTTCCTCTGCCTGAGGCTGGAGGTTCCGCCTGGAAACAGGAAGTGAGTCTCTTTTAGAGTAACTGGGGCTCTTTTCCTTTTGTTTGCTACGGGGATTACTCAGGAACTGCAGCGTCAGGAAAATCTAGAACAACTTCTTGTTTATTGTTTAATTTAGGACACTGTTATCAGGCTCTGGCCATGCAGGGCCAGGGGAGCCCCTGCTGGCACAAGGAGTAGGGCTGCCCCCACCAGCCGCCTTGGAGGCCAGTGGGGAAGGCACGGGGAGGGCTGCCTGGAGGGAGGGCTCAGGATCCTAGCTTGGGCAGCCAGGGGCTTTGGGGGAACTGGGGTTGTATGTGCTGCAGGGAAGGGAGGGCACGGTGCCTGGAGTCCAGGGGGCATGTGGGACAGCTTGGGGCCGAGCCTGAGATCTGGGCTGGGCTAAATCTTCTGTAGCCTAGAACAGAGATGGGAGGTGAGGCACGGAGGGGTGAGCTGGGGCACGTGCAGAAAGGAGAGAGGGCTCTGGCTGCCTCTAGCCTCACTGAGGAGCCATGTTCGCTCTCCTGCCTGGGCCCACTTTCCTCCCTGGGGAGGGAGGATGGGTGTCCTCTGCCAGCCTAGGGTAGGTGCAGGTCTCTCTGGGATTCCTTGTCTCCTTGGGGTCAGGGTGATCCTGCCCCCCCGGCACCCACAAATGCTTGGGACTCCTTTTTCTGCCCTTAGTGCCCTTGGTGACTTGGGAGCACCTCTTGACTCTGTGAGGGTCCCAGAGGTCATAGGTATGCAATTGGAGAATGTGGGAAGGAGAAGGCAGGCTCAGAGATGATCTCATTCTTTTAGGTTCCAGATAAGGAAACTGAGGCACAGGGAGTGGCCAACTGCATCTTGGGTCTCAATTGAAAAGCACTGCAAAGGGCTTCCCTGGTGGCACAGTGGTTGGGAGTCTGCCTGCCGATGCAGGGGACACGGGTTCGTGCCCCGGTCTGGGAGGATCCCACGTGCTGCGGAGCGGCTGGCCCGTGGGCCATGGCCGCTGGGCCTGCGCGTCCGGAGCCTGTGCTCTGCGACGGGAGAGGCCACAGGAGTGAGAGGCCCGCGTAACGCTCCTGGGCCTTGTGGGCTTGTGGTTCAGACAGACCAGTTCTCCCCTAGATGCAAAGGGGTGGAGGCGGGCCCAGCTGGGGAAGGGCTATCAGTCACCCTGGGGGTGGGCCCCAGGTTCTTAGGACCCGTGATCCTGTCTGCATACACACGCACACACACACCCCCCCCCGCCCCAGTTACTTACCAGTGGGGAGAATGGGTATGTAGGTTGGGGAGGAGGCTGCAGTAGGGTGTCCTGAGGCTCAGCCATCCAGGGCTCAGAGGGTCTTCACGTGCTCCCATCTCTGCCCCCACAATGAGGAGAGCCCTGATTAGGGCCAGGCTTACTGCTGGGCTTCTTTCTTGAGGACAGGAGTAGGGGCAGTGGGCAGGAGAGCCCCGTGGGAGGAAGGCAATCAGAGGGGAAGCAAGAGACAGAGACCTCAAAACATCTTCTGATTCCTGGTCTACAGCCCTGTGGCACTGCCAGATCCTATATCGAGGCTGTGTATTCTCCGAAGTTGGGGAAGGAGAGGAAGACACCCGACTTCCACCAAGTGGCTTGATGGGGGCTGTATGACCTGGGACATGCCACTACCTCTCCTGGATAAAATGAGGCAGGGAATGGACTTCTTCTGCTCTGAGAGTGGGGCAGGGAGGATTGGCCATGGCTGTTGGCTTGTCTGTTGGCTGGTCCTTTAGCCCCCTGCTGGGTGGGCAGTGGGCTGGGAAGGATCACAGGAAATAGGGCAGGTCCTGTTGCCCCCACCTCCAGGCCTTCCCTCTGCTCTCCCAGTGCTGCGGGGTAGGGAGTGCACCGTGCCTGGAGTCCAGGGAGCAGGTGGGACAGAACAAGCACACGTCCCCATGCTGACTGACTGCATGCTGGAACCTCGGCAGGGTGTTGGAAGAGCGCTGCCCTTGTTAGTGCATACAACTGCCCTGCAAAGTGGGCATTATGGGTTCCATTTTACAGATGAGGAAACTGAGGATTAGAGAGGTCCCCCAGCTGGTCAACGGTGGGACTGAGATTTGAGACCAGAACTACCCAGCTTTGCTGGACCACACTGTCTTCGAGACTTGGTTTCTGCTCTGGGATTTACTACTAACTGCTGTTCCCTGGGCCTTGGTGTTTGCCTTTGTCCAGTAGGGCTGGAAGGATGGCTGAGGGAGGCGCTGCAGCCACAGGCTGGAGGGAAGGCTGAGCCTCCAGTCACCTCCTCCTGGCTTGGCAAGTTCTCAGGGTTCTGACTGAGGCCTCCTGCTGTTCTTGGAGGAATCCTTCCTAAGCTAAGCAAAGTGAGAGGCTCCCTGGCTCTGTGCAGAGGGATTGGGCCTCTGAGTGTGCAGAGCCCTTCAGCACCTCCTCCACCCTCTGCTCTCAGCTGGCGTGTGCCTTCCGTGCATTTGTCAGGTGAGGACGAGATGGCGCGGGAGGCTGTGTGCAACTGTATGGGCCATCTTGAGGCCTGGAGAGCCACACTTGAGGACTGAACAGGAAGTAGGGCAGAGGTGAGTTCATTGAACACCTACTAAATGTTAGTCATAGTGCCAGGTGCTTTACACACATTACCTCATTTAATCCTAAAAACAATCCCATGAGATATGTACTATTACTATTCCCGTTTATCAGATGAGGAAACTGAGGCTTAGAGAGATTGAGGGACTTGCAAAGGTCACACGGTTAGTGAGTGGAGGAGCTGACATTTGA
Source organism: Tursiops truncatus (assembly GCF_011762595.2). NCBI lineage: Eukaryota > Metazoa > Chordata > Mammalia > Artiodactyla > Delphinidae > Tursiops > Tursiops truncatus. The sequence continues at coordinate 116,625,577 of NC_047035.1, forward strand.
ATCTAGGAATGTCTGCTTCTAACAGAGACTATGTCATTTGTGTGCCACACGAGGGGAGTCTGTGCTGCAGCTGGGACGGAGGAAGTTAGGGTTCAGGAAGATGCCGCTGGAGGCTGCTGTGTATTTGGAGAGAGGAGGACAAGGGGCAAGTGAAGGGTCCAGATAGGGAAGGAACAGTTCAGTGGGAGAGGCGTGGTTGGAAGTCTAGCGTGCGGTCTAGAGCTGTGTGTCCTTGGCTCCGTCATCTGCTCAGGGTCTACACCCTCCAACCTGACTTACCGTCCCCTGAGGGGAGGGGTGCACACTCCTTATAGTCCCTCCTCAGGCTAAGGCCTGGAGGTGGGACTGAGCGAGGGTCCTCGGAAAACAGTCAGGGCAGTGTGCCCCGTAGGGAGCATCTGGAGAAGAGGCTGGAGAGGGGCCTGGGCTGTGCAGCCCTCAAATGCCAGCTCGGAGTGGTGTTGTTCTCTGGATTTTGAGCAGAGCCAGGTCTGAGGATTGGAGGGATGGATCTCTGATGTCTGGGGGCTGATTAGTGGCTGTGGGCCATGAATGGTGGGGAAGGGGTGAGAGAGTAGGAGCATCTGGGGGCTTCTCCCCTCCTTGCCCCACGGCTCCTGTCGGGACAGGAGCGGTGGGGAGGTGACTCATCTCTCCTTGTCTCCCATTTTTTTGCCCTCCCTTTTCCTGCCTCCAGAGAAGTAGGAGTGGGGGTCTTTGGCCCCTCTCAGGCCCCTCCCTTGGAGGCTGTAAATATTTTATCTCCACCATCTCTGCTGCTAGAAATTGCTGCTTTTAACACTTTTTTTCCCCCTTTTGCTTGATACAAACGAATGCTGGAAAAATTCTGTGCCGGGCGCTCACTCTGTCTCTTCTGCTCGTGCCCAGAGTCCCCTCCAAAAACTCTAATTGCTTTTAAGCTGCCGTAGTTGGCAAACGCAGTTTTCTTTACATTATTGAGAAAGGAGGAAAATCCACCACGTTCTCTTCTTCCTTTTTTTTTTTTTTTTGATTCTAACCTTTAGTTTTGAGTTCCTCCTCACTGCTGCTAAGGTTCTGGGAGAGAAATGGAGTAGAAAGAGGTGTGGGCAAGGAGGCAGAGGCACCCTTGGACAGGGCATTTTGCCTCTCTGGGCCTCAGTTTTCCCATTTACAAGGTGGTCGTATGTCTCTTCATTCAACAGACATTACCCTGAGTACGTCCACTGGAAGAACTTGAGGACAAGGACGGGCTCTGTCTTTGTTGCTGCACCCCCAGCACCCAGCACAGAGCCTGACACACAGTAGGTGCTCTATGAAGATCCGTTGACCGAATCAGTGGCTCTACTGTGAGCCAGGCACTTTGCCAAGCACTGGGAATGCAGGGGATGAATCAGACGCAGCCCCTGGCCACTGGCTGAATGGAGGGGAGCTGCCACACACACATAATTACCATATTGCTGAGTTGTAACATAGGTGGGTACAGGATACTTAGAAGCACAGAGCAGGGCTGGCCAGGGAAGCTGGGAAAAGCTGCATAGAGGAGAACTTGGGCTGCATCTTGAAGAGGGAGTAGGAGTTTGAACTGTGGCCAAGGAGGAGGGAGTTCCAGACAGGAAATAACACGTGCGAAGACCAGGGGTGGTCAGCGCTGGAACTGAGGGTGGGGTCAGGCCAGGGAGGAGTTGAGGCTGCCCAGATGGGCCTGAGTTACCTGGGAGAGCTTTGCATGGAGGTGGGGAGTTTGGACTTGATCCCAAGGGTAGTTATAAGCTCCAGGGAAAACAGAGCTGTCAAGAAAGGAAAAGTAATCAGCGTCTTCTATGTGGCTCAGCTGGGAAGCTTATAACTCTCTTCTTCTTGCAGGGTTGGAGCGGGGGGAGGGATTAGGGCCTTTTGGTCCTGGTAAGCCTGTTGGGGGCAGGGGGTGTAGGGAGCCTGGCAGTGTGAGTCTGAGACAGACAAGGCAGGGGACAGGGGACCCAAATCCTTATCTCCTCTGCCTGTGCTGGGGTGAGAGGCAGCCCAGGCCTTTCCTGCACCCTGGGGGTGGGGGTCCGCCAGTGTAGCTGGGGAGGCAGGCGTCCAGTTCATAGGCCTCTGTTGCCATGGTCAGTCAGGTTTGCTTCGCTCTCGGTTCCTCAAGGTGTACAGCCCTTCACAATATATAAAGCCTGCTCACCTCTGACCCCTCAGAAGATCTTGGAAACTGTGCCCTGAGGTAGGCAGAGCAGGGGCCGTTCCCCACTGCCAGGTATAGGCCAGGTTTACCCCCAGGGTTCTCTAGGCAGGTGGAGATGGGGTGCGGATTTGAACCCAGGTCTCAGGGCCCCTCGCCGGCTGCCCACACCGCCTCTGTTGCGCCCCCATCCACCCCCAGCCCTCTCCTCTCCTCCCCTCCCGAGCCCCGTGCTCCTTCCCTGTTTGCAGAGCATGTGGGGCTTTTCAAAAGCATTAATGATAGAAAATAAATTGGAATCGGAGTGGAATCATCGCCGGGCATTCTCAGAGGACCGCCTCTGCCCTCGCGTCTCTCAGCCATATTGAAGCCAGCAGCCAGACCGGAATATGAATGAGTCCCGGGCCGGCATAGCTCTTAATCAGTCGGGGAGCCCTCACTGGCCAGACGGCATTCACTGGCAGCAAAGCTGTTTGCAATGAGGCCTCCGCGGCCGCTGGGCATCACCGACCAGGACTGATTTCTCTGGGATGGAGTCAGAGTCCATGGCTGTGGAGGAGGGGTGGAGGGGGCCTGGTGCCTGGGTCCCCAACCCCCTCAAGCCCTCTGCTGGGGACACAGCTCTGAGGCCAGTCTGGGGTGGGGTCTGGCATCTCTGCCCAGGGTGGGGGGGCCCATATGAAACTGCCAGTGGCTCCTCAGGGTCTGGATTCCTCATCTGGGTATTCAAGGTCCCCTGTGTGAACTTGATTCTTTTTGTCCTGTCTCCTCCAGAAAGCCTTCCTTGATTACTGCCCAGCTCACAATGGGTTTTCTATTTTCAAGCTTCTTGTGGCCCCTGGAGCAGGGGTCTAAAGGGGACGGGCAGGTAATGAGTGGAGCAGGCTGGGTGTGAAGCAAAAGGGAGAGGTGGAGACTGTGGCAGTGTGCAGGCATGTTTGGGAGCTCTTCCATGGACGCTTTCACACCCAGCTCTGCTAAGTAGTCTGCTCCACAGTCACCCTTCTCACTTTCTTTTTTTAAAAATTTTAAAATTTTTAATTTTTGGCTGCGTTGGGTCTTCATTGCTGCGCGCAGGCTTTCTCTAGTCGTGGCAAGCGGGGTCTACTCTTCATTGTGGTGCGCGGGCTTCTCATTGTGGTGGCTTCTTTTGTTGTGGAGTATGGGCTCTAGGCACGCAGGCTTCAGTAGTTGTGGCACGCAGGCTCAGTAGTTGTGGCATACGGGCTCAGTAGTTGCAGCACGTGGGCTCAGTCGTTGTGGCTCGCAGGCTCTAGAGCACAGGTTCAGTAGTTGTGGTGCACGGGCTTAGTTGCTCCATGCCATGTGGGATCTTCCTGGACCAGGGATCAAACCCATGTCCCCTGCACTGGCAGGTGGATTCTTAACCACTGTGCCACCGGGGAAGTCCCCACACTTCTCCCTTTCCAACTAGCAAGGAGTTCCTTGAGGACAGGCCCTGGTCTCTGCCCCTGCAGCCTGTCTCCCCACAGACATGGGTATGGGCTGGGCACCCAGGCAAGTTTTCCAGAAGCCTCAGGGGCTCTGGGGACCTGGGGAATCACTCAGAGTAACCCTCTTGTTTAGAGATGGGGAAACTGAGGCCCAGAGATGGGAGGTTGGAAAGTGCCCCTCAGCAGCCTGTGCATCTGTGCTCTTCTAATCCTCACAGGAGGAGTTTTTGTACCTGTGTTTTAGAGAGGGGGAAACTGAGGCTCAGGGTGTTTGGATCCAGGGGGCCCTGCCGGCCTGCATGTGAATCAGTGTGTTGGAGCCCCAGTGCGAGCTGCCTCTTTCTGGCAGGAGTAGGGGTGCTGAGACAGGCACTGAGTCACCTGAGGGGGACGAGCTGCGTTTGTGCCCAGAGTAAACCTAGCCAGGGGCGGGAGGCCTGGGATCCTGGCCCAGATCTGCCACCAACTCCCTGTGTGACCCAGGACAGAGGGCTCTCTCTGTGCCTCAGTTTCCCCAGGCCAGGCTGAGAGAGGCCCCTGGAGGGCTCAGAGAGAGTTTGGGGGGCTCCACTGAGCTCATATGCCTTGGCCTTGCTGTCAGCCCTGCTCAGTGCTTCTGTCCAGCCCTTGGGCTCCCTTGGCCCCAGTCCAGGATTGTAATGAAACCTCTTATTCCTGTACTTTCTGGGGTCACTGTCATGTGGGAGGTGGTGACACCCAAGAAGGTCTTGGACTCTGCAGACCTAGTCAGCAGTGTGGGGCAGCCGGGGCAGCCTGCCCCCCTACCCCAGGAGGGAAGAGGGTCTGAGGCCAACACCAGGAGGGAGGACTCCCAAATGCAGGACTGTACGCGCAGCCCTACAGCCTGAGCCGCACCCATGCATGGCCCTGGCCCTTCCTTTCACACGCTCAGAATGGACTCCCAGGGTACACCTTGTGTAGCTCTGGGGTGTCAGATGGGGATACTGAGGCCCACAGAGTCTGAGAATGAGACTCAGGGTCGCCACTTGCTCACCCTGACCTCTGCCTGTCCAGCCTGTGCTCTCACCCCTGCACGACGAGGTGCTTCCCCGTTGCCGAGACAGCCCCGCTCACCTTGGACGGCTCTCGTTCCTGCTTGGAGCTAGCGTCTACCCCATGGGACTCTCGCGGGGGTCCTGGTTGGGGCCTGGAGCCGCAGAACCTGTCCTAGCCCCTGCCTTCCAACACCCCCCATGGACGTACAGGCAGACGCCGAGCCCCTGAAACCTCTGTCCTTCGGACACCCAGACTTGCTCCCTTCCTGCTCAGTGGTTCTGAGTCCTTTTGGTCTGTGGGCCACTTGGGGAATCTGATGAAAGACGGCCCTCGACCCGAAACAATGTACCCTCCCCTGCCTGCACCATATGCATAAACGCACATCTAGTTTTGTGCAGTTTCAGCGCTCACAGACCTCTTAAGTTCCCCATCCCAGGGGACCCCTGTTAAGAGCTCTGCTTTAATCGATTCCCAGGTGACATGGTGAATGTGACCTGTCGTGTTGTCCTAGGATGGGAAGCTAGGCGTGTCGGTCCCGCAGCCACGCTCTTGCGGCTCCACCCGGTGCCTGGCTGGGGCCTGAGTGCTGTGAGAACCCGCTCATTCTTTCCACAAACTTGAGTCCTTTATGCCTCCTCTCATTGGAGGGTAGGGCAGTATTGGGAGGCACTGGGTCAGGCATGAGGCTGAGGGCCAGTTGGGGATGGGTCTCTGGAATTTGCCACCCGCTCCTGGCCTCTCTACGGGCCTGCTGGCTGCCCAGACGCCCTAACACACACACACACACACACACACACACACACACACAGACTCTAGATGTAGACACGACGACACACACGCCCTTCACAGTCACTGCCGCAGACCCACACGAGCCCCCTCTCTCCGAGCACCGCACACCTGCACACAGCAGTGCCCTCTACCCGTACCCACGGGCTCGCCCCAGCCTCTCTCTGCACAGAGGGAAGCACACCACAGCTTCCCTGTTGCTTTCCCTTCTCCTCTTTCCCTCCCTCTCCTTCCCTAGCACAGGAGCCCTGTGAGAGCTCAGAGCTGGACCTCAAAGCCCCCTCCCCTGGAGTTTTCTACCAAGGCCCTTCCCGTGTTGCCCTCACCCCTTGGGCTCCCCTGAGCCTCAGCCTAGGGTTCCCAAGACTGTGATGTTCCAGGGTTTCCTGGACACCTAGGGAAACCTCCCGCCCCAGCCCTGGGAGCCCAGCCGAGGAGCCAGAGGCCTCTAGCCCCGACCTGTCTGTACTGCCTGTGTGACTTGGGCCACCCTCTGCCCCGCTGGCCTTGGTTTGGGAGAGTGAAGTTATGGGCTCCACATTCTCCAGCTGAGGTTCTCAAACTGGTCCTAGAGCCCTGGTGTCCCTGAAGGGGCCTGGGGGCTATGGGGGTGGTGGTGGGGCTGCATAGGTCCCTCCCATTTCAACCACAGCAGATCTGCTCAGATCTGCATTTTATATTGGGTTCCCGGCAGGATTTAAAGAAAAAAATTAACTCTTTATTGAAAATTCCATAACACATCTTGTAGGCAATGGAGACCATGAAAGCCCCCTCGTCCCCCACCTAAGAGGCGATCACTGTACTGTCTGGATATTATCCTCCAGCCTTTTGGGGCATAAACCAACAATCTGCTCTTTATAGAAATGGGTTCCTTCTGAAATAGCGTTATACAGCTTGATTTTTGTTCATATTGTTATACATAGAGGTGCCTCCTTCTGTCGAAGGGCTGCGTGGCTGTGGAGTGTTCCCTAGTATGGATGTGCTGTATTTTGTTTAAACAGTCCCTTATTGATAAACATTTAGGCCATTTCTTTTTTACTCTTACCAGCAATGCAGCTATGAGCATCCTAGAATATTTATGTGTGAGTGCCTATGCTATCATTTCTGTAGGAGAAGCTCCTAGAAGTGAGATTACTGGGTGGTAGGGTGTGTGGGTTTACAACGTTATTCAGTACTGCCAAGTTACACTTCCAAAGGTTGAGCCAATTCCCTCTCCTTCCGATGGTCCATGAGTGCTCATTTCCTCACATCCTTGCCAGCACTGGTTGTTATCATTTTAATTTTTCCCAGTCTGATGGGCAAAAAATGATATCGTGTTGTTTTCATTTGCATTCCCCTGATTGCTATAGAGATAGAACATCTTTTCATATGTTTATTGGCCAATTTAGTTCCTCCTCTACGGATTTCTAATTCACTGCCAATTTTTCTCTTCTTTTGTCTTTTTTTCTTATTGATTTGTAGGGGCTCTTTGTATATTAGTGATATTTTCTTCCAGTGTCTCACTTGCCTTTTAACTTTGTTTATAGTGTCTTTGCTGTACAGATGTTTTTACGTGTTTATATAGTCGGATTTATCAAATTTTCACTTTATGGCTTCTGGATTTAATGTCTGGCATAGAAGGCTTCCCCCACTGTGTAAGGTTTCATTTCAAATAAGAATTTTATTGCTGAGAAATCTTTGCAAAGCCCTGGTTTATGGGCTCCTCCTGGCAGCTGCAGCACTGGCTCTGGGGGAGGGAGGGATGGCCCCATCGGCGTATCCATTTCATCTCTCTGACTCTCTCTCTGTCCTCTGGCTTTGGGGAGACAGTTGCTCTTTCTTCGGGCCTCTGTCTCTTGTGTGCTCTGTTCCTCCCTTTCTGGTCTCTACTGTTTTCCAGTGGTAATTAGGGATGTGAGATGGTGGCTGTGGCAGCCCTCAGTGGGTTGGGATGGGACAGTGGCTGTTAGGGAACATGCCCTCCTCATCCTCCGCCTGCCAGCACAGCCCCAAGTCACATAGGCTGGCAGAACGGCCCCTGGCTCAGTTCTCTTTCTCACAGAAACTCATTTCCTGTTGGGAGGCTGAGGGAAGGCTCTGAGCTAACCCCACTCCCTCCTCCACCAGGAAGTCATCCCAGACAGCCCCTTCCTCCACTTCCACAGCCCTGGACCTGGCCTTTCCCTTCTGTCCTCACTGCTCTTTCCCTGTCCCCTGCCTTCTCAGCGCTGAGCAACCTGGGGTCCACCTGGCCACCTCTCAGGGTCTTGGTTTCCGCCTGTGTGAAATTGGTTGTGGGCATATGTAACAGCTGCTGGGAGGTGTGGCCCGTGTGGGATACAGCGGAGCTGGCAGGTCTTCCAAGCCAAGCTCTGGAAGGTGTCCCCTCTTGCTCTCTCAGTACTACGCCCTCTGAAAAACCCACTACAGGAGAGAATTTGTGTGCTGCTGACAGAGATGGGGACTTGGATTCCACGAGTGTGATGGCTGACGACTAGCGCTCACTTGTTCTCTGCTCCACCCCAGGCCCAGTGCTATGCTTGGCTCATGGGAGGTGCCCAGGAAAGCAAGAATGAACAAGGAAAGAGTGAATAGTGCAGGAGGATGCTGAGCCTGGGGGAGGAGAAGGGCAGCCAGGGCACCAACTCTCTTTGAGCTCCTTCTGTGTAGCAACGTACTTTTCTCATGCTTCCTCATTTCTGGGGATTGGGGGTGCTAATGGGGAATACCCCATGACCTTCTGGAGGTGAGGGCAGGTGGGCTCAGTACTGCCCCATACTGCAGGCCTCTGTGTGGGGGCTGTAGGGGGCCTTGGGCTGAGGGAGCAGTTGGGAGACAAGTCGGGATCTCTTTGAAGCACGACTCAGAAGCACATAACTGAAATCTCTGAGGTAAACTTCCCTGGGCTCCTGCAACCCCTTGGACTTCTGTCCCAGCCCCCTCCCCCTGACTATGATGGCCTCTCTCCTCTCTGAGATTCTGGCAGGCAGGGGTGGTGTCCTTCACATCTCTTTATCCCAGTCACCAAGCACATAGGCGCTTACCAAAAGTAGAATGAATGAATGAATGAATGAAAAACCAGGGGTATTAGGTAGAGGGTTCAGGTCTGGGGAAGAGGAGACCTGGGTTCTGGACTTGACTTTTTGGCTGACTTGCTGGGTTGACCCTGACCCTCACTGGGCCTCAGTCTTTCCATCTGTACAATGGGCCTTTCAAGCTCTGTGATTCTGTGACTGTGTTGACCAGAGCAGGCACTTGTCTCTATCTCTCTCTCTTATACACACACACACACACACACACACACACACACACACACACACACACACACACACACTTGCATATACACATGCCAGTACTATCCTCTTTGATCACAGTGTTCGCTGAGCACCTACTGGTGCCAGCCCCCCATAGTACTGAAGCCACTTCAGCAGCATCCTGAAGTAGCTGTTTCTGTGGAAGTCTCATATTCCCCGGGGCATGTGTTAATTCTGTTGAAGACGCAGGCATCTGATTCCCAGGGCTCCCTGGGCTCCACTGAGGGGGTAAGGAGCCAGGAGGGCAGGTTGGAAGCACCTCCCCCCACCACCACCTCTGCCATGGTCCCCATCACCCCCCTGGGCTGTGAGGCCTGCAGCTGGGATTTCATGTTCTTTCTAGGACTCAGCACACAGGCAGGCCCCGTGTCCAGGAGAGCTCACGGCTCCCACTGTGTCTCCTCCCCTGCCCCAAATCATTGTCATGCTCTGCCTGTGGTTGCATTTCCATAGCAACTCCTTGTGATGCCACCGTGGAGAGTGGGAGCTTCAGGAAGGTTTGGGAAGAAGGGATCAGGAGGCCCATTCATTATCATGGAACATGGCAGCTGGGTGCTTGGAGAGGAGCTGTGACTATGTTTTGTCCTGCCAGCTCAGGTGGAAATGGGCTCAGGGCTGCCAGCCAGGTGGTCCGGAGGCCTGCCCGGGACAGGGCTTTGCTGACTTGTGCCAGTCTACTGGGAGCCAGCTTGGGTGTCCACTCAGGGTACCCCTGCCTGGATAGACCTGGCTTGGAGGACCCAGGCCTGAGGAACTGCCCAGGCTCTGGCTACCCCTCTCTCCCAGGCTAGCATCACTATGTCCTGTCCTGTCCTGTCCTCCAGGGTCAGCAGCCATTGGGAGGCACCCTGGGGACCTGCTGGCAGCAGGGGGCATAATTTGGGGCTGGTGAACTGTGGGGCTAGGCAGGCCTCTCTTATTGGGTCCACACTGCTTGTGGCTCTGTTGTCAGGAGAGGAAAGCCAAGGTGGACCCTGAAACCGGCCCAATTCTCTGCCTCTTTCTTGGAGGAGAAGTCTACAGCCCATGAAACGCGAAGACTTGCCTTTAGAGAGTCCCTCCAACTTCACCTACCATGTAGCTAGAAATTCCATCTTTGCATGTTAGACTTGAGGGAATGTTGACTTTGGGAGAGACTCAGAGGCCTTTGCCATCTTCCGCCCACGTTATGGCAACTACCTCCAAGCCCCCTCCGTCCACGCGTCCATCCATCCCATCTGGAAGGCCTTGTGAATCCCCCTGGGGACTTAGGCCTGTGTTTTATGGTGCCATGTGGGCAATTAAGAGGAAACGGAGGGGCTTGCCTGGCCTGTCAGGGAAGAAGGGAGCTGCTAACCCTCGTGAGGGCTGCTGGGAGCCAGACCCTATTAGATGCCGACTTTCTGTGTCTCCCTTTCACCATCATGGTTATAGCCACCTCTGGGTGCTACCTGCACTCGCGTTTTCTTAACCCTTGTCTTTGCGTCGACTCACGTTTGAAGGTGGATTACCCAGCGCTCCCCACGCCACACATCCATGAAATCACAGCCGTGATATACTTGTCATTTTTTAAAAAAATACACAGAAATATAAACACACACCTATGAAAATAAAAATGTTTGTCTACATCCCACCTAGAATCCCCTTATGTACCTCCAGCAGCGTGTCCCACGCTTAGAGAATCGCTGATGGGGTTGGAACCTCTTGGCAATAGCTCAGAAAGGGATTTAGGTCTTTATGTGAGAGGGGGATTTGGGTCTTGGTCTGAGAGGCTGAGGAAACTAAGGCTCAGAGGGGGAAGCTTGGCCCAGGGCCACACAGCCAGCAAGTGAGGAAGCTGGGAGTCGACCTGCCTCCTTGGACTTCCAGCCCCAGGCCTGTGTCTCGGGCCCTTGGCAAGGAGACAGGACTCCCTAGTGTCTTCCTCCACTCGTGGAGGGTGGGGGGACGGGGACCTGAGCTGCTCTTGGAGAGTGTTTGGTGAAGGAATGAACTAGAAGAGGCTGGGGAAGGAAGGAGGGGAGGTGGGTGGCTGGGAGCAGAGGGCATCCTTGGGAACCAGGAAGCTGGGGCTCAGGCCCAGGGAGAGGCACCCCTGGTGCTCTGCTGTGCCCGCCCTCAGGGGCCAGCCCCAGGGACTGCTTCCTGGAGCCAGGCTGGGGGGGAGGCAGGCCCTGGTGTTGGCTGGGCACCTGCTGTGCCTCAGGCCGTGCATCCCTTGTCTGCTTGTATCTTCCCAGCAGTCCTGGCGGGAGGGACGGTATCCCCATTTTACGGATGAGGGAAGTGAGGCTCAGGGACTTGACTTTCCTAAGGTCACAGAGCCAGTGGGTGGAGGAGGCATGTTCAGACACCCCCCTCTCTGCCTGCTACCAGAAGCTCCATCATTCCCAGAGCCCCACCTGCCCTAGATGGTGGCATGTGAGTGCATGTGAGTGTCAGTGAGTGAGAGCATGTGTGTGTAAATGCCAGTGTGTGAGTGATATGTGAGTGTGTCAGAGATTAAGTGCATGTGTGTGTACATGTGAGAGCACGTGAGTGTGTATAAGCACAAGTGTGCCAATGAGTGAGGGCACGTGCGAGTGTGCAAGTGTGAGTGTGTTAGCAAGAGGGAGAGTGTGTGTGTGTGTGTGTGTGTGTGTGTGTGTGTGAGATGTGTGAGTGTTTATTGCCCAGCCGGGTGGGAGCAGACTCCCTGTGTGCATGGCCCCCCGCTGCTCCCCAGAACTGCCCTCTGCTGCTCCGCTCTGGCTGACGGCCCATCTCCTTTTCCCACAGCCTCCTGCTCCCACAGGCCCTGAGGCTCCTGTGCCCACAGGCAAAGAGAGAGACCGAGTCAAACCAGGCTGATCCCCCAGCAGCTGCACTCCCCAAACGCCTGCCCGACCTGAGGTAAGAAGCTGCTCTGGGCCGCTGGGAGAGCGGGGCTGGCGTGGGCCATGGGGGGTGGATATGGTGTCCCCAAGGGAGAGGCTGTGGGAAGGCCATCGAGGGGCAGTCTTTCCGGGGGTTGTTCCCATCTCTCCATCCCCACGTGAGTTCAAGTCCAGGAGGTTTGATTTGGCTGGGCCACCTCCCAGTAGTGCTTTTGCTGCGGCAGGGCCCTGGGAGCCAGCTCAGAAGCCGGGGGCATTATTCTGAGTGACGCGGTCTCACGGGCGTGCCGGCTGCTGGGTTCCCGCGCGGCATGGCATGTCTCTAATGGGATGAGCTGAAGGGCTCTGTCCTTGGTTCTGTCCCATCGTTGACCAAATGTGTGCATGACTCTAGGTCAGGAGGGAGTGGGAACGTGCGGACGGAGACAATCAGGGTCCAGGAAACTGTCAAGAGGCTGGCAGTGGCTCCAACGTGTGGAATTTAATGGGGCTCCGAGCCAGAATCAGTGTGTGGGTGCCCACACCTTCAGGGCAGGATGAGGCTCAGCCCCAGGTGTGTGCCTGTGACAAGCACTGGGGGCCAGGTGACCTTGGCTCCGTGTGAGCAGAGTAGATGGCCTCTTGGACTGTATTACAAGGAGCAGGGCACCCAGAATGTGGGAGGTGACAGGCCTTCCCACTCTGTGTCTCACGGGAGGGGATGTGGAGAAACTATAGCAAGTCCCAAAGAGGTGGTAGATGGGGAAGGAGGGGAGCTTGGGTTGCTGCCTTGCCTGTGACTTTGAACAGGTGACTTCCACCCTTTTTCCCGGCCAGTGCTTTGTTCTGGACAGGCCTCTGGGACCCCTGAGAAAGTTTGCTATACAGAAGGAGCACTGGGGGAGGGCTCAGGGCAGCAGTCTGGACTGGAATGTTAACCCCATTTTTCAGAGAGAGAAGAATTCACGGCTCAGCAGGGCAGTGGGCCTCGACCCCTTCTGCTGAAGGACTGGGTGACAGTCGTGGTATGGCTGCGGCTCAGCCGACACCGTCCTCCCACTCAGGAGGCCGCGGGGTGTGGCAGGGAGCAGACGGCTGGGTTTCCTTCCTGGGTGCTAGGGCTCGTTTTGAAGTCCAGTTACCTCCATCAACATATTCCTGCTAATCAGTCAGCCCCTGGTGGAATGAGCAGCTGATTAGCCCCTCCAGTTTAACCTGTAATTGCTGCTGGGAGATGGGGAGAGAGGATGTGGTCAGGGTTATCTGCAAGGCAGCCAGGGGTGATGGGAGGACTGGGGGCAGGGGCGTCAGGGAGGCGGTGGCTGGGCCCTGCCCCCCGCCCCCCACTTCCCCATCAGGGGCTGCAGCAGCCTTCCCGCTGGCTAGGCGACAGTGTGAGGCACCAGGAAGCTCAGTGGGCAGGGAGACAGGGGAACTAACAGGGGCCCCTCTCAGCTGGGGGGCTGGAGAGCCCTGAAGAAGGGCTGCCTGAGCTGAGCCTGGAAGGCTGTAGGATTCATTTAAAATGTTCTGTTTTTCTGATAATAAAAAAGCCTGCATTTCTCCATAGAAAATGTGAACACTTGGGTGTTTTACCTGTCAGTCTTTTACAAAATACATATTTATATCATAATTGGGATCAAACTGCACTGTTTTCTAACCTGCCTTTTGCACTTAATACTATACTAAGATCATTTTCCCATCATTAAATACTCTTCTGTAATGTGATTATTTATTTATTTATTTATGGCTGTGTTGGGTCTTCGTTTCTGTGCGAGGGCTTTCTCTAGTTGTGGCAAGTGGGGGCCACTCTTCATCGCAGTGCGCGGGCCTCTCACTATCGTGGCCTCTCTTGTTGCGGAGCACAGGCTCCAGACGCGCAGGCTCAGCGGCCATGGCTCACGGGCCTAGTTGCTCCGCGGCATGTGGGATCCTCCCGGACCAGGGCTCGAACCCGTGTCCCCTGCATTAGCAGGCAGATTCTCAACCACTGCGCCACCAGGGAAGCCCTGTAATGTGATTTTTTATGGCAGTGTAATGTTCCAGCCTGTGTAGCATGTTTAACCAATTCTCTGTGGTAGGGTTTGATTGTTTCCCGTGGTGTGTCATCATAAAGAATGCCTGGATGAACAAGATGACGTATGTAGAGTTATGATGGGTGGAAAAGGATTGGGGGAGGAGGAGGGTCCAGGCTAATCAGAGGTATAGAGGTGGGGGACTTTGGAGTGTTTGTGGAGTGAGGTGCCCAGGAGGGGGGCAGGGCTGGTCACCGGGAGCCTTCGAGACCTGCTGAGGAGTTGAGACTTGACTAAGCAAAGCCCTGGAGGGAGCTCAGGTCTTTCTTTGCCGTCTCCTGCCTCCTCTGGCTGCTCCTGTGGTCGGAGGGGAGGGGGCAGGTTGGTGGAGTGGGGAAGGGCAGATGCGGCTGGGGGTCCCAGATGCCACAGCCCTTGACCTCTCACTCCCTGGAGGGATCAATGGCATTTAACTCAAGCCCCCCTCTCTCTCTGGTGAGCCCTGCCCAGGTCTCATTGCAGGAGGGACACACACACCAGCTCTGAACACTTACTGACTTCTGAATCAGTGCTGCAGCTCAGACAGGCCTCCCTTCTTCCCCTTGGTGGAGGGTGGGAGGTGGCCCATGACCTTGGAGAGCCAGGAAGGGAGGCTGGGGGTGGGGTGTCTCTTCCAGGAAGCTTCCCTGACCTCTGGGCCCATCTGGTGGCCCCCTCCCAGTCCTCATTTCCCCGTGCACGTGTGTTCACACCAGCACTGCTCACACGCTGGGCGGGATTACCTATGGGCGTGGGTCTTTCTCCCCACGGACCTCAGGGCAGACCTAGCCTGATTTGCCCCTCTGTTCCCTTTATACCAGGTGCTGCACAAATGCTTACTGAAGTCATTCATTCATTCCATGGCTCATTCATCATTCGACACATACTTATCGAACACCTGCTGCGTATTAGGCACTGTTCTATGTGCCCAGCATTCACAGGTGAATAAGTTAGACCAGGTCATTGCCCTCATAGAGCTTAAATTCTCACAGAGTAGACAGAAAATGACCAGAGAAGTAAATTCATAATAAAGGTTAGGGAATAATAAGAGGCGTGGAGAAAAATAAGGCTGGAAAAGGGAGAGAGCATGCGGGAGAGCTGTTCTCTGCAGGGTGGTCTGGGAAATGCCTCTCAGCTGAGCTGCCCTGTGAGCAGAGATCTGAGGAGAGGGAAGAGGCCCCTGGAGGTCTGGATAGGCTCTGAGCAGGGAGCAGCCGGTGGGGAAGAAGGGCTGAGAAATGGGCTTGCGGGGCCTCTTGTTAGAGAGTGTGAATGGAGGTTATTCATGGCTCACAGGCTCCCTCTCACAGCCTCATGGGGAAAAAACTGGGGAGGGGGTTGTGGGTCGGGGGCAAGAGTAGAAGCTGGTAGGCCCATGCGGAGGCCCCAGCATCAGTCCGGAGAGAGCTGGCGGACTGGGCCTGGGTGGGGAGGAGTGGCTGAGGGTAGGAGACTGAAGGGGTACTGAAGGATGGACTGTGGGCTGTGAGGGGTCAGAGCCTGAGAACAGGGTGGCTGGTAGAGCCTTTGACTGAGCTGAGCTCAGGGGGCCAAGGATGAATTTGGAAGGGAAAGGAAGAGTCCTGTTTGGAAGTGGTATGTTTGAGATGCCAGTATCCACGTGGAGGGGATGCACAGACCGTGGGTTTGTACAGCTGCAGCTGAGGGCAGAGGCTGGGGTGGGCATGTAAATGAAGGAGTTGTCAGCAGTCTGACCCAGGGTGGGGGTGTGGGGGGGAAGGGTGTGTGTAAAGCCTCAGACCCTGGGGACTTCCCTGGTGGCGCAGTGGTTGAGAATCCGCCTGCCAATGCAGGGGACATGGGTTCGAGCCCTGGTCTGGGAAGATCCCACATGCTGCTGAGCAACTAAGCCCGTGTGCCACAACTACTGAGCCTGCGCTCTAGAGCCCGCGAGCCACAACTACTGAAGCCCGCGTGTCTAGAGCCCGTGTTCCGCAACAAAGAGAAGCCACTGCAATGAAAAGCCCGCTCACCGCAGTGAAGACCCAACACAGCCAAAAATAAATAAATAAATAACGACACAAATAAATAAATAAATTTATTTTTTAAAAAAAAAGATAAAAAATAAAGCCTCAGAGCCTGGACAAGATCATGTAGAGGAGGAATCTGGGCCTTACTGCTTAGAGATCCAGCCCATGGGGGCTCCTTGCCCATGGGTGGGCCTGTCACCCCAGGCTTGCAGACAAGCTGTGTAGATTTACCAGCCTGGAGAAACTGCTGTCAGCTCACCCTCCCTAGGTCTTCTGTAACCACAAACTGGGTGGTTTATTTCTCATAGTTCTAGAGGCTAGAAGTCTGAAATCAAGGTGTCAGCAGGGTTGGTTCCTTCTGAGGGCTGTGAGGGAGGATCTATTCCAGGCTTTTCTCCTTGGCTTATAGATGGTCATCTTCCCCCTGTGTCTCTTCACATGGCGTTCTCCCTGGGTATGTGTATGTCCAAATTTCCCTTCTTCTCAGGACACCAGCCATACTGGTTGGCCATACCCACCCTACTCCAGTATGACCTCATCCTAATTAGTTAATTACACCTGCAATGATCCCATTTCCAGATAAGCTCACATTCTGAGGTACTGGGGTTTAGAAATTCAACATATAAATTTGAGGGGCAAAACTCAACTGGTAACAGCATGCGACTAGCCTGGGATTTCCAGAGCAGTGAACAGTGGACCAGGAAGCCCTGGTGGTGGTGAGCATCTCATGCCTTGAGGTATACAAGGTAGTGCTGAGGCTGCCCTGAACTGTCAGGAATGGAGAGAGGAGATTCCTACCCCAGGGCTTCCTGGTGTTTGTTTCAGGCCGGGTTTTTTTTTTTTTTTTTTTTTTTGCGGTATGCTGGCCTCTCACCGTTGTGGCCTCTCCTGTCGCGGAGCACAGGCTCCGGACGCGCAGGCTCAGCGGCCATGGCTCACGGGCCTAGCCGCTCCGCGGCATGTGGGATCTTCCCGGACCTGGGCACGAACCTGTGTCCCCTGCATCGGCAGACAGACTCTCAACCACTGCGCCACCAGGGAAGCCCTCAGGCCGGGGTTTTAATTGGGGCCCAGGAACATGGTACCTGGTGTGTGACGGTAACAACCCAGTCCCTGTACAGTCAGGGTGGAAGGCAGGTACGCACAGTCGGGACTGGAGGAGGAATTCCCTGGCCTCTGCACTCCCTAGCTGGGTCACCTGGGGCAGTTGCTTTCACTTCTGAGCCTCAGTCTACCTTGACTGTGAACCAGGGACCATCTTGCCTGCTTGTTTTTGTCACAGGCCTCTGGTGAGGCTCGAAGGAGAGAACCACTGGGAAAGTGCTTTCCTTTTGCAGAGATTTCTTAAGTGCGGGCTGTTTGCTAGGCTCTGTGCTGTCCCCAGGAACCCAGAGATGAGACGGTTATGGCCCTGGTCTTCAAGGAGCGCACAGGCCATGGAGGCGGGTGGGCGGGTGAAGGTGGCACTTTAGGTTATGCCCACTCTGGGGTCAGACTGCCTGGAATCCAGTCCCAGCTCTGCCTCTCACTAATGGTGTAAATTTAGGCCATTTACTTAAGCTCTCTGGGCCTCAGTCTCTTCATCAGTAGATTGGGAGTAATAATAGCATTGACCTTGTATGGATTAAGTCGGTTGGTGCACATAAGGGCTTAGAGCGATGTCTGGAACATAGTAAGTGCTCAATAAATATAATTTAAAGTCATCAGCTACAGGACAGTGTGATAGAGGACAGCAGAGGAGGTTATGGGGAGATGTGCATCGAGAGTCTGGCTCTGGGAACCCGACAGACGCAGTCCCTGCCCTGTCTGGGTGCCCTGTCACCCTAGTAACCCCTCAGTCATCTGCCACCCTTTGTGTGGATGGTGAGGGGGGTATGGGGCAGGCATGCCCAAAGGGAGAGGTCAAGGCCTTCGCACAGTCTTAGCTGGGGGTCCGGGGGGTGGGGTCTGTGCAAGTTGGGGGGCAGCTGCCACTTCTGCCTCTGCCGCCTTGGGCGCTGTGCCGTTCGGGACAGGGTGCCTGGGGTGTTTGGCTTTGTTAGTCTTTGTTTTTAGTCCACAGTTTTCATAGGTTTTGGGGAGAGGAGATGGTGGGGAAGCAAAATTAAAATTCTTCTTTGAGAAGTTAACAACTTCCCAATTAAAGGATTCTTATTTGCGAGATGCCTTAGAGCCCTTTTCAATCAAGAGGCTCTTCTGAATAATAAAAGGTGCTTGAGCTGGGCTTGGAGAGAGACAGAGTGGAGCCTGAGCTGCAGATGAGAAGGTGGGGGACACTGAAGACGGGTGCCCCCAGCCTTGAGAATGATGGTTGTGTGTGATGGGGGTGGGGTGCAGCTCCTTTCTGCTCAGCGGTGGAGATGGAGATTGGCATGGGGAGGGCAAAGGGGGAAACTGTCCTTACCTCCACCCCTTGCAGCCCTTATGCCCCTCTGGCTCTAGCCTGAACGCCACACACTGGTGCCTTCTACTGTGAACCCTCTGTCCTCTTCCACTCAGGCCAGGAGAGAGTTGGGAGGAGGCTGGGGTGTGGTGATGACAGTCTGTAATGGTGAACAGGACCTGACCTTGTGCTCAGGAGCAGACAGTTTGCAGAGGGGGCAGCACCTCTTGGCTTCTGAGACCTCGGGCTCCGTGGTAACATCCTGGGTGTGGTTTTGTAGCTGTTTGGTGGGTGTGTCCACCTGCCTTTCAGCTTGGCACCCCTACTCAGTGCTACACAGCTGGTTTCCTGGGAGACCAGATCTGTCCTGCTTGGAGCTGAATGTCTGCTGGGTGTCTCAGGAGAGCTGCATCCTCAGATCCTGCTGGGATAAGACAGCCTAGTTTCCCTGAATGTCTAGAATGTGGAGGCCTCTATTTCCTGAACCCCACTTACAGATGAGGGAGCAGTGATGTAAAGTGACCCCTAGACGCAGAGAGGGGTGCTTGCTAAAAAGGGGCTTCTCTTCCCATGTCCCCTGAGGTCTTCCAGGTCACTGAGCAGAGAGGAGTTGGAGGGGACGTTGGCCAAGGCCTTTCCCTCAGCGGGCGGTCCAGGCCTTTACCCCAGTCCCCACAGGGTCCGCCCCTAGGACCTGTCAAGATCATTTGAGGAGACCGTGCCACAGGTGGCTCTGCTGTCCAGGTGGTGTGGAGGATGGCAGGAGTGTTTTCAGTCTGCACCTGCTTTCCTACCCTCCCCCCACATGTCCTACTTTCCGGGAGCCACCGCAGCAAGGCTGTCTGTGTAAATACCCAGAACCGTGAGAGCCAGGCCCCTCCAAAAGGTCGATCAACCGTGCAAGTGCTCCCTGGAGTCCTGGGGTTGGGCCGATAATTGGGAGCAGGTGATGTGCTGGTTGGGGACAGGGAGGGCCATCCAGCAGCCTGGGGAGGGGAGGGCACCAGGGTGGGAAGGCTGGTCTACAGACCCCATGAGGGGGGTCTTGATCAGGCCCTCTGACCAGGTTGGGAGCGGAGAGACTTTGGATTCAAGTTCCAGTGCTGCCGCTTAACAGTTTGTGTGGCCTTGAGAAGTGACCCTGCCTCTCTGGATCCCAGTTTCCTCCTGGGTGACACAGATAACGGTGGAGCCGAGGTGCTGAGGGTCGCACGGGGTAGCGTGTGTGAATTGCAGGGCTGGTGGGTCATGTCAGTGGAATGTGGATTTGTGGACTCTGTCATTTTCTTGGCCGCACCATGCGGCTTGTGGGATCTTAGTTCCCTGACCGGGGATGGAACCCACCCCCTTGGCAGTGAAAGCGCAGAGTCCTAACCACTGGACCACCAGGGAATTTCCTGGACTGTGTCTTAACAGCACCATTTGGTGGGGCTGGTTCACATGCCAGCCCTGTTGCTTTGGTAGGTGCTTCACTTCTCTTAGCTTCAGTTTCTCCATCAGCTCAATGGGCATGATGAGACCTATTCACAGAGGTGTGTGCTCCATCAGTGGGAGTCTTCTACACCCTTCCCTCTGAATCATTTAATGAGCACATCCTTCCTGAGTGCCCAGTGGTACTGGGCTTGGTGGCCACGAAATGAGTAGGTGACATAGTTCCTGCTTTTGGGTAGCAATGTGAACTTAGCGGGACTGAGGAGAAATGCTGGGAGTACAGGAAAGGGAAGGAGATGAGGGCTGGAGAAGTCAGGGAGGGCTTCCTGGAGGAAGCTGGACCTTAGTGTTCAGGAAGATTTGGGGAAGGAGGTGGGGCAGGGAGAAATGTAGAGAGGGCAGGCCTGGTTGGGCGAGCACAGACCAGGAAGGGGATGGTAATGGGGGTGGGGAGTGGGGGGTGGGAGGGGGTTGCAGTCAGAGCCCAGAGAAGTCCCAGCCCTGGACCCCTGGTGGTGGTGGGGGACTAGAAATTGGGAGTGGGACAGCTATCTCTTGATTTAGGGCAGGGGGCAGCAAACATGCAGCCTGAATCCCAGCACAGAGCCTGGCATGGGATGGGGCCTGTGGCGGGGGGCAGGGGTTCACTGTGTACATACAGAACTCCCCAGGCCCCAGGGCCTCGGGTGGGAGGTATGGAGGCTTTGTGCAAGGCCTGGGAGGAGGCTGGTGGCAGATACCCAGACTGGCGGGATGGGCCTGCGGAGAGGCTCTGGCTGGAGGTGCCGCAGCCTGAGGGCAGCCTCAAGCCTGGATTAAGGAACCAGGGGGTCTGGCTTCTTGAGGGCCACAAGACTGAGAGATGGAGAAGTGGGAGGGGTCTGTGGTGGGTTGGGAGGGCCAGGAGAGTAATTCTTATTGAGCACCCACTGTGTGCCAGGCCCTGAGTCAGACTTGCTCTGAACTTGGGCTTGCACAGCAGCCCAGAGACGGGGTGGCACTTAACTCTTCCTGAGGAGTTGGAAGCTAGGCTCAGAGAGGCTGATGACTCACCTGCCCCAGGTCATTTCAGATCTGAACTCCAAACTTTTATTTTATTTAAAAAATTTTTTTGGAATATAGTTGATGAACTCCAAACTTTTAGCTTTTTCAGTGGCCCCACACTACTGCCCAGGGCTGTGGGTTTTAGAGGTGATGATCTCCCAGATTTCTCTGGGTGGGCTCAGTAGAGGGACACCCAAATATGCAGTCTTCCTTGACTTTGCCTCTCTTGGGGAGGCTCAGAGAGGTCGAGGGTGTGCCCCAATGCCACACAGCACTGAGGTCTGCAGTCCCTGGCTCCCCGGAGAGGAGGTGCTCTGCTCCCCTCCTCTAGAGGGTCTGGTGGCCCCTGCCAGGCCCTTCCAGATCTGAGGACAGAGGTAATCTTTCCAGCCACAAGCCTACTCATGTGTCTTAGCCACTGAAGCAGGCTTTAAAATCTCAGCCCCAGATTAAAACCTATGAGTGCTTGAAAACAATGAAAAATTTCCCTAATAAAAGAGGAGGCACACTCAGGTGTGCCCTAAATGAATGGAGTGACTTCCGGGATTAATCCAGGATGTATGGGAGGGCACCCAGCTAGGAAAAGTGTGCGATGGATATTGTAACCAATTGTTTGCTGGCGAGAGGAATAATTCTTAACGTGCGTGGCTGCAAGCGGAAGGCACCTTGGCTCTTCGCAGCGGCGTCCCTCATTTGCTGGACCTGAGCGGGGTCTCTGCTAGGGCGGCCTTACCTCTAGGCCTCTGGACCTTCAGTGATGACCTTCCAAACCCAGAAGCCAGTCTGAGTGGGAGTGCGTGTGCCCCGAGCCTGTCCTTAGAACCCCGCCCCAGGGCCTTTGGAGTCCTGCCACCTCCCCCTGCTCTGTGCCCTTGGCCCGGGGGACAGGGCTGTGTTTGCTAAGTGGTATTCCTCCTCCCCTGCTGCGTGGGCCAACTCTTCTCAGATTTCCTGACTCTCAGGCCTGCCCATTCCTCCCCTTTAGACTATCCTGGGAAGTCTCTGCACAGACTTGCTCTCAGGCTGCCTCAGTTTACCTGTCCAGGGCTTGGGCCACTGCCTCTTCCCCAGCTCCCTAGCCTCAGGCATGGGGGTTGGGGTGGGAGCCACGTCTTTCTCCTTGGCCAGCACTCCCAGCCTCCTGAAGTGTCTTTGTGCTGAACCTGGGGGAATGGGAGGCTAAGCCAGTTCACATGGGGAACATAAAGGAACACAACCACCAAGGCACAAATGACAGACAGGCCTCCTGTGCTCCACTCCCCACTCCCAGCCAGTGGGGGTGGGGTAACCAGCACAGGGGCAAGAGCCCTGATTTCTGGGGGCAAGTCTGCATTTAGTCCTAGCTCCCCACTTTCCAACTATGGGACCCAGACAGCACGCATAACCTTTCCTGCTTCCTCATCTGTAAGAGATGGGATCTTTTTATCATCATCATCGTCTCATATATTTTTTTAAAAATTTATTTATTTTAATTAATTAATTAATTAATTTTGGCTGCATTGGGTCTTCGTTGCTGCGCGTGGGCTTTCTCTAGTTGCGGCGAGCTGGGCCTACTCTTCGTTGTGGTGCCCGGGCTTCTCATTGCGGTGGCTTCTCTTGTTGTGGAGCACAGGCTCTAGGCACGAGGGCTTCAGTAGTTGTGGCACGGGAGCTTCAGTAGTTCCCGCTCATGGGCTCTAGAGCGCAGGCTCAGTAGTTGTGGTGCATGGGCTTAGTTGCTCCAAGGCATGTGGGATCTTCCCGGACCAGGGCTTGAACCCGTGTCCCCTGCATTGGCAGGCGGATTCTTAACCACTGCACTACCAGGGAAATCCCTCATCTCATATTTTTGAAAACAAGATCTCATTCACCCACAGAACAGTCCTAGGAGATGGGTCCTGTTATTATCCCCATTATGCAGATGAGGAAACTGAGGCTCAGAGAGGTCAAACAAGTTGCACAGAGTGGCGGGACCAGGACTCAGGCCTGAGTCTCAGGTCTGTAACTGCTTCATGAAATTGTTTAGAGAAAAGGTCCCGGATCATAGGTGCTGCTCCGTAAACCTCATCCCTACCCATTCCCTTTTCTCAGTTGAAGAGGTGCTGACACCCTTCAGAGGCTGGGACAGAAGACAATGGGAACAGGAGGCCCTGGCCCCCTTCTCACTAACCCCTCTGGCTTAGAGCTGACCTGTCTTTTCATTCATTCATTCATTCATTCAAGTGTTTATAAAATACCTCCTAAGTACCAGGTGCTATTTCTAGGTTCTGTGGATAGAGGAAAGTTATACATGCTTCACCTGCCCTCAGATGGTTTCCATTCTTGTGGGAATGGCAGTGAGCCAAACCTCAGATAATTTCAATACTGTCAGACTGTGATGATTTTGGGAGGGAAGTAAACAGGGCCATGAAACAGGGAGTGGCTGGGATGGGCTGAGTGGCTTTGGAGGGGGAGGGATCCAGGCAGGACTTTCTGAAGAGGTGACCTCAAGTCTGAGAAGAAATGGCATTCCAGGTGCCTGAAGAGAAAGACTAAGGCCTGGAAATGGGAAGGAGCTGGGTGTGTGTGAAGACCAGGAGGAAGACAGCACACTGGTGGATAGGGAAGGAGGGAGAGGGGAGGCCCTACCAGTAGCAGGTTTTATTCGGAGCACTGGGGGGTGGGGGAAGCTCTGGAGAGAGCTAAGCAGGAGAGTGACAGGATCTGATGTGCTTTTCAAATTCCGTTCTGGCCACGGGGAGAGAATGGATTAGAGCCAGTGGCAGGGAAAGCAGGGAGCCTGGTGGGCAGGTGGGTGCAGGATCTGGAGGGGAGCCGTGGGGTCACAGTGGGGAGGAAGGTGGACTCGGGATGGTGAGAAATGGATGGAAGGGGAGCTGCTGGAGATGGGCCGTGTGGGGGGAAGGCTGAGAGTCCAGGTCTGGGGAGGTCAACTTGGCCTGAGTGGCCCCACTTCCGAGATAGGATTCTGGGCCAGGCAGAAGCGTGACAATCCTCATTTGGACTTGCTGGGTTCAGGTGCCGAGGAACTGTCCAGTGGAGCATCATTCCCTCAGGCCCTGTGGGGACCTACTGCGTGTCTCTAGACACTCTCAAAATGACTTCTTGCATCTCTTTATACTCGTTCCAAGGTCAAACACGTTGGGTCATCTCATTGCCAAGTCCAGTTTTCAGATGAGGAAACTGAGGGGCTCTTATCTCACTTCAGTCCCTGAACTGCACACTGCCTCCCTCTAGACCCCCGGCGTCGACACTGAGAGGAGACAGCAAGAACAGGAGTGATACTTCATAGGAAGGTGGCAGGAAAACTCTGGGAGCCGGGCATCATCTCCTGCTGACGCCTGGGGCGTGTGTGTGTAAGCGAGCACGCGCATGCGTCAGGCCCATTAACAAACAGAGAAATAAATTAACAAGTATTCAACCCACCAAATGTTCCTTCTGTTCTGTATAATAGAGCATGCGAACGTAATTTTCCCCTGGAGCAAATTGCTACAGCTGAACCTGCTCCTCATTTTCCTCCAAAAACTGCTTAAAATTCTGGAACGCTTGTTGATTTCAGGTCCTTTCCCTTTCTGCCTCCTGTCCCCACCCCCCAGGCTGCTTCCCTCCACCTTCCTTGTGCCAGGCCTCAGAGGAGCCAGATTGTCACAGAGCAAGAGTCCCCGCCCTGCAGATGGGAGGATCCTGGGGGGCAGCGGCTCAGGCCGGGGGGCGGGGCCTGTATGTGCGGTGAGGGGCTTTTGGAGTGCTGAGCGTGAACAAAATGCCCAGGGCTGGCAGAAAGGACCAGCGGCTTCCCACTGAGCCCTGCCACAGTTGTGCTGTGTGACCTTGGGCAAATCACTGCCCTTTCTGGGCTTTAGTTTCCCTGGCAAAGTGAGGCTGACCGTGCCTGCCATCCCACGGGATCACACCTTGAGGTGTACAGAGTGCTGTGTAAATGAGAGCCACCTCCTTCTGAGGACACCACGAGCAGGGAATGGGCGCCCCCCTTATCCCACTCCCAGGCCCTTCTAAGGAGCCTCTAGATTCAGGGTCTCCTGCCCTGTTTCTGAAATCCTCTAGGGCACTTCTAATTTTCTTAAAGCAAATTAATTTTAATCCACTTTAATTAAACATGTTTTATAAAAATGTATATTTATTTATAGACCTTTCTTTCTCTGCATATCCTGATCATTTCTGTCATTCAGAGTCCAGCCCAGGTCTCCATGTGCAGGCAACCCCCTTAGGGGTGGGATCCTGAGTTGGGGGGAGGCCCTTTCACGTTGACTACTGGTTGGCTCGGGCCAGGCTGAGTTACCTTTCATGGTGGCAGAAGGGGGATGCGGGTATCCGGTGCTCAGGAACCATAACATAACTTCCTACCCCTGTCTTGAGGGGTCTGGCTATACTTTATGGAAGATGCAAAGTTCCATCAATCCTGCAACTACCTCTGTGCTCCTCAGCAGAGGAATTAAACCGTAAAGAAACTGCTGAGACTTTGCAGGCCAGATGAAGGAGGGCCTTGGCTGGGGTCTGCTGTGTGACCACAGGGCCAGCCAGCCAGGATCTGAGCTGTCTTCAAGCCCTAGGATGGCCCCAAACCTTGTCTCCTCCAGGAAGCTCTCCTTGACTTTGACATTTGTCTTAGTCTGCTTGACTGCTGTAACAAAATACTGGGTGGCTATAACATAGGCTAGGTGGCTTAAACAACAGAAATTAATTTTCTCACAGTTCTGGACGCTGGAAGTCCGAGACCAGGATGCCAGCACAGTCAGATTCTGGTGAGAGTAATCTCTGTGGCTTGCAATGGCTACCTTCTCAATGTGTGCTCACATGGCAGAGGGAGTGAGGAGTGGGGCGTGGAGAGAGGGAGAGAGGGTGAGAGAGGTATTTCTGGTGTCTCTTCTTAGAAGGGCACTAATCTTATTGGATTAAGGCTTCACTCTATGACCTCCTCTAACCTTAGTTATTTCTTTACTCCAAATACAGCCATACTGGGGGTTAGGGCTTCAACATGTGAGCTTTGAGGGATACAATTCCATCCATAATGCCATCCCTGCTCTCCTGTCCCCTGGCTGCATCGAAGCTGCACAGTCTAGAATTTGTTGTAAACTGTTGGCTTTAATTTTCCCCAAGGTCTCCTCCCAGCACAGTCCTGGGCACACTGGGGCCCCATAATGTCACTGTGGCTTGAGCTGCTTCCTGGCTGAGGCCAGAGTTTGAGGGAATTTCCTACTCCTTCCCCTGGTACCTGGTAGGTGGGCCCTGTACCCCAGCCTCTCCCCACATCTAGGCTGCTTGCTGGTCATCTACGGTAGGGGAGCCTCCAGACATCCACACCTGCCACACCCTTCCCTTCAGTCCCTACCATTGCTCACAGGGAAAAGTTCAACTCCCTTGGCCTACTCTTCATGGTCCTTCGAACCTGGCCCTTGCTTGACCCCTTTAGCCTCACATCCTGCCTTCTCCCTTGTACCAAGAACAGGTCTCACTACTTTGTTCCCTGTTTTTGTACCAGCTGTTCCTCCTGCCAGGTAGAAAGCTGTCTCCTCATCTGGCCGGTGAACTCCTATGTATTCTGCAAAACCCTCTGAAGTACAGTCTTCCCCAACTCTCTGGGCTGAGTTAGTCTCTCCCTCCTCTGAACTCCCACAGCACTCTGTGCTTCCCTGTCTCTGTGTTTGATACCCTGGATGGTCCTTGTCAGGGGCTGTGTCTGGTTCACCACTGGGTCCCAGTACCTCCTCAGTGCCTGGTTCCATGATTATCTCTGAGCACCTACTTTCTAGGCACTTTTTGGACCTAGGAGGCTGTCTCCGTGGAGCTTACATTCTAGCAGAGGAGACAGACATTAAACAAGATGCATAAGCAAAATACGTATTGTGTTAGATCGTGATAATGTCAAGGAGAAAAAAAATAAATCAAGGCGGAGGAAAAAAGGAAACGTCAGCGGCGGGAGTGCTCCGTTGAGAAGACTTTAGGTAAAGACCTGAAGGAGGTGAGGGAACCGCGTGGATACCTGGGGAGAGCATTCAAGGCCAGGGAACAAGGGCCCCCAGGTTGGAAGCATGCCTGGCCTGTGTGAGGAAAAGGGAGGAGGACTGAGTGGCAGGACAGTGGGGAGGGAGAGAGAGAGGGGTGGGACTTGATGTCTGAGAGCAAATGGGGCCAGAGCTTGCAGACTATTGTGAAGTTTTTGCTCTGAGTGTGTCGGGAGCCACTGCAGTGCTTTGACAGAGTGACACCTTGACTTGGGTTTTAAGGGTCCCTCTGGCTGCCTTGTTGAGGTCACTGTGGAAGCAGGTGCGCAGGGAGGAGGCTGTTGCAGTAATCCAGGAGAGAGGGATGGTGTCTGGACCAGGTGGTGGCTGTGCGGGTGGCAAGAAATGGTCAGATCCTGGATCAATTTTGAAGGGAAAATCAGTGAGACTTGTTGACAGTGGATCACCTATCCCGGGTGAGAGAAAGGGAGGAACTAAGAGTTGACCCCGTGGTTTTTGGCCTCGACAGCTGTGCAGATGGGGGTTCAACTACTTTTGAAATGGGGACTTTGGCAGGATCAGGCTTGGGGTAAAGTAAGGCACTCAGCTGTGATAATGTGACGCTTGATGCCCCTGTTAGTTGTCCAGGAGGGGTGTTGAGTTGGGTATTTGGTGACTGTGGTAGGCTAAATAATGGCTCCCACGGATGCCCATATCCTAATCCCTAAAACCTGTGAAAATTACCTTATATGGAAAAAGTCTTTGCAGATGTGATTAAATTAAGGATTTTGAGATGGGGAGATTATTCTGGATTGTCTGGGTGGGCCCCAAATGCAATCACTAATGTCCTTATAAGGGGGAGGCAGAGGGGGGTTTGACTACAAAGAGGGGAAGGCTATGTGACTGCACAGGCAGAGATTGGAGTGATGTGGCCACAAGCCAAGGAATGCTGGAGGCCACCTGGAAGAGGCCAGGAATGGATTCTCCCCTACAGCCTTTGGAGAGAACCAGCCCTCCTGACACCTTGATTTTGGCCCAGCGAAACCAGTTTGGAACTGTGAGAGAATAAAATTCTGTTAGGTCACCAAGTTCGTGGTAATTTTGACAGCAGCCCTTGGAAATGAATACAGTTGTAACAGGCCTAGAGAGTTAGTGAAGCACCCTCAGTGTCCCGGGGTCATGGAGAGAGGGAGTGTGTGCCCTCCTGTGGGGCATGAGGTCAGAAAGCCCACAGTGATGGGGTCAAACCTCTGCTGTGACGATAGCAATGACAATAATAATAATAATAATGATGATGATGATGATGTTGCCATGTACCACTTGCCCAGCCCTTGATGGATGAGTAAATCTTGAACATTTGCTCCTCATGATTCCCCTGTGATTAAGACTGGGGGCTGGGGAAGGCTAGGTGAACCCTTACAACGTGTCAGGCCCAGCGCCTGGGCTTCGCTCCTCTAGTGTTATCTCGGTGACAAGGCCCATCTCTGTGGGGTGGGTGCAGGGAAGGGGCTGAGTCTTCCCGGAGTGGTGGGAACACCTCACCTGGCCAGGCTAGAACGCTGCTCTGAGGAGAGCCCCTGAGAGCTGGGCTCTGGGGCCAGCCTGCCTGGCTTTGCATCCTGGCTCCTCCACCTGTAAGCCAGGTGGCCTTGGCTCTGCCTCAGTGTCCTGTCTGTAAAATGGGTGTATTTATAGTGCCAGCCTCATGGGGTCATTGTGAGGCTTAAATGATTACATGTAAACATGTAAAATGCTTATAACATGTCAGCTTTTAACCCTCGGGCCTTGGGGGGCCAGGACCGTGGCGGAAGGAGCTTTGCAGTCCCCAGTTCTGGGTTCGAATCCCAGCTTCCCCAGCCGTGTGAACTTAGATGCTCAGTTTTCTCCTCTTCACACTAGCTGCTTGCGGGGTTCCTGGGAGAAGGACTTGGTGGCTGATATGTAAAGGGTCTGTTATGTTGGGGCCCCCAAGTTGGGGGCTCAGTCAGGGCCAGCTCTCTACCTTCCTTCCCGCAAAGCCCTGGGTTGGTGACCCATCCCCAGCCCCCCTCTACTGTGAGCAGGTTCTACTTTAGGGCTTAGAGGGAAATGGGGTGCATGGGTGAGGGGTGGGCTGGGGACTCTCCGGTGGCATTGGGTGTGGCAGGGAGGGTGGCCAGGGTAGCCAGAGTGAGGCCTTAATGCGCCTATGAGCGCGCGCTGGCTGCGTGCTTTTGGTTGTGGTGTCCTCCGCAGCAGCAATGTATTCAGGCCCATCAGAATCTGCAGGTAAGACATGCGGTGATATTTACAGCCCAAATCTGCGTCCCCATAAAGGGAGGTGGGGCTAAGAGGTGGGAGGGGGAGGGAGGGGCTGGACTTTTTGATAATGTCATAAACGGAGTCTGTCTCCCTGGAAATGGTGGCAGTGGTGGCGGCCACAGTCTGGCAGACGTGCATGCCATAATATGGGCCCACGGTGGCGGTGGCAAGGACGTTGGAAGGGATGAATGGGCTGTAACTCGGCAAGCTTG
Organism: Tursiops truncatus; assembly: GCF_011762595.2. Taxonomy (NCBI): domain Eukaryota; kingdom Metazoa; phylum Chordata; class Mammalia; order Artiodactyla; family Delphinidae; genus Tursiops; species Tursiops truncatus. The sequence goes on from NC_047035.1 coordinate 116,654,477, forward strand.
GGGCTCCGGGACAGCCGGCTGTGCTAATGAGGGCATGGCGGGGATGCTGATGGAGGGATGGGGGCTTGGAACTGGGCATCTAGGGTGACAGTGGGGTGCCTGCGGCTGGCCAGGGTTTGGGGGAGACCCTCCAGCCTCTGGCCCAGGGCCAACCTCAGAGACAGGCCAAGCTGGCAGGGAGACACAATGTTTTTCTAGGCCTGGAGGGACACAGACATAGGGCAGAGTGCTGGAGAGCCTTGGCTCAGGCTGTGGGAGGCTGTATCACAAGGAGCAGGGAGTCTGGTGTGAAGGAGGAGATGACTGGGGAGGCTTGGTCGTGCCTGGTATGCAGGGCCCTGTCCAGGGCTGAGTGTGATGGACCCACACTGCCAGAGCCTCTGGGGCCAGGGCTTTACCTAAATTGTCTCATTTCAGAGAGAGCAAGGAACTAGTCTTCCGCCACCGACCAGTCAGTGCTCCAGCCTGGGCCTCCACCTGGGCCCTCCGGGACACTAACAGGAGGTAGAAGGCAAGGAGGGACTGGGACCTGGAAAATGGTAGGCTCGAGGGCTGCGTTTGTTGTCCAGAAATCTCTGAGGGGCCAGAGCCCTCTCCCCAGACCCCGACCTGCAATGGCCACCAACTGCCCCATGGCAGAGGGGCATCCGTCTGGCCAGGGGCATCCCAATTAGAGCTACAGATGGACAGGTTGCTTTGGGTGGTAGTGAGCTTGCTCTCATCAGAAGTATGTAAGCAGGGGCTCAATGACCATGGCCAAGGAGACCGGAGAAGGAATTCCTGATAGAGAAAGGGGAGAGTTTGGGGCCTATCCTTCTAGGCCCGAGGCAGGCACTGTCATCCTGAGTTCTAGGAGATAAGATGGCCCATGACATGAGAATTGTGTCTGTGGCTCTGCCCCTATTACAATGTGCATTGCATCTGAGTCCCAGGTCCAGGAGATGGGAGACCCGAGTTCTAGTGCCAGCTTGTGTCTGACTTGCTGTGTGACTTCAGATAGAGCCCTTGGCCTCTCTGGGCAGGAGCAAGGAGCACTGAGGCTGTGGGCTGGGAGCTGCTGAGGAAGAACCTTAGGGCCTGATGCCAGGCACTGACTCCAGCCCCTTTTGGCCACTTTCCTCTGCAGACAGTTGAACCCAGGTAAAGAGGGAGGCTAGAATCCCAGGAGTACCCATATCCTCATCGTTGATCCCTGTGAACAGAGTCAGGGCTCAGCCCAGGGTCAGGACGCTTCCCTTCATCTGCCGCTGCTGGGTGGCAATCAGCCCCGTGACCTGTTGGCCTGCTGCTCTCATTACTGATACCAGAGGCTTGAACTGGGTGGCACGTGGATTGCGTGGGTGGTGGGCGCTCACGCTCTGCCGGGGGCAGGCACCCGGGACCGTGTGTATGAGCGTGTGTGTGTGTGTGTGTGTGTGTGTGTGTGCATTGGGCAATGGTGGTTGGAACGGGGCTCCTGCAGGATGCCCCACAAACTCTGGTGTCCATGGGGGTGTGAGTGGAATCGGGTAGCGGCTGCTCCTTGATTCTGAGGCGGAATCTAAGCTGGAAGGTGCTTGAGGGGCAGCGGGCCCTGGGTGAAGTGGGCAAGGGGCTGGAGGGCTTGGCTGGGGACAGAGTGGGCATCAGGCAGGGGAGACAGACCTGTCGGGTGTGGCCATCGTTTCGTGTGAGTGAAGGCCCACACTTCCCTGCTCACTTAAGGAGCCAAGAAAACCTTCTGGGAAATTGAGGCACCCTCCCTGCACAGTCTCACCACCCCCTAGACTGCCCCTCCACAGACTCCGGCTCCCTTTACCCATCCTCCCCAGAAAGGGCATGGGCTGGCCTGCAGCCCCCAGAAGGTCTGGCGGGGCGGGGATCAGAGCTGCTCTGGTGGTTGGATCTCAGGAGAGGTTGGGAGCCCTCCCAGAGCTCATGGCCCAGTGACCCCCTTGGAGCCACAGAGGTGTGGGAATGAGAGGGATGTTGTTTGTGAGGGCTGGCTGGAGCCGAGGGGTGCTCTCAGAATTTAAGGGAGGGTTGGGTGGGGCCTGGAGACAGCTGAGTAGGCATGACAGATGGGGTCTCTGAGACCATGGAGGCGCAGCTGCGCCTCATGCAGGTTCCCAGGTGAGGGCACTGGAGGAGAGCTCTGCTCCGGGCAGGGCCTCTGGGGGGCTGCCCGGCCCCAAGTGAGTTTCTGGGGCTGTGAAGTGGGAGCAGGGACACTATTCTTAAAATCCTCACTCTCCTGGTCTGTGTGACCCTGGGGAGTGCCTTTATCTCTGTATATCACTGTACAGTAGTAGTTCCCTCTCATAGGGTCATTTGTGCTGGAAGGTGCTAGAAAATCACATGTCCTTTCTCTGTGGAATCAGGGGCTGGGATGCATGGGCTCCAGGGGTGGTGGGTGGGTGGGGACCAGGCTCAGTTTCCCGGCCTCTGTTGGGATACTAGCTGCCTCTGTTCAGATCTCACTTACTAGCTGTCACTCAACTTTGTTGTGACTAGCCTCCTCATCTGTAAAGGACATTGGGAGGGACGAGCTCGTGGGGCTCTTGTGCCCAGATTAAGAGTCCATTCCGTCAAGCCCTGCACATAGTAGGTGCTCATTAAATATAGGTCATCATTGTTCTAACATCGGAACTGAAAGCGCTCAGAGCTCCAGGCAACCCCTTCCCCCCACTGGCCTGCCCCCTCCATGCTCTATCGTTCTGTCTGTGTCAATGAAGCCTCCCAGGAACAGGGTATCCAGGGCTCTGTGAGTCCTCAGCAGTCACAGGGGTCAGTCTCCATAGCTCAGATGTGGAGACTGAGGCCTCAAAGGGAGAGGGCTATTGCAGGGACCTGTGCTCTGAGAGCAAGTGCCCATGAACCAGGTGAAGCTGAGTGGGTGGAAGGCTGGGGGATGGTAGGATGAGAGGGAGAGGCTGAAGGCCGCTCCCCTGGCCCCCAACCCCCATAGCTGAAGCTGGTTCCTGCTAATTAGTGCCTTAACAACCTTGCTAAGGCACTCTCCCGAGGATGCTCCCAGCCAGATAATTACAATGACTTTTTTGGCTTCTGGGGGGCAGCTGGAGGTGGTAGGGGGGAGGGCTTTTCTGGCTTTTTTTTACTGTCCACAGGGATTTTCAAACCTACCCACTCTCACATCATTTGGAGAAGGAAAAGAAATGTGTTAATGGACCTTTTCCTGCAGCTGAGAGGGACAATTTATGATAGAGGTGACAAACTTCATTTTAATGACAGGCAAATTCCACTTTATTTTAAACTACAGATTTCCCCCTTTGTCAGTGGCTTTTGGGCATTGAAAGTGGTACCGAGGTGTCAGGTTGGCAGGACCTGGGGGCAGGCTGACTGCTCAGGGAGGCATGGGCAGAGTCTCCCGCTTCTGTCTCACCAGTTCGCCTGCTCACACGCATCCCCTCCTTTTAGGGGCGTGCTTGTGGGCTCCATCTGTGGAGGAGGAAATTGAGAGGAGGTCGAGAGAAGTTAAAAGACTTGCCCCAAACTGCTCTGGAATTGGAGGGGTTGGTGGGCGGCCTTTGAACCTGGGCTGTGGGACCCCAAACTCCACATTCTTTCTACTTCATCTTGCTGCCTGACCAGGGGTGTGCGGGGGTCCAGCCAGAGTGGGACCGTCTGCCCAGGTCACTCCCAGGGACAGGGAGCACAGGTTGGAGAAGCTAGCAGAGTTTCCAGGCTACCGGCCAGCCCTGGCCCCAGAGCACCTGTGGTCACTCTGGTCTAGAAGAAGGGCTGCAGGGTTCTTCTTTCCACACGGAGGATGCCGCCTGAATGGTGTTCTTTGCAGGTCTAGAGGCAGGGCCCACGGTGGAGATGGGCATCCCATCTTCCCAGTGGCCTCTGAATCAGAGTGCGGGGCTAGCACCAGACCCCGGAGCCTGGCTGGAGAGGGATGACCCAGTTTACTGAACAGAGACAAACTCAAGGCCAGAGAGGGCAGGCAGCCTGCCTAACCCCCCACAGATTTTCAGGGCCAGAGCTGGGATGGGAGCAGGATGTGGAGCTGAGCCCAGAATCATCCTTCCCGAGTTATTGCATCTGTGGAATGGGCCCGACAGCATCCTGCAGGCAGAGGGGTGGCAGTGGCTTCCGAGGTCCTTGCTGGCCCCCTCTACCTCTCGGGTGCCGCCCCAGGCTCCTGGCCCGGCTTCCGGGGCCCTGAGGCCCAGCCCCACCATGCACAGGGCACTCCATCAACACTGTGAGCTCTTGTCTTTAGAACTTGGAGAAGGTCTTGGAGGGCAGGGCAGTGTGGGCGCTTCCTTTCTACCCTCTGAGAACTCTCAGTGGAGAATCCCGGGGCTGAGAAATCCTGGCTCTCAGACCCTTGGTTTTCTAGGTCAGAGGAATCTATTGCAGACCCTCTGCCCTCCCCTCCCGCCCCATCTGGGACAGTGGGATTTGTGAGGGCTCATGGGCCGTGGGCTGAGTGCATAGCGGCCCCAGTTAGCGCACCAGAGTCTGACCCAGCCTGCCTCTCCTCACTGGCGACCTTGGGCAGGTCCCCGCTCCCTGCGAGAAAAGTGAGTTAAAACCCACCTCCTGGTGGGATGGTGGAGGGGGCAAATGCCATACGATGTTGTACATTAGTCAGTGCTCAAAAGTGATGGCAGATGTAAAATTCTGAGAAGCATGAAATCTAGGAATCACAGACCTTTTGAGGTCCAGGGTCCTCGACTGTCAAGAGGTTGGATTTTTGGAGCCCCTGGCCCAACTCGAGAAGCGGGGTTGCTCCTCCCCCAGGGCTGTGATGCTCTCATCCCACCTCTATCTGGCTTCATCCTCTGACTTTGTCTCACTCACCAGGTGCCTGCGGGTGAGGAGATGTTGTGTTGGGTGCGGTGTGGGGTTCAGCTTTCTGGGTGACTTGAGCCCAGGGAAGGGTCGCAGTCCTCACTTGGGAGCCTGAAGGTGGGACCAGCCCCTTTCTTCACAGCCCACCCACTTGACTGGCCAAGGCAGGGGGTGGAAGGGGGCAGGTGTCTGGGCTCTCTCTGGCCCTGGGCGGCAGCCTGCCAGGCCAGGCTGGGAGCTTCAACCTCCTGTGTCCCTGGCCCGGAATGGCTAAGCCCAGCCCTGGCCAGTCCAGGGGCTCAGAAAGGGCCTACTGACTCCTGCCCAGTTGAGGAGGATGAATCGTTCCTGGGGAAGAGCCCCTGGGTCTGGAGTCAGGCTTGGATCTGAACCCACCTTTCCTAGCTGTGACCTCCCAGAGCCTCAGTTTCCCCATCTATGGGGAGTGATAGATGGCAGCAATGATCGGCCCCGCTGGGCACCGCCACTCCAGCTGAGAGCACGAAGGCTAATTTGCTTCCTGGGATGCAGGCCCCAAATTGTATGTCCCTGCATCCCAGGGACCCCCATCTCAGGAGGTCCCTGGGAAGAATTAAGCTCCCCCGGTTGGCATATGTGATCCCAGATCCCAGCCCCACCACTGACCGCAGTGTGACTGTGGGCAAGTCACTAAACCTCTCTGGAACTCAATTTCTCCAACTGGAAAATGGGGCACAGCAGGGTCTCAGAATTAAACAAGCTCACGTATGTGGCACATTTAGCGCTGAGGGAGCATGTAACAGAAGGCAGGTCTTACGTGAGGTGCCTGGTACCTAGGAGGTGCTGGGTGATGGTGGCTATTTCGGGTCCGCCCTGACCTCTCTTCCCAGGGACCGTCTCTGCTCATGGTGTGAGGTGAGGGAGGGAGCATAGGCAAGTGGATGACAGTGGTCCGGCACCGTCAGCTGTGGTCGCTGTCCACAGCAGTGGGCGAGGGGCTGAGGGGTTGGCTTCCTTCCCTCGTTCTCTCTCCATGTCAGTTCCCCTGTCTCCATCCATGGCTGTGTTCGGCTTTGACATTGCCCAGCCCAAGCTGGAGTATGGCAGGGAAGGAGGGCGATTCCTCCCATGGGAATGTACCCTCCTTGACCCCTTGCTGACCCTGGCCACTCTGTCGGCCGACAGACCTCCCAAAGCACCTGCTCTGTGCTAGGGGAGGAAGGAGAGAGGCCCAAGTCACGGGGGAGACTGAGAGGTCATGGAAAGCTGCTTGAAGGAGCAGCCTCAGGAGGACTTGAAGTGGGCTAACTAGAGGGGAGAAGGGAGGGCCCTTGGGCAAGTGGCCCAGCAAGAGCAAAGCCCTGGAGGTAGGAATGGGCCAAGTGGGGTTTTGGCCCTCTCCTGGAGCTCTTGGCAGACTTCCGCTCACCCCAAGGCCGGCTTCAGCGTGGCCCCTCTGGAGGCCTTTGCTGACTTTGTGGCAGCTGGTGGAGGCTTCCTGCTCTGAGCCTCGCCCTGCCATGGGAAGCCTCCTCTGTTTCTGCCAGGATGGTGCTCAGCGGTCATCAGCCCCTAGTTCAGCTCTGTGGCCATGAGCCTGGCCTGGGGCAGGCTGCAGCCGGGACTGCACGCCAGAGCCTATAAACTGTGCCCGAGAGCAGTGGGAGCCATGGAAGGATCTTGAGCGAGGGGGACCTGAATGAAAGCAGGGCTCATGGAGGAAGGACAGGGCAGGAAGACCTGCGGTGACAGGGCTGCAGCAGGCAGAGAGAACTCTCTGGCAGAGGGACCCTGCGCCCATACCCTGCTGCCCTGCCCTCCCCACTGGGCTGAGGTGCCTCATCTGACCTGAGAGAGGAATGAATTGAGAGTGTAGAACACCCTGGCAAGGTGGGCATCAATTTCCATTAAAAGCCTGGGCCGTGAATTGCTCTCTCCTGCTGTCCTCTGACAAGCCTGGCCCTGGTCTTGGCTGGGTGATGGGTGGGGAGCAAAGGGGGGCGGGTGAGGGGGGATGGGGGTAGGGCTCTGGGTGATGGGTGGGGAGCAAAGGGGGGCGGGTGAGGGGGGATGGGGGTAGAGCTCTGGGTGATGGGTGGGGAGCAAAGGGGGGCGGGTGAGGGGGGATGGGGTAGAGCTCTGGGTGATGGGTGGGGAGCAAAGGGGGGCGGGTGAAGGGGGATGGGGGTAGAGCTCTGGGTGATGGGTGGGGAACAAAGGGGAGCGGGTGAGGGGGGATGGGGTAGAGACTCTTATGCTTCTCCTTCCCCACCACCTTATTCCTCTCCTCCTTCTAGACAGGAGACTTGTGTCCCTGTCACCATCCCAGTCTGCCCCTCAGTGTCCCCATGAAGAAATCAGAGTTCTCCTTCCACAGACCTGGTTCTCCTCCTTCATGGCTCTCCCCACAATTTGTATTTATTGCTTTATTTGCTTAATGTGCTGCTGCCTTGTTCACAGCCCTGTCTCCAGTGCCTGGGACAGAGGAGGTGCTCAGTAACTATTTGTTGAATGAAAAGTGGAAAGAAAAACTCAGTAGACCGCGGGCTTGGACAGACCCCCACCCTCAGGAAGCCCCCAACCAGGGAGAAGAGGCAGAGGAAGAGGAAGCTGAGGGCCTCCCTGTCTGCCCCAGGGGACCTGCTTCTGCCCCTTTGAGGGAGGGCGAGGGGCCCAGGCGTTGAAACCTAGCAGGGGTGGAGGCAGGAGCTGGCCAGGAGGCTGGGGTGCTGGTGGGACGATGAACAGTCACAGGTTAGGGCAGGGGTTGTGGTGTTTAGGGCCAGAGGTGGCCCCACTGGCAGTGGGTGAGGCCGTGTGTGTTACTTTGTCGTAAACCCTACAGTCCTCTGCCCTTCCCTGGGCCGTTTGCCACTCCTCTGGAGCAAACTCGTTCAACTCTTTTGTGGATCGTTTGTGTGTTTACTTCCCTTCTTCTAAATAACTGGCTTGTATGGCTGTTCCTTGGTTTAGTTTCAGGCATTACCTAGTGAGTTTTACTATAGAAGCTGAGGATTTAGGGACTTCCCTGGTGGTCTAATGGTTGAGAATCGGCCTTCCAATGCAGGGGACGCGGGTTTGATCCCTGGTCGGAGAACTAAGATCCCACATGCCGTGGGCGACTAAGCCCGCGCGCCACAGCTAGAGAGAAGTCTTCACGCTGCAACAAAAGATCCCACGTGCCGCAACTAAGACCCGACACAGCCAAAAATAAATAAATAAATATTAAAAAAAAAAAAAAGAAGCTGAGGATTTAGTTCCATTTGATCACCATCCCCCTGCTTCCACTCCAGGCACCACATTCTTGGTTTCCCAGCTGAGCCACATAGAATACTCTGATTACTTTTCCTTTCTTTTTTCTTTTTTTTTTTTTTTGCGGTACGGGGGCCTCTCACTGTTGTGGCCTCTCCCGTTGCGGAGCACAGGCTCCGGACGCGCAGGCTCAGCGGCCATGGCTCACGGGCCCAGCCGCTCCACGGCATGTGGGATCCTCGCGGACCTGGGCACGAACCCATGTCCCCTGCATCGGCAGGCAGACCCTCAACCACTGCGCCACCAGGGAAGCCCTACTTTTCCTTTCTTGACAGCTGTGTTTTCCCTGGAGCTTATCACTATCTTCTTGCAGGGCTGGAGGGGTGGGAGGGATTAGGGCCTTTTTTTTTTTTTTTAAATACTTATCACTTATTCGATTCCCAATTCTCCCCCAGTTGGGTAATCTCCTCTCAACATAAGTAAACACGTAAAGTACTCTATCAATTTCATCTTCTGGATGAAATTTCTCCCTGAGCCTCTGACCTGCTCCAATTCAGTTTATTTAGATGCCCGTTGTGCTGCGGGCACCCTGGGATGGGCCCCCTCCGTTACTTGGGTTCCCTTCACCTCTCTTGGGTTGGATGTCTTGCTTCCCTTCTTAGTTGACACTCTCATTTTGGTGGAACACATCCTCCAATAGCTTCCAGAAAAGGTGCGTGGGAGGTACATGTTTTGAGACCTTGCACGTCTGAAAATTCTTCCTTCTGCCCGAATCTTTATTGATAGTCTGACTGGGTATAGAATTCCAGATAGAGATCTGTTTTCCCAGAATTTAGAGGGGGCCCTCCCTTTAAAGTTGTTGCTTTAACGTTGCTTATGGTGCTGGTGTTGAGGGGTCCATGGCTGCTCTGGCATAGATTCTGGGCATCCTACCTGGGATTTTCTTTCTGGAAGCCTGTAGGACCTTCTCTTTCCCTCCATGTTCTGAGAACTCACTGTGCTGGGCCTTGGTGAGGGTCTGCCCTTTCAAGCTAGAAGTTCATGTTCTTCGGCTCCAGAAAAGTTTTTGATTTCCTCCTTCGTGATTTCCTGACCTCTATTTTCTCTGTTCTCCCTTTCTAGAACTCCAATTAGCCACGTGTTGTGCTTCTCGGAGGGACCCCTAACTTCCTTATCTTTTCCCTCCTTTGTCACATCTCTTTACCTTTCTGTCCCTGTTCCTAGGAGATCTCTTCTGTGTTATCATTCTACCCTTCTAATAGAGTTTTTGATTTCTGCTTTGTAAATTTTAAATTTCAAAGATTCCTTTTTATTTGCTGAATGTTCTCTTTAAAATATGTTGCATCCAACTCTTATTTCATGGATACTGTATTTTATTTCTGAGGATAATAATAGCACTCTCTCTCTATTTTTTTTAAAGTTTCCTTTTATCTGCATTGCCTGTTTCCTTCAGGTCGGCTTTTTTTTTTTTTTTTCTGTTTGCTTACTTGTTTGGGACTCTGTCTTGCCTATTAGAGGTTTCCTCAGTTAATTCACTTGGCAGAAATTTATGGAGTACCTACTCTGCACCAGCCCCATTCTGTAGCCCTGAACAAAATGGTCAAAAGTCCTCGAGCTGGTGGAGCTGACATTCAAATGTCTGGTAATGCTTGTTTGGTAGCTCTTATTTAGCATTGGGGCACTAAAGGCTGATTGGTGTCCCCTCTTTGGGGGCAGACTCATCAACTGTGGCTTCGCTGTGGCTGGTTCACTGGGAGCCCTGATGGCAGGGCCTCCTGGAGCTGAGTGGGGGTGGAAGGCTGGAGCCGAGACCTGAAATCCAGCGCATAAACTTTCTCTGACTCCTTCCGTGTTCAGTATGGTGCCCCACACCCCACTCGGCCTGGTGTCTCCCAGTCTTCTCTGGGCAGAGCTGGGAGCTCCTTGGGGTCTACCTGCTTCTTGCCTTCTGACCAGTCCTTCTGTGCAGGGTTACCTGGTGCCTCCAGTTGCCGAGCCTTTGGTGGGTTCTGCCAGGTACTAGGACCGGCACTTGCTTTCTCAGCTCTGCCGAATCAATTACCGCTCACCTATCTGCTTTCCAACTTCCAAAATTATGTTGCTCTTTTCCTCTTCTTCCGTTCTTTGTCCTGGTGGATTTATGTACAAAAAAAGATCCTTTCTTGTTGTAATGGGGTTTTGGAAAGGAGTGAAGGTAAATGCACGTGTTCAACCTGCCACAGTTGATCTGTACATCCTGCCCCTGATCCATTGTCCTGCCGGCGGACATTCAGAGCGCTGCCCTTTTTCACTCTCGCAAACAAGGCGGCTGTGAGCTTGTGCATCCTCCTGGTGTGTGTGTGGGAGTCTCTCTTGAAGTGGAATTGCTTGGTGGTAGGCTGTATGCAGCTTCAGCTTTATGAGATAAGGCCAGATTGTTTCCCCAAATGCTCGCGACAGCTTCTGCTTCCACCAGCAATGCAGGAGTTGTCCTGTTGCCCCATAGTCCCCAACAACACTTGGCACGGTGACTTTTTAGATGCCTACCCACTTAATGGGTACAGAGTTGTATCTCGTTTTACTTGGCATTGCTGGGAACTCTGCTGCCCTGAGGCACGTCTTGTCATGCGTTTGGCCCTTTGGGTCTCCTCATCCACCAATTGACTGTTCCTATTTTTTCCCTTTTACAAAAAGTGGGCGATTTGTCTTTTTCTTATTGATTTGCAGAGTTCTTTATACAGCCTGGAAACAAGTTTTTTGTTGGCTATGCGTACTGCAGGTGTACTCCTCGGGTCTGTCTCTGGCTTGTCTTTTCCCTCCGTGGTGTCTTTGATAGCACAGATGCTTTAAATTGTAACAAAGTCAGATTTCTCACCTTTATGGCTTATGCTTTTTATAGCCGGTTGGGAATGAGAATTTTTTTAAGGCTCGTGATATATCTTGCTAAATTTTCACTGAGAAAAGTTGTCCGAACCTGCCCTCGGAAGGAGAGAGTTGACAGATGTCCCAGGAGCACGAACGGTGGGCATCACTGCGGTGGGAGCGGAGATCAAGGAGTAAGAGGATAATTAATGAACACCAAAATTCACGCAGTGCTCAAGGCTTCAAAGTGCTCTAGAGAGAAATGCTTTTCTTGGTCCTTGACACCGTCCTAAAAGGCCCCTTTCTTTGTCTCCTTTGGAGAACCGAGGCCTCCCGCCATGGCCCATCACGGGTGACTCTGGTTCGACTCAGATCCACCTGTGGTGGCCGGGCTGGGCGTTGAGGAGGCCCCCAGGAGGGTGGTTAATAGGAGTCCAGGGGAGCCGAGAAGGAGCAGACTGCCTTTTCCCAAGGTGGGGCTACAAGTGTGCTGTGTGTGTTGTTACTGTTGGCTGGGAGTCTTTGTGCCCCCAGAATTGAGCCCCTGGGGAAATGGGAGGGGTTTGGGGGTCACAGAGCCCAGGGGTCTGCCACCGCCAGCTCTGTGATCTTGGACTGCCTTGAGCCTCTCTCCTTTGGGATAAAATGGGGTGACACTCACACAGCCCTCGGGGAGGTGGTGGGAGGAGCTGCTGAGTGAGATGAGATAATGCAGGTAAAAGCACCTGAAGCTAAAAAGGTTTTCTTAGGTAGAAGGTCTGTTCCCTGCAGAGAGCCACAGGGAAGGGTGGGCACCCAGGAGCTGGGGTGAGCCGTGGGCTTCCAGGCAGACCCTCAGGGGTTGGTGGGGAGGTCGGGAAAAGCTTGTGGGTAGTGAAGGGGGTGGGACCAATGACCTTCATTTCCTTGTCAAAAAACGTCTTTTTTGAGAAACTCTGCTGTTGGCCCAGAGAGTGGGGAGAGGGGAGGAGTGAACTGGCCGCCCTCAGGCTGGCGGAGAGGCTGGTAAGGCAGGGCTGGGGGTGGTGCTAGGTGGGCAGGTGAGGACCATCCCCTCCCCCAGCCTCTGCTGACTGGTGTCACTCCACCCCACCTCCTCCCCAGGCCTCACCCAGCCCTCCCAGCCTCCCAGCCCGACCCGGGGCCTGAGGGGTTAATTTTGCTGCCTTGAGCCTGGCATGGCAGTATGCAAATCCATACACTTTCATAAACTGCTTAATTAGGCAAATGTTAATGAGATGTTAATTACTGTTGTGCCCGCGGATCCCACGGAAACGGAGATTATGTTTCTCTTCAAACATCCCGTCTTAATTATAACTTGTGCTTAATTCTGCAGCTTTTGCCAACTGGGTGAGGGCGGGGTGGGGAGGGGCATGCCTGCCTGCCTGGGAGGCGGGGGTGGGTGGGCATCTCCCTTTCTGGGCCAGGTCTCTCTTGCCTTCTCACCTTTGGTCCTCCAGTAGTTCCTTAGACATCTATTAAGCACCTACTATGTGCCAAGCAGGGTCCTGAAGCTGGTACCGGGGTGACAGAGAACAGTCAGACCTGGTCCCTCCCTCAGGGAGCTCCCAGCCCCGTGGGGAGGCAGCCTTGTGAGTAGATGTTACAGTGAAGGCCCCTGGGACAGAGGTAGAGATGTGAGGGACTGCTTCGCGGGGTGGGTGGTCCAGTGGAGGAAGTGGTGTGTCCCTTGGGTGGGGGGTCAGGGAAGACTTCGTGGAGGACGGGGCCCACGGACTGAGTGCTAGAAGTGGAAAGGTGTTGACCAGGTAGATAAGAGGCCTGAGTTTGGGTGAAGGGCAAAGACCTGGTGGCTGAAGCCTTGTCCATTGTGTAGCTTCCCCAAAGGGCTCTCCCACTGTGGTCTTGCTTTCCCAGGCTCCAATCCAGATCTCCTGGCTGTGAAACATGGGATGGTTGGGAGGCTCCGTGCAGAGAGCCTTGGGCAGGGTACCTCACTCCATCTGTACACTGAGGGCCTGATCAGGAATCGATGTGGGCCTGTGGGGAGTGGGGTCCTGAGAGGAAGGTGATCAGTGCAGGCTTACCGGAGGAGGCTTGCCCAAGTCCTGCTCCTCTGGAGCTCTGAGACTATATCTTGCCCTTGCACTTGGGTCTTTGAGCATAAGATGCGCTTGGTGTGTGCCATTGCCCCACGTTCCATCCAGGCCTGACCACCACAGCCAGGGTCCTAAAAGACTGGCTTGCATTCACTGTCCTCGTGTCACTGCTTTTTACCCACCCCTCGACCTGCTCTGCCTTCACTCAGCACCTCCCAAGCCTGTTCCTTGTCCTCTTCCACCCCCAGGTACCAGGAGGCCTTAGACTGTTCTGGCTTCAACAAAGACTGCCCAGGTGATTTCAGGGCTGGCTCATCAAGTTTTAGGGCTCAGAAGACCCAAGAGGGTGTAAAGCCCCATTTTACAGATGGGGGACACGAGGCCAGAGATGTTCAGGGTCTAGCCTGGGGGTCACACAGCCAGCAGTTAGTAGCATAGCACAGCCTAGAACTGGGTCTCAGGTGGCTTGTGGGCCTTTTCTTGGGGAACAAGGGAAATGGAAGCAGAAGCCTGCTCCCTGAACACAGTTGCAAGCCAAGCCTCACTCCATCATTCATGTCCACTTTATAGATGGGAAAACTGAGGCTCAGAGAGGCCATGAGCCGGGATGGAAGCTCTGTGGGCTGGGCATGTGGCAGGGCCTCAGTGAGCTCCTTTGGGTCATCTCCTCTGACATCACTCCCCTGGGGGAATTCTTGGGCATAGGAGCTACAGGCAGCCATAAGGGGACTTGGGTTCATGCCCTGAGGCCAAGAAACTGCCTGGGCTCCCTCAACCCTTGATGCCCTCCCTCCTGGGAACTCCTCTGTCAGAATCTCTCCTTCCAGCCCTTAATTACAGTGGGAGATTATTTACCTGGAATGTCCTGTACCTGACCTGGACCAGATTAATGGTATTTTTAGAGACTGGGCATCTTAACTGGAAAGAGCACAATCATAGTGGAAAAAAGCTTTTATTTCATTCTGTGTATTTGCACAATTACAACTCAACCCTTTAAAGTGGTTAGTATGTCCCCAAATTTGAAAACAGAGAATGTTCATCTGAGCTTCTGTGCTATCAGCAAATTACTAGGACAGCCTTTGATCGCGTGTGGGGTCCTATGTCTAGACTGGGCTGTCATGGCCTGGTCCCTCACCGTTGGGTGGCTGGTCCCAGCACTGTCCCACCCCATACACTGGAGCAAGTGTTTGGTTTAACAGAATGGTGTGAATTAAACATGGATACTTATTAATAGCAGCAACAAAATAAAACCTTTCACAATAGAGTCCACGGTTTATATGTTCCTAGATTGTATCCTCAATCTGGGTCTAGCTGTGAGTCCTGTTAGCCTCCTTTTCCTCCTTTTCCTCATTTCCCCCAGCCCCAGGCAGAGCACAGTGAGCTCATACTGATTTAGAGATTTGGAACCTCAGAACTGGAAGCCCGGGGGGTCTCAGACTCAGAGGTTCCAGGGACCAGGCAGGGAATGGAAATGAGCGAAGCAGGCTGGGTGGGGACTGTGGGGACCTGGCGGGCCACTGTCAGCCCCAGCTGACTGCTGCCACGTGGAAGTGCGGGACCTCTGTGGCCAGATCAGATTTTTCCAAGAGAAACCAGAAGTGCAGATTTCTATGTGATTCATAAAAGTTGGCAACTGACTCGAACCTTTTAAAAACCACTGAGCAGGCCCAATAAAGCATTCCGTTGCCCAGTTTGCAAGCGCTGTGTATGGTCCAACCTCTGCTTTTATAGATAGGCACTGAGGCCCAGCGGGGCTGGGGTCACTGGCTGGGGCCCAGGACACCCTCAGTGGTCGGGCTCACTCTGCCTCCTTGAACATTTCCACACCCAGCCTGGGCTGTTAAATGTCACCTTCCCCACCCCCGGGCGCCCTCCACCCCTGCAGGGGAGGGAGCCATCAGGTGTGCTTGAGCGAAAACACAGAAGCGGGCTGCTGCGGGGAAACAGGCGTGAGTCACTGACAAGCTTCCTTTCGAGGAGGAAAAAAAAAGCTGCCTCCTAAGAATTGTCACCCAGGCCTGCCTGGGTGACGCTTTCTGGGGCGTGTCTCTCTGGGGCCCTCTGGCTGTCACCTTCTGGGGCGTGGCCGCCTTCCAGGCCTCTTGAGGTATGGACGCTGCTGGCATCAGGTGAGCAGTGGCATCCCAGTTACAAGATGTGGCTCAGATGCCAGGCTCCCTTCGGGCGTGGCCAGGGGAGAGGATCTGGCATGTTTGTTCAGTCATGACTTGTAAAAATAACACAGGAACTCTTTTATTAGAGTGGCTGTGCTACCAATCAACGTGTTTTCATGGGACGCTCAATGAGAGTGAGATTTGCAGAGATGCAGACGCCCCCCACATAAGCTGCCTCCTTTTTCCCCAGTCGCCAGCTCCAATCTGTCACTGTCTAATGGGGTCTCCTGTTCCGGTGGGGTGTGAGAGGAAAACTGCTTTCCGCTTTCTCAGCACCCACGAAATTAGAGGAGGGGCAGTGGGGGATGCTCACTGAGCACCGACTGTGTGCCAGGCCCTGGGTATGTATATGACCTCGCTTAATCTTTACAGCTTCAGTATATGACCTCGCTTAATCGTTACAGCCACCTTGTGAAGTTGGTGTTAATTGGCTTCATTTTTTCAGGTGAGGAAACTGAGGTTCTGAGAGTAACTTGGCCATGGCCTGCTGCCCCGGGCCCACTTGAGGGGGTTAGCAGGCTTCCTGTCCTTCTTCCC
Source organism: Tursiops truncatus (assembly GCF_011762595.2). Classification (NCBI taxonomy): domain Eukaryota; kingdom Metazoa; phylum Chordata; class Mammalia; order Artiodactyla; family Delphinidae; genus Tursiops; species Tursiops truncatus. The sequence goes on from NC_047035.1 coordinate 116,670,123, forward strand.
AGTTGATCTCCAGTCTTCCATCTGGACAGGGCCCTTGCAGTCTGTACCTCACCTCCACACTGGCCCACTCTCAGGCCCAAGGATTCTGGGGGCAGCTGGTGGCTTGTAACCTCAGGTCAGAGGCCAGTGAAGGGAGGGGGAGCTGTGGGAAAGTTAGTGTGTGCCTACGTGTGTGCTCGTACACACAGGCACACACACACACACACACACACACACATGAGGGCCGTTCATTTACTCATGTCACATGCCTGCCCCCTGGGTGCCTGCTACTTGCTCCCCTGCCCTGCTATTAAGTGCTTTCCAGGGCTTCAGAGAAGCCCCTGATTTTAATTCTTACTCATGGAGGGTGGGGTGGTTGGGTCTCGGCCTGCAGCAAAGAGAAATCTTGCTGCCTTGGTCGGAGGCCTGGTGGGCTTCCGATGGGCTGAGAGGAGCAGACCCCGCCCTGGGACACCTCAGACAGGCCTGGGCTGAAGTGGGGAGACTTGGGGCAGACGGACCTCACCCAGATATTCCCCCCCACCTCGGCCCACCCCTGATGATGGTGATGCTGGTGTTGCTTGAGTACTTCCTCTGTGTGGAGCGTGGTACCAGGGGCTTTTCATGGATGGGGGCCCCATCTGATGCTCTCAAGAACCCTGTGAGGCAGGCCCTCTCGTTATCATGTTTCAGACGAGGAAACTGAGACATAGGGAGGGTAAGCAATCTGCTAAGTCCACAGAATAGATGGGAGAGCAGGGATTTGAGGCCAAGCATCCAGCCCCAGAGGCTGTGCTCTTAAAGAGCTGCTCCCTTGGCCCGAATGTAAGCCTTGCCTCCTCCGTGAAGCACACCCTCACTGCCCAGCCTGCTCTGAGCTCCCCCAGGTTCAGCTGACTCTCCCTAGCAGGGCGGCCATCCCAGCCCTTCCTGAGGGCTCTCTGTGGCAGGGCCTATAGTCCTGCTTAGTCTCCTAAGAGCGTGCAGGTGGACCACAGGGGTGAGGAGATGCCCAGAAGTGGACAAAGGAACCCGGCTCCAGAAACTGGAGATGACCTGGATGCGGTCTAGTTTGCTCAACCCGCTGCTCTACAGACAAGGGAATGGAGGCCGGAGACGGGGAGGGGCTTGTCAGGGTGCAGTGAGTTGGAGATGGAGCAGGACTCTGGACCCCAGGGTCAGTGCTCTCTCCTCCACACCCACTTGTTGCACTGATTTTATTTCCGAGATGGGGCCAGGATGAGTGGTGGGGGGAGAGGCCAGAGGGAAAGCCGGCCGAGAATCCCTTTCCTCTCCCTCCATTGCCTCTAACCCTCAAGCCATGCAGGCCTGTGCATTTTCAACTTCCCTCCCATCCTTCACCTCCCACCATTAAAAAAAAAAAAATTGGGAGACAATGGGAGGGGTGAGCTGTTGACTTAAATGTTTAAATTAGCCTCACTTTGCGGAAAGCTGGGTGTCAGGATAAACCCATTCCTACAACGTCATATATCTTTTCTTGAGTGGGAAGTTGGTGAATAAATGAATGTTCTTCATATATTATTGTGGCCTGACACAGCCAAGGCAGAGAGAGGCGGCTGCGGTGATTAAAGAGCAGGTCTTGGCTAACAAGCTGGTGGTTGGGCTTCTTACCAGGGGCCCTGTGCCCTGAGGCCTGTGCTGGGGTGGGGGCCTGGGCCCCAGGTTCTGGGCAGTTCCAGGCAGCCAGTGCTCAGAGATGCCTATGGCTGCCTTTCTTTTCCTCTTCATCCTTCTATCAGTGCCTTAGGGCAACCTCCCGCCCCTTGCTGGCTCTCTTTACCCTGTCTCCATACCTTCTTTCTTCTCCTCTGGGGACTTGAAGGGACATCTCTGTGGCTCAGGGTCCACTGAGGACCCTGTGTGGTCAAGGGAATAAAAGATTTCCCTGAGGACACCCTGCAGGAAAACACCATGAGATCCTAACACCTACATGGCATCTTTAGATCAAAAGCACATTGGCTTGGTCTTCACAATATCTCCATTGACTGATGAAGAAACTGAGGAACAAAGATGGAAAGTGACCACCATGAGGTCTATGGGGGCCCAGTCTCTGCCGATGTGGTGCTCCCATGCCCACCTCAGATTTGCTCTGGCTGACTGGACGCCCCTCCCCTGTGATGCCTTGTCCCTGGAGTCAACCCCTACGCATGGTCGATGCCTAAGGAGCCCAGTCTGGGGGCGCGAGGCAGGAACCCAAGCCTGGGGAAGCACCCTACCATCCCGCAAGAGTGGTTCACAACCATTCTTGTTCCAGAGGCTTGGACCTCCTTCCGTTTCAGCCCACAGCCAAGACCCCGGGGCAGACTGCCTGAGAAGGCCATTCTCGAAGACATAGTCTCAAACATCAAGCCAAGATGATTCCTGGGGACCAGGGAGGCCTCCTGGAAGAGATGATCCGGAGACAGGGACACTGGTTGGGGAGGGAGAAGGGAGGGTGGCTTGGCCAAGGAGGGAGGCAGCAGGCCCTGAGCATCTCACCTTATTCCAGGATAGAGGGACTCCTTGGGTTTCTGGCCCACTCCCCCGGGTGCAGGGGCTGCAGGTATGTGTGGGGAGACCTGCACAGCAGAAGTGGGGCCATTCCCTAGGGCTGGGCTCCGAGGTGTCCCTAAGGTCAGCATGTGTGAGCCCGGGTGAGTGTGCATGAGAGTGCCTGTGAGTGTGTGCGGGTAGTGGAGCACTGGGCATGCGTGCACACGTGTAGAGCCATCCAGTGCCCTGTGGGGGAAGATGTGTGGGTGGAAATAGGGGAATGCAGGGTCAGTGCCCTGGGCACATTCCCCTGAGGCGGCACTTTTGTGATCATCTTTCAAGTTAGCGTGTTGACACAGGTGTTCTTAAGACCGTGATGAAAATGTGCAGAAGAAGGACGGGAAACCAGTTAGATGCCCAGATGGAGGGAAACAGTCTTGTGTTCATTGCCTCACCAACCAGCCGTGCTGAGCCTGGGCCACCGCTTTGGCTTGGCCTCCCCTTCATGGTGTGTGTTCGTGGGTGTGTAGTTGTCATTGTGTGTCAGTGTGTGTTGTGTAGCTCTGTGTGAGAGGGTGTGTCCATGGGTGTGTGTCACCATGTATCTCGTGTGATTGTGTGTATGACAGTGCACACCTGATTGTGTCATTGTGTGCTACTGTTTATGCATGTGGGACTGTGCTTGTGAGCGTGGGTATCAAGTGTCTGAGCTCCTTGGACCCTGAGTTCCTCATGGACCCCAAGGGGACCATGGGCTCTATAACTGTAAAGCACTCTTTGCACATGAGGGGTCATCTTCTGTCACCATATGAGGAGAAGTCCATGTAGAAATCAGGACCCGTCAAGGAAGGAAGTGGGCCCAGCTGGGCAGGGTGTAGCCAGTGGTGGGGGGCAGGAGGTGGCCTACCCTAGCCCTTCTGCATGGATGTGGACTCGCATGTTCCTTGCAGTTGAGACTTTGCCTCCCCAGGGAGGAAGCCAACCCCCTGGGCAGAGGACGTGTACAAAGCAGAGGGGCTGGAGAGGTGGGCAGCAGAGTGCCTGGCACATAGTAGATGCTCAGTAAAGAGTTGTGAGGTGAAGCCAGGATCCAGTTATGGAGTTTTCTATGTGACCTTAGGGAAGGTGTTAAATAGGCAGCATAACTGCAGCGTAATTAATGACAACGGCTCCATTTGTTAGGCACCTGCCGTGTAGGCAGTGCTGTTAGCCAAGGGCATTTTACCACTTCATCTTCCAGATAAGGAAACGGAGGCTCAGGGAGGTAGTGACGTGCTCTAGGTGACAGCACAAAGAAATGGTGGTACTAGGATTCCATGCCAGGTGGGACTTCAAAGCTTGTATCCGTCTCCCTTCTGTGCTTCAGTTTTTCCCATCTGCACTCTCAGGACCTGGAGGATATGACTTGGATTTGGCCTCCCTCTTTGAGTTTGGGGAGGGCCTTGCTTTGGGGCTACAGCCTGCTGACCCCTGAGTTCCCTTTTGGCCCTGATTCTGAGCCTGGCCTTCAGGGAACCGCTTCCTTCCCAGTCAGATCCCTAGGGCCTCCGACACCGAGGCCACTGTGGGACGGGGCCTGGGGTGGGCAATAGGGGCAGGACTGAGTGAGGAGTGAGGGGCGTCTCCGTGTTTCTGAAGGGGACTGAGTGCCCAAGTATAGTCGTAGGAGGGTCCTAGCCAGTAGCGAAGGTTTGTGCGTCCATCTGTGACCATCTGGTCCCATTTCCCACAGACCAGGCTGGCAGAGGGTGAAGCAGCATCCTTCTTTTGCAGAACCCTGGTCAGGTCTAAATGCTTCCCACCCACATTGCCTGCCGCGATCTCCACAACCACCCTAGCAGCTGGAGACCCCGGGCCCCTTTTTACAAGTGAAGAAACGATTTCCTGGAAGCTTGTGAGTTTCCCAAGGTCTCCAGTGACTGAGGGCACAGCTGAGGCTCCGCGACTCTGTGCGCCGGACAATTCTGGCCCTGGTCCTCTAGTAGGCTGGGGCAGGGAAGCTGTGCCTCGGGGCAGGGACTCGACCTCTGAGGGGGGCAACTGAGCCAGGATGCAGGGCCAGAGGGGCCGCTCTGCAGTCTTCTCCTCCTCAGAGCCCCTCCCCCAGGACACCCAACATGTGCCCATGCTGGGACTGCCACCCACCGGCTGAGTAGCCGAGTCAGTTGTGCTTTGCTGGGCGGGGCGTCATGTCACCCTGGCCCAGGGAAGCAGGCATGCCTAATGAATTAATTAATGTTGGCAAAGCACTTGGAGATCTCAGGCTGAAAGGTGCTCAATGTGTGCAAATCAGAGTGATGGTTATTACCCATAATTATGGAGTTTCTGCTGGAGAGATGATTCAGAAGCGGACGGTCGCTGGCCCCGCAGAAGGCCCTGCTAAGATCTGTTCCTCAATCGCAGTGGAATCTGTCTTCCTCCCTTCCTTCCCTCCCTCCCTCCCTTTCTCTTTTCCTCCCTCCCTTCCCCCACCCCTCCCTGCTCACACTTTCTCTCCCAGCTCTGGGCCTGCTGCCCGCCCTTCCAGAGCGAATGCTTTCTTTGTCTCATCTCTCATGAAGACAGGCACCTGGCCCAGTTTGGAGAAGGAGGGGATCCGGCAGTAGCCTCTCACACTCTGGAAGTGAGAAGCGTCCAGGAACCGAGCCTTACTTGCCTCTTCTTTTAAGCGGGTCCATAAGGGGTTCCCTGTGCCGCCTCAGGTGTGCGGGGAGGGAGCGTGGCGATGCCTGGGAGGGCGCTCTGGGCTGGGAAGCTCGATGCCTGCGAGGCTTGCCTACGTTGTTTATGGAGACATTATGATGCGTGTGCTTCCAGCCTCTCCTCCACCGGTGTTCTCCATGTGACTCTGGGTCCCTGGCCAGACTGTTGGTCCCCCAATGGCTGAGGCTTGAGCATGTGGCCCCCATGCTGACAGACCCTGGCAGTGCCCAGAGCCAGCAGTCCAAATAAATTGTCTCTCAGCTGTGCCTGCCTTCCCTCCCTCCAGTCCTCTGTCTCTGGGCTCGGTTCAGCTCTCGTGCCCACCAGCCTCAGAGAGGGCCACCCCCAGATTCAGCACCACGAACAGCACCTAGCTCAGCCTGGGGCTCGCCGTCTCCTGCAGCTTGTCCTTCTGACTCAAGCCCTGCTTTGTCAGGTGAGGGCACCCAGGCCAAGAGGATGCCAGTGACTTTTCCCAGAGCGCACAGAAGCGTAGCATGAGAGCTGACTACAGCCCTGGTCTCTAAACTCCCCAGGTGTCCCCCGTCGCGGCGCAGGGAGGCTTTAGGAGGATTTCCTAGTGTTCAATCAACGCTTATCAGGCACCTACCGTGGGCCTGTCTCTATTCCAAGCTCAATGATGGAGCAGAGATGGAGGCAGCCAGATCTCTGTTCTCTCCACAACAGGACCCACACATCAACAGCAACCACAGCAACGAGAGCTGGGCACGACAGGCACCCCAGAACCGTGTGCCTGATTCTGTGGGGCCTGTGAGAAGTGCTCCAGCCATGAGGCAGAGCAGGTCCCTGCAGGATGCAGTAGTCAGAAAGGCCCCTGAAAGAGGTGACACCAATTCTGGCCAGACAGAAAGGAGGGGGAAAGAGCATGGTCACCGAAGAGGGGGCTGGCGTGAGGCCACCTGTGTGGGGGGGAGATGGTGAGAAGCCCATCCAATGGGCTTAGGGCAGGTGGCAGCGATGAATCTAAGAACGTAGGCTGTGCCCCTGCTGAGGGGCTGGTCTCTGTCCTGTGGGCACAAGGGAAGGCTGTCCATCACCATGGACACTGCGGGATTTCCACTCGGCTCTCCGGTGCTGCAGCCTGGCCTGCTACCAGAATCCCACCCCCACCTCTCCCGCCCTCCCTCCTTCACCTGGGGTTGGCCGATTTCATCTGCAAGTGACAATAGGTGTGGGTTGTCTGTGGGGTCTTTGTGTCTTATTGCTCGACCTGTAATCTTTCTCATCCGACACAGCTCCTTTCTCTTCCCTGGTATTTGTCAGAAAGGTGGGACAGAGCCCCAAAGCCCTGTGTGGAAACTGGGCCAGAGCAGGCCTCTTGCTGCCCATCGATTAGCGCTGCTTTTGCAGGTGCCTGAGGGTGTTTGCTGGACACCGTGGGGCTATGTTTGGCTTTGGATAATGAAGTAATGTCCTCGCTGAGGAAAGGATGGAGTCTGTGCTAACAAGCTCAGCTGCCTACTTTGAGGACAAGAAGCCTTTACTCTTGGGCTCCTGGGGCTGGCTGAGTGCAGGGGCTCTGCGGGGGACGAGTAGGGTGGGCAGTCCAGGAGCGCTGCTTCCTTGGCCCTGTGGCCCCCAGCAGAGCCTCTCTGGTTCAGGGGCAGCATGGGGTAAGGAAAGGCCTTGGATCAGATGGATCTGGGGTCTATCCATCCCCGACTCTGCCACTTGCAGGTCTTGTGACCTTGGGCAAGTCACTGCCGACCTCTCTGGGTTTTGAGTCTCTTCCTCCGAAGGGGCCAGGGTCGTACCACTGTGTGAGAGGGTGGCTGTTTGGCCTGAGAGAGATGATGGAGCAGAGTGCTTGATGCACAGCAGGGACTAGAAAATGTTGGTGGCCTCACAGTTCACTGCTTGGGGTCATGCCCTTACTTTGGTGTTGTCTCAGACCCTGTTCATCTTGGACACATGTGCCCTCCTCCTAGCCATCTGATCCCTTAGAAGGATGGGGTTTTCTTCTCGTTCCTTTCCCAGGGCTCAGGAGGCAGTGGGGCTGGTTGAATGGCTGGATTCAAAGGCTGAAGGTTTTGAAGTGCCCCTTCCCTTAGAGTCCAGGCTCTGGGGCTGGGGTCTTCCCATGGGAAGGAGCTGAAGATCAGGCCAAGAGAGCAGAGGGGAGGGAGCTGAGATGGAGAGGCCAAAAGCACTGCTCCCTCCTCCAGGAAGCCCTCCAGGGATTAGCTGGAAATATTCCTTCCCTGTGTGACCCCTTCCACATAGACTTTCACTGTACTCCTCTCAGGGCATCCTCCCCACCCCCACTATTTCAGGTCTTATAATCCTTCCCATCTCTATGAGGCTTTTTCTTAGTTCTCTCCTATCGTGACTGATCAACTCCATAGGTGAGATGGTTAACAGTAATAGCAGTAATCGTAGTAATAATGGTAGTCATAAAAGCAACTAGCCCTTATTGAGCACTTACTATGTGCCAGGCACAGTTCAAAGCTCTCTACATGTATTCATCTCTGTACTTTATGTAGATAGGGCTAGGTTTACTCCCATTTTACAGAGAAGGAAGTTGAGTCCTAAAGGGGAGGAGGGGCCTCTCGAGGGCATAGCGTGAGAGGCGGCAGAGATGGGCTCACACCTGGCTAGGTCAGTTTAGGCTGACAATCATGAATGACGTGCCCACTCTGTGCCCCACCTCTTCCCCTGGACACAGGGAGATGGTGGGACACACTCTGGCTCTCGAGGAGCTCACAGTGGGAAGAATCTCCCCAGCACACCCACTCTGTGCGTCCCCGTCCCACCTGACCACCTCCTGGCCCAACTCAGGTGACGTCTGCATCTTTCCCATCACCTGGCCTGGTCTCTGGCTCTGCGCTTTCTTCAAAGTGGGCTCCCCAAGAACAGAGGCTCCGGTCTTGTTGGCTGAAGTATTGCTAGCACTTACCAGACCCTGGCGTGTAGTCGGTGTTCAACTAATTCTTGTCTAATGAAGGAATGAGTGTCATTGTGTGGATTAAATGAGATCGTGCATGTTAAGTACTTGGCATTCGACAAATATTTATTGAATGAAAACTGTATCTTCGGATGGAACAAAGGAGGTGACGGTGTCAGGTGTCTGGCTCATAGTAGGCTCAGCACGTGGGAACAGCAGTGGCCGTGGTTTCCGTGGAGGGACCCGAAACAGGGCCAGGGAGGGGGGTGAGGAAGAGAGGCGGAAGAGGGAGAGAGGCAGGCACCAGAACTCCAAAGAAGAGGCAACAGTAGGGAGGAGGCTGGTTGGCAGCTGGGGCCCTGACACCCACTCTGTGTGGAGCTGCGGCCTGGAGCGCATGCGTGTGTGCACGAGTGTGGGCGGGTGTGTGTGTGTAAAACAAATAACTGGAAAATGAATTTAATTATAAGGCACTTTTAATAGCTATTTATATTTAATCCTGCTAATTCTGTGTCTTGTGTAGCCAAAGTGTAATTCTATTCTTCTTTCTCATTTGTAAGCGAGAATGGAGAGGGGGGTGGGAGGGAGACAGCCCCACAGGAAGGCAGCAGGCGTCCTCCAACCCTGGGATCGGCCAGGCCAGCTGTTGACCCTGAGGTCAGGGAGGAAGGGGTCACTGGCAAGGTTGTCCCAAGGGAGATCTGGGAAATGGCACCAGCTCTGTCGCCAGGGCGGTTAGTCCATCTGATGGTGTCTATTCAGCACCTGGGGTGGGGATCAGGGGAACAATGGAGAGTCAGGTAGATCCAGGTTCAAATCCCAAGTTAAGCCATGTGCCTTAACCTCGGAGAGGCTCACTTTCTCCATCTGTAAAGTGGGCATAATATAAGGGGCTGTTAGGAGGATTTAATGAAATAGAGCAAGCCTGCCCCATATCTGGTGCTTAATTAACGCGTGTTCCTATACCCTCCTTACTCCCCTCACCAACCCCCAAGCTGGTCACTTCTCTGTGTTTCAACCTCTCTGGCTGCTCCCAGACAGCCCTCATGGCAGAGAGAAGGTGATTGACTAACTCAAGGGCCAATAAGTAGCTGGGGTCATGCCTCTTTTTTCAGAGGACCCCTTGGTGATGGCTTGGTGTGGGGGGGGTTGATGGGTGGTCTTGTGGGAGGACCCCAGAGGAGCTGGAGCAGCCTCACTGGGCAGCCACGAGGAGGCCAATGAAGTGGCTGTGGGAGGGGACAAAGAAGAGCCATTCCTAAGGAGCCATGTCCCCAGACCTGGCTGGCAATAGGTCAGGAGCTAGAGACCCCTCCCTTCTCCAGTCTTTGCTCAGCTGCGGAGATTCTGGGCCATCCAGCAGCCCCCGCTGAGCCTGCTTCCTCCTCCGGGCCACGAGGCCAGGGTGTGGGAGGACTGAGTGAGAGGAAGAGCGTCAGGGAGACTTGCCCAGAGACACGGTTGTGGAGGGGTGCCCACTGGGGCCTCGCCCAGCATATGGAGTTGTGCTTGTTTCCTGGCAGGAAAGGCAGGGGCCTCAGAGGAGCCCTGTACTGGGCCAGGCAGGTGATGCTGTGCCCAGACCTCCCTCCAGGACCACCAGGGGGACCTGGGCTGGGGCTGGGAAGACAGGGCAGGGACCCGGCCTTTCTCTACCCGTTGCTTCTTCCTGTGTCCTCCTGGCTCTGCTCACTGGGCCCGAGCCCTCCTCTGGTGGCAGCCACTTCAGGGTTCCAGGAGTTCCAGGAGGGCTGGGCTCTGCAGGAAGTCAAGTGGGGTGGCTACACATGGAGGCAGAGGGGGCTACTCTAGGGGCTGGGCTTCTTCCAGATCTTCTCCCAGGGAGTCCCCTCAGTGCTGTTGCAAGGACGGTGTTACTCTCTCCATTTTACAGATGGAGAGACTGAGGCCCAGAGAGGTTAAGGGACATGATTAGAATTTGGGTCGTCTGATTCCGAGGACAGTTCCTTTTCCTCGGTGGTAAACTGGTGGCTGCAGGGGTGGGGGTAGGGGGTGGCTTGTCCAGAGGGTGGGATAGTGTGGAAAGTACACCTCATTAGGAGGGCTCAGAGTACCTGTCCTAGAAGGATTCGATTCCTGGTTTTCACACCCACAGGGGCCCAGCGAAGCTCTGCTCTGAAGCCCTGCAGGGCTGTTGGGCGTGGGAGGGTGGGCAGCAGCTCATCCTGCCAGAGGGAGTCTCAGGGAGGCAGCCACAGCCCCTGTCTGGATCGTATGGAAGGAGCGAGCTTGACTCTGGGTTCAAATCCTAGCCCTGCCACCCACAGACTGAGTGGCGTCCGGCCAGCCACTTGGCCCCTACGCCTCGGTGTCGCCTCCAACACTGGGCACATAGTAGGTTCTCGGTGCTTCCCCCTCCCTCCGCCCACTCCTCTGCTGATGCGTGGAGCTGGGTAATGACTGGGGGTGTGATTTCTCTCCGGGATATTTTCACTTTAATAGGAGACTTTAATGCCTCTGAACCCCAAAGGAACGATGTTTCCCTTTAACGGTGACATTTCAGGGGTGGTGGCAGCTGTGGGAGATGCTGGGGTGGGGGCTTGCCTGGTTCCTGTGTCGTGTGCAGCCTCATTCTCTGGCCCTTCTCCAGCCCCCTTCCCCAAGGCTCCCTCTGCTCTGCTCACGGGCAGAGGGCAGATCAACGTCTCGTTAATTTGATCGAGGGATTTGTTCCGAGCGTACTTGCCCATCAGCTTGGTGAAAGCCCAGCCTGGGAATTGGTAGACATTCTGATGCAGCCAGGGCCAGCCTGACCTCTGCTCTTCTAGGAAGTGAGGGGTCACCAGGCAGAGAATAATTAACAGGCAAACAGCAGGAGTGATTAACCCCGGGGGAGGGAACCTGGGGGTACGGTCCTTGGGAAGACTCTCTGGGGATGGGTCTTATCTGGTCATTAATGCAGACCCTCAGGACCTTCCTGTGCTCCCACTCTGACTCATTGTGAACCCTCATCCACTCAGTCCTACCAGAAGTGGCCATGAGCCCCGGGTGCCTGCCATGGTGTGGCCATGTTGTCATGGGTAGACGAGGGGAACAGAAGGATAGAGAGATCCAGGACTGGTGCTCTGGAGGTGCCCTGAGCCTGGGGATGGGGGTGGACTCAGCAGAATTTGAAGGCAGGGAGGGTTTGGAGAAGTCCCTGGAGAGTTGAGTCTAAGGGAGTGGCCACGTGGGCTTTGGCTGGAGGCCTGGGCTCTAGTCCAGGTTCTACATTTGGCCTTCCTATGTGACCTTGGGTAAATTGCTGCTCTCTCTGGGCCTCAGTTTTCGAGTCTGTGCAATGGGAATTTTGGTCTGGACCAGCTAATCTCTGCATCCTCCGTCCATGATTCTAGGAAAGCTTAGGGAAAGGGCTGAGCCTGAGGGTGGGGGAAGAGGGTGGTCCCAGAGCACAAGGAGCTGGAGAGGGGTAGGAGACAGATGTACGAGCTGCCATCCGCTGCGACTGGCACATTCATTAAGCATCTGTATGATGGATACCCACCCCCCACCCCCGCCCCTGCCCAGTTCACCTGGCGAACGGGTCTCGGGATTTGTTTCTTACTGAATGGTGTCATCCAACAAGCCAGCGAGTGCAGTGTCTTGCCTGAGTCTCCTGCAGGGTAGGGTGCCTTGTTATCCTCCAGGCAGTGTTCTCCTCCCCATCCGACATGCTTCTACACCTGACTGCCCTTTCCCTGTGGCATGGGGGCAACCCTCTAGATCTGCTTTAGTCTTCATTTAGATTGCAGGTTCAAGGTGCTCTAAAGGGTGCTGGACAATCAGGGCTGGCTTCTTGGAGGAGGTAGCAGTACTGGTTCTGGACCTGAAAAAATAGCTGGGCAGGAATTGGACAGGTGGAGAGAAGAGTAGGTGCTTTCAGCCTTGAGGTTGGGGGAGGGATGGGAGACCATGGAACGAAGTGGAGGAGATCCCTCATTCATACCCATGTTCCTTACGGAGGGCGCCTAGGCAGTGCTGTTGACTAACTGATTGATCCTGTTCCCAGGTCTTATAATCTCCTGCTCTTTCAGGCTCAGGTACTCTACATCCTTCCCAGGTGGCCCAGGAACTATTAGGTGACCGTATGCTGGCCTCCATTCACATAGTATCCCCACATTCATCCCCGCTAGAGGCATGTGGTGTGTGTGGTATATGGCAGGTTCTGCCCTCACCCAGCTAAGTGACTTTGGACAAGCCACTTCATCTTTTTGAGCCTTAATCCTCCTTAGGTATGAGAGAAATTGTCAGGTTTCACTGCAGAGAGGGCATTTGAGATGGGCTCCAGAGCGTGAATAGGAGTTCAGTGGGCAGAGACAGGTTGGGGTGGCAATAATTCTAGATTATAGTGGAATGCCTGGAACAGTGCTAAAGGCCTCTGTTGGGAACAGCTTCTTGACCATGATGCAGTGGTTAAGGGTACAGTCTCTGGAGCCAGGCTGTCCCTGCTGTGAATCCTGGCTACTGCACTTACTAGCTGTGTGACCTTGGGAGAGGCACTAAACCTCTCAGTGTTTTGGCTTCCTCCAAGGAAAGGGGGAAAATGATAGTACCTACTTCATAGTGTTGTACTGATTAAGTGAGTTTATACATGTAAAGTTGTGGAACAAATCTGAGTACATAGTAACTGTTTAATAAAAGTTAGCTGCTATCGTTCTTCTTACTGAGGCTCAGAGACACTTGGGGACTTGCCCATGGACACAGCTTGTGATGAAGGTTTAGGATTCAGGCCAATGCCTGTTTAATTCCAAACCTCTGCTCTTTCTTCTACTCTGGGCTTTCCCGGTGTCTGACAGATGGGTCCAACGTACAACCAGTGTCAAGGCCTCCCTGGAGGTGTTGGACCAGGCCTGCCTACAATGTATCCTCTTCGCTTCCGAGGACCTTGTCTGTCTTGCACTGAGGACCCTCAAGGCTTGGCATATAATAGGTGCTCAAAAAATACTTGTTGATTGTCTGGCTGCATAAAAGAAAGTGGGGTGGGCTCCCCACTTACTCCTGGAGCGTGCAGTGCTCACTGCATGAGCTCCTCAGATGCCACCTTTCCTGCCTGGTTGGGAGGTAACCCCCCCGCTCCCCCCAGGTTCACAGCAGCATCCCCTCCGGCCTTTGCGATGCCCACCCAGCTCCCTGCCTTGCTGCTGCCCTCCCCCAGAGCGGTGGCCTAGGGGCTTTTTCTTCTACTCTGCCCCCCACCTTCAGTCACTGCAAATCTTCAGCCTCTCTCCTGCCTCCCTCCGTCTTTCCCACTTGCTCATTAAGAAGAGAATAACTCCTGAACTTGATGTCTTTGCCTCTGCTTTTATATCGAACTATAATTTGACTGTCTAAAGGTTCTTCGAGGAGAGAGAAAAGAAAATCACCCCCCACTCCCTGCCCAGAGTAGACCACCTTCAGAAGGAATGGAGCAGACCCTGCCCACCCTCCTTTGGCTGGGGCTCCTTTAGGAAGGGCACAGGGCACAGGCGTGAGGCTAGGAAGCCTCCGCTCTGACCCCCGCCCCCAGTAATCTGTGCCCTTTCAGCCCCTCAACTCCGCTTTCGGGGTATCGGGGTCATGCTCCCCCTTCCACAGAGAAGGTGTGGGCCCTGGTGCTCTCTTTCCCCTCCCCTGGTCCCTGGGCTCCCTGCAGGCCCACTCTCATTACCCTGTGGGCCGTAGCAAAGGTGATGGTCGTGATGGACGTGACTGACAAGGGAAGGAGCCCAGAGAGGAGAAGGGGTTGCCCAAATCCCCTAGTGAGACCCCCTCCTGGCAGGGAAGGCTGGCGGGCAGTTGGGGGACAACCGAGTCAGCAGGGAGGGGAGGTGGCTGGTGTTCTGTCTGCGCACTGAGCGATGTTTCTTCCATCTCCCACTGTGCCCCACGCTTTCTCATGAGTGTTGTGAGCGGCTGTGGAAACAAGCTGGTGGGGAGGGCCAACCCCCATTTTGTCTGGGACCGTGGGATCTAGATGGTCATATGCTGATCCACACTCAGCCCCTGCGATTTCCTCCACCTGTCGCTGCTTTCTGCTCACCTGTTTTTTTAATTTATTTAATTTATTTTATTTTTGGCTGCATTGGGTCTTCATTGCTGCGTGCGGGCTTCCTCTAGTTGTGGTGAGCGGGGACTTCTCTTGTTGCGGAGCACAGGCTCTAGGCGCGTGGGCTTCAGTAGTTGTGGCACTTGAGCTCAGTAGTTGTGGCTCGCGGGCTCTAGCGCCCCTCACCTGCTTTTTTTTTTTTTTTTTTGCGGTACGCAGGCCTCTCACTGTTGTGGCCTCTCCCGTTGCGGAGCACAGGCTCCGGACGCGCAGGCTCAGCGGCCATGGCTCATGGGCCCAGCCGCTCCGCGGCATGTGGGATCTTCCCGGACCAGGGCACGAACCCGTGTCCCCTGCATCGGCAGGCGGACTCTCAACCACTGCGCCACCAGGGAAGCCCCTCACCTGCTGTTTTGACAGCACCCTTTCCTCCCGACTCTGCCAGAGGTGAAGCCGCCTGTGTGTCCCACTCTCCTTGGAGCAGCTTGTCATCCTCTGCAGTTTGGTTCCCCTGGTTTCCTTGTGACCTCAGCTCTCTGATGGGCTGGATAAAAGTTATGATTTTGCCCATCATCTGGTTTTTCTCTCATCACTGGGCTGGGAGCAGGATTCTCTGTGTCTTCTGCTCAGCCTCGGTTTTCCCCTCTGTAAGGGGGATGCTCACAGCCCCCTCAGAGGGCTGCTGGGAGGGCAGGTAAGCTGCTGTGTCAGCCACCCAGATGGTGGCTCTGCAAGACCCTGTCTGCTGTGACTCTGCTTCCCAAAGGCTGCGGGTACAGTGACAGGGAGGGGCAGCTCTGGCTGGCCTGGCCAGAGGCCGTGGTTGGGGGACCAGCCTGGGCCTTCTTACCCCTCAGAGGCTTAGGAAAGAACGTTCAGCTCCACACATGCCCAGTGGCAGTTTTTCTGGCCTGGCCCAAGCTGGGCTTGGGGGGCTGAGCCAGGTCAGCCAGCTCCCCTGGAGTGGCCCCTCTGTCCAGCCTTGCATTTGCCAGTAACTGGCTGAAGGCCCTACTCCTCTGCTTGGCTCAACCCATGAAGCTACTGGGCACAGAGGCTGATGCCCAATATTTCCATCCGCCTGACATCCAGGCTCTGCCCACTGAGTATGGCCCAAGCCACTCTCTGCCCCTCCCCCCACCAGACTCTCTCCCCCCTCTAGCTGAACGCTGATTTCCTCTCTGGGTTCAGCTGAGGTCTTGGGAAGCCTTGTGTGTGGACCTTCTGGGTGAGGCTTCCCTGGTCTGTATGGGACCAGGGCTTCAGTCCCCAGCAGCGGGGCTGGGCTGGTTACATTGAACTTCCTGTACCTCCAACCAGCCTGAGACCCCGCAGAGCCCGCGGCCCCAGGGGGCCGTGTTGGAGAAGCTGAGGCGGGAAGCCACTCGCCTGCAGAACCACGGGGGCAGGCTGGGCCTTTCCGTTTCTTCCTGGTGGTGGTGGGCCCTGGGGAGAGAGGCTAGCCACACTGCAATCTGTAGGGGCCGTGGCTTGGTTTCCAGGGCCGCCTGGGGGATGCTGGAGGGGTAGTCAGGGACCTTCCTGGGCAAGAGCCCTTAGCCTCTGCTGTGTCCTTGA
Organism: Tursiops truncatus; assembly: GCF_011762595.2. NCBI lineage: Eukaryota > Metazoa > Chordata > Mammalia > Artiodactyla > Delphinidae > Tursiops > Tursiops truncatus. The sequence continues at coordinate 116,685,806 of NC_047035.1, forward strand.
CCCAAGGGGGCTGGGACCTCAGGGCCAAAAGTGGGGGACAGGAAGCCTGAGACTGGCTACGGGTTTCCCAGAACAGCCTCTCAGGGCAATGTGGTGGTAGGCGGGGAAGGGGTTGGTTTCTTCAAGGTTCGGGCTTGAGTGGGCTGACCCATGTTCCCAGGAGCCCAACCAGGCCAGAAACCCTGGGTGTGGGCAGAGAAGCAAATCTGGCGGAGGTTCTTCTGGGGCCTTGCCCAGGATGACTCCCGTCTGGAGTGCCTTTCTTAGCCCAGCAAACATCTTAGAGAACCACTTCAGGTACCCCTTGCCTCCCTAGCTCAGGTTTGGGCTCTCCGGGCTCCCATCCTCCTTCCATGGGCCACATGGTGTGGTAGCTGCCTGAGTACTAGTCCGTGAGCTCTTCTAGTGGGGGTCGAGGGTGCTGGAAATGGGTGCTGGTGGACAGTGCCTGCTTAAGGACCTTTGGACGGCATCCTGCCTGCCGCTGTTGCCTGGCTGCATAGCCTAGTGGAAGCAGCTGCTCTCTGAGCCTCAGTTTCCCCCTCTCCAACTTGACTTCTTAAGCGCTGCGGCTTAGAGATCAGCCTAGGCAGGCTTCAAGTCTTTGGGTGCCCACCTCCTCGGGCTTTTTCTGAGCTGCTCTGTCTCTGCCGCCCTGGATCCCCCCCACCTTTTTTTTAAAAAAAATATTTAATTAATTTATTTAGGTGGCACCGGGTCTTAGCTGCAGGCACACAGGATCTTCATTGATGCATGCAGGATCTTTTCGTTGTGGCACGTGGGCTCTTCGTTGTGGCACTCAGGCTTCACTCTAGCTGTGGCGCACGGGCCTCTTCTCTCTGGCCGTGGCGTGCGGGTTTTCTCTTCTCTAGTTGTGGCACATGGGCTCCAGAGTGCGTGGGCTGTGTAGTTTGCGGCACACGGGCTCTCTAGATGAGGCGCGCGAGCTCAGTAGTTGTGGCACGTGGGCCTAGTTGCCCTGCGGCATGTGGGATCTTAGTTCCCCCACCAGGGATTGAACTTGCGTCCCCTGCATTGGAAGGCGGATTTTTTGCCACTGGACCACCAGGAAAGTCCCTTTTTTTTTTTTTTTATGTGGACCATTTTTAAAGTCTTTATTGAATTTGTTACAATATTGTTTCTGTTTTGGTTTTTTGGCCTCGAGGCATGCGGGATCTTAGCTCCCATTGAACCCACACGCCCTGCATTGGAAGGTGAAGTCTTAACCACTGGACAGCCTGGGAAGTCCCACCCACCCACCTTTTTTTTTTTTTCATTTTATTTATTAAACTTTTTGTTTTATATTGGAGTATAGCAGATTAACAATGTTGTGATAGTTTCAGGTGCACAGCAAAGCAACACAGCCATACATATACATGTATCCATTCTCCCCCAAACTCCCCTCCCATCCAGGCTGCCACATAACATTGAGCAGAGTTCCCTGTGCCATGCAGTAGGTCCTTGTTGGTTACTGGATCCCCCGCCCACCCCCCTTATATTGTCCAAATCCTTCTTTATTCAGAGCCCTGACCTACCTCTTCAGGAAGCTCTCTCTGATACCTTCGGCTGTCCCTGATCTGAGTCGGAACCTGATGGTGTCCCCAGTTGCTCCCTTCTACTTGGCACACACTCCTGGCTCTGTGCGGGGCTGCGGCTACACAGAGACTGCTCAGCATTGCCTGTGTGAGCAGGTGGGCCTGTAACATCCAGCAGGAGGCTGGCATGGGGAGGAGCACGGGTGTAGGAGCCCAGAGGGAGCAGAAATTCCTGCCCTGGGGCCGATGAGGCAACACTTGAGCTGTACCTTGAAAGGGGAGGCTGGAGATGAGGGGGTCTTGGGGTCAGAGACCAGGCTAGGAAGGGCCTTGAATGCCAGGTAGGGAATCATGGGATCTGGCCTCCCTTTGCAGGTGGAGAGCCCTGGGGGAGAACTCCTCCCCCCACCCCTATTGGGTGGCATCCTCCTGAGAGCAGACCCTCCCTATAATGCCTGGAGCCCTCCACCCACACCCTCTGCCCCATGATCTTCTACGTGTCCTGTAGATTTCTGCTCTAAGGACAGTTCCTCAGGCAAGCCTTCCCTGACCACTGTCCATGCTCTCAGAGCCCCCTCATCCCAGTGTGGAGTGGGCTTCCCCCCTGCCCCCCATCAGTGTGACCATTGATTGCTCGCCAGGCTTTCAGGCCACTGAGGGCAGGAATCAGAAGGGATTGGTTGTCCCCTGCATCCCCAGCTCCCAGCCCAATGCTTGGCACAGCGTAGGTGCTCAATAAATGTCGATTGATGATGTGGATGTATGTAGGGGCACAGGGCCGTGAGTCCCAGGCTGGACGGTGGGGCTGATTGGGGAGGGGGAGGCATGCACCTCCAGTGAGGTGGGGCAAAACCTGGGTCCCAGATAGAGCTTTGCGTCGGCTCTTTAAAGAGCTGTTTGCTGGAACAAAAGCCATCTCTGGCCGGGGCCTCGCTGGCTCCCTTTGGAAATGCTTTGAGAACAGGTGGACTGAGCCAACTTGTCACCCCCAGGCTGGCTGGTGACTCTGGGGAGTGGGGGGCAGCCACAGGGGCGGGGCAGTGGGAGACAGGGCGATTGGCGGATCCAGCCCTGACCTCAACGAAATTATTTTTAAAACCTGCAAGAGAAAGGGGATATTTTTAACCTTTGTTCCATCAAGGCATCCCAAGGGAAAAAGAAGGGGGAAGGAGGCAGATAGAGAATTGGGAGAGGGGCACGAGCAGAGGCATGAGCGGAGGTGGGGGCTACCAGGGGAGGATGGGCAGCCCCAGAGAGCCCTGAGGACAAGCTGTTTTGTCCCTAGCCCTTTAAAATGTTTTAAAACCTCCAAACAGCAAGAGGGACAGTAGAGTTCATTATATCGAGTTATCTCCTCTGTTTCAGGCAAAGATCAATCTTCCGAGTCTTGCAGCTCCAAGGGGGAAGGGAAGAGAATGAAAATGGGAGGCGAAGGAAAAAGCTCCCTGGACCAATTTCCGCTGGCTAACACGATTACTTGGCGGCCAGGCAGCAGTGCCAGCTGTTGGCAGGCATCCTGGCCCCCTGCCAGTCATGCTCAGTTGCCGGCTGCCCCCCAAGGCTCCCTCCTGAATGGGACAGGTTGGCAGGTGTGAGAGCCCCAGTTCCCACCTGGGGCGGGGCTGCTGGGCTTGGCATCCCAGGGAGGCCTCAGGCCCCACTGCTCTTGAGTGTGCATCCGCCACTCCAGCTGGCCTTGTCCCAGCTTTGTGCCCACCTCCCAGCCTTTGCTCAGAGGGTCCTGCCCTGCTGGGTGTGCCTTCCGGCTCCTTCCCACTTCATATGGCAGCAGACTGTGTAGAAAATAGAAGCACAGGCTTTGGAGCCAGATAGAGCTGCCTCTGCCTCTTCATTCTTTTATTCATTTATTCAACAAATATTTACTGAGTGTCTGCTATGTGCTGAGTACTGCACATAGCGAGAGGTGGATATAGAGCTGAACAAGATGGACACGGTCCCTCCCTGCCTAACTGGGTTTGTATTATGATGAGGAGATCCATGAGAAACAAGGACTAAATCAGCAAGAGAATGTCAGGTAGGGATAAAGTCTATGAAAGATGGTAGAGATTGGGGTGCATGGGGATGACCAGGGAAGATAAAGGAGGTCCCATTTGACCAGGGTGATAGGGAGGTCTGGGGAAAGAGCATTCTGGGCAGCAGGAGCAACAATGACAGAGTCCCCGAAACTGGCCAGTGTGGGAGGGGGCCAGATTGTGGTCAAAGGTGAGTTCGAGCAGTGGGTAGGCTTTGAGGAGTCTAGACTGATTCTCTCTGCCATGGAAAGCCCTTGCTATGGCTGGAGAGTGACAGGATTCCATTTGTACCATCATGTGGCTGCCCTGATAGTTTGGGGCCAGGGTGGGATCAGGGAGCCTGGGGAGGCAGGAGGCTGCTGCAATTATCCAGGCAAGGGCTGACAGGGGCGGAAGCAGATGAGCCAGGGAAGTGGGCAGGATCTGGATGTGTTTTTGGGGTTGAACTGACACGGTGTGTTGATGGCTTGGGTGTAGGGTGAGAAAGAGAGGAGTCAAGGCTGAGGGAGACATAATTTGGGGGATAAAAATTAAGAGTTCTCTTTTGGACAGGTCTGTTAGATGAGCAAGTGGAGATGACAAATAGGCCTGTGGATTCACGCAGCTGGTGCTCAGGAGAGGGCTGGGGCTGCAGAGAGATCTGGGGGCGTGGCTGGGATTTAAAGCTACACATCCGACCCACCAGGGAATGCATAGATAGGAGAGAGCAGAGAGCCCCGGCCAGCCCTGTGACCTCGGATGTTTGGAGGCGGGTGGGGTAAGAAGGGAGGAAAGCCAGGAGAGGCTGAATCCTGGGAGCCCAGAGATAGTGTTTCCCGATGGAGGAAGCAGTCAGCCGTGTCAGAGAGTGACCACTGGGTTTGGCAAAAATGAGGTTTTTGGGAACCTTGATAAGAGCAGTTTTGTGGGGTGATGGGGATGGAAGCACAATTGGAGAGGGAGTGAGGGAGAGCAGGAGGTGAGGGAGTGGAGAATGAGACACTTAGTAGAGAGAGCTCTTGAGTTTTGCTATAAAAGGGAGCAGAAAGATGGAAGGGCACGTGGATTGAGGAATCTCCTTCCCTCTCTCCCTTTGTCTTTTCCTCCCTCCTCTTCTTCCCTTTCTTCCTTCATAATATTGAGGCAAACTGATACGCTGTTTACCAGCTGTGTGACCTTGGGCAAGTAACTTAACCTCTCTGAGCCTCAGTTCCACATCTGCAAAATAGAGAGGACAACCCAGATGTTACTGGATCTGGCACCTAGTAGGTACTCAGTAAATGGGAATTGTTCTTAAGTAGGTGTTCACCTGAGGGAGTGGTCAGCTTGGCACTGGCACGGACATTTTTGGAGGACAATGTGGCAGTGAGTATCAAAATTTAAAATGTGTATACCTTTTGACTTGCTTTTTAGAAATACGTGTGTACAAAGAGGGGCTTTTTTTCCAGCAATGTTTGAAATAAGAAACTGGAACCCCCTAAGCACTCATCCTGGGAGGTCTGATTACGTAGGTGAGGGTATGTTTACCACGTGGAGTTCCTCCACGTAGCACCGAGCATAGTGGGGCTCTGTTTGGAGCACAGACACTGGCGCTTCATGGGCTCAGCCACTCCCTAGGCTGGGCGTTCTTGGGCAGGTTACTCTGCACTTTGGTTTTCTCATCTACAAATTAGGCTGACAGCAGCACCCGTCTTGGGGGGGGTTGTTATGAGAATTAAATGGGTTAATACACACAGTGCTCAACCCAGTATCTGGCACATAGTAGGTGCTCAGTGAGTACAAGCAGTGATTATTGTTATCTTTATGTACAGACAGGGAAAGATCTCCAGAATCTATTGTGAGGAACGCGATTATACACCAGCATAGAGACCATACTCTCTGGCGCGTAACTGCAGGTTTGTTCTCTATGTAAACACTTGTGCACCTCTCTGTATGTCTGTGCAAATGCATAGTGAAAGTTTCACACCAGCCGGGCAGTCAGGACCTCTGGAGATGCGGTTGGGAGTGAGAGCATGTTTACCCTACAAATACCTGTATTTGAAGCTCTTAACAAGAGAGAGCTTTCATGTACAGGCATACCTTGGAGATATTGTGGGTTTGGTTCCAGCCCACCACAATAAAGTGAATATTGCAATAAAGTGAGTCACGTGAAGTTTTTGGCCTCCCAGTGTATATAAAAATTATGTTTATACTATACTGTAGTCTATTAAGTAATAGCATTGTGTCTGAAAAAACAAAGTACATACCTTAATTAAAAAATACTTTATTGCTAAAAAAATGCTAAGCATCATCTGAGCTTTCAGTGAGTCATAATCTTTTTGCTGGTGGAGGGTTTCAAATATTGCAAGAATTACCAAAATGTGACACAGACATGAAGTGAGCAAATGCTGTTGGAAAAATGGTGCTGACAGACTTACTCGATGAAGGTTTGCCACAAACCTTTAATTTGTAAAAACCACAATATCTGTGAACTGCAATAAAACAAGGTACGCCTGTATTACTTGTATAGTGATAAGACTACAATATGTAAAAATAGTAAATTTAGTCTCTACCTTCTCCAGGAAGCCTTCCATGACTGCACTGGCCCATATCCCTCACCTATCGGATCTATTCAATATAAGCTGACCTGCGGTGGCTGCTTTGAATCAGCCGTGTGTGCACATGAGTGTGGTCTCCTCAGTCAGCCTATGAACGCCTTGAGGGTGTGGACTATGCACTTTACAGGCCAGACACATCTAGACTGGCAGTTCCCAAAGTGTGATCCCCAAATGACAGCAGCAGCACCTGGGAGCTTCTTGGAAATGCTGATTCTCAGGCCCCACCCTGGACCTGCTGAATCAGAAACTCTGGGGGTGGGGTCCAGCATGCCATGTTTTCCTAAGCCCTCCAGGTAACTCTGATGCACTTACTTGTATTGATGGGGAAGCCGAGGCACAGTGAGGGGAAGGGCCGGCCCAGGGTCATGGGGCGAGCCAGTGACAAAGCTGAGATGACCATGTCAAGGTCCCAGTGAGAGATGAAGGAGAGGGCCTGGGTGCTCCCTGTGGCCACCACATCTGACCTCAGGAGGGAGAACTTGAGGTTTAGTCCTGTGTGTCCAGGGCCCAGAGAGCCCACAGGTATGGGGAGGTGGAGACAGCTGCTCTCTGTTTATGGGCGCTCGGGCCTGCCACAGGGAGCACCCCTCCCCCCAGCTCCATGCCTCCTGAGGCCCCTCCCCAGCCAGCTGCAGCCAGGTACTTGCTTTATAGAAAGTGCATTCTTGACCCTGGAGTGAGTCTGGCATCCTTTGGCTGCCCAGTCTGCTGCTCCCTCTGTCCCGGGCTGTGGGCAGAGGTTTGGTGGGGTTGATTGCCAGATGGGTCCTGTGGGTGAGGAGTCTGCTGGTCTCCGTCTGACTGCGGTCTCACCCCTTCTCTGCTTTGTCTCTGCAGGTGTCCCTCTGAAGAGCCCCTGAGGCCGCTCACGCTAACCCCCGAGAGGTAAGCAGCAGCAGCTGTCTGGGTTGGTGGATGAGTCTGGGCCCTAGGGTGTGTGCGTGCAGGGCAGGTTCCAGGGGCCTTGTCTCCCTCTGCTCGGCCCTCTCTGCCACCATTTCTCCTCTTCCATCTCCTGGAGCCCACCTTTGCCCTCCTCCAGCCATGCTCCTGGGGGTCCTGTTGAGTTGCAGGGTGAAAAAAAGGGTTTGGGAATCAGCTTTGGGGAAGAAAAGAGGAGGATGGCTCCTTGGTCTGAGGGGTCAGGGTTATGGGTGCTGTTGGGGTTTGGGGGCTGCTGGCGGAGGCACCAGCCAGGAGTGAGACCCTGGAGGGACCCTGGAGGCCCCTCACTGAGCAGGGGGCAGAGCTGTGGGCCACTCAGGGGAGGTGGGCCTGCCTGTGGGGGGCAGGCCAAGGTCTAAGTTAGGCTGTAGGTGCTCTAGGTGGTCGAGCTCAGGCTTTGGGGGCCTGGCCGTGCTCTTCAATGAGTGAGCATTTTGGGGACACGATTCCTGGGTCTGGGGAACACTGTTTGATGAGGGGTTGCACAGGCAGGCCCCAGCAGGTCTCGGGGCAGGTGCTTTCCCTCCCCCCAGCTCCCTGTGTCTTCTCGGACTGCAGTTCCAAGGAGGCTTTGCTGAGTGAATGATTTCTAAGAGGGTTCTGGCTTTAATTTGGCGTCAGAGGGCCCAAGTGTGTCTGCCGAGTCAGCCTCGCCTCCACACACAGGAGGGAGCAGAGGGGTGTGAAGTAGGGGAGATGGCACCATTCCCCCCGAAAGCCTTTCACAGCAATAGCAGCAGCCAGTGGGGAGCAGTGGGGGACCTGAGGGCGGGCCTCCCTGGCTCTCCACCCTCGTCTGGCAGCCTAACCTTGCTACACAGCCCAGGACGGGGGTAACTGAGATAACCAGCTGGAGTTCTGGCTTCCCCCTTGTCTGTGCGACCCACTCCTCCGCATTTCCTCACCTCTGAAAGGGGGCTCCTCCCAGTGTATCCTTCCGGGCATTGTGTTGTATGGAGAAGGACTGGTACAGAGGCTGGCACACAGTTGATGCTCAGTAAATGTTAAAAGACACACCAGTTATTTTGCCTCATGGACTGAGTTCTGTGAACACAGAGCCCAGGGCCAGGCACAGGGCGGGTCTGGTTATCGGGAAGAGTCTGCAGGACTCTGGGGAACAGAGAAGAGCAGCCCACAGCGGCTCAGACACTCCTGCGAAGGCCGGCGCAGCCTTCCTGCCATTCTTGCGAGGGAAAACTGTGCCCAGTGGACCCAATCCAGGCAGACTGCCTGGAGGAGGGGTGTTAATTGTTATTAATTTGCCATGGTTGATCACCTCTTTTAAGTCTACAAGAAACATTTTTCACACTTTAATTAGCTCATTAATCTTACCAACAACTCATGAGAGGGAGCAGTTTGTTCCCTTCCTAGAGGTGGAAAGGAGCCTAGAGCCGAAACTGAGAGGTGGGGATGGACCCTGGCGGCCAAGGTAGAACTTGGCTCAGGTTCTCCCTCCAAGTCCCACAGTCTATGTATCACTCTCCACTGCTCTGCACCTTTCCTCCCAGCCTGGGGCCTCCCAAGGGGAGAGGCATGGTTAGAGGCCACACCTTTGGCCACCATGTCCCCTGGCCAGGCCCCCAGGGGTTGGGGTCTGCCCTCCAGAGAAGCCATGGTATGTGGGGTGGGAGCTGGACTCCTGTCTGGACCAGGAGGCCACAATCAGCGGGGCTGCAAGATGAAGCCACTTGGCTGCTCTCTCAGGTTCCCTCTCCGGGGCACATCTATCCTTCCTAGACACGACCCACTTCCCTCTCCTCTGTGCCTGCACACTGACAGCCCCTCTGCTTAGAGTTTGTCCCCACCCTTAGGAGCTAGCCCACAGTAACTGCCCTTAGCTGCCCTCCCCAGCCCGCCATCCCTTGGGTGGCTGAGTGGGCTGTAGCCCCATTCAGTTGACTGAGAGCAAGCTCCAGGCGCTTGTCCCAGACGTGGGATTCGGTAGCAGGGATGCTACTAAGGGTAGGCTAGGAAGGGCAGCTTCAAATCCACGAGGCTGACCACAGACCTGAAGGGATGGCATCTGGCACACCTGGAGCTGGCATCCGATGCGTGTTTGATTGTTTATGACTGTGGGATGGCCCGAGAAATCTTTGGAATAGAAGAAACCTGTGCTGGATCAGAGCGTGTGTGTGTGTGTGTGTGTGTGTGTGTGTGTGTGTGTGTGTGTGTGTGGTGCATGGGGAGCCTGGCGGGGAGGCATTATGCAAGTCTGGGAGCCACAGTTACAACAGCATCTGTCCAGGGGCAGAAGGAGGAGCCGCAGCTCCGCAGGTCACACCAGGGCACGGGCTCCATCTGCAGTCCAGGCTGGGCGTGGGTGGTGGCCAGCCTTGGCCAATGTTCTGCCCCACGTGAAGCCCCACGTGGGCACCAAGGGGTGTCCACTCATCTGAGAGGACCAGAAGTGTGAGGGCCACTCCGGAAGAGGCCTGGGCCCCCCCCAGAAGAGCGCAGGAGGCCTGGGGAAAGGGTCTTGGCTGGATTGGTGGGCTTGCCAGGCACCCACCCCGATTCTATCATCGCTGCCAGAGTTCACTGGCCTTTTTCATGTGGGTCTGAGATGCAGACCCAAGCTGTGACTGCCCTCATTTCTAAAACAGGGGAATGATGGGGCTGGGTGTCAGGCCTATGCCCTAATTGACATCCTATTCTTGGCGATGTAATTTTCAGCTTTAAGAAGTCAGTGTCTCTCCTTCAAATACTGCTCTGTTTCCTTGGTTTTCACCTCAGTCAGCTCAACACAGCACAGAAGGGAGACCCCATGGCCTTCTCCCTTCTCCCCACCAGATCGCCGGTCATGGGCATTTCTGTGGTGCTGGGGGATGGACTTAGCAGAAAAGTATAGAGTTAAGAGCCCAAGTTCTGAGCCAGACCACCTGGGTTCATACTGTTGTCACTGCTTGTGAGCTGTGTGACTTTGAGCAAGTTTCCTAACGTCTCTGTGCTTCAGTCTCCTCATCTGTAAAATGGGCATAACAGTCGCTTCCTCATAGGGATGTTGGGAAGATTGGATAAGAGGATGCATGAGAAGCCTTTAAACATGGCCTGTCACGTGGTGAGGACCCCATCAGTGGAGCTATTATTATTGCCAGGATTGGTAGCCGGTTGCTCTTATGGGTGGGGCGGGCAGCAGAGCCAGCTCCAGCTGAAGCCAGTGGTATCTCTGTCCTCCAGCTCCTGTGGCTGTGGTTGGGGTGGCGGCTCTGGCTTCTTTTCTGCTGCCTTCCTCTGGGTATCAATTACTGAAGGCTGCCGGGGGCACTGCTGGGTATGAGGTTGAGGCAGCTTGTCCCCGCTTTGGTGATTGGTGCTTTCAGCCACCAGGGTGGAGATGGGCACAGAGGGGTGAAATCCAAGTTGTGAGGAGATGGGGAGGCTGCTTGAATGGGGCGCAGTGGGGGGCAGCAGTGGTAACGACGGGGCTGGCCTGAAAGGCCTGGCAGGTGGAGGTGGGAGACAGGGAGGAGAGAGGGGAAGGAGAAAGACCTGGCACATGCCACCTGCCAGGCACCTGGCACAGTTTTCACACACGTAGCATTGTTCATTCCTCATACAGGAGAGGGATGTCACTAGCCCTGTTGCCATACGAAAAACAGAGGCCTGTGTGGGGAAGGTGAGTTGACCCAAGTCACAGAAGAGTCAGGGGTGGGATTGAACCCACCTGTGTCCTCTGCCCTGGGGGGCATGCAGGGCACCAGGAATGGGTGGGGCTCTAGCGCTAGGCTCTGACTGTCCCGGGCAGTGGTCATGCGTGGTCCTGGATGTGCATATGTGACTGCACGTCCTCCTCGCTCCCCGACTTCGGCTGGACACTTCTGGGAAACTGGGGCAGTAGGGCGGCTCCCTGACACCTCCTACGGTATTGGCACCTGGGGGCGGCTTCTACATCAGAGCCTGGTGCCCGGGCCCAGCCTGTTCTCCTGCACAGGCCTCCCGTGACTCTGTCCAGCCCCCCACCCAGCCTACCTGCCAGGAGGGGGGTGCCGAAGGTGGGCTGGAAAGCGCCCCAGGATAATAAAAACGATCAGTGGCTAAGACGTTGTAGGCCAAGCGTGGGTTAGTGATAATTTTATTATGCCCATTCTGCTGCTGCGGAAATTGAGGCCGGAGCGGGTGTAGTGACTATGCAGTTGTGGGGCAGGGTTCTGACCTGGGTGGTGGGGTGCAGCTCTGGTTTTGCTCAGCGGGCAGTCCCAGGAGAGCCCCGCAAGGTCTAAGGAGTCAGGATCCTGCCCCAGCCCTGCTGCAGGCCAGGCCTCAGGGGAGCACGTGATATAAGTCACCTCAACTGAACCTGCCGGCAGCTTCTTACTGCTCTTATGTTACAGATATGGAAGCTGAGCTGTGAAGAGAAGATGAGGTCTGCAAGGCCACATAGCTGGGAAGGAGTACGCGGGGTGGTGTTCCCATTAGCTCTATCTGATCCCCTAGAGCTGCTCCTGGAGGTCCCTCCCAGGAGGCTGAAAGGAAGGGGCAGGAGTGAGGTGGTGAGGGCTGCAGAAAGCCCTCTTCCCTATGTGGCCATCACTTGGGCCCCACCCCTCAGCGAGGCTTTGGTCTCTGGCCTGGCTGGGACCTGGGAAGACTCTGTGGGCCAGGACTCAGGCAGGCCCCAGTGCAGCCCATCTGCCCTGCGCTCGTGGGGATGTGGCATGGCCGTGATGAATGGGCTCCTGGCAGGCTAAGCATTAATCATATTGCCGGGCGGCGGGAGAGGCAGCTGCCTGAAATGCCTGCTCTGGGACAGCATCTATCACCACCAGGCCTGGCTGGACTGGGAGGGTGAGGGGGCAGCCAGGGGTGGAGGGGAAGGGGGCCCAGCCTGAGTGAGGAGAAACAGCCTTGATCTGGGGGTCATGTCTGAAGAGGCTCAGTTTGAGGGCCCTCCTCATCCCCCCGCCCCCCATATGTATATCTTCTTTGGAGAAATGTCTTTTCAAGTCCTTTGCCCACTTTTGGGTCAGATTATTTGGTTTTTGGTGTTGAGTCATAGGAATTCTTTATATATTCTGGATATTAAGCCCTATCAGATATATGATTTGCAAATATTTTCTCCCGTTCACTAGTTGCCTTTTCACTTTGTTGATTGTTTCCTTTGACACGCAGAAGGTTTTAAGTTTGATGTAGCCCCATTTGTCTATTTTTGCTTTTGTTGCCTGTGCATTTGTTTTTTTTTTTTTTTGCGGTACGCGGGCCTCTCACTATTGTGGCCTCTCCCGTTGCGGAGCACAGGCTCCAGATGCGCAGGCTCAGCGGCCATGGCTCACGGGCCCAGCCGCTCCGCGGGATGTGGGATCCTCCCGGACCGGGGCACGAACCCGTGTCCCCTGCATCGGCAGGCGGACTCTCAACCACTGTGCCACCAGGGAAGCCCTGCATTTGGTTTTATATACAAGAAATCATTGCCAGGTCCAATGTCATGAAGCTTTTCCCTTATGTTTTCCTTTAGGAGTTTTATAGTTTCAGGGATTACATTTAGATTTTTAACCCATTTTGAGTTAATTTTTGTATATGGTGTACCATAAGGGTCCAACTTTGTATATGGTGTACCATAAGGGTCCAACTCATTTTTTTTTTTTTGCATGTGGATGTCCTGAAACTGAACATAGGCTGTAGCAACTGCAAGCTTCTTCTTTCTTGTGCAATATCTATATACCCGGGTCCATCAGGCCCACATCCTTTCCCCCTGGGGAATGACTGTTGCCCTGGTCATGAGTCCTTCCTCCTCCCCTCTTTAGGCACTGCTGCACCCAGGCCTGGTTAGGCAGGACAGGGGCCTGCGGCCCCACTAGGGTGGTGTGGACCATTGCAGGGATGCAGGCTTCTTCCATGCCCATCTCCAGGGCCGCTGGGGCCTCTGGGTGGATTCAGAGACTCTGTGACGGGACAGATACCGGTGCCCAGTGACAGTGCGCTCAGGAGGACTTGGGCAGGGCCAAGGGCCCAAAGAGGCAACACTGGATGTTGGTCTGTGGGAAGAAGGTCCCCAGTGGGGCACCTTAGGGCTCTGGCCTCATTCTGCCCCAATCTTCTGGTGACTTAGACGAAGGCACAGAGTCCCACATTTGCCAGGGAGAGGTGGTTCTCACCTTGGGTCCTCAACTGATGGAAGCTCTGGGCTAAAACCCACCAAACCAAATGGAATCTTAGGAGTAGAAAAATGAAGTTCTGCACTTGGGTACAATAACTCAATGGCCAGGGGATGGGTGCAGGAAGGGGACAGGGCCACTTTCATACACACTGCAGCAGTGCTGTGCTGGAGCCAGCTTACACACCTCCTCCTCGAGGTGTGTCCATTGGCACATGTTCAGGAGTCTTGCGAGCCAGTGGTTCAGCACAGGTGTCCCAGGTGTCCTGACTTCCCCAGGCCTGGCAGATGCAGGCTCTACCTCTGACAAGGCTGCCCGTGGAGCCAGGGGGTTAAACAGTCTGCCACTAGCTTTCTGTGTGACCCAGGCAGGCCTTTTCCCCTCCCTGGGCCTCAGTTTCTTCATCTGTAAAATGACCACTGTTTCCTTCCCATAGAGGAATTTTGAGGGTTCAAAATGATGATGGCTGTAAGTCTGTCTGTGGGGAGTCAGCTGTGCTAAGAGTTGACTGTGAGCCCGAAGGTTCCCAGGGACCACGAATCCACTCCGTGCACTGTATGGATGGGGGAACTGATACCCTCAAGCTCATATGGCTGATCCAGGACTCAGACTCCAGTCACTGAATCCCCCATCCAGGGCTCTTTGTCCTATTCAGGTCCTCGCACAGGGAATCAGCTAAGCTCAATTAGACCTGCCTCTGGACTGGGTACACCCAAACCAGCTTCCGATACCCAGGTGGGAGCCCCGCCACCTGGAGGGGAGTGGGCATGAGGGTAAATCCTTCTACCCTGATCCTCCACCATAGCTTATGTGACCGGTGGGAGGATGGAGAGGAGGCCAGGACTCCAGCTCAGGCTCCCCCAGGGTAGGTAGTAACAGGGTCCGCCTGCCATCTGGGAAGCACCTACGGTGGGCTGGGTGTGAGCTTTGTGGAGACCTGCCAGGGTGGGATGTTGGGTGGAAATGGACCAGCCCCTGGCCATGAGGCTGGAGCCTGGCCCAGTGGGGCCTCTGGCCAAGGGAGGCTGTGGGGTACTTCCGGCCCTTGGGAGCTCGTGGCCCTCCTCCTCATTATGGAATGGTGGCTTCACGTGCCTCACTTCATTTGTTCCTCACAGTAGCCCACAAAGTGGGTGCCAACCTTATCCCCACTTTACTGATGACGGAACTGAGCTCAGAGAGGTGAGCTCGAAGCTAGAAAGCGGCTCTGCCACTGATTGCTTGTGACCTTCAGCTCTCAGTTGCCACATCTGAGCAATGAAGACTCAGACAGATGCCTCTGGGGGAATGTGTTTGACTTCAGATATATATTCTGCTAAGGATGCTGAAGTGTCAGAGTATCCACAGCTTTGAAGATTTGACAAGTCCAAGGAAGGGCCCTGATCGCAGTCTGTAGACCAGCGAACCCGAGGCAGAGAGAATTAGAGTTAGGTCTTTGGAAGTCACCCCCTTTCCCGCCTCACCCCATCCACCCTCCCGGGTAGGGCTTGCTGGCTGCTCCGGGCCCTCTCCAACGCCCCCTGAGGCTCGGGTCCGAGCCGGCAGTCACTGGTGATGCGGGTCTGGCTGTGTGTACGTGTGCACGTGCGTGTGCTGGGGTGAGGGATGTGCCTGGAGGGAAACGGGGAAGCCGAGCAGACTCTGTGGCTACTGGGCAAGAGGAGGGCCCCCACCCCTCCCCGCTCCTTCTCCAGGGGGCAGCGAGTGGGAGATGCCCTGGGTGAGGGTTTGTGCCCACTATATATAGCTGCTCAGACACACACACCCAGCTATTTCTGTGTTCTTCCTCCTACTGAGGCAGGGGGGAGGGGAGAGAAAGTAGTCCATCTAAAAATATAACCCGGGGAAAATATCACAGCGCCAGAGCCGGAGCCTGAGAGATCTGTCTCATTCTCTCGCCTCCCACCCCCGCGCCCCGACTTACCTCACAGCCGCCTCGGCTCCCTTTGGAACCTTCGAGATGTGGCCTCCTCCCCAACCTGTGCTGCTTTCCCCTCTTGCCCGCTAGGTGGGGCTGGGGTCTCCCTGCCCCCATTTCACAGATGAAGAAACTGAGGCCTGGAGAGGGCTGGCTTCGCGGGGGCCGCAGGCTCCTAGACACAACACTTTCTGCTGATGGCCCCTTGGGATGCCCAGGTGTCCCCAGCATCTCCCCACCCTGTTGGGCCTTGGACTTGGGTGGCAGGGTTCAGGCGTGGCTCTGCACTCTCTTGCTGCAACATCTCCCCCGGAGCCTCGGTCTCCTCAGCTACAGGGGGGATAATGGTACCGTGTACCTGGTAGGTGGTGGTGAGGATAGAACAAGAGGTGCAGGTGAAGGCTGTGACCCGGTGCCAGTTAGTCAGGCCCCATCATCGTTGTTCCTATTACTACTATCATCCTTGCCTTTTTCCTGGCTCGGAGTCCCTCTTTTCCTGAGGCCTGGAGTCCTCTCAGCCCCATTTCCTGAGGCTTTGCTGGGTACAGAGTGGTTTAAAAAAATTACTTTATCCCTGGGAGCTTCCTGAGGGCAGGATGGCTCTTATCAGGTCTGCATCCCTGTGCCCAGTGGGAAGCAGGTCTGCCCACCCCAGCCTTCAGTAGCTGAAGATGGTTGTATTTAAATTTGCTGAGGAAGGTGGGGCCAGTAGAAGGGTGATTAAGCACCTGCCTCAGGCTAGGCTCCTGCTGCCCGGGCAGGTCAGATGTGTCAAGTGGGGTGAGGTGTTGCCACCCCTATTATAATGATAGGAAACTGGAGCTCAGAGAGGGAAAGCCATAGTCCCTGGGTCACACAGCTGGGACAGCGGACCTGAAACAGAGGCTGCCTGACTCCCCTGGGATCCCAAGTTTCCAGGTTATAGGTGCCCCTCACTTGCCTGTCTCTCCTTCTGTGGACTGCAGGAGCCTCTGGGGGTACCTCTATGAAGGTTTAGCCCCCCACCCCATGCGCCTTCCTGGTGCTTTTTGTTGTCTTACTGCCGCCTGTCTCTGAATCTTGCTGTACAAGGGGTCCAAGGTTTCTGCGGCCGGGAGAGTGCACTCCTGGATTTAATGAACACCTAGTGGATGCCTGTGTGATGGTTCAGTGTGAAAATGTCAACCTGTCCGAAAGCAGAGAGACTAGTCTACGGAGCTCCACGTTCTCATCATCGAGCATCAACTCATGACCAGACTGGTTTCCTCTATACCCACCTACTACCCACCACCACTGGGTTATTTTGACATCGTATAATTTTATCCATAAATGTTTCAGTGTATATCTTTAAAAGGTAAGGACCCTTTAAGAAACATAACCGTAATGCCATTACCACACCTTAAAAATTGAATGTTACCTCGCACTTGGTATGTGTTACCTGATTCAGTCTGCAAAAAAGCCCTGAGGTAGGCGTTAGCATTGCCATTTTATAGATGAGGAAACTTGGGGCTCAGAGAGGTTTGGCAACTGGATTTAGGTCACACAGCTGGTACGTGGCCAAGAAGGGATTTGAACCTGGGCCACCTGACTATAAAGCCAGTGCTCATTCCTCTTTCCTCCGCCAGGCAGCGTCCAACTCTGCTCCTAGCCATTTCCAAAGAGTTGCCAAATCTTGTGACCCCAGCAGGGATCTGGGCATGTTTTTGTCGGGGAGTGTCTAGTTCCTGGGCTTCCTGGCCATGCCAGAGTCCGGTGCAAGACTCAGCACAGCTGTGTGCTCAGAGCGCAGGCTGCAAGGGAGTCCAGGCCACACCAGGACCGGGAGTGAGCTGTCTCCTCCGGCCAGTGCTGAGCCTTACAGGAGCATTAACAAGCCATTTAAAAAGAGCTGACGATACACTTTGCGGCTCCTATTTAAGATGTACTGAAAAATAAGCACCTTTTCAGGGAGGAAACTGAAGCATGTTGGGGTAAAATACACCTGTGGTGTCACCTATGCACGTGTCACACTGTAGGTGCTCTTTCGGGAGCAGCAAGCTCCCAGTTTCACCCTCCCTGTGTGGCCACAGAGGGTGGCACGTACTCGGTGAGCGGGTGCGTTTGTCAGCATCGCCAGCTCTGTGGGGGAGGAGGAGGGAGGTCTGAAGCTTTGGGGGTGTTAGATGTCAGGGTGGGGTGGAGTGGGAGTCATGGGTGGAGGGCGGAGGATGTTCCCTGCTCCAGACCACCCGTTTCACAGATGGAGAAGCTAAGGCTCAGATGGGCTGAAAAGTCCCAGGTCACACATCCTAAGAGGTGCTCCCAGCAGTTCTCGGCACCCCCAAGCCCAAGGGGGACACTGTATCCACAGTGGGTGGTCCTGTCTCTCTCTCCTCCCTCCTCATCCCACCTCAAAGCAGACACTCTCAGATCAGACAGGCCCAGACTCTTGTACTGGTTCACTGTAACCTTGGGCATATCCTGCTTCTCTACACCTTAGTGTCCATATCTGTAAAATGGGGAGAGTAATGACGCCCAGATGGGACGAGGGGAGTGGAGAGTTTCACAGTTTGTTGGGGTGACCCCTTACCTCCTCGAAATGCCCTCAGCTGACACGGGGGCTGTGACAGTCTCCTAGAGAGTGCCGTGGGCCGGGGCTCCCTCCCCTTCCCTCCTCCCTCTCTTCCTTCTTTCCTTCCACGAATATTTCTTAAGTACTTACCACAAGCCAAGCACTGTGATGGACACTGGGGACACAACAGTGACCAAACAAAAATACAATCCAAGCAAAATAATAAAGGGTCTGGCTGCTTCATGACGTTTATAGTTGAACAGAGGAGACTAAGGCTAGATAAAGAATCACAGCACTGTTGTAAAGCCACCGTGTGCACACTAGCAAGGGGCGGATATGCGGTGCTGTGAGAGGATTTAAGAGGGGATGGACCAGGTCCAGGAGGTCAAGGAGGGCTTCCCTGAGGAGGTGACACATGAGCTGAGCACTGCAGGATGAACATGTGAGCTGAGAGGGTGGTAGGTGGTGGCTGGAGGGATGAGGGCAGGAGGTAGAGGGAATAGCACGTGAGCTGAGAAGGATGAGGAAAGGCCAGTGTGGCTGGAGTGGAGAAAGCCAGGGGAGGAGTAGTGGGAAATGTGGCCGAAGGGGGCTGGGCCAGGCCTCCATGAGGGCCGAGGAGGGTTATACACTTACATTTGTGGTATGAACAGATTTCTGGCTGTTTTGTGGGGGAAATGGCCTGAATTGGAGTCAAGAGTGGATTGGAGATGTAGTTAGGGGGTGAAGGTGAACATCCAGGTGAGAGGGGGCTGGTAGCTTGGACCAGGGTGATGGTCTGGGGTGCCCACTGGCTGTCCTCCCCAATTATTCCTTCTGGGCCTGCTGACCCAGGAAAGTCCCTGCAGGTGTCCGGGAGGGACAGTGCTCTAGGACTTGTCAGCCAGCAGGGGGTGAGGTGGGTGCCTTTGGAGATGGGTCTCCTTCCTTCCCTAGGAGGTGGGGAGGCCCTTCTGAGGTCAGGCATGAGAGGAGGTCATGGTGCAGGGCCCACTGGCCTGGCGGGCACACCCTCTCTGAAATGCAGCTCAAGAGGCAGCCGGGGTGTGAGAGCATGAGTGCGTTGAAGGTGTGACATCTGCCTTGTCTCCACTTTGAGATCTAACCTAGGGAGGAGCGGGTGCCCGAGAGGGGAAGGGAGCGCAAGAAGAAGAAAGTGGCTCGCTTTTACTTAATTGTGACTGATTGTGACAGCTTGCATCTTTAGTCTGAAAAGTATCTATGGGGTAAGGACTGCTTTTCTCAATTGGGATAATTATGTTAATTAAAATGCTTTCTTTATAGCAGTTCTGATTAATAAAAACAGTTTCACTGTTCTCTTTAACACTCTAACCTTCTGTTGCGCGGGGAAGGAGGCCCTTTCTCAGCAATTTATGGTTCTTCACGCAGATTCCAAGAGGCGACCTGCTGCTGGGTGGCCTGGTGGCAGGCACTTTGCTCACATACACGTGGGGATGGATGTAGGGAGAGAGGGCAAGAGAGCAGAGCTGGCAGGCGGCTGGACTGGCCATCGGGACGGGGATGGGATGGGGCACCGTGCTGCTGAGTCTGCTGGAGAATAAAAATACCACTTATTGGGCTTCCCTGGGGGCACAGTGACTGAGAGTCTGCCTGCCGATGCAGGGGACACGGGTTCGTGCCCCGGTCCAGGAAGATCCCACATGCCGCGGAGAGGCTAGGCCCGTGAGCCATGGCCGCTGAGCCTGCGCGTCCCGAGCCTGTGCTCCACAATGGAAGAGGCTGCGAGGGTGAGAGGCCCGCATACCGAAAAAAAAAAAAAAAAAGGAACCACTTATTTCTCTAATTGCTCTTTATTTCCTCTGGAAAACATAGGGATAATTAATGAGCTCCCATTTAAGAAAAATTACATATGGGGGAAAGAGGTGCCCGGGCCAGGAGTGGTTCTAGGATTGAGGGGTGAGCCTGGGGGATGACCCCATCCTGGCCTTGGTGAGTGGGAGTGGGGAGAGTGGGGGGAGGAGGGTTAGCTGGGGGGTAAGGAGCAGGGGGCATTCCCTAATAAAGTGGGATAGTTGTTGCTGTGCAGGGATGAGAGATGGAGTGAGGGAGGGACGGAGGGAGGGCAGGAAGAGGGGGAGGTGGGGATGACACTTGTTTCCCACTCCCAGTAAAGCTGAGCTGGAAGGGGATGAGAGCGGGGACTTGATGGCAGAAATCTGAGTTCTGGGCCTGGGTCTCCAGCGACGTGCTGTGTGACTCCGAGCCTGGCCTCACTGTCTCTCGGCCTCGATTCTTCACCTCTGCCTAGGCCAGGATCACAGATGCTGCTCAGGCAGGATCTGCCCCATAGGCGTGTGCGTGTGTGCTTGTGTGTATGTGTGGACTGTGCTGGGAGCCGGCCCCCTCAGGATGCTAGTGAGTATTCTCTTGGGTGCCGGTTTCTAGGTGGGCCTTGCACCCCACTGGCAGCTGTCCGGCCCGCTAGCCCTTGTGTGGGGAGAGCATGGGCTGTATAACCTGCCCCGTGACTCCACTGCCCAGATGTACTGAGGGCAGAGCAGGGACCCTCCTCGTCCACTCCCCCTGAGGCCCAGCCGTGGCTGGGGGTGGGCCAGTCCCCACATGGCCCAACCAAAGCCCGGCTGTGCAGTGGGGTCTGAGCACCACTGAGGAGGGCCTGGGACTAGATGCCTGTCTGCTGGGGCTCCCTTCGCACAGAGCAGCCTGGGCCCTGGCACAGAAGAAGCTGCGCTTGCCCTAGGTTCCCAGGGCTGCCTCTTCCTCTTCCCACCAGCACTCTGGCTAAGGTGGGGTCAACTCAGCACTTGCAGTCTGTCTGCCTCCCCTCCCTTCTCTCTCCTCCTATTATCTGACAGGCCCCGGGGCTGTCCCTCTACCAAGAGGGAATGTGTTTTCAAAGATGGGACAATTCCGACCCCTAAGACACGGTGTGCTGATGGAGGGGTTTCAGGCACTGTGAGCAATGCCCGTGCTCCCCTTTTGGGCAGGACCGCCCCCTCGCCTCAGCAGACACAGTTGGCTCCTGCATGCGTGTGGCGGCCCCTGCATGCGTGTGGCGGCCCCACAGGCCTGCTTGGACCTGGACCTGCCGCCCCTACCTCAGCCTGCCTAGAAGGCTGCCCCCCTCTCACCTCCACTGTATTTACGTGTCTATTTTATGATTTCAATTTTTAATGCCTCTGCTCTTTGAAGACGCTTAATGCTTTTGAGTGGAACATTTCCTTCCAGGACCTGAGCGCAGAGTGAGGACAGAGCAATAAATCAACTAATAACTGGAACCTCATTTTCTGCTCCACGGCAGAGAGTTAACCCCCGCCTCGCTGTATTCCTCTCGGAGGCGGGCAGCTTCAGGCGGGCGAGGGGGGCTGGTGAGCTGAGCCGGGCTCCCTGCAGCTCACTGCTCAGTGTTTCCCGCTGCTCCCCTCCTCTCCTCTCTTCTCCCAAGTCTCTCTCCTTCTTGCCTCTGTTTCCCCTCTTTCTCTTCTTGTCTTCTCTTCATCTCTGTCCTTTATTTCTGTCCTGCTCAAAGCAAGCAGGAATAGAGGAGATGCCTGGAATTGGAGATTGTTGAGGAGACCCTGGGATGGTGTGAGAAAGCGTTTGTTGAGAGCTTCCTAGGTCTGGGCACTGGCCCAGTTTTGTCCTGACTTGCCGTGTGACCTAACAGGAGCCTCTCTAAGCTTCCAGGTCACCACCTATGTAAGAAATGGATCTCACCACATGGGCAGATGAGGATTTGATTTTTAACATCTAGGATAGACTTGACAGCAGAGGTGGGCAGTGCCTGAGATTCCCCCTGTTACTCCCCTGCCCATGGTGGCTTGGGGAGGGGAGAGGTGAGAGCCTCTCGGGCAGAGGGACTGGTAGTGATGGCTCTTCATTCCTTTTCTGTGCATGAGTCTGCATGTTCACTAATGCCTGCATCTGTATATATGTTTGTGTGTGAGTGTTTATGCAAGTGTCTTGGCCTCCAGGGTCATGAAGCACCACCACTGTTCACCTAAGATGACCTCTGACCCTCTGCAGGACTTGTGAAAGAGCTCACACGGGGAACCACGTCTGCATTGAGAGGCTGAATGGTGCTGGTCGAGGTTAGGAGCACAGACTCTGGGGGTCACACCGCCTGGGTGTAATTCTGGCTTTGCCATTTACTGCTGTGTGACCTTGGATAAGTCACTTAACCTCTCTGAGCCTCAGTTACCCCATCTGTAAAACAGAGATAAAATAGTGCTTCCCTCATAATTTTGTTGTACACATTAATGAGTTAGTTGCCTGTAAAGTGCCTGGTACGTAGTAAGTGCAATGTAAATGTTTACTGTCGTCATTGTTTAAGACACACGCACACAGAGCAAGCTCCCCTCCCCAAACCATGAGAGACCAGAGATGCAGTAGGCACATGTGCCCAGACCCACCAGCCTCCAACATCTGGTGTGCAACACAGCTTGCAAGTGAGGAGGAGCTCAGCGTCTATCAGAGCAGCTTGGGGAGGCTTCTTGGTGGAGGTGGTGCCAATACTAGGGTTCAGGTAGATAGGAGGGTGGACCTGCAAGGGCAGGAAGAATATTTGGAGAGTCCCAAGGCCCAGATGGTTGTGCTTACATTGATTCAGAGGGAAGCAGGGAGGGGAAGGACAAACATTTAGTAGGCACCTACTACATGCAGACATCTTGTATATGTTACCTCTCTGTGGAGATGAGGAAACTACATCTGAGCACTGAGTTGTGACTTGCCCAGGGTCACCCAAGCTGTCTGTAGCAAAGGTGGGATTTGAATGCGTGTCTGTTTGACCCTGAAGCTCTCCTCCACTCGTGGCTCAAGTCCCAGTGCTGCAAGGCTGGAGAAGGGCAGCCGGTCCAAACCCTTCCCCTGCAGTGTCCTGCTCTGCTGGACACCTCTACTGACAGGAGTTCACTACCTTTCAGGACAGTTCATGTCATTTTCACATGGTTGCACTCTAACCGTGATATTCAGGCTCAGCTAAAATCCAGTTGCTATAACTCATCCCTTATACACCGTACACCGCCTCGGCCATGCCCTGCCCAACGGGCCCATGCTGAGTGGGCCCGATTGACGTGTGAAAGGAATGGAAATTGCGCTATATTGAGTGCCTGCAGTGTGCCGGACGTGATGCACAGCACCGCCGCATTCCACCTGTGACCACGGTCACCCTATAGAATAGGCTGGTGCCCAGTCCCGGGCGTTCAGTGTTCCACACAACCAGGTCCACCACTGGCATCCAGGACAATCCAGAATAGTGCTCAGCCCCGAGTATTTGGTTTCCAGAGTATTTAAACAGATGATTCTACTAGGTTATAATTTTAGCACATTACAGCTGATGTCTTCTTGGGGCCATAAAACAGCAAACTTTTACTGCTGGAAGCAGCTCCCAGCAGGACGTGGGGAAATTATCATGTCATCAAGTCATCTGGGTAACAGTTACTGTTTTGGGGAGAGTGGAGTATGTGGATATTTATAGACACATGCACCCTCCCCCATGTGCAGACAAGCCTGCCTCCTCAGGGGAGAGAGGATGCTGCTGGAGGAGACCAGGGAGCTCTTGTCCATTCACTCAACAAGCATTACTGAGCACCTACCATGCACCAGGCACTGACGTGCAAACTCCCTCTGGCTGGTGGCTGAGGAAGACAAACAAAATAAAGGCAAACAGGAGATTCGAAATTGCTAATGGTGCAGTGATGGGATGAATGGGGTCACCTGTGAGATGAGGCCCAGCTCCCTCTCAGGTGAGGGAGCACCTGTGAGAGAGCCCTGAGCTGGGAAG
Organism: Tursiops truncatus; assembly: GCF_011762595.2. Lineage (NCBI taxonomy): Eukaryota > Metazoa > Chordata > Mammalia > Artiodactyla > Delphinidae > Tursiops > Tursiops truncatus. The sequence continues at coordinate 116,709,199 of NC_047035.1, forward strand.
AGGAGACTGTGTGGTGGGAGGGAGGTGGCCTCACATGAGGGCATTTGCATGGCACTCTGGGGCTGTGGGGAGGAGCTGAGATGTTTTCCAAGGGGCAACGTCCAGCTAGCTCTTGATGGGTTAAGCCGGGGAGTGACTGATGTGATTTAGGATTTAAAAAGAGTTCTCTGGCTGCTGTAGGAGGGACCAAGAGGGGAAACAGGGTAAGGCAGAAGTGATGGAAGCTTGGGCCAAAATGGTAGCCATGGGGATGGGGAGAGGTAGATGATTCCAGACCCATTGTGGAGGCGTAACTGGGAGTTGGGGGAAAGACATGAAGGAAGCAAGGAGGACGCCTTGATTTCTGACTTCAGCCGCTGTGGCTATTTTCTGAGATGCGGAGGACCAGATGAGGTTTGAAATTGGGATTCAGATAGGAGTTTGGTTCTGACCGCTTCCTGGAGCAGAAATGTCCACTGATGGTTGGGTTCATAAGGCTGGAGCTCAGGGAGAAAGTTGAGCAGGGGATGGAGATGCAGGAACCAGAAGCTGTAGGTGGTGTTTATAGACATAAGTGCTGATCACCCAGGAAGAGATGTGGATGGTGGAGAGAGAGGACCCAGGCTTGGTCCCTGGGCTCACCAACGTGGAGAGTTGATGGAGGTGAAAGAGCCAGCACAGGAGGCTGACGGGGCATATCCAGGGAGAGCAAGGAAAGCTCCACACCAGGATGGTGTGGCAACTCAGAAGCCAGGAGAGGCTTCCAGACAGAAGGGCAAAGTCGGCCATGGTCGAGGATGCTGCGAGGGTGGGGAAGATGGAGACATAGACACCGCCATTTCCTTTGACAACACGGAGGCCATGGCAGGCTTGGATGAGAGAAGTGTTGTGAAGGGATGAACGAATCCAGCTTCAAGTGGGCTGAGGATAATGGGTGGAGAGAAAGGGAGAAAGGGTGTAGTTGACTCTTCCTAGAAATTTTGTGAAGAGGGGAAGAGAAGTGGATGGAGTGGGGGCTGGAAGGGGGAGAGTCACAGGAGAATCCAAAGAATGTGTAAGTCCCGGACACCCTCTACCTAGCTGCCCTCAGCGGTGATGTTCTGTATAACTGTAATACACATCAGATATCAAACCAGGTCACTGACATTGGTACAAGCCACAGACCTTATTCAGATTTCCCAGTTGTGTGTGTGTGTGTGTGTATGCGCGCATGTGCGTGTGTGTGCGTGTGCATCAGTACTGTGTAATTGTATTGCATGCGTAGCTTTGTAACCACCACCACCACAGTTAAGACAGACTGTTCCATAAGCACGAGGTTCCCTGTGCTACCACATACCCCTCCCCTCCCCCACCGTCCCTCCCCCGCAGCTACCACCACTTTATCCGCCATCTCTGTAGTTTTGTGATTTTGTGAGTGTTATATAAATGGAATCATATAGTATAGAACCTTCTGAGATTGAGTTTTTTTAAACTCAGCATAATTAAGGAAGGAGTTTTAAAAGGACGAGAGATACCAGAACATGATTGCTGCTGGGGGTGGGGATGATGGATCCAGTAGAGGGCAAGATGGGTGATGTCAAGAGACAGCACCGTGGTGGGAACCAAATTCTTGGGACCAGAGGTGATCGGTTCAGAGTCCAAGTGGAGCAACCAACCTTCGACAGGCAGCGTGACCCCTCCTCAGGCAGGAAGAGGGGATGCAGGCAGAAGCAGGTGGGCTTCTGGAATCTGCCATAGGCAGTTGAGGGAGTTCACATCTGCCGGCTTCTGCTTCCTCAGGGAGACTGAAGGGAGGGCTCAGTTGAGAGTGACGGGTCAGATAGAGATGGGAGGTATGAGGTAAGTGTGGTAGGGGAGACATTGCCGTCTTGGCGAGCAGGAAAGCGAGCCAGCCCGTGACACAAGCTGGCACTGCTGGGCAGTCCTGGGACCACTCAAATTCTGAGATTTTGAGCTCACGGAGGGCACAGCCTGCATGGTGGGCTCATTTTTTCCAATCACATTTGACTTTCCAGCTATATGTGTCAAGAGGGTGCTAACTGGGTTCCTCCAGACATGGGTTTCATGAAAGTGTGGCCAAGGGAGAGAGGGGGGCAATGTGCTTGAAGGATTTATTATACTGATGGACCGTGGAACCCAAGCTAGGCAAAGAGTGTGAGGATGGAAGAGCAGTGAGGGAGAGAGGGAGGTGTGAAGGTCTCAGTGGTGGCAGAGAGCCAAGCAGAGGCACAGGTGGGCTGGGCTGGGAGGCTTGGTCAGAAGCTGTGGTGGAGACAAGGGCCAGGCTACAGCCTGGGATGGAAGCTGGAGGGCATGGAAACCAAAAGTCACTGGAGGCAGGAGGTGAGGGAACGGAGAGCCCCAGAGTTGGTCTTCCCTAGCGTGGTGAAGCCACCAAGAGGATGACAAGCGCTGAGACTCGGAGGGAGATGGGAGCCTTCGGTGGGTGAGGAGGGGTGGCCAGGAAGTTGGAAGGAAGAGATGGGCGAGGCACAGCCCGATGGGGTAGGCATCCAAAGGGCAGGAAAATTCTAGGTGGGAGAGGTTTGGAGCTGAGGTCTGGAAGGGACTCAGAGGAGCAGGGAGCACGCCAGCCTTGCCTGGCCTAGCAGAAACCATCTACAGAGTGTCACTGTGCACCCACCCCTCAGATGGGAAAATAGAGGCCCAGAGAGGTTAAACAAGCTTCATAAATTATAGGCTCTGTGGAAGCTTAGCCAGGGCCCCCTTGAAAGTCAGTGGAGTAGTGAAGAAGGTAGATTCAGGAGCGAGCACATTGCTGGGTTTGAGTCCTGCTTCCAGCCACCTATAAGCTGTTTTCTAAACCTTTCTGGGCCTTTCTTCATTTGTGAAACGGAGCTAGTAACAGTGTCTACTCCAGAGGTGGGCACGAGGATTGAGTGAGTTAATGCACACGTTCTGTGAGTCCTGGAGCCAACCCTATTTACATATAGGGAAACTGAGGCTCAGAGAGAGGCATTGACTTGTCCAAGCCCCAGTGGTTCCCAGCTTCCCTGCCAGAGCCCACCGCCCTGCTCCAGGGGTACCCCACCCACTGCACTGCCCCACTTCCCCCAAACACATGCTTCTGTCAGGGTCATCCTGGATGCTCCAGCAGCCCCAGGAAGCAAGCAGGATGAGGGTCTCGTTCCCATTTGGCAGATGGGGAAGCTGAGGGCAGGATGGTATCTTTCCTCTCTATGTATCCCACAGTGCCAAGGGCGGGTAGAACCTTTATTATCAGCCAGTCTTTACTGTGGGGGACACAGAGTTGACACAGACACTGTTCCTGTCCCTGTGCCACAGTCTCACAGGGGAGACAGGACAAAATAATGAGTCAAGGTAGTAGCATTAAACAATGGAATACAAGGCAAGGAACAGTTGCTCAAGGTGACAGGGATATGGGGCTGGGAGATCTCGGAGGGCGAAAGAAGTCTGGTGACTGTGGTGGCGAAGGAGGAGCAAGGGTGTAGCTGGGTTTTGAAGGGTCGTGTGAGTTTAGAGAGAGGGGCATTTGGGGGTGGGGGGCAAGGAGAGGGGAGCTGTACTAGCAAAGGCCCAGAGCGGGGGAGGGGAGGAGGCTTCCGCTAGAGCAGAAGAGGTGGGAGGGCGAGGCCTTGCAGGCTGGCTCCTGCGATGTCTCAATCTTCTCCAAGACTGGTGAACCAGTTGTCCCTAAGGCTTGTGAACAGATGCCAACAGTGGGAGATTGGCCAGTGGATTCTCTATGGCCCAGCACGCCTGAAGCCGCCAAGAGCTGAAGCGGAGGGGCCTGCAGGCTGGAGGGGGGCTCTTGGCCCCGGGGTGCACTGGGCCAGCAAGCTCTGCAAAATGGGGCTACCCCAGCCGCCCCTTGCCTCTCCCAGGCGGGCTGTGTGAGGTGTCACAGCCCTGTGAAGTCTTCTTCAGCGAAACAAATGCTGGCACTGGGAGTGATGGGATGGAGGTGAAGGCTTTTAGACACCCAGCAGAAACCCAAGGCACGTCAGAAAGCAGAGTTTCGGGAGAAACTTTGATTTAGAGAACAAGGTTTTGGCATCAAACTGCGATCAGAGAACAGAGGCAGCCGGCCACGCCATGAAACTGAGCTCTGTAAACCTCATTAATCTGATGCCTCCGTGTTCAAAGAGGCACCTAATTAGAAAGAGCCGAGACTCTCCACCGGCTGGTGGCCCATTGTTCCCGCAGGACAGTTCACACCAGGTGACTTCAAAGCCCACTCCTCCCGGCCCTCGGCTCTGCTCTGCGGTGCCAGCTAACCAGCATTAAGAGCTGGCTGCCCTGGCTGGTGAGCTTGGCTGCGCTCATGCTCCTTTTTGGTGCCAGAGCTGGGGGCCTCCACGCTGCTCCTCCTGGGGTAGACGGAGCCACGTGCCAGATGCAGGTTGGGGTGCGGTGCAGTCCACCGGGGCTCAGGGCCTGGAAGGAGCTGGAGAAGGCCATACTGTCGCCTCCCATCCTTCAACTTCCAGGTCCAGCTCCTCCTCCGGAGGCCCCAGAAGAGGACCTAGGACGTCCAGCCAGAGGTCACACTTGGTCTATGGGGTCTTGCTGGGTGGTCTCATCTGCATGGACTCTGGGTCCCCAAGGAGATTCAGTAACCTGCCTTCCCTGGTTTTCAGCCCCACCCCACCCTGTGCCAAGGGCTTTGCACTGACAGAGTAGGTGCTCAGTGAGGGTCTCGGCACCTCCCTCTCTTAGCTGAATGCTGTGTGAGAGGCTAGTGATGGCACCAGGATGCAACGGCCAACAGTGCTGCTGAGAAGTTTCCGTTTAGAGTTGGGCAAGGCTTTCAGCAGTGATGTCACTTTCAGTCTGGAACATCTGGGTTCAGGGAGACGGTGGATCTTTCTCTGCCTTTCAGGGTGTTGAACTACAGTTGAGTCTAGAGACAGGGGAGGCACAGAAGGAAGACTCAGGGTCATGAACCTGAAAAAGGCCAGGACTGGCATTCAGGATTCCAGGATTTCAGGCCTGTGGTCGGCACTGACTGGCTACCTTGTGCTCTTGAACAGGTTATTTGCCTTCTCTGGGCCTCAGTTTCCAAATCTGTGGGATGGGAATGATAACTCTTTCCTACCCAGTTCTCTGGACTGCATACAGTAAGGTCAGATGGGGGACTAAGTGTGAACCTGCCCTGGCATCTGTTCAGAGTACGGGGTCGGGAGGAATGGGGACACTCCCAGATTTGCTTGCACACCTCCAGAGGTGAGGTGCTCACCACTTTTCAGGCTGCCTTTTTTTTTTTTTTTTTTTTTTTACGGTTCGTGGGCCTCTCACTGCTGTGGCCTCTCCCGCCACGGAGCACAGGCTCCGGACACACAGGCTCAGCAGCCATGGCTCACGGGCCCAGCCGCTCCGTGGCACGCGGGATCCTCCCGGACCGGGGTACGAACCCGCGCCCCCCGCATCGGCAGGCAGACTCTCAGCCACTGCACCACCAGGGAAGCCCGAGGCTGCCTTTTTAATTGCTGGATAGGTGCAGTTGTTAGAATGGTCATTGTATTAATTGCCTAGGGCTGCCGTAACAAATTACCACACACCTAGTAGATTAAAACGACAGAAACTTATCTTCTCAGTTCTAGAGGCTAGAAGTCTGAAGTCAAGGTGTTGGCAGGGCTGTGCTCTCTCTGAAGGTTCTGGGGATGCACACTTCTTGCCTCTCCCAGCTTTTGGTGGTTGTTTGGCATTGCTTGGCTTGTAGATACATCATTCCAATCTCTACCTCCCTCCTCACGGGGCATTCTTTCATGTTTGTGTGTCTATGTCCAAATTTCCCTCTTCTTATAAAGACACCAGTCACTGGATCAGAACTCACCCTAATCCAGTATGACCTCATCTTAACTAATTATGTCTGCAATTGCTAATTACCCTGTTTCCAAATAAAGTCACATTCTGAGGTTCCAGGTGGACATGAATTTTGGGGACACAATTCAACCAGTACATTTATTTTCCTTCTCCTGACGCCACCCCTGTGACCCCACCCCCAGAAATTATCCCCTGCCCAGCCCCAGCTCTATCAGCCTCCCATGCCCTTGTCTGCTCTTCCGGGACACCTTTTGCTGTTGCAGGAACATTTCTGGCAGAGTGTCCGTCTTACCTGCCAGGTTCTGGCATCCCTCCTCCTGCTCTTCTCGCCTTCATTTATTTAATTTTTTAACATTTTTATTGCAGTATAATTGCTTTACAACTGTGGGTTAGTTTCTGCTTTGTAACAAAGTGAATCAGCTATACGTATACATATATCCCCATATCCCCTCCCTCTTGCGTCTCCCTCCCACCCTCCCTATCCCACCCCTCTAGGTGGTCACAGAGCAGAGAGCTGATCTCCCTGTGCTATGCGGCTGCTTCCCACTAGCTATCTATTTTACGTTTGGTAGTGCATCTATGTCCATGCCACTCTCTCACTTTGTCACAGCTTACCCTTCCCCCTCCCCGTGTCCTCAAGACCATTCTCTGTGACTGCATCTTTATTCCTGTCCTGCCCCTAGGTTCTTCATCTTCTTGCCTTTAGACATGGAACTCCCATCACTCCACTCCAGGACTCAGCCCAGGTCCCACCAATTACCAGCTGCCTTGATGTGTAATACTTTAAACCCCTTCACCTCATTATAGGAAATTTCTTTTGAATGGCCTTTAAAAACCATCTCATTACACAGGAAGAACTGTAATTATCTTGCACAAGAAGGAGGTTCTGGATGAGCTGGTGCCCAGCGCTGTCCAAACCTCCAGAGGGTTTACCACTTGCTGGTTTGGCCACTAGGGTTGAGCTCCTCCTCTCCCCCATTTAATCCTCTCCAGTCCCTTTTCTTCTGGGATCTGGGCACCCTTGTCACTGTTGGTGGCCTCAGGAGGTCAGAGCCTCCCATAGAGAGAGCAGAGCTGCAGAGTGGCCAGGGCTGGGGGTGGCGGCCTTGGATGGGGGCCTATGCTCCGATGGTCAGAGCCTCCCCCAGCCATTTTCAGGGGCTGCCTAGCTCTTCCCGAGCCCACCCTCCAGGAGGTATGTGCGGCTTGCCCAGTTGTCAAAGAAAATCACGGTGGGGCGGGACCCTGGGGGTCAATAGGTCCAGTCCCTGCCCTCAGCCTCTTACCCAGTCTTCCCCAGCAGCCTTCTGAGAAGGGACTCCAGCCTTCCTGGAATCATCAAGTTTTTTCCAACCTTTCGGAGGATTTCTTTCGTGTCTGGCTAAAACCCCTTGCTGCCCCAGTGCTGACCTGATTTTAAGCCCCTCTCTTGCTGGCTGTGTGACCGTGGGCAAGTCATGTGATATTTCTGAGGTGAACTTCCTCACCTGCAGAATGGTCAGGATCGTTTCTGCTTCAAGGGTGTAGTGAGGTGGGCTATGGCTGCCCACGTGGAACACCTGGTGTTGGCGCGTAGTGGGAAGTGAGTCCACACTGCTTCCTTTCCCAGAAGAGACTGGCCGTGGGGGCTTCTTTCCCTCTCCTCTCTGCTTAATGCTGGACCGAGTGGCCCCTCTGGTGACTTGAGGAATGGCTCCCCAGCATCCCTCAGTGGCCCTGGGTGGGTGTGGCTCTCCTCCCTCATACACTGTCCACCCTCCCCAGCCCAGGGGTGTGTGTGTGTGTGTTTGGGGCTGGTTGCAGGGATGATTACTTCCCTTTTCTTGGTTCCCCTCCTAGTCGTGCCCAGGCCAGAGCTGTGGGCACAGCCCGGGCCACTCCTTAAGCCTCACCCTCCCCTGAGGTCACCAGCATATTGGGGGAGTTGCAGTGGGAGGGAAGAGAGGGCATCAGGGTGCCCCTCACTGGAGATACCCACCCCCCCCATGGAGCCTTCTGGCCATCCTGAACTTTTCAATTCTCGGCTTTGTGATAGGCTCCAGGGACTGCCTTAGCCCCCACTGACTAGTTAGATGGGCCACAGCCAGGAGATGGCGGCATGTGGAAATGTCAGTGATGTCCGTGGAGCCTGGCAAAGTGGCTCTCTCGGGAGGGGGGCTGCTGTATCAGTGTTAGGACAGCTATGAGGAGACACCAAGTTCCCTCCCCCCACAGGCCAGGTGGTCAGCAGCTGGGGGTGGAGTCTGGGTGAGGAGGCCCCTGAGTGGGAGGACAGGGCTCCTGGGGTTTAGTGCCAGGTGCCCGAGACCCTCCCTGCCACCACACCTCTCCCGTAGCCTCTGTCCCACTCTGCATCTCAGCACAGACATGCTTCCTCCAGGACATCTGTCTCCAGGATCCCTGAGCCCTCCCAGTCTGGTCTAGGTGGCCCTACTGTGAGCCCTCTCAGCACCCTGGACAGCCACCACAAAGCTTTCCCTCCCCTCACCTGTGCACCGCCCAGACCTGGGGGGCCCTGAGCAGGCAAGCTTGAAGGAATGTTATCTGTGCGGTCCTCTCTCCCAGTAGTCAAGCAGGGAACCGTGCCGGGCTTATTCACTCTGGTACCCCTAGTGCCCAAGCAGCGCCAGGTGCCTGGTGCAGATTTGCTCAATGATTGGATAATAGGAGGGTTGGCCCTCGTGGCTAGATCTCGTTCATCAGGCCAGCGAATCTTAGGGGCAGGGATCCCGCCTGGCTCTAAGACTGAGGCTCATCTGAGGGTGGAGGGTGTCTCCCCCCAACCGCCACCCTCCTTTCAGAAGAACACGACTAGCAAAGGAGCAGGAGGTGCTGGACGCTCACCACATACATGGCCTTGGTTTGCTGCCAGCACTCCAACTATACTCACCAGGTCTCCATCCCATCTCCCAGGTGTGCTGACCTCCACCTGCAGAAACAATGATGGGAACAGAGTACTGCTCCCTGGGAGCTCCCAGGGGCTGGGGAGTCCAAGAATGCTTCCTGCAAGAAGTGGGACTTGATCAGATCGAAATCTGGATAGAGAGAGGAGGAAGGGCTTTCCAGGCAGAGGAAGATGCAAAGGTGTGACTGGACGTCCATGGTCTGCTGGCAGGAAAACGGGAATCTGAATTTTGAGGAAGATCAGTGTGGGAGGATGTTGAAGGGGTCAGCTTGGGAGATGCCTGGACCCCAGATGCCAGGGGACAGATGCTGTTTGGTTCCCTGCCCTGCCAGCACCTCTAGCAGTTCAATTCCATGATTTGAGTTCCAGGAACCCCGTGTGTGAGACCCAGTCATAGCCGGCCACTCCCCTCCCCACCCCCGCCTCCACAGCCCTGAGCCTGGGTGCAGCAGGGGTCAGCCACAAAGGGCTGACGGGCCGAGGCTGCTGTGGGTAGGGCCAGGCTCAGGGGCTTACCAGAGCCCAGTGCTGAGAAGTAACAATCAGAGGGGCGAGCTTGGATTTTTTTTGTCTTTCTCTCTCTGTCTCGCTCTCCTTTCTGGAGCATCAGGACGTGTGGGCACATCTTATCCCTCCCCACATGCCTGCCCACTGCCTGCCTCCCGCTGAGATGGTTTGCTGTGAGCCAGCCCCTGGCACGGTCTCAGCAGCTGCTGAGGTCCTGCCCTGCTCCGTCCCTCGCTGCACTGCCCCCTACAGGGGATCTGCATGGTACCTTGGCACAGCAGAGGCTGTGGGCACCAGCCAGGGAGGCAGCATCGTACCTTTCTGGGTGTCTGTGCCTGCCAAGGCCTCCTCTGAGACTCCAGATATGGCTTTTGGAACTGGCTGTGGAAGCCAGTGGACTCTCTGATCGGCTCCTGGGTGATGAACCTCAGGGGGCATTCCTGTTTACTGAGCCTCTACAATGTCGAGGCACTGGGGATCCAGGGCTGAACAAGGCAGCTCTGGCCCCTTCCCTTGTGAAGCTCACAGCTTTTGTTAGGGTGGGGACGGGGACAGACAATAAACAAGTAAACAAACAAATAGATGTATAATTGCAAACTGTGACAAGTGGTACAAGGGAATAATAGAGAATGCGGAGGTGGGGAAGGCTCCAGGCCCGCTGAGACGGGGCAGTCTGGGAGGGCTTCCTTAGGAGGTGTCTCATCCCATAATCAGATGGATGAGGGGGCGGGAGCTGTGTGCAAGGAGTGGGGAAGAGCATTCCATGCCTGGGGGAACCTTGGTGTTTTGAGGAGCTGGAAGGAAGCTTGTGGGGTGAGGGGAACAAAGCCGGTGGGGGTGGGTCAGGCAGAGTCTGTGGACCATGGTGAGGAGGGTGGGTGGGTTTTGCTCTAAGAGAGGGAGGAAGTTGCCAGAGGGTTTTAAGGAGGGAAGGGAACCTAATCTAATTTAGGGTTCACTAATACTGCCCTGGCGGCCATGTGAGAAACAGAGTGGAGAGGCATAAGGACAAAGGGTGGCGTTCCAGCAGGCAGTGGTAGGCTTGGCCTGGACGGAGGTGCAGAGACGCGTTTGGACTGGAGACACTTTTAGGACTGTGCTGGGTGGGATGGGGGAGGGAGTGCGGGAGGAGTCACGAGGCGTTACAAGGGCTCCCACGTTTCTGGCCTGCGCTGCTGGGTTGACGGTGGAGACATTCACAGAGGCAGGAGCATAGGAGGAGGAGCAGGCCTGGAGGAAGATGGGGGGTGAGGGGCTTGTGGGACATCCTGGGGGACATGGCAAGGATGTCAGGATATTAGTGGTAACAGTCAGGTGACTGACATATTATCATTCCCATAATCCCACCGCTTATGTGGGAATCTGAAGCTCACAGCTGGTAGTACTGAGAGCCATCACCTCTAGGGGTGACTCCCCACCCTTGCCTAGTCTTGTGTTTGAGGAGGGCAGTGCTTTACCCAAAAGGATGAGTCACCAGTGGTGGGACTTCAGGCCTGGGTGGGCAGGTCATCTCCCTGTGCCGCCACCTTGGTCCTCACCCAGGGCCCTGTCTGGATTCAGAGGCACACTCTCCCCCTAGTATCACACTGTAGTGCTGTTGGCCGGGAGGCCTCAGCTGCCCTGGGAAGGGAGGGGGCAGCTCATCCCCGTGGCCCCATAACGCCAGGGAGGATCTGGAAAATCTCTTCAGTTGTTCAGCCTGAGATGTCCAAAATTAGCCAGGAGTTGGGGCTTTCCGAGGACAGAGGAGCCCAGCACAGGGTGGTTCCCTGAGGCTCTGCCACTTCCTGCTACCTTCCTGGATGCTTGGGGTTTGCCTGACTCCCATCTGCAGGGGCCCCTCCTCTGTTGGCTGGGTGGGGCACTGAGAGAAGGGAAGCCATTTGGCAGCCGGAGGGCGGGGAAAAAAAAAGTGCAGAACCAGGATGGGAGTCCTGAGGCTGCCGTTTACCCCCAGTGACCTCAGTGTCCCCACCTGGATAGTGAGCCCAGTGAGTGCGTGAGGCCGGGGGCCCTTTCCCTCAGGCATCCCAGGATCTCCACCTTCTGAGGTCAGAGTGGCAAAACATACCAAGAGCTTGGGTCGTGGGGTTGTGATCAGGGGACAAAACTCGTCAGGGGGCCTGGAAAACATGGCCAGGGTGATGGAAGCAGGGCTGGGGTGTGTGTGGGGCATCTTCAGACAAAAGCCAGTGGCATAGGGGAAAGGTGTGGGGAGGGTGTGAACAGAGGGGCAAAAGGCCAGGAGCACACACAGAGCCCACAGGCTCCCGCCTCCTCCCCACCAGGGATGAGCCAGTTCATTTGACGGAAGATTACTCAGCAGTTTTTCTACAAGAAGATGGGAGCCCGACAGCCCTCCTTAGGGCTGACTATGACATTGGTCTCTGGTGGGGACTGGCTGCAGTGGCTGGTGACTGGTTCAAGGCTCAGTGTGACCAGGGTTGGGACCCGGTGTGTGTCCAGGGTCAGGGCTCAGACTGGTTCTCTAGGTAGAACCCTGCTGGAGCAGGTTTGGTACCCACCTCATCCACACTTCCTCTGAGCTCTCAGCACTCATCTCCCCCACGGGCCCTGTTATTTACGTGCCCAAGGCTGATGTCACCCACTCTGGGGCTTGATATGAAAGAACCAAAGCCCTGGCCAGGAATCTGGTCATAATGTCTACAGTTCCTCCAGAACTTGCCACTACTGGACACTGTATAGTGTGATTATTTCCCCCATTTTATAGATTAGGAAACTAGAACTCAAAGAAGAAAAGCAACTTCCTGAGGTCAGCCAGCTAGTTGAGTGATGGAGCCAGGATAAAACTCTCTGTCCCTTTTCCCCTTTCCCTCAGCATCCCTCCCTGGGGCAGAGAGGGGCCTTCAGCAGAGCTCTTCCTGCCCAGGTCCCCCCATAGAATCTTATTCCCTTTTCCATCTAGATTGGGGGTGTAAGTTCAGTCTTCCTCAGGCTGAAGTTCCCTGGGTAAGTCAGTTGGGCCTGAGGATGGACTAGGAGATGCAGTAAGTAAGTCTGCTGGGTCCCATAAGGACCAGGGGTTTGGCTTTGCCCTATTAGAGGACAAAGGAGCATGGCAATCCCAGTGGAGGCCTTTGGGCATCATGGTTCTGGATTGGAGAGCTTTAGAGGGTCCTTCCCAGCACCTCTGACATCACCCCTACAGGCATTTTCCTCCTCTGCTTCTAGGAAGTGGTGCAAAGAGGGCCACTCCACCACCTGTAGGCCTGGACAGCTCATGTTGCAGGCCAGAGAAGAGAAGACACTTGTACTAAGAAACAGTATGTTAGTAGAGAAGAGGGACCAGAACCCCAGCACCCTACCTCCACCGTCAGTATTCCTAGGTGTTCCCTCCTTCAAGCTCAAGACGATTGTGGAAACTGAACACTCATGAGCCCACAAAGGAATCAGTTGTAATAGTGGGACTCCGAGCACTGTACCAGCTATTCTCTTGGGCTTTCCTGACTCCTCTACTAGCCTCAGACATTTCTCAGCGATAAGAATCTGCCCATTTGTGAGTCATTTAGAATATTTCATGGGGAGAAGCGGTCCAGAATTTGAACGAGGTCCCGGGAGAGTACTGAAGTGGGGTCAGCAGGCAGCCACACTGACATGGGAGGCAGCAGCCCCTGGCATGGCTTATCTGCACTCTGTTGTGTAAACCCCAGCAGGCTTGTGAGGTGGACAGGATCAGCTCATTTCCCAGCTGGGGAATCTGAAACTCAGTGAATGAAGTGAAGTGATGGGCCTAGAGCTTTCCAGCCAATTCTCACCCACATCTGATCTAACGCCAGTGGCGTCCCCTCTGTGTGCCCAGACTGGGGCATAGAGAGGAAGATGGTTCCCTGCCCTCAAGGAGCTGCTGAGAGAATGAGATGTAAGTCAGAGACGTAAAAGGGAGCAAGAGCTACTGAGCTAGGTCTCAGTGCTGTGAGCACAGATGCTAGCCATGCCGGGAGCCCGGGAGAGATCAGTGCAGCTAGAGCAGTTAGGGGAAGGTGGGTGAAGTTTGTATAGGAAGAGGGAATTGGGAAAAGCAGGCATAGCTAAGGGTGTGTGTGTGGTGGAGGTGACCAGGTGGTGGTCAGGAAGGCAGCTGTCCAGGGTGCTGAACAAAACAGCACTCACAGGACTTTTCCTCAGCTCCCCCTGTCTTCCTGGAGCCTTGGAGTGTCCTTTCTCATGTCTGAGCCTCAGTTTGCTCACCTAGACAACTGGAGTACCGGAACCTACGTCACAGCCTTGTTGAGAGGATAAAGGAAGGTCACAGAGGATTGTGCTGAGCACGCAGCCTGCATACAGTTGATACAGGCATTGAGAGGGGTGGCCTGTCTGGGGCGTCTCCACTCCCCTTCCGTGTCCCCCAGCCTTTAGGCCTGGACACCTCGTGTTGCAGATGGGGCAACTGGGGACCAGAGTGGGGAAGATACTTGTGCCAAGAAACACAGCGTGTAAGTAGAGGAGGACCAGAACCTCAGGGCCCTACCTCCCACTGCCAGTATTCTTAGATGGTGCCTCTCCCTGGCTCAAAGCTTATGGAAACTAGATACCTCTGGGGACTCAAATAGTGGGAGTCCAGGCAATGGACACCTGTTCTCTTGGGCCTTCCTGACCGCCTCCCCACCGCCCACCTAGCCTCAGCCCCCTTATCCTAGCTCTGGGTTGAATTTCATCTCTCTTTAACCACACCCTTACCCGCCCTGACCTCATACGAAGGTGCTTCTCAAGCCCTGTTGGCAACATCAGGCCTCCAGGGTGCCCCATCTCACCAGGGAGACGAATGCTTTGAGCAGGGGTGGAATGAGGCAGAGGGCTGCTGGAAGCCGCAGGAGAGAGATCCCTCGCCCTCCCCTGCCTCTTACCTCTTCATCTTCTCAAACTGCCTGACCCCCTGAGTCCTGGGCGTGGGACAACTTGAAGCCACTGGGAGGGGAGCCAGGAAGACTTCACCCCCAAAGACCTCTCTCAGGCCTACTGATTTTGCTTGAGATACCCTCCAACTTCAGCCCCATGAGCCTGTTCAGCCGTTGGCACCTCCTTGTTCATTAGAAACAGTCCTAGGTGTGAGTACCAGCCTGGCCATTCCCATCTGTGACCTTGGGCAAGTATAATATAATCCCCCGGAACCTGTTTCCACATCAAGTGGGAATAATAACATCTACTGCCTGACATTGTTGTGCAGTTTCACCACCGTGCCTCCTTAGAGCCCGAGATCTCCTGGAACCTGGCATGTAGGTGAGGTGGGTCCTGTGGGAGACAGGCGGGGGGAGCTGCAGGTATAGGCCATACTCAGCACCAGCGTCTTAAACACTGGGATGGCCAGACTGAGCTGCCACCATAGCCACTGTGTAACCTCTGACCTTGCTACCTCTGACCTGACTCTGGAAGGTTCCCTCCCCCAACCCCTACCCCCACCCCACTCACCCAGGCTCAGGAGTGGTCACTTGGAGTTATGCTGAAAACATGGGGCAACCCGCAGACCTTGGCCACTGGTGACACCCACCTCACCTACCGCCGTGCCTGCAGCTGGCCCGAGGCTCAGACCTCAGTCAACCCTCCACCAGCTGGTCCAGCCAAAGAGAGTCTAGGAGAGGGGCGGGCTTGCCCTCAGCTCCACCTCAGTCTCTCTGGGCACAAAGTGCTCACACAAAGCCTAGCACAGGGTAGGCGCTCCAAATTCTTAAGCTATCATTATTATTATTGTTAGTAGTAGTAGTAGTATTAGTACTTAGTAGTATAGCAGTCCCATTTCACAGAAAAGCAAGGTGAGGCCCAGAGTAGTTGAAAAGCCACCACCTCTGTAAAGCCTTCCAGATTGTGCCCCTTCTCCCAGAAGTGGCTCTTCCTTCCTCCTGACTTGTTTGTTTCTCTCCAATGTTCTTGGTTGGCTAGGGCCCGACACACAGTGGGGTAGGTTCTGAGGTGGGCGGGGTGAGTTGGAGGAGCAGCTCACAAGGCTATGGGTGCTAGGAGGAGGCCTGGGCCCAGGAGGCCCATCTGCCCAGGGACCCTCCACTCGAGTGAACCCCATTCCCCAGCCCTCACTCCCCGCCTCGGGCTCCCCGCCGGCCTGCTAAATGATTAAGGAGTGCTAATACGTGCGCTGAGAGCAGGGCCTCTGCTGCCCCAGCAACCTGGGCCTCTGCTTCATCCTCATGTCTGCTCCCTGGGGGCATCTGCCATGTCCCTCTGTGATGTCCTCCTTCCTCTCAGCCCCTTCCCCACTGGGTCCAGTGGGCAGAATTTTCACCTCCCTACATTTCTACTTGCCTGTTGGCAGTTGAACTCAGTCCAGTAAGAGTGAATTGAGCAAAGTGTGTGTGAGACACTGGGGATGCTGTGAGGACTAGAGGAGACTCCACCACAAGGGACGGGAAGGGGGCAGCCATCCACGGGCACCTACTGTGTGTGCATCCGGGCACGGGGCAGTGCTTTCCTGACCTGACCGCTGAGAGGTGGGGTCTGCCTCAGTTTACTGATGAGGAGAGTAGGGCCCAGGGGAGTGAGGAGCCTGCTGGCGAATGCTCCGTGTGACGGGCTGGCCTTGAGGAACCAAAAGGGAAGAGCTGCCCCTGAGCTGACCCAGGTGGCTCCCATCAGCGGCAGGGAGAGTCTGGAGGCACTTGGGCTGCTCTGGGCTGTGGCTGGGCCCTCGGGAGCCCACCCTCTGAGGAGGTTCTTAGTGCCCCAGGAGCACAGGGCAGCCTGAGGTTAGTGTATGGGGTACCTGCTAGGGCAGTCATGGGGCCTGCTTCTCCCTGCTGGGGTTCCCTGCCCTCTGCCCTTCCCCTAGCTCAGACATCTTAGGGGGCTCAGCCCAGCTCTGGGTCCTCCTGATGTGCCCACTCTGACCCCTCTCACCCTCTGGCCCTGCCTGTGTGCCCCTTCGTCTCCTTAGGTGGGGCTGTTGACCTTGTCATTCCTCACCTGTGCCTCTTGCGCCCTTTCCAGCCTCTTGCCCACGGAGGAGAACTCCATCGTGAACTTGCCTCCGTCCCCTCACACTTTCTCTCTGGCTTCCCACCCCTGCCTTAGAGGAAGAGGAGTTTTCACTGCAGGCTGAGGCTCCTCCCTGCCCCCACCGTGATCCCCCCCTCACCCCCATCAGGCTTCCCCTTTCCACAGCTCCCGTCTGGCTCCCGCCCCTGCTCATTCCCCAGCTCTGGAGGGTTACCTGGATCCCCCAGCCCGTGGTCATTCCCGATCATTCCTGCAGACTCTTGGGCTGTAGCAGAAGCCCTATAGCACCTGTCACTAATGGAGACAGACAGCAGCCCTGGACTTCTGCCCACCCCATGTGGCCATGGAACTTCCTGGGCAGCACTTGTGGGACTCAGTTTCCCCTCTGTTGAGTGAGCCAGAACAATGCCTGGAACAGAGTAGGCACTCAAGAAGTTCTTGTTGAATTAATGAACTAAGTAACTAATCCCTGAGGGCTGGGCAGATCAAAGTAACTGATGGATTTAAAAGGGCTTTGCAGAGTCGGACAGTGTTGTTTGGACACGAGCAGCCATGATACTCAGCGGGCGTTCCTGCTCCCCACCCAGCTAGAGCCATTTGACCTTTGCCTCTCCCCACACTGGTCAGCCCTGCTCCTCTTGACCCCTGAGACCCTTACTGGCCTGAGCACCTCCAGCGCCTCAGTACTGTGCCAGGAACCCAGCACTGAGTCCCAGCTCTACGCTCCTCTAACCTGGCCCCAGCCCTGCCTTGTGCCCTGGCCAGCCTGCAGGTGGTCTGCCTGCCACCCTGCTCTTGCAGACTCATGGCCTGGAATTTCTGGCTTCCGGGCCCGGCTTCCCTGGTGCTGAATGTGTTACCGTGAGTGATGCCCTTCAGTGGACCCAGTCCATGCCTGATCCTGGTTTCCTCCAGCCCTCGCCTACTAGCCTGCAAATCTGGGCAGTCCTGAGTGCCAGTCCTGCATGTGAGAGGGCTTGGGGAGGATGGGAAGGAGGAAATGCTTCATCCCTAAGGCTGAAGGGCCCACGTGTAAACCACCACTGGAGAATGGCAGAACCCAGAAGCTGGGGTTCTGGCTGTAGGAGATACCCGGGGTGGGGGGGCGGTCAGGGAGGGTTTCCTGGCAGAGGTGGTGGTGCCTATGGGGGCCAGTGAGGACGAGGAGGAGGGGATGAAGAGGAGGGTTTCACCCGTGGGCAGAACAGCGTGAGCAAAATTGTCCTGGGTGCCCACTTTGTGCTGGCTCTGTGCCAGCTTCCCACCCCCACCGCACAGCCTTCGGGTTCGTATCATCAGCTCCATCTAACAGGCAGGGGCACAGAGGTTCAAAGGGGGCAGGAACTCACCCAGGGTCACCCGCTATCACTGAGGCATTGTCAGGCCTCGACTCCACGTCTAGCATCTTTTCAGACTCCTTAGTGGAGGGAGAGTCTGGGGAGGAGGGGGCGGGATGCTGGCACCCGCCGCAAGCATCACACAGCTGGTGACTATGACTTTCCGGGGAGGGGGTGTGGGATGGGGGGGTGGCTTTCCTAGTTGGTCCTGTTCTTCCCTCCCCCCACCCCCGTGGAAGAGCCCTCATGATGAGAAGTTCCCACCGTGCCCCCTTTCTGGAGAGGCCGGCAGTTTGCCTTTTCAGAGGATAATTCCCCATGATACAGAGATATTTAGCCTAATAGAAGCCGACAGATCATTCAGGGCAGTAACGCACTCCGGCTTCAAGCATTTAGTTTCCTCAGCCTGAACTCCCAGATTAAAGGCTCCTTGCCTGCACCTGCCCCACAAGGATGCCTGTGACCTTGACTGCGGTGATGGGGTAGGTTTCTCCCACCCTCCTTCCCTCCCCCTCCTTTGCTGGCTTCCTCCTCTCTCCCTTTCTCTCTTTCTTAAAAAAACAAAGGTATTTTTCTTCTTAAATATTCAGTTGAGAGGCTGTTGCTTAAACCCTGCATGCTCTGGGGACAGGCCAATTGCGCTCAGCTGCCAGTGGGGCACGGGAACCCCTGGCGAGCCCGGAACACTCCCACAGCCACGTGGGGCCAGCGGGTATGCTGTACCTGGTGGGCGGTCTGGGCAGCTGGACCCTCCAGCCTGGCCTGGGCAGACAGAGGCCCGGCAGATGGCCTTGCCCAGGGATAAAACTGGCCCCCTACTTTCTCTGCCCGCCTCCCTGGCCCAGGGATCTGACCTGACACCCTCGCTGACTGGGGGCTGCTAGGGCAGGTTTCTTCTGCTCCTTGGACCTGGGCATCCTGGGAAGGACCTAGGGGAGACCAGTAGCTAAACTGGAGGAGCAGATGGCTGCAGAGGTGGCACTGGAGGGCCTTTCATTGATCAAGACGGTGGTTTCTGCAATTGCCTCCTGGCCCCTGCAGGGTCCACTTGTCAATTCGTCTGTCCCTGCTGCTCTCTGTCTTGTCTTTGTCTTGCCTTCTGTCTTCCTCTCTCTGCCGCCCCTGTCCCTCTTTCATCTGCTCACCAGGCTGCCTATTTGAGCTTCCTTGCACTTCTGTGGAGGCGGCAGGGAGCATGGAAAGCACAGGGTATTTCGAATCAGCCAGTCCTGGGTTCAAATCCTGGCTCTAGAACTTACAGGCTGTTTCTGTTCGGTTTAATATTTTGAGTTTGGGCAAGTTCTTAATCTCTCTGAGCCTTCATTCCATCATCTGTAAAGTGAGATGCTGATACTTGGCTCACAGGAATATCCTGGGGTTCAGTGTGTGATGTGACATGGAGTGGTGCTAAGGGGTGGCAGCTTTCCTGCCTCGGTGGTCCCAGTCTCCCTACCTCCTGACGCTCCCACCTCTCCTGCCCAGATGCCCTCTCTCTGACCCTCCGGCTAGGAAAAGGGAAGGTGTTCAGGAGGGATACCTGGCAGGTGGGCTCTGGTTCCCCCTGGATACAAGCTGCCTGTATAGGGGTGAGGCAAAGAATAAGGCTGAGTGGGAGGGACCCTTCTCCTCGAGTTCATTTCCTGGGCAAAGCCTAGTGTCTGGTCCTGGGTCTGGTTTGAAGGATCCAACCTAAGGGACTGTGGCAGTACTACCAGGGGAATGAGACAAAAGGGTGGGAGAGCAGGGCCTCTGTAACCTGGGAGGAGAAGGCTTCTGGGCTGGGACTCCCCTCCCAGGTTTCAGTGGGGTGGTGTGCAAAGAGAGCCTCTAACCTTCAGGGATGGGGAGTTGTGGCAGCTGGACAGGAGCCCAGGGTGGAGGGGAGATTCCTGTTCCCTCCTTCTGAGGCAGGGGTGGCAGGATGACCACTGGAGTGCAGGAGGGGAAGGCCCCTAGGTCTGGGGCTGACGTGCTGGTCGGACCTCGAGCTGGTCCCATTCCCTCTCTGGGCCTCAATTTCCACACTTGCTAAATGGGGTTAATCATCCTGCCCTATGTTCCTCATGGGGTGGGCAGAAGATCCAGTTAGAGAATAGATGGGAATGTGTGGTGATCTATAATGTAGTAATAATAATAACAACTATTATTGTGGCCATTATCTTGCCTTCGTTTCACTCTCTGTAAAACCCTTTTTGATCCACACAATCTAGCCCTGATTCATGTGTGAATAGAATTAAAGAACCTCGTGGCTGAAGGCAACCTCCCATTTAGTGCAAATCCCTACCCAAAATATATGTTCTCTAGAACTCTGCTTGCATGCCCCCAGGGACAGGGAGCTCACTACTCCTCATGCTGAAGAGAGATCTCTCTTCCTGGAATCTTCTCTCACTGGGCCTAGCTCTGCTCTCTGGGCCCATAAATGCCAAGTGTCTTTATCAGGAACCTGAAGTCCTGACCAGGCCCCCCGAGGCTTTCCCAGGGAACACGGGTTCCAGGCCCACCTCCTCCTGTCAAGCCCCTGTGAACAGACCCCACTGTATCAAAAATCTTCTAGACAGTTACCTTGACGACTGACATGGCTATCTGGAGGTGGCTACACCGTCTCCAGAGCTGGAGTGACTGGCTCACCCAGCCCCCACGTCTCCTGGCCACCAGGCTCCACAGAGGCCACGACTCCCTGGCCACTCACGGAGCTACTCACAGAACTCAGCCAGAGCCTAGTAACTCTCTCTTGTCCACTTTGGCCCTTTCCTAGGGCAAGTGGAGGGCTTCGAACAGGGGATCCTGCCTCCCTAATTGACCCCTCCAAGGTTGGACCTACTTTCGAAGCTCCATCCTAGTGTCTGCCAAAAGAGGTCGTTCCAGGCAGGGCCAAGGACCAGCTCTGCTGATGCCAGTGAGATTCCACCCCAGGGACCAGTCTGACCCGCTATCCCGCATTCTTGGACATGGTTATGTAGCTAACCACTGAGGAGCCCAGCCCATATTTTTCTGTCTCATCCATCAGGGATGTCACGGGGGCCTCGCTCGTGGCTGGTTGGAGCGCATGTCATCATTTTGAGCAGCCAAGAGAGGACATGCAGTTGTCCCGCAGGACTCTTTGGTAGTGAACTTCTCAAACTTACTATTGTCTTTCCTGGCGTCTGGGCAGCACTTCTAGACTCTCTATTGGAATAGATGTAAGCTTCGCAGTCTAAGCTTAGATTGGCTTTTTAAGCCCCCTTTTTATTAAAAAGGGGAGAGATGCTAATATTTATAAATGCCAGTTCTTGACGTGTATCATTTCAGCGAGTCTTCATCACAGCTCTCTGTGGGAGGATTGTGGTTACCACTTGGAAGATGAGGGATCTGAGCCTTGGGAAGTGAAGTAGCTTTTACCCAGGGTCCCACGGAGAGCAAGAGGTGGAGCTAGGACTCAGACCCAGGATTGTCTTAGCTTCAAACTCCTGCTGTTCCCAGATTCTGGGCCCTACCTCCCCAGTCCCCACACCCCTTGGTATAACTTTTCAGGTTCAACCAGCATGTTCTTTACAAGCATGTGCTGGGGGCCTGCTCTGGGCCAGCCCCTCTGCACCCTCCCTCGTCCCGCCCTGTCCTGTCTTTTTGGACAATCTTGTCTCCTGTCAGCCTGAGGGTGGGCCCCAATCTCTGCCCCTCCCTGTGTGCCACGCATAGGACCAGAGAACAGAGCAGGGGCTTGGGAAGAAAGATGCTCCCCGGGGTGTGTGTGAGACTCAGCGTGTGTGTGGGGTGGCAGTATTCCTGGTGGCTCATCTGCTGTTATTTTTTAATAGTTATTTAAATTTTTTTGTGGGGGGGTCTGGTAGTAAAAATAGTACGTGTCTGTGGTAGAAGATCTAGCAGTCATACTTGATTCCTTTTTCTTACCCTCACCTCCTCACATCCAACTCATCCACTAACTGCCGATGAGTTGTTTTTTGCTATAACATATATCCTGCATCTGTCTGGTCCCTCCCTCACCCTAGCCCGAGCCTCATCTTCCTGTCTTGGGTGACTGCGACAGTCAGCCCACTGGTCCCCTGCTCCTGTGCCTGTTCCCCTTCAATCCAGGCTCCACTCAGCAGCCCAAAGGAACTTTTCACAATGAATAAAACATCCCAGCACTTCCCAGGTGACTCTTCCTTGCACTAGGGATGAAGTCCGAAACTTTACCTTGGCCTTCAGGGTCCACCCTCCCTCTGTGGCCTCCTTTCCTGCTGTTGCCCCTACCTCTGCCCATCTCATTCCGCGTGCTGTTGCTCCTCAAAAACTCCAGGCTCCTTCCCAGCTCTGCTCTTTTTTTTTTTTTTTAATATTTTATTTATTGGCTGCATTGGGTCTTTGTTGCTGCGCACGGGCTCTTCTCTAGTTGCGGCGAGTGGGGGCTACTCTTCGTTGCGGTGTGCGGGCTTCTCATTGCGGTGGCTTCTCTTGTTGCGGAGCACGGGCTCTAGGCGCGCGTGCTTCAGCAGTTGTGGCGCACGGGCTTAGTTGCTCCACGGCATGTGGGATCTTCCCGGACCAGGGCTCAAACCCGTGTCCCCTGCATTGGCAGGTGGATTCTTAACCACTGCGCCACCAGGGAAGCCCCCCACACTGCTCTTTGCCTTGCTCCTGCTGCTCTAGGAGTGACTGAGTTCTTATCGTCCACGTATAAATTCAGATGTGACCTCTGCAGAAAGGCCTCCTCTGATTCTCCAGCTAGAGTGACCCCTTAGCCTCATCCCAGGTACTCTCTCTCACATTACCAGGCTCGATTTTCTTAATTGCACTTGTCACTCTTTGGAATTATCTTGTTCCTTTATTTGCTTATTTATTTGCTTATCATCTGTGCCCCCCATCCCCATGAGGGGTACTCCACTGTATCTCCAGCACCTATAGTATACTTACTATATAGTAAGTGCCCAATAAGTATTTGGTGACAGAATGAAAATAACAGAGAAAAATGTAAAGGAGAAATAGAAATACAATTGTGGATATGGTAGCAGTTAATAATGTAATAATTGGTGTGTGTGTGTGTGTGTGTATAAGCCGGGGATCACCTGCCCTTTTAATTATAGGCTTGAGGGTGCCTGGGCCTGAAGCATTGCACATATGGGAGACACACATGTGCACATGTGGGCTGTATGCATGCACGTGCATGTGCACACACTCGTTTCCCTGTTCAGTAGCAGTGTGACCTCTGACGAGGTCTTTTACCTTTGGGCCTCAGTTGCTTCACTTGTAGAATGGGGCTGCCTGGGGCTGGAGGCAGAGGACTGGATATCTTGGCCTCTTGAGGTCAGCCCCGGCCAGCGACAGCAGCACTGCAGGCAGCTGGCGCTCTGAGGCCTGTCTGCTGGCCTGCTGTGCTGTGCCAAGGGGTGCCAGGAGGTGTTTATTGAAGTCCACCTCCGTACAGAGCTGCTCCCCGCTGCCCTCTGAGGTGAGGATCTCACCCAGGCAGGAGGGAGTAGTCCGAGGTCAGGAAATTGGCAGGAGAGCCTGGAGACGTGAGCGTTGCTGCCAGGAGGTGGATTACGTTCACAGTCGAGGTCTCTTGGATGCATCAGTAGCTGCAGTTTGAATGTTTTCGTTTCTGTGTATGTGTTTTTCTAAAAAAATTTTTTGATACCATGTTTTACTTCTGGAATTTTTTTTCTTTCAATTGCTACAGAAAGAATTTCCATGCAATTAAAAAGGGAAAACACACACACATCTGTATTTCTACTGCTCCAAGTCAACAGCTGTTCCCTCCCTGCCCCCTTACCCTTTTCCTGTGAAGACAATACTGGAACCTTGCAGAACATGTGGGAAGTAGAAGTGGCCCTTGACCTCTGTGCCTCAGTTTCCTGATCCCAAAAATAAGAGTATAAATTGCTCCTCGTACAGTTGTTGTACAGACCACATGGGCCAACATTTGTAAAGCACTTAGAATGTGTTTTTGTTAAACAGGATGAGTTAATTAATAGAAAAGAAAGGGCACCATTAATGCCACCATCATGGCACAAAGAGGCAGCAGTGGAAGTCTGTCCTTAGAGTCAGAAATCAAGAGTTTGAGCCCCGACTCTGCCCTCACTCCCCATGTAACCTGGCATATGTGTGTGGCTTCTTGAAGCCTCAGCTCCTGCATCTGTAGAATGGTTATGAAATCTGGCGGTCGTGATGCTGCGGTGCGGGCTGGGGGTAATAGATATAAGTGGACTCCGTGAGCCCAGAGACCTGCACACTGCTGCAACGCAGCCCCACCCTCATCCATTTTCTGTTTTCTTGCTCAATATTGTTAGGTAAACATTGCTCTGTGCTGCTACCAGTCTCTGTGTTTATCATTTTTTTTTTTGCGGTACGCGGGCCTCTCACTGTCGCAGCCTCTTCCATTGCGGAGCACAGGCTCCGGACGCGCAGGCTCAGCGGCCGTGGCTCACGGGCCCAGCCGCTCCGCGGCATGTGGGATCTTCCCGGACTGGGGCATGAACCCGTGTCCCCTGCATTGGCGGGCGGACTCTCAACCACTGCGCCACCAGGGAAGCCCTGTGTTTATCATTTTTAATGGCTGTGTAATATTCTATCCAACAGAGGTGTCATGATGCACTCTGTCATCTCCAGTGTGGGATGTTTAGGCAGCTTCCAGCATTTTGGTGTTATTAGTAACCCTGCAGTGAACAGCTCTGTGCCCAGAGCACTTCTTCTCTGATAGATGATTTCCCCAGCCAACCTCAGGGCTAGTCACTGAGGCTGCTTTGCTGGGGTGCTGGGGGATGGGACAGCAGCAGTGTCTGGGAGAGTTAGGTCCCTTCAAAAGCGGCCTGATACCCTGCCCCAGGAGCAGCAGCTTGGGTAGTGGGGCAGCAAGACACTCCGTGACAGTGCTGAGCAAGATGGGAGAACATAAGGCCACCATGGGAAGGGCAGCGGGTGCCGTGGAGAGCAGGGGCTAGGAGTCTGAGGACCTAAGTTCTGGGTTTTGCCTTTGCCGCTCTCTATGTGACCCTGAGCAAATCCCTTCTCCTCTCTGGACCTCAGTTTCCTCTGGGTACTGTGGCCAGGGACTGCCAGGAGGTGGATTACGTTCACAGTCGAGGTCTCTTGGATGCATCAATAGCTTCAGTTTGAATGTTTTCGTTTTTGTGTATGTGTTTTTCTAAAAAAATTTAGAAATTTTTTTAGGGCAAGCGTTGGTCCAGGGCTGTATTATTCAATGTGGAAGCCACTAGCCACATGTGGCTATTTTGATTTAAATACAAATGAATAAAAGAAAAGAAAAAAAATCAGATTCTTAGTGTCACGATCCACATTCCAATATCCGCGTGTGGCTAGTGGCCACCGTATCGGGCAGCACAGGTACTGAACACATTCATCATTGCAGAAAGCGCTATTCGACTGTGCTGGTCTAGAGACGTTTCTAGAGATCCAATCAGCCCAATGTTCTGTGATTCAAGATCTCTGTCATCATGCCTTTTTCTGGAGCCGGGAAGAAAGCCAGCATCCTTTAGATCAGAGGATTCATTAAGGGCCTAAAGAGGCTTAGTGACTTTCCAAAGCCCAGGACCTCTGGCAGTGTCCTGAGTCTGAAATATCCTCACCCTCTTTGTCTCCCCAAAGGTCCCAGCTCGGTCTCAGAGAGAAGCTGCAGAAGAGTGTGGGCCCCTCGAGGGGTGGCCCCCCAGCCAGGGACAGTGCCCAAGGGAGGCTGGTGTGAAGCCAGAGTAGTTGGTTTCCTGGTTCCTCAAACAGGAAGGCACTTGGAGGGCCTGCACTGCTCTCTGCCTATGCCTGGAACGCCACCGTTCATGCCCTTGGGTTAAGCATTGTCCTCTCTAGGACTCTTTTAGAAGTCCAGACCAGATATCAAAGGAGGCGGCTGCCTCACTCAGTTTTGTCCTATTCTGGCTGCCCTAGACCTAGTTCTGGGCACGCACTGGGAGAGGAACTGTGAGAAATGGGTCCACAGTACTGAGGGTGAAGCTCCCCCGCCCTCTCCCCACACCAGGCACATACACTCTGGCACATGGATTCCAGCCATGCCTGCCCCAGAGCCCTCCCTTCTCTTCAGAGGGAAGGCCTTCTACAGATGCTCTCCTACAGCCTCAAGGTACTCCAGGGGAAGGGGGCAGTAAATAGGGGAAATGAGATACAAGATGTGAGGAGGTGAAGGTAAACTTGGCTGACTTTGGTCTCACCTTTGTCAAGGTGTGGCCACCATCTGCCTTACGCCCTGTGCCCCTCTGTCCCCCATGTGAACTGTACTGCTCACTCTTGCTTCTCCTTTTTCTAGGGACCCCACAGCCATGTCCTGGCTGCCTTGAGTCTGCCTCCTGCCGGCGTTCCAGGGCTCTGGCCCTGTCCAGCCCCTGCACCCGCCCCCACGCCTCTTCCTCACCTCAGCCTGCGCCGCAGGGACTCCTCAAGCTTCAGGACTCAGCAGGCGCAATAGCGGTCACGGTAGGTGGCACACCCACCCTGCCTACTCCCTAGCTCCTGGGGATGTCTGAGCCGTCTTGCTCTCTGGAACAGGAAGGATACATTTCTGAACACTGTCTCTGTCAGGATCCCTTTGGTTGCAAGTAGCAAAAATCGTATTTCGATAAAATGAAATGATCAGCTCATGTGACTGAAGTGTCCAGCGGTAGGTTGGGCTTCAGGCAGGGCTTGATCCAGTGGTTTCAACAATGTGAACAGGATCTGTTTTCTGTCTGTATGTCTCTGCTTCTCTTTTTTGGTGATGGCTCCACTCCTAGTGGCTTTTCACATGCCAGCAGTTTCTGGGGCAACATGCTACCAGGTTGAAATCTGGGGTCTGGGCTAGAGACAAAATCTGCTTTCCTGATAGGACAAATAAAAGTCCTGGAGTTGATCTCTTGGGCCCTATTGGCAGGATTAAGATCGTCCTGCTCCTTTAATTGGGTCCGCAGGGCTTGGAAACATGGATGGGCTGGGGATAAGGGTCTGTCCTTCCCCAACCATGTGACCAGGAATGAGGGGGAGAGTGTTTCCCAAAGGAAGCTCAGGGTCCTGCTGGCAGGAAGAGATGCCTCCAACTGGGGGAGGCAAATAACAAATGATTATTATAGATGAGTCTGCCCTATGCTTTTTTTTTTTTTTTTTTTGCAGTACGCGGACCTCTCACTGTTGTGGCCTCTCTCGTTGCGGGGCACAGGCTCCGGACGTGCAGGCCCGGCGGACATGGCCCATGGGCCCAGCCGCTCCGCGGCATGTGGGATCCTCCCAGACCGGGGCACGAACCCGTGTCCCCTGAATCAGCAGGCGGACTCTCAACCACTGCGCCACCAGGGAAGCCCCTGCCCTATCCTTTTTTTTAAGGCCCAGTTTAGGTCTCTCCTTCTCTAGGAAACCTTTGCTGACTGCTCCAGCCAATGGTTATTTCCTTTAGTTCATCCGCCAGCTCCACCCTTTTTACAGATGGAAAGCCTGAGGCTCAGTGTGCATTTCCTTATGAATACTCTATTGGTTACTGCATTAGTGCCAAGATGTGTTGCTCTCTTTGCCTTGGCTGCTAGGAAGCTCATAGCTGGTTCGTGGCCCATTTCTGATAAGTGCTCAGGATGCTGTGGCATGCAGTTGCTCAGTAGTCTTGCCATTGGCTTCATATTCTTCTCTCTCATATTTTTCCCTTGTTCTGATCTCTTCTCTTATGTTTCAGTTTGTGCTGTTCTTAGCAGCCTCAAACTCTTTTAGAAGGAGGTGGGGTATAAATAACCAAGAGTGGCCATAAATGAAGCATTCAGTGCTGACTGCAGCCAAATGCTAGGCCTTTTCCTTTCTAGAAGCAGCTGGGGTGGGGGTCTCCCCAGGCCCAAGGCCAAGCCTGTCCTCAGGGCGGCACCAAAGCCTGACCGTGGTAGCCCCAGTACAACGCCCACCTTGCCCTCCTTGGGTTAAAAATGGCATTGTTCTGTTTCCCACCCTCTTCCCTTCCCATTCCTCATCTTATCAGAAGCTAATGAAAGAGGCTAGGAAATCCAACCCTCTGGTAATTAAATTTACTTAAAGGGTATTCAAGTGGAGTAATGAGAAGTTTAATGCAGTGATTAGATTTTTTTCTTTAATTAATTAAAATTAGAACCATGTGTCTTTCCAGCAAACCAGCTTGACCCTCTGCTTGAGAGTAGCAGGCAGAGTAGTCGTAGAGGGTTTGGCTGGGTGAGTGGGGCTGCTGAGGGGCGGGCGCAGCCTCCTGCCCAGCTCCGATGCCCACTCAGGCCAGTCTCTGATTCAGCTCCCGTTTCTGAGCCCTGTGAGTGCCAGACCTGGGCTAGACCTGAGTCGCCCAGGGCTGAGGGATCCAGCAGTCCCCGCACCCAGCTGAAAACTGATTCAGGATGGAGGTTTCCGAGGAGGGTCAGCAAGAGTTACTTAAAGCAAGGAGCACAAAGGAGGGATTTCAGGCACTGTGATAGGAGGAGGTATTTGGGTGGCATATCTCACGGCCATGTACCAGCTGACACTTTCACCTTCATGTTCAGCCAGACCTGGGCCAGACCTCTGTTGGCACTGGATCCTCTGGGCTAATGGAGTGGGGACAGTGGGGTGGATAATAGAAAAATCTGCGCTAACTCACAAACCGCTTCTCTTAGGCTTAGGAAT
Organism: Tursiops truncatus; assembly: GCF_011762595.2. Taxonomy (NCBI): domain Eukaryota; kingdom Metazoa; phylum Chordata; class Mammalia; order Artiodactyla; family Delphinidae; genus Tursiops; species Tursiops truncatus. Next base: position 116,737,282 of record NC_047035.1, read on the forward strand.
GCATTCATGCCAGAAGGCTGACTGTCCTGCTGTGTCTCTGAAGGCCAGTTAAGGATGCAAGGAAGCACTTCCTGCCTTGAGCCTCTTCTGTAGGAGTCAGGTGGCGGCTGGGGCATAGTGAGTATGGCAATCCCGGCATAGCTGCCTGGGGTGGAGCAGAGGACAGGCCTTGCCTGAGTAGAGGGTGGGCACAGTGGAGACTCAGAAGACAGGCCCCAGCACCCCAGGGATAGGCTATGTTGTTTTCAAAGCAGTGGGTAAGGCTGGGAGAAGTCCTGAGCCCTTCACAGTAGGGGGTAGAAAACTTCCTTCATTGAACCCTGACCCCAGTCCCGCACCGAGCCTGGATCCTGGACAGACTGGACTTTGACCCCAGCCCCACACTGAGCCTTGCTCCTGGACAGACTGAACTTTGATCCCAGCCCCACACTGAGCCCGATCTTGTGCAGACTGAATCTCAATCCTGGTCCCACGCTAAGCTCTGACCCCAGCCCCACACTGAGCCCAGCATTGTCACGGATACTCAGTAGAGCAACAGGTGCCGGGTGGGAGGGGTGAATGGTCGTGTTTGTTCGTTCCCACTGCTAGCTCTGCTGCCTGTGGGCAGGACTCCTGTGCCAGACCCCACACTCTGCAATGGATGAGATGAATCAGATGTGGTTCCTGCCCACAGGGCTGGTGGGGGAGGTGGCAAGCAAGCATTCAACGACGGCCGAGTGATCAGAGTCGAAGTGGGCCTCACTTGGAGCCTTCCTCTGGCAGCAAGTGGGAGGGGGAGGTGCTGGAGATGGGCCAGCGGGGAAGCAGCTAAGATAGGGTCCCTGTGAGCGATGAGGAGGACGGCACCCGTGGGGGCCTTGGGGGTGCCTAGGGTGAGTGATTCTCCCTGCCTCCAAGAGCTGGCTGTGACTCCCCCAGGGCGTGCTCAGCTCCTGGTGAGCCGAAGGCCTCACCTCTGGGGCAGGTTGGTGGTGTGCTGGGCACTGGGCTGGCAATAGTACTTACAAGGAAAGCATTTTTATCCATTTCACAGAAGAGGAAATGGAGACGTGTGGGGACTTGCCTAATGACCCTCCGCCTGAAGTAGCCCAGTGGGGCATGGTCGCAGGTCTTACTTGTCTCCGGGCCTGCACACCACTGTTCCCGCGAGTAACTTGCCCTGGGAGGCAGGGGCTCCTCTTCTTCCAACTTCTCCACCCCGAACTGAGTGAATACGACCCGGGCACGGGCGGGGGCTGGTGGGCCTCGGAGTAGGGGGTGTGAGGAGGGCCTTGGCTGGGTAGGGGACTAGCCCCAGGAAGGAGGGTCTTCTCCTTCCTCCATCCCCGCTCCTCCCCTCTCTGAATCCCACCCCTCTGGACTTCTGCACCTCCCCCCGCCCCCCCAGTTCCCTCCTTCCATGGCTCAACCCCTTCTGAATAACCAGCCCTGGAGAAGCCACCCGACCAGTCACCTACCACTTGCATGGGGAAACCGAGGCCCTGGGAGGAGCAGGGACCCGCTCAAGATCGTGGGGCTCTGCCTCTCTTGTCTCTTTAAGGTGCAGAGTGTGAAATGACATTACCTGGAGTTTATACTTTAAACACAAGGATAGTATGTGAATACCTTTGCTGGGCTGGGAGGCCCTGTGGCTCATCTGCCCCCACAAGTTCACATCACACGGGCAGATGCCCCGCGAGCCACCTTGGCCTCCTTGGGCACGGCGCCCCCGCCAGACGCGGCCATCCTCCCCTCCCTGGGTCCCAGGTGCTTCAAATCACTGTCTCATTGAATTCTCTCAGCAGTCTAGGAAGGTGCATGACTTTCTAGATGAGGGCACTGAGGTGGAGAGCTAAGCCACTGTCCTGCAGCTAACTGCAAATGTGGATTTGCCTGCCAGGTTCCGATCGTAGGCAATCCACCCGCTCCAGAGTGCCCCCTCCTCACCTGCAGGCAGCTGCCCCCTCCAAGGGCCCCCAGCACCCCTACCCCTGCATCCACTGCTGCTTCCCTACTTGTCCTGTGCTCCAGCCAAGACCAGTGACTCTTCCCCAACGCTCCGCACACCTGCCCAACCCCAGGCCCTTGTTCCAGCCGTTCCAGCCCCCCGGAGTTCCCTTCCCAACTCCATCTGCCCAGATCCCCTTCATCTTTTTAGGCTGGGCCCAGGTGCCACTTCCTTCATGGAGACCCCCTGTCTGCTTCATCCCAATCAGAAGCCAGGCCCCCGCTCCTGCGAGCACATTCCGACGGCTCTTGGCCTGTCCCTCTCTTAGGCTCCTGGCCTCCATGTGTCTGGCTTTACAGCACGTGGAGGGCAGAGTAGTCTCCTGGCCCCCGGCTTCCCTGGCCCGTTACCCCCAGGGCCTGACACACAGTAGGTGTGCGGGGAGTAGCTTGGGTCCCCGCCTCGGGTGGGGCTGCAGCTCCACAAACCATCCCTTTCCTCAGCAGTCCTGGGTCAGCTGGCCCCCAGCTGCGCTGGTCCCAGCCCCCTTCCTCACCGCCGCCCGAGCTCCCTGAGGAGACCAGCTACTTCCTTTAGCCCTGGCTGGGTGGCGTTGGGGGCTGGCTTCCGGGCCCAGCAGACCTCCCTGTGCACGCCTGACCTGCCCAGGTTCTGGGGGCAAGAACAAGACAAACCCCAACTTTGAGACTCCCAGGCAAGTCTTGAAGCCTGGCAGGTATAGCTACTTTGTGCTGAGCGCTGTTGCGGGGCTGCACGGGTGCCCTGCCCGGCACCACTCACTGGCTCTGCTGATTGTTGGCTGTGTGACTTTGAGCAAGTTGGGTAACCCCTCTCTGCCTCAGTTTCCTCATCTGTTAAATGAGGTGATGACAGACCTTCCTAGGGTTGCTATGAGGATTGAAGGAATCAGTACAATGCAAAGCATACAGCACAGCCCCGACACAGACACATGTGTGCTCCCTGGTTTGGCTGTCACCGTTGCTGGGAGGGAGAGAGAAGGCAGAGTGCGGGGGAATGTTCAGGGAGAGTTTCCAGAAGGTGGCGACACACGAGAAACGACTCGAAAGATAAGGCACAGGAGGCAGGAAAGGACACTGCGGGAAGATAGAACCACAGGGACAGAGGCCCAGGGGCAGTCTGGGGGACTAAAAGGGAGCTGAGCTTGTCTATCTAGACTTAGGCAAAGAATGGGACAAGGGGAGACCTAGGCTGGTGGCACACAAGGGCTGTGTCCTGAGGGACCTTAGGGGCCACCCTGAGGAGTTCGGACTTTCTCTTACAGCCAGTGAGGGGCCATGGATGGAGTATTTTTCTTCTTTTTTCCTTTCCTTTTTTTTTTTTACCACAAAAGCAATGTTTGCTCATGCAAAAATTGAAACAATATAGAAGTGTGTCCTATTAAGTAGGGAAGTTCCCTCTTTGCCCTTAGATCTCATTTTGCTGAGGTCCCACTATTGTTGGTCTGGTATGCCTCCTTCCAGAAGTTTTTCTGTGCTTTTATAAACATACTTATTGTATATTATCTAAAAAAAGAAATGGAATTGTATGATGCACATTACTCTACAACTTCCATTTACCAGTGTGTTGTGGGCATCTGTCAGTGTCACCGCATACAGATCTCCCATGTTCTTTTTAATTGTTGCCTAATACTCCATTGTTTGGACATAACGTAATTTATGTAACTAGTCCTGGGTTGATGGATATCTGGGTGGTCTTCAATTTTTCACTCTTGCAAATAATGCTTCAGTGAACATCCCTGTATATATACCTTGGCTGACACGTGTAAGCCTTTCTATAGGATAGACTCCTAGATGTGGAATTGCCAGGGCAAAAGGTATGCTTATTAAATTTTGATAGCTACTGTCACATTGCTCTTCCAAAAGGTTGGGCCACCCTTGGCATCTGCAGGTAGCCATTTCCCCAGCCATCCTCTCACTGAACATTATCAAGCTTTTTAATTTTTGCCGATCCAGGAGAACATCTCACTGTGGTTTCAACACTCACTTCCCTTCTCCCCAGTAAGGCTGAGCATCTTTTCATGTGGTTATTGGCCATTTGTATTTTCTTCTTGGTGAATTAACTATTCACATCCTTTGCTTATTTTTCTTTTCTTTTTGCCTTTTTCTTATTGGTAAAAAGGAGCTTTTAGTATATTAGGAATTTTAAAATGTTCGTCTGTTATCGTGTTGGAAATATTTCCCTTAGTCCGCTGTTTGTCTTTTTAACTTTGTTTATGGTATCTTTGGCCATACAGAAGCTTGATATCTTTATTCTGTCAAATCTGTCAGACTTCTCCTTAGGGCTTCTGAGTTTCACGTCTTGCTTGGCCAGGCTTCCTGGAATGCTTTTAAGCAGAGCGGGGGTGAGGTCAAATTTGTGACTGGGAAAGGTCATTCTGGTTGCCACTGTGTGGAGGGTGGGTGGAGGGAGGACTGCAAGCCAGCTGGGGTGGGAGTGAGGGAGAACCGGGAGAAGAGGAGTTTGAGAAATATTCAGGAATTGGCTGACTATGGGGAGAGGATGTGAGGGTGAGAGAGGGAAAGAAAGGACTCGAGAGTGACATCTGGGTGTTTGGCTGCGGACTGCATGGCTGATAGCACCACGAGCCTGAGTTAGGGACAGGACCAGGGAGGGAAATGCATGCCTGTGCACGTGAGTGCTCCCCCAGGCAGGGACATGTGGATATATGAGTACATACATGAATATACAGGTCCATGCCCATGTCCATGCTTGGAAGTTCTGGAGACTAGCACATCTGTGCTGTGGCTCCATGGCAGGGAGGAGGGGTGTCTACTTTTTGTGGAATTCCTGTTCTCTACCGAGTACTGTACAAGGCAACACACACACACACACACGCGCGCACACACACGCACACACACACACACACACACACTCACACATGCTCTGTAATCTTTACTGCCATATAAAGTATGTTCTACAGATAAGGAAGCAGACTCAGTGTAAGTAACTCGCTCAAGGTCACAGAGCTAGTGACTGTCAGAAAGGGGATATTTTGGACAACTTAGATCTAACCCCCCACAGACAGAATTCCTGCCAATGGCATTGAGGAGCCTTTCATCCATTTCTAGCCTGACCAACCCAGTTTCATCAGGGACTCTTAGGATGAGTGCTGGAACCTGACTGCCTGGGTTTGAAACTCAGCCCCATTCCTTATAAGGCAAGTTACTCCCCCTCTCTGTACCTCGGTATCCCCATCCTGAAAATGCACACAGTGACAGTACCACCTCCTAGGGTGCTGGTGGGCATTGAACATGTTCTTGCATGGGAAGTGCTTAGCCCAGTGAGGGCGGAGCTCTCAGGATGCTGTCTATGGTGACTGCGATGAGATGGTGATGTCTGTGCCCCTTTACCCTCTCCCATCCCTCTCCATCCTCCCTCCACTTGCCACCTCTCTCCTGTGCCAGCTCTTCCTCAATTCCCCACAGGAACTTCTTTCAATATTTGCCTTTGGGCTTCCCTGGTGGCGCAGTAGTTGAGAGTCCGCCTGCCGATGCAGGGGACACGGGTTCGTGCCCCGGTCTGGGAAGATCCCACATGCCGCGGAGTGGCTGGGCCCGTGAGCCTGCGCGTCCGGAGCCTGTGCTCCGCAACGGGAGAGGCCACAGCAGTGAGAGGCCCGCGTACCACAAAAAAAAAAAAAAAAAAAATTGCCTTTGAAACTTCTTCCTCTGTTTTCATCCCCCAAAACCCTTAGCAGACAGTGAATTAAAGCCCAGTCAGTCAGCAAAAACCATTCAGGGGAAAACGATTCATGTCGCGCTCACGGAATCCTCCCCCAAGCAGTTCTAGTCAGGCATTCTCCACGAGCCAATACGTTCATCCCAACATTGCCCAGGCCGCTGGATACCAGACCATAAGGTCCAAATCTAAAACCCCTTCCTCCCTGAGTGGGGATCCTCAAGTTTACTTTCGAGCCAGGGGTCTGAGCTGACACCAGCCCAGCCAAATCTCCACTCTAGCCACAAGCCATCGCTGGATCCTTGACCCCAGGATGAGTAATTCTCAGGAAACTTGCCTGTAGGAAACAAAAGCAGAAAGCACAGCAAATTCTGGGCACAGTTCCTTACCGCTAGCATATCTAAGCAGATCCTGTGGTCATGAGGGTAGGTGCAAGGTGTCCAAGTTGGGTTAAAATCTCAGGTCTGCACCCAATTTAGATTTTCTCCTATGCTAAAAAAACTCACTGAAATCACCAAACTTATCATTATGGATTTCTCATCATCAAAATAAACCCCCAAGTAAATAAATCCCCAAATAGGGACTTCCCTGGTGGCACAGTGGTTAAGAATCCGCCTGCCAATGCAGAGGACATGGGTTCAATCCCTGGTCCGGGAAGATTCCCACATGCCGCGGAGCAACTAAGCCTGGGCGCCGCAACTACTGAGCCTGTGCCCTAGAGGCCGTGTGCCAGCCTGCGTGCCACAACTACTGAAGCCCGCGCACCGCAACAAAGAGTAGCTCCCACTCGCCACAACTAGAGCGAAAAGCCCACGTGCAGCCATGAAGACCCAATGCAGCCAAAAAAATAAATAAAATTAAAAAAATAAATAACCCCCCAAGTAAATAAACCCTCGTGGTAAAGAATGGAGCAGTTATTGCCTGTTTCTTTGGGGGATTTTGTTTTCAGTTGAACTGTATCAGTCACACCCTTTTTTTTTTCTTCTTTGCGGTACGCGGGCCTCTCACTGTGTGGCCCCTCCCGTTGCGGAGCACAGCCTCCGGACGTGCAGGCTCAGCGGCTATGGCTCACGGGCCCAGTCGCTCCACGGCATGTGGGATCTTCCCGGACCGGGGCACGAACCCGTGTCCCCTGCATCGGCAGGCGGACTCTCAGCCACTGCGCCACCAGGGAAGCCCAGTCACACCCTTTTATTCTTAGCCAAAATGATGGCAAAACTTGCTTCAGTCCTTCCCAGGGAACAGCCACACCCAACTGCAGGCCCCCCACCCCCAAAGGCTCTGAGAGAGGATTTCTTACGACTGCTCTTTTAGAAGCCCCTGTCCCCAGGTCCCTGGGTTCCACCAAGTCCACCTTTGCCCAAGGGGCTTCTACACTTTAAACAACCCCACCCCTGCCTCTGATCCAAGTCCCCACCCCAGTACCCCTGCAGGGTGCCAAGCAAGGCCACAGTTTCCAGCTACCCTGGCCCCATTTCAAAACCACAGGCCTTTGGATGCACGTAGACAAGGATTGACACCGGCATCCAGCGCTCGTTCTCAAGAAGTCTTTTTAATGGCCTCAAAGAAGCCGTATTGTACCAGTTTGGAGGGTGTGTGGCAGGAGACAGTGTATTTTACTGTAGCCAAATCTTACTTCTTGGAAAAGGCAAGAAGTCACAGGGGCTTTATATGAACTAAGGGCTTTCCCCTCAGATTGTCTACCAGCGCCCCACTCTTATCTTGAGGGGAGGCCTCTTCTCCCTATTCCCTGTGTTGTCCCACAGGAGCATACAACATTCAAGGTGATCATTGCTAAAGTGTCAGTAAGTTCAAAATATAAACCTACAATTAAGCTTGCAGTGCATTGTCATTTGCGGCTCCAAGGCCCTGTTGGAGTTTCCTTCCCCCTCCCCAACCCCAAACTGTCCATCCAGGACAGACCAGTTTGGGGTCCAAGTGCCTTTCTGAGAGCTGGTCCCAAACCTGAGTCAGGGATAAAGCTCTAAAGACACTCCAGCCTTTGTTCTAAAGTCAAGTTCAAGTCCTTGAATGTAGGCCAAGGCCCCAGCTCTCATGGAGATGCTCCCAGCTGCCTCGGCTCACACCTCCCTTCCCCAGATGGGGATGGTCCTGCTAGTGGATCCTGCCAAAGGGCCTGGAACTGCCCCCTTTCCCTTGCGAATGGGGAACCTTTCAACTTGGTGATTGAGATATTCCATCCCCCACTGAAATCCTAGTCATTTAGGGGCTCCCAAATGGAGCTTAATTCTGTCACCCAGAAAGTCATCCAAACGTGTTCTCAAACCATACGCCCCCATGTGGCCAGTGGGGGTGTAGGTAGCATAGTGATGTGCTGCACGAACAAGCTCTCTCTGAACTCTCCGTGATTTAATGCGACAAGGCTCCTTTCTTCTTTCTTCCTTTACCATACGAATTCACATTACATGTTCGATGTGGGAAGTGGGGAGGGTGGCAGCCTCTGGTCCATTTAGTCACGCAGGGACCCAGGCTGACAGAAGCTCCACCATGTGGTAGCTGCCCCATCTGGAACCTGTGGCCTCCTTCAGCCACTGGGGCAAAGAAGAGAAAATGGTAGAGGCACACACTGGCTCCTAAATGCATTGGCCCAGCAGTGACACACATCACTTTTGTTCACAGCCCACTGGCCAGAACTTCTCATATGGCCTCAACTACCTGTGAAGGATCTGAGGAAGTGTGGGGACATTCTGTGTGGGGGAGGGCATGGAGGAAACGTGCCCAGACATTCAGTGAGCAGTAAAGTTATCTGTAGCAGGGGTTTTATGGTGTGCTCTCAGAGCAAGGGTTTCAGAATTGCCAAGGCCATGACTTCCTGTTCATTCTCTCCTCCGGGGGAGGCCCAGGGTTTGTGGGAGGGACTGATGGGAAAAGCTTTGAGGAAGAGTCCCCGCGAATGAATAAGCCCCATGGCTGGCCCAGGCCCTCTACCATCAGGCTCCAGGTTTGACTCAGCCTCACCCCTCTTATCCCCATTGGACACCTGCCATACCAACATAAAATGAGGTTTTTAGGAGGAGAAGCAGGATTGAGAGTGAGAATGAGTTCAGCTTTGGAGGGAGAAAATCCAAGAGGCAGCGTCTAGAAGCCACTCTGTCTTAGTCTGTTCAGGCTACTATAACAAAATACCAGAGACTGAGTGGCTTATAAACAACAGTAGTTTAATTCTTACAGTCTGGAGACTGGAAATCCAAGATCAAGGTGCTGGAAGATTCAGCATCTGGTGAGGGCCTGCTTCCTGGTTCATAGATCCCATCTTCTCGCTGTGAGCTCACATGGCACAAGGGGTGACAGGGTTCTCCAGTGTCTCTTTTATAAGGGCACTAATCCTGTTCATGAGGGCTGCACCCTCATGACCTAATCACCTCCCCAAAGCTGCACCTCCAAATACCATCACATTGGAGATCAGGTTTCAACATATGAATTTTGGGGGGACACAAACATTCAGTCCATGGCATGCTGGATTGAAGTTGTTGCCTTTCTTCCACACTTTCATTCCTTTAGCAAATGTCGCTGCTATGGGCCAGGTAATGTATTGATTATGACTGTAGACTCTGACTCCAGAAGACCTGGGATTGAAGCTGGGCTCAGTCCCTTATTAGCTACCAGTGAATTACTTCTCTCTGCCTTTGTTTTCTCCTCTTTAAAAAGGGGATAGCATCTGTCTCTCTTAGGGTGGTTATGAGGATTAAATGAGTTAATATTTGTAAAGCACCCAAAACAGCACTGGGCACATGATAAGGACTCTATAAATGCTCGATATCATCATCATCATCATCATCATTATCCAGTACCAGATAATCTTCTAGATATCGGGGGAGTAGATGCCAAGGTCCCTGCTCTCACATATGATGGGAGAAATGGAAAATAAACAGAAATAATTAAATCAAGATGGTACTTTCAAATAGTGATGGTACTAAAATAATAAACCAGGCACATAAAAAAATCACTCATCATCATTAGTCATTAGGGAAGTGCAAATTAAAACCCCAGTGAGATACCACTGAGTATCTCTTACAATGACTCTTGCAAAATTGACAACAGTAAGTGCTGGTGAGGATACAGAGCAACTGAAACTCTTATATGTTGCTGGTGGGAATGCAAAATGGTACAGCCACTTTGGAAAACTGTCTGGCAGTTCCTTATAAAGTTAAAAATATGCTTACCATATAACCCAGCAATCCTGCTGCTAGGTATTTACCCAAGAGAAATATAAACTTATGTTCATGCAAAAACCTGTATGCAAATATTTATAGTGGCTTTATTCATAATCACCAAAAACTGGAAAAAAATATCCCAATGTCCTTCAGCTGGTGAATGGATAAACAATCAAATACTACTCAGCAATTAAAAAAAAAAGAATGAAATTCTGGTACAAGAAACAACACAGGTAAATCTCAAATGCATTATTTGATAAATGAACAAAGCTAGACTCAAAAGGCTACATATAGATGATTCCATTTGTATGACATTCTGGAAAAGACAAAAGTATAGAGGCAGAAAACAGTTCAGTGGTTGTGAGAGGTAGGGAGTGGGGGAAGTTGACTACAAAGGGACAGCTCATGGAGATTTTTGGATCTGGGGGTTAATAGAATTGTTCTGTATCTTAATTGCAATAGTGGTTACACGCAGTATGCAGCTATCAAAGCTTAGAACTGTGCACTAAAAAGGGTAAAGTTTGATCCAGTTTTATTGAGAAATAATTGACATACATCACTGTATATATTTAAGGCGCACAGCATGATGGCTTGATTTACATATATCGTGAAATGATTACCACCTAATATCCATCATCTCATATAGGTACAATAGAAAGAAAAGGAGGAAGAAAAGAGATAAAGTGTTTTCTCCTTGTAATAAGAACTCTTAGGATCTACTCTCTTAATAACTTTCCTATATAACAGACAGTGGTGTTAACTATAGTCATCATGTTGTATGTACTCTATGTCCCTAGAACTTATTTATCTTGTAACTGGAAGTTTTGATCACCTTCCTCCAATTCCTCCTCCCCCAACCCTCTGCCTCTGGTAACCATAAGTCTGATCTCCTTTCCTATGAGTTTGTTTTTTTATTTTTATTTTTTTAGATTCCACATACAGTATTTGTCTGACTTATTTCACTTAGCATAATGCCTTCAAGGTCCATCCATGTTGTCAGAAATGGTAGGATTTCCTTATTTTTTATGGCTGAATAATATTTTGTTACATAGATATATATCTCACATCTTCTTTATCCATTCATCCATTGATGGACACTTTGATTGTTTCCGTATCTTGGCTATTGTGAATAATGCTTCAGTGAACACAGGAGTGCATATATCTTTTTGAGTTAGTGTTTTCATTTCCTCTGGATATATACCCAGAAGTGGAATTGCTGCATCATATGGTAGTTCTATTTTTAATTTTTTGAGGACCCTCCATACTGTTCTCCATAGTGGCTGCACCAATTTACATTCCCACCAACAGTACACAAGGCTTCTCTTTTCTTCACATCCTCACTAGTATTTGTTATCTGAAAAGGGTAAATTTTGCTGCAAGTAAATTATACCTCAATTAACCTGACTGGCAATAAAGCTCACTGTGGGATTGTTGAGACAGGGAAAACCAAATGAGAAATCAGTCAATCAGGGTAGTGTGACACAGGTAAGGAGGGGCTCCTGCACATGGTGGTCAGGGAAGGCTTTCTGAGGAGGTGTCCTGAGCTGAACCCGGACGAGGAGGGGCCAGGCCTGTGTGGATCTGGAGGGAAGCAGAGAGAACTGCGGGGCGGCCCTTGTGGCTGGAGCTGAGGGAGGAGAGGGGAGGGTGGGAGACAGGTCAGGGTCCTCCACTCTCCTCTGGGCATGATGGGAGCTACTGGGGGGCATAGATAGAGGGTGATTGAAACACTGGTGTGAGTGAGATGGCCCAGGGAGGAGAAGGGAGGGGAGGATGGAAACAGCAGCTTGTGACCATGTGTAAGGAGGAGTGATGAAGGGGTGCGATGAAAATGAGGAGAGTGTGTGTCAGGAGCCTCCTACGGGAGGGAGTGGCCAGCCAGCCAGAGACCCAGCAGGCTGGGGCAGGAGGACTGGCACGGGCAGGTGGGGGTCCTTGCTGAGGGTATTGTGGGCAATGGTGGGACAGAAGCCAGACATCCTGGGTTGAGGGTGCTGAGGGTGAGGACATGTGAGTGAAGCTTCCAGGAGGCAGGGGACAGACTTCGCGGGTAGCAAAGGGAACCTCAGAGAGAACGAGGTAGAGCTGCCTCTGGTGTGTGTGTGGTGTGTGTGTGTGTGTGTGTGTGTGTGTGTGTGTGTGTGTACGTGTGTGTGTGTGTGTTTTGAACAAGACTCGCTGAGATGGGCCTGACCTATTGAAGACAGTGTGAGATGGTGAGAAGGGAGGGGTTCGAACAGGCCCTTGGACACCAGGCCTGGGAGGGCAGTCCAGGGGGCTGGGAGACGGTAGGGAGACCACTGCCACAAGGCCCATCCCTGAGGTGGGAGGCAGTGCTGAGCCCGCTGGGCTAGAGGGTCAGGATCTGCCTTGGGGGACCCATGCCGAGGCGGGCCCAGCCCGGGTAGCAGAGGCCCCATCTTTGTCCGCACTAACCTTCCTGCTCTTCCCACAGTGCATGCTGGGACCGAGACGGACAGGCTGCTTCTCCTCCTGCCACTCCTCGGGCCCCCAGAGGACCATCTGTTTGCCTCCTGGTGCCGTCTAACCCAGGTAGGGGGAGATCAAGGGGGGCTCTCCCTGCCTTATGTTCCTGCACTGGGTGGGAGGGCTCTAAGTGTAAGGACCCCCGCCCCGGCTGAATGGGCCAGTGTCAGGGCAATGGGGAGGGGCACAGCGTGGGGTTTGAAGTCCCCAGTCACTGCAGGGCCTCCTGGGGAGGAGTTCCCAGACCTCCAAGAAGTGGGCCACTCCAGCAGCAAGCCATCCTCACCAGGCCGCCTCCCTGGGACACTGAGAGGCCCCCCGTTTGGCTCTCACATGTTCGCTGTCTGCAGTTTGTTAAGGAGCCTTCGCGGTACACACCCGCCAATTTCTTTGGCAGTGGGAGGTTTTGCATCTGAGGTTTCTCACCCGTTGCTGTCACTGGCTTTTCCCTGCCAGAGTCGCTGTACTCACAACCCTGATGTTTGTGATTCTGTGAGTGGTGGCTCTTACTCCAAAAGGTCCCTGCTCTCTACAGGACACCCTCAGAGCAGAGGTGCTCTTTCCGGCACCAAGAACAGCCCTGCTCACTTTTAATCCCCTCGATCGTTGGGTCTGAGAGAGGACATTTCTCTGCTGCTCCTGGGAGCCCCAGGTGGCGGGAGGCTTTCTGCTTGGGGCCAGGTTCCCCAAGGGCTGGGATGTGGTGGGAGCTAGGCTTGCCAGGAAAAATATAAGGTGTCCAGTTAAATCTGAACTTCAGAAAGACAACAAATCATTTTCTTAGCATAAGTATGTCCCCAATATTGCATGGGACATACAATTCTATTTATTAAATCTGGCAACCCTAGTGGGAGCTGAAACCCCAGGCTCCCTCTTCCTCCGTTCAGTCCTCTGTGCTGGGCTCACCTTGGTCCCCCCGGATCAGCTGCATCCAGCGCCTGTGGAGGGTGCCCTGGAGCCAAGGGCGGCCGAGTCTACTCAGGCCACAATCAATGGTATTTGCTAATCTCCCAGGTCCTGCAGGCTGTCCCTGGGGCAGAGACCAGGGGCTCCTGCTGGACGCTGGGGCAGCAGTCCTGGCTGTTAAGAGTGCTCTTTGGGTCCTTCTCTTCCCCTCTGGCTCTCTGACAGCAGAATTCCGGCCGAGGCGGTCACTGGGCGGGGTTGGTCAGGCCTTTGGGCCCGTGATCAGAGCTGTGAGAGGATCTAGGAATAGAAAACGGTCTCGTGAGCTTGGAACCCAGCATGCTGAGGGTGTTGGGGTGGAGGTGGTGGGGTATCAGGGATGAGGCAGGGCCAGATCACGAGGGCTTAGAATGTCCTATTTCTGCATCCTTCAACATTTGGGGAGACAAAGGAAGTGTCTTCTCCTTAGGCGGAGTCATTTTTCCAACTGTTCAGGTAACATGTTCTCTATGTGTTTATCTATCTATCTATCATCTATCTATCTATCTATCTATCTATCTATCTATCTATCTATCGACAGTGTAGAAGTATTTAAAGCATGCAATTCAACCCCTTCTCATAATCTCTTCCTCGCCAGGGCTAACCACTGCTAACTAGTTCCACATATCATATCCTTTCAGTCTTTTTTCTGTGTCCTTATAAACATATTTTAAAAGGAAAAACATGAGATCACACTAGATATACTGCCCCGTCACTTGATTTTTCACTTAATATATGGTGTAAATCATTCTAACCTTCTTCTCTATCCTTTTACGCCCATTGTATGGATGGTCTTTAAATCATTTTATCAATTATTAATCCCGTTGGTGGCCATTTCGATTGTTTCCTGTGTTTGGCTATTTAAAAACCTCACTTAGAGAACCTCCCAGTTCGTACCTCTGTGTGCACTTGTGTTATGGGTCCTTTGGGAATGTTTCTGGAAGTAGACTGTCTGGGTCAGAGGTTACGCACATTTCAAGGTTTGATCCATAGGCCAGATCGACCTGCAGAAACTTGTGCCCACTTATCGTGTACAAGAGGCCTCCTCCCTTCACCCTTGCCAACCATGACATTATCAGTCACTTAAATCCCCACCAATCTGATAGTTAAAACTGATTTCTTTTACATTTCTTTGATCACTAATGAAGTTGAGCATATCTGTGTACATTTTTTGGCCATTTCAGCTTATCTGTGAATTGCCTATGTATGTCACGCCCTCAGCTCAGTTTTCTATTCATCTGTCCCTTTATTCAGTAAGCATTGATTGAGCACCTACTACGTGTTAGGTACTGTTTTGGTTAGGGACCTAACAGTGAACAAAATTGATGAAAAAAATCCCCTGCTGCTCCATGGAACGGGCTCTAGTGAAGGAGAGACAGCCAAGGGAAAATAAACAAGTGAAATACAGTGCGTGTAGTATAAGTATTAGGTGCTAAGGAGAAAAAAATAAAGCAGGTGAGGGGATGGGAGGTGTTGGGTGACTTGAATATGGTAGTCAGGAAGGCCTTACTGGGAGGTGGCAGTAAAGAAAAGACCTGTAGGAAGCGAGAGAATGAGTCACACAAATGTCTGGGACCCCGAGTCAGGAGCAGGCCTGGCCTGTTCAGGGCTCAGTGAGAAGGCCAGTGTGGCTGGAACAGGGTGAGGGAGGGAGAGAGTGGGATGTGCGACCAGAGAGGGATCAAGAGCCAGATCACGCAAGGCCTTGTGGGCCACCCTAAAGCCTTGGCTTTTACTCAGAATGAAGCAGGGAAAGCAGGGAGACATGGAAGGTTCTGAATAGTGATATGACATGATGTGAATTTCATTTTAACTAGATCATTCCAGCTACTGTGAAGGGGGCCAGAATGGAAGCAGGGAGATCCGTCAGTAGACTGTTGCAATGATCCAGGGAAGAGATGGTGGGGGCTTGGCCCAGGGGGTCTTGATGGAGGTGGGGAGAAGTGGGCAGATTCTGGGTGCTTGTTAATGGTGGAGCCAATAGGATTTCCTGGCAGATTGGATGAGGTGGTGTGTGTGTGTCAGAGAGAGAGGGAGCCAAAGATTACTGTCTTAGTCATTTTAAGCTTCCATAACCAAATACCATAGGCTGGGTGGCTTAAACAACACACATATATTTCTCATACTTCTTTAGACTGGGCAGTCCAAGATCAAGGTGCTGGCAGACTCAGTTCTTGACGAGGACCCTCTGCTTGGCTAGCAGATGACTACCATCTCGCTATGTGCTTACGCGACTTCTTTCTGTGCACACGGAGAGACCAAGCTCTGGTGTCCCTTCCTCTTCTTACAAGGTCACTAATACCATCATGAGGGCCCCACCTTCATGACCTCATGTAGCCCAAATTACCTCCCAAAAGTCCCACCTCCAGATACCATCACATTGGGAGTTGGGCTTCAACATATGAATTTTGGGAGACACAAACATTCAGTCCATAACAATGACTCCAAAGGTTTTGGCCCAAGTAGGGAAAAGGATGGAGCTGCCATCAACAGAGATGGGGCAGAGAAGTGGGTTTGGTGTAAGGGAGGAGAAGAGCTCAGCTGTGGATAGGACTGGCTACATAATGTTTTGGGGCCAGAGCTAAATGAAAGTGGGTAGCCCTTTGTTTAAAAAATAATATTAATAATTTCAAAGTGGTGACAGTAGAGCATTAAATTAAGCCTGGGACCTTTCTGAGTGTAGGGCCCAGTATGACTGCCCAGGTGGCATACCTGTGAGCAGGCCTTGGCTGTGGACATGTAAAGTGTGAGATGCTAGTAGACATCTGAGTAGAGATGGATACGTGAGGATGGAGTTCAGGGGCTAGGTCTGAGCTGCAGATACAAATATGGGGTCATCAGCATAAAGATAGCATTTAAAGCTATGGGATTGGATAAGAGCATCAAGGGAGTTGAGTATAGGTAGAAAAGAGAAGAACTAGTCCTGGAGCCTCCTTTGGTCCGAAGTTAGGGAGTTGAGGAGGCACGGAAAAGGTGACTGAGAAGATGCAATGAATGAGGTGGAAGAGAGCCAGGTATGCTATCCTGGAAGCCAAGGGCAAGACATGTTTCAAGCATAAGGTGGAGTAAGATGCAGACTGAGCATTGATCATGCATTAGCAGTGGGGAGGTCACAGGGGACCTTGGTTCAGTGATGGTGGGAAGGTGTGTGCAATGCATCTTATTGACTTGCAAGAGCAAACTGATTTGTAAGAGGGTAAGAGATTTAACCCTTTTGCCTGTCATATGTTGCAAATTTTTTTTTCACAGTTTTGTGGGGGTTTTTTTGTCATTTAAATTTATGGAGTTTTTTTTTTTAACTCCTTAAAAGTTTTAAATTGTCCCGTGGTCAAGTCTGTCACTATTTTCCTTTAGAGTTTCTGGCCTTACCCACTGAAGAGTTTTGAAAAGTTCTCTTATGTTGTTTTCTAGTTTTTATGATATTTAAAAATATTTAAATACCTAGTTCATTCGGAATGTTTGAGGATAGGGATCTACATGGTTTTTCCCCAAATGACTAGCCAGTTGTTTGGACACTGTTTATTGAGTGAGCTGTCCTTTCTCCCTGCTCTGAAGCTACACTTCTATCTTGTGCCAAATGTCCTCTTGCTCTCATGTCTGTCCAGGCCTTGCTGTTCGATTCCATTGATCTTTGCCTGGGGAAAGATTTAGGAAGTCCAGAGAATAGGTAGACTTGGAGATTGATTCGGGCTAGAGTGTGAGGAGGTGGGAGGAGTGGAAGGAAGAAACAAAGGGAAGTTAGGGATGATGGGAGCTCTACAGTGTTGAGGGCCTCCTATGTGCTGTCACAATTCCGCAAGGTTGGTATTCTATATACGCGTCTCCAGATGAGGAAACTGAGGTTCAGCGAGGTTTCATCACGTGTCCCGCGGCGTCAACTCTTAGCAGGTGGAGTCAGCCTGGGAGGCTGCTCTCTTGGCTCCCATGCCTGTGTTCTATCCATCCCAGTGACAGGGGAGGTGAGAGGGGTTGGGTTTCAGGAAGGCTGGACGGGCTCCAGACACAAAATACCACCCCACCCCCCGGCTCAGCATTCCCGCCTGCCATTTGGCTGGAACTTGAAGGTTTTCCCATTTCAAAGAGCAACCTGTTAAAACCAAAATACTCCTGGCAGGGAATCACACGTTAAGTTTACAGCTAACATCTTAATTATCAGTTAACACCTCTGCAGGGATTAACTGACAGCCAGTGGAGGACACTGAAGGGGGGCCTGTTGCACGTGTATCTGGGCTGGGGAAGGCCAGGAGAGGGGAGGGGTGAAAGCGGAGGGGACAGGTACCTGGCAATTCACAGCTTTTTCCTGGAAAAGAGGGAGGTGGAGCTGGATCCTTGTGGGAGGGGAAGGGGGAGAGGAGCAAGGGAGCCAGCTCTGCAGAGCTGTGGGGAGGGGAAGGGAGGGGGCATGGCAGCTTCTCCACGGAAGCCTGGGGCTGGGGCTCCTAGAGGACCTGGTGTCTACTAGACACGTGCTGTGTCCTGGACACAGAGGAGATTGTCATCTGCTCAGTCTTGGTCTCGAGAAAGTCAGGAAATCAGCCACCACGATCCACCTTGGGCACCAGCTGCCAACAGTCGCTCAGAGCTGGGCTCTGTCTCAGGCACCCAAACACTGGATCTGTCACCCAGGCCTGAGGAATTGGGGGAGGCGAGAGGCTGATGCCTCTGGAACCTCCTCTCTATCTTTGAGAGCCAGTCTGCTCTGCGGGTCAGGGCTCTGTGCGTGACCTCGGTCGCAGCTCTGTGTGTGAGGAGGGTCCAAGCTCACTGTGTGACTAAGGACGAAGCTCTGTGTTTGCCTAGCGTCAAGGCTCCTTGTGCAATGGGGGTTGGAGCTCCATGTGTCAGGAAGGTCTGGGCTCCCTGTGTCACCAGAGTGGGGTTTGGTGTGTGACCAGAGTCTTGGCTCCCTGTGTGATCAGGGTCGGGGGTCCCGTGTGACTAGGGTCAGGGCTCAGCGTGTGACCAGTGCTGCAGCTCCTTGTGGGGGGGGGGGGGTCGGGACTCGGCGTGAGCAGGCTTTGGGCTCAGTGTGTGAGGACCGGGGTCTGGGTGTGTGGGAAGAAGGTCAGGGCTCCTTGTGTGAACAGGATTTGCACTCAGTGTGTGACCAGCTCAAGGGTCAATGTATGAACAGGCTTAGGAGGGGCTTCCTCCCCCCTTTACTTCACTCTGAACAGCGGGGGAATGATCTGTGTCTTTGGGGGATATTTGTGTCCCCATGTAACTGGCTGTCCAGCTGCTTCATCACTGTGTTGGACTCTGACTTAGCCTTCCTGGGACTCCGGGGCTAGGAGCAGCTCCCTCATCTTCCCTATTCCTCCCTATCTTGTCTCTCCTCTCCGCTTTTCTCCCTTCCTCTCCCCTCCTCTCCTCTGCCAGCCAATGCTGGCCTTGTACCCAGTTGCTGGCAGACAGACCCGGAGACACCCAGATACGCTTCCAGCTCGAGGCTGGCCCGAGTCCTGTGTAACCTGCAGTCAGGCACACCTCCAGCTCTTCCCTCCTTCTCACCTGCACACCCTCCCTAAGGTGCTCAAGGGCTCAAGTGGGGAGGGAGCCTCATGGGAGGGGGGAGGGAGCCTCATGGGAGGGGCAGGTAGTGATGAAGTCGGACTTCCAGGCGGGGAGGAACTGAGCTTGATCCCTAGGAACAGGCTGAGAGAGGCTCCAGAAAGGGGACCTATGGGAGAAAAGGCTGGGGGTCTCTGGAGGTGCTGGAGGTGGGGCCTGTCAGTGAGTTGGGGGGCGGCTGGGAGGTGTGAGGGGTCAGATGGAGGAGGCCTCCGTGGCCACCTGAAGACCTCTTTAGCAGTTCAAACCTGCAGTAGGGATGCCTAGAGTGGAAAATAGACCCAATCTTTCACTCAGCAAATGGGCACCTAGTTGTCTAGACAACTAAGATGTTACAGCTAACATCTTAATTACCAGTTAACACCTCTGCAGGGATTAACTGACAGCCAGTTGAGGACACTGAAGGGGGGCCTGTTCCATGTGTATCTGGGCTGGGGAAGGCCAGGAGAGGGGAGGGGTGACTAGTTCTAGACATCTGTGAACCAAACAAAAAGTAGTTTCCTGCCCTGCAGGACCTGCCAGTCTACAGGGAGGCCATGACTGAAGGAGGAGTAAAGGGCCTCACCCTGCCCGCCTCCTCCCGTCCACCCAGTGGCCTTCAGGGCATCTCCACAAACACAGGGGCTCACGGGGCTAGTGCTAGAAACCTGCTGTCCTTGAGGGACCTGAAGGGGAAGCTGAAAGAGAGGATTCCCTTCTGCTGAGGGATGGTTCTGGGAGGGAGGATGGCCGAGACAAGAAGGTGAGAACGAGAGGAAGGGGAGAAAGGCCTCTGAGGAAAGGAGCCCCCTCTCTCTGCGGCTCCTACCAGAGCAGAGAAGGGGGATGGGCCCTCTCAGGCATCGTGGCCAACTGTCCCATTTGGCCCAGGACTGTCCCAGTTTTAACACTTCTCAGTCCTGGGACGGTTGGTCACCCTACCAGAAAGCCATTCTGCACTGGAGGCTCAGCCTCTGCCCCTGGCAACCCACAGCGTTCAGGCAAGCCGTGCGGGGCCTCTTAGGACCTGGATGTCTAGGTCATGGTGCCGGCTGTGCCTAGGAATTGTGGGAAGCAACTCTGGGCTCCCTGGGGGGCGGGGGTGCTGAGGAAGGAGCGAGGGGCAGGGGCCTCACCGCAGTGGCTGAGATGCCTTTAGGGACCCAGGGGATTGAGGCCAGATCCAGTAGGTGCACTTGATTCTGAGGCCTGGGGAATCTGGGGGGCCTTGAGGCAGGAAGCAGCGGCAGAGCTGTCCATGCTTTTGTGTCCACCTTCCTCTGCCCACCAGCTGCCCTGGTCATCCTGTACCGGGTTGGGAGGCCTGGCTTCTCTGTTCTGCCCCCGACTCTCCATGTGACCTTAGTTCAGTCAATCCTGAACCTGGGCCTCTGTGGCCTTACCTGAGACACGTCTGTAACTCTGGACCAGAGCTGTCTGAGGGAGGGACTCTGGACCAAAGCACAAAATGTGGCCTGGGTTAACATGCTGCTGTGGTCACTGTTGTGGCTCAAGTGCCTGCCCTTGGGGCACCAGCTCTGGGGACCACCGAGGAGCCTCAGGTAGGGCCGAATCCCCATTCTTATGGGGGAGACAGATGTATGAACTAGAGGTTGAAAATTGGAGGCCCCAGCCAGGGATGTGGCTTATGGATAGGTTTTGTTCCATTTTAAACAATTTGTTTTTTCTCACTGAGATATAATTCACGTACCATAAAACTTACCATTTTAAAGTGTACAATTCAGTCTTTTTTAGTGTATTCACAAGATTATGCAACCATCATCAGTATCTAATTCCAGAGCATTTTCCTCACCTCAAAAGGAAACCCTGTACTCATTAGCAGTTACTCCCCCTCTTTCCATCCCCCAGGCCCTGGCAACCACTCATCTCCTTTCTGTCTCTATGGATTTGCCGGTTCTGGACATTTCATATAAATAGACTCATACAAGAGGTGGCTTTCTGTGACGAGCTTCTTTCACATAACAATGTTTCCAAAGTTCATCCATGCTGTAGCATGTGTCAGTATTTCATTCCTTTTTATGGCCTGATAATATTCCACTCTCCGGATATTCCATATTTTGTGTATCCATTCGTTCACTTTTTGGCAGTTAGGAATACTGCCACTGTGTATCCATTCGTTCACTTTTTGGCAATTAGGAATACTGCCACTATGAACATTTGTGTAACGGTCTTTGTGGGAACCTGTTTTCCATTCTCTTGGGTTTATCCCAGGAGTGGAACCAATGGGCCATAAAGTGGCTTGGTGTTGATGCCTTAGGCAGGGTGTGTGCGCTCTACTTCTCAAGTCCTGCCCATCTCCCGATTGCATTACCTGCACTTCTTCACTCACTGTCACTTCCTCTCTGGTCCCTGTAGGCATCTAGGTGTTCAGCCGTTGATTACAGAACAGTGATGGAGAGAAACACAGGGGGCTGTAGGAGCCAGAGAAGGCTCCTGACCTGGGGAGAGGTCCGGGAGGGCTTTCTGGAGGAGTTATCACCTGAGCTTAATTTAGGCTGAGTGGACATTTTTTTTTTTGTAAACTTTTAGCTGCACCACGCGGCATGTGGGATCTTAGTTCCCTGACAAGGATCGAACCTGAGCCCCCTGCAGTGGAAGCACGGAGTCTTAACCACTGGACTGCCAGGGAAGTCCTGAGTGGACTTTTTTTAAAAATACATTTATTTACTTATTTTTGGCCGCGTTGGGTCTTCGTTGCTGTGTGGGGGCTTTCTCTAGTTGCAGCAAGCAGGGGCTACTATTAGTTGTGGTGCGAGGGCTTCTCATTGTGGTGGCTTCTCTTGCCGTGGAGCTTGGGCTCTAGGCGCGTGGGCTCAGCAGTTGTGGCTCTCAGGCTCTAGAGCACAGGTTCAGTAGTCGTGGCGCACGGGCTTAGTTACTCTTTGGCCACGTGGGATCTTCCCGGACCAGAGATTGAACCCGTGTCCCCTGCATTGGCAGGCGGATTCTTAACCACTGCGCCACCAGGGAAGTCCCCTGAGTGGACATTTTTAAGGGCAAAAGGAGTGAGGGAGAGTGCTCCAGCAGGAAGCAGAAGCAAAGAGGTGTGAAACCTTTTCCTCTTTCTCTTCCCTGAGGGGTGAGCCCTGGGGGGGGTGGGGGGGCGGTGCTCCAGGGGCCAGCTGAGCTACCCTCTCTCCCTTCCTCTAGCGCTTACTTCCTGTCTGTCTTCTCTC
Source organism: Tursiops truncatus (assembly GCF_011762595.2). Taxonomy (NCBI): domain Eukaryota; kingdom Metazoa; phylum Chordata; class Mammalia; order Artiodactyla; family Delphinidae; genus Tursiops; species Tursiops truncatus. The sequence goes on from NC_047035.1 coordinate 116,759,283, forward strand.
TCTCTCAGTCTTCTCTGTTTCTCTGTTTTCTTTTTTCTTCTGTTCTTTCTGTCGTTTGTTTGGGGAACTGCAAACAGTTCAACCGGCTGGAGAGGAGAAGAGGGAAGATGAGGGAGTGAGATAAGCCAGTGGTCTTAAGCCCCTGCAGAGAGAGCAGGGTGGGGTGAGGGGCAAAAGGATGGGGGACTGCGGCCCTTCCTTAGCTAGGGGCCGAGTCCGAGAACCTAGCGCAGAGGTGACCCTGAGCCAGAACACTCCATGTCCCAAATGGCATCCAATTTTCCCTCCCTCGGGGGCAGGTGAGAGGTGGGATGGGCCCCGCTAGGCTGGACCAGGCCTGCAGGCAGAGGCACAGCGAGGGGCCCAGACTCGGAGCTGCGCACACATCTTCCCAGGTTTCTGCTCCACTACCTGATGGGTAATTATACCCTGACATGCACGGAGGCAAAGAAGGGATTTTCTGTGAAGCAAAATCGCCCGTGAAATATTCAGGCCATGCTGGGCTTCGCTTAGCAGGCACCTAACCACTGCTGCTTGGCTTGGCCACAGTTTGAGAGGCCACGCATGCCTAGAAGGCCACATGGGGCTTTTTATTTCCTTCTCCATAGGGAGAGTTTTTCATGGACTAGGAAGAACCTTGGCTTTGGGCCTAGGACGCTGCGTACATACGTGTGTGGGGTGTGTGTTTGCCTGTGTCGCCTCTGCACATTCATTTATGAACTTGGCCGTGCGTGTGTGTTCTGAGGGTGCGTGCTTACACATGCCTGTGATGCACCCTGGCACGGACAGTGCATTTCACACGGCTCTCTGGGTTGTCTCTGAAGGTGCTTCTCCACTGTGCCCTGTTCTCTGATTCTGGGGAGGCTGCCTATGAGACTCTCTTGGTGGGTGAAAGTCCACCCTGTGTGTGAGTTCTGCCTGTGACCGGCATGGCACTCAGGGTTGTGGGTTTGCACTGAAAGCCTTGAAGTCCTCACAAGTTCGGGGGCTCAGAGGGGTCAGCTGGTTTGCTGCGCATTAGAGTCAAGCTTTGCCTCTCTTCTCTCTGGCTTATCGTTTGTTTTGTTTCCACCAAGTGTTGAGGGCTTGATGGAGGCTTGGAGGAGCATGTTTGCTTCTGAGAGTTCATTGAACTGGGACATGTCTGTCTCTTTGTCAGTGCCCCCGAGCCCCTAACCCTAACCCCACTTGTCTCCTCTGGCCCTTAAAACCCCTGTATTTGCACTGAAGGTCACCCTTCTCAACCCTTGCTTTTGCACTTAATTTACTCCTCCACATTGCACAAGATAGGCAGGACTAGAATTATTGTACCCATTTGGCAGTTGTGGAAACTGAGATCCAGAGAGGCAAAAGACATGCCTGAAGTCACGTGGTGAACCAGGGCTTCAAGCAAGATCACTAGCTTCTCCTCCCTGTGTATGAACCCTTTGCCTGCAGCCGCAGCCCTGGCCCTTGGTAGAGGGGACCCTGCCCAGAGGAAACAGTCCCCAGTTTCATGAATGAATCGAGCTGGAGGGTGCTCCTTCTCCCCATGGAGCTCTCCTCTCCTCTGTCATCATTCAACATTGTCCTGGGGAGACAGCCACAGGGCTCTTTTCATCTCCAAATCAACAGGCAGGGACGCAGAGGCAATAATATTGACGTCCATCATTGATATTTCCTTATTGTGGCTGTAATTAGCAATTCTTCCATGGCTGAGGCTCCATCTGGCAGACAAGTGGAGGAGCTCCAGCTCGTTAATGTCACACTGACATGGCTGATGGGGGGGGGTGGCCTTAGGTAGGGAGAAAGAGAAGTGAGAGGCTGAGCAGGAGGTCTACAGCTCTTCCCTCCTCCCAGGCACTTGTTCTCCTTGAGCACAGCCCACTAGAGCACCCTTTGTCCCGTGTACCCCAAGAGAGTTCGCTTCCCAGGTTGCCTCCTTTACCCCATGCCCCCTCGCCCCTCCCTGTTCTGCCAGGACAGCTTGGATTAAACAGAGGCATCCGCACCCCTGGGAAAGTCCACAGGCATCAGCCTGAGGTCCCCCACATCTCAGGAAGCCTCCCCAGAGGTGGGAAAGCAGCTCCTCAGCCCTCTTTCTCCTCCAGCTGGGAGAATGCCCCCCAACCCCACCCCCAGTCCTGCCACATCAGATCTGCATCCCCCTGCTGGCGCTGGCCTCCACGGCAAGGCAAACACAGCCCCTTCCAGCAGGTCCTAGCACACCTTCTCTCATCCGTGTACATTCTGAGCAAAAGGGCTAAGATTAGCACTCCCAGACCCTTGGGAAACTACTTGTCCATTCAGTGAAGCCTTCCCCTCCTTCCTCCTCTCAGGGTCCCTCCACCCAGATCTCTTTAGATCCGTTGGTTCCTTGAGCAGAGAAAGCCAAACCAGACATCCTCTGCTGAGGTTGATTTACTCAGCCCTAGACATCTCCCCACCTCCTTTGCTGCCAGCCTGCCTGTTCTCTGCACGCCTGGTCTAGGGCTGCTTCTAACTAATGATAAAACAAATAATAGTGGCCGTTCTTGTTCCTTGGGTGCTTATTCTGTGCCAGGCACTGTTAAAAGCATCTTATAAGCATTTGATCCTCAAAACAACCCTATGGGATAAATACACGTATCATCCCCATTTTACAGATGAAGAAAACTGAGATGCAAGGAAATTAAGCTTGCTGCCCAAGATCACAGGGCCGCTAAGAGGTGGGCAGCGTGAACCAGGATGTGTGGTTCCCAAGCCACCCTCCTCTGCCTCTAGCTTTAGCCCATCAAGTCGTTTCTTCCACCTGCACCTCTACTTCATGAGCTCCCAGGGCAGGCAGGGACCACATTGTCCTTGGTCCCGCAGCAGGTGCTCATAGTCGGCAAATGAGGTAGTGGTGGCAACAACATATTCTTCGGAGCTCTGCGTCATGTAGATGGTTCCCCTCCCAGGGCTCTTTGCTGCTCTCAGGAGCACTGTGCACTCGCCGAGGATGGAGGCTTCATACACTGTATGCCTTGCTGGTGGTGTCTGCTGAATGAGGGAGATGTGAGACTCCCTAAAGCACATCTACCCCCTTGAAAGAGACCTTCAAAGCTGTGTCTCAGCTTATGCTGGGACTTGGTAAGGATGTCCACATGTTCGCATCGTTCATTCATTCATTCAATAAATATTTGCTGGATGCTGGGTACTCAGTGCCAGGCCCTAAGGAGAGCCTTAAGCATGCTGAGATCAAGGTTCTGGCCATACCCTGGGGGAGCCCACATCCAGTCAGGACAAGAGCATAGCCAGACCTGACCAGTGCCGGGTTAAGACTTGCCCCGTGGAGACAGTACCAGAGCATCATGTGGGTATGGGCACAATGCGGGAGGAAGGCTGCACAGAGGAGGAAACATTTGAATAGATTCATTAAGGAGAGGGAAGCGTTTTCAGACTGATGGAGAGGGAAGGTCATCACAGCAAAGGAACAGCCTGTGCAAAGGCTCTGAGTCTGAGAGGGCCAGGCAGACTCAGGAAAAGGCAAGAAGTTCAATTACAGAATACCCAAGGGGGCCTGGCTGTGGAGACAGGGTAGGGGTGGCTGAGGGAGCTGTCGGGAGGACGGGTGCACCTCCTCTCTCCTGCAGATGCTGGAGAGATGCACTGCAGGGCGTGTGAGGACAGAGGCCAGGGCTTCTGCAGATTGTCACAGGCCCAGCCCACGTGTCGGGGAAGCTCAGCGTTGCTCCTTTCCTGCCTGGTGTCGGGTGAGGCGTGGACAGGTCAGCATCCATGGGTGGTGACTGAGCCCGCTGTGGAGGGGGTGCGTGAGGACAAAGGGTATCCTGACCATGCTGGGAGGCTGCCTCGGGCTCAGGAACTAGGTGCTCTGGGCTCCAGCTGGCCTGGAGGGCACCCATGGCTGTGGCTGCATCCATCAGTGCCACACCACCAGTCCTCACAGTGACCCCTCCGGTGGGGTCAGCCTTATCGGGCAGAAGGGAGACTGAGGCTCCACAGGGGCAGGGCCATGCCCAGGGTCTCACACGAGCGGTGGGTGAGCATAGGGTTCCTCCTGCCCTTCAGAGGGATGTTGGGGTCCTCAGCAAGGACAAACCCCCCAGCTCTCAGGGTTCAGGATGGAGCCAGGGTGGCCGCCGTGCAGGGCGCAGAGAAGGCCTGTCTGGAGAGGAGTTGGTGCCGGGCCTGCTGAGGGCAGAGGTCTGGCAAGGAGCCTGGAATGTGGCAGAGGAGGACACCTCCCTCTGGAGTCTTATCACAGGAAGGTTTTCAAGGATTTACCTTGAGCCCCTAGTAGTCTCTGGGGAAAGTTTCTCTCCCATGCCTCATGGGGCCCAGAAGAGCCCACGAGGGAACCGACCATTGCCCACTGTGTGCCTGTGAGTGTACCAGCTCATACTTGAGTGTACAGCCCTGCTCCCTGTTTGCACATGCGGGTCTCTGTGTTTGTCATGTGTGTGTGTCTGATGGAGCGCGACCCTGTGAGTACAATTCTGCATCTGTATGTGTACACCACAGCCCCCGGCCACAACCAGCAGCCCTACCGGACAAACCCTTTTCCTTCCACCGGAGCCAGAAAGCTACCGAACCTCCCGCTGCCAGACCTGGGCCCAGCTCTGCCCTCCCCTCACAAAGCCCTACCCTGAGTGCTAAGGTCTAATCCCTTGGGGACAGGCATTGTGGGTAGACCTGGCATCAAGGGCACAGCTCACGCTGGGAGGGGCCATCCAGCTCCTTTTCGTGCTCGGCCCCTCCCTACCCATCCCTAAGTGCCTGCCATGGGATCCTGAGAGGTAGGTGCCCTCCCCCTGCCACTTGTACAGCCCCCATAATGGGGAGCTCATTGCCTCCCAGGGCAGCATCAGTGTGACCTGTGGGACACTGCCCAGGAAGGAGAGGTCAGAGAGGCCAAAGGGTGGGGTTAAGGCTCAGCCCTGACCACGCAGGGCCTGGGCTCTCCCCCAACAGCCAGGCCTGGGGCTCCAGCTCCTGGTGGCAAGGTCAGGCCCGAGTATTCTGAGCCTTTCACCTTGTTGTCAAGAGCATACTTTAGCTATTAGCGATAGAGCAAGGGATTTGGGGAGGATTTCTCTCTCATTTCCCAGAGCTTTCAGCAAGCTTCCTCCCTTCCCACCACCCCTCTGCCTGCCAGGACTGCGAATAACACACGCACGCACACACGCACGCACACACACTCATACCCGGTGTTCCTATGTGGCTGAGAGAGAGGGAGAGAAATCTGGGTCAGTCTCCCAGGGAAAGCTCCGTGACATCTCCCCACCTTCCCCAGCAGATGCTCAGTGTTGCAAACTCAGACCGTGGTCTGAAGACCAAGGCCTGTCTCAGTCCTGCCTCAGATGCCCTGTGGTGGGACCCCAGACTCACCCCTCTTGGCCCCTCCCTGGGCCTCTCTGTTCAGGTGACCTCATGTTCTGGCCTCAGTGTTTCCCCAGCCCGGCCCCGGGACTCACAGTTCATTTTTGCCACTCTCTGCTGATTGCATGGAGGGTGGCAGAAGCTCTCCCTTCCCACATTGGACCCTCCAGCTTCAGCCCCTGGGTTCTGGGGATGAGGGGCGGAGTGGTTGGGGAGGCCTGGCTGGAGCTAGGGCCTCTGTAATAGCACTCTCATGGAGAGAATGTCTGACACAGAGGAGGGACCCCTAGTGGTGGAGTTTCAGGCAATAGGCAGGGTCTGAGGTCTGGTAGGATGCCTCAGGGGTGGGAAGGGGTTTCCAAGAGAAGGGGGACAGATAAACGGCTAGACATTACTGCCATTTCAGGATGGACTCAGCTAAGTTAAATCAATGTCTGAGACAGGACCTAAGTCCAGGGTGGGAGCCTCGCCACTCCCAGCGAGCTCAGGGAGACATTCACTGGACTGGGGGCAGAGCGGGGAGGGGTGTTTCCTCTTCAGCTGGGAAAACTGGATCACGGGGAATTGCTGTGGTTTAAGTCACCCAGGGACACTGGACGCCTTCCCCTACCTCCACCCCTGGGAGACACCAAAGCCACTTCCTTCTTACTGCCCCTGGCACACAGTTCTCAGGTGACCCAGCAAATCTCTCCTTCCTTCTACCAGGGCATGACCATGGGGTACTCAGTGCCTGCCCAAGAATGTCTGTTTAGTGAAAGGACAGAGAATTGATTTCATTTAAGCTAGACATAGGAAAGACTTCCTAATGCCACTGGGGTAGCCTTAGCCTCAGGGTGTGATGCAGATGGAGGTGAGACAGATCCTCGAAAGGGCTGTCATGTGGAAGGGGGGACCCCAGCCACCCCCAGCTTCCGTAGAGGCCAGTTCCCGCCTGCCAGGTGTGGGGAGCGGTGGCTGCCTGCCTGCGGGGGCTTCAGCTTGTCCCAGAACCTCCAGGCCCAGAGCCCGCCGGGATGCTCGTCTCTTTTCAGAGGGCGTGTGTCCCATGTGAGGGTTGGCTGTTGAAATGCTGGTGTCACTTGTGTGGATGTGTCAGAACACATCTGCGCTGCGTGTGTATGTGCACAGGGTGGCTCAGGAGTCGCTTCATGGACTTAAAAACTCTTTTGAAATATGGCAGCAGAGACCATCTATCTTTAGAAGGGGCTAAAGGGATTGTTGTTGAGGCCATGGAGAGGGTGGCTGGCCTCCCTTGACTCACCAGCCACTTATGGAGTGAAGACTTCCGGGCTGGAGCATTCAGGGAAACACAGGTCTGGCTGTGAGAGGAGTTAACTAGGGTCAGGGAAGAGAGGGTGGCGCGGGTGGAGGTTTGAGAGGTGAGGGCAGGGTCATGCATGGCCTCTTGAGATGGGGCCCCAGGGCAGGACTCGGGTTTTTTTTCTCACACTGGGGTCCCTGTGGCATTATTTAGGCTCCTGGACAGCCTGGCCCCTCCTTGAGAACCTGTGGAAAAGAGTTTCCTGCCCCCTCATTCCCAAGGGCCCCAGCCAGGCCCATCCCTCTTCCCTTCTCACTACGCCCGGGCCCTTCCCTCGCTCCTGCTCTCTACGGCCCTGGCCAGGCTGAGCTGCCAGCACAGGCTCAGGGCCCCTCGGGCAGGAGCCAGACAGCTGGGGCGGCCGGGGCAAGCTCAGTTCCCACCGGGAGGGCCCGAGCTGCCAGCACGTCATCCCCTGATAAGCTGACTGGCTCAGCGCGTGCACTGGAGCCCCCAGAACCCCCCGGGCTAGGGGCGCACACATGCTTACACGTGTGAGTCCTCCCGGATCAATAGGGTAAGGAAGTGCAAAAGGTATAATTCAATCTGTCGGCCCCGTCACTAGTTACTGTGCTGGCGGTGGTTCCTGCCCCTGCTCTGCTTCTCCTCTCGCCTCCATTCAGAGGGCCAAGCAGGATCCTGGCTGGAAGGAGAGCTGGGCCGCATGCAGCGTGGGCAGTGTCCCGGGTAGGAATGACCCGTGAAGACTGAGGCAGAATCTGGGACAGCCTCTCCCTGCCCAGAGCCATTGGCCCTTGGAGGGTCTGTAAGAACATCTGAGTCAGCATAGCCATCGTGCAGACAGGGAAATCGAGGCCCAGCGAAGGTAGAGGGCCGCCCTGTCCCAGCTTGCTCAGCCTGCTCTGAGAAGGATAGGGGGCAAAAAGGAGCAGAGGGTGGGGAGGTCAGGGAGGAAAGGGGTGTAGGATCTAGAGTGGTGTGAGGATGTGACCAACTGTTCACCCGGCGAACGACATCTACTCCCCTGGGCCAGAGAAGGGCTTGTCTCCGCCCTGCCCTCAGGGATGGTGGCCCAGCTGGGGAATGGAGTGACCTGCACTGTGTCTCACTTGGAGCCTCATATGGCCTGGCAGGGTAGGCACTGTTATCCCCATTTCATATGCACAAACTGAGGCCCAAAGGGAGGCCTTTCCAAGGCCTATGTATAGGGAGGGACAGTGCCTGCGCATAGGAGACAGACCTGCTCCTGGTGAGGGGTCTCCCACAACTGAACACTCTTAGCAAAGGGAACTTCTCTTGCTCCCTTGAGGCAGAGCTGGGACCAGCTCCTCTGAGAGGCCGACGCTTGCCTTTAGGACACCAGACTCCTCAGTTTGTTCCTTGTGCTGGCCGAGAATTTCTTCTGCAAGTCTGACCACAGTCCCTCATGCTTTAACTTCACCCTGCCACTCCTGTGGGATCTTGTTAATCCAAAGGCCCTACTGCCTCTCCTCGGTTCCTCTACCTTCTTCATTCCAGGTGGGTACGGGGGCATGCACACTGGCCCCCGCGGCCTGGCTAGCCCGTGAGGGCAAGGGGCGAAGCTGACCTACCCCAGCCTTCCCAGCCAGGCCTGTTTGAGAATCAGCTCACCTTTGCCCAGCATTGCCATTCTCATCACAGTTTCTGCCCATCTCATTTCTGTTAAACTCATTTGCCATCTGAAGGGCTTCATTTTCTACTCTGTTTGCCCATAATCACCCTCCAACCCATCCCCATCTCCCCAGCCTCCCCCTGCAGTGTCCAGAGCAGTGGCGGGCAGGCAGCCAGGCTTGGGCACAGCTCAGTGCCTCCCCTCTACTGCCAGCCTTCCCTCCTGCCTGTCTTGGGAAGAGGTCTGTGTTCCAGGCAGGCATCTCGCCCCTACCTCTGTGGATTTCCCTGCTACCAGACCAGACTCCTGGTTTGGTCGAGAACTAGGGTCAGACTCTTGAGCCCTTGAAGGCTTTTCACCCTTCACTCTTTACCTTCTCCACCCACGCAGGCTAGGAAGACCTGGGCGACATCACCCTGAAGTACAATGCTCAGAGGCCAAGGTCTTTCTTATTATGTGCCCCCCACACGACAAGCTCCAGATTTACCCTCATCCCAAGAGAAGCTGACCTTAGATGGTTGAGCAGGAAAGCAAGATGGTTTTTTAAACTAATTCATACTAAGGTGTGAGTGATTGGTAGCAACTTATCCTGCCTATGGTATTTGGATTTGAACAGAAGAGCATTAGAGTAATAGTGTTAATAATAATAGCAATAATAATCACTAACAGTTTTTACTGTGGGTCAGGCACTGTTGTTAACACTGTACAAGTCTTAAAAACCTGTATTAAGCCATTTAATTAATCTAATAACCCAAATTAATTGGGAAGAGTGTTGAGGGGAAGAGTGTTGAGGGGCAGGAGGAGAATGGGGGAGCAGACGGCAAACCCCTGCCTCCTCCAAACCTCTACCCCAGGTGTACAGAGAAGTACCAGTACATCCCCATTGTACAGGGATTACCTCCCACTTGGCACAGAGAAGAGAGTCCAGTTGTTTGCACTGCAAACCATGTCAGGCATTCACTTGAGGTCGCCTTGCAAGGGCAAGAGTGAGTCTCTGCTCCTCCCTGGGGGCTCACGGTTCTCCCAGGAGACACCTGGGAGGTTGGTGCTCCAGGGTTGGCAGCCTTCCTGCAGGAACCTCAGAGCATCCCTTAGAAAGTCCCTTGGTGCTGAGGGTCATCTCACAGGCCCCCTGAGAAGTCAAAGGCAACGTCCTCCGTGGTCTCTGAACCCCTCCGAGTCTCCTGTGGCCGAGCAGCTGCCCGGCCCTCTGGCCACACACTTGACCCTACAGTAGGCTGGACATGACCCAGAGCCCGTCTATAAGCTTGACTTAATGTGAGCTTCAAACAAACCCTACAGGGTGAGTGGAGCTGGGATGAGGATCCCCGTTCTGCAGATGGGGAGACGGAGACTCAGAGCAGAGAAATAACTGTGCTGAATCCTCCTATCCAGAAGGATGCCCTGATGAACTCTGTAGTGCGGGGCGAGGAGGGCTTATTGCATTCTGACAGGGACCTCACCACTTTAAACAGACAAGTGTGAGTTAATGGTGGCATTTCAGTCCCCACCCCTTTCCCTCTCCACCAGGCGGTCTCCTGTTTCCCCTGGGGACCCCCCGTTGGAGGAAGCTGAACACTTGCTCCTAGGCTACCCCCTCACCTCACCTCCGCCTCTCCTGCCTGCCAGCTTGCAAGGTCAGGTGGCCTGGTAATTCAGTAATTGTTCTGGGAGACTTCCATTATAAATCTCCCAGCCGTGGCCAGCTTTTCCCATACAGCCAGCTGCCCTATCCCACAGCCCATTCCGTCCAGCTTTCCCTGGTAATGACCGCTCATCTATTCCTTGTTTTCCTCATCCCCACAGCCCTGTGGGCGGGGCCCCAGGGACTCTGAATTCAGAAAGAAGTGACATGGCTCTGAACTGACCTCAACCACCAAATGCTGTATGGTCTCAAGCAAGCCACTTCCCCTCTCTGAGCCTCCGTGTCCACATCTGGGACGTGGATCTGGTCAGATGGCTTTGGGGGGGCTAGTGTGACAATGTATGGGAGCTGGCAGGGTGGCCACTGTGATGAGGGTTCCCTTGGGAACCATGCTTGAGGGGCCTCAGGGTGGAGGAGCCCAGAGTAGGGCATGATTGCACCTGCCTCCCTCAGCAAGTCAGGAAGACTTCTCAGAGGAGGTGGCATTTGGGCTGGGCCCTGAAGGATGACCAGACTCTCCTACATTTGGGGGTGGGGACAGTGATGTGTGGTATTCTAGGGCCCTACATGGAGGCATGACCAGCCTGGGGCCTTAGGATTTCTTACTTGCAAATCTGACCACATCAAGCCCCTACTTTTATACCCTTCAGTGGCTCCCTGACGCTCTCGGGCTAAAGTCCCCGTTCCCTTGGGAAGCTTCGGGGGCCTGGCAAGATCTGGTCTCTGCCAGCTTCACATACTCGAGCCACTGTCTCCAGCCTTGATGAATTTTAAAAAAATTCTCTACAGGCTATAACCTTTGCACCAGCTGCTCCCTAATTTGACTCTATGACCACGATAAAATTTGACTCTGTGACCAAATAAAACCCCTACTCCCTTCCAGGGCCCACAAGGCCCTAGGATCTGCCTACTCCCTCCCCCTAGAGCCCACCCGCTCTCTCTCCGCGTCCCAGACCCTCACACTGAATCCCCATGTTTGCGACTCAGCTTATCTATGCCCAGCTTAAAAGTAGCCACCAGGTGGTCCGTACCATCCCGGTCCACCTGGGACCGAGGTATCTCCAGGGTGCAGAAGCTCTAAAGCTAAAACCAGGACAGTCCCAGAGACATCAGGATGACTGGTCACCTTAATTCCCCTCCAGCCCTGCTGCCAGGCCCACCTGTTTTCTTGTCTTCACCACCCTTCTGCTGGAAGACATTCATTCACTGAGTGAATGAATGAGGGGCATGGACTTGGACCTGGGCAAGCCCCTCCTCCTCTCTGGCCTCGGTTTCCCATCGATACCATGAGGGTGGGCTCCCAGCCCCAGTGCATCCAAATGCAGCAGACTGGAGAGGAAGGGCCGTGCCCAGCTCAGTGAGGGGCTGCGCATGGGCTGGACTGCAGGGTGGGCAGAGCTGGCGGTGGCCTGGCAGCAGGGTGGGGCAGCACGGCGGGGGGAGAGCAAGGATCTAAGCGCTCACCTTCTTAGACATCCCGCCGTTACCTGAGGGCCATTTCTGGACCAGGACACTGGTCCAGACCTAGGACTGGGGGTGTCCAGAGTGATGACACCAACTGCCGAGCCCCACTCCCCTCCCACCCCCGGGGAACAGATGGCCCAGGCCTGGGCGGGCGGCGGAGATGGAGACTGGCATTTGTGTGTGTGTGCGGTTTTTTAAAAATCGGACACATTTTTGTCACATCTTGCTGCATCAGAACAGTAAAGGAGGCGGGAGTGTGAAGAATGTTTTAACTCGCAACTTTGTAACAGTTCCAGTTTCTCCAGGCCTCCTCCCCCTCCCCCAAGCCCCTGCGGAGGAGCCTCAGAGCCCATCTGTTCCTGAATCCCTGCTCCCGGCTCCCCCCGCCCCCATCCATCCACCCATCCACCCATCCTTCCCTCCATCCTTCCTTCCTTTTCTCCCATCAGCTGAGAGGGAGGGAGAATGAGAGGAAGCAGGTTGGTACTCCAAGAGGACACTGGGCAGGGAGGCAGGGGCCCTATTTCTGGGGCTACTTGACACCAGACTTGCTGTGTGACCTTGTATAGTTTCTGACCTTCTCTGGGCCCCAACTATGTGCCCCTAAGGGCACAGGCCCATCCCCTTTGGGGTTCCCTGACTCTGACACTCATAGAAATGTCTGGGGAGAGGGGATTAGAAATGGGGGAATACAGGAGGGATCAAGACAGGGAAGTTTTGGGTTTAGAGCATCCAGGGAGAATGGCCCCAAGATGGTGAAGGGAGCCACATTCATGAAGCCAGACTAAGTGGGTCCCAACCTTCACTCCCCTCAGGTTTGGGGCTTGGTCCCCCCATTAACTCCCACTACACCTAACCCCCCCAGGGTGGTTCTTTGCAGGTGATCTGAGTTCTGGGCAGCTGCTCCAGGGTCAGGTAGAGGGATCCAGGCAGTACTAGGGACCTAGACGTCCCTCCACTGCACCGCTGTGCTTGTCTGTCCTGCAGGGCCCTGGGAAAGGAAGCAGAGTGGGTGCCAGGCCCTGGAAGGTTTGTTTCTCAGCCGCCTGCCCTGCTGTCTCCAAGCCTGCCTGGCACTAGCTTCCATTTCATTAGTCATGGAAATGCTAACTGGCCTGGAAAACCATGAGTCCACATAGTAGGCTGGTAGGCGCTGCCCTGGGCGTGGAGAGCAGTTAGAGGCATGAATGGGCAGTGCCCTGGGGCAGCTCAGCCATGGCAAGGGCCCAAGCCGTGCTTCCTCATTCCACAGCTCAGAGACCAGAGCTGCTGGGTACCCGTGCTGTGTCTTGGGATGGGGGCGAGTAGCTGGTGCACGATTGCCAGGAGCCAAGAAACAAGCCCCAGTTCCATACTGTCTCCTGTATCCATCCACGCCTAACATGGAAATCCTAAAGTCCAGGGAACGTACCGGGGAGCAAAGGCAGAGGGAAGGGGGAGGCAAGGGAGCTCCCTCCTACCCTGTTAGGCCAGCCCACTCTGCTCTGCCTTTAAGGGTGAGAAACAAAGTCTGAATCAGATCAGAAAAGCCCCCTCCCCAGGGCTGAGGCAGCTTCTGAATATTGCCCCCCCTCCCTGCACCCTGGGTAGGACTTAGCACCCCCAAAGAGTCCCTGCAGGAGGTGGTCTTGTTTGCTCAGGAGGGTAGGTTCTGCCCAAGGCAGCCGAATAAACCAACATAGTCTCCGTTGAGGCCTAGGCCTGGGACCCCAGGGCCCAGCTGAGTCAATGCCATGTGAATCTCACCATATGGGCGCAGGGCGGCTGCGGCAGGGAGGAGCTGGGGTTGCCATGAGAACCCGCATGCTGGCATTTCCTCTTTGGGGGAGGCTGAACCATACTTCGCAGGCGGTGTAGGCTTCTGAATCCCATTTCTCTGTGTTTTTTAGGAAGGGAAAAAGGGCAGGGGAGGGGGGTGGGAAAGGCAAGGAGGGAGAGACGGAGTAAGACCGAGGGAGCAGTAGGAGGGCGGGAGCTCTGTGGGGCTGTTGAGGGTTGATTGGGGTCCTGTGTTCCCCAGAACTCAGCCCAGGGCCAAAACAGGCCTGGTGTCCCCTATGACCCCCTGTCCAGGCCTTGGGTAAAACTTTCCCTTAGAACATGTAGCCCTGGGCACTGCCTGAGGGTTCACATCAACTCCGCGGCCCTTTCTGGGTTCCTCATCCTATCCCTGTCTCCTGAGTGTTCACCCTGTGGACAGTGACACTGGGGCAGAGACAGTAGAAGACTCGGGCCCTTCTCCTGGTCAGGGGCAGGCATCAAAATCTAACCGGAGTACATCCTAGACTCATTGGGTGGTCGTGGAACTCCACATGGCCAGGGCAGATGCGGAAGGCTGCCTGGAGAACAGGGAACCGTGCAGAGGTGGGAGGTGGGAGGTGAGGCTCGGAAGGATTGGGGGAGCTGAAAGGAGAGGACTGTTTCCACCCATCCATCTGGTCAGGGATTGAGGGGGTAGGTGTGCTAAGAGTACAGGCTCTGGGGACATGGCTGTGAGTCCAGCTCCCTCTTTTCATACCTGTGGTACCTCCGGTAAATGAGCCTCCCTGAGCCTCAGTTTCCTCATTCTGTAAAATGGGGCTGATAGCCCCTACCTTGAAGGGTTCCTGTGGTGTGCACACAGCACCGGGGCTAGAGTAGGTCTCATGAAGTGGTAGCTGCCACTGGTGTGGTCATTCAGGACATGATCTCTGGCATTTGCTGGGGACATAGGGATGTTTTATGTGGTCCTGAGCCTGGAGGGGGACATGCCCTGAGCAGAGGCGTGGTGGTGGGACCTATTGTGGCCATGTTCCAGGTAGGCAGCAGTATAGAGAGGGGCTATCCGGATCAAGAAGAGTGAGCTGGCAGGAAAGAGGCTGGGATGGCAACTAGGGATCTTGGCTCTGGGGGCAGAACCGGGCCATGTGGGCAGCTCTAAGGCAGGACCGTCACCTCCATTGAATCTCCAGCTCTCCCCTAGCTCCTCTTCCTGGAAGCCCTGCCTGGCGTATCTGGGGCGGCCAGCCTTCCTTCTCGGGAAGTCCCCTCCAGACCCTTGGAAAATGGGGCTACTGAGCAACACTGTGACACCAGCTCCACCAGAACTTCCTGACGTGTGATGCTGGAAAAGCCTCTCCTCTCTGACTCTAAATGGGTTTACAGAGAGCTATCCTTCCCTCCTCCAGGGGCTGGTAGGGCCCTGTGAGAGGACGGGGCAAGCTTCCTTTAGGATGTGTCTAGAGAAAACAGGGCAGGGAAGTCTGGCTTTATTCCGGTTGAGGAGGTGGGGAGGGCAGAGGTGGAGAGTTGGCGTGGCCTCAGCTCTGGGTGTTGCCTCCAGTGATAACAGAGCCCAAGTATCAGGTCCTACTATGTGCCAAGATCTTTGCATCTCATTTCATTCTTGCAATAACTAGGGAAGTAGCATTATTCCCATTTGACACCTGAGAAGACTGAGGCTCAGAGAAGGACAGTAACTTACCCAAGGTCACCCAGCTAGGGTAGCAGAGCTAGGACTAGAACCCAGGTCTGCGTAACTCGTAACCCTATCCATGACCTCTCCAAGCCTCTCTCCTCTGACCTCCACCAGCCCTCACAGACTGAAAGGCCCCAGTCCGGCCTCTCCAATGGGCCACTGGGAGGGGTTACAGGGACACTCTGCTCAGCAGGTGGAAAATGAGGAGAAATGGATGCTGAGAAGCAGGCCCCGATCCCCAGTGGCTGGAGTCTGACCACACCCAGCCAGCCTGGGGCAGACACAGGACCCCAGCTTAGGAAGAGCATGGTCTTGGCATCAGGTACATTGAGACTGACCGAAATTTGCTTCTTACTCACTCTGGTTCCCCAACAAGGTACTGAACCTCTCTATGCCTCGGTTTTCTCATCTAGAAAACAGAGCGGCACTGTAACAGTCAGACGAGATAGGTTTTGCTGCGATAACAAACAACCTTCAAAATCTCAGAGACTTAAAACAGCTTAGGTGCATTTCTTGCATGACTGTGACAGGGGGAGGGAGGGTCTGTTCTTAATGGTCACTCAGGACCTTAGGCTGAAGGAGCTGCCCCCATTTCAACATGTGCACCCATGATACCGTAGCAACAGGAAGAGGCATGGCCAAGCTGGCAGTGGCTCTAAAGCTCCCTCCTGTAAGCGACACAGGTAATTGCCACTAACAGTTCATTGGCCAAAGCAAGTCACATGGCCATGCCCAGCTTCAAAGGCAATAGGGAAGTACATTTCCTTACCACATGCCTGAAAGAAGAAAACTGAGATCTTAGCAAACATTGCTTACTGATGACCACCGGCACTGCCCCACAGGGATGCCATGAGCATACGATGTGCTAATACAATGGAGACCCTGGCACACAGAATGTGCCTAATAACTGTTAGCTCTCTTCCCCTGCACTTCCAACTCATAGGGAATCCAACCCCCTTTCCTTTTCTGGCTGTCTCCCCTGATGTCATCAGGGCTGACCGACAGTCCCCACCTTGAGGATGAAGACTTTTTTTTTTTTCTGGTATGCGGGCCTCTCACTGTTGTGGCCTCTGCCGTTGCGGGGCACAGGCTCTGGACGCGCAGGCTCAGCGGCCATGGCTCACAGGCCCAGCCGCTCCGCGGCACGTGGGATCTTCCCGGACCAGGGCACGAACCCGTGTCCCCTGCATCGGCAGGCGGACTCTCAACCACTGCACCACCAGGGAAGCCCGAGGATGAAGACTTTTGCTTCTGGGACAGAGCAGAGCGGTGTCTTCCTCTGGGGCACATGGCATGGTGGCAGCAGAGCCAGGACAAGCAGAAAGCAGACAGATGTCCTCACTCCCAGCTGAGCACCCCTCCCCACCCCCTACCCCCCCCCCCCCCGCCAGTGCCTCTTTTAACAAATGAAAAAAAACAGGAGATACCAGTAATACCTTGACTTTATTAAGGACTTTATAAGACCCAGATCAAATTACACCTCCTGCAATTGAACAGTAAATTCAATTCTGTTCAACAAATGTTGCATTTGACATGGAGAAGGCCTGGGGTGGTCTGCGTGACCCACCAGGCTGAGGACCCCTCCTCTCACTCAGCACCTTCCCTCATCACTCAGGAAGGTGCCACCCCCCCCTGGCTGGAGGCCATACATCCAACTTAGAGTCCAAGATGAGTAACCAAGAGCTGGGGCAGGGACAGTGACTTAGGACTTGGGCTTGAGTCCATGGCCACGTAAGGCTGTGTGACCTTGGTCATGTCCCTTTCTCATTTTGGCCCTCAGTCTCCTCCAATGAAGGGATTGACCTAGGTCCCCGCCCCCACCTCTGACATCAGGGTTCTGAGAACTTCTTTACCAACCAGCATTTCCCCCTCCCCAAAGTGAGGTGGCTTTCCCTTACCCTACCCCTCACCCTATATTCACTGGGCCAGTAAGACCCTGCCCTCCCCTGCAGTAGCTCACAGTCAGAGGAAGAGATAGGCAGGTAACCAGGCAAAGACCAGGTAGTGAGACAGAGACACACTCCCTCCAGGCAGGCTCACTCCTTACCAGCCATGGCACAAACCAGACAGGCTATAGGTTGAGCCCAATTTCCTGCCTTCTCTTCCCTGGTCCTGCCATTGACCACTACTGGGCTGGAGAAATCCAGGAGGACTCCCTGGTGAAGGAGGAATTGGATCTGGACCCTGAACCACTTAGCTGGACAAGGAGCGGGAGCAGGTTCTAGGTGGAGAACAGCAGGAGCAATAGCTTGGAGGTGGGGTGCATCTGGACTGGGTGTGAGTGACAGATGTCACCTGGAGGATATATTTACATGGAGAAAGGTGATTTCCATGTTCTAGCAACACACACACACACATACACACATACACACACTTTCCCCAGCTGCAGCCACAGGCAAGGGATGTTGGGATTGTCCAGGAAGACAGAAGAGCTGTCAGCCAAGATTTCATAGTGCAGAGCAGAGATGCTGCTGGAAGGCCCAGACAGGCTTCTGAATCCCCGGGGACTGTAGGAAGGGACCCCCCCCCCCCTTCTACTCAGTGAATCAATAACAGCAACAAGAATAGTAGTAATTCTTTTTGGCACTTTACTGTTAATGAAGTACTCGAGTATTCATCGTCTTATTCAATCCTCACAGTGGCTCTTTGAGGGGTGCTCTGTCCCATTGATTCCCTGATTCACAGAGAAGGCAAACGTTTTGCCCAAAGCCGGTGGGTCCAGGAGGTGTGCTCACGCCCTTTGACTCCATGGTGTATTCTGCCTGCTTTTCAGAAGCCACGTGGGCCCTCATGAGGGGGAAGCTCCTCAACTCCTTGGTGAGGACAGGGAGCAGGGTTCTCGCATGAGTGGGAAATGGATTCTAGAGTCACTGCTCTGTGGCTGTCCTTGACTTCTCGAGTTTGAGAGGTCTCCCAAGGCTACCTTGCCCAGCCTTCAGCTGAGAGTCCCCGAGGGCTTGACCAGACCCAGAGATCCAAAGACCTCAGGCCCCAAATTACTTCAAAGCCTCTTTCCCTTGAAGCAAGACTGTGGCAAAAGTAGCCAGTTCATTGGGTGAAGGGGTCAGCCACGACCCTGCCCCAGAATCTATATTTCCACTAGCCGGAATTACTTACCCATCAAGAAGTTTTGAGTTTGTATGTGTTCTTCATTTGAAGCTGTTTGGAAAGCGTGACTTCCAGGACTTCAAGCCGTGAGGTTAGCACGAGCTTCAGAATCATGGCTCTTATTAAGTTAGAGCACGACCTAAAGAAATCTAAACACGTGGGTACAATGTGGTACTTTCTTGGTAGAAATGGACTGTTATCAGTCACTACTTGATACAAATTTGGGCTTTTATCATTTGACCTTAAGAAGGAACTGTGACCCCTTTTTCCAAATTTGTGTTGCCAGACGCTCTGGGTGTGCCCTGGGCCACGTGATGTTCAGAGTCCTTTGATCTCCTGGGCCAGCAACCTCCTCATTTGTATTTTTAGGTTGGCTTGGCTTCTTTTGCTGCTTAGCTTTCAATACCAGCCTGCAAATGATCAGAGACAAGGTGTCAGCTGCCTCCTTAGAGCTTCCATGTAGCTTTCTGAACACCATACATTCAGTCCTTTGTCATTCATTCATTTGTTCAAAAAAGTATTTCTTGAAGTCAGGCACTAAGGATACACAATAAAAGAGGTAGTGAACTCCCAGCTACTTTCCACAAATGTAGGACTCTCTCTTCCCCCCAGTTCAGTTTTCCATTAAAAGTGGCCTCTGTGCGTACCCAGATGCATGAATCCACCATAGCTACTTTTTTCCAATCAGGATTTTTCTTATCCACATTTCTCTCCTGCCTGACCCCTGCCTTTGAAGCCCAACCCTGAGGCCAAATTCACTCTAGACCCAGCCTCTAAAATGACTACTTGCCCTCCATTAACATAGGCTCAGGGGTGGCTTGGGAGAGCCACTAGCTTCCACACCATGCCCTGTCCACTCCAGCACCTGGACCCCCCAACACTTACTCCATCTCCCAATCCTTATTCCATCATCTGTATTAGCCATGCATGGCCTCTCCCCTCTGTGACCACCATGTGGGACTCCCTTGCTGCCTCTGGCAATCCTTCAGCATCCCCATCTCATCCCCTCCCCATCCTGAGACTTCTCTACCTTCAGACTCAGCTCCCAGTCTCAACCTGGCCTGGCCCCACCACTAGGCAACTCCTGTTTGTCCATCGTGGTGGCCTCCAGAAGAGAAGGAACTGGTGACCTCCAGGACAAGGGTGCAGTACTGGACCCAGCCCCACCTTCTAGCATCTGCTGGGCTGACTCACTCTGTTCAGCCCAGAGAAACCTGCAGAGTCCAGGCTGCCCCCTGCCGGATGCCCAGAGTTGCTATGGCGACCCTCTGCCTGTCTTCCCTGCGTGGAGACAATCGAAAAATAACAGCAAAGACTGTTTTATTCTGTGTCCCACCTGGGAGCCATTTAAGCCTCCCCACTCCTTTTGACACGTAAAATTTTTTTTTTTTTTTTGCTTTTAAGATTATCCTGAAATCTCACTTCCTTCTCTTCCCCCTCACTTCAAACCTCTGTGGCAGAGTCTCCAAAAAGGTCATGAAGAACCTAGGGGTAAGATGGGAATAAAGACACAGACCTACTAGAGCACGGACTTGAGGATATGGGGAGGGGGAAGGGTAAGCTGTGACAAAGTGAGAGAGTGGCATGGACATATATACACTACCAAGCGTAAAGTGGATAGGTAGTTGGGAAGCAGCCGCGTAGCACGGGGAGATCAGCTAGGTGGTTTGTGACCGCCTAGAGGGGTGGGATAGGGAGGGTGGGAGGGAGACGGAAGAGGGAAGAGATATGGGAACATATGCATATGCATAGCGGATTCACTTTGTTATAAAGCAGAAACTAACACGCCATTGTAAAGCAATTATACTCCAATAAAGATGTTAAAAAAAACCATACACACATGTGTGTACGTGCTGTGCACATGCTTACACACCACGTAGACATGAAATTGGCCTCCCTGGTGCTTATCAATCAACAGCAAAGCCCCAGGGACCAGGACTCCTCCACCTCACATTGCACATCACTTTACAGTTTTCAAAGCCCTTTCACATCCTATCTCGTGTGGGAACCGCACAGGAGGTATTAACACAGCCTCCGTTTTTCATGGGAGAAGATTGAGGCTTGGGGTCTTAGGTGCATTGACCAGTATTATTTGCTGGCTGACTAGGGCTGGAACTAAGGCTTCTTGACACTCTTGTTTTATTTTTCTGTCATTGACCCCCTGGGATGATAGAGTTGGGGGTGGTGGTGGAAGGATCCCCACCCTTTCATCCTCCCCGCTCTCCCCTTGGTAGGGCCTCACTTGCCCAGTCCTGAGCAGTGGAGCCCAGCCTGGGTCCAGCTGGGCACACAGGATTCCAAGGTCCCCTAATTGCACTTCGTGTTCCCTTGGCTTCTGTTTTCCAGCTAGAGGCCTTCCCCAGCCACGTCTGGACGCCAGCTGAGCTGGTTCTCCACCTTGACCCAGGAGCCAGAATCCACTACCCCCAGCTTCTTTCTGCACCCTCTTCCCCGCTCAGAATCCTCCTCTCCGTTCCACATCGTGCCTCTGGGTCTTTCCTCTCCCTGTGCCACCCTTTCTCACCGTGATTTCCATCTCTGATAGTCACCCCCATATTGCAGATTCACATGGGTATTTGCCTCAAGCTTGCATCTGTAGTGAACACGTGCGTTACCACTGACCCCACGTGTGCATTTCCATCGACCAAATGTATTTTTCATCAAGTCCTCTGTCTTACCAAAGACTGGACATTTACACTGAACACAGCATCACCACCTATCATGTTCACTTTGAATTCATGAACATTTACACCAGCCACAATTAGCCTAGAACATTCCCATTGACATGAACATGTGTGTTGCTATTTAAACACATTTACGTTGGACAGCCAAGCAGGGCTCTGGGTTTGCAGATAACAGACTGCTATCCTATATTACTCCCAGGTCTGATCCAAACAACCTTTCTTAGCTTGCAGGATTGATAGTCATTCCTTGGATGTGTCTTAAAAGCACTTTCCCTAAGTTTGGACTTGAGGGTACACAGATCTAGACCCACAATAACACATGCATAGCTGAGGGCCACCTGGCCTTACAGGGGTGCTCCAGGGTGTGTGTGCAAGATTCCTGGGAGCCACTGGGCTGTGTAACAGCAGGTTTGAGGCCCAGGCCAGGGTTCCTGTTGTCCTCTCCTTGTGTCTTCTGGCCACAGGGAGCAGACTGGGATCCCAGAGGAGCAGGGCCCTGGTCTCCAGCCCTGCAGAACAGAGTGAGCAAAAGGTAACCTTTGGGAAGGAGGCATGGGTTGCTCAGCATGGTCCTGGGGGGCCTTGGCCCCAGTTCATGTGTTGCTATCCAGGGCCCAGGCTGTCCAATCTCCCCCTTTCTTAGCAGGGTCTCTGAGGCCCGGACAGGGCAGGTCATGAGGACGAGCCAGGCTTAGCTGGGAGCTCTGTACCCCTTGGCCTGAGGAATCAGGTGTGGGTCAGGATCAGGCCAGGTCATCCTGTGATTAGAACTGCTGTTTAATGTTCTCTTGGCAACAGCAATCAACACAGAGTAGAGCCCAGCTTTGGAATGAGAATGTAGACAAGTGTGGGTTCAAATCTTGATTCTCCCATTAGCAGCCAGCTGGAGGGCAGGGGAAGGTTGCAGCTCGCAGTGTGAAAATGGGCATGGTTGTATGGGGGGACATTCCAGCTCTACGGGCCCAGCTGTGTGGTCTTGGGCTAGTGACTTCCCTTCTTTGAGCCTCAGTTTCCCCCTCTGTAAAACAGGGTCAGTAATGTATCTGCCTCATAGGTTCATTGCATGTGAAATGTCTAGCACAGTGCCTGGCATGCAGCAAGTGCTCCTTAAGTGCTGACTCTATGGTTAGTGTTAGTATTGTGATTATTGTTGTATCTGGGTGATCTTGGGCCTCAGTCTCCTCATCTGTAAAATGGGCTTAATGATGCTACTGAGGGCCCCAGCTGCCCACCTGATGCCCAAGTCATCCCCATTTACTACCCTTCTCCCCCAGCTGCTGTATGACTGCCCGGTCTTTCCTAGATTCCCATAGAACAGAGCCCAGAGAGGGGGAGGAAAGAAGGAGACAAGGAAATAGATATCTTACCGTCCATCCATCAGTTAGCAATGGTGGCATCAGTTTTCATGAGAAGGGGAATCTGCAAAGTAGTCAAAAAAAATATTTTCTCTTTGACTCCAGCAGCCCAGCTGTTCTCTTTCAGGAAGAGTGCTGAGGGCTGAAAATAAAATAAGGAACAATGATAGAAAGACACAAGGAAAGAAGGGAGGGAGGGAAGAGAGGGGTGGGCAAAGCAGACAGGGAAG
Organism: Tursiops truncatus; assembly: GCF_011762595.2. Taxonomy (NCBI): domain Eukaryota; kingdom Metazoa; phylum Chordata; class Mammalia; order Artiodactyla; family Delphinidae; genus Tursiops; species Tursiops truncatus. Next base: position 116,781,484 of record NC_047035.1, read on the forward strand.
AGAGGGCATGGGGCACAGCAGCAGAGAGGGGAGCAAGGTTTTGCCAGGGCCTTTCTCAGGCTGCCTGGGACAGCATTCAGCAAGGCTGCCATTGACCCAGCATGTGCTCTAGTGAAAGAAACCATCTGTGATCTTTAACACTGGGATTGTTTTTGTGAGTCTTCCTAGTCAATTTCAGGGAGGGGCTCGGATCCCTTTGGATTTTGGCTTTTTAGAAAAGGTTGCATCTCAGCAATGAGTTAAAACACTGCCCTCAGTGCTGGGGAGGGAGACCTTGGAGAGGAATTCCCAGGCTTCCACTCAGCCTCTGACTGTATTCTGACTCTGACCCCATGCTGGGCAGTTGTGGCCACTCCATGGGCCTTGTACAGACCCCACTCTGTCCAGCCTTCATACCTTTATACCTACTGTTCCTTCCTCCTAGAATGTCTGTGCCCCTCTCTGAAGGTCAGGATCCTACCAATCCTGAAAGACTGCCTCCTCCAGGGAAGCCACTGGGATTTCCTCCCTTCCCTGGGGTTCATCTTTCCTCCTTTCCTGCTCTGACCACTACTCATCTTGTGTCAGACCCTCCTGTGAGCTGGGCCTACCTATCCCCTGGCTTGTGCTCTGGCAAACGGACTGGGACCCTTTCATCTCTGGCTTCCTAGTGCCTTCTGTCAGGGGCAGGACAGCATGGGGGCCATAGCAGGGCCTGGTCTGGGAGCCTCCAGGGGCCTTGATTCTCAGCAGGGCACTGGCCCATCCCTAGACTCCCACCAGGAAAGCTACAAGAAAAACTGTCCTCCCAGCTTCAGCATTAGCACCTATAAAATAGGCAATTAGACAAATGAATTCTAGGTCCCCTACCACACACTCAACCAGCTTAGAGCCTTCCCCGACCTCCACACTCTACAGCTGGAATGTACCCAGGGGGCCACTTACTTCTCTATGACCTTGTGTAAGTTACTGTGCTTTTCTGTGCCTGTGTTTCCTCACCTGTAAAATGGGGACGCTCATAGCACCTTCCTCATAGACTTGTTGAGAGTATGAAATAAGTTAATGCCTAGATTACAGGAGGGCCCTGGTACCTGGCACAGAGTAAACGTTCCGGAAGCGTCAGGCATTTCTATTTTTTCCTACCATCTGTGGTGGGGCCTGCCTCTCTTCTGGGCCTAGTTTAGAGGAGCACACCCTACCTGACTGTCAGCTAATCCCAGCCCAGTCATTTGTGACTGTCAAAGTCCCCGCCCTTCCTGGGGTACTCCTGAGGACAGAGACACCTACCTCAGAGGCTCCAAGGAGGACATCGCTTATGCTGGAACCTCAGGCAGCGGGGATGCAGGTGGGAGCAGAATCACAGCAGACTCAGCAGGGGGAGCTGTCTGGGCCAGGGGTTGGCCCTCAAACCTTGCCCTGAATGTGGGTTTTTCCTCTCCGCATCGGTTCCCAGGAGAGAGGGCCGGCGGCCTCTGCTCTGGTCTCCTTGGGGGTGGGGGAAGCTCCAGGTTCCTGCCTGGGCTCTACCTGCTCAGAGATTTGTGACCTATATAGGGGGCACAGAGAAAGAGGAGGGAAGGGGCACTTGGCCCTCTCAAGTGGGCTGTGAGCCGCAGCCCAGTTCCCTCAGCCCACTCCTCTTTCCCCATCCCTGCCCTGACTCAGCTCTCTTGGTTGCCATGACAGCAGGGCTCTGGGAAGCGGGACTCCGTATGGGGACAGAACCAGAGTTTGCCAGCCTGTGTGCCCGGAGCGGGGAGCTTCGTGTACGTGCCCGGGTCCTCCCGCACACTGGGGTGTGGTGGGGTAGCGGTGGGGGCCATGTGTTTGGGTGGGGTCCCTGCAGGGCTGCAGGCCTGATTCACACACACACTTCCCTGACATGTAGCTAAAGCACAGGCAGGAACAATCGAGGCCTTTACTGACTATGGGGGCCATAGATGTGTCCTTCCCCTCAGTGGCTGGGTGTCTGCCCCCATCACACCCCCACCAGGCTCATGCAGAGGGCCCTTCTCGTGTCTCTGACCCCTTCAGGAGGCAGGCAGGATAGACAGTGCAGTCCCAATGTGTAGATGGGGAAACTGAGGTCTCGTCATGCACTCGCTCATTCCCTGCACTCACCCTGGACTACCAGCCAAGCTGAGGCTCTTCTGGGGCATCCTATGACCCTGGGCTGTCTCCTCGTCCACTGGGAAGGCAGACTAATGTCCACCCCAAGGGGAGAATTATCAGCAAGATGTTTAACTTTGCTTCTCTTTATTCTTCAGTTCCCAGAGCTAACTAATGGCTTAAGGAAAGCCCGCTAGCCTTTCTAATGGGGGTCTGGAGCCCGCTCTCCAGGGGGACCAGTAAGCTGTGCAGTGAGTGAAGGTGTGTAACAAAGTGAGCGAGGGTCTGAGGCAGCCGCCCTGCCTGCATTAGGGGACAACCTGCCTGGGGATGGGAGGGCACACGCTGTGGGCCTGAATTTGTTCACGATGCTTCCTACACTTCAGACATTAGCTGGAATTTATCTTTAGCCATGGGATGTGCAGGTACCCCCTCCACCCCAACACACACCTCCTGCGTGTTAACTAAATGTGAAGCTGTCCCTGCCAAGTTCAAGAATGGAGAGAGAGCTGGGCACTGGTGGAATGAGTGGTGATAGGTTCCACCTCTCCACCTCTGCTTGGGCTGCCTCTGGGGAGAGAGACAGTGAGAAGGAGTGGGCCTCGGGCTCAGCCCTCCGCTCCACCCCATTCTCCCAACCCCATTGTGTGCCCTGGGACCCTCCCTGGCCCCTGCTTCCTGGGCTGGGATGTATGGAGTCTTTGCAAGCTGGCTGGCCAGGGCTCCTCCCTCCCAGACCCCTCAGCCCCCTGAGTCGAGGAGTGGATGGGTGGTCTTCTCTACCCCGCTCTCTTTGGGGGAGGAAGGAGGCTCCCAGACAAGCCAGTTTCGGGGGTGTGCATGTGGGAGGAGCGTCTGGGTGTGCGGAGGCGGGGGTCCACAAGTCTGTGAGTCACTGAAATTTCCTGAGGGCACACCAGACCTCTCTTCCCACTTGCCTGATGAGCCACCACGACAATGCAGGTATTTATGGCTGGTTTTCGCACCCCAGCAGGTGGTGTGAGCACACTGCATCTGAGTGTATGAGTCCATGTTTTGGTTCAGGGTGGGGGGCCCCCATTATTTGGGGCCTTCCAGATCTTTGCACCTCAGGCTGCCAGCCTGAGCCACATCATTTGCCCCACGGAGAAGTTTCCATTTGGGGTTCCTCCTTCCACCCCCAAACCTCTGTGACTATCACCAGGGCCAGACCTGGCTGTTAGTCCTGGCTCCACTGACTAGGACAAGTCACCTCACTTTTCTGAGCCTCAGTTTTCTTGTCTGTGAAATGGGCACAGTAACGCCCTCTGCACGTGTTGCTTGAAGGGAGTGAGGGAACCAGCCCGATGCTGTGTCCCTCAGCTTCAGGGGTGACCAGTGAGAAGTCAGCCAGGGCTCAGCCTGCCCCTGGCTCAACCCTGCTTTGGGACCCATTTCCTGTCATCTCAGGGGCACATGTGCTAGGTTCTTTCTTGCCCTCCTGGTATCACTCATGCTTCTATCAGTGCCAACCTCATTTCCCAGGTTAAGGAGCAGGTAGATACTCAGGTCTGCCCTTGGGACTCCTGGAACCAGGGTACCTCCCTCACCCACCTGCCCTCCAGGCTCTGGTCAGCCAGTTGTGGGAGGTGGGCTTCTAGGACAACATGGGCAGAGAAGGGATAGAGAGGGAAGGCCTCCAGGTATAGACCACAATTGCTGCTCCTCTCCACACAGCTGGAAGCCCTGAATGAGGGCTTGGGTTTTCTGTCTGTGGACTGATGGAGCTAAGAGAATGGGGGAGATGCAGAAAAGTCCTGCTCAGGACACCTAACCCTGACACACACAACAGCGAGGACACATCACGTTTAACAGTGATACACACAGAGTAGATCTGCAATACAACACCATTATCATAAAAAACCATAACACAACAACCTGAATACACACACAAAGCAGACATCCCTGCACCAGCTAGACTCACGGTCACGACAGTGCACCCTCTTGAGGGCTGACTATGTGCTGGGCCCTGTTCCCGGGGACCTGAATAGATTATGTCATTTAATCCTCACGACACTTTGGAGCAGGTTAAGGGACTTGCCTAAGTGCTCTGCCCAGAGGGTTCCATGTTCCAGAACGTTCTCCCACTCATTACACCCACCCATTTCCCTGTTTGCAGATATATCATCCCCCTGCCCAGTCCCATACTAGAGGGAGAAAGGATAGGAGGGCAAAAATCCCAGGCGTCCTGCCTGGGGGCGGCACCAGACTCTCAGGAGGGATGCCCTGGTTTCCCACATCCCTACCTGAGATTTTCCTCTGACTTGCTGCCTCTGGGCCAGAGCTGTGGCTCCTCTCAAGGTAGAAACCCTAAACCATTGAGCTTGGGGTGGGGCCTCCTGGGGTGGGCCCTCCCTGACACCGGGGCTATGCCTGGCGGGACGGCACACTCAAGAATGGCAGGAAAGGAGGTGCAGGCCCACGTAGCCAGAAGAGGCCCTGAGGGAGTGCCGCAGACCTGAGGCTCCTGGGCCTTCCTCCCTGTGTGCCCACCCTCCACACTCCCCCATGAGCCTCTCCTTCCCTCTGTGTAGGCTGACTATTGCTGACGGTCTGCAGTCCTTATCAAGGGCTGACCTAGCTAAGGGAGGAGAGAAGGTCCTTCTCGCCTTTGAGGGTTGCCTCAGCCCCCAGTCCTACCAGGGCCCTGTGTTTCCCCTGACCCCCTGGACAGCCCTGCTTTCCCACCTGGTCCAGCCCAGGCAGCCTTCCTGCTCTCCACTCCTCAGCTCCCAGCACCATCCAGGAGGCCTGGTCAGATCCACTTGTCACTGGCCCAGGGGTCTGGCCTGCCTTTCTTTCCCCTGACCCTTTGAGAGAAGGAGGGTAAGCCAGAGAGATGGAGGGAGAGACAGACCCTCAAGGGGTCAAGGAGGGGCTGATGCTGGTCTCGGGGCCATGAGGGTCTGTGGGCTGACCTGAGCGGCCCACAGTACACACCAGCCAGTGGCCACACCGCTGCACCGTCTACATGCTCCCCCCGTTTAGTTTGGTGCAGACTTTGCAACCAGACAGATATGTTCCAGCTCCCCCCACATCTGACTTATGATCTTGGGCAAAAGATGTCCCCTCTCAGGTTGGAGGTGGGGGGAGATGTCCTTAGGTCCCAGGTGAGCACCCAGCCCCAAGAACCGTCCCTCCAAACTGCCTCCATCCCTCTCTGACCGGGCCACCTGGCTGTCACTGCAGGCAGCTACCCCAGCTGCCCCCACCCCGCTGGGCAGGTGATAGATAGGCAGGTGCTGAGGGCTGGGAGTCCTTAGGCAGGAAGGGCGCTCCTGGGAATGCCACACCACAGTGGCTGTCAGAGTGCGCTCATCCCAACAGTCACGGCACAATGCCCAGCACCCAGTGTGACAGTGTGAGTCTCCCACTTCCTCCCAGGGCTGAGTCCAACAGGTGTGGGGAGAGGCAGGAGGCCCCAGCTTCAGGCATCAGCACTGACTTGCTGTGTGACCTGGGGCAGCGATGATGCCTCTCTGTGCATCTGCAAAACAGGCTGCAGTGGGACAGACCAAGCCTGTACAAGATAAGATAAGGGGTACAGAGAGGACCCCTGGAGGAGAGGCCCAGCCCGAAGCATAGCTGATAGAAACTCTCAGGATTCCCTTCTTTCTTCTGGAAGAAGGAAACCACTGACAGAACGAATGCTCTCATGGGGGTATTTCAGGACTGGGGAGCGGAACCCATCTGTTGCCCGAAGCCAAGCCCAGTTGTCACCCCCTTCTGCTCCCTGTGTGGCCTCAGGCCGGTTATGGAGGGCGATCTGGCTGCCTCTCCAGGGCACCTTCCCTAGTCCCCAGGGCACCTTCCCTAGTCCCCTCCTCTTGTCTTGCGTGGCCCTCGGCCGCTGAGCACACCATGGGCACCCAAGTGCCCCAATCAGGCTGCCTGGCTGCACCTCCTGGAAGAAAGCATCTTAGAGACTACAGACCCCCAGCCTGAGAGACAGCGAGGTTCAAGCTCTTCATCATCAAGGAGGCAAAATGCTAGCGTTCCCAACCATCACTCCTACCCCTCCCCACTCCCCCTGAGGCCTCTCTGTTGGCAGCTCTAGCTCTAGAGCACCCCCTCCATCTTCTTCCTCTCTTCCCCTGGGGTGAGGGTGCCCTGTGTGAGGTGGAGCCTGGGGTGGGCCAAGACCTGGCAGCTGGACACCTTCCCCCTCCTCGGCTGCCCCTCCCTTCCTCCTAATGTCCCAGACTCAGGCTTAAATGAAGCGTAAACAGAGCCTGGCAGAGGGAAGCCTCATTAGGCCTGATCTAATTAGAAGCCCCCTGTGAGATTGGGGGTGGATGTGGGAGGTAGAGGAGTGTCCTATGCACAAGGGCTTATGTGCACCCAGAGTATCACATACATATGCTCCTAGGACCCCCTCCACAATCCTCCGTGATAGGCATGGCTATACCCAGGTAGCATGGATGGAAAGTGGCTCAGAGGGTGGGTGACTTACCCAAGGTCACACAGCTGGCAGGTGGCTTTCCTGTGATGTGCACCCTGTGTGTCTAGCCTCAGCATCCGGTTTTTCCCAGCACCCAGTTGGCCTAAGCACATCAGACTGGGCAGGCCTCAGAGTTTTTCTGGCTCCTTGTCCTCTGTGACAGGTTTGTCCAGCCTCTGCTTGCACGCTGCAGTGATGGGGAACTCATGGCCCGTTTTGGGCTCTTTATGTCTGTGGACCTCCTCTCTCTCCCAGCACCACCGGACTCCACAGTGGGTCAGGATGTTGGAGGGGGGCAGGGAGGGGGGCAGCCATTCTCTCTGCCTCTCTCCACACCCACCCACATGCATCTCCCTCTGCAATCAGGGAGGGTGTGGGGGGACCCCACGCAACGCCAAGCAGCGGGCTGCCCCTTCGTTAGTCTTAGCGAACAAGCTGTTTATGGGTGTCACACGACACCTGCTTTCTTCTTTATAACTTCAATAATTTATGGGTATATTAGTGGCCAGGCGGCTGCCCTGGGTCCCAGCCAGCCTGGACGGGGAGATGCAGCCGGGTGCCTCTGCCGATATTTACTCTCTCCCACTATCAGGTAGTACGGAGCGCTCCTTCATTTTTGCACATAATTACATATGCCGTTAGGGTTCGAACTCCCCTGCTCTTAAGCCTTCTGGAGAGGGGCCCTGCCTGCCCAACAGGGCTGAGCTGGCGTGGGAACCCAGCTGGTTAGAGAACCCAGCAGGCAGACACTCTCCCTACTTGGGAGAGAGATGGTGGCAGCCTCAGCCCCACACCCGCTTCTCAGCTGAGTTGGAACCATCTTGGTCATTGCTGGCCTTCCTTGGGGTCTGCTGTCTCTCCCCACCGTCCCAGGGCCTTTGCACCTGCTGTTTTCCTTGCTTGGAGTACCATCCCCCACCTTCCGTCTTCTGGTTGACTCCTACTCACCCTTTGGATTTCAGCTCAGCCATCACCAGCTCCTGGTTGTCTATCCTGCCTGCCCAGTGCCTGCTGTGTGTGTGCACGAGCCCCCATGCTTCCCTTGCCTCAGCCTAGATCACGCTGCGCTGAGTCTTGTGCATGAGACCATGGGCTCTTTGGGGCACAGAGAAAGCTGTAGTGAATGTTTGTCGAGGGTATGAATGGGAGAAGGGATGGATGAATGCTTCCACCTGCTTCACCATTAATGAGCTCACTGAAGCACCTCCCCCTCCCCCTCCTCCAGGAAACCTGACCTGATTGCTCCAGCCACACACATCTTTCTCTCCTCCCAACTCCTCCAGACCTTCCTGGTCTGAGCTGGGATCCCCAGAGGGCAACAAGGCCTGGGCCCTCCATCTCTGCCCCTAGCACCAAACAGAGGGCAGGTCAGGGTGGAGGGAGGACAAATCCTGACAATCTCAGCTCTGCTGTGCCACCTGGGGAAGTTGCTCACCCTCCCTGATTTTGTTTCCTCATTGGTTATGTGGGGATAATAACAGTTCCTACTTACTGGGTTGTGGTTGAGGCTTACATGAGATAATTTAGAAAAAGCACCTAATACAGGGCCCAGCATGTTGTAGGTGCTCAAGCAATAGTCCTTCACCTTAACTATTGTTTGTGAACTGAGTCAATGCAAAACTGAACTGAGGGCTTCCCTGGTGGCGCAGTGGTTGAGAGTCCCCCTGCCGATGCAGGGGACACGGGTTCGTGCCCCGGTCCGGGAAGAACCCACATGCCGCAGAGCAGCTGGGCCCATGAGCCATGGCCGCTGAGCCTGCGCGTCTGGAGCCTGTGCTCAGCAACGGGAGAGGCCACAACAGTGAGAGGCCCGCATACCGCAAAAAAAAAAATTGAACTGAACTGCACTGTGTTGAATTCAGCCATCTTATTCACACCTTCTCTTGTCCACACCTACTTGATTTTAGTCTCCCCTACTATGTAGCTGGCCCCAGGCTTGGCTTATGGGGGGGGCCTCTGCAAATATTCCAGATTGATTAATCAAGACTTTCCCAGCATCTCAATCCACACCTAGGAAGGGGGAAGGGGAAAGGGAGAAGGGGGGCAAGTCTCTCCCATGCTACAGAAGAATAGACCGAGACCAGGGTGGTAATGTGGCCTCCCCCAAGTTAGCAATAAAGTGAGGAACCAAGCCGTGGCCTCCCACTGCACTCCAGGAAAATATTCCTGGAGATCCTGTGCCTCAGTTTACCCCTCTGTAAGAAGAGAGAATAATAGAATGGACCCCATGGGGTTGTTGAAAGTATTAAATGAGTGACTTAAAACCACTGTGCGTGCTCATGGTAAACACTCTGGAGTATGGGGTTCAGGATAAGCCCAACCCTACCACCCTCCCCTCCTCTGTCCCCAGAGGTAACACTCCCCTGGAATCGGAGTTGATCATTCTCAGGCATGTTTGTATGCTTTTCTTATATATGCAGATGTCCATACGTAATTTACAGGGTTTGGGGCTTATTTTAAAACCTTATATAAATGGTACCATCTTTGGTTTTTCCTCAGCTTTGTGTTTGTGAGAGAACCCACACTGACATGTGTGGCTCCAGCCTGTCCATTTTCATCGCTGCGTAGTATTCCACTGCATGGTTATACCACATTCTGTTTATGCCTTCTCCCCATGATGGGCACTTAGGGCATTTCCAATTTTTCACTAATATAAACACTACCCCTGGGAACATTCCTGTGCTTGTCTTCTGTGGACGTGTTTCTCCAGGGTGTATACCCAGGAGGGTATTGTTGGGTCATAGAGTGTGCATCTCCTCAGCTTTACCAGATAACCACCTAGTTGCTGTGTCATTCCTCACCCTGACAGGCAGCAGGCACTTTTCCTGCATTCTCTCAATGCCCCCAGCCATAGTGGGAGGAAGGAATTTTTATGCCCATTTTACAGATGAAGCATGTATTAGTTATCTATTGCTGCATAACAAATCATCCCAGAACATAGTGGCTTACAACAACAAATATTTATTATCTCACAGTTTCTGTAGGTCAGGAATCTGGGTGAGCCTTAGTTGGGTGCCTCTGGCTCAAGGTGTCTCACGAGGATACAATCAAGACGTCCACCAGAGCATCAGTCATCTCACGGCTGGACTTGGGGAGGGTCTACTTTCATGCTTGCTTGTGTGGCTATTGGCAGGTCTCAGGCCCTCGTGGAGTGTTGGTTAGAGACATCAGTTCCTTTCCATTCAGGCTTCTCAAAAGGACAGCTAATAACATGGCAGCTGGCCTCTGTCATAGTGAATAAGCAAGTGATGGAGAGAGGGTGCCCAAGATGGAAGCCACAGTCTTTTTGTAACCTAATCTCAGAAGTGATATCCCATCACTTCTGCCATATTCTGTTCACTAGAATTGGGTCAGTTAGTCCAGACCACAATCAAGGGGAGGAGATTACACAAGTCGGGTAAATACCAGAAGGCAGGGACCATTTGTGGCCATCTTCGGGGCTGCCTATCACAGGGCAGCTGAGGCTCAGAGAGGTGAAGTGGCTTGCCCAGTGTCCTGCAGTGGTTAGAGACAAAGCCAGGACTGGAACTCAAGACTGCTTGGCTCTAGGGCTGGACGTCTTCCAAGCTGCCTTGCTGCCTTTGGCTCAAGTTAATAACAGGTTCCGAGTTAATAAACAAGTCTCCTGCACAACAGAACTCAAGACAAGTGCTTAATAAATGGATTTGTTAATAGTGCTGTCTGTTTACACACATTAGCTCAAGTTCCCCCTGACGTGATCTGTGGGGACAGCCGAGCCCAAACTCCTGGGAGAAGTCGCTCTGCCAAGCCTGGAGTCCAGATTCCCAAGGAGCCAGGAAGTGTCCCTTTATACAGACTACTTTTTACATTTGCTGTTTTGTTTTTGCTCTCAATTTAATCATTTGGATATTGTGTGTGTGTGTGTGTGTGTGTGTGTGTGTGCGCGCACGTGTGTGCGTGTTTGATGGCGTGCACGCTTCCCTGTGTTCTTAAGGAGAGCTAACTGCAAGGTCAGGAACATCAGTGATTCCCCTGGAGGGACTTCAGGGTGGGCAGGGCAGATGAGCCCCTTCACTGACTGGCCCCAGGCAAATTTCCTGCTTCTCAGCCATTGTGGATGCAGCAACCAGGCACCAAGCTCAGCACACGGAGTAGGGGCCACCCCCGGGACCTCATCTCTCTGCGGGCTTCTGCCTTGGGTCCTCCAGGAGCCTTTTGGCCTCCCCCAGTTCTCAGTACAATTCCAAGTAGTGGAGGCTGCTACCTACATTGCTTCTAGATAAGTGAACATCACGGATGCTGGAACATTTCCAGTGGAGGCGTGGGTGATCGAGGCCCCCAAGATGAGGGGAGGTGAGAGCTGGGGATTCAAGAGTATCCCTGCTCACCCCACCCCACCCCGCCATGCCCTGGTTCCCTTCTCCAGAGGAGCCCATTGGTCCTTCCTGATGAATGGATCTCAGTTGAGTTTAATTTGCACACAGCAGAGTCTGGAATCTGGGCTTCGGGCTCTCTGAGGAAACTGGAGGAGACACAAGAACAGTCCCTGCCTTCAGGGTGTTCCTGGTTCTTAGAGAATGAAGAACTTGGTCCAGGCTTCTCCTGATGGGAATGCTGAAGGGCAGCTTAGGGTAGACCCCTGTCTTTACGGAGGAGGGGCTGCAGGGTCAGAGGGCAGAGAGCAACCATAACAGTAAGTATAATAACCATAAAAATACCTACGTTTATCAAGCACCTACTGTGTGCCAGGCCCAGCATCAAGTACTAGATATACATTTTGGTCCTTCGTATCCACAGTTTCCACGTCCACAGATTCAGAGGGCCGACTTTAAGGGACTTGAGCATCTGTGGATTTTGGTGTCTGTGGGGAGTCCTGGAGGGATGACTGTACATTGTCATGAGATCCTCACACCAGCCCCATGAAATGCGTTCTACTGATATTCCCATCTTACAGAGGAGGAAACTGAGGCTTAGAGAGGTGCCCAAGGATGCAAAGGCCAGCTCAAGAGCAGGAGACTGAGGTGCTTCGAGCAGGCTTCTGGAGGGAGGGGGCCACATAGCACCCTGCGTTGGAAGGGGAGTGGGTGAAAGGATTCAAGGAAGTGGGTCTAGGGTCTTAAAGCTGTTAATGATAAATAAGACATGGCTGAAGTGGGGGCTGCCAGGGAAGAGGATGCCCCAAGGAAGGGAGGGTGGGCTCTTCACACCCCTGCCCTTAGAGTCTTGGCCTCAGCCTGTACCCACGGTGGGTGTCCCTCCATGTCAACCAGCACATCTCCACATCCAGCTGGGCCAGCCACTGGTGCAAATAGGTCTCCTTCAGCTGACCCCCGGCGCCCCTCCCTGTGCCAGCTGCCCCATGAAGGATGTGGCAGACCAAGAGCTAGGGTGCACCTGGACAAATGACCTTGAGTAAGTCCTTTCCCTTTTAGGTACCTCAGGCAGACCCTCTGTAACATGCCTAGGTGGGACCCTGGAGTCCCTGAGTCCCTTCTGGCTCTTAGGGAAGGACTTCAGAGGGAGCAGGAAGGCCTTAAGCCTGGCCACAGCTCCAGGCCTACCTCCTAGAGGGGACTTTCCTGCCGGCCCCCTCAGGTGTCCCCCCATCCCTTGCCCCCTCCACAGCTGCACCAGCACGGGGCTCTGACCTATGGATTTTCTGCCACTTCCTGATCCACTTCACTCCAGCCTGAGTCTTTAGGACTTTATTATACCAGCAGCCTCAGCATCCCCAACATGGAGGGCTGTGAGAGCTATGCAGGGCTTCTTCAGTGGCTCCCGGAGGCTATAGGACCTCCAGCTTCTGGGCTTCAGCCTTCTAGGGACTCAGGGTCTTTCAAAGAGCCCCCTCTTGCGGCTTCATCCTATTCTCCCCATAGAACCCTGAACTTAGAGACCCCCCAGGCCAACTCCTTACTGTGTAACTGGGGAAACTTTCACCCGGGGGGGGGGCAGTGACTCCCCCCAAGATGACACAGCAAATGAATGAGTGCTCAGAATCAAATGTGTGGCATAAAGCGGGACATGGGTTCCACCTGCCCCACAGAGACCTCCAGCTGGATGCCAGCTCCAACCCGCTTCCCCAGCCCTGCTCCACGCCCAGGGCCACTTGCCCAGCCCCCACCTGCCTCCCTGGCTCCAGGTCTCCGTTTTTCTTGCTAATTAGAGGTCTCAGTAATGACTCCACTGTCCCAGCCATTTTAGAGCTGTCATTAATTTCAAGTGCCTTCAGAAATAATCATCACTGTAAAACCCTGAGAACTGCTGGGATGCAAGCGGGCAGGACCAGCACAAAGCAGGCACGCATGCAGGCCTGTGTGTGCCACCCATTCCTTCCTGTGCCACAGGGGACTAGGCCCTGCCTCCTCAGTCTCCCACAGTGGGGGAGAGCAGGGCTTGTGCTCTGATACCAGACACACACAGAGCTTCTAAGCCCAGCTCTACCTCTTTCACAGAGTAAACTTGAGCAAGTCACTAGCCCTCCCAAAAGCCTCAGTTTTTTCATCTGTACAATGGGGATAGCAATCTCAATCTTGAATTGGGATGAAGTATGTAAAGTATAGCTTAGACCCTGGCTTACAGTAGGAGCCAAATAAATGTTGGAGGGTCCTGCCCCTCCTCCACAGTCCCCTGACAAACCCATTCCCAGCTTCTCTGCTTTGTTGTGAGCACTCAGGCTGTAGCAGACTGACTCCTTGCAGCCACTAATTCCTGCTTCACTGGGACTTGCTGAGTTTTCACCCTGAAGCCAGCAACATGCTGTCTCAGGCCTGCTCTTGGGAGCTCCTAGTCTGAGGACAGAGAGGGAGGAGACTGGGCCCTTGCCTCTAAGGGCATTTCAGCCTGAGGAGGAGAGACAGGAATAGATGCAAATGGTCTTAGTTTGGTCTTGAAGCACAGGTGGGAACCAGGGAGAGGACAGGCCGAGCAGGTGGACCAGTAAGGATAAAGGCCTGGAGGTGCGGGTGAACATTCTTCAGCTGAAGCTCCAGGGTTATGATCTCCAGGTTGTGCCAGTGAAATCTTGGACTGGGCCATTCTGATGTTCCATACTCTTCATGGCCCTGGGATCCCTGAGAGGGCTGTGTTGGGGACCACCCCGCCAGACAGGAGTGGAAAGATACCTGTCCCCAGTGACACCCTCCCCCTTTCATGGGGTCTCTGGTGACAAGGCCAGGGACCTGCACTCTCACCAGGCCCAGGCTGGACCCTCAAAAAGACCTTTTCTCCAAATTCTTCCCTCCCCGAAGCCTTCCCTTCCCCATTGTTCCCATTGGTGAAATAAGACAGGGAATGCTGGGAGGGGTCATTTCGTTTAGAGAAACGGAAGGGGAAATGGCTTGGATACTGTTCACATGGAGAACTAAGACTCTGGGGCAATTCCTCCCAGACACACAGCTCTTTGGTCATCCCTGCTGCCTCCAAGGTGCAGAGGGACAATTGTGGGCCCCAGAAGACCTCACCTCAGGACGCCAACTTCCTCAGCCAGCATCTGGGGGTTGGGGGTGGGAGCAGTGGGCTCTCCCCCATTTCACCGTCGAGATCACTGAGGCAGGGAGCAGGTGAGTCGGGGGCGGAGATACGCCGTGGCCGTGCAGTGTCTGCGTCAGCCGCCGCACCAGGAATAGCCCCCGCCCCCGCCGCCGCCCCGCAGCGGGTCTGCTCGCCCGCCGGGTGCCTGGCGGAGCCTTTACGCAGGAGCGAGAGAGCGTCTATTCCTGTCTGGCTGGTGGGAGGAGGCGGCGCGGGAGGGAGGGAGCTCACGGGTAACTCACAAACAGCCGGGGTGGGGGAGCTGGGCAGCCTGGGATGGGGGTCCAGGCGGCACAGGGTTGAGGGGCCGGGGAACCGCCTGCGCTGGGCTATTGAAGCGAAGGGGGCTCCTGTGTCGCCTTCTCTCTTCCCCTCCCAGCTTTTATAAGTCCCTCTGCCAAGCCTGCCCCCTGCTGGAATTGGCCCTGGAAGGCGATTCAAATTCCCTTTCCAGGCTTTACTAGCTGTTTAACCACAGGGAAATCACAGAACCTCTCTGAGCCTGGGGTTCCTTCTCTCTGTCACAGGGGGAGCAACAGTGCCTTCTCCCAGGGTCGCTGGAGGATGAATGTAGAGTGCACAGCACAGCATCCTCACTTACTAGGAGGGGGCTCCAGCTAGGCCTAGGATGAGGATGGACATAGGAGACAGGAGATGGTTCTCCAGGCATGACTGTTCAGAGCTGTGGTGTGGCTGTGAGACTGAGAAGTACGCAAACTCTGTCGAGCTAGAACAGAAGGTCTGTGCGACTCTTTGGGCTGTGTGTGAGGCTGAACAATGGAGAAGTAAGATGGTGCTGGGGCGGGGGTGAGGGGGGAACTGGCGGCCCCACCATGCTAACCAGGTAACTGCAGTGAATGTCAGACAGGCTCCATGGGGGTCAGGGCACTGGGAGCAGGATTCCCCATTTCTTCCCCAGAGACTGAAGGGCTTTGGGCCAGTCTCCTCCCCCACATCTGTGCCCCCCAGCCTCAGTTTCCTTTTCTGCCTGCCGGGACCCCTACCCCTACTGTGCTCATGTGATGCACTCCCAACAGTGGAGAAGGGGCGGGCATGCTGGGTGGTGTCAGCATTGATGGTTATTCTAATCAAACTAGCTTAGTGTTAAAGGGCATCTGGCTTCAAGGAGATGGAAGGGGGTGTACAGTGGAAGGAGGTGAGGTCCCAAGGGTCGTAGCCCACTCTGCAGGCTTTGCCAAGAGACCTCCACCAGCCGAATCTCTGTATCTGCAGGTCAAGGAGGATGTGGATCTGAGGAGAGGTCCCATTCCTTGGGCCTATCTGAGTATGTGCCTCAACTCAGGATCCCCTGGACCCTTGGGGAGCCAAGTCCGGAGGCTCTGCGTTGCCCTCTGCTGGTCTCTGGGTGCAGTGCCCGCGGCCAGAGCTGGCCAGAACGGCCTGCTGCCCTCTGCTGGACAGGAAGCCAGGCTGGGCGGGGACCCAGGCTGCAAAAGAGGGCGCGAGACCACGCTTGGGGTAGAGCCGCGGGGCTGGCGCGCCTTCTTCGGCGTGCCCCGGAGCTTCCCTCTCTACCTGCCAAGCTCCAAGGCCGCCAGGATGTGGGCCCTCCAGGGATTCGCAGACAATTCCGAGAAGAGGGGACAAGGCGCTTGACCGCGGCTCCAGGCCTCACCCTTCCCACGCCGTCCTCCAAACAACCCTGGTCGGTGGGGAGCCTTGCCGGTTCACGTGCGTGTGTCGGTCCACATGGCAGTGTGCAATGACCCCAGTTAACACGTGTGAACACACGCGCTCACATGTGCACCCAAGTGGCCACACGCGAGGGTGGGCACACAGCCCCAGGGAGGACCGCAGACCGGACTCCCCGCGGCCGCGCTGGCCTGGGACTCGGAGGAGCGCGGTCGTGTGCTGGGCTGGAGCTCAGAGGCTCCGGCCCCCGCGCAAGGCTGGCACGCCCCTAGCCCGCTCCCCTTTGTCAGTTTCGCTGCCCCATCAGTGCAGGGCGGTGGTTGGGACGCTCCTCCCTCTCCGCCCCCTTCGCTGAAAGGAGCCGAGTCCTCCACCTTACTTCCCCCCCCCCCACCCTCGGTTTTGCGGCCGCGCCTTCTCCTACCCCGCCCGGCTCCCGCCGCTAGCTCGCTCGCTCTCTCGCTCCCTCCCTCCTCCCTCCCTGGCTCGCTCCTCGCGCTCCCTCCCCGCGCCGCGGCAGAGCGCGGAGCCCGGGCGGGAGTCGGCGCGGGAGCCGGAGCGGACGGCCGGCCGGCGACAGCACAGGCGGCGGCGGCGGGTCCCGGTCCCGGCCCCGGCCCCGGCCCCGGAGCGCGCGGAGTCCCCACCCGCGCCGCTCCGGCTCCTCTCCCGACGCGGGGCTCCGAGCAGCATGCGCGGCCGCTGCCCGCCGGCCTCAACCCTGGCCCCGGCCCCGCTGCGGAGCGCGCCCGGCCTCGACCCCGGCCCCAGTGGCAGAGGCGGCGGCGGCGGCGGCTCCAGGCTGGCCCGGGGCACAGAACGAGGCTCGTAGAGCCCGCGTCGCCAGTCCTGAGCGCAACCGCCCCTCCGCCCGCCGGGGCCCCGGCCTCCCGCCTCCCCACTCCCCGGCCCTTGCCCCGGCCCCGGCTCCGGCTTGGCTCCTGCCCGCGTGGGGCAGACAGACGGACGGCTAGCCCCGCGAGGGCGAGCGGACTGCCGGGCGGAGGTGTCGGACAAGGAGGAGGAGACGAAGGAGGGGGCTGGGCAGGGGCTGGGCAGGGGCTGGGGCCCTGGCGGGGGAGACATGCGATTGGTGACCGAGCGGAGCGGACGGACAGCGCGCCCGAAATGCAGGTGAGCCCGGCGGCCGCGGCCCAGCCCCGAGTGGGCAGCCCCACGGCGAGCGCCCCTGGGGGCCGCCGTCGGCCCGGGCTGTGCCCATCTTGGGGCTGTGGGGCACCCCAGCGTCACCCAAACCCGCTTTGGGGGTCACAGATCTGATCGCCCCCCCTCCCAGCGAAGCCTCAGAAATGAAGGTTTCTTCTTTCCCGCCCCTCCCACCCAACAAATTCCAGGTTGTCTAGCTGGGACCCCCTGAGCTGGGGAGGGGTCACAGTCCTGCTCGTCCTCTGTCCCACCTCCCATTCTGAGCACTGGTCACCCTGAAGGGTAAGCCCCCTGCTCAGC
Organism: Tursiops truncatus; assembly: GCF_011762595.2. Lineage (NCBI taxonomy): Eukaryota > Metazoa > Chordata > Mammalia > Artiodactyla > Delphinidae > Tursiops > Tursiops truncatus. The sequence goes on from NC_047035.1 coordinate 116,798,645, forward strand.
ACTGGGTGGATGCCTCTCTCTATAGACCCCAGACACCCCCAGGCAGCCCTAGCCTGCACCAGGCACCCCCAAGCCGGTGGATGCAGGCACGGGCTGGGCGCCTCCTGACTCGCCTAACAAGGGGCAGCCCCTTTCCAGCTCCTGCCCAGTGAGGGGGAGAAAAGGGGAAATAGGGGCTAGGAGAGTGGAGGAGAGGGAGTTGGGGTGGAGGAGGACCCAGGAACCATTGGGGGCCCTCCCCTTCGTCTTCAGCCCAGGCTTCTCACTTCCCCCTGCCCCACTTTTCATTCCGAAGCAGAGCTGGTGGGAGGTAGGAACTGGCTGAGAAGAAGAGGTCTCCTTCTCGGCCCCCCACCTCTGCAAGGTGGGCTGTGGGCTTCCTGCTCCCCCAGGCACCTCCAGGTGGATCCCACTTTGAGGAGGGGTGGGGCCAGGCCCAGTGGACAGTCCCCTCCTGTCTCTTGCCCTGGGTCCCAGCCCAGCTCCATCCAGCCCTGGTTGTGGCGGCATCGGCATCTCCTCTTTGTTCTCAGAGGTCCTGGGGTCGGGCTGGGGGAGTTGGGGCATCTGAGAGGATGGCAACAGCTCTGCCCTGGTGGGGTGGGAGTGCAGGAAGCCCTGAGGTGGGGGCAGCACCATCTGGGCAAGCCTCTTTCCTGCCAGCCCAGCCCTCCCTCCGTCCTCCTCTGCTCGGCTTGGGCAGCTGGAGGGTGCGCAGTCCAACCTGGCCCGCGGCTCCGGCTCTGGCTCAGCCCTGCTGGTCGTTATGCCAATGGCTCCAGCACCAGTGCCTCCCATGCCCAGGGAGCAATGAGCCGGGGCATTGAGGCGGCAGAGAGCCTGGGGCTTCCGCACATCCAGCAAGGAGTGCTGTGAGGGAAGGGAGGGTCAGCTGCTCCCAGACCCTTTGTCCTTGTGTGGGCCAGGAGGGGCTCAGAGTCCTTACACCTCTGGGAAGATGCCAGCGCCTGGTCTGCTGGGACAGCTTGCCTGCCCTTCCTGCTTTCTCCCCATGGCCTGAGGCAGGAGACAGGGGATTAGGTGACAGAAGGGAGAGGCCAAGAAGTCCTCGGAACCCAGATAGGGGCTCCCGACAGCACCCAGCTGCCCCTCCTGGAGGGAGGCTTAGCAAAGGCGAGGGCGGGCCCCCTGTGGTATTCTTGTCTCTGCCCCTTTTCCCACTCCCTGCCAGTTTATGTGTGAGATGGGCCTTCGGTAGGGCTTGGTCAAGGCTGCAGTGCTCCCCAGTGCCTGGAGTTAGAGTGGGTACCGAATCCAAGGGGCCAGGTTTGGGGGGATGGGTGGGTGCTCAAGGCTAAGGTATCATGGCTTGTGGGCTGAGGGCATTGTAGAGACCACTCTACCCCTTGCAGTAGTCTTCTTCCTAGGGATCAGTTCCCCTATCCCCTGCCCTGGAGCACCCATTTTTCCTATACTAGATATTATTTTCTAAAACCCAGAATTCCGGGGGGATATCAAAAAGAAAAGAAAAAAAAGTCTTGTGAGGGTTGGTCAGCATAAAGCCAGACAGGATCCCTGGTACCAGCGATGGCTCATCTGGTACTGCTCTCCACGTGCCACCACAGCAAATGGTGAGAGGATCATGATTGGGTCCGGAGGGTGGGAGAAATGCATTCCTGCTGAGAGATGAAGCAGTGCAGTGGTTTGCACAGGGTCCCATGGAGGCATGAGGCAGTGTGTCAGGTGGAGGGATGAGGAAGTGGGTCCTGTGGGACTAGGGAAGGGCCAGGGAGGGGAGGCTGTAGGTGGTGGTGGTTTCAGAGTGAGAGCCTTGGTTTTGCTGGCTGGGGGTCTCTTGGTCTAGCTGTGAGAAGACCTACCCAGAAGGTCTTCTCTTTTCCTGGCCACTCCTCTAGGAAGCCTCCCTGACTGCTCCACGTCACTCACCCTCCTCCTCCATGCAGCTACGGTGCCTGGTTTGCACCTAATATTGTACCAGCCAATTCATTCATGCATTTATTCTACACATGCTGGCTGAGCTGCCTGCTCTGCTCTGGGCTAGGCCCTCCCATGGCCCCCATGGATTGCCTTGAACACCCGGGGCAATCCTGGACCCATCCCCTGGGCTCCCTTGCCTGGCCTTGGGGATAGGAAAGATGCTGGGAGGCACCAGGGAGCATCTGATTCTGGTAGCAAAAACTACCTGGAAGGAACACAGTGTCTTCAGCCTGCAATGGATGGACAGAGGTAGGTGGTGTCAAGGATGCCCCAGGCAGGGGTTGGGGAGAGCAAAGGCAGGGTATTCAGTAGCACACACTGGTACTCAGAGAAGGATGGGATTTGCTCCTGGGGGCTGCGGCAGTCAGGGGTCCTCCAGGAAGAGAGAGAGACTGGGTATCTCTTGAGGCAGTAAAAGATTTGGCAGAGACACAGAAAGCAGGATTCCAGAATCAGCGACGGTTATTTTGTAGAAAGACAGTGGGAAGGCAAGTTCATTTCCAAATGCATTTGAGGGATGCTGACCTTCATTTATGTGTTGAATGAATGAATGAATGAATATCCTTGGGCTCTGTGGACCCAGTAGAGCTGTTCTGACAACAGTTCCCTCCTCCTGTGTTCAGTTCCTTTAGTGTCATTTTATAGTGAGGTTGTTGAGTGTGGTACCTGGAGCCAGATGCCTGGGTTCAAATCTCAGCTCCACACTGCCTAGCTCTGTGACTGTGGGCAAGTAACTTAATCTTTTGGACCTCAGTCTCCTTATCCGTAAAGTGAGGATAACAGAGGGCCATTATGAAGACTAAGTGTGTTCATGTATGCAAGGCAGTTAGAACAGTGCCTGGTACACAGTAAACTCTGCAGAACTGCTGGCTACTCATAGTTTGTATCAGTGATGTGCTCTCAATCTTAGCCTTGTAGGTGGTACAGAGATTTGATTTTATAGCTGAGAAAACTGAGAGCCAGAGAGGTAGGACAACTTGCCCAAAGACCCCAGCTTACAAGCATGGGGCTCAGTCTAGAATGCCTTCTTCCCGAGCTCTGGTCTGCGACTCTTGCTCACCAATCCAGGCATGGTCTGTTAATTAATTAATGTAGTTAGTATTACTACTACTACGACTACTAATATAATGAACACCATGACCCTACTCCCTAAGCTGAACACTAGCACTTTAATAATGATATGCATCTTCCCATGTGTTTCTTCTCACCCCATCCTTTGGCAGCCACTACCCTAAATTATCTATTTAGTATTCCCTTGCCTTTTAAAAATCACATTTTAATATAGAGAAATTGTTCAGTTTTAGTTAGTTTTGAACTTTGTAAAAGGAACATGAAACCGTGCAGTCCTCTGGAATTTGCCTTTTTTCTTCAATACCGTATGCCTAAGTTTCATCTATATTGTTACAAATAATGATAAATGTAGTTCATTCATTTTCACTGATGCATAATGTTCTGTTGTTTGAACATAAACAGTGTATTTATTCTTCTATTAATGGGCATGTGAGTTGTTTCCCTTTTTACTCTTACAAACAGTGCTGCAGTGAACTTTCTTGTCCCTTCCCCTAAGACAACAGGCAGAGCGTCTCTGGGGCACACAGCTAGGAGCGGAATTGCCGTAGGTCATATTCATATTCAGCTTTACTAGGAAATGTGCCACAGTGTTTTCCAAATTGGTTGGACCGTTTATGCTTCCCCCAGCAGGAGATGAGTATCCCCATTATTCCCCACCCGCACCTACACTCGGTATGCTCAGACATCTTGACTTTTAATGATTGAATGAGTGTAAAATGATCTTATATTACGGCCTTGATTTGCATATCTGAAATTCACAGTTTCTGGTGTATGGAAAGGGGGTTGAGATAGGCAGCAGCAGCCAGTGTGTAATGGGTGCTCACTAAGCAATCATTCCCTTTGCACCTCAGTTTCCCCAGGTGTTGAGGTGCTGTCTGTATAAACCCTGGGCAAGCGGGTCAGGGATAGGCAAGAGCAGTCAGGGAGTTCTCCCCAGTGAAGTGGGAATGAAGGAGGAGCAAGGAGAGCTTAAGTCCCTGCACACTTAGAGCCAAAGGAATCCTAGTGGCTCTGTGTTCACCCACAGGATGGGCAGGGGTGGCCCTAGCTTGGGAGGTAGAAGGAGACTTTGCTTCATTATTTTAATAATGCACAGCCCCCGATAAACCCCTGGCACCTGGTGTGGGGCTTGGCCTTAGTGAGTGCTAAGAGTGTGGTGACCTGAGGAATGAACAATGATGAACATACGTATGTTCGCTCCTCCTTCTTTCCCACCTCCTTGGGGAGTCCTCCCTGATTTCCCTTGCCCACTGAGCAAGTGAGGGATGGCTGAGCAAGGCGCCTCCTGGGCATTTGCAAGGCCCTCAAGCCCCTGCCTACCCTCAGGGGCTGAGAAACCTGGTGCTGGCAAGCTAATCTGGAGCACCAGCAATTGATTCTACAGCGCTTTCCCCGCCCGGGCCTGGGCCCCTGGAGCTGGTTAGAGATGAGCGACGGGGCTGGCGGAATAATTATGCCTATTTCATGTGACACCCAAATTGATTGCCGCCAGGGTGACATTACCAGGGCATTGTTCCTTGTATCCAACCTCTTATTACGTGTTATTAGGGTGTGTGGTGTGTGTGTGTTTTTCTATTTTTTCCCATTTCAGGGAATTAATCTCTCTCTGCCACCTCCTCTGCTTCCCTCTGCAGAGAACCGGCTCGTGGCTCCAGGAGCGGGTGGGGGCCCGGCCAGCATGCTTCCTCTGTCTGGCCCAGCACAGGGTTGCAGATGCAGTTGGGGGGCTGGCCATGTCAACTCCCTTTACTGGGGTGCAAGATGGGAGTATCTCAGAGCTAAGAGGGGCCGCTGAGGTGTGGACCCAGCAGAGGAGTCTTCCTGCAGTGTCCCTGATCCACGGTCTCTGCTTGCATACCTCTCATGACAGCCTGCTCACTCATTATCTACCAAGGTACATCTTCTATCCTGAGCCGTCTGATCTTCTATTTGATTCCTCATACTGAACTGAATAGGCCTCTATGACTCCGCACATGGCTCTTTGGTTCTACCCTGTGGGCGTGCACTTGGACCCTTTATACCCTCTGCCTTGGGACACACCTTAGAGATTTGCAGAGATGCCAGGACCGTCCCAAGTTTGGGCTTCTCGTGAATGCACAGTCAGGTGATGGCATCAGTTGTGCCTGAGCAGAACACACCACCTGTATGTGTCTGACCAGAGGGGTTCATCACCTCTTGATACTGAGCATAGTATACATAGCAGGTTGGAAAAAATGGGCTTTGGCAAGAGATTGGCCAAGATTCAGCTGAGCAGAGAGGGCTTTGAACAGTCAGTGCCAAGAGAAGGGCAAGTGTTTTTATTTATAGTTTGCCTGTCCGTGGTATAAATAACTCACTGGACCTTGGTTTGTGATGTACAGGGGGGTTGTTTTTAAGTCTTCTCCCTTTTCTGAGGCAGAATCATGCAAACCTTCACCTGTCCCTGACGTGGCTGCAGCATGAACGGAGAGGCTATGTTATCCTTGCATGATGTTGGGGAGAGAAGGTTGCTGCCATCAGGAGGCCGGGCTTCTTCCTAGGCCCTAACCCTGAGATGCTGTGGGGCCTCGGACAAGTTGCTGGTGCTCTTGGGCCTCTGTTTCCTCATCTGAGTGATGGTCTCTAGGGTTATCATGCCTCTGGAGTTAGACAGGCTCAGTGACCTTTGGCAGGTGAAGTAATGGCTTGGAGCCTCAGTTTCCTCATCAGTAAAATGGGGCTAATGGTACTTCCCTCCCAGGGTATGTGGTGAGGGTTGGTGGGGTCATTCTGCAAAGCATTTAGTTTATGTGCTCCATATAAATGTCTCTTCCCTTCCTTCTCCTTGAATTCTCTGCCCCCAGCCCTATGAGAGCAGTATAAAATCTGCCATTCCCTTTTCTAAATGAGGAGTTTAGGGCCCCGAGGCATAAAGCCACTTGCCCACGATCATGCAGCTCAGCAGCCCTTGAACTTGAATCAGAGAGGCAGTATATAAGAGTGGGCAGGACAACCTGTGGTCTAACTGCCTCAGGACTAATTCCAGCTCTGCTACTTACGGCTGTGTGATTTGGGCCAAGTTACATCACCTCTCTTGGCCCCAGTTATCTAATCTTTAAAATGAGGATAATAGTACCAACCTAATAGGACTGTTGTGAAGATTAAACAAGTTCATGTTTGCATTCATATCCTGCTAGCTTTGTGACCTTGAGCAAGTTTCAGAACCTCTTTGTGACCTTGAGCAAATTACAGAACCTCCTTGTGCTTCTGTCTTTTCCATCTGCACAATGGGAACAATAACAGGACCTACCTCAACAGATTGTGGTGAGGTTAAATTAATTTTTATATGTAAAGTACTTAGAATAATGCCGGCACACCAGAAAAGTCCTCTGTTAGGGTTTTTCCAATCATCATCATCATCATCATCACAGGTCTCTGGCCTTCAAATCCCACATTAGATCCACCACTCCCCTCAGCTCCTCCATCTCCACCCTGGATTTCTGAGGCTGTGACCTCCCCCCTCTCCCAAGCCCAAGGCTTGTGACCCTCCCAGGTGGGGATTGGCTGGTTTTCAGGCCTCCAAAGTCCGAAATGGGCCAACCTAAGCTGTTCCCAAGGTAGAGGAGCCTGAGGTCTGGAGCAACTGGGAGAGGGCCCTGGGTGCCCCAGAAAGAGGGGGGCTGAGGGGAGATGAACCAGGCATTCTGCTAGGCACCTCCCAAGGGGCCCCTGGCCTGGGCGGTGGATGGGGCCAGAGTCCTTCGGGGGCATCTTGCTGTCCCCAAGGGCCTGGGTTGGCATCTCAGACCTGGAGAGAGATGGGAAGGGAGGTATGGGGGTGCAGGACCATCACTTTCCTTGAGACCCGTCAGGTCACCACATGGGTGCTTGTGTACCCCTCCTCAATTCTGGGACCGCACCAGTCCAACTAGGAGTGCTGTCCGCTCAGGCAGGCCCACAGCAGACAACAAGGAAGCTTCCCAGAACCAGTGGCTCCCTCCTGCCTCCCCCAGGCCGGCTCCTAGCTTCCCCACTGGCCTCTCACCTCAGAACAACCGTGTGGAAGGGCAGGCATGGTCCAGAGTGGTCCAGGACTCACCCAAGTTCACACAGCAGGGCAGGGTGCCCTGGCCAGAGCCCACTGCCCTTTGCCCGCTCAGAAGTAGCCTTCTCTAGGCCTTGCCCCACCCTTGCTCCTCCGCAACAAGCCAGCAGCCACTAGAGAGCAAAGCCTGTACATAGAAGCCTTTAAACACTAAGATGCTTTGCCATTAAATTTCATAATTTATCCCACAAGTGGCCTGGGGCTGTGAACTGGGTGGAAGGCTGTCAGCTCCTGAGATCAGCTGCACTCAGTGGGGTAGGCAGTGGGGTGGGCAGGGGCGACCCTCCCTTAGGTGCAGGGGGCACGGGTGCTTGCCCAGGGCCACACAGGGGCAGCGGCCCTAGCAAACAGGCAGGCAGCCACACTGCGCCCAGTCAGCACCCTCCAGCCCGGCCATGGCTGAGAGGCCAGGTGAGCACCTTTGGGAGAGGACTGAGTTTCCAAGTGCACCTAAGAGATGGGGCTGATGGCAGTGGCCGTGGGTGAGGGTGGGTGCAGGGAGCGGCAGTGGCAGGAGGGGGGACAGCAGGCACACACATCCACATAGGCCACACATGGCTGCCTGCTCACAAACGTCACACACAGACACGCCGGGGGCCCAGCAACTCTTTGCTAGAACCAAGAGCAAGAGGAAAATAAAGAATGATACACGACAAAGGACATGCCCTCAATTTTCTTTCAGGTTGATTTTTCTCTCCCCGTTGGGGGCGAATGAAGGAGGAGGAGAAGGGAGAGGGAGAGGGCAGGCAAAGACAGGCAGACCAGCCCAGGAGGAGACAGACAGACGGAAGCGGCTCAGCTGCCTGCCTGCGGGCCACAGTCGGTCTGGATTTCTCCTGCCAGAGCTCAACCTGGTGCTAACCCCTCCTCCCAGGGTTTCCTTTGCCCCCATACCCCCTCCCCGTGTGCCAGGGGGCAGCCCCTGCCCTTCCCCAGGCTCTCAGCATAGCCCTGCTGGATTAGACTGGCCAGGGAAGACCAAGTTGCCCCCATTAGCAGCTCACACCTTAAGCCATTATCAGCCATTCACACTTCAGCAGGGATTAGCCCGGGAAAGCCAGAATGGAGGATCTTTAAAAGGAGTCCAGGGACCCGGGTCAGGATTTGGGGTAGGAGAGAGGCAATTAGGAGCCCCTGGATGCTCTCAAACGTTCCCGGACACGAGTCACCTCCACCCTGCACACCTTTGCCTGCACCGTTCTCCTGGCTGAAATGCCGCCTCTCCCGCCCCTGACTTTGGCCGGTGGAAATGTATCTGTAGTTCAGCCTGAGCCCACATGACACCTCCTCCTCCTCCTTGAAGCCTCTGTTAAGAGCTTAGACTAGAGTCAAGAGCTGTGCTGGGGAGCTGTCCCAGCAGCTGTGTGTCGGGGGCCCTTGAAGCTGGCCCTGGCAGTGCTGAGCTATAGCAGCCCCAGCCCTGTACTGGGGGCTCTCAATCTGGGGGCCCCAGAAGGGGAGGCAGCAGAGGCTGTAACAGAGGGAGGAAGGGAGAGAGGTAAACACACCAGCAGTGCTTGGCAGAGGGCCACCCAAGATCCAGAGGGACCCCCAGGAGGTGATCCCTTCTTCCTGGGGACTTGCAAAGAGCGGCTTGGGGTAGAAGACCCTTGAGCTGGATTCTGAAGGCTGAGCGGGAGATCTCCAGGCATGGGGCAGATGGTCGACCATCGCTGTGGGAGAAAGGCCCCGGGATGGAGCGACCATCGGGGCTTCCTAGACAGGCCTCACTCCACCCTGCCATTACCCTACCTTCAGCCACGTGGCCACAGCTGCCTCTGAACAGGTACTCGTATCACGAACGTGCTTTATCATTTCATGGAGTGGATCCAGCTGCTCTGTGCCCTGGAGCTGAAGGCAGAGAAGGGACTGCAGACAGGCAGGAGCTTGGGGACAGGGCAAGTCCTGAAGAATCTAGACCTTGCCTTGCCTCCAGTCTTTGGTGACACAGCGTAAGTCCCTTCACCTTTCCGAGTAATCGACCCACCTCAAGGGGTGGCGGTGGGAACGGGATGTGCTAACAGGCCCAGGGCTTTTGACAATCAGTAGGAAAGGGTAGTAGAGTTGGGCGGGGCCCAAGGCAGACTCTCTGAAGCCCTCAGTCCCCCATCCCAAGTCTGCCCTCCCTCCTCCCTCCTTCCTGCTGCAGGCCCAGTCTTAGGAATGTAGAGTGTCAGGACAAGATGAGATCGTGCATAACAGCCTCATTTACCAGTGAAGAAGCAGCCTGTCGCAGTAGTCCCAGGTCACACAGCCAGGCTGAGAACCCAGGGGGCCACAGGCCCCGGGGATGGCAGTGGGCACCTCCATGCCAGGGATCTCATGCCTGTGTGTACTGGGGATGCCTGCGGTCCCTGAGGAGCACTGAGTGGGAACACCATGAAATATTGATACTGTAAACCCAAAATAACAACCTTCCATCCTGTGCTGCAGCCGACCCCAAATTAGGTGAGATTCTAGCATTGACAGTGGCAGCAGGCAAAGGAGAATGGTATGGTGGGAAAACACTGAAAAAATTCAGTGTGTTCAACATACCATTTTCTGACAGTTGGGGAAAAGCTTTTGTCATTTAGGGGCAAGTTACCTACATGCAGCTACCTAAGGACTAGTGCCTTCCCTTAGTCCTGGGGGCCTTACCCTAGCGCTGCCATGACATGCCTGCCCCTCCTTTGGCTCTGAACTGGCCTGTGTGTCTGAAAGAAGTCCTGCTCCCCTTGTGGTAGCTCTTGGGGCAGGCAGCCTGACCAGGAGGAACGGAGCTCTGCTATTTCCTAGCTTTGTAGCCTAGGCCTAAAGGCAAAGGAATTTCCTTTTGGAAGCCTCAGCTTTTCTCATCTGTAAAATGGGTAGGAAGTATCTCTGAATGCTGGGTGAGGGTTTCTAAGACAGTGCGTATAAAGCCTAAAACCTGGTCTGTAGCAGGTGGTCTGAAGATGCTAGTCCCAGCCCTTCCCTAAGTGTAGGCGTCTGACCAGCTGGTATGGGCCAGGCTGGCTGCGTGGTAGAGGCACGCCCCTGCCCCCAGGGGCCTCCAGATGCTGCCTTAGGAGATAGAATGACCCCTGTCCTCCCTTAGGGTTCTCCAAGTCCACCCATGGATGATCCCATGCCCCTTCTGTCTCCACCAGCTATGCTCTTCAACCCTGAGCCCTGAGGGACAGCCCCAGTGTGAGGCCCCAACTGGGGATGCTGACCTCAGATCCTTCCAGTCCCAGTGAAGCTGCAGTTTGGGGCCTGAGCCCTTACTCCTCTTCATTCCTCATGCAGGTTTGAGGATGTTGACTTTCCAGCTGGGGAAGATCCAGTTTCTGTGTGTGTTCCCTCAGGGACCCTGGAATCAGCCCCTCCCTGCACAGCGGGGGGAAAGGGCAGAGAGGGTAGGTGTCCCTGAGGGGCACACAGTGGAGTGGCTGGTGTGGGGAGCAAGTGAGCCAGGCTGTATCTGCCCCACCACGTGAGTGAGGGTGTGATGGTGGCAGGTGGCCCTCTGCAGTGCAGGTCTGATGGCTCGGTTGCTCCCACTGCTCTGGGGTCGGGAGGACGCAGGCTGCTGTCGGCTCTGTATGCTGTGGCCCGGGCGTGGCTCTCCTCTGCCTGCCCACCAGCCAGCCTTCGATGTTCATTTCCTTTGTATTTATTGGTCCGATTTTTAAAGTCTTGCCCTTGTGGGAAGCCCTTCAGGGGGCAAGGATCCAAAATAAAGCACTGATTAAAATGCGTAAAACACTTCTCCTTGGCCACTGCAGGAATAACCAGCAGGATTAATGGTGCCAGGAGGGCGGGAGCAGCACGTTGCTCACTCAGCAGTTTTGGTGACCCCGTCAGACACGACCCTACCAGTATCCCTAGATGACAGGGACCCCGTGGGGGTGTTCGGCCTGGAGACCAGGCCCAGTGTGCTGAACCAGCTTGGGAAGCCATGTTAGCCCCTCTTGGCCTCAGTTTCCCCATCTTTCAGGACAGTCACATGTAAAAGGCAATTCGGAGGATGTGCCCTTCTGGAGCTATCCTGGTCCCGTGGAGTATGGCCCATTGCTCTGGGGGTCTAACTGCCGGGCCTGCCACACAGGGCAATGCCAACTAGCTTTTCTATCAACATATTTGAATCCACCAGGTCTCTCTTTGCTCAGTGGGCCTGCTCCAGGGTCGGCTTCATCAGAGGGACTTCAGCCCCTGCAACAACTCTCTCACGCACACACACTTCCTGTCAAAGAACATTCAGTTGAGTCTTTTCCGTGCCACACCTTGGTCTGAGGCTGCAGACACATCATCTGCCCTCAGGCACCTCACTCTCTAGCAGGTGGGAGAAATGTACCCGTGGGAGTTTGACCCAGGATTAAACATACGACACAGGAGAGGCGCCAAGTGCTGAGGCTTTGGAGCACATTTCCCTCTTTGCTCAGGTCACTAGGAAGCTCTCGTCTTTAATCATTATATAGGATTTTGTGACCTTCTTTCTTGACTGGCTTGCCTTCTTTAGCTTTATCTTCTTATCATCTTGTAACATAATTTTTCTGGTCATTGGCTCAAATCATTTTTAGAATGAGATGTGCTATACATCAGTTACATAATGTCATTACTAATAAATCTAAGGTACTTCAGAGTTGTGGGCAAGAGATAATTTCTGACTGAGGAGATCAGGGGTGGCCTCATGGAGGAGATGGCCTTTGGGATGGATGGTCACAAAGGCTGCTGGGGCAGTGAGTCTGGGAGAGATCTCCAAAAGGAGATGGTTTAGAGCCAGGAATGTGCTGGACAAGGCTGGGATACCTGGGTGTTTTCCCTGGGGGGAATGGTGGGAGAGAAGGTAGATGGGTAGGTTGAGACAAGGGGGTGGAATCTTCGTATGCCAGATTCTTGTCTGTATGAGAGTCTTACCGACATCTCAAGGTAGCCTGTGCACTCGCTATCCCCTCTCTCATTCCTTAGCACCCTCTCCATCAGCCTACCCCACGCCCCAGCGCAGTGGTGAGCTGGGTGCTAAAAGTCCTATTTACCTCTCCCGGTCCCCAAGCTCACACCCGCGCCAACCCCAGCTGCCGTCCCAATTACTTATTGATTGACTGTCAGGATGTTTGCTTTTCTGGTGGGTCACTGGAGCATGTGTGACTTGTGGAAAATGGCCTGATGAGGGTGGGGTGGGGGAGGCCAAACCACAGAAAACTCTGGAGAGAGGATGAGAGGGGCTGAGGGGAAGGGGGGGTGGTGGTGGACAGAGCACTTGGGAATAACAAAACCTTGCAGATTCTGTAACATGTCAGTGACACCGGGAGCCCTGTCTAGTTAATCAGTCACTTAGTCGATCAACAACCAGGGAGTGCCTGTCAGTCCTGGGAGACCGCTGGAGCATTGTCATTGAAGTCCGACAGACCAGAGCCTTGGACCCAAATCCACCTCCTCAACCGGCTGGGTGTCCTTGGGTAGCCACAAGCTCTCCGAGCCCCGGTTGCCGTAAGGGTTGAAGTGCAGATGATAAGAACTATAGCTTTGGAAGTGGAGGCTGTGTGCAGGTGTGGGGAGGAGCTTGAAGGGGTGGAAGAAGGACCTGAGCTGGGGCAGAGAGATGGGACCTTCCCAGCTTGGGCAACCCCTTCCTACAGTGAGGTCCCCTCAGGGCCATGAGTGTGGGCTATGTGGATGGCAGCAGAGCCCCAAGGGTGCCAGGCTGGGTGGGATGGATCTTCACCCCCACTAGCAGTAGAAGGGCTTCAGCTCGGCCCCCAGAGACCGTCTGGTCCAGCCTCTGGAGTTTGAAGGAGTCCAGACTAGTCCTCCCAGCCCCCTAAGGACCATGCTGGGCCAGTTTCCCATAGGCTGGAACAGAGATAGAGGAGGGAAGAGCAGTCTAGCAGAAGTGGGAGCAAGTGGCCTGAATGCGGGCTAGGAGAGAGTAATCAGGGGGCGAGCTCCCGCACACCCCTCGCTCACACCACCTGCAGCCTGTACTCAGGCTGGACCCCTATCCTGGCACCGTCTCCCTTGTCATCACCACCCAAATCCTGCACGTTCCTCAGGACCCAGCTGTAACAAGCCTCACGTCCCCATTGCCCCAGTGTGGACCGGCACCTCCAGGGCTGCCTGCGCCGTCCTGGGCTGTGGGGGTCTGACTGCTCCCCCATCGGACCAGCAGCTGCACAGAACCCTGGTACTAGGAGGAGGGTGATTGGAAGCCGGAGAGACAGACGGATGAAGCCTGGGGGGAGTCTTTGAAGGGGAGTACACTTCCAACTGGGGATCAGAAAAAGCTTCTCAGAGCAATGGCCTCGAAGATGGGGTTTCAACACACCGGGGGAAGGGACATTCCAGGAGGAAAGAATAGCAGGGGCCTGGGCTCAGGCGCCTGGGTGGGTCACCATGGGGACCCAGACGAAGGGTAGAGTTGGAAAGATTCCCCAGGGAGGCACTACGGCTGGGTCCTGGCTTTCTGGAAGGGGGTACCCTCCACTGATCCAGAAACCCCACTGGGGAGCAGTGACACAAACACTGGCGGGAACCACTGGGTATGCTGGTTGCCCAAGATTCCTGGGCTTCGAGCTCAGCACAGTGTTGATGGGGAGGGAGCCATGGTGTCTGTGTCTGGGGATGCTCAGGCTGAAGTTCTGAGAGGGTGGGCCCCAGCAGCCTCAGAAGCCCTTGCCTGGCACGCTGGGGCCCAGACGTGCTCCTCTGCTGGCTATTCCTAGAGGCCTCAGCCTTTGAGCCCCTTTGATTCCCTCTGTGAGCCCTGAAGGCAACTCAACAGGTCTCGCTTTATCCCTGATGAACACCAGGGGAAGCTGAGGCTCAGCGTGCCAGGTGGGGTGTGAGGTGCGTGCCTGGAGTTGCATTGTCTGTAAAATGTAAAATGGAAAGGAGGTGGCTGCAGCCTAGGGTGCCAACCCCAGGCTCATCTGAAGTGACCCTGCCCCTTCCATGATCCCCCTGGATCCCGGGATGCCGGAGGGTCCTTCAGGAGGGCTCTGGGTGGGGTAAGGGGCAAGGAGGAAGCAGCATGGGGTGGCAGGAGGCCCTCTGGCCTGGGCATCTGGACCTCACTGTGGGGTCCCAGGCAGGTGTCATATGCCACTCTGGACCCCTGCCTCTCTCTGTGTGTCAGGGACATCCTGACAGGGCAGGAGGGCAGAGGGCACAGCGGGCTCTGGGTGGGGGTCCAGCAGACACTGCCCTCTAACCGCGCCCTCTGTCCTGTGCTTGCTTCTGGCCACAGGTGAGCGAGAGGATGCTGGCGGGGGGCGTGAGGAGCATGCCCAGCCCCCTCCTGGCCTGCTGGCAGCCCATCCTCCTGCTGGTGCTGGGCTCGGTGCTGTCAGGCTCAGCCACAGGCTGCCCGCCCCGCTGCGAGTGCTCCGCCCAGGACCGCGCAGTGCTCTGCCACCGCAAGCGCTTTGTGGCGGTGCCTGAGGGCATCCCCACTGAGACCCGCCTGCTGGACCTGGGCAAGAACCGCATCAAAACGCTCAACCAGGACGAGTTTGCCAGCTTCCCGCACCTGGAGGAGCTGGAGCTCAATGAGAACATCGTGAGCGCCGTGGAGCCTGGTGCCTTCAACAACCTCTTCAACCTCCGGACGCTGGGGCTCCGCAGCAACCGCCTGAAGCTCATCCCCCTGGGCGTCTTCACCGGCCTCAGTAACCTGACCAAGCTGGACATCAGCGAGAACAAGATCGTCATCCTGCTGGACTACATGTTCCAGGACCTGTACAACCTCAAGTCACTGGAAGTCGGCGACAACGACCTCGTCTACATCTCCCACCGAGCCTTCAGCGGCCTCAACAGCCTGGAGCAGCTGACGCTGGAGAAATGCAACCTGACCTCCATCCCCACCGAGGCGCTGTCCCACCTGCACGGTCTCATTGTCCTGCGGCTCCGGCACCTCAACATCAATGCCATCCGGGACTATTCCTTCAAGAGGTTGTACCGGCTCAAGGTCTTGGAGATCTCTCACTGGCCCTACTTGGACACCATGACTCCCAACTGTCTCTACGGCCTCAACCTGACGTCCCTGTCTATCACGCACTGCAACCTGACTGCTGTGCCCTACCTGGCGGTGCGCCACCTGGTCTATCTCCGCTTCCTCAACCTCTCCTACAACCCCATCAACGCCATTGAGGGCTCCATGCTGCATGAGCTGCTAAGGCTGCAGGAGATCCAGCTGGTGGGTGGGCAGCTGGCCGTGGTGGAGCCCTACGCCTTCCGCGGCCTCAACTACCTGCGCGTGCTCAATGTCTCCGGCAACCAGCTGACCACACTGGAGGAGTCGGCCTTCCACTCGGTGGGCAACCTGGAGACGCTCATCCTGGACTCCAACCCACTGGCCTGCGACTGCCGGCTCCTGTGGGTGTTCCGGCGCCGCTGGCGGCTCAACTTCAACCGGCAGCAGCCCACGTGTGCCACGCCCGAGTTCGTCCAGGGCAAGGAGTTCAAGGACTTCCCTGATGTGCTCCTGCCCAACTACTTCACCTGCCGCCGTGCCCGCATCCGGGACCGCAAGGCCCAGCAGGTGTTTGTGGATGAGGGCCACACAGTGCAGTTCGTGTGCCGGGCAGATGGCGACCCGCCGCCCGCCATCCTCTGGCTCTCGCCCCGCAAGCACCTGGTCTCGGCCAAGAGCAACGGGCGGCTCACGGTCTTCCCCGATGGCACGCTGGAGGTGCGCTACGCCCAGGTACAGGACAACGGCACTTACCTGTGCATCGCGGCCAACGCGGGAGGCAACGATTCCATGCCTGCCCACCTGCACGTGCGCAGCTACTCGCCCGACTGGCCCCATCAGCCCAACAAGACCTTCGCCTTCATCTCCAACCAGCCGGGCGAGGGAGAGGCCAACAGCACCCGCGCCACCGTGCCTTTCCCCTTCGACATCAAGACCCTCATCATCGCCACCACCATGGGCTTTATCTCTTTCTTGGGCGTCGTCCTCTTCTGTCTGGTGCTGCTGTTTCTCTGGAGCCGGGGCAAGGGCAACACCAAGCACAACATCGAGATCGAGTATGTGCCCCGCAAGTCGGACGCAGGCATCAGCTCCGCCGACGCACCTCGCAAGTTCAATATGAAGATGATCTGAGGCCAGGGCGGGGGGGCGGGGACCCTGGGGCGTGCCGGGCAGGGGAAGGGACCTGGCCGCCATCCGCTCGCTCTCCAGTCCTTCCCACCTCCTCCCAGCCCCTCCACACACACTCTTTTTCTCCCTCCCACGCCATCCCCTGCTGCCCCCGCTGGCCCTCACCGCCTGCCCTCTTTCTACCAGGACCTCAGAAGTCCAGGTCTGGGGACCCCACCTGCACAGGGGCACACGTTGACAGACTGGAGTCGGAAGCTGACACGGCACAGTCAATAATTCAATAAAAAGGTTACGAACTTCCTCTGTAACTTGGGTTTCAGTAATTATGGATTTTTATGAAAACTTGAAATAATAAAAAGAGAAAAAAAAAAAACTATTTCCTATAGCTAGTCGGAATGCAAACTTTTGACGTCCTGACTGCTCCAGGGCCCTCTTCCAACTCAGTTTCTTGTTTTTCTCTTCCTCCTCTTCCTCCTTTCTCTTCTCTTCCCCTGTGGGGAGGGATCACTCAGGAAAACAGGGAAGGAGGTTCCAGCCCCACTTGCCTGCCCACCCGGCCAGGGCAGTCGCCAGGAGCAGGTTTGGTGGTGGGTCTGGGCCCAGCTCTGGGCTGGCTGTTTGCAGAGAGCGGGTGGAGGGGACAGGGCTGCCCGATGGGGATGAGGGCCTGTCTGCTGAGCTGCCAGGCAGCACTACTGCCAGGGGGCGGGGCCTGGCTCGGGTGTGGCTGAGACTGGACAGGGGCTGGGGTCCTCCTGGAGGACAGCACAGTCAGTGGAGAGAGCCAGGGGCCGAGGCCTAACTCTGGTCCCAGCTTTGCTGCTGACTTACTGTGTGGCCTCGAACAGGTCATCGACCCTCTCTGGGCCTCAGTCTCCACATCTGTATAAACGGAAACGCTACTCCCCGCCCTGCCTACCTCACAGGGCTGTTGTGAGGAATTGATGAGATGATGTATGTGAAACACTTTGTAACCTGTAAAGTGCTGTGCACATGTGTGGGTGACTGTTCTCATTATGGTCATTATTATCTCACTGTGGGTGGTGGGGCTCCTAAGGGATCTTCATGGTGTCGGGGTTGGGGGCATGCCAGGGGAAGGCCGCCTCCAGGGACTTCCAGAGGCTTCTCCAAGGACAGCTGCCTGGCGGTGACCACAAGCATTTCCTGGATGGCCAGGGCTCTAGACCCCCCGAGGAGTCCCAAGGCCCATGAGCATCATCGCTTCCACCACCTCTGGTGTGGGGTCCTCCCAGGCAGAAGCCCCTTGCAGCTTTGACCTGGACCTGCCCAGGGATTGGGAACACCAGATCTCTCCAAGCCTTCTTGCCATAAGCATTTATCAAGTGCCTACTGTATGCCACTTCCCGTGTAGAGTCCCCAGTCTTTGGGGCTAGGAAGGCAGTTCTGGGGCTGCCCTGAGGACTGCCCAGACCCAGGTCACCAACCCAGTCACGCCCCATCTTCCACCAGGCTTTACTCTGAGCCTCCCCTGGGCTTTGAAGGGCTCTGGGTTTGGGCTTGGAGCCACCTGCATGTGAGCTGACCAGGAGAGTCAGAAGTGGCCCTGTTCATTCTCACCAAACCTAGACGCTCCAAACTCAACCCTGGAAAGGGATGCTCTGAGTGATGATAGAAGTATGAAGAGCCAGACAGGTCAGCTTGTGACTTTTCCGGAATCCATGGGCTCTAGAATCTGGGGCCGTAGCTCAGCCAGCAGACTATGTGCTCACCCCCCATCTCTGTCAGACAGGTGGGGGCACCAGGTTCGGGAAAGCTTGGCTTCACCCCTCCAAGTTTCCTCTTTCTACTGGGGGACTCCTTGCATTCAGCCCCACAGTGGGCCCAGGGTGACCCTGCTGCCCATTAACCCTCAGGCTAGGGGAGAATCCAGCAATGCAGGAACCCATGGGTACAAACTTAGCTGAACTTGGGAGTCGGGGGATGCAATAGGGAAGTTAGCCCTCAGCAGCAAGAAACTTCAAGAATGCAGCTCCTCCAATCAGGGCTCCTCCTGGGGCTCATACCCCCCCACCCATGCTGGCATGAACTGGGTAGCTGCATGCCTAGCAACTTCTAAACCAAGCCTCTGGTGGGGTGGCAGGGCGAGCAGAGTCTGGCATGGAGTTGGCACTCATTCATTCATTCACTCATTCATTCATTCAGTTTACAGAGGTACCCAGGAGCCTGCTCTGCTCCAGGCAGTCTGTGTACACTTGCCCTCATCTCCCAACCACCACCCCAGGCTGTCCCTGGTTCTGGGGAAGCCTCAAGCCCTCTGAACTGTGGTTCTATCCTGGGAAGAAACAGGATCCTTTCCCCACAGGATCCTAGAATTTTGATGTGGAAAAGGTTGCTGGTCCCGGGGTCGGGGGGCAGCCTAGACTAGTGATGATAAGACCCTGAGGTTTGAGGTCAGGTCTGAGTTTGAGGTCCTGTTCTAGCACTTACTAGCTGTTTGGGACTGTTTCTTAACCCCTCTGAGCCTCGGTCTTCTCGTCTGTAACATGAAGATGATCTTAAGCCTTTTGGCCATTAGGAGGTTAAATGAGGGAGCATAGGTATATTTGTTGGTTGATGTAGTGCCTGGCACTCAGTCAACCCTCTACCACTGGTGGTGGTGATGATGATTACTGTTGGGTCCAACTGTGATGCAGAGCCAGGAGCAGAGAGGGTGGTAGCTTAGCCAAAGTCACGCAGCGTCTAAGTGACAGGACCAGGGCCTGGAAATTCCAGAGCCGCAGACTCCTAAGCCTGGCTCAGGGCTTCTCAGGGCCAGGCCTGGGGACCCCCATCTGGCAGGAGACAACTTTGGGGACCTCAAGAGCAGGGAGAGGAGTCCTTGGACATGGGGGTGGTTTGTATGCAACAAGAGGCCAGTGGTATCGCATGAGGCTTCAAGAACTGGACAGGCCTGCCCATCTCCAGAGAGAGACCAGAGCACAGGCTCTCCATCGCCACAGCCCTGGATGCCCTGATGGGCACCCACCTCACGCAGAAGGCAGCCCATGGGATTATTACTTAACCCATCTGGGATGCCGGGATCCCTCGGGCTTCACGAGGTTCTAGTAAGAGCAGGGCCAATATCTTCCCGGCTACTGGGAAGGAACAGGACCCCTGAGGAAATTCAGTACAGAAGAAAATTGTGAGGTTGCTTTCAGATGGGGGAGAGAGTCAGTTCACGGGGATGTGGGCACCCCGGGTCAGGGGGCTGGGTAGGCCCAAGCCAAAGAGCCTGGGCCCCAGGAAAAGCCCAAGCTGGGAGCTAGGCAGCTTGGGTTTTAATGCTGCCCCTTCCTAACTGTGGGACCTTCATCTATAGAAGAGGGTAATGAACTCAACTGCTAAGAATCCTGGCAGATTTAAGGGGGAATAGCGTGGAAAGTCAGACTGGAGAGGTTACTTTCTCCATGGGCTGGCAGCCTCCGACAGAGAAAGAGAAGGCACAGATACTACTCACCACATGACCGCAGTCTGCCTCAGACCCAATGGGGTTGTGGAGTCAGGGTGTCCTGCCACGTCAAGCCCTATAGGGAGCTGGCTTCTCTGCTCACCTTTCAGCCTGGGTCCAAGCTACTGGGGAAAAGGCAAGATACTGAATCCTGAGAGTTTAGCCTGCTTTCCAGAAGACCAAGACCAGAGGCAGCCTCCAGGCCTGTTCCTTCAGGATACAGCATACCTTAAAGAGAAAGGGTGATAAGACTGGGAGCCTACCCTTGGACAAGCAAGTGGACTGGGCCAAGGATAGCATCCAGCAGGGTAAGTACTAGAGGGAGCAGAAAACACCATGACCCCCCCGGCTTATCCGTCAGAACTGTGAATCTGAAGCTCAGAGAGGGGAAGTAACCTGCCTAGAGTCACACAGCAGAGTGGTGGATGGGGCATGGACTTTGGAGTTAGGCAGACCCTGGTTCAAACACCATCTCAGGTGTGGCACCTGTTTGGTGTACAACAGTGACCACTGTTATTATCATGACATCATTATGGACAAGCAGAGAAGTGGTGGTTGAACTCAGGAACTGCGTGGGGAACATAATGGGGAATCCCAAAGAGCTGGAACTCCAGTGGGGTTGGGGTAGAAACCAAACCTGGTCATACCCTCTGGTTTGCCACGAAAGGCCTTGGGGCTGTGTGGGTTGGATGGCAACAGACTCTAGGCTATCAGCCCTGACTGCCCAGGATGGAAAAAGAGTGGCCATGCCCTGGGGCCCTGGAGGACAAGGCCACAACCTGTGTGTGTTTCGGGGGATGGAGTTCACAGGGAGCAAAGGAGAGGGGGTCAGAGGAGCAATGTAGACCCCTGGCAAGTATTTGGAGTCCTGGGGGACCTTGAGCCTTTCAGGGCCTGAAGTGAGGTATAAGGAGCAAGGTCAGAGCAGACCAACTGGAGTTACGTGACTTATTTGGGCCCTCACAGAACCTGGTTCCATGGTCTATCAGCTTTCCTGCTCCTCTCCCCAGTTTGGTGTCCTTTGATGACAGGACAGCCTGCATAGGGCTGAAAGTCGTCCTCAGCTCCCATCCAAAACCCCAGCTTCAGCTGCCTTCATATTCTGGCTTGCTAGGATCTCTGATCTTTTCATTCATAGTCTCCAGAGGAAAAACAATCTGATTGGCCACCTGTCAGCCAATGGATGTGCTGCCTCTAAGTCAGGTGCTCATCTCCCGTCCCAACAACTGATGCCAAGGAGCTCCACCCATCCAGGCCAAGTCTGGGTAATGATGGTACAGAAAGGGCTAAAGGACTGTATCAGTTATCTGCTGCTGCGTGACAACCACCCCAAAACTTAGTGGTTTAAAACAACAGCAACCATTTATTGTTTGCTCATAATCTGGGCAGGCTCGATAAGGACCGCTCATCTCTGCTCTGCCTGGTGTTAGCTGGGGAGAACGGACTGGGGCTGAAAGATCCGGGGCCGCTTCTGGCTATGTCTGTCACCTGAGCCGGGGAGGCTGGAAGGGCTGGAGGACAGCAGGCTTCTCTCTTTCCACGTGGTCTCTCTAAGTAGGCTAGCTGGACTTCTTTATGGTAGCTCAGCGCTCCAAGAAGGGCGAAACGGAAGCTGCCAGGTCTCTTGAGGCCTAGGCCAGGAAGTCCCACAGCTTTACGTTTGCTGCATTCTATTGGTCAAGGCAAGTCACAGGCCCACCTAGATTCAGGTGAGGGAGGTCAGACCCAGCTCTGGGTGGGAGGAGCTGCAAAGTCACATCGATGCAAGGGTCGATGCGGCCGCTGTTGGAAGTCACCCTCCATAGGAACCTCCACAGGGCCTTTTTTCTTTCAGGAGCTATTCATTTGTGAACAGGCCTCTACGGTTTACCCAGGAGTAGGGGACTTAGAGAGTGATGGTGACAGGGCTACAGATGATCTACATGTGGTAAGTAAGAGCCAGGACTTGAGCCCAAGTTTGCTGCCCCTGGTGCAGTGTCCTTTCAAGCAGAAGCAGGAGGCAGGGGGCACCAGGGTTAATATAGCAATAATAGTAACAGCTGTTGTTTATCAAGGGCTGTGCCAGGCACCAGGCCAGACACTTTACCCACAATCTCTTATTTAATCCCGTCACAAGGATGTTCTCATGTGCTTCCTTTTGGATGAGAACACTGAGGCTCAGAGAGGAGACGTGGTTGCCTGGGGCTCACCGCCAGGTAGGTGACGAAGCCAGGATCCGTACTCAGGGCACCAGTACTTCATGGCAGAAACAAGCACCAGACTGGTCTCTACTTTTTTTTTTTTTTTTTTTTTTTTTTTTGCGGTACGTGGGCCTCTCACTGTTGTGGCCTCTCCCGTTGCGGAGCACAGGCTCCGGACGCGCAGGCTCAGCGGTCATGGCTCACGGGCCCAGCCGCTCCGCGGCATGTGGGATCTTCCTGGACCGGGGCACGAACCCGCATCCCCTGCATCGGCAGGCGGACTCTCAACCACTGCGCCACCAGGGAAGCCCTGGTCTCTACTTTGAGCCACTCTAGGCTCAGGCTTCTCAGCGGTGGAGTGGGCATGGTCCCATCACCTCCTGCGGCCTCCTTCCTTTGTGGGAGGGCAATGAGTCAGCGATGGAGGGTGTGCTTTGGCACAGGTGGGTGAGTGCATGGGTGGGGGTCACAATCAAAGCTTCTGCTAATCAATTCTCCCCTCCTGGCTCCCGGTCTACCTGGCATCTCTGTGGGGCCCTGAGATCAGAGCATAGTATACACAAGGCCCAGCAGCCTGTTCTAAGGACCTGGCAATTGGGCCCTGGTACCTGCCAGGCAACTGGGGACTATGGGGCGGGGGTCTGAGAACAGTGGCCATGTAACTAAGCCCTGGCTCTGACTGCCTGAGGGAACTGACTGCTTAGCCTGTGAAGGGATTTACTGCCTCCCCATAAACCTATTATGGCTCATCCTATGCCCCAGCCCAGGCCAGGTGATTTCTGTTGTCTGGGAAGGCTAGGCTGGGGACTTGGGGGCCACGGAGACTGAGGGATGCCCCAGTGTCTCAGCCCCAAACTCCTCCTCTCCCAGTTCCTTCACACCCCAACCCCCATGCCAGTTCATGCCCTGGATGTGACCCCAGCAGGAACCAGAGCATGCTGTCCCTGTACCCCCCACCAGCTCCACCCTGTCCCACACCCCCTCACTCCCAGCCTGGGCTGAGACACACCACCATGGAGACAGCCAATCCTGGGGATGCAGCAACACGATGTTCTGGAGGAACAGAGGAGGAGGAGGAAGCTGGAGGTAAAGCTGGAGGTGGAGGAAAGAGAAAGCCAGGCAGGTGAGAGGACTGCAGACCCTCCCAATGGTCCACCATTCCCAGAACCCAGTGTCCAAAGCTGAGCCCAAAGCAGTGATCAGCATGACTGTCTCCCTGTTTTTTTTTTTTTTGCGGTACGTGGGCGTCTCACTGCTGTGGCCTCTCCCGTTGCGAAGCACAGGCTCTGGACGCGCAGGCTCAGCGGCCATGGCTCACAGGCCCAGCCGCTCCGCGGCATGTGGGATCTTCCCGGACCGGGGCACGAACCCGCGTCCCCTGCATTGGCAGGCGGACTCTCAACCACTGTACCACCAGGGAAGCCCCGTCTCCCTGTTTTGATGATGAGAAACACGCGTCTCAGAGAGGCTGAGTCATCGTGCGAAGTTGCACAGCTAAGGCGTGGCACCTCAGAACGCACACAATGCCCAGTGTATGCTCCCGTTTTGCAGATGAGGAAACTGAGATTCAGAGAGGGGGAGTGACAGGTCCAAGGTCACAAAATGAATCAGTAGTAGCACCAGCTCTGACTCAGCTGAACTGGGATGTGGTGACAGGGAGGCAACCACTGTGGCATCCAGAAAGCTTTCCCATAGGAAACACAAGGTCAGGCTGGCCCCAGGAGGCACCCAGCCCCAGAGGAGGGGGGCAGCTGGGGGCCCTGACTTTGCTCTCCAACTAGCAGACATTTACATAGCTCGTTAAAATATATAGTGTCGTAAAGAGGAGAGACAGGCACAATAAACCCTTGTCCCTTCCATTTCCTGTCAGCGCCAGAGCCTCTTTCAGGACACGCCAAGGGCACAGGGAGCAGCCCTGGGTGGGAAGGGGAGTTCGTCTGCCCCCACCCCCGGTAGCACAGAGCTGGGTCAGAGTGAGGCTGTCCGTGTGCCTGTCTCCTGGGCTCTGTCCAGCGCCGAGCACTGGGAGGGGAAGACACTTCTTTGTGTGACCTTGCACCGATCCCTGAGCGTTCCTGGGCCGACCCTCCCAGGTGCCTGAGGAAGGACTATACCAACTGGGTCTCCCTACTCCCTTCCAGCTTCAGGGTTCACCCCAGAACTCAGCGGTGTTCCCGTCTCACTTCCCTGCCCCCACACTGCTGCTGAAGCAAAGTAGAGTTACAGCCTCTCTAGCACAACAACGTTTACTGCCCAGCCCTGGCCTGGGCCCATAAATCCCCCTCGCCATGCTTGATACCAACTGCTCAGTCACCTGGCACAGAGGCCCAAGGGGTCTGCTGGCCCATCCACCTGCCCCGGCCCTGGCCGCCTCAGGCCACCTCAACCTTCCTCAGATGCTTCTCAGTCTGCAGCCGGGACAGCCAAAGCCCCCAGAGGCCCAGTCATCAGAGCAGCCCCCTCCCCACACATACCCTGGAGGTCACCTTTCTGGAGTCTTCCTGTGTCCTCCTCAGGGAGCCTGCCAGTCTTCTGCCACTTGGGGTGAGTCCCTGCCCCTCTGCCTCACTTCCCCTCTCTGCACAGCTAGGGTTGGACCAGGTGGGCCCCAAGGGCTCAGCTAGGCAGGATGGCCCATGAGGAGTGGGACAAGATCCTCGGCCCCATGGTGAGTCCAGGTAGAGCCACCAGCATAGAGGTAGGACTGGTGGAAGGCCCTTCAGCCAGAAGCGCCAAGCAGGACTGCCTGGCCACTGGCTGGCACCTGGCTGGCCAGGAGTCAGGAGAACAGCTGTTTCCTTTGTCCTGCGGGGCAGCTGGAAGGGTTAGGGACACTGCAAGGTTGATGGGCTCCTGTAGTTGCCCAGGCGCAGACAGGACTGCTGAAAGTGTGGGGTAGATGGGAGGATTGTTTTGTGGTGAGGCCCAGAGCTGGAAAGGCTATGATGGGTTCCCAGGTCCCAGCTGGGCGCTCCAGCTGGCCTCTAGCCCTCCTGCACGAAAGAAAGTTTCCCAAACACACTTGCAGGCAGGGGAGGATGGGGTGGGGAGGTAGATGAGGGAATAACACCTGGTAAGCACCCCACAGCTGTGGAGTCCAGTGTCCCACAGGCAGTGGGGGCCTAAGGGAAGGTTACCATTCGTGTAGAGAGAGAAAATAGGGGAGACAAAAGGCAGGTCCCCGCTTTCCAAGGCTCCTAAGGCCCTCAGCTCCAGTTCCCCTGGCTTAGGTTTAAGAAAATCTGCTTTGAACTCTTCATGCCTGCCCTTGAAGCCTCCCCTGCACCAGGGACAGAATCCCCGCTCCTGTTGGCTCTCGGTGCTCCTGTGGGAGAGAGGGCGACTTGAGCGTGAGGGGCGGGGGAAGCCGAGGTGGGTGTTCTGTAGGGTGCCATGGGGCAATGGGGAGCTATGGTGGGTGCTTGAGCACGAGAGTGACACATCTCAGAGTCTATGGAGGAAAGATCTGAGGTGCGGGAGCAGCAGAGGCAGAGCATGCACACATGAGTATGCACACCTCTCTGCTACCCATGCACGCACATGCACACACACACTCCAGTGGGCACACGTGCACATGGAAGAGCTCGTATCTATACAGCCTCACACATTCTCCCACACAGGCAGCAATGTATGTGTCCACACACAAACCTTTTCACCTATGCAAGCAGACACCCTCAGTGTACACTTTGGTACAGATAATAGCTGTTCACACTGGTATACCACACTGGATCCTCTCACCCGAGCACTCACACTAAAGCACAGATCTGCAGAACAGCCCCCTCCCGCAGCTCACGGGCGCACCCTGGATAAGCCACCCCCAGCCAAGCTCTGACCATCTGGGTCCTCCCAAGGGTCCACACCCCGCCTCCCATACCGCGGCTTCCCTCCTTCCTGGGATCACAGCGTGCCCAGACCAGCCCTGTGCTCAATGCCCCCGCACCCTGCACACACACGTGAGCCCGCTCACACACGTGCACGTGCGGACAGCAGCCGGGAGCCTTGCTCCCGCCTTCCGAGACGCGGCTGGCCAATGAGAGCGAACCGGGCGCTATCTCCTAGGAGACCAGCGGAGGTGCCCTGCTAAGGGCTGGGAGGGGCCGGCCGGGAGGAGCGTGGCCAAGGGACCCTCCCTTTATCCCCCTCCCCGACTCCGGACCCTTGTGCCGCGGCCCTCTTCCTTTACAGGGTTAGAAGGCAGGGTTAGGCTGAGGGCAGGAATGGTAGGGGTTCTTCAGAGGCGCCCAGATAACGAGCCCGAAATAAATCCCCGTGACGCTGGTCCCCCTGGATGGGCGCGGCAGGTCAGCCCTGGCCAGTAGCGCCTTGTGGGGCCCACCCCACGAGGTTTGTGAAGGGACCTGGCTCAAAGACTCCGGGGGGGCCTTTATGACCCAGTATGGTCTCCTCTCTCCAGAGGGTTCTGAAGAGCTTGCACTGACCTCCTTTTCCTGAAATGCCCAAGTTCCTTCCCCTCCAGACCTCCCCACATGTTCTTGCCTCTGCTTGGGATGCTCCCTACCCCCCACCTCCCTCTTCCCCCATCTCACACACACACACACACACACACACACACACACACACGCCCACTTCTTTTTTCTGCCAACCTTCAACTCATGGTATAGGTCACTTCCCCAAATAGTCCTTTCCTCATCACCACCACCCCGCCCTCTCCCCCACCCCCTTCTGAATCAATCCCCTGGCCTAGGGCCTGCAAACAGTGGGATTAGGCAAAATCATCCCCTAAATATTTGAATCACATTGAAACACGAAGCATACCAAGAGATGCAGTCCTGTCAAAGGGGCCGAGTGTAGGAAGTTAAGAGCATGGGATCTGGAGCCAGATGACCTTGGTCTAAATCTTGGCTCTGCCACATACCAGCTGTGTGCCTTTGGGCAGTTTGCCCGTGTAACTTATGAGGATTAAATTATATCATGCCTGCAAAGCACTTCGAACAGTGTCTGGCACGGAGCAAGTGACCGATCAATGTTTGCTTCTACTATTCTTCTTCTTATGGACTCCCCGTTATATATAATGCCACCTTCTCAATACGGCTTCCTGCCCCCAGCCTTCACTCAGCACATTCAGAACAAGCATGGGGCCCTGGACCAGGAGACTCACAGGTGGTGAGCAATGGAGGGTTTGTCCCTGACGCACAGCCAGACCCGTTCCAATACCAGGTGCCCTGTCCAAGAGGGAGACTTGTCTCATCAGGGTAGAAATTAAGAGCCCATGGTGAAAACCAGTCATAATTGTCTTTTACCCTATTGAGCGGACAAGCCCACCTTTCTCTCTTTAGGAACATTAAAAGCAAGCATGGTTTCTAATGGGCCCTGTAGTGAGGTTCTGCAGGCCTTTCAGCTTCTCCAGTTCGTGGCCCACCTACTGCTCACTCTGGGTCGGGCCTATGGTTCTCAGCCTCTAGGAGAGCTGCCACTGCTCATTCCACCTGCTCGTGCTGGAAGGGGTGGTGGTTCCCCGTCAGAGAGGGGAGGCCTCAGTCGCAGGAAGGGGTTCACTCAGGGTCTTATCACCACTTTCTCATCCCACACTCAGTGTGTAGTTATGCATTTGTCCAGGATTACTTATGCCTACAGCCGTCCTGAAATCTCACTTCTTGGGCCTCCACCCCCTGCTCTGGGTCAGGTCCTAGCCCAGCTTAGCGGTTGCTCCCTGTCTGACCCTGGTCACTTGGTTTCCCCTTTCTGGGTTTCACTTTCCCCATCTAGAAAATGGAGTCATAATTCTTGCTTTTGAGCACTCCCTCCCTTCCACGTATTCATGGAGCACCTCCTCTCAGCAGGCACTGGGCTAGGCACCAGGGATATTATGAGGAAAGTTCCTGCCCTTGGGGAACTTCAAGTCTGGTGGGGGAGACGGACTCCAGCGAGCCAATCACTCAGATAATACACACTTTAAAAGTGTGATCAGAGCTACAGGTACCAGGCGTTATGAGGAATCACACCAGGTGGGGTAGGAGGGGGGCTGTGGTTCACAAAGCACTCTGTAGCCTGTGTGACAACAGTGACAGGGACGATGAGAGTAATCACAGCTCCCAGCTTCTGAGCATGCCCGTGTATGTCCCAGGGCCTAGGCCGCAGTGGGGTTGTTTTCAAATGGTCAGCCCCCTCCTCCCAGGCAAGCAGCAGCCCCACCCCCTTTCGCAGCAGGACCTCCACTCTGCCCTGCTTTGCATAATTGGCTTCCGGGGAGATACACTGGAAGCGGTTTGGCACACCCGGCTTTATGTCTCTGCTCCACACTAATCAGCCTGGCAGCCTGGGGCACAACACTGCACTGCTCCATAAAACGGTGATAATCATTCCCACCTTGCAGGCTTGTTGGGAAGCTTAGAGACAAAGCTGGTGGAAAGTAGCTGGCTTGTGGAATGTGCCCAGTAGGCACCAGCCTGCTGCTCCTCACTGGGCCCTCCAGAGCAGAACGGTGGAGGCTGCAGGGGGATGTGGGGCTCTTGGGCTGGGGTAAGTTTGAGCTTCCAGTGCTGTCAGTATCCAAAACGATTTGACCGCACTACAACGAACAGAAGCCCATATAAAGATGTTCTCTAACAAGGGGATTGCTGCAAGGATATAGTCTCAGGGAAGCCCATCACAGGAAGCTTCTTCTCTCCTCTCTTGGCTCGGCCTCTGGCTGTCCAGCGGCTCAGGTCACCTGTCCCCTCCTCTGCTGCCCAGTCAGGGGGTGTCTGAGCCCAGCTCCCCTAAGAGGACAACCTCAGCTCCCCATGGCAACTCACTCAGCCTTCGTGTTCAATTCTAAATTCTGAAGAGAAACTGTGATCTGCCGGGATTACGTGAGGGGTCTACCCTTTGTCCCATCAGCCGAGGCAGGGCCGGGAGATAGGGAAGGCCACCTCTTGTAGGCTGTGGGTGGGTTGGGGTCTGTAAGTAGGAGTGTGAGTGAAGTGAAAGTGTGGCTTTCTCTAGATCAGTGTGGTTCTCAACCCTGGCTGCACACTGAAATCACCAGGGGACCTTTAAAAACAGAACAAAACAGAACTGCTATTTAACTCCCACTCCCCGAGACCCTGATTTCATTGGTCTGGGGTGCTGCCTGAGTAACAGGATTCTCAAGAGTTCCCCAGACGATTCTAACGTGCCGCCAAGGTGCAGACCACCACTTAAAAGACTTCCCAGGGCTGAGTCCACCCTGTGGGTACCATCTATCCCTCTACTTTGGTCTCATTTTAGGCCAGGTGAGACTTTCACCCTCCATGGCCTAAATCAGTGATTCCCAAGTCATCCTCCAGGTAAGATAATGCCAGAATTCTGATTCCCAGGCCCAGTCCAGCCAAACTGAATCCAAATGTCTGGGAAGGTGCTCTGCTGATTCTTGTCACCGATCAAGTTGGGGACACTGGGCTAAATGGTAATTTACCACCTATCCCTGCACCTGGCATGCAGTCATGGGGGTTGGGGCAGAGGTTGGGAAATCAGCTCAAGTGCCATGAAAGCTTCCATGTAGCAAAGAGGGAAGAAGAAGAAAGCTTTCAGCCCAACATTGCATAGCTGCCATCAGTAGATACCAACCTGTATCCTCTGGAGAGAAGTAGGTGATGGGAGCAGGCCTGATGCCCCCAGGTCTCTGTGCTTAAAGAATGGAGTGGGGTATCAGTTGTTCTGCCTGCTTTGTGTGAGGTGCCCACACCTCCAACCTTGTGGTGTGACTAGGAACTGCTGTCTTCTTATGGAACCCACCCTCTGGACATGCCCCGGCCTAGGGGAAGGTATCCAACCCAAGCTGGGCTAACCTATACCCAACCCACATCTCCTTGCTAGTATGAGTGGACAAGAAATTGGTATGTACCTGCCCCAAGTCTGGCTAATCAGAACCCTTTTCAAGGTATTTGAACTTGGAAACAGAGAATACCAATATTGGTTTTTCTCTGGAGTTGAGGCTGGGAAATGTGGGCCTGGGAGCTACCAAGAGCCTTGTTTCCAATTCACAGAGGATGCAGAGAGAAGCAGAGGCAAGCTGTAGGGCATGTCCCTGATTCTACTTTTTTTCTGTGGTTCCTTGAGCCTGGCTCTTTGTGGGCCCCAGGTCTGGGTCCCAACGACTATGGGCACAGCATAATTGGCAGGTTTGCTACCATTTGCTATGGGTTACTGACACCCCCTTCACTCCTTCCCAGCTAATTCCACACTTTATCTGAGGTCTGTTTCTTGTCACCTCAAGTCCTAGAGTCAGTCTCTGTCTTAGGGCCAGTTTCAGTGGATTTCTGCCCTTTCTCCCAAAAGTGCCTTTGAATGTAAGGTTACAGAGAAATTTGAAGAAACACAATTGCACAATGAACTACCAGGCTTCCCTATCCCGAGATGAAAACCATCTGTGTCTGTCTCCCTCAGGAGCTAGGAGGTCTCTCATGTCTTCTCCCCTCTGTATATCCGCTCTGTTCTCCTCCTCCTCTCTGCTGACTTTTCCCTCACTCATCAGCGTGTGCTTAGCTGAGCTTGACCACCCCAAGATGGTAGCCCCTGCCTGGAGCCAACAAGATCTCCAATCTCAATTCCCTGCTGCTAACCTCATCTCTGTGCCCTGATTGCAAATTCCCACAAGACATCCTGTGATTGGCCACATTTTAGTCAGGTGACCTCAACCTGGCCCAATCAGCTGGGGCTTGGGGAGGGCTGCTATGGAAAACAAGGACTCATCCTCATTCACCAGATCCAGGACACACCACTACTGGAACCCTGGCACGCGAGGGAGATTACTTTTGGATAGCCTTAAATGAAGCCACACTTTCTCCCTGAGAGCTTGTTCCTCAGCAAGTCAAGAAGAGAGTGGGAGTCTCAACTAGGGGCTCAACTGATTCTGCTAGCAGGACCTAGTAGCTGGTGAGGAGGGACAGGAGGGGTGACCGTCACCCTCACCCTCGAGGCAGCAGCTGCAGGCCTGCTTTGCATCCTGTCCAGATATTTCCAGTAAATAAACATTGACGCTTTGGATATCATGTTAATTTCACAGGCGGCTGCTCTGCTGACAGTTTCCACACTCTGCCAGCGCCTCTTGTCAGTTTTATACTCACAGGCAGACGCCAGCCCCACTTGCAGGCCACCCAACAGACAGACAAAAGAACAAATGGCTCAGAAAGCCCTGGTGAAGTGACAGGAAACAGCGTAGGTGCCTAGGTTGGGGAGAGCAGCCCTGCCTAGTGTCCTAAAGTTGACCAGGGCAAGGACCAGGCCGCAGGGCTTAGAATCCACTAGTGTAACCTTGGTCAAGTCTCTCTACCTTTCTGGGCCACAGTTTTTGAGTTTGTGAAAGGAGTTAATATGCAGCACTGCTTCTCTGAGACCTTGACTGAAAATCTTGGGCAACCTCTGACTCTTAAAGACCCGTCTTAAACTTCCAGGGGAATCCAATCCACATGATGGCTATTACCTGGATTTGACCTTCAGAACAACCCCTGGAGGTATTTGAGCTGAGACTTATTCCCATTCTGCAGATGGGATAGCTGAGGCCTAAGGCAGGGCAGTGATTTGCTCTGTGTCATAGGGAGAGACAGGAGTAGAACCAAGATAGGAACTGGGGTTCCTGCTCCAGCTGCTCCAACAGCTGTCAGCCACATAAGCCAGGGTCCTAGGGTCACAGGGATGGTGGAGCCAGAGACCCCTGCCCTGTCCCAAGCACACCTGAGTCAGAACCTGGGAGCATTTAGGCTTCTCCCTAATATGAATAGTCATGAGGTCTCATGCATATGCATGATTCATTCCTATTATAGGCTGAGCTGAGGTGGTGCTTTCTGGCTAGGGTTCTCCTGTGCTCTCGGACCCTGCCTGTCTGCCTGAGTTCCTAGGCCTCTTTCAGGGAACCCACCAACAGCCCCACCTTACCTCTTGGCAGCCCACACTGGGAGCTGAAGGGGGCCTGCTGGCCAGGGGCCTCATTCTGGGTGCCAGGCTGACTCCCTTCTTCCTCTGGCTGCTGCTGTGGCTGCCTTTGCACCCTTCCTCCAGGTGGAAAGACACACTTGCATCACCTGGGCCAATCCTGCCACACAAGCCCCCACCACAACCTCCAGGCCTAGGTTGGACCCTAGGAGGGACCAGGCTGAGGCTAGGTCACAAAGTATTACAGTGACAGCCTGCCTCCTTGTCTGCCATCTACTCCCTGAATGAAGGCTTCACTAGCCAGGAGGGACACTGGGGGGCCCTGCAGCCCAGGGGTGGTGACGGAGCAGGAGGTGATATCTTGGCCTCCGAGACGGCTGTCCAGGGCGGCTCAGATGGCCCTCTTCCCCGGGAGCAGGGCTCTGGAGGACCCACATGGTAGCTCACGCTCCCACAATCCTGGCGCCTGCTTCTGCTCAGTAAAGACTCCTTCATGGACCAAAGTGAATTAGAGCCATTAACACTGTTATCAGAGGCAAGCAGAGGTCGGCGCCTCCCTCCAAGCCCAGCCCACGGTCTGGGGAACTTGGGCAAGGTCTCATTTTACAAGACCCTCACCTGTAAATCGGGGCATAAATGCCCTCTCAGATGGCTTCCATCACACACAGGCCAAGATTCCCAAGCTCTTGCGTTCCAGGCTGCCTGACCCGCCCTGTCCCCAGATTCATGTACTGACACACACATGCACCCCCTTGTTCCCTTCACACACTGGGCACCAACCTGTCTCCAGCCTTCGCCATGCTGTTCCTTCTGACTAAAAATTCCACTCTACCTTCTCCCAGGCTGCTAACCTCCCAAGCAGCCTACAAAGCCCTGTGCCAATGTTACCAGCACCAGGAAGGCTTCCCTGACCATCCCAACCCAGGCTGGGTTGGGTGGTCTCTCTCCGGGCCCACCTCAAGGAACCACCCATAAGGGAGCTTACATTTTGGACAAACTTAAAAGAAGCTCTACTCTCCCCAAGAGGAATAGTCCTGGAGGGCTTGTTCCTCAGCAAGTCAAGAAGAGAAGAGAAGTCTGGACAGGGGCCCAGCCTCCTGCTGTCATTGGCAGTGTTGTTGTCTGTTTAGGTGTCTGTCATCCCCACCAGGCTACCATCCTCTTGAGTGAGGCCTAGTCCAGCTCTGTCTCACCTAGGGCTTGGTACACAGCAGGTGCTTCCTCCGGCATCCTTTCTCCAAAAGACCTTTGAGAAGAAGGAAGGGCACCGCCTCCCTCCCAATCCCTTCCCTACCCCCACCCCACTGTTCCCTGTTCAGCCCCTTCAGAATCACTTAATTTTTACAGATTTTTCCTCCTTGATTATAGCCCATGTAACAAATGACAAAGGAAGGAGGGAGGGAGAGAGGGAAGGAAAGCAGGAAGCTGCCAATCTCTTGTTGCCACATCCCAGGAGCTTCTGAGCCTGGACAAAAGTGGTGGGTGGGAGAGAGGGAGGGGGTGGGGAGGCTTTCAGCCGGGAGAACGGCTCTCAGTCTGGTACTTAGTGACCCCTCATCTCCCCTGGCTCCCAGAAGAGCTGCAGTGGGGCCTCTCCAGGCCAGAGGCTTTCTTGGCCACTCCACGCAGGTAGGAGCTCTCTAGACCTCTCCTTTCTCTGGCTCTTGATGAGGGAATTGTCTCCTAAACAAAGATAATCAATTACAACGGCTGTTTATTGAGGGCCTTCCGTGTGCCGGGAACTCTGCTCAACCGCTACTCTGATCCTCACAGCAACCCTTACCATCAGCTATTCTACACAGTGGGAAATGGAGGCCTAGGAGGTTGAAGTGATGCTCCACTAGGAAGCGGGTCTGATTTCAGAGTCTACGCTTTCCATGAAATTGTGCTGCTTCCCACATGAGCAAGCCTACCCCCTCTGAGGGATGGTCTGAGCATCTCTTGGGGCTCTCACATCGTTATCTCTGCTGCCCCAGCAAGGAGATACTATATACTCTTTCTTTTTTCTCTCGGGGTTGTCTATGGACAAGGGGAGCCACCAACATCCTTTCCCCTTTCTAACTGCATGTGCTGGGTGGGTGGAGATGGTCAGGAGCAATTTTATTGCAAGGGATGTAAAAGCAAAGCACAAAGGAGCCAGAAACAAACCCCCCAGACCCAATTTTTTATAAAGCATGAAAGCTTTTGATGTTTTTGCCAAGTCCTAGTTTCTAATCTGTCAAAACCACAGCATCCTGCTCGAGGCAGGCAGAACCTCATTTCTGCTGGGCCTAGTTCTGTGTGCTCTGGGTCATGTTGCCTCCCACTAACAGACTCCTTGGAGACGAACTGAACCCTGAAGACTAAATAATCCAAACCCCAGCTTCCCCAGGCCCAGGCTGATTCCCTCTTTCCTTCACGAGCTTGTTCCATAGAGGAATCTGGATTTCTCCGATTTAAGGGGTGGGTGAATGCCATCCATCTCTCCTGCCCTCAAGGCTCTTGGCAGCAGGAACAGACAGTGGTGGTTTTGACCTCTACAAGGAGGGGAGGAAGCAGCACGCTACTCCGTGTGTGTGTTGTTCCTGCCCCTGCCCCCAACCCACGGGCCCCACGTTGAGCTGTGTAGTGGGTTATATGAGAAAAGGCGCATCTCTGCTCTCGACGGCAGCCAGGCCAGTTAGGAGACAGCATCCGGGGTAGGAACAAAAGGCAGCCACATAAGGTTTGGCAACCATTCATTCATTCATTCATTTATTCGTTCATCAAATGCTTATGGAACACCAACTCTGTGCCAGGCAGTGCTCCTATTGTTGTAGGCATTGGGGACACGGTGAAGAGCAAAGCCGGCAGAAGTTCCTGCCTTTGTCAATCTTATAGTCTAGTGTAAGCATTTTCTGTAAACGGCTAGAAGTAGATATCTTATGCTTTGTGGGCCTCACACAGACTCTGCTGCATATTCGTCTTTGTTTGCTTTCTGACAATCCTGTAAGAACGTAACATTCTTGGTTCATGGGCTGCAGAGAAACAGGCTACTGGCTGAATTTGGCCCACAGGCCATAGTTTGCTAGTATAACGCTGTCCAACAGAAAAATAATGCATGTCACGTGAGTAAGTTAAAATTTTACTAGCTGCATTTAACAAAGTAAAAGGAAACAGATGAAATTCATTTTAATAATATAGCTTATTTAAGCAAATATATCCACAATATTATCATTTCTACATGTAATCGATATTTTTTAATTGATTAGACATTTTACATTCTTCTTTTCTTACTAAGTCTTCAACATCTGGTGTATATTTTATACCAATGGCATATCTCAGTTCGGACTCTCCACATCTCAAGTGATCAAACAGTCACCTGTGGCCAGTGGCCACCAGATTGGACAGCATGAAGGTCTACAGGAGAAACAGGCAATAAGCAAGGTAAATAAATAAAATACGACAGATATTTGAAGGTGATAAGTGCCA
Source organism: Tursiops truncatus (assembly GCF_011762595.2). Lineage (NCBI taxonomy): Eukaryota > Metazoa > Chordata > Mammalia > Artiodactyla > Delphinidae > Tursiops > Tursiops truncatus. The sequence goes on from NC_047035.1 coordinate 116,833,729, forward strand.
CGGAGGACCATAAAGCAGGGAAGGGGGATAGAGAGTGCTGGTTAGGAGTGCCTTGGGCTCCTGGGCTGTTCCTAAGTCTGGGAATTTTACTCAGGCCAAGGATCTCGTAATTCCCAGGGAAGCAGTAAGTAGGGAGGCCGTCTGCAGCACTGTCGGATCTTATCAGCAGACAAGAACTAAGAGGTATCATCCTGCCCAACTCTTGCCCTCGACAGATGGCAGTCCAGCCCCTGCTCACTCACTACCCTGATGGGAAGTTCATTCTCTCCCCAAGCAGCCTGTTCCTCCCAGCTGGGGTCTCTGATTTCACTCCTCCTCCCTTCTCGACTTTGCACCCTGAGTGACATTTTTAAAAACAAAATATTTTAAATGTTAAAATTCTTCAGTGGCTCCCCATCGCTCTTAAGGTAAAGTCCAAAGTCCTTACGGTGGTCTACACTGGTATGTGCCTTCTGCTGCTAATAACAAATGTCAAGCTAGTACTGGCTTAAACCATAGAGAAATGTACTGGCTCACAAAGCATGAAGTCTAGAAGTAGGTGGGCCTCCTCTCAACTCTCATTGGCCTGAAGTGGGTCACACACCCCTCCCTGAGCCAAACACTTATGAGGAAATAGAACGACAACTCCATTCCCTTGAGCTGCGTTCAGTCCCTCAGACTGCATTGCTGGGGAAGGGGTGGGGAAGATGTAAAGCCCCACTGTCCACCACTGGCCTCACGAGATGGGTCCAGCTCAGGCCTCCAGTTTACGCCTACCATGTCCTGCCTCACACGCTTTGATCTAGCTGGCTCTGGCCCACCAAAACGCCCCTTTTGCTTCTTAGTCTTCACACATGCTGTTCCTTCTGCTTGGAACACTTTTCCCATTCTCTGCCTCCCTCCCCACCTTTGGTTGGCTACTTCTTCTTGTCCTCTAAGCCTCAGGCCAGATGCCATCTCCATAGGAAGACCATGCCTGGTTCCCAAGATCAGGCCAAGGGTCCATGAAGAAGGACAGAGACCATAGCAGACTCACTTCCCAGTGCCTAGCACAGAACCTGCATAGAGTAGGTGCTCAGTAAATACTTCTTGAATAGGACTGTCTTTGGGTACCTTTCCGTGTGGAGTTGTGGTGAGCCTGGCAGACAGAGCAGGTCTCCATGCCACCCAGGGCCTTCCAGGGAAAGACCCAGGTTCAAGCACCAGATCTGCCTCCTCTGGCCTTGGGTGTGACCTTGGACAGGACTTTTCCGGACCTGACTGGGTTTGGGGGGTGGTGGGTAGATGGGATTGCTGGGAGCTAAGGCAGGGAAGCAACCCCAGCACTGTGTAGCCGAGGCCCACCTGCTGCCCCTCTGTTCATGGCAGGGTCTTTGTTGCCCGCAGAGCTCACATAAGGCCAGGCCTCCTCCGCGGAGAGAGCTCTGAGCCTCTAAGAGAGTGGGAGACAGGAAAAAAGCAGGATTGAAGTTCCATCAGGCACTCCCTGAGCCTGGTCCCTGGAGCCCCTGTGCCTTTGTTCCCTTTAATCAATATGTAATTAAACCGAAATCCCAGCTTAAGAATTTCCAGCGGTGTTAAGACCAGGCTTTCCAAGGGGCTGGCAGAACTGAGGCTCCTGAGTCCTCCAGCTATTAGCCCCTCACCAGCCTGGCCTGCTCCCGCCCTGCCAGGCCTCAAGGTCACCTTCCCCAGCCGGTCAGACCAGAGTGGGACTCCAGTTTTCCACACATGCTTTCTGGAGGAGGTGGCGGGGCACCTGAAGGGCAAGGGGATCAGGAGGAAAGTGCGTGTTCGCTGACCTCTGTCACCAGCCTGGGTCATCAGGGTTCTGGTTACCCTCACATGACAGCAGGGAAACTGAGGAGAGGGAGGCCAATGCAGAACTGGGCTTCAAGCCTGGCTGGCCCCATCCACCCACCTCCTGTCTCCTCTCTCCTCTGAGGGACCCAGGGCTCTGACACCCCTGACTGCTGTGTGCTGAGCACTTACTATGTGCCGTATGCTATTCTGACTGCTTTACGTGTGTCAGCCCATTCAATCCTCAAAACAAACCCATGAGGGAGGTACTAATGTTAATTCCATTTTAAGATGAGGAAACTGAGGCACAGAGCACCCAGTGTCAGCAGCTAGTTGATGGCAGAGCTAGGATTTGAACCCACGGTGCTTGCTCCAGAGGCCTTAAGCGCTAAGGGCACTGGCGTTGGGACCTTGCTGCTAAGGACTGCCTTGAAGGGCGTGGACTCTGTGCAGGAGACAGCAGAGACCTCAGTGCCCTGGCTGGGTAGATCCCACACCTGCCACAGTGCTCCTCCACAAGCCCAGAGCCTGCTTTTAGGTGAGAGGCTGAAACTCCTTCCAGGGCTCACATGCTCAACACCTAGGAGTCCCCAGTCCTCCTGTACAGGCAGCTCTGTGTTTAGGGAGGTCTGGAAACCTGCCCTCAGACTAACATTGGCCGACAGACATATAACATGAGCCACAAGTGCAAGGCCACACGTGGAATTTAAAATTTCTAGTAACCACATTAAAAAGAAAAGAAAAAAAAGAAACAGGTGAGATGAATTTTAAAATATATTTAACCCAATGTGTTGAAAATATTATCATTTCAAGGTGTAATCAGTATTAAAAATTATTGAGCTATTTTACATTCTTTTATGGTTCCAAGTTTCTGAAGTCTGATATGTATTTTCCACTTACAGCACATCCCAGTTCAGACGAGCCACATCTCAAGGGCTCAGTGGCCACATATGGCTGATAGCTCCTGTGCTGGACAGTGCAGCCTTGGACAGTCACACCCTGTGTCCTGTTAAAATGCTATGAGGGGCTTCCCTGGTGGCGCAGTGGTTGAGAGTCCGCCTGCCAATGCAGGGGACACGGGTTCGTGCCCCGGTCCGGGAAGATCCCACATGCCGCGGAGCAGCTGGGCCCATGAGCCATGGCTGCTGAGCCTGCGCGTCTGGAGCCTATGCTCCGCAACGGGAGAGGCCACAGCAGTGAGAGGCCGGCGTACAGCAAAAAAAAAAAAAAAAAAAAAAAATGTTATGAGAAAGGGAAGATGGGATTCCTGCTTTGAGGGCACCGTGAGCTCACTCAAGCAAGGGGAGCTGTGGGAGAAAAACCGCAGGGAGGACTATTGGGTAACAGGTACATTTCCTCCCCGTTAGGGGTTATCTGGGGAGGGGAGAAGAGAGGAGTCACCCGTGGGAAAGTGGACCTTGGGGGGTCTAGGCAGATAAGGGAGGTGGAACCTCATCCTTTGCTCCCTCCTCTCCGCGTACCCCTAGCAGCTGCCACTCTGAGTCTGGGGGGGTCTCCTGGGGGATGGAGCTAAACCAGAGGCTGCCCTGTCTCCCTGGAGGGGTCGAGAGCCCCAGGTGAGCAGAGAGTAGGTGCTCCCCAGAGCCAAGCCCACCTCACTCCTGCCCCTTCCCCCTCGGCAGGCGGAGGGAGGCTCAACATTTTGCAAAGTGGAGCCGTTCCTCATTCCCTGGGGCGAGCAACCCACGGCCTGGCCTGGTCTTGCCCGGCTCAGCGAGGAAGGAAGGTAGCCCTGTCCCTTGAGAAAGCAGCGGCTGTATTGTCCAAACAAATCGGTGCCTGGTCTTCAGAGATGTTGGGAGATCAAAGCCGACACCATAAACATCTCTGGTAACTCCCCATCCTCTCCCTCGAGCCCAGGAGAAAGGTTCCTGGATACGTGCCAACCAGGAACAGACCCTGGGGACTCAAGAGGTGGGGGGCTCCACACCTCAGACTCTTGGAATCTGTTCTTGGAATCGTTCACTCCTTAGAGCTGTCATCATAGATTCTTCCAGTTTAGATGCTTGGAACGGAAGTCTAGAAGAACATGGGTCCCTTAGAAGTGGCTTGTTTGAAGAGCTCGTAACTGCATTGGACTGAGGTGCTGCCTGTGTCGCTCCCGCACCCCCGGCCCTTGCTGTGGCAGAACTCTGTCTGAACTGCTTTGTCCTGACCCACACCATCCCAGGACTTTCCTCTCAGATGGGCCATAGCTAGGACCGATTTCCTTCGCGTGTCCTTGACACACACTTTTGTGAATGTCTGAACCCTTGACTCTGGGGATCTGGAATGTTCTGGTAAAACTCTACTCCTGCTCATACCCCAGCTCCCAGACTTCCTTCACCTGGGCTTGTTGTGTTGTCTCCCCACCCCCATCCCACAAGCCCACTGCCTACCCTCCTGGCCTTTGGTCTTAGATCCTCGGTGCTCCGATTCCTTAGGAAGGTTCCTGGGAATTTTCTTTGCCATTCCTGTTATCCAGGCAGAGCTGCTCCAGGACACCTCAGAAACTGGACAGACTGTCTCCCAGTCTATCCCAGAAGAAGAGGCCTTAAGAGCAGTGAGGACCCTCGGTCAGTCCTCAGAAGAAACTGGCAACCCAGGTGCCCAGCTCTCCAAGAGAAAAGGGGTCACAGCTAGCAGAACAGCCTCTCTGACCCTCTGCTCCCCACCAACCCAGGCTCCTGGGTCAAGTTCTGGGTCCATGAAGGGATAGCTCCCTCCTCCCAACTATCTGACAAAACCTGGATAAGAAGCCCTTCAGGGGGCCATCTGGGACCTCAATAACCAGCTGAGATAGCCCCAGCCCCTGAGTAACAGGTGAGGCATCAGGGGAGGATTTGGAGAGGCTGGGGCCACTAAAGTCGGAGGAGAGTCTAGACGAAGGAATAAGGTGGGCAAGGCCAGGCCAACCCTGGGGTTTCTGAGCTGGCAAGTCTGTCCAGGGCCTATCTCCACTCCCCAGAACCCCAATTAATGTAGTAAGTCAATGACAGAGCCAGGGCTGGAATGGGTCCTGGCTGGAGGGAAAGGTGTCGGGGGAGCTCACACAGCTGGAGAAAAGCCAAAGGGAATGGGCCCCGGGCAGGTGACTGGGAGGCCTACATGCCAAGTAAAGACGGATGGACAGGATGGATGTGTCCTTCTGGTCCTTCTTGGATGTGAACATCCCAGGTGGGCTCGGTCAGGGGGTCCAGGACCAGAGCCTGAACACACCGGAGCTTTGCCCATGAGGGCGGCTGGGGGCTGCGTCCAGGAACAGCAGCTGGGACAGTAAGGGTAGGCGGGCAGCAGAGGTCTGGCCAGGCCACATTGATCTTCTCTAGCCAAAACCCCAGGGAGATGCCAGAACAGCCTTGGAATCCTAGAAGAGTCTTTCTTCCTTTTTTTTTTAACTTTTTGTTTTATATTGGAGTATAGTTGATTAACAATGTTGTGATAGTTTCAGGTGTACAGCAAAGTGATTCAGGTATACATGTATCTATTCTTTTTCAAATTCTTTTCCAATTTTGGTTGTTACATAATACTGAGCAGAGTTCCCTGTGCTATACAGTAGGTCCTTGTTGGTTATGCATTTTAAACATAGCAGTGTGTACATGTCAATCCCAAACTCCCTAACTATCCCTTCCTCCGGCCCTTCCCCCGCTGTAGAAGAGTCTTTCGAAAATGGCGTTATCTGTGGAAGCACCCAGAATCCTGCTCAGAGCATAGGAGGTGCTCAGTGTGCTCATTCTGAAGTCAAATCTTCAAGCAGAACGGGAGCCCAGCGAGTACTGTGTGCAGAGTGCATGAGAGGGGCGCTGGGGTCAGAAGCTGTGACGATGGCCCCGCTCGAAATGACCAGCCCCAGGCTAAGCTGGCCTCACGTGGACCGTACATTTTCTGGGCAGGGTGAGTGGGATCCAGCCAGCCCCAGGGCTGGGTGGGCGGCGGTGCAGACCCATCCTTCTTCATTGGAGCCACAAGACTGCTGCGCTGGGGCCAAAATAAACTTCCATCCTGGGGATGTCCCCACAGGCTGCTGCCCTCCTTCCTCCCTTCCTTCCAGTTCGCACCAACCTTTAAGGATGATCTATAGGCCGCATGTGGAGAAAGGGCAAGTTGAGATTGAAGAGAAGGCTAAGAAAATGTGACGATGGTTCACCTCCCCGGGAACAGGCAAGAGCTGGCGGCTGGCCTGGGGGCATGACAGGCATGGTGATTAAAGTCCTCTCCAGCCCTGCCCCCCCAGGTCCAGTGAGCCTCAAACCGAAGCCTTCCCTTCACGCTCTCAGGACCCTCCCTTGGAGGGGGCTGTAAGGGGGCCATTGCAGGGAGGATTCAGTCCCTGTTTCCTGACCCCAGCTCTGCCCCGCGTGGCACCCTGTCTCCCAGCTCTTAACCCATGGCGTCGGCCCACCTTCCCTTACCAGAGCAGGATGGGAGGAGGGTTGGGAGAGCAGGGCTCGTCAGTGGAGGCACTGTTGGGATTCGGGGGCCAGCAGAGGTCTGCGAGACACCTGGATGTACAAAGCACTGCCCAGAGCCCCAGTGCCTTAGCACACCAGCACACAGCTGAAAACCAGCTCTCTACCTTAGATCTGAGATTCCCCGGCTGCAGCCATTCAGGCTCACCCCACAACTTCTGCTCAACTTTTATACTACCTGTACTGTTGTCCTAAAATCCTTTAAGCCAACTTACATTTTGCTTATTTTTAAAATTATTATTATTATTTTTGATCGTGCTGCGTGGCTTACAGGATCCTAGTTCCCCGACCAGGGATCGAACCCACGCCCCCTGCAGTGGAAGTGTGGAGTCATAACCACTGGGCCTCCAGGGAATCCCCAACTTACATTTTACTTAGATAAATTTATTTTAAAAGAAGCTTTTCTATTAGTAACTTAAGAGAAAATCAGTCTCAATTTTCATAAATAGAAGGTAAGTGTGAAACCACATGCCATGAAAATGATAAAAATGACCCCATTCGGAAAGATTAACTAGACATAAAAGCCAGGAGTCCTTGAGTCTGAGGCCTGTCATTTGGGGTTTAAGGGGAGGAGATTCCTAAGAGTGAGGTGTGCTGAAGGCATACCAGCATCGCCTGGAGACTTTCTCAATGTTTCCAGAAGACTTTTGAAACTAACTGAAAATAGAATAACCTTCTTATCCAGTGACAATTTGATGACATGACGACACGTCCTTCTGTGACATAAAATCATCTCCCTACCACCAGTCATCACAAGGTCTGAACCTCTGACCAAGACTATTTCAACAGCCTCCTAATGGGATTCCTGCTTCTACCCCTGCCTCCTTTCCCCTCAGCAGCCAGGGGGCTCCCCCCATGACAACGTGATTTGTTCAAACGTTCGTGCAGGTCCTGTCACTCCTCTCCCCAGCGGCTTCCACCTCACTCAGAGCAAAAGCCGAAGTCCCTATCATGACGATGTGATGCCGCATTACTCCTCCAACCCCTGCCCTTAACGTCTCCCAGCTCCCTCCACCCCAGCCTCCTGCTTCCTAGGCTGCGTGACTCACCCGAGGGCCTGGGTACTTGCTGTTTCCTATGCCTGACTTGCTTTTCCCAGGGCCTACCTGACTTCCTCCATCACCTCCTTCAGATCTTGCTCCAGTGTCAGGTTTTCAGCGCGGCCCTCCCTGGCCGCCCGAAAATTGCAGGCCCGCCATCCCCATCGCCACTGACACTTTCTCTTCTCCTTTCCTGATTTATTTTTCTCCTTGGCATTTATCGGTATCTAACAGACTATCTATTTCACTTATTTACCTGGTTTATTGACTGTGTTCCCCCTAGAGCACAAACTTCATGAAGGAAGGGATTTTTCTTTTTTTTCTTTCTGGCCACGCTGTGCAGCATGTGGGAACTTAGTTCCCCGACCAGGGACCGAACCTGTGCCCACTGCAGTGGAAGCGCAGAACCTTGACCACTGGACCTCCAGGGAAATCCCAAGGCAGGGATTTTTGTCTGTTTTGTTCACTGTTGTGTCCTCAGTTCCTAGAAAGGGCTCAGTAAATTTTTGTCGAATGAAACAAGGAATCTTATCCCCTCAACAGCGGCAGAAAGCAGATGACGCTTTCACTATCCCGGTTTTACGGATGAAAAAACTAAGGCCAGGGTCACAAGCCAGCAAGTGGCAGAGGCAGGATTTGAAGCCACACTGCTCCTTGCAAAATGGCATTTTATTCAGGCCTCTCATATTATACTTAGAGTGACAAAGACCCCCTGCCCGGAGTCACACCAGACTTAATGATAGGACAGGCCTGGCGGGAGGACGTGCATCTCCAGTTCTACACCTGAAGAAAATCACAGACTCAATGTGGAGCCTGTATGGTGACAGCCCTCGTGTCTCTTCGCTCCCTGGCCTCTTCCTGCTCTCCCTGATCACTTAGCAGCTCCTTCAGGCAGGCCCTGCTTTCCCTCTCAGCCTGCTCGTCACATCCTACACACCTGGATCCACTTCCCCAAGGCTCCCGCCACTTGGAGGGGGACGGCGTGGCAGACCCCAAGACCATCTTGTTGAAGAACTAGGAAGCTTCCTTCTGGCAGAAAGTCCTCTTCTCTCAAATTGTAAAGGACAGTGGCATGAATGCTCCAATAATCACAGTAAGCAAGAAATCATTGTTTCCATGATTCACATCTTCCCATCACAGCCTTTAGCAAGCAGCCTCCTTGGACTGGTAGTGGGGAAGGCGTTTCCCCCCATCCTAGCCAAATCCTCCGGGAAGTGACTAAGCCCTTGTCCTGAGCTCCCAGAGCACAGTCAGCATCCTCATTCGCTCAAGAGCTAGCCCTGAGCATCTTCTATGAGCCACACTGGAGCCAGGTCCCAGTCCCTGCCCTCCCGGGACTCATAGCCTAGCGGGTGAGAGGGGAGGGAACGGGTAGCCTGGAGAGTGAGCTGATGTAAGCTAGGAGGACATGGGAGCCAGAGGAGCCCCCGCTCAGGAACGCAGACTGTGTTCCAAGGGACATGGGGAGCCCTGCAAGAAGGAGTGAGATCAGAACACAAGCTTTGCTTTTGTGGGATTGAAAACGTCCTCTCTCCCCTGGGGATCCAGTCCCAGCTGGCACTCGCTGCATGCATAGCTGTCGTAGGCTAGGTTCCCCAGAAGCAGACACTGAGACATTTGAGTGCAAAGTGATCCCAGGAAGGGAGGAGAGAAGGGAAGCGGGATGGAGCAGAGAAGGAAACCAGTACGGGGGACTGATGTGGGCAGCGGGGAGCCTAGTCTGCCTGGGGACCCGGGGACTTCGGAGGGACTGCGTGAAGCACACCGCAGAGATGTCCTGTCATGGGGTGAGGAGCTGGAATATTTATCCACCTCTCACCTCCCACAGAGCCAAGCCTGGGAAGACCAAGGTAGAGGGGAGGTGGGCTGTGCAGGATATTGACCAATCCTAGGCCTCTGATTACAGAGTAAACATCGGCAAGAATCGAAGGGGATTATGGTGGGTCTGCATGGGGTCGGTGTTTCCTCACCCTGGGATGCTGGGGAGGAGTTCCGGGAGAAGGAAGGCCTCTGGTGAGAGGACAGACTCCTTGGCGTGGGAGCCTCCCCCTAGTCCTTCTGGCTCTCTTTTACCTCCCCTCCCTTCCCTCCCCCTCCACATCAGCCTGGGGGAGGGCTGGGGCTCTAAACTCCTGCCCCTGGGGACCCCTGAGGAGAGGGTCAGGCTAAGCAGCCTCCCAGCCCTGCCCTCAAGACAGCCCTGCTGGCCCAGGTGGAGGCTCAGGTGTCATCAGGAAGGAGAGGAGGGACAGGCTTCTGTAAATGTTAGAAGGATAAAGCAGCTTCCTGGATTCCGGTGGGGGCAGGGCTGGAGAAGAGAGGGAATGGTGGAGGGGGCGGGTCTCTCCTGTTCCCCACTATTCACTTCAGAGACGCAGCCCCCTGTAATTGTCCCAGGAACCCCAGAGTGGCCAGTGTCACTGCCCTGCTTTATGGGTGGGGGACATGAAGGTGAGGCTGGGTCTTCCATCTGTCTTCTGGACTCCCGTCCTTGCAGTGGGGCCGTGGGCACCAATGGGTTAATTGATTTGTCATCCAGAATCATAGATACTGAGAGTTTCCGATGGCTTGGGGCATCCTTGGAGCAGCGCTCTGAAAGTACCCACAAAATTCCCACCAGGGTTATGGCTTCCCCCACGTGCGCATCTGCCCTGACCCTCCCGGGCAGAAAGCCTGACGTCTCCCCAGGGTGAGTGTCCTGGTGTCCCTCTCTATTCGTGTCCCCGTGGCCAGGTCCCACCCACATCCTTGAGCGAGGAAGCTCACCACACACATGGGGCAGGTGCAGAGCACTTTCTTACCCACTTTGGGGCATGTCTGTGCCTGGGGCCTCCCTGACACGCACCCCTTAAATGCTGTAGAACAGTCACGGAGGGAGCCTCTGGAGGGAAGTGTGGGGGAAGAGGGGCCGGGCTAAAGCCTTGTCATAGGCCTTGTCAGGACCCAAGGAGTGGCTCTTGCTTCTTTGTCCATTCTTCCCCATGGTGGGGAGAGAGGACAGCATCACCCTAAACCCAGGTAAGAGGGGTTCCTGCCCTGAGCCCTGCATTTTAGAAGCCCTGCTCTGGCCTGGAACTTTCTTCCGTGAGAGGCTTCTTCCTTGGACCCCCCCCCCCCTCCTAATAAGAGGGCACCATGCCACTGATGTCCATGCTTCAGGCCTGAAGAAAGTCCAAGGGGCTGTGCGCAGGGGCAGGGGTGCAGACAGAGCTTGGCCTTGCAAACTGGGTTGTCTGTCCCCACGCATGTGAGCAAGGCCCTTCTCAGGGTTGGGACAGAGCCAGGGGTAGAGGGAAAGGTGAGGGGCAGGCCAGGGCCTGGGGCTGGAATCTGGGGGCCAGCTCCTCCCAAGAATTCCGTATTTGAACCTGGCCTTTCAGGTTGCTCTGAAGGTATATTTGTCAAGGGAGGAAACTAGAGCATGTTTTATTTAACAGTTAGCTTGATTTATCATTTAAATATCTAGACACATGGTATATGGGCTTCCATTTGTACCATTGCCCCAGACCCCACAAATGTTAGGAGTGGGCCTGGAGCTGGACTCAAATCTCTGTGCTCTGAGATGGCATCTGTCAGACGTGTGGGGCAAGGCTGCCACCTCCACCAGGTGATGTGACCATGGGCACAGCTGTGAGCAGGCACCAGATTACAGAGTTTCCCAGCTGATAGGGATCTGAGTCCAGTAATCAAGGCTCCATTGTACAGATGGTAAAACTGAGGCCTAGAGGGCGCCAGGGACTTGCCAACGATGTACACAAACCTCGTGTAAACGCACACATGTGTGCAAGTGCAGGGCACCATGTACATCAGTGGGGGTGCACACACATGGGAGTGAGTGCACACAAGGGCACGCACTGGTGCATGGGTGGGTTGGAGGACTTTTCTCTTCCCCTCCTTTTTTCTGTGCCAGAGAAGATCCATCATTTCCTTTTGCTGTAATGATGTTGACCTGATTAAAATTTTTATTGGATTTCACAAAATAATTTCATATACAACATTCCCTGAGGGCTCTGCTGGAGGGGGCAATGGCAGAGGATAGCGGGGAATGAGGGGCTGGGGAGGGTGCTAAGATGAGAAGAGAGAGCGACACGTAGATTTATAAAGAGGTTGAGTCAGAATATATTTCCTGCGCCACTGAAATGACCGTCGGTGGGCGGGCTGGGCAGAAGGGAGGTTAAAACTGTGCCTTTTCAGTCGTGCCCTTGAGAAGCTGCAAGTAGGAACATCGATGTGGGCCAGCCATGGGACAAGGTCAGATGGCCTGGGACCATGAAGGGACCTTGCAGGAGGCAGAGAGGAGGGGTCCACAGCCTGCAGGAACAGAGGATGGATGCTCCCACACACCCTCTTCCCTCCCTCCCCAGCCCAAGGCTCTGGCCTTGGGAATGTTGGGAATGTCAGAGTCTGCAGGTACATTGGGATCCCAAGGCCAAAGTCAAGTGAGCCTCCAGAGGGCAGGCGTTGGACCGCCCCCTACCTGCTGTAGTGGCTACACTGTGGGTGCATGCTGGCCTGCAGGGTCCAACTAGCCTGGCCTGGCCACCCACAGTCCGAGTGACCTTGGGGAAGTCTTAACCTCCTGAGCCTCAGTCTTCTCACCATATGAGGTGGAGGGGTGCTGGGAGGATTCAAGGAGACAGTGGATGCACAGGGCTGGCACAAGGGGTTGCCCACACAAGGCAGCTGCTCTACCTTATCACTGTGGTAATTTATTCACCCTTTTGTTCATTCTGCAAACTCTCATTCATTCTAACTACTCTCTGACAGGCACTGGGACTAGAGCAGTGAAAAGTGACTGACCTCATGGGGCTTACATTCTAGAGGGGAGACCATCACCAGACAAAATCAGAAAGGAAAATAAATTGTATTGTAGATGATGATAGGTGCTGTGGACAAAAATAAGCAGGAACTTGGGGGCTCTGGGGAGGGGTTGCGGTTTAAACAAGTGGTCAGCGAAGCCCTCGCTGAGAAGGTGGCCCTTGAGTACAGATGGAAAGGAGGTGAGGGAGTGAGTCCTGTGGGGCCTGAGCTAAGAGAATAGGAGATCACGGGAACAGCAAGTGCAAAGGCCCTGAGGTGGGAGCGTGTCTGGCGTGTAGGAGGAACATCAAAAGGGCCAGCAGTGTGGAGGCAGAGTGAGTTGAGGAGGGGGAGTTGAGGGGGAGAGTGGAAAACATGAGGTCAGAGAGGGGATGGGGCCAAATCAATAAGACCATGTAGGCCACTGTGGAGACTTGGGCTTTTTCTCTGAGTGTGACGGGAGCCACTGCAGGGTTATCCTACTCCCGTCAGATGCTCAAGGAGTGAGTGGGAGGCTTGTTGTCTCTCTTCCTGACCCAGTGATCGAGGTACCTGCTCCTCACACAGCAGAGGATAGATAAGCCAGAGTCACGGACCCTGCTCCGAAAATGCCCCTGAAGGAGCTGCAGCCTGTGACAGGGAAAGATGGGGGTGGCTGAGGGACCTCCAGGCCCCAGCCCCTCTGCAGGCCCCAGCCCCTCTGCAGGCCCCTCTGCCTCAGGGCAGCAACTGGGGCCACAGTGACTGGTCCCCAGGGTCTGCCTCTCCCTGCCCCGGGTTCTAGCCTCACAGTTCCCAGTGCCCTTCGTATCCTGGACACCCAACCTGCCAGTTACAACCGTGGCTTTTGTTTGTACAGTCTCAACAAGAAGAGGAATGAAATCGATTCAGTCCATGAGAATAAGCATCTACAAAAATGGACAGAGTGCCAGGCAGACCCTGGCCAGATGCCGGGTTGGAAACCCCACCCAGGGGACAGCTTCGCTGCAGCAGACACACTAGAAAGTGCCCATGACCAAGAAGAAAACATAACCCCCCTGTGGGAGCCATGACCAGCCCAGGGCAGAAGGCGGGAGACACGGGGCCCCCTGGGAGGGACATGGCCCAGTCCAGCTTAACTCACCCCGTTTCCTCTGAGTACCCGTGCTGTGCTGGGTGCACTGCCAGCCCTGGGGGACTCAGCCAGGACAAGCCAAGTCCAGGGTCACAGTGCCTGGCTGGGGAGGAAGAGGGACTGAAGTCTAGCCCATGTTCCACTTGTCAAGCCCGGCAGCCCAGCATGGGGCTGTGTCTACCTGCGGAAGGACGTCTCTTTCTAATTCACACAAAGGCACCTTATGGGCCAGCAGTGGCCCTATCCGAGGTCCCTGCCTTGGTCCTACCAAGTCCCTGCCCCAAGGTGCTCCCCATTCAGTGTGGACCAGACCAGGGCAGGGTGACAGGGGCACAGGGATGGTGTGGGACAGGTCAGTAAAGAGAAAAACCACTGCTCAGAGTGTACTGACAGGCATCAGACCGGGAATGCCAGAGGAACTAGCCCAGTCTGTACATCCTCAAGAAGGCCCTGGAGCAGCCAGGTGGACACTGGGAAGGTGGGGAGTAGTGGGTGGGGTGGTACCCAGGGACCAGCCCCAACCGGGGCCTGGAGGCCTGAGGAAGCATGGTTTAAACAGTGGCAGATGGCCAGAGCAGAGGGTTTGCAGGGGAGGGGAGAGGAGGCAGGGGAGCTGGGCTGGGCATGGGTGCCGGCTAAGGGGCTTGCAGGAGATGTTTCTAAGCAAGACCTCATGAGGTAATCAGATTATCATTTTAGTGCAAATCTCTGGCTCCTGGATGGAAGTTGAATTGGAGGGGCCAAGAGGACCAATGAGGCATCCAGGAGACAGATGGGGTGCCTGAAGGGGGAACGGTGTGAGACCCACTGCGGGGAGCCAGTTGTAGCTGGGGCAGATAGGTGGGGATGCTGCAGGCCAGGGACTGAGATGGGGAACTCTCCGGGGCAGAGTAGATCTGAGAGGGAGGGGTCCACTCTCTCCTACCCGCCAAAGTTCCTGGAGCCAGTTTTAAACCTGGGCCTTCTCACCCCCAAAGCCCTTGCTTCCTCTCTCCACTGCTGTATGCTGCTTTCTCACCCATCCCTTCCTCCCAGGTCCCCAAATGGAAAGCCCCGGAGAAGGGGTCAGCAAAAGGGTTTTTGCCAAGTGGAGTTATTTTTACTTAGTGCCCAGATATTTTAAAAAATAGGCAAAGCCCTTGGGGTTGCCTGCCTCCTAAGGTCTCACTAAACCCAGGATGAGGGGCACAGACCAGCCTGGCTGGCTCAAATATTTGCCACGTTGCTGGGTAACCACCAGTTGGCCCTGCAAGCTGGCATCTGTGGAACCGGGGACTTGGAAGGAAAGTCACACAGCCGCTCAGGGCCTGGAATCAGAAACCGTCAGTGAAGTCAGGAAGCACCCCAAATGTCTCCTGTGTGGGGCGAGCTGATCCTCCGGAAGCTGTCCCCCAGGAGACAGGAGGCGTGAGATGGGATTAGTGGCTTCCCAGGGAGACCCACTCGGCATGAGGCAGCTCACAAATGAGCTCACGTGGCTCTGGCCGCGTGGCACAGCGGGGCAGGGGGCTCACTGCTCCAGCTCCCAGGCCCTGGCTTCTCCCTCTCTTGCTCTGGGCAGCTGCCATGGGTACCCACAGGTGTATTGGTTGTTTCTGTGGGGATCTGCCCACCCTGTGTTCAGGGAAACTTGAGCCAGGGGCAAGCATACACAGAAACAGAGGAGGCAACCCCCTACACAGTGAAATTGGAGGGGCTCTGGAGGGCACCCACCACACACACACACACACACACACACACACACACACACACACACTTCTGTTGTCTGGCCTGCCAGAAACTCCACCATCAGGTATGGGACTTCCCTAAGAGTCGGAAAGGACGTTGGAGGTGGGCCAGGATACCTTCCATGCAGGGCAGCAATCTCAAACACAGTAGCCTAGGCCCAGACAGCAACCAGCCCCTGCTTGCACACCCCGAGGAATGGGGAACTCACCATCTCAAGAAACAGTTGCTCATGTTGGAGACAGCAGTGACTGGTAGAAAGTTCCTGAACCCGAGCCTGGCTTTTCCTCTAGGGGAAGGCAGGGGCTATGGGAGAGAATGCTGTTCATGTGTGAGGCTGTGATGATCCCAGGTGGGTTACCCTCCTGCCCTGGGAGCCCCTGAGATTTCCAAAGGAGGGCTTGCAATGCCCAAGCTCTGGAAAACAGTATGACAATGTACAAAAACGAGGCATCCATCTATGCCTCCCAAACCACAGAGAGCATGTGCAGGCAGAGAGTAGCATCCAGCTCGGCCCTTTGTGAACTCCAGCCCCAGCACCCCAGCTGGGAGACCCATCGGTGGCTTTGCTTTTCTGAGCTTCTATTTCCTCCTCTGTAAAATGGGCATGACACCAGTACTACAGGGGACTCTGGAACTGGGAGATGAGGTGGTTGTCCCCTTTTCCCCTCCTGATGTCCCTGCCCTGACCCAAGCGTGCCCTGTTTCCTCTTCATCAAAAGCCTTCTTCTGGGCTTCCCTGGTGGCGCTGTGGTTAAGAATCTGCCTGCCAGTGCAGGGGACACAGGTTCGAGCCCTGGTCCGGGAAGATCCCACATGCCGCGGAGCAACTAAGCCCGTGTGCCACAACTACTGAGCCCGCATGCCACAACTACTGAAGCCCGCATGCCTAGAGCCCGTGCTCCACTACAAAAGAAGCCACCGCAATGAGAAGCCTGCGCACCACAACGAAGAGTAGCCCCTGCTCGCTGCAACTACAGAAAGTCCCCCACACGCAGCAACAAAGACCCAATGCAGCCAAAAATAAATAAATTAAAAAAAAAAAAAAAAAAGCCCTCTCCTACTTCTGTTCCTATCCTCCCTTCTTCCTTTCTCTACTTCCAGCTAAAATTCTCCACAAGTTGTTGGTGTGAGCCAGCTCCCTCAGGCATGGGCACCTGCCTGCCACCCACCTTCACTGCTCAGCTAAGGCGCCAATCTCCACCCCTAAAGGCTCACGCTTATTCCCCTCGTCCTCCTCCTCTTCCTCTGCAGTGGGCGACACAGCTGACCGTCTTCCTTTGCACATTCCATCCACGCAGGTCTTCTGGGCCTGCAGCCTCCCAGCTCCCTGGGAGTGGGCACGGGCTCTGTCTTAGAAGACACTTTCTCAAGCCCTGTCTTCTAAAATCTTACTCAGTCCTCCCTATACCTCTGGCAGCATGGGACACAGGTGATTTTCTGCGCACTGTGCAGATGGTACAAAAAGAGGAGGGACACAGGACAACATAAAGAACCCAGATCTTTGAGGTTCAGATCCCACTGCTGTTTGCTGGATGTACCACCTTGAGCAAGTTGCTTAACCTCTCTGGGTCTCAGACACCTCAGTCCTAAAACAAGGAGGAAGCTTATGGTGATAACCCTACCCTTCTCATAGGCTGTTGAGGATTAAATGAGTAAAAGCACTTAGCCCAGTGTCTGGCTCATCTTGAGTGCTTGGAGACTGTTGGCCCTTCCCTGGGGCAGGGTCCCCACCAGAAGGAGCCTGAGCTCTACCAGATCCCAGGCAAAGCTGGCAGCATCTGCTCCACTGCAATGGCCCACGTGGCACAACCTGTAGGCAGAGCTGGGAGATCCAGGCCTGAGCTACAGCCTCCACGCTGGACTGGGCAGCACAGGGACCCCAGTGAACAGGGAAAGTGCTGAGCTTGTCTGACATGGAGGGCAGACTCAGCAGTTCTGGCCTCAGGATGGGATGGAGGGCCTGCAGTTGATGAGAGATTGCGTTAAAATGGAGGTTTCTTGTGTCCATAATTACTCCCTTCCTCTCAGCCTCCCTAGCTTTAAAGGGCCAGGGCTCCATCAGCATTTGTGGGAAGGAAACCCAGGGTCTTCCTGCCCACTTTCCATCAGAGCTAAATGACAGTATCTCCCGTTTCTTATCCAGATGGCCGCTGCAGTCCCTTTTGCTCTACAAAGCTCATTGTCTTTGTTTTTCAGTGGCCAGGTGGCTCAGGGCTCTGCAGTCACTGGGTGACTTCATGGCTTCCCCACCAAGTGCCCAGATACCAGTGGGGCTGGGTTCAAATCCTGCCCAAGTTTTTCCTCAGCTCATAAAGATGAGAAATTTACATCCCCAGGCACCCGCTATGTGCTCTCCTTGCATAGTCTCAGTGAGTCCTCACAGACTTCCCTCTTCCCAATTTCCCTGTACTTCAGGTTGGCAAAAACATATTTATACACAGAAAGCGCTATGTGTCCAGTTGGAGTCAGCCCACCAAGTACCCCCACCTGTCTTCTGGAAAGGGTCCCTGATTTTGCCCAGAGGAACCTCCCCCTTCCCACTCTCAATCCTTATAGTAGGGCTGACCCTTCCCCAGCCCCAGATGCCCATGTGACCTTTGCCTGGCCAGTGAGAGGGCCACATGCTTCTGATCACTGTGATTGGTTCAGCCTTGGACACATGACTCAAGATAAACCACTAAGACTGCACTCTAGACTTTAATTGGAAGTGACGGAAAGAAGCTCTGATTCTCCTGGACTTGGAGCTGGCAGGATATCACACTGGAGCTTCCAGGGGCCCTAAAAGCAAGGGGGCCAGTTTAATCCAACACCAAGGAAAGAGACAATTTTCTTATGACAGTATTTGAGCTTCAAGATCCAGCCGTGCCTGAAGTCCATACCCTTGGATTTCTCAGTTACATTAGCCAATAAGTTCCTTTTCTCTCTTTTTTTCTTTTGCTTAAGCCAGTTGGAGTTGAGTTAATGTTACTTGTACCCAAAAGATTATTGACTAATTCAAGAATAAAAATGTTGAAAGGGCAGGAACAGAGTCCTGTGGCACAGCTGTAGGGACATCCATCTGGGCCGACAGGGATCCATGAGTCAGTTCCCGTGAGTCAGTAATCTAGGAGCTGTCAGGGACAGTTGTTTGATCAGTCAGTTGAAGTCCATGCTCTGTATTCCAGCCTCAGGGTACCATCTTGGCCTTACCAACAACAGGTGCAAAGCTTTGCAGGCACCTAGACACACCCTGTGCCCTAGTGCCCTGTCAGGAAAAAGGATTTTGTCCTTTGGCCTGACTTATTCTTTTTTTTTTTTTTTTTTTTTTTGCGGTACGCATTCCTGTCACTGTTGTGGCCTCTCCCATTGCGGAGCACAGGCTCCGGACGCGCAGGCTCAGCGGCCATGGCTCACGGGCCCAGCCGCTCCGCAGCATGTGGGATCTTCCTGGACTGGGGCACGAACCCGTGTCCCCTGCATTGGCAGGCGGACTCTCAACCACTGCGCCGCCAGGGGAGTCCCTTACTTATTCTTGATGAATCACCTAGAGTTTTTTTGTGAAGGCCTCTTGGAGGGTTGGGCTGGAACCAATGTCAAGCTTACAGGCAACTACACCCAGCAGCTGCAGAGGGGCTCTCTCTGGAGACACAAGCAAGCCTGGGAGGCCCATCCTCCAGCCCTGGAAAGGTGGGCAGAGGCAACAGGATCTGACAGGCCAGACTCAGAGAAAAGGGAAGCAGGAGGGAGAGTGAGCAGGAGAAAAAAGGGCTACTTCAAAGCTCATAAAATCACAGTGAATTGGACTGCCCAAGATGAGCACTGGCTGCTTCCTAAATTATGCAGATTTGTGTAAATTTTATGCAAATTAACCACACAAAGGTGGCAGGGAGCACTTGCTGACAGCCTGGCTCTGGAGCCTTCTCAGTCAGTCAGCCTCAGTCTCGTTCAGGGAGTGGAGGAGCTGTCACCCACCAGGCAGTAAGAAGGGGGGACAGGATCTGCCCTATCCCAGTTTCCTGCCAACTTTCCCTCTGGGGGAGCCTCCCCAAGGTCAGACCTTCTACCCTACCCTCCACATCTGGCTTCTTCCCTAGACGGCTAGCTCAGAGATAATCACTGATGTCTGGGCCTTTCTGGTCCCCTGGTCCAGCCGCTCCCTTCCCTTGTACAGATGCTCCCTTGTACAGATGAGGAAATAGAGGCCCAGACTAGGAAAGGAACTTGCCCTGTCCCTTGAGAAGCTGTTAAGTGACTCAGTCTGGTCCACCCACCCATCACCTCCCAGAAGAGTTGGACTTGTACACGGCACTAGATGATCCAGTTGCTTATAAATTTGTGCTGGGCCTCCTTGTTCCCAGAGAGGTGGAAACTCCTTGGAGATTATTCCAGACTTGGGTTTCTTAGCCCCACCCTGGCAGCCACCTGGACTACCTGCTCCTTCATCTTTTCATATTCTTCCCATCCTCTAATCACATTGATGAAAATAATCACAAAAATGGCTCATCTTAGTTGAGCAGTTGCTTTGTGCCAGACACCATTATGAAAAATTGGGATTCTAGCCCTCTGGGTTAGAATCTATCATTATTCCTGTTTCAGAGACAAGGGGACTGTGGCCCGGGGAGGGAAAGTCAGTTGTTCATAGTTGTACATCCAGTAAGTGATGAGGTGGGAGGGTTACCCAGGTGTGTCTGGCTCCAGGGCACACACTTAGGAGACCTGCTCAGTGCAGTCTCCCTCCTCCTCCTCCAGGAAGCCTGCCCTGCTTGTGTGATGCTAAAGCCATCTGCCAATGTCAGGGTCTCATTAACTGATGGATCCAGGACTTGGGCTGCTTCCTTCCCTTAACCTCTGCAGCCCCAGAGTCCAAACTCTGTGGCTCTGCCTGGAATTTGTCTACCAGTCCTGGTAAGAGCTCTCTAATGGGAGGGCAGTACTCCCCTCTTCTGTTCCTGCCAGAACACTTCCTGCTATAGACCAGCACAGAGCTGGGCACCCCTGCCACCTGGGCAGCAGAGGAGTCTGGGCCCCCCAGCCTGGAGAGCTCTTCCAGCACCCAATACACAGATTCCCAATTCTTCATGTTGGACCCTCCCTCCCTGCCGAGTTCCATTGGAGGAAAAAAAAGAGAGAAACTTATTCTTGTACCACCTTCTACTTCTCTCGGTACCTCCTGCTCCCCAAGTCAGGAGCCAGCTCTCCTGTTCTTTGTCCCCTGGAGCCCAGGGACCCTCAAAGAGCACCCTTACTTGGGCCTCCCGGAATGGTTTGCTCTCCCCTGGGACGGGAAGGGGTGTCCAGTTGGAGGTGCCAGGAAGGCCCTTAGGGATGCTCATGTCCAGGCCGGGGTAGTGCAGATGGGGACGCTGAGTCAGGATAGAGGTGGGGTCCTAACTAGGGTTCCCACCTTGCTTGCTCTGCACCAGGTGCCCTCTGGAGACTGCGCTTTTGTCCGCAGAGTTGGAACCTCTTTGGGAACCACAGATGCTTTTGAGACTCTGAAGAAAACCCTAAATCCTGCCCTAACACAGAGATATGAAGGGATAAGTAAGAAAGGCCTTGGCTTTGCACACCCAGCCAACAAATCCCTGGCCATCCTGCTTGCGCTTTGACCCCAAACCTAGCCTTGGACCCACAGCCTGAGCAAACCTGATCTCTGCCTGACTCTCCCAAGGCCCATCCAGATTCTAGGGCCTGCTTCTGAGCCAAGTGACACCACGATGGGCTGAGCTCAGGCATCCTATGCCAGCCCTGTGGTGGCCCTGCTCCTCTCAGGAGAGGCCCCTAGTCCATCTGTCACTACTGACCACTTACCTGTAAGCCCCAGGGTGGCGGGAGGCCTGTGGGGCTCCCGACCTGGCATCACCCAGCAGGGGGTCAAAAGGCCAAAGGGAGGCAGCCAGGGAAGATGGATGGACTTGGGCTGTGCAGTCAGGTAAAGTGGCTGTGTGGCCTGGGGCAAGCTACCTCACCTGAGCTGCAGCATCAGCGTCTATAAATGGAATCACCGCTACCACATAGGATCGAAGTAAAATCGTGTACAAATCCCCTAGCACAGTGCCTGGCATACAGTAAACACTCAGAGAAAGCAAGCTCCCAGCTCCATACCCTGCCTTGTGAGCTTGAATGGTGTTCTCATCAAGGCCCAGTCAAGCCCAAGCTCCCTTCTGACCATTTTGGTTTGCAGCCCCCAGTGACCTCTCCACTGCCAGCCTCCTCCTTCAGCGTCTTCATGTTTCCCCCTCTGGGGCTGTCTTGGGCAAGAACCAGAGAGAGTGGGTAGTAAGAGACATGGCATAATGTAATGGGCACCGCATTAACCCCACCACTGCCATCTCACTGCCTGAACTGTCACCCTGGGTGTATCTACCCTTGGGCTCAGCATTCGGCTTCTCCCACCAGAGGCAGAGCATGCCTTCAGCTCTTCCTACTCAGGGCACCACGGTGGATCAGATACTTTCCTTTGGCCCAGTGGTCCCCATGCACCTGGGAACCGACAAGAGGTCTGAGCTAGGCCAAGAGAGCAGGATCATCTAGGATATTCCCAGCATCCCTGTTTGTAATAGCAAAAAAAACGGAAACAACCTGAATGCCCATCGATAGGGGAACTGTTATAGAACTAAGGCCCATCCCTTGTAAGAAATACCTGGAAGCAGTTGAGATCCCCCAAGCTTACGGGGGAAAAAAGTAAATTCCAGGACAAGATATATCAGTAGCATCCTCTTTATGTTGTTAAACAACATCTTATCTGTGCACATGTAGATATTTTGTGTATAAATATATGTAGGAGAAAGTCTGCAAGCTACATATCAAAGAGTTAACGATAGTAAACAGTGGAGGTTGCTCTGTAGGGAAAGGAAACCTCCTGTGTTATATGCTTGTATATTGTTTGAGTTTTTGTGGTAAAAATGTATTCATGTATTCATACTACTTGAATATATGTTTAAATATTTTTAAGGTCATAAGACCATAAAATTAAATACACACATGTATTTCAAAAGGCTGGACAGGGTGAGGGCGCCCTGCCTCAGCTTCCCTGACACCAGGTGGACCCTTGCCTGGCTCCGCTCTGGCTGCACCCGCCCACCCCCCTGCTGTCCTGGCTCCCACCCACCCACCCCATCACAGCCAGTTCTCTCTGCTGCCCCTGGTTCTGACCTCAGTGTTGCAGAAACATCAGCTCTGTTTTCATAACTTCCCATCAGCCCTGCTCTGTGACCATCCCTCACCCCTGATAAGACTCGGATCCCATCAGCTTTATAACAACTGCTTCCTCTGGCCCCATGAAGTGAAGTGCCATGAAGCCATGAACGAGGGACAAGTTGTGATGAGACCCAGGAGCCCTGGTCTCCTTAGAGCCCAGGGAAACACCCTCTTCCCAGAATAATGGAGCCTTGAGTCTGTTATACTATGAGAAGGAAAGAGCCCAAGGCTGAGCTTTGCCCTAGGCCTGGGGACGCTGGGGGAAGATAAAGGAGGAAGAGAAGACCTAGCTCTGCACTTGGGCAGCCCCCATCTGGGAAACCTTACAGGCTCCCCTTGAGCACCAAACAGCAGTCGAGCTCAATGGCTGGCCAAACTTCTCATTTTTCAGATCAGGTAACTGAGGCTCAGGGAGGGAAATTGACCTGCCCACGCCCCAGAGTGAGTCTCTGCAGAGCTGCTCAGCCCGAAGTGTGGCCTTTCTGTGTCCTTCCCTGCCAGCTCCCAACGGCAGAGAGGTTGCGAGCCGCCGGCAGGAAGCTGACACAGCAGAAGCAGCCAGGCCCACAGGACCAGGGACACGACAGGAATGCATGCAGCTCAGCGGTGGCCCAGGGAAGATACTGACTTTCTGGCTACTAAAGCCAAATTCCATGAAAGCTACAACTCCAGACGGAGAGAATCCATCAGTGTTTCATAAATATTTGAAAGCGTCCGATTGATATCATCCTGGGATGGTTGCATCCCTGGGTTTGAGGATGGACAGGGATAGGAGGCCCGGCTCTCACCACACCACGGAAGTCCCCAAATCACTTAGGCATCCATTCAGAAGCTGTTCATATTTGTATTTGCTTCTGAAAGCAAATGAAACCTTGAAAGAACACATAGGAAACTAAAAGCAGGGTTTACAGAGCAGGGAGTGGGAGGGAAGGTTTTGACTCCATACCGTGCTATAATTTTTTGATTTTTGAAACGTGAAAGTGTTCTTTTTTCAAAATAATAAATAAAAAATTTAAGCTGCTCCTGGGGCCACTATCTCCCTAGTCCTGTTTAGTTATGGCAAAGAAGATAGGAAGGTCTAAACAGGGACCTCCTCAGGGTCTGGGAACTGGCTGGGGGCAGGGGAGAACCAGCGGTTGCGCTGGCTTCTCCAAGAGCTCTGGGCTTGTGATGGTACAGCCTCTGTCTCCCTGTGGGCCTGCAAGTTCCAGAAATCACAGAGCTCAGATGAGTACCCAGCTATTACGTGAGCCTGAATATTTTAGGAAGAGGCTCTCTGTACTGCAGACATAAGCAATGCAAGGTGGTACAAATGCATTCTTCAGCAAAAGTGTCCTAGGGCTGCTTCCGGCCACTGTGCCCTCTTGACTTCCTGCCTGTGCCCCGCACTCACGCCGCTGGGTTGGTCTTCATTGGCCCGGGGTTGCTTGCCTCAGCCTCAATTATGCAGCAAAGCACTGGAGCTGGACAGGCCCTCAGGGGTCATCCAGTCCACTACCATCCACCCCTACCGATTTTGCGGATGCACAAACTGAGGCCTGAGAGGAGGGTGTTGTCCAGCATCAAAGGGCATGTCAGTGGCAGGGCTGGACCTCAGACTTAGACAATTTATGGTGTATAAGCCAAACTTCATTCAACGATGTATGGCAATTAAAGAAGAATGAAATAATGCCATTTGCAGCAACATGGATGGACCTAGAGGTTGTAACACTGAGTGAAGTTAAGTCAGAAAGAGAAAGACAATATCGTATGATATCACATATGTGAAATTTAAAAAAACCACTCACAGACGTACAGAATGAACTTATGGTTACCAGGGGGGAAGGGTTGGGGGGAGGGATAGATTGGGAGTTTGGGATTGACATGTACACACTGCTATATTTAAAATAGATAACCGACAAGGACCTACTGTATAACACAGGGAACTCTGGTCAATACTCTGTAATAACCTAAATGGGAAAAAAATTTGAAAAAGAATAGATACATGTTTATGTATACCTGAATCACTTTGCTGTACACCTGAAACTACCACAACATTGTTAATCAACTATACTCCAATATTAAATAAAAAGTCAAAAAAAATGTATGGTAAGACCTCCTTTATCCAAGTATCCTTGGCTACGAGGGGGTCACTTGGCTGTAGCCTCTCCCTCCCAGAGTTCCCCCAAGAGGCAAGGAGACCGGAGGCTGACCTTGTTCGGTGTCTCCTGAGTCCTGCTAGGTGCTGCTGAAGCACACAGCTGCCTTGGCAGCCTAAGGCCAGCAGCTTCCCCTCAGCAGGTCCTAGACCCTTGGGTCCCAACATCTTCCAGGGCAGCTCTCAGTCAGTCTGAGGTCCCCAGAGAAGGCCTGTGGCCCAACCCCAGGACAGTGGGTGCAATTCCCCCTGCAGGAGCACAAGGACAGAGGAGCCCTGCAATTGGGTGGAGGTGAATCCCCTGGGGAGGGAGGCTGAGCTGGGCCTCGGGACACTGCTACTCACCACTTCAGCTTGGGTCGCACCACTCTCCTCATACTCACGCACCCCTGCATACACATGCATGTGTACATATGTGTGCAAGCATATTTGTGCATGTTTTATAAGCACACGCGGGAACATGGAAAATCTGTGCACCTGAGTGTGTATGTCCCCCGCCACACACACAGATGGACGAGCAGTGAGGGACAGTGGAACTTGGAGTCAGAGGGCCTGGGGTTAGGCCAAAGGTGTTCTGAGGCTTAAATGGCCAGGCAGGAACTCCATCAACCCCTCACAGGGAGCCTGGGGACCAGGCAGAGTCGGGGACTCTGGCAAACCAGGGCCTCCTGCCTTCCTGCTTGGGTTCCCCCACCCTGTCCCCAGGTTTCTCAGGAAGAGAGGGCAGAGGGAGGGGAGGGGCCTGGCATCCTCGCCCCCAGCGCAGCTCACACGCTTACACTCCCTCACACTCCACCTTGTGGGCGTGAGCCAGAGTCAGAGGGGCTCGTTAGGACATTGTTCTGTGCTAATTAGTTCCTGCAGCCCGGGCCTTCCTGGTGGAGATGGGGACCCCTTGCTGCCCCGGCCCAACTCCCTGACTGCCTTCTGTCTCTTCGGTCCTCCCCGCCCAGCCCAGCCAACCATCTTCTCCCTCTGCCTCCCCTCCTGCTCTCACCTGTCATCCTTCACCTCTCCCATCTCTGGGGTGACTCCATGGGTTCTCCCAGGTTCCCACACCCTCTCCCCCTACCAACCTCCCAGGCCATAGACACTTGGTTGGAGCACATCCCAAAGGTGTTGAAAGGTAGGTGGGGCTGCATCTGATGCAACTGGGCTGGCACTCTTTCCTCTTTAATCCTCTCCACAAATTGTGCTTGGGACATTTATTCTGATGTTGTTAGTGATGGAGGGAGGGGCATTCCATCACAGAGAGTCCGAGCTGAGAGTCACACATGGGCAAACACCTCTCCCCACTTCTCTCTCTCCATAGGCAACCTTGTCTGTCCCCGTGGCCTTGAGTGTTATCTCTGTACACCTCAGACACACGTCCCAGACCTTCCTTCCTACAGACTCTCCATCTAGGGAAATGAACCTCCATCCACAAGCCCCGTGTGACTCCTTCTCCCTCGTCCCGGAAATCCAAGTCCTGTCCGCCTTTGGGATCCCCTTCACCCCTCCTCTTCTTGTTCTCATCACCACAGTCTCTTCACAAGCCACTGTCATCTCTCACTAGGAAACCTACAATCACCCACCCCCACCCCGCAGCTCATACCCCCTCTCACTCCTCTGCAAGCCTCTTCCAGCCAAGCAGAGAGATCTTCCAAGACTGTAACTCAGATCTCATTCCCTCTTTCCTTAGAATCTTATAACTCTTCCCAACTCCCTAAGATGGCCTACAGCACCTACGTGGTCTCTCCAGGCCAGTTCACGTTACATTCCCCCCAAGCTCCCTGCTCACCGGCCACACTGGCCTTCCTGCCTCAGGGCCTTTGCCCATGCTATTCCCTCCACCTGGAATACTCTACTCTCCACTCAGCACTCAATTCCGGGCCTCAATTCAAATAGGCCTTTCCTTTCCCCTACAAGAAGCCTTTCCTGAACCCACAATCTGAAGCAGGTCCTCCCTTCTCTGCTCTCATTGCACACTGTCCTTTTCCTTTAGAGCACTTATCCTAGCTTGTTATTATACGTTTATTCATGCATTTAGTTATCTAATATCTGTTTCTTACACCAGACAAGAAAGAATCCATGTCTGTATTTTCTCTCCACTAGGCCCGGCATAAAGTATGTGCTCAAGAAACACATGTTGAATGAATGAATGGTGAGCTGGTGGTTAGAACCTCTTCAGCTAGGGGAGATGGAAGGTGGGCACCCCCAGAGGAAGGGAGTCAGAAGAAGAGCCTGGGTCTGCAAAAACAAGGACCTGGCACAACTCAGATTAGAGTGGAGGGAGCAGTGATAAGAGTCCCTTCAAGTAGTCCTGAAGGGAATGGGGAAGGCTGGCCTGTGGATCCTCGTGCCTGGGTGAAAGTGTGTGCACACGTGGAGAGAGTGACGTACATGCTGGTTGTTGCATGGGGAAGGCGGGGAGGGGGCCTCGTTGCCGCAGGTTTGTATTCCTGCCGACTTTTATTTCAGGCCTTGCTTATTTCTCTTTAAAACGTGCCCGTACTAGCCGCGGGTGTGAAATTCTACAGTTATTAACCGGGTGTTTCTGTGACTTGGGAAATTATGAGGGAAATATAAACAAACAGCAGCAAAAGCGGTTTAGCAAGGAGGTCTCTGAGCTCCACATTTCTGTTTCAAGGTGGAACAAGTCCCATCCCCTCCCTGGCCCCCTTCCCAACAACCACCCTCTCTGAGGCACATCAGGCCCAGGGACAAGGGTCCCAGAGCACCAGGCTTGAATCCTCACACCATTGCCTCTCCCCTGCCCCAGGTAAACAGGCCCATCCCCAGAGGCACAGTTCCCCCCAACAACCAGGGGCCCCTCATACTCCCCCTCCACAAAAGCAAACAAAGGCCTGGCCTAATTATGCGATATTTTCCTTCTCTGGTGGCTAATGGCACCCGAGCCTGGGTGACATTTCGCTCTCTTTCCTCTATTATTCTTGCTTATTATCTGGCTGCGCTGGCACGGACGCCCACCCCCACCCATCCTTCCCTTTGGCTCTGTCCCTTTTCCTCTCCCTCACAGCCCCTCCTCCATCTCCTGAGAAGGAATAAGCTTGGCCCTGATCCTCGAGTCACCCTCTGAGGGAACTGGGACCCAGCAGAGGTCCAGTCTGGGCTGGGGATTGCTCTGGGCTCCTCGAGGTGGACGGGCCCTCAGGACACCTGCGTCTTGCTTCAGCTCAGCTGCAGCCTCTCAAGAAGGCCTCCAATATGTCCCTGTCACCTCTGTGCCTCAGTTTCCCTCTATGTGTACCATGAAGGTGGGGCTTGATCCCCAAAGGATCTTCCTGCTCTGGTATCTGCAGGTAAGTACCTACAGGGGTGAAGGATGGGTGGTGAGTGCCCAAGTGATCGAGGGACATGCAGGGGTGCGGGTTTGCTGCAGGAGGGGGTGGGCTTGGGCCAGGGCAGAAGAGGAAAAGCTGGAGAATCCATATAAGGACAGCTGGGCCTCGGTTTCAACAACAAACTCAGACATTGAAAACACCACCTTTGGCGTTTTATTCCCAAATAATCTTCACTTTTTTAAAAAAAAATACTAGAAAGAAAACAAAAAATATAAAACTCCTCCCTGTCTCCCTAAGAGGAAACCCTTATGAATAGTTTGCTGTGTATCATTGTCGACGTTTTTTAGCAAATTCTGTATATTTCAATACACAGACTTTTCAAAAACAAAAATGGGGTCATGGCATACATATTGGTCAGTCAGCCACTTGCTTTTTCCCCTCACCATATATCATGCACATCGTCCAGGTCAGTACCTATGGATCAACCTCATTTGGTAATGGTCGCAGGGTGTTCCACCGTATGGCTGAACCACCATTTATACCTCCAGCCTCGTGTCAATGGGCAGCTAGATTGCCTCCAGTTTGGGGCTGTATCTGTTTTTTAGTACCATAAGTAATGGCTACCTGACAACCCCAAAGCTTAGCTGTTTAAAACAAGCATTTATTATGTTCATGAGTCTGGAAGTCAGCTGGGCAGCCCTGGTCTGGGCCAGGCTAGGCTGATTCCTAGGGGTCCACTCAGGCATCTGCAGTCAGCTGGAGGATCACCTGGGGGCTGGCTGCTCTACGATGGCCTCGCCCGAGATGATTCTCTTCTCTTCCACGTGGTCTCTCATCCTGCAGCAAACTGGCCTGGGCTTGTCCTCGTGTTGGTAGCAGGTGTCCAAGGGAGCAAGTGGGAGCATACACGGGCTCTTGAGGCCAACACTTGCAACTGGCACAGGATCACTTCCACCATATTCCACTGGCCAAATCTAGTCAGAGGCCAGTCCAGATTTAAGGGGTGGAGAAATCAACTCCATCTCTTGCTGGAAAGACTGCAAAATGACATTGGAAAGGGATACAGGAAAGTATGGGGAATTGGGACCATTTTTGTAATTGGTCTACCAAAAAGGCTGTTATGAACAATTCTGTGATGAACAGCTTTGTACCTCCTTCTCTCTGCTCCATCACAGTGGTATTTTCTGCAAATGCTAAAGGGTGGTAGGGCTCTCACATTCTTCAGGGAGGGCATTATTAACTGCAAAGCTGTCCTCCAAAAGGTTGTACCAATATCTACTCCCATCAACTTTCAAAGCAGATAAATTGGAAGAGAGATGGAAAACCTTTAGAGACCCTTCCTGTCTCTACTGATTCACCCCAAGATCTGTTGCTGACACTTGTCAACCTCTGAATTTTAGGGCAAAATAAATAATAATGATTATTGTAGAAGACTCAGAGGACCTGACCAGGTGGTAATCCAACTCTCCTGCCTCTAGCCCCAAGAGCCCAGCCTTTCCCAATCTCAGGCCTTATATTTAGGTCTTTAATCTGTATTGAGGGATTTTTATGTATGGTGTGAGGAAGGGGTCCAACTTCACTCTTGCATGTGGGTATTCAGCGTCATGTCCCAGCATCATTTGTTGAAAAGACTAAAATTTCCCCCATTGAATTGTCTTGGTTCCTTTGTTGAAAATCAGTTGACTATAAATGTGTGGGCTCATTTCTATTCCACTGATCTATATGTCTATCCTTATGCCAGTACCACATTGTATTGATTCCTGTAGGCTTGTAGTGAGTTTTGAAATTGGGAAGTATGAGTCTGCCAACTTTGTTCTTTTTCAAGATTATTTTGGCTATTCTGGGTCCCTTGCATTTTAAGAATAGACTTATTTTTAAATAGACAATTTTTTAGGGCAGTTTTACGTTCACAGCAAAATAGAAATTTCCCATATAACCCCTGCCCTCACACATGCACATCCTCCCTTGTGATCAACATCTCACCCCAGAGAGGTCCATTTGTTACGGTTGAGGAACCTACATCGACACATCGTTATCAGTCGGAGTCCACAGTTTACATTGGGGTTTGCTCTTGGTGTTTTACATTCTATAGGTTTAGATAAATGTATAATGACATGTATCCACCATTACATATAGAGCAGTTCACTACCCTAAAATGCTTTGTGCTTCACCTAATTATCCCTCCCTCCCTCCAACCACTAAAACTCACTGAATTTTTTTTGTTGTCTCCATAGTTTTGCCTTTTCCAAACTGTCATATAGTTGGAATTATACAGTACGTAGCTTTTACAGATTGGCTTCTTTCACTTAGTAATATGCAGTTGAGATTCCTCCATGTCTTTTCATAGCTTGATAGCTCATTTCTTTTTAGCATTGGATAATATTCCATTATCTGGATGTACCACGGTTTGTTTATCCATTTACCTACTGAATAACATCTTGGTTGATTACAACTTTGGGCAATTACGAATAAAGTGCTATCAACATTAGTGTGCAAGTTTTTGTGTGGACATAAATTTTCAACTCCTTTGGGCAAATACCAAGGAGCGTAAGTGATGGATCATATGGTAAGAGTATGTTCACTTTTGTAAGAAATTGCCAACTTGTCTTTTGAAGTGGCTGTACCGTTTTGTATTCCCACCAGCAGTCCCATGCATGTTCATATACATTTTAGGATCAGTTTGTCAATTTCTGCAGAAAAAGCCATCTGAGATTTTGATATGAATTTCACTGAATCTGTACATCGATTTAAGGAGTATCGCAACTTTAACAATATTAAGCCTTCCAATTCACGAACATTGGATGTCTTTCTATTCATTTCAGTCTTCTTTAATTTCTTTCAGAAGTATTTTGTAGTTTACAGTGTACAAATCTTGTACTTCCTTGGTTAAATTGATTCCTAAGTATATTATTCTTTTTGATGCTATTGTAAATGCAATTGCTTTCTTAATTTCATTTTTCACTGCTATGATAGAAATACAATTGATTTTTGTATATTGATCTTGTACCCTGTGCTCTTCATTGTTTAGTCTAACATTTCCCAAATATATCCCACCAGGGGAACTCTTGTTTCAAGTAACATTGATCAACATCTCCCAGGACTAATGTTCCTCAGGACACTTTTGGGAAACATAACACAGGCCTTCATAATTACCTTGTACTTTTCCCGGTGATCCATGTGGCTATGTGCTTTCAGGCCTTTGTTCATGCTGCACCCTCTATAAGCAGTGTGTGCGTGGAAAACTCCTGTGTCTACTTCTTTTTTTTTTTTTTTTTGCGGTACGCGGGCCTCTCACTGTTGTGACCTCTCCCGTTGCCGAGCACAGGCTCCGGACGCGCAGGCTCAGTGGCCATGGCTCACGGGCCCAGCCGCTCCGCAGCACGTGGGACTTTCCTGGACCGGGGCATGAGCCCGTGTCCCCTGCATTGGCAGGCGGACTCTCAACCACTGCGCCACCAGGGAAGCCCTCCTGTGTCTACTTCTGAAGCCCACTCAATCTCTCCTGCTCTGTGCCTCCTTCCCTGATGCCTACCCCTTCCCACCTTTGGACCACCATAGACCACCAATTCGTATGCTGGCTTGTCCTTGTCTGTTTACACATTTGTCTCCTTCTGGGGCTGTTAGTGCTTTGAGGTCCAGGCTCAGAGCAGGCAGTAGTGTGTTTATGGCATGAAAGTTTGACCGAAGGGTTGACAAGAGGTAGGAGGCAGGTGCAGAGCCCCTTTCTGCTCCCTCTTCACCCTGTCCCTCTGCCTTCTCTCTCTCCCGTGCTTTGTGGTTTGCTCTCAACCCGCAGACCCCATGCCAGGCCTAGTACAATCCTGGGTCTGCTCCTGCCCAGCTCAGTGCTCTTGTTCAAATCCATACTCAGGGCTAAGCACTCAGCTGCCTTTGACCTGATGTGACCTGTCCTTCCAGCCAGAAGGAACTTAACTGGGAGGACCCAAGAGGCTAGCTCTCCTGTAATTACCAGTCACAGACCTGGGGATTTGGTTCTGCTCTCCTTTGCTTCTGTGAGCCTGCCCAGCCCAAGAGTCTGCAGGGGCACGTAGGGCACGGAAGCTGTCTCCCATTTCCATCAGACAGAAGTAGAATTCAGTGGGCACCAAAATGAGAAGCCCCAAGACACAGGGGACGGTAATGTGCTGGCCACATACCTGGGACACAACTCTCATGGGGGTATTTGTGCCAAATGCCCTCTCTGAGCTGGTTTGGGACCCAGCCTGGGGGAGGGCACCAGGCCATTGGGGCACTGACTGGCTCTTCCTCTCCTGCCAGGCCAGGCTCCTCCCTATTCCCCCACCCATCCTACGCCTCCTCCAGGGACCCTTCTGCCAGAACCTGTGCTGATGAGCCTTTCCCACACACAGGCCCTCTGTCCAGCCTGGCCCATGAGATTCTGGAAGACAGAGTTCAGCTCCTTGCAGCCTCCCCTTGACCCTGGCCTCTGTACTAGCACACTGGACATTTAGGGGTTACTGGTGGGATTTAATATGCACAGCCAATGACGAGAGACATTGTTTAGTATGTGCTTCCTGTGCGTCAGACAGCAACGTCTTTATGCTCATCATCTCCACAACCCTATGAGGTTAGTACCAGTACTATCCCCATTTTACAGAAGGAGAAATGGAGGCTCAGCCCTAGGGAGTCATTTGCCCAAGGTGTCTGCCATGACTCAGTTATGGAGTGTGTGTTCCTAACCACTGGATCACACAGCCTTAGGACAGCCTATTTCAAGCCCAGAATGCAGTGGGCTAGCACGAGAGGTCATGAAGGACTGCTCTTGGGAGGCAATCAAGGAGGAGGGATCAGAGGACCAGTTAGGTGAGACAATCTTTAAATTCCCCTGCCCTTGAACCCTTATGATCCTGGCATGGAGTGGGTGCTCAATAAATGTTGACTAGTGAGTGACAGCATGAATGAAACCTGAGGGGCTGAAGCTACACGGTCTCAAGCCCGTGATGCAGGTGTGGCATCCAGCGGTGCAGGGAGGGTGGGGCGCTGACCCGGCGCAGCCTGTGCCTTTGGCGGTCTTATTGGGAAGGACACCGGATGGCTGAGCGGCCTTCCCCAATCCTGCTCCGTTAGATCGGCCCCAGCCAGCCAGCTGGGGAGTTTGGCAGCCACCGAGGCTGGCCTCACTATCTCTCCTGGCTCCTTGGGAAGGAAGCCCTTATCAGTGAACACTGCTTCTGAAACCCATAATTGTCAAGCACGGGCCCATCAAAGGGGCCAAAAGGCAAGCCACCCCCACCCCTCTTCTCCGCAGCAGCACGGCTGGCTCCCCGCAACGGCTGGCTGGCGGGCATATATTTTAAAATCTCTAAATGCAGCTGAAAATAAAAATTATTTACACTCCTCAACCAAGCTGGCAGGCCGCTTTAAAGTGTGCGCTCACGGTGTCTCTCCCTCCCCGTCTCTCCCTCGCTGATAAAGGGCCGTAAACAAGGCTGACACATTTATAATAACCTTTTTCTTCCTCTCCTTCCTCCCTCTCCTGGACTCCCGTCTTGGCCTCTCACTCACACGCTATGAGGGATAATTTTTTATTATTCTGCCATTAGCAGAGAATAGAGAGTTTGACGGGGGGGTAATAAAACATCAAATCATTCAGAAAGAGAAGGCGAGGAAACAAGCCAGCAACTTTTATTTCTCCACGTCAGTAGCGGCTGTTGGGATGTCACCGTCACATACAGGGCTTGGAAATTTATTTTTCCACATCTCCCCCACCTCCGTTTCATTTCCCATTTTCCTTCCCAAGGGGTCAGAGCCAAGTCCATTGGGGCTGGCTGGGTTTTTCCATCGGGTTGCTGATGGAGCCTGGGCCCAAGTGGTGGGTGGTGTGAACTTCCCCAGACATGAAAAGCAGAGGCTCTGCTGTGTTTCTGTCCCAGGGGGTCCATGCATGTCTGGTTAGCATGTGTGGACGCTGCAGTCCGCAAGCATCTGTATCTAAGAGGAAGTGGGAGGGCAGCCAGGGGTCTTTGGAACAGCTCGGCCTTATGGACATGGAGGGGAGAGGCTGTGGGCAGAGGCTGGAGCACAAAGGCTGGAGTCCCGGGAGCAGGTGCAAAAGCTGGCAGAGCTGGGGTAAGGGGTCTGTATGTCCCTACAGACCTAGCCAGCAGCACCTCGGCACAAGTAAAGACCAGGCCCTGGGCACAGGAAGAGCCTTCCCACAGTGGGTGTGGGCAGAAGGATGTGGTGAGGCATCCCCTTCGCAGGGGGTGTGGTTATAGGCTGTGGCGTAGAGCGAAGAATATAAGAGGAGTGTAAGTGCAGGTGAGACACGCCAGAAACTGTCAGAGCCTGTGGTCCTGCCTGGGCAGAGAAAGGTTATTCCCTTTGTGATGACCCACGAACACCCACAGGCTGGTAGGGTGGTGTGGCTGGGGGAGCTTGTGTTCCATACAAAAGGGGCTTTTCCAAAGAACCTGGAATAAGAAGGCCCCATGGCTTTCAGAGCCAGTAGCTACACCAGGGACCTTTCTAAGACATTTCCTGCTGGTCCTGGAACTGGAACCATGAGCAAAGCCCCCTTCTTCAGCTAGATGGCTGGCAGGGGAGATGCTTTCCCCACCTGGACTGAAATCTGCCCTGGACCCAGCCATGACCCAGCTGCTGCCTGCGACGCAGGGCCCCTCAGGCACTGGTGGAGATGGGGTTGGAGCCCCGAAGTGTGCCCTCTCCGGGCTGTGACAGTGGAGTGGAGGAGTCTGGCCCTCTCTTAGGAAGAGTTCCCCGAGCCTGGCTCTCAGAAGGGATGACCAAGGCCACCACTGCTCTCACCAAGAGCTGCTCCCCACTATGGAAACCCCAGGGCTGGAGTGATCAGAGAGCGCCTCACGCAGGAACA
Source organism: Tursiops truncatus (assembly GCF_011762595.2). Classification (NCBI taxonomy): domain Eukaryota; kingdom Metazoa; phylum Chordata; class Mammalia; order Artiodactyla; family Delphinidae; genus Tursiops; species Tursiops truncatus. Next base: position 116,868,115 of record NC_047035.1, read on the forward strand.
TGGTGGATTGGGGCCACCAAGAGGGGAGCAGGGAGAGGGTTCCAGGTCCTCACCTCACAACTCCAGTCCATCATAGATGTGTACATTTAGCATGACATCGTTCTGACAGATGACAGGAAAGCATCTGGAGGAAGGGGTGCCTTATGCAAATTCTTACAAAGGCATCCTATGACCTAGTGGTGGTGCAGAAAGTATGCCAGGCCAGGAAACTGCGAGCCAGGAGTAGAGGTGGGACTCAGAGAAGTCCAGGGACTGTAAAGGGAGAGTTTCTGTCTCTTGCTGGAGTGAGAGGGCCAGATGGGGCTGGAGGGGCAAGCCCTGCACACAGCACAGAACCTCTCGTGGCTGATAAACATGTGCACACACACATTGGCACAGGTGAGATGCCTAACCAAGGTGGCTGCAGGGAGGTGTGAAGTGGCCAGCGGGCATTGAGCCTGCTCTGCTCCAGCTCCCACGGGACACGGCTGTTCCACCATTGCAGGACTGGCCCACTCCCACTGAGCCAGCCACGGGGCTTCAGGTGCCAGGAAGTAGCCAGTGGTCAACTGGTGACCAGACCCTGACCCCAGGACATCTGCCCATTCTGTTGGCAGAGGAGATCCCAGCGGTGGGTCTGGTGTCACAGTGCACTGGAGATGGAAGACGTGACACTGTGTGGTCTCTCCCATTCCCTGGGTGGCCACAGGGAGGAGACGTGGCCACAGGGAGGAGACTCTGTCTCCCCCTGCCCCCCTCCTCCACCCTCTCTGTACAACATCCTTTCTTCTCACCATCAAAGGGACATCTGTCTCTCCGCGGGAGGGAGAGACCAGCTTCCTCAGAACACACTCTAAGTTTTGATGTCCAGCTCAGCCAACTTGGCCAGGATAGCAGCAGCCCCTCCTCCCCCTTTCCACTGCCCCAGGGCCGCTTGCCCCTTCCAGCATCTCTCCTTCCCGCACTGTTCATCTGGCTCTCTCCTCGGAGCCTTCTCCATCTCCCTTCTCTCTGCATCTGCCCAGCTCTGCCCCTGTCTCAGCCCGGGGCCAGGAACCTCCACCTCTGCCCAGCCCTTGATCTGAATGGGGGTTACCAGCATGCTCTGGCCTTGTGGTCCCCAAGGGCTCCCCAAGGGCTGAATCTGTCCCTGACCAAGACCCCCACTGGCTCCCTCACCCCATCATCTCACTGTTTCGTGCTCATGCGTGTGCTACGTGTGTGTATGTGTGTGTGCAGTATCTCCTGGCCTCCCACCAGGGAGACCCTCAAAGTCAGGGCCTGGATCCCCCTACCCCTCAGCCAGGCACCCACAGTGTAAGGCTTCATTTGTTTTCTTGCTGTGCAAAGCAGGCCAGGGCCAGGTGCCAGTGAATGAATAACTGGTGACGAACCTTACAAAGCCTTAGAACCTGAAGGAGCAGGTGGAGGAAAGGGGATGGAACCCCTGAAAGCTCAGGATGGGACTCCAGGGATGCGGCAGAATAACAAGAGGGCCGCGGCCACCCTGCTCAAGGACACACAAACATACCACATACATAGATATAGACACACATACAAGCTCACAAAGATACACAGAAATACACGAGGCATACACACATGCACATATTTGCACGTCACACATTTAACAGCAGCATGCGCTCTGCACACACACACACACACACACACACACACACACACACGCAGAGCCCAGGCTGCCCTCCAGGCACAAGTGGCAGAGTTTGCATCTCCTTGCCTTGCCTACAAACCCCTCTCCATTCATGAGCCTTGAGGCAGAGAGAGCCCCCTGCTTCACTCTAACTCCTCCCGTTTGCTCCCCAGCTGGTCCTGACGCAGCAGCCTCTCCCCTCCTAATTCCACCCTCTGCTCCAGGCTGCCCCGTCCTCCAATGCTGACTCCTTTTTTCTAAGCCTGAGACCCAGTGGACAGGGGCAGAGTCTGGGGGACGGTGGGGCAGGGAGATGAGCAGGGCTGTTCTCTCCATTTTACAGATCAGGTCAATGAGGATCCAACAGGGCAAACGGATCTTTTGTCTATACTCATCCCAGATCAGCCTTCTTTCAACTGAAGGGAAAGCCTAGGATCCCCAAATCTAGCAGCATGAAGGCCAGACCCTCTCCAGTGTTCAGCTGCAGCCCCATCTGACCTGGGCCTTGGTGGCTGGAGAGGATCAGAAAAGGTGGAGATGGAGGGGGAGGCTCCTCCAGGAGGAGGTAACAGCTTGAGCAAAGGCTAGCAGGTGGGAAAGTACAGGGTACCAATGACACCCGCAATCCTCCAACTCGTGCACATGAGAAGCAGAGGGAGGAGATTTGGAAAGGCTGGCTGGAGCTTAAGCCTGGGGTCCCGGGGCCAAGCGGAGGAGAGGGAGCCCCTCCTGGCCTTCCTGACATCCATGACCTTCAGGGGAGAATCCAGGTGAGAACCTGCCCCCTCAAGGCCTCAGAGAGTCAAGACCACAGGAGCCCGTTTAGAGCAGGGAGGGTGGGGGTCCGGCTGCTCCTGACGGCTGTGTCCCAGGTGCTGTCTGGGGCCCAGAGGTTGCCCTGCAGGTATGGCCCAAGCAGACCCACCTGAGATGGGCGGCAGGTCCCAGTCACCACATGCTTTTGCTCAAGGACATCTCTGAGCTGGGTGTGATTTTATTATTTGGGACTTGGTCATTGGCCATCCACAATTCACCTTTTCCATGTCACTAATGTGACTTAGGAGGGTCCCAGGAATGAGGACCAGGGAAGAGGGTGGGTCCTGCTCTCTGGCTTGTCCACAGGCTTGTTGTGGACCCAGGGTGGGGTCCAGGAGGGGAGTGCCGGCCCTATTGGACTCTCATTGGCTGAGATGTTTTGTGCCCCTGGGGGTCTAAGGCCAGACGACTCTAGGGAAGAGGTCGGTCAGAGGACGCTTTTGGGGACTCCAGTTCTTACATGTTTTATGTATTGTTTCTGTACTGTTATCATTGATGCTTTATTTGACATTCCCAGTAAACATCTGACAATGTTCAGGTCAGGGGATTTGGCAGGTGAAATGCTCCGAGCACAGTGTCTTACACTACAATGACCTGAAATGTTGGCACGTTTATGTTGCTACTCAATACGTGTGTGTGTGTGTGTGTGTGTGTGTGTGTGTGTGTGTGTGTGTGTGTGAGAATGAGGCGAGGCATGGCCAGCCCCCCCCGCCTCCTACTCTGTCACCACAGACTAGACTCCAGGAGAGAAGGAAGGCCTGGAGGGGAGCGGCCTGGGAAAAGGTCAGGGAACATGGCAGGTGATAGGAGCAAGGCGAGGGGCTAGGCCCCAGCCAGCAGGGTCTCAGAGACAGCAGGTTGAGCAGAATCCTGGAGGGAGTGTGGATGTGTCGTCTGGGAGCCAGAGACTGGGCCAGGCCTCACGTGACCTCATGCCCTCTCGCGGCCTTTGGGCCCCTTTTCCGAGGGGCAGGGGCAGGCAGTGGTATGGCCCCAGAAACCTAACCCTAGAGGCCCCCAATTGCTGGCGGCCCAGGCATGACAGTACCAGCTGGCTCCCCCATGTGGCAGGAGCTCCTGGGCTCTGAGAATGGACCTCTGTCAGGCAGGCACATAGTGGGGGGTCCCAGGCTGATCGGGCAGTAAATGACGCAGGGAGGCCATAAATCCCCTTTCAGGAAACCAGCCCCTGTCTGGCTCCGCGACAGCCACTTAATTTAACCACTGCTGTCACAACAGCTTTGTGGGCCTGCTTTCCTGGGCCCGTGGAACTTACGGCCCCAGAGAGACCTTCTTATGCTTCAGGCACTGGCTGGATGCCCGGCCCCACCCAGCCCTGGCGCAGCCCGGGGTCAGAGCAAGAAACCCTGCCAGCGAGCGTGTTCCAGGTGACAGCAGCCCCTCCATCCTCTCCCTGGGCACCCCCAGCCTCCCACTCCACTCTTAGACATGTCCTTTCTGCTAGCAGGCAAGACTGAGGGTCCCCAAGACAGGGGCACAGATGGATGGTTCTACCAGGTTCCCATCCCTGAATACAGGGGAGTCTTCCCTCACCTGCTCTGAGGATACTGAGTGGGCTCCTATGTGCCCCCCACACGCTTCTTCACTTTAATAGGGACCTCCTCTAGGAGGCAGCTCCTGTGCACACCAGGTCAGTGGGCGTTCATGGACTACACCGTAGGCCTGGGTCCCAAAGCTGCCTCCTTTGGCATCCAAATGACGTTCTGCCAGTTCTGGTAATCAGGCTGGATCCCTTGCGTTATCTCTGTGCTCTGTGGCTCTGGACCTGCTTTGGAATGAGGAATGATGATGTCTCCTGACCTTGAGGGCCACCACAGGGAAAACAGGAATACTGATACCTTGCTCATCTCCCCCCAGAGTCCACATAGACTCCCTACGGGGTTCCCCGCCCACCCCATGGAGCCACGTGATGTCCTGTGGTGTCCCTAGTGCTGGTTTGAATCCCAAATTAATGAGGTCCCTTACAGCCAGTACCAGCCACAGGGCTGGGCCATACAGACCTTCTACTTTGGAGCCAGGCAAGCCCGAGTTTAAATCCCGGCTCTGTCAGTTCCTTGCTGTGTGACCTTGGGCAAGGTGCTCGACCTCTCTGAGCCTGTTTTCTCACTCGTGAAGTGGTGATATATAGGACTGCTGGGAGAATTCTGTGAGGTAAGACACCTAAAAGTTTCCAGCCCAGGGTTGCCTTATCCTAGCTGCTCAGTGGACATCACTCCCTTTCTGAAGTCTGACGGAGCTGCCAGGTGGGCTGCCTCTCAGCGGAAGGAGACCCAGGCCAGGGGAAGTAGCCATGCCTCATCTCTACTTTCTACATGGAGCCAGTCTGGCAGGATGTGCTCTGCCACTTGCTTTCTAAGGGCGGCCCTCACAGCTTGGGTGAAAGGAATAAGGTAGGGCTGGGGCTGCGGCTGCCACCAGGTTCTCCTCTTAGACCTGGTCGGCTCGGCTCAGGACCTTCCTCGAGGAAGCCAAGCCCCTCCTAGACTCTTGCTGCCCTCCCTCCCACCAAGTCCAGTAGCTGGGCCAGGCCAGGCCAGGCTGGCACAGACCACTGGGCTGGCCTGAAGCGGCTTTCCGATACTGCCAAGTCCACTCCATCCAGCTTCCTCCAGGCCGGCCCCAGCCCCAGCCCCAGCCCCTGGCCCCAGCCCGGCCCCTGGCCCCAGCCCCAGCAATCCCAAGTTGACCCAAGACCAAGAACTTGAGTTAGCAGGGCCATCGGAGACCTTCCAGCTCCGTGCCTGGTGCACGGATGGGAGGTGGAGGCCCACAGCAATCCTCCTCAGGTCTGACACCGGTGCTGGCTGGTCACCCCTGCTGCCCAGGCCTCCTGTCTGCCCCGCCAGAGGGTGAGCCCCATGTAGGTAGGGAGCTGGACTCTCTTTCAGCCAACTTCTCCATCTGTCAGGTAGACCCTTTTCCCCATGTGCCCAGCCCTGTGAGGCCTGCTGAAGGAGCCAAAGGAAGGAGTGGGCAGAATCCTGCCTTGGACTCCAGTGAGACAGGCTGCCTCACCCCTTGGGCAGCCTGAGGAGCACAACCAGGCAGGGGCCACAGTCGGGCTGGAGGAGCCAGAGGATGAGCCCCCAGAGACCGCTTCCTGGAAGAGGAAGAAAAACAAATGGGATCAGAGAAGCAGAGTCCACAGCTGGAGAGAGGCCAGGTGTTCTTCATGTGGTGCCTCCCACCTTTAGGAAGCAAAATGTCCTGGCTCCATTTCACAGATGAAGCCACTGAGATTCGGAGGGGTGAGTGGCTTACTTAAGGTCACGCAGCTGGGGGCAGCAGGCTCTGGTAAGAGCAACACCAGGGCCGGGGGGAGGAGCAGAAATGAGGCAGTGGGGTTTAGACTTGCCCTCCCCCTTTCACAGAGCAGGGGCCTAGAAGTCTTGGGAAAGACTTTGGGGTGATAATAGGGCCCCTTGCACGCGCCTGGCCTCCACACCCCCCCAGCTCTAGGAGGCCGAGAAGGAGGGGCCACCCCAGCCCCTCTAATAGATTCCACTTTGATCATGTTTTTATGACCTTTGTAAAAGGCAATTTAAATTCTAATTGTCCTGTGAGTACCAGAGGAATCAATTAGAGACAAGAGCAGCTAACTGCGCGCCGGGTGTGGGGTGGGGGGGGTGTGAGTCCCGGCTAGGAGGGACAAGGAGGTACAGGCGCCCCACACCCCCAGTGTCTGCCTGGTGGCCTCCAGCCTCTCCTCCCAGTCTGAGGTGGAAGTTGGCAGGGTCCACAGTGCGGGAGGAGGCTTCTCGGGGCCACGGTGGAGAGCTGAGTGGGAGGCCCCCAACCCCACAGGCCGCTGCCCTGCTAGGCCTCTAGGCCTACCCACAGCCCAGCCTGCAGGTCTCCTTACCCAGGAAGCTGTCACCACCATTGTAGCAGCACCTCCCTTCCACCCCCTCTGCTGGCCCTGCTCACCCCCAAGGAGCTGGGGTTGCACTTCCCAGCCAGGCCAGCCATGTGCTCTGTCCTGAGCCCTACCCTGCCTGGGTCTATGGGGTTGGGATCTGGGAATGTGACCCCTGACCCCAAACCAGCACACCTGTGCGTGTACACACCTGGGCATACACCCACCACAGAGCTCTCTGGAAAGTATGGTGTTCAGAGCTGGGTGTTGGGTTTGGGGGTGGTCCTCCTGCTGCTCTCCTATGCTGGAGCTCTGCTCAGTTCAAATCCAGAATGTTCATTGAACAGAGTTCCTCAGCCTGGCCTTTACGGCCCTCGCTTATGCCCACGCCTCTCTCGGGCTGCTCATCCAGGCAGCACCCTTGGTCTCTGGGTCCCTGGAACTCAGTCACACCTCTGCTCACACCTTTCCCTAGCACAGAAAACCCTCAGGCTTCTGCAGTCCCACCCTTTCAGAGCCTCAGAGTTATCTATAGATGGCGAGGATAATTGTTATATTGTTACATAACATCCTCTTGTGAGGCTGAAATGAGACAGTGTCTATAAAGTCCCAAAGCAGGTCCTGGTACACAGTAGGTGCTCAATAAACGGTATTTGTTATGAACATCCACCAACCCCCGCAATGAGCTCATCTGGTCCTCTTTCCCCCAACATAGCCCACATACATGTGTCAGGATGGTCTCTGCACAGACAGTGAAGCCCCCTGAGAGCAGGATTGCGGTATTTTACTCCCTGAGTCACCAGTGCCCAGCAGAGAGTAAACATCAATTAACTGCCATTGAACTGTACTGGTCCCTCAGGGCCTGGATACAGACCTCCCTCGAGTGTTGTGATCTCGTCAGTGTCAGCCAAGTGTGCACCAACAGGCAAAATGAGCACAACACCCAACCAAATACAGCACTTACCACAGGCCAGGCACCAAGCACTTAACAGAAATTAATTCATGTTAATCCTTAGAATCCTTACCCTATGGGGTAAGTGCTATTAACACCTCCATTTTACAGATGAGGCAACTGAGGCCCAGAGAGGTGAGGTAACTTGCCCGTAACCACACAGCTGGGATGGGCAGCCCCTGGATTTGCATTCCAGGCAGTCCGGCTGTAGAGCCGAGAACTCAGCCACCACATTGGACCAAGGGAACATAATGTTCCATCTATGAGAAGTGGACCAAGTTGAGCTGAGTGGGTCACAGGACACAGTGAGACAGGAAATGGCAGCACAGTGAGGACAACAGAAAGCTCCCTTCAAAGGCCGCTCTGCCCACAGGACCCAGCAACTGGAGAGCTTCACAGGCCTCTGAGGCTCCTGATAGCACAGTGTTACTGCAAGAATGCTGCCACTGGCTCCTTGAAGGTGACCTTGGGTCTTTCAGCTTCTTCAGCTGTGCCACCAAAACTTCCAGTATTCACACACGAGCCACGGACGCAGCAAAGCTGAGATCTCCTGGGCCTGCACAACGGACCTAGTTTACCTTGCCTTTGACCAGAGGACTGACATCTTTGGTGTACTGAGCTCCCTCTCCTTCACCCGCAGCCCAGGGGACAGAAAGCGGAGCTGGAACAAGAAGAGGCCAGTCAAACCTGTTCCCGCAGACCAACCAGGGGCAGGGCTCAGTGTGTGACTGGGGTGGAGGCTTTGCGTGAGGAGCGTCAGGGCTCCGTTTGTGAGGAGGATCGAGGCTCAGTGTCTAACCAGGGTCAGGGCTCCATGTGTAGGAGGGTCGGGGCACCATGTTTGAGGAGGGTGGGGCTCTATTTGTTACCAGGGATGGGGCTCCAGGGTGGGAGCTCAGTACGTGTTCAGGGTTGGGATCAGTGTGACCCGATTTGGGGCTTAGTGCGTGACTAGGACTGGCTCCGTGTGTAAGGAGGGTCGAGGCTTGGTTTGTGACCAGGGCCCAGGCTCCAGGGTTGGGGCTGAATAGGTGAGGAGGATGGGGCTCAGGGTGTGACAAAGGTGGTGGCTGTACATGTGATCAGGGTCGGGGCACAGTCTGTCTCCAGGCTCGGGGCTCCGTGTGTGAGCCGGGTTAGGACTCAGTATGTGACTGGGGTCAGATTCAGCCAGGAGTCTCTCATTCTCAAATCCACCTTCCTTTCCTTGTTTGATGAGGCTGGGCGTGTGACAGGGCTCCTGGATTTCTCTGGGCAGATCAGGTATGAATGCTGGGCTCCTAGCGTCCCCATGGCTTGAATGCAGTGCTGCCTTTATCCCACAAGCCCCCGGGCTGTCTTGCCTGCAGTAACACAGCGTAACCCACCAGGTTAAGGCTCCTGATCTCCTGCCCCGGCTCCTCCTACTGTTTCCCACCTTCAGTCAGTCTGGAAGCCTTTGCTGCACGTGGCCCTAGGCGAGGAAAGGCAGGAGGGAGCTGCAAGTGGGGGTAGAGGACCACGTGGCTCCTTAGGGATCTGGAGAAGAAATATTTATTTAGCCAGGGAGCCGTCAAGGTCTAGAGCTAGGAATCCATGACAGTTTCTGCTCCCAGACGTGCCCCCACCTCACCAAGCAATGCTGGGCTCTTCCCTGTCATGTCTGAACCCCCAAATCCCCACTGTGACCAGAAGAGGCTAAACTAGCTGCCCCCAGTGAGCTTCCTGCCACATCTTCCTGAGAGGTGAGAGGCAAGGGATGATTAGTGCTGCTCTGGGTGGGCAGGGAGCTGGGAGCCAGAGCAGGGCAGGAGTTGGTGGACATCAGGCATCACCGTGCCGTGTTCTAGCCCTTCTGTCTGTGAGGACATGGCTGTGAAATGTAAGTAAAACCCAAGGCTAATTTCCTCAGTCAGAAGGAGGAGGCACTGCAGCATTTTCAAACCCTAATTAAACCCGCTCGGGCGGTGTAACACAAAAATCAGTTCCAAGATCAATATTGCTATTCATTTAGAAGTGTAACGAGGTTAGAGAGGTGAGCAAAGGAAATAATTAACTCATTTGCAGCCTTTTTAAACAGAAACAGTCATTTTACTCTCCAGGGTAATAAGCTATGCTCTGTCCATCAATCATGACTGAGGTCATTATTTTAAGTATTTGATTAATCAAGAGGGAGGGAGTTAAAGCACCCCACCCAGCCCCTCTTACAGGCCCCCCCGCCCCAGTCAGGGATGACCCCTGGGTAGGGATGAGGAACCCTTCTCAGAGGGGCCGGCAGGGCAGGGCCCACCACACATGGGGTCGCCAGGTGAGGCAGGTTGGGCAGGTGAGGTAGCAGTTCCTTCTTGTCAGCCTGACACAAGAGGACAAGCCCCACCCTGGGCATGGAAGTGCTGGGAGCCAGGAGGCCCAGGTTCTGGTCTAGACACTGCCCCTGACTTGCTGCGTGACCCCCAACAAGTCCCTTCCACCTTCTGGGCCTTAGCATTTGTCTCCCTCTGTCTCAGGTTGAATTGGACACCAATTGTATTAGCCAGAAACTCACTGGTTCTAAGTGCCCAGGGGCCTCTGGCCACTGGAGGGCAGCAGAGCCCCAGGGACCCCTGAGCCCAAGGACTGGACCGTCCAGAAGGGGGAGGCGGCCGAGCTGGAGCTGTTCCCTTTGGCAACCTGGGTTCTGGCTGATGCTGACGGAGAAGTCTGGTGTGGTAGCTGCATCCCAGGCCTCGTGGCAGCCTGAAGAGACAGGTCTCAGCGATTTTTCTCCCCATTTAGCAGATGAGGAACTGAGGTCCCAGAAAAGGTCAGGACTGACCCAGGGCCACACAGCGAATGCTTGGGCCTCACACCCAGGGCCTGACACTCAGAGTGGGTGCAGTGGAGGGAGAGGAGGGCAAAGATGACCCAGATTTCCCCTTTCTTGTTCTAACAGCCCAGACTTACTTACTCACCCTCACCAGCCAAAAGGATCCTCAAAGACCACTGGCCTGTCCCTCTCACATTACAGCTGAAGGAAACTGAGGCCCAGAGAGAGGTAGGAGCACTCAGGAGAAAGACGTGTAAGAAGATGGTGACCACTCAGTGGGGTAAAGAGCTGTAAGATGGGCAAGCACGGGGCTGGGGAGCCTAGCAGAGTACAGTCTGGGCTATCAGGGCAGGCTTCCTGGAAGAGGTGACCTCTGAGCAGAAGTGGAGTGAAAAGGCAGAGAAGAGCATCTCCAGGCAGGGAGAGAAGAGTAAGAACAGGCCGAGTAGGTGGCAAATTTGTCGTGGCTGGGGCACAGTTTAAATGGGCCGCAGCAGGGCACTGGGGAGGTGATGAGGGGACCAGGCCTAGGGTTGGCCATGAGTGTGAGCTGAGGAGTCTGGGAGGGAGGCTGGGCATTTAGGGGCTGTGAGGGTGGGGTGGCTGGGTGCACACTGCCCAGCTCCCTTGGGCCCCTGTGTGTGTTCACTCTGAAACACCTGTGCTGAGTACTAGGTGGATGAGAACCCCACATTAGTACTGTCCTCCCTCCCTAGGGCCTAGCTGAGAAAGATGGAGCCTCTGGGAGGGCAGTGCGGGGGACTGGGCATGTTGCTAAAGGGTTCTGGGAATTCAGGGGTTGGGGGAAAGGAGATGAGGATAAAAAGGACAGTGAGAGGAGACATGGGCCGAGTCCTCACTGACTTCCTTCTCAAGCCTGCCCAAGTCAGGGCTGCAGGACCCTCACTGCTCTGCACCATACCAGCACCAGAAACATCATCTTGGGATAGGTCTCTTCTTGCATGCCTCCAACTCTGGGAAGCTCACCACCTCAAACAGCTCTGAGGGGGAGAAATTCCCTTTGGCTCCTAAGTCTACTCTCTTCTCTATAATTGTTAGCCCTGTGCCTGGGGTACCCTGAGAGCCCTGCTTGAGAGTCTTCCCAGGACATTCCCTGGGTCCTAGAGTTGCAGTACCGAGTCCCTCAGGTCGGCAGAGAGTACCGACTGTGATCTTCAGTCAGTTAGCAACCCAGAAAGACTAGGGAGCTTGGCTTCGTCACCCAGCTGGCCGGGGGGGTTGAGGGGAGTCTCCCAGCCCTTGGCACTGTCTCCACAGGTTGGGGGAGGGAGGAAGCATGGGAATGAGGAAGCAGAAGGGGGAGGAGGAAAAGAGGGGAGGGAGGAGGAAGGAGGACCAGGTTGGGGCCAGGAGCTCTGTTGCTAGGGGCAACAGCAAGGCATTCTGAGAAGGAACCAGATGCCTAGGAGGGTGGCAGGAGGAGAGGAGCTGGGGTCCAGGCGGCACATCCAGGACTCTCAGGGCTTGAGGGTAAGGGTTGCCCAGGCAGCAAGGACCCCAGGAGGCCTGGGTGTATGTGGAGGCCCTGGTAGAAGTTCCTTAGAGGCTGCTTTGACCCCAATGCACCTAGAGGCAGGCTTTCGGAGTGGAAGCAGGGGTGGGGAGAGCTGGGCCTGACACATTTGTAAGCTCCCCACAGTTGCTTTCATTCTTGGGGCTACAATTTGTCTGAGACTCCAGAGTTCAAGCAGTTGCCGAGGCTGGGGCTGGAGCAGGGCTGGGGAGGAATATTTAATTCAGCGCTGGCAGCCTTGCCCAGGCCCTCTGGGACCTGCCGGGGCACCAGCCTGCCCTCTCCTCCTCCCTCCTTCTATCCAGGGGAGGAACAGTTGCAGAAAAAGTACAAGCTGAAGGCCACAGGCCTCTGAGGCTTTGGGATATTCTCAGACACTCTGGGCCTCATTTTGTGTTTATAAAATAGGGCAAATAACCTTGCCCTTAAATGTGTTTATCAACAGTTTAGTCTATACACATGTGAGCATCCTTGTTAAGATAATAAGAAACAAATGGGTAAAAATTGATAAAAGGAAGGGAAGTCACATTTATGTTGCATTTGCTCTATGTCAGGGAGGAATTTATACTCCCATTTTCCAGATCAGTAAACTGAGGCTTCAGAGAGAGCTGGTTAGTGAGAGCACTGGGAGCTAAACACAAAACTGTAGAACTCCAAAGCCCTCCCGACCTCTTGCTGTTGCTCCCACCAGGACCTCTCTGATGCCACCCTTGGGGTAACCTCCCAGGCCAGAACTGTCTCTGACATTCCTGTCTGGTCTCCAGACTCCAGCTTCCATAGCATCAGCCTCTGCTCAGCCTACCCAGCCTCCTCTCCTTAACCTGCCTGCAGGGTAAAGCTCACCCCTCCCCCAGCATCTGAGGCCCCAGCCCTCCATCCAGTCCAATCATCTCCCTGTGTCCCTGCCGCACACCCACCGCCTGGCCTGTTTGCTTCTTGTCTGTTCCTGTTACTACTATTATTGCATAACAAACCACCCCAAGAGGCAGTGGTATAAAACACTGACCATTTTATTATGCTCATGGATTCAGACATTCAGACAGGGTACAGAAGGGACAGCTTGTGTCTGGCTCCATGATGTCTGGGGCCTTAGTGTCTGGGGGTGACAAAGTCTGGGGTCTGGAATCATCCTGAGGTCCATCCACTCACATGTCTGGCAATAGATGCTGACTGGGCTGGGAGCTAGGCTGGGGCTGTTGACCAGGACACCCACATAGGGCCCATTCACATGGCCTGGGCTTCCTCATAGCATGGTGGCCTCAGTCCTAGTAAGCCTTCTGACACGATAGCTCAGAGCTCTAAGAGTGAATATCCCAGCAGACACGGTGGAAGCTGCATTGCATTTTATAACCCAACCTCAGAAGTCCCAGAGTGTCACTTCTGCTGTACTCTATTGGTCAAAGCAGTCACAAGCTTGCCCAGGTTTAAGAGGAGGGACACAGACCCATGACTCCAGGAGCAGGTGGCAAGGTCACACTTTAGAAGAGCCTGTGGGGTGGGGGAGATTGTTGTGGCCATCTGCAGAAAATACAAGCTGCCCCACTGCCTTTCTGTCACTGCTGTCATGAGTTGCCTTCCTCTCTAAGCCCAGTCTCCTTGGCACCCAGCTACTGCCCTGTCTCCTCCAGAAACCCTGCCTAGACGGGCAGCTGCAGCTCCCACACACCAGGGGATGGAGCCACAACCACACGTGCACCTCCAAAGGGACATCTGGTCTCCCTCACTCTTCTCTGGCACTCCGGCTCCTTCTCCTCTCTTGGCCACTAACTCACCTGTGTTTCCCAAGGCTCCAACATTGTCTTCTGGGACCTCCTGGGACCTCAGCCCCTTGCAGGACCTGCATCCATGTCTATTTGCTGACGACCACCCCCTCAGTATTTCCAGCTCTAACTTTCTCCAGCAGACCAGGTGCCCTCACCTACCTGCCAGGTGTGAGGTCTCCACTTGCCCTTACACTTAGCACAGCCCAAACTGAACTCCTCTCCCAGATTCTCCCTCTTCCCGACAAAGGGCAGCCCAGCTCCCCTGCCATTCAAGCCAGAGCCTGTCTCCCTGGGGCCCACAGCCAATCCAACTCCAGGTCCTCTCAACTTAGCTCCCAGGCCAGCGCCTCCTCTCTACCTGGGCTCTCACCTGGATGCTGGCACCTGCTCTCTCCCCACGGGTTTCTGGCCTCCAGGCTTGCTCCCCTCCAGTCCATTCCCCAAGCAAGCTCTTCTAACATGAAAAGCTGACCTTGCTACTCCCCACTGAAAACGCATCCAAGGCTTCCCAAACATTCAGGACAAAATCCCAGCTCCTTACCAGCACATGCAGGCTTCAGCTGCCGTTTAGGTCCTTCCCTCCTCTCCAGCTTCAACCATCACCATTCTCCCTCCTCCTCACACCCCTGGACCTGCTGCATTTTGCTTCCAGGCCTTTATACAAGCTGCTCCCTGGAACTGGAATACCTCTCCATGGCCCTAGCCTGGGGAAGATCTGTTCCTCCTCACAGTGCTGTCCAACAGAACTTTCCGTGATGATGGAAATATCCTATCTCTGCCCTGTCCAATATGGTAGCCACTTGAAATGTGGTCAGTGCTACAGAGGAACCATTTTTAAATTTTATTTACCTTAAACTAATTAAATATAAATAGCCACATGTGGGCAGTGGCTACCATATTAAACAGTGCAGCTTAAAGATGTCATCTCTTTCAGGAAGCCCTCCCTGACCTCCCAAGCCTGTACTAGAGGCCCATCCGCTATGCTCCCATAGTGCTCTGTTCTCTAAGGTGTTTGTCTCTTTATCTATCTCTCTGCCTGGCTTGTGAGTTCCTTGAGGGGCTGCATCTTATTCGTCATGGTATCCCTAACTCCTGGCTCTTACTGCGTACTCAATAACTGCAGAGTAAATGAATTTTCTTGATCCAGAGCTGGGCACAGACTAGAACTTACAAATCCAAAATGACTCTGCTGTAGATCTGAGTAAATGAGAGAGTGTATGTGTGTGTATAAGCGTGTGCAGTATGAGTTTACATGTAGGCACGTGTGTAGACCTACCTGACCTTGGCAGGACCTGGGCAGTCTCCCATCCAGCTGGGGACAGTTATCTCACACACAGATGCTGGTGCCCTGGGCTGGACAGGAAGTACGCCTCTGAATTGGCCTTTGTGAAAATCAAACCCTGTTTTCATTCTTGTTTCTAAGATGCTTCATCTGCATTGCAGATGAATCTTCGGGGAGTTTAAAAAGAAAAGCTTCCAGTTTTCTGTGTGGGACCACCTGCACTCTCATCTCCTTATTCTATAAACAAGCCCTTGCAGGCACAAGGGGAATTTGCCATTTAAATGATCCTTCACCTCCTGAGTCCAAGATTCATTTCTTGGTTTATGGGGCTCTTGTTAAAGTTTTGATATTGGATTTTCTTCAGACGGAGCCTCAGGCTTCCTTTTTTTCCACACACCACTCCCTTCCCATCCACTCCACCCTCCCCTAGAACGTGGCCATGCTTCCCCCTCTGGCCAGGATGGGTTCTTCCATCCCACCATGCCAGAGTCAGGTTTTGGGCTAAAGAGAGGAAATAGGCATGATTCCTGCTCTCCAGGAGTTTGCTGGCAAGAGAGGAAGCTAGTTGTCTTTCTCTTCTGTCCTCAATTCCCTACAATCTCCTTAGAAAAGCAGAACTTTAGAATTCTAGGCCTGGACAAGTTCTCAGAGGCCTGATCTAATGCCCCATTGCACCGACAGAGAGACTGAGGTCTGGGGAATGGACTGCACTTGGCCACAGCAGAACAGAGGAAGGGGGACCTCGAGTCCTCAGGCATCCTCAGTCTGGGATTCTGGATCCCACATTCCCCCTACCCTTCTCCTCCGTCTGGGCTGCCACAGTGGGGCTCCATGCCTTTCTCTCCTTGGTCCAGGCTGGTGATTAACTGCCCCAGCTATGGCCATGCTCTCCAAGGAGGACACATTTAAAACGTAGGGGGAGACTTCACCCTTTGCAAAGCAGTAAACAATTCTCCAAAAGGGAGTGCGGTAATCACCAAGCCAGGGAGCAGGTGCCTCCATTACTGTTACTGTGTTATGAGTCTCTTAAAATGGCATTGAAAGGGCGTGTCAAGATCTTGCAGCCTGCAATGGGACCCTCACAGAGGAGTGAGAGACAGCCACTGCAGCAAAGTACATGACTCAGCCAGAGCTTTCTGGAAAACTGAAGGGCTAGGGGCAGGTTGGGGAGGAGGCACC
Source organism: Tursiops truncatus (assembly GCF_011762595.2). Classification (NCBI taxonomy): domain Eukaryota; kingdom Metazoa; phylum Chordata; class Mammalia; order Artiodactyla; family Delphinidae; genus Tursiops; species Tursiops truncatus. The sequence continues at coordinate 116,883,930 of NC_047035.1, forward strand.
AGTCACTCTTTCCGTGACCAGGATGAGTCCCTCCCACTCTCTATGCCCTCTATGTCCCCCTTTGCCTTGGGGTGGGGAGAGGGACAGGCTGCTAGTGCCCTACGTATGATATGAAGGGTGCCCAGGGTCCTCTTTCCCCCGTAATGGCCCACACACCTGTGAAGCAAGCCCCAGTCCAAGAAGGCTCCAGATGCCACAAGGAGACCCTCTTGATCCAGACAGTCCTTCCAGCTTTGTCCCTAAATTAGCCCTCTTTGCTTGGCCCTACATTCCTTAAACACTGAGGAGGCAAAATCAGAATGCTAGCTGAAGCTCAAGAAAATGTCAGAAGGGGCCAGTGGCTTCCTTTGTTTTAATAATGAGAGCATTGGGCAAAGTACTTTCCAGTCCCTGTCAGACATCAGGAATATTCTCCCAGCACCCAGACACACGGTCACACACACACACACACACACACACACACACAGTGTGCCACAAAAAAAAAGGGGGCTTCCCTGGTGGCGCAGTGGTTGAGAGTCCGCCTGCCGATGCAGGGGACACGGGTTCGTGCCTCGGTCCGGGAAGATCCCACATGCCACGGAGTGGCTGCTCCCGTGAGCCATGGCCGCTGAGCCTGCGCGTCCGGAGCCTGTGCTCCGCAACGGGAGAGGCCACAACAGTGAGAGGCCCGCGTACCGCAAAAAAAAAAAAAAAAGGGGGATTCATGAAAAGCCAACTGGTTAGCACTTAAAGGCTCTGGAAGTTATACCAGAAAGACTCTGTTTAACTTGGTGTTTCTCAAGCTTACTTGGCCATACTCTTTTTCAGGGTAACAACTTTGAATCAGAAATTACATTTGCCTGCCGGTAACAGAGACCCGAGCATAATGGCCTAAACAAATTATCCATAGTTGTGAAACAGGAGGGAAGGGGGCAGGGCACAACCTTTGAAAGAGTGATAGAGCCAGAGGACATGGCAAAAACTGATTAGAACCAAATGGGTCCAAGATGGCAGACAAGTCAACTTCCGCTAGACCAGGACTTCCCTGGTGGCACAGTGGTTAAGAATCTGCCTGCCAATGCAGGGGACACTGGTTCAAGCCCTGCTCTGGGAAGATCCCACATGCCACGGAGCAACTAAGCCTGTGCACCACAACTACTGAGTCCGTGTGCCACAACTACTGAAGCCCGCACCCTAGAGCCCATGCTCCGCAACAAGAGAAGCCACCACGATGAGAAGCCCGTGCACCGCAACAAAGAGTAGGCCCCGCTCGCTACAACTAGAGAAAGCCTGCGCGCAGCAACAAAGACCCAACGCAGCCAAAAATAAAATAAATAAATAAATTTATAAGAAAACAAAACAAAAAACTTCCACTAGACCTTCAGCCTCACTATACGCTCACTGTAACACATCAGCAGGCTAAATGACACACCCACAAGCACCATGACAGTTCCAAGACTGACCATAAGGATCAAAAAGTGGGTGGTGGCCCATTTCCTGGACATCCCCGCCCCTTCCTGAAATAGCTGGAATACTCCTCCCACTCATTAGCCTATGAAATTACCCACCCCTATAAAAACTGACAACCCCATACCCTGGTGCCTTTCTCACCTCCTGAGATGGCTCACACTCTGTCTGTGGAGTGTGCTTCTCTCTAAATAAATCCACTTCTTACCTATCACTTTGTCTCTCACTGAATTCTTTCTGCAATGAGACGTCAAGAACCTGAGCTTCATTAAGTCCTGAAACCAGGTGTGAGATCTCAGTTGGAAGACTGTGGGTTTTGGCTGGGTTTGAGTCCTGGAACGTGGGTTCAAGTCCCAATCTGAGGTGCACGGTTTCAGCTGTGTCATTTACTCTTCCACATCTGGAGTCTGGCAGCTCAGGGCTGGTGTGTTGGCTCCACCATGTCATCAGTGTCCCAGGCTCCTTCTCTTTTTCATCTTTGTCCTCAGCACTGCTGTCTGTCTTCAGTGTCACCTCATGGTCTAATATGGCTGCTGGGCTCCATTGTGTCTGCATTCCAGGCAGGAAGCAAGGAGGAGACAAGGGAGGAATCTGCATACTTTTAATCCATCTCCCTATTACAGAACTTTCCCAGGAGTCCCGCTCAACAATTCTCATTCCTCATATCTCATTGGCCACTTCTGGCTGCAAGGGAAGCTGGGACATGTAGTCTTTTAGGTGGACACATTGTCCCCAAGAATAGAATAAGCATTCTGTTACCAGAGAAAAAAGGGGAAATGAGTACTGGGTAGACAAGTGCAGTGTTGTCACTGCTTCTTTGTGTTTCTGTATTCTAGAAACCAGCTGGAGTCAGGAAGAGCTAGGCCCAATCCCTACTTCCTGCCTGTGTTTACCAGATGTGGGACCTCGGATAAGCTTCTTAACATCTCTCAACCTGTATTCTTATCTTCAAAATAGGGATTATTATAAGGACCAAAAGATATGAAGTATGTGCAGGCATTTTCATAGACTATGAAATGCTATAGAAATGAAAGATATTGTTTTAATTGTTTTCCTAAATAGCCTTTGGAAGAAGGTAGCGCAATTCTTATCTCTCCATTTGACTGAAAAAGAAATTAAAGCCCAGAGATATGAATTGACTTCTCTAAAGAGGAAGTCTGAGCCTTGTCTTTGTTAATAGACTGAACCTTGATCCCAGAGCCCTGAACTTGCTTATCCACCAAGCCTTGATCCTGACATGAGTTTAGGTTCTGATCTTAGTTTTAGACAACCCTTAATGCTGGTTATAAACTGAACCTGGATCCCCACCTGAGTCTAAGCCCTGATCTTGATCTCTGAACCCTAATAAACAGAGAGGCCCTCTTGAACCATCTGGCAGTTTCCAAAGATGTCCACTGGGCTCCAGAGGAGTAAATAAGGGTAATGCGGATTCCCAGGCCTAGAGAACCACCATCCCGGAAAACCGGGGTTTCTCCTATGTCTCCCAGGTTGTGGTTTATCCAGACCTTCCAAACCAGGGGATAGAACAAACCAAGCCTGTGGGCCCCGGTGGGGAGAGCCGAGCTGGTGTCCAGAGAAACAAGAGAAGCACATGGCCTGCTTCCCCCTAGTAATTTTCCCAGCCCAGACAGCTGTAATGGGGACGGTATTGAAATTTAAATCAGAGCCCGGTAACCCCTCTGCCCGCCTGCGCCAGCTGCTGCAGCTGCCGCCACCGCTGCCGGTAATCTCAGGCTGGCTATCTCCTCCTGGGGAGAACGACAAACCGACTCAGGGAAAGTGATAAATTTTCAATTTTATTTTAAAATATACCAGATGGGAGATTTTATTGGAGCCATAAATATGTCAAGAGCAATGTTGGTGTGTGATGGGCGATGCCCCCTCCTTGGGGCCTCTCTCCCTGTTTAGAAATTCCATCAGATTCTTAATAAGAGGCTCCAGTTCGACTGCAGCAAAATAGTCTCTATATTAAAGCAATTGAATTTCCATTTGCCAGACATCTTGTGCTTTAAGCTTCCAGGTTCCAGGGGTGTGGGGTGGCTAAGCCGATTCTAAATGAACCTAAACTAATAACTTCACAGCACGCTGGGCGCTGTGAAAGAGTGGGAGGGGAGGGGAGGGGAGGAGAGGGGAGGGGAAGGGAGGAGACAACACCAATCACAGACCTGGGGCAGGGAACGGAGGGACCACCTTGACTTCTCCAGATTCAGACCAGCCTGGCCTGAATATCCCCCAAATGACTGAAGGGCCAGCTCCCTCTCTTCACAAAGGGGAAACTGAGGTCCAGAAAGAGGAGTGATGTGGCTGAACGCTGGCCCCTCTTCTCCTATCATTGTTTTCTTTGCTGTCCTGGTTGATTTGACATTCTACCAGCCTTTTTGGGGGGACAGGGGTGGTAAGGCTGCCTGAGGTTTGTTGAGGGTAGGGCTGGGACGAAGTCTGGCCCTTCTCCCCCAAAACCCTCTGAGCACAGGGCCTCACCTCTGGAAGGCTGTGTTGCCACCTGGGTATTTTCCTCATTTGCTCTTGCCTATGCCATCCCCCTCCGCCCTGGCAGCCCTTCTCTCCTCTATCAAGTCATTCTTTGCTCTTGCAGAGACCTAACCTTTCACTCAGCCTCAAGCATCTGGAATGGAAGAATGGCTCAGATCACAGACTCAAGGACATTAGAGGTCAGAGGATACAAAGGTGGGGAAAATGAGGCCTGGAGAGGGCACAAGGAATATAATTCTTCTAGAACAATCCAGGAGTGATGCCTACTGCAACCTGTCATCTACTCATCCTGCCCCAGCCAACTTGAGCCGGGTCTAGGTGACACCTGCCCAGGCTGACTCAGGCCCAGACAATGCCCAGGTAGTGAGAGATGGAGCCTTAGCAAGATATCACCTTTGTTGAGGGCAAGCCACCTAACCTCGCTGAGCTTCTAGTCTCAAAAATGAGTACACATTTCTGGATCCCAAAAGCAAACAAGAATAATGGACATACTGCTACTTATACCTCAAAGTACTTAAAAGCTTAAATGAGATAATTCATGAAAATTTGTTTGGCATAACGCTGGCCCCTAGTAAGTGCTCCCAAAATGTTAGCTATTGTTATGCCTTGGTTGTTGTTGTTATTATTATGGCCCTGGATGCTTCCAGTGGGTTCTGTGCTCCCCGTGGATCTGTGTCCTTCCAAGTTGTCTGACATAGGATTCTGTAGATAGGAGCTGCTCAAAGTCAAGTTAAATTGCTGAGGATGTTCCATCCATTGGGACAAGACATGAACTCTGGAGGCAGTCAGAGCAGATTCAAATCCTGGTTTTCATTTCCTTGATCTGTGTGCTCTGTGGCTACTTTGAGCCTCAATGTCTTTATCTGTGAAATTGGTAAGTGGTCCTTTTCCTGCCTTCCTTTCAAGGACCAGACCTAGAGAATACTCTCTTAGACTGCACTCTTTCTGCTTCTCCCTGCCTTTCTTGTCACCCCAAACACACCAACCTGGGTCTTTCTCAGTGGCCCCCATGCCTGAGCCCCAAGAGGGTCCCGTGAGAGGCAGGGCTGGGGACGGCTCTCACCATCTGCTCCATCTCCCCCATCCTAACCTGATCGTGCACATCCAGGATGCTGTGTGCTGCCCTCCAAGGCCCAGCCGCTGAAAATGGACCCCTGGCCAATACCATGGCAGTGACCATCCTCGTTTTAGATGGGATGCTGGTGCTAGAGATCTGACAAGGCAGCTGGATGGCATGGACAGATGGGATCAAGCCCAGCCCTACCACAGGGGCAGTGCCCCCGGATGATGACTAACTCATTTACAGGGTCCTAGGGGTCAGTGGTTCCTAACTCTGAATGTGGATATGTGCTTCTCTTTGAGGAAAAGGTCATAGCTTTCATCAGAGGGTTTCTAGAACCCAGACTCTTCAGAACCAGGGGCTTAGTTCTCCACCCAGGGTCTGCGTCTTACCCTCCTACACACACCCTCACCTGATGGGAAGAAGATGTAGGAAGAGGATGCACGTACACCTGAAAGTTCGTGTATCCCGACCCTTGGCAGGCTTTGGACAGGACGGCGAGGGCTGCTTGACACCCAGGGAACTGCGAGGTGAAACCTACAACAGGTGCTCAGGGAAGGGCCGAGTCTGAGTCTGCACAGCCTTGGACAAGCCCCTGTTCCTCTCTGAGGTCAGCAGCCACCCACTGACCTCCAAAGTCCCTGCCAGCTCTGCTGTCCTCTACTCTGGTGGGCCCCCTCCTTCACTAGGACTGTCTGATGGCCCGACACTGAGTGGTGAAGGCCATTCCATCCCATTGACCTGGCAACACCTGAATAGAGCAAACTTTTGCAGAGTGCTCACCAAGTCCCAGGCTCAGTGCCACCTGCTCACGGGGCCTCAATCTTCATCATCCTCCGTTTTAGAGGTGGAGAAAGTGAGCCTCAGAGAGGTCAGGTGATCTTTCCAGCATTGATGCCACACAGCCAGTATGTGGGGACTGCATGGGCGCAGAGAGCAGCCAGGCGGTCCTGTGGGTGTGCCAGCTGCCAAGCCCTTCCTAGAAGCCATCTCTTCGAAGGTGCAGTCCAGTGAGGGGCCAGGGCAGTTAGTAAGTTGAGGCTCCCTGAGTCGAGGCATCTGCTCAAGGTCACACAGCAGACAGGGCAGAGGTGAGGCTCCGACCTAAGTGTTCCAAGACTTCATTCCCTGGTCCCTAAACAAACAAGACATATGGTTACTCTGCTTTGGGATGTGCTGAAATCCACCCATTCACCCATTCATTTGTTCCACAGGTATTTATTAAGCACCTACACCGTGTTTAGCTACTGTTCGAAGTGCTGGGGAGGGATTGGATGTTGATCAAGACAAACAAAAGTCCCTGCCTTGGGCTTCACTGGTGGTGCAGTGGTTGAGAGTCCGCCTGCCGATGCAGGGGACGCAGGTTCGTGCCCCGGTCCGGGAAGATCCCACATGCCGCGGAGGGGCTGGGCCCGTGAGCCATGGCCGCTGAGCCTGCGCGTCCAGAGCCTGTGCTCTGCAACGGTGAGAGGCCCACGTACTGCAAAAAAAAAAAAAAAAAAAAGTCCCTGCCTTCCTGGAGCTTATATTTTAATGGAGGAGAAAGAGGAAACAATATAAAGTCAATTACAAAGTGTCAGAAGGGGATAAATCTGTGAAATGCAACAGAGCAAGGGTCAGGAGGATGGAGAGGGCCGGGAGGGGGCAGTTTGAAGTCAAGTGGTCAAGGCAGGCCTCGGTGAGAAGGTGAAAATCAAGAGCAGACTTGAAGCAGCTGAAGAAGTGAGCCAACCATGAGGACCGCGGGGGAGGGGCACGGCAGCGGAGGGGTCACCAGGGCAAAGGCCCCGAGGTGGCAGTGGGCCTGGTGTGCTTGAGGACAGCAGGGCGGCCAGTGTGGCTGGAGCAGAGTGAGCGGGGGAAGAGCGGGAGGTGATGAGGTGGGGAAGGTGATGGAGAGAGAGGGACAGATCATTTGGCCTTGGCCTTAATATTGTCATTGGAAGGTGGGCCTTCATGGGTTAACCTGAAGATCCCACAAATGATGGAGTTGTGGGCTCATCACAGCCACATGTGGCAGACAGCTGGGACCAGAATGGGAGTGGGGTCATCTAGCAGAGTTGGGTGTGGGGCATGATCTCTCATCTCCCCTGTGGACCCCTCTCATCCCTTCCTTTCCCCCAGCTCTGCTTGTGACGTGTCCCCAGGGAGGCCGGGTCAGGCTGGGGTGGCACAGGAAGGTCAGTGCCTCCCGCGGAGGCTTCCTCAGCCTGGGAGGGTCTGACTGCTAGTCTTTGAGGGCTTGGCTGTTACCAGGCCCTGCAGGAGCACTAAAAACCATGAGCAGGCAGACAAAAGGCTCCGGAGGCCCATGGAGCCCACCATGCAGCTAGGTTTGTTTGGAATTTAATGAAGGGCCCAAAGCCCAGCTCATCCCTCTGTGCACACTCCCCATACCACCCCCCAGGCCTTCTGATTATCTGACCTATCTAACCCAGCAGCTCCAGATCCCTCGCCTGAGGAAACGCAGGCCCAGGGAGGGAAGGGCTTGTCTGTGGCCACACAGCAACTCAAGGCGAAAGCCCTGGGGTTCTGAGGCCCAGCTCAGGCTACCCTAGTAATCCAGACAGGGTAGTCACAGCCCAGAGGAGGTTGCTACCTGCAGCCCAGGTAATACACCACGTGCAGAGTGGGAAGGTGGACATCAAAACCCCCTGCAGGTGAGGTTGAAGCCAATGAGTTCTGGGGTTGAGTGTCTCCTCAGCTGCTTACTAGCTGTGTGACCCTGGAGAAGTGTCTTAATGTTCCTGAGCCCCAGGTCTTTTATTTGCATATGATCATGATTATACTTCTCTCAAGATTGCTGTGAAGCTGTCAGGGAAAAGTATAGCCTTGTCCCCTCCCTGGAGCAGCCCAGGCAGCATCAGATGCTGCAGCGAGTTCTGGAGCCAAAATTCCTGGGTTCCCATCCCAGCCTGGCCACTTTACCAGCTGTGTGGCCTTGAGTAAGTTACTTAACCTCTCTGTGCCTCATGTTCCCAGCTGCAAAATGGGATTAATAATAGCCTTACTTCACCAGGTTGCTGTAACGATAAATGAATTCATCTAGTTAAAGCACGTAGGCTAATGCCTGGCATAGGGTACATGTTAATCCCGGTCACAGCACAACTCCAGGGGGCGCCTTTCACATACATATAATGTACAGTGCACCACGTCCCCACCCTGACTATTTTGTCCTCTTCCCACTGCCCTCCCTCGAGTGAGAGTGGGTGAATGGGAAGGTGCCAGGCGGCCCTGCAGGCCGGGTCCCCAGGGCAGACCTTTGCAGAGGCTCATCCCGGAACTGAGGCTGCCCTCCGACCATTGATTACAGAGCCACGGAGGCAGCGAACCAGATGGGCGCTTTTAACAGCTTTTTAATGTGACGGAGCTCACTGAGCTTGGAGAGCAGAGGCACGTCAGGGGAGGCAGGGGAAGCTTTCAAGGTCAGCCAGCGTCAGCCTGACCTTGAAGCCTCGTACCCTCCTGGGGAACAGCCCGGCCAGTTCCAGGAGCTGCAAGCCCAGGGGCTGCTGCGACTGGGACCCTGGGAGTTTCTCATTTGTCAAGGAGGCCCCGGGGGGCCTGAGCTGAGGAAAAGTATTAAAAGCAAACAAAAAAACAAACAACAAAACAGCAATGAAGAGGCATGAAACGGATTAAAGAGGTAGGTGGCTGGGGGACGAGGGGCAAAGCCGTACTAGGGATGGAGCCTCGGAGCCCTCCTCCTCCAAGGCTCTGGTGTTGGCTTCCTCTTCCTCTGTCACACGCCAGGAAAATCCCCCAAGCAGGAGAGCCTGGGAAGATAAACGACTTCCCTTTCATCTCATCTCCTTGTCACAGTCTCCTCAGCCGGACAGCTCTGCTTCCTTTGTCCTGCAGATTAATAGAAATCAGAGTCGGCTCACTGAAAGATGGCTCAATTATCAGCTACCCCTACAGAGAGCACCTCGCTAGCCGCTGGTGCTGGCCTCTGGCCCTTGCAAAGTGGGGCCGCCCACCAGGCCACGCTTCTCCCTACCCACATTCCCTAGAGAGAGCTTAGCACCTTCACCACGCTCCCGGGGCCCCGCTGCAGGCCTGTCTAGGCAAGACAGCACCTTGGCCTTTCCCAGCTGCTGCTTTAAGCAGGTCCTTGGCTGATGGCCTGAACTCCCATGGGTGCTCCGAGCACTTTACAGCTCGGTGGTACTTCTCCTCCCGTTGTGAGCCTCTGTAAGGTGGCGATTGTCACAGGTCCACTTTACACACAAGGAAACTGAGGCGCAGGGGGCTGGGACCATTTGCCTAGAGTTGCTCAGCCAGGGGGCAGGGGAGAGGGGAGCTGGAATTCAAATGCAAGGGTTGGTTCCCAGGCCTGAGCACAGCCCTCTCAGCAGTGGGTCAGGTTCTCAGGAACCCCAGGGAGAACAAGAGCAGGGGTGGCCCCCTCCCAACTTCCCTTCTGCCCAGAGTCTGGGCTGTGGCCAGGGCACAGTGGGGAAGGAGGGCCAGACCCCTTCCAGAGAGAAGTCATGGGAAACTCAGGGCTTCAGGCATCCCGCAGGCATCCACTCCACTCCAGCGAAGCCCCCAAGTGTTGAGGGGATTTCAGGCCCCATGGACAGCTCTCTGACCTGGGAACCAGGCAGCCCTGTTCCAGCCTCAGCTCTGTCATGGGCTAGGATGGGCCTTGGACAGGTTCCTGCCCATCTCTGCCCCCAGTTCCCCCATCTGCGAAATAGAAGGTGAGGAGTATGGACTAGAAGATCCCTCTGGCTCACACGTGGAGGATCTGGCCATCCACTCACTCTAAACTGGCCCAGGCAGAGGCAGCGGGTGGAGGTGCTGAGGCCACAGCCCACGGCGTGGGAATTCAGGGACTAGGGTCTCGGCAGCGGCTGCAAGCCATCAGCAGAACCCAAACTTTCCCACACATGCAGCCCAGCCCCCAGAGCAGGGCCCACAGTTCCCACTGCAGCCCTTCCAAGTGGAAACCACAATGTATGCAGAAGCCAAGCAGAAAATAAACAGAAAGCAATGTCCCCAGGACCTCGAGGCCCTGGGCCCAGCCTGAGGCAGCCCAGTGGAAGGCAGCTATGACCAGAGCAGATTCCTGCTGAGCCTGTCTGGACTAGCCTGGGGCCCTGAGGGAGGAGCCAGCTGCCTCCCTGCCCCCCTGCTCAGACCAAGAAAATGCTCTGCTTCCCACTAAGAGCCAGGGGCAGAGAGAACAGGCCGGGTACCAGGAGATGGAGTCAGCCTGGTGCTGACTCACTGGATGGGGTAAGCCCCATCCCTCCCTGGGCCTCACTGTTCCCATCTGAACACTGGGTGCAGCACTTCAGCTGCTTTCTAAAGTCCTTGCCAAGTGCTCAGAACTTGATCCTACAACATGGCACAGGGTGGTGAGCCAAGAAGGGAGAAGAGAGAGGGCTGCCTGAGGGACTCTAGATCAGGAGGGCTCTGTGCGGGCATTTAATCTAGGCCTCGTCCTCCACAAACTGTTTTAGAGAAGAGGAGACCGAGGTATTCCCAGGCCAGCCACACAGAGATGGAGTTGGGCTCCGAGTCCTGGCTTCGAGGTTCTGAGCCCAAGGCCTTGAGGAAACTCAGGCAGGCCCTGGCAAGTACAGGCCAGGCTGGATGGTGGGGAGAGCAGTGGGGAGTGGACAGGTTTGTCCCCATCCTCTCCTCCCCCGCCCCCCAGCTTTTCTCCCAGGGCCTGGCCTGGCCTCTGGCTTGGGGCTTCTGTCAAGTGGAGAAGGAAATGAAGGGGGGCAGGGAGCCAGCTGACATCCAGGACTTGTTCCCTGGGGATGAGGGGGTGGTGAGCAGAGGGTGTGCGGGCAGCTTTCTTCCCAAGCAGAGGCAGAGCCCCCAGTCCTGTCCCCACCTCTGCCACCCCCATGCCACCTGACACTGCCTTGGTCATCCCCGGGCCTCCAAGAGACATACCACCACAGCCTTCAGTGTCACAGTCCCAACAAAAGTCCCTCAGGTGGACAGTTTTCTCATTCCTGGGCCATCCTGTCATGGAGGAGACTCATTCCCACTTGACCACAGGGAACACCAGACTCCCAGAGCTGGTGAGTGAAGCCCAAGGTTCAGACTCTGGCTTTCTAACTCCGAGTTCAGGTCTGAACCTACACAAAAGGTATCTGCTTCAGCACCCAGCCCAGGCCCAGCAGACACAGAGGAGTTCTTGCAGACCCCACCATCACTCCTACCTGGGCTCGGATCTTTCCGGGGCATGTCTTTCTGCCCATCTCCACACCCCACCCCCAAAGGACTCCTTGAGACCTTCAGAGGACACAGATGCATGGTGCACAGACCCACCTCCCTAGGAAGGCTGTCGGCAGCAGCTCCTAGTTCCAACTGCAGCTCCTGCTGCCCTGGAGTCAGGGCCCACAGCAGCGCTCATGGCCACATGGACACAGGGAAGCATGGCCACACAGCCACAGAACTTGGAGCTGAGAGCCCTTCTCCCTGCTGAGCAGGCTAAAGCCTTAATCCCTTTACACAAAGCCCACTGAATCCTTCCTGGGGGGAAGGCGGTGGGGGCACAAATAGGTTTATTCCACTGATCCAGAAAGAGGCTTGCTCCCATGAGGACCAGCAGGTCCATCCCTGCACGCATCTGCAGGCTCCCTCTCTCCAGCACACACACCCTTCGTGTCCCTTTGCCCACCTTGCCCCCAACACCCAGGCCTCTGGGGAGCCTTGCAGATTCAGGAATATGGAGACTCCACATGGGTACCTCTCCCTCCTTCCAGGACATCTGGGGATGGACAGGTCTGGGATTCCAAGTTCATAAATGGACTTGATGACTTAGCCTAGGGATGGTTTTCTGATAGGAACTGCTAAGGAGGACACAATCCAAGAGTAAAGTATACACTGCCTGGAAAATGGTATCGTGGGGAACTTTTCTCTGCATCCCCTTCACCCACTTTCCATAGCCCTATCCGGAGGCCTTCCTGGCCAGAAGAAAAATGTTAGTAAACTCTCTTCCAATAGAATTTCAGACCAGCCAGAGCTAGAGTAGCCTCAAAAGAAGAGACAGCTAATGGTGGAAATTTAAGCATTCTCAAAAGAGATAATTTGGGTCAGGAATCTTTTCTGGTATTCTTAAAAGCCCAAGGTTGTGTTTCTACCCATGTACGTGCGTGAAGTCAAGACAGAGTTGGTATCTCCAGAGGCAGATGGGTAGTGCTGTGAAAACCTCGGTCCACACAGAGACTTGTACAAGAATATCCATAGCAGTCTTATTCATAATAACCCAAAACTAGAAACAACCCCAATGTCCATCAACACTGGATACACTGTGGTACATTGATACAGTGAAATACTACTCAGCTGTCAAAAGGGATGAGCTGCTGATACATGTAACCACATGGATAGATGAATCTCAAAATCATTACGCTGAGTGAGAGCAGCCGGGCACAAATGAGGACATGCTGCATGATTCCATCTATGTGAAAAGCCAGAAATCAGATAGAAATCCTGGTGATAGAAATCAGAAGAGTGGTTGCCTCAGGGTGGAGGGGAGGGGATGACAGGAAGGAGGCATGAGAGGACTTTCTGGAGTGATGTGACAGAAGCCTTCTGTATCTTGATTTGGGTGGTGGGTGTGTGTATGTGAACAATTGTCAAAGCCTAAAGAATGGTACACTTAAGGCTGTATATAAATTTTACCTCATAAATATGTAAATAATACAAGCATGCCAAATAGCATTTGTTTAGTCAGTTAGTTAAATCTTTATTTTGAAATAATTGTGAACTTACAGAAAATTTGCAAAACCAGGCCAAAGAACCCCCATTATCCTTCACCCAAAGTCTTCAATAATTAACATTTACCACATTTACTCTACCATTCTTTCTCTCTGTACATATATATGCATATTATTACAATTACAATATATATACATGCAATTATATACATATATGGGGTTTTTTCTGAGCCATTTGAAGTGTTGGATTTTTAAAATTTTTCTTTATTAATTTTTGGCTTTGTTGGGTCTTCCGTGCTGAGCGCGGGCTTTCTCTAGTTGTGGCGAGCGGGGACTACTCTTCACTGAGGTGCTCAGGCTTCTCATTGTGGTGGCTTCTCTTGTTGCGGAGCACGGGCTCTAGGCGCACAGGCTTCAGTAGCTGTGACACGCGGGCTCTAGAGTGCAGGCTCAGTAGTTGTGGTGCACGGGCTTAGTTGCTCCGCGGCATGTGGGATCTTCCTGGACCAGGGCTCGAACCAGTGTCCCCTGCATTTGCAGGCGGATTCTTAACCACTGTGCCACCAGGAAAGCCCTCTGAGCCATTTGAGAGTAGTCTGCGTAATCGTTTTGTGATTCATCATGTAGCTGCATGTATCAGCAATTCATTCCTTTTTATGACTGAGTACTATTTCATTGTATCAGTGTAACACAGTTTATCCATTGCTAATGGGCATTTGGGTTGTTCCTAGTTTTGTGTTATTATGAATAAGCCTGCTATGAATATTACCCCCCAATATTTCAGTGTGTATTTCCCGAGAACAGGATATTTTCTTGCCTCTGTTATCAAAATTGGGATATTAACATTAATAAAATATTATCTAATCTATAGACCTTCTTACTCAAATTTTACTAATTGTCCCAATAATATCCTTTATTAAAAAAAATTTTTTTTCTGGTCCAGGATTGGATCCAAGATCACAATTTGCATTTAGTTGTCGTGTCTTTTAGTCTCATTTGATTTGAAATAATTCCTCAGCCTTTCTTTGTCTTTCATGAGCCTGACATTTCTGAAAAGTACAGGCTGGTTATTTTAATGAATATTCTTCACTTTGGGTTTGTCTGGTGTTTCCTCATGATTAGATTCAGGTTAGTGATTTTTGGCAGGATTATCACAGAAGTGACATTACGTTCTTCTTGGCAAATCATATCCGGAGGTACCTGATGTCTATTTGTCCAATTTCTAGTGATACTAACTTGGGTCACTGGTTAAGGTAGGGTCTACTGCTATAAAGTTACTGCTTTTCCATTTGTATTTAACAAGTATTTTGGGGGGAGTCACCTGAAGACTATGTGAATACCGTTTATCAAAATTTTCACCCACTAATTTTAGCATCCATTGATAATTCTTGCCTGAATCAATTATTACTATGATGGTGGCCAAACGGGACTTTTTCTAACCCCATAATTTCCTCTTTATTTATTAGTTCAAATTCTAATATAAGGAAGAGCTTTTTCTTTCCCCCATGTATTTATTTATATTCATTATATTATATTTGTATGAACTCATGGATTCTTATTTTATTCAGTGGGTCATAATTCATTCCTATCACCATTTATTTTGATGCTTAAATTGTCCCAGATTTGGCTGGTGGAAGCCCCTTCAAACTGGCCCCTGTGTCCTTTTGACGTTTCCCCATTATTCTCTGAACATTTCCTCACTTTCAGACACATCACGTACTTGCCTAGGAATCAGCCATTCGCCAAGGAGCACTTGTTTATTTTAGCAGAGAATGGTCTGTCAGGTAGAATATCCATAACCATATCTATTTTAATATCTATTTATAAACTCGTGAGCTCATATTGTTACCTCCAATTCCTGTCCAATATCTAGAGGTATATTCTTGTCTCCCCTGTTGCCATATTTGTAACTCACTTCTCCAACAGCGAGAAACCTAGATCCATGACTTTCATCATATCTACTCATTTGTTCAAGCCTAGAACACAAAGGAAGTCGTTTCAGAATTGCTAACCCATACCACTGTGAAAAACAAACCTGCTAACTTGAGTCTGATGTTTTTGCAGCCCTCTCCTTCGACTGGGTGCATATAGTCAAAATATTGTGTTCAAAACTTCCTTAGGGTACTCCTTTTTTTTCAATTTTACTTATTTTTTGGCTGCTTTGGGTCTTCATTGCTGTGCATGGACTTTCTCTAGTTGTGGTGAGCGGGGTTACTTTTCATTGCGATGCGCGGGCTTCTCATTGTGGTGGCTTCTCTTGTTGCAGAGCACGGGCTCTAGGCGCATGGGCTTCAGTAGTTGTGGCATGCGGGCTCAGTAGTTGTGGTGCACGGGCTTAGGTGCTCCGTGGCATGTGGCATCTTCCCAGACCAGGGCTCGAACCCGTGCCCCTGCATTGGCAGGCAGGTTCTTAACCACTGTGCCACTAGAGATGTCCTATTAGAGTACTCTTTTTTCTCTTTCAGTATATTATTCATTTGAAATACAGTTAGGTTTGTTTGTGTTTGTATTTCATTTTAGGGATTTCCCCCCATCTTTTATTATTGTTATTATTTTATTATTTGAGTATGTAAAGCTTTAACATGGTTCCAAAAGTCAATTCTATTCAAAGAAGTTATACTGAGAACAATACTCATATCCCTTCCACCCCATTCCCACCCAACCTCTGTGGGTAACTGATCTCATTAGTTTACCTTTCCTGTGTTTCTTTTTTCAAAATTAAGCATATAAATTTTCTTATTTCCCTCTCTTTCTTCCACAAAAAGTCACATACTATAGGTATATTTTTGCACTTTGATTTTTTTCACTTAACAACACATTCTGGAATCCCTCTATATCAGTTTATGGAGATTGTCCACACTATTTAAAAGGTTGCATGTTTATTGAAGAATAACATACACACAGAAAATGGTGTTAGAAGTTAGGGACTTCCAGGGGGCTGGTTACAGTGGGTGGGGGGTTCACGTGATTAGTTGCCTGGTTTGAATGCTGTATAAATAGGTTCATAGAATATTCACTCTTTGGTGTCTGCTTCTTTTGCTCAGCATTATGTTTGGGACGTTTATCCACCTGGTTGTATGCAGTTGTAGTTTGTTCATTCATATTGCTATTTAGTATTCCATTGTATAAATATATTACAATAGTTTAATCCATTATATTGTTTATGGGCAGTTGGGGATTTCCAGTTTTTTTTTTTTTTTTTTTTTTTGCTTTATGGCCAGCGCTACTATGAACATTCTGGTACCTAGAATGTGTTTGGTCCATAGGGATAGAGTTGCTGGGTTATCAGGTATGCATATGTTCAGCTTTAGCAGATGCTGTTAAATACTTTTGTGAAGTGTAACTATACAAGTTTACATTCCTACCAGTCATGTGTAACTGTTCCAATTGCTCATTTCAATTCTGCTCCCAATTCTAACCTGTGGGTTTTCTTCCCTACACCAAGAAATTCTGTGACACCAGCTGTGTGTCCCACAGTCCAACTCAGTTCTGACACTATCTACCTGGAGGTAGCATCAAATCCCCACAGGGCCTCAGTCCTACAAGACTGCTCTCTGCCACCCACTTCAGGTGCCAGTCACAAGTTCAGTGCTTCTGACCTACCGGCTATAGACTGGAGAAGGTTCCAGTGCCCCTTCCTTGGGTTCGATTAATTTTCTAGAGCAGCTCACAGAATTCAAAAAACATTTACTTACTAGAGTACTGGTTTATTATAAAAAGATATAATAACTCAGGAACAGCCAGATGGAAGCGATGGGAAGGGCAAGGTACGGGGGAGAGCACAGAACTTGCATGTTCTTTGAGTGTTACTCACACCACACCTCCACATGTCCACCACTCAGAAGCTCTCCAAACCCAGTCCTTTTGGATTTTTTTTATGGAGATTTCATGACATAAGTACGATTGATTAAATCATTAGCCATTGGCGATTGAACCTAACCTGTAGCCTCTCTCTTCTCCCTGGAGGTTGGGGATGGGAGGGGCTGATGGGAGCGGGGAGTTGGAACTGAAAGTTCCAACCCTCTAATTACACATGGTTGGTTCCTCTGGTGACCAGCCCCCATCCTTAGGTGATCTAGGGGCTTTCCAAAAGTCACTTCAATAACGTAACAAAAGACATCTTTATTCCGCTCATCTCTTAGGAAATTCCAATGATTGGAGAACTCTGTGCCAGGAACAGGACAAAGATGAAATATACATTTCTTATTATAAATCACAATATCACACTCACCAACACCAGACCAAGAGCACTTTTTCCCTTTATCACCACAAAACTGGCCCCCTGTGAGAAGCAGCCTGGTGTAATGAAGGGGCTCTGGCCCTGGAATCAGAAAACCTGTTTTGGCCAACCTTGGTTGGCTGAGTTGTGTGATCTTGACCTATCTAAGCCTCAGTTTTCTCATCTGTACAATGGGAATAATGGCCCTTGGCCTGCTTTTGCAGTAGACACATACTGACATCAGAAATGGCAGAGTCCCCAGGCCTCTTTTGTCCAAGTCTGGCTCCCTGCCTCATGGGCACCGGCTATACATAAGACAGGGATACACTCACCCACATGCCAATCTTATCTCTGCTTCTGTCCTGGATCTTTTTCTTCCTTCAATGGTATCTTATGGTTTCCTCCACCAGAAAGATTTCCCTGATCACCTCCATCTTCCTTCCCTATGAGGCAGTGCCTAGACCAGAAAGAGCAACGGATGGACCCAGGAGAGCACCCATTTGCCTGTGGCTTTCTCTATTGCCTGTGATCTGAGGTTGGTTTCCAGACAAAGAGCTGGAGACCTGGGGACTGCCTGCAGCATCTCTGGGGCACTTTGCAAACTGCTGCGCTAGTGTTCTTTTGTGCAGTGCTAGAGGAGTTCATCAGAGCATTTTAACAGATGAGAGATAGACAAACTCTCTTTGTGTACTTAGAATGGCCAAAGAGACATGCAAGCAGCTTCCATGTGCCTGTGTGTCAGTGAAGAAAGAAGAGCACCCCCAAGCAGGACTCCCAAATCCCCTCAGAGAGCCCACGGGAGGAGTGCATTCCTACACTTCCATCCCTTAACACACCTGTATTGTTCAGATCTGGGCAAGGCTTAGATTTGGAAGCCCAGCCCCTCATTCTCTCAAAGGAGACGTTGAGCGTGGCACTGCACAGGCCCTGGGTTGTGCTCTGAAGTGTGTCCTCTTGACGGCTCCTGAGGCCCAGGACCTTGGGGGGAAGCTGAAACACAGACACAAACAACTATAACACAAACAACTATAAAGTATGTTCCAGGAGAGGCCCAGATGGCCTCTATCTAGAAGGCTGATGGGTAATGGGGATATGCTGACAGTGAGGGAAGATGTTCCAGGCCAAGTTTACAGCCTTAGCACAGACACAGAGCTGGGGACCTGGGCATGTTCATGGGATGAATGATGAGGGCAGATAGGGGTTAGATCACCAAGGACCTTGAAACCCTGGCTGATGTGGGATTTTATCCCATGGGTAATGGCCAGGGAGCCACTGGTCCTTTTGAGAGGGGTTAGTACGGGGTGATATAATCAGAGATGATCACAGATGCTCACCTATGGAAGGCCCTGGGCCCACAGAGTCTCCCCAACCTGCTTCCACCATTTGAACTCCCTTCCTTAGGGACCCAAAGACTTTTCCAGGTCCAAGAGGCCCTGCTAAAGTGAAAACTCTGGATGCCAGTTCAAACCTTGATGTGATTAGCTGCTCAGCCTAGGATCCTTAGAGAGCTCTGATTCCAGAGGCCAAGTCCAGACTATGTGTTTGTGAGGGTGGGTGTAGGGATGGGGGTGAAGGAAGTATTTGTTAAACATTCACCAGTGCCAGACTGTATGCTAAATGTTCTACGTTCAATATCTCACTTACCATTTGTAACAACTCTATTAGAAGGGGATTAGTCCCATTTTACAGATAAAGAAACTGAGGTCTGGGCAGCCTAAATTATCCACATAATGAATCTGTCCACAAAGCCTGACCCTGTTATGATGCCCCAGGCGGGTGTGTGTGACGTGTCTCCAGGAGTCTGGTGAGAAGGGAAGCCTGGGCCTAGTGCCCACTTGGTCCTTGAGGTGCAGTCCTGAGGACCTCCAAATGCTCTTCCCCATAGAGCTGCCCTGGTGATCTCCCCAACTGGGTGTGCCTGCCTGAAGGTGCGGGGTCGTGGTCTTTTTAAAGTACAAAAGAAGATGTTAACAGGAAGAGGGAAATTGTGTTCAAATTAGACACAGCTTTCTTGATGCCTCTGGAGTCCTCCCACTAAGGGAGCACATTCTGCAGTATTTTGTGCTTTTAAAAAATGCTGCCATATAACTCCTCCAACTGCCAGTTTGTGAAACAATATTCTCATGACTATCTCCAAGTAGCAGGCTCTGGGTGTCATTTCATGCAAAGGGCTGGATTCACCGGCAATTTCTTCAACAAGCACTCACTAAATGTCTGCTGTGGGCCTAGCACTTTGCTGGGCACTGGGAACACCAAAGTATGTGAAACTAGGTCTGGATGTGCCGGGGTCTCAGGGAAAGACAGACACTCTACAGGGTTAGAACCTTAGCAATAGAGGCTCGGGGTGCGTAGTGATTGGCTTTGCAGTGACAGGGTTGGCAAGGTGATAGGAAGGATACAGGCCCCTTGTGGGGAATTCTGACAGCTAAGTGGCCTGGGCCAGGCCCTCAAGAAACATGAGGTTTTCTAGAACTGAGGTAAAGGATGACGGTGGGGAAGAGAATTCCGGAGCAAAGACTGGCTTGAGTGAAGGAAAGGAGAAGGGACTAAGAGAGGCCGGAAGATGAGGTGGCCCTTCTGGCGGGGCTGCGGGGAGACAGCCTTGGCCCCGCTAGTCCCACACCAGTGACGCACCCAGTGCCCCACCTTAGTTCCTTTTACTCTGATCCTCACGCGCAACCCTTGCTAGACCCTTGTGGTTTCCCACACAACCAAACTCTTTCTCACCTCTGAGCCTTTGCTCACGCTGTCCCCTTCTCCTGGGATGCCCCCACCCCATCCCTCTTCTTCCCCTGGCAGACACTGTCTGATGTTCAGCCTGGCCCTCACCTCCTTGTAAAGCCTAAGATAGAGATCCATGCCCTCCTTGTGGCTCTGACAGCACCCACCCCTCCCCATCCCTCCTCGGTCACAGTGTCATTTGTTTTCTTGTCTGTCTCCCTCACTGGATGGTGAGTGACTTTGGGGAAGGAGCTGGGTGTTGGACCCACGATGAGTCATGAATTGGGGGATGGTGCGTGAACGAGCTGGAAAAAGTTCACAGCATCGACGATGCCGTTGTGTCCATACTCTAGCTTCTGTTTGTTCTGCAACCACGTAAAAGTCATCTATTTTTCATCAAAAGAGAAAATGAAATCAGAGCACCATCAGTTTCTCTAATCTGTTTTCCTAAGCAGCATTCACACTCTGCCCCAGTGTCTAGGGGTTCCTAAGTGACCACGACCCTTTAGGTTTTTCCACCGCTTCTCTGAAGCCTCCCTGGATGGCGCAACCACAGATCTCCAAGCCACAGCCGGTCACCTCACTGGAATCCAAGGGCCCTGGAACTTCCTCTCTTCCCCACACGTTTAAATGGGACCTGGCATTCCCGGGAGCTCCACCCCAGCTCTCTCTCCTCTTGCTCTCCACTTTCGGTTTCTCTGTTTCTTCCACAACCCTGACACCACAGCCTAGCTACATGTTCCTTCTGAAACCTCCACCTCATTTTCTGAAATGGTGGCCCCAGGTTCATGAAGATATGTTCTGTTTCACCTGCAGTATCTTTAAAAGTGTTTAAATTGGTTGCTTAACATTTGAAAATCAGCAGATTTCTATGAGTCAGTTCACTTTATGATAATTTTTCAAGCTGTACACTTAGAGTTCATGTACTTTCCTGTATGTATATTTCAATTAAAAATATTGTTTTAGGGCTTCCCTGGTGACACAGTGGTTGAGAGTCCGCCTGCCGATGCAGGGGACACGGGTTCGTGCCCCAGCCCGGGAAGATGCCACATGCCACGGAGCGGCTGGGCCCGTGAGCCGTGGCCGCTGAGCCTGCACGTCCGGAGCCTGTGCTCTGCAACGGGAGAGGCCACAACAGTGAGAGGCCCGCGTACCGCAAAAAAAAAAAAAAAAAATATATATATATATAGTTTTAATCTGCAGATTTCAAAATCCTGATTCCCACCTTTCCTTAAACACTTGGAAGGGCTGCACTGCCGGACCTTTATTCTACATGAGCTGTGGCTAACAGCTGCCACCTTCACAAAAGATATGACCTCCCCATTTTGCTGCAGTCTCCACCACTCTCTATTCTACTCATGGCCGCTTTCCTCATTTGTGTACCTGCCCCTAGAATAGGCATTCAAGCCAGTTCTCTTTGTGTTCTCCAAACTTGTATTTCCCACTGCCTCCTGGATGTTCCATGGGTACCTCAAACTCAACACATCACGACTGAGCTCACATCCTCTTCCCCTGTGCCCCAAACCTCTTCCCCTCCAGTATTCCCAGTCCTAAACGATGAATCACAACCCATCCAGTCACCGAAGGCAAAGGCCTGGGCATCTCTGGGACTCCTGTCTCTCCCTCATCCTACTAACGATTCACCAACAACACTGACGGTTTTGCAAACCTGCCCCCTGCCTGAGCCAAGCCACTGTCATCCCTGGCTGGGACCACAGGAGCCTTGTGACCGGTCTTCCTGTCTCCACTCCTGCCCCTCAAATCTGCTGAGCCCTCTGCAGCCAAAAAGGTCTTTAAAATGCAACATGATCGTGTCACTTCCTGCTTAGACCTTTTTGATGGCTTCCTCTTTTTCTTGGGGAAAAACCCAAACTCCTTATAAGGAAAAAAATCCATACTCTACAAGGGCCTAGAACCAAGGCACGTCTCCCTTCCAGCCTCTTCCCACGCCCTCCCCTATTTTCTCTCCATACCATACATTCTCACCATATTTCAGCTCATTACCCTCCATATTTTTTCATATTTTTAAAACAGGAGACGTGATCTTTATACAGTAAACTGTACACATCTTCTGTTACAGCCTGATTGATTTTCTTCTCCAATTTTTTCATGGTGATAAAATACTTTACATAAAATGTACTATATTAACCATTTTAAGCATACAGTTCAGTGGTATTAAATACATTCATAATGCTGTATCACCATCACTACCATCCACCTCCATAGCTCTTTCATCATGTATAACTGAAACTCTGTACCCGTTAAACAATAACTCCCCATTTCCCTGTCCTCCCAGCCCCTGGCAACCACCATCTACTTTCTATCTCTATGAATTTGACTCCTCTAGGTACCTCATATAAGTGGAATCATAAAGTACTTGTCCTTTTGTGACTGGCTTTTTTCACTTAGCATAATGTCCTCAAGTTTCATCCATGTTGTAGCATATTGCAGAATTTCTTTCCTTTTTAAGGTTGAATAAAATTCTGCCATATGTGTAAACATGGTTTGCTTATTCATTCATCAGTCACTGGTCACTTGGGCTGCTTCTATGGTTTCAGCTTGACTGATTTTTACATATGTAAATAGCCATGTAACCACTACTTAGACTGAGACAGAACATTTCAGTACCCCAGAAGTCTCCTTCATGTTCCTTTCAGGCAACACCTACCACCCCCGTTATTAAATCAACTTCACTATAGGTTAGCTTTGCCTGTTCTTCACCTTCATATAGATGAAATCATATAGTATGTGTCCTTTTGTGTCTGGATTGTTTGCGCAACATTATGCCTGTGAAATTCATCCATGTTGTGGTGTGTATTAGTAGTTCATTCTCATTTCTGTGTAGCATTCCACTGTATAAAAATATACCACTATTTATGCCTTCCACTATTAATGGGCATTTGGGTAGTGTTATGGGCTGAATTTTGTCCTGCCAAAATTCATGGATTGAAGCCCTAAGCACCAATGGTATTTGGAAATTGGACTTTAAGGAGGTCATTACGGTTAAATGAGATCACAAGGGTGGGGCCCTAATCCAATAGAACTGGTGCCCTTATAAGAAGAGAGAGAGACATGGAAGTGGTAGTGTACAAAGGAAAGGCCATGTGAGGACACAGCAAGAAGGCAGCTGTCTGCAAGCTAAGGAGAGAGGTCTCATCATAAACCAACCCCAGTGGTACCTTGATCTTGGACTTCCAACCTCCAGAACTGTGAGAAAATAAATTTCTGTTGTTAAAACCACCCAGTCTATAGTATTCTGTTATGGCACCCTGATTAGACTAATACAAGTAGTTTCTAATTAGGGTCTATTACAAGAAAGCTACTTAAATATTGTTCTACATGACTTTTGGTAGACATAAGCACTTACTTCTGTTGAGTATATCTCCAGGAGTGGGTCACAGAGTAGATGCATTGATAAAAAGAAAGAGAAGAAGAAAGAAAGAAAGAAAAGAGGAGGGAGGGAGGGTGGAGGGAAGGAAGGAAGATGACAGCAAGAAAGAAAAAGGAAGGAAGGAAGGAAGAAAGGAAGGAAGGAAGGAAGAAAGGGAACTTATTTGTCTCACAAAACCACATTACAACCAGTGAAGTCAGGACGCTATATTACTACCATCTAATCTATAGACCCAATTCCAATTTCACCAATTATCCCAATACTGTCCTTTATATCAAAAGGGTCCAGTCCACATGTTGCTTTTAGTTGTCAAGCATCTTTCGTCTCCTTCAGTCTGAGACAGTCCCTCAATCTTTACTTTCATGACTTTGACACTTGTGAAGATTACAGTCTCGTTACTTTGTAGAGTGTCTCTCAATTTGAGTTTACCTGGCATTATTCATCTTTGTCAGGAATATCACTGAAGTGATGCCGTGTTCTTCCCACTGTATCCTAACAGTTTGTACCTGGTCAATTTGTCCCATTACTGGGGATATTAACTTTTAACACTTGGTTAAGATGGAGTCTGCCAGACTTCTCCACTGTTAAATTAATTAATAAGAACAACAAGTAAATATTTTGTGGGAAGAGAGTTTGAGATTATGTAAATATCCTGTTCCTCATGATAATTTCACCCAATAGTTTTAGCATCCACTGATGAGTCTTGCCCGAATCAAATATTTCTACAATGGTTGCAAGATGTGGTTTTTCTAATTCCATTATTCCTTCTACATTTATTAGTTGGCATTCTACTCTACGGAGGAGGTTTCTCTTCTCCCCATTTGTTTATTGATTTATTTCTTTATGTGAATACAGACTGATGAATGCTTTCATTATTTATTTTGATGCTCAAATTGTCCCAGATCTGGGAATTGGGAGCCTTTCAAGTTGATTTTTGTGTCCTTTAAAAAAATTTTTTTAAATTGTGGTAAAATACGCATAAAATAAAATGTATCATTTACATATTTTAGTGTACAGTTCATTTGTATTAAGGACATTTGCATTGTTGTGCCACTATTACCACTATTCATCTCCAGAACTCTTTTCTTTTTTTTTTTTTTCAGGGAGACCCAAGCCCATGTGAGGAGTTTTTTTTTATACTTTATTTATTTTTCATTTTATTTATTCATTTATTTATTTATTTTTGGCTGCATTGGGTCTTCGTTGCTGCGCATGGGCTTTCTCTAGTTGCAGCTAGCGGGGGCTACTCTTTATTGCGGTGCTTGGGCTTCCCTTTGTGGTGGCTTCTCTTGTTGCCAAGCACAGGCTCTAGGTGCGTGGGTGTCAGTAGTTGTGGCACGTGGGCTCAGTAGTTGTAGCTCGTAGGCTCTAGAGTGCAGGCTCAGTATTTGTGGTACATGGGCTTAGTTGCTCTGAGGCATGTGGGATCTTCCTGGACCAGGGCTCGAACCTGTGTCCCCTGCATTGACAGGCGGATTCTTTTTTTTTTTTTTTAGAATCTTCCCTTTGTTCTTGGGTTTTGGAAATTTCCCAATGACACGTTTAAGTGAGGGCATTTTTTGGTTCCTCAGCTCTGGGATATTCACTTGATTATTTGCTTGATGATTTTATTGATTTAATTAATTAATTTATTAGTTAGTTAGTTAGTTTTTGTGGATTCTTAACCACTGTGCCACCAGGGAAGTCCCTCCAGAACTCTTTTCATCTTACAAAATTGAAACTCTGCACTCATTATACTCCCAGCCCCTGGCAACCACCGTTCTCCTCTCTATTTCTATGACTGTGACGAATCTAGGCACCTCTTATAAGTGAAATGATATAGTATTTGTCCTTTTGTGACTGGCTTATTTTACTTAGCATAATGTATTCCAGGTTCATTCATGTTGTAGCATATGTCAGAATTTCCTTCCTTTTTAAGGCCTAATAATATCCCACCATATGTGTGACCACATTTTGTTTATCCATTCATTCATCAGTGGAACATTTGAGTTGCTTTCACCTTTTGGCTATTGTGAATAATGTTGCTATGAACGTGAGTGTACAAATATTTCTTTGAGTCTCCTGCTTTCAATGCTTTTGAGTATATACCCAGAAGTGAGATTTCTGGATCATATGGTAATTCTATTTTCAATTTTTTGAGGAACCACCATACTGTGTTTCATAGCAGCTACACCAATAGTCAAAAAGTGTTTTCAGTTTCTTTACATCCTTGCCAATACTTGCTATTTTTGGTTTTTTGATAGTAGCCATCTTAATCCTGGTGAGGTGGTATCTCATTGCGGTTTCGATTTGCATTTCTCTAATGATTAGTGACATCGAGCATCTTTTCATGTACCTGTTGGCCTTTTGTATATCTTCTTTGGTGTAATGTCTATTCAGGTTCTTTGCCTATATTTTAATTGGGTTGTTTGTTTTTTTATTGTTGAGTGTAGGAATTCTTTATATATTCTGGATATTATCTTGTTTCCTTTTGACATGTCCCCATCATCCTTTGGGTACTTTCCAACTGAAACCATAAGATGTTTCAGATGTTCTGCTACTTCCCCTGCTTCACCCCTGGAAGCAGCCATTTCTCCAAGGAACCCTGGTTTCTTTTAGTGGAGAATGGCATTTAGAAGCAGATCTGGGTTCCAGGTTTGCACACTGCTCCTGTGGGAGAGGGGGTGGTTGCTGTTCCTGGGCTCTGTCAGTGGTCAGAGCTAGAGAATATGTGTGTGTACTTATATTTATTTCTATATCCATATATTGAAAACCATAAGTCATATCAATAACTCTATTTCCAATCCACCACCGCAGGATTCATTCTAGCTTCTCCCCTTTGCATATTTGTAACTTCCTTCTCCAACATCAAGAAATCTGGCTCCCACCACCCTCAATATATTTACTTATTGCTCAGTCCCTCTGTATGTAGCCAATCTCCTGACCGCAATGGCTGCCACTTCACTTGTCCATCTCCTTGCTTCACCCCAACCCCGCCCTGCTGCCTTCAACAAGTATTAGGAAAGGGGTAGGGGTCCTAATGGCTTTTTGAGTGAATTATTCAATTATTCAGGAAGAAAGGAAGGAAGGAAAGAAGGAAGAGAGGAAGGAAGGAAGGGAAGAAGGGAGGGAGGAAGGAAGGAAGGAAGGAAGGAAGGAAGGAAGGAAGGAAGGAAGGAAGGACTGTGTTGGGCTTTGAAGAGCGGGTGGACAGCTTCTGTGCATTTCTGCCCTATGTAATTAGCTGAAAGCCCAGGGACTGGCCTTTAATGGCCCCCAGGGCTGTGACTTCACCTCTGCTTCAGTGTTCCTGGGAGGCTCCAGGCTGGCCTCTGGTGCAGGGATGCCTCCCAGACCATAACCACCCAGTCTGCTCTGGCTCTGCACTTGTAAGCCTGGATGAATGCTGGCAGCTGCTGGAGGTGGCGATGCTGCCCTGGGCCCACTCAGCACCTGAACCCCACCCAGAGCCCCTGGCCCTGGCAGGGTCAGGCACGTTGCGGGGGCCTTGGGCCTCCACAGCCAGCCAGAGGAACCTGGGCAGGCTGATCCCAGGAGGTCAGGCTGGAAATTGGAAGAGATTCATAACTGATACAGAAGCTCTTAGCTGAGCGCCACCTTCTCACTACCTTCCCCCCAACCCATGCATTTAAGCTACACGTTATAAGTCCAAATTGTTTAAAGGTTTCCCAGCCATTCCAGCCACCAGAATATGAAAGGTTTTGCCTGCCATTGTATTCCAGCCTTTCCACTAACACTGGGACCTGGGGTGGGGTGGGCATGTCTGTCCAAAAGAAGTCCTGCTCGGGCCCACCACTAGGTTTCAGCCATCCTTGGCAGCCAGGCCAACCCATGCCCAGCCTGCCTCTCAGCCCAGGGAAGCCATAGGCATGAGAGCTCACTGAGACCTGCCATGTGCAGGGCCTTTGGGGGCAATGGGAAGAGCTCCCATCCTAAGGGAGCTCACAGTCCATTGGATGTCACAGATCCCCACCCAGGCAGGAAGCGGAAGCCCTGCCCTGTACACCCAGAGACGCCCTGCCAGGGACTAAGGCTGAGGGAGCAAGCACCCTGAGGGTGCTGGAAGCGGTGAGGGTGATGGAAAATCTGGCAGAGAACCCCCAGAAAGGCAGGTCAGGCTTTCCAACAGATGACTGGGGTACATTTAAGTGGGCCTGAACCTTATAGAATTTGGGGGCTCTGAAAGATAAATAATGCAAAATTATGAACAGAATTGATACAGGATCTTGGAAGATGTCCTGAACCTTGAGCTTCATTAGCTGACTTGGAAAGCTCCTCCTGGCTATCAGCCTGTCCTCACCTGGAGATTCTTGGCTGTTCACGGCTCCCCAGGCCTCATGTCCTCAGGAAGACTTTCAGAGCTGGCTAAGGACCCTCCTCTCTATTCCAGAGCATGTAGTTCTGTTCATTTTTCTCTCTCCCCTTCTAGAGTTCTTAAGGGTAGGTACTATGTCTTCCTTACACTGTCTCTAGTAGAAAGCAAGTGCTTAATAAGCATTAATAGAACAAATAGAAGAAAGGAAGGAAGTAACAAGATTTTGTTAAGGGGAGAGATACTTTAAACTTTAATTACGTGCCAGGCAACTTCCATGTGTTACTCTGTTCTACTAATCCCAACAACCCATTCTCCCATTTTACAGATAGGGAAACTGAGATTTAGGGAGGGAACTATTTGTCTGACTTGCCCAGATAGTAAGTGAAGGGGCCTAGATTTGAACCTGTTCTGCCAGACTCCAAAGCTCATGTCCTTTCCGCCTGTGGGTGATACAGGGGAGTGGGATATCAGGCAGGAAGGGGAAGCTGGAGAAACCATGTCTTACCAGAAAGGGGAGCATGGGAACCAGGTGGGAAGTGGGGGATGGGAGCAGGTATGGGACACACACTCAAGAAAGAAGCAAGGTGGTAAGAAGCCAATTGGAATCCAGTCAGGGAGCACCCCCCTCCCCTCTTTTCGAAAAGTATGACCCCCTGAGGCTCTGTAGTGACTGAGGTCAATTCAGTTCAGAAAAGTGGAACCAATATTTCCTGAGTGGCTGCCACATATGTGGGCCTGGGTGCTGGGCAAGCAGACTGATTCCTACCCAGAGAGCTTGAGTAACTGCTGTCACACTCAGCAGAGTGTGTCAGTAGCCACAGGAGGCCCAGGCAGGGTGCCATGTGTGTTCAGAGTAGGCGTGATCCTGTCTGGTCATGGAGTGGCTTCCTGTTGGAGGGCAGAGAGGAAGGAGATCTATGGAACTTGGAAGTGAGTGCACAGCACTTTACAATTTACAAAGCACGTCAGTGTGTGTAGTTGTCCCCAGGAGTAGGTAGGGAAGTAGAAACAACTGTATCCCCTGCATGGCAGACAGAAGGTACACAGTTCATCTTTGCTAAGTTAACAAAAGGGCCGTAGAGTCCAGGAAGAATCTCCCTGAAGGACCTGTAAGGCGGGCCTGGGCAGGGTCAGATGAAGACCTCTATTTAGGGGACCTAAGCCTGGAAAAGTATAAAATGTCTCTGCTTTCAAATTACAAATTAAAATAAAGCTAGTCCTAAATCACAAAATAAGAGAAAGGAAGTCCTACAATGGTCTGAGCTTTTCCACTATGACTCTACGATGATTTTTTCAAATGGATCATTTCTGCAAGACTTCTCATTTGGGGTGTGCCCTGCTTTGCTGGTGCCAAGGCACATACGAGGCGTGGCCCATCCAGCCCTATCTTGGCGGCTCCACCTCTTACTGACTCTAGTGTGAACTCCTGGAGATAGGACCTTGGAAATGCAGACTCACGCCCAGCTGAGGGGTCCAGCAGGCCTGGATTTGACTGTGACATCATCACTCAGCGGCCCTGTACATTCGGATCAGCCTCTGAGTCTCTGTGAGCTGCAGCTTCCTTCTCTGTACAGTGGACGCTAGGAGCTACATTGCGGGATTGGGCATGAGGGAAGATGAAATGAGGAGTGTGAGGGCCTAGCTCGGGATCTTGTGCACAGTGGCTGCGCAGGGAGCACCGGGCAGGTCCTTAGCTTTCAGCAGCTCCCGCCAGAAGCAGGCCTTGGCTGTGACGGAGCAGAATCTGGAAGCCAAATGAGTTAGAGGGGGTGGGGCGGCAGCGCCTGGCCTAGGAGCCCGGGTCTCTCCCACACCTGACCTAGCCAGACGGCTCAGCCTTAATTCTTGGCCTGAGAGGGGCCTTCAGTCCTTGGACCTGCCCCTCTGTCCTCTGGGCCACACGGAGGGGATTAGTCAGGAAGTGTGCACAATGGGCTTATTGTTATTGGAGTAATAGCTTTGGAAATGGAGAATTCCAGGGGTAGGGCGGGAGTGCTGAATGTTACTCAAGATTTTAGGGAAACTTTTTTCTGAGGGAAACAGACTCAGAGGCGTGCTTTGGGTGGCCCACCCAAAGGCAAGCTCTCCTCAACCTGCCCCTCCCCTACTCTCCTGACTTACACCCCCTACACCCGGCATGACCCCCTCGACTTCCCTCCACATTTCCCCTGCCTTTGACCACCCCTGGGTCTTCACACCCTCTCTCCGTTGGAGGACTGCCCCAGGCTGTCAGAACCACTCTGCCTGTAACCACCAGAACAGGAAGTGCCCGGAAATTTATGTCCCCCAAGGACTGGCGGTGCCGAGGTATCAATACCCCAGCTCTCTTTGCCCCGATTGGGACAGCTCTGAGGTGCCCCCAGAAGCTCCGCGTGGGATTCGGCCAAAGTCACCCTCTGTGCAGCTTCCCTTGAATCTATACTCTTGCTTGGCTTCTTTCTCTTTGCTTCCCTGTCCCACTTCCCCATTCCTCTGCTGTGCTTTTCTCCTTGAGAGCTTCCTGATAAATCACTGTTGCACACATTCTGCTGCGTTCAGTCGGCCTCAGGGGAACACAGGACCAGGCACAGCCGAGGGCGGAGTCTGGGAGAGGGAGCTGTATGTGATGTGTGTGCCCGGTTGGCCTCTGTCCTTACAGAGGGGCAGGGGGAGGAAGGGGCCTCACTCACCTCTCTCCTCTGTAGCCCTGGAGTGGATGGGGGTGCTGACTGAGCTTTCTGATCGCATAGAGTGGGCCTGGACCCCACGCCCATGGGGGCCAAGGGTTGGGATTTTAGGTCACCTCCTTCTTCAGCAGAGCACTTCTGCGAGAGTCTGGGAGCCACCCATGTGGCACGGAGCAGGGCACACCCATTGCACAGGTGGGAGGCCAGCCATAGCGAGGCAGGTGGGGCAGGGCAAACTCCGTCTTTCAGTGGCCCGTCTCAAATCCTTGGCGCCCTTCCCAGAACTCCCACTCTGGGGGGAAGAGAAGAATAAATTGTGTTCTAGGTGCCCAGCAACAAAGGCAAAGTGACTGAATGGCAGTAATGAATAGCTCGAGCAGGGAGTCAAGAGGGCAGGCGCACGCCTGGAGCCTGAAGGAGCACGGAGACAATAAACAAGATTGCTACGGAGAACGCTTCCCCCCTCCTCCCACACAAAACACCTGCAGGCCTAAGGGAGGGGAGCCCACCAGCCAGCGAGGGTGGAAGCAGGACCGTGGAGTGGTTAGGGGCTGCCCCTTAAAGCCACCATGAACCAAAGCGAGACCCTTGCTGTACTTGAACCTTCTCCAGCACTCCCCAGAGAAGGTTGGCCAGGATGGGGTCGGGGGTGGGTAGGTAGGGTTACGAGATAAAATACAAGACACCCAGTTAAATTTGAATCTCAGAGAAACAATGAATAATTTTTAGTATAAGCTTGTCCTCAACATTGCATAGGATGTACTTATACTAAAGAATTATTCGTTGTTTCTCTGAAATGTAAATTTAACTGAGTGTCCTGTATTCATTCAGCAATATTTTTTTTCTCCTAAATCTAGCAACCCTAGCGGGGAACAAAATGGTTGAAGAAACAGGATGTTTATCCCGGCAGCCAGCTGACACCGGGGGACAGGTGCCTTGGCTTTCAATTTCAGAAGGGTTGTCCTGTGAGAGAGTTAGAATCAGAGGATGAAAACAATTATATTTTGAAATAGCAGCTATATGGTCTGTTCTAGAAGAGAGTAAGTAGCAGAAAAAAGATACAGTGTTGGTTTCAGATCTGGCCCTGCCACCAACTTCCATGCAACCCTGAGTATGTTCTGCCTCTGAGCCTCGGTCTCCCCATCTGTATTCTCTGTGGATATGCCCTCTGACCTCACAGGCGCTGTGGACCATACCAGCCTGGTTTCTTTCCTTATTCCCATCACATTTCTCCAGCATGACTGCCCTGAGTTTCTGGAACATGACCTGGTAAGGATGTAGAGACCAGTGTGTCTCCCTGGTTCTCCTGCCTGCGGACATGGGAGCAAAGAGGGTGAAGCAGAGCCCTGAGACCAGGCCCATGGGACTCATCATGCTGCCCAGACATGGCCCTGCAAGGGTCTTCCTCCATTTAGCCCAGCATCTGGCCACTGGGCAGCCCTGCTCCCCCTCCTGGAGGAGAGATGCTTCTGTGTGGCCACTGGCTTCAGGATCCAGCCCCAGTGGAGGCTGAGGCCCTTCACCTTGGCCCTTGGAAGCCTCTGCCAGCTTAGCCTTGTTGAAGAGGGCAAAGCCTCAGAGGAGATTCTCAATTCAGGCCTTGTTGGCCAGAACCTGTGGCCATCTGGAGCTTAGGCCCAGAGCTAGAAGGGCACTTGCAGGCCATTCACACCTACCCCTCCCCACTATGCACACGGGGGAGCCAAGGCCCTGCAAGTGGAAGGCATTTGCCCAAGGCCAGTCCAGGACTCCATGGACAATCAGGGCTCACAGTCCCTGCTCTGTGCTCAGCAGCCTGCCACACATGATGCCAAGCCTCAGAGTCAACTCATATATTCTGTGCTAGGCACCCCGAGGAACGTGTAAACCCCCAATAACCCGGCAGAGATGTCCCAGCCCCCGTTGCTTCATTGTCCCCATGTACACATGAGGCAGAGGAGGCTCACAGGACTGCAGATACTTGCCTGAAGCTGGTGAACGGCAAGGCTCACATTGAACCCCAGGTCCCCACCAGCAAAGGGCTGCTCCCTCTGTCCTCTCCTCTGTTTGTCTGTTCATCGAGCTCTCTGCTGCTGGTTTTCCCCAAGGCCTCCCAGGCTTGTCCTGCTGAAGCCCTCCTTTCCTCATTGCCCCCTAACGCCCCTCCAGCGCTGCACCTCACCACACCCCACCTTCCACCCCAGGACTCTTGGCATTTGCACAGCTCTCTAGAGTTTACAAAACCTGTCCCAGTATATTATGTCATGTTGGTTTCCCCAGCTGAGACTCCAGACCCAGCAGGGAGCACCTGCGCCTCTTGGGCAATTACCCTTGAGAGGCCAGAAGGAGCACCCATGTGCAAAGCGTTCCTTGTAAAATGTCAGGCTGTTCCAAGTAAACAGAAACAGGCCCCGAGCCAGCTCAGCGGTCGAGGGGAGGATCCCAGGAATTAAGGCCTCCCAGGCTGCGGCTCATCACCTCTCTTTCCTCGTAAGCATCGGCACTTCTCAGCACCTGTGTGGAGAACAGAACACCCTGCTCATCAGCTGCCCCGGGAGCTGCAGACCGGGGGTCTGGCTGCTGCTCCATCCTCCCGGCCCCAGATCCCCTCTAGGCCAGGCACGTGGTCCCTTGGCTCCTGCAGACATCTACCTGTGCCAGCTCCAAAATGGGCCCAGCTGAGGACTCCTGACCAGTGGGGCAGGACTTAGTTTCTCTTTAGTTAAGTCTTTCCTTATCAAGCTTTCTCTAGATCTCCAGGGACCTGTGTGCCCAGAGCAGAGGTGCTTTTTGCAAAGTCCTGGCACAGCATAGAGTACACTGGACTTTGAGTCAAAAGACCTAAATTGAAGTCCCGGCTCTGCCACTTTTGAGCTACATGTTTGGCAGGGCTGCCATGCGCAGCTGCGCAGGTTGTACACCATGGCTATTCAAAGTGAGGTCCAGAGACCAGGCAGCCGCCTTATCGCCTGGGAACTTGTTAGAAATACAGAATCTTGGGCCACACTTCAGAGTGAATGAATCAAAATCTGTTTTAAGAAGATCCCCAGGTGATCCAAACATTAAAGTCTGAGAATCACTGATGTATAACGATCCCGGGGAGCACCACACACAGAGGCCATGATGTGAGTGACACCCCTGGAGTTCCGCAACATGCTGGCCGTGCTCAGGCAAATCCTCTTTGGGTCTCATTTCCTGGTCTGCCAAATGTAGATAATAACACCTTTCCCTCAGAGCTGCTGTGAAGCTGGAATGAGGAAGGAACCTGAGAGGGCTGGTGCCCAAGGTGGGGGGCTCAGGTAGTCACTCACCCCTGTCTCTCCTGGGAAGTGAGCTTGGGAATTCTCACCACACTGAGGGCTTTTAGGGAAAATAAGATCCTTAGTCTGAGGAGCTAGAAAGGATTTTAGGGAATCCTCTGCTCAAGCAGATACCCAGTTTTCACTCAGCAATTTTACAGATGATTAAACCGAGGAAAGAGAGGTGAAATAGCAAACCTGATGGTCAGTGGCTGAGCAGAGATTGGACCCTGGGACCTTTTTCACCTTGCTGCCGCTTAAGTCCAGGCAGTCTCCCAAAACTGTTGTTGTAACTTATCCATCTATGCCTGTCCTCAGCACCTCATGGAGATAAACTGGATGAAATTTACATCTTTTAAAGATACAATACCTAAGCAAGGGACTTCCGTAGTGGCTCAGTGGTTAAGAATCCACCTGCCAGATGTAGAGAATGGACGTGAGGACATGGGGAGAGGGAAGAAAAAGCTGGGATGAGGTGAGAGAGTGGCACGGACATATTACACTACCAAATGTAAAATAGATAGCTAGTGGGAAGCAGCCGCATAGCACAGGGAGATCAGCTCGGTGCTTTGTGACCACCTAGAGGGGTGGGATAGGGAGGGTGGGAGGGAGACGCAAGAGGGAGGGGATATGGGGATATATGTATACGTATAGCTGATTCACTTTGTTATACAGCAGAAACTAACACAACGATGTAAAGCAATTATACTCCAATAAAGATATTTAGAAAAAAAAGAAAGAATCCACCTGCCAATGCAGGGGACACGGGTTCAATCCCTGGTCTGGGAAGATCCCACACGCCGTGGAGCAACTAAGCCCACGAGCCACAACTACTGAAGCCCACGCGCCTAGAGCATGTGCTCCGCAACAAGAGAAGCCACCACAGTGAGAAGCCCATGCACTGCAACGAAGAGTAGCCCTCTCTTGCCGCAACTAGAGAAAGCCTGTGCACAGCAACAAAGACCCAATGCAGCCAAAAATAAATTAAAAAAAAAAAAAGAATACTTAAGCAAGTAAATGGATAGTTCCTTCTCAGACTTAAATAGGGGAATGTCAGGATAGATGAGACCACTCGGACAGGAGTGTTTCTACACCTATGTTCTAAGCACTTGTAATGTTTCCAGGCATTGGCTGGGCCCTGCGATACGTGATGAACAAGATACCATCCAGTCCTCACCTTGCTCCCAATCTGGGAAGGACACACGACATAAGCACCAGGAAAGCTAACAGTCAGTACAAGGCCCTGGATGCCAAGTATACCAAAGTTATGTGTTACTAGAGGGGTTTTGAGAAGGATGAGATATTGTTGGGTGGAGCAGACATGGAAGATTCTAGAAGATGCTGGACTGGAAAGGCCTGAAGGCACGTAGGATTTAGATGGAGAGGAACAGAGAGCAACGAGTGCAAAAGTGTACATTTGCAAGGTGCATTTAAGGGACAGGGGATGGCTTGATTCATCTGGAGCTCAGGTTAGTCTGTTCAAGCTGCTGCAACAAAGTACCAGAAACTGGGTGGCTTACAAACAACAGAAGTTTATTTCTCAGAGTTCTAGAGGCTGGAAGTCCAAGATCAAGGCAAGGGGGGATTTGGTGGCTGGCGAGGGCCCACTTCCTGTTCATAGATGGTGTCTTTTTGCTCTGTCCTCACACAGTGGAAGGGGCAAGGGAGCTTTCTGGCTCTCCGGGGTCCCTTTTATAAGGGCACTAATACCATCCTTGAGGGCTCCTCCCTCATGCCTCATCACCTCCCAAAGGCCCCACCTTCAAATACTATCACATGGGGGTTAGGATTTCAACACACGAATTTGGTGTGGGAGGACACACACAGGCACTCAGACCATAGCAAGAGGTCAGGAAACTTTTTCTGCAGAAGACCATTTCTGATCTAGGGGCAGGGTAAAAGTTGGGGCTGGAACATCTGGGGGGTGGTCACATGATACTGACCATTGAATACCAGGTTAAAGAATCTGGTGTTTTTCCAAACCTGCGTCAGATGTAGGAAACCATGATATTCAGACATCCCTAAATTGGACCCCTCTTCCAAGACACATTCTTCCTAGACAAGTGACTCCCAAGATCCCAGGAAGGGGATCCATGATTTTGCCTTTCACTGAAAGGGGCAAGACCAAGTGAGGGAGGAAAGGTTTGGGGGATAAACCTGAGAGTCTGACATCTAAGTGGTTCAATTAAATCACTGAGGTTATTGAATATTGACTCTGGAGCTCAGAGCTGAAGATGGAGACAGTATTTTAAATTCTGGGAAGAGGGACTTCCCTCGTGGTCCAGTGGGTAAGGCTCTGTGCTCCCAACGCAGGGGGCCCGGGTTCGATCCCTGGTCGCGGAACTAGATCCCACATGCATGCCGCAACTAAGAGTCCACATGCTGCAACGAAGATCCCGCCTGCTGCAACTAAGACCCCCGGTGCCACCTAAATAAATAAATAAATATTTAAATTCTGGGAAGAGACAAGCCCATTCAGGAAAAGAATGTAGGGAGAGAAGAGAATGTAGCCTGGGATAGAGCCCTGAGGTGTTCCGATTCTGGGAGTCAGCTGAGGACCAGGAGAGCCTGGAGAGGCAAGAGGCAAATAGCAGACTGTGATGCCCAGAAGCCAGGAGGAAAGAGTGACTTAAGAAGGGAGTGGCAGCTGTGCCCAGCGCTGCTGAGAGCTCGAGAGGATGAGGACGAGCAAGTGTTTGGGGACCTGGTGATGTGGGGGTCTCTGGTGACTTCACAAGAGCAGATTAGTGAGGAGGTGGGCGTGGGAATCAGAGAGAACGGAGGTGACGCAAACCATTCTTTGGGGACATTCTCCCCTTTGCAAAGCGGATGAAATTAAGCGTTAGTCATAGGGAAGGATGAGGGATCGAACTAAATTCCACACTCTTCTGTGAGTGCCCACTCTGTCCCAGGCACAGTGCCAGGCACCAAGGATACAAAGGTGGGAAGAGACGGGCCCAGATACCCACACTCCAATATGACCAGCATCCAAATAAGGTGTACACAGCGAATGGTGTTGGCAAGAGGAATGTTGGAGCCACGGATTCTATGTTTGGGGATCAGAAAAAGCATCCCAGAGTAAGCGCTATCTGGCCTGATACTTGCAGATGAGGAAGATAGAGGAAGAAAACACTTGCTGAACAATGGGAAAGAGGATTTCAAAAGGACAGAGTTAAGAAAGAGCAGGGAGAGTTTGGGGGACCAGCAAGTGATCTGATGTGATCTGATAGGTGGTGGTGATGATGGGGCACAGGGAATGACAGGAAACACTTTTAGAGACATAATTGGCCACGGCAGAATAGGCCTCTGCACCTTGCTAAAGAGATTGAAGTTTGTAAAAAGGTGGAATGGGAGGAAAAACACACTGGTCCACCTGCTATGTGCCAGGCACGGAGCTGCTACCCTATGTGCTTTTGAGGTATAAGACAGACAAAAATTTGAGGTATAAGACAGACCAAATCCTGGTCTGCAAGCTGTGACAGCTATGTGGCCTTGGGTCCTTTAACCCAGCAAGTCTCAGTTTCACCTGTAACATGGAAGGGATAATGCTTATCATATAGAATTATCACAAGGCTTAAACGGGGTCATAAAAGTAAAAGCCACCACCAGAACGATAATTTTTTTTTGTTGTTTTCTTTTGTTTTGCGGTACATGGGCCTCTCACTGTTGTGGCCTCTCCCGTTGCGGATCACAGGCTCCGGACGCGCAGGCTCAGCGGCCATGGCTCACGGGCCCAGCCTCTCCGTGGCATGTGGGATCCTCCCGGACCGGGTCACGAACCCGTATCCCCTGCATCGGCAGGCGGACTCTCAACCACTGAGCCACCAGGGAAGCCCCCAGAACGATAATTTACAATAGAGTGACATTTGCAAGATTAGACTTGTGTTTTAGAAAGGTGGCTCTT
Organism: Tursiops truncatus; assembly: GCF_011762595.2. Lineage (NCBI taxonomy): Eukaryota > Metazoa > Chordata > Mammalia > Artiodactyla > Delphinidae > Tursiops > Tursiops truncatus. The sequence continues at coordinate 116,921,111 of NC_047035.1, forward strand.
GTAGCGGTGTGCAGGACAGAAGGCGGGGGCGCCGGGGAGGGGACAAATGGGAGGCTGGAGGTACTAAGGCCAGTAAGGAGCTACTTTAGAACTAGTTAATCAAGAGGAAAAACAAGACAGTGAGCTATTGTGGGAGCTCAGAAGAGAGCCGAATGCTGAGTAACTTACAGAAGCTTGGCCTGGGGATGGTGAGAGGGACCACTGCATAGGGGGTTCCATGGCTGAATGAGGGGGGTTTCTGTGAATGAGGGGATGTAGGGGGACAGTGGGGGGAGCAGGGCAAAGAGTGAAGGGGAGGGAAGGAGAATGACAGGTTCTCTAGCTTGAGTGGGCAGTGGAGTTCTTAACTGAGCTGGCAGATGCAGGAGAAAATGTGGATTTGGGGAGACTATTTAATTTTGGACAAATTGAGTTTGAAGATTCTGCAGAATGCCAGATGGAGAAGGCCTGAGGGAGCTGGAAATAGAGATCAGGAACTCCAGCGAGGAGGGGCCTGGAGATTCAGATCTGAGCTGTTGACATGCAGGAGGGAAAGCCTGGCTCCTGGAGAGAGAGGGCCAAGGTCCAGATGGCGTCTGAGCAGCGGGGACTCTGGAAGGTCCCTAAGAATCCAGTTTTTAGATCAGGAGGGAATAATCCAAGACGTAATTCATACAGAACTTTAGTTTATTAGAAACTGCATGCACTCCATTTATTTTGATCTAGACCTAGAGATTCAGAGCTAGAAGGGAGCACCTAGTCTTTCTTTATTCACCAATTTTTAGGGCCAGGCACTGTGAATAAATAAAAGGAGAAAAGAAAAAGCTGCTTCCTGAGTGTAGAGTGCCCACTAATAGACATAGAAGGAATAATGGAATTAGAAAATCACAGCAGTACAGTGAAGACACAGTCCTATCAATGGGCTTCGCAGTGAACCCAAATCCCCCAGGTTTTAGTGGAGAGATAGTCTGGAGCCGTTGCAAGGTGATACAGAAGTGGCCTGGTTGGGAATAATAGAAAGGGGGTCTTTGCAGAGCCCCACCGAATGTTTCTCCACTATGGAATTGTTGTTTGTAAACAGCCTTTCAAGGTACATAGGGCTGATTAAAATCCCCATTTTACAGATGAGAAAACTGAGTCTCCAAGAGATAAAGAGACCAATGCTAACGGGCGGCTGCCGTGGGTGTGAACCCAGCTCTGTCCAGGCCTTGTTTGGCCACCTGAGCTGAAGGAAGGCTAGAGTCAGGGCCAGAGGTGCCTGTGGACTGAGGCTCACGGGGTGGGGATGGGGAGAGAGGCACACCACTTCAAGTTCAAGTTGCTGGTTTTGCAGAGTGTAAAATTATTGCACAAGTCCCAGAGAATAAACAGAGTTAACACCCCATTAAATACAATGGACTTTCAATGTGAGCTTGAGACGAGCCCAGATTGAAACTAGTTGAGCAGGAGCTGGCCCGTGAGTAAAATGTATCACAGGCGCTGCCTTAACGTTTCCAAAAAAGAAAAATCCAGAGCGGGGAGAAGAAAGTGCCGGCAGCAGCTCTGCAGGCTCAGGGCTGAGGATCCAGTAATGAAGTCTTTCTGGAAGGTAAGAAAGGGCTGTGTGCTGTGTGCTATTTTTAAACATGCTGGAGCAGCACATGTATTCCTGCCCCGTGTACTTTCTCCAGCAGAGGAGGGGCCCGGGGGAATGCAGCCAGGAATTTAGATGCTATTTATTGTATTTCCTTTTATCAGTCAAATGATTTTCCTATTTCCCACATAGATAAAGATCTTCCGCTTACAGCTCCAGCTGGTTGACCTTGTCAGGACTGCTGTGCAGTCTGGAAATTGGTCCCAGAGAGAGAAGGGCATTGTTGTTAGGGGTTTGTTTGGCAGGTTGGGTTTTTCTTCTCCCAACAGGGAGGAGATCCGTTTACAAAAAAAAAAAAAAAATCAGAAACCTTCCAAAAAACAATAACTGATTGTTTTGTGCCTTTTTGCAAAACTGCAAGACCATCCAAGCCGTTCTGTTCACCAGCCTCCCTCTGACCCCCACCTGAATATCTCCACCCCATCTTTCACCATCACACACACACACACACACACACACACACACACACACACACACACTCACTCACTCCTGCAGCAGCAAGCCTGACCCTGGGCCCGGCCCCAGGCCGCTGCTGAGCCGCTGTCTTGGCAGGCGGTGGAGCAGAGGTGGTGGCAGCTCCGTCTCAGCTTGTAAGCTGAGCCAGCCCCTCGGAGGTGCCAGCTCTAGAGGCCCCTTGGAGATGCCGGCATGCCTGAGTGGGAGCAGTTACAACTTCCCCTCGGCTGGAAGCCTTGGAGCCAGCAAGGCCTCTAGAAGCCGCATTCCCAGGCGAGGGAGTGGCCGAAGGGCTGCTATGCAGTGGACGGTCTCCTCTTGGGCGAGCCGCCCTCTTTGTCGGGCTGTGCCTGGGCCTGCTGGCCAGCTTCACCGGCAGGAGCCAGCCCACTGTTCCTTACCTTCTCGGGAATGGGACCAGCAGATGCTGCTGGGGGCTGGGGTTTTATTATAAATCCTCTTCATCTCTGGCTCGTTCTCAACCACCAAACATAAAGAGAGCCAGCTAGACGGAGGGAATTCAGCCCCTCACAGACTCTACCTCTGAATAGCGAGGAGCTGCACGCCCCCTCCACACTGGCCTGGGTCTGTGGTGGATTTTAACAGCCGCCAGCTTTCCTGGAGCCCCAGGTTCTGCCCCACCATTGTGGTGCTTCCGGGCCGGGACAGCAGAGGGCACTGGCTCTCCTGACAGCACTTCTGTCACCGCGGCTCTCCCACACATCTGGAAATAGGCTCTACGACTGTCTTACGAAATACTGGATGAGGATCTGTCTGTGAGATGTGCTGGCACCCGAGTGAGCACGCACACACATCAAGAACTCCACTTTCTCATTAGTGCTATTTCCCCCTCAAGAGCACTTGTGGAACGTGGGGCATTTGCCTTGCCGGGCAGCCAGCACATCTGAGTTTGGGGCTTGGTCAGGCCTGGGTGGAATGTTTGGAGGGACCACCTCTGGTCTGAAGGCTTTGCCCTTGCCTCCCACGTGCAGGGTGAAAAAGAAAACAGAAGAGTGGGACCTCCCAGATCTTTCCCCCAGGGGAAGAAAGCGAAAAATGTTTGGCCTTACCCTTCCATGCCTCCTGAAGAGAGAAGTGCTCACATTTCCAGGTCCTTAAGAGCTAATTCTAAGAAAGCATCTTCCTAAATTACAAGCGATTAGAAATGCTAATGCGATATGCAACATGAAGTTGGGAAGGGAGAAACTGGATGGAGGAGGGCAGGGCTGGAGCCAGGGAAGAGGCCTGGTTTCTATTCCAGAGACTGCTCCCTAGACTTCTGAAAGCTGCATGCATTTAAATGTCCACATTTTCCCGCAGAAGCCAGCAGTCTGTACTTCTCTCAGCCAAACAACACATCAGTCTAATATGGTGTGGGAGAAATATGTTACATCCTTTTATGAACAGAATGTTAACACCATCTAGAATCAATATTTATATCCAAGAATACAATGACCTGGCTTGTTTTGCGCTGCCATAGTTTTAAGAAAGGGACATTCGGAAGCAGCTGAGAATCCCCTTCCTCCTGCCCAGAAAGGCCGACCCAGACCCACCAAGGCAAACCAGTTGAGGCTCAGACATCTAAAGGGTTTCAGCTTCAGAGGCCCTGTTCATTCCCTTCCTGTCCCTGCAGCCCTCTATCTCTTGGGATTGCAAGAGGAAGCCAGAAAGCAGCAAGTGGGGCAGGGATTTGCAGTGAGGTCCAGGACGTGAGGCAGCATCCTGTCTGCAGGACAGTCAGTGACGGCCGCACTGGAGGGAGGAGGGTCAGGCTTATGTCCTGGCACTTCCTACTGCATAGCAAAGTAGGAGCGGATACAACTTAACATAAATCCTTAGATGAGAGACTTCTGGGGGCTGGAAAACAAGGATCAGGGTGCGATGACACTTTTTCTTTCATGCTGATAGTATTTTTTGCCAGGCAATTACCCTCATCTGAGACAGCCATCGTGACAGAGTTGGAAGCAGCGTCTCCCCTCCTCAGAATGCTATATTATTCTTCCAGGGGCTTTTGGGAAACTCCATCAAACTCCTTAGGCTGGTTTGTTCCTTAATGCTGGTTTTATTTTACTGCCTTTAGAAGCTTCTGGGCCTGCAACCTGGAGTCAGTGACTTGCTCCTTGCAGATAAAATCCTTACCTAATTATAAAAACGAACCAACCAAACAAAAACCTTTCCCCCTTTCCCAGAAGATTTAAGTTGGCCTGCACCAGAGCATCTAAAATTGTGAGAGTCCTCTTCATCTCGTGGACTGAATTGGGCCCTCATTTTGCAGAGCAAGCAGACCTATTTCATTTTCGGGTTAGATGCTGAAGGTTACCACTTTCAACAATAGTACTTGCCTCTCTCATTAAATGCCTGGAGCTCATTATGGTATAAACTGCAGAAAAGTCTTTACTGCATTAATAGGCATGATCTTTAGAAAAGATCCTTTGGCTTATGTATAAGATCAAGACATGATTAATCTTGGCCTCATTTAGCTGTGGGTCAGGTTTTCAAGCTACAGTAAAACCCCTTCTTTGCATGATCACAATTTACAATTTTCTATAATCTGTAGCCCTTTACCCCATGTTGTTAGCATAGTTAGTTGCTGCAATTCACTTGTTCTGTCCTGTTATTTTCATCCAGTTCTAAGAAACGAGTAAATGTCCCAATCATATTCGCTATAAAATTAGCCACGGTAAACAGATATTATTTCACGGTAAGTCTCTAGGATGTTTAGCATCTTTACAGATGCAAAGCTCTCCCTGCAGAAATCCCACACAAGAAACCTATGTAAGTTAAATGCTCTGAACACCTTTAGAGATACTGCCTGATTTAAGCCAACAGATAAGTTGCAGCTGGGTCCAGATGCTGTTTCTGGTGTCAAGGGCAGGACAAAAGAATAGTCAAAGTTGGTAATAGGGCCCAGGATCCAAACAGTGGATCCAAAACAGTGAAATTTTTAGCCAGGCTGGTAGAGGTTGGAGGGATCAGTTTGCCAGCAGAGCAGAGCCAGGATCTGAGAGAAAAAAGTTAACACAAAAAGCCTCCTTGGGGGTCTTTAGTAAATGTCACCCCAAGTCCAGACCTATCTTTTAAGCTTTAGAGTTGTCAATATAGATGCTTACTTAACACCTACCCTCCTGCATCTCAAACGAACATGCCCACAAGGATCTCTGGCTTCTATCCTCTCTCACCTGCCCTGGTCTGCTCCTCCCCCAGCTGCCCATCTCAATAAATGGTGCCACATGTACCCCAATAAACAGTGCTCCAATGGATCTGTTTGAAGCCTGAGGTTCATCTGCAGCTGCTCTCTCTCCCTCCCTCCTTCCCACCTCTAGCCCATAGCTCTTCCTGTTATTTGTTCCACACTCTTCTCCCCTTCATTCTTCTCTGCTACAGCCTCAGTCCGAGCTCCCATCATCTCTCACCAGAGACCACAGCCTCAGCTGACCTCCCTACTTCAGTGAGTGCTCTCCACAACCCACTATTCAGAGAGCAGCCAGGAGAATTTTTGAAAACCACAAATTGGATTATATCACTTCCCTCTTTGAAACCTTCAATGGTTTCCCCCTGCACTTCATATCCAAAATCCTTTGGATGGTCCACAAGACCTCATATGGTCTAGCTCCTCTCTGCCTTTTGCCACTCTTCCCCTTGCTTTTTCTGCCCCACTCCCTTGATTTTCATTCAGTTCCTCTAAAGCACCAAGAAACCAAGAACAAACAAAAAAAACCCTGCCGTCTGGATCTTTGTTGCGGCATGTAGGGTCTTAGTTGCGGCATGCGGGCTCTTTTAGTTGCAGCATGTGGGATCTAGTTCCCTGACCAGGGATCGAACCCAGGCCCCCCCTGCATTGGGAGTATGGAGTCATAACAGCTGGACCACCAGGGAAGCCCGTGTCTGTTTTGTTTTGTTTCATCATGTTTCTTCCACTAGACAGTAAGCGCCATGAAAGCAAGAACCATGTCTTTGTTGCTGTATTCCTCGAGTCCGCCACAGAGTGTAATCAGTATCAGCTGAACAAATGAATGAAAACTATACTGCAATATGGACAGCTGCTAAAAGGATTTATGCTTCCTTCCTGGGGAATCTGCCTGGTCAGACCACATGTTACCCCCAGATTCCTCCTTGAGAAGGATTCCTCATTGTGGGTTGGGAGAAACCGAGCCAAATTACCAAATGTTTGTCCAATCTGCTCCTTTACCACTCCCAATACAGGCTCTTCTTACTTCTTGACCTGAGTTTTTTGACAGTCTCCTAACCAGTCTATCTCCATACTGTCTTGAATTTAGGAATCTGGCAAGGACTAAGAACTGCAGGCATGGATGGGGAAAAAATTACATCTTGATTTTCATAAACCTCTAACTGAAAATTTGCACTTCCTTTGATTATAAATGTTGGCAACCAGTCCCAGGAGTACTGACAGGACCAGTGACTTCGGCACCCACAGAATCACAGATTTTTTTTTTTTTTTTTTTTTGCTGTACGCGAGCCTCTCACCGCTGCGGACCCTCCCGCCACGGAGCGCAGGCCCAGCGGCCATGGCCCATGGGCCCAGCCGCCCCGCGGCACGTGGGATCCTCCCGGACCGGGGCACGAACCCGCGTCCCCTGCACCGGCAGGCGGACTTCCAACCACTGCACCACCAGGGAAGCCCCTTGAATCACAGATATTTTTACAACACATTACTGCTGTTGCAGATGTTGAAATATCATTTATGATCATTACAGCTTTAAAATTATGGTAGTTATTAGAGCTGCTGCTAGATTACATTATTTAATCCTTCAGTAAGAAACACAGATATTCCCATATAACTTTTTTCATATTAATATATTTAGTAGTAATGCTAATATTTTGATAGTTATTTTTCAGTATAGTTGATTTCCTTGGTAATGCTATGCATTTCATTTTCTGCACTTGAAACATTATTCTGAGAAGGGTTTACAGGCTTCACCAGATTGCCTAAAGTGTTCGTGGCAGAAAAAAGTTTAAGAACCTCTGGTCCAGTTTTTCTTCATCTCACATCACTGCCTTGCATAACAGCCTTAATGCCTTCCCCCTGGCTGCAAAGTAAAAGCTAAATCCCTTCGTATGGAATTCAAGGCCCATTTGTAATCCATTTTCAAAAAACCTTACTATCTTCATTTTTTATCAGTACCCTGGATACAACCTGTGTTCCAGTCGTACCAAATTACTGGAGTACACCAAAAATGCACTCATAGCTCCAGGTCTATTTTTAGCTTCCCTTCAAGAACTACTCTTTTTTTTAAGGCCTACCTCAAAATGTTACCCTGGTAAAGCCCTCTTTTGACTTCACCCAAGCACAACCACTGAATCCTTCCTTTGCATTTTTAGGAACACTTTGCTTATAGCTATTTGATAATTTATCAGATCCTGTGTTTCTTTTGTGTTATATTGGGAACTTCTTGAGGAGACAGACGTCCTCAACTTTATACCTTAGACCCATAGTAAGTACTTGCTTGAAAATATTTGAATGAATGAATATATGTAAAATACTCATTCTCCTGAGGGATGAGTAAAATCCATAACGACCACATTAGTTTGTCCTGCAAAACAAGAACTTCTTTTGATACATATAAGCCCACTTGAAAAATCCACCAGCCCCAAGAAAAATAGAAGGTTATCATCTTACAGTCACTGCCTGGACCCAGCTGCCTTTAGTTAATTTCTATCCTTGAAGATAGGAGAAGCATCCCTAGCAGGAACCCATTTGCTGATTCCATAAACCTTTTGGCTGTATCACTAATGTCTTCTCATATTTCCCTTCTTTGACTGATACCAAATATATTTTCATCCAGTCTCCTTCAAGCAGACGCTTTCTATTACTTGCCCAGGATTTTCTAACCATCAGGTTATGGTATGATTTTTATATCCTAGAACATTCAGCTGCTTTATGCCAATCTTAAACAAATGCAGATGGAAGGTTTAAAAAATTCTTTTCCTAAGGAGCTTGAAAAATTAATAAGGAGCCCATTCCTTAATTTCATAGTTCAGTGAACAGCTTGAGTAACCGGATCTACGCGTGTGTGCGCAGGCACTGAGGATGAAAGGAATGTTAGCAGCCCTGACCTGAAGTTAGAATCTCACGGAACCACAGACTTTTAAGAGCTGAAAGGAACCTTTTAACGAATAGCTGAGAGATGGGTCTTGCCCAGGGGTTGATCTGCTGGTTGAATCTCAAATTTAGCAAGTCCACATACAGAATTCTTGCTCTTTTCCTCCACGATGTTTCATCCTTAACTCTATGCGTTCTCAGGCCATGGCACCTCTGTCCACTACCCAGTTGCTCAAGCCCAGAAGTCTAGGGGTCAGGTCATTCTTGATTCTTTTACCTTCATTCTCCACATCCAATCCCTCAGCAACTTATGTTCATTATACTTCCAAAATATGTTCTGAATTCATTAGCAGTTCTTTCTTTTTTGCCCCCACTGCCTCCACTCTAGACTAAGCCACTGTCACCTGGACCAAACTCCTTTATTTATTTTTTAATTAATTGATTTTATTTTTGGCCGCGTTGGGTCTTCATTGCTGTGTGCAGGCTTTCTCTAGTTGCCGGGGGCTACTCTTCATTGCGGTGTGGTGGCTTCTCTTGCTGCAGAGCATGGGCTCCAGGTGCGCAGGCTTCAGTAGTTGCGGCGGGTGGGCTCAGTAGTTGTGGCTCGCAGGCTCTAGAGTGCAGCCTCTGTAGTTGTGGCGCACAGGCTTAGTTGCTCCGCAGCATGTGGGATCTTCCCGGACCAGGGCTTGAACCCGTGTTCCCTGCATTGGCAGGTGGATTGTTAACCACTGTGCCACCAGGGAAGCCCCATGGGCCAACCTTCTAATTAGCCTTTCTTTTTTTTTTTTTTTTTTTTTTTTGCGGTACGCGGGCCTCTCACTGCTGTGGTCTCTCCCGCCGCGGAGCACAGGCTCCAGACGCGCAGGCCCAGCAGCCATGGCCCACGGGCCCAGCCGCTCCGCGGCACGCGGGATCCTCCCTGACTGGGGCACGAACCCGCGTCCCCCCCATCGGTAGGCGGACTCCCAACCACTGTGCCACCAGGGAAGCCCTAATTAGCCTTTCTGATTCCTCTCTTGCCTCCTCACAATTCCCTTCACAGCAGCCAGGGTGATCCTTTAAAAATATAAATCAGATCTTGCCACTTACGTAGAACTCTCTTCACGCTATACTTAGGATACAACTTAAACTCTTTACCATGCTTTACAAGGTGTGTTATTTGTGTGTTATAGAATCTCATTATTGCCTTCCTTGCATCTTCAAAGCACTCTACCTCTCATTTACTCTGTTCCAGCCTCACTAGTTTTTTTTTCCTTGAACCCAAAGAGTTCATTCCTGCCTCAGGACTTTGGCCTTTTTTCTATTCCCAGTTGTCACAGGGCTGGCTTCTTCACATCAATCTGCTTTCTCTAAACATTACTTTTTCAGAGAGGCTTTTCTTCTACCCTAGTTAGTTTGTGTCATTTCATCTCCTCTAGGCAACTAGCTGAAATGAGTCTGTTAGGTTACTTGTCTATAGTCTCTTTTCCCCCAGCAGGATATAAACTCCATGGGGACAGGGACCTAGGTTAGCTCCTAACACAAGAAAGGTATTCAACAAATACCACTGAATGATTAGGTCAAATTCTGGTTCTCAGAACCCCCATACTGTGCTGCTGCTTGAACTCTTGTCAGTCTCCTTAAATATCTCTAAGACAGGACCGCCACAGTGGAATTTGGAGTCAGAACGATCTGGGTATAAATCTCTTCTTTGCCTTTTCCCAGTTGTATAACCTGCAAGGTGCTTATCAGCTTTGAGTCTTAATTTACGTACTGGATAATGGGTGTAATAGTCCTACTCTATAACGTTGTAGTACAAATTAAATGATATATATAATTTATATAAAAAGCAAAGTGCTTGGCCTATAGTATGTATCTAATTGTTCTTTCCCCTTGAGTCTTCCATTAATTACAGTAGCTAATATTTACTTAGGTGTCTATTCTGTGACAGGTACTAAATACCTTACATGGATTGACTAATCCACATAAAAATTCTACACAATAGACACTATAAATATCCCTGTGTTACAGGCTGAGCCACAGAGTGGTTTAAGCAATTTATCTAAGGTCACACAAGTAGAAAACCACAGAGCCCAAACTTGAACCCAGCAGTTCAATCCAATTTAAGAGGGAGTGAAACAGTCATTGATTATCTTTATTGTGACCCTACAGTAAGAAGTACGTTTCACATTGTAACCCATCACATGTGTCTGTTCTGAAGTGGAAACAAGTTTTCACAAAATAATATTTACCCTTACTATATGGAATGCATTCTGATCGTTTCTCTTCAATTTAATTAAAAAATGTTATTGACCAACTTATTGATTTAATGTCCCCTTAATGAGTCAAAACCATACTTTGAAAAAGTACTGTCTAAATTACAATAATCCAACTGCTCTTACCTTCCAGTTACCTCAACTTCTACTACAAAAACTCCGATAGTTATCAGTCTAGACTTTTATATTTCATTTACATTTCAGATAAAGTCCTTATTAGTTAAGATGCTGATCTCCTAAGACTCAGATGTGCTCCCCATGCAAACTCTCTGGCAATTATGGAAAAACCAGCTCTTGTCAGATGAGATTCAAGCAATTCTTTCAAAATTATTTACCACTATTAAAATTCAATACAAGCTGTCCTGTGTTAGAACAATTGATGCAGATGTCTGTCTTTCCCACTAGACTGTCACGCCAAGGGCAGAAACATGTTTTATAAATACTCTTGTGGTCCCAAATAGTGAACTGGCATGCAATGGGGAACCCAGCAGCTGATTATAAAGAACTGCTTCTCAAGTGTCAGGTGGTGTTTGAGACTCAGACAAAAGACTACTTCTATACCCACTGTCTTATATATTATCTAAACATCTAAGGCATCTTCTTTACCAACGCAGTGTTGTAGGTGGTTTACAAAAATCCTTCTATTTGGACAATTTGCATTGACCCCGCTCTTAATTTCCCAAAGCCATCCCTATCTCATGGCTCCTTCTCCTTCCTGCATTTTTCTAGGCTAACAGAGCTTACATTTATGCTTCTGGCAGAAGTTTCTCCCTATAGACCACATTCCCATGAAAACTAAACTGAAATGGCTTCTGGGTGAGAGGAAGTACATTAACATTTTTCAGTTGACCTTTGTATCTCTTGATCCTCATCTTTTTTGTGAGTTGGTGTATGAGCTAGTGTTTATTTCTATAGATATTATAAAATATGTTTCTGAGCACAGGCTATGTATCAAAAGGCAAATAAATAAAACAAAGAAAAGGCCCTTGGAACCCTCAGTTGCAAGGCAGGAAATTTAGAGGGCAGGAAGTAGCTATGAGCTTTTCCGCCAAGCAATACTTCAATTTCCCCACCCTCAGGGAAAGATTATCCTGTTGTTGTTTTAACCCGGCAGATGCTGAGCAGTTAGAGAAAGGGAACAAACAACTGGGGGAGATATTGTCACCTGTTTATGTTGACTTTTACCAAACAAGACTGGCCATCAGTGTTGAGGGTAAGGGAGGAGCTAAGGTGGGAACAGGAAATGCTAACTCAAGTTGTCAGCTTTCTGACTGTTTAAGGGGGAAAAAGGTGCCAAGGAAGTACGTGGTCATTCTCGATAGCCAAGAGGCAAAGGTAGGATGATGCATCTTGTTTACTAATATAGCAGGGCTGGCCTTAGTGTATGCATGGAGTCACACATGTGAGTCATGAAATTAACTGAGCTGCCTACTCTGTATTTATTTTCTCCTTCCTTACTGACTAAAACCTGTATATTATTGGGGCAGTAATGTCCAAGGAAAGATGAGATTCCTCTGCCTTCCATATAGCTAGCTGTTGTCATGTGATTGTGTTCTGGAAGTTGAGTGTGGCTTCCAGGAAGGCTCTTTAAAGGGTGCTGACTCAGCTGAGTTTGCCTGTTTTGTCCTTGCCGGTTTTTTTTTTTCTTTATGCTGCCAGGAATTTCAAATGACGGCTGATGGTCAAGTGGCTATTTTGGACCTTGAGGTGACCCTGAGAAAGGAACCATATTGTGGTGCAGACAGGAGCCTCTATATTGGTCTTGGACTGCCTACCTTTGGAATACTTTTCAGTGAGAGAGATAAGTTTCTCATTCAAGCTTTTGCTGATTTGAGTTTCTGTTAAATGCAGTCAAGCCTGATCCTAACTGAGTTACCTCAACAATTCTTCGCATTCATGTAACAGAGTCTTCATATCCTCCAAGGCATGGTCGATTCTGTTACCTGATTCTATCTTTCTAACAAGTGTAAGAGAGCTGAGGCATGTCAGATGAGAAAACTGAAGCTGGAACAAAGCAAGTCTCACTCAATGCCACACAACTAGCTACTTGGAGAGCTGCAGGGTTTGGAAGCCAGGTGAGCTCACCCCTAGGATTTTAAAAGCAGGGTGGAAGTAGGTGACAAATTTCCTTTAAAAATGATTCTGATTGGTGAAGTAGTGGTTATTTTTAAAAGCAAGCATTTAAGGACAATTTATCTCTTCAGTCAAAAGGAAGTCAAAAGTCTCCTATCCAGGGGACTGAAGTCACTGACTTTAAGAACATCAGACTTTCAAGTTGCCTCCAGAATACTACTGCTACATTAAAATGAATTATAACTCATTGTATTCTTACAACATACATTAAGAGAGCCGAATTCTCAAACAGGCTAGGACACATTTTGAATAAGCAATTAGTAAAATGAATGTGTTACTGCTTTAAAAGCATAACAGACTTGATGATTAATGTAGAGTTGACAAAGTCTTTACGATGAAAAGGCAATGCAGGTAAAAATTGAATCGGGTGGATTCAACACAGAAAAGTTTTAATGAGGCAAATGTCAAGCAAGCATATCGACTTCTTAAAAAACAAAGAAAATCTAAAAGTTTAATTACAAAAACACTTGTACAGAAAACTTGGCATTTCAACAGTTTCAAACACATGTACACACATTTTTTTCTAAAATTTTATTTTGTCAGAAATAAAACACTTTGTCTCATTTTCCTCAGCTGCTCCTTGTGTTTCAATAAAAAGAAAGAAATCTGTAACACTGAATAGGCAACAACTTATTTCTTGAGAAGAACATGTAAGTGCAATAACATCTACAAGTTTACTGGGAAATGTGAATTAGGTATCATGTTAGCCTGTGACCTCATTTAGTACCTCCTGGCTGGGCACAGAGGAGAGAGGAGGTGACGCAGACCTGCTTGTTTTGTGGCAGCTGAATCCCAGCCACCAGTGAGTCAGGTGTGTCGCTGCTAGCAGGGCCAGCCAGCATGTCAAAAGCAGGCTGTTATTTTGTGAAAATGATTTCAGACTGTAGGCTTTCTCGAGATCTCATGCTTTCCTAAATATGCAGATGTCTCAAGTCAATGTCAGGTATCCTAGCTAGACTCAGGAGAACGACGATCTTTGGACCAGCTTACAGCCTTTCCTGGTCTACGGCACTGCTAAGAACGCTGTGCAAAACTGACACAAAGGAGAAACAGAGAGTAGGAGGAAGAAAGGAGAGAAAGTATTTGGCAGAAGGCAGACACAAACTTCCAGAACCGGCTTGGATGTCCTGCCACAGACAGTGCATTCCAGCTTGGACTTAGCAGGCAGGGAGTCTGAAAGAAGTCAGAGGAATGGCAGGTAAGAGAAGGAAAACAGGAAAATAGAGAAGAGCAGGTGAGCTGGCTAGGTTTACAGAGATAGATAATGATGGGCTCTTATTCTAAAAGCCTGCCAAGTGGTGATACATGGGCTTCGGTACATGGAAATTTGATGTGTATTCATATCGGAATTTTCAAAAAGGTTTTTTTTTGTTGTTTTTTTTCCTTTGGGTTAAGAAAGAAATCAGGGGAGGAGATGCTGAGAAGACAGGATGAGGCAGCAACATGACGGGGGTTTCTGGCTTGCACCCTGGCCTGTGAGCATATTGTGAGGGGGCCACACTTCCACCCGCCTTCGGTGGTGTGGTGCCTAGACAATGGGCTCAGGAGCCCTGCTTTGGCTCCAAAGATCTCAGCTGCAACCATCAGCCTCGTGCTCCAGAGCATCCAAACACAACACAACAAAACCAAACCCTGAGGTGAGAAACAGAAACCCTTCTTCCCTTTTGGTGTTTAAAAAAAAAAAAAAAAATCACTTACTAATTAAGCAGGGAGAAGGAAGGGAAGCCTGTCCTTTTGACACAGACTCTGCAGTTATGATTACAGAAGGAAGACAAAGGACATGAGAATTCCCCCGTGTCCTTCTCCATCAGCTGGAGGCTATTCTGAATGGCATTTCCACCCATCCGTATCCATGAATCGGTACACCTCAAGCAGACAGGGATTCTCTCTGTTTTCACTTATGATAAACTTTAGGATTTTTTTCAATACCAAATGAGAAACGACTTTTCTCGTTCTGTCCTGTTTACCAATGACCTTTTCCTCAGCAAAAATATTCCACAAGTCACTGCCAACAGATGGGAACAGAAGAGCCTTGCTGGGGCTGGGATGCAGGGTATGTGCACGAGCAATGCTCAGAAAACAGCAGGCAGTACCAAGGAGGAAGGAAAGAGCATTCTCCTTCAGGGCAGCAACCACAAAGCCTCCACGAGGGCTGGCACCCTGAGCGCTGTGTGGGATACGAAACACAGCCTCACTCCACAGGACACTGTCAACAAGAAGCTCCTTTCTTTGGAGTCACAGCAGGACAATGATGGGAGAAGACTGGGCCTGTCCAATGAGAGAAACTCTCCTTCAGAACCCTGCTGAGCAACAAAGCCAAGAGGTCAGAAAGTGGAGATGTCTAGCTTGGTGGGGGTGAAGGAAATAAAAAAATAACCCCCAAAAGCATTAAGAAAAAGTGACAGCTAGGTAGGAAAACCACTGATAAAACCACAGAGCCACTGATAAAAGAGTCCAATCTGAATGAAGCAGAACAATAAGAAGGCTTCCTTTCTGCTGCAGAAGATGCCAGTCTCAGGGGCACCTGGTCAGCAGAATATATGCAGACCCACTTCAACAGAAATAGAAATGATAGGAAACTGAAGACTCGGGAGAGTGGCTGTATACGGTCAAAGCTTCACGAAGACGATTCCATAGGAAGTTCACATACATGTTCCTTTTGTTGCTCCCTCATATGGCTTCCTGGGGTGAAGGCATTTAACTCAACTGACAGTTCCTTCACAAGCAGAGTAATCTGTACCTCCCTCTCTGCCTCCACTCAATTCAAATTTCCATGGATGGCTTCTCATTCCAAACAAGTAAAACCACTTACAGAACATCTTGGAGCTCTAAGACCTGTAGAATTGGGAGAAAAAAAGAAAGGATACCAAAACGTAAGCACAGATCAGAAAGGGTTAGGGCTATGGGTTAAAATAATGCCTTGCTCTATTTTCAAAAGGGTTAAGGTACGTGGAACCTAGAAGAATGGTATAGATGTTCTTATTTACAAAGCAGAAATAGAGACACAGACGTAGAGAACAAACATATGGATACCAAGGGGAAGGGGGGTGTGGGAGGAACTGGGAGATTGGGATCGACATATATACACTCTTGATACTATGTATAAAGTAGATGACTAATGAGAACCGACTGTAGAGCACAGGGAGCTCTACTCAGTGCTCTGTGGTGACCTAAATGGGAAGGAAATCCAAAAAAGAGGGGATATGTGTATACTATGGCTGATTCACTTTGCTGTACAGCAGAAACTAACACAACATTGTAAAGCAACTGTACTCCAGTTAAAATTAATAAAAAATAAAATTAAATTAAATGGAAAAAAGAAAAACTTCATGGAGTTGTGGCAAGGAGTCAATGAGCCAGCACACGTAAAGTACTTAGGATGTGCCGGCATGTGTAAATGCTCACAGTGTTGTTTTTTATTATTATTATGCAGAATAAACACCCAGTGCTACGTGGCCAAAAAAAAAAAAAAAAAAGGGTTACGGTGAGTAGCAGGGTGTATGTAAACTAAAGAACTCATAAAGCTGCAAGCAACCAACCTCACTGAGGCATTTTAGACAACGTTTCAATGAAAAATGTGGCCCTGCTCCAGCTCAGCCACAATGGGGAGGTTGGAAAATTGCCAGCCGAACACAGAAAAGCAAGTATCAGGGACAAATCTGATGATGAAAAATTAGTACTTTACTTTAGTCCTGGTCAATCAAAACCAATTTTCTTCAAGTATAAATCTAAGGCCCTCTGCATGGATAGGGATGTACTGTGTGCATAAGATGAATACATTTTTACATTGATAAAAAGGCAATCACATATATATATATTTTTCCAATCCTCAAACAGGCAAATATTTATCACTTGGTTCAACTGAAATCAAGCAACATATGGCTTTTGATAGTTTATATACAGTAGTCATCTGTCAATATGAAATCACCCCCATGACTTCCTCCCAGCTCCACTTTTTCTAAGTACAAGTCAGCCACAAAGAAAGATGACAGCTGGGGTAATTCTTCCATTGTATAACTATAAAAATAATTATAAAATGGCTGACCAAAATTTTATAACATTATAATTGCTGGATTGTAATTTTTTCCTAATTACCTCCCATTTATCTTAATGCTCTCATTCTAAGATTTTTTTTAGTGCTTTCCCCTTACACCCATCCCTACCTCCTTGTATCAACGTTTTAGAAACCCCACTGAGTTTAGATACATGTGTTCTAGTTCTGGATTCTGCACCCACATACTCAGGTATTTTCAGGCAAGAGATTCTGCCTCTTTGGGACTCAGTTTCTTCATATGTAAAATAATGGGATTTCTAAACACCCCTTCCAGCTCTAATATGCTCCTCTAAAGCTGTAGACCATTAGCTTCCTTTCACTCACTGGGTCCTGACAATGGAAGAAACCTTTGCCAAGCTCATGTCAGAGTAATTAATTGCACCATGAATGCTGGGGACATCAGGCCTAGCTGTCTGTACATATTTGTATAATGAGGGCAAGCTAGTGTTAATCACAGTCTTTATAATTGTTTCATTTGACAGTTTCAGAGGGTACGGAGAACTATCCATTCTTAGTTATGTTTATATGGCTAGATTGTAAGAATCTGCGGTAATAAAATGGTTCACATTTTCAGGTACTGTTTCTTTCAGAAGCAAAATATTTGTAGGTTAAAATCAAGAATAATCATCACATTCTAGGTTTTCAAAGACACCTCGGAAAGCAGATACTACAGTTTATATCCTTAAGATAGATAAAGCTTTAGGAGAGTCTTACTGGCCAAATGCTCAAAATGGAAAACCATTTTTGGCTCAGAACTTGCAATAACTGTCCTATACCTATGTGAGGAGACACCACGTTATCAATTACTGTGTTCTTTCACAATCCTCCACACTGTTTCTCCCAGCTCTCTCTTTTCAAGCCTACAAGAGTGTTAATTGAAAACACTGTGTGAAAATGAGAAAGATGACGAGCTCCTAAAAATCCCAAGCCTAGATTTACAAGCTGTTCCCTTCACATACAGCAGCAGTAATGCCATTTCTTTATTCTGCAGGGAGTCCAGCCATCTCTTAGAAGTATGGTCTGTTCCATCTGGCTACTCACTAGAAGGACAGTAATCCTTTCCCCATCAGAGCACGGCTGAGGCTAAAGTATAATAAATTGCCTTATACAGTTACTATTTGAGGGCTTGGACAAGAAGGATAAAGACTACTGCTTTTGTCTATGCTGCCAGATGTGGCCTCACTGGATAAAGAATCATGGGTTTTATTTATTCTTGCACATGTTGCTCAAGGTCCAGACCATGTTAGAATGTTAGTATGTATATGAGTGTGCTCATGTACCTGCAAGACAAATAAATAAGGATCCAAGCCCATGACCAGCCATTCTAAGGAGCATATCCTGCTATCCACTCTTGTTTTAGTATTCATATATGGCCACTCATTGTATGGTCCAACCCCAAGATTTCCACACAGTTTATATGTCTGCAGGTATGGAACAATTTAACTGACAGACCAAAGGGCTGTCAATTTTGTGGAATGACATACTAAAGGGTACCCTATCTCTACAGGAATTTGAGTGATGATACCTGATGACTGACCATTAGTACCACAAAGTTTATATAAGCAGATCCCTTTGGGAAATGTACTTTTTTCTCTTCTAAAAGGATGCAACACATACTACTAGTCATTTGTTGAATATGTTTTTTAAAAAGCTTATTTTCTCTTTTCTCTCTTTGTACTTATTGAGAGTTCATTTATTTTTTAATATATTTAATCAAGGCATTAACTGTTTCACTGTAAGGTTAGTCCACATTAACATTTAACATACTACAGTTACTCTGATATTGAGTGATAAAGGAAAAGCTTCTTACTTATAGAGTCTTGTACACATACAATGTCTCACTGACTATTGTAAATTATCATTAACTTTACAGGGGAAAGGAAGCTTAGCAATTAAGTTATATTTATTTTGTTCTATGTGTTGTTTGGAGGGTTGTTTTCTCTAAATTTCTCACTCACCCTTCAAAGCTCTTTGGGAAACTAATACCTGAGAATACAGCTCATAAGTGACAAAGCTAGAACTGAGGTCCAACCACAAAAATCACGCTCTTTCCATTAAGCCATGTGGAGGCATGCATGAAGAAAAACTATCTTGATTCAGTTTTCCAACACTACATTTAGCAACCATGCAACAGGAATCTTAATCAAGTCTCCAACTCACTTATTCAATGTAATTCCAGCGTTTTACTAGTATTGATAAAGTCTAATGCCATCTTATTTTTGATGACACGCTGGCACGTACGAATCATGTCAGTGAGCACTCACCATTCCCTAACGATCAAGCCTGTTCACAACTTCTCGAACTGTAGCTATGAAGTTTTCATTGTCTTGGGGATTAGCTAAAATAATACTGTGCAGTCTGTTCATATAGGAGTCGATAGTGTCCACTGTAGGTGTCTCTCCACTTCCTGAAGTGAGATAAGAAGAGAAAGTAAGAAGATCCTCCCATTCAGTTCAACCATAACACAGATCAGTGATTCCACAGCAAAAGAAACTTGACTCTAATGTGGTCTGCTCCATAGAGAAGATTTTATTTTCAGAGGAGAGACTTTTAGACCTCAAAGAAATGAAATTAATCCACATACTCTAAATAAACAGATGGGCTATATAATTGCTGTGCAGTATATAGGTGTAGTTGCATAGCACAAAAGGTTAAAGACTCTCCCAGCTCTGCTGTAACTATTTTCAAAATGAAAGAGTATATAAGAAATACTATGGGTTTCCCTGGTGGCGCAGTGGTTGAGAGTCCGCCTGCTGATGCGGGGGACACGGGTTTGTGCCCCGGTCCGGGAGGATCCCACGTGCCGTGGAGCGGCTGGGCCCGTGCGCCATGGCCGCTGGGCCTGCGCGTCCGGAGCCTGTGCTCCGCGGCGGGAGAGGCCGCAGCGGTGAGAGGCCCGCGTACCGCAAAAAAAAAAGAAAAAAAGAAATACTAGTATTTATTTTCCTTTTCCTTCCCATTAAGACAATATTACAAAGCAAGAAAATATACATCAGAAAAATGCTCTGGGGGGGATGGGTGAGTTGGGGGAGGGGATCAAGAAATAAAAACTTCTAGTTATAAATTAAGTCATGGGGATGTAATGTACAGCATGGTGACTGTAGTCAATAATATTGTACTACATGTTTGACAGTTGCCAAGAAAGTATATCTTAAAAGTTCCCATCACAAGAAAAAATTTTTTTGGTAACTCTGTATGGTGATGCATGGTACTAGATTGTGGTGATCATTTCACAGTGTATACAGATAGTGAATCATTACGTTGTACACCTGAAACTAACACAATGTTATATGTCAATTACACCACAATTTAGAAAACAAAAAAAGAAAAGTGCTCCACTCAGGACTTTAATATTAGAGTTTCCACTGTTCAGAATATCAAATTAAGCTTAATAGAAAGTAGACTGTATGAAAATACAACTGAAGAAAAATTTAACTGAGCAGAGAGCCTGAAATTCTGGATGATTTTAACCAATACTGAGATTCTATTACATGGCCCACAGAAACCTCTGAGGAAAAGACCCCTGAGTTTACTGATTTTCCTCTGGAGGTGAGACTTCAGCCTCACCACACCAGTACCAACATGAACAGCACCTCCCCCCACCCCTGCCACTTTACAGGGCTCAGCTAGGGATGACATTACCAGGCAAGGGCATGCTGGCGAAGCTGCTTGTCAACACCTGCCGCAGGGTCTCCAGGTGCTGCTGTAAGACGGTGTTGCGGCTCCGCTCCTGGATCACGTCCACCTCCAGCTTCTCCACCGCTGTGCGCATGCTCTCCACGTGCTTTTGCAGGGCTGCGTTCCTTTCCTCAAACTCCATGTTGGATTTTCGAAGCTGACGGAGCTCTGCCTCCCGAGCTGAGGACAAAACCCCGACAAAACACAGGTAATACCAGCCTCTCTGAGGAGTCCCGATGACTCTTACAGGAAGTCCTGCTTAGCTGTCTCTAATTAGCTACCCCTCCTCATGTCCCTATTCTCATTATGGCCTTCCAGATAGCAATTTCAGCAGTAAAACGCCTGGCTCCCCAGAGTTATTTTAATTCTTAAAGCTGGTCATATTCTATACTTAAGATTGTAAGGAACAGCTGTAATTCCCAGTATTTGTTTGTTTGTTTGATTTTTTAAAGCTGTGCAATGATAAGCCTGAGGGGTTCCACAGGGGGATCCTGGGAGACTGGGCAAGCACAGCTGTGGGTCCACATCTTTACTGCAGTGGGGTCAGCTTTACTCATATTTATTTTATATTTTGGACATCCATGTAAGCTTTCATTTGTACAAAGGGTTCTAGGCTAAGAGCCTGAAAGCAATTGAATTAGTGATGTATATTTATTTCCTCTGATCCAGAGACTAAAGCAGCTTTGACAACACTGGCTCAGCTGTCCTCCACGGGCCTCTGAGTAGCTGCTTTTAATACAGAGTGAAATGGAAGCAGTTTTCTTCTTCCAGACCAGTCCCAGGGTCTGGAATATCACTACCGTTGCTTTTCAGCAATGAATTCCTCCCGACAACTAAATCCCCTGTCATAGACCTGAGTAACACAAAACGATCCTTTGGTAATCACCTTTGCTGTGGTTCAGGAATTCCTCTGTAAATATAGGGATGTCAAAAACAGACCGTTCCTTTACCTCTGCTTCTTTCTGTGAATCAAGAGTAACAAAATAGTTAATTCTTAAACAGAAGCTAAATTAAACAGTAGTGCCTAAAGGCACAATGGTCATGTTTTCCTTAAAGAAATAGTAGGATGAGCAGGAATCAGTCTAGGTGGGGCTGTGAGGAAAATGTATTCACCTTTTCTTTGGAACGAAACTTTCATAGAGCTCAAGGAGGTCAAATATTCAGATCTCTCAGGTGACAACTGCTGTGCAATGAGAAACCTTAAAACAAACCTACATAAACTTCCCTAATGGAGATTTTGGAAACCATTTCTTAGCTCTGTGCTTTGAATAGTCAACAGTATACAGTGGAGAAAGTGGTTGAGGTAGGAATATAGAAAGAGAATTTCTAGGTTTTTTTTCTGTTGCTTCTGTTGGTTATATACATAAAGTGCTTTTTATACATTAGGTGCTTTATATACATAAAGCACTTTATATACATGTATATACATTTATATACATTTATGTATATACACTTTATATACATAAAGTGTTCTCTGAGATAGGATTATGCAATCTAAATTTGCAGAGTGGACAATAAGAATTTTAAGCAGACATCTGCCAGCCATGAGTAATAATAATGGTATTCCACTGGGATTTCTACTTTTACTTCTACTTATTTACAAGGGCAGCCTATAGTTGGGGATCTTTTAGACTTTCTTCAGACACAGGAAAAACAAACAAACAAAACCAAAAATCCAGAAATAACTGGGCTCTAAGTATGAAAATCCCAAGGATTATGTGAGATAGAAAAGAATAATAAACCTAAAATGAATTCACCAATAAGCCATTAAAAATAAAAGTCTCACAAAATCACTGCAAAATATATTCCACAATGATCCTTGTGAATAAAGTCAATATTTCAAAATGCTTTGTCTGCAGTTTCTACAATGAATTTGAAGTTGAAAGCATTAAGAACATAAATTATAAGTGTCTTGGCAGTATTTAAAATCTTGCATAATATAAGATGGTAAAGAGAACAGTGGGAAATGAGTACTGAAGAAATTGATAGTGAAATCTGAAGATTCCAAAACCTTTATAACATAAAGAACAGTTTAAAAAATCTAGAAATCATTCCTATAGAAACACATTTAATGCCAGAGATAGAATGTATCTTTCCTACTTTTGCCACCACTAGTCTTTTATCTTTGAACACAAATATGATTTGGGGCCCAGTAGAAAGGTTAAACACTTAACAGCCTATGAGGGAATTCTGACAGCCAAGATCCTGTTTTCATACTGGTGTCTGCCTCCTTAGGGGTCAGGGCTGTGCTGTGTAAGCTGCCTGCCAATGGCATCTGATCAAGAGAGACGTCTAAGATGGAAGTCTGAAAAACAATGTATTTACCTGAAGATACTTTCACAGCACTTAATTTTTACCCTATCTTTTACCTCTTAAAGAAAGAAAGTGAAGTTTTTCAGAACAATTTAAAAACAAACAACAAGATTACCACTGAAAGCCCCAGTTTCAACATGCAAAGCTCTACCTCTAGCCAGCTCTTGGTGGATTTCAAAGAGAACTAATGTATGGACAAGAAAGGCTGGTTCCAGAAGGCATCTTAGGCCAGCTCTTGGTGGATTTCAAAGAGAACTAATGTATGGACAAGAAAGGCTGGTTCCAGAAGGCATCTTAGGCATATTTCTCAGTGACTTTCTCTCTACTCTGCTGGCTTACCATATTCTTTAACTCTGTTACTATACAAGACATAACAGATATAAGCATAAGTCCATAAATGACTTAGGGTAAGGCCTTATGATTTTATCATCCCATCTTGTTCAGTCTCTTAGTTTACTGCACAGGCTTATATGAGATCAGTTTACCTAGCCATAGGTCTGAATATCTGCCAGTCAGATGGGTAGGTGGGGATGCTTGGCTTCCATTACCATGGTACCGAGAGCCCTCTCCAAGGCCTACATTCTGCTCAGATGGTTAATTCTGCTCTTTTCCCTGCCAAAGCAGTCCAAACCAAACCAGGCTAACTACATAAGGGCAGAGGACAGCACCACATAGGTGCATTAACACACTGCCTTTTGGTATAGATTCTTAGAGTGCAAAGAAAGAAACACCAAAGCAATTAAATGAAACTGTTCAGTCTCTGAGAGGCAACAGAGAATTCTACTTAACTGAAGAGTGGTCATAAAACCCATCAGCACTCTTCCATTACTGAGTACATTACTTGGCATTGGAGAGGATCCTCTTGGGGGCTCAGATATACTTAAGCTGCTCCAAGGGTCACTCAAGGGATTAAAATCATAAGGATTTCATTACCTCTTCATTGAAAGGGTCTAATTTGTTCAGGCTGAGTGTCATTTTGTCATTTCCCATAAATTAAAGGAGAAACAAAATTATTGTTTCTATCTTAGTCCTCACATGAGATTTAGACACTTTCTTGAGAGTAACACTAGCTGACTCCTGGGTCTAGCAGGCTGGCTCTTGATTTGAGAGGAGCAAGAATACTCTTCACTTTGGTTTTCATTCTATATGAAAACCATAGAATGAGGGTGGAGGGTAAGAGAACAGAGGCCTTTTGAACTGAAACTATTTTGCTGTGATCTAGGCTCAGGGCCAGAAATTCATAGAGAGTGATATGCTTCTCTCAAGTGCCCTTTACCTTAAGGAATGCTCTTAATATTGTGTACCAGGCTTAAGTGCCCCACTGCTATGCAGAATGGCTTGAATGGCTTTCAGGTCAGCATTTCTTTGGCTCTAATATGCTCTCCAGTAACTGCCTTGGCAACAATGTCTTAGGAATCTAAGTTCCATTAGGGAATACAATAGGTTTCTTTACTACATACACACAAATCAAATTGTTTCTGTCTCAAGTGGCAACAAATTTTGCTGACATCACAGGCAACCTGGCCCATTTTAACTTGCAACGCTGTTTATTCCATATAACGTGGCAGATGCTGCCAGGACTGCTAAATAAGATGGGGCTACAGAGGCCTGGCTTTCAGTCACAATTCTGCCTCTAATTAATTCAATAAGTGACTCTGGGAAGTTCCTTCCTGTCTCAGGCAAGTCATTTTCCTCACCGGCAAAATGAGGGGGTCAGTCGAGAGGATTTCTGAGGTCTTAGTAGTTTTGAAGTGAGCCCGAAGGCTATTTTATGGCATTTGCCATTTTATTCCTAATAGGATAAGTAAAGGGAAATAAGCATGTTTTTAGAAACTGTGATGTTTTAGGCACTTTGCAAGGTACTTGCTCTTTTATTAACTTCCTCATAACTCTGCTCAAGCCATTTTACATATATATATATATATATGAATATAAATATATCTGAAGTGCCCCACAAAACCTGGGTCATCTTTAAGGTCTGATTCAGTTCCTCCTTTCCATGGGGGCTTCTGTGGCTCCTTTTGTTTTCCACTTGTAGTGTTTTCTTATTTTTCTTAACTCTTATTATACTCTAAGAGGTTATGTGTAAATATGTTTAACAATTGTCAAAGAGGTTTTTTTTTTAATTGCAACTCTTTTGAAATTACCTAGTTTAGTAAGATATTATTCAATAAAAACTGATAAAGTGGGGGGCACTAATTGGGTCAACAACCTTACTAAGAGAGCTTTATCCTGATGTGGGCATACAACAGATTTATAGACCCTACTGTACACACATTTGAGAAATTACTGCTGGCTCTCCACCTACTCCCTCCTTTTCTGTGTTTCACATGAGTCTAATCCTGAAACAGGGGAATCACACAGAGACTTATTCCTTTTCATATATCATAGAAATTCATATCATACTAAATAATGTATTTAAAAAAACCTTCATTTCTCAAATCAGTAGCAGCAGCTTCTATGACTAAGTCTACTAAATCTTTTCTGATGGCAACTGTTAACTTTATGAGAAGCAAAAATGCCACATATGGTTTGGGCAGTAAAATCCATAGTGATGAAAGGAGTCAGTCATTGACTAGAAAATGTGAGCTCTAATATTTTAGATTACTGTTCATACTCTCTTTTGTAACCATTAAGGACAGAGAAGCTATAAAGGATGCTTAATAGGGAAAAAAGGAAGTTTGGTAATTTAATGATATTGGTGGGTTGGGCACACAAAGGAAGGAGAAATAAGTAATTATATAAGTATTTGGCAATATGGAAAGCTTGCAACACTATTCAATTATGATTTAAAATATATAGTATACATACAGTTTCTCAAGCAAAAAAAAAAATAAGATTTCATCCTAATTGAAACACAGAGATGTCATATATAACTACATTTATATAGGATTTATATGAATAATAAAATGCTAATATTTACTATGCTTCTCACTTTCTAATTCATGGATGGTAATAAATCTATTTGACTTGTGAATCTAAAAGTATTCTCTATGTTTTGAAGGTCACCAATATCAAATTAGGTATGAGAACTACAACTCCAAGATAAATACATTATTATTTTGAAGAAATGATTTCCTTGATTTAGTAAAAAACCCAATACATGCAAAAGAGTATATCAGAAAATTCTTTTTGTGTAAATATCCACTGTTATTTCAACAAATGGGTTTTGTATAGAAACAAATAAGTATTTATGGAAGAACTCTTCCATGCAAGGGCATCATGCTAGATGGGATGGGTACAATATGGAACTAGACCATGCATGCCTTCAAAGAGATTATAATCCAAGCGTGTTAATAACAGAAGCACTTGAGTAACTTTGGCACCTTAGCCAGATCAGCTAAGTGCGTAAGAGTAATATAGAGAGCTGTGAGGTTTAAAAGAAGTTGGAGGAAACAGGAAAAGCTTGAAGGAGGAAATAGAACTTGAAATAGGGTTTGGTGGATGACTAGAATTTAGAGGCAAAATTGGATGATGGGAGAGGGTAACAGAAAAAATGAGTGAGGGAAAGAAAGTATTCTCGTGAAAGGAAGAATATGAGCACAGGCATGAGGCAGAAAAGGATGGGGCACCTGGAGGACAGTGAGTATTAAAGGTTTTTAAGTACATAAGATATATATGGGAAATATGGGAGTTAAGGTATTTGGAAAGGGAAATAGGGGCTTAATTACAGAAAACCCTGATTGCTGAGTTTGAATGTGATTTGGTAAGCAATGAGGAGTCATTGAGCATTTTCATGCATGAAATTACCACAAATTTTATTTTCTTAGAACCATATATTAATCATAGGCTACATATATATTTAAAGCTCTCTATGCAGCAGAGCCAACACACACAGGCCTCAGTCCTATACAGGAACACAGGTCTAAATCCTATTGCTGATACTGAACCAATGGAGGGGAAAAGGCCAGTAAACAAATATGCACCAGTGAGGAAAGTAGGCATAGTAATCAAGATAATGTCACTTGTGGTCTGTAGATGCCGTAAGTTGAATAGTTCACTTTAACTAAATGCTGGATTCCCTAAATAACAACTTTTTGAGAGTCAGAATATAGTATCTGATGATGATAAACTATGGTCAAGGTATAGCTTTTAGTTGGTCCTCATTTCTATACCTCACTCCAAATTCCAGCCATCTTCAGCATTTAAAGCCAATAAAATTCTTGGACCATAAGAAAGGACTAGAGTTAGGGGCTTTAATTCAAGGGCAGACTCATGACATAAGTGTCTGCCATATGCTAAGAGTCCTTGAGCTAAAGGCAACTAACCCAATCCTAATTACAGGATAGGAAATACTCTGCCATTCATTAAAAAACAGTCCAATAGCATTTCAAATAGCATCATTATTATATACATATATCACACACACACACACACACACACGCACGCACGCTATGTAGAGAGAAAGTTAATTACCTCATGATCATGAGTAGCCTGTCGGGCTGCATCTAAAAATATGATAGAATAAGAACATTAAGCTGAAAAACAAAACAAAATAACAAAACCTAAGGAAATGACTATGCTAAGCTACAAAAACTGCTGGTATATGTGGGCTCTCAAAACGTATCATATTTTCTCTGATAGCTTTATTAATCAGTCAACAAAAGTTAAAGGGAACCCCATCTTACAGGTTACACAGTTAGACACAAGAGAAACAGCAGACACAGTTCTTACCTTTGAGGAGAACAGGGTGGGAGAGTGGACAGGAAATACATGCCAAAGGATGTTTGCAGAACATTACAGTTTAGCAGGCAAGATGCCCAAATGTGGAGAAGACGCAATAGCTCAGGAATGACAAGCTATTATGAGTGGGGCTTCTTTCTTTGGCAGTGTTTCCTGAAGAAGGGGAACTTTTAGCAATATTTTAAGAGTGTGATGAACAATTTTAACGGAAAACAAAAGATCCATGAAGACTGGGATCTTCTGTATCTTGTTTACCTTTGCATCCTTAATGCCTAGATGAGATCCTGATATGTAATAGGAGGTGTTCAATACATTTTTTGAATACACGCATACATGAATGAGTGAATTAAAAGGATGATTGATCACTGGAAGCTGGGAGAAATGATCACATGAAAGGCTTAGAGGTGTTACAGCAAGGTGGTTATGTAGTGTAGCAGACAGATTTGTTTAGAGGTAGAGAAATGACTAAATTGGAAATAGAAGAAAAAGCACAGACAACTAAAAGGGTCTTGGAGCACAAGCCAAATTGTTGATACTGGATATGGAAACCCAACTGAAATTTCTAAATGAGAGCAATGTGATTTTAATAAAATTCCAAGATGATGCTTGTAAGTGAATGTAGTATAATAGAGAAATGATAGAAATATATCTTTTATATTCTCACTCTAATACTTGGCTTTGTGACACTCCATCATGCAAAACAAACTACAAATACATTTGGTTCTGGTTCTGATACCTTGCCTATGAGATTTGCCTTTCTGACGGTCCTGGGTTTTCCTACTGAAAACCTTGTAGGCCTCAGTCTTCTGATACTGCTCCAGCTCCTTCATGTAACGCTCCTTATCTCTGTCTGCTTCATCAAGGTAGCGCTGGGGAAGAAATATGGAATTATTTTCAAGAAATAGGTCTTACTGACGTAAAATACCAATGAACTCTTTGAAGAAAGCAAAGGATAATTAGCACATGGAAAGAAAAGTACAAGTGGGATAAGCTTTGAGAATTAAAAAAAAAAAGTCATGTGAATAGAATAAAATATCTCTTAGTTATAAAAGAAATAGGTAATTCTAACTTTTTAGACTACTGCCTTTCTTAACTTATTGAAGACAACTTCTATTGAGGTCATTCTCATAAAAAATTCACAAGAAGATTATAGTTCTTCTACTAATCCTATAGATAGAACTACACATGGCCCTAGAGTCCTCAAGAAGACTGAACACCACATAGGCACACTTAATCTTCCCAGGGGAAAGGATGGAATATTACTTTGTTTCTTTATCCCCAACCCACTCTGAGGAGATGATCTCATACATCAATTGGCCTTTAAGAGCCAGAAGAGTGGAGATACAAGGAACATAAAAAAGAATGACCTCACCCTATGGACCTAAAATGGACTACTATGAGACAGCCTGTATCTACATGCTTTGTGCTATTAATTATTTAAACAAAGTTCATTGATCTACTAGGATAATTTTGTTTAATGCCTTGTACTTTTCATTCATCATTAGGTTTAAGAAATAAAGTATAAAAATACTCTTCTAAATGAACACAAACGAGTTAGAAATTATGTTAAAAGCCTTGTCCTACACAAGAGCCAGATGTAGGGGTCAAATGGCCAAATCTGGGACAATTTAAGTATCAAAATACTCAAGTATAGTAATAATTTATAAACCATTGGGAAAAAAAGAAATTCATATGCCTAAGCCAATTGTAAATAAATAACAAACAGATACATAACTGGAGGGAGGAAGAGGGCTCTTGCTTAGATTAGAATGCTGAAGGGCAACTGGCAAATGTGGAGGGAGTGCTAGAGTTGGAAAATCATCATTTTGCAACCATCATGGTAAATATTAGATCAGGCAAAAGTTATTAATGAATGCTAAATCTAGGGGGAAATTTTGATATGGAACAGACTATTTGAATGTTCTTAAAATGTCTCTGCACAGACTACTTATTAATTACAAGGGAGAGTAAAAAACTTCAGTGAGTGAGCAAAATTAACATTACGAATAAAAGGAACGAGGAATGAGGAATAAAAGACATTGTGTGCCTGCATATGCGATACCCTGAGAAGGACCAACGTCCACCTATGCAGTATTCTGACCAAGAATGCATAACCTCAATCTAATCATGAGGAAACATCAGACAAATATAAAATGAGGAATGTTCTGTTGAAAGTAAACAAAAAGAAGGGGGAGGAAGAGGGAGAGATGGTATTCCTAAAAAATATCAATGTCATAAAAGACAAAGAAAGGCTGTGGAAATATCCCGGATTAAAGGAATCTAGAAATTTGACTACTAAACTCAGAGCCTGACCCCTGGACTGGAATCTGAACTGGAGGGGGAAAATGTTACAGAGGAATGATGTTAGAGGTCAACTGACAAAACTGGAATATAGATGGCAAGTTAGATAAAAGTATTGTGTTAATACAAAATTATGAGGTTGTTAACTAAACTGTGGTTAAGTGAGAGAACATGTCTATTCTTAGGAAATTCACACTGAAATATTTAAGGGTAAAGGGCTATGATGTATGTAACTTATATCAAATAATTCAGAAAAAAATTGTATGTGTGTGTGTGTGTGTGTGTGTGTGTGTGTGTGTGTGTTTGTGTGTGTGAGAGAGAGAGAGAGAGAGAGAGAGAGAGAAGAGAAACCACATGCCCAAACTTGCCCAGGAGAGTATGAGCGCATGTGCGAAAAGAGAAAATGTGTTAATGACAGGTCAATCTGGGTAAGGGTATTTGGGTGTTCTTTGTATTATTCTATGTTTGTAACTTTTTGTACATTTTTTACTTTTTTTTTTTACTTTTTGTACATTTGAAAAATTATTTTCAAATAAAAATTTAAGAACAAAAACAAACATGAAAGCCCTTGCCCTGCCTAACTAGTTAGTTATCACTGTTTGTTATCCCTGGAAATGACTTTTGCGTTTTTCCTTATATACTTCTGTATTGTCTGAAAAAATTTTAAACGATGAGCGTGTATTAATTTTGAAATAAAAAAATTAAAGAGAAAAGAGTAACTACTATGTACAGCTCATAATCCATTTATACATTAGAGCTAAAACAATGGATGATATACTCTGTTTTCTATTAGCTTGCTACCACAAACACAGAGCTTCAAGTTGCAACTCAATCTGATCTCTTTGAAATTTTTTGAATTCAGTTAATTCCCAAGAGTATTTTTCAATTTGGTTTTAGTTTGTTTGGAATTCTTTTTAAGGAGTGTAAGACATAAGAGAAATATAGACATATATCAGATACTGAAAATGCTGGGAACTTTCAACCCCTCCGACAATCCCTACAATCCCAACAATTTTGTGGCATTTCAACCAGTTCGTGGCTAACTTGTCTTTAATTCCTCTCAAATCTAACAAATGGATTTGTTTCAGTTTGGCAATAAGGTTAGTTTCTGTCTTGGAGGAAAGAGAATTCAAATAGTTCTTGCTTTATTTTTCATAGTAGGTTAAATTTGCCAGAACTCCAGTTTAAAAAGTTTATTAAAGCAGTAACATCTTTTTCTTAAACAAAATTCTTATGTGAATATCAGAATTTTATCAAAAGACCTTTTCTCATTTAACTCATGACTTTTCACTTAACTCGGCAGAATAAACCATGCTGATAGATTTCTTAATATTGAACTACTTTTTACAAAAATCTTATATGAACTCTCAGCATATAAAGCAAATAAAAGTGGAGCTGCTTTGGTTTGGGGGGGATCCTAGAGTCCCTCCTGCTCACGTCCCTGCAGCAGACCCTGAAAGAGTATAAAAACCACTGTGGAGAAAAGAGCTATGAAGGACCCTGCTATTCTGGTCTCCTAGGCCCATGACAAACTTGGAGAATCAACAGTCCATTCTCTTTGCTTTTCTGACAAAAGTTATTTTTGAGATATAATCAAAACCAAGCAAAGGATCAGGAATAGGAACAATTACCTGTTTTTCCTCTGGAGGAAGTTTACTCCATTCATTGCCTAACATCCTTGTAATTTCTGGAAATGGGACTTCTGGTCTTTTTGCTCGAAGCTGTTCTCGACGCTCATTCATGAACCGAACATATCCTGTAAGGGGGGATTTAGGTGCATTGCTGTCTCGAAGAGGTTTCTTCCTCTTTCTTCCTTTGGACCAACCTCCTCGTTTACTTCTTTGCTACAAAACAAGAAAAAATAAAAAACCCCAAACCAAATTACAACAACAAAAATTTCCCCAAATAACACAATAATCAACATCAACAAACAAAACAGGATTAATAATTGCATTTTGCTACCATTAAGGCCCTGGATATTCAAAGCTCTCCAAACCTGTTATAGGTACAAATGGCTGCAATGCAGTTTTCAAGAAGGGACCCCAGATGGTTCACCTGCAGACCTTTTTATGTACCATGCTACACAATGTTACACTAAGGGGCTATTTTAGTACTAATCCCAACAGATAAGAATGAGGGGTACCATGATCACATAAGCTCTGGCCTTCATATTCACTTAACAAATCCTGACTCCTGACAGGGGAATATTCTAAATGAGAAATGCAGCACATATACAGCACTGTGCCAGGGAAGCAGACATTGCTACAGTAGATCAGAACAAGATGCTGTCACAAGCACTGGGCAAAAGAAGAGGAGACAAGTTGTAGTACTAGGATTAAAATCATTCATGAAGGGTGTTTCTCATTGATATCATTCAAAGACCAGTTTATTTCCGACAGCAGATAGCACTATAGATTTTAAAATTAATATCTAAGACTTAGAAAAATTTCAGCAACTATAATATATCCAAAATGAATACTAGTTCTTTGGCTTGCTGGTTTATTTCTTAAGATGTTTATTTTATAAAGGCAGAGGTCTTTATATGTAATTAGCTAAATCAAAAGACAATATCGCCCCCAAAAAAGTTTAAAGGACTGAAGTACCACTATTGTTTTACCACAGCCTTTTTCTTTGTCCTTTTAAACAGGATGCAAGGTACTTTTACTTCATAATTTTACAAATACACATAGCCTATCAGTTAATAAAGTTTTATGGATATAAGCATTTTTATTTCAGAGAAGAGAACGATAAGCCAAATGGGACAAAAATATCTAAATATTAATTACCATACTGCACTCCTCCAAATATATATAAAATGGTACAATAATTCAGCATTGGGCAAATGGTGTATTTGGTATCAGTTTTTTTGTTTTTCTTTTTGGTTTTGTTTTGTAAACCTAGTAACATTTAACATTAAAGCTACTACGGATTTAAGATGTTTAAGAAGCCTTAAGCATTCGTCATAATCTTTAAGAATGCCAACATAAAAAGAATAAGCTCTTTCAAAATAAGAACAAAGACAAAAGTCAATGGTGGTACTCTTTTATAGCTAAAAACAAAAAAAGAGTACCTTAAAACATAGACAATGTAATCAGTCATTTGTGAGGAACACTGAAAGTCCAACAAGGGAATGATGGCCCAGGTCCATACAGAACCTTTGTGTGAATTAGAAAAAGATGCCCCCTATGGGACAATGAATGACTTGGTAAGTCGTGTGAACCCTTTGGGCACATATGACTCCATGCTGCAGGGTTTGGTGAGCAGAGTGTGGTCTTGAGTAAGGGCATGTGGACTCCTCGTTAATTACTTTAAAAAAAATTTATTTATTTTATTTATTTATTTTTGGCTGTGTTGGGTCTTCACTGCTGCATGTGGGCTTTCTCTAGTTGAGGCGAGTGGGGGCTACTCTTTGTTGCGGTGCGCAGGCTTCTCTTGTTGCAGAGCACGGGCTCTAGGTGCGCGGGCTCAGTGGTTGTGGCTCGCAGGCTCTAGAGCACAGACTCAGTAGTTAGATAGCCCGTGGCTCACGGGCTTAGTTGCAGCATGTGGGATCTTCTCAGAGCAGGGCTCGAACCCATGTCCCCTGCATTGGCAGGCGGATTCTTAACCACTGCACCACCAGGGAAGCCCTAATTACTTATTTAATTAAATCATGCAACTCATTCAGTAAGCATTTGTTGAGCGTCTAATCTGATGCAGGTATAAATTTTCTAGGTAGGGGAAAAAGAAGAGTCTACTTGTCTCTGTATCATTAAAACCATTAATATGGTTCTATGTGAAACAAGAAATATAAAACAGAATATTCTGCAGAATGTAAGGAGGCCAGAGGATGAACACCTCGGTCAACTCCCTTGCTGACTGCTTCTTCAGAAGCCTCAGAGACCAGTAACAGGAGGAGATGCTTCAGCTTACCTCATCTTCGTGCCTCTGTTCATTGCCTTCTGCTGTATTTGAAGACTCATTCTGAAGCAACTGACCTTGGGAGAGATCCTCAACAAATTCTGGATTATTTGTGGATGATGAGGCTCCACTACTATATGGAACCTCTGGGTGGGTTATCCTGAAGAATGATAGGCAGAGTGGAAAAGTTCAGTATCAACAGCATCAAAAACTCCTACTTACCAAGGTTCAAGACAAATTTCACTGCCAGCAAAATCACATGCCAGCCCTTGAATTAACTCCCCCACCTCATTCTGTATAAATGTAAACAATGTCTCCATAGCAATTATAGAGCATTTTGAAAAAGGTTTCAGTGCTTGATTGGATCAGGTCAGTTCCATGAAGAAATCTCCTACTAAAAACAACTATAATCTTTCCCCCACAAATTACCTCTCTCCTCAACGTAGACTTTACATTTTAGTTCTGAGCATGCAACTTTTATATGCTAGTTTCATGTATCTCCTTTTCATGTAATAAAAGGAAAATACTATTAATGGAAAAGAACAGGAATGGGAGTTGAAGAGGAAGTTTGCCCCCCTATCACAAAAGAGAGCGTTCTTTAAGGGCATAAGAAGTATCTCTTATGGTACATTCCATAGGCTACTCCTTGGATTATAGTGTTTATTGACAATGAGATCATCTAAGAACAATATTATCAAGTTCAGTAAGTTCAGGTATAAATGTTAATAACTCAGAGATATACATTTTCTGTTCCTATCATTCTGTTCCAGATGAGTCAGCAAACCAGATCTCATCCTTCTGAAAAGTGGACACGAGAAGGTACAGATGAGGATTGGATCTTAGACTAAGTTATACCCTATCGCATTTAGATAAAGGAACGGAAATAAAAGTAACACCATGCGCTAGGGAGTTTGGGGTTTGGGGCAGGTAGTGGGGAAGGTGGAGGAAGATGTACAAGAGAGTAATATTCAGTCATTATTCTGGAAGAATGTATACTCCATAGGGTTACAGAAAATACTTACAATGCAATGTAAGTACTGAAACAGAGGTCTGTAAAATGTGCCATAAAGGTACAGTAGAGGGGATGAGGAATTTTATATGTATGGAGAGAATGTTAAGAAAGATTTTACAGAGGAGGTCTTAAAAGTTGAAGAGGCATTCATCAGGTAAACAACATTATTACAGGTAGAAAGAACAGGGTATTAATAGGAGAAAGGGCAACTCTTCAGGAGGCTACTGCAATAGACTAAGGGGGAGACAAGGGCAAACAGGAGAATAGGGGAGAGAAAGCTAAGAGATAATTAAGAGGTAGAATGATAGATCGAATATAAATAGTGAGGGAAAAAGAAGAGTCAAAGGCAATTCTGAGGTTTCTAGATTGGGTGATAATGTACTATTAATCAATGTAACAACTGGAATGTGTGTGTGTGTGTGTGTGTGTGTGTGTGTGTGTGTGTGTAAGAAAGACAGATGAGAAAATGCTAAGTTTGAAACACTCATGGCATAATTAGGTGGGGCTGTCCCACCGACAACTGGAAACATGCCCTGAGAGAACAGAAGTGAAGAAAAGGCAGGAGATATTTTGGGAGGCATCAGCTCATGGAAATAATGGGAAGTGCTAGATATTCTCCAGAAAGACAGTGAGAAGAAAAATCAGGATAGAACTCTGTTGGAACAATATTTTAGAAGCAAGTGTTAGACGGGCTGGGAAAGACTAAGGAGGACGTTAAGAAATCTAGGAGAGAATACTGTTACAGAGGCCAAGGCAGGAAGACTTTTGAGAAGGGGTTATTACACAGGCAAAAAGTTGCAGATGTCACATAAGATAGGCTAAAAAGTATCTGCTAAATCTGAAGATCTGAAGGACTTCAGCTGTACTCCCTGTACTTCAAGGGAGTACAGTTTTAGTGGAGTTATGGGAATAAAAACCAGATTACAGTGGACTGAGAAAAGAATGAAAGCAGATTCAGACTGTCCTTGAAAGGACAGAAATTTTATTTTTCTGAACACTTCTATAAAAAATAGAGTATTATAACTCTAGGAGGCTCCTACATTTTTGAGGTCCTGTGAAAAAGGGTAGATAGGAGAAGTTATTAACTCAATGCTAATTATGTTCTCTGAAGAGTTGCCATTAGAGATCCAGTTTGATCTTGGCAGCTTTGTTTTTCAAATATTTCAATCATTTTGGATGTCTTACAATGTCTTTTCTTTCACTGTCATTCTTCATTTCAACTGTGCCATCAATTTTTAAGTTACTAACTCTTGCACATTCTTATTTCAGTAAAATATGAAAACTAGGTTTAGGAAAGAGTACCAATCCTGTGAATCCCTTGACTGAAATGGATAGGAATCAGAGGGAGTGGTCAAAAGCAGCAAATGCCTTAGAGATGACAAGTTGAATAAAGACTGAAAAAAAAAAAAAAAGGCTCCTTTGTTCCAATGAATGAATTGTCCATGCTCTTAGCTAAAGCCAACAACCCTTCCATTTGCGCCCTGGATCC
Source organism: Tursiops truncatus (assembly GCF_011762595.2). Taxonomy (NCBI): domain Eukaryota; kingdom Metazoa; phylum Chordata; class Mammalia; order Artiodactyla; family Delphinidae; genus Tursiops; species Tursiops truncatus. Next base: position 116,957,061 of record NC_047035.1, read on the forward strand.
CACACCCTCTAGCCTACTCAAAAACAAGTTTCAGCAATTCTGCCCTCTCTGGCATCACCAATTCTTTCCTCTCTACTAGATTAGCCTAATCAGCAAACAAATGTGGCATTATTACTCTTATCTGGAAACAAAACAAAAAACACACTTTCTTGATTCCACTTCATTTTTCTCCTTTCCTTTATGGACCTGACCTGAGGGTGGTATGTTCCAAGATCCCCAGCATACTGAACTCTGTTTTCTGTTCTGTCTTCCACCCACAAATTTAATGCCTTTTCTATCTTAACTAAGCACTTATCATGCACTGTGTCCATAACTTTTGCAGTTTGAGATGTGATAGCAAAACTAGCACGAATTTCTTTTTCCTTCTTCACAATTTCGCAGATAGAAGATTCATTCTCACCATAGATCTCAGCAACCTCAGCATATTACTATTTTTTTTTTCTTTCCTTATTAAGTCAAGAACTTTCACCTTTTCACTTAAAGGAAGCACATTAGGGCTTCTCTTTGGCGTATCTGAATTGCCAGCATCACTACTCTTGCGCTTTGGGGCCATTATTAAGTAAAATAAGAGTTACCTGAACACAGGCACTAAGATACTATGACAGTCCATCTGATAACAGGCAGCTACCAAGTGACTAACAGGTGGGATATGCTGGACAGAGCAATGATTCACGTCCCAGGCAGGACACGGTGGGATGGTGTGAGATTTTATCATACTATTCAGAGTGGCGGGCACTTTAAAACTTATAAACTGTTTATTTCTGAAATTTTCCATTTAATATTTTCCAACCATGGCTGACCGTGGCAGGTAACAGAAGCCACGGAAAGTGAAACCATGGATAAGGGGGTACTTACTGACTTCAATTGTTTATAGTGGAAAGAATTGTTTATAGTTATTGACTTCAATTGATCTCCCTTCATTCTTTCTTAAACCCAACCCAAAGGAGATAAGTGTTCACAACTCTTGTCAAGGCCACCAGTGACCTCCATGCTAAATCCAATGTCATTTCTCAGACCTCATCTTACCGGATCTTCCAGAAGTATTTGACACAGTTCATCTCTTCCCCTCCCTTGAAATATATTTTTTACCTGGTTTTCAGGACCCTGCACTCCTCTGTTTTTTCTGATACCTTTTCAGGTACCCCCTTGAGTCTTCTTTGCTGACTCTTCCTCTCCTCCCTGACTTGTAAATGCTGGAGTATCCCCGAGTTCCAGTGTCAGGTCTCTTCTCTTTTCTACCTACACAGTGCTCATTCGTTTGATGATCTCAACCAGTCCTACAGCCTTAAATATCAGCTCTAATATGTTGATTGACTCCCAGGTTTCTCTTTTTAGTGTAGACAGCCCCTAACTTTAGAGCCCTGTATCAAGCTGCCTATTTGACATCTCTGCTTGGATAGCTAATAAGAATCTCTATTTTAAAATCTCTAAAACCGAGCTCCTAAAATTCCCTCCTCCACTTGCTCAGTTTTCCCCATCTAATTTAATGGCAATTCCATCCCTTCAGTTGCTTAAGCCAAAAATTTGGAGCTGTCTTTAACTGCTTTTTTCTCCCTTCTCACATCTCATCTGGTCTTTCAGGCAAATCCTGTTTGGCTTACCTTCAAGATATATCTAGAATTCTATACTTCTCAACACCCCCCATTCCTATTATCTTTGAAACCCACTCCAGTGAGGTTTTTGTCCCTACTACTCTGCCAAAAATACTCCTGTCAAAGTCACTAGTGAAGTTCTTTGAGTCATCATCTCTCACTTGAATTATTTTAGAACCGTAACTGGTCTTCTTGCTTCAGTCCCTGCTCCCTTCACTCTATTCTCTATATAACAGCCACAGGGATACTATTTTAAAATGTCAGATCATATCATTCCGCTCAAAATCTCCCCATGCTTTCCCACCTCACTCAGAGTAACAGTTAAAGTGCTTACTCTGACCCATAAGATCCTACACGATCTAGTCCCTTGCTACTCAAAGTACCGGCCTTACACTAGCAGCACAGGCATCATTTGGGAACTTATTAGAATGTAGAATCTCTGGCCCTAACTCAGACTTTCTGACTCAGCGTTTGCATTTTAATAAGATGTCTAGGCAATTCATAAGTGCATTGAATTTTGAGAAACACTGATGGAGCCTATTACCCTTCCCCCTGGTATACTCTGCTCCAGTCACACTGGCCTCCTGGCTATTTCTAAAAGGCAGAAACACTCCTACCTCAAGGCTTTCCCACTCACTGCTCCCTCTGCCTAGAATAATCTTCCCCCATAACTGTAGGCTAGCTAATTTACTTCCTTCAGGTTTTTATTCAAGTCACTTGTAAAGCCTTTCTGGGTCATCTTATCTAAGATGGCACCTCAAGCCCCTCCTGTCCCTCTTCCTTACTTTATTTTTTAATCCATAGTTCTTATCAATGTAGTATGCATTTTACTTATTTATCCTGTCTGTTGTCTGACTTCTGCAGTAGAATTTAAGCTCTATAGGGGTTGGGATTTTTGTCCATCTTGGTTATTGCTTAATGTCTAGTGCCTAGAATGGTGCCTGGCCCATAGCAGACACTCAGAACATTTTTATTGTACAAGTTGGACTCAGCAAGTAGGCAGCTTTTAGAAAAGTTTTAGAGAATAGTTTCATCTGAATAAAGTCAGAAGGCAGATATTAATGAGTTAAGAAAGAATGCCAGGGAAGGAAACAATTATAAAGTGTAGTCTGTTTTTAAAGAGCTCTAAGGAATATTAAAATAATTCATCTTAGGCATTAGCTAGCACTTCAATCTATTAGTGAATACATTTCTTCTTTGGCAAGTAATGTCTAATAGAAAAGATAAAAATTCAAGTGGAACACAGATTTTCAGTGGAAGAGGGACTACTGCTATTAGCCCTTTTCTACATTTCTTTATATATCTGTCCAAAAATACCAAAGAAAGGAGTTGGAGTTGGGGGGAGGGGTAGGTTGGGAAGAACAGAAGTCAGCTAGAGCTCCTAGGCATCTTGAATAAAGAACCATAATTAAAAATCTAATCTTAAAACAACAACAAAAAACCCTGATGTTTGGGGAAAAAATTATTTTAATATCTGTGGCAATTTAGACAGAAAATGAATTTGATTTTCGAAGCTAGCCCTGTGGCAAGTATTTCCTTAATGGTGACTATGTAATTCTCTTAACTGGGAGTCACTGATGTTTCCTAGACCCCACAGTACTGCTGTTCCAGTTCACAGGAACCAGAGCATTGCAAATGACAGCTGAATACAGATATTAAAGCAGTTTACAATGGCTCTCATTCTCTTTGCAAAGCATAACAAACGCACCTTCTAGTTTTGATATAAAACTGCCTCTTTAGCACCTCATATGTTGTCAGAAGCTGTTCTGAAGCCTAGGCAGAGGCCCAGTGTCCCAAAGCAGCTGCTTACCCAGTTGTAGCCAGATCATTACTCTCCTTGGAGCCATCTTCATCAGCAAAAAGGGGAGGCAGGGTGGAACCAGTCATCAAGGTTTCCATCTCTCTAAAAGGAAGACAGAATAAAAAAAAAATTTAATGGCTTAATTATTTCCAGTTCAAGTTGCATTAATTTAAGAGTCAGCCTTCCTTAACTTTATCACATCAGCAGCAGAATAGAAACTGACCTAAATATTTATTTTCTTGACTTGGACACATCAATTTGAACTTTATGGTTAATGGGCTTTTAACCCTGGTCTTATCAACTGACCAGACTAAAAACAGATTTTAACAACCAGGACACAGTTTGGAAAATTCCTTTTTGTTCATTCAGAATATCTTCAAAAGTATGCTTCATTTCCGGTAAAAACTGTTAAGCAGAGTAACTCAGAAGCACGGCAACCCTGAGCAAGCTATTCAGCCTCTTTGAGATACAATTTCACCATCTTAGACACAGACAAAATTGCTGACTTAACCCACAGGGTTATTGTGAAGGATTAAACTGAAAGTGCTTCATAAACAGAGAAAGGCTAAGATCGTAAGTGCTCTGAGTATTATTATATAAAGAAAGGTATTGTTATTACAGCATTACGAGTTCTTAATCCCAGATGAATCATCCTTAGATTAAATGGTGACAATCTGAGTCCTCCAAAAGGAAATAATGCAAAGGAAGTAGAGGATGGAAGGCATACTGATGTGGTTCAAAATGAAAGAAACCACACTTCCAGGTCAGAAATATGCTCCACATCACCATGATGACCAACAGTGGAAATAGCATGCACCTGGGCACAGGAAATAACTAAGCCTAATTGAAGAAAGCAAATAAATCAGAAGAACCTGAGGTTATCAGAATGAAAGGATAAAAGGACAAAGTGACAAAGAGAGTAATTTCATTTAGCATATCGCTACAAAGAAAGATTTTTCCCTTTCAAGGTTTACTACCAGGGGCTTCACCCCATATAGCTAAAAGCAGAAGCCTTCCATTCACCATGAAAATGATATTCAAACAAAACATTCAATAGTGACCCTAAACATCAGCCACTTAAGTGGAACTGCAAACCACTCAAGAAAAAAAGTGCCTCAATCACCTGGGAGAATTGAGGAACAGATTATGAAAATTCACTCAGGAGCTCCCTCAGCAGTTATTTCAGGTGCTGCTGCTAAGAGACCTAGTGAAATAGCAATTAAAAGAAAAGCACAGCAGCCCAAGCAGAGCTAGGATTCATCCCACTAAGACGGAAATACGAAGAAAATGCAGATGACAGTGATGCCATATTCTAAAATGTTCAATATAATAATTTACTTACAAAATGATAACAGTGATGATTTATTTCTTATTCTTGCTTATTTTCTTGTTTTCACTTCTTTGTTACTTAGCAGACCAAATTCCATAAATAGCTTACTCTGAAAAAAATGCATCTTTGTATATTCACCACCCATTATAGTGGGAGAGCATGGAAGGCAGAGGGGAACTTCCCACTCAACCACAGAGTATGGAGTTTATTCCACATGCAGGGATACTTGCTAACTTTTCAACTCCTTCAAGAAAGGGGGGGTTACAAGGGGCTCTAACAAATACTGCACAATTCCATTCTAGATGTTTTCTAGGATAATCTTGACACAAGTGCACTTATGTTTTACTTCACATTATGCACAGACCAGATTAGAGCCCAGGCTTTAAGGGCTGCTAACATCACCTTACACCAATATTCATTTTATCAAAAGAAAATTAATCAATTAGATGCCATATAATCTAGTTATAAACCACAAGCAAACATTCAAATAGTCAGGTATATATCCACAAACCTTAAAAGGACTCATTTAATTGGCTTCTTTCTAAAAGTCTCCTTAGAAGTAAAGGACTTTTCGAGAGCCTCAAGATTCAGCATTGGAAGCTCTTGGCATCATCCCACCTCAAAAGAAGATATATTACCTGGTGGGGGACAAATGAAGTATCTTTTCATTCACTATACCAACATGATCCTCTTAGAGTGTTTCCCAGATATCTTTAGTCATTTTTGAAATATGGGGAGGCAGCTGGACAACACAACCTTAACAACATATAAATAGATCATATAAACAAAGGAAGTTCAGAGAACACATTTCTTGTTGTTGTTTTTTCCTCTTAAGTGTGTTTTACTCAATCCATATGGCTTCAGATATATTTTCTCTAGTGTTACTGAGTAGTCAGGTCCCTAAGAAATGAGTAATAAAGTGGGTGGAAGGTTAAGGGGCCAAAATCAACAAAAGAAGGAAATGAGGAAAAAGTCCAGTGAAACTCAAAGGCCTCTAAACTAGTTGGGAAAATAAAATGATTTGCAAGAATTGGCTGGGATCCTGCAAGAATCTGCTTTCATATGGTTCATGAGGGGGTGATTCAAACTGAATCACAGCTACCAAGCCACTGATTGCCAAAAGCCCTTCAGTGTAGCATCTGTGCCTGATAATGTCCCAGTACAGAGGTCACACTAAACTCTGAAATTCTATGCAAAGCACTTAAGAAATGTAATGAATGCTGCTCTGGAAGGGGAAAGAAGAGATATATGTACAAAGGCAAGGCAATATACAAGTTTGGTTTTCCACTGCAGTTTACAGAAACAGGTATATCATGCAGATGTTTTCTTGCAGAAGGGATTCACCCAGTGAAGGCTTCCACCTGGAGGTAAGTGGTATTACCTTGGGGCTTACACTTTGAGCCAAGGTCTGGACTGTAACTTTGGAAACTCAAAAATCCCCTCTAACACTAATCGCTCACTGAAAACACTGATGTATAAAACAGAGTGACAATTTAAGATATTTTAATAACAATTATAAAAATTGTAATAAAAATTATATTAAGCCACTAATCATAATCAGAACATTTTTTTGGGCCAGAATAAAGGCACTCAGGTGTAGCTTAAGAAATCTTCCTCAACTAAGATTGTTTTAGTAACCTTTCCCAACAAAAGGGATGATCTCACCAATGAGACTATATTATTCCAAATGTGTTGGACAGTGCTGAAAGTATAATTTATACTTCTGTTTTCTGGGGTTGGCTCTTTTCAGGTACCCTTTCCCCACTTTACATATGTTAATCCCACTTCATTAAGCCCTCTCATGGAGATGCACCATATTCCTTCCCTACCACACCATCCCCAACAGTACACACCTCAGAGTTGAGAGGTAGGATTCTGCCCTCATTTTTCCATACTACAACCTTTATGCAAAATTTCCAGTTCCTTTAAAAGTCATGTTAATTCGCTATACCAATCTCTGATCATTACCTCCTATCATTTTGGTTCTACTACAACTGACCTTTAACCACACAAACCTCTATTTGTCGACTCTTGATTTTCCCTTCTCTGTCTAGCTTAGATTCTGTGGCTGCATTTCAAATATTTTTTTGCCAACACTCTCAATTCCTTTGCCATGTTGTTCTTCTATACCCTGGATGTAGATCAACTCTGAGTTTTAGCTCAACATGGTGTTGGAGAAAAATCACAAAATAAAGGGTGCTACTATAAATTTATGGTATCAACTATAGCTGGGCCCACAATGCTCTCAGCAGTCATTTTACATGTTCTTAGGTTATCAACTGCCACATTAGCTCTGTCAAAATTTTCCAATCAAATCAAACCTAACTCACTCAAACCCTCCTGAATATTCAGGCTCATCTCTTCAAACTTCTCATTCCTGACTCACACCAAAACCATCCTAAGTAGTTTTATTTTAAAAATATATAATTTATATACCATAAAATTTATTCCTAATTTAAATACAGTTCAGTGGCTTTCATATATTTACAGGGTGACTTTCACATATTCCTACCAACACCATAATTGATTTTACAACATTTTCATCATCCCTAAAAGAAACTCGGTACCCATTAGCAGTCACTGCCCATTCCCCCCTCCCCCTAGGCCCAGGTAATCACTAATCTGCCTTCTGTCTTTATAGATATACATATTCTTAACATTTCATATAAATTTAATCATATTCTCTGACCTTTTGTGTCTGGCTTCATTCACTTAGCATAAAGTTTTCAAGGTTCATCACATTTTAGCATGTATCAGTATTTCATATCTTTTCATGGATAAATAATACCACATTTTGTTTATTCATTCAAAGACTCATAGACTTGGGTTGTTTGTATTTTTTGTCTATAGTGAATAATGCTGCTTAAGAACATTTGTGTACAGTTTTTGTGTGGACATGTTTTCAATTTTCTTAGGCCTATACCTAGAAATGGAATTGCTGGGTCATATGATAACTCCATGTTTAACATTTTAAGGAACTGCCAAACTGTTTTCAAAGCACCTGCACCATTTTACATTCCCACTAGCAAAGTATGAGATTTCCAAATTCCCCATACCCTTACCACACTTTTTAGGAGTGCTAAAGAAATATCAATTCTATCCTCCTCCAGCTTTCCACATGGGGCTAAGGGAAATACAGAACTCCAGCCCACTTCAGCCATCCTGTCCCACTGAAAGGGGGAAAAAACTAAGAAGCACCGGTAAAGTTTATAGTCCAGGGGGCACAGGCTCACCAAAAGACTGTGACCTAATCATAGTACTACAGAATGCTTCTCCTCCCCTCACATCTTACCACTACATCACTAAAGGCCTATATACCACAGTTCCTTTCACCCAGGACATCATTTCTACCTTTCAACAAAAATTTACAAGGCATACTAAAAGCCAAAAAACGATTTGAAGAGACTGAACAAGGATTAGAACCAGAGTAAGATACATCATGGTTTTTATTTCTTAACTTAAAAAAAATTGAAATACAGTTGGCTTACAATATTATATTAGTTTCAAGTGTATAATATAGTGATTAATATTTTTCCAGATTATACTCCATAAAAAGTTATTATAAAATATTGGCTATACTCCCTGTGGTATAATAGTACATCCTTGTAATTTATTTATTTTAGACCTAGTAGTTTGTACCTCTTAATTCCCTTCACCTATTTTAGTCTTTCCCACCCATTCTTCCCTCTGGTAACCACTAGTTTGCTACCTGTATCTGTAAGTCTGTTTCTGTTTTGTTATACTCATTTGTTTGTTTCATTTAAAAAATTCTACATATAAGTGAAAACATACAGTATTTGTCTTTCTCTGTCTCACTTATTTCACTAAGCATAATACCCTCTAGGTCCATCCATGTTGTTGCAAGTGGCAAAATTCCATTTTTTTTAAAGACTGAGTAATATTCCATTATATATATATATAGCATATCTTCTTTATCCATTCATTTGTTGATGGACACTTAGGATGCTTGGCTATTATAAATAACGCTGCTATGAATGTTGGGGTGCATATATCTTTTCAAATTAGTGTTTTTGTTTTCTTCAAATAAATACCCAGGAGTGGAACTCCTGGATTTTATGGTAGTTCTGCTTTTAATTTTTGAGAAAACTCCATACTGTTTTCCATAGTGACTATTCCAATTTACATTCCTACCAACAAAGTGCTAGGGTTCTCGTTTCTCCACATCCTTGTCAACATTTATTATTTCTTGTCTTTTTGACGATAGCCATTCTGACAGGTGTGAGGTGATATCTCACTGTGGTTTTGATTTGCATTACCCTGATGATTAGTGATATTGAGCATCTTTTCATGTGTCTGTTGGCCATCTGTATGTCTTCTTTGGAAAAATGCTTATTTAGGTTCTCTGCTCATTTCTAAATTGGGCTGTTTTTTTTTTTTTTTTTGATATTGAGTTGTATGAGTTCTTTATATATTTTGGATATTAACCCCTTAACAAACATATCATTTGCAGATACCTTCTCCCATTCAGTAGGCTGCCTTTTCATTTTGTGGATGGTTTTCTTTCCCACACAAAAGTTTTTAAGTTTGATTAGGTCCCATCTGTTTATTTTTGGTTTTGTCTCCCTTGCCTGAGGAGAAAGATCCAAAAAAAAAAATCACTAAGACCAATGTCAAAGAGCTCACTGTCTAGGTTTCCTTCTAGGAGTTTTATAGTTTCATGTCTTACATTTAGGTGTTTAATCCATTTGAGTTTATTATTGCATATGGTGTGAAAAAATGTTCTAATTTCTTTCTTTTACATATAGCTGTCCAGTTTCCCCAAACCACTTATTGAAGAGCCTGTCTTTTCCTCATTGTATATTCTTGTCTCCTTTGTCACAGATTAATTTACCATATTTGTGTGGGTTTATTTCTGGGCTCTCTATTCTGTTCCATTGATCTATGTGTCTGCGTTTGTGCCAGTACCATACTGTTTTGATTACTGTAGCTTTGTAGTATAGTCTGAAGTCAGGCAGCATGATACCTCCAGCTTTGTTCTTTTTTCTCACGACTGCTTTGGCTGTTCAGGGTCTTCTGTGGTTCCATATAAGTTTTAGGATTATTTGTTCTAGTTCTGTTACAAATGTCATGGGTATTTTGATAGGAATTGTATTAAATCTGTAGACTGCTTTGGGCAGTATGGTCATTTTAATAATTTTAATCCTTCCAATCCATGAACATGGAATATCTTTCCATTTATTTGTATCATCTTCAGTTTCCTTCATGAATGTCTTACAGTTTTTGGAATACAGGTCTTTCACCTCCTTGGTTAAATTTATTCCTAGGTATTTTATTCTTTTTGATGCAATTGTAAATGGTATTGTTTTCTTGATTTCTCTTTCTAAAGTTCATTATTAATGTAAAGAAATGCAACAGATTTCTGTATATTAATATCATACCCTGCACTTGACTGAATTATTAGTTCTAATATTTTTTTTGGTGGGGTTGTTAGGGTTTTCTATATATAGAATCATGTCATCTGCAAATAGTGACAGTTTTACTTCTTCCTTTCCAATTTGGATGCCCTTTCTTTTTCTTGTCTGATTTCTGTGGCTAGGACTTCCAATATAAATTAAATAGAAATGGTGAGAGTGTGCATCCTTGTCTTGTTCCTGATCTTAGAGGAAAAGCTTTCAACATTTCAACACTGAGTATGACACTAGCTGTGGGTTTGTCATAAGTGGCCTTTATTATGTTAAGGTATGTTCCCTCTATACCCACTTGTTGAGAGTTTTTAATCATGAATTTTGTCAAATGCCTTTACTGCATTTTTAAGCTGATCATGATTATCTTCCATTTTGTTAATATGGTGTAACATATTGATTGATTTGTGAATAGTGAACCATCCCTGCATCCCTGGAATAAATCTCACTTGATCATGATGTATAATCCTTTTTACATATTGTTGATTCAGTCTGCTAGTATTTTGTTGAGGATTTTTCCATCTATGTTCATCAGGGATACTGGCCTGTATTTTTCTTTTTTTGTAGTGTCTCTGTCTGGTTTGGGTATCAGGGTAATGCTGGCCTTGTAGAATGAGTTAGGGAGTGTTCCCTCCCCTTCAATTTTTTGGAATAGTTTGGATAGACATTAACTCTTGTTTAAATGTTTTGTAGACTTCCTCTGTGAAGCCATCTGGTCCTGGACTTTTAATTGTTGGGAGTTTTTAATTACTGATTCAATTTCAATACTAGTGATCGGTCTGTTCAGATTTTCTACTTCTTCCTGATTCAGTCTTGGAAGAGTGTATGTTTGTATGAATTTATCCATTTCTTTGAGGTTGTCCAATTTGTCACTGTATAGCTGTTCATAGTATTCTCCTAGGGTTGTTTGTATTTCTGTACTATCAGTTGTAACTTCTCCTCTTTCATTTCTAATTTTGTTTATTTGGGCCCACTTTCTTTTCTGCTTAATGAGTCTGGCTAAAGGTTTATCAGTTTTGTCTATCTTTTCAAAAAGCCAGATCTTAGTTTCATTGATCTTTTCTATTGTTTTTTGTTTTCGTTTTGGTATTTTGGTATTTTCACTATGATCTTTTTTGTTTCCTTCCTTCTGCTGACTTTGGGCTTTGTTCTTCTTTTTCTAATTCCTTTAGGTGGAAAGTTAGGTTGTTTGTTTGAGATTTTTCTTGTTTCTTGAGGTAGGCCTTGAATTGCTATAAACTTAACGCTTAGAAATGCTTTTGTTGCATCCCATAGATTTTAGAAAGTTGTATTTCTATTTTCATTTGTCTCAAGGTATTTTCTAATTTCCTCTTTGATTTCTTCATTGACCCATTGGATTTTTTGGTAGCATGTGGCTTAGTCTTCTCCTGTGCAGAGGGTCAGCACCGCTAACACCCATGTTGTTCAACTGTATATAAAATTTAATTGCTTTTCTATATACTAGCAATGAACAAGTGAAATTTGAAATTAAAAACACATTACCATTTATATTAGCATCCCCCCTCCAACAAATGAAATACTTAGGTATAAATCTAACAATATTTTACAAGATCTCTATGAGGAAAACTACAAAACTCAGATGAAAGATATCAAAGAAGGACAAAATAAATGAAAAAAATATTCTGCGTTCACGGGTAGGAAGACTCAATATTGTCAAGATGTCAGTTCTTCACAGTTTGAGCTTTACATTCAACTCAATCCCAAAAAAATCCCAGCAAGTAATTTTGTGGATATCAATAAACTGATTCTAAAGTTTATATGGAGAGGCAAAAGACTCAGAATAGCCAAGTAAATATTGAAGGATAACAACAAAGTTGAAGGACTGACACTACCCAACTTCAAGACTTCCTATTAAGCTGTAATAATCAAGACAGTGTGTACTTGGGAAAGAAAAGACAAATAAATTATTGAAACAGAATAGAGATCCTAGCTAGAAATAAACCTATATAAATACAGTCAACTGATCTTTGACAAAGGAGCAAAGGCAAAACAATGAAATAAAGATAGTCTTTCAACAAATGGTGCTGGAACAACTGGACATCCATATGCAAAACAAATAAACAAACAAAAACAACTTGAAACAGACCTGACACCCTTCACAAATATTAACTCAAAACGCATCATAAACCTAAATTTAAAATTTAAATTTTAAAACTATAAAATTCTTAGAAGACAATATAGGAGAAAAATCTAGATGACTTTGGGTATGATTATGAATTTTTAGATATAACACCAAAGGCACAATCTGTGAAAGAACTGATAAGCTGGATTTCATTAAAATGAAAAACTTTTGCTCTGTGAAAGACAATGTCAAGAGAATGAGAAGATAAGCTGTAGATGTGAAAAAAGTATTTGCAGAAGATACATCTGATAAAGAAATTTATCCAAAATATACACAGAACTCCTAAAACTCATCAATAAGGAAATGAACGACCCAATTAAAATATGGGCCAAAGACCTGAACAGACTCCTCAACAATGCATATGTACAGATGACAAATAGCATATGAAAAGATGTTTAATATCATGTCAGTTGGGAATTGAAAATTAAAACAATGAGATACCACTACACATCTATTAGAACAGTTAAAATACAAAACACTGTCAACACCAAATACTGGCTAGGATATGGAGCAACAGGAGATCTTATTCATTACTGGTAGAAATGAATGCAAAATGGTACAGCCACTAAAGAAGACCATTTGGTAGTTTCTTACAAAACTACTCATACTCTTACCAGCAACTGGGTTCTTTGGTATTTATCCAAAGGAATTAAAAAGTTATGTCCATACAAAAAGCTGCACATGGATGTTTATAGCAGCTTTATTTATAATGTCAAAATTTGGACACAACTGAGACATCCTTCAGTAGGTGGGTGGATAAACAAACTGTGGTACACCCAGATAATGGAATACTATTCAGTGCTAAAAAGAAGTTACCAAGCCAAGAAAGAACATGGAGAAAACTTAAATGCATAATACAAACAGAAAAAAGCCAATCTGAAAAGGCTACGTAGTGTATGATTCCAATATCACTACATTCCAGATAAGGTAAAACTATGGAGACAGTAAAAAGATGAATGATTGGGAGGGGTTAGGGGGGACACAGGAGTGAAAAGGCAGAACACAGAGGATTTTTAGGGCTGTGAAACTATTCTGCATGACACTAGAATAATAGATATATGTCACATATTTGTCAAATCCCATAGAAGGTACAACATCAAGAGTGAACCCTAATGTAAACTATGGAATTGGGTGATTATGTGTCAATGTAGGCTTATTAACTATAACATATGTACCACTCTGGTAGGGGATGTTAAGAGTGGGGAAGGGGGCTTCCCTGGTGGCGCAGTGGTTGAGAGTCTGCCTGCTGATGCAGGGGACACGGGTTCGTGCCCCGGTCCGGGAAGATCCCACATGCCGCGGAGCAGCTGGGCCCGTAAACCATGGCCGCTGAGCCTGCGCGTCTGGAGCCTGTGCTCCGCAACGGGAGAGGCCACAACAGTGAGAGGCCAGCGTACTGCAAAAAAAAAAAAAAAAAAAAAAAGAGTGGGGGAGGTTGTACACATATGGGGACATGGAGTATATGGGAACTCTGTACTTTCTGCTTAATTTTCCTGTGAACCTAAAACTGCTCTAAAATATAAAGTTTATTAATTTAAAAATTAATTTAATATATTATAATTATACAAGTTATTGTAAGATAGCCCTGAAGTTGAGGAATAAATACAACTGATTTTTATATGCATGCAATTTAACAGGAGCAAGTGAAAGAAGGCGGCTTACTACAGAACGATCTACCAGCTGTGAACATTTAGCTAAGAGCATTAAGCAGGCTGTGGGCATTAATCAATATGTTTTACAGAGGAAATAAGAACACTGGCTAATCCCCAGGCAGTTAACTGGGGTTCATTAAGAACTCTCTAACTGTAGGTTTTGATACGGGAGATGAGGGGGCAAAAGATAAGGCTAGGTAATTTGGTGGTAATTAAGTACTTACTTTTTGGGGGATGGGTAGGATCGGGGAGATAATTAGAGTTTAAGGCTTAGGGTTGTTTCAGTACCTAAGAAGGGCAAAGAGGTGTGTGTTTGGCTGGGTGTTGGATGGAGTGAGCAGAAAATGTGGCTCTCTATTCCTAGAATCTAGAGCCCAGGCTCCTGTAACCATGACTACTGTTAATTTTTAAAAATGTAGTAGGCTAGTCTAAGAACTAAATAATAGAGAAACTGATTCATTCATTCAACAAGTATTTATTGGGTATCTAACACTGTAGGCACTTTATATGTACTGGGGATATAGCAGCAATCAAAACAGGCAAAAGTCCCCACCCTTACTGAGCTCAGTATAATGGGATACAGACAAAATAAGTAAAATGAATAATGTTACATAGTGATAAGTACAAAGAAAAAAAGAGAGCAAGGAAAGAACCCAGGAAGAGTTCAAGGGAAGAGGGTTCTGGAATTTTAAATAGAGGCCAGGAAAGGCTTTACTGAGGTAACATTTGGGGAAAGACCTAAAGGAAATGGAGAGCTGTGCACATGTGTGAGGACAGAGTGGTCCAGGCAGTGGGAACACATGCAAGGTGTACACTTGGTATGACTGAAGGAGGCAGCAAATCTGGCTGGATTGAAATAGGGGCAAAAGTAGTAGATGATGCTGACTGCTATAGGGGACCAGACCATATATGGCTTTGTAAATCATAGTAAAGACTGGCCTTTACCCTGAGATGCAAAGCCACTAGAACATTCTGAGTAGATAAGGCATGGAATCAACCATTTCTATAAGATCACCATGGCTGCAGTTTTGAGAACAGAATGAAGGGTGAAGAGGGTCAAGGGTAGAAGTAAGGAGATCACTTAGGAATCTATTGCAGTAATCCATCTGAAAGTTGATGGTGGATTGGATCAACAGTGGTAGTAGTGGAGGTGATGAGAAGTAGTCAGATTCTTGATATATTTTTAAGGTAAAGCCAATTTCTCAGTTCAAAATAACTGGAAAAAAAATTAGGAATAGAATCTAACTGTGGCCTGCATATATATATATATATATATTTTTTTTTTTTTTTGCGGTACGCGGGCCTCTCACTGTTGTGGCCTCTCCCGTTGCGGAGCACAGGCTCTGGACGCGCAGGCTCAGCGGCCATGGCTCACAGGCCCAGCTGCTCCGCGGCATGTCAGATCTTCCCGGACCGGGGCACGAACCCGTGTTCCCTGCATCGGCAGGCGGACTCTCAACCACTGCGCCACCAGGGAAGCCCGGCCTACATATATTTTAACTGCAGTTTTATAACCTGTTTAGTGATAAAGCTATACTGACAATATATTACTTCCAATATTTTGTAGTTAAATATAGTGTTTTTTGGGGGGCCATAAAGGAAATAATCCAGCCTCTTGAAGGCAAATGCTCGCAGAATTTATATTTGAACAACAAACATTTGTTGAGTACCTTTACGTGTGACTAAGATTGTGCCTGGTGTCAAGTGGTGTGTGCTGTTATTCTCCTTGGTCTAGAGACACTGTTTTCAGACGAGAATGATAAGCGGGAAGAAGATGCCAGGGTTAGAAACAAATATAAATCTTCTATCGCTGTTTATGATTTTTTGAAGTGAGAGTTTTGCAAGCTTTTGAGTTAGGTATTTTCTAAAAAATATAGAAGTACTAGGTCATCAAAAGAAACTGGGCACAGTTTAGATTTCTTTTGAGATAGTTTGATCCCTGTACATGCATTTTTTTCTTCTCAGTGGAATCTTGATGGAGAATTGTTACCATCAGGACACAAAATATGTTGTGAAAAAGAAAATAACCCTGAACATCTAGACATAGTGTTTTGTATCAGGTTAAAGCACTGTGATAACACAGAGAAAATAAGAAACATTTTCCTCTGCCAAAGCAAATCTGTCACTTTACAAGCAGGGGGTTGCCTTTTGAGGTCACAGTCCACATATTTGGCTTTTTCATGGTGACTGTTGGTCCCAAGTTGCCCTTCCTATACAACCTATTCAAGCACTGCTTTTATTATTAGTAAACAGATAACTGCCCAAGTAAGAAACTTCTGGACTAGTGCCAGAAATAAGAGTTAAAGTAATCCAATAAAATTTGGGAGTACTTCCTTAGTGTAGAGTACTTTCCCAAACAATTTCCTGGGACACTAGGATACTATGAAACAGTAAAAGGTAGGTAGGTGTGTATGAGGTAGGGGAGAAGAAGTGAGGGAGGGGAACTTCCTACTCCATTTAGGAAGCCACATGATATATATATTTTCACTCACTTCTTAGTGATTCTCATGGAGGTTGTATCAGAAAAGAGGAATTTTATGTTTACCAAGAGGGAAATGAATTTTGATAAAGCAATGCTTTTCACAGTTTACTACATGTCACTGTATTAGGCATCAAAGACACAGAGGTAATTAAGATTAAGAAGAAATTCTTGTCCTTTAGAGTTCATAATCTATTGGGGCACAGAAGGGCAAACAGTAAAAAAAAACTGCAAAGGCTGTAGTAGCTGATGTGTGTAAAGTTACTTACTTACTTATTTATCTATTTAAATATATGAGAAAACAGGGAAGAAATACAGATGAATTATATAGATGGGGTGACCAGCTAAGATAACTGCTAATGCCCGTAGTGAATTCACAGAGCATTCGAGATCTGAAGGAAACAGAAACTACTAACTGAGTAAATCCTGAGAAGGAACACTTAGCTCAGGGTACTTACATGTATAGAATCCAGACTCATATTCAGAAGGCAGATGGTATTCATTTCTAGTTCTTAAACAAAATTATTTAAGCCTGGAGTCTGAGAAAGCTATATATGAGAAAGCAGAAGCAACAAAGGCCTCTAGTATCTTGACCCAAACAAAAACTTAATAGTTAACAGTTCTAGGGCAAGGGTCCTTACTGGTTCAAGGAACATTGCTCCTCTATTTTCTTATGTTTTACACTGCTTTCTTCAGCTCAAACTTACAGCTGTGAAACAACACTGCAAAGCAGAGATGGAAAGGATGTTCTTTTCTGCTACAGTCAATAATTCCCAAACCTTTTACCCTTCCAAATCTGATGAATACTAAAAGTAAAAGATGATGTTTAAGGAAAGTCAGAGATCACTTATAAAAACTATAGTGTAATAAAAGGAAATAGATCCCAAATGTTCTTCATTTTAATCAACTTTATTTTAATCAATCAATTTAATTTAATACAAAGTAAATTCTCTTCCTAGGGAGAATTCCTAAAAGAAAAAACAGAGAGCTCTGGATAGTAAGGAAGTTTTCTTTAGTCAAAAGTTGAAGACAAAAACAACAACAAAACAACAAAAAAAACGTTAGCTGCAGTGAGTCAGAGGCAGTTAATGGAATAATAAAGTGAAATTCACAGTTTTCCTCACAAAACAAATAGGCACAATTGCAGTTTAACAGAACAGTTTAAACTGAAAGAGAATATTTAAAACTCAGATTTTGCTATATTTTGCTTTTGAAATTCACACTTTTCCCTACAAAACAAATAGGCACAGTTGCAGTTTAACAGAGCAGTTTAAGGAAAGAGACAAAACTTAAAACTCAGAATCATTTTGCCATATTTTGCTTTTGAATCCTAAAGCTGATAATGCTCAGGACTTCAGAAAGTAAATCAAATAGCCATAGAATTCAAACTGGACATATTTAAAGCTCTAGAAGACCAGTTTCCCAGGAACATTTTTCCTTTAAATACCCTACCCAGTATGAAAAGGCTTCGCCCTTCCTACACAGACGGCAATTCCAATCAAGCGCTTAGATGTTATCTTCCTGGTTTACAAGCTACTGATTTTGTTTCCGTTGTTTCTAGGTGAAACAAAACCAAGTTTAAAACCAAGTTTAAAAACAGACAAATGGATAAAGAAGATGTGGTACATATATACAATGGAATATGACTCAGCCATAAAAAGGAATGAAATTGGGTCATTTGTAGAGACATGGATGGATCTAGAGACTGTCATACAGAGTGAAGTAAGTCAGAAAGAGAAAAACAAATATCGTTTATTAACGCATATATGTGGAACCTAGGAAAATGGTACAGATGAACCAGTTTGCAGGGCAGAAATAGAGACACAGATGTAGAGAACTAATGTATGGACACCAAGGGGGTAAAGTGGTGGTGAGGTGGTGGTGGTGGTGGAATGAATTGGGAGATTGGGATTGACATGTATACACTAATATGTATAAAATGGATAACGAATAAGAACCTGCTGTATAAAAAAATAAATAAAATAAAATTCAAAAAAAAAAAGAGCAATAGTAAAAAAACAACCACATATTAGCAGTAACTAACTGAGGAGTAACCAGACTAAATCACCTCAGGATTCTTGGTGTTTGAGTGTATTTACTAAAATATAACAAAATTTGTATTTCCAGAGTTGCCTATTGCTGTTGAAAGGCTCACCTAGTCCAGTAAGGCAGGACTATGTCCCACGGAATAAGAATTTGCAGAATGATTTGTTTTGCTCTTCTTTCTACCTTAAACGCATTCACTCGCGTGCGGTAGAAAGTACTGTGGAGAACAGAAATTCACTACAGGACCAAGTAGAGGCATTATGTGATTTCTGCTTTCAATATCCTGATATGTAAAATGGTGCTAATAATACCTTCTCTACTTAACTCAAAAAGATATTGTGAGGAGCAAATAAATATTTCTTTATATTATCTGCAAACAATAAAATAATGTAAAAGCTATTTTTGCTAATTATGATACAAAGTTTACAATGAAATATTTATGACAAAGTATATTACACATATTGTGATACACCATATTAACAAATTGAAGAATAAAAACCATATGATCATCTCAATAGATGCAGAAAAAGCTTTTGACAAAATTCAACAACGATTTATGATAAAAACTCTCCAGGGCTTCCCTGGTGGCGCAGTGGTTGAGAGTCCGCCTGCCGATGCAGGGGACACGGGTTCGTGCCCAGGTCCGGGAGGATCCCACATGCCGTGGAGTGGTTAGGCCCGTAAGCCATGGCCGCTGAGCCTGCGCGTGCGTCCGGAGCCTGTGCTCCGCAACGGGAGAGGCCACAACGGTGAGAGGCCCGCGTACCGAAAAAACAAAACAAAACAAAACAAAAAAACTCTCCAGAAAGTGGGCATAGAGGGAACCTACCTCAACATAATAGGGGCCATATATGACAAACCCACAGCAAACGTCATTCTCAATGGTGAAAAACTGAAAGCATTTCTTCTAAGATCAGGAAGAAGACAAGGATGTCCACTCTCACTATTATTCAACATAGCTTTGGAAGTCCTAGCCACGGCAATCAGAGAAGAAAAAGAAATAAAAGGACTACAAATTGGAAAAGAAGAAGTAAAACTGTCACTGTTTGCAGATGACATGATACTATACATAGAGAATCCTAAAGATGCCACCAGAAAACTACTAGAGCTAATCAATGAATTTGGTAAAGTTGCAGGATACAAAATCCATGCACAGAAATCTCTTGCATTCCTATACACTAATGATGAAAAATCTGAAAGAGAAATTAAGGAAACACTGGCATTTACCACTGTAACAAAAAGAATAAAATACCTAGGAATAAATTTACCTAGGGAGACAAAAGACCTGTATGCAGAAAACTATAAGACACTGATGAAAGAAATTAAAGATGAAACAAACAGATGGAGAGATATACCATGTTCTTGGGCTGGAAGAATCAACATTGTGAAAATGACTATACTATCCAAAGCAATCTACAGAATCAATGCAATCCCTATCAAATTACCAATGGCATTTTTTACAGAACTAGAACAAAAAATCTTAAAATTCGTATGGAGACACAGAAGACCCTGAATAGTCAAAGCACTCTTGAGGGAAAAAAGCGGAGCTGGAGGAATCAGACTCCCTGACTTCAGACTATACTACAAAGGTAAAGTCATGAAGACAATATGGTACTGGCACAAAAACAGAAATATAGATGAATGGAATAGGATAGAAAGCCCAGAGATAAACCCACACACCTATGGTCAACTAATCTATGACAAAGGAGGCAAGGATATACAATGGAGAAAAGACAGTCTCTCCATAAGTGGTGCTGGGAAAACTGGACAGCTACATGTAAAAGAATGAAATTAGAACACTCCCTAACACCATAGACAAAAATAAACTCAAAATGGATTAAAGACCTAAATGTAAGACCGGACACTATAAAACTCTTAGAGGAAAACATAGGAAGAACACTCTTGGACATAAATCACAGCAAGATCTTTTTTGATCCACCTCCTAGAGCAATGGAAATAAAAACAAAAATAAACAAATGGGACCTAATGAAACTTCAAAGCCTTTGCAAAGCAAACTACAAACAAAATGAAAAGACAACCCTCAGAATGGGAGAAAATATTTGCAAACGAATCAACAGACAAAGGATTAATCTCCAAAATATATAAACAGCTCATGCAGCTCAATATTAAAAAAAAAACAACCCAATCCAAAAATGGGCAGAAGACCTAAATAGACATTTCTCCAAAGAAGACATACAGATGGCCAAGAAGCACATGAAAAACTGCTCAACATCACTAATTATTAGAGAAATGCACATGAAAGCTACAACGAGGTATCACCTCACACCAGTTAGAATGGGCATCATCAGAAAATCTACAAACAACAAATGCTGGAGAGGGTGTGGAGAAAAGGGAACCCTCTTGCACTGTTGGTGGGAATGTAAACTGATACAGCCACTATGGAGAACAGTATGGAGGTTCCTTAAAAAACTAAAAGTAGAATTACCATATGACCCAGCAATCCCATTACTGGGCGTATACCCTAAGAAAACCATAATTCAAAAAGATACATGCACACCAATGTTCATTGCAGCACTATTTACCACAGCCAGGACATGGAAGCAACCTAAATGCCCATCAACAGATGAATAGATAAAGAAGATGTGGTACATATATACAATGGAATATGACTCAGCCATAAAAAGGAATGAAATCGGGTCATTTGTAGAGATGTGGATAGATCTAGAGACTGTCATACAGAGTGAAGTATGTCAGAAAGAGAAAATCAAAGATCGTATATTAATGCATATATGTGGAACCTAGGAAAATGGTACAGGTGAACCAGTTTGCAGGGCAGAAATTGCGACACAGATGCAGAGAACAAACATATGGACACCAAAGGGGGAAAGTGGTGGGGGTGGTGGTGGTGGTGTGATGAATTGGGAGATTGGGATTGACATATATACACTAATATGTATAAGATGGATAACTAATAAGAACCTGCTCTATAAAAAAATAAAATTAAATAAAAAAAAAAGACACATGCACCCCAATGTTCATTGCAGCACTATTTACAATAGCCAGGTCATGGAAGCAACCTAAATGCCCATCAACAGACAAATGGATAAAGAAGATGTGGTACATATATACAATGGAATATGACTCAGCCATAAAAAGGAACGAAATCGGGTCATTTGTAGAGACATGGATGGATCTAGAGACTGTAATACAGAGTGAAGTCAGAAAGAGAAAAACAAATATATTAATGCATATATGTGGAACCAAGGAAAATGGTACACGTGAACCGGTTTGCAGGGCAGAAATAGAGACACAGATGTAGAGAAGAAATGTATGGACACCAAAGGGGGAAAGTGGTGGTGGTGGGGTGGTGTGATGAATTGGGATTGACATATATATACTAATATGTATAAAATGAATAATTAATAAGAACCTGCTATATAAAAAAAAAAGTATATTACACATATTATAGTTATATCAAAAGAACGGATACATAAGATTGGAAGGAAACACACCCAAATGCTCAAAGTAGTAATGTTTTAGGATGATGAAATTATGAGTAATTACTTTCCAATCTTTGTTTTTACTCCCTAACATTCAGTAATATGGTTGTGTTACTTTAAAGAAAGAGGAAAGTACCATAAAAAATCACAGACCTTTTAAACTTCAATTTTAATTTCACATGCAATACTTTCTTTTTATGAATACACTTTCTTTTTAAAACTTTTTACTACACATAGAACTAAAATTCCCTTTGACCAGACTCTTCCCATTTTCCTCTCCAGAAAATATACTACCTTATTGCTGAAAGGAGCCTTAGAGATAATTTCTAGTGATAAATTCATTGTCTTGCTCTCTCAAATCAGAATGAGCCCTTCAGGACAGAGAAGAGTAAACATGTCTAGCAGGAAGAGTATGACAGCACAGTTTATAAACTTTGTGTTTTATATTAAAAAATTCATTTAAATTCTGCATTCAATTTTATAAAACAGTGTTTATTCTAAAGCAAAAATAAATGTTTGAAACTATAGGAGAGCAGGAAAAGGATAATGTACTCTCAAGACAACAATATATTTCCCTATGAATGCATTACCATGTGGCACAGGTTAGGTTCATCTTCCTGACAGATACCTGACAACTTTCGATACTGAGAGAAAAAGAAGTGCCGTGACTTCCTTCCTACTTCTCTACCATACAGCAATAGAATGAGTAATTGTTATTATTGGCTAGAACTATAGGTTAACTCAATTTATATCCTGTTAACCTTCCAGATAAAATGACATGACAATACACTGCAAATATCATACAAAAATCCCATTTAATTGTGGGAAAACAGACCATGACCATGAAATTAATATGGTTTGGCATTTCCTTAAAAGGTTTAATTCTGAAAACTATAACATATCTGAGGTTGATAAATGTACATTCTCATGGCACTGGTAGGAAAAGTAACAAGCTGTTTATGAGTAAATAGTCATTTTACTTCTTGCTAATATATCTTGAGATATACCTCAAATATAGTATACTTGATCCATCTTTAATTCCACTGTCATCCCTTTTCCTTCAGAAATTTGACTCCAAATCTGGCTTACATGAAAAAGCTCATCATTACAATGTTTTCCCACAGAGGCATTTTCTCTGGAGGTATTTATTCTTATTACAAAGTCTCTCCAAATATCTAATTTGGCTCTTTGTGTTTAGTAACATTAGAATATTTAAAAGACAAAATTAGTAACTTAAAATCAAGATGTACCAATGCGAGCTATGAGGAAGAAGAACAATTGCAGTTTTCTACAACAAACTCACTCAAATTTGGGGGGAGGAAGAACCTAAGCATTTCAAATTTTTGATAAAGGATTATGTGCCATGTAAACTACAGGGAGGTAACCCGAGGCAGTAGGAAGTTACTTCTGAACTGAAGTCAGGAAGTCTGAGTCTGAGTTCAGGCATGACACCAACTAGCTATGTCTTCTGGGATCACGAAACCATTCTGGCTTAAGTTTCTTCATCTGTTAATGAAGGACAAGATCAGTTCTAAATTTGTTTAGATGTAAGACCATGACAGAACACCATGAAATAGTACTGTTAATTAAATGATATGAACTAGAAACAACTTTACAAACTAGCAGAAAATAGAAATATATTAAAAGTTCACTATAAACTCATAACCATGAACTGTACATACACAGACACAGAGTTTTCTAAGCACAGGATGCATTTCTGAATTCTTCTGTTAATATTTATTTGCTATCTGGGAGGGAGTCATGGTTAATATTGCAGGCTCTGAAATCAGACTGCCTGAATTCAAATCCCACCTTTTATTTTTTAGTTGTGGAATGTGAGCAAGTTAGTTAATATCTCTGAAGCTAAGTTTTCTCATCTGTAAATGAGGATAGTAATAGTAGATACTATGGGAGTTATTTGAATAATCAATCAATCCATGTAAAGCAGGTAGTATGGTGTCCATCACAAGTAAGAGCCTAGTAACGATGATAGAAGTAATATTAGCACACATATATTGAGTGTTTACTAAGTATCAGGCAGTATTCTAAGGGTTTATATGTATTACCCCATTTAATCCTCACAATTACCACATGAGATAGATACTATCATTAGCCTCTATTTTATAGTGAACAAACCGATCCATAGAGAGACATTAAGTAACTTGCCCAAGTTAACTGTGACAGTCATTATTATGGCTATTCACAAATATTTTAGCTCTCCTTTCAGGAAGTGTAAGATTACACTTCCTCACAACCTCTGAAATTAGGCAAGGTTGATGGAACTCACAGGGTCAACTCATAGTGGCACATGATACTTCTAGGCAGAAAGTTTAAGAGTCCAAAAGCAATTTTCCATGTTTCCCTTCCCCTATTACAGTGCTCATGAAAGTATATATTATAATGGAGTTTACATCAACATGTTTGCCTAAGTGAACAAAAACAGCATAGCCCCCCTGTTAACCCACTTTGTACAAGCAGCATGAGTGAGAAAAAAAGCCACTGAGATTTTGCAGTGGTTTTGTTAACATAGCAATAACCAAGTATCCTGACAGTAAATTTCAGATTTAGTATCATAATTATCTACTTACTCACAGCTAATGCCAAAAGCTTAAGAATTAAAATATGGGAGAAAATAGTACAGTTCTATACATTTATTTCTTTTTTTGGTGTATGAACAAATGAAAGTTTACCATTATTTAATTTAGTATTGTAATTCAAGAATGATTGCTCTGGGGGACTTCTCTGGCCGTCCAGTGGTTAAGACTCCCTGTTTCCGCTGCAGGGGGCACGGGTTTGATCCCTGGTCAGGGAACTAAGATCCCCACATGCCGCATGGTGTGGCCAAAAAATTAAAAAAAAAAAAAAAAAAAAAGAATTATTGGTCTAAATGTCTTCATGACCTTGGACTAGACAAAGACTTCTTGAAGAGGAAACAAAAAGCACTAACCACAAAAGAGAAAAATGATAAATTGCACTTAACTAAAATTAAGAACGTCTGTTCATCACAGACCATGTTAAAAGAGTGAAAAAGTAAGGCATAGACTGGGAAATTATATTTGTAATACATATAATTCCCTAAAGACTCATATTCAGAATATGTACAGAATTCCTAAAAATCAGCAAGATAAAGATAAATGAGCCAATTTAAAATAAGGCTAAAAATAAAATAAGCACTTCCTAAGAGAGACTATCCAAATGATCAATAACCATCAAAAAAGAAATACTACAACATATTCAATAGCTAAAATAAAAAAGACTGACAATACACAGTGTTGGCAGGGATGAGCAGGAACTGAAATTCTCATTATGTTGCTAGTGGGAATCTAATGTGCACAGTCACTTTGGAAAATTGCTTGGCAGTAACTGCTAAAATAAACCTAAACCTACCCTATGAAACAGCAATCCATTCCTAGTAACATATCCTAGAGATATGAGTGCAGGTGTCTACCAAAAGACATGTAAAGATTGTTCATAGCACGGTTATTTACAGTCTCAAAGTGGAACCAATCCACATGTCCATCAACAGTGGCATGGCTATATCATGAGACATTCCTACAATGACATTAGTGGAATATTACAGAGATTGAACTACTGCTACATGTAGCATGGATGAACCTCATAGACACAACGATGAGCAAAAGCTGCCAGACCCACAACAGTAAATATTCTGTGAATCTATTTATGTGATGTTTAAGTATAGGTAAAACTATTTTTTGGTGGCAGAAATCAGAATAGTGATTATCTATGATAGGGGGAGAGAGGGTACTGACTAGAGCCTCCTGAAGTGCTGGAAATATTCTCAGGTGCATATATACATAAACATTCATTGACTTGTACATTTAAGATTTGTACACTTTACTGTATATACTGCAGTTTTAAAAAGTTAAAAGAAAAGAGAAACGTTGGTCATTGGTTTAGGTAAGAATTCAAGGATTGGAAGATCTCACAAATGTCACTGGGTCCAACTACACATCCAATGCTCAGCTCCCGACCTGAATATCTCACTTGGGGATGTCTACTCCCACTTCCAAATAGCTCTGACCACTAGAAGGTTTTTCTTTTCTCCTTTTTTTGGCTGAGCCCTGCAGCATGCGGGATCTTCGTTCCCTGACCAGGGATCAAACCCGTGCCCCCTGCAGTGGAAGCACGGAGTCTTAACCACTGGACTGCCAGGGAAGTCCCTAGAAGGTTCTTCTTTATAATGAACTCCAAACTTATCCCAAGGAGTTTCTATATGAGATGTTCATTCTACTCTTTCAGGAATATAGAGAATAAGTGTGCTCCCTTTTCTAAGTCATATACACTCAGTTATCCCAAGGCTTATCTGATAACTGCTGAGATCTCTTTCCGCTCTAAAAATTCTAGAATTCTATATTTTTATTAGTCCATATTTCTTTCATTTACTCTTCCTCTACACCTCTGTTGAACTTTACTCTTTCAACCAAAGTATTCTAATGCTATGCATCAATCTGAGTAGATAACCAGCTTGTAGATTTTTACTCAAAATAATTTTAAATGTATGTCAATATTAACAATATATATCAATAGCTGGCCACATCTGTGTGCTCACGAGAGCAGAAACGGGTATCTCTCAATGCTTAACACATTAGAATATCAGAGTTCCTCATGAAACATACTAACTCACTTGGATTTGGAGAGTGTTTACCACCAAATGTTTAGACTGGGAAGATGAGAAGTGTATTTCTTAGACAAAAAAATAAGTCAAGTCAATGGTGATTATTTTGACCTGTACACTGGGAATAAAGATAAATATATGGAAAGCACTGTTATGCCTAAAGCAATGAATCATATTGGACTTCATGAACAAACATAAAAGCACTTCCCTAACCTCAAAGAGCCAACTGGACAATTAATTCATAGAATTGTGTATGTTAAGGCATTAAAAAGACTCTACAGAGTAAAAGTTTAGGAGATGAATGGAAAACCAGAATGAGATTTTTCTCACACTCAAGATAATATATGTTCTAGTAATATTCATAGAATTCAGTCCTTCTGTTTAAAAAGTTAAACACTAACACTTTGCCTATATGATCACTTCACATCTATGGTTGCCCATTTACTATTACAACCTCATATTCTTACTGTGTTGTCCTTTATTGCACAGAAGAGAACAATAATCAAGACAGACTCAAAATTATCTACAGATAGATTATCTGCAACATGAACTTTGTAAAAACAAAATGTAATTATTTCATGATTCTGGGGAAGTTTTGAGGAAGAATATGAAGTAATAATGAGGGACTTCCCTGGTGGCACAGTGGTTAAGAATCCTCCTGCCAATGCAGGGGACATGGGTTCGAGCCCTGATCCAGGAAGATCCCACATGCAGTGGAGCAACTAAGCCCACGAGCCACAACTACTGAGCCCATGTGCCACAACTACTGAAGGCCGCAAGCCTAGAGCTGGAGCTCCGCAACAAGAGAAGCCACCACAATGAGAAGCCCACGCACCGCAACTAAGAGTGGCCCCCACTCGCCGCAACTAGAGAACGCCTATGTGCAACAGCGAAGACCGAACGCAGACAAAAGTAAATAAATAAATAAATTTATATTAAAAAAAGTAATAATGAGAAGGAAAACTTACTAATAGTAAAGCTTTATTGTAATCTGCGAAAGAAATTCTTGCATGGCTGTGCTTTCCAAGAGAAAAGGTACCACTGATGGTTTTATGGAGCTGGCATAGAAACAAAGATGGATTAAATGCCTGAAGACAGTGAAGGTCATCTATCAGACTGAGCCAGGGAAATCTTATACACAACTAAAGATTCTCATCAGCAATAATGAACTGAAGGCTTATGTTACATACTTCTAAATGATGCACTGATTATCAAAGTAGAAAACTAAATGAAGGATACCCAACTGAGTTTAGCATTTGACATCAGACTATCAAAATTTTCTCAACTCCTCTGGAGCTACCAGCCTTCTCTTTTTATTCATCTAACATGTGGCACTTAAATTCTGTCATCAGGAATTATATCAGTTTGTGCTATAAATTTTTTATGTAAGTATCTGTCTTCTCCATGGAAGACACCATGCTCTGGATATCCTTCTAGCTTCTTCAAGTATTTTGGTTCTCTTACCATTATTTTAATCTCTTTTGCAACAATGACTATTCTTTTTTCCTTCAGATATAAATATACTCTGTTCCTAAGAAAGAAAGAAATCAAAATTCATAATAAAACCCTCCATTAATTCCTATCCTCCGTTCTAAGCAACTGCCCATACATTTACCTTTTCTTTATAATCAAACTACCTGAAAGATTATTCTAGTCACTGCTGCTACCCAATCTGAAACACACAGTTATCTGGTTTCTTTCCCTAACTCACTCTACTGACTATTCTCAGATACCAGTCATCTCTAAGTTGCTCATTTCAATGAACACTTCTCAATCTTCAATCTCTTTGGTCGCTAACTGGTATTTGATGCTCTAAATGACTCTTCCTCTTCAAACTCTTCTTCCATTGTTTCCTATTTACTACCCTCTTGTTTTTTCCCCTCTCTTTAGCCATTTCTTCAGACTTTGGCCCTTTTCTCTCTACATGTTTTCCTAGTGATCTCTCTCAGTCCCAATGTTTCAACAACCACTTATACTGATGACATCTAAAACCAACTCTCAAATTCCAGGCCTGTATCTCAAATGGCAAAGATTATCCTCCTTGGTGTGCCATAGGCAACTCACACTTTACACGTATAAAACTGAATCCGTAATCTTTTCCTCGAAACCTGTTCCATCTCCCATGTTCTCTATGTCAGTTGAGGGTACGCTACTCGTCACTGAGGCTAAAAACCTGGGCGTCCTTTTCAGCATTTCCCCTGCCCTTCTCACCACGTGCAATCCCTTACCAAAACCCAGTTGATCCTGTCTCCTCTTCCATGTTCCCATGATTACCGTCTCAGTTAAAGCCTTTATTTTTCTTGGCCTGCATACTCTAACAGTGTCCATCCTGCCTGTCCTTCCTGCCTCCAATCTGTTTCCATACAGCTGCCAGTGATCTTTCTAAAATACAAATCTACTTATGCATATCATTCCTTGTTTAAAATCATTCAAGAGACTCCCCACTGTCTTCCGGTGATTTTTACTTTTTTCTTTTTAAAATTCTGTTTGAAAGCAAAAAACGTTATGCCTGTTTTGAATGCTTAAAGTTTGAATGTCTTACAGTAAGGATACATAATTTTATCATTAGAGTAAACAATAAAACTTGGCCCCATAATAGTGAATGGCCACATTTAAACCAGTTTTGGGATCAGAAAAAGGAATTTTGATATGTTTAAGTGAACTAGAACACAAAAAGTATAGTTATTGAAAACAATATATTAAAAAAACTAAGTCTTCTGTACGTTGAATTCACATCTTTGATACCCTCTATTTGTTCACATGAAACATCTTACAAATTTATCCCTTAGGGAATAAAATTCAGCTGACTTGCCAATAAGACTATTATATATAGATGACAAATAGTCAGTAAAAAAATGCAGTCCTGACCTTCTCTTTTCTTTAAGTAAATAAAAGAACAGTAAACTCCAGGCACACCTGGTTTTATTGTGATTTGTGGATACTGTGTTTTTTTTTTTTTTACAAATTGGTACATTGCAGCAACCTTGTGTCAAGCAAGTGTATCAGTGCCATTTTTCCAATAGCATTTGCTCACTTCGTGTCTCTGTGTGACATTTTGGCAATTCTTGCAATATTTTAAGCTTTTTCATTATTATTATATTTGTTATGGTGATCTGTGATCTTTGATGTTGCAAAAAGATTATAACTTGCTGAAGGCTCAGATGATGGTTGGCATTTTTCAGCAATATTTTAAAATTAAGTATTGTATTATTTTTTAGACATAATGCTATTGCAGACTTAATACACTACAGTATAGAATAAACATTAACTTTTATATGCACTGGGAAACCAAAAGATTCGTATGCCTTGCTTTGTTGCAGTTATCACATTATTGCGGTGGTCTGGAACCAAACCTGCAATATCTCTGAGGTATGCCTGTGTATCAAATAGCTTATGTCCAGGAAATAAACAGTTTTTAAGAAAAGAGATGAAATAAATGAGTATCATAAGATTTAATGCTCAATATACATAACCACTTATGATGGAGCTTACTATTAATTTTTGAACTAGGAAGATAATTTTTCACAGTATCATATTTAAATACATGCTTTAGGTCTTGAAATTAACAGGTTAACAGATAGAGTAATTTCTAGTCTCTCCCATAACCCTTTTAATTACAGTATCTATGTTCTTTCCTGCAATATATTTCTGTTGTAATCAACTCTAAAATCCCTTGAGAGCAAATGCCATTCAGTATTATGATACATGCATTACCAAGTAAGGTAAGAGAAACTGTTAAACCAACTGAGATCCCATGATGCCAGTTAAATTTCAATTCTTTTTTCTAGGCTCTCCAAACATGTCAGCACTATTGTAGTAAAGTGGGTCATAAGTTTCGGGTGATGTGATTTGCTTGAAAGACAAAGAGAGCAGAGTGTAGAACAGACTATTACAGGTCACAGCAAAGTAGATTCAGAACTGCAGCTACAATTTATTTATTATGCATATTTATTAAGTACTGAAACAATAAACATGTAGCCCAGCAAAGAGTTGACTACACCAGGTTAAACATGCCTTCCCTACCCTCTAAGAGGGCATAGTTTGAAAAAAAGAACAATTTAATTATCAATTTAATACCCAGGAGGAAAAAAGCTCTCAATCATTATAATGTATTAACTGCTTTCTAAAACAGTTCATAAATGATATACTACTGAACTTAAATCCACTTATTCTATTTGAAAAACAGTGTTCTGAATTTAAAATCTTTGAACTCAAGCTTCCTATTGGATGATGATCAATTTTTAGCTAACAGGATAGTGTCCTTGATATATAAAAATGATTGCTGTTTCACCATTGGTGAGGCATTTTCTATTTTTTAATAACAAGGATGCAATTATATCAACTCATCCTTAGTCTTCTACCTAGCCCCCTTGGAGCAGCAATATTTATCTAAAGGGCAGCACTCTAAGGTAGGATGCAAGTAGAGATCAATTCCAAATCCTATGCACCAGGATTATTTTATTACATGATGGAATTAAGCTACAAAGTAAAATTGAGTTGTAATTTCTAGTGTGATAAGGTTTTACTTATCTAAGTAAACATTAAACACTCTGCAGAACGGAATACAACTCTACGGATGGTGACGTAGGCAGAGAAGGTAAAGACCGTAAACAGTTTAACTACCCTACTCTTTACCAGTGTTAGTGCTGTTAGACAAGACTGCTAAACAAGTAGAAGATAAATAACTAGTAAAGGCTGGCAGCTAGAAATATATAGTTAACCCAAGCCTTTCTTGGTACAATAAATAAATCCATACACTATCCTCAGTATCACCTATTGCTAGAGAAAGATTTTAATTAAACGTGAGGGAGAAGAAATAGGCCAATTAGAATTCTGCAGGTAGTTTGTTTTGCTAGGAAATAAATGGCTAGAGCTGACACTGTCTTTCTGGCAAAATAAAGCTGCTCTTTCCCCTTTCTAGAAATAAACATAAAAACCACTCCATTACATTTATTTAATATAGTCTCTAAATTGGCAATTCGCTTGAGAAGACTTTGCACATAATGGCAGAGTTCCCAGTACTTAAGTCTCCTCACCCCTTCTATAACCATAATGCACC
Source organism: Tursiops truncatus (assembly GCF_011762595.2). Classification (NCBI taxonomy): domain Eukaryota; kingdom Metazoa; phylum Chordata; class Mammalia; order Artiodactyla; family Delphinidae; genus Tursiops; species Tursiops truncatus. The sequence continues at coordinate 116,988,683 of NC_047035.1, forward strand.
ATATTTGTACATTGCTATAGTACTATAGGAAGAATTTCAATATTCCTCATATTCTTTCACTAGCTCTAGAGTCAGTGATTTACATTTCAAAAACTCAAGAAAGAACCCGCAGTAGCAACCAGAGGATTATGAAATTCAGAAACTTAGTCATACCTGACGGCAGACATTTACAAATTCTTATGATTTATAAACTCCCAATTTCATTGACCTGAGAATAGCTATGAATGTCTGGTAAATCCACAGATATCAATAAGTAGATGAAGCTTTAAAAATTATTTCACTAAGAATTAACAATTTTGTTAAAGGCAGAATTAATAATAGCAATAATAATGATATGATGATGTGAGAAACCAGTCATTGAGAATTCTCACCCTTTTTGTTTCATTTCCCTTTCCCATCATGGCCCTGAACCTGATAATATGCATAAGAAACATTCAGCATGCTTTTTTCAGTTTATGGGAGAATTCTAAGTATGGTATCTAGACTTTAGAAATAAATAAGAATACCTCATTTACTATACATTAAGAAATATAAGTCCCTAAAACATTTTCTTTTCTAAAAAAATTGAAGTATAGTTGATTTAGTATTGAGTTAGTTTCAGGTATATAAAACATTTTCTTTTGAAATGAAATTTACATCTAAAATTGGTAGTAAACATTTTTTTCATGAGTTTCAAGAAATCCTAGTGGCCTGAAAGCTGTCTCAAATTGTTGAACTTATAATTTTATACCAAACATACAATTAAGCATCTCATTTTACTGAAATTAGCTTAAAAACAATTAAAAATTTAATTAAAAATTAGGTCTAAGATGAAGAAAGAAAACACAAGCTCTCTAAGAAAATGTAGAATACTTTGTAATATCAAGTCATAATAGCTCTGTATATCTTATAAAACATATGAAGACATTAGTATTGTGAAATGTGGTCATTTTTGCCTTGTGATTAAAAGGCAAGTCAGGTACTTTGGTAACATTATGGCATATTTATATGACTAAAACAGCTAACAACCTTTACACAAACAATACTGTCAATCTCAGTAGTAAGCAAATGTAATTAGACCACAATTTCCTTTGTAGGGCTCTAATGTTTTAAAAAAAAAAAAAGTAGTTCTAGAAAAGAAGATAAGTTGTTTAGCCAGGACTGCCACTGAGAACACTCTGCCTCTAGTTTCCAAGAGCTCCAATCTAAGAAATGCGGGCAGGTATATTCCTTTGCGGGGGCTTAAATAAAATCTGCCCACAACTGCCAGTTTAGCTTAGCACATAAAATATACATCACTGAGAAGACAGGCTAATCATCAGAAACTGTCTCCAGGCATTACAATGATTACATGGTGCCTTTCTCAGAGAGTTATTTTGAAGAAATAAAGGATTAAACCAGAAGAAACAATCCCTCCACGCTCCCAGGGTACAGGGCACACCTATGAAACGGTTCCTGACCTATATAGTTTACCTAAGGTGACATGCTATCTTTTCTCATTCATCATATATTTACCAAACACGTAATATGTACCAGGCACTTAGTTAAGACACCAGGACTACAACAGTGAACAGTCTCTGCTTTCAGGAAAATTATGGTTTGAGGTGAAAGATTAAGCAAACATACCAATAAATACAATTTTAAGTTGTGAAAACTGCCATGAAGGAAAAGAACAGAACACTAAAGAAAAACAGTAGGAGATGTCACTTAAACAGAGGACCTCTCTGAAGAAGTAAAGTGAGAGTTGAATGTTAAGTACATTCCATGCTGAAGAACTAGGACTTGAGTAAGAACTTGGTGCTTTGGAAAAAGTGAAAGAAGGCTAGAGTGGGCTGGAGTAAAGTGGTCAGGAGACAGCAGCAGGGACTATACCCTGCGGAGACATGGAGTTATCTTAAACATCTGAGTTTTCACCAAAGCGTAAGAGCAAACCTTTCAAGAATTCTTAAGAGCGGCATGATATGATATTTATGCTTTTTAAAGGATCATTCTTACTTCTATGTAAAGAATGGATTGATGGGTAGTAAGAATGAATCCAGGAAGCTACCGTTGGGAAGCTACTGCAACAGTCCACCACAGCGTGATAGTGGCTTAGAATAGGGTATAGCAATGAAGATACAGTATATAGGGTGGATTCAATATATTTAAGAGGTAGAATCAATAAAATTTTGTAGTGGTCTGAATGGTGTATGTGTGTGTATGTGTAGTAGTGAGAGGTCTCAAGAATAATCCCAAGACTTTTTTTTCCCTTGTTTTTTCAATTTTATTTTAAAGTTTGAAAATTACAAAGACAGCAGATTCTTTTAGGCACAAATAACTTGTTTACAAATAAAAAGGGGGGGGAGGGAGATGCGCAATTGCGCATTTTTCTATTTTATTAAAAAGAAAAGGGAGAGACGACTGTACAGGTTTTTTCTCCCAGCTCCTGGGTGTGAAACATAAGTACTAGCCCTAGATGTGTATATATACATATACATACACATACACACAGACCTAGCTCTGTAAAACTACTTAGCAATTCAAAGTCGACTGCAGTATGTCTTACTGTCCACTCCCCGCCCTCCCCTTCTCCCCCATCTACAACTACTTAGATTCAGAAGTAGAGGTTGGGAGGTTTTTAAGTGGTGGGTGGCAGGGCTGGAGCGCCACCAGACTGCTAAGCAAAGCCCACCTCTTGTACAGGAGGAACAAAAAATCAGGGGTAAAGGAAAAAGGTCCTCCTAGGATACAATCCAATTGTGTGGAAAAACCCAAGTTTCAACAGGGCACACTGAGGCACTTGGCTGACTGACTCTCCACCCTTCCCCCAAAGTTTCTACTCATGTTTAACAGGAGACTTTTGGAAGCCAGAGACCACCCCCCTCCACCAGTGGCTAGTTTCCAGCTGATTGAGAGAAGCCACAGTTTCTCGGACCGGCTGTCACTTCAACCTCCTCCACGTCCCTAGGACAATAGGGAGGCCACTGGGGCAGACTAACAGAAGTGAGAAGGAAACTGGATTTGGACGCCCCACTGCTCACCACTGGGAGGTGGAAGTCAGCCTAGAGAGGGCTTTTTTCCACCTCCCTCCTTTGCCGTCCAGCTGCTGCCGCCCCTCTCCTCAGGGTCAAGGTTCTGAAACTCTCACAAGCAGTGCTCAGCTTAAAGAAAACTCGATGGCCTCATAGGTAATCCTACAAACAGTCCAATTCCTGGGCTCCCTGTCATCTAGCCACAAGAAGCTGCCTTGCCCATTCTCCCCCTCCCCCCGACCCCAACTTTTACCTTCAGAGTGAACCAACCATGTAACTAAACAAAACACACAAACCCACACAAATTCCCAAACGCATAAGCAGATTAGTAACAAATTAACAAAACAAAATATAAGTACATTCTCATCATTACAGAGACCAGATTTGTTGTTGCTGTCCTTGCATAATTGGTTAAGGAAAAATGAATTATTCCCTAATTTCTGAGGAATACAAATTCTGTCTGTTTATAAAGTCAGAAGGGAAAGGGGCAAAGGGTTGCAGATGAGGATCAAGAGAGAAGAAAGGAGAAAAGTATTTACAGAAAATAGGAGACAGACAGGAGTGTCCACAAGGAAAGCCTCATTGTCACTTCTTGTCGGCCCTCTTGGCACTGGACTTGGCTTTGGGCTTCACTGGTTTGGCCTTCTTAGGCTTGGATGCCTTGACTGGCTTGGCTTTGACAGTCTTGGGTTTTTTGGTTTTCTTGGGCATGGCAGCCGGCTTCTTCTGGGCCTTCTTGACTGGGGTAGCTTTGGGCTTCTTGCTTGGGGCTTTGGAGGCAGCCTTCATGGGCTTGGCGGCCTTCATTGGCGTGGTCACCTTCTTGACTTCCTTCTTTGTCTTCTTGAAGGCCACTGACCTCTTGGGCTCGTTGCTCTTGGGCAGCCGGAAAGACCCTGAGGCACCCACCTTTCGGTCTGCTCGAGGACCCCAGTGGTGACCAAGTGCTTGATGGACAATTTGATCTGGGAGTTGGCATTCTCACCCACCTTGTAGTGGCTCTTGTATTTCTGGATGGACTGGCATGAAGAGCCAGCACAGTTCTCTGCCTGGATGGCAGCCACGATCATGTCTGAATACTTGGGGTGGTCTGTGGACTTCTTGGAGGCCTTGGCCCACTTGGGCTTGGTCGCAGGGGTGGATGTGGAGTTCTCGGTCATGGTGGCCTGCCTGGTCCTGCTGCTGAAGGCGGCACCTTCCAAAGGGCCAGCCCTCATAGGAAGTCGAGGAAAGCCTGATTCGGGATCTGCTCTGGTGCCTCTGGCTCCCAGGCCAGTCTGAGGCAGGCTCTTGGGGACCTTGCTCAGGTCGCGGGGCGGGGGGGACTCGCTGGGCCGGGTCTGCATGGCCCAGCCCCGCCGGTCTGTTGCTTGGTCTCGGCGCCCGGGTCGGCCTCAGCCTCCTCTGCCTCTCTTTTCCCAGTTCCGTGTCTCAATCCCAAGACTTCTAATTGAGGTATTAGTAGATATTTATGAAGATTCGATTTATAGAAATAAGACTGGAGATGTAGAATTAGGGAAAAGATCAAGAGTTTAATATTGAATATGTTCTTTTCTTGATCAGTATTGCTAGAGGTCTACATATTTTACTGATCTTTTCAGAGAGTGAACTCTTGGCTCTAGATATTTCCTATTGTGCACTTGTTTTCTATTTAATTAATTTCTACTTTTTATAATTCCCTTTCTTCTACTTACTTTGGGTTTAATTTGCAGTTCTTTTCCTAATTTCTTGAGAATGATATTTAAATCACTAGTTTTGGACTTTTTTCTCTTCCAGTATAGGCATTTAAGGTTATAAATTTCCCATCAAGTATAGCTTTAGCTGATTCACATATATTTTGATATACTGTATTTTCATTACTATTCTGTTGCAAATGTGTCTTAATTGTGATTTCTTTTTTGACCAAATGGGTCATTCAAAACGTATTTTGGGGGGAGTTTGCTAGCTACTATTTTATAATCCATTTCTTACTTAATTGAACTGTAGTCAGATAACATATCCTAGATGAAATTTGTTGAGACTTGCTTTATGGTCTATCATAAGATCTACTTTGTTAAATGTCCCATGTGAACTTGAAAAAATATTTTTTTGAAGCCATATTACTGGAATTAGATATATACAAATTTATAGTTCTCACATTTTCCCTGGTAGAATGACCCTTTTACAATTATGAAATATTCTTCCTTATTTCTAGTTATTCTTGTATTCAAGTCTATTGTGTATAGAGGGTATAGTCCTCTAGGGAATGCTAATTGAGAGTCCGGGGTGGTTATAGGTCCTTTCTTCCTTGGAGGGACCTGAATTTTAATGTTTGCTTGTCAACATCATGAGACGGACAGAAATTCACTCTGCTTTATAGGGATTTTCTGCTTAGCTTGCTTAGCTTCTGCTCTGCTTAGCCTCTGACTCTGCAGCAAAATCATTTCTTGGTGCTTCCCTTCCCTACTAGGGTCTTGGCCCCTCAGTCCAGGCCACCTGGGGACACCTAAACTCCAATTTTTATGTACTAAGCCCCATGAGACTACTGGCTCTCTACCTCTAGCAGAAATCCTCTGCTAAATTTCATAGATTCTTGTTCTGCACCATGTATTCAGCAAATTCTTCAAGGGGAAAAGAGAAGCTTAGAACATCAGCATGCTTTTTTGAAGTTCCCTTGGCTGCATAATTTTGGTTTAAGTCCTGGCTGCCTCAGTAGGTCTCTGATGCTTTCCCTGTTTTTTTTTTTTTTTTTTTTTTTTGCGGTACGCAGGCCTCTCACTGTTGTGGCCTCTCCCGTTGCGGAGCCTGTGCTCTGGACGCGCAGGCTCAGCGGCCATGGCTCACGGGCCTAGCTCCGCGGCATGTGGGATCTTCCCAGACCGGGGCACGAACCCATGTCCCCTGCATCGGCAGGCGGACTCTCAACCACTGCGCCACCAGGGAAGCCCTCTCTTTTCTTTTTTTAAATCCACCCTTTCATGTTGTTCTCGGCAAAAGGATTAGTCTGCAACAACCTAGTCCCTCAGAGCCAGGAATGGAAGTCATAGCTTGGGTTCTCAATCAAAACTCTACTGCTTATTAGCTGTGTGACTTTGGCAAGTTATTTGACCAAACTATTTAAACATTCTGAGTTTCAATTTTCTCTTATGTAAATGAAAATAACACCATCTCATAAGTGTTGTGAGGATGTGAAGATTAAATGTCTGTAAAATGTCTAGTAACAAAAACACTTTAATGAGGGCTTACTACATACCAGACACTTTAAATGGATTTAATAACTTAATGTAGATATAGTTACTATCTCCCATTTCCTTTTCAAGATCACATACTAGTAAGTGATGGAGCTAGGACTTGACTTAAGAGCATTTTTCTTACTAACTACTCAATATTGCTTCTATAATATTGCTTTAGTATTGTGCCTGACACTGGTGTGTGCTCAATAAATGTCAATTATTATGATACAGAAAATACAAATGCTTCAGAAATATACTAATCAGATCAGTTTTTCTACTTTTTTCATTGATTTATTTTTCTCCTTTTTCATTTTGGCATAAAGATACTTACAACATCTTTCAATATATTTTAAAAGAAGCTATTGTGAAAAATGAATGTCTAATAGCCTACTGAATGAATAGGTAATAATTTGCTTAACCATTATTCTATTGTTGGATATCTAGAAGGTTTCCATTTTTTAAAACATAATAGATATCAGTGCCATTAACATTTTGTCCCTTTCACTATTTTCCTTACTTGAAGCATTTTCTCAGAATAAAATCGTATCAGTGGAATACTGGCTCAAGATATGAGCATTTTATTATTGCTGACACAACAGCTATGTTGTTTTCTCAAAGAGTTGTAGTAATTGTGGAATCACTGGCAATAAAAATGAAAGGTTTGTGTCAAGAGAACATTAATTAAAGCTATGAAGTATAGGAATGACGGAAGTGTGGAGATGGAAAGAGAAGGGAGATATAAATTTGAGGCTATGAAAGAAAAAAGTGGAGTATCTGGATACTATTGATATTTCTTGTGAAGCAAGGGGTATTAGTTTCACTTAAAGGAGTAGGGATGGAAGAAAAGGGCTGGGCTTTGTTGAAAATTCCAAATGCTTAAATACAAATACACATATGTACACATCAAAATCTTTCAAGAGTAATGTTTCTATGATAGTTTTCAAAAGATCTGTGTCTTCCACCCCACCTCAATGCAATCTGGGATACAGATAAATACTATTTAGGTGTAATTTACAGATGGACTATCTGATATATTAGGGTTCAACCTGATCTTCAGTATCACTTCTTATTCTAACCTATCACCAAACATTTAGTAATCTGGTGTGTGGATCTTTATTATTGTTGTTTTAAAACACACAGAGAAATGATCTCTTTTAAGAATAACATTAAATTATAAAAAATTATAATACAAATTACAAAACCACCACATAGATTGTTGTTTTCACTTAGCTCAATTTAGCAAAATGTACTCGGAAGCAGGAGGCCTATGTTCTAGGGCCCACTGTGTGACTTTATTTGGTGTGTAATTTTGAGCCTTAATTGTCTTATCTATATATTGGGGTATTTTATCTGACTAAAAGCCAGCATTAGAACATGGCATCTCTTGTTTTATATTCCTGATCTAAAATTTGTCTAGTGAGCATACTATATTGAATAAAAATGAAAGAATCTCTCTTCCTTCACTAATATGTACTGTGCTTTAAATATCTCATTAACCTTGTTATCATGTTAGACTTGTTATTTTAAAAGTTACTGAAAAAAAAAAGTTACTGAATACTTTGTGGGCCTCTCTGAGGGCCATTTCGTCTGTTCCTTCTACCATCAGATGACTGTCAATGTATATATTTAAAGGCAGTTGCTTTCCTACTACTACCTTCCTCCCACTTTGCTCCTATCATAGATTTTGGAGTAGTACGTACCTGTTCATCAGGGAGAAACAGAAAGGGCCTTGAAAATTTGGGCTTAAAGAGAGTCCTTCCTCTCTTTGTCTATGTGCCATAGCCTCCCCAATAAAAAAATAAAATAAAAAAACTTTCTCTGCTAACTGCTTCACTATGTTCATATGTAAGTAAGCGCCTGATCGTCCAAGTTCCATTTCAGATTTCTCTTCCAGTTTCCATTAGTCTCCATGAAATTTTAGTAGTGATACTGAGAGATCATGGAGTTTGCGACTGATAATCGGCTGCATTCAAATCCTGTCTCTGTCACTTCCTGGTTAAATGACTTTGGGCAAATGACCTAACCTCTCTAAGCCTCTATCTTCTCATATGCAAAGTGAAGTTAGTTAATACCTACAACACCAAATTATGAGAATTAAGTTAGTTGAATGGGAATTGGAATTATGGCTAAATGTAGTTTAAATGTGAATATCATTTAGAAAATAAGGAGAACACCACTGAATAAAAGTAGTTTTTGAGCTGATTCAAATTAGAGGCTGGTTTGATTCCTAGGGTTCTTAAAAATCCATACCCTTTAAGGAAGCTATTCCAGATGAGGTAGCAAATATAAAGGCTTTGGATACCTTCATGCTCCAACAGATGCCAATTCCATGGTACAGAAACACTTAACCATATTACAAGCAATAACCAAAGAGAAGAATAATTTTATGCCTATCCAATTAGCCAAAATTTTTGCTGCTGAAATTGTGGTTAAAACAACACAGCTGTATGTTGCTGGTGGCATCAGAAGTTAGCACAACCTTTTAGAGAAATAATATAGCTATTGTATCAAGAACTATAAAATGCCCACTCTTAGAATGAATAATCCCACTCATAAGACTTTATTCTAAGAAAATAATTCAATAAGGAAAGTAACTATGATTTTATTTAATAGTGCCTGGCACATAAAAGGTACTCAAGTACTTCTTCAAATGAATACCTTCACGCGTACTGACTTCTCCAAATCACTGCCCTTGGTTCCTTCCCATTATGATCTAACTATTTTCATTATATGGGGATAGTTTAAGAATCAAACTATAATATTTGTGTCTAGTCTCTGTTCTCCCATCTTCTCCAGTAACTTCACTGGTGATTGCTATCAGACTCCCTTATGATACTTTCACCATCTGAACTTAGTTGACCTTCACACTGAAACTAAGTTGACCACATACCACATCCTTGACCCAATCAAAAAGAAATCTGAAGCTTCCTTCAAGTTCCTAAAATGTCGTTCTTCTTTGTCAACACCCTTCTACTCTAATCATTCACCTCACTGCCTGCTTCATAAGACACAAATAGCAGAAACCTTCACATCCATCCTCAACTGAACCTCAACATACCTTTAGTCCTGTACCTAGACACTTACATTTCCCTCTAGGATCTGAGAAAGAATTATCACCTCCTGCTTTCCTTCTAGCTCCATCCAAAATCCAAATTCTTCAAGTTTATGTATCTCCCCCTCTCTTTTTTAACGGTATAATTCACATACCATAAAATTCACCCCTTCAGTGTACAATTAGTGGTTTTTAGTATATTGGTATACAAGGTATTTTAGTATCAAGGTTGTGGACTCATCACCACTATCTAATTCCAGGACATTTTCATCATCCCCTCAAAGAAATCCCATACACATTAGCAGTCACTCCCCATTCTTGCCCTCCACTCCCTGGCACACTAATATACTTTCTGTCTCTATGGATTTTCCTATTCTAGACATTGCATATAAATGGAATCATACAGTATGTGGCCTTTTGTGTCTGGCTTCTTTCACTTTAGTGTAGTATTTTCAAGATTCATCCATTTTATAGCATGTATCAATACTGTATTCCTTTTTATTGATGAATATTTTCCACCGTATGACTATACTACATTTTGTTTATTCATTCATGCACAATTTGATCTGTTTCCATTTTTTGGCTCTTATGAATAACGCTGCTAGGAACATTTGGGGAAAAGTTTTTGTGTGAACACATTTTTAATTCTTTTGGGTATGTAACTAGGAGTGGAACTGCAAGTTAAGTATCTCTTGATACCTAACTCTATTCTGTTTCTGAGTTCAGACAGCCTGGGATATCTCTCAAAATGCAAACAACTCTACACTGACTCCCTACCCCACCTTCACTCAAACACCTTCAGTCTTCAGAATCTGTACATATTAATTACCACTTAGTTGTTTCCAATTAAATTGAGGACAGGGATCAGTTCTCATAGATCTCATCATATAGTAGGTGTTTAATGTATGCTCAATATATTGATACCCTATGCTCACAAATGGGAGAATTACTTACCCTTTCATTCAGCAGATCTTTGAGTGTCTACTGTACATAGGTCACTGTGTTTACTACTGGCTATAGTGGACAAACGTTATTCATCAGTTTCATCTACCCCAACTGCCAATTCAACTCCACAAATATTTACTGAATACTTACGATGTGAATGGTATTGTGCTAGGTTTGACAGCAGACACAGATAGGAATATGTTATAGTCTGCAGACTTTTATGACAGTTCATAAACTCTACATGACAGTACAGTAACAACAGAAACATACAACAACAGCAGTAGCACTGTATATTAAATGCCATAAGAAAAGTACAAAATGCTCTGGAGTGTCAACAGACACACATATGGTTGGGAGAATGGACAGAGAAGAGGACAGACATCAGACAATACTCCTTGAAGCTGAAGGTGGTACTTGAGAAAGGGCCACAAAGAAGGTGGCATTCTGATAGATAAGGATTCCCAGGAAAAGAGAAAGTGTTCCACACAGAGAATAGCATGAACAAAGATAGAAAAGGCTGGATACTGTATAGAATTTTTTTTTCAGAGACCAATCTAGTTAGGAATGTGTAGATGGGTAATGACAGAAGAGACTTGAATATTAGGTTTAGTATTTAAATAGGTTTAGAAGAATGATTCAAAAAGTCTTCCGTTAACAATTCAAATTACTTTAGTGATTCCTTAACCTTTTCTTGAAACTTTTCTATTATGCTTATTATCTAAAGTAATCATGGAAATTAGTGATTTCTCCTTCCACAAGGAACAAAAAATGAACTCTTGACAGCTAAGTGAGCATGCTTAGCTCACTGAGACTGGGGAAGGATGAATTTGAATAATTCTAGCACTGCATCCCGATACTTCCGGGAATATGTAAGGCTTAAAACAGACATGTAGGCAAATCCCCATAGCTAGAATAACAGAAGCAAACTGGGGGAAAAATAATAGCATTCATTAAGCTGCGAACACCAGGAATTGTGCCAGGTGATTTACATATAATATACCTGATCCACCAAATAACCTCATTTAAGTTTATGGCAAGTTAGGCTCAGAGAGGTCAAGTAAATTGTTAGAGGTTACCAAGCTAATAAGAAGCTCAGCTAGTAAAATGTAGACATCACTTTTGAACCCAGGCCTGTCTGATCCCATATTTTCCCCATTGTTCACTTTTATTTGTGAACAAAGGAGGCTAGAATGGTAGGGTCATGATGCATGCATCAAAGAAAAGGGCTGAATATTTAACAGATGGGCTTTAAAGGTCTGGAGAAAAATTAGACTGAAATATTCAAAACTGGGTTTAGAATGGCTTAGAGATCAAGACCAAGAGAGATCAAGCTTAGGGCTGTTTCTTGATCAGTTTGAACAATGATCACACTATAGAGCTTATTTAGGAATATCCAGGGAGCAAAATTCCAGCTTTGATTTGGAAACTAGAGAGTAAACTCCAAGAGAACACGGATATTTGTCTGTATTCACTGATGTATTCCAAGTCCCTAAAACAGAGACTAGTATACAGTAAGCACTCAATAAACTTTTCTTGAAATAATGAAAAGTCACATAAGGGGTATTCTCGTTTGAATACTCTTGAAGGCCCTGAAATAAAGACAGCAGAACAGTAGGTTTAAAAGCCATTCATGTTGTTAGCATATTCTCTTTAACACTCAACCCCATGGCAAAAACAAGCCAACTCCAAAACAACAAACATACAAAAAAGCAGTAGTTGTAAAACAACAGCATGATTTTTTAAAAGAAGGTAGACAAAAGAATGAAAAGACCCTTTTGCATTATAGATAGCATCTAGTACTTCGTGGGTAATCAAATTTCAGTGAGATGGAATCCAGAATTTTGACCTACTGTTTTAATATTTCAAACTGCTGTGAGCTGTGAGCCGTATATCCAATGACTGCTTTTTGGAAATGAAAATGGTTATCTAATCTAAATATTCTGAAAAAAAATGGACAATCTCTTTATTATTGATGACAAGGAATGAAATGAAAACCTCAAATTCATTTACTTAAAGAAGTAACAGAGTACACTTACAAAAGTCTTTACTTTTCTAATTTTGATAGTATGTTTCTATTAGAACATGCAAAGAAAACTGCAACAAAGAACATTAAGGGAAAAAAAAAGCCTTTGGAAGACAGCAAGCCTCTCTACAGAAACTTTTAAAGAGAATAAAAGCAGGTTCCATGAACTTCCCTCTATTTTTCACAAGCTTTTCTAATATTTCTTCTTTGACGGAACTAATGAATAACTGCCTGTTATCACAAAACATCTTTTTTCAAATATGTGCTTTAAAAATTGCTTTCTTCTGAACAGACAGTTCTTCAAGCTGCTCAAGTCTCTCAGCTGCAACAAGTTTTCTTATTTCTATTATACTGCATTTCTTCCCTGGAATAGTATAAAGACCAATTTTAAAAACTCCTTTGCTTTACAAAGATAATTTCCTACAGGCAATACTGCTGTATCTCAATCAATATTTTAACTATCTTTTCTCTATCTATTTCATTTAGTTCCACAATCTTTACTCACTCCAGTAATTCTTAATACTGTAGTTTAATAGTTTAATTTGTCAGGGTGATCATATCATATATTCTTCTATATTACACTAATATAGAAGATAATGAACACTTTCTAATCAATTAATAGTTGCTTGAGGCAGTATACATGTCCCTAACCTTCTATTAATAACGACACAGACATAATTGTGTCTTGCCTTTTCAACTTCTGCAGAAATTCTATAGTTCTTCAAAAGATAACTCACTGATTTTAGGGTCTTAGGTTTTTTTTTTTTTTAATGTCTATAGAAAGTTAAAACATATATTTTTTCCTTACTGTAACATTTAAGTTACAGTTGTTTAAATATTTTAGTTTAAATCACATTTTCTAATAAACTCTAAACAAACTAGCTTTCGAAAAGAACCAGAATTAAAACAGTTGCAAATTCTTAGAGTAGATTAGGTGACAACCCCAAAGGAAAAAATACACAGGCCTTATTCTTTTAAAAATTCTTGAAAGACACTACAATTCACTTGATATTCTAAAATTACTAAAGTTGTTGAGATTTTGTAAACTCCAAATAGATTGATTCCTTCAGTACCCTGCCCACCCCAACTTACCAAGTACTGTGGTACTTGAAAACAGAAACCAAAAAATCAAACTGTTGACTGTTCATTACCACTTTACGTATAGTTTCTTATAAAATATTGAGAATATAGGAAAAACAGAAAATTCTGGTATTCATCTTTAGTCCTTTGTGAGCCAAATTTTCCCCCTTCTTAAAATCTGAGCTGAATCTCATGATCCCTGCACCATGCCTTAAAACTACAAAGTGCAGACACCATTTTTTAATCGGTGCTGAATTTAATTAAATCACAAAGGGGGAAAATGTACTACACTGCAACTTTCAGTTGTTACATGTAAGTTACCAATAAGAATTTTTAAAGCTGAGGAAGTTGTTTTCAGGCCCAGGGCAGAATCTGTAGCCTAAAATCAACAGGTCTAAGGATTTAAGATCCCGATCACATCAGTTAAGATAACACCAAGTAATTGAGTACTTCAGGATGATATTTTCACTCCGATAAGGTGAAAATGCTTCAAAATTTATGTAAAATATTGAGTCCTTAAGGAGGTCCGTAATAAACGACCTCCTTAAGAATAGCTACAGAGTTCCTGTGGCATGTCAAGGCAGAGAACACCCCTAAACCTCACTAAGTCAAGGTTGGACTTGAGTAAGGGAGAAGGGGTGGGCAATTCATGAGTCACACAAGAAAGCATGTCGTATTGTAGAGACGAGTAAAGGGTTTTAACAAGGGGTTTCGAATTCTTTGAATAACTCATTAAGAAAATTCTGCTGGGGAGAAAATTTTCCTCTTACACGTGGAACCAAAAGTCACATAAATTCTGACTGGAGGCTGGTGATTAGCACAACTTCGTGGAATAACCTAACTTTTCACGTAAGGCACAATCCCAAAGCTTTAAGATACCGTCTATCCATACGGCACCAAGCATCACCTTTTCAAGCCCTCGCCGGCACAGGAAGTGGGTTGGACACCCCAACCCATCACCCTACCCCCACAGGAAGTGAGTTATGTTCCCCTCCCCCAGAATGGCCTTCCTCCCCTCCCCCAACCGGAAGTGAGGCGCCCCCATTCAGTCGGCCTCAAACCGAGACAAACCAATAACAGCAAAAGAGGGATGATCTTCAAGGGGTGAAGGGCACATCCACTGTGGCCACCCCCAAGCTCGCCTTGCTTACTGACCTGCTGACGACAGGGGTAGGCAGGGGCCTGGGGCCTAAAGAAAGTCCCTGGCACAGGGGACAATTCCCTGAGCCCCTCTCAATCGCCTTCACTCTTCTCACTGCGTCGCCTCACAGCTTGACAAAAATTCCTCCGCAGTACTTTATTTTGATGTCTTTTCTTTCCCTTTACCTAATCGCTTAACCACCTTCCCATAGGTAACTTCTCTAATGCAGCACTTAAGGCTGTTCTGGTGAGGAGAAAAATGAAATATTATTCCCCATACCTTCAGAAAAATGGAGGGATTATTTTGTTCAAAGGAGGCGAAGGACTACGTGATTACGCAAGGTGAGACTTATTTTCGCGGAGGTTTCTGGGAGATGTAGTTTTTTACATTGCTAAGGCCTGCAGAAAATATTGGGACTTAAATTGGTTATTACTATGTGCTGGAATCCTTGAAGACACATATCCTGTATTCGACTTTAGGCAGACCTAAGGGGCTTAGGCACCAAATGGACCAATACTTCGTTCCCTTTTTTCCCCTGGTACGTAATTGAACTGAAATTTCCCTTCACGCCGGCCCAAGGTCCTGGTCGTCCCGCCCTCTTCCTTTGGCCACGCCTCCCTCAGCCAATCAGACGCTCTCTAGTTCTCTTCCTCTGGAGGTAGGAACGCGAGAGGAGGGGCCTCATGGTGACTCCTCCCCCGGGGCTGAGGCGAGACTGGGAGAGGGCCGTGGCCTCGTGCGCGCGCGCGCGCGTGTTCGCTCAAGGAGCGCGGCAGCGAGTGCGCGCGCGGAGGGGCGGCGCGCCGGGCTGGGAGGAGGCGGGCAGGCTGGTGGGCCGGGCGGTCTACGGGCGGCCGGGAGCGCGCGGTGGACTCGGCGGCGGCTAGTAGTTAGTTAGTTGTTGTTAGTCAGTGTCAGTTGCTCGGCGGTGGCGGCCGCGGTCACCAGGAAGAGTACTGGACGGCCGGCGAAGGTAGTCACCGCGGCGGCGTGTGAGCCCCTCAGGTAACTGGGGCAAGGTTGCCCACGTCGCCTCCTTTCCCTTCTCCTCTCGCGCCGGCTTGTGGGACCTGGGTCGCCACGGGGTGAGGGAGCTGACCTGGGGGAATCCGGGCGGGGCGGCGTGGGGTCTGGGTGGCGCCGCCGCGGGGGCTTTGGCGGCCGGTGCGTCCGGCCCAGCGCGGGCTCTCCGGCCACGGCCACCCCCGCGCCCTGCCGCCCCCGGAGCCCGCTGGCGCCGCGCGCCCCCAAGCGCCCCCGCTCCCGCCCCTTCTCTCGGTGGCTGTGGCGGCGGCGGCCCCGGCAGCTCGGCGCCCCCCAGAGGAGGGAAAGTTGGGACCTGGCGGCGAGGGACGCCCCCGGGCGCGGCTGGAAGGCTGCTGGGGAAAGTGAATCTTGGAGGAGCCGGACGCGGTGAGGCTGGGGCAGGAAGGACTCCTTTCGCTCCTGCTAAGTCTGCACGGACATCCACCTCCAAACCCGGGAGGATCCGGCGCAGCCTGGCCAGCAGCGCCAGGGTGAAACCCGGTGACTCTTTGCCTGCTCACTTGGCTCTACGGTTTGTGAGCCCCCTAACGTGCGGGTTTCCTCGGTTTTGGGGGGATTTTGAGTGGTTCGTTGGGTCAGTTTTGTTTCTCCTTCACCCTTTGACTCGTCCTTTCTTGCAACTTTTCTCACCTCCCGCGTTGAGGACTTGCCGTCTGAGCCCCTTCTCTACCCCCTCCCTGTTGCCTGCACCATACGTCTGAGAGCTTGATTTCATTTTTTCGTCCTTTGACTGCATTAAAGACTGCTGAGAGCAACAGGAAAGAGGAGCCCTCCCACCTTTAAATGTTAACTTTTTTGCAATACGTTGTGTTTTTTAAGATCCCCGTTTAGGAATTTGAGAGCTGTGGAATGGAGTTATTGCAAGGTTGGGGTTGAGGGGATAGTGACGAGTTAAAGGAAAACTGATTTCATCTTTATTGGCCTTGTTATAGAAAACCTAATACATTTTCTTTTGCCTCTGTTAAATGTGGTAAGATTATACGTTGAATTAAATACTTGGAGATTTACATGAAAGGTTATATTTAGGTCATTGTATTATGTATGTCCACAGCTTTTCACCTGAATTGGGATTGCCTTGAGGATTCTGTTTTGGGGCCTACCTCTTGATTTTTGTTCAGCCACAACGCCTTTTTTTCTTTTCTTTTTTTTCCCCTGATAAACGAAATGATGTGGTAATGTGTATAGTCGGAGAACCCATATTGCTCTCTGCAGTGTAGAAGTGAAAACCGTGAATTATCCACAGGGGTAAAACTTTCCATGAGCAATCTTGAATACTTGCTTCATGATGGCTTCTCTATAATCTCAGAACATTTCTAGATAGCTCAGTCCACTGACTACCCTAATTACTTTCTGAAGTGCCTGGCACTTCTCTTCGGTGACGCGTTTAGTAAACTGTAATGGCAAGTATGGTACATTTACTTGACTTCAGAGATGGGAGTTGTAGCCTCGACCCAGAGATTAACAGTTAACAATGGAAGCAGAATTCATACCATTGCTAGTGAGTTTTGGCTATGACCAACTCACAAACTATGTGAAAAAAACAAACATCTTTCCAAAACTGTCAGAGGGGAAGAGGGGAAATATTTTATCATGTCTTTATTTTTGGAGACTCTAACATGACTATATTATGTGGGGAAAAAAATGTCATTATTTTCTTTAAGCCTTTTTGATGTGTGGTCCTCTTCTTCATCCTTTCCCCGCCCCCGCGCATTTATGGTTTGACATTTATGTTTGGCTGGGTTCCAGGATGGGAAGAAAAGTATTTTGGTGAAAGGAAAAGATAAGATTGCTTTGAACTATTATGATACTGTGACTATTCATTTTACCCAGAGATAGTACAGAAAAACTTCTTCCATAATTTTTGTACCCCATTAACATTCTGTCAGAAGTCATTTTTAAGAGTCTATCCTGAGGCCCATAAAGAAATAATGCCACTTCATAACCGTTCCTGACAATCACATTAAAAAATGTGTTCCTGGAATGTGTTGTATGTGTTCTCATATAAACATTTATCTTTGTACATTTATGATAATGTAAATATTTAAGTCTGAGAGCTTAAAAATTTTATTTGCTTATTTGCATACACGTTTTTCAACATCTAGCAGTGCCAACCATATTTGCCAAATAAGCATCATCCATAAATTCATGCTTTGGCACATAATAACTCTTCTAAATTGTTCCGTGGTGAAGCACCATGAGATTAGTGTTTGCTTCATAAGAGAGATTTGTTGTTGTTTTTAACTGTAATGATGCTCTGTTTAAGTGGAACAGGTGCTGGGCTCTAGCTGTTTGTGTTGAAACCTGCCAAATCATACTCTTTTGTTGGATGGATTATTTGAGTAATTTAGGAACCAAACTGTGGCCCCTGGCATGCCAAGTTGAGTTCAAGGCTCCATTTCACTGCTGCAAATTCCTGTTTTCACTGTTAAGAGGTAGTTGTGTGTGATGAGCCTTATTTTCTTATTGCTCTTCTCTTTACTTTAATTCCTACTCCCTACCTTCGTTCTGATCCTTTCATTACTGGAGCTCTTGGGAAAGTCTAGACTCCTTCTTTGCTGGTTTGTTTTCCTTGGAGAAATTCTAGTAACTTTCAGGCCAGGAATAGATAGTTCACATTTGTTCAGCAAATATTTTGAGTGCCTTTTAAGTGGTAAACATGGTGGTAAGCCCTGAGTATATGTACAATGATATGCCTTTTTGCAAGGAGCATATAGTTTAGGAGGAGAAGATAGCTGATAACCAATAATTATAATGTGGAGTGATATATAACAGGTGTAAGCAGATTCCTTTGGATGGAAGCACAGAGCAGGAGGGGTAGTTGACTAAGACTTGGGGTCTTGGGAGGGGCATGTCCCAAAATGCATCTTAGTGGGTTACCTGAGCTAATCTTCAAAAATAGATAGCAGTTAACTAGGTTCAGAAAAAGGGAAAGGACATTCTAGACCAGTGCTGTTCTGTAAAAATATAATAATACAAGTCACAAATGTAATTCACATATGTATTTTAAAACTTTCTATTAACCATGTTAAAAAAGGAAAAGGTGAAATTAATTTTAGTAATATATTTTATTTAAGCTGATATATCTAAAATTTTATTTCAATCTGTAATCACTATAAAAAAGCATTATTGAGATGTTTGACATTCTCTTTTTCATACGAAGTCTTCAGAATCTGGTATGTATTTTATACTAATACCACATCTCAGTTGTGTCTAGCCATGTTCAAGTACTCAGTAGGCACAAGTGGACAGCAGAGTTTTAGAACAGGAGCTGATGAAGTGATAAGAAGCCAAATCACTGAATGCCTTATGAACCAAACTAAGGAGCTTTAACTTTGTCCTGAAGGCTGTGAGGATTTAGTGGGGGGAAAAATTATGCTGTGATAGAATCATATTTGTGTTCTAGGCAGTGAGGTGAATGCTGGATTAGAGAAGGGCAAAACTGGAAGCAAGACCAGTTAGGAAGCCATATTCCTGATGAGAAATGATGAGAGATGTAGAAGAGGGGTGGATGTATAAGAGGTTTAGGAAGTATTATCAACAGGACAGGGTAAATAATCAGATTACAGAGTTGAGCAAGATTGAAGATTTAGCATGATTCCCATATTTCTGTTGTGAGCTACTGAATGGGGCAGACAACTAAGAGAAGCCAAACATCTGTGCCAGACAGACCAAAGCTGAAAAAAAGAACTATGCGAGAATTGTCACAGAAGCTGAGGGAGAAGAATATTTCAAGGACTAGGAGTGGACAGTACTGTATCCTGCCATGAAAAGGCCAAGTAAGATAACTGAAAAAAGTCCCTGAAACTTGGTGATTAAGTCATTTGTAACTTCAGCTAGAGCAGGTAGCTACATTGTAGTGCTTTGGGGGTAAGGGGGTTGAAGAGTCAATGACGGCTAGGAAGGTAGCTAATTGAGAGGGATACAGTGTTTTCAACAAAGGACTGAACAAATAGTATAGGTGAAGGGAGATGCAGGGGATTTAGAGAAGTTTACTCCTTCTACCCCTTTTTTAAATTAAGAGGATCTTGGGCATGTTTATGTGGGATTGGAAAGCACCAGTGGAGGGGAGAAATTGAAGCAGTGTTGGGGAGGTGGAGAGATGGGGGACAGAGGTGATTGATGGAGCCAAGGATTTGGAGACAGTAGGAGGGGATGGGATCCAAGGCATAGGTAGAGAAGTTGGCCTTGCGTAGGAGATGATTTTCCTTTTTTTTTTTTTTGGTGGTACATGGGCCTCTCACTGTTGTGGCCTCTCCCATTGCGGAGCACAGGCTCCGGACGCGCAGGCTCAGCGGCCATGGCTCACGGGCCCAGCCGCTCCGCGGCATGTGGGATCTTCCCAGACCGGGGCACGAACCCGTGTCCCCTGCATCGGCAGGCGGACTCTCAACCACTGCGCCACCAGGGGAGCCCGATATTCCTTTTTCATTGAGCAGAAACGAAGGAGGTGAAGTTGGAGGCACTGTAAATAAGTTTCTAAATGATAGGGGCAGGAAGGAGAACGAATTGATGTGTCTTATATCATTTTTGAGTACCTGCTTAGAATGATGGGGAACATGGTAGAATAGGGATTCTTTAAAAAGAGAGTGTAAGTGTATAACAGCTTCCAAGGCAGTGGTGTGGGGGAGAGAGTCAGACAGACAGACTCACAACTAAGATAATGAAAAAGGATTGTTAGGTAGCATTGAGGACCCATTTGAGGTTGTAGACCTTGGATTTGTAGGGATACCAATTTGCATGTTGATTTTTCTCCAGCACTGATCACTCTGGGTATGTACAGCTGAAGAAACCATTTAATACTCACAAGAGCTCATAAGGTAGGTACTGTTGTTATTCTCCTTGATTGTAAGATGAACAGCTGGCGTTCAAACCCTGGTGGTTCAATTCCAGAGCCCAGGCTGTTATCCACTGCTTTGCAGATGCCTGCTTGGTAGAAATACCTAAAGGGCAGTTGGTTGAGGGAATTAATGATGTTAAGGACTGACTGAAATGAACTGTGGAGTCCAGGTTGGTTCATGAGCAGGAATCATAGAAGGGGTGATTCAACTGGGAGAAAATGAAGGGCGTGAAAGTTAGAGGTCAGTGTGAAGCCGAAGAACTAGTGAAGAGGGAGCAAAAATATTAGCTTTTCCTTATGGATTACCTACTATATGCTAGACACTTTAATACCTTATTTCTAATCCTAACATGAGTGTTATTAATCTTACATCCATCCCTTTGTCATTCTCCTTCAGATGAAGAAACTGAGGATTAGAAAGGTTAAGTTACATATCCAGAGAGACACACACTATCAAGTGATACAACCAGGATCCAATACCCATTCTTTCTTCTCCAAACCATAGTGTTCTCAAGTAAGGAGATAAGAAAGAAAATGCAGTAATGATGAAAAGTGGTAGAACGACACTGGGATATTAAATTTAGGACTTCAAAAGTGTATCATTCATTTAACAAATGTTTGTTGAGCATTATGTGCATGCTAGGCATTGTTCTAGGTGCAGAGGTTATAGTAGTGAACCAAACAGACAAAAATCCCTGCCCTCGTGGATCTTACATTCTAGAGCGGGTGAGACAGACATTAAACAAAATAAGTAACTTGTTATACAGTATTAGAAGGTGATAGGTGCTGTGGAGGAAAATTAAGCAGGCAAGAGGGATAGGTATGCCAAGGGGTGTGTGCACTTTTAAAAAGGATGTCTGGGAAGGACTTGGTGAGGAATGAGCAAAGGCTTGAAGGATGGAGGTAATCAGGAGCACACTAGGTCTAAGAAACAGTTTGCATTGGCCCTGAAGCAGAGGTGTGCTTGGTGTATTCCCAAAACACTAGGAGGTCAGTGTGCCTGGACTGGAGTGAATAGTAGAGTAGAAAGTGGTTTCTACTTTGTGGAGAAACAAAGTGGAGAGATAACTGGGTCCAGATTACATAGAGCCTGTAGAACATTGGAAGGACTTGGGTGTTTATTTTTTGAGATGGAAACCATTACAGGTTTTTGAGCAGAGTGACATGATCAGGTTAATGCTTTAAAAACTTCACTCTGGCTACTGTGTTGAAAGTAGTCTAAAGAGGTGAAGAGTAAAAACTAGAAGATCAGTTAGGAGGCTCTCTTTAAAAATCTAGTTGAGGGTAGTGGTGTCTTAGACTTTAAAAATCTAGTTGAGGGTAGTGGTGTCTTAGACTAGGAAATTGATGAGAAATGATTGGATTTGGATATATTTTTAACTTTTTATTTTGAAATAATTTTAGATTTACGAAGGAGTTGCACAGATAATGCATAGAGTTTCTTTATGCCAGTGTTTCTCAGCCTCAGCCTTACTGACATTTTGGACCGGCTAAACCTTTGTTGTGGGGATTGCCCAGTGCTATACAGGATGTTAAGCAGCATCCCTGGTCTCTATCTATAGATGCCAGTACCACATCCCTGTTGTAACAATCAAAAATGTCTTTAGACATTGCCAAATGCCCCCGTGGGGCAAAATTGCTCCTATTAAGAATCACTGCTGTATACCCTTCATCCTTTTCTCCCTAATGTTAACATCTTACATAACCATGGTACATTTGTCAAGCTAAGAAATTAACATTGGTACAATGCTTCAGACAAACTGCAGACTTTATTTGTATTTCACCAGTTTTCCCACTAATATTCCTTTTCCATTCCATTATCCAAACCAGGATACTACATTGCTTTTAGTTGTCAAGTCTTCCTTATCTCTTCTAATGCATGACAGTTTCTTGGTCTTTCCTTACCTTTTATGACCTTGATACTTTTTTTTTTTTTTTTTTTTGCGGCACGCGGGCCCCTCACCGCCGTGCCCTCTCCCGCTGCGGAGCACAGGCTCCGGACGCGCAGACCCAGCAGCCACGGCCCCATGGGCCCAGCCGCTCCGCAGCACATGGGATCCTCCCGGACCGGGGCACGAACCTGCGTCCCCCGCATCGGCAGGCGGACTCCCAACCACTGCGCCACCAGGGAAGCCCACCTTGATACTTATTTTTAAAGAGTACTGGTCAAGTATCTTGTAGGATGTTCCTCAATTTGGGTTTTCTGAGATCTTCTCATGATTAGTTACTGAGGTTTGAGGAAGAGTATCACAGAGTGAAGTGCCCTTCTTATCATGCCATAGAGGAGATCCATATTATCAACATGACGTCACTGGTGATCACTTTGTTAAGGTGGTTTCTGCCAGATTTCTCCATTATTTTTCACCTTCCATACTCTGACCATTAGAAGCAAGTCATTAAATTCAGCCCACACTCAAGGGGAGGGGAATTAAACTCCACTTCCTGGAGGCAGATGTATCAAAGAATTTCTGGACATATATTACAACCACCACAGTAATTGGTAAATATTTTGGGAGAGATACTTTGAGCCTTTGCCAGTATCCTGTTTCTGCTCACTGATTTTATTTATTTTAAAAAATTTATTTATTTATTTATTTTTGGCTGCATTGAGTCTTCATTGCTGCGCGCAGGCTTTCTCTAGTTGCGGTGAGCGGGGGCTACTCTTCATTGCGGCGCGTGGGCTTCTCATTGCGGTGGCTTCTTTTGTTGCAGAGCACGGGCTCTAGGCGTGCAGGCTTCAGTAATTGT
Organism: Tursiops truncatus; assembly: GCF_011762595.2. Lineage (NCBI taxonomy): Eukaryota > Metazoa > Chordata > Mammalia > Artiodactyla > Delphinidae > Tursiops > Tursiops truncatus. The sequence continues at coordinate 117,011,758 of NC_047035.1, forward strand.
GGCTCGCAGGCTCTATAGCACAGACCCAGTAGTTGTGGCACATGGGCTTAGTTGCTCCGCGGCATGTGGGATCTTCCTGGACCAGGGCTCGAACCAGTGTCCCCTGCATTGGCAGGCAGACTTTTAACCACTGAGCCACCAGGGAAGCCCCTCTGCTCACTAATTTTAGCATTCATCAGTAATCTTGCCTGCATGTACTGTTTATTTTCCCTCATTCTTACTACATTTATTAATTGGAATTCTTTTGTAAGGAAAGTTTGTTCCTTATCTATCTAATCATTTATATCAGTTCTAATTTATGGATACTTACTTTATTCTTAGGGTTATAATTCACTTGGTATCATTATTTATTTTGTTGCCTGAATTATTCCAGCTTTGCCCATTGGGAGCTCTTTTAGGTTGACTTCTGTGTCTTTTTGATGTGCTCCTATCCTTTGTATGTACATGTTACACTTCTTTATTTTCTGGCACTACTAGATGTTTCAGGCTCATCTTGTATTTTTCCTGCCTCTGCCCTAGACTCAATTCTTCAAGAAATTCTGATTCCTTTTATTGGAGAATGGTATTTTGAGGTCAAGATCTGGATGTTAGGTGTGCTTGTTGCTACTGCTGCTAGATGCTGTCAGTGGACAGAACTAGGAAATATATGTATGCATACTAATCTGTGTATCCACACATCTATATTTTTTTCGGTGTGTAAAATATATCTCTGACTCTAACTGGGTATGTTTTGATCCAACAAGGTTTGCTGATGGATTGGATGTGGAATGTGAAAAGAGAAGAGTCAAGGATGACTTCAAGGCTTTTGGCTTAAGCAACTGGAAGGATGGAGTTGCCATTTTCAGAGATGGGAAGACTGTGAGCAGAGCAGGTTTCTGGGTAGAGTTCAAGAGTTCTGTTCCAGACTGGCTACGTTTTTGAGATGTCTAAGAGACGTGTACTCGAGATGTCAAGTCAGCAGTTGAACAAATGAATCTGTAGTTCAGAGGAGAATGGTCCATGTTGAATACATTTAGAAGTTGTCAGTATAGATAAGATCACCTGAGGAGTGAACGTAGCTAGAAAAGAGGTTCAAGGACTGACCCCAGGGCATCCTAGTCAGAGAGATGAGGAGAAGCAGTTCTGCAAAATGATAAGGATTGGGGTGTGGCTATAGGGTGGATTTCATATCTATTATTAATAAGCACTTTTTTAATACCTGTTATTGGCAAGGCACTGAGCCATTTTGGGAGTTAACATTGTGCCGTAAATTTACAATCTAGGATGAGACAAATTACAGACTGAAAAAGAAAGTAGCAGTGAAAGGCAACTACCAGATAATGGTTCAAATAACATTACTAGAGAAGCTTCTTAGAGGACATAGGCATAAGAAATAATGAACTCAAGCCTGTGCCAGCTACATATAAACACTAATGTAAATATGTATCAAAGAACTTGTCAAGGTTTCATTAAGCTCTTAGGTGGGTAATTGTGCCTTTAGTTATTGCTATCAATTAAACCACTCAGTGAACTGGTTAGGAGGGTTTCTGCTACACTTGACTTTTTTTTTTTTTTTTTTTGTGGTACGCGGGCCTCTCACTGTTGTGGACTCTCCCGTTGCGGAGCACAGGCTCCGGACAAGCAGGCTCAGCGGCCATGGCTCACGGGCCCAGCCGCTCTATGGCATGTGGGATCTTCCCGGACCAGGGTACGAACCCGTGTCCCCTGCATCGGCAGGTGGACTCTATCAACCACTGCGCCACCAGGGAAGCCCTACACTTGACTTTTTAACTTTTATCTCTCTGCCATCTTTTCACAGTCAGTTGGATTCATCTTAAGACTGCTTAAAATAAAATGTTTCAGTGTAAAATCAAGCAGAATTGGCCTTCATCTTCTGCGAACATGCAACATTTTTGACTGCTTCTTTCATGGATAGTTTTAGACATTCACATTTGTCACTTGGTTACTAAAGTCACACCCCGATGCGATTATGGAACTTTACAAGTAATTTAAATGTCTAACCTAGTAAACCAAGGTTTTAGTAAAATATTTTAATTTCAACTCCTTTGCACTAAAAATGGATAGGCTTTCATTGCCAGCTGATAAAAGGTGGTATAGCATGAGAAAGGCAGATTGTACCTATTGAGTAATTATTTATCAATCACTCTCTAGGAACTTAAGAAAAATGAGGGGTTTATCTACTTTATAGCATAGGGGGCAAAAAATCACGGGATTCCATTCTCAATTCTGCCACTGAATGGTTGGCAAAGCTATTAACCATTTGTATGTACAGTGTGTTGTATTTATTAATTGGGAGAAACTTTAGCATATTAATATGCTGAGTGAAAAGAGACTCTGCCTTGAGTGCAAAGACTGTCTTATTAGCGCAGTTCCTAGCATGTAATGGATACTCAAATGGTTGTTGAATGAAGGAATTATGTAAAATACTTTACCCTTGTAAAGTAAGACCTGAAGAGTTATTTAGCTTGCTCAAGAAACCTTAAGATACTGAGAACTTCAGTTGTGTAAGTAAGAATTAGGGCAAAATAAAATAAATTTGTATGCTAACATACTCATTTTAGGCTAAGCCAAACAAACAATACTACTCTTTAAAAACATGATCCTTATGTATCAAGTAGCTCATAATCCTATCCTCCATGAGTAGAAAAGAATTCTGGTTCAGGAGTCAAGCAGCCTGAATTTGAATCCTTGCTCAACTGCTTACTAGCCATGGGCCCTTAAGTTGTTTCTTAACTGTGCTTCAGTTTCCTCATTTGTAAAATGGGGATAATACTTACACCTACTTTATGGGGTTGTGAGGTGAAAGAAGAATAATAGCAAGCATGTAAGTGTTTGATACACAATGTGTTTAATTTTAACTGTTATTTTAAAAGTGTTGAGAGAGTAATATTTTAGTTTTTCATTTTCTAGAAAATTATGTCTGCTGAATGATAACTAAAGGGAAAACAAAAACTCTATGTGAACAAGGAAAGAAGACTGATGGGAAATTATACTCATAGTAATGTGTTTGAACTATGAATAATAGGTTTTCTACTTTTTGCTGTCTCTATTTTTTTCACTTTTAATTTGTTTAGCAGATTTTATTAACTGTTTAACTATAAGACACTGGGCTTTCATGAGCATATTGCTTTTTAGAGAGTCAGCATTGCATTGTGGTTAAGAGCGTGGATTGTGAACCCAGACGGCCTGGGATTGAATCTCATCTCTGACGCTTAATAGCGGTGCGGTCTTGGGAAAATTACTTTATTTCTCTATCCTTAGTGTTCTCATCTGTAAAATTGGGATATTGATAGTACCTACCTCGGAGGGTTAATGAACTAATAATTGAAAAGTGTTTAAAATAATGCCTGGGGCATAGTAAGTATCATGTGCTGTTGAATAAAATAATGGTAGAAATATTACATTTAAAAATTAATGAAAGATTTTAGCTTTCCAGTATATTTATAAGTTCACCCACATTACGTAGACTATTTCGTTTCTTATCTTTTAGAGAAAAGTTTTCCTCATAATCCCCTATCTCTCCCTCCCTAATCTTCTTTGGTTCCCTTGATGATGGAGGAGCAGGAAAACTCTTTCCTCCTAAATCCTTTATATGACAGGAGCACTTTGCATTGTTTAAACTTAGGATTCTCCCCCACCCATAATTTTCATAAGAGATTGATTTACTTTTGTTATTACACGGGAAGATGCCATGGTATACTTCTTAAATATTTTGAAATAATGAGTTGAATATTTCAAATGCTGAGAAACTGCCTTCTTCCCAGGTGTGAAACAGTTTTTATAGATTTTATTTGGGTATGAAGTAGGAGTAATTGTGGGAGTTTGTGTGAAAGAAGATTTAAGGCATTGGAGAAGCAATAAAAAGTATTTTCCTAATGTCAGTTCTCTCCTTGACTTGAGAAATTGTTTTTGCAGCAATATCCTTAGACTGTTTTTCAGCATTTGCCTTTGGGGACTGGCTGCATTCACAGTGTTAAACCTCAGAACTAAATATTTCAGGTAGATTGCCAGTTCTTAATTCAACTATGGTCCTGAAGTTAAAAGAGGTTGTTGGTTTCCAGATTCAATGAAGAAGTTAATATAAGGAGAGAAGAGAATCCTGTAGTTTGATAATCTTTTTCTTCTATATAGAATAAGACAAAGTATACATTGTTTCTTATATACTCCTTTCCTTACAAATGCAGCTTGTGGAATGATAGCATCAGTGAATATGTAAGTTGCACTATAAGCAGCATAGAAATAATATATAAATATAGTAGTTCCTAATTTAGAGAGTTGAACTTTAATTATTGACTTAGATTTTATTTCACATATATATGTTTATTAAACATGTGCAAATAAAATTTGAATCCTATTATAAATGCAACTTGTAGTTCTGTTGTCAGTTTTGCATTCCAAAAGTCTGTTAAAAGATCTTGTCGTCTGGAAAAGGATGTGTTTTGTATTCTTTTGTAAAAGGCAACTACAGGGTTTTATGTTGCAGGAATGTTGACCCTCTCTTCTCTTATCTCCTATGGGACTGCATGGTCTGGGTTTTCATGGACTAGCTGTCTGACTAGGAAACCGAATCCTACTGTACAGATTTCCTTCTAATTCTCTCTGTCTTTTTTGGCTTCAGATCTGAAGTAGAGTTTGATATTACCTATTATACTATACATCTTTAAATTTTATGATAGAAAAAAATTAGCTTTTTAAAAATTATGTAAGTTTCAGGTGTACAGCATTATAATTTGACATCTGTATATACTACAAAGTGGTCACCACCGCAAGTCTAGTTCCCATCCGTCACAATACTGTTGACTTCCTTCGCCCACTTTGCCCACCCCTTAATCCTCTTCCCCTCTGGTAACCACTAATCTGTTCTCTATATTTTTGAGTTTGTTTTTGTTTTATTTTGTTTGTTCATTTGTTTCGTTTTTTTTAGATTCCATATATGAGTGAAATCATATAGTATTTTTATTTTTCCATCTGACTTATTTCACTTGGTATAATACCTTTATGGTCTATCCATGTTGTCACAAATGGCAGGATTCTATTCTTTTTTATGGTGAGTTAATAGTCCATTGTGTTTGTGTGTGTGTGTGTGTGTATACACACACATATACATTCATCAGTGGACAGTTGTTTCCATATGTTGGCTATTGTAAATATTACTGCAGTAAACATAGCTGTGTATATATATCTTTTCAATTAGTGTTTTTGTGTTCATCAGATAAATACCCAGAAGTGGAATAACTGGATGATATGGTAGTTCTATTATTATTATTATTATTTTTTGAGACATCTCCATAATGTTTTCCATGGTGGCCGCACCAATTTACAGTCCCACCAACATTATACAAGGGTTCCCTTTTCTCCACATCTTGTCCAACATTTGTTATTTCTTGTCTTTTCTTTTTTTTAATTTTTTTTGTTTCTTGTCTTTTCAATGATAACCATTCTAACAAATGTGAAATAATATCTCATTGTGGGTTTGATTGGCATTTTCCTCATAATTAGTTATGTTGAACATCTTTTCATGTGCCTGTTGGCCATCTGTATGTCTTCTTTGGAAAAATGTACTCAGATCTTCTGCCCATTTTTTAATCAGGCTTTTTTTGTTTTGTTTTTTTATTCTTGAGTTGTGTGAGTTCTTTATATATTTTGGATATTAACCCCTTTTTGGATATGTGATTTGCAAATACCTTTTCCCATTCAGTAAGTTGCCTTTTTGTTTTGATGATGGTTTCCTAAAAGCAGAAGCTTTTTTAGTTTGATATCCTGTTTGTTTATTTTTGCTTTTGTTTCCCTTGCCTTTGAAGTCAGAACACACAAAACATTGCTAAAACTGATATCAGTGAAATTACTGCTTTTGTTTTCTTCTAGGAATTTTATAGTTTCATGTCTTACATTCAAGTCTTTAATCCATTTTGAGTTAATTTTTGTTTCTAGTGTAAGACAGTGGTCTAGTTTCATTCTCTTGCATGTGGCTGTTCAGTTTTCCCAATACTATTTACTGAAGAGACTATCCTTCCTCCACTGTATGTTCTTTGCTCCCTTGTCAGAAATTAATTTACATATATGTGTGGGTTTATTTCTGGGCTCTCAATTCTGTTCTGTTGATCTGTGTGTCTGTTTTTGTCCTGGTACTATACCATTTTGATTATTAAAGCTTTGTAGTATAGTTTGAAATCAAGGAGCATGATGTTTCCAGCTTTGTTCTTTCTCAGTGTTGTTTTGGCTATTTGGGATCTTTTGTGGTTCCGAACAAATTTTAGATTTGTTTGTTTTTGTTCACTGAAATGTGCCGTTGGAATTTTGATAGGGATTGTATTGAATCTGTAGATTGCTTTGCGTAATATGGACATTGTAACAATATCTGTTCTTTCTATCCATGAACACAGAATATCTTTCCATCTTTTTGTGTGTCTTCTTCAGTTTTTTTTGCTGTGTCTTACAGTGTTCATTGTACAGGTCTTTCATCTCCTTGGTTAAAGTTATTTCTAGGTATTTTATTCTTTTTGATGCACTTATAAATGGGATTGTTTCCTTAATTTCGCTTTCTGATAGTTCATTATTAGTGTATAGAAATATCACGGATTTCTGTATGTTGATCTTGTATCCTGTAGCTTTACTGAATTCATTTATTAGTTCTAACAGTTTTTTAGTGGAGTTTTTAGGTTTTTTTAACATCTTTATTGGAGTATAATTGCTTTATAATGGTGTGTTAGTTTCTGCTTTATAACAAAGTGAATCAGTAATACATAGACATATATCCCCATATCTCCTCCCTCTTGAGTCTCCCTCCCTCCCACTGTCCCTATCCCACCCCTCTAGGTGGCCACAAGGCACTGAGTTTATCTCCCTGTGCTATGCGGCTGCCTCCCACCAGCTATCTGTTTTACATTTAGTAGTGTATATATGTCCATGCCACTCTCTCACTTTGTCCCAGCTTACCCTTCCCCATCCGCGTATCCTCAAGTCCATTCTCTAGTAGATCTGTGTCTTTATTCCCATCTCGCCCCTAGGTTCTTAATGACCATTTGTTTTTTGTTTTTTAGATTCCATATATATGTGTTAGCATATGGTATTTGTCTTTCTCTTTCTGACTTACTTCAATCTGTATGACAGACTCTGGGTCCATCCACCTCACTACAAATGACTCAATTTCGTTTCTTTTATGGCTGAGTAATATTCCACTGTATATATATGCCACATCTTCTTTATCCATTCCTCTGTTGATGGACACTTAGGTTGCTTCCATGTCCTGGCTATTGTAAATAGAGCTGCAGTGAACATTTTGGTAGATGACTCTTTTTGAATTATGGTTTTCTCAGGGTATATGCCCAGTAGTGGGATTGCTGGGTCATATGGTAGTTCTATTTAAAGTTTTTTAAGGAACCTCCATACTTTTCTCCATAGTGGCTGTATCAATTTACATTCACACCAACAGTGCAAGAGTGTTCCCTTTTCTCCACACTCTCTCCAGCATTTATTGTTTGTAGATATTCTGATGATGGCCATTCTGACTGGTGTGAGATGATATCTCATTGTAGTTTTGATTTGCATCTCTCTAATGATTAATGATGGTGAGCATTCTTTCATGTATTTGTTGGCAATCTGTATATCTTCTTTGGAGAAATGTCGATTTAGGTCATCTGCCCATTTTTGGGTTGGGTTGTTTGTTTTTTTGATATTGAGCTGCATGAGCTGCTTGTAACTTTTGGAGATGAATCCTTTGTCAGTTGCTTCATTTGCAAATATTTTCTCCCATTCTGAGGGTTGTCTTTTCGTCTTGTTTATGGTTTCCCTTGCTGTGTGAAGGCTTTTAAGTTTCATTAGGTCCCATTTGTTTATTTTTGTTTTTATTTCCATTTCTCTAGGAGGTGGGTAAAAAAGGATCAATCTGTGATTTATGTCATAGAGTGTTCTGCCTATGTTTTCCTCTAAGAGTTTGATAGTGTCTGGCCTTACATTTAGGTTTTTAATCCATTTGGAGTTTATTTTTGTGTATGGTGATAGGGAGTGTTCTAATTTCATTCTTTCACATGTAGCTGTCCAGTTTTCCCAGCACCACTTATTGAAGAGGCTATCTTTTCTCCACTGTATATTCTTGCCTCCTTTATCAAAGATAAGGTGACCATATGTGCGTGGGTTTATCTCTGGGCTTTCTATCCTGTTCCATTGATCTATATTTCTGTTTTTGTGCCAGTACCATACTATCTTGATTAATGTAGCTTTGTAGTATAGTCTGAAGTCAGGGAGCCTGATTCCTCCAGCTCTGTTTTTCTTTCTCAAGATTGATTTGGCTATTCGGGGTCTTTTGTGTTTCCATACAAACTGTGAAATTTTTTGTTCTAGTTCTGTGAAAAATGCCAGTGGTACTTTGATAGGGATTGCATTGAATCTGTAGATTGTTTTAGATAGTATAGTCATTTTCACAAAGTTGATTCTTCCAATCCAAGAACATGGTATATCTCTCCATCTGTTTGTATCATCTTTAATTTCTTCCATCAGTGTCTTATAATTTTCTGCATACAGGTCTTTTGTCTTCTTAGGTAGGTTTATTCCTAGATATTTTATTCTTTTTGTTGCAGTGGTAAATGGGAGTGTTTTCTTAATTTCACTTTCAGGTTTTTCATTATTAGTGTATAGGAATGCAAGAGATTTCTGTGCATTAATTTTGTATCCTGCTACTTTACCAAATTCATTGATTAGCTCTAGTAGTTGTCTGGTAGCATCTTTAGGATTCTCTATATATAGTATCGCGTCATCTGCAAACAGTAACAGCTTTACTTCTTCTTTTCCTATTTGGATTCCTTTTATTTCTTTTTCTTCTCTGATGGCTGTGGCTAAAACTTACAGAACTATGTTGAATAATAGTGGTGAGAGTGGGCAACCTTGTCTTGTTCTTGATCTTAGTGGAAATGGTTTCAGTTTTTCACCATTGCGAACGATGTTGGCTGAGGGTTTGTCATATATGGCCTTTATTATGTTGAGGTAAGTTCCCTGTATGCCTACTTCCTGGAGGGTTTTTTATCATAAATGGGTGTTGAATTTTGTCGAAAGCTTTCTCTGCATCTATTGAGATGATCATATGGTTTTTCTCCTTCAATTTGTTAATATGATGTATCACATTGATTGATTTTCGTTGAAGAATCCTTGCATTCCTAGGATAAACACTTGACCATGGTGTATGATCCTTTTAATGTGCTGTTGGATTCTGTTTGCTAGTATTTTGTTGAGGATTTTTGCATCTATGTTCATTAGTGATGTTCGCCTTTAGTTTTCTTTCTTTGTGACGTCTTTGTCTGGTTTTGATATCAGGGTGATGGTGGCCTTGTAGAATGAGTTTGGGAGTGTTCCTCCCTCTGCTATATTTTGGAAGAGTTTGAGAAGGATAGGTGTTAGCTCTTCTCTAAATGTTTGATAGAATTCACCTGTGAAGCCATCTGGTCCTGGGCTTTTATTTGTTGAAAGATTTTTAATCACGGTTTCAATTTTAGTACCTGTGATTGGTCTGTTCATATTTTCTATTTCTTCCTGGTTCAGTCTTGGAAGGTTGTGCATTTCTAAGAATTTGTCCATTTCTTCCAGATTGTCCATTTTATTGGCATGTAGTTGCTTGTAGTAATCTCTCATGATCCTTTGTATTTCTGCAGTGTCAGTTGTTACTTCTCCTTTTTCATTTCTCATTCTATTGATTTGGGTCTTCTCACTTTTTTTCTTGATGAGTCTGGCTAATGGTTTATCAATTTTGTTTATCTTCTCAAAGAACCAGATTTTAGTTTTATTGATCTATGCTATTGTTTCCTTCGTTTCTTTTTCATTTATTCTGATCTGATCTTTATGATTTCTTTCCTTCTGCTAACTTTGGGTTTTTTTGTTTTTTCTTTCTCTAATTGCTTTAGGTGTAAGGTTAGGTTGTTTATTTGAGATGTTTCTTGTTTGTTAAGGTAGGACTGTATTGCTATAAACTTCCCTCTTAGAACTGCTTTTGCTGCATCCCATAGGTTTTGGGTCGTCGTGTTTTCATTGTCATTTGTTTCTAGGTATTTTTTGATTTCCTCGTTGATTTCTTCATTGATCTCTTGGGTATTAAGTAGTGTATTGTTTAACCTCCATGTGTTTGTATTTTTTACAGGTTTTTCCTGTAATTGATATCTAGTCTCATAGCGTGTGGTCAGAAAAGATACTTGATGCGATTTCAATTTTCTTAAGTTTACCTAAGCTTGATTTGTGACCCAAGATATGATCTATCCTGGAGAATGTTCCATGAGCACTTGAGAAGAAAGTGTATTCTGTAGTTTTTGGGTGGAATGTCCTACAAATATCAATTAAGTCCATCCTGTTTAATGTATCATTTTAAGCTTGTGTTTCCTTATTTATTTTCATTTTGGATGATCTGTCCATTGGTGAAAGTGGGGTGTTAAAGTCCCCTACCATGATTGTGTTACTGTCAATTTCCCCTCTTACGGCTTTTAGTATTTGTCTTATGTATTGAGGTACTCCTATGTTGGGTGCATAAGTATTTACAATTGTTGTATCTTCTTCTTGGATTGATCCCTTGATCATTATGTAATATCCTTCTTTGTCTCTTGCAATAGTTTTTGTTTTAAAGTCTATTTTGTCTGATATGAGGATTGCTACTCCAGCTTTCTTTTGATTTCCATTTGCATGGAATATCTTTTTCCATCCCCTCACTTTCAGTCTGTATGTGTCCCTAGGTCTGAAGTGGGTCTCTTGTAGGCAGTGTATATACGGGTCTTGTTTTTGTATCCATTCAGCCAGTCTGTGTCTTTTGTTTGGAGCATTTAATCCACTTGCATTTAAGTTAATTATCGATATGTATGTTCTTATTACCATTTTCTTAATTGTTTTGGGTTTGTTATTGTAGGTCTTTTCCTTCTTTTGTGTTTCCTGCCTAAAGAAGTTCCTTTAGCATTTGTTGTAAAGCTGGTTTGGTGGTGCTGAATTCTCTTAGCTTTTGCTTGTGTGTAAAGGTTTTAATTTCTCTGTCAAATCTGAATGAGATCCGTGCTAGGTAGAGTAATCTTGGTTGTAGGTTTTTCCCCTTCAGCAATTTAAATATGTCCTGCCACTCCCTTCTGGCTTGCAGAGTTTCTGCTGAAAGATCAGCTGTTAACCTTATGGGGATTTCCTTGTGTGTTATTTGTTGTTTTTCCCTTGTTGCTTTTAATATTTGTTCTTTGTATTTACTTTTTTATAGTTTGATTAATATGTGTCTTGGTATGTTTCTCCTTGGATTTATCCTGTATGGGACTCTCTGTGCTTCCTGGACTTGATTAACTATTTCCTTTCCCATGTTAGGGAAGTTTTCAACTATAATGTCTTCAAATATTTTCTCAGTCCCTTTCTTTTTCTCTTCTTCTGGGACCCCTATAATTCAAATGTTGGTGCGTTTAATGTTGTCCCAGAGGTCTCTGAGATTCTCCTCAATTCTTTTCATTCTTTTTTCTTTATAGTGCTCTGCACTCGTTATTTCCACTATTTTATCTTCCAGGTCGCTTATTCGTTCTTCTGCCTCAGTTATTCTGCTATTGATCCCTTCTAGAGAATTTTTAATTTCATTTATTGTGTTGTTCATGACTGTTTGTTTGCTCTTTAGTTTTTCTAGTTCTTTGTTAAACGTTTCTTGTATTTTCTCCATTTTGTTTCCAAGATTTTGGATCATCTTTACTATCATTATTCTGAATTCTTTTTCAGGTAGACTGTGTATTTCCTCTTCATTTGTTAGGTGTGGTGGGTTTTTACCTTTATCTGCTGTGTGTTTCTCTGTCTTCTCATTTTGCTTAACTTACTCCTTTTCGGGGAGTAAGGGATCTCCTTTTCGCAGGCTGCACGTTCGTAATTCCCATTTTTGGTGTCTGCCCCCAGTGGCTAAGGTTGGTTTGGTGAGTTGTGTAGGCTTCCTGGTGGCGGGGACTAGTGCCTGTGTTCTGGTGGATGAGGCTGGATCTTGTCTTTCTGGTGGGGAGGTCCATGTCTGGTGGTGTGTTTTGGGGTGTCTGTGGCCTTATTGTGATTTTAGGCAGCCTCTCTGCTAATGGCTGGTGTTGTGTTCCTGTCTTGCTAGTTGTTTGGTATAGGGTGTTTAGCACTGTAGCTTGCTGGTTGTTGAGTGGAGCTTGGTCTTGGCCTTGAGATAGAGATCCCTGGGAGATTTTTGCCGTTTGATATTATGTGGAGCTGCGAGGTCTCTTGTGGACCAGTGTCCTATACTTGGCTGTCCCACCTCTGAGGCACAGCCCTGACGCCTGGCTGGAGCACCGAGAGCCTGTCATCCACACAGCTCAGAATAAAAGAGAGAAAAAGGAAGAAAGAAAGAAAGAAGAAGGTAAAATAAAATAATGTTATTAAAATAAAAGATAATTATTAAAATAATTTTTTTAAGTAACAAAAAAAAAGAAAGAAAAGAGCAGCCAAACCAAAAAACAAATCCACCAATGATAACAAGCGCAAAAATTATACTAAAAATTAAAACAAAACAAAAACACAGACCGACAGAACCCTAGAACAAATGGTAAAAGCAAAGCTATACAGACAAAATCACACACAGAAGCATACACATACACAGTCAGAAAAAGAGAAAAAGGGAAAAAATATATATATCAATGCTCTCAAACTCCCCCTCCTCAATTTGGGATGATTCGTTGTCTATTCAGGTATTCTACAGATGCAGCGTACATCGAGTTGATTGTGGAGATTTAATCTGCTGCTCCTGAGGCTGCTGGGAGAAATTTCCCTTTCTCTTCTTTGTTCTCACAGCTCCTGGGGTTCAGTTTTGGATCTGGCCAAGCCTCTGCGTGTAGGTCGCCTGAGGGCGTCTGTTCTTTGCTCAGAAAGGACAGGGTTAAAGTAGCAGCTGATTCGGGGGCTCTGGCTCACTCAGGCTGGGGGGAGGATGGGGTACGGAGTGCGGGGCGAGGCTGCGGCGGCAGAGGCCAGCATGACATTGCAGCAGCCTGAGGCATGCCGTGTGTCTTCCCGGGGAAGTTGTCTCTGGATCATGGGACCCTGGCAGTGGCGGGCTGCACAGGCTCCCTGGAGGGGAGGTGTGTATAGTGACCTGTGCTTGCACACAGGCTTCTTGGTGGCTGCAGCAGCAGTCTTAGTGTCCCATGCCGTCTCTGGAGTCCGTGCTGGTAGCTGCGGCTCACGCCCATCTCTGGAGCTTCTTTAAGTGGAGCTCTTAATCCCCTCTACTTGCACACCAGGAAACAAAGTCGCAAGAAAAAGTCTCTTGCCTCTTTGGCAGCTCCAGACTTTTTCCCGGACTCCCTCCCGGCTAGCTGTGGCACGCTAGCCCCCTTCAGGCTGTGTTCACGCAGCCATCCCCGATCCTCTCCCTGGGGTCTGACCTCCAAAGCCTGAGCCTCAGCTCCCAGCCCCTGCCCACCCCGGCGTGTGAGCAGGCAAGCCTCTCTGGCTGGTCAGTGCTGGTCAGCACCGATCCTCTGTGTGGGAATCTCTCCGCTTTGCCTTCCGCACCCATGTTGCTGCCCTCTCCTCCATGGCTCGGAAGCTTCCCCCCTCTGCCGCCTGCAGTCTCCGCCCACGAAAGGGTTTCCTAGTGTGTGGGAACCTTTCCTCCTTCACAGCTCCCTCCCAGAGGTGCAGGTCCCGTCCCTATCCTTTTGTCTCTGTTTTTTCTTTTTTCTTTTGCCCTACCCAGGTATGTGGGGAGTTTCTTGCCTTTTTGGAGGTCTGAGGTCTTCTGCCAGCGTTCAGTAGGTGTTGTGTAGGAATTGTTCCACATGTAGATGTATTTCTGATGTATTTGTGGGGAGGAAGGTGATCTCCATTTCTTACCCTTCCTCCATCTTGAAGCTCCTCCTCTCGTATCAGTTTTAGACGTTCTGTCGGTGAAGAATGCGGGTCATCTTGACTGGTCTCTGCTGCAAGTTGTAGGACAGAACCAGGGTGCCAGCCGTCCTGGGTTGTCGCTGGGAGGCTCTGGAAAGAATCTGCTTGCAAGTTCACTCACGTTGTTGGTGGAATAAAGTTCCGTGAAGTGGAAGGGCTGAGGTCGGGTTTCCTGTCTGGCTGTCAACTGCGTACCATCCTTAGCTCCTAGAGACCCCACTCAGGGCCCCCAGTCTGACAGCCACCAACAGTTCATCACACCTTTGTCAGACTCGCATCTCTCTCTTTAGGGCTTTTTGTATATAGTATCATGTCATCTGCAAATAGTAGATTTTACTCCTTTTTTTCCACTTTGGATGAATTTTATTTCATTTTCTTTCCTAACTGCTGTGGCTAGCACTTCCAGTACTGTGTTGAATAAAAGTGGTAAGAGTAGGCATCCTTGTCTTGTTCTTAATCTTAGAGGAAAGCTTTCGGCTTTTCAGCATTGAGTAGGATGTTAGCTGTGGGTTTATCATATATGGCTTTTGTTTTGTGGAAGTTCATTTTCTATATGCACTTTGTTGAGAGTTTTTAATCCTGAATAGGTCTATTGAGATGATCATATGATCTTTATTCTTCATTTTGTTAGTATGATGTATCACATTGATTGATTTTTGTGGATATCCACCCATCCTTGCATCCCTGGAATAAATTCTACTTGATCATGGTGTATGATCCTTTTAACGTATTGTTGGATTTGGTTTGCTAGTATTTTGTTGAGTATTTTTGCATCTATGTTCATCAAGGGTATTGGCCTTCAATTTCCTCTTCCTTCCTTCCTTCCTTCCTTCCTTCCTTCCTTCCTTCCTTCCTTCCTTCCTCCCTTCCTCCCTCCCTCCCTCCCTCCCTCCCTCCTTCCTTCCTTCCTTCCTTCCTTCCTTCCTTCCTTCCTTCCTTCCTTCCTTCCTTCTTGTTGTCTTGTTGTCTTTGTATGGTCTTGGTATCAGGGTAATGCTGGCTTCGTAAGATATGTTTGGAAGGTTTTCCTCCCATTCAGTTTTTTTGGGTAGAGTTTGAGAAGGGTAAGTCTTTGAATGTTTTGTAGAATTCACCAGTGAAGCTGCCTGGTCCTGGGCTTTTGTTTGTTGAGAGATTTTTGATTACTGTTTCATTCTTCCTACTAGTAATTGATCTATTAAGATTTTATAGTTCTTTATGATTCAATCTTGCAAGATTATATGTTTCTAGGAATTTATCCATTTCTTCTAGTTGTCCAATTTGTGGGCATATAATTGTTCATAGTAGTCTCTTACGATCCTTTGTAGTTCTGTGGTATCAGTTGTAACTTCTCTTTTATCTCTGATTTAATTTATTTGAGTTCTCTCTTTTTCTTGGTTAATCTAGCTAAAGGTTTGTTGATTTTGTTTATCTTTTCAAAGAACCAGTTCTTAGTTTCACTGATATTTTAAAATTGTTTTTTAATCTCTATTTTATTTATTTCCAGTCTGATCTTTATTATTTCCTTCCTTCTACTGATTTTCAGCTTCATTTGTTCTTTTTCTAGTTCCTTTAGGTGTATAGTTAGATTGGTTTTTTATTTTGTTGTAGTTGTTGTTCATTTGTTTCTTGAATTAGGTCTGTGTTGCTATGAACTTTTCTCTTAGAACTGCTTTTGCTGCATCCCATAGATTTTGGTATGTCGAATTTGTTTTCATTTGTCTCTAGGTATTTTTTGATTTCTTCTTTGATGGCTTTGATGACCCATTGGTTGTTCAGTAGTGAGTTGTCTAATCTCCATGTTTTTGTGTGTTTTCTCATTTTCTTTTTCTTGTGATTGATTTCCAGTTTCATAGCACTGTGGTCAGAGAATATGTTTGACATGATTTCAGTCTTCTTGAATTTATTGAGACTTGCTTTGTGACCTGACGTGAGCTATCCTGGAGAGTGTTCCATGTCCATTTGAGAATGTGTATTCTGCTTTTGGATGCAGTGTTCTGTATATTTCCATTAAGTACCTCTGCTTTAATGTATCATTTAAGTTCAGTATTTTCTTACTGATTTTCTATCTGGATGATCTGTACATTGATGTAAGGGGGGTGTTAAATTCCCTGCTATTATTGTATTGCCTTCAGTTTCTCTCTAAGTTCATTAATATTTGCTTTATATGTATCCTGGTGCTTCTATGTTGGGTGCATATATATTTATAAATGTTGTATCTTCTTGCTGAATTGACCCCATCATCATTATGTAATGCCTTTCTTTGTTTTTTATTAAAATCTTTGTCTTAAAGTGTATTTTGTCTGAAAGTTAGCTACTCCAGCTTTCTTTTCATGCCTGTTAGCCAAGGAATATCTTTTTCCAACCCTTCAGTTTCAGTCTATGTGTGTCCTTTCTTCTGAAGTGAGTCTCTTGTAGGCAGCAAGCATATAGATGGGCCTTGTTTTTTCATCCATTCAGCCACTCTCTTTTGATTGGCAAATTTAGTCTATTTACATTTAAAGTAATTATTGATAGGTATGTACTTATTGCCATTTTGTTAAATGTTTTCTGGTTGTTTTTGTAGTTCTTCTCTGTTCCTTTCTTCTGTTCTTTTTCTCTTCCTTTGTGTTTTGGTGGTTTTCTTTAGTGTTATGTTATTCCTTCCTCATATTCTTTTGTGTAGGTACTATAAGTTTTTTCCTTGTGGTTGCTGTGAGATTCATATATGACACCCTATGTAAATAGTAGCCTGTTTTAAGTTGGTAGCAACTTAAGGCTTTGGAATGGATTCAAATTTATCTTTTTACTCCCTCCCGCCAACGTTTTATACTTTTGATGACACATTTTATATCTTTTTATTTTATACATCCCTTAATAAATATTGTAATTTTAGTTACTTTTACTAGTCTTTTAATTTTCATGCTTGCTTAATAAGTGATTGATCTACTACCTTTATTATATATTTGCTTTTTCCAGTGAGATTTTTACTTTCATATTTTTTTTATTATTGATTAGTGCCATTTCCTTTCAGCTTAAAGAAGTCCCTTCAATATTTCTTCTAGCGCTGTTTTAGTGGTGATAATTCATTTAGCTTTTGCTTATCTTGATCTGTCCTTCAATTCTGAATGATAACCTTACTGGGTAGAGAATTTTGGTTGGAATTCTTTCCTTTTCAGAACTTTGAATATGTCATGCTACTTCCTTCTGGCCTGTAAAGTTTCTGCTGAAAAATCTGCTGAAAGCCTTATTTCATTTCCCTTGTATATAACATGTTGTTTTTTTCTTGCTGCTTTTAGGAGTCTCTCTTTATTCTTAACTTTTACCATTTCAATTATGATGTGTCTTCGTGTCTGTCTCATTGTCTTCATCTTATTTGGAGTTCTCTGGGCTTGCTGGACCTGAATATCTGTTTCTTTCCTTAGATTAGGGAAGTTTGCAGTGACTCTTTCTTCAGATAATTTTTTTGGCCCTTTCTTTTTCTCTTCTCCTTCTAGGACCCCTATAATGTGAATGTTATTCTGCTTGGTATTGTCCCAAAGGTCCCTTAAGGTATCTTTACTTTTTTTCTTTCTTTTTTCATTTTGCTTCTCTGTCTGGTGAGTTCCATTGTTTTATCTTCCAGCTCACTTCTTCACTGTAATTCATCCAGTCAGTTGCTGAATCCCTCTGGTGTATTTTTCAGTTCAGGTATAACTTCTGTTTGATACTTGCTTATATTTTTAATTTTTTTGTTAAGTTCTCACTGTGTTCATCCATTCTTCTCTTCAGTTCAGTGAGTATATTTATGCCCATTACTTTGAATTCTTTTTCAGGTAGATTGCTTAACAATGTTTTGTTTTAGTTCTTTTTCTGAGGTTTGTCTTGTTTTTTCAATTGGAACATATTCCTTTGTCTTCTCATTTTGCCTGATTCTCTGTTTATTTCTATGTATTGAGTATATCAGCTATCTCTCCCAGTTTTAAAGGAGTGGCCTTATTTAGGAGATGTCCTTTGGGGCTCAGAAGTGCAGTGTCACCTGGCCACCAGAGCTAGGTGCTCAACCCATATGTGGGCTGTGTACACCCTACTGTTGTTGCCAGGGGCCGCTGGTGGGCAGGCCTGGCTTCTGGACTTGCTGTGTGGCCCTGAAGCAGCTACTGTGGGGTGCTGGCATGGTTATTGCTTGGCTGGCTGTGAGGTCTGGCCGAGACACAGGGGTGGGTAGGGCTCTCATTGGGGCATGCCCACTGGTGCTATCAGGTTAGGTGGAGAATTCTAAAATAGCACCTGCCAGTGCTGATATTAGCAGGGTAGACTGAAATCGCATAAATGGCTCCTGCCAGTGACTCAGTCCCTGGGAATATCCTAACTGGTTCCTGCCTCTCCGGCAGTTGCTTCAAGATTAATAAGTATGTCCCTTTCACTTATGGTCCATGGGCTTTCCAGTCTGTTGTTTTTGCACTGGTTTTCAGGTACAGTGAATTTATGTGTGAGCCCTTTAAGAGTATGTTTTCTGTTCCCTGAAGCTCTGTAGTTTTCCTGGACATATTCTCTGTTGATTTTCAAAGCCAGGTCTTTTGAGGGCTCATATTTCCTGTGCAGGACCTAGGGGTTGGTGTGGAGCTCAAATCCCTTGTCCCTGAGGGAAAAGATTTGTTCTTTTGTGATCCCTCCCAATTGTGAATCACTGTGGCTGGGGTATGGGTTTTTCCTTGGTGAGACTGAGTCTCTACCTCTATTCCCCATCTCAATGATGTCCTTTTACCCTTTGTTGTAGAGTTTCTGTTTATCCAGTTTTCATGTCCCTTTCTGAGGGAATTATTCCATACGTAGTTGTAGATTTGTTGTGTTCATCAGAGGTGGTGAGTTTAGGATCTTCCTACACCACCACCTTCAACCCTTTCAAAGTTAACTTTTATTGTAGAAAAAATTTGTAAAATAAGTAAATAAGAGGAAATCTGTTATTCTACCATCTAGGGATAACCAGTACTAATAATTTGTTGCCTCCCCACACCACTTTTTTTTAGCATGTATTGCTTTTCAAAATACCTAGTTGACATCATACTGTATATTGTAGAGATACGGTTAATGTATCAGTTAATATAGTCAGTGCAGTAAGCAGGTGAGAGGATGCAGGGCTAAGACTGGCAGAGGAGACAGTACATTCATGCTCACCAGGAGGTGCTTTTCATTTAGAGGAATTGGTATGTTTCTTTTTTTTTTCATATGGCTAAATCTGAATAACTTACATGCATGTTTGAAGCAGCTCCACTTTTTAATAATCTCTTATCCTACTTTTTTTCAGATAACATATTATGGACATTTTCCTGTATCAAAAAATCCTACTTTTTCCCACTCCATGTTTACCACCTGATAGACTGAGAACTGGCAGTGATATAGGATATATTAGTTGAATAGGCCCTTGATAGTCTAAAAGAATATGTCTCACATCTCTTGGGCATATCTTAAAATTGTGCTGTCCAATAGAAATGATGTATGCTACATATGTAATTTCAAATTTTATAGTAGCCGCATTTTAAAAAGTACAAAGAAAATAGGTGAAATTAATTTTAATGATATATTTTATTTAGTCCAGTATAACTGAAATATTATCATTGCAACATATATTCAATATAAAAAATTATTGAGCTGTTTTATAGTCTTCTTTTTCTTATTAAGCCTTCAAACTCCAGTTTATATTTTCCACTTAACAGCACATATCAATACAGACTAGCCACATTTCAAGGGCTCCGTAGTTACATGTGGCTAGTATTAGCACAGTCCTAGAGCAGGGGTCCCCACCCCCTAGGCCACAGACCAGTACTGGTCCATGGCCTGTTAGGAGCGAGGCTGCACAGCAGGAGGTGAGTGGTGGGCGAGTGAGTGAAGCTTCATCTGCCACTCCCCATTGCTCTCATTACCACCGGAACCATCCCCTCTTCCTCCCCCCAACTCATCCATGGAAAAATTGTCTTCCATGAAACCTGTCCCTGGTGCCAAAAAGATTGGGGACCGCTGTCCTGGAGTATATTATTTTCCCCATAAGATGTGATAAGATAGCACTTTGCAGGTACTCTAGAGAGGGGTGTAAAGAGAAGAAAATAGCAAATCCAGGGTGCACCATGGATGCTGAGTACTCATTTTGGTGTCTCATGAAATTTTAAAACTTTGCCTCAATAAAAATACATCTTCCTGTACTTACAGATCTTCATGTTACATAATAATGTTAAATTTGTAGTTGCCGAAAGGTTTACTGGGTCTAATACTTGAAGTAATTCTCAGATAGTCAGTAAGATCAAATCCATATACTAAGGATTTTGGATAACGAAGAGTTTGCAAGAGTTTAAGACCTGAGGAGAAATAAATTTTTATTAATCCTGTACAGAAAACTTTTATGAAGTGAGTAACAAAGACATATACACATGTACATGTTACATATGCATATATAAATTATATATCTATATATATACATACATGCACCCATTTATCATAATCCTTATCATTACTCTCAAGAAACAGTAGCAATTAAAATCATTCTCTTCTTTTTAAAATGAATTTGTAACATGATAAGAAAGATGTAGCATGACCAGGAACATTCCTAAGGTTAGTGATATAAACTGAATGTATAATATAAAGTAGAAGAATATTGAAAAAGCTTTGCTTTAATTTAGTTTGTGATCATGTGACAAAAAAATTCCTTAACATCTCTAAGCTTTATTTTGTTCTGTAAGATGGAGATAATCCTGCCTTTTTTTCTTTTATTCTGTTCTGTTCTATCTATATCTATCCATCTATCTATCTATCTATCTATTTATGGCTGTGTTGGGTCTTCATTGCTGTGTGCAGGCTTTCTCTAGTTGTGGTGTGAGCAGCGGCTACTCTTCATTGCGGTGTGCCAGCTTCTCACTGCGGTGGCTTCTCTTGTTGCGGTGCACGATATCTAGGCGTGTGGACTTCAGTAATTGTGGCATGCAGGCTTCAGTAGTTGTGGCTCACTGGCTCTAGAGCGCAGGTTCAGTAGTTGTGGCGCACAGGCTTAGTTGCTCCACAGCATGTGGGATCTTCCCGGACCAGGGCTTGAACCTGTGTCCCCTGCATGGCAGGCGGATTCTTAACCACTGAGCCACCAGGGAAGTGCCCCAATCCTGCCCTTTTTTCTTAATATGATTTTGATTATCAAATTGGATGAATGAAGGCTAAAGGGACGTACCTTATTCATCTTTTTGTCACCAGGATTTAGTATAGGGTCTGACATGCTGATACCCTATAAATATTGAATTCAAAGGCTGGATATATATAAAAGAACTTTCTAAACTGAGAGTCCTACAAGTGGAAGCTATTATTTTTACTGTACTTCCTTTGTACTATTTCTTCTTATTTAAGTTATTTACTGGAATATGAGAAGTATAATAATTAATATTTACCTATACAATCAATGAATAGGATTGCCCATTGTGGTTGTATTTTTCCATACTATTAATATTTTATTTATCAAATTTTGTTTTAAACATTATATATATTTCTAAAATACGTTATAATTTTATTTTAAAAGATGTTTAGCACTTAAATATCTTTACATCTGTTAAGAGTATACAGTTAGAAATTTTGTTGTTATTGTGAGATAGACATGACTGTTTTTACTGTGCCCAATCTTTTATCAGCTTAAAAATAAGACTAATTGAGACACAAATGCAAGCTCATTGAATGCCAAAATTGTGGAGGCAAAGGAGCAATATTTAAATTACTTGACTATGGTCTAGTAACTAGAAAATGCCTCCAATAAGAATGGCTTTCTTGGGACTTCCCTGGTGGCACAGTGGTTAAGAATCCACCTGCCAGTGCAGGAGACACAGGTTTGAGCCCTGGTCTGGGAAGATCCCACATGCTGTGGAGCAACTAAGCCCATGGGCCACAACTACTGAGCCTGCGCTCTAGAGTCCACAAGCCACAACTACTGAGCCCATGCATGGCAACTACTGAAACCCGGATGCGCTAGGGCCTGCGTGCTGCAACTACTGAGTCTGCGTGCTGCAACTAGTGAAGCCCGCGTGCCTAGAGCCCGTGCTCCGCAACAAGAGAAGCCACTGCAATGAGAAGCCCACGCACTGCAATGAAGAGTAGCCCCTGCTCGCTGCAACTAGAGAAAGCCCGTGTGCAGCAATGAAGAGCCAATGCAGCCAACAAAATAAAAAAATAATTTAAAAAATATGGCTTTCTTATTTCTATAATGATGGGAGAAACTCCATCTTTTTCCTCTACAAGGGATGAAGCACTTCATAAATGCTTAGTGTGGAACTAAAACAAAATTATAATGAAAGAGCAAGTAATGTTCACCCAGAACAGCATTTCAAAGTGATCTTCAGGAAAACATTAGCTTTTTCTAGCATCAGTTATGAGTTTCTGTAACTGCACGCTTACTGAGCCATCTGTAGCAATTGAAACTTTGGATATTTCCCATTTTCAGGGTACATTTCCCCATTTTTAGGGATATTTCCCATTTTTAGGGATATTTCTCATTTTCGGGGTATATGTCTTTTACCTATTATGAATGAAGGAAGCAACCTCCATGTGAGATAGCATGTGCACTGTGACATATGCCTTGTTGTTTCCTGGGAGTAAGTGAGGAACTTTAGGGAGTAGCTAAATGTTGACAGTGTACTAGGACACCATTATCTAAATGATACTCTCTGGGAGTAGTTGGAATAGTTTTCAATTTTCATTATATTCCCCCACTTCTACCTTTACCCCAAAACTTTGAGTATCTTTGGGTATTTGGTAACAGAAAGATAACAAATCACGCTTGACTTTGTTTTCCTTTTTCTCCACATGACAGTAAATATTAAAATTTTTGATGAGAAGAAATACAGTGCATATTACTAAAACATATATGCAGTGACAGTGTAGATCAGTTGGCCAAATGAAAAATGAGTGATCTATTGATGAAATGAAATGATTTGCCTTAGTTCAAGCAGGGAAAAGGGAACTAGCTCCTTTTCTTCCCTTGTTGATCTTTCCTCCTGATGGCTAGATATGCATTTTTTAGGCAATTCTGTTACGAAAAATTCTCTGCTTATTTCTATTCCATTCTGAATTTTACTGTTTGGTACTGTGCTCAGGCATAAGGGCAAGAGGATTGAAATCTTGTCCTTTTTCTTTAATTTTGTTTCTTATGTATCTTGCATCTGCTCATTCTTTGCTTAGAAAATGCTAATAATAATTGGTTAAAACAAGAAGTTAACTTCATAACTGCTGATTGTAATCTAGTTCTGAATAATTTTTTTATTAGGCCCTTAAAAATTTGAATCCAAATCAGCAAAAGCTCCCAAGAACAGTAAACTGGCACATTTAATATATACCAAATTGTAGCTCATGCATTTGACAATATGCTCTGCATTAAGTTTTGGTTCTTTGATGTTAATGTCTGACTGATGAGTTCAAATGAGTAATAATCTGTGAAAAATAAAAAAAATAATATTCCTAGCTGATTTGGGAATGTAGTTGAGCCATGAGCTACAACTTTTGTGTTGAGTTTTTAAAGAAGCAGAAGAAAAGGAACATGATTTTAGTCACGAGTACTTTTCATACCCTTAACAGTTATATTATGACTAGAGCAGATTGACTGTCAGTTGTTGATTGATTTTTCAATTGCTGGTTCTTAGATATCATTTCTGGGAAGATATTGAGAGAATAAGAAGACAATATATTCTTAAGGTTGAGTGCTATAGTTGAACCACTGCTTGAATTGCCAGCAAATTGAACTGTTCAGAGGAAAAGAAATGGTATGTATATATAGCAAAACTTTTCTCTAGGGAAGAAAAAAGAGGTGCTCATCTTTATAAGATGATTATTTTGGAGATAGTAGTTTTCAGTTTAGGATATTGTGAACTGTTAATCTGTAAAGCACATTTATAATAAATGAGTTACAGGGTATATCTGAAAGTAGTTTTTATAGTATCTAACCTAGTTCCAGTAGCTTAGAGTATGTATTTTGAAAGTAGTATAGGATTTCTTTCTCTGACCTACTCCTTTTAGAGTTTAATTTTTCCAAGTTCCTGCCATTTATTGTATAATGTGTTTCGTTGGGTCTAAATGCTATGTCACGTTTCTCCAAAGAAGACATACAGTTGACCAAGAAGCACATGAAAAGATGCTCAGAATTGCTAATTACTAGAGAAATGCAAATCAAAACTACAATGAGACATCACCTCACACCAGTCAGAATGGCTATGATTAAAAAGTCTACAGGGACTTCCCTGGCAGTCCAGTGGTTAAGTTTCTGTGCTTCCACTGCAGGGGGTGCGGGTTTGATCCCTGGTTGGGGAACTAAGATCCTGCATGCTGCACAGTGTGGCCAAAAAAAAAAAGTCTGTAAACAATAAATGCTAGAGAAGGTGAGGAGAAAAGGGAACCCTCCTATGCTGTTGGTGGGAATGTAAATTGGTACAGCCACTATGGAGAACAGTATAGTGGTTCCTTAAAAAACTGAAAATAGAGCTTCCATATGATCCAGCAATCCCACTCCTGGGCATATATCTGTAGAAAACCATACTTGGAAAAGATACACGCACCCCAATGTTCATTGCAGCACTATTTACAATAGCCAAGACATGGAAGCAACCTAAATGTCCATCGACAGATGAATGGATAAAGAAGATGTAATGGAATATTACTCAGCCATAAAAAAGAATGAAATAATGCCATTTGCAGCAACATGGATGGACCTAGAGATTATCATACTAAGTGAAGTATGTCAGGCAGAGAAAGACAAATATGATATCACTTATATGTGAAATCTAAAAAGTGATACAAATGAACGTATTTACAAAACAGAAACAGACTCACAGACTTAGAAAACAAACTTATAGTTACCAAAGAGGAAAGGTGGGGGGAGGGATAAATTAGGAGGTTAGGATTAACATACATGCACTGTTATATAATCAACAAGGACCTAGTGTATAGCACAGTAAACTCTACTCAATATGCTATAATAACCTATATGGGAAAAGAATAGATATATGTATAACTAAATCACTTTGCTGTATACCTGAAACTAATACAACATTGTAAATCAACTATATTCCAACAGAAAATAAAAATTATATTAAAAAATGCTATGTCATTTATTCTGACTATTCAAACAAGATTGTTTCTTTCTGTAGGAATGTTAAGGACCAAAAACTAATTTTGGATGCTTATCTGGCTTTAGAGACAGTTTAAAAATTTTTTAAAATTAAATAAGTAATAGATGAATAATATCTCAGAAGAAATCAAATGATACTGCAATATATAGAAAAAGGAGCCAAATTCCTCCTGCATATCTCTCCCTTTCTTTATTTGCATCCCAGGGGTAATCACTGCAGTCAGCTTGATATCTTTCCAGATCTTTTATTCTGTGTGCGTGTGTATGTGTGTGTGCAGTTTTACTTTGTCTGTATATTTTTAACATGTTGCATATATTGTTCTGCATTTTATCCTCTATGCCAATATAGAATATCTTTTCATGTCACTACATATAGTTCTGAGTCATTCTTTAACTGCTACATAGTATTCCTTAGCATAGTTATTGTCGTTTAAGTTTATTACATCTTTTGAAAAATTAAAAACGATGCTCTTGAAATAGACCCATTGTGCGCAAGCTTAGAGCTTTTAATCTGGAAATGGTGAAAACCATTTGGTTTCTTTAATTTTGTTCTCTAAGTAGGCAGAACACATTAAGTTTTTTATCAGAACTGTGGGAGGAAGCAAAAATTGGTTAATCCATAGTTGGATTACTTCAACTTCTTTTTAAAATGCCTGGAGTGTGTCATACTGTCCTAGGTATCTAGGTATATGATTTAATGCAGTTGAAACTGAGTTGCACTTGCATCACTGGGTTTCCACTTGGAGTTGGGGAGAACAAAAATCATTACAGTTTTTCTGCAGTGAGACAGAATGGATAAAAGCAGCTTATATTTAAGCTATATAGATCTTCTTTGATGAATGTGACCAGAAAGAAAGCCCATCCGTGAAGGTAGGAGCCGTGTATTTTCCTGTTCAATGTTAGATCCCCTGCACCTCCCATTGTGCCTAGTGTGACAAAGACAGGAAGATGTATGAATGAGTGAATGAGTGCATAAATGCCATATATATGAAGCATGTCAGTCTTTGAGCCATGAGCTGAAAATAACCCAGCAGTTAAGGCTGCAGAGATTGGCCTTGAATTGCATTGGTATTAACACATCTATCATGCTGAGCACCTAAGCTGTTTGATAAATTATCAGAAATTTGAGTTATTTTGCTCTCCTGCTATGCTTTACTTTCTTTTATAAGTACTGTTTCTCTTTTTTTCAGGTGGATTAGCATATCTAAGTTATTACCTAAGTTACATTTACTTAGGTAAACTTTGGCCAAACCATTCAAAATGAACAATCACGATGAGAAGTTTTTGGTGTGTCTCCCACCAGTGGTTCCTATTTTAATTATTTCCCAATTGAGGATGATTGCTGTTTTTAGTTCAGCTTAGAAAGAAGCACTTTTTGAGTGCCTGCCTTGTAACAGGGCTGATGGTAGATGCTGGGGTTCAAAAAAATGAATGAAGTACCTTCTTGGCCTTCCTGCATCTCAGTGCCCAGAGGGGAATACAAAGTGCAATTGTAGGGGTATATGCTGAACCAGAATTTTGTGGTTTGGTGTCAGTTTGGCCATTCTGAGATTGAGACAGTCTGTAGGCCTGGAGTTTAAAGTATCTCTAACACTTCATCATGTTTTACATTCTGGCATTATTACTTAAGGAGAACCTACAGGTGAATAACCAGTTTTTAGTATGTATGTGGTGTTCTCGCCTCCCTCTTTCAATTTCTTGTGTATGAACTGCTCTGTCAGAGAAAAGACTATAAGCCATGTCTGGCCTCAGCTTCCACCTGCTATTGGAAAAAGAACTTGTCTCCCATTATCATTTCTTTGATGTTGTTTGTTATCCTTTTTCCTTTTATTAGTTTGAACACTGATATTAACATTGTCAAGATAGGGCAGAATTTAGGATCCTCTGCTAGTGATTTCTTTTCCCTATTTTGGGAGGAGGTTCTAAAAAGAGAAAAACAATCCAAGCTTCTATGTCTTTGTCTTTTCCCTTTCTCCCTTCAGGTACTTGCAGGTGGGCACTGTTAATCTCAGCCTGAGGTAGAAACAGTGCCATCCAACTATATTGCTTTTCATTTCAAGTTGGCAGCAGCTTTGGCAGCAGTGCAGTAGTTTGGCCTGGTGTTCCAAGTTGTAGTTGAAAATATTCCAGCATTCATGCCATTCAGAGTAATAGAGCCCCGTTTCCTCACATCTTTTTTCCACCCTGAATTCAGGATGGTGCCAGCACCCTTTCCTCTTATATTTGGAGTTGACCTTTATAGGGACTCCAAATATAGGGTCCATATAGACCCATTTTTCTGTGACACTAGAATAGAAGCTCCATGAGTGTAGGACCTCTATATTCCAGCACTTAAGATAGTGCCTGGACAGTATGTGAACAACCCTACCCAGAAGACTGAATGAATCTTTAATGCATAGATCTTTTCAGAGCAAGGGGTTGTGTTCCTATTCTTTATGTGAAGCTTTGTTGATTCCTTATAGTCCAGCAATAGCATGATGGGGCTGGACTGTCTCATAACCAGTATCATTTGCTGGGCTACTAAGAAAATTCCTGTTGCTCGGTTTGCCCAGGGATAAGAGGAGAGGTTCTAAATGAAGTCTTCTTCTGGCCCTTGGGTTTGGGATCTGAGGTCCTTTTAAACTAAAATCCTTGTGCAAGATTTTAGAGACCAGCCTTTTGGGTGTATCCACAGAGGCAGAAGTTCTTATTTTTTCAGTTGTGGCATGGTGCAGAGAGTTTCTAGAATTTCCCAGGGTACCTGTCCACTAGGTTATGTCCCAGTAAAGCTGAGATGCAGTTTATTTTTGTGTTTAAGAGCTGAGGATCTGCAACCAGACCTCCTTGTTGGAATCTTGGCACTGTCATTTTTCTTATGTGTGATCTTCAGCAAGTTACTTATTTTGCATCTCAGTTACCTCATCTGTAAAATGGGAATAAAATAGTACCTAATATATAATGTCATTTGAGGATTAATATAGGCAAAGGGCTTAGAACATGCCTGGTATATAGTACCACTGTTCAATAAATATTAATATTTACTTATTTGATGCAGAGAAAATTCATACCTATTTTAACTTATTTTCACTCTAATGTGCTTTCCTGAAAAGGGTGAGAAGGCAAAGAGGTGCAGGTGATGTTCTGAGAATCTCACACAGGAGGTGTGTGGAGGCGTGTGGAGGCTCATGGAGGTCTTTTGAGCATATGATGGCACATAGCATCAGCTTCTAATGCCCTCATCCATCAGCATGTGTAAGGTGGAAAACAGTAGAGAACCTTTGATCTGGGGGGCTCTAATTATCCCCATAGCAGGCCATGCTCAATTTGACAGTGTCATGATTTTTAATATTTGAAAGTTCCAGAATTGCTACTGTGGGATGTAACCCTTTTTCTACCTCTCTCCTGCTTTTGCTTATACAGTTGAGTGAATACGATGCTCTGCTTCCCACACAGATACCCAAATAGCTCTGACTGCTGAAATATTAGGTATCTTACTGTCAGCACATAACTTGTGTTATTAAATTTTTACTGTTACCTGGGTTTGAATCCCAGCTCTGCTAAGCTTCAGGGTCTTTTTGTTTCTTTTGTTTGTTAAACAGGATAAAAGTATCCACGTCATAGCATTGTTGTGAGAGTTAATGATGAATACAAAACACTTAGCATAGTGTGCATACTGGCATGTAGTAAGTCTCAAATATTAGTTGCAGAGTTAATATATCTGTCAACATCATCACTGTGGTCATTGTTTTTCCATGTTTTAAATCAGCAGTGAAAGGCAAACTCACACTAATCCTCATTTCTGCTTGGAATTGGGAAACTAAATGAAATGTAGCTACTCTCTGACATGTACTGTAACCTTTCTTTTGCAGTCAAGATTTTACTACCTTCAAGGGTGTACATATAGGAATTGTGGAACACAGTAAACCCTGAGAGTCGGCTTTCCTGGTCCTGTATTCCAGCTTCTTTCTACCCAAATGTTGTAGCCCAGATTTCCATTACACACTCCCTTTGATGGCTTCTCCATTAAAATTGCAGCAATGTAATTTGTATTTTGTCCTTGAAGTGAGGCCAGAATTAGGAAGTACATACAGTGCTTTTGGTAGGAAAGTTCTGTAATGGCCTATGAGATAATTACTTTGATAATAACACACAAATTTTTTATGTATAACCACCAGTTTATTAAATACTTTTTACCACTTATCATCCTAGATTTGTTACATTTCTTTTCCTTTAATTTGAAAAACATCCCTGCTTGATGGGTGGAATCATCTCCCATTTACAAATGAGAAAATGGAGGCTCAGAAAGGTTAAACAATTTGTCTAAGATTGCACAGCTGTTTAGAGAGACAGAGTTGATTCACTCCACAGATTTTTTTTTTCGTCCAAAATTAGAAAGTTGAATCCCAAAAGTTAGGGTCAAAATTTTTCCTAGAGAAACTTATAAATGGTATGAGTAAATAAAGAGAATAGGTAAAAGAAAGTAAATAGGTGGAAAGAAAGTGTGAAGAAGGTTAAGTTGATATTGTGGATCAACTATAAAAGGAAGCTGAAAATATCATTGAAGCGCTTCTGGAATTGAAACAATTCTTACAAGGCAGTTGTCCTGTATGATAGAGGATTTTTTTTTTGATAGTTGTCACATTTTAACTTGGAGATTCAGAATTAAAAGTTAAAAATATATCTAGAGCAGAGGGTGAAAATAATATTATCAGTGGAAAGGAAAATGTAGAAATAGAAATGTTATGTATATTTAATAGAAAAGTGATCTAGCTAAGGTGTATCGAGATAAAGATATATGGGCTAAGTGGGGGTTTAATGTAGATATGGTTCAGAGAAGGCTAATTACAAACATTCTTTGATTCAGGGAGAGAAGATTCAGATAAGCATTCTGGAGTTTGTTGCCATAGTGTTAAATTACATCTTTCTAGAAATGAGATTCCATTGTGAGGCCTTCTGTTTTTTATTTGGAATTTGTTTTAAGCAGGGGGCAAGGAGGTAAACGCTGAGTAACTACTTGCAACTCTGAGGAGGTATTTGTAATACACTAAGGGTTCAGAAGTGCATTTCATTACCTGTATATTAAGCACATCATATCTGTCACTCTGAGGCTTTAGCTTTTACCTAAGAGGCTCCCCTTCCTTATTTAACATTTTCATGTGTTTAAACCCCAGCAAGACGTTCAAATTATGCATGTTCAACTTACCTATGTCCAGCTGCACATACTTAAGATGTACGAAATATACCCACTTGCTAACATTCACTTACAGGGGATAAATGGCCTGACCTCCCTTCCCCATCAACAAGCTCTTTTCTGGCTTCTGAGTTTGTCAGGGAGGTTCTCATCTATATGGCTGCCCAGACACAAAAATACTGAGGTCACTTTTTTTTTTTTTTTAACATCTTTATTGGGGTATAATTGCTTTACAATGGTGTGTTAGTTTCTGCTTTATAACAAAGTGAATCAGTCATACATAAACATATGTTCCCATATGTCTTCCCTCTTGCGTCTCCCTCCCTCCCACCCTCCCTATCCCACCCCTCCAGGCTGTCACAAAGCACCGAGCCAATATCCCTGTGCCATGCGGCTGCTTCCCACTAGCTATCTACCTTACTACGTTTGTTAGTGTGTATATGTCCATGACTCTCTCTCGCCCTGTCACAGCTCACCCTTCCCCCTCCCCATAACCTCAAGTCCGTTCTCTAGGAGGTCTGCGTCTTTATTCCTGCCTTACCCCTAGGTTCTTCATGACATTTTTTTTTCTTAAATTCCATATATATGTGTTAGCATACGGTATTTGTCTTTTTCTTTCTGACTTACTTCACTCTGTATGACAGACTCTAGGTCTATCCGCCTCATTACAAATAGCTCAATTTCGTTTCTTTTTATGGCTGAGTAATATTCCATTGTATATATGTGCCACATCTTCTTTATCCATTCATCCGATGATGGGCACTTAGGTTGTTTCCATCTCCGGGCTATTGTAAATAGAGCTGCAATGAACATTTTGGTACATGACTCTTTTTGAATTTTGGTTTTCTCAGGGTATACGCCCAGTAGTGGGATTGCTGGGTCATATGGTAGTTCTATTTGTAGTTTTTTAAGGAACCTCCATACTGTTCTCCATAGTGGCTGAACCAATTCACATTCCCACCAGCAGTGCAAGAGTGTTCCTTTTTCTCCACACTGAGGTCACTTTTGATTCATCAATTCCTCATCTTGGTATCTTGCGAAGTCTCGTAGTTCTTCCTTTGGAATGTATTGTTTGTCCCTTTCTGTTCATCACTACTAGTTGAATTTTTTCCTTTTTTCTCTATAGAGGAAAAGATAGTTGTTTCTTGTTTTTCAAGAATTCCCATAAGGCTCTCCAAGTAATTTTTGCAAGACATCTTTCTGGATAGTGCCTTTCTTTTTTTGCTTTAGTTATTTCACCTTAGTTTTGCGGCTAGAGTATGTCACTGAAGAGTTAGCTCCCTATCGGAACTGTAAGTTTCAGTTCTGCTAAAGGAGGAGACGTCTCCATAGGCATTGGCGTTAGTCAGGGGTGGCATAAGAGGAGTTGAAAACATCAGCTGTTAACAGTAATAAAATCACTTTCCCTATGTGATTGTTTTGAATTTGAACAACAAATTCATCTGTTTTGCCTTAAACCAAAGGTGAGATATGTTTGAAGACAAATATGTGCAGCTTACTATGAGAGAATTTCTACCTTACAAAATTATTTTTGGAGCAAGCTAATTATGTTTACACCTGGGTTATCTGAGAGGATGGTAAAGTATATGATCATTTTATTTTAAAAGTGTTGATGTATTTTGTTTTCAAGAAGAATGAGTTTTATAATTTATTAATTTAAGGGGGCAGTGTTTTTGTAGAAAAGATTACCAGGAATCTTTGGGCCTTAATGGCAGTAATTGGGCCTTAATGGCAATTTTCTTGTTGGGAATACTAAAAAGGAGATAATTTTTGTTGGAGGCTTGGTATATGTTGAGAACACAGCAACAGTCAGAAGGACATTAGGAATGTGTACTAATATATGTCTGCAGTTTATTCAGAGTCAACAAGTTGACTGTCTTGTTCAGATAGATTGTTTAAAGATTGTTGGTAAAAGACTCCTTCCCCATCACTGATTTCCAGTGTATTTATGTTGTGCATCGCTGATTTCCAGTGTATTTATGTTGTGCAACAAACTATACATGACTTTTCAGTTGAGGTATTACATTAATGAGGCACTGAGTTTGCAGTTCAGTAGGAATCTAGACAGAGTGGTATAGTGGAAAAGTTGTCTGACATGATGGATGACTAGCTGTAGGACATGAAGGAAGCCATACTTCTCTCTTGGCTTCGATTTCCACTCTGTAGTATAAGAATTAAACTGAGGACCTTTCCAGCTCTGAGTCTCTGATTTTTGTGGTGCCACTCAAGTCACTTTCGAAGTGTTTTCTTGGAGAGGAGGTGTTTGTTCCATAGCCTTTTATGGTCTCTCAAAGTCAGCCTAAATGTTCTGGAGTTTTGGAAATTTTTTTTCTCTGTTTGAAGTTACATGACCTAAACAGATACTGAACTTTGACCATAGTATTAGCTTTGTGCTACCAACAGCATTTTAGCAAGAGCAGGATTATTCCCAAACTAGAAATCTATTATAATTCAAATGTTGACGTAGAAGGGCTTCAAACACTTTGTTTTACATAGAGCCATTCTTACGAATATCTGGGATGCTCATTCTAATAATAACTGCAGTATGTATAATGAGGTATAGTTAAGAGCATGGACACTGGAGCTGTACTTCCTGGCCCACATCTGGCTCTGCCCCACGTCTGGCTCTGCCCCTTGCTCATTTTGTGACTTTGAGCATGTTTTAGTGACAGTACCTACCTAATAGGTTTGCTGAGGAATTAATATATGCCTGGCCTATGGTTCTATATATACTTAGGTGCTACTGTGTATTAATTATTTTTACATTCCAGAGTTCAGGCGCTCCTACGATATCTCCTTTAATCATCATAATAATCCTATGAAAGTAGTACCATCATTATTCTCATAAAGAGACAGAGGCTCAGAGAGGTTAAATAACTTGCATCACATAGGAAATAGATGCTAGAGTCATGAAACTAGTAGATCTTTCTGACTCATTCCAAAACCCAGGCTCCTTCCTTATTTATATATACTGCTCTAAGCCCAGTCTTTTGGAAATTCTAAATGCTGTTAATTACTCGCTGGGCTTTGACTTAAGGAGGCAATTGGTGAGACCAAAGGCCCAGATAGCATCTGAATGCCTCTTTTATCACCAGGAAAAAATGATGTGTCTTTCAGGCCTCAGGATTTTCTGTGAATTGTTTTCGTACAATGTTTTTTTTTCTTTTTTTCCATTTCCTCTGCAGACTGAGGCAGTATCAGCACCCAGTCCCATATAGGCTTTGCTTGACAATGGTCTTGGGGAGTATCTGGGCTGGATTAGAAAAGACTCCTTTGCTAGGTCTATCCTTAACTGAGGAGAGTGAAAATTCATAAGTTTTTTTTTTTTTTTTTGCGGTACGCGGGCTTCTCACTGTTGTGGCCTCTCCCATTGCGGAGCACAGGCTCCGGACGCGCGGGTTCAACGGCCATGGCTTACGGGCCCAGCTTCTCTGCGGCGTGTGGGATCTTCCCGGACCGGGGCACGAACCCGTGTCCCCTGCATCGGCAGGCGGACTCTCAACCACTGTGCCACCAGGGAAGCCCGTCACCGATATTTTTTGAATATCTAGGTATCTGACATTTTAATCTGGGGTTTAGATCTTGGATTTTTCATTTGAAAACTTAAAAACGGCTTTACAGTGAAACAGCCTCATTGAAAATTTAACACCGATTATTCTGTATTTACAAAACTTTAAACTGCATTTGTTTTAACTACCTATAGCCAGTTTTGTTTTTTGTCCCTTGAAAATCCTTTAACAGAAATAATGGCACACAAATAGGCTTCTGTCATTACTGAACTTCCTATGACAATACCATACTTAATGCTGAGTAATAGTAATTAGGATGGTACTAGGTGTAGACATTTTGCATTTTGAGTCTGAGAAGATTTTAGCTTCATCTGAGTTGCTGAGTCTTTGTTCAGTATTTCAGAACAGTATCTTATACATGGGTTCCTAGTAATATAAATATTAAAGAGTGAATTGCATTTAAGAAATTCTGTAAGTACTCTGTCACTTTCATTTCATAGACAGGTGAACAGTGGAGTTAATGGTGAGATAATTTTATCCAGTTTATTTTGAAAAAGTTCTGGTATAGGTGATTTTTTTCTGTAAAGGGCTAGAGAGTAAATATTTTAGGTTTTGTAGGCCATATGATCTCTGTCACAACTCATGTTGTCTCTACTCAACTCTGCCTTTGTAGAGCACAAGTAACCATAGCAAAACATAACCATATGGGTGTGACTATGTTTCAATAAAACTTTATTTATGTAGACCTATTTTAATACTCTTGAATGGATCTGGTGGAGGGTCCAGTGAAGACACTTACTTGATGAAAACAGTTGTTTGAGCTTCTGGCAAAGTTGCCTGCCAACTTATAAAGGAGTCACAATAGTGTTTATATAAAAACAAAAGCAGTGTTTTGAAATATCATGGCTACTAAGGACCAATCTGACAGGAATTCTCTTTCCAAAATGGCATAATTTTGCTCTTAGTGAATGCTTATAAAAGAGTCTTGCATAATGTATTATTAATTTGGAAGCTATTACTTGGTCAGCTACATGTGCAGGTTTTTAGTTTTATTTGTACATTTAAAAATGATAAGTGGAAAATTCAATACCATTCAAGAGAGGAGAACTACTCAATACTTAAGTAGATATTTGCCAAACACATTTTGAGTTGAGTTTCTATTTTTAACTGACATACTGACTTAAGTTTGCCAAAACCTGATTGCATTTGGAAGGAAAATGGCATTGTTGCTATTTCCTCTGCACGAGAACATCTGAAACAGGCAACTGGCAGCAGGGAAAAGTGAAGGAGAGGGCAAAAATATAATACTTTGCGAGCTTGTTTTGTGTGTGTGTGTGGGGGGGGATGTTTGGTACTAAATTTCACATCGAGTTAGGTTGTATTTTCTTTCACTCTGATCTTTAGAGTACCTAGTTTATTTTCTACATTCTATATCCCCCTCAAGTAAATAAAGGAAATTCCATCTTATTACAATTAGAATGAGTTCAGTAACATATCTTCATTTTTGAGGTATGGTAATACATCATTTTGTTAGATTTTAACCTTCTGACTCAAGTTGACTAATATTCTTATTTGTGATCTGTATTTTAAAAAGTTTAATTCTAAGTATGTTCCCTTCAGTGAGTAGTAATTCTGTTTTAGAACAAGAGTAATGGACTTAAGGTGTGCCAAATGGCTTAGAAAACATTTTAAAATAGTAACTTTACAAGTACTACATTTTAGACCTTAATGTGTAGACAGAATAGGTTAAATAGATTAACCAAGTCATTCTGAAAAGCAAAGTAGCACCCATATGAGTATTTTATCTTAGATTACATTTTGTGCTTTTATTAGAACCATTGATTTGGTAAAAGCTCTCAACGTAGTATTATTATAGAAACTGTTTTGAATATGGGGTTGCAACAGACTTGGGGTTTGTCACCAATTTCAGGCTATAGCTGGGTGTAGTTTTGGATGGTGTTTTGTTTGAAGCTGCTATTTGTTTGTTTTACAGTAGTGGCATTGGGGTGCCATGGAGCCCTAGTCTGAATCCCTAGTAGGAAAGTTTTTTGTTTTTTTTTTTTAAACATCTTTATTGGAGTATAATTGCTTTACAGTGGTGTGTTAGTTTCTGCTTTATAACAAAGTGAATCAGTTATACATATACATATGTCCCCATATCTCTTCCCTCTTGCGTCTCCCTCCCTCCCACCCTCTCTATCCCGGTCACAAAGCACGGAGCTGATCTCCCTGTGCTATGCGGCTGCTTCCCGCTAGCTATCTATTTTACATTTGGTAGTGTATATATGTCCATGCAACTCTCTCACTTTGTCCCAGCTTACCATCCCCCCTCCCCATATCCTCAAGTCCATTCTCTCTACGTCTGCATCTTTATTCTCATCTTGCCCCTAGGTTCTTCATGACCATTTTTTTTTTTAGATTCCATATATATGTGTTAGCATATGGTATTTGTTTTTCTCTTTCTGACTTACTTCACTCTGTATGACAGACTCTGGGTCCATCCACCTCACTACAAATAACTCAATTTCATTCCTTTTTATGGCTGAGTAATATTCCATTGTATATATGTACCACATCTTCTTTATCCATTCCTCTGTTGATGGACACTTAGGTTGCTCCAGTGTCCTGGCTATTGTAAATAGAGCTGCAATGAACATTTTGGTACCCTAGTAGGAAAGTTTTGAACAGGGTCCTGAGGAGTGTGGTTGTCAGATTTTGATGTATCCTTTAACAATTATCCTACCTAAAAAGATCAAGGGAACATGGAATTGGATGTTGCAAGTTTTAACTCTGATGTTTTTTCTGAAGGCAGATATTTCCTATTGCAGTGTGGATACCATCCTCTATTTAAAATAATGACATAAACTGGTTTGATATTTCACCTTTTTGATCATTCAGAAGCTGTTGTATGAATACATTTTCCAAGTAGATACAGAGAACGTTTTTTTTTTGTTTTGTTTTGTTTTTTGTTTTTTTTTCCGTACGCGGGCCTCTCACTGCTGTGGCCTCTCCTGTTGTGGAGCAAAGGCTCTGGATGCACAGGCTCAGCGGCCATGGCTCACGGGCCTAGCCGCTCCATGGCATGTGGGATCTTCCCGGACTGGGGCACGAACCTGTGTCCCCTGCATTGGCAGGTGGACTCTCAACCACTGTGCCACCAGGGAAGCCCCAGAGAACATTTTAAGTGAAGTTTTTTTTTAGCAAGATTATGAATATTCATAAAAGTTCCTTTTTTGGTCAGATTGACCCATCAAGCCTTATAATGGAAAAACTTCCATTTGTATTTAATTTCAGTTGGATTCTCTTTTAAGAAGCTAATAACCACATTCTAAATGTGCTTAAACCTGTCGAGTTAATAGGAAATATACTGAGGATTCTTAGACAGCAAACCAAAATACAAAAAGAAGGGGAAGAAACCTCAGATGTACATCATGATGGAGTAGATTGAATACTGTTATGTAGAAAGAACACAGCACTGGGAACTAATGATTATTTTAGTACCTATAATGTACAAAACTAATTCACTAGTTTGGGAATTGAAATACCCTCTGAGAAGTTTGGTAGAGATGTGCATAAAGGAGGGAGCCTATTTCAGACTTGGTGTGGGTTAGGGGAGGAATGTGTTTCAGGGTCCAACAGGAGGCCTGTCAAGAAATTATTTCTAAGAGGAGCAGGAGCTCAATGTAGCCATGCCAGCAGGGGAAAAGAGTGTTCTATGAAGAAAAGTGGAATGAGCTAAGGCATGGAGGTATGAGAAGACGTTGAACACTGGGCATCTGTATTCATTCAGTAGATATGGTGATAAATGGGGAAGTGGAAAGTGGTGTGGTGAAGGATGAGGTTGAAAAGGATTGTTGGGTTTTAAATACTAAGGACCTTATTTACCAGGCTATAGCTTCAGAACTTTGCCTTGACTGTGGCAGGGAGTCCCTGAAGGAAACTTAGATTCATATCCTCTTTGATTTATTAGCTGTGTTTATTTTTTATTTTTTGCGGTATGTGGGCCTCTCACTGTTGTGGCCTCTTTCGTTGCGGAGCACAGGCTCCGGATGCGCAGGCTCAACGGCCATGGCTTATGGGCCCAGCCGCTCTGCGGCATGTGGGATCTTCCCAGACCGGGGCACGAACCTCTGTACCCTGCATCAGCAGGTGGACTCTCAACCACTGCGCCACCAGGGAAGCCCTTAGCTGTGTTTATTACTGCTCTTGCCCCACTAATGTGTTAAAACAACAACAACAAAGGAGGATGGAGTCTAGTTTGAAAGCTCTGTGATTTTTTTTTTGTTATTATTACATTAAGAAGTTTTAAAAAATTTTCATTATATCCAGTGGCAGAGAAAATATGAGTTATCTTAAAGCTCTGAGATTAGGAGTTTAAAGCTCTTGGCTCTGATTCTGATTTCATTACTAATTTTGGCAGAGCATCTAGTCTCTTTTAGTCTCACATCCAGGTCAGATAAAATTAGGTTCTTGGACCCTTGTTTCTGCCCTGGTCCTGTTTATGAAGATGGGGGTGGGGATGGAGGTGGGTGCTCATGGAGAAGGCAGGCAAGCAAGCTAATTTCCATCAATAATGGTTAAATGAGTACTTCTGAAATTATTCTTTCTAGGGTATTTTGGCAGAAAATGCCAGGACAGTAGGACGTTGTAATTGAGAAGGATGATTTTCTGGTGGTTGAATTTCAGGCGCTCTGTAACGTGGGTAGAAAATGAAGACCTTAAGACCTCACAAGTGAACTCTTAAAGTTCCCTTTCTTCTGTCAGACAAATTAAGAAAATAATAATTTGCATCTACCTTATTCTCAGGATGAACTGAACTTGTAATAGAAAGGTGAAAGTTGTTGGTAATGTCAGGTTCAGCTCTTCTTTACTATTCCATCAGCCATTGTCTTATTCCGAATGGACCAGTTATCATCTCATGTTGAGTTGGTCTACTTGCTTCCATTATCTCCCAGCTGCAGTCCCAGATTGTTTTGTCATGTTATTAATCTTCTTTTTTAAAAAATTGTTGTTGGAGTATAGTTGATTTACAATGTTGTGTTAGTTTCAGGTATACAGCAAAGTTACATATCTACATATATCCACTCTTTTTTAAATTCTTTCCCCATATAGGCCATTACAGAGTATTGAGTAGAGTTCCTTGTGCTATACAGTAGGTCCTTATTAGTTATCTATTTTATATGTAGTAGTGTGTATATTGTCATTCCCAATCTCCCAATTTATCCCCCGCTTACCCTAATCTTCTTAAAACACGATTTTCATTATGTTATTCCCTTAATTTAAAAATCCATACTACCATTTTAAAATTTATTTATTGGTCTTTTTGAGTTCCTTAGAATCTCTGTAATATTCTCTGTGAATGGGGAGAGGAAAGCTTGGGATGTGCTGGGGAATTGAGTCTGACCTAATAAAACAAATCGTATTATTAATTTGTATTGTCTAAATAAAACTTTTTTTCCCTTGGCAAACATCCTTCAATCTAAAGTTACCTAAGGCATAAGTCCCTCATAGAAGGTCGTGTGATTGGAGGTAGATAATCTTAGGTTGGTGAACATGGTGTTCCAGGGTTTCCAGAAACACACCTATCCATTTGCTGTTTGTAATAGTAGGGGAATGCCTGTCTTTGAGGGACAAACAATTGTTACTTAATAATTGATTTTCTCTTATCTTTTTGATATTTGAACTATGTAAAGCACCTTGCATTCTATCTGGTATAGTATATAGTTACTCAGTAGTGGTAGCTGCTGTTACTATTACTTAACCTATTCATTGTATACAGTTGCTGTTTAAATTCATATGGTTGTGCTAATAGCCAAGATAATTTACATGGTTGTTTCAAATTAGGATTAGTGAGACTTTAAAAGCATTTATTAACATTAAAATCATTATAGTATTGTTTTCTCTTCTCTTGTTTCTAATTTAATAACTACCAAAAAGAAAATTCAGGCTGGTTTTCCTCGATTTGTTCTAAATACTACATGATGCTTTTTGAGATTTTGTTACCTTCTAGAATTTTCCATTAGCAGCTATGTATGTTGATCAGCCTTGTTTTACTAAAGATTGATAATTAATGGGACAATGTGAAATTAGATAATTAAGCTTCTCTTGTAGAAAATGTTGCTATTATTCTTCCTTGCATCATGATTTTTATAATACTTAAATTTTATAACTCTCTGAAACTCCCTATAGGATGACTGAAAGATGATTTTCCTACCAGAAAGTGGCCTAGAATGATCAGTATATCACCACTTATAAGTTCAAAATTCTTATTAAAGCTCCGTATTCATCCTTCTTTCAGCTATACATCTTCTACCTTATGGATTTTTTAAAGCTTCTGTCACTACCTTAGTAGTGTTCTGAGTAGCTTGACTTTAATGTGCTGTGTATTTTACTGATGACCTTCAAAAAATTATCATGCATTTTTAAAAAAAAATAAATTTATTTATTTATTTTTGGCTGTATTGGGTCTTTGTTGCTGTGCGCGGGCTTTCTCTAGTTGTGTTAAGCGGGGGCTACTCTTCGTTGTGGTGCGCAGCCTTCTCACTGTGGTGGTTTCTCTTGTTGCGGAGCACGGGCTCTAGGCACGCGGGCTTCAGTAGTTGTGGCAGGCGGACTCAATAGTTTTGGCTTGCAGGCTCCAGAGTGCAGGCTCAGTAGTTGTGGCGCACGGGCTTAGTTGATCCACGGCATGTGGGATCTTCCCGGACCAGGGCTCGAACCCGTGTCCCCTGCATTGGCAGGCGGATTCTTAACCACTGCGCCACCAGGGAATTCCTGTCATGCATTATTGAACATTTAATTATTAAATTAGAAAGATGATAACTTAAAATCTGATTTTACATACTCAGTAAATTCCTGTGATTAGAAAATTCTCTCATGGTGTTCTATTTATAATTAATATACCAAGTAAAACTAATTAGAAGTATCTGAAACCCCTGGCAAAATCTGTAATTAGACATGTGATTCATAATTAACTGACTCTTCTTATTCTTGCCTTTTCCTCTCCATTTGAATTAATTACTTGTGTTCTTCCTTAGTGATACCTGTCTTCATGTTCAAGACACTGATTAGAGTTCAGTGATCACTGTGGTATTTTTATAGAAAGTATGGTTTTTATAAGAACTTTGTTTTTAAACTTTGCTTAATAATGTAAAAAAAAAAACAAACCTTGAATCATATGCTCTATAAAGTATCACACTGAAGATTTTTGCCCACATTGTCAAATTAAGCATTTATTTTATCAGAGGCTGAAGACAAACATAGAAAATAGGCAGACTTGACCACTTTTCCTGTGTTGTACTTAAGGACCTGGATTTTTCTTGCCAGTCTGATCACTGTCTGCATAATTTTGACAGCATATCCATTGGCCTTGGGTCATTGAGTAGAGCTGGTATTAATTCATTCATTATTTTGATAAAAAAACAGTTCATTAAAGGTCTACCATATGCTAGGCTTTGGGTACAAAGAGGCAGGAATGATTTTCAGAGTATTTGTCAGTCACTACAACACAGACACCAGGCAGTCAAGATGGCCATAGCACTGGATTCAGGGTCTTGAAGGACCCCTGTATTCTTTATACTGCATCAGGCTTTGCTGCTTTTGTTGTTGAGTTGGTGTGGTGGTGGTGGTGATGGTGGGGTGGGAAGACTGCGCCATCAGCAGCAGGTACCTTAGAGCTGGTGAAGTTTGGGGCAGTGACTGTTTGCCAGACCATATTACGGAAGTATTTCAGCACAACCCTTAATGCTGTACTGGTATGTACCAGCTGAATATTAGCTCTGCCAAGAGGTGTTCAGTCCTCTGACTGTAGAGTCAGAGTTACTACCCAGTTTGAGAAGTACTTAATGAAAGTGTATAGACAGTACATAGGGGAAGGTTTGCATGAGCCTTTTGGGGGAAAACTAGTAAAGACTTCTATGGTGACTAGAAATTTGCCATAGTCAGATTTGAGGAGGAGGTTCTAACCAAGCTGAGGGGAAAATAGCATTTGCAAAGGCAAAGGAGTGTGAAAGAGCATGGTGGATTCAGACATGAACAAATAGGAGAGATGGAAGATGAAGATGCCTTTCTCTGACCTTTGATTTTTTAAGCTGAATAAATATATATTAAGACCACATTTGTATCTTTGAAATTGCTCCATTTTTGGTAAAGAACTGCAAGACTGTTTGATATTCAGTTTCTTTAACTGTATCTAATTATTTTAGGTGTAGGGAAAGAAGGGAGAATAGGAATTTGTTACAGTTCAGGGCTATACTAAAGATTGATAGAGCAAGAGTGCAATGAGAAAACTTCTCTGCTGATTCACTGAGAGGCTTCTAATGAGCAAACACAAATTCAAACAGATTGAGGATGGTAGTTTTTTTTTTTAATGACATAAAACTGTTGCCCATGAGGCTTTTTGGCTGACATCATGAAACTAATTTTGCTTAATAACTATGGAGGCCTACAAATTCAAACGTGTGGAAAAGGAAGTAAATTACTGGCCTGTCAGATTCCTGTTGCCTATCATCTTTTATCTGAATAGCAGCTTTTGTTTCCAGACTGTCAGGAGCAAGTATGTGGACCCCTTCAATGTTGTATTTGTATATGCTTGAATAATTTAATTCAGAGCCATCTAAATATAGCAAATCTGCAACAGTGAAAACGCTTTATCTTCTTACATTTGTGTAACTTAGGGAACATGTCTATGGATATCTCTTCTCATTTCTGAGAGCTCTTGAGATATGTCAAGGATTTGTAGGGGTGTAAGTTTTGCTTTTATTGTCAGAGTTGATGACTCATACCTTTGAAATATAATGAACTCATATGGACAGCAGAATAAGCATTTTCTCTGTGACTGTTCAACTCAATGAATGATTTGAAAGCACCCACTATGTGCTAGGAATTGTGTGGAATACAAAGGTGAACTACTGGCATTTTTCTGGGTATCAAATTATGTGATTTTTTTCTCTCAAGCTATATTTAGTAAAAATGACTGTCTTGATGGTGTATGTGTGTAGCATAACAACAAAGGCTACAATAAAGGCTTGAGTTACTGGTAAACAGATTATTTGCTTCAAGGAGCGTTTTGAAAATAATGGTTTAAGTTCTTTTATGGCTTCATTTTTTACAAGATTT
This sequence comes from Tursiops truncatus, assembly GCF_011762595.2. NCBI lineage: Eukaryota > Metazoa > Chordata > Mammalia > Artiodactyla > Delphinidae > Tursiops > Tursiops truncatus. The sequence goes on from NC_047035.1 coordinate 117,054,500, forward strand.
TCAATTAATGTTACTTATTTTCTTTCTACTTCCCATTACTCTGAATAATTAGAAATGAGGAGTATTTTCTGTGAAATATATATTAAATCCCAATATTAATTCAACAAGTGTTTAGATAGCATCTACTAGGCCCTAGGTATGGATTGAGCTGAATAGCAAAGTTTGCTATCCATAGAATAAAATTACTCAGTAGAAAGGAAGCTAAAATAATAAAAATGTGAAAACTTTCAGCTCTTTTGGTATGCTTAATGTTATGAAAATAACAGAGTCAGTCTTAATGCACAGAATTTACATTTGGTTTTGCAGGTATGTTGTATTTTTGTTGTTGTTCACAGAGGCTATTGGAAAACTTAAGAAGGTGTAGACTGTCTACTTTTTGAATACTGGTTACCTTAACCAGCATATTACATCTGTGTTTTTCTTTTTACTTATTTCATATTGTGGGTAGCTCAGTTACTTTAGAAATTAAGGACATTCTGTGTGCTATCACTTGGCTAGAGCCAGATCTAGGGAAACAAAAAGATGGTGAGAATCCTTGCTGTAACAAATTGCCCTTTTGTACCTTTGTTCATTCCATTTCTACTTCCTGGAATGCCCCCTTTTCTTATCAAAGTCTTTCCCAAAACCTTACCTAAACATTTCCCTTGACATTTTACTCTTTGGAATTTCTATAACATTTTGTTTGTTGCACCTTTTGGGATATTTATTTTTTACTTTTTTTGTATGTACCTGAACTATGTTTTCTTTTGAATTATAAGCTTCTTGATGGTGTCATGAATGTTGAATTGGGCCATGAACTTTTAGTTTATTTCCAGTTCTTTACAGTCATAAATGTGCTATGATATAAATCTTTGGATTTTTTATTATTTAGAACAGAGTTCTGAGAGAGAAGTTACTAGGTCAAAGGGTTTGAACTTTTTAAAGCTCTTGTGTATTGCAAAATTGCTTTCCAGAAAGACTTTACCTATTTACACTACCACAATAGGGGTATGTGCAAAGATGCCCATTATATTGTATCATTATATTACTATAATTATGTTATTATATTACATTATAATTTGTAGCTATCAGTATAGCTGTAGATTATGGTATAGTAACAATCCCCAAAATCTCAGTGGTTTAATACAACAATGTTTACTTTTTGCTCGTGCTACATGTCTAACACATATCAGCAGGGGGTCTTCTCTCTCTCTTTGGAGTCATTTAGTGAACCATCCTGATCAGAGCTCCATCTGGTTACTTCTTTCCATAATCACTGCAGCAGTGGGTAGGTCTTCCAGTTGTGTACAGGTTCCTAAAGCTTATGCCTAATAATATATCATGTCTATGTACATTTTAGTGGCTAAAGCAAGTCATGTAGCCAGAACTAAGTTGAAACAGGGCAGTGAAGTGCAGTTCTACTGTGAGTCTAGGAAGGAGGAGGACTGGAACAGCACTAATAACTAACATCTTATTTAAAAAACAACTCAAATTTTATGGATGAAAGATGATATCTCAATTTGATTTCCTTTGCCAATGTAGGTGAAATTTTCATAACTTATTAGCCATTTGTTTTATTTAATCTTCCCTTTTCTTGTTTTATAAACACATGCTGTTGGTTTACTTTTATATTTCCATATTTTTGAATTCTGTCGTTTTTGTGAGGATAGGAGGTCATGGTGGTGGTATTATGGGGAGTGCAGACTTTTAGAAAATGCCTTCTGTTTTGAAAACTTGAGCAGGTGAACAAAAATTATTTTTCTTGAATTGATCCCCCTCACCCTTGTTAATATAATATATGTTTTGATAAGTTTTATATTTCAAGATTTGTCAAAATGTTTAAATAATTATAGACAATAGAAAGTCTAGCAGAATTAAGATCCTTGACATTTTACAAGCTTCTAAAGAACAACTTGAGCACAAAATTTTAGGGGGTAAACGATCAAGTTAGGGTTCTTCTCTTGAAAAAATGAAGTTCCCTACTCAGATTTAGTCATATTGACCATGTCTTTTTCCTTTTTTTCAATTCAGGTATCTGCCTAAACTGGAAGTTATGCTATAGAGATTTCTTTGTGGATTTGTCTGAAAACCTAAGGTGAGATATTTTATAAATGCATTTGCCTTTTAAGATATATTTTATAATGAGAAATAATTGTTTCTGAAAAATTTAAGGCATTAAAAATTTAATGTCTTTTCCTCTGAGAGTTTTAATAGGAGGCAAATACTATTTATTATAAAGCTACATATATAGCATGCTTACTTTTACTTTGTAGGACATTTGATTGAAACAAATGAAGCTGGTTCTAGCAATTAAAATAGTTTTGAGTGAATTTTTCCTTTGTTTTTTATACTCAAAGTTTGAAGTTCACACTGCTGTTCCCTGACACGCACTTGAGAAAGATATTGGCATTATAATCTGATATTCTTGAAGGCAAACCTTCAAATTAGTTAAGTCATAGATTACAACAACTGGTAACTATTTTAATAGTTCAGTTATTAAGAGTTTTCTACCACTCTGTTCTCTTGGAGTTGATTATTTTCTCTAGTTCCCTCTGTTTGGGGGGGTGCTTATAAAATAAGGATATATCCTTTAGTATGTTAGTGTTTGGTTTCTATAGATAGCATTCCACTCTAAAGATCGTATCATAGCTCTTTCCCTTTTCTTACATGTCTTGGCTCAAATCTTCTTCATCTTTTAATTTTTTAAATGTAACATTATAAGTCCATCATCTGGTCTTTCCACCTTGAGTCCAGCTGCTCTCTAAGCCATTCTTGTCACACTTACGAGGGTGCTTTTTCTAAAAGATAAATGTCATCATGTTAGTCCATGACTCAGAATCCTTCAGTACCTTTACAGTGTTCAAACGATATTTTAGACTCCTGCAGAGCAGTATAATCTGCTTTATATCCATTTTTCCATCTCACTAGTGCTCTAGGAATGTTAGGAACTAAAATTTTAAGAAAACAGCTTTACTGAGAAATAATTTACATACCATGAAATTCATCCATTTATTTAAATTTGATGTAATTTATTGTATTTACAGCATTATGCAACTATCACCACAGTCTAATTCTAGAATATTTTCATCACTTCAAAGAGACATCAGAACTCATTAGCAGTCACTATCCATTCCTCTCTCTACTCAGTCCCTGGCAGCTACTAATCTACTTTCTCTCTATAGAGCTGCCTATTCTGGACATTTCATATAAATGGAATTGTACAGTATGTGGTCTTTTGTGACTTATTTCTTCAATTTAGCATAAAGTTTTCAAGGTTCATCCATGGTTCATCATGAACCAGTACTTCATTCCTTTTTATGGCTAAATAATATTATATTTTATGTGTCAGGAGTTTAGCTGAGCTTGTGAGAGAGAAGTGGGTTGGGGGGCAGGGGTAAGCACTGAGCTTCCAGGTATCAAGGTAGCTGATTAAAAACAACATTCCAAAATGAAAGTAACATTCTAGTCTTTATTCACTTACTGAGATAGTATAAGCAAGAGGCTAAACCTGAGAAAGTGCAGGCCCTCTCACTCAGGTGAATCAGTACGGGGGTGGGGGGGTTGTCTCACTGCTGAGGGAGCCCCAAACAAAAGATTCCTGCAGTTTTATGGACCCAGGGCTGGTTGGAGGGTGAGATGGAAGGACTTGGAGTGGAAAAGTACTGAGTCAGAGTAGAGAAAAAGTGTCTTTAATGTTTCCTTCCTAATGAGAAGCTCTCAGAAGAGGCACCTGAAGAAAGGCCTCAGCTGCAGGCCACATATAAAGAAACTCTGGAAGAAGGTACCTGGGCTAGGGATACAGCTGTGCTAAAGAGCATGGTCAGTCAGGGGTGCCTGGGTCCTTGACTGCAACTCTCTTCAGAGACTGCAGTGCACTGACTGTGCGCCAAGTCTGGTCAGGGGAGGGCAGATTTCCTATGTGAGGCCTGCCAGGGCCTTTGTAGTCATTTATGGTCAGGTTGGAAAAGTCACACGTCGATTTCTTGGTCAGGAGCTGGACTCTGCAATATGCATGTACCATATTTTGCTTATCTGTTCATCAGTTGGTGGACATTTAGGTTGTTTCTACATTTGGGTTATTATGAATATTTTGCTATGAACATTTGTGTGTAAGTTTTTGTGTGTACATGTTTTCATTTCTCTTGGGTACATACCTAAGAGTGGAATTGCTGGGTCATTTGGTAAATCCATGTTTAACATTTTAAGGAGCTGCCACACAGTTTTCCAAAGAGACTATCTATCATTTTTCATTTCCACCAGTGATGTATGAGGATTTGTTTCTCCATATCGTCACCAACATTTGTTATTATCCTCTGCCTTTTTTTCTTTTTTTAAATTACAGCCATTCTAATGGATGTAAAGTGGTCTCATTGTGCTTTTTTTTTTTGCCGTACGCGGGTCTCTCACTGTTGTGGCCTCTCCCGTTGCGGAGCACAGGCTCTGGATGCGCAGGCTCAGCGGCCATGGCTCATGGGCCCAGCCGCTCCGCCGCATGTGGGATCTTCCCGGACTGGGGCACGAACCCGTGTCCCCTGCATCGGCAGGTGGACTCTCAACCACTGCGCCACCAGGGAAGCCCTCATTGTGCTTTTGATTTGTATTTCCCTAGTGGCTAATGATGTTGAATACCTTTTCATGCGCTTAATGGCCATTTGTATATCTTACTTTGAGAAATGTCTATTCAAATCCTTTGCCCATTTAAAAATTAGGTTATCCTTTTATTGTAAGAGTTCTTTATATATTCTGGATACAAGTCACTTACGAACTATATGATTTGCAAATATTTTCTCCCATTCTGTGAGTTGTCTTTTCACTTTCTCAATATTGTTCTTTAAAGCACAAAAGTTTTTAATTTTATCTATGTTTCTTTTGTTGCTTATGATTTTGGTGTTTTATCTAAGAAACCATTGCCTAATCCAACGTGATGGAGATTTATTCATATTTTCTTCTAAATGTAAGTTTTATTGTTTTAGCTCTCAAATTTAGGTCTGTGATTCATTTTGAGTTAATTTTTATGTATGGAGTGAAGTAGAGGCTCAGCTTCATTCTTTTGCATTCAGATATCTAGTTGTCCTAGGCCATTGGATTATCTTGGCACCCTTAAAGAATATCAGTTGACCATAAATGTAAGGATTTATTTCTGGACTTTTAATTCGATTCCATTGATTTATACATCTTTCCTTGTGCTAGTATCACATTGTCTGATTACTGTAGTTTTGTAGGAAGTTTTGAAATCACGAAGTGTGAATTCTCCAAGTTTGTTCTTATTCAAGGTTGTTTTGACTCTTCTGGTGCTTGCATTTTCTTTCTTTCTTTTCTTTTTTAAAATATTTATTTATTTATTTTATGGCTGTGTCAGGTCTTAGTTGTGGCACGCGGGGTCTTCATTGCAGTGCACATGTGGGCTTCTCTCTAGTTGTGGTGCACAGTCTCCAGAGCGCGTGGGCTCTGTAGTTGTGGCGTGCAGGCTTAGTTGCCCCACGGCATGGGGGATCTTAGTTCCCGGACCAGGGATTGAATGGGAGTCCGTGCATTGCAAGATGGATTCTTAACCACTGGACCACCAGGGAAGTCCCCCCTTGCATTTTCATATGAATTTTAGGATCAGCTTGTCAAGTTCTACATAAAAAGATCCGTCTGGGATTTTGATAGAGACTGTGTTGATCTGTATTATGAATCTGTAAATCAGTTTGGAAACTTTACAATAGTAAGCCTTCCAATCCATGAACATTGGAGGTCTCTTCATTTATTTAGGTGTTCTTTAATTTCTTTCAATGATGTTTTATAATTTTCAATGTATGTGTTGTGCTTTTTTTGTCAAATTTATTCTTAAGTCCTTTACTCTTTTTCATAGTATTGTGAATGGCATAGTTTCTTTACTTTTGTTTTTGGATTGTTCATTGCTGGAGTGTAGAAATGTAATTGATTTTTAAATCGCGCACCCTTGCTGAACTCTTAGTTCAACTATTAGTTCTAGTAGTTATTACTTAGAATTTTTTTATATTTAATATCTTGTCATCTGCAAATAGTGATAGTTTTATTTCTTCCTTTCCAATCTGGATGCCTTTTATGTCTTTTTATTACCTAATTGCCCTGACTAAAACCTTCAGCACAGTGTTAAATAGAAGTGGTGAGAGCAGTCATCCTCATCTTGTTCCTGATCTTAGGGGGAAAGAATTCAGTCTTTTAGCATTAAGTATGATGTTACCTGTGGGTTTTTCCTAACTGCCCTTTATCAGGTTGAGGAAGTTCCCTTTTATTCCTAGTTTGTTCAGTGTTTTTGTCATGAAAAAGTTAACATTTATTGAGACCTTTCAATATATGCCAGACCCTATGCTAAGACCCTATTTAATTTAATTTTCATCGTAGTCCTTTGAAATAGAGATTGTTATTTTATGTCATTGAGCTGGTAAATAGTAGAATCAGATTTCAGAACTTGTATGCTGAACGATTATCAATTAAATTCCCTGTACATACCATGCTGATTTATATGTGTGACTTTATACATTCTAGTTGCTGCCTCTTAGAATGCATGCTCCCTCTCTTTCTGCATCATGCAGCTACTGCAGCACTTTGTACCTATAACTGTCACAGTACTGTTTCACTGTGTTGTGATCGTTTGCATATATTTCTCTCATTTTAGAATCTGTGCTCCTTGAAGTCAGGGACTTTGTCATATACATCTTTGAATCTCCAATGCATATCGTAGAGATAGAAGAGAGATGTGTCACAGAAGCCAGGGGATTAGAGGGTTTCAAGAAGAGTGTCAGGAACTTCCCTGGGGCTCAGTGGTTAAGAATCTGCCTGCCAATGCAGGGGACACAGGCTTGAGCCCTCCGGGAGGATCCCACATGCCGCAGAGCAACTAAGCCTGTGCGCCACAACTACTGAGCCTGCGTTCTAGAGCTTGCGAGCCACAGCTACTGAAGACCATGCACCTAGAGCCCATGCTCTGCAACAAGAGAAGCCACCACAATGAGAAGGCCACGCACCACAACGAAGAGTAGCTCCCACTTGCCGCAACTAGAGAAAGCCCGCGTGCAGCAACACAGCCAAAAATAAATAAATAAAAATTTATTTAAAAAAAAAAAGAGTGGCAGAAGTCAGCAGTGTCAGATACTGCAGAGAGATCAAGTAAAGTAAGGTTCACAAAATGACTATTGGTTTAGTCTTTTAGTGGTTTTAGCAAGAGTAACAAGAGTGGTTTTTGTTTTTGTTTTTGTTTTTTTAGTGGTGGGGACAGAAACAAGATTCTGGTAGGTTAAGCAGTGAATGGGAAATGAAGAGAGACTGTCAGGGATTAAGGACTACTGTTGTGAGAGGTTTAACTGTGAAGGGGAAGAATGAGTTTAGGGTGCTACATAGAGGAGAACATAAAATATTTTTTAATATAGGAGAGACTTTTGAGCATGTGTATGTACAGAGCTGGTGGGAGAAAGGACCAGTTACGAGCAAGCTTGTGGAAGTGGAGAGGGGAATGACACAGAGAATAGGCTCCCCTGCAGAGGTGAAAGATTGCATCTGGAATACATATTTGCCTGAAGTGGCCTGTTTCTTCTGAGGGAAGGATATGTCCATGGATGTAGCCAGAGATAAATTTATGGGAATGAATTAGGAAATATAGGCAGTTCCCCTTTTCTCTGAAGTGGAAAACAAGGTCCTTGGCTTGGTGATGTTGTGGTTGGCGATGTCCTGGAGGGAGGCAACAGGGGTGAGATATAGAGTTTGAAGGGAGTGTTGAAGGTTTGGCATATCTGCTGTGAGGCATGGGAGAGGTTGCTTGCCAGAAACATCGAAGTCTGAGAGCCTCTTTCTCCCTTCCCTCCATGTAAATTGAAAAAGCAGGTATGTGGTCAGAAATACAGATGGTACCAAAGGATTTACAGTGAAAAGTAAATCTTCCTTTCACCTTAGATCCCCTGTCCTTATTTTCAGAAGAAAGTTCCATTAGCAGTTTATTAGCTTTCAAATTATTTTTGCAAATATAAATATAAATTTTAAAATATCTATATTGGAATTTATTTTAATCCATGAGAATGTACTGTTCTACTTCTTCCTTTTTCAACTTCCTTTCATAACTTGGAGATCTTTCTGTATATTTAGATCTACTTCATTCATGTTTACAGCTGCAGGATATTTTGTGTATGAATATAGTATAGATGATGTAACTAGCATTTAGATAAGTTCCAATCTTTACTCTCATAAAAGCCATATTGAATGAATAAATTCTACCTTTTAAAATAAAAATTCATTATAGTACCTTAATTCTGTGCCTTAATTTTGGATTTGTTCTGTACACACACACCTTGAACAAACTGATAATATATACATACTAAAACTGAGTTGTCTTTAAAACATAAAGACATCTTCAATATTTGAAACTGATACCCTTAGTTATCACGCTCAATTTATTTCTGGGTTTGAGTGATAAAAAATTCTGTCTTCAGGTGTTTGCTATTTTTAACACTGATCCAAGAATCATTCCTATACATGACTCTTATAATTCATGTGCAAGAGATTCTCCTGGGTATGGAACTATGAATGGAATTGCTGGGTCATGCGGTATCAGTAGTAAATATTAAACTTAAAAAGATAATCCAAAGTTTATTTCTAGAGTGATTGCCCCATTTTATCCTTCTACCATACCATCAGTGTATAAGAGATCCTGTTGTTTTACAGTCTTTCCAGTACTTGGTGTTTTCAGACTTTAAAAATTTGCTAGTTGAATGATCTAAAATAGTATCTAGTTGTGATCTTTAAAAAAACTTTAAAAGCGAGATATAATTTTCAACTTTACAATAAAATGCACAGCTCTTAAATATACAGTTCAGTGAGTTTTGACATGTGCATATACCTATATAATCCAATCCCCTATAAAAATTTAGAACATTTTTATTACCCCTTCAGTTTCCTCAGGCTCCTTCCTTGACATTCTTTTCCCTCACCAGAGTGAACCACTATTCTGATTTCTATCAATTTTTTTTTAAAAAAAATCATCTTTTCTCACCATCACAAACTTCTTTTCTCCCATTCTCACTCTCTTTCTTAATATGTCTTTTAAAAAATTTGTGGTCAAATATACGTAACAAAAAATTTATCATTTTAACCATATTTAAGTGTACAGTTCAGTGGTATTAAATGCTTTCACGTTGTGCAGCAATCACCACCATCTATCCCCATAACTCCTTTCATCTTGTGAAACAAACCCCCATTTTCCCCTCCCCCCAGTCCCAGGCAACCACAATAATGCTTTCTGTCTTTATGACTTTGACTACTCTAAGTACCTCATGTAAGTGGAATCATACAGTATTTGTCTTTTAGTGACTGGCTTATTTCACTTAGCATAATGTCCTCAAGGTTCATCTGTGTTGTAGTATATTTTCCCTTTCTTTGTAAAGCTGAATAATATTCCATTATATGTATATACCGTATTTTGCTTATCTATTCATCTGTTGATGGATACTTGGGTTGCTTCTATGTTTTAGCTATTATGAAAAATGCTCCTGTGAACTTGGGTGTACCAACATCTCTTCATGATCCTGCTTTCAGTTCTTTTGGGTTTATACCCAGAAGTGGATTTGCTGGATCATTTGGTAATTCTGTTTTCATTTTTGAGGAATCACCATATTGCTTTCCACAGCAGAAGTACCATTTAAAATTCCCCTGAACAGTGCACAAGAGTTCCAGTTTCTCCACATTTTGCCAAAACTTGTTTACTATTTTTTTCATAGTAGCCATACTAGTGGGTGTGAGATGTAGTTTTGATTTGCATTTCCCTAATGATTAGTGATGTTGAGCATCTTTTCCTGTGCTTATTGGCCATTCATATATCTTCTTGGGGAAATGTCTATTCAAGTCCTTTGCCCATTTTTAAATAGGGTTATTTTTGTTGTTGTTGTTGAGTTTTAGGAGTTCTCTATATATTTTCGATATTAATCCCTTAACATATATAAGATTTGCAAATATTTTCTCCCATTCTGTGGCTTGCCTTTTTACTCCATGAATAGTGTCTTTGGATGCACAAAACAAAAATTTTCACGAAGTCCAATTTGTCTGTTTTGTCTTTTGTTATCTATGCCTTTGGTGTTAAATCCAAGAAATCATGGCCAAATCCAATGCTCCGAAACTTTTGCCGTATGTTTTCTTCTAAGAGAAAGGTCTTACATTTAGGTATTTGTTTTAGGTCTTACATTTAAGTATTTGATCCATTTTGAGTTAACTTTTGTATATGGTGCTGGTGAGGGTTCAACTTCATTCTTTTGCATGTGGATAACCAGTTTTCCCAGTACCATTTGTTGAAAAGACTTTCTTTTCCTCATTGAATTGCTTTGATGACTTTGTCAAAAATCAGTTGACAGGGACTTACCTGGTGGCACAGTGGTTAAGAATCCGCCTGCCAATGCAGGGGACGTGGGTTCGAGCCCTGGTCCGGGAAGATCCCACATGCCGCAGAGCAACTAAGCCTGTGCACCACAACTACTGAGCCTGCGCTCTAGAGCCCACGAGCCACAACTACTGAGCCAGTGTGCCACAACTACTGAAGCCCGTGTGCCTAGAGCCCATGCTCCGTAGCAAGATAAGCCACCACAGTGAGAAGCCCGCACACCTCAACAAAGAGTGACTCCTGCTCACTGCAATTAGAGAAAGCGTGCGTGCAGCAACAAAGATCCAATGCAGCCAAAAAAAAAAAAAAAAAAAGTCAGTTGACTGTGTATGTGTGTGTCTGGGTTCTGTCTTCTGTTCCATTGATGTATTTTTCTTCTTTTTGCTGATACCATACTATCTTGATTACAGTAGCTTTATAAGTTTCGAAGTCAGATAGTGTAAGTTCTCTAATTTTGTTTTTCTTAAAGATTTGTTTTGGCTCTTCTAGGCTCCTTGTATTTTCATTTAAATATTAAAATCCACTTTACCACTTAGGTTTTAGGATTAGCTTTTCATTTTCTGAAAAAACGTTTGTAGATTTTGCTTCACACTGTACTTACTCCACAGGTCAATTTGGAGTGAGTAGGCATCTTAACACTTTATAAACATGATATCTCACTCCACTTATTTAGATCATCTTTAATTTCTCAAGAGCTATGTATTATTTTTTTTAGTTTTCAGTGTACAAGTCTTCTACTTTGATTTTTTAATGCTATTGTAATGGCATTTTAAAAGTGTTTCATTTCCAGTTGTTCATTACTAGTATATCATTTAATTTTGTATATTGGCCTTTGTAAGTTTTAGTAGCCTTTTTTTTTCTTAAGATTTTCTAGGCTTTACTATGTAACTGATATGTTTGTAAGTAAAGACAGTTTTACTTCTTCCTATCATTTATTTTTTAAATTCTTTCTATCATCCTATCATTTTTCCCTTGCCTTATTTACTAACTAGAACCTCTAGTACAATTTTGAATGCAAGTGGTGAGAGCAGACATCCTTGGATTGTTCCTGATTTGGGGGAGAAAGTTTTCAGTCTTTCACCATGAAGATGTTATCCTTGGGTTGAGTAACCCTTTCTATTCCTCGTTTGCTGTAAGGTTTTTTGTTTTTTTTTAAATCATAGTGGATGATGTTGAATTTTAATTGTGGTCATAAAGGATTTTTAAAAAGATATAATTGTGACTCTCATACAGATATAAAATTGTCACTTGTCAAGTATTTTATTTAACTCACTATTGAGGAAACTGGTAAGATGTTAAAATCAGTTCAAAGGGAAATTTGAAGAGCTACTCATTTATGTGTAGTAAAGGGATGCTGAAATAAAATTTTCAAATAAATGCAAAAATTCGTATATCTCCTGTGCAATTACCAATTGTAATCCACTGGACACAAGTAATTTGCTCTGTTGTACACAAGAATAATTCACATTATCATCAATTTTCTACATTTCATCAAATTGAAAAATTGCTCAAAGGCAATGAAAGATGGAGGTGATGTATGTGTGAACTTGAGAGAAGATTGACTGATTTTTATTTGTTTGTTTCTTTGTTTTTTGGTCCATTACAAAGCTTTCCATGGTTTTTCGTGACACAGGGTCTTGCTTTGAAAATCTGTGATCCCCAGTGATGAACAGTTTTTCGTACATGTGTTGGTTATATGTTGCATTCTGCTGTGAAATGCCTCTTCATTGTCTCTTGCCCATTTTTCTGGCCATGTTCTGATTGTGTGTGTATGTGTGTGTTACTCCTTTATATGTTATTGATAATAGTGCATTACAAGTTGTGTGTATTGTGAACACTTTTTGCTAGTTTATAACTTGTATTTTTACTTTCTTGAAGGTATTTTTTGATGAACAGTGGTTCTTAGTATAGTCAAATTTTTCTTATTTAAGAAAATTTTCCTTACCCTGTGGTCAAAAGATAGTCATCTTTTCCACTAAGTTTTTTAAAGTTGTTTTCGATGTTTAAGTCTTTGATCCATCTGGTGTTGATTTTTCGTATGGTACAATGTTAGGATCAAATTTCACCTTTTTAAAAATAAATAGATGTTATGGACTGACTGTATGTCATTCCCCCTACCCCAAATTCGTATGTTGAAGCTCTAACGTCCAATGTGTGGTATTTGGAGGTGGGGCCTTTGGGAGATAATTAGGGTTAGATGAGGTCATGAAGGTGGGGCCCTGGTTCAGTGAGGTTAGTGCTTTTATAAGAATAGATAACCAGAGAGCTTGCTGTTCCTTTCTGTCTTCTATGTGGACACAGCCAGAAGGTGGCCATCTGCAAGCCAGAAAGGGAGCTCTCACCAGAACCTGACCGTGCTGGCACCCTAATTGCAGACCTCCAGCCTCCAGAACTGTGAGGAAGTATTTCTGTTGTTTAAGCTATCTTGTCTATGGTATTTTGTAATGGTAGCTCGAAAAGACTAAAACATCTTGTTTTACACTTACTCTTTGGTACTTGATATTTTACTCTATCAGACAGTGCTTCTGTGGGGAGGATCAGGTTTATGTCTCAGTGATATCAGGGTAGGAGTTAGAGAGCCCCAGGCCTCAGAGAGCTTGAGTCAGTCAGTCACTCCTAACCCCATACAATATAATCTCAGGTCACTTCTTTACTGTTTCTCTTGAGGAAGAGGTTTGTGTAGGAGCAGAGGGGTGATGTGAAGAAGCAGCCAAGGGAGGTTAGTGTGTATCCAGCTGTTTTTCTCAGCTCCTATTTTCCTGAGGACCAGAGACCAGAGGTTGTCCCATATATGGGACCACGTCGTGTGCACATAGTTGCTGGGACACGAGAAAAGCAAAAACAGAACTTCAGTAGTTCTTTTTCTGTTTTGTTATCCCATGGCTTTGGTGGGCTGCCTCTTGCCTCAGGCCAAAGCCACCATTCCACACATACCAGTTCAAAATGGGTCTTTGTCACCGCAGGTGTTTCTCATAGGTCTCTCCATTTTTCCTGTGTAACTTCCCCAAGGGCTGATCTTCTGAAAGGGCATCAGCAGTTTTGCTAACTCATCATCTCTGTAGGAGTTGGAGCCAGTGTATAATTTTTCCTGGTCTTCTTAGACTTCCTTTGTATAATTACAGGTAACTTTAATCTGACCGAGCCAAGTGAGTAAGTTGAAGATTCCTCAGTCACCTGTAAGCCTTCTTGCCATGTCTGAAGCCCTCTATAGAGGCTGTGTAGAGGTGTACGCTGGCTGTAACAAAGAGTCCTACAGAATCTTTTTGACCATCCAGTGGTATTTCACTGAATTTTCACCCAGCCAGTGTTGGCTTTTTGGAGCCAGAAAGCCAGCCTTTAGGTGGTGTGAGTTGCTCAGTTCTAAGAGGGTCTCTGACTTAACGTGGCTGTCTTTCTGCTTAGTCATATTACTTTAAATTCTAACTCTGGATAGTCATTCTTACCCAAAATGGCCCATGAATTTTAAAGTATTTTATTGCATCTTTCATGTAATTTGTATTCTGCTTATAATGAGTATATTAATATTAAAATGTTTTAAGTTTCTACATCAAAGAGACTTGGTGCTCCAGGAGAAAGTACTATATTTATCCTGTTGTTTTTCTTACTCTCTGCTCTACCTCTCTGCCCCCCTCAAATAGTCAATCCACCACATCATGCTATCTTCCATTATAAATCCATGTGTTGTACTTATTTTCCTTCTTTCTGTGCGCTTCCAGGGGAGAGGCCAGGACCTGTTTCTCATTTATTTTTGTATTCCTAGCTCTGGCATAGGTCCTGCCAGATTTGCCACAGAGTAGGTGCTCTATAATTGTTGAAGCAGTAAATACATAGCAAAGTACTTAGGATTCATAACAGGAGTTGCTTCCTAGGGGGAAAAGTATGTACTCATAATCATGTTGGGTCCTTATTTTGGCGTAGTTAGAATAAATGGTATGTGGGGTAGTTTGTAGGGGAGGGCTGGATTGAAAAGTATTTACTTGTAAGCTATGTCAAAAGGTTATTTTTTTTTGGTGGTACGCGGGCCTCTCACTATTGTGGCCTCTGCCGTTGCGGAGCACAGACTCTGGACGTGCAGGCCCAGCGGCCATGGCTCACGTGCCTAGCTGCTCCGCGGCATGTGGGATCTTCCCGGACTGGGGCATGAACCCGTGTGGCCTGCATCGGCAGGCGGACCTCCACCACTGCGCCACCAGGGAAGCCCTGTCAAAAGGGTTTGATAGGGATCTCTGAAGGGTCTTAAGCAGGTGGTTAACATGTTTAATATTTTGTTTTAAGAAGGTGATTTTGAGAATAGTATGAAATATATATTGGAACAGAGAGACTGCTTGGAAGGTAGTCCAGACAGAATGTAACTGAAGAGGGGGTAGACTCCAGAGAGGTTTAGCAGGTAGAATCTATAGAACTTGATGACTGATATTATTAACTGTTGGTTGGGGGAGGATGGGGGCAGGGAGAAGGAGAGGAAGAAATCAGGGATGACTCCTACATTGTGCAATTAAATGGATGGTAGTGCTATTTATTCCCAATGCATGTTCATGTGTAGAAATAACTTGTGGAGTAGGGATGGATAGGGTTTTGAAATAATTTAGTTTGAGATTTCTCTGAGATATTCAAGTGGAGATGTGCAAATCTGTGTATAATTCTTGGAGAGAGGTGGGGGCTTGAGGGAGAGATTTTTGGGTTAATAGATTTTCAGGAGTGGTTGAAGAAGAAATTGCTCAGGATTTGAGTACAAAAGCCTTGAGCACATCTAGTTTTAGTGGACAAGTACAGAAAAAGGCACTGGGAAGGAGATCAAGGAGAAACCGGGTGTTAATAAAGGATTTTTCAGTAACACCGTTGGCTTCCTCTCTTCCTGGAGACCAGATTTTCCTTTCAGCACCCTCTATTTGATCTTTGTCTTCAGACCTTTTCTTACTTTGAGCATTCTCTGCTGCGAGAGATTGTAGATGAAAATAGTTTTACTTTTGAACCCAGCAATTGCTGGTTCCTTTATATTTCCTTAAATTTTGCTTGAAAACAGAATACTTTCTTTAACTCATCTCTCTATCTGTACCTTCTACAATACTATACATATAAAAGAAATCAGTTGACACTTTGGACCTTCTGCTTGGGAATTACCTTAGCTAGAAGTAACAGTTCATTATCAACATTTTCTGCTTTTTAACTTAGCACAGGCAACAGTTTTACTAAATTTTCTGCCGCTTTTTAACAAGGGTCTTCTTTCCTCCAGCTTCTGAGAGCATTTTACTCACTCCTTTAAGGCTTTTCCAGTAACCTTCCCAAGGCTCATCAAGCTTTTGCTAATGAGATTCTTAGGGCCCTTCCACCTTGTGTCTACCACCCAATCCCAAAGCCAGTATCACATGTTTTTGTTATGTTAGTACTCTAGTTCCAGGTACTGAATTTTGTTCTGGTAATCGCTGGTTAATCGCTGTTTAACAAATCACCCCAAACCTAGTCCCAGAACCTGCATGACTTTTCCTTAACCAGCTTTAGAAGTCACTCAGTGTCACTTCCACCACACTCTCTTGGTTACTAGCAAGTTAAGTGCCACTCTGGATTTAAGGAGAAGGGAATTAGGCTCTACCTCTTTATGGGGAAGTGGCAAATTGACATCATAGAAGAGCATGTGGAATGGGAGATATTTTTGCAGCATATTCGGAAAATACAGTTTGCCCCAGATGGATGAAATAAAATACATAGGATTACAAAGGAAAGCAATTATACTAAAATATCATTACCAAACAAATTGTGATAAAGTAATATGTGCTTAATTAACATACTACACAACAAGATATAGTGGCAGGCCAATAGTAATTTAGTAAATTTGTAAGTACAGTATATATATTAGTAATTTTAGAGGTTTGGAGAAAATAAAGAAATAATTTATTTTGCCATCTAAGTTCATGGATCTTCTGAATTCTATCCACAGACCCTACTGCCCTAGGTTAAGAACTCTTGGATTAATATAATGGTGTTAGCAGAAGTCGTATTGCTGTGGACTGGAGAGGGAATTTGCATGAGGGCAGAGACGAAAGGGAGGACACCATAGGGTAAGTTCTATATAGTAGGATTTATTTGCCTTTTAAGCTAAAGGTTTTGTTGGTTTTTTTTGTTTGTTTTTTTTGTTTTTTTTTTTTTAGGTTTTGTTGTTTTTTTAGGTAGAGACTTAAATGTGTTTATGTAATGAAGGAAAGATACTAGTGAAGAGAGAAAGTTGAATACATTGGTAAGATAAAGGGTATTTCAAAGGTTTCTGAGAAGGCAAGAGAGAGTGTGGTCTTGAGCTTAGGTGAAAGCATTAGTCCTGGATGGAAGGAGAGGCAAAAGGAAGGGAGTTATGGATGTTTGCAGGTGCTGTTCTTTTATCAGGTCACATGCATTGAGAAAAATATAGATAAATAAATTCAACACAGGAGCGAGGGAGGCCAAGGCGGGCCTCAGAGAACGTTACAGCAGAGGTCCTGGAAAATAAAAGAATTTTGGGATTAGGGAAGGCAGGAAAAGGTAGTGAAATAAAGACAGAAAAAAGTAACTGATAATGTAAGTGATTGGATGCAGAAGACAAACTTTGCCTAGTTTACAGTTTTGTTTAGTGCCTTCTGTAGGCCAGTTCTCCGTTCTATGGATATGGAGACAAAGAAAGGTGGAATGAGAATAAAATGCAGTTATATATTTTGATATCTGCTTATTTAGAGTTAACTTTTTCTAAGTGTATTGTTTAGCATATGTAATTAATACTTGTAATGCCTTTGAAAGCCAAGGAGCTTCTTTTTCATGGTTATTTGGGATTGATATTGAAAAGCAGTATGTGTGTTTGCTGCTTCCATGCTTACAGCTGGATGGAAATTGGCTTCAAAGGGTCTATGGTTTTCTTTGTCATTAGCCAACAGATGCTTGCCACAGTGTTTTGCTCACTGAGTCTTTATTTAATGTGAGGGTAATGCATCTCTGTACACTCATGAGAAGAGCTGTGCAATACAGTAGCTCATTTGTGTATAACAAATATCTGCCTTTAGCCACACATTGATCCTTCACTAAATGATTTTTCTTTTTTGTTTCACCAGCCTGTTATCAACACCTGGTTGGCTTATCTGTCTTCAAATTGCTTTGACTTTCTAGTATGTTGATCCTGACTTTAGTATGTCTGTTTTATAGGGGAAATATTTTCTGTCAGAGAATTCTTCAGAAATTCTCAAAAAGTTAAAAAATTAAAAATTTCAGATCAGGACTATATATCATTAAAAAAGTTAGGTTTCTAGGCACAAATATTCATTTATACATGAGTATGGTATGAAATTGCTAATTTTCAATATTGCATATAATATATGCAATATTGTAATATTGTATCTATTATATATACTTATGTATATATAAACTTATATATTATAAAATATATTTTACCGCAATAAAATATTTCTTAAATGTTTATTTATAATATATACAATATTACAAATATTATATATATACATACATATATATATTTAAAATTGTGGTAAAATGTCTAAGCTTTCTCCACAGCCCCTATCTTCCCTCAGCAACTGCCCTTTGGCTACCTTTCAGGCCTGGGGTTGCACATACCTGCATGAGGACCTTTCCTGGAAATGGGCTCTGCCATTTAGGCTAGGAGTTCTGGGATTCCAGGTCGGTGGAAAGTGGTCTCTTGGGGTGAGACCAAGTAAAGTGACACTTCCTCTTGGCCCTTTTCTCTGCTTATTACATGGAGAGAGGTGTGGCCACAGGAAGGCCAGATCCTGTTGCCTTGATCTAAGGGTAGTAGTGATTTTAATAGTCTTTTAATAAATCTACTAGATTTAGTTGCCTCCAAGTTTATTCCTTCCTTCTGTTGTATAGCCAGAAGGATTTCTCTAAACCAAAATCATTATCACATCCCTGCTTGAAACTTTTTAGTGCTTCACATTTTCGTTGAGATAAAGGCTAAACTCCTGACGTGGCTTTTTGAAGATCCTTTGTGCCCTGTTCTGGTCATTGCTTACTTTTGCTATTATTGAGCTCTGTTGTTGCCCTGCCAAATAAGTACTCTTTTCTACCTATACAACTTTGCACAGGCTGTAGGTCTGTCCTACTCCCCTCTCCTCATGAGCAATCTCTAGTATATTTACCAAACTCCTACTAATCATTTAATGCTCAGTGATTAGTGCACATTTTTTATAGCACTTGTTGCATTATGTAATATTTGCCTTTCTGTAAGCCATGCCCTCTGCCTCCAAAGGCAAGGGCTAATTTGATTCAGCATGCTGTTTCTTGTACTGATAGTGCGTGGTACACAATAAGTGCTTAATAAATGTGTGTTGAATGAAGACTGTAATTAGTGGAACACTTTAAATGTGAATTTCTCTAGAGAACTATGTTTGCAGAAAACTCCTGCATAACCAAGGTGATTGAGGAATGGAGTATTTCAATTATTGATTATGCTACATAACAGTGAATTTCAAATGATCAATTTTAGATAATTTTAATACAGAACAAAATGGATTAATACAGAATTTATCTGTATTAATTCATAAGATGCTTCAGCATGATCATTCTGAATTGTGTGGCTTTTTTAGAGCTATGGCTGAGGAAGCTGTGAGGATCAAGTGTTACCTGTAGTGTTGCTTTTTCACAAGCTGGGCCTTGTTTTATCAATTGAATCTCTAACACATTTACTGAGTGTTTTGTCTACCTAAAAAGTATACTATAAAATTAACACTAGGTAAAAGGGATTCAAAATTGCATTATTATCAAATATAGTTTTAAAAATGCTCAGAAGACAGGCAAGCAACGTACCTTAAGGTGTATGCACAATCTCAATTCACCAGAAAGCTTAGTACATTCAGGCTGTGCCTTTTGGATGACAATCCTTGATGAGTCCAAGTGAAGTCTTATGAACTGAGCTAAGCAGTTACTTTGATGGTAATCTCTGGCCATAACTATTTCAAGTGCTTGATCCCCACCCCAGTTATATATTTATTCTTCTCTTACATAGGAAGGTAGTGTGAGTGATTGCTGCTCATTTGTGTGTTAATGTAATGGTTCTTTTCTCTCACTCACCCAAAAATAATGTTGCCAGTTATTAGTTGCAAAACTCAGAAATTACTTTTATGCATTTGGCCCTCCATTTTCACATCTTTGAACGTGGTTTTGAGCAGAGACCTGTTTGGAACTCAGGGAACACGCTCTTATTTGCACAAACGGTCTGAAAACCTTCATGGTAGCTGAGCTCTGACCTCCTACATTGCTGTGCCATGTTCTCTTGTTAAACCTAGAAATCTTCCTTCAAAGCTTGATCCCTTTTAAAGCAAGAATTTGGAATATCAAGCAGATGTATATATATTTTTAATGACATTCAGAAAAATGTACTGTAAATGTAACTAT
Source organism: Tursiops truncatus (assembly GCF_011762595.2). Taxonomy (NCBI): domain Eukaryota; kingdom Metazoa; phylum Chordata; class Mammalia; order Artiodactyla; family Delphinidae; genus Tursiops; species Tursiops truncatus. Next base: position 117,074,244 of record NC_047035.1, read on the forward strand.
TATTTAGATGCTGTATTTTTCAATTGGCTCATCTCTACTTGAGTCCTTTTAATCAGTTTCCCAGCCTGTCCCTTCAGCTGCATAATAATGCAGTATTTGTAGCATAATTATTTTATGAAAGTGAATCATCTTAAGTACAAGAACTGATTGACCTACGGGTTAACTACAGAATCTTACATGAAAGAAAGGGCAATTTAAAGGATTAAGTAATTTTTAAGAATGTGAATATTGGGGTCATCAGTGATAGAAACAACGTACTGCTTGATATGATAAAATATTCAGCAACTCACTAACCCAGCTGTCCTGTTTAAATAATCTATGAACAAACAGAATAAAAATAATTCTTGCTGCCGTGCACTAAACCAGTATCTACTGAGGTTTTAGTTTGGGAAATATGTCAAAAAACTTGTCTTTGATTTGAGCATTTTTATGTTAAGAAGCTGATTGATTCTATTAAATACAGAATGGAAACATCTATGTCTTTGTAGTATGACTTTAACATAATTATTAATTGAGTACAAGAATGTGATTGCTTGCTAAGGCATAGTTTTTTGTATTAGTCAAGTTATGAGTAAGAAAGGCTTTCAGTCTCTGTCTTAAGAGAAGCAGTATTCAGTGTCCCAGGTTTTACTCATGGTTCCATCACTAACTGGCTAGCTAACTTTGGTGCCTTGGGTTTTCTCATGAGTCAAATTAACTACCTCATAGTGAAGATCAACTGGATCTTGTATGTGAAAGTCCTCTATAAAATGTATGCCACATTTAGTAGTTAAGCAAGATTTTAGCCCCTTTTCTGCCTGCTTTTTAACTTTGGGCTGGTCACTTAACCTCTCTGAGCTTTTATTTCTTCATAGGTAAAACAGAGGAGTTTGGCCTGTAGTATATTCAACGGGAGGAGTACTATTTACATTGTATTTATTGCTTATAACCTATAATTTATTATTTTTTCTCTCTCTTTTTTTAACATGTGTTTGCCCCTATTCCTTTAATGGATATTGTGATTACCGTGTAAGACTGGATTCCATTAATCTTCACCTATTACGTTTCATTTAATCTTCCTCTCAATCTTGTGAAAGGAGTTGGTATTATCCTCATTTTACTGATGAGGAAAACTGAGGTTCAATTTAGTGTTAGAGGTAGGATTCTAGATGCCAGTGTTCTTTTTTTTAAAATAGCATGTGGCTTGAAGACACATTGCCACATACCTCATCTAAAGCAAGCTTTTGATCTCCATTATTTTTCTATTCTTTTGTCCCAAAATGAATAGAGCCTTACCAAAATGCTTTTGTAGAGAAATGTGTCTATTCAATAGCAGTAAGCATGGTTCGGGAATTTTTACATTATAGACCATTACAAAAAATCTTGTTGGCATTATGCAGCAGTGCTGTATATCCGTGAATCTTTCAGTGCTGGAAAATATAGTTTGTCCTTCAAATAAGATGAGTTCTATTTTAATAGATGTGTTTTATTTTTAAAATATAGCATTGTTTAATGTTATAGATGCTTTTAAACTCAAAGACTTATTTTGTGCTTACCAGTACTTACTAATTTTTTTTTTTTTTTAAATCCTAATTTGTGATTCTAGGAAAAGCATTACTCATGGCAAACTTTTCAAAAATTTCTGTTCTAGGCAGGTATTATTTTATGGTATCCATTGTTTATATTTAAATTTTAAAAAGAGATCTATCTCTGGACTATCTGGAATAAGTAGATCTGGCAGGGATTAGGACAAGCATGTCCAGAAACATTCATTTCCGTCTAGAGTTCATTTATGATTTCTGTGTTTTAACATGCCAGCCTTAGATATTGATCTTACTTAGAACATTATTGCTCTTAGAGTGACTGAAACACTGGTTCTGCTAAGACTGTGATGCTGATCCTTTCTGATTCAGAAACCTCTGCCCTTGGGACATTCCTTAACTCATGTTTCTCTTTTTTTCTATTGACAGTTCCCTGGTGGTCATTACTAGTCCAAAAGCGAGTTCCCATGAATAGCTCATTGGTCACAGTTTTATTTTTATCTTCCCAACTGATGACTTCGAAATGGCTGTGGCATTTTGAAGGAGACCTTATCTGCTGTCATTCTTAACCCTATTCATGAAACTCCAGCCACATAGACCTTCTTTTCTGTTCTGTAAAGTCATTCTAGCTTCAGGGACTTCTACTACTTGTAGCTCTGTGGGAATCGTTTTCTCCCAGACTGTTGCTTGGCTGTATCCTTCTTGTCATTTTTAAGTCTCAGCTTTAAATGTTCCTTCTTCAAAGAGGTTTTCCTTGACAACTCACTATAAATTAGTGCTTCTCCAACACTATCAAATGGCCATATTTTATTTTCTTCTTAACACCTAATGACTAACTGATAGTTATTTATTTCTTGTTTATCTCCTCTGTTGGGGACATAGACATTCTGTTTTGTTTAATGCTGTATCCCCAGCACTTAGAACAATGTCTGCCATAGTAGGCATTCCAGTTAATATTTGTTGAATGACGAAAAGAATGCTTTTTCTATTGGCTACTTATAAAATTCTTTTTTTTAAAGCTTTTTCTTTTCTTTATTTCTTTATTTTCTGGTAATCAGGAAGGTACAATGAGTGTTTTTGCAATAAATGTTTATGTACTTTTGACGTTTTTCTCTTCCTTTGCTGTTCTGTTCCCTAGTTAAATTCTTTCAGAGGAAAGGGGAAAGCCTTCTAATTTTCAAACTCCTGAGATATGACTGTTTCGATTTATCTACTGCTTGCCAGGTGGATGTCTGAGCTGGTGCAGCCTAGTCACAAAAGCAATTAACAGGTAGGAAAATTGGCTCCTAACAGCTGCTTCAGTCCTGCTTGAGTTGGTCTCTCCCCCAAGGGACTGTCACTGTCAACCTAGCAAAATGAAATTGCCTTCCCATAACCATTTTTTTCGAGGATTATAGAACAGAAACAAATTCTTGGTTTATAAAATGAGTTAAAATGTGTCAAAAGAATAAAACAGAATAATGATCTGCTGCTGCAATTTGAATTATGAGGCACGGCAGCAACGTTTATTTTTAGAAGAGTTGACATTGAAACTGTAGAACTTTTAGTTCTATTGAAATGACTTTATTTTGCCAAAAGGGTAGATTTAATAACTTATTTATTGGTGTTGGTGAGGAAAATGACAGTTCTATAAAATATAATTTTTGACCCTCAACGCTTTGGTTTGTGACAGTTTTTGAGTCCTTGCTCCTTCACTTAACTCTATGGAAAGGGGCAGGTTTTGGAAAGAATGCAACTTGATTTACATTCCATTTTATTCCCCTACTGTTAATTCATTCAGTATGGATTCCATTTGATCATGATAGATCATAACCATTGTTATGTGCTATAACCAATGTATGCATTTAAAAATGGATTTAAATGGGTTTTATATTAACAGTATGCCAGTTCTGGGTTTTATATTGACATATGCCTCAATGTTAGCAAACATGGCATTGGTTTCTCTTGATTCTTTTTTTTTTAAAAATAAATTTATTTATTTATTTTTGGCTGTGTTGGGTCTTCATTGCTGTGCGCGGGCTTTCTCTGGTTGCTGTGAGCGGGGGCTACTCTTCATTGCGGTGTACGGGCTTCTCATTGTGGTGGCTTCTGTTGTTGTGGAGCACGGGCTCTGGGCATGTGGGCTTCATTAGTTGTGGCATGCGGGCTCAGTAGTTGTGGCACGCCAGCTCTAGAGCACAGGCTCAGTAGTTGTGGTGCACGGGCTTAGTTGCTCTGTGGCATGTGGGATCTTCCCGGACCAGGGCTCGAACCCATGTCCACTGCATTGGCAGGTGGATTCTTTTTTTTTTTTTTTTTTTTTTGCGGTACGCGGGCCTCTCACCGCTGTGGCCTCTCCCGCTGCGGAGCACAGGCTCCGGACGCGCAGGCCCAGCGGCCCTGGCTCACGGACCCAGCCGCTCCACGGCATGCGGGATCCTCCCGGACCGGGGCACAAACCCGCGTCCCCTGCATTGGCAGGCGGACTCTCAACCGCTGCGCCACCAGGGAAGCCCGGCAGGTGGATTCTTAACCACTGTGCCACCAGGGAAGCCCTCTTTTGATTCTTTTTGATAACTTTTATTTGATGTGATTTCCAATCTGAGCTAGTTGTGAAATGTGCTCCCCTTGAAAGTTGCCTTCTAGTCAGTACTCCCTTCCTTTCATCCCTTTTGTATCACTGGCCTCTTAGGAAGCTAAAAGAGTTTGTGTCATTAAACTGTGCTTTAATATTTTGTCAAAAAATTAAGAGAAGATTCTTGCACAGTGAGGATATTAACTTAGTTTTTGGATGAATGAGATGTGCTTTTGTTATGCTAATATGGCAATTCATGGTGTTCCTCTAGGTAACTTCAGGATGGGGCCTGGTCACCAGAAACACCAACCACATGATTAGAGGGTTGGGACTTTGGGCCAGTCTGACTTCTGGGGAGGTAGAGAAGGTTTGGAGATTGAGTTTAATCATGTGGCCAGTGATTTAGTCAATTATGCCTATGTAATGAAACCCTAATAAAAACTCTGGACACCAAAGCTCAGTGGCGTTTTTTGATTGGTTAAGGTATTGATGTGTTGGGAGGATGATGCACCCTCACTCATGGGGAGAGGGCATGGAAGCCCTTCATTCAGGACCATCTCAGACCTTGCAATATGTGTATCCTTTATAATAAAACTATAATCATAAGTATAATGCTTTTCTGAGTTATGGGAGTTGTCCTAGCAAGTTATCAAACTGAAGTGATCATAGAAATCTCTGAATTTGTGGCCAGTTAATTAGAAATGCAGGTGGCCTGGAGATCCCTGAAGTGTGGCTGGCATCTAAAGTAAGTGCAGTCTTGTTTGGGATAATGCCCTTTGGTTTGTGGGTTCTAGACTAACTCTGAGTGGTTAGTGCTAAAACTGAATTGCAGTACACTCATTTAAGGTTGAAGCAGAATAGTGGTACATTTGTTATCATTAATGAACCAATATTGATATATTATATGAACTAAAGCCCAAAGTTTGCATTAGGGTTCACTCTTTATGTTGTACACCTTCATGGGTTTTGACAAATTCATAATGTCCTGGGTCTACCATTATAGTATCGTACAGAATAGTTTTACTGCCCAGTAAATCCTCTGTGTTCTACCTGTTCATCCCTCCCTCTCTTGCCCCCAGACTGCTGATACAGCCACTCATCGTTTTACTGTTTCTATAGTTTTGCCTTTTTCAGACTGTCATATAGTTAAAATCATATAATATAGTCTTTTCACACTGGCTTCTTTCACATAGCAATATACCTTTAGGTATATAAGCAATATACCTTTAGGAACCTTAAGGTTCCTCCATGTCTTTTTGTGACTTGATAACTCGTTTATTTTCATTGCTGAATAATACTTCATTGTGTGCATTTACCATAGTTTATCCATTTACCAATTGAAGGATATCTTGATTTCTTCCAGGTTTTTGCAATTATGAATAAAGCTGCTATAAACATTCATGTGCAGATTTTTTTGTGGACATTGGTTCTCAAATCAGACTGCAATTGCTAGATCATATAATAAGACTCAGTTTAGCTTTGTAAGAAATTGCCAAACTGTTTTCCAAAGTGATTGTACCATTTTGCATACTTACCAGCAATGAATGAGAGTTCCTGTTGCTCCACATCCTTGTCAGCATTTGGTGTTGTCAGTGTTTTGAATTTTAGCCATTCTAATAGGTGTATGGTGTAGTATCTCATTGTTTTAATTTGCAATTCCCTAATGGCCTATGATGTTGAGCATCTTTACATGTGTTTATTTTTTCACATGTATATCTTTTTTGGTTAGGTGTCTTTAGGTCTTTTGTTTACTTTTTATTTATTTATTTATTTTTTTGTTGTGCCACGTAGCATGCAGGATCTTAGTTCCCTGACCAGAGATTAAACCCTTGCCCCCTCCATTGGGAGCACAGAGTCTTAACCACTGGACCACCAGGGAAGTCCCATCTCCTTTTTTTTTTTTTTTTTTGGCTTTGTTGGGTTCTCGTTACTGCCTGCAGGCTTTCTCTAGTTGTGGCAAGCAGGGGCTGCTCTTCATTGCGGTGTGCAGGCTTCTCATTGAGGTATCTTCTCTTGTTGCGGAGTGCAGGTTCTAGGCATGCAGGCTTCAGTAGTTGCAGCACATGGGCTTCAGTAGTTGTGGTGCGCAGGCTCAGTAGTTGTGGCTCGCAGGCTCAGTAGTTGCAGCTCACGGGCTCTAGAGTACAGGCTCAGTAGTTGTGGCACATGGGCTCAGTTGCTCCGTGGCATGTGGGATCTTCCAGGGCTCGAACCCATGTCCTCTGCATTGGCAGGCGGATTCTTATCCATTGCACCACCAGGGAAGTCCCCCATCTACTTTTTTTTTAAATGCTCATCTATTTATTTTTTATGTTTTTAAACATCTTTATTGGAGTATAATTGCTTTACAATGGTGTGTTAGTTTCTGCTTTATAACAAAGTGAATCAGTTATACATATACATATGTTCCCATATCTCTTCCCTCTTGCGTCTCCCTCCCTCCCACCCTGCCTATCCCACCCCTCTAGGTGGTCACAAAGCATGGAGCTGATCTCCCTGTGCTATGAGGCTGCTTTCCACTAGCTATCTATTTTACGTTTGGTAGTGTATATGTGTCCATGCCACTCTATCACTTTGTCACAGCTTACCGTTCCCCCTCCCCATATCTTCAAGTCCATTCTCTAGTAGGTCTGTGTCTTTATTCCTATCTTACCCCTAGGTTCTTCATGACATTTTTTTTTTTCTTAGATTCCATATATATGTGTTAGCATACGGTATTTGTCTTTCTTTTTCTGACTTACTTCACTCTTTATTTATTTATTTTTGGCTGTGTTGGGTCTTCATTTCTGTGCGAGGTCTTTCTCTAGTTGCGGCAAGCGGGGGCCACTCTTCATCGCAGTGCGTGGGCCTCTCACTATCGCGGCCTCTTGTGTTGCACAGCACGGGCTCCAGATGCGCAGGCTCAGTAGTTGTGGCTCACGGGCCTAGTTGCTCCGTGGCATGTGGGATCTTCCCAGACCAGGGCTCGAACCTGTGTTCCCTGCATTGGCAGGCAGATTCCCAACCACTGTGCCACCAGGGAAGCCCCCCCACCATCTACTTTTAATCATGTTTTTGTTTTCTTATTGTTGAGTTTGAGTTCTTTGTATATTTTGGGTAACACTCCTTTATCAGATTTACTTTTGCTAATATTTCTCCCAGTGCGTGACTTGTCTTTTCATTAACTATGTCTTTCACAGAACAGAAGTTTTTAATTTTAATGAAGTCCAACTTATAGGTTTCTTTATTACTTGGATCATGCTTTTGGTGTAGTATCTAAAAAGTCATCATTAGGGACTTCCCTTGTGGTCCAGTGCTTAGGACTTCGCCTTCCAGTGCAGGGGATGCAAGTTTAATCCCTGGTCAGGGAGGTAAGATCCCACAAGATCCCACATGCCTCACGGCCAAAAAACCAAAACATAAAGCAGAAGCAATATTGTAACAAATTGCATAAAGACTTTAAAAATGGTCCACATCAAAAAATCTTTAAAAAAAAAAAAGTCATCATCAAACCCAAGGTCACTTAGATTTTTTTCCTGTTATTTTCCAGAATTTTAGTTTTGTGTTTTACATTTAGCTTTGTGATCTATTTTGAGTTAATTTTGTGTGTTTTGTTTTCATTTTTTAAAAATTATAAGATATTTGAAGCATGCAGATCCATATTAAGACTAACATATTGACCAATATATAAAGTGCCTACCAAAAATATATTACCAGTTTATCTTATAAATACACAGATTATAAAATCAAGGTAGTTGAGACCCCTGTGCATCCCTCCCAGTCTCATCCCTCTCCCTGTCTCAGAAGTAATCAGTTTTATGAATTTGCTGTTTTTCAAACCTATGCATGTTTTTATAGTTTACTAAATATTTGTGTATCATATTATATGGTGCTTTTATAAGTTTCAAAATTTCACATTAACAACATTATGGAGATTTCCCTGGTGGTGCAGTGAATAAGACTCCACGCTTCCAACGCAGTGGGCCTGGGTTCGATCCCTGTTGAGGGAACTAGATCCCACATGCGTGCTGCAACTAGGAGTTTGCATGCCACAACTAAGGAGCCCTGGAGCCACAACTAAGGAGCCCGCCTGCCACAAGTAAGACCTGGTGCAACCAAATAAGTAAATAAATATTTTTTAAAAACCCAACATTGTGTATGTTACACCTATTTCAGCAACTTATTTCAAACTCTGCATTGTTTTTGCGATTTAGGGGATTTTTTTTTTTTTTTTTTTTACCGTAGGAAAGAATGTTTCTTTAATTAGTGAGCAATTTAATGTTAAATAATTAATTTATTAGCAGTTGTATTTTATCTTGGTTTCCTATATTAGTATAGACAGACTAGTTCTGACCTGTGGATTAAATTTTTCAACCCTCAAACATTGTATTTAAACTTTATTATAGGATGTGGTTTTTAGAGGTGTACTGAAGTGATTCTAAAAAGCTATATTTTGTTTTACGATTTTTTTTTTTTTTTTTTTGGTGTGTGTGTGGGAGGTTTTTAGAATGCAAACACAAGTGACATTAGATCAGTGATATGGTGTTCCACAGCTACCCTGTTAAGGATACTCAACAGAAGCCAGAAAGACTTAATTATTTAAAGCGTGCTTCTAGTTGGAGAGCCTACCTTTTATAGATTTCTTTCTGGGGGCTCTTTTTAAGCTGTGGGTTTTCTTTACTATAATCATCAGTTTCTGAAAGAGAGCACCATTTCTAGGATAAATCAGAAGATCCCTACAATTCAAGGTGGAGGTAAAGCTGTAGCTTCCTCTCTCAGCTTTAGGAAGGTTACTTGATTTTGCTTGGTGTAGTAGGTAGGGTTGAAGCTAACTATTTATGCTGATGTATGCAGCAAGTTTCATCCAGTCAAAGCAGAAGCTGTCAGGTCTATGTAGAATTTTCTGTGACCTAAATTAAATCTGCATCACACAGGATTGCAGTCTTTAGAGAAGGCTACTCCCTTTGTCTGTTGTATTAATTGTGCATTTGTTGATTTGATTATTGTTGCTCATTTTACATCCTTTGGTGTATAGTTTGGGTTCAGTAGCAAAAAAAGCTTGAAATTTCTACTGTTTTGTACACTTGAAAAATAATGACCTCCCTCTTCCCCCAGATCATTTATTATAGATTTCAGAAAGCTGTGTAATGGCACATCCAATTCAGATTATTTTGCTAACGACATCCTGAAGAACCTATTATATTGTAAAGCATCACTGGCAGATTCAGTTGTAATTTAATGAGAATAGACCAATATGCCAAGGGAAGTGATTTTTTAAGTTCTTGCTCTTCCTGCTCAGCTGTGTTGTGTGAAATGCTAAAATAGTTTCTTCCTCTTTGTCCATTTCAAGGATGAAATGTGTTCCAGATTTTTTCTCCCCACCCTTTCTGTTTAAGACTGTGTTTGTATCAGTGCTATACTAATAAAGGGGTACTGAACAGTGACTTTCTTCCTACTTAATTTTCTGAAGTTCATTTTCTACATGATGCCATGGTTTTAGATGTTATTTCATTCACAGGAATTGGTCCGTGGTATAAACATTTTGTAACATGATTTCTATGACAAGTGTGTAAATTAAAAATTGAGTTTGTGTAGATTCTCTGTGCCAGGTCATAGTGTATCGCCTGTTTGGGATTTTATCTTCAGGGTCTTTATATGGCAGGTGTTGTACTCAGATTAATCTCAGGATGTTATAGACCTATTAATTGCAGACAAATCATCAAATTCTCCGTTTGGTCAGTTTGGTCATATGGTTGCTTTAGATTATGGATTATAATCTTAATGATCATACTTTCTTGATTTAAAAAAATCAATATTTACTGAATTTTTCTCTCAAATATGTAAAATATTCCTGGCTCCTTTAAAAATAAATTATATTAATTTTGTCTTAGCATACTTAGAACAGTTTTTTGTTTAAGTAGAGCTCTTACGAATATATTGTCCCAGGTGAGTTTATTTGGATTTCCTTTTCTCCCCTACCTATTTCCCAAACTTTAGGAGAAGAGTCATGCTTCTCACTTTTGGCATCCCAAGGGCTAGACCCATGTCTTGATTGGTTATTTTGTTGTTATTTTTATCCCACTCATTTCCCTGTTTCTACTCATTTTGCTTCCTCCCATAAGCACCCACTCTAATCTAGTTAGTATATATCTTTATTTTATTTTATTTATTTATTTATTTTTTTGCGGTATGCAGGCCTCTCACTGTTGTGGCCTCTCCCATTGTGGAGCACAGGCTCCGGACGTGCAGGCTCCGGACACACAGGCTCAGCGGCCATGGCTCACGGGCCCAGCCACTCTGTGGCATGTGGGATCCTCCTGGACCGGGACACGAACCCGTGTCCCCTGCATCAGCAGGTGGACTCTCAACCACTGCGCCACCAGGGAAGCCCTATTTTATTTTTTAAAATATTTATTTGTTTATTTGGTTGCTCTGGGTCTTAATTGCGGCTTGCCAGCTCCTTAGTTGTGGCATGCAGCCTCCTTAGTTGTGGCATGTGAACTCTTAGTTGTGGCATGCATGTGGGATCTAGTTCCCTGACCAGGGATCAAACCCAGGCCCCCTGCATTGGGAGTGTAGAGGCTTATCCACTGCGCCACCAGGGAAATCCCTAATATACGTCTTTAGATCTTTCTATATCTTTGGAAAATACATAGTGTTTTCTGTGTATAGTTTGTAATTTTCATAAATGGCATTGACTGTACATCTTACTTTATTCTTTTTAAAAAAATTCAGCCCTGCATTTAAATGATTTATCCTGTGGCTGTATGTAATTCTGGTTCCTTACTTCTGACTGTTGTATTCTATGTTCATACTCTTATCCATGCATGCTACGTATCCATCTTACTTATACTCCCCTACTGATGTTTATGTTCCATAAACAATGCTACAGTAATAATCTTTGTTTTATTTTATGGAGATATATACTGAAGGGTGGGATTGGTGGGTTTTTGGGTTTCCATTATTAAGTTTGCTAAGTATTACCAGATTGCTCTGTAGAAAGACTAGACAGTTTATACTCCTTTGAGCTGTGCATGAGGGCTCACAGACCATTTTCCATGTAAGCAATGTGGCCACCTAACTGGCCTGAGGAGTTGCTTTTATGGGCATGATTTGTAAGCTCCCAAATTATTTGTCTATGAATAAGATAAAACCAAAACAGGTTGCTATCAGTCCTCCACTGAGAAGGGACTCATGAGTGGAAAAGCTGCCATTGTTCCTAGTAAACTTCTCTATAAAGGGAGATTTTTGATGAGAGACTGTGAAGGTGAGCCCTCATTACCAAATACCTTGGCCTACCAGCCATGTGGAGTTTAGCTCAGCAAGCTGTGCATGATTAGATTCTTTGTGTCAAGCATGGTTTTTGTCATACAGATGTGGATGAAGCAGACCCTCTGCTCCTGAAGCTCTTTGGTTGTAGGGCAAGTGGATGCAGTACTGTGTGGTTATCTCTTTTTTCAGGAGACTTCTTTGCTTCATCTGTGAGAAGTTATATCTGATCATGCAGTCTTTCATGGCAGCCCTCCTTGTTCACTGTTAATTCTTTCTACTTTACTTTCTGGGATCTCACCAGTTATCATCGTACCTGACCTGGTAAAAGACCCCTTAGGAAGGGGTGTTATTTGTCTGGCATTTGTATCCTGAAGTGTGATGATTGGGGTGTGAGGGATGGCATGTTGGTAAGTCCCTTTGAATTGGTGAAATGGAAATCAGAAAATATTATCTAGAAGCATGGATTAATTAAAAGTATATTATTGTATAGTGGCAAGAATACAGATAATAGTGTTGGTCAAAATAGCAGACAAAACACACCTTCCAATCTTTACACATCTAAGTTCCCATTGAAAAAACCAATAGATGAATAGATGGATGGGGAAATACCTGCATATGTGTTGGAAACTAAAGCTTGATGCCACTCACATGCCAAAAAGCCCAGAATAATTTTTGTTAAGCAACATTGTTGATGAATGAAAGAAGTAATTGATGGAGTACACCTGAGGAGAACCTTCCTGAGAGAGAACTCCTCATTTGGGAGGGGCCAAGTCTATAAGAATGGTCCTACAAGGCACAACACTTAAATTTCTCTCTGGTCTCTTGGACCGGAAGTATTGATACTTTGTAAACAGTGTTCATAGATCCAGAGTTTGTCTCTAGTACCTCCCTAAAAGGAGCCTGTCCATATAAGTGGTCTAGTCACTAAGTTCCCAGCTACCAACACCACCGTTTCCAACCTCCATTCTGGTTGCTGGATCTCCCACCTATCAATCTAGTGAGGTTTTTGTTCTCAGAAACATTGTCATTAAAAGGTGTGAGAGCTGAATATCAGTTGTGAGAAGGGAGCAATCTGAAAGGATTCTGAGGGATGAAAACTATAGTGACCAAGTTAAAATCTGCTATGGATGCAGTAGATAACAAATTAGACACTACAGAAAGACAAACTTGTGAAATGTTTTCCAAACTACAAAGGCAAAAGATGGGGCAATGAAAATGATCGGAAAATAAGATAAAGGAAGGATAGGTAGGGAGAAAAAAATGTACAAATTGTAGGGCTTTCAGAGAGAAAGAGATGCAGCAGATACATTGTTCAGAGAAATAATAGAAGAAAACATTGCTGACCCAAAATTAATACAAACAAATATGAAACTGTATCCTACTGGACTTTTCAGATTTGGAGGCATTTCTACTAGTGACAGTATAAAAGGAACTGAACTGATGGAGGTACAGAGAGCCAATTCCTAAATTCTCCTCCTATGAAAGAGCAGACTACCTGGGTTGTAAATGGAAATGATGCTAAGTATATCCTACTAAATATGCTCCACTTCTGAGGACAAGAGCAAGCAGGAGCAACAGGTAGAAAGCTGGCAAGATGGGAGGCTTTCATCCTGGAATAAAGGGTAGTCAGGACCAGAAAGACTACACGTTGGGGTTTGATCATTAGAAAAGAGAAGAAAGAATTATCATTACTCGCAGGTGATACAATGATCTACCTAAACATCTAAAGAAAATTACCTGAAAACCTATCTGAACTAATATTAAGTTACATGGTTGTTTACCAACTAAGCATACCAAAATTAGTGATTTTTCAATATTCTAGCAATACCTATTTAGAAACTGTAATGGAAAAAAGAAATCCCATAAGTATTTAGAGAGAAAAAACCCCAAAAAGTATAGGAATTATTTTAAGGAAACTTAATTTTACATCAGAATATAAAGAGACTTGAATAAGTAGAAAGATTAAACATGTTTCTGATTAGGAAGACTCAGTATTTTACAGATTCTTTCCAAATCCATGATTTAATGCAATCCTAGTCAAAATCCTAACCAACTGTTTTTGATCCAGAGGTGGAGTGCGTAGGGAAATTTAACAGATTTTTCTGAAATGGACCTAGAAGGATAAATTTAAGAGAACACTTTTTTTTTTTTTTTTTTGCGGTATGCAGGCCTGTCACCGTTGTGGCCTCTCCCATTGCGGAGCACAGGCTCCGGACGCGCAGGCTCAGCGGCCATGGCTCACGGGCCTAGCCGCTCCGCGGCATGTGGGATCTTCCCGGACCGGGGCACGAACCCATGTCCCCTGCATCGGCAGGCGGACTCTCAACCACTGCGCCACCAGGGAAGCCTGATTTTTTTCTTTCTTATAGAAAAAGAAATATCTTAAATTTTAGATTATGAAGAAATTTAATACATGAGCTACTGTTTCTGTAGTCTAAAAATCTTTCTATACCTTCTGTATCTTTGTATACCTGTTAAGCAACTTGATGGTAGATGTTTTGCTACGTCCGACTTTTTTGTTTTTGTTTTTTAAATGTGATCCTAAATCTTTTTTTTTTTTTAAATTTTTATTGGGGTATGGTTGCTTTTGACTTGTTCTGTTTGTTTGGTTGCCTAATTGGCATGTAGATTTTTCAGTTAAGTTTTCCAGTGATCTAAAACTGGTGTTTTTGTTGTCCCCTGAATGTTTAAGTGAGAATAATTCCTTTGCCTCAAAAACAACTATCTTGCCTATTTTGTTTATGCTTTCTGAATTTCTTAATTATCAATACTTTTCTATGAATTTTGTGTGGTATTGTGGAAAGGAAATAGTCTGCCATCACTCAGACCCTGTTGTTGAATCCCAGCTCTGCCACTGAATAGCTGTATAAATAGCTGTCAGAGCCTCAGTTTCCTCATCAATAAAACCATATTATAGATTTGTTGTGATATGCCTCTAGCATTATGCCTAGTGTGTGGTAGTAGGCAGCCAGTAAATATTACTTGTTCTGTTTTCTTTCTTTATGTTTTTAATTTGGCTCCTATATTGACTAGAACCTTTGGTGATTTTGTTACAATGTAAGAAAGTTTTTGTACAGAACAGTGTACAAAAAAATGTCAGTTGGGCTTCCCTTGTGGCGCAGTGGTTGAGAATCTGCCTGCTAATACAGGGGACACGGGTTCGAGCCCTGGTCTGGGAGGATCCCACATGCTGCAGAGCAACTAAGCCTGTGAGCTCAACTACTGAGCCTGCATGTCTGGAGCCTGTGCTCCGCAACAAGAGAGGCTGAGATAGTGAGAGGCCCACGCACCGCGATGAAGAGTGGCCCCTGCTTGCCCCAACTAGTGAAAGCCCTCGCGCAGAAACGAAGACCCAACACAGCAAAAATAAAATAAATTAATTAATAAACTCCTACCCCCAACATCTTAAAAAAAAAAAAAAGAATGTTAGTTAATGGACTTCCCTGGTGGCGCAGTGGTTAAGAATCCATCTGCCAATGCAGGGGACATGGGTTCGAGCCCTGGTCTGGGAAGATCCCACATGCTGCAAAGCAACTAAGCCTCTGCGCCGCAACTACTGAGCCTGTGCTCTAGAGCCCATGAGCCACAACTACTGAGCCCACGTGCCACAACTACTGAAGCCTGCGCACCTAGAGCCCGTGCTCCGCAACAAGAGAAGCCACCGCAATAAGCCCGCACACCGCAGCGAAGAGTAGCCCCCGCGTGCAGCAACAAAGACCCAACGCAGCCAAAAATAAATAAATAAATAAATTAGTTAATTTAAAAAAATGAATGTTAGTTACTAAATTTGGTCTACGTGATGTTAGGTCTTTACCTCAAGTCTTGCTTTTTTCATTCTTTTTAAAGATGTTTAACGTGCAGTTTCATAGTATATTCAAAACATGTACCTGTGCCACATACCCTGCAAGTTCTCTGTGCTAGAAGCTTTGTAAACGTTGTCTCTAATCCCCACAACTGTATAGGGTAGATACACTTCTTTTCATTGAACAGAAAACTTAGGATCATATCTGGAAAGCTTTAAAAAATGTGTGTATAATAATGGGCCTATAGTTATGGATTAAAATCCATATGGTATACTGTAAACTGATCTTCTGCCATGTTATTGGAGAGTGAAGCTTCCATTATTAGACTAGAGTCATTTCCACTGGACTTCAGAGTAGTGGTTGTTAAGAAGCTGTGAGGGAGTTGAGCCTTTGCTGTTACTTGTGGTATTAAATCATCCATGAAGTCATGGTGAACTGTTAGAGGGCTCCCCCCTTTTCCCATAATATGTTATCAATTAATTCTTTTTTTTTTAGATTTTATTGAAGGATAGTTGATTTACAGTGTTATGTTTAATTTCTGCTGTACAGCAAAGTGACTCGGTTATACATATATATATTCTTTTTCATATTTTTTTCCATAATGGTTTATTACAGGGTACTGAATATAGTTCCCTGTGATATACAGTAGGACCTTGTTGCTTATCCTATACGTAATAGTTTGCATCTGCTAATCCCAAACTCCTAATCCTTCCCTCCCCCACCCACCTCCTCCTTGGCAACCACAAATCTATCCTCTGTATTTTTGTTTTTTTTGGCTGCATTGGGTCTTTGTTGCTACGTGCGGGCTCGCTCTAGTTGCGAAGAGCCGGGGCTACTCTTCGTTGCAGTGTGCAGGCTTCTCATTGTGGTGGCCTGGCTCGCTGCGGAGCACGGGCTCTAGGTAAGCAGGCTTCAGAAGTTGTAGCATGTGGGCTCAGTAGTTGTGGCTCACGGGCCCCGAAGTGCAGGCTCAGTAGTTGTGGCGCATAGGCCTAGTTGCTCGGTGGCATGTGAGATCCTCCCGGACCAGGGCTCAAACCTGTGTCCCCTGCATTGGCAGGCTCAGCGGCCATGGATCGCGGGCCTAGCCGCTCCGCGGCATGTGGGATCTTCCCGGACCGGTGCATGAACCCATGTCCCCTGCATTGGCAGGCGGACTCTCAACCACTGCGCCACCAGGGAAGCCCCTGTTCTCTGTATTTTGAGTCTGTTTTTGTTTCATAGATATGTTCATTTGTCATATTTTAGATACCACATGTAAGTGATCATATGGTATTTGTCTTTCTCTTTCTGACTTACTTCACTTAATATGATAATCTCTAGTTGTATCCATGTTGCTGCAAATAGCATTATTCCATTCTTTTTATGGCTGAGTAATATTCCATTGTGTATGTATACCACATCTTCTTTGTCCATTTATCTGTTGATGGACACTTAGGTTGTTTCCATGTCTTCACTATTGTAAATAGTGCTGCTGTGAACGTAGGGGTGCATGTATCTTTTCAAATTAGAGTTTTCTCTGGATATATGCCCAGGAGTGGAATTGCTGGATCATATGGCAACTCTGTTTTAGTTTTTTTTTTTTGCGGTACGCGGGCCTCTCACTGTTGTGGCCTCTCCTGTTGCAGAGCACAGGCTCCGGACGTGCAGGCTCAGCGGCCATGGCTCACAGGCCCAGCCGCTCTGCGGCATGTGGGATCTTCCCGGACCGGGGCACGAACCTGTGTCCCCTGCATCGGCAGGCGGACTCTCAACCACTGCGCCACCAGGGAAGCCCTGTTTCAGTTTTTTGAGGAATCTCCATACTTTTTCCATAGTGGCTGTACCAATTTACATTCCCACCAACAGTGTAAGAGGGTTCCCTTTTCTCCACACCCTCTCTAGCATTTATTATTTGTAGACTTTTTAATAATTGCCATTCTGACAAGTGTGAGGTGGTACCTCATTGTTGTTTTGATTTGCATTTCTCTAGTAATTAGTGATGATGAGCATCTTTCCATGTGCCTAGTGGCCATCTGTATGTCTTCTTTGGAGAAATGCCTACTTAGGTCTTCCGCCCATTTTTCAATTGTGGTGTTTGCTTTTTTGTTATTGAATTGTAGGAGCTGTTTGTGTATTTTGGAAATTAGCTCTCGTCAGTCACATCATTTGCAAATATTTTCTCCTACTCCATAGGCTGTCTTTTCATTTTGCTTATGGTTTCCTTTGCTGTGCAAAAGCTGGTAAGTTTGATAGGTCCCATTTGTTTATTTTTGCTTTCATTTCTATTGCCTTGGGAGACTGACCTAAGAAAACATTGATACCATTTATGTCAGAGAATGTTTTGCCTATTTTCTCATCTAGGAGTTTTATGGTGTCTTGTTTTATATTTATAAGTCTTTAAACCATTTTGAGTCTATTTTTGTTTAAGGTGTGAGGGTGTGTCCTAGCTTCATTGATTTACATGCGCCTGTTCAACTTTCCTAACACCACTTGCTGAAGAGACTGTCTTTTCCCCATTGTGTATTCTTACCTCTTTTGTCGAAGATTAATTGTCCATAGTGTGTCAGTTAATCCTTAAATCTTCATACTGTATCTTCCTTAATTTTAATTATTTTATCTTTGGCTTTTGTAATAACGTTTTCCCCTTAAAACAGATTCTTTTTAATGATTCTGATTATATCAAAAGGAAAATCTAGTGTATTTTTTTAAAGTTGGTATAGTGTTTTAGTTTTTCAGGAGTCACATAAAAGAATTGAATAATAATCTATACTTAATTTTATTCTGTTAAATATTTAATTATGGTTTTAGTGTATTTTGTTGTTGCTGACATAATGTTCCACTAATGTTTAAAATTGCTCAGTTGTTACACATATTTATATATAAGTTATAAAAGGGAACTTGTTTCATAATTATCTGCCTCTTATTTACAAAGACTCTGAGTGTAACAGAAACACAGACAGATGTTTTGAGTACATTAGAGCCAAGTTTGAGTTTTTATCTTATTGGCATAGGAATTTACAATGATTCATTGGGTCGTTTCTTTATTTAACTGACTGGTTTCAGTTTAAATATACCCTTTTCCCAACAATGATTTACTTAATTTAGAACAGTAATCTGATGAGTGCAGGGACTAGTTTAACTTAGCATCCAAATATTTGATTCTATAGTTATTAAAAAAATCAATATAAGCTATTCACCATTGTGTTGGTAATCATTTGGGAATACTTTTTAGTATGAAAAGCTTTGGTTCTTATTTCTAAAATCCTGGTTACTTATTTTTGGTCTTTTCAAAATATAATTTGTCCAATGGTATTATTAATTTCTGTGGAAAACAGTGGGCCCTATCAGAAGTATTTGGATTTTCATTGCATATTCTGAAGGCTTACTTTAAATGATAGTTGAATATCATTATTGTGATAAATATTCTTGGATGTAGCTTGTTGTTAAATATGTTTACTCGAAGCAAATAGTCGTGGAATCCATTGGGATTATTTTGCCTTACTAAACTTAATTTCTGAGGATTTTCAAAATGTAGTATACATGGAATAGTTTTTCTTCCGTCTGCCTATAGCAAGAACTCATTTGTCACAGATAATTTTTTTAATACATCCCAAATGACAAGCTGCTTTCTAAACAGAATAATATCAAGAATACAGACCCTGATTGATTCTATGTTTTGGGGTAAATGAAATATCAGTTTCAGAACCATCTTACTATCTTAGGGAGTCGTCTTTCTACCATTGCTAGGCTATTGGATTGGGAGCCAAGAGTGATTTTTTTCCTCCTAGATTACCAGTCAGGAAGTTTCTATGATGAGGGAAATATTCCCTACATTCAGAGAATGCTGTCATCAGATGGAAAGTACAAATTGAAATAAGGAGTGTGGGAGTCTCAGAACAAAACTTTCTAGCCCTATGTTTCATTTATGCCAGGAGAAAATGTGGATTAATTTTCATTCTAATGAAGTGGGTATGACTTTGTTTTGAAATGGTTCTGGCATTTATGTTTTTATTGGATATAAAGGACTTTGTGTCCTTTCTTTTATTTCTCTTTAATTTAAAAATTCTGTGTTTACTCATCTGTTTGAAAGATTGTCAAGACCCAGAGTAAGACCCAGAGTATTGTGGTTTTTTATCACAAGAGAATAGTTGAAAGTGTTTGTTATTGATATTTTAGAGAGTCCCTTTTTCAAAGTTAATAGGCCGGTAATGATGGAGTTCATAATATCATTCTCTGAAATCCAAAGATGAATCTGGGTGGGAGTGGGCCAGGGAAGCAGGAGAAGGATGTTAAGTGCTTAAGATAGATGGCTGAAATGGCTTAGCAAACGCGGAGATTTTATGTCCTGTAGTCTGTGGAGAATATTTTGAGATCCTATTTCTGTTAAAATTTAGAACATTTAATAGGCAAATTCAAACTATATAGTATTAGGTTTCTAAACTGTAGAAGTTAGATGCAGTCTATGGTTATAGTTTATTTTTGAAAAATTAGTTTGCTCCAGTTCTCTGTCCTATTTATATTATTATCTTATATTTGTAACTATTTTTTAACCTTAATCCATTCTTCGTAATGACTTTAACTTCAAGTAACTTAACAAAATTTATGTTGATTACATTCATATCAAAGAATCTTAGTCACTGAAAGGGAGAGCTGTAAAAAAAAAAGCAGTGAGTAGGATGCAGGTGGATTTTCAGATCCCAGTTTGAAAAATCATCTTTCAACTTATAAGCTGAGAAAATTTCATCTGTATATTGATGAAGAGAACTAGATCCAAAGACTTCACAAACGTCTTTTTAAAACCACTTCCAAAATAGGAAGGTAGGACTTCCTCCTGAGAACTTGAATTTGCCCAGAAAATGTAGAGTTTACAAGGAGTTGAACTGCTTCTGGCTCTTCTGTGGCCCTATCACTGCTCATTTATCCTCTCAATATAAAAGTGCTTGGCTGCTCAGCTCCACCTATTTGCTGTGGTCATGCTAAGGCAAGGGTTTTCAGAATGTATTCTAGCTGGGGTTTTTCCCCCTCTTTTTTTTAAACATACTGTCTTCAGATTTTACTCTACATGGGACTTAGGAACTGAATTCAATTTGATGCATCACTGCTCTGCACCAAATTGCCTTATAAACACTAGTGGGACAGATATTTCAGGATTTTTCTACATGGATTATGGGTGCAATATTAGAAATTATTTTTAGCCAGTATGGAAAATACACTGTGGATCAATTTAATAATGCATTTACTCAGCAGACATTTATTGAGCTCATATTCCATAAACAGGTACTAGGAGTACAGAGATAAATAAGATGTGATTGCTGCCCTTGAGGAGCTCATTGTCTGCCTCGAAAGTCTTAAACTTTGACACAAAGAAATAAGAGACTCAACTAGCTAGTCTCCTGGATGTGAAAAATAATGAACTGCAGAGGCAAAGCACGAGTTGTTGGATGTTGCTGTTCTGTTTTATTTTGTCTAGAAAAACCTGGAAAATAGAATTCTAGTAAACAGCGGACTTGTTCCTCTCTAGAGGGTTTTGCAGTGATTATTAAATGTTTTCATAAACATTTCTTCAAGGCCTACTGTGTGCAAGTATCATGCTCAACACTAGGGATATAAAGTGTATGAGATAAACTGTTTTATTCTAAACGAGGACAGTGGGAGGGAGAGGTATATATACAAATAATTATAATACGGTAGGGGTAGACAGATTATTACCAAATTTTGTACCAAGTGATTTCTCTTGGTTGTAGTGACACTAGGGAATAAGGAGAGACTAGGGTCAGGAGGTCAAAAGTCACTGCTGACTGAGGGAGATAGCCATTCTTGCCTAGGAGAATCTTTCAAAAGCTCTTCTTTACTTTTACATCATGTATCAGCAATTTCAATGATGCTTACCAAGAGAAAAATCAAAATATTTCATAAAACATGAGAGTATTTTTGTTACAAAGAAGGATTTTGGCTATCATAATAAAACCTCATATATTGGCCTTGCTTTGTAGTTGACCCTTTAAAGATATTTTCTTTTGGGAGCAACTTCTTATTTTGCAAGTAAAAAAAGTGAATAAAGAAAGAATAAAGGACCATCTATAGTGATACTGCCAAAAATGCCAATCAGTTTGCTCTGCTCTAAGTAGGTACATCTGTAAATTTGGTGTTAGCAGGCCCAGAACATTGGGACAAATAACCTTGTGGAGTAGAACTGCTATTTGATGCAGTTCTCGATGATGGACCAAATTAGAAAATGGAGGTCTATGGGAGGTACACATCTGATATTTTTATTTCATTTCTCAGCTAGCTAAAGTGGTGGTATTAACCTTTCTTATTCCTTAAAACATCTTAAGAAACCATGAAACACTTCAAAGAACCCTTAATCTCTATGCTTTAGATCTGTTTATTAGCTGAAGTGTACTTTTCCATTAGTATCATGAGCTGCTCCTAGAATTCTATGTATCCAACAAAAGTTTTCTTACCTGGCAGTTACAGCCAGTTTTGATTCCCTTTACTTTCTTTTATTTAGGAACTTTCAAAATTAGTTATTAGCTCTTTGTTTACTTCAGAGATAATAGTTTTAATTACTGAGTATAAACTTATTTTTCCCATTTGAGATTTTTTTTTAATAATCCTTTTGAAATTAAAGTGTTTTTAGAACACTCAAAAGATTCAAAGTCCTGAGTTTTATAGATGGTGGTACTAGGGTATGCTTTTTTGTTTGCTTGTTTTTAACTATGTTTGGGGCAAATTATTGCTCACTTTCCATGTGCTAGAATTTCACCTGTTATAGACCAAGAATAATTTCTCACCTTTTCTGTAAGAATAGTTTAAAAGGTAAGTCTAATTTATTTTGAGTGATAAAGTACTAATAGGTCATTAGATCAGAGTGGCTATTAAATTTCAAAGGATTATCATAGTGATTATGATTACTCTTGCAGCTGGAGACAGTCTTCTCTAGAACCTGTTAGGTTATTAGTCTTCTTGCTTCTAGTGAAAGGTTTGGCAAAGCTTTATTTTGAATTAAAGTTTATCATTTTGCCATTATTGGAGATTTTATAGAATATTGACTGCATTGTTAAGGAGGTATCAACTCTGACTGACTGTCAGTAACTGCCTAGAGTATCGGTTAACGATTAGGAGGCTTTTAGGGGACATTTGGAAAGAAGTGGTACAATCTCTTAATGTCTGATATGATCGCAAGTTGGGGAAGGAGGGAGTGGGATTTGTGTTACCTATGCCATATCTTAGCCAAATCCATAAAGGTGCCTTAGAGTAGGTATTTAGCCCCACTTAAAAACTAATATGAGTCATTCTTACCATATCTCTTGTCAGAAAATCATCCTCTCTTTGTTGAAATACCTCCAGCGAGGAACTCACTGCCTGCCCGAGATCCCATTCTGTTGCCGGACAGCTCTGCAGTATCATATTTCTTCCAATCCAGTTATTGCTTTATGTATTGAATGTTCATGAAAACCTGATATACAGGGTTTCTGGCAAGGGTAAATTATGAGAGGTGTTTTTTTTGGTATCATTTATCAACTTTTTTATTTGCCCATTTAAAAAAAATTTTAATTTCAAATTGGTAAATATTCACAGTAAGTTGTCAAAATAGTACAGAGAGTTCTTGTGTGTTCTTTACCTAGTTTTCCCCAATGGTAACTTCTTACAAAACTATAGTACTGTAGCAAAACCAGGAAATTGATATCCATACAATTCATAAATCTTATTTAGATTTCACCTGTCTTACATGTATTTCTGTGTGTGGGGGGCGTGGGGTGTTCTATACAATTTTGTCATGTGTAGATTTGTCTAACTACCACTATAGTCAAGATATAGAACTGTTCCAAACACACAAAGAGCTCCCTCATACTACCCCTTTATAGTCACACCCAGTCCTCTCCCCCTATCCCGGGCAAACACTTACCTGCTGCCTCTCTCTGAAATTTTGTCATTTCAAGAATTTTATATAAATGGAACCATATAGTATATAGCCTTTGAGATTGGCTTTTTTCACCCAGCATAATTCCCTTGAGGTATATCCAAGTTGTCACAGTATCAATAGTTATCCCAATTTTGTTTAATCATTATTGATGTCTTCTTTAAGGCCACAATAAATATTTGTCTATATGAATGACATTTGAAATATTATAAAAGTGATTTAAACTTGTAGAGGTGTTAAATTCAAATTGAGTTGTTACACAGTATGCATGAAATTTCAGCTTTCACCATTTATTGCCGAACTGTCAAGGCTAATAAGGAGTGCAAGACTGAGTGTCAGGAGACACCATTCTTCTGACTGTTTCTAACCAGTCCTGGCATCACATGCTCAAATGTAACCCCTTTGTCTGTGGCCAAGGGCTCCCTACCTGAGTGAGTGATTATGTGAATGAAGTGAGATATAAAACTCAAAATATAAATTTTTCCATTCCATGGCAAACAAAAGTAAGTATGTAAGGTACAAATGTTAACTGTGGTTCTGTTTGGTATAACGAGATTGACAATAAGAGGTGGTATGTGTTTTTAAAAAAATAACTTGTCTTTATTTTCCAACATCTCCATAATGAATGCATTTTATCTTTGTTTTTCTATTTATAAAAATAATGCATACTTATTAAAAATTGAAACATAACAATTATATACATTAGAAAATGAGAGCGTACTTAAATTTCTCACCCAAAGTTAACTACTATGAACTATTGTTTATTTGTTTTGGTATACATAGAGTAAGCTTTAGTTATTATTGTTAAAACAAAAATAAGAATTTCCTATGCACGTTGTTTTGCATCTTTCTTTTTTACTAAGGTATCTTGAACATTTTTCCATATCTGTACGCATGACTTTAATAGCTATATAGTTACTTCACTGTGCACATGTACTGTTCTTTCATTTATTTAGTTACTCTTCATCGAATGCCTGCTGTGCTCAAGGCACCATGCTGGGGAAACTGTGATTAATAATACATGAAGCTTACATTTTAGAGGGAAGACAGACATTAATAATGATTAATTTCTTAATTGATTATTTGATTACAAATGTAATATGCACTAGGGAAAAGCAGTATAAAGAGCCATGCATGTGCCTGTCAGAGGGACTCAACCAGGTCTGGGAAACAAGGAGGATCTCCCAGAGAATATAACTTTTGAGCTAAAACCTAAGGATAACTATGTGTGAATTAGGGTATGGGTGATGAAGGAGTAATACATAGATGAGTAGATATTAATGTATTTATCATTTAACTAAAATGAAAAGCCATAAACCTATTGGATGTTTGAATACACATGCTCATAGAGGAAAACAAAATTGGTAAAATATATCTCAAAGTGTTAATACTGTGGTGGTATTACAGGTACCTTTTTTTTTTTTTAACAGACTTTTTTTTTTTTTTAACATATTTATTGGGGTATAATTGCTTTACAATGGTGTGTTAGTTTCTGCTTTATAACAAAGTGAATCAGTCATACATAAACATATGTTCCCATATGTCTTCCCTCTTGCGTCTCTTAACAGACTTTTTAAGAGCAGCATTAGCTTTATTGAAAAATTGAGAAGATGGTATAGAGAGTTCCCATATACCCTCCCCTGCCAAAACGCACACACACACACACACACACACACACACACACTTTCCCCTATTAACATCTTACAGTAGTGTGGACATTTGTTACAATTAATAAACCAATATTGATACATTACTATTAACCACCCAGTGTTTATTCAGGTTGCTTTAGTTTTTACTTAATATACTTCTTCTGTTCCAGGAGCTCATCCAAGGTGCCACATTATGTTTAGTTTTCATGTCTCTTTAAACTCCTTTTGGTTGTGACAGTTTCTCAGACTTTATTTTTGATGTTCTTGACAGTTCTGAGGCGTACTAGTATTTTGTAGAATGTCCCTCTATTGGGATTTGTCTGTTTTTTTCATGATCATACTGCAATGTGGGTTTTTGGGAGGAGATCATAGAGGTAAAGTGCCATTCTCATCATATCATATCATATAAAGTGCCATTCTCATCATATCATATGATCATATCATATCAACATGATTCATCACCGTTGATGTTATCCTTGATCAACTGGCTGAAGTAGTGTTTGTCAGGTTTCTCCATGGTAAAGTTTTTTTGCCCCTCTCCTTTCCATATACTGCTTTTTACAAGGAAGTCTCTATGCACAGCCTACACTTAAAGAGAGTTATGCTTCACTTCCTTGAGGGAAGAGTATCTACATAAATTACTTGGATTTCTTCTGCACAGAAGATTTATCTTTTCTCCTCCATTTATTTACATATTCAATCATGAGGATGGACTCATGGAGATGTATTTTATGCTTTGGGTTTTAATCCAATACTACTTTATTTTATTGTTCAAATTGTTCAAGCTTTGGGCCATTAAATTGGCTTTCAATTGCCTCTTGTGCGCCCCTTGGACATACCCCCATTAACAAGGTTTTGTTTGTTTATTTTCTAAGCACTTCCTTATTTTATGACACTACAACATGTTCCAGGCTTATCTTGTGTATTTCCTGCCACAGACCAAGAATCAGCCATTTTTCCAAGGAGCCTTGCTTCCTTTTATTGGGGACTTGTATTAGAAACCAAGAGTTGGGTGCTATTGCATTTTTCTCTTACTATTTTTTTTCCTAACTCTGGTTCTCTCTCTCCCTGTCTTTTCCCCTTAAAACCTCTGGTAAAAGAAATATGAATTCTACCATGGCAAATTTAGGTTGCCTCATTAAATATGTTTCCAACTACCTTCTCTCTCCCTCCCTCCCTTCTCCTTTAGACATCTTTCAGGGTTGGCCGTGTGACATAGTGCTGGACAGGGAGATGTAAGTATAAATATCCTGGGAAGGGCTTTCTTTGTAAAATTGAAATTCAAAACCTGAAGGGAGATATCTTTGGGCCCTTCAGCCTTCTTCCCATCAGGAAAATGGAACTGATACCTGGGTGTTGAGCATGAATATGAAAGCAAATGCTAGGGAATGCACAATAGGGCAACAGAACGAACCTTGCTCTGTGATGTCATTGCTGATTTAGGGTTGAACCATCCCTGGTCTGCCCAGCTCCAGATTGCTTGTTGCCTGAAATAAAATAAACTCCTGTGTGTTTAAACTGTTGTTACTTGGTTTGCCTGTAATTGCTACAACTTAAGCACACAGTCTTAGCTGATTCACATATCAACTTGGACAAAATTATTATTCATTTAAGACAATTTGTTGAGGACCTACCACGTGTAAGCCTCCATAATATGGGGCGAAAATAGAGGAACTCTGTTGATATTATCCCTGTTCCCACTGAATCCAAGTTTAATAATGGTATGTAGAATAGGATAATTATATGAGCAACTGTGATTAAAACCAGAATGTAGTAATATTTGTTATTTACTTGGTCACAGTTACTCATTGTCCCTTCAATTTATCTTACTCTGTTCTTTGTATATGCAAATATTTTCACAGTTTACCTAGTTCCAGGACAGAAACATAAGAATAGTCCTAGTCTCTTCCTTTTCTCTCACTCTCCATATCCATTTGGTTACCACAGCCCGTTTTCTTTCCTTTTAAATATTTTTTGTCCCATCTTTTAAAATTCCTTTGCTCCTCTACTAGTATCGAACCTCATAAATTTCTCTCATACAGATCATTATGACCCTTCATACCTAGTTTCCCTGCCCCCAGTTCATTTTGTAATAGAGGCGGACGTGGCCCGGTGGGGCTCCTCCAGTTGGACGAGCGGAGGCCACCGTGGGGGCGCCACCAGGAGTAGAGGGAGGCCAGGAGGCACTGGCATTTGCCCTCTCAAGGTCAGGGAGGAGAGGAAATGGCCCTGGAGGTGATAATGCAGCTGCCTGCATGTCTGGCCTGCCAGTTCCTACCAAGCTATCCCCAAGGCCAGGCTGCGTGCCTACTTGGACAGGCGGGCCAGTTGGGGCTGCCCCACTAGGATCCAGGATTTGACACATACCACTCCCCATGGCCCCTTCACTCCAGTATAGGGGACGTTTGGTGCCCCGGCCTGGGGCCCAAGATACCAGCCTCTGCCCGCCCACCCACATGCCAGGCATATGCTACTAGATGGTGCAAACCCCTCGCTTGGCTGCAATCCAGGTCCCTGCTGTGCCCTCCCAGGATGTAACGGGGCGGAGCAGGTGCCCAGCCCTTAGTACATGAGCATTAGTGTGAGATCCTTAGCGGGGCGGCTAGAGGTCCTGCTCTAATATTCAGGCTCTGGGTGGCCCTGCCAGCAGAAAGTGCAGTGAGAGGCAGATCTTGGCCTTCTCCTCGGGGCCGGCGGGTGAGCTGGGTGACCCGGGGACAGGCTGATGGCTGTGTCCTGCAGAGCTCCAGAGCCCTCGCCACGGCTGGCCACTGGCCAGGCCCAGGCCTTGAAGCAGCAGCGAACCTCTCCCCAACCCCGACCTTTGCAACCTAACGGCAGCAGCAGTCTGCATGGGTCTCAGTCCATGGAGGTCTCAGCAACTGAAGTATATGAACACTGCCATTAAGGTAACAGCTTCAACCAGCTTCAGTCTCTCCGTTCAAGTTTCAAAAATTGGTACAGCTTAGGACTTCCCTGGTGGTGAAGTGGTTAAGAATCTACCTGCCAATGCAGGGGACACGGGTTTGAGCCCTGGTCTGGGAAGATTCCACATGCCTCAGAGCAACTAAGCCCGTGCGCCACAACTACTGAGCCTGCACTCTAGAGCCTGTGAGCCACAGCTACTGAGCCCGTGTGCCACAACTACTGAAGCCCGCATGCCTAGAGCCCGTGCTCCATGACAGAGAAGCCACTGCAATGAGAAGCCCGTGCATCGCAACAAAGAGTAGCCCCCGCTAGCTGCAACTAGAGAAAGCCCGCACACAGCAACGAACACCCAATGCAGCCAAAAAATAAATAAATTAATTAATTAAAAAAAATTGGTACAGCTCAGATCAGTTGTCTACTTCTAGGAGGTGGCCAGAGATCAGGTTTAAGTTGCAAGGACATTGCACATCATTACTTCAGGTCCGCCTCTGTGGTTGGGGCTATTCTCAAAGAAGGGCAATTGTTGTGAGTTGGGAATTAACCTGATTGGTATTCACTACCTTGCCCTTTCTTGTCAGAACAGAGAATAACATTTGTTTTGGTGGAGGTTAACAGGAACATTGTGACCTGACCTCAAGAACAAAGAATCTGACACCAAGAAGTTTGCAACAACTAACCATACCCCTCCCTCACCTTTCCTATAAGAGGGCTTTGCTGAAAGCTTTCGGGGAGTTTGGGTTTTTTTTAAAGGCATGAGCCATTCGTCTCTTTGCATGGCTCTGCAATAAACCTTTCTCTGCTCAAAAACTCTGATGTTTTGGTATTGTTTGGCCTCACTGTGCGTTGGACACACGGACTTTTGCTCGGTAACGATTTCTCCCCACACCACTGGCAAAGGAGTCTTTCCAAAAGGCATATAAAATCTTGTTTCTGTCTTCAGTAAAATCATGTTTAGCTTTGTATAGTCTCTAGTATAAAATTCAAATTTTTTTCTCTTGAAAGCCCTTTGGATCTGACTTTTCCTGGCTGTCCAATTCATCTTACGGCAGTGTCCCCACACACACCCCACCCCACAGGACATACCACCCCCCAGCTTCATCCCAAACATGTAACGAGTTCTGTCTTTAGTTTTCTTTGTCCTTATTTATCTCAGAACATTCCTTCAGCCAGGAATCCTTATTACCCTCCATGCCTTTAGTTTTTTAAGACTCAGAGCTGGTGTTTCAGAAGACCTTCCCTAATTCTCTCCCATCCTTCTCAAAGACCCCTGTACTCAACCTCTGTTATCCCATAACTGGCTGTTATATTTGAAATACCTCTTGAATTCATCTACTTTCCATCTCCATTACCACCACTTTGTTTGTTCTAGACCACCATCATCATAACCTATTTAAATGGTCCCTCTGCTCAGCTTTGGTAATTTGTAAAAGTACGTTCTTTACCCAGTATCCAGTGATCTTTTTAAACTCCAGATCTGATCATTATGGCCCTGTGTTTAAAAGTCCTTCCCTGATTTCCTAATGATCTTAGGCTACAAACTAAATCCTAACGTTGCCTGTAATGTACTGTACAAATTGGTTCCTGCAAACCTACTTCTCTAGCCTCACTTGTTTTCATTCTTTAGACATACTATGCTCCCTCTCATCTTAGGGCCTTTGCACATGTCATTCTCTTATCTGAAACAGTTATCACTTAGATCTCATCCTTCCAATCTCAATACTTCTTCAGGATATCTCCACCCAACTCTAGGTCAGAGTCCTTTGTTATGTGTTTCATTTACTCTGCCTTTTGCATCAACTTGTAGAATTGAGCAAGGTGGAGAGCATATAGCTGCATTTAATTTTCAACAATGATTATAGCTCCTTTCTTTAAAAGTAGCTTTTCTGCATCTACCCTTCTAGAAACCTTCGTTCCTTCTGTACAAACTACTCATTTCACTCATCCCATTAGATTCGTGTCCTGTCTAGACTTCATGATCAATTCCTTAAATATGGCTCTTGTCAGAACTCTAGATTCTTTTGCTTAAAACCTTTTTTACAGACCAACCCATTTTTCTCTCCAATTTTTTAGTTTTGGTTTACTTTGTTTTTCATGT
Source organism: Tursiops truncatus (assembly GCF_011762595.2). Classification (NCBI taxonomy): domain Eukaryota; kingdom Metazoa; phylum Chordata; class Mammalia; order Artiodactyla; family Delphinidae; genus Tursiops; species Tursiops truncatus. The sequence continues at coordinate 117,103,950 of NC_047035.1, forward strand.
TGTGGTAAGAAACTCATAGAGAAAGTTAGCAATTGTTTGCTTTGTTCAGAAAAGTTCTAAGTAATATAAGCTCTGCTTAAATGGGTACTATGAACAAGGTAGGAACATTAAAAGCAATGATTCAGGGCCAGCATTCTATTTCTCACTGACCCTCAGGCCCAAACTTTACTTTGTGTGATTTCGTGAACTGCTGTCAGACATTCAGATTTGATCATAATTTAAACACATATAGCAAAATCATAGACTCAAGAGTTGAAAGAGGTTTTAGGGATCATTGCATTTTATTTTATTTTAAAAAAATATTTATTTATTTATTTGGTTGCTCTGGGTCTAAGTTGCGGCAGGCCAGCTCCTTAGTTGCGGGATGTGGGCTCCTTAGTTGTGGCATGTGTGTGAGATCTAGTTCCCTGACCAGGGATCAAACCCAGGCTCCCTGCATTGGGAGTGCGGAGTCGTATTCACTGTGCCACCAGGGAAGTCCCTATCATTTAGTTTTAGACCAACCACCTCTCTATACAATGTCATTTGGTTTCTGAGTATTCTCTATCACCCATATATAAGAGATTGTCTTTTTTTCAATGAACTGAAACTTGCCTCAGTTTTCATCTACCAGCTTTAATTCTTAGCAATGTTTGTGTTATGACAACTCATGTATTTGAAGACACCCATCATGTCTTCCATAAGTTGTTTTTCTCAAGGAAGAATAGCCCCAGTTCCTCATATATCATGGCTTAACGTTCTTTTATCATCTTATTTGAATTTATAAAATTTTTATTTTTGAATGTTTTAGATTATTTACTACTCTGTCTCCTTTCCATTGGTGTAAATAATAAAGGTGATTGCAAATAAAACAAGTTGATAGGTATTTATGGCAAATGCAAAATATACAAAAGGCAAATTAGTTGAGAGAACCTATGATACACAATTGGGTGTTTAGCTTACAGATCAGAAAAAGCTCTCTACCCAAACTTTTTTTGGTGGGTTAAATAGGGGGTAGAGGCAGAGAACATTTGAGTGATGGAAACTGGTATAGGTGATGATTTATCTGATATATGATCACTTCTTTCACTTTATTACACCATTACATTTGCATAGCACCATCATTTTCACTCTGTGATCAGTTGCTCAATTTCATAAATACAGTATATCCAACATTTTGCCATGCAGGACATATAGACTGTTTTTTTTCTAGAACTGTAAAGGTGGGGTTTTTGTTTGTTTGTTTATTTCCGTTGCTGAAAAACTCACTTTCTATCATGAATTATAAGTTGTGGCAGCCTTAACATGTCATTCCTCCTGTCTGTGCAAAAGTACAGATTTATCAGCTGCTGCCTGAATTAGGAGAGTCGAAAGTACTGGTGGCAGCTGAACATCCTGTGAACTGTTCAGCCCTGAGGATAATTCGTCAGGGATTTCTAAGGTTTCTCTTTTAACTTTTCCTTTATTTTACTCTGGGATAAAAACCCCACAGATGAGAGAAGACACATTCATCTTTGGTAATGACACAAACTTGTGCCTTTCTGATTTTTTGCCACTCAAGTGCTAAGTTATTTATATCAAATGAAAATTATAAAATGAATTTATAACTAATTATTTTATTTCCAACAAAAATTGGGAAAGGAACATTCTCCTTCTTTTATGTGATGTTTGTGGTTTTACTTGTATCCCTAAACTCAAACATTTCAAATGTAATTGATTCCTTTCTAAAGTGTAGCTTTTTCTGGATGATTTTTTTCGTTTTGATTTTGGTTTCTAAACAGTAAAACTTTTGCATCATATCATCTTGTTGACCAGGCTTTGAGCAGAAGTTTCAGTATTAATAACATCTCCTCCAGTAATTTAGCTTTTTTTTTCCTTCTCCCTCATTCTAATATTTGTTGAAAAGTGTATGATCAGAAAAGGTCCTTGTGTACCGTAAACAAGCATTTAATTAAGGGGTAATGCCTATGGTACCAGGGTATGTGAAGTGAAACAGAGATGCTTAATCAGCCACAAAAGCTATTTACTGCTTCATAAACCTCAGTGCTCAGTGTCATTAATATTATTACTTTTCTAGGACTTCAGAAAAGCAGTGAAATATCAAAACTGATTTTTTTCTCTACCGTTAAAGTAGGGAAGGTTTTCCTCTTAATAGAACTTTGTAATGAAGCTAATATTTGAGAAAAGCATACATACTTGAAAGTTTTAAGAAGGGACTTAAATACAAATGAGGGATATGTTGAAAATGAAGCAGGAAGAAAAAGGTTTAATCTCTATTTAAAGTCTGAAATTATACTGAGGAACAAGTCACATAATATTGCCATGTATTTGTTGAACACCTGCTGTGGGACCTGGGCTAATAGATGGTTTCCTTATGTTATCTTTAATGTTTATAGCAATTCTGTAAACTAAGTTGGTTCCAGTTTTAGAATGAAGACACAGAGGCTCATAGCCATTGTTACACAGGTGTGTCTCATTATACCTGTACTCTCCATTACTTCAAACTGTTTTTCAGATGAAAGCTTATGTTAAAATAGTCATTTTTTCATATTAATTCTGCTGAATACCCAATAGTATACCTGAAAAGTTGATTTGTGCTGTGTTAATTCATAAATTTTTAACCTTTTATTTGTTCCATGTTCAACATTATTAAGCAGCTAGTATTTTCCTAACACTTGATAAGTATTATGAGGGCTGTACCAAGTAAGAAGACCCAGTTTCCCCCCCTCAGAGTTTAGAAACGGATAAATATTTCAGCCTTATAGACACACAATTTCAAAGTGGAATCAAAGAGAGCAAGGTTCTTTTTTTCAGTATTTTGTGACTGTTAGCTAGACCCCTCCAAATTATCCCCCTGCTGCTGAGATGGGAAAGTACACACAAAAGCTAAAATAGGCAGCGCAATGGACATCTGTATGATCAGCTCACAAGGATGAGTGAGGAAGGAGCTCATGGTCTGGATAAAATGCTTTGATAGAGGGGAAATCGTGTGCAATGAGAACCTAGAGAGGTGGTTAGCATAAGACCTCCTCAAGCGGGAGAGGTTTTACAGAAAAATTGTCATTTGAACCAAGACAAAGGAAACCTGGTTAGTACAGAATCTAAGGGAAGGGTTTTGTTAGGATTCTCACGTTTTATTAACCCAAATGTTTATATCTATCAATTGCTTATATTACTCTTTCTTTGTGATCTACTATGATTCTGTAGATCTTTTATTCCAGTGATGTTTTCAAAAGGGCCGTACATTCTTTGTGAAAATGTCAGCAGTAGAAGTTAAACGCTTTGGATTGTTGATGTTTAAGAAAATTTGCCAGTCATCGTTTCCAGTTCCCTCATATTGCACACAAAGAAGCCAAGGCCCAAATAAGCTGTGAGGTGCTTAATGTCAGATACTGTAAGCATCAGACCTGGGACTTGGCTTGGCTTATAGTCATGGTTTCTGTCCTGAAGCTCTTGTTGAAAAATGCATGAAGGTTAGTAGTGGTTTAATACTTTAAAATAGTTTATATTTCTTTTTATTGTTTTTCTTCATTGGCTTGCAGAGAGAAGTAATTGAAGAAATATGAAGTAATGGAAATATTTAAGGTGGAATGTGGACAATAATTTATTTAGGTAAAGCATGTGGAACCTTTACTTCAGAAAGTTCGTATTTCTAAAGTGGAGTCATTTAATTTCTGAAGATGTTTATGTACATGCCATCTTTACAGCGTATAATATAGTGTGAAGATGGTGAATTGACTAAAAAGCCTTATCATGTGAGGTAATAGTGGCAATAGAACTTGTAAGCTCAGATTTATTCATACATTCTTCCTTTAACTGGCCTTTTAACTGAAGTAAAATTGATGGGAAAAGCATGAAGTTATAGAGAGTTTGGAACTGGGTTGTCTTTGGTTGACTGTGATTATCATAATGTATTTCACCCTTGAAACTGAGCCCTGGATGACAGAGGAAGGCAGCTGAGACATAAGAAAATGCCAGAGAGACAAAATAACAGTCAGCTAGTCTATAAAAGAATGATTAAGCAGTTCGAAATGTAAATGCCAAATTCTATCACAGAGCCATTTCCTGGGATTTTAAATGATCATAGCTGTTCTTTTTCTGAATCTGCAAATGCACTTCAATTCTGAATGGCATAAGAAAGTATTCGGGGATGCCAGCGCCGACATCAGGCCGTGCGGGGGCTCCGGAGTGCAGCATGGAGGGCCTGGCCTAGCTGGGGCCCGTGGCCCTATGTCTTCTGGCTGCGATGCTGGTCCTGCACACGCTGTGGGACCACAGCCGCCGGGCGGTGGGCGCCCAAGGGTCCGGGAGGCAAGCTGGGTCCCCCAGGCGGCTGTGGGCATCGTGTCTGCAGCCAGCATCCCCGAGGCCGCGCTCGGGCCATGATCACTTGGTGAAGCTGCGCCGGGACAGTGCGACCGACTTCTTCTCGCACTCTGAGGACCTGTGCGCGCTGCAGGACTCGGTGCCTCTGCCCACCGTGCGCGCTTCCCTGTGGGAGGGCCTGCTGGACTTAACGCCGACCGCCTCCGCGGGGTAGACTGGGCGCCGCTCCTGAGCACCCGCTGCCCCTGATCTGTATCCAGAGCTTCTTCCAGCCACGACTTGTTGAGACAGGTTGTGACAGAAATAAAGTTTGCAGAAGTCGTGTTCCTGCGATAAGAAATAAAGATGTGACTTCCAGTTGTGTAAAGCTCATAAATGCTGTATAAGTGTGTCGGGTGCACTAAGGAACATGGAGCTAAGTGGGCTAGTTCTGAGAGAGAGAGACGTAACTATGTTAACAAAGTTCCATCAGAATTTCCTGTGACGGTGACAGTAGAGAGTCCTTCCTCCTCAGAAATCGAAGAGGTCGATGATTCCTCAGAAAGTGTTCAGGAAGAGCCAGAGAAAATCAGTTTGAAACAAGAAGCATTGCCGGTACAAAGTTCACTTTAAAGTTATAGAGAAGATTATTTTTCAAACGGAAGCCTGATTGCAACGCAGCACAGCTTGTGTGAGGGTTCTGTTTTCTCCTCCCATCTGCATTGTATCTCCTTGAATGGTTCCTTAAGCTTAGACCAAGGTGAATGGTGGACATTTGAACTCTAAGAAACAAAAATCAAAACATGTGAAAAAAAAAAAAAAGAAAGTATTCGGGGTCTACCGTCAGCTTTCTTCTAGTGCCTTACCCAGGAGATAGAATGTGTTCGGATAGAGCCAAATAATTTCTGAAAAACAATGCAAATGATGTAAGAGCAAAAAGATAAAAGGTGTCCTCAGAATTTCCATAGTAAAGTCCAAGGGAGGGTTTAGACTTTGGAAGTATTTAAGACGTCTTATTGACTCCATCACTTATGTCTTTAAACTCTTCCTGACTAGTTATTCCTTCTCCTTCAATTTTCTTAAAAATACTCAAAATAAATTCAAGACCAAAAAGCGAAAATGGCTGAGCAAAAATGCACATGTTAACTGCAGTTAAAATTAGAACAAAGCAGGTGGTGTCATATGTCTTTGCTCATCTATTATACTAGCATATATCTTTGCTAGTGAAAATAACCTGCAGTGTATACAAAAAATTTTAAATCCCTTTCATGTTCTAAAATTCTTACAAAGACCCTCATCTATTACACAGTTCTAAGTCCTTCCATTTTCCATTTTATTCTGCCCTATCAGTCATATTAATTTCCAGAAAACACTACATTAATTATCAATTTCTTTGTCTTTTAGTGGGCCCTCATTATATACGTAATTGAGCCTGATTTCTGCTTCTAACTGCCCTTCCTACCGCTCTTTAAGAATATTCCCCTCTGGCCAGTTTTGTTTATTTAATATCCTTCAGCTCTGCTGTGTGCGCTCTAAATTGTTCCATGCTCCAAATAAAATTTTGTCAAGTGACTTAATTTCTCTGGAATTTAGTTTCTTCACCCTTATAAAAAGGATAATGGATTTAATGACCCTTATACTTGTTTAGTGATTTCTAGTTTGCATACAATTTTTCCATATATTGTCATTTCATCTTTACAGTAACCCTTTCAAGTAATGAGCACAGAAAATACCATTTACAATAGACCCCCCTGAAATGAAATACTTAGGTGTAACTCTAAGAAAATATAAACAGATCTATAAGTGGAAAACTATAAAACATTGTTTTAAGAAAAACAAATCAAAGAAGATCTAAATAAATGGAGAAATATTCTGTGTTCATGTGTTGTGTGTTCATTGAGCCTTCTGTGTTGGAAGGCTCAATATTATTAAAATGTCAAATTTTTCCAGTTCAATCTATAGATACAACATGACCCCAGTCAAAACCCTACCAAGCTATTTTGTAGATATCAACATTCTGATTCTAAAGTTTTAATGGAAAACAAAAGACCTAGGGTAGCTAACACAGTACTGAAAATGAACAAAGTTGGAGTACTCACACCACCTGATTTCAAGACTTAATGTTAGGCTACAGTAATCAAGACAATGGTATGAGCAAAAGAATAGACCCACAGATTAATAGAACAGAAAGGGAGTACAAAATAAATCGGCACAATATCGTCAACCGATTTTTGACAAAAGAGCAAAGGTAGTTCAGTGGAGAAAGGATAGTCTTTTCAATAAATGGTGCTGGAACAATTGGATATCCCTGTGAAAAATAAGTGAACTCAGACACAGACCTTACAATTTACACAATAATTAACTCAGAATGGATCATAGACTTAAATGTAAAATGCAAAACTGAAACAGTTTTTAAAGAAAACACAGGAGAAAATCTATATGACCTTGGGTTTGGCAATGAGTTTTAAAATACATTAGTAACACAATCCATGCAAGAAAAAAATGGATAAGGGGCTTAGTTAAAATAGAAAACTGTTCAATGCAAGACATTAGTAAGACAATGAAAAGCCACAGATGGGGAGAAAATATTTGCAAAAACACATCTGATAAAGAACTTGTATCCAAAATACATAAAGAAGTCTTAAAACTCAACAGTAAGAAAATAATCAACCCAATTTAAAAATGAGCAAAAGTTTTGAAGAGACACCTCATCAAAGAAGATATTCAGATGGCAAATAAGTATATAAAAAGATGTTCAGCACCATGTTATTACTGAATTGCAAGTTGAAACGATAGTGAGATACCATTACATACCTGTTAGAATGGCTAAAATCCAAAACACTGACAAGACCAGATTATGGCAAGGATGTGGAGCAATTAGAACTTTCATGCATTGCTAGTGGGAATGCAAAATGGTACAGCCACTTTGGAAAACAGTTTGACAGTTCTTAACAAAACTAAATGTGGCTTACCATCCAAATCAGCAAGCATGCTCCCAGGTACTTACCCAACTAATTTGAAAACTTATATCCACCAAACCTGCACACAGACATTTATAGCAGCTTTATTCATAATCTCCCCAAACTGGAAGCAGCCAAGATATCCTTCAGTAGGTGAATGGATAAACACCCATACAATGGAATATTATTCAGTGATAAAAAGAATAAAGCTATTAGACCATGAAAAGACATGAATGAATCTTAAATATTGCCCAGTTATAGGAGCCAGTCTGAAAATGCCACATACTATGTGAGTCCAGTTATATGACATTCTGGAAAAAAGCAAAAAAATAGAGTCAGTGAAAAGATCCGTAGTTGCCAGGAGCCTGGGGGAGCAGGGAGTTAGGGGAAGGTGAAGCCCAGGGGCTTTTTTAGGGTACTAAAACTATTTGTATTATACTGTAATGGTGAATATAAGACATTAAGCATTTGCCAAAATCTATAGAACTTTATGACAGAAAGAGTGGACCTTAACACAGGGGTCCCCAACCCCCGGGCCATGGGCCGGTACCAGTCCGAGGCCTGTTAGGAACCAGGCTGCACCAGCAGAAGGTGAGCCGTGGGCGAGCAAGCGACGCTTCATCTGTATTTACAGCCTCTCCCCATCGCTCGCGTTACTGCCTCAGCTCTGCCTCCTGTCAGATCAGCTGCCGCATTAGGTTCTTATAGGAGCACAAACGCTGCTGTGAACTGCGCATGCGAGGGATCTAGGTTGTGCGCTCCTTATGAGAATCTAATGCTTTGATGATCTGAGGTGGAGCTGAGGCAGTGATGCTAGCGCTGGGGAGTGGCTGCAAATACAGATTATCATTAGCAGAGAGGTTTGACTGCACAGAGACCATAATAAATCAGTTGCAGACCCATATCAAAACTCTGTCAGTGAGTGGCAAGTGACAATTAAGCTGCATCTGGTGTCAGGCTTTATAGTGGCAAGTGAGTTGATGCAACTGTACAGCTGCGCCTGGTGGCAGGCTTTAAGTCAGAATCTGACACTTATTTTGGTCCGTGCATGGCCCACCCATTATTTTATTTACCACTTCTGTCCTGCACTGCGCACTTGTCTCAATCACAGTTTTGGTAAGCCCACAAGCTAACCCTAGCCAAAATGAGTAAAAAGCAAACGTTGCTGGAGAGCTTCTTTGAAAAGGGGGAAAGACCCAATGATGAGACAGCAGAAGACTCTAAGACTGCCAACAAAAAGAAAGCTGCATTTAAAAGAAAATACCAAGAGTTCTTAAATTATGGGTTCATTGCAACAGGTGATTCACATTCTCCAAGACTGCTTTGTATAATATGTGGCGACCGACTATCCAACAAAGCCATGAAACCTTCAAAACTGCTCACTTATCTCAGCTTTCAAAAGTTTGAGCATTACTTCCCAACCACAAAAGACCCCCGAACTGGGAAGGAATGGATCCGCAACCCATCTGTGAATAAGCCGGGTGAATCGACTTTGTCCGTGCTAGAAGAGGATCATCAACTGCTTGAGATTGCAAATGACAGTGGCCTTAAAAGTATGTTTGAGACAACTTCAAATCTCCATACGTTCTGGATTAAAGTCAAGGTGGAGTATCCTGAGATTGCCACAAAAGCACTGAAAAGCCTGCTTCCATTTCCGACATCCTATCTTTGTGAAGCAGGGTTTTCTGCAGTGACAGCAACCAAAACGAGATTACAGAGTAGACTGGACATAAGCAACACCCTTCGGGTATCACTGTCCCCCGTGACCCCCAGATGGGACCATCTAGTTGCAGGAAAATAAGCTCAGGGCTCCCACTGATTTTGTATTATGTTGAGTTGTATAATTATTTCATTATATATTCAATGTAATAATAATAGAAATAAAGTGCACAATAAATGTAATGCGCTTGAATCATCCCGAAACCATCCCCACCCCACCCCACCCCCAGTCCATGGAAAAATTGTCTTCCACAAAACTGATTCTTGGTGCCAAAAAGGTTGGAGACTTCTACCTTAACATATAGAAATCTTTTAAACCTCATTTAAAACCTCAGGGATTCCAGGATGAAATATAAAATGTGACAAAAGACTCTAAATATATTACAAATAAATGAAACAATCTTACTGAAGGGGGTGGCAGAGTAAGGTGCTGACCTAAGTAATTTTGGAAATGAGTGGAATCTATAAGACTAAAAGGCAAAAGGAACTGTATACAAAAGGACTGTACTCTAGTTGATAAAGTTGTATCCCATAGGGGCAGGGTATGGGTTAAGAATTCTGAAACTAATATACATGTATTGGTGGAAGTCAGGTTTCTCACTGTTGTAGTGTACAAGTAAGCAAGGAGAAGAGACTTGAATCATCCATGTGGTAATGGAGTAGAGCTGGAGACAGTATGAATTCATGTTAGCTTAATACAGATACAGGTGGTTACATATAGAAATGTTTATACAGGCATACCTTGTTTATTGCATTTCACAGATATTGCTTTTTCTACAAATTGAAGGTTTGTGGCAACCCTGCATAAAACAAGTCTGTGGGTGCCATTTTTCCAACAGCTTTTGCTCATTTCATGTCCCTCTGGTACATTTTGGTAATTCTCAATATATTTCAAATCCTCCACCAGCAAAAAGATTATGACTCACTGAAGGTTCAGATGATGGTTAGCATTTTTTAGCAATAAAATATTTTTAAAATTAAGGTATGTACATCGTTTTTTTAGATATAATGCTTTTGTGCATTTAATAGACTACAGTGTAGTGTAAACATAACTTTTATGTGCACTTGAAAACAAAAATTTGTGACTGTTGTGATATTTGCTTTATTGCAGTGGTCTGGAACTGAACCTACAATATCTCTGAGTATGCCTGTAGATATATGTCTATGTATACATATATACGTAGACATAGATCTACATCTAATTGCTCTGTCAGCTGAGAGGGCCTAGAAGCAATGAAACTCCAGTAGCAGTGACCACACCTAGTGTGCAAAGTTTGGTTTCTAATACCATTCTCCAATAGGAGGAATCAGGGCTTCTTGGAGAAGTGGCTGATTCTTGCAGTTGGGCAGGAAATATACAAGATGAGTCTGGAGCATCTTGCAGTGCCAAAAAATAAAATAAAACATGATAACAGGAGTATGCCAAAGGGACAAAAGAGCCAACTGAAAGATCTCCCAATGACCAAAGCTATAACAGTTTGAGCAACAAAATACATAAAGTAATATTAGGTTAAAACCCTAAGTATAAAGTAAATATCGATGAGTCCATACTGATATAAACAAATGATTGATGTTGACTTTGGAGGAAAAAAAGCAAATCTCCCATATAGAAGAATTGCAAATAATTTGTTTAGCTACCCCACCCTCAACGAAGTGAGATATAACTCCCCAACTCCTTAAGTTGAGCTGCTCATAGTGACTTTTCTCCAAAGAGAACAGTATGGAAACGGTAACGATATAGTGCTGAAACCTGACAAACTCTAATGCCAGGTGATCGAGGTCAACATCAACAATGATAAGTCTTGTTGATAGTATGTGCCCCTGGTATGATATCATACACGTGACACTTTATCTGTATACTCAAATGCATTATCCCAGTCTAACCATGAGAAGGCAAATCACAGTTCTACAGAATATCTGACAAGTGATCCTCAAAACTGTAGTCTTCATTGTAGTAGGTTGAATGGTGATGCCCCTCAAAAGATGTGTCCATGTCCTAACCTCCAGAACCTATGAATGTGATTTTATTTGGAAAAAGAGTCTTTGCAGATGTATTTAAGGTAAGGACTTTAAAATGAGATCATCCCAGATTATCTGGGTGGATTGTAAATCAAATGGTGTGTCCTTATAAGACACAGAAAAAAAGACACACATAGACACAGAGAAGACAGAGGCAGAGATTGGAGTGAGTCAGCCACAAACCAAGGGATGCCTTTAAGCTACCAGAAGGTAGAAGAGGCATGGAATGATTTTTTCTAAAGGCCTTCAGAGAGTGTGACCCTGATAGCTTGATTTCAGGCTTATGGCCTCAAAACTGTAAGAGAATAAATTTCTCTTTTTCTAAGACGTCAAGTTTATGGTAATTTGTTACAGCAGTCACAGGAAACTAATACAGTCATTAAAGACAAGTTATTATCATTAAAGTTTGAGAAACTGTCACAACCAAGAGTAGCCTAAGGAGATGTAACTACTAAATGTAATACGTTATCTTGGATGGGATCCTGAAACAGAAAATGGATGGTTGGAGGAAAACTGAGGATATCTGAATAAAGTATGGACTTTAGTTAATAATATTTATATGGGTTCATTAATTTTGACAAGTGTATCATACTAATATAGGATGTTAATAAGGGAAACTTGGTGGAGGACACATGGGAACTCTCTACTGTCTTCACGATTTGTCTACACATCTAAAGCTGTTCTAAAATAAAAGATGTATTAAGAAAAGGAAGAGGTACCTTTCCAGGGAATAAAATGAACCCAGAATATTCTACTCCCAGAGCAAGTGTTTCCTTACTGTTGTAATTATGAGCTGGGGGAAGTTTGCCTATTAACAGGACTCCTCTATTTCTTAAACAGAGCATGTAGTCAGCCTTGCCATTCAAGGCAGATGAGGTCACTGGGGAGACAGACCTATCCAGCTACAGAGGGAATCAGTGCAAGTCACCCATTCTAAACAAAGTAGCCCTTTGGCTTTCTTATTGCTGTCCTTCTTTCCTTCCTGAATAATTCAGTCTAGAAGTCATCAGACAGGGCCTGAGAAGGTAGGTGTTTGTGGTAGGGCTGCTTGGAGAAATAGCTGATTCTAGGGCTAGGGTAGAGAAAGAACATGACAAGATATGCTGGACACATCATCCTGTACCAGAAAGTAGGGAATTGCTCACAGAATGAGGGGTTGTATCTGAAGGAAATGGAAGTCACCTTGAAGCAGCACCTGCTGGCCAATTTTTGAACATATTGAGCCTCAAAATAATACTCATTATCAAATTATAGCCTGTTGAATAAAATAGAAATTTGTAGTCATGGAGTAAATTAATGGAGAGAAGAAAATGAATTACGGAATTAGAAAAATCACAATTTGAGAACTGGTATAGTATAATCAGTTTGTTCAGTACTTCTACCAAAAATGCATAACCTAAGTCTAACCTTGAGGAAACATCAGAGAATTCCAAAAGGAGAGACTGTCTACAAGATACCTGGCCTATAACTTTCAAATTTTTAAAGTTTATGACAGTCAAGGAAAAAGTTAAGAACTATTCCATATTTAGACAATACAGAAACTGAAAATTAAATGCAACTCATGATACTAGATCTGATCCCTTTGCTACAAAAGACATTAATGCAATCTAAATGTCCATCAACAGAGGAATGGATAAAGAAGATGTGGTACATATATGCAATGGAATATTACCCAGTCATAAAAAGGAACGAAATTGGGTCATATGTAGAGACATGGATGGACCTAGAGACTGTCATACAGAGTGAAGCAAGTTGGAAAGAAAAAAAAGATCTTACGTTAACGCATATATGTGGAATCTGAAAAAAATGGTATAGACGATCTTATTTACAAAGCAGAAATAGAAACATAGAGAACAAACATATGGATACCAAGGGGGCAGAGGGGGGGATAGATTGGGATTGACGTATATACACTGTTGATACTATGTATAAAATAGATAACTAATGAGAACCTACTGTATAGCTCAGGGAACTCTACTCAATGCTCTGTGGTGACCTAAATGAGAAGGAAATCCAGAAAAGAGGGGATACATGTATATGTATAGCTGATTCACTTTGCTGTACAGTATAAACTAACAAAATATTGTAAAGCAACTATACTCCAAAATTAAAAAAAAAAGACATTAATGGGATGATTGGTGAAACTTCAGTAGGGAAGATAGATTACAAGGTGGTAACATATCATTAATTTGTTGATTTTGATGATTGTATCATGGATATTTGGGAGAATATCTTTATTGGAGGAATTATAAACCTAAGTTTCCAGGGATGATGGGACATAATGTCAGCAACTCTCAAATGGTTTAGAAAAAAATGTTCTTCATACTGTTTTTGAAATTTTCTGAAATTTTAAAAAAATTGTCTTTAAAAACTTTTGATAAAAGACAATGTGGGTTAAGAGGATTAGAGGAGGAATTTATTCAGAATAGCTCTGATCAATTAAAGATTTCCAGACCTTGAGGAAAATTGCAGACATTAAAGGAAATACTAAGATGATCAGGTATCAATTCTAGAAGTAAAAGCTCATGGAGAGAATTTTTTGTAAGAAAAAAAATTTATAAATTGCCTTGGAAACTTTATATTGAATGCATTTTGGTAGTTAAAGCTTTTCATTGACCTTCCTCATTACCAAGGGTGGGAGTGGAAGTTTAGCTTCCTGCTGGGTCCCGCTGGCACAGGAGTTAGGGAAGGAGGGGAATCGACGTGCCACCTAGCACCACTTTGTGCTGTCGTGTTCTGCCTAGGTGCTGTCCAGAAGGATGGAAGTTTAACTTCCAGTGGGCCCTGCTAAAACCAGGGAAACACAGAGGAGGGACAGTGTTTTGGAGGTAAGGAAAAAACATTGACTGAGGAGAAGCTACCAGTGATGAGGAAAAGAATGAAAATTTGAGGTAGAATTGATAGAATAATTTGGACTATACCATTCTGCTATCCTAAACCATGATCCTTGATATCTGAGGCATGTGGTTTCCTATTACGCAGTTTGAATTAAGAGTTTTAAGAAAGAATAATTTTTAAAGGACCATTTAATCCATTATATTCCACCCAGCAATCAGCCTAGGTAAGAAATATGATACGGGACAATTACTGGGTCTCCTTAAAGTTGGAATTAAAGATAACAAACAAAAGAAACCATAGGACTTTTTCCATTAATAATAAAAATGATCAGAGGGCAAATTTCTGTGACTTGACCTGAAATACTGTGATTTTTATTCCCCCCAAATTGCTGAAAATGTTTATTCTCTCTTCTGTTGCTAGTTCAATATGTAATCAACATGTAAACCAACAATACATCTTTGTTCCATATTTGTCTAGTTTAAAATGCTAGAATATCTGACAGCAGTACAGTTGTTAGACTATTTTAAAATGGCTGAGTTTTCCTAAAAACTTTAAATTGAAAACCTAAAATGTAATAAAAATAGCTACCTCCTTGGAAACCATGTGTTTAACAGTACCTTAAAATTTTAAAAATATAGTGCTTATGTTCTTTGGATGATTGAAGTCCCTGGAATATAGTAGGTTCAATGAATGTTGCTGTGAAATGAATGTTGAATAATCTAAAAGGATTGGAAAAGATTGGCATTAATTTCTCATTGAGAAAGAAGAAATGTCTTACCCATATTATTCAGTTCTTGTTTTCTACTCAGTAAAGAATTTAGGATGTGATATAAATGGAAGGTATTCATGTTAACCTTTAATGGAAATCACGTAGAGGGAAAAAACCTAATCATTAAACAGCAAGATCAGTTTCATTTTCTTTGCCACAATTTTTAAAAATGTAGCATACAGCATAGCTGCAGTGATACTGCCCATTTTCAAAGAGACTTTTAAAATCTATTACCATTTAAAAACCTCTGGGATGTCCCTGGTGGCTCAGTGGTTAAGAATCCACCTGCCAGTGCAGGGGACACGGGTTCGAGCCCTCCGGGAGGATACCACATACCACGGAGCAACTAAGCCCGTGTGCCACAACTACTGAGCCTGCACTCTAGAGCCTGCAAGGCACAACTACTGAGCCTGCGTGCCACAACTACTGAAGCCAGCACACCTAGAGCCCGTGCTCCGCAACAAGAGAAGCCACCGCAATGAGAAGCCCACGCACCGCAATGAAGAGTAGCCCCCGCTCGCCTCAACTAGAGAAAAGCCACGCACAGCAACAAAGACCCAACACAGCCAAAAAAAAAAAAAAAAAGAATAAATAAAATAAATAAATTTAAAAAATATTTAAAAACCTATGTTACTAAATCTACTGTGCTGCCAGTGGCTGGTGGCAAACTAGAGTGATTGACGTGGTATATTGCCTAGTTTACTTTCTTAGGTCATAGGAGAAATCCTTTCCAGCTCATAGTTTTTTTTATATTGTTATATCCCTGTGGCTGCCAGAAAAATAGAAAATTCTGCCTGTTTATAGCAGAATTCCTTCTTTGCAAGCAGTTTTCTTTTTCCTCAAGCTATCCTCATCCTCCCCAGCCCTACCCCAAGCCAATATTATGAGAAGATTGGTATATTTGAGCTTGTAAATCTGAAATCTCTCTGCAGTTGGCTCATTCAGGTGCACAAATATCTTGGTTATAGGAAATGACAGTCATGTCATGTAATAATTTCCTGTAGGAGCTGAAATATAGCAAAATAGGACAGTGTGAAATGTAAGGAAGAATATGGCAGAGAAGTTTTTCTGTTTTACAAGGGAAAGACTCCTTTATCTTAGGACAATCATCGAAGTACCCAAAGGAAAAGAGGCAGCAAGTGCTCTTAAGCTAAATTTTCTTCGAGGATTCTTTGTGATTTTCAGCTAGATTACCTGCTTTAAATATCCTGCAGTTGTCCTGGTTTGTAATTAGGATATTGGTAAGCAAAATTTTTGTGCAGAACTCCAGAGGGAACCTATAATCTGTCATAAATTTTGTTTTTATTTAAAGGCGTAGATGAAAAAGAGGGTAACTTTAAAAAATTAATACTTCTTAATAAATCAGCAGCTAAATAGGGTTTTTAAAAATACCTCAACTAAAGAGCCATTTTTTCCTTTAATAATCTAAATTCAGTCCATTTGTTTTCCTTACAGATATTAATTATCTGGAACTTAGCATAGGCAGAAAAGTAAGGGCCAGGAGTAACTGAAATTTTTAGTATACCTGTTTTATTAATGCTACTGGTTATTTGTTTATCCATTACAATTTACAAAGCATATATTCTTAGAACCCACTGACTTATGTAGTTTGTAAAGCAGTATCACTGGGACTTTTGAGGTAAAAACGTAGTACATTTCTTCTTTTTTCATCCTGTCCTCAGATTTCATGTGCCTACAGATTTTAAAGAGTTGTTGAGACATCTTATTGCACTAAGAGAATCCCGCGAGAAATATTTTCACCTGCTTGACCGGGACTATTGACAGAGTGATTGAATTTCTCCAAGGAGGATGAGCTCGTATGTTAGCTGAAGTGACACATGCTTTAGGGACACAGCAGTCACAGGTGTTAGAAACACATTCCTTTCTGGTCTTGTAAACAGAAGTGTATAAGAACATACATTTTTTTATTTGCAGCTTAGAGTGAGTTTGAAATTAGAATTTTTACTTCACTTACCATTTGAAGCAGTGAAAATGTTGATTTTAAGTAGCTTCTGTGAAATATGTGCTTTTTCCTGTGAATGGCAGAAGTATACTTCCCCATAACATCCATCAAGTCAGCTGCTCCAAGGAGCATTCACATTCTGTGTATACCCTGAGAATTTTAACAGATGCAAGTCATACTAAACTCTTCCAAATTCAATTTGATATTCTAACTGGGAATGACAGTGGAACACAGTCTGGACCTTTCAGATCTGCAGTTTTTACAGCTGATTTCTTCTGATTAAGGCCAATTTTGTCTATTTTAGACTAGGCTGGAATTTTGATCTTGATGTCAGAATATGACAGTGATTATCTCCTGGGGCATTCTCTCTGCTGCAGTACCTGGTGCTTTGGGCCAAAGTTCAGAGTGTGTGTATGTGTGTGTATGTTTGTGTGTGTCCATTCCTACTTCTCTTCCTCTCTCTTTCCCTCCCTGCGTTCCTTTCTTCCTTCCTTCTTCCCTCCCTCCCTCCCTTCCTCTTCCTTCCTTCCTTCCTTCCTTCCTTCCTTCCTTCCTTCTTCCTTCCTTTCTTATACTGTTTTCTCCTTCCTGATGACATTTATATTTTCCTTGTTCCCCAGTGGCCCATTTACTCCTCCCTCTCCCCATCCTCACCCTCCTTTTAATTTTTTCCATTTTTTAAAATGAGCTAAAATACATTTAGCATAAAATGTACCATCTTAACCATTTTAGATATAAAGTTAGTATTAAATACATTCATAATGTTGATGAACCATCACCACCACCCATCTCTATAACTCTCTTCATCTTGTAAAACTGAAATACCCAGTAAACAACTCCCCATTCACCTTCCCCCACCCAGCCCCTGGCAACCATCATTCTGCTTTCCAACTCTATGATTTTGACTACTTTAAGTATCTTATATAACTGGAATCATACAGTATTTGTCTTTTTGTGACTGGATTATTTCACTTAGCATAATGTCTTCAAGGTTCATCCATTGTTGTAGCATGTTGCAGAATACACTTCCTTTTTAAGACTGAATGATATTCCATTGTATGTATATACCTCATTTTGTTTATGCATTTACCTGTCCATGGACACTTAGGTTGCTTTCTCATTATTTTCTTTTGTGAGTAGTGTTGCTATGAATGTAGGTATACAAATATCTCTTCAAGACCTTGCTTTCAATTTTTTTGGGTATGTACCCAGAAGTGGAATTGCTGGATAATATTCTATTTTAATTTTTCTGGAACCACTGTACTGTTTTCCACAGCAGCTTGTATCATTTTAAGTTCCCACCAGTAGTGCACAAGGGTTCCATTTTCTCCACATCCTCACCAGCACTTGTTACTTTCTATTTTTTTTTTTAATAGTAGCCATCCTAATGGATGTGAGGTGGTATCTTACTGTAGTTTTGATTGATTTTCATTTTCTGAATAAACAGTGATGTTAAACTTCTTTAAATTTCTTTTCGTGCGTATACTGGCCATTTATATGGCATCTTTGGAGAAATGTCATTTCGAGTCCTTAGCCCATTTTTGAGCTGGGTTGTTTGGTTTTTTGTTGTTGAGTTTTAGGAGTTCTCTATATATTCTGGATATTAATCCTTTATCAGATATATGATGTGCAAATATGAAGATACGTTCTCCCACTCTGAGAGTTGTCTTTTTACTCTGTGGATAGTGTCTTTTGATGCACAAAATTTAAAAATTTTCATGAAGTCCAATTTGTTTATTTTTTCTTCGGCTGCCTGTGCTTTTGGTGTTATGTCAAGAAATCACTGCAAAATCCAATGTTATGAAGCTTTTGCCTTATCTTTTCTTCTATGAGTTTTACAGTTTTAGGTTTTACATTTAGGTCTTTGGTCCATTTTGAGTTCATTTTTGTATATGGTGTTAGGTAAGGGTCCAACATCATTCTTTGGCATGTGGATATCCAGTTTTCCCAGCACCATTTGTTGAAAAGATTGTCCTTTCCCCATTGAATCGTCTTGGCACCCTTGTCAAAAATCATTTGACCATATATACAAAGGTTTATATCTGGGCTCTTTATTGTGTTCCATTGCTCTTTTTGTCTTGTTTTAATGCTAGTACCATACTAGCACTGTAATAAATTTTAAAACCAGGAAGTATAAGTCCTCTAGATTTGTTCTTCTTTTTCAAGATTGTTTTGACTCTTCAGAGTCCCTTAAGATCTCATATGAATTTTAGGATGACTTTTTCTATTTCTGCAAAAAATGTCATTGAGATATTGATAGGGATTGCATTGAATCTATAGATTGCTTTTTGGGTTTTTTTTTTGTTTGTTTGTAATAAATTTATTTATTTATTTATTTTTGGCTGCATTGGGTCTTCGTTGCTGCGCGTGGGCTTTTCTCTAGCTGTGGCGAGTGGGGGCTACTCTTCGTTGTGGTGCGTGGGTTTGTTTTTGCAGTGGCTTCTCTTGTTACGGAGCACAGGCTCTAGGCGCATGGGCTTTGGTAGTTGTGGCACATGGGCTCAGTAGTTGTGGCTCGCGGGCTCTAGAGTGCAGGCTCGGTAGTTTTGGCGCACGGGCTTAGTTGCTCCAAGGCATGTGGAATCTTCCTGGACCAAAGCTTGAACCTGTGTCCCCTGCATTGGCAGGCGGATTCTTAACCACTGCACCACCAGGGAAGTCCCAGATTGCTTTTTGGATGTCCATTCTAACACAACTAACTCTTCCAATCCATTAAGATAGAATGTGTTTCCATTGATTTAGTTATTCCTTAATTTTGTTCAATAATGTTTTTTGTAGTTTTCAGTGTACAAATGTTTCATCTCTTTGGTTAATTCCTAAGTATTTTATTCCTTTTGATGTTATCATAAATGGAATTGTTTTTGTATTTTTCTTTTCAGATTGTTCATTGTCAGTTTATAGAAATGCAACTGATTTTTGTGTTGCCGTTTATTTCTTTTTCTTGCCTAAATTACTCTAGCTAGAACTTCCAGTACTGTGTTGAATAGAAGTGGCAAAAGCTGGTATCCTTCACTTATTCGTGATCTTAGAGGAAAAACTTTCAGTCTTTCACCATTGAGTATGATGTTCCCTGTGAGTTATTTTATATATGACTTTTGTTATGTTGAGGTTAATATTTCCTTCCATTTTTAGTTTGTTAAGTGTTTTTATCATGAAAGGGTGTTGAATTCTGTCAAATGCTTTTTCTGCATCAGTTGAGATGATCATATGTTTTTTTCCCTTCATTCTATTAATGTGGTGTATTACATCGATCAATTGTCATATGTTGAACCATCCTTGCGTTTTAGGAATAAATTCCACTTGGTCATGATGTATCATCTGATTAATATGAACTTGGTTTGCTGTTTTGTGGACAATTTTTGCTCAGTGTTCTTAAGAGATATTGGTGTGTGGTTTTCTCTTTTGTAGTGTCTTTGGCTTTGGTATCAGGGTACTGCTGGCCTCATAGAATGAGTTTGGAAGTATTCCCTCCTCTTCAATTTTTGGGAAGAGTTTGAAAAGGACTAGTATTAGTTCTTCGTTAAATGTTTGGTAGATTTCAGCAGTGAAGCCCTCAGGTACAGGGCTTTTCTTTTGGGAGAATTTTTAAATTACTGATTCAATCTCCATACTAGTTATAGGTCTACTCATATTTTCTGTTTCTTTGTGATTCAGTCTTGGTAGGTTTTGTATTTCTAGGAATTTGTCCATTTCAGGTAGGTTATCCAATTTGTTTGCATACAAATGTTCATAGTACTCTTTTATAATCCCTTTTATTTCTGTGGAGTTGGTACTAATGTCCCCACTTCCAATTCTGATTGTAGTAATTTGAGTCTTCTCTCTTTTTTTCTTCGTTCATCTAGCTAAATGTTTGTCAGTTTTGTTGATCTTTTTAAAGAAGCAACTTTTGGGTTCATTGATTTTTCTCTGTTCTTTTTCTCTACTTCATTTATCTCTGCTCTAATCTTTATTATTTCCTTCTTTCTGCTAGATTTGGGTTAAGTTTGTTCTTCTTTTCCTAGTTCCTTAAGTTGTAAAGTTAAGTTGTTAATTTGAGATCTTTTCTGTTTTTTAATGTAAGCATTTATAGCTATAAAATTTCCCTGCATTCCATAAGTTTGGGTATGTTTTGCTTTCATTTTCATTCATCCCTAAGGATTTTCTAATTTCCCATGTGATTTCTTCTTTGATCCGTTGGTTGTTGAAAAGTGTGTTGTTTAATTTCCACAAATTTGTGGATTTTCCAGTTTCACTTTTGTTGTTGGTTTCTAAGTTCATCTTGTTGTGGTCAGAAAAGATACTTTGTATGATATTTATCTTCCTAAGTCTGTTGAGACTTAATTTGTGGCCTAAAATATGGTCTGTCCTGGAAAATGTCCCATGTACACTTGAGAAGAATGTGTATGTGTATTCTGTTGTTGGGTAGAGCGTTCTGTATTTGTCTGTTAGATCTAGTTGGTTTATTATGTTAAATCCTCTGTTTCCTTACTTCCGTCTGGTCGTTCTGTCCATTATTGTGAGTGGGATATTGAAGTTTCCAACTATTATTGTAGAATTGTCTATTTCACCTTTCAATTTTGTCGATTTTTGCTTCATATATTTTGATGGTCTGTCAGTAGGTGGGTTAACATTCATAATTGTTGTATCTTCTGGCTGTATTGAACCTTTTATTAATATATGATATCCTCTTTTTTAATGAGAGAAAATGAGTATTTTAAAGAACAATGAATCTTTAAGTTAATATACTTCCTCCTTCATTTGCAAAGTTAAATATTTTAAATAGTTCCTCATTGTAAACATATCACTTATAACTTTTATTTTTACAAACATTGACAAATAATTTATTGTTTATATCAGATACTTCTAAATTCTTATTGGAGAAGCATTCCCTGTTGAAGTTTTAGCTGATAAAGCTATGTATGCACATAAAACAGAAAGAGAAACCTTGTGTTTCTCCCTGTTTAAAAACAAGAATCAAAGTAGTTGAAACTGGGTAGTTAACAGCTGTAAAACATAAACTCATTCTTACCATTCTAACATTTACGTCACTTACTGAAATAGATGTTCCTCCTGTGGGCATAATTGTAAGAAGTCTGATCCACTCTTAGAATTTTTCAGTTCTGTTTATGACCTAATGATGCTTTATGCAGTGCTCTGCTGGAATTTACTGGCCTATGTCTTGATGCAGTTTTTTGTAGTAAGATGAGTCAGTTTCCAGTATTAAATAATTCCATGGTAACCTACACAGAGAATAGTTTCTGCTTAAATGAATCAGGAAATGGTAAGCCTTTAGTAATAAGGTTAAGTAAGGTATTTGAATGTTTGAGAAGTGAGAGTTAATTAAACAGACTTGACAGAAGACTGTTTTTCTTCACAGCAGCTGTTGTCTCCAAATCCAATAAAAGTGAAGATGCATCAGTTCTTACTATAATATTCTGTGGAGACTTTATTGATTTAGAACTGTCATTTTTCTCTTCTTTAGTATTGGCCTGTTTTTTGTTATATGTATGCAATGCTTATTTTAGTATAACATTCTTACATATGAGGAAATATACAGCTTAATAAAAGCCTGGAAACCAAGCCACTGAGGTTATCATTTATCAGAAATAGTTCTGACCACCAGTGTTGCCTGTATGTATGAACTATAAGGTCACCTTGAGGCGTATTCTTTATCAGCTCAGTCAGGGTTATTAAAGCCAGAGGAAAATTAGTATTCAATGTTTCTACTGTTTTAAGTCTCACTTGACTTAACTTAGAAGTGCTTTAGGACCTTGGCATACTTTAGGCTGTTCATATTTACTGGTAGCAATTATTAATTGATGAATTGGGATTTGATGTCATCTGTTCTGTGTTAACCAGTTTATTTTGTTTTTCATATCCTGCTTTGCAAATTGTATGTATTATTATAATTGCATTGAGACACCAATTTTATTTTATAAAGCATTCTTTCTTTAATAGGTGTAAATGTAAGGTACAGTTATTAGTTTACTTCCCTATAGTCATGAAAGAACCGGGGCAAGTCCAGAATCTCATCTACCCATGGACTAATGCCCAGCATCCATACCAGATATTGATAGTGTTTTAGGTTTCAATTGATATTATTGGTGTGCCAGATGGTATATAACTCTATGCATACTACGTAAGAACTGTAAGATTCCTCTCAAGACTTAACAGAACCATTATTTTTATAATGCATGTGTTTATAGTGTTTTATATATTTTAGTGTGCATTCATATTATTTATATTTACTTTATCCTGAGAACAACCCTAGGAAATAAACATTATTTTTTAGGTAAACTGAGGTTCATCAAGATTGGGTGTTTTGCTTGGACAAAAATTCAGGTCTCTTGACTTCTTATTAATCCTCTGGTACTCTACAGAGAGAGCAATAATTGTAAAATATTTCATGATTGTAGATGTCAAACTACTGTAATACTAATAATCTCTTATTTGTATAGCACTGGTAATTTTTAGAGCACCTTTTATTATATTATTTAACAAAAAAGAAAATTAGGAAAGCAGAGTTTGTGTTATGATACTTGCCACTGTTTCCTTTATTAGACTCATACATTCATTAATTACAAAGAACCTCTATGTGCTAGGTACTGGATTGGTTGCTAAAGTAAAATTGTCTCTGCCCTCAAGGGGATCAGGCCATTAAGGCACTGTTGGACAGCCATAGACAATGTGATATAAGCTGAGTTTCCTGAGGGCACCGAAAAAAGCTTTTGTTTTTTCTATTGAAGAGGTAAAGGTGTGACTGACACTGTCCTTTTTCTTGCCTTGAACGCAGAGGTAATGCCTGCATCTATAGCAAACAGCTTTGAAGCAGCAAATCAACACAATTAATGGAGCAAAAAGATAGAAAGAGCCTTGGTCTTTGATGACCTTCTTGAGCCTCAATACCAACCCTTGACTACCTATCTCTGGACTTCTTATGTGGGAGGAAAAAATTAGTACCCTATTTGTTTAAGTCACACATAAGTCAGGTTTTCGATTACTTGTAGACAAATTCTCTCCCTCCCTCTCTCCCTCCCTCCCTTCCTCCCTCCCTCCCTCCCTCCCTCCCACCTTCCCTTCTTCCCTCCCCCTTCCTCCCCCCACCCCCACCCTAAATTTTGTAGCTTTCCTTTAATGGACATTTAACATACACACTATGGTACACAGTGGTATAATGAATCTCCATCACCACCTAACTATAATAGTAATTGGCCAACCTTGTGCATTCTCGTACTTTCTCTGTTAATAATTAGAACTTAACTTAAGGAATTCTGTAATAGAAGTATGTGAAAATACTGTGGAAGAACAGGCAAGACTGACTAACTTGGCCTGAGGTGGAGATAGAGGCTTATCAGGAAAGACTTCACAGAGGAGGTACCATCAGCAGAAGCCTTAAGGGCAAGTAGAAAATGGAAGAAAGAAGATTGCTAGTGAAATTTATAAGATACATAAAGGGCCTTTAAAAAGTATGATATATTCAAATAATGGGAAATAAATTATCATGGCTAGAATATACAGTTTATCAGAGAAGTGTGTCAGTAGGTGAGTCTAAAAAGATGGTTTGGTGTCAAGTCATAAAAGAACGTGTATACCATACCAAGAAGTCTCAAGCTCATCTTATGGGTACAAGAGAGTGTAATTAGGTTTGGAAAAATAACACTGACAATAATATCACCTGTGATTCTGGGGTAGAAGATAGAGAGGGAAGACAGTAAACTGTGCCAATGGTCCAAATGATAGAAAGGCATTTAGTGATAACTGTAGTGGGGTTGGGCAGGGGGAGATAACTTTAAAGATATTTCAGAGGAAGAATCAACATGATTTACTCCCTGACTAGGGTGGAGAAGGGAGTCAGAGTCACAATGAATAGATGAGATGGTGCTATTATTGGAGAAGTAATATAGCAGAAGACAGGTTTAAGGTAGGTGCAGAAGATGAGCTTGGTCTTTTAAGTTTGAAGTGCTGGTAGGACATTCAGGTAGATGTATCTGGTGTGCCAAAAGGAAATATAGGACTGGACCTTAGGGGAGTCTCAAACCAGAGAGTCCCATAACTTGTCTTTCCTGCCAGATGTCATATATCACATCATTCATATGTGTGTGTACATATACACACACACATATGTAAATATATATACACATTTGATCCTCATTATTCATGGATTCCATATTTGCAAATTCACTTACTTGCTAAGATTTAAACTCCCAAATCAGTAATTGTCGTGCTTTCACAATCATTTGCAGACATAGGCAGAGTGGCAAAAAAATTGAGATGCGTGATGTGTACATTTTCAGCTGAGGTTGAGCAAGGTGACATCTTGCCTTCTTATTTCAACTCACGTACTATAAAGAAGCATCTTTTTTGCCATCTCCTTAGTGCCATGTTTTTCACATTTTTATGCTTTTTTGGGGGGTGATTTCACTGTTTAACATGGCCTCCAGATATTGTGCTGAAGTACCGTGTAGTGTGCTTAAGCACAAGAAGGTTGTGATGTGCCTAATGGCGAAAGTAAGTGTGTTAGATAAGCTTTTGTTCAGTTATGAGCTGTGCTGTTGGCTGTGAGTTCGATTTTAATGAATCAACAGTATATATTAAATAAGGTATCTCTTAACAGAAGTACACATTAAAAAAAAACTTACATATTGATAGGTTGATAAAATATTGTAAGCAGAGGCTTGCAGGAACCTAACCCTGTGTTTCCCATTTCCTAGAAGCAATGGAAGCACAGTATTCACCAATTCAGTGTTCACAGAAACTTTATAGAACCTAACTACCACACATAGCAAGAATCGACTGTGTGTGTATAAAATCTACTCTTTTATGAATAATCCTTACACTTGTACAGTACAGACATTAGTCTCAATGTATGCTTGAGATTATGGTCCCAAGAAATATATATCTCTCTTTTCTTGTTGAAAAAATAAATCCATATCAGACAAAAACAGTTTGCTCTTGCAGATGGATGATTCCATATTCCCTAAGCCAATGGTCTTTTCACAAAACAGAATATTAAAGAAATATAGGTGACATTGACTGACAGCCTCTTAAATGATCATTTACAGCACACTTGAGCATAACATGTTCATCACCATCATATTGGTAGGCTGCCAGTTTCTTTTATAGCTTGATGTTTTTCTCTTTAGCAGACTTGCAACATTTTCAGTGTCTATTCTCTTAGAAAAATTTATTTTACAGTGATGTTCATGTGTGAGGGGATTTCATGATCCAAGACTAGTGTTTGTGCATTCATATCTGTCAATTTGCTTAAATACAACAGCTCAAAAGGATTTTTTTAACCTATTATTCATGAATGTTAGTTCATATCAGTAGGGTTGTTTTAAAATGGCAGGTATGATGTGAGAGTGAGAATCATCCATCTCTTCTGTCATAACATCAGTGTTATGTTGAAAATTAACATTCAGCTTTGTATCTCTCTTTTTACTGTCTGCAAACCTGAAAGCAGGGAATTGGCATTTACAGTCAAGGACAAGAAGACATACAACTCCATGCAAATGATTTTTAAGCTCCAAAGTGCTTCTGTGCTTATTTACATATATCTGTTTTCTAATCACCTTTCCTCTTGATATAGAAGATGTGCCTAAGGTTGTTATTATCTTATACAGCTATATTGTCAAGTATATAAAATAACAAAGATACAATGATACAGACATCCACTTAGAGATGCTTCAGTTTGGGGTGGCTGATTTAATTGTTTTATTTATTCCTCTAACGTGATCCTCTTCTGACTATTGTGTGGTTTTCTAGTTAATATATTAGGGTGAGTCTTCTCTGTTTTTACTGCAAGCAGATTTTGTGTCATGAAGTATAGTTCAGGGATAACAGCATTTTTTTCCTCTTCTTATTCATGGTAGATAACCTTAATCTTCGCTCTTCATATGGGAATACCTCATACATCTGTTCTTCTGTGCTATGACTAGTGTATTTAAGTTTCAGGATTGATATTCTTTAATTCTGCATTCAGAAAGCAAAATATTTACAGTTGAATTCCTCTGTGAATTGGCATTAAGCTTACTATATTTTCATTTTCCCCTGCTGATTTGGAGCAACCTAATGTTCTAATATTAAAGATTATTTAATGAGATTGACTAGCCCTTGAACTAACTGAAAGAGAGAGTCTGTGTTACCTTATTCCAATTTCAGTAAACTATTGTGCCATATAGAGATATGTTATAATTTCAGGATTTATGTAAAGTTCTTCAGTACATGCTAATTAAATGAGAGTATCTCCTCAAACTTATAAAAATGCAAGAGATTAACTAAAAGATGAAAACATCTTTCTAAACTAATATCTCTTTAATTGAAGTAGAGGGTAGTGTCTGTAAATGGCAACTACATCATACAGTTTCAGAGAAAACTGTTTAAAAATCTTTGGTGATTTACTGGTTGTGTCTCTAAATTTTTTTATATGGATGGCTACATTCGTGAGTTTATATCTGCTGTTTACTATCCCTCCAGTCTTGTCTTACACGTTTCCTCTAAATGTGTCCATTTCCATCTCTGTTTTACTCACTCAAATACTTTAATTTCCTTTCTTCAACAATCTGAACTATTACTCCTCGTATCCCTAGATCAAGACTTTTTTCCAAAGAAACACTGAAATCCATCTAGTTGCCCTTCTCACTGGCTTGATATGTATAAATTATTTGCTGCTTGTTGTTAGTTTTCTTAGTTTCAGTTCCATTTAACAAATATCTCCTGAGTGCTTGTTGTGATAATGCGTGAGCTTGGTGGGGTAGGGAAGTATACTCTGGAAGCTTCCCAGAGAAGATGATCTTGGACCTGAATCTTGAAGAACAAGTAAGAATTTCCTATTCATGGAAGAAGTGTAAGTTTATATCAACAAAGAGAACAGCGTGAAGCTTGACAAATAGTTCAGTATGGCCGTAGTGTGATGAAGTGGGAGATAGGAAATGAAGCTGAAGAGATAGGCATGAGCCATGAGGACTTTATATGTCATACTTGGGCATTTATTTTTTGGGTGAACTTGGACTTTATTCTGTGGATAATAGATAGCTATTGAAGGGTTTGACATACGGTGTGGCAAGATTTTCATTTTAGAGTGATCATTTTGGCAGGAGTATGGTAAATGATTTTGAGGTAGGGTAAGAGTAGAGGTGGGTAGACCAGTTAGATTACTGATTTAGTCATATTGAGAGATAATGCCCTGGATTTGGATACTATTAATAGGGATGAATTGAGGACATAGACATGGAAAGTGTTTAGAGTAGAAATGAATCAGACATTTAAAGTGATTGGTGAAATGTGAGATTACCGTTGGACTTTGATTTGAGTGTCTAAGTGGCTGTTAATAACTATAGCAGGGGATTTAAAGAAGGAATAGATGTTAGGAAAAGTTTTTAATGTATTTTACTATGGTACTTTCAGGTGGAAACATACAGAAGACAACAAGATATAGGAGTCTGATGCTCAGGTGAAAGGTCAGGATTAGAAGTATTCATGTGAAGGTCCTCTCAGTCCTGTTGGGAGTACAGAGGATATGGGTAGAGTATGAAGTGGGCAGAAAGCTGAGCCCTGAGGGGAAATGAAAAAGGAACCCAAGAAGGAAACTGAGAAGGAAAAAAACTCTGTGTCTTTGCCTAGTTTCCCTTGAAAGGAGGACAACTTTATCCTTTTTGTATCCTCGGTAACACCTTGAATAATATAGTATAGATACTCAGTAAATGTTTGCTAGTTATTTTGTTTAGCTGGAAAGCATCTCATTTACTTTGAGATTTTATTTAATATTTTACCCAATTCCATGACTTGACAAGAAATATTTTAAAATTCATATCATTTCATGAGCACCTACTATGTACCTAGGCACTGTGTTAAATACTTTATGCATATTATCAGATTTTATCCTTAAAATAATCCTATAACGGTAGGTTTTATTATTTCCATTTTGTTTTGAAGAACCTGAGGATAAGAAAGATTAAATGACTTGATCAGCTTTTTCACATGTCCAAATTTCATTTTCTTAACCATCAATGATGATCTATTATGTGTTTAGACCAAACGACCATTTGAAAGTCAGTTCTGGTTCCATTGTGATAATTACTCTGATCCAAAGGCACTGACTTATACTAAATTTTGCACTGTCAGTCTTATGTGGATTAGCATGGTAGTTGGACACCTCTCTGTTCCTGAGTGCAGTAAGGCTTTACCTAATTCTTTTTAACTTTCTGGGGGACTATTTTTTCATTTTTCTATTAGCAGTTTGCATTAGATGACTGCTAAATTGCTTAAGGTTCTAAAATCCTATAAATCCATTATTTTGAAAAACTCAAAAACAGAGGTTGCTTAGCATCTGCTAACAGGTTTTAGAGATCTATAGGATAATGACTGTGTTTCATGACTCAGCTAAAATTATATGCAAAATTTGATGCACGTATGTGCATTTTTCTGGGCATCAATTCATAGTTTTCATCAGATTCTCATAGTTGTGTATACCTCACCACTCACCCTTCACTCAAAAGATTAAGTATAGCTCTAGAAGTATTTTTGCATACTGTAATAAACTACAGTGCTTTGTGCAATTCTTTTCTGAGTAGTTTAAGTCATCTTTAACAAAGCATTGTTATTCATTGAAAGTAATTTTTGAGGTAAGGATACTTTTTGTCTATTTAGACCTGTAGTATTTTCTAAAGTAAAACACCTCTTGGTTATTTTATCTCTTAAAAACAAGTCCATTAAATAGAGTGAGTATTGGCTTATGGTAAGTACTGTCTTATAGTAAATTTTATTTTATTTTATTTTTAACATCTTTATTGGAGTATAATTGCTTTACAATGGTGTGTTAGTTTCTGCTTTATAACAAAGTGAATCAGCTATATATATATACATATATCCCCATATCTCTTCCGTCTTGCGTCTCCCTCCCACCCTCCCTATCCCACCCCTGTAGGTGGTCACAAAGCACGGAGCTGATCTCCCTGTGCTATGTGGCTGCTTCCCACTAGCTATCTATTTTACATTTGGTAGTATATATATGTCCACGCCACTCTCTCACTTCGTTATGGTAAATTTTAAAATGCTCAGTTTTAAAGTGTGAGTCAAATGACCTTCACTAATAAACATTCCCCACTTTGCTCTTCCTGTAGGAAAAGAATATTTGAGGTCCATTCCTCAGGAAAGAAAAGGAAGCAATGACATAATGCCTAGAGTTGGTGCCAGTTAAACTGGGTTTGTACTTTTTCTTTTCTTAATGTAACACATTTATTCTAATCTTGAATCTCTTTTTTTTTTTCAATCTCCTGCCTTATTCCAACAGCAGAACTTATAATTTTGAACTTTGCCTTAGTATGGAAGAGACAAAGATGAATAAGATAGGCCCCTTTCTAGGTATTTGTGATGTCTGTTAATATGAACAACAGAATCATAAAAAGCTAGATAAAAGTCACATTTTCAGATAAGAAGCTTGAGAGGTCTGGTAAATTGCTCAAGGTAAAAAAGCTATTAGATAGTCAGTCAAGGATTCAAACTCAGATTTGTTGACTCCAAACCCCATTTACCTTCCATTTTGTCACACTGCTCCTCATTTTATTTATGTTTAGTTGTACAATTGCTTATAACTGAAGTTGAGGACCAGGACCCCATATATTTAATTTAATAAATATTTTTGATAAAGTAAAAGGAGAGGAAACAGTCTCTATTCTCCTAAAGCTTAGAAGATTAGAGAAGGAAACTAATATTTGTAGAGCACTTAGTATGTGCCAGACACTGTCATAGGGTCTTAACATGAGCTAGATCACTTAATTCACAACAGCCAGGTGACATACTTGGTATTATCCCTGTTTTAAAGAAACAGGAAGAGACTGAAGCTCAGAGAAATAAATTGCCCAAAATCACATAGCTAGTAAGTAACAAAAGCAGAATTAAAACTCTGTACTGTGAAAGGTTAGGTAGGATTTACATCATACCTATTGACTTAAAATTGAATATCACACAAACCAACTGAATAGCTGGACAGTTTGATCTAAGCTCCTTTTGCTATTAGTGACATTTGTAAACATTTTTAATTGGACTATTAATAGTTAAGTCATCTTCACCAGAGTAATATTCACATTTTCTTAATAAGCTTTTCATTGTAATCTGTTTGTAAAGATAATTGTTTAAGCTGTGATGAAGAGAGAGTTTAAATTCACAGAATAGTGAACAACATCACATGATAGAAAGGATGTTGAGGTAGGAGTCAGGTCTGAGTCCTTCCTACTCCCAACTTTCCTACTGACTTTTGTGATCTGCCAGTCTCTTAGCCTGCTTTTGGACTCATTTTGTGAGATGAGAAGGTTGAGTTAATGGTTCCCTAAGTCTCTTAGAACTATGAAATTATCCCAAGAGTAAGTAGATTTTTTAATGTGATTCATACGTAAATATCAAAGACTTTTTAGAGATGAGAAGTCTTTAGAGATCACCTAACTGAATCCTCCTATATGATAGATGAAGAAACTGAGACCCTTACATTTGTATGACACTTTAAACGTCCAAAGCTCTTTCACATACATTAATCTCATACAAGCTTCACCACAATCTTGTGGATTAAATATCATCATCATCATTGTACAGATGAGCAATTGAATTGGTCTAGGGTCACATAGCTGAGCCTAAACTAAATGACTGACTGTCAACCTAAAGTTTGCCATGTTTCCTTGCTTTAGTGGGATTAATTACATCTTTGTGATGAAGTCCTGTTGTGGGAGAAAGTGAGAATTCAATGATTTATGAAACAAATCCAAGCAGGAAAAAGAAACATTCCCTAGTATAAAAGTAGTAATGACTACAGCAGTATAAATAGCAGAAACAAAGAGGGAAGGAGGGGGGCAAAAACTAGGGTCTACAAGTTGATTTAATATTTGTTTTCATTTATTCCTGGATTAGGAGTAGGTATAATTGACTTTTAGTATTTTTGTGTTTATCAATAGTGTACTATTTGAATTGTTTTATCCTCAACAAAGTATTGATAATTCATAGAGAAACCATACTTCGTAATAAAGTACTTGTAAATTGTAGATGAGCTAAGGAGAACTTAAGACAGTTAATTCAAAAGGATATAAGACAAACGAACAAATTCGTGTAGGAAGCTAAATTTTACACGAAATTATTTAATTATTTCATTGCCTTTAGTGATGTGAACTGAATTTTCTTTCCTATTTCCACTCTGTAGCTGTGGAAACATTAACTGTCCCCATGCCAGTGATCCTGCTGTGCAGAACAACAAATTGCTTTACCTTGGTAGCTTTCTGTAAATAATATGTATTTTTTTAATTGGAAAGAAAATTATCTTAAAACTAGAATATGGATGTTAGCAGTTATTCTTTTACAGTCTTGACCCCCAATTTTCCTTCCTTTAAAAGGAGGTGATTTTCTAGATTACATGATGTGATGGTGCTTTCTCTGTGGAAATGAAAATTCGGCCATTAATAAAATTTCTATTTTTATTCTATATTAAAGTTTTTTATAAACTATATTCTATAGAACTAATAAATGGAAGGAGGATCTTCCATATGTTTCTAATCAAATAAAACAATAAAGGATGGAATAGGTACACAACAAAATTGAAAGTAACAGTGTAAGATTTCTTAACTTCTTAACAGTGTAAGATTTCTTAACTTCTCTTAAGTTAGAGAAGAAGAATGTTTTTCCTAAAGTCTTTCTTCCTTAAGAGAATTTTAAAGATTCTTTTGCCCTGTTGGCTGACGTTTCTTCCACATGCCCTTCCCTACAGAGCCCCGCCTCGCAACCAGCTCCCATTCTAATGTCATCAGATCCATGGTATCCAGGGAAATGGCATTTGAGGAAAACTTGAATAGACTGGTCTTTAGTTCTGTTTTGAATCTGGCCTCAAAACATGCGCAAGAGTTTTTTCAACCACTGCTTTTAAAGCTCTTTAAAGGAAAAAATGAAAAGGCCACTTCACAGTAGTTGATATTTAGGTTTTGTTTTGAGATAACTCAAGAGCTAGTCTCCTGGAAACTTTAAACACCTGACATAAACAGTTTTTTTTACTGAATTGTACCTATTATAATATGACTGTCTTGCTTACCCAGACTACAGTGAGTTTTAAGGACTACAGTTAGCTTTTCATTGGCCAGCTGTGATTTAGTGGTCATAATAAAGTTATGATATTGAGCTGAGGACTTTGATTTTTTTTTTTTTCCTGTGATTTTTGAGTTTCCCTTGTTTGGCTTTAGGGTTAAAGAGCCAGGCTTCCAGGATGGTGCCTCATTCATTTTAAAAGATTCCCTCAGTATACCAGTAGTTCAGAAGACATGGGTTCAATACATTAAGCCTTTTAATTTTTTATAAAACTACTTCTATAAAGAAATTGTTGAAACACTTTTTTTTTTCAGTCTTGTTTACAAATTTGGTAGCACTAAATAAAATGTTCTGCCAGGAGATTGATTCAATATTAATATATCACTAGATTTGCTTTTTTGTATGGGGTTTAGTTTCTGTACCAGGGTACTTTCTAAGAATGAGATAAGTTCTTAATAGATGTATGGAAATTTGAGGAACTGTCAGATCCTTTTCAATGTCATCTTCAGTAAATCTAAGGATGGCAGTGAGGGAAACACAGAGATGTTGGTTTGTGTGTGTGGGTGTATGTATGTGTGTTTGCATGTGTGGTCTCAACACTGAGGAAGTGCGATAAACTTAGATTTGCAGCTTCCTTCTTAAAGGTTAACATGACAGTGGAGTTATAAGGAAATACTGATTAGTTTTCCTTTTCCAAATGTATTGCTATTTAACAGTTATATGTAGCTCAGGACTTATTTTATATCTTAGTATGTATTTTAAAGAATTAAATGAATTGATTCATATTTTTTAAAAAAGAAATGTAGGGCTTCTCTGGTGGCGCAGTGGTTGAGAGTCCGCCTGCCGATACAGGGGACACGAGTTCGTGCCCCGGTCTGGGAGGATTCCACATGCCGCAGAGTGGCTGGGCCCGTGAGCCATGGTCACTGAGCCTGCGTGTCTGGAGCCTGTGCTCCGCAACGGGAGAGGCCACAACAGTGAGAGGCCCGCGTACCGCAAAAAAAAAAAAAAAAAGAAAAGAAAAGAAATGTAGGTGATAAAGGAGAGTAACAGAATCAGTTGGCCTACATTTGTATTATCAGTTCATCTGTAGTTGCCTGGTTATTTGGATTTATCAGAGAAAAATAGTATCAAGCAAGTATAGTTAATGGAATATTTGTTGGCATATATATATGCCACTTTTATTTTTCTTATTTCTCAAAGTGAGAATATTGGATAATTTTTATAAGTATTCAGAAATTATTCTGTTGGATGTAATTGAGAGTATTGTTGAAATAGATATTCATTTTTTCTCCAGTCTTATTTCTTTTATGAAACCCCATCTCCAAAAAAAAAAAAAAATTAAACCAAAGGCTATTTGGGATTGCAACCAGGGTTTTCTATGAACACTGAATTTGAAATTAAAATTGTATGAATTCCCTTGCTGGCTTTGCTCATTCTTATATAGGAACAGAACATTTCAATATAAGACTTGGTAGTCTGAGATGTTGCTAGTCTCCTGGTCTTCTACAGGAGATATGAAGGATTGTAAGAGATTTGGAGAACTGCAGATTTTCCATACAGGTTTAAAAAAAAAAGTACTTTATTCTATTGAGTGAAACCATTTAAAGTGGCTTACTGTCTCTTTTCCAGTAATGCCAATACCACATGTCTTATAAAATTAAAAATAGCAGATGTCATTTTTCTAGCATGCATACTGGTTCACAGACTTTTTAAAAGCAAAATATAGAGAAGGTCTGATGTGATAAAGAGAATAGAAATCTTGTATAGCCCATATAGTCTGAGTCATCTACTCAAAGCTAGTAACTAAGGTCAGACATTAAGAGCCCATAAAAAGATCACAGAAAACCAATAGCAGAGAATATTGAAAGCCAGACCATACTGTCTGAAGCAAGATTATAGAATCCGCTTGAGTGCATAGAAATATTTTGTGTTCCTTATTAATTATGAGATAATACAAATTTAACAGAAGCATGGAATAGGAAGCTTTACAGATCATTTAATTATTTCCTTTCATTTTACAAAAAGAAACCAAGGGTTGGGGGTAAATTACTTACTCAGTACCAACTAGGTAGTGACAGTAGTAGGAGTAGAATACAGCTCACCCTTGAATAACAGAGGGGTTGATCCAGGTGTCATTTATAGTCAGCCCTCTGCATCTCCATTTCGTTCACATCCACGGATTCAACCAACCATGGACCATGTAGTACTGAAAAATATTGAGTATTGAATTTAGTATTAAAAAATATCTGCATGTAAGTGGACCCATGCCGTTCAAACTAACGTTCAAGGTTCAACTCCTATCTATCAAATAATTGAAGATGGGACTTAAAAGCTGTGATGGGAAATGATGGTTTTTATTATTGTTGTTTTAAATTTCTACATACAGTAAAATTTACTTTTTTATTAGTTCTGTGAGCTTTAACACATGTACAGATCCATGTAAACTACTGCTACAAACAGGATACAGGTAGATCCATCATCCCAGAAAACTTCAAACTGTCCCTTTTTGTTCAAAACCTCTACCTACATTTAAGCCCTAGCAACTACTGATCACCTTAGTTTTGCCTATTCCAGAATGTTGTATAAATGGAACTGTTCACTGTGAGCTCTTTTGTGTGTGGCTTCTTTCTCTCAGCTTAATATTTTTGAGATTCATCCATGTTGTGCGTATAGTGGTTTATTCTTTTTTAAATTTATGAGTAGTATTCCATTGTACAACTACATAACCATTTGTTTAGCCATTCACCTGTTAATGAACATTTGAGTTGTTTCCAGGTTTTAGCTATTATGAATAAAGCTGTTGTGATCGTTTTTTTAAAGAGAAAAGGAAAAAATTTTATTCATACATATTATACGGACCCCAATAGTGAGCTCCTAAAGTATTCACAAAGGTGATTCACTTCATACTTTGAAATAATTATAGATTCACAGGAAGTTGCAAAGATAGTATCGTACAGAGATGTCCCCTGTACCATTCACCCAGTTTCTCCTATTAGTTGCATCTTATATAACTATAGAATAATAATACCAAAATCAAGAAATTGATATTGATATAAAGTGAATAATAGTTCTTTGGCATTTTATCACATGTGTACATTCATGTAACCAAGACGGCAATCTCACCAGAAAGATTTCCCTCCTTCTGTCCCTTTATAGTCAGTCACACACACACACACACACACCCTTCACTCCTGGAAACCACTAATCTGTCATCCATCTCTATAATTTTGTCATTTCAAGAATGTCATAAAAATGGAATGATATAGTATATATATAAACTTTGAGATTGGCTATTTTCATTTAGCATAATGCCCTTGAGATCCACCCAAATTGTGGTGTGTTCATTCCTTTTTATTGCTGATTTAGTATATTTCATGGTATAGATGTACCACAATTTGTTTAACAATTCACCTGTTTTAGGACATTTTAGTTGTTTCCAGTTTGGGTCTGTTGCTAATGAAGGTATTATTGATATGTTAACAAATAATAAGTCTGCCATTTAATTTTTTGTTTTCTGTTTGTTTCCTCTTTTTCATTTCTCTTTTCCTTTTCCTGCTTTCCTGTGGGTTACTTAAATACTTTTTAGAATTCCATGTTGATTTACTATAGTGTTTTAAAATGTATTTCTTTGTATAACTTTTTCATCATTGCTCTAGATATTACATTGTATATTTATAGCAGATCACAGTCTCCTGTACCACAGTACCACTGGCACTGCTACATTTTACTGCTTCAAGCAAAGTGTAGAACGCTTACCTTCCATTAGTTCCTTTATCCTCCCTCATTTAATTAATATTTTTATGTGTAGATGTATTATTTATAGGTGTATATTATATGCATGCATACATGTATTTTATATGTACTTGTTTTAAATATTTCCTTTACATACATTGTGAACCATATCAGACAGTGTTATAATTTTTGCTTAAACAGTCAGGCATAATTTGGAAGACAAGAGGAGAAGAACTCTTACTGTATGTATCCATATTTTTACTCTTTTTGGCCTTCCTCCTGATGTTCCAAGATTCCATCTTTTTTCACTCCCTTTCTATTTAGAGAACTTCCTTTATCCATTCTTTTAGGGCAAGTCTACTAGCAAAAAATTCTCTTAGCTTTCCTTTATCTAAGAATATGTTGATTTTCTCTTCATTCCTTAAGGATATTTTTCTAGAGGAAAAATTCTGGCTTGACAGTTCTTTTTCTTTCAGCACCTGAAAGAGATTGTGCCAGTTCCTTCTGACCTCTATAGCTTTTTATGAGAAATCCACTGATAGTCAAATTGGTTTTCCCCTGTAGGTAAAGGATCATTTTTCTCTTGCTGCTTTTAAGATTTTTTCATTGTCTTTAGTTTTCAGAAATTTGACTATATGTGGTGTGGATTTCTATGGATTTATGCTGTTTGAGATTTGTTCAGCTTCTTGAATCTATAGGTTTATGTCTTTTGCCAAATTTGGGAAACTTTTTTCAACCATATTTTTTCCAATATTTTTTCAGCCCTACCCTTTTTCTCCTCTACTTCCAAGACTCTGATGACATTAATGTTGGATCTTTTGTTATAATTTCGCAGCTCCCTGAAGCTCTGTTCATTTGTATTCAGTCTATGTCTTTTGTTATTTAGATTGGGTAACTTCTGTTGTTTTATCTTTTAGTTCACTGATTCTTTCTTCTGTCCCCTCCATTCTCCTGTTTAGCCCATCCTTTGGCTTTTTAATTTCAGTTCTGTAATTTTATTCTTTGTATCTTCTATTTCTTTGCTAAGACCTTCTGTTTCTTAGACTTTCTATTTTTCATTTGTTTCCAGTGTGTTGTCTCCCTTAAAAATTCTCATTGAAACTTTTTATTGTGGCTGCTTTAAAATCCTTGTGAGATAATTCTTAAATCTTTGTCATCTTGGTATTGGCATCCATTGTTTTCTCATTTATGTTGAGGTTTTCCTGATTTGGGGTATGATGAGTGGTTTTCAGTTAAAACCTGAACATTTTGGGTATTATGTCATGAGACTTTATATTTTATATCAATTTAGCAGGCCTCTTTTGATACTTCCCTGCCAGGGTGAAAGGGTGCTGCCTCATTATTGCCACCTAGAAGTATAAGTTCAGAGTCCCACTTACCCTCCATTGACATCTGGGGAGGAGATGGCTGTACTTCTGGGCAGGGGTGGAAGTTCCAGCTCCCCACTCTAATGACACCAACCCTGCTGGGTAAATACCTAGGAGTGGAATTGTTGGGTTATATGGTAAGTTTTGTTCAACTTTCAAAGAAGGTGTCAAACTTTTTTAAAGTGGTGGTAAAATTTTACATTCCTACCAGCAATGTGTGAACATTTTAGATGTTCTAAATTAATGTTATCCTATAGAACTTTCTGCAATAATGAAAATGTTCTATATCAGTACCGTCTAATACTGTAACCACTAGCCACATGTGGCTGTTGAGCAGGTGAAATATGGCTAGTACATCTGAGGAAGTGAATTTTTTATTTTATTCAGTTTATCAATTTAAATTTAAATGGCTACATGTGGCTAGTGGCTGCTGTATTAGAAGGTGAATCAATGCAGCTCTACAGCCTCACCAGTATTTAGGCACCACAGCTGTATGTCCTCACCGATATTTAGAATTGTCAGTCTTTCTAAATTTAGCCATTTAATGAGTGTGAAATGGTATCTTGTGGTTTTAATCATTTAATGTAATTATTGGCCACTTAATTTTTATAATGATTTTTTTGAAATGCAATTATTTTTGTTTGTTGACTTTTTAAAAAAATTATTTATTTATTTATTTAGACTGTGCTGGGTCTTAGTTGCGGCATGCAGGATCTTTAGTTGCAGCATGTGGGTTTCTTAGTTGTGGCATGTGGACTCTTAGTTGTGGCATGCATGCAGGATCTAGTTCCCTGACCAAGGATGGAACCCAGGCCCCCTGGGTTCCTGGGTTCCTTGGGAGCGTGGAGTCTTACCCACTGGACCACCAGGAAAGTCCCTATAATGATGTTTTTAAGACAGCAGAAGTTTTTAATTTGATAAAGTATGGTTTATCAGGTGACTGTTTCTATATTTCTTTTTTTTTTTATGGTTCATGCTTTTGAATCTTTGTCTATCCTAAAGTCATAAAAACTTTTCCCTGTTTTCTTCTTGAAGCTTTATAGTTTTACATTCTACTCTTAGGTTTATGATGTATTTTCATTTAGTATTTTTACATATACAAAATCCTGTCATATAAAAGCAAAATTCATTTTTATTCCATATGAATATCCAGTTGTTTCAGCAACACTTGTTGAAAATATTTTCTTTCTGCATTGAGTTACCATCGCACTTTTAAAAATTAGTTGACCAAGTATTTTATAGTCTATTTTTGGATTCTCCATTCAGTTTCAGTTTTCTATATGTTATCATTAGGCTATTACCAAACTATATGGATTGCTGTAAGTTAATGTTAACTCCAGAAATCAGGTATTGTAAGTATTCCTACTTTGTTCTTCATTTTCAAAATTATTTTAATTATTCTGTTCATTTGGATATTCATATACATTTTAGAATCAGCTTGTACATTTCTACAAAAAAAACCTGGGATTTTGATTTAGATTGAATTGAATGTGTAGATGAATTTGCGAAGAATTGCCATATTAACAATTTTGAATCTTCCAATTCATGACTATGTTATATATTTTTATTTATTTCAGTTTTCTGTAATTTGTCTTAGCTTTGTTTTGTAGCTTTCATTTTATAGGTCTTACACATATTTTGTTAGGGATAAACTCAGGTATTTAATTTTGTTTAATGCTATTATAATGGCATTTAAAAATTTTTAAATTTCTAGTTGTTTGATATAGAAATACAATGGATATATGTATATTGAACACAAGTTCTACAGTCTTGCTGAAATCCCTATATAGTTTGTATACGCCTTAGAATTTCCTATGCAAATAATTTTGTCTCCTGTAAATAAAGACATTTTAGCTTCTTCCTTTCCCATCTTTATGCTTTTCATTTCTTTTTTGTGCCTCCATATAGCTATGATCTCCAGTATAATGTTGAACAGAACATTTATTATTTATTATTATGTCAGTATTTTACAGATGCCCTTTATCAAATGGTAGTTCTTTTCCATTCTGAGTTTTCTGAAGTTTCTATTTTGAATATGTGTTGAAATTTATTAAATATTTTTTTCTCTATTGAGAGGATTATATTGTTTTTCTCCTCTATTCTGTTAATATAGTTAATAACATTGATTTTTAAAAATGTAAAATCAACCTTGTATTTCTTCTTACATATTGCTGAATTTGATTTTGCTATTTTGTTGAAGATTTTTGAAAGTATGTTTATGAGAGGTATTGGTGTGTAGTTTTCTCATAATGTCTTTTTCTGGTTTTGGAATCAATCTAATGCTGGCCCTATAAAATCAGTTGAGAAATGTGTCCTCCTCTACTTTCTGGGAGAATTTATGTAGGATTTGTATTACTTCTGTCTTTATATGTTAGATAGGATTTACAATGAAGCATTGGGGACTGGAGTTTACTTTGTGGGAATATTTTAAATTACAAATTCAATTTCTTTAATAGATACAGTGTTATTTGGGTTATGTATTATTTCCTGAGTCATTATGGTAATGTGTCTTTTAAGGAATTTGTTCATTTCATCATAGTTGTCAAATTTATTGAGATAAAAGCATTCATAGGGACTTCCCTGGTGGCGCAGTGGTTAAGAATCCACCTGCCAATGCAGGGGACACGGGTTCGAGCCCTGGTCCGGGAAGATCCCACATGCCACGGAGCAGCTAAGCCCGTGCACCACAACTACTGAGCCTGAGCTCTAGAGCTCATGAGCCACAACTACTGAGCCCATGAGCCACAACTACTGAAGTCCGCGTGCCTAGAGCCCGTGCTCCACAACAAGAGAAGCCACTGCAATGAGAAGCCCGTGCACTGCAACGAAGAATAGCCCCCACTCGCCGCAGCTAGAGAAAGCCTGTGCACAGCAACGAAGACCCAACACAGCCAAAAATAAATAAATAAATAACTTAATTAAAAAAAATCATTCATAAATGGTCTCTTGTTCTTTTAATATTTGTAGACTCTTCAGTAATGTTTCCCCTTTTGTTCCTAATATTGCTGATTTCTGTCTTTTCTCATTCAGTCTAGTTAGAGGTCTGTCAATTACACTATATTTTTTTTTTCAAAGAACCTGTTTTTGGTTTCATTGATATTTCTCTGTTTTTCAGTTATCTATTTCATTGGTTTCTATTCTTCGTTAATTTGTGACTATCTACTTATTTGGTTTAATTTGTAGCCTCTTACAATGGTAGCTTAGATAATTGATTTTAGGTCTTTTCTGCCTAATATGTGCATAGAAAACTGTAAATTTCCTCAAAGCATCTTGTTAGCTGCATCAAAAATTTTGATAGGTTAGGTTTCATTTTCATTCATTTCAAAGTATTTTCTAATTTCCCTTGTGATTTCTGGCACTTAGGTTATTTTAGAAGATGTTAAATTTCTTAATGTTTGGGAATTTTCCAAGTATCATTTTGGTTTTGATTTCTGATTTAATCCCACTGTGCTAAGGGAATATAATATACTATGTGTAGTTTCAATTTTTTAAAATTTGTTAAGACTTATTCCTGGTTCAGTAGATGGGCTATCTTGGTGAGTGTTTCATGGGCAGTATAAAAGTTTATATTTTGCTGTTGTTGGTTGAAATGTTCTATAAACATCAATTCAGTTGATAGTGCTGTTCGAGTCTTCTTTATCTTTGCTGGACTTTCAGTGTGCCTGTTCTTTCAGGTACTGAGGGAGGAGTGTTGATGTCTCCAACTGTTTTGGGTGCTTGTTTGTTTCTCCCCTCAGTTCTGTCAGTTTTTGTTTAATGTATTTTGTAGTTCTGGTATTATGTACATATACATTTAGAATTATTCCATCTTCCAAATGAAGTGATCCCTTGATCATTATGAAATATCCCTCATCATCTCTGATACTATTTTTCTCTTGTCTTCTGTCTTCTCTGATATAAATGTGGCTATTTCTTAAGATTTTGGTTTGCATGGTATATCTTCTATCCTTTTATTTTTTAACTATTTCCTTATTTTAGTGTGAGATTCTCATAACATATATTTGGTTTTGCTTTTTTAATCTGTCTTTTAATTGGAGTATTTAGATAATTTACATTTAATGTATATATTAATGTGGTTAGGTTTATATCTACCATCTTTGCTGTTCTTTTTCTATTAACCGTTCCTTTGAATTAATTTTACTTTGAATTCCATTTAATCTTCTCTATTGTTTTTTTCCTTTATTGGCTTATTCTTTTTTCTACCTTTTTATTTACTTATTTTAGTGGTTGCTCTAGGATTTATAATATGCCTGTTATTGCATTCTACTATCAAATAATTTTATACCATCTCATATAATGTAGTACATTTATAACAGTATTCTTCCTTTGTCTCACAGTCATCTTTTTCTCTCTGAACTTGATTTTGGCTAGATTTTATTGCTGTGTCTTCAAGTTCACTGATTTCTTTTTTTCTGCAGTGCTTATCTCATCCAGTGAAATTTTCACTTCAGATATTATATATATATATTATCTCTAGAAGTTCTATTTGGGTCTTTTTGAAAATTCTCCATTTCTCTCTTCCCTGTATTCCTGTTTTCATTTATATGGAGCATATTTATAACACCCTTTCAATGTCTTTGCCTGTTAATTCCACCATGTCTGTCATTTCTGGGTCTCTCTGTGTTGACAGATACTTTTCTGGTTATGGGCCACATTTTCCTACTTCTTTGTATGTCCAGTAATTTTTAATTAAATGTCAGGTATTTGTGAATTTTACATGTTGAGTTCTTGATTTTGTAGTATTTCTTTAAAGTGTATTGGACTTTTTCCTAATAGGCATTTTAAATTGCATATTAGTTTGATCCTTTCTAGGCTTTCTAGGCTTCCAAGCACCTTTCAGGAGGGTCTAGAGGAGCTTTTATTTTAGGGCTACTTTTCCCCTGCTTCTGCACGTGGCCCTTCTGGGGTCATTACTGATAGCCTTGTATATTCAGTGAGGTTTTTCCCCTCTTGCTGGAGGGAACTTGTTGAAATATTGGCCCCATATCAGCTCTGTGAATCCTTTGTCTTAGAACTCCCTGGTAACGTTTTTCCTTAGAAGTTCTTCTTGGCTGGTCTCAAGAAATTTACCCTTCTCATGTACAGGTTTTTATTTAGCTAAATACTCAAGGGAACCCTCATTTAAACTGCTGGAACACTTTCACTGCTCTCTGGAACTCTACGCCATAAATTCTAGCTACCTTGGCCTCCTTGTACTTTTTTCTCCATCTCCTCACGTCAACAAGATTGCCAGACTCTATTTGGGTTCTTCCTCCTGTACTGGAGTAGTAAATTGCTTCCTGGCTGAGAGCCTTGGGTGATGGTAGGGCTCGCCTTATTTGTTTCCCTTTTCTCAGGGATCACAGTCCTGCACTGCTAGTGTCTGAAAATAGTCCTCTCCTATATTTTATACGGTGTTCTAGTTGTTTTCAGTGAGAGGATTACTCTGGACTTTTTACCCCCTCATGCCCTCAGAAGCAGAAGTTGAATCATTCTAGAATGAGTTTTAATACTAACACTTTTACAAAATTGTGAAACTCTCAAGCAGTTATTATTTTTACATAACTTTTAACCATTTATTCACTTTTTCCTCAGTATTGTTATAAAGATCTTGTATCGACTGTAGGAACTATTATTTATTTTTCAATTCAGGGAGCCCATTACAAACTTTAAATCAGAAGCTGACCCAAAGAAAATAATTTATCATACCTAAGAAATCTCACAAATCAGGAAAATGGAGTTTCGAGTGTACAAAAATTCTCTCAATATTATGGAATAGTCATTTTAAATATAAAATTATTATTTAATATTTCATTAGAAACATGAAAGACTTGGAATGAAATACTTGGAGATAAGGAAAAAATGAACCATTTGATCTAGTGTTATTAAGTCCTATCATTTTAGAGCATAACCATGTGAGTATATTATATGTACTTTATATCAGGAACCGGCAAATGTTATCTGGGAAGGGCCAGATAGTGTATATTTTAGACTTTGTGGACCATACAGCCCTTGTTGCACCCACTCAGCTAATCCTTCGTAGTACAAAAGCAGCCTTAGATGATTTTTTTTTTTTTTTTTTTTTTTTGTGGTACGTGGGCCTCTGACTGTTA
This sequence comes from Tursiops truncatus, assembly GCF_011762595.2. NCBI lineage: Eukaryota > Metazoa > Chordata > Mammalia > Artiodactyla > Delphinidae > Tursiops > Tursiops truncatus. The sequence continues at coordinate 117,147,731 of NC_047035.1, forward strand.
TGGCCTCTCCCGTTGTGGAGCACAGGCTCCAGACGCGCAGGCTCAGCGGCCATGGCTCACGGGCCTAGCCGCTCTGCGGCATGTGGGATCTTCCCGGACCAGGGCACGAACCCGTGTCCCCTGCATCGGCAGGCGGACTCTCAACCACTGCGCCACAAGGGAAGCCCCTTAGATGATACATTTTTAAATGTGCTAGCTGTGTTCTGATAAAACTTTATCTATAAAAATGAAATTTGAGTTTCATATGATTTTTATGCCTCAAAATATTTTTCTTCTTTTGATCTTTTTTTCCTGCTATTTAAAAATGTAAAAACTACATTCTTACCTTGCAGGTCATACATAAACAGGTGGCTGGTCAGACTTGGCCCCTGGGTCACAGTTTGACAGTCCCTGCTCTATGTGAATAAAAAGCTCCCAAGTAAGCGGTAGGATTCCTGTCGGACTGTTGTGTTTTCATTCTAAGTAATGCTTTTACTTAGGGAACTAAATAAATAGTTCCCTACTATTAAATTAAATACCAAAGTAAATAAGATCACACAGTACTGAGCCTATAGGACTTTGATAGATTTTAAAATGTCAAAGGTTATATCAGAGGTTCCTCAGTTAATGGGGAATTGGGGCTAATGTCCAGTTTATCTTACTCTCAAACTGGCACCTTTTCTCTTTTTAATTATGCAAGGTTAAATTCCTTCCTTCCTATTTTGTTTCAATATGCCTATCATATTAATGTTTAAAAATTGGCATATATGTATCCTAAATTTATTTATTTTGTGATGAAGTTGCCCTGGTACTCATAAACAAAATGCCCCCCCCCCACCCCGCACCAGCATTATATCATTTTTAACTTCATGCTGTCCCCACTTAACAGGATCTAGGGATTTTTCTTCTTAGTTCACAATTTTGAGAATACAGCCTCTTCTCTTCATCATCTTTGCTTCTGTATTGTCTTCCACATAACCCTGTTAGCCAGTTAGAACACAAAACACATTTCAAAGCATATTCTCTTTTTCTACCTGTTGTAGCTTAGCATACTAGTCAGGCCCCTCTTAGAATACTCAGAATTTGTCTAATATGTAAAGCAGTGTCAATATATACAGTCTATGACTTTGTTTGGTGTTATGTTCACACAGTTAACTCGAGCCACACTTGAATGATTATGTAGTTTGTATTCTCTAATCATAAGTGTATTTTCCTTCCTTAAGGTATATAATTGAAGTTGTTCTTTGGCAATACGCAAAATCCAGTGCTGTGGAAGTTCTAGAAGAGAGGGCTTGAATTTAGGTATATGCTGCTGTTGCCTCAGTGAGTGGGTAGTAACATAGCTGCATATAGTCATTCATTCAGGGGTTACTTTTTCTGCCTACATGTCTTCATGATGTTTTCCCAACACACTAGTACACCATCCAGGAAAAAAACAAACAGAAAACAAAAAAACCAAAAAAAAAAACCAGGCAATTTATTTCTTTTTACATGCAGAGAGAGAATAACCTTTGTTTTCAAATGTAAAATAAAAATAAGGATTGGTTCTGAAAGAAGCTATGAAGTAATAGAAAATTATCATCCAAAGAGAATTTGCCTAGTTACTTTAAAAAAAGTTACGAATTTTTAAGAAATTTTTTATACAAATTTCATTATTTTGATAATTTAGAAACTTTTCCCCATGAGTATTATAAGCTTATTCCTATCTTAATGACGTGTATGCCCTATGTCTGGAAGATGCTTCCCCTAAACTTTTCCATTTCTGGCTCATTTCAACTTGAACATCATCTCTTCAGAGGGCCTTCCTTGATACACTGTCTAAAACAGCACCTCCACCTTCCCAGTCTCTAACACCCAGTTTTATTTTCTTCAAAGCACTTATCACCATCTGAAATTAGTTTATTTATTTATTTGTCTCTTTCTGTATTAAAACAGTAAGCTCTCTGAGGTGAGAGATCTTGCCTTCCCTATTATCTGTCTATCTGTACTACTCAGAACATTTCCTTTCATATAGTAGGCCTTAAGTATGTAATTTATATGTGGCTGGAAGGATGGATAATTGAACGTATGTCTAATGCATGATCTGTAGGAATATTTGATAGGCTCACATGTGTTGTGAGTCACCAAGAAAGAATACAGTGAGTAACTTTACCCAAATTTATTTCACTGTAGAACTACTTTTTCTTTAAGCATTTAGCTGTGTTAGACTTCCACAGAAGACATTTTGGAAATGTGACAGATGTACTGATATATTTAATTGTTTTTTCCTTTTATAATAATTTCAAACTTATATACAAATTGTAAGAATAGTACAGATAATTTTTCCTAAATCACTTGAGTGTAAGTTGCTGACATTATACTGCATCACCTCTGAATTCTTTAGAGTACATTTCCTACAAAGACATTCTGCCACATAACCAGGATAAAATAATCACAATCAGGAATTCAATGTTGATAGGTTACTACCATCTAACCTACAACCCTGTTCAAGTCATGCCAGTTGTTCTGGAATTCATTGGTGAGCATCCCTAGGAAGGAGGGAGGCACAGAGTAGGCAGCCTCAAAATCTGCATATGTCTTTCCTTTCATATCTTTGATCACTAAGTTCATATGTGTAGAGGAGACTCCGTAGAGCCTAGTGGAAAGTAATAGCTGACATGGGAAGTTGTTGAGGTGATATTTCAGATTTGGAGTTTGAGTTCTACCAAACACATCAGAATAAAGCATTCAGAAAAAGACTATTTTGGGGACTGAGAGGAAAGGAATGCAGGGTGGATTATGGAAGGATAATCAATCACTGCATTAGGAAAGAGTAAGGAGAAGTATGTTCTCATTTCAGTTTTTCCACTAACCAACACTTACCCATGGGAAATCACTTCACTTCTCTATCAGTACTTTTCTAGGTTATCAGTATTTGTATATCCATAAGTTCAATTTCTTTTCATATTCAAATTTCAAAATAAAATAAGCATTAATTGCATTTTTCTTCTTTAAAGACTTACAATGGAAAGAAGACTAATTTTGCCACTCTTTATGTGATACTGGGCATCATCATTTCATCTATATATTGGTGATATATATTTTTTTTTTCTTGGTAATATTTCTCCTACATGCTGCTCATCATTGTTATGTACCACATGAAGTGGTGGATTTAAGCACTGTAAGAACATTGGGTATTGTTTTCATCATGAATAACCCAGCTGTGTCAGAGTTAGATATTGTTTGATGTTGCACAAACAAAAACGTCCTTTTTAAAATGCTTTTTTGTTTCTTAAAATTTATTGAGAGGTTCAGTTCTACAGTATGTAAGCACAGTCATGAATCATTTAAAAGTGATCACATTGAAGACCGTAATTCAAAGAGTCATGTACCACAATGTTCATTGCAGCTCTATTTACAATAGCCAGGACATGGAAGCAACCTAAGTGTCCATCGACAGATGAATGGATAAAGAAGATGTGGCACATATATACAATGGAATATTACTCAGCCATAAAAAGAATCAAAATTGTTATTTGTAGTGAGGTGGATAGGCCTAGAGTCTGTGATACAGAGTGAAGTAAGTCAGAAAGAGAAAAACAAATACTGTATGCTAACACATATATATAGAATCTAAAAAAAAAAAAAAAGTGGTTCTGAAGAATTTCGGGACAGGACAGGAATAAAGATGCAGACATAGAGAATGGACTTGAGGACACGGGGAGGGACAAGGGTAAACTGGGACGAAGTGAGAGAGTGGCACGGACACATATACACTACCAAATGAAAATAGCTAGCTAGTGGGCAGCAGCTGCATAGCACAGGGAGATCAGCTCGGTGCTTTGTGACCACCTAGAGGGGTGGGATAGGGAGGGTGGGAGGGAGGCGCAAGAGGGAGGATTTATGGGAACGTATGTATATGTATAGCTGATTCACTTTGTTATAAAGCAGAAACTAACAACAACAACAAAAATAATTCCAGGAGAGAGAATGAATTGAGGTGAGGGACAGATGAAGATGAATGGTAAAATGTTGATAACTGTTAAAGTTGGGTGATGGGTATGTGGGTTCATCATTCTCTTTACTTTTGTATATGTATTTGAAAATTCCCATATTAAAAAGTTAAAAAAAAGTGATCACATTATCTTTTTCTTTCTTCTTAACTTTTCCAATTATTTTCCTTGTATTTGGTGTTATAGAGAAAACAAATTAGGGGTTGGGCCAGTTAAACATGCATGTAATTGGTGCTCAAGAGTCAGAAATAGGAAGTTATTAATTTAAACTTTTTTTATTGGAGTATAGTTGCTTTAATATGTTGTGTTAGTTTCTGCTGTACAGTAAAGTGAATCAGCTATAACTATACATACATCCTCTCCTTTTTGGATTTCCTTTCCATTTAGGTCACCACAGAGCATTAAGTAGAGTTCCCTGTGCTATATAGTAGGTTCTCATTAGTTATCTATTTTATACATAGTAGTGTATATATCTCAATCCCAGTCTCCCAACATCCCACCCCCACTTCCTCCCTTGGTGCCCGTATGTTTGTTCTCTACATCTATGTCTCTATTTCTGCTTTGCAAATAGGTTCATCTTTACCATTTTTCTAGATTCCACATATATGTGTTAATATTTGATATTTGCTTTTCTCTTTCTGACTTACTTCACTTTGTATGACAGTCTCTAGATCCATCCATGTCTCTGCAAATTGATGTTTTGTATACCAGATTATAAATATATTTTATACTTAAGCCTAAAGTAAAACTACAAAGTGGCTAGAGAAACTTTTGCAATTGGAGATGTCTACTTTCATATTTAACAGAGGCTATATCAAAGTTGGAAATTGTGACTGTTAGAATTGGATTTTTATAAAGGTGAAATAGAGTTTAATGTTTCTTATTTTTATATTTCTAGCCAAAAAATGAAATATACAAGAACAATCAGATGAAGTCTTAGAAAGCCTCAAGTGCATCAGTGCTAGCTAGTTTGATTCCTATAAGTTACTTGGTTCTTAGGTATGGCATGGATAGTTCTTGAGTGTGTAGGATTCTATCCATGTCTCTTCCTAAGTAAGGAAGTTACTTCTTAAATGAATAAGTCTAATTTTAACGGTTGAGTGAGTGTGAAATTAAGAATATCCTAAAGGAAAGAAAATGTCCAATATATTTAAAACTAGTTTACTTCTCCAGTTTAGCTCTATTTTTTGTTGTTCTCTTGCAGTAAACATTGCTATCTTCAGAAAATAAGTTAAGGAATGAGAGGCAAGGAAGAAAGGACGTTCATCTTGGAAGGACCCAAAGCACTTTGAAATTTAAATGAATGTAATGATAGCTGCTAAAACCGCCTTTGTCACCAAAATGGATGAAGTACTTCAAATTTAAATGGTAACCAGATTTATCATATCATGTTACATTTCCACCAAGAACTTTAGATGACTTGAAAGGGTTTATTTTTAAGTTTAAATATTTACCTTACAAATACCAAAGTGTAGATAGAGCAGATAATTTTATAACTTATTTAGCATAGTCAGGATTTTATTTTGCCTCTTAATGCTTGACCCTGATATTAGCCAAAAGAATGTTGCTTTTTTCCCAGGTTATGAACTTCTTAACACAGAAACAGGTAAGCTTATTTGAGTAAGAATATGGCATAATACTAGTATACTTATAGATCCGTCCTTTACCAGATACTTTTTCCTTTCATAGAAATAACCCAGGCAACGTAAATGGTGGTATCCTATCACACATGCAAATGGTTTTTAGTTTTGTTTTCATATTATTTTTTAGTTTCCTTATGTGACATCTGGTCTCTTGATCTTTTTCCTTTCATATCTGACATCTTATTTTAATTTAATCTTTATTTTATCCTCTGCCCCTGTTTCTTAGGAATTTAAGTTTATAAAAGATACAAGGTTTTAAGTCTTTATGTCATTAAAAAAAAAAAGACACAAGGATCCAAAATAGAAAAGGAGAGAGAAATTTGAAAAGATTATAAAATTATTTCTTATTATGAAATTGCAGTGACTGTTATATTTTAAGTAGAGTGGAAAGCAATTATAGAAAGACTTAAAGATTCTTTGTCAGTCTTCTTAAATCTCCTTGATCTTAGGCCAAAATTGTTTCAGTACATGTTTTGTAAAGACTCAAATGTTTACAATTTTTTAATCACATCCTAGTGAAGAATTAGAACTTTTATTCATTGGAAGTCTATTAATTTGATTTTGAGGTATAATCATTTGTTTGCTTGAGTCAGTGTGTCTTGGTAGTGAGTGGGTGTAATTGAGTACAACTGGGTCCTTGCTGTGAAATCAGGGCATGTGAAAAATCAGTCAAATACAGTATCCATTACTAGTTCTAATGATTCTAAGGAATGCAGGACCTATTATTTCAAGAAAATGATTTAAATTGGCAAGTGTAACCCAGGATAAGTAGTATGTAAGGAATGAATGTTCTAATCACTCTTCCCTGTTAATGTGTTAACATTAACCTGGATAGAAAATACCTTGATTTTTTTAAAAAAATTATCCAGTTATTGGTTAAACTTCTACTTATGGCATAATTAGAACTTTCCATGTTCTTTTCACTACCAACCATGTACCAGCATGTGGCCTTTTAAAAATGTCCAGCAAATTCTTTCTAGTCCTGAACCATTAAAAAATTAAAGTTGGAGAAAGTAACTTTTGAAACACAGCAGAAATTTAAGTGCTGAATGTTCACTCATACAAGCAAGATAATATGCAGAAAGTCCCTGGGGAATTCCCTGGCAGTCCAGTGGTTAGAACTCTGCGCTTTCACTGCCCTGGGCCTGGGTTCGATCCCTGATCAGGGAACTAAGATCCCACAAGCCACGTGGTGTGGCCAAAAAAAAAAAGAAAAGAAAAAAAGAAAGTCACCAAACGTCTCTGTCTTCTCCATTAATGATCTGAGTTTTCTTTACCCGTTTGATTATATTTGATTCTGTAATCTCATATAACCACAGGTTCATTAATGAACCAAAAACAAACAACATTATCAAAATTTTTATCATGATACTTTTACCACTCCTTATCAAACTCTTAATTCTATTTAAATTTATCTCTCAGTGATTTTTGGTAACCATGGATAGGATCATTGAAATCCATAGGCAGTGGATTTTTTTAATCATTAATTTCCACTTTTTTTAACTACCAAATTTGTTTTTAGTCTCATAATATTAACAAGGAACAGATTAAATTAGAACTTGACCTCTCTACAAAATAAAACAAAAGAATTGCCTTGATTCTCCCATCAAGTCCAGTTCAGAGGTCATGTAATTCACCTACATGAGACCACCTGAATTACATATTATTTAATTTTTCTGGCCCCATCTAAGCTGGGTGCCTCCAGAATCCCAAATCTACTATGGCTTTTGATGAAGGAATGGAATCAGACTTCTGATTGTGCAACTGACAGAATTTCTAATTTGTACAATTAGAAATTCATATTTCTAACTGTGCAAACTATCATGGCCACTTTGAAGAGGCTGAAATTCAAAAGATGGGTTCTAGCTATGTTAAAGTTGAACCAAACACCCAGTTTTATCTAAGTTCAGTTCATTAGCTTAAAATTATGGTTCTTGGGAGTAAGGGAAGTGTATACTTGCAGACAGTAAGACCACTCTAAACAATGTATCTATCAGGAATCTTAAAATTCATAAAGCTTGATAGGCTCCATTTAGGACAACTGTCCTTATGGAGGGAAGCCTAAATGTAATTTGCCCAGACAAAAAGGAATTAAAAATAATAGTAATTAATGTGTATTGAGTGATTACCATATGCCAAGCATTCGAATTAGTGCTTAATATACATTATCTGAAGCTTCACCACTCTATTTGACATAGGTCCTATTATTAAATATATCCATCTTACATACGAGGAAACACATTCTCAAAGAAGTTATGTAAATTGCCCTACATCAAGTTGCTAGTTCAAGGTAGAGCCAGGTCTATCTGACTCCATGACCTGAGCTCTTAACTAGGAGTTTATTCTAGTTTACAAACATTCAATATTTCAAAACTTCAACTTGTGAAGTTTTTATTTACCTAGTGGCAGATAAGGAGAGGTCTTTTTTTTTTTAAGCGAAAGGTCTTATTAGCAGCATTCTCATTTCAGCTTTGTAAAATTATGTTCCCTTTAGATACACAGTATTTTTCTTTTGCAACATCAGTTTTATTTTGTCAATAATTTATCATTGTTTTGATTATGTTCTTAAAGTGTTAGTTATTATTTAATGGAAAAGACAACTTAATCTACTAAGTAAAGGTTAAATTACTTGAAGATGATATCATTAGACCCGAATTTTATCTGAGATAACAGAAGACAGAGAAAGATAGGAGACATGGGTGAGGAAAAAATGCAAAACTGACCTCTTTACTCAGCTGTCCTCCCTTGAAGTATTATTTGCCTTTCTCTTTATCCCAAGAAAATTCTTCCTTGTTTTTCAGTCTCAGTAACTGATACTGTTACTAAAAACTAAAATAGTAATGAATCTGGAAACCAGTTTGTCTTTTTTTTAATTTTTATTTTATATTGGAGCACAGTTGATTAACAATGTTGTGTTAGTTTCAGGTGTACAATAAACTGATTCAGTTACACATATACACGTATCTATTCTTTTTCAAATTCTTTTCCCATTTAGGTTATTACAGAATATTGATCAGTGTTTCCTGTGCTATGGCTATACAGTAGGTCCTTGTTGGTTATCTATTTTAAATATAGTAGTGGCATAAATTTTCTGTTAAATATATACAGTCCTTTTCAAATAGGTACTTCTTGTCCAAATGGTAGAAAACTAAGTATATTAACCTATTATCAAAGTTTAAGATGGTAAAATTTATCATCAAGACTCAACATATTAAAGATATCAGTTCTCCCTAATTTGATATATAGGCTTAACTCAATTCCTAAAATCCTGGCAAGATTTTGAAATTTATATGGAAAGGCAAATTAGAACAGCTAAAACGATTTTGAAAAAGAAGAAAAAAATGGAAGGAACCACTCCACCTGATTGCAAAATTTATATAGCCACAATACTCAAGACTGGTATTGGCAGTAGAATAGGCACATAAATCAGTAACAGAATAGATAACCCCACACAAGTATAGCCAGCTGATTTTTTTTTTTTAACAAAAGTGTAAAGGCAATTCAATGGAGAATGGATTGTCTTTTCATCAAATAGTGCAGAACAATTGAATATTCATGGGGGTGGAAAAAAAGAACCTCAGCCTAAGTCTCACACCTTATACAAAAATTAACTCAAAGTGGATCATAGATTTAAATGTAAAACTATAAAACTTTTTAGAAGTTTTATATGGGAGAAAATCTTTAGGATCTGGGGCTTAGTGAAGAGTAGTTAGATAGTACAGCAAAGCACAATCTATAAAAGAAGGAAAAATGGGTAAGTTGGACTTGATCAAAATTTAAAACTTTTACTCTGTAGAAGACCCAGTTAAAAGGATGAGAAGACAAAACAGTCATATGTAGAATACATAAAGTACTCTCAAAACTCAACAGTTAAAACAATCATTTAAAAAATGGGCAAAAGGCATGAAATATTTCACCAAAGAGGATATATTCTTAATAGCATTGGCAGATAAGCATATTAAAAAGATGTTCAACATCACTTGCTTTAAGGGAAATGAAAATTAATGCCATGATGAGTTATCACTATACACTTGTTAGAATAGCTAAAATAAAAAATAGTAGCAATACCAAATGCTGGTGAGGATGCAGAAAAACTAGATCTTTCATATATTGCTGGTAGAATATAAAATGGTACAGACACTGGAAAATAATTTGATAGTTTCTTTAAAAATTAAATGTACACTTACCATATGATGCAGCAATCCCACTCTTGGGCATTAAACCCAGTAAAATGGGAACTTATATCCACACAAAAACATGTGCATTGTTTTTCATACCAGCTTTATTTGTACTAGCCACAGATTGTACCAACCAACATGTTCTACAATAGGTAAACGGTTAAACAAACTGTGGTATATCCATACCATGGAATATATCAGTAATAAAAAGGAATGATCTACTGATATACACCACAGCTTGGATGGATCTCAAGAACATTATGCTGAATGAAAAAAGCCAGTCTCAAAAAGTCACATAATGTATTATTCCATTTATATGACATTCTCAAAATGACAAAATTATGATGATGGAGAACAAGACAGTTGTTGCCAGGGGTTTGGGAAGGTTGAGGGGTAGGTGGATGGGTGTGACTTTAAAGAGATAGCACCAAGGGGTATCTTTGCAGTGAAGGGATAGTCTGTCTTGATTGTGGTGATAGCTAGAGTAATCTACATGTGTCATAAAGTGAGAGTGAATACACATACATTGTACCCATGTCAATTTCCTGGTTTTGATATTGTATTGTATTTACACAAGATGTGACTATTGGGGCAAACTTGTTTAAGGGTAAATGAGGCTTCTCAGTACTATCTTTGCAACTTCCTGTGAATCTTCAATTTCAAAATAAAACGTTTAAAAAAATAACCCTATTATAATTAATAAGTATGGTCCAGAATATTCAGTCCTGTAAAATGCAAGGTCATGTTACTTCTGAATTAATGAAATGACTAGGGTGAGCTACACTAGTACCTGGTTAGAAGTTCTGAGGGTGCAGCTTTGAGCTCCAAATTCCCCCCATCGCATCTGGTGGCAGTTGTCTGCTTTGGCTTAAATATTGTCAAGGGCATTTCTAGGTCTTGTGGCTGGTTGGCAGACTCCCAGGACACTCCCATTGATTCCAAGAATCTCCCAGTTAACAACTATTTCAGGAGCCAAATCTGGGGAGATTGATCCAAGAAAGAACTAGGGGTGCTGAGATCTACCCTCCTGCTTCCTTGGGTTCCTGGGAGGGATTACTGGCTATTTTCCACCAAGTTCTCTCTCCCCTCCATGTTATCACACTATCCCTCTTCCACCTTAGGAACTGTAGCCAGCCCCATTTGAGAACAAGGGTTGAATGAACTGTTGCAGCCAACTGCATATTATCCAAATATATATGATAAAATGTTTCACTTCTTTGTAACAGTTTTTCAGTTCAAGGTTTAGTGTATCTTAAGTTTCTGATATTTTGCTTAAGTAAGAAGAGTGTTTCATGTTCTTTGTAAAAAGCTGTGTAGTATGAGGAAAAGCAAAAGGAGAAGAAGAAAAGTTATGTCATCCTTGCTTTCTAAACTAAGAGCATAAAATTCGAAATGATCCTATGGATTCTTTTGGAAAGAATATTAAGTGATTGTCTGGGTTACACCCCTACCTTCTAGTGGCACGATCAACTGACCTGCATGATGGAGTGAACTTCATGCCATTTTACATACTGACTCATTCATTCATTCATCATTTACTTGGGGAAAACAATATTTGCAATAGTGTGGAAGGTTCAGGGGATACAAAGAAGGGTAGAGTGCAGGTCCCGTCATCAGTGGCTCACCATCTAACAGAACAGGCAACACATAAATGGAAAGATAGTGTATCAAGTGCTTAATGGGAGTATGAGAACAGAGCTGTGACGGTGCTTTTTCCTCCTTAGGAAGGGTGAGGGAAGGCTTCCCAAAGCACGAAGGTATCCTATGTACTGAGTGTTACCGGATAAATAGGATTTTACTGCCAGGGAACAAGCTAGAGGAAAAGAGTATTCCTATTCTAGGCAAAAGGAATAACATGTGCAGAGGTATACTTACCTCCTCTTGGGGAAAAAGAGTTACAGACTTTTAAAGTTGAAGAGGTTATCCAAGATATTTTACTTCAACATCCTTGCTTTACATAAAATTAAATGGAAGCTCTTGGAGGCAAATCTACTTGCCCAATATTACTTAGAAATTACAGTATCGTTTTAAGTATTCTTTCAGACTTATGTAATTCAAAATGTATTTTGGTCAGCTATAACTCTATTCCAAGAAAGAAGGTTCTTCCTCATGTTTTCTGTGTTTATAAATCTGCTTTACTTCCAGGCTAAAATGTAATTAGGTGTTATTTCTATTTCTCTTAAAATTTTTTTATTATGAAATTCCATGAATTCAGAATCATATAACAAACATCTGTTATCTTACCACCAAGAATTAATTGAATGCTAACATTTTGTCATTTTTGCTAAAAGAAACAAAACAATTTAGGAACGATTGAAATCCTCTTTGTATCTCTCTCCAATTTCATTCCTAGCCTCCTTCTCCAGAGAAAATGCTCTATGAGGTTGGTGAATATATATTCTTATGTAAGTACTCATAAACAATATGAAGGATAAATGATGATATACTAGATGTACGTTCTACATCTTTCATTGATGTGTGATATTTATTTAACTGTATTTTTTCATATGAGCTCAAAATAAAACATAGCATAGATGAGTAGGCAACATACTCTAGTCAATAGTGCAGATTTGCTGCTGTGTTGTGACTTTGTCCTCTTGTGTTTTCTTCTTGGTACCTAAAGTGCCACCGTCTTCTTGTTAATTCTGCACTGTTTTGAAAGAATGTAATTCTTTCATTCTGTACGTTTTCAAATGTATTTTTAAGGCTTTTTTTGGAAAACAGTTATTTCTGTGAGCTTACATCTCTCACATTAGCTCTTTTAATTCTTTACTACTGAGATTGTTGTAGCAGGAATACTCTCTAGTAGAGTCAAATGACCAAGAAATGACTATACCATGTGGCATAAAGTCTCCCTTCACACATGTATTGCTGGCAAGACAACAATGCTAGGTAGTAAGAAGTCAGTCGTGATGTGTGGGAAGAGTTAGCCTCTGAAAACGCCATGACAGGATGACCCAGGAAGAGGATGTTTATCTGGTCTTCGAAAAGAGCTTAGAAGTCCTTTCACCAAGGGCCTGGTCCTGGCATGGGGGATGATGGGGGAAGAGATAGAAATTTTATTGTGAAGGAGAGGATTACTGTGGGTGTTGAGAACACATTTTTACCCTTTGATTTATTGTGCCAACTGTAATTAGCAGTAAATGTTTTAAGTTAACGACAATCAGCTGGAATACCACTAAACATATGTGGCGATTGAGGAGCATAATAAATGCAAAGAGTCCCCTTGTTTCTGTTACTAGAAGGGAGATTCACCCACCACATTCTATAACAGTGAAAACTAGAAATCTGCACAAATGCTTGTAATAAACAAGCCAGTTATTCCTAACCTCACTGGTATTTGAATTCTGAAGTAGTTGTCCCCATGCAGTAGCAACAGAATAATGGAGGGAAAAAGTTAGTATTATCATTCTGGCTTGTACATTTTGATGTTTAACAATTCTGGCACATGGTCACAGGAAAGCTTATCTAAAAATACCAAATTGTAGAAATGAAAGGAAACACTTGATCCCTAAGAAACTCATTCTTCTTGGAGTCAGGCCCAGCTTTTGTTTCCTTCTGTTGGTTTGACATACATAGGAAGGAAAACATGAAACATTCTGGTGCTTTAGAACTCTCTGATGATATATAATGGGCCATTGTATAACTAGTGCTAAAGCACAGGTAAGTTTCATATGGGGAATATTTAAAAGGAAACCAGATGCAGATGCTTTGTTTAGATATGTATATATATGATCAATTGATTTTTGACAAAGGTGCAGAAGCAGCCCAGTGAAGAAAGATTAGTCTTTCCAACAAATGGTACTGGAACATTAGAAGCTAAACCAAAAAGAAACAAAAAGCCCTTGCCTCATAACTGGACATAGGCCTTGGAGATAAATGAAAGAGAGGAGATTGTAAGAAATTTGCCTTGTAGAAATAGAGGAAGTAATAAAACTGCCATGAGAATTGAAACATCAAAATGGTAGAGGGAATTATTGTAAAACAGTGTAATCTTTTGAATGAGGAGCATTGTGTATTGTAGGAAATGTGTATACATTGTAGCTGAATATGCATTTAATCCACTAGCTTATTAAGCACCCTACCATTCACAGAGCACTGTGTTAGATTGGAGGGGTATTATAAAGGTCCCTTGAGGGAATCATATATAAACAATAACAAAACAGTGATAAGTGCTATCATAGTGGTGCCAGGGAAACTCAGAGGAAGGGACTGGCTAATATCTACACTCATCCTGAATGGGCTTCCCTTGCTAGCCCACTGAGCTCTGAGTACACTGAAGAATGTTAGTTGATCCACTGTCCCTTAGAGCACTTTGAGAAATTGTTGTTCATTTGATAGCTAAAATGCAATAAGGGATCTCTTCCATCTGGTGCTGTTTGAATCTGTGATAGTTACCTCAGGCTCAAAGAGTAGACAAAGTGAAGGAACCTGATGTGGTTTCCCTTTACCTTTCCTTTTAACTGTCATTTGATCTGCTTTTAAGTAGGTAGTCTTTCTCTTGCCTCTAGTTGCTGACCATTCTATATATAATCTCTATCACACAAGGAAAGCAGCAAAGGAATTTTTTTAAAGACTGCCAAAACTCTGTAAGAATGAAATATCACTTTTTTTTTCCATAAAGGAGTTTCCATGATACTCCACTCACATACAAAAGAGAAGTTGGAGTTGCACGTGATCACTTTGGCCAACCTTTTGCGGGTTTCTAATGCACATTCTCATCTCTCTTTGAAGGACTGTTCATTGCAACTTATACACACACTTTCCTTAAAGCAAGTACTACTTTTATTCTCTTCTAGTCTTCTGTCACGTAACAAGAGCGTTGGTGGAAATTGCTTTTCCATAAAAAGAACTGTGCCACCTACTCTTCAAATGCCACTGATTAAGAAACCATTGATTGATTTTTCCTAGGGAATAAATTAGGCTTTCCCCTGAGAGTGAAAAAATAAATAATGGGATATAAAGAATGAAGATAGCTTTGTGTTGTGAGGAAAATGTTTATGTAGTTGCCATGGAAATAGCATGTAGGCATTTAAACCAGGAGCTTATGATATCTCTGTATTTGCCAAATATAATTCAGATGTGAGTACATTCATTCTCTTTCTTGGCTCAAATTTAGGCTGACATATGTGGTTATGTAAAATATGCTCTGCTTTAGCATATTTGCTTAATATTTGCAGGAAATGTATAATACAAGGGGCTGCCATGTTTTAAGGTTGTATAATTGAGGCATAGAAATAAAACTAGGGGAAGCAATTCTCAGCAAGTGATTCCTGAAAACAAATAACAGTAACAATCAGAGCACCCGAGGCTGGGTTTTCCTGTGACATTCATAACTAACAGAGCTAATTAATTTTTATTAATGAAACATTCACAATATTGGACCGAATTAGTACTAGCTAATTGTTTGTGAGTGATGTCAGATGCTGAAAATGCACAGTTTGAGACTTTATTCTTATTTTAATGTATGTGATTTCATTTCACAAGTGGAATAAAACACAATAGGCAGTGTTTCTGAATTATTATTACACTTTTCTGTCACAGGACAGCAGTTAGCCTTCAATTTCATGCTTTATAAATGAGGCACGATAGAAATCTAGAGAGGGCATATATGGAGTTTGAAGATATGGATAATTTGACACAATTTTTCAGAGTTTGAACTTTTTTTTTTTTTTACTAATTCCAAAGATAATACAGACAATGCAAACTGTACCTGCAGCCACTGCCTTTTATGGGGCACACAAACTAGAACAATAGGAAAATCTAAAAATGATTAGAATATGCTCTATTCATGGAAATGGGGTGTTAAAATTAATCCTAATAACTCATCTTTTTATGCCAATTTTGCTACCCATTTCATAGCCCATAGGTTTATTATCCCCTCACTTAGATTTCCTCTAAGATATCATGTGCTTTGTAAGCAGATAGCCTAGTGGCTTAATGTCTTATTAAAGCAGTAATTGCTTATATGGTCCAATAAATATAACAGTAATTTAATGAGACCAAATAGTTACACAGATGGAACAGTGGGAAAAGGCTAATTAGAGAAAGTTTTTCAGTGAAGGTAAGTTTTGAGTCAAAATTTAAAGACCTTTCTGAGGGCATTTAAGCAATATATACCAAAAAAAAATTTAATATATATATACCTGTAAAATCTAAGGAGATAAAGATGTTTGCAAAGATTTAATTAGGAGGGCATTAGATTATTGGTTTGAGACTTTCCTTTTGTAATATAAATACTATTTAAGTTTCCCTGTAAATACTGCTTTAACTGTATTCCACAAATTTTTGAAATTTTATATTTATTTTTGTTCAGTTCAAAATATTTTCTAATTTCCCTTGAATCTTCCTCTTTGAATCATAGATTGTTGGTTTAGGCAGTTTCCAGGTATTTGGAGATTTTCTTGGTAATTTCTGTTATTAATTTCTATTTGTTATGGGCAGAGAATATTCTTGATTTCTTTTAAATTTCTTAAGATTTCTTTCATGACCCAGGATATGGTGTGTCTTGGCGAATGTTTCATGTAAAATTGAGAAGAATGTATATTCTGCTGTTGTTGGATAAATGTCTTTAAATGTCAGTTAGATTCAGTAGGCTGATGGTGTTGTTTAACTCTTCTGTATCATTGCTAATTGTTCACTGTTGTTTACTGAGAGAGAAATGCTGAGATTTCCAAATGTAATTGTAGGTTTGTCTATTTCTCCTTTCAGATCTGTCAGTTTTTGCTTCATGTATTTTGAATCTCTCTTGTTAGATGCATACACATTCAGAATTATTGTGCCTTCTTGGAGAATTTACATTTTATTAGTATATAAGGGTTGCTCTTTGTTACTGTTAATTTTCTTTACTCTGAAGTCTACTTTGATAATATAACCACTCCAGCTTTATTTTGATTAATGGTTTCATGTTATATCTATCTTTTTCCTCTTTTTAAAAAAACTTTTAACCTACCTATATAATTATATTTGAAGTGTGTTTCTTGTAGTTACCAAGTAATTGGGTCATGATTTTCCAAATCCATTCTGATAATTTCTTTAATGTTTATACTATTTACATTTAATGTAATTGACATTTAAGTTTAGGGCGACCATTTAATTAATTTATTTATTTATCTAGGCTGTGTTGGGTCTTTGTTGCTGCACACAGGCTTTCTCTAGTTGCGGCGAGTGAGGAGGGCTACTCTTCGTTGCAGTGCATGGGCTTCTCATTGTGGTGGCTTCCTCTATTGTGGAGCACGGGCTCTTGGCACGCAGGCTTAGTAGTTGTGGTACACAAGCTCTAGGGTGCACAGGTTTCAGTAGTTGTGGTGCACGGGCTCAGTAGTTGTGGCGCATGGGTTTAGTTGCTCCGCGGCATGTGGGATCTTCCCAGGCCAGGGATCAAACCTGTGTCCCCTGCATTGGCAGGTGGATTCTTAACCACTTCACCACCAGGGAAGTCCCTAGGTTGACCATTTATTTTGTTTGTTCCCTTTGTTTTTTTTTTTTAAATAAATTTATTTATTTATTTATTTTTGGCTGTGTTGGGTCTTCGTTTCTGTGCGAGGGCTTTCTCTAGTTGTGGCAAGCAGGGGCCAGTCTTCATCGTGGTGCGCGGGCCTCTGACTGTCGCGGCCTCTGTTGTTGAGGAGCACAGGCTCCAGACGCGCAGGCTCAGTAGTTGTGGCTCACGGGCCTAGTTGCTCCGTGGCATGTGGGATCTTCCCAGACCAAGGCTCGAACCCATGTCCCCAGCATTAGCAGGCAGATTCTCAACCACTGCGCCACCAGGGAAGCCCCGTTCCCTTTGTTTTTTATCCTGTTTTCTCTTTTCTGATTTATTTGAACATCTTTTGGTATTCTATTTAACTTACCTGTTGCGTGTTTTACTCTGTGTCTTTGTAGATACTCTAAGGATTACCATGTACATACTAAACCGTGTACAATCTACTGAGAATATTTTACCACTTCAAGTAAAATGTAGAAACCATATCACCATATAAATGGCTTTATCTTTGCCCTCCTTAGGTTATAGTTACTTATATATTACACTACATGCATTGAAAACTCTATCAGACAATATTATTTTTTGCTTTCAGATGTCAAACATATTTTTAAAAATTCAAGAGGGGAGAATAGTCTGTTATGTTTATCCAGATAGTTACCATTTCTCTTTCTCATTCTTTATCTTAATCCTCCAAATTTCCTTCTGATAGCTTCTCTCTGAACAACAGAAAAAGCAATTCTTTTATAGCATATCTGCTGGCAACCTCTTCTCCTGTTCTTCTTCATCTAAAGTGTCTTTATTTGACCTTCAGGTGAAGGACATTTTTGTTGAATATAGAATTCTTAGTTGACAGTTCTTTTCTTCCAGGACTTTAAAAATATTATGTCGCTTCCAACTGTCCTCCGCTGTTTCTGATGAGTAATCTGTAGTCATTCCAATTGATTCCCTAAAAGTGTTGTTTTTCTTTGGCTGGTTTCAACTTTTGTTTCTTAGTTTTCATCAGTTTGATTATGATATCCTGGGTGTGGATTTCTTTGGGCTTGTCCTTTATTGAGTTCACTGGGCTTTTTAAATCTGTAGGATTATGTCTTTTGCCAAACTTGGGAAGTTTCTTCTAATGTATTTTTAGCACCATATTCTTTTTCCTTTCCTTCTGGAACTCCAGTAACATCAATGATAGGCCTTTGGTTATTTTTCTACAGGTCTCTGAGGTTCTCTTCTTTTTCTTTGTTTCTTTTTTTTTTTTTGGCTCAAATTTATTTCTATTTTTCAAATTGTATAATTTCTATTGAACTATCCGCAAATTCACTGACTTTCCTTTATCGTCTGCTATTGAGCCTTCCCAGTGAATTTTTTCATTTAAAATGTATTTTTAATTCCAAAATTTCCATTTAATTATTCTGCATATCTTCTATCTCTTTGCTGAGACTTTCTAGTTTTACATTTGATTCAAAAGTTCTGTTAAGAGTAATTATACAGAAAACTAAACAGAACAATATTTATATGATTAGTGGTTGTTTATCCCTCAAGGTATTTGCTCTTGTACTTTCCTAAGTGAAATAAAAGATTATTTTTTATAATGCAGCTATAATCATTTTCTTCTTGTAATTTCTAAATCCTTTTTACTGTGTGTGTCCTCTTTGGCCAAGACCCAGAATAGTTTTAATAACTGCTCATAAGAGGCATCAGAATTTTTTCTTATTCCTTTATTTATTTTCATTGAGGCAGAATTGATGTAACATAATATTAACCATTTTAAAGTCATAATTCAGTGGCATTTAGTACATTCACAATGTTGTACAACTACCACCTCTATCAAGTTTCAAAACATTTCATCACCCCAAAAGGAGACCTATCCATTCTCCATTCCCACCTTCTCTCAGCCCCTGTCAACTAATCTGCTTTCTATCTGGTTTTAACTATTCTTCAGATTTCATAGAAATGTACTAATATCTGTGATCTTTTGTGTCTGGCTTCCTTACTTATCATAATGTTTTTGAGTTTCATCTATGTTTGTGGCATGTATCAATACTTCATTCATTTCGATGGCTGAATAATGTTCCATGATATGAATATGCTATGTTTTGTTTATCCATTCATCTGTCAGTGGACACTTGGGTTGCTTCCACCTTTTGGCTATTGAGAATAATGCTGCCATGAACATTCACATACAAGTATTTGTCTGAGTCCCTCTTTTTAGTTCTTTGAGGTATACAGCCAGCAGTAGAACTGCTGGGTGATATGGTAATTCTATGTTTAAATTTTGAGGAACTTCCACACTGTGTTCCACAGTGGCTGCACCATTTTACTTTCCCACCATCAATGTACAAGATCCATATCCTCACCAATACCTGTTTTTTTGTTTTTATGATTATGGCCATGCTAGTGGATTAAAGTAGTATCTCATGGTTTTGATTTGCACTTTACTTATGACTGATGATGTTGAGCACCTTTTTGTTTGCTTTTTGGCCATTTTGTACCTCTTTTGGAGAAATGTATTCAAGTCTTTGCTCATTTTTTAATTGGGTTGCTTGTCTTTTTGCTATTGAGTTGTGAGAGTTCTTGATATTTCTTAGATACAGATCTTTTATTAGATATATGATTTTCAAATACTTTCTCCCATTGTATAGGTTTGTTCATTTTCTTGTTTTTTTTTTTTTTTTTGCGGTACGCGGGCCTCTCACTGTTGTGGCCTCTCTGATTGCGGCGCACAGGCTCCGGACGTGCAGGCTCAGCGGCCACGGCTCACGGGCCCATCCGCTCTGCGGCACATGGGATCTTCCCGGACCGGAGCACGAACCCGTGTCCCCTGCCTCAGCACACGGACTCTCAACCACTGCGCCACCAGGGAAGCCCTGTTCATTTTCTTGATAGTGTCATTTGATGCACAAAAATTTTAATTTTGATGGAGCCCAGTATATCTGTTTTTTCTTTTATTTCTTGTGCTTTTGGTGTCATATCTAAGCATCCATTGCCAAAGCCAAAATAATGAAACTTTCCCCTGTGTTTTCTTCTAAAAATTTTATAGTTTTAGTGCTTACATTTAGGTTGTTGACCCATTTTGAATGAATTTTTGTATATGATATGAGGTAGGGGTCCAACTTCATTCTTTTACATGTTGATATTAGTTGTACCAGCACTATTTGTTGAAGAAACTGTTCTTTGGCCTATTGGATGATCTTGGCATCCTTGTCAAAACTCAGTTGACCAAAGATGTATGGGTTTATTTCTGAATTCCCAATTCTGTTCCATTTGTCTGTTCTTATGCCCATACCACACTACTTTGATTACTGTAGCTTTGTAATAAGTTTTGAACTGGGGAAGTGTGAGGCTTTCAGTTTTGTTTTTCATCATATCTTCTTGGTTATTCAGGGTCCCTTGAGATTCCATATGAATTTTGTAATCAGCTTGTTAATTTCTACATAAAGGGAAACTGAGGTTTTGATAGGGATTGCATTGAATCACAGGATCAGTTTTGGAAATATTGACATCTTAACAATATTAAGTTTTCCAATCCATGAACATAGGATACTTTTTTATTTAGGTTTCCTTTAATTTCTTTCACTTATGTTTTGTGGTTTTTAGTATACAGTCTTGCACCTCCTTGATTGAATTTTTTCCTAAGTATTTTATTCTTTTTTTATGCTATTGTGAATGGAATTGTTTTCTTAATTTCATTTTCATGTTCATTTTTAGTGTATAGAAATACAACTGATTTTTGTGTGTTGGTCTTGTGTCCTGAAATTCTTGCAAAATTTTTTATTTGTTCTAATAGTTTTGTGTGTGTGTCTATTCTTTAGGATTTTTTATCTATAAGATCTTGTTATCTGTGAGTAAAGATAATTTTACTTCTTCCTGTTCAGTTGGGATGCTTCTTATTTTTATTCTTGCCTAACATTGCTCTGGCTAGAACTTCCAGGACAATGCTGAATAGAAGTAGTGAAAATGGGGATTCATGTCTTATTCTTGATCTTAAGGGGAAATCTTTCAGTTTTTCTTCATTGAATATAATGTTGGCTGTGGGTTTTGCATAAATATCCTTTATCGTGTCTTTCACTCCCACCTTGAAGATATTAGAGTTGCAGTTATTCCACATACTTTCCAGCATTTGGTATTATTATGCTGTATCATTTTAGCCATTCTAGTCAGTCTGTAATTGTATTTCATTGGAATTCTAATTTGTTTTTCACTGGTGACTAATGACATTGGACACTTTTCCATGTGTTTCTTGGCCATAGAATTTGTTTTTGAGAGGGTCTTCACATTGAAAATCAATGTCAGATAATTTACCATGTAAATGTACATTGAATACAATAGGAGTCAGGCCCTCTTAATGTTTAGTATGGGCCTCTAAATTAAGGTGTTATTGTCAAATTGACTGTTAGTATTGCTTTGGGTCTACTTTTATACTAAAGATTTGACAAATTTAAGTTCTATTATGTAATGTATATGAACATTAATAACTTCTGAACATTTAAACATTTTAAAGAACAAGAAGAAAATAATTTTCCTCTATTGTTGATAGGTGAATAATTATAGCTGTAATTGGGCATACGTTAAAACTTTTTAAAGAATTCGGTTGATATTACTAATTAAGAAGTTATATTATGCCAAATGGCATACTTGTGCTTCTGAATGATACTTGTCAGCAAATGGGCATCATTGTGTTTGGGTAATATCTCTGAAAATGGAGTTGTCTCCAGCTGGTTATAATTAGGATTGGATTGTTTCATGCATCAGAGACACTAAAGTTGGTTCAATTCATGGGTCCCACAGTTTTCTAGTTATTTTGCTCATTTCCTGCAACTTCAAAATGCTCATCTATTTCTCACAAAATATTTGAATGAGTACAGACAGAAATGTATAACCAGGTTGCCACTATTATTAGCTGCTGTTTTTACTCTCAGGTATTGAACTGTAGGAATGAAGAATGGCTCAGAAACCTTGTAATAGCCTAGAGAGTTATCCTTTGAAAAAAAAATGCATTGAAATAAGCATGTTAAAAGAGCCCAGGGGGTACAATAAAATGTAGTAGGAACACTCTGTAAATCTCACGGTCTCTCTTAGTTTGGAATATCTGGGAATGATCGTCAACTCCTATGAACAGTTTTGTGACTTTTGGAGTTAAATTTGTCATTTGTAAGATTTTAGCATATGAAGGGATGTCCTATTTTACTTGGTCTCTTTCCTAATGCCATGGTTTTTTGTCTGCTTACTTATAACTGTATTTAGAAGAGCTAACATTTGTTAACCATTTGCTATTTGTCTTGCATGGTGCTAGTCTCTCTTCTTACATTATCTCTAATCCTTACCACAATCTTGTAAACCCAATTTACAGATGAAACTAAAGCTCAAGAGTTTGTTTCTTTCTTGTTGTTGTTTGTTTTTAAGAGTTTGTTTCTTGCCTAAAGTCACAGACCACAGTAAGTGGTGATTTGAACTCAAATTTGTCTAATCCTAAAGCCTGTAGTTTTCCCACTATACCAGTGGTTCTTACCCCAGCCCAATTAAAATGGAATTTCTGGGGTTAGGTTTTAATATGTTTGAGCAGCTCTCCCAGATAAGTAATGTGCATCAAGGGTTAGAAACCACTGGATAACACCCTGTGCTTACTATTATGAGACCATACATCAATAGAAGAGAAAGTATAGTTTAAAATAAACCCATATTTTCCTTTAAAAGTATGTACAGTATTATCCATTTATCTCTGCCAAAACATCTATGTGAAACTTCCAATGCACTGAGAACATGCTGAAGCCTCCCTTTGCTACTGCTCATTCCTAAAAGTGATCCTTCCTTCCTCCTCCAAAAAATGTATGGTACCGATCAAACACAACTGTGAAAAGAAGCAAAACTGCCCAAAACCCATGAAAAAAACCCTTGAAAATAGGATTGGAATGCAGATGAGAAAACACGCACAGTAGTGGAATACTATAAAAGATGTGAGATTATAGAGGTGCTTTATGTCTAGCCTGCTGGGCAAGCAAACATATGGATCTACCTCTTCCTACCTTCATTTCTCCTTAGTGTGTATGATGCAAAACCAGGAAGTGTGGGTGCTTTAAAAGCCAAGGCAATTCCCCAGTGTTGTCAATATTCAGAAAGGATAGGGAGCCCCCCCAAATACTAACCATGTTCACTACCCAATGGAAAATTTTGCCCTTCCCCTAAAAAAATGCTGCTGTAATCACATACATCAGACGAACAAGATATCTCTAAAGCCTAAACAAAGATGAGCCCACAACCCAATTATCATAAAATATTTAAAGAAAACTAATACTGTGAAGGAGGATACCGAACTATGCAAATGGAAGAACTAATACCCAAGGAATCAGAGTTAATAGAGCAAAACAGAACTTTAAAATAAATATAATATCCGCAGAGACATGCAGGATGACACTGCATTTATTAAAAAAGGAAATTTTAGAGCTTTTTGAAATTAAGAACAGTTTAAAAGGAAAGACCATAAAATTGGGAAGAAAAAGGATAAATTAGGAGGCTTGGAGTCATCCATTCATCTCCATAAATGCTTAGAGAGATGTGTGGAATGACATTCAATTAATATTGACACTTTTTCTTTCTGGGTAATGGGGTGCTGGTTGGTTTGTTGCTTACTATATTGTACTTTTGGGTTATTAAAGTTTTTATGGAAGCATGTTTCGTTTCATAAAAATTAAGTCATTTGCTTAAATAAAATTAATGAATTAAATAATTGACTTAAAGATTTAAAAAAGAAATTGATAAAATAATTCAAAGAAAATAAAGGTCCAGATTAATAAGGGTAAGATCAGAAGTTAGCAGCATTTTTGATTGATTGAAAAATTTATAACATGGATAAATCATGGCAGGTCTGGAAAAGAACAAAAAAATATTAAAAATTAAAAAGTAAGCACGACTAAATATACAGAGATTTGTAAAGTTGCAAGAACTCTGTATAAATGTATACTAATAAAATGTGAAAGCTGAGATTCAGTGGGTAATTTTTCAGAAATATATGACTTATTCCAGTTATCACAAGAAAAAGTAAAAACCTTGAGTTAACTAATAATTATAAGAAGAAATTGAAAAGAAATTTAAAGATTTGTCCCTACAACGGCCCAGGTTTTACAGGTGAGTTCTAGGAAACTTTTAAAGAACTCATATAAACTTGGATGATATATAAAAAGATAGGACCCTACCCAACTGGTTTTATGATGCTAATACATTAGTACTGATACCCAAACCAAAGAGAGACACAGAAAAAGAGAGAGAGAGAAAAGAGGGTGGGGGTGCAGAAAGGAAAGGAAAACTACAGGCTACCTTACTTCTGGAGATAAGACTAAAAAAATCATAAATAAAATATTAGAATATTGAATTAAAGTATTATTTAGTTAGGATTTATCCCAAGAATGTAAAGATGAGTCAGCACTATAAAATCTATTTGTA
Organism: Tursiops truncatus; assembly: GCF_011762595.2. Lineage (NCBI taxonomy): Eukaryota > Metazoa > Chordata > Mammalia > Artiodactyla > Delphinidae > Tursiops > Tursiops truncatus. The sequence goes on from NC_047035.1 coordinate 117,172,434, forward strand.
TAACTTATTTTGTAGTTATTAGAGAAGGAAACTTCGCAATCCTCTCTATAACACCCCCGAAAGCATTCAGTAAAATGCAACAGTGTGGTTTTGGCATAGGGAAAGACAACTAGATCAAAAACAGAGTAAAGATTCTGAGATAGAGCTTCCCTGGTGGCGCAGTGGTTGAGAGTCTGCCTGCCAAAGCAGGGGACATGGGTTCGTGCCCTGGTCCGGGAAGATCCCACATACCGCGGAGCAGCTGGGCCCGTGAGCCATGGCCGTTGAGCCTGCGCGTCTGGAGCCTGTGCTCCGCAACGGGGGAGGCCACAACAGTGAGAGGCCCACATACCGCAAAAAAAAAAAAAAAAAAAAGATTATGAGACAGACTCACGTATATCTCCCAATTTAAATGTAGAATACATGTGGTATTTTAAATCAATATTTAAGGAATGGACTATTCAATAAATGGTGTGCATTTAGAAAGATATATAAAATTTTCACACCATTAACAAAAAATAAAATCAAAATGTAATAAAAGTCTAAATATATAAGGAACACTTTGCAAATGTTAAAAGAAAATGTTTATGACCATGAGGTAGGGAAGGCCTTAAAATCAGCTATCAAGATCAAAAACCATTAAAAAAATAGATTGTTAAACTTAGATATAACAAAATAAAAACTTCTCAATAACAAAAGACACTTTCAATAAATAAAGAGGACAAGTGCCAGACCTAAAAAAAATATTTTGAATGGATGGAACAGAACAGTTATATATCCATAAGAAAAAGGGAGGAGGAAATAGAAAAATGGGCAAAGAATATGAGCAGGGAATTCAAAGAAAAGAATATAGCCAATAAACATTGGGAAAGATGTTCAATATCACTAATAGTCAGGGAAATGCAAATTTTAAAGATAATAAAATTGTTTTATTCTACCGGATTGGCAGAAAAGTTTTAAATTGGTATATCCAGTGGTGGCAAGTATGTGGAGAAATGGATATCCTCTTAATAACTGTGGGTTGTAAGGAAAGTCATTATCTAGAAGAATTTGGCAGTATTTTGTGTACCTGTAGAATTCATAAAGAACTCTGAAATGCATTCTTATTTAATCCTGGGGCTGGTACTTTGTCCTTATTTTACCTATCAAGAATTGAACTCAGAGAGGACACATGGCAGAGTTGGAACTCTTACCCAAGTCTCCTAATGCCAGTGCAGTATTCTTTGTATTCCATGATTGTTCCTAGGGCGAAGGAATAGCATGAGCCAAAGCTTAGCAGTAGTTCAGTACCTATCATGTCTAAGGCATGCAGTCTTGCATATTAAAGGATAGTTGAAGGAAATGACCTGAGAGATGGGACTGAAAAGACAAGATGAATTAAAATCATGGAAGAGTTTTGAATATCCTAACAAGAAAGTTAGGTTTTGTTCCATTAATGTTGGGGATCCACCAAAGGTTTTAGAGCACTGACTAATAACAGTGTGAAGAGTGGCTTACAAGGTGAGAGATTTGAGACAGAAAGACTAGTTAGATGGCTGAGGCAGTTGTTTAAATGAGAAAATGAGGACTTTGAACTATACTGGTAACTGTGAATTTGACAAGGAGAAGACAGGGATAAGGGGCGTGGAAGTGGAGTTGACACAACATAGAACCTGGCTTCAGACGTGTAAAAGGGACTCACTTTCAGCTTACCCATATCAGATATGAGATTTGGAGAAGGGGCAAAGATTTCCAGGAATTGGGCCACCGCCCACTTTTTGGCTTTTTATGATTAACCTCGGAAATGTCATGGCAACTGTGGGTGTGTCATTTTGCATGCTAATATATTACAATGAGCATATAATGAGGTTCAAGGTATACTGGAAGTCAATTCTTCCGTCGTCTTGGAAGTTCTTACCAGTTTATGTTGTATCCACAAGGACTATGTCATTCTTTTAAAGGTTGTGCCCTTCCACTTTCTCTTCTGTTTCAGTAGTGTGTATATGATAACCCCAAACTCCTAATTTATCGTTCGCTCCCCTTTCCCTTTTGGTAACTATAAGTTTGTTCTCTATATCTGTGGGTCTATTTCTGTTTTGTAAATAAGTTCCTTTGTATCTTTTTTTTTAAGATTCCACATATAAGTGATATCATATGATATTTGTTTTTATCTGGGTTGCTTTACTTAGTATGATAACCTCTAGGTCCCTCCATATTGCGCAAATGGCATTGTTTCATTCTTTTTCATGGCTGACTAATATTCCATTGTGTGTATATGTGTGTGTTTATAAAATATATGCATCACATCTTCTTTATCCATTCATCTTTTGATGAACATTTAGGTTGCTTCTATGTCTTGGCTATTGTAAATACTGCTGCAGTGAACACTGGGGTACATGTACCTTTTCGAATTAAGAGTTTGTTCTGGATATACGCCCAGGAGTGGGATCCTGGATCATACAGTAACTCTATTTTTAGTTTTTTAAGGAACCTCCATACTGTTCTCCATAGTGGCTGTACCAATTTACATTTCCACCGACAGTGTAAGAGGGTTCCTTTTTCTCTACACCCTCTCCAGCATTTATTATTTTTAGACTTTTTTTTTAACATCGTTATTAGAGTATAATTGCTTTACAATGGTGTGTCAGTTTCTGCTTTATAACAAAGTGAATCAGTTATGCATATACATATGTCCCTATATCTCTTCCCTCTTGCGTCTCCCTCCCTCCCACCCCTCTAGGTGATTACAAAGCACTGAGCTAATCTCCCTGTGCTATACGGTTGCTTCCCACTAGCTATCATTTTATGTTTGGTAGTGTATATATGTCCATGCCACTCTCTCACTTTGTCCCAGCTTACCCTTTCCCCTCCCCGTATCATCAAGTCCACTCTCTAGTAGTTCTGCAACTTTATTCCCATCTTGCCCCTAGGTTCTTCTGACCTTTTTTTTTTAGATTCCATATATATGTGTTAGCATACGGTATTTGCTTTTCTCTTTCTGATTTACTTCACTCTGTATGACAGTCTCTAGGTCCATCCACCTCACTACAAATAACTCAGTTTTGTTCCATTTTATGGCTGAGTAATATTCCGTTGTATATATATGTGCCACATGTTCTTTATCCATTCATCTGTTGATGGACACTTAGGTTGCTTCCATATCATGGCTATTGTAAATAGAGCTGCAGTGAACATTTCGGTACATGACTCTTTTTGAATTATGGTTTTCTCAGGGTATAAGCCTAGTAGTAGGATTGCTGGGTCTTATGGTAGTTCTGTTTTTAGTTTTTTAAGGAACCTCCATACTGTTCTCCATAGTGGCTATGTCCATTTACATTCCCATCAACAGTTCAAGAGGGTTCCCTTTTCTCCACACCTTCTCCAGCATTTATTGTTTGTAGATTTTTGATGATGGCCATTCTGACTGGTGTGAGATGATATCTCATTTTAGTTTTGATTTGCATTTCTCTAATGATTAATGATGTTGAGCATTCTTTCATGTGTTTGTTGGCAATCTGTATATCTTCTTTGGAGAAATGGCTATTTAGGTCTTCTGGCCATTTGTGGATTGGGTTATATTTTTTTTGATATTGAGCTGCATGAGTTGCTTGTATGTTTTGGAGATTAATCCTTTGTCAGTTGCTTCATGTGCAAATATTTTCTCCCATTCTGAGGGTTGTCTTTTCGTCTTGTTTATGGTTTCCTTTGCTGTGTAAAAGCTTTTAAGTTTCATTAGGTCCCATTTGAATATTTCTGTTTTTATTTCCATTTCTCTAGGAGGTGGATCACAAAGGATCTTGCGGTGATTTATGTCGTAGAGTGTTCTGCCTGTTTTCCTCTAAGAGTTTGATGGTGTCTGGCCTTACATTTAGGTCTTTAATCCATTTTGAGTTCTTTTGGGTGTATGGTATTAGGGAGTGTCTAATTTCATTCATTTACGTGAAGCTGTCCAGTTTTCCCAGCACCACTTATTGAAGAGGCTGTCTTTTCTCCACTGTATATTCTTACCTCCTTTATCAAAGCTAAGGTGACCATATGTGTGTGGGTTTATCTCTACGCTTTGTATCCTGTTTCATTTATCTATATTTCTGTTTTCGTGCCAGTACCATACTGTCTTGATTACTGTAGCTTTGTAGTATAGTCTGAAGTCAGGGAGGCTGATTCCTCCAGCTCCGTTTTTCTTTCTCAAGATTGCTTTGGCTATTCAGGGTCTTTTGTGTTTCCATACAAATTGTGAAATTTTTAGTTCTAGTTCTGTGAAAAATGCCAGTGGTAGTTTGATAGGGATTGCATTGAATCTGTAGATTGCTTTGGGTAGTAGAGTCATTTTCACAATGTTGATTCTTCCAATCCAAGAACATGGTATATCTCTCCATCTATTTGTATCATCTTTAATTTCTTTCATCAGTGTCTTATAGTTTTCTGCATACAGGTCTTCTGTCTCCTTAGGTAGGTTTATTCCTAGATATTGTATTCTTTTTGTTGCAATTGTAAATGGGAGTGTTTTCTTAATTTCACTTTCAGATTTTTCATCATTAGTGTATAGGAATGCAAGAGATTTCTGTGCATTAATTTTGTATCCTGCTACATTACCAAATTCATTGATGAGCTCTAGTAGTTTTCTGGTAGCATCTTTAGGATTCTCTATGTATAGTATCATGTCATCTGCAAACAGTGACAGTTTTACTTATTCTTTTCCAATTTGTAGTCCTTTTATTTCTTTTTCTTCTCTGATTGCTGTGGCTAAAACTTCCAAAAGTATGTTGAATAATAGTGGTGAGAGTGGGCAACCTTGTCTTGTTCCTGATCTTAGTGGAAATGGTTTCAGTTTTTCACCATTGAGGACGGTGTTGCCTGTGGGTTTGTCATATATGGCCTTTATTATGTTGAGGAAAGTTCCCTCTATGCCTACTCTCTGAAGGGTTTTTATCATAAAGTGGTGTTGAATTTTGTTCAAAGCTTTCTCTGCATCTATAGAGATGATCATATGGTTTTTCTCCTTCAGTTTGTTAATATGTTGTATCACGTTGATTGATTTGCGTATATTGAAGAATCCTTGCATTACTGGGATAAACCCCACTTGTTCATAATGTATGATCCTTTAATGTGCTGTTGGATTCTGTTTGCTAGTATTTTGTTGAGAATTTTTGCATCTATGTTCATCAGTGATATTGGCCTGTAGTTTTCTTTCTTTGTTACATCTTTATCTGCTTTTGGTATCAGAGTGATGGTGGCCTTATAGAATGAATTTGGGAGTGTTCCTCCCTCTGCTATATTTTGGAAGAGTTTGAGAAGGTTAGGTGTTTGCTCTTCTTTAAATGTTTGATAGAATTTGCCTGTGAAGCCATCTGGTCCTGCACTTTTGTTTGTTGGAAGATTTTTAATCACAGTTTCAATTTCACTGCTTGGATTGGTCTGTTCATATTTTCTATTTTTTCCTGGTTCAGTCTTGGAAGGTTGTGCATTTTTAAGAATTTGTCCATTTCTTCCAGGTTGTCCATTTTATTGGCATGTAGTTGCTTGTAGTAATCTCTCATGATCCTTTGTATTTCTGCAGTGTCAGTTGTTACTTCTCCTTTTTCATTTCTAATTCTATTGATTTGAGTCTTCTCTCTTTTTTTCTTGATGAGTCTGGCTAATGGTTTATTAATATTGTTTATCTTCTCAAAGAACCAGCTTTTAGTTTTATTGATCTTTGCTCTTGTTTCCTTCATTTCTTTTTCATTTATTTCTGATCTGATCTTTATGACTGCATTCCTTCTGCTAACTTTGGGGTTTTTTTTGTTCTTCTTTCTCTAATTGCTTTAGGTGTAAGGTTAGGTTGTTTATTTGAGATGTTTCTTGTTTCTTAAGGTAGCCTTGTATAGCTATAAACTTCCCTCTTAGAACTGCTTTTGCTACATCCCATAGGTTTTGGGTTGTTGTGTTTTCATTGTCATTTGTTTCTAGGTATTTTTTGATTTCCTCTTTGGTTTCTTCAGTGATCTCTCCGTTTTTAAGTAGTGTGTTGTTTAGCCTCCATGTGTTTGTATTTCTTACAGATTTTTTCCTATAATTGATATCTAGTCTCATGGTGTTGTGGTCGGAAAAGATAATTGATACGATTCCCATTTTTTAAAATTTACCAGGGCTTGATTTGTGACCCAAGATATGATCTACCCTGGAGAATGTTCCATGAGCACTTGAGAAGAATGTATATTCTGTTGTTTGGGGTGGAATGTCCTATAAATATCAATTAAGTCCATCTTGTTTAATGTATCATTTAAAGCTTGTGTTTCCTGGGCTTCCCCGGTGGCACAGTGGTTGAGAGTCCGCCTGCCGATGCAGGGGACACGGGTTTGTGCCCCATTCTGGGTAGATCCCACATGCCGTGGAGCGGCTGGGCCCGTGAGCCATGTCCGCTGGGGCTGCGCGTCCGGAGCCTGTGCTTCGCAACGGGAGAGGCCAAAACAGTGCAAGGCCTGCGTACAGCAAAATAAATAAATATTAAAAAAATAAAAAAGCTTGTGTTTTCTTATTTATTTTCATTTTCGATGATCTGTCCATTGGTGAAAGTGGGGTTTTGAAATCCCCTAATATGATTGTGTTACTGTCGCTTTCACCTCTTATGGCTGTTAGTATTTGCCTTATGTATTGAGGTGCTCCTATGTTGGGTGAATACATATTTACAATTGTTATATCTTCTTCTTGGATTGATCCCTTGATCATTATGTAGTGTCCTTCTTCGTCTCTTGTAATAGACTTTATTTTAAAGTCTCTTTTGTCTGATATGAGAATTGCTACTCCAGCTTTCTTTTGATTTCCATTTGCATGGAATATCTCTTTCCATCCTCTCACTTTCAGTCTGTATGTGTCCTTTGGTCTGAAGTGGGTCTCTTGTAGCTGGCATATATACGGGACTTGTTTCTGTATCCATTCAGCCAGTCTGTGTCTTTTGGCTGGAGCATTTAATCCATTTACATTTAAGGTAATGATTGATAATGTATGTTCCTTTTACCATTTTCTTAATTGTTTTGGGTTTATTATTGTAGGTCTTTTCCTTCTCTTGTGTTTCCTGCCTAGAGAAGTTCCTTTAGCATTTGTTGTAAAGCTGGTTTGGTGGTGCTGAATTCTCTTAGCTGTTGCTTGCCTGTAAAGCTTTTAATTTCTCCATCAAATCTGAATGAGATCCTTGCTGGGTAGAGTCATCTTGGTTGTAGGTTTTTCTCTTTCATCACTTTAAATATGTCCTGCCACTCCCTTCTGTCTTGCAGAGTTTCTGCTGAAAGATCAGCTGTTAACCTTATGGGGATTCCCTTGTGTGTTACTTGTTGTTTTTCCCTTGCTGATTTTAATATTTGTTCTTTGTATTTAATTTTTGATAGTTTGATTAATATGTGTCTTGGCGTGTTTCTCCTTGGATTTATCCTGTATGGGACTCTCTGTGCTTCCTGGACTTGATTAACTATTTCCTTTCCCATGTTAGGGAAGTTTTCAAGTATAATCTCTTCAAATATTTTCTCAGTTCCTTTTTCTCTTCTTCTTCTGGGACCCCTATAATTTGAATGCTGGTGCGCGTAATGTTGTCCCAGAGGTCTCTGAGACTGTCCTCAATTCTTTTCATTCTTATTTCTTTATTCTGCTCTGCAGTAGTTATTTCCAATATTTTAACTTCCAGGTCACTTATCCGTTCTTCTGCCTCAGTTATTCTGCTCTTGATCCCTTCTTGATAATTTTTAATTTCATTTATTGTGTTGTTCATCTCTGTTTGTTTGCTCCTTAGTTCTTCTACGTCCTTGTTAAACATTTCTTGTATGTTCTCCATTCTGTTTCCAAGATTTTGGATCATCTTTACTATCATTATTCTGAAGTCTTTTTCAGGTAGACTGCCTATTTCCTCTTCACTTGTTTGGTCTGATGGGTTTTTACCTTGCTCCTTCATCTGCTGTGTGTTTCACTGTCTTCTCATTTTGCTTATCTTACTGTGTTTGGGGTCTCCTTTTCGCAGGCTGCAGGTTCATAGTTTCCGTTGTTTTTGGTGTCTGTCTCCATTGTCTAATGTTGATTTAGTGGGTTGTGTAGCCTTCCTGGTGGAGGGGACTAGTGCCTGTGTTCTGGTGGATGAAGCTGGATCTTTTCTTTCTGGTGGGCAGGTCCACGTCTGTAGGTGTGGTTTGGGGTGTCTGTGGCCTTTTTATGATTTTAGGCAGCCTCTGTGCTAATGGATGGGGTTGTGTTCCTGTGTTGCTAGTTGTTTGGCATAGGGTGCCCTGCACTGTAGCTTGCTGGTCGTTGAGTGGAGCTGGGTGTTGGTGTTGAGATGGAGACCTCTCGGAGATTTTCGCCGTTTGATAATACATGAGCCGGGAGGTCTCTTGTGGACCAGTGTCCTGAACTTGGCCCCCCTACCTCAGTGGCACAGCCCTGACTCCTGGCTGTAGCACCAAGAGCCTGTCTTCCACACGGCTCAGAATAAAAGGGAGAAAGAAAGAAAGAAGAAGATAAAATAAAGTTATTAAAATAAAAAATAATTATTAAGATAAAAAGAAATTTTTAAGTAAAAAAAAAAAAACAACAAAAATGGACCGACAGAACCCTAGGACAAATGGTAAAAGCAAAGCTATACAGACAAAATCACACACAGAAGCATACACATACACACTCACAAAAAGAGAAAAAAGGGAAAAATATATATATATCTTTGCTCCCTAAGTCCACCTCCTTAATTTGGGATGATTCGTTGTCTATTCAGGTATTCCACAGATGCAGGGTACATCAAGTTGATTGTGGAAATTTAATCCGCTGCTCCTGAGGCTGCTGGGAGAAATTTCCCTTTCTCTTCTTTGCACAGCTCCTGGGGTTCAGGTTTGGATTTGGCCCTGCCTCTGCATGTAGGTCGCCTGAGGGCATCTGTTCTTCGCTCAGACAGGACGCGGTTAAAGTAGCAGCTGATTCAGGGGCTCTGGCTCACTCAGGCCGGGGGAAGGGTGAGGTACGGATGCAGGGCAAGCCTGCGGCGGCAGTGGCCAGCGTGATGTTGCACCAGCCTGAGGCGCGCTGTGTGTTCTCCCGGGAAAGTTGTCCCTGGATCATGGGACCCTGGCAGTGGCGGGATGCACAGGCTCCCGGGAGGGGAGGTGTGAACTGTGACCTGTGCTTGCAAACAGGCTTCTTGGTGGCTGCAGCAGCAGTCTTAGCGTCCCATGCCCGTTTCTGGGTCCGCGCTGATAGCCGTGGCTCATGCCCATTTCTGGAGCTCCTTTAAGCGGCGCTCTTAATCCCCTCTCCTCCCGCACCAGGAAACAAAGAGGCATGAAAATGTCTTTTGTCTCTTTGGTAGATCCAGACTTTTTCCCGGACTCCCTCCCGGCTAGCTGTGGCACACGAGCCCCCTTCAGCCTGTGTTTACGCAGCCAACCTCAGTCCTTTCCCTGAGGTCTGACCTCCGAAGCCAGAGCCTTAGTTCCCAGCCCCCACCGGCCCCGGCGGGTGAGCAGACAAGCCTCTCAGGCTGGTGAGTGCTGGTCTGCACCAATCCTCTGTGCGGGAATCTCTCCGCTTTGCCCTCTGCACCCCTGTTGCTGCGCTCTCCTCCATGGCTCCGAAGCTTCACCCCCTCGGCCACTAGCAGTCTCCGACCGCGAAGGGGCTTCCTAGTGTGTGGAAACCTTTCCTCCTTCACAGCTCCCTTCTACTGGTGCAGGTCCCGTCCCTATTCTTTGTCTCTGTTTTTTCTTTTTTCCTTTTACCCTACCCAGGTACGTGGGGAGTTTCTTGCCTTTGGGGAGGTCTGAGGTCTTCTGCCAGCATTCAGTAGGTGTTCTGTAGGAGTTGTTCCACATGTAGATGTATTTCTGATGTATTTGCAGAGCGGAAGGTGATCTCCGTGCCTTACTCTTCCGCCATCTTGAAGCTCCTCCAAGTTGTACTCACTCTCTGCCCGGGGAGAAATTCCAATGGCAGGTATTGGTGACACATCCTCTTCTTTAGCAGGTGGCAGACTGGCAACTCCTGGTCTGCAGTCCCAAGGACTGTCGTGGCTTCAGCTGGTGGGGCCCCTCCAGAGCCGGCAGCCTCAGGCCGCCCTCCCCTCGGGCTCCAGGGTAGTTCAGTCTATTTGTAGACTTTTTGATGATGGCCATTCTGACTAGTGTGAGGGGATACCTCGTTGTAGTTTTGATTTGCATTTCTCTAATAGTTAGCACTGTTGAGCATGTTTTCATCTGCCTCTTGGCCATCTGTATGTCTTCTTTGGAGAAATGTCTGTTTAGATATTCTGCCCATTTTTTGATTGGTTTGTTTTTTTGATATTGAGTTGTATGAGCTGTTTGTATATTTTGGAAATTAATGCCTTCTTGGTCACATCATTTGCAAATATTTTCTCCCATTCTGTAAGTTGCCTTTTCATTTTGTTTGTAGTTTCTTTTGTTGTACAAAAGCTTTTAAGGTTAATTAGGTCCCATTTGTTTATTTTTGTTTTTATTTCCATTACTCTAGGAGACAGATCCAAAAAGATATTGCTGTGATTTATGTCAAAGAGTGTTCTGCCTATGTATTCCTCTAGGAGTTTTATAGTATCCAATCTTACATTTAGGTCTTTAATCCATTTTGAGTTTATTTTTGTATATGGTGTTAGAGAATGTTCTAATTTCATTCTTTTACATGTAGCTGTCCAGTTTTCCCAGCACCACTTATTGAAGAGACTGTCTTTTCTCTCTTGTATTAATATATTCTTGCCTCCTTTATTGTAGATTAATTGACCATAGGTGTGTAGGTTTATTTCTGGGCTTTCTATCCTGTTCCATTGTTCTATATGTCTGTTTTTGTGCCAATACTATACTGTTTTGATTACTGTAGCTTGGTAGTATAGCCTGAAGTCAGGGAGTCTGATTCCTCCAGCTTCATTTGTCTTTCTCAAGATTGCTTTGGCTATTCAAGGTCCTTTGTGATTCCATACAAATTTTAAAATTACATTAACAGGATTATACACCATGAACAAGTGGGACTTCTCCCAGGGATGCAAGGATTATTCAGTATCCACAAATCAATCAGTGTGATACACCACATTAAGAAACTGAAGAATAAAAACCATATGGTCATATCAGTAGATGCAGGAAAAGCTTTTTGATAAAATTCAACATCCATTTATGATAAAAACTGTCCAGAAAGTGGACATAGAGGGAACATACATCAAGTAATAAAGGCCATATATGACAAACCCAAGGCTAACATCATACTCAATAGTGAAAAGCTGAAAGTATATCCTGTAAGATCAGGAGCAAGACAAGGATGCCCACTCTTGCCACTCGTATTCAACATACTATTTGAAGTCCTAGCCACAGCAATCAGAGAAGAAAAAGAATAAAAGGAATCCAAATTGGAAAAGAAGTAAAACTGTCACTGTTTGCAGATGACGTGATACTATACATAGAAAATCCTAAAGATGCTACCAGAAAACTACTAGAGCTCATCAATGAATTTGGTAAAGTTGCAGGATACAAAATTAATGCATAGAAATCTGTTGCATTTCTATACACGAGCAATGAAAGATAGAAGGAGAAGTTAAGGAATCATTCCCATTTACCATCACATCCAAAAGAATAAAATACTAGGAATAAACCTACTGAAGGAGGCAAAAGACCTGTACTCTGAAAACTATAAGAGACTGGTGAAAGAAATTGAAGATGACACAAACAGATGGAGATGTATACTGTGTTCCTGAATTGGAAGAATCAATATTGTTAAAATGACTGTACTCTTCAAGACAATCTTCGGATTTAGTGCAATCCCTATCACATTACCAATGGCATTTTTCACAGAACTAGAAAAAATTTTTAAATTTGTATGGAAAGGGTACTCTTCTTGAGCAGTTTTGTTGTGGAAGGTAATGAAGTAATGCAGCAGTACCTAGAGGGAGACATGAGTGCAGGGAAAGTTTTGTTTTTTAAAATGAATGAGATTAATATATATTCATATGCCCGTGGGAATTATCTGGAATGAAGAAATTGATGATGCAGAAGAGAAAAGATATTGCAGGAACAGTCCTTGAGAAGTCACAGATGGGTGAGATTCTGACCACAGCTGGAAGGGTTGGACTTAAAGAGGGACAAAAGCGCTTCTTCCATTGTAAGGGCAGTGAAGGTAAAGTGTATGAAATCAGGTTGGTAGAATTAATGGGAAGATGAGATAAAATTCATCTGTTTGGATCTATTTTCCCACTCAAGTATGAGGCAGGGTCATCAGTAATAAGTGACCTGGGAAAAGGATATCAGAGATTGGAGGAGACAAGAAAAATTGTGAAATAGTTATCTCAAAGTGGCAAAGTAAGCATATAGAAAGAACTGATTTGAATTCTGGTTCTGACAGTGTTAAGTCCCCATTTTAGACCTGTAGTAATATAGTAATACATTTTAAGTGAATACAGTCAGCACAGTGGTGTGGTTTTTCTCTGGTGCTGTTCATTGACTCAGAAGCAGGCTTAGAGGGTTGAATTGGCATTTTACTAGTAGAGAAGGGGAAGAAAGGACAAGAGAGTGTTTGCAAAGTGGAAAACATAATTGTTCGTGGAATTTATTCCAAGTAAGAGGGAAATAAGAATGCTCATTACAACAATAAGGGCAATGATTTTGTATCTTGGTTTGATCCAAGAATTGTTGGAATAAAGATCTGCATTTCGAGCAAACATCCCAGGTGTGATATGATTCATGTGGAATGTGGGCCACTCTTGAAGAAACGTTGACAATAGTTTTGAGTCATAATGGTAGTCTTAGAGCAAATATCTGTTTTTGTTCAACTTTCACAGTATATCTATTTAAATATAGGCAGAGGTGCTTGTAAGAAAAAGTGAATTTATACATGTGTGTTAGAAGATATCAATCATCAAGACTTTAGAAATAACTAGATTAACTGTCAGAGAAAATGAGTATAACATTGTTTTATTACAAATTTAGCTTTTAAAACGTATTGTTAATTGAACAGCTATTATGTTGTACCTGCATGCATTATAATTTTTCATGTAAAATAATTATATTGCTCAAATAGTTAACGTCCATTTATGGATTTCTGGAATTTTGAATCTATTTGTGTATTGTAATTACAATATTTTGCCCACATCTGAAAATAAACTTTTTTTTACTGCAAGAAAATTCTGAATTTTAGTTTAATCTGGGCAGTTTCTCAAATTGAAGATGCCATCTTTAATTCCCTGTGTTATACCTAATTATCCAATTGCAAATTGTTCTCAGTAAAACTTTGTCTTTAGTTTTAGCTGCCTCCCTTTGCTTTGTAAACCATTGCAGTTTTCCTTTATTAAATTAAATTTCACCTGTCTCGGAAGACTTGATGAAAAATGGACTGAGTAGGCTAAACCACTAGACATTCTTTTTTATTGAAATGTGCATATGTAGTTTTTCACATAGTTTATTTCTGAGCTTCAGTGAAGGAAATGTCATGAAATTAGTGGGGCCTATTGGAATATTTCAAACTATCAAATTTTATTAAAAGAAAGGTTAGAATGATTTCCCCCAATGGGGGCACTTTTTTCCAAGTGCCTTATGTCATTGTATATTTACTGTAATTATTAGATGCTTTTGGACAGGTGACGCCTTATTATGTACATTGTTAATGCTTTTTCTAGCAGCTTAAATCAATTACCAGGTGTTATAAATGGCCAGCACTAGGCTGGGCTTTAAGAATACAAACAGGGCTTCCCTGGTGGCGCAGTGGTTGAGATATCCGCCTGCCGATGCAGGGGACGCGGGTTCGTGCCCCAGTCCGGGAGGATCCTACATGCCGCAGAGCGGCTGGGCCCGTGGGCCATGGCCACTGAGCCTGTGTGTCCGGAGCCCGTGCTTCGCAACGGGAGAGGCCACAACAGTGAGAGGCCCGCGTACCGCAAAAAAAATAAATAAATAAAAATAAAAATACAAACAAAATACAAAATGAGGTCCCAGATGTTAGTATGCCTTTTAGTTGTTTATATTTCACCCCTAATTTTGCTTTTCACTTCTTAATACTAGTACTGCCTGTTGTAAAACAAATTATACTGCTTGCTGTTTTATAAATATATTGGACACTTTGCTGTTTTGTGTCTTTGCTGTACTGTTTCTCTTCCACCTCATTTCCAATTCTGGGTAATCTTTCCTCATTAACACACTCATCTCAAATGCTATCACCTGCATGATATCTTTCCAGACACTTCCTTCATCCAATAAATTCCCTATAGTGGCACTTATATTGCCCTGTTTTAAATATTAATATATTTTATATTATTCTCCCCCTTACTTGAAATTAGCTCCTCAAGAGTAGTGTCTTATTTTACTGACCTTTGTATACACCATGTCATACCTGGCATTTAGTAGTCACAAAATAATGTATGTTGAATTAAAGAATCAGAAATAGCTAAAGAAAAATAACATATGTGACAAAAGGGGTCAAGAGTCAAATACCTCTGACCATGAGAGCGGTGATCAATGTTGAGTTACTGCAGAGGAAGATAGGACTTGAGTTAGGCCTCATACCTGAGGACCCTAAAGTAAAACCAATCAGAGCAGGTGCTATGAGAATGATAAATTCCATTTTTAAATGGCAGTTTTCTTAAAGTGGGTAGATATTGGGAGATTTGATAGTCTTTGATTTTCCCTGGTTACAATAGAGTTACAACTTTCTCCATTTTATGAATGATATAGCCTTTTCACATAGTGAATATACTGGAAACAAAATCTTATCTAATCTAGAAAATGCACGTACCTGTTCTCAGAGTAAAGGTGTCTCTGTGCGTGATAACCAGCCATGTTGTGAAATACCGTAAATCCCAATGAAGTGATCTGCCTAATATTCCTTTCAAATGCATGTGGGACTCTGAAGATGGTTTTCATTCCCAGAGGCCTGGCAGCTGATCTCTGTTGAGTACTCCACACTCTCTCAGAATGGTTTTGTAGGGGACTGCCTGGTTTAGAATGAGGAGGTAGGTTCTGAAGAGCTGCTGGAATGAGAATCACTGGAATAGCCTGATAAAAGGCTGAGCTTTCTGTGGCTGGTACATTCTGAGCGATAGAGAGGCCACATGGATAGTCCCCTGTGGCAGAACCATGTCTCCTGGAGGAGAGTAAAGCTGGTTTCGACTGTCAAATGGGTCATCTAAAACCAGGACCATTTTATCCATTAGTGCCCAAGGGCCCTCAGTACTTTTAGGGGCTCATGAAAATGTTTAAAATCTTTTAAAATCAGAAGGAAAAAATGAACAAAACGTTTTAACAAATGACATTAATATATTTGTCCTCATACCAAAACAGCCATAACATGTGATTTTTCATTTTTTTTTATGAAGGACAAAGACTTAGATAAACAAAGTGTCCAGGGCCCATAAAAGTCACAGTGCATCGCTGCCTGAGACCTACCCACCTCTCAAGGTTGGTGCTAGACTGTGAAAGAGCAGCAGGTTTGGCCAGATGTATGATATTTTAATCCACTTCTTCTCCCTCTCTGCATCTTAGTATCTTCATCTGCCTGATGAGGAGTATGGATCAAGCAACCTGTGAGGGTTTTTGCAAGTCAAACTTTGTTCAGTGAAGTCCTGCATCAGAAGCTCTGGAAAAGTTGCAGGCCAAAGCAGGTTATCTAACATGACCTTATTGTGAACTCAGGTCCTTTGAGAACCCATATAGACACAGAATAGGCCTGGTAACCACCCTATATTTTTTGAGTCCAGTTAGAAGTACAAGTTCAGAAATGATAAAAGCATACCACTTTATGTGGTATTAGAATGCAACTGGTAAAAAATTAGAAGTAGTAAAATGCCTTGTATGTTGTAAGTACTCAGTAAAAATGAATGGATAAAATAATGATGTATATAAAATATTAGCTTATTTTCTTAAGAGAAATCTGTATTTACCAGAGAAAGTATTAACCTGTGGGATTTTTTTTTTCTTATTCTCTACAGAAAAATAGCAGAAAACATTTTGGAGATGGTTGTATATAAAATATTTAAATTTCATTTCTACAAATTGTAAGATTCTGAAGATTAAGCCCAGAATTAAATGGTTATTTCCTGTTTATTTATAAGGTTTTATCCTTTTCTGTATAATCCAAAATGTGTGCTATATTAAGATATTAGAACAGTATTTCTCTAACTTCTACCTCTACTGTCTGTATATTGTCCATTTTTTAGATTATTTGTGGAAAATGGTCAATGCTTATTTGATGTTCCTCCTATAGTAAATGGGCCTTTGTATCAGTTATACTACTCCAACCTCCTTATTTGCTTAGGGATAGCATACTGATAGAAAACAAGATGATTTAATGGATGCCTACAAAACATATGATTAGAAAGGTAAATATGCTGAAAAACAGATATTACAAAATGACAAAGAATTTACTTCTAGATTGCCTTTTCTTTCCCCAGTCTAGTCTTTTGATATACATCAGAAGCACCTGAACTACATTTTAAAAAAATAAAGATATTTCGGTGCCATCTCAGACCTGCTGGTTTAGGATCTATGGGGATGTATCCCATGCACCTGTATTTTGAAAAAGATCCCAGATGATTGTGACAGGCACTAAAGGTTGAGAACTTCTGAAGTATAGTAAAATAAAAGAAGCATAGACTTTAGACTTAGATACATCTGAGTCCAGAGTCCAGGTCTACCACAATCTAGTTGTGTGAACCAAGACCTAGGCCTATGACCAAGTTACTTAATTTCTCTGAGCTTCAATTTCCTTGTCTATAAAATAGGAATGGTAATACAGTAGTTGGGGGGATTAAAGGAGATAATAAAAGTTCTTGACAGTAAGTGATAGCTAGTATTGTTATTCTAGTAGTGTGAAGTTATCCTCAGTTTTCATGTTGACTTATAAAGAGTGAGGTTTTTCTCACAATAGCTCTTTTCTGCATCCAGAAACATATTTATGCAGAACTTCCTCCAACTGTCTTTTAATTAGACAGATTTACTTTGGGCTTTGAACTTTCCTCCAAGTTTGCATTCGGACTACTCTGAAAATAATAGAGAAAGTAGGTGTCATCTTGGCTTTCAGTTTCCTTAGCATCCTCTGGAGTAGCTAATTATCTCTGGATCTAGTTTCAAAGTTATTCATTGTCTTATTTTAAAAACAGGCCTCACTATTTACGATAGCCAGGACATGGAAGCAACCTAAGTGTCCATCAACAGGTGAATGGCTAAAGAAGATGTGGCACATACATACAATGGAATATTACTCAGCCATAAAAAGAAACGAAATTGAACTATTTGTAGTGAGGTGGATGGACCTAGAGTCTGTCATACAGAGTGAAGTAAGTCAGAAGAACAAATACCATATGCTAACACACATATATATGGAATCTAAAAAAAAAAAAAAAAGGTTCTGACGAGCTTAGGGACAGGACAGGAATAAAGACACAGGTAGAGAATGGACTTGAGGACACGGGGAGGGGGAAGGGTAAGCTGGGACGAAGTGAGAGAGTAGCATTGACATATATACACTACCAATGTAAAATAGATAGATAGATAATGGGAAGCAGCTGCGTAGCACAGGGAGATCAGCTCCGTGCTTTGTGACCACCTAGAGGGGTGGGATAGGGAGGGTGGGATAGGAAGGGTGGGAGGGAAACACAAGAGGGAGGGTATATGGGGATATATGTATACATATAGCTGATTCACTTTGTTATACAGCAGAAACTAATACAACATTGTAAAGCAGTTATACTCCAATAAAGATGTTAAAAAATAAATAAGTTGCACTTGAAAAAAAAATTAAAAAAAAATAAAAACAGGCCTATTGGTATATCCTGAACTTGGGACATAAACTTGTTAGTTCCAAAACCTTAGAACAATGGGTTTTTGTTAATGAAAGAACATATGGATTCTTAATTCTTTATATTGGCAACTCTATCATATATGTTTATATGGTTAATCTCTGTAGATTTGTAAATGATAATGTTTCAGATTTCTTTTGAAACATCTCAGGTAAATTTAACTGATAATGGTGAAAAACTACAAGAGAAAGAAGAGGAGAGAGACTCTTCTGTTCCTGGTTATGGTCTTTCTGTCTGTATAATATCACCCACATATCCTTTTATTTTCAGTTGCTGCAAACTCGACAGAATTAAAAGGAAAGTATTGATTTCCTTCTTTATTTCTTAGTTAAGGATTGATCAAATACTT
Organism: Tursiops truncatus; assembly: GCF_011762595.2. Taxonomy (NCBI): domain Eukaryota; kingdom Metazoa; phylum Chordata; class Mammalia; order Artiodactyla; family Delphinidae; genus Tursiops; species Tursiops truncatus. Next base: position 117,190,529 of record NC_047035.1, read on the forward strand.
AGAGCACAATGCTAAGCATGAATATTTAATTTACACAAACTTTACCTAGGATTTAACAAGGCTATGGGTAGCTGATTTCTCTCATGAAATGTATATTCACAATGCCTTCTCAGCAAGGGCTCCCCCTTTATTTACTTTGTTGGCTTCATCATATATAGAAAACAGTGTATTAAATGTTATTTCGAATTTAAGTGTTGCAAGTGCTAGAGATTACATAACATCATGCTTGATGTAGCCTTTCTACTTGTTTTATTTCTAGGATTACCTTTAACACATCAGGACTGGTCTTCCATTAGTTATTTGATTTTTTCTTCATAAACCTCTGCTGAGATTGCACCATTGCATATTTCTAGACCAGAACAGCATATAGGAGAATTTAAAACCGCAGCTATTGTTAGACAAGGAAATGCACAAACCCTTTAGCAGATGAGGTTATGAATAGACAAAAACCATTTTAACCACCTTATACATTCAGAGACCTGAACAATCATCCTAGTGTAACACCAGTCAATGAAACATTAAGTTGTCTACTTTGTATAGCCTTTGTGTGAGCATATCAGAGAAGTGGACTGTCTCAGAGAATAATGTAGTGGGGGAACTATCCAGAGACCCATAAAGGCAATTGCAAGGTAACATCACACACCAGACTCCTAACGGGGGTAATGTAGTATAATGCTTGAGAGCATAAACTTTGAAACCAGATAGCCTGGGCTGAAATCCCAACTCCTCTACTAACTGTGTGACCCTGGTCAATATCTCAAAGTGCTTCATCTTCAAAGTGGAGATAGTAATTGATTTGAAGTGTGGAGGGTTTTGAGACCCAAGTTAAGAAATTTGGGTTCAGTGCCCTGAGAAACAGGAAGTCATGGTAATTTTTTGAACAGACAAGTTACATGATTAAATTAGTTGAGGAACATTATTTTAATGAGTGTATATGGATGGAGTGAGAGGGCCTAGAGGCAAAGACACCAGCTCAGAAGATGCCAGAACACTGTAAACATGAATGGTGCCACTGTAGAAGAGGAAATAGATGGGCAAGACCAGAAATCACTGTGGAGGAAAAAACATCCAGATTTTGTGATGGATTGGATGTGTCTTTAAACACCCCTCTCCCTACAAATGGCATAATTCAGCAAAATCTTAGAAAATGCTGGTGTAGCAGCTCAGTGGAAATCTCCTGTAAGTGCTGTCAGAAATTATAAACTCGGGGGACTCCAGCTGGTAATGTGTGCATTCACTTACAGCTTCCTTTGCCCCTTTATACACTAGAGCACAACAGGAAATATTGGCTTATCCCTGTAGGACCTGTCTCTATAGGAGATGCTTACTGAACTGAATGCCTTTGTTTAGAACTAATTGACCTTTCTAAAGCAGCATTTTTTTAAGAGCTTACTCAAATTAGGCAGACTTTTACCATCTGATAAGTCAGAGACAAATCAGCCCTCTTTTAAGCAAGGTCAACAATCCTGTTGAAGGAGAAAAGAAGCAAAGACAGAAGGCACCATCAGACAAAAGAACACTGTATTAGTGAAAACCAATTAAGAAAATTTTATTATAATTTAAACATTGAATTGTATTACTAATCTTTTCTTGTTTTTATGGTATTATCTGGGTGACACTAGTCTTTTTCAGTCCTTTTTGTTGTAGGGTATAAGAATGTTAGATTTATAAGATTATGATGAAGTAGAAGAATCTGGAATTAGAAACCACATAGTGTCTCAGTATCGCTGTCTGAATTTGTTTTTCTTTGGTTAGAGAGATTCTTGGAGTTAAAGTAGAAAAAAACAATATTCTACCTAATTTTTAAGCTTTTTGAGGATTTTGACTCAGATATTTTTTATGTTTATATATGATAAAGAATAACCCCGACGAAAAGTAAGAATGTTGGTTTAAGAGAGAATTCCCTTAAATTATACTCAAAGGCATAGATTTCAACTCAGAGGTAGTCTTTATTGTTGTCCCACATGAGTACTTTATAAACCTAACAACTGTAAATAATAAGTTTTTAAAAAATCTCTCAAGCGAGGCTATTGTTCTCCCTTTAAAACTAACACATTGTCATCTGGTCAGTTATTTCAAGCAGGTTGTTTTTAACTGTCTGACAAAGCTCCTGTTTTCAGTGAGGAGAGGCATCCCTCAGTAATTTTATGTTTTAGTTTATGTAACAGGACAGTGGTAATTTTATTTTCAGTCAATTACTTAATTGTAATTGTCTTCTCTCTATAATCAGATGCATTTTACTCTTCCCACTAGTCTTAATGGTTTGGGTAGCAGCTAGATGTATAAGAGAAGTAAGATATTTTTACAAGATCTTTTGTCTTGACAAATCATAAATCCTTTCGGTTAGCTATGGTATTAGAGACCACCATTGATAGAGAAAATTCTGTTTTGTAGGGTGATATCCAGGTTGCTTGCTACTATAGTTAAATCATAAGGAGAACCTTGAATTTAGGTGAGGGCAGCTATTGCTTATAAATGCATTTCATTCCTGTAGGTCATATCATGGCCCTTTGGCCCTTATCAGTCTAAGGTAAAACTCTGACTAGGCATGTGCTATTGCTTTTCTGTTTAGACTTGAATGTTTTCTAAGAATGAGTGGGCAAAAAGTGAGAGATGAAACTAAGTTCTTACCAGGTAGGAATCAAAGAATGGAATAATGACTTCAAAATTTGCTGCAAAAATGCTCTTAGCAAGTGAAGCAAAAGCTACTGTTCAGAGGCTTCCCTGGTGGCGCAGTGGTTGAGAGTCCGCCTGCCGATGCAGGGGACACGGATTCGTGCCCCGGTCTGGGAAGATCCCACATGCCGCGGAGCGGCTCGGCCCGTGAGCCATGGCCGCTGAGCCGGCACGTCTGGAGCCTGTAAAGCTACTGTTCATAATTTACAGAATTAATCACATGATGGAAATGCATGAAAATACTTGTTTTTTTCCTGGAAGTATTGTTGGCCATAGGCTAATTTCTACCCCTTCAGACTAGTTTTGAGCATCATTTAGTCATTACTAGCTTAATTATAATTAAAACAGTTGCTTCTCAAGCTTTCATGAACATACTGATCTTTTAAAACACTGATTTAGTAGGTCTGGAGTGGGGCCTGAAAGTCTGCGTTTCTAACACGCCAGCATGTGTGTACCAATGCTGCAGGTTACTGGACCACATTTTGAGTAGGAGGAGTCTAAATAATTGTTCTTATTACCTTGTAGTTCCTGTCTCCTTACTGTGTTTGCCTTTTTGCCTATAAGATTGGCTGTTTGGGGAACTTCCCTGGCGGTCCAATGGTTAAGACTGCACGCTTCCACTGGAGGGGGCATGGGTTCGATCCCTGGTCAGGGAACTAAGTTCCCCACATGCTGCATGGTGCGGCCAAAAAAAAAAAAAATTAAGCATTAAAAAAGATTAGCTGTTTGCCATTTATTTGGCCACTTCAGACTATTTCAGAATGGTTATTTATCCTATGAGAAAGAAAATTGCATCTGGAAGATGTGCCCCTTTATTAGTGGAAACTCCATGCTTTGTCTCAAGCCATAGTGGTCTTTCATTGTTTCTTCATTGTAAGATAATTGAGTCACTGAGAGCAATTGACTAACAGAGATCTTTCCATTTAATTATGGTTATATGGAGAGGGCATGGGTTTTGGAGTGGGACCTGGACTGTGTGATCTTGGTCAGGTTACTTAATTTCTTTGACTCTCAATTCATTAGTCTGTAAACTGAAAATAGTTACCTACATAAGGTCATTGGGATAGTTAGTGATTAGCAATAATGTGTATGAAGTACCTGGTATAGTACCTATAGTATGGTATGCATTTAGCAGTTAATAATAAGCATCTTAGTCACTGAATGGGAAGAAACAAGCATTAAAAACCATTTAATTTGCTTAACATCAGGGATTTCATTAGCAATGTAGCTAACAAGGAGGGGAAGAAAAAGTGAACTGTTTCCTGTGAAAGAAAATTAAAAGTTAAAATTATGTTTAATTTTTATTTATATTTCTGTTTTACTTTATGTTTTTAAAAAGATAACTCATTTGATTTCTTTGGGAGACTTGGAGTCAAATCACTTTTCTCAATGACCGTTAGATCCCTATGATTCATAAATGAAATTAAATTTTAGATTCTCAGCCTATTTTGAAAAAGAGAATTAATTCCATTCTATCCTGACTTGTCTGAATTTTTGAGGCCAAGATATGCCCACATAGTGACATTCTCAAGGACTCTTCTGTGTCCTTTTTCTCAGTATAGTAGAGAGGAGAATCATCAGGAACAGCACAGCTGGCATCTTGAGGAAAATGACATAAAATTGGCATTGTATGCTAAGCCTGGAAAAGCCAACATTTGTTCAGTTACTAATCTTTTCAGGCAGAGCCTTTGATTTGGCCCAAAACTACTTCACCTTCCCATAGAAGTATTTTTATTTGCTGTCGAAATCCCTCACAAACCTTAGTGCACTCTGAAACACGAAGCATATAGGCTATACTGGTTTTTTTAAAAAAAACTTCCCTTTCCTCACATTAGCCGGTTTTCCTGACCCTGGGCATGAATTATTTGCCCAGTTAGGTGCTTCATAACGGAGATTCTTTCTAACAGCACATGTTCCAGGATAACCCATTAGCTTTGTTATATAATTGGGAACTCTAGGTTGGGGTATTCATCTGAAAGAAAATATTCTCTCAGTACCCCTGGGCTTAGATCTGCACTATCATTTGTCTCACTTCAAAGCTAATTGAAATCAGCCAGCCTATGTTTCAAAATATCTACACATATTACCAACCATCTGGCTGCTCACAAATGATGAAGACATTTAATATAAAACCTGGTTAATGCACTAGCCTTTCACCTCTAGAGAACAAATATTGCCTAGGACACACATAGTCTTACTTTAGTATTGGTCCGCAATAGAGGGCGGTCATTTGGGTCCCCAAACTCATAACAGTTTGATGTAATCCCTCCCAGGTGACTGACTATTGATAGACATTCAGAATTATCTTTGCCAGACTCATTCAGAACTGCAGTGACAGAGCAGAAGATTTATGTGTAGCCATCAGAGCAAGAGTATCTAGAGTATATTGCATGTGGGTAAAGGGCATATGCGACTCTTTTTTAGTAACTCAATGTAATTTTTTTCAGATTATGAAAGTAATGTTGAGTGAAATATGCTTGTAGTAGAAAATCTGGAATATATACATTTTCATTTAACATTTTATTTATTAGTCTTTCAATCTTTTTTATTAGATTTATGTGCATTCTTTTTAGCAAAACTGGGATTATTCTAGATGTAGTATACTTTTTAAACCTAGTTATGTTTTATAGACTATTTTCAATGTCTTTAAGTAACCATCTCTATTTCATTAACTGTATAATATTCTGTCATATTGCCATACTCTCTTAAGTTACCAATACCCTATTATGGGATATTTAAGTTGTCTCTCATTTCCCTATCATAAATAACACTGTACTGAATATCCTATAGAAAATTGTTTGTGCATGTAAGTTAATCATAAAGCATAGCATGCCTTCCTTTAGATAAATTCTTAGAAATTGCAAGATCAAAACACATGTATTTAATGTGCTTATTTTTGTTTTTACCTTCGTTTCTTTGTATGTTTGGGGATGTTTTATGTATGCCTTATCACCCTTGAAAAGACTTCTACTTTTTTGGGGGGTGGGGGGGTGCAGAGAGCTGCTCCTCGCGGCATGTGGGATCTTAGTTCCCTGACCAGGGGATTGAACCTATGATGGCTTGAAAGTCAATTTTGTTTTTGCAGTATCAATCAAAAAGAGGTTTTAGTTCTTTTCCAGTCTACGGTTCAGATTCTTTGGTTATAGAAGTATTGATGAGACAGTAGTATGAACAGTCCTATAACTGGGCTTGCATTAATGGCAGCTTTACACCCACTAGGATGTGGGTGTGGGAAATAAGTTTGGTTTTCATTTCCCACCATATAGGTATATCCTGATAGAAGGATACCTGCTATATGGTATCTGATATAGATAACTACAGTCTATAATTATCTGTGGCTCACCAGATGAACCAGACTCATACATCTAAAGAGTAATTTTATATTGATTTGCTTTTATAGTAGTCCTCACTATTAAATAAATAATGAAAGGGATACTCCCTGCCTAATAACAGGAAGATTTATTCTTTTGTGGTAATTCAGATTATTGATGAATTTTAGAGTCATCAGTAAGTCATTTGCTAAATCATTTCATTTCTATTCCTTCCTTTCTATTCCCTCTGCCAGTAGCCTAGTTAAGACCTCATTACCTCCCACCTGCACTACTGGAACTGCTACCTTACTACTCTCCCTACCTCCCATCATTCTCCATATTGCAGTTCATTTTAAACAGTACAGATAGATTTATCTCAAGCTAAAATATAGATATGAGCATATCATCCTTCTACCTGAAATGTGTATTTTATTGGTCATACTCCTAGGCATAGCTAGCATTCAACAAGTTACATAATTTAATCCTAACTTAACATTTCATCATTATTTCCCACCTCACTGCATCTCACTGTTCATATGCTTTCTTACCTACATACCTTTCCTTAAATAGCTTAGAATGCCCTACACTTCTTTCTCCATACCACCCTTAGAAATACCCCATACTCACTTGGAGAAGGGAGACAAGGAGCTATACAACTAAGTCCCTTTCAACCAGGGAGTAAATGCAGTCTTTGCAGTGCAAAATGGATGACAATGGTGCAGACACAGAAAAACCTGTAGCCTTTGTGGTCTGGTGAACCAGAAAAGAGAAAATGGGAAACTGGGAATGCTGAAGAGAGTGTGGTGTGCAAAAGAAAGAGCCAGACAGAAGGTCTCCAGGTATTTGTCTGCCCACATCTATGATTGACCTTTGAACCATACACGCCTAGAATAGACTCAGCCCAGCCCAATTGAAAGCAAAAGATCTATACAAAAAGAAATGTTTACAGTTAGAGACTAGCCAAAAAAAATTTTTAAATAAAAGAATCACTAAAACAAAAAAATACTCACGAGAGAAAAATAACAGAATCCAAAGTCTCCACAACACAGAATACAATCCAAAATTATTTGATATACAAAGAACCAGGAAAATGAAACACATTCTCAGTTGAAAAGACGATCTGTTGTTTCCAACATCAAGGCGAACCAGGTGTTGGAATTAATATACAAGGGTTTCAAAACAGCTATTATAACAGTTATCAATGAAGTAAAACATGTTTTCAATGCATGAAAATCTCAGCAGAGAAATGGAAAGTCTTGGCAGTAAAACAGAAACAACAAAAGACCAAATGGAAGTTCTAGAACTGAAAAATAGCTGAGTGGACATAACAGAGGAAAGAGTAAGTGATCTCAAATCAATGAATATTAATTATCCAAGAGAAAAAAAAGAAAGATGGGGGGAAATGAACAAAGCCTCAAAGATCTGTTAGATGGTAGGTATATAATAGTTGGCTTCTCATCAGAAATCACTGAGGACAGAAAAGAGTAGAATAGCATCTGGAAAAAAATGAACTGTCAACCTAGAATTTTATACCCAGCAAAAACATTATTCAAGAAGGAAGGCTGGACTTACTGTGGTGATCATTTTGCAATATATACAATATTCAAGTATCACATTACATTGTGCACCTAAAACTAATGATATGTAAATTATACATCAATTTAATAAAAAGAATGAAGACAAATTACATTTTCAGGTAAAAAAACAGGGAGAATTTGCTACCAAGGGACCTGCGCCACAAGAAATGTTAAAGGAAGTTCTTTAGACTGGAGATAAATAATTCTAGATGGAAACTTGAACATTTAGTAAAGAATAAGAACATCAGACATTCTAAATACCTGGGCACTAGTTCATTTCTCTGAACTCCCGGAATTCTTTATCTATAAGTCTTGGGATGCTACTTCTCATTTTCTATGTTTCTATATTTTGTCATTTTATTTGTACATTTCAACTCCCCTACTAGGCTAATTTTGAGGTGAATGGAGTCAGGGACCATTTCTAATTTATCTTAGATCCCCCAGAATCTGATTTTTGCATATCTTGTTATTTATTTTCTCTTTTCGAAAGCAGTGGGTAGAACATCATTCCATTTAATGAAAGGTTCCAGTTAACTGGATTTCAGTCTTTCCTGATTGCAAACGTATTGCTTTGGGAATTTAGCATAGGGAATTGTGATATCTCAAAATTTACTTTATCCAACAAACGAATTTCCTATTTTTTTTCAGATTACTAGTTTATATGTTTCTTTAAAAAGTTTCTCATTTGATAAATGAAAAAGATGATTTTTGCTTACACTAAACTCTAGGAGATATTACATGGATCCTATGTATGGGACATTGGGTATAATAAACAACTCAGTGGGGTTTTGCAAAAGAGCTATAAATGTTCTCGGATTAGATGTTTCCCATATTGCTTTTTAATAAAAAAGCCAGGTGCATAATATTAAGTCCAAATTCATTGGAGACCTTTTCACAGGACTTTTGGGATAACATTGCCCTATTTTCTTGCTTGTAGGTGATGTATACACATGTATAGAATTTAGTGAAGGGGCCAGATAATGAAAATCTCCCTTGTTTGGCTTCTACCAAAGAGTAGCAAGCAGACTGTCAGAATAAACTGGATTTCATCAATTTTATCAGATTATTTCATGAGTCTCAGATATTCTGGTATCCTGTATTATTTTTTTCTCTTTCAATTTCCATATATATAAATTTTTTAAACATCTTTATTGGAGTATAATTGCTTTGCAATGGTGTGTCAGTTTCTGCTTTATAACAAAGTGAATCAGTTATACATATACATATGTTCCCATATCTCTTCCCTCTTGAGCCTCCCTCCCTCCCACCCTCCCTATCCCACCCCTCTAGGTGGTCACAGAGCACCGAGCTGATCTCCCTGTGCTATGCAGCTGCTTCCCACTAGCTATCGGATTTACATTTGGTACTGTATATATGTCCATGCTACTCTCTCACTTTGTCCCAGCTTACCCTTCCCCCTGCCATGTCAAGTCCATTCTCTAGTAGGTCTGGAACTATTCCCGTCCTGCCCCTGGGTTCTTCATGACCATTTTTTTTTTCTTAGATTCCATATATATGTGTTAGCATATGGTATTTGTATTTCTCCTTCTGGCTTACTTCACTCTGTATGACAGACTCTAAGTCCATCCACCTCACTACAAATAACTCAATTTCATTTCTTTTTATGGCTGAGTAATACTTCATTGTATATATGTGCCTCATTTTCTTTACCCATTCATCTGTCGCTGGACACTTAGGTTGCTTCCATGTTCTGGCTGTTGTAAATAGAGCTGCAGTGAACATTGTGGTATATGACTCTTTTTGAATTATGGTTTTCTCAGTGTATATTCCCAGTAGTGGGATTGCTGGGTCATATGGTAGTTCTATTTTTAGTTTTTTAAGGAAACTCCATACTGTTCTCCATAGTGGCTGTATCAATTTACATTCCCACCAACAGTGAAAGAGGGTTCCCTTTTCTCCACACCCTCTCCAGCATTTACTGTTTGTAGATTTTTCGATGATGGCCATTCTGACTGGTGTGAGGTGATACCTCATTGTACTTTTGATTTGCATTTCTCTAATGATTAGTGATGATGAGCATTCTTTCATGTGTTTGTTGGCAATCTGTATATCTTCTTTGGAGAAATGTCGATTTAGGTCATCTGCCCATTTTTGGGTTGGGTTGTTTGTTTTTTTGATACTGAGCTGCATGAGCTGCTTGTAAATTTTGGAGATTAATCTTTTGTCAGTTGCTTCATTTGCAAATATTTTTTCCCATTCTGAGGGTTGTCTTTTCGTCTTGTTTATGATTTCCTTTGCTGTGCAAAGCTTTTAAGTTTCATTAGGCCCCATTTGTTTATTTTTGTTTTTATTTCCATTTCCCTAGGAGGTGGGTCAAAAAGGATCTTGCTGTGACTTATGTCACAGAGTGTTCTACCTATGTTTTCCTCTAAGAGTTTGATGGTGTCTGGCCTTACATTTACGTCTTTAATCCATTTTGAGTTTATTTTTGTGTATGGTATTAGGGAGTGTTCTAATTACATTCTTTTACATGTAGCTTTCCAGTTTTCCCAGCACCACTTATTGAAGAGGGTGTCTTTTCTCCATTGTATATTCTTGCCTACTTTATCAAACTTAAGGTGACCATATGTGCGTGGGTTTCTCTCTTGGGCTTTCTATCCTGTTCCATTGATGTATATTTCTATTTTTCTGCCAGTACCATACTGTCTTGATTACTGTAGCTTTGTAGTATAGTCTAAAATCCAGGAGCCTGATTCCTCCAGCTCCATTTTTCTCAAGATTGCTTTGGCTATTCGGAGTCTTTTGTGTTTCCATACAAATTGTGAAGTTTTTTGTTCTAGGTCTGTGAAAAATGCCATTGGTAATTTGATATGGATTGCATTGAATCTGTAGATTGCTTTGGGTAGTAGAGTCATTTTCACAATGTTGATTCTTCCAATACAAGAACATGGTATATCTCTCCATCTGTTTTTCTCATCTTTAATTTCTTTCATCAGTGTCTTATAGTTTTCTGCATACAGGTCTTTTGTCTCCTTAGGTAGGTTTATTTCTAGGTATATTATTCTTTTTGTTGCAGTGGTAAATGGGAGTGTTTCCTTAATTTCTCTTTCAGATTTTTCATTATTAGTGTATAGGAATGCAAGAGATTTCTGTGCATTAATTTTTATCCTGCTACTTTACCAAATTCATTGATTAGCTCTAGTAGTTTTCTGGTGGCATCTTTAGGATTCTCTATGTATAGTATCATGTCATCTGCAAACAGTGACAGCTTTACTTCTTTTCCAATTTGGATTCCTTTTATTTCTTTTTCTTCTGATTGCTGTGACTAAAACTTCCAAAACAATGTTGAATAATAGTGGTGTGAGTGAGCAGCCTTGTCTTGTTCCTGATCTTAGTGGAAATGGTTTCAGTTTTTCACCATTGAGGACGATGTTGGCTGTGGGTTTGTCATATATGGCCTTTATTTTGTTGAGGTAAGTTCCCTCTATGCCTACTTTCTGGAGGGTTGTTATCATAAATGGGCGTTGGATTTTGTCAAAAGTTTTTTCTGCATCTATTGAGATGATCATATGATTTTTCTCCTTCAATTTGTTAATATGGTTTATCACATTGATTGATTTGCATATATTGAAGAATCCTTGCATTCCTGGGGTAAAGCCCACTTGATCATGATGTATAATCCTTTTAATGTGCTATTGGATTCTGCTTGCTAGTATTTTGTTGAGGATTTTTGTATCTATATTCATCAGTGATATTGGCCTGTAGTTTTTTTTCTTTGTGACATCTTTGTCTGGTTTTGGTATCAGGATGATGGTGGCCTCATAGAATGAGTTTGGTGGTGTTCCTCCCTCTGTTGTATTTTGGAAGAGTTTGAGAAGGTGTTAGCTCTTCTCTAAATGTTTGATAGAATTCGCCTGTGAAGCCATCTGGTCCTTGGCTTTCGTTTGTTGGAAGATTTTTAATCACAGTCTCAATTTCAGTGCTTGTGGTTGGTCTGTTTATATTTTCTGTTTCTTCCTGGTTCAGTCTTGGAAGGTTGTGTTTTTCTAACAATTTGCCAATTTCTTCCAGGTTGTCCATTTTATTGGCATTAAGTCACTTGTAGTAGTCTCTCATGATCCTTTGTTTTTCTGCAGTGTCAGTTGTTACTTCTCCTTTTTCATTTCTAATTCTATTGATTTGAATCTTCTGTTTTGTTTTGTTTTGTTTTTTTGTGGTACGCAGGCCGCTCACTGTTGTGGCCTCTCCCGTTGCGGAGCACAGGTTCTGGACACGCAGGCTCAGCGGCCATGGCTCACCGTCCCAGCCGCTCCACAGCATGTGGGATCCTGCCGGACCGGGGCACAAACCCACGTCCCCCACATCAGCAGGCGGACTCTCAATCACTGTGCCACCAAGGAAGCCCAAAATCTTCCCCTGTTTTTCTTGATGAGTCTGGCTAATGGTTTATCAATGTTGTTTATCATCTCAAAGAACTAACTTTTAGTTTTATTGATATTTGCTATCATTTCCTTCATTTCTTTTTCATTTATATCTGATCTGATCTTTATGATTTCTTTCCTTCTCCTAACTTTGCGGGTTTTTTGTTCTTGTTTCTCTAATTTCTTTAGATGTGAGGTTAGGTTATTTATTTGAGATGTTTCTTGTTCTTCAGGTAGGATTGTATTGTTATAAACTTCTTTCTTAGAACTGCTTTTGCTACATCCCATAGGTTTGCAGTCATCGTTTTTTCATTGTCATTTGTTTCTAGGTATTTTTTGATTTCCTCTTTGATTTCTTCAGTGATCTCTTGGTTATTAAGTAGTGTACTGTGTAGTCTCCATGTGTTTGTATTTTTTACAGATTTTTTCCTGTAATTGATATCTAGCCTCATAGCATTGTGGTTGGAAAAGATACCTGATACAGTTTCAGTTTTCTTAAATTTACCAAGGCTTGATTTATGACCCAAGATATGATCTATCCTGGAGAATATTCCATGAGCATTTGAGAAGAAAGTGTATTCTGCTGTTTTTATATGGGATGTCCTATAAATATCAATTAAGTGCATCTTGTTTAATGTTTCATTTAAAGCTTGTGTTTCCTTATTTATTTTCATTTTGGGTGATCTGTCCATTGGTGAAAGTGAGGTTTTAAAGCCCCCTACTATGATTGTGTTACTGTTGATTTCCCCTTTTATGGCTGTTAGCATTTGCCTTATGTTTTGAGGTGCTCCTATGTTGGGTGTATAAATATTTACAATTGTTATATCTTCTTCTTGGATTGCTCCCTTGATCATTATGTAGTGTCCTTCTTCGTCTCTTGTAATAGTCTTTATTTTAAAGTCTCTTTTGTCTGATATGAGAATTGCTACTCCAGCTTTCTTCTGATTTCCATTTGCATAGAATATCTTTTTCCATCCCCTCACTTTCAGTCTGTATGTGTCCCTAGGTCTGAAGTGGGTCTCTTGTAGACAGCATATATATGGGTCTTGTTTTTGTATCCATTCAGCCAGTCTGTGTCTTTTGGTTGGAGCGTTTTAACCATTTACATTTAAGGTAGTTATCGATATGTATGTTCCTATTACCATTTTCTTAATTGTGTTGGGTTTGTTATTGTAGGTCTTTTCCTTTTCTTGTGTTTCCTGCCTAGAGAATTTCCTTTAGCATTTGTTGTAAAGGTGGTTTGGTGGTGCTGAGTTCTCTTAGCTTTTGCTTGTCTGTAAAGGTTTTAATATCTCTGTTGAATCTGAATGAGATCCTTGCTGGGTAGAGTCATCGTGGTTGTAGGTTTTTCCCTTTCATCACTTTAAATATATCTTGCCACTCCATTCTGGCTTGCAGAGTTTCTGTTGAAAGATCAGCTGTTAACCTTATGGGGATTCCCTTGTATGTTATTTGTTGCTTTTCCCTTGCTGCTTTTAATATTTGTTCTTTGTATTTAATTTTTGATAGTTTGATTAATGTGTGTCTTGGCATGTTTCTCCTTGGATTTATCCTGTATGGGACTCTCTGCACTTCCTGGACTTGATTCATTTCCTTTCCCATATTAGGTAAGTTTTCAACTATAATCTCTTCAAATATTTTCTCAGTCCCTTTCTTTTTCTCTTCTTCTTCTGGGACCTCTATAATCCAAATGCTGGTGCGTTTAATGTTGTCCCAGAGGTCTCCAAGACAGTCCTCACTTGTTTTCATTCTTTTTTCTTTATTCTGCTCTGCAGTCATTATTTCCACTATTTTGTCTTCCAGGTCACTTATCCATTCTGCCGCAGTTATTCTGCTACTGATTCTTTCTAGAGAATTTTTAATTTCATTTATTGTGTTCTTCATCACTGTTTGTTTGTTCTTTAGTTCTTCTAGTTCCTTGTTAAATGTTTCTTGTATTTTCTACATTTTATTTCCAAGATTTTGGATCATCTTTACTATCATTACTCTGAATTCTTTTTCAGGTAGACTGCCTATTTCCTCTTCATTTGTTTGGTCTGGTGGGTTTTTACCTTGCTCCTTCATCTGCTGTGTGTTTCTCTGTCTTCTCATTTTGCTTAACTTACTGTGTTTGGGGTCTCCTTTTTTTTTTATTTTTTTTATTTAAAAGATTTTATTTATTTATTATTTTTAATATGTGGTCTTAATTAATTATTTATTTATTTTTGGCTGTGTTGGGTCTTTGTTTCTGTGCGAGGGCTTACTCTAGTTGCGGCAAGTGGTGGCCACTCTTCATCGCGGTGCGCGGGCCTCTCACTATCGCGGCCTGTCTTGTTGTGGAGCACAGGCTCCAGACGCGCAGGCTCAGTAGCTGTGGCTCATGGGCCTAGTTGCTCCGCGTCATGTGGGATCTTCCCAAACCAGGGCTTGAACCTGTGTCCCCTGCGTTGGCAGGCAGATTCTCAACCACTGTGCCACCAGGGAAGCCCTGGGGTCTCCTTTTTTGCAGGCTGCAGTTTTGTAGTTCCCATTGTTTTTGGTGTCTTCCCCCAGTGTCTAAGTTTGGTTTAGTGGGTTGTGTAGGCCTTCTGGTGGAGGGGACTTGTGCCTGTGTTCTGGCTGATGAGGCTGGATCTTGTCATTCTGGTGGGCAAGACCACATCCTGTGATGTGTTTTGGGCTGTCTGTGACCTTCTTATGATTGTAGGCAGCCTCTCTGCTAATGGGTGGGGTTGTGTTACTGTCTTGCTAGTTGTTTGGCATAGGGTGTCCAACACTGGAGCTTGCTGGTTGTTGAGTGGAGCTGAGTCTTAGCGTTGAGATGGAGGTCTCTGGGAGAGTTCTCGCCATTTGATATTATGTGGAGCTGGGAGGTCTCTAGTGATCCAATGTCCTGAACTCGGCTCTTCCTCCTCAGAGGCACAGGCCTGACACCTGTCCGGAGCAACAGGACCCTGTCAGCCACACAGCTCAGAGCAAAAGGGAGAAAAAAAGAAAGAAAGAAAAAATAAAATAAATGAAGTTCTTAAATTGAAAAAAATTTAAAATTATTAAAAAATTAAAAAGTAATTTTAACAAAATAGAAAAGAAAGAAAGAAAGAGAGCAACCAAACCAAAAAACAAATCCACCAATGATAACAAGCGCTAAAAACTATATTTAAAAAAAAAATGGACAGAGAGAGCCCTAGGACAAATGGTAAAAGCAAAGCTATACAGACAAAATCACACAAAGAAGCATACACATACATACTCACAAAAAGAGAAAAAGGAAAAATATATATATATGTATCTGTATATATATAAAAAAGAAAGGAAGAGAGCAACGAAATCAATAAACTAATCTACCAATGAAAATAAACTCTAAATACTAAACTAAGATAAACATATAACCAGAAACAAATTATTTGCAGAAAGCAAACTCCAAGTGTAGAGTTGCTCCCAAAGTCCACTGCCTCAATTTGGGATGATTCGTTGTCTATTCAGGTATTCCACAGATGCAGGGTACATCAAGTTGATTGTGGAGATTTAATCCACTGCTCCTGAGGCTGATGTGAGAAATTTCCCTTTCTCTTCTTTGCACAGCTCCTGGGGTTCAGCTTTGCACTGGCCCCGCCTCTGCGTGTTGGTTGCCTGAGTGCCTCTGTTTCTTCCCAGACAGGAGGGTGTTAAAGTAGCAGCTGATTCAGGGCCTCTGGCTCACTCAGGCCAGGGGGAAGGCGGGTATGGAATGCGGGGCGAGCCTGAGGCGGCAGAGGCCAGCATGATGTTGCAACAGTCTGAGGCGCGCCGTGCGTTCTTCTGGGGAAGTTGTCCCTGGATCATGGGACCCTGGCAGTGGCGGGCTGCACAGGCTCTGGGGAGAGGAAGTGTGGATAGTGACCTGTGCTTGCACACGGGCTTCTTGGTGACTTCAGCAGCAGCCTTAGCATTTCATGCCCGTCTATGGGGTCCACGCTGATAGCCACAGCTTGTGCCCGTCTCTGGAGCTCGTTTAGGCGGTGCTGTGAATCCTCTCCTCGCGCACCCCGAAACAATGGTCTCTTGCCCCTTAGGCAGTTCCAGACTTTTTCCCGGACTCCCTCTGGGCTAGCTGTGGTGCACTAGCCCCCTTCAGGCTGTGTTCACGCAGCCAACCTCAGTCCTCTCCCTGGGATCTGACCTCCGAAGCCGGAGCCTTAGTTCCCAGACCCCACCCGCCCCGGTGGGTGAGCAGACAAACCTGTCGGGCTGGTGAGTGCTGGTCGGCACCATTCCGCTTTGCCCTCTGCACCCCTGTTGCTGCGCTCTCCGTGGCTCCAAAGCTTCCCCACAGCCACTCCCTGTCTCCACCAGTGAAGGGGCTTCCTAGTGTGTGGAAACTTTTCCTCCTTTACAGCTCCTACCCGAGGTGCAGGTCCCGTCCCCATTCTTTTGTCTCTTTTTTTCTTTTTTCTTTTGCCCTACCCAGGTACGTGGGGAGTTTCTTGCCTTTTGGGAAGTCTGAGGTCTTCTGCCAGCGTTCAGTAGGTGTTCTGTAGGAATTGTTCCACATGTAGATGTATTTCTGATGTATTTGTGGGGAGGAAGGTGATCTCCACGTCTTACTCCTCTGCCATCTCGAAGGTCTCTCTCCTGTATCCTGTATTATTGAGTCCAAGGGAGATCAACATACTTTGCATGATGAAATTGTATAAATGGCAAAATTGACATTTAGTTTTTAAAAATTTAGGAGCCTGATTTATCTTTTTGCCCAAACTTAGGACTATTTCACTTCCCCATGGAAAGTAACTAAAGGCAAGGCCAATTTTTAATTTTCTCAGAAGGTACTTTGAATCCAAAGTACTTGAACAAGTAGTCATCTGAGACCCACAGTTCTATACCAAATATGCAAGAGATTGTTGAATCTGAACACATTATTAACAGTAGGAGAAGTAATGAAAAGGGAATCTTAGAGACTGAAAAGCCTGGGCCAAAGTTCCACCTCAGCCACCTAATAGCCCTACTGGTGTAACCTTGGTGGGATGCTCACTTTCCCTGAGTCTGTTTCTTCAGCTGTAAAAATGGAAATAAGAATTCTTTCTTCATATGTTTATTTTGAAAATTCAGTGGTTATATGTTTTAGTTCCTGGTACTTCTTCACACCCAATAATTATTAGTGCCTTTCCCCTTACTTGATCATAAGAAAACATGGGTGTTTGTCTTATAAAAGGTGTTTAATCCCACTAGGATGAGGTACTCAATAAATATTAATGAATAAATGTTTTATGAAGGAAACATAGTGTTTTACATTATTTTTAATAATTATCAATGTTTACGATAAATTATGATCAAATATGTTTACAGTAGTTCCTATTAAATAATGATTACAGCAATGACAAGTTATTACCTTATTTTGCTTGGCATTTGTATGCTGAGGTGAATTTTTTTGCTGTTATTAAATCAACATCATTTAGTCAAAGTTGTTGAACTCGCCCCCATGGTATCTTAGTGGAGCCATAGTACCTGCACTGCACAGAATTTCGTACATATTTAATGTTGTATGATACATTAAGCCATAGTATTCCTTTATGTGTGTTAAACTTTGCTGCAAGTTCATTTTCAAAATCTATTGTTTTGAAACATTTTATAAGATAAATTAAGCTTCCATGCCTTGAGAAGCACTGCATTGTAGTACAGGGATCAGCAATCTTCCTGTAAAAGGGCCAGGTCATAAATACCTTAAGCTTTGCCACCCACACAGTCTCTGTGCAACTGCTCAGCTCTGCCTTGGTATTAGGAAAACAGCTGCAGACAATATGTAAATGATGGGTGTGCCTGTGTTCCAATAAAATTTTATTTACAAAAAACAGGTGGCAGACAAGATTTGACCCATGGGCTGTAGATTGTTAATCCCTACTGTAAAAAAATAGCACAAATCTGGAGGTAGAAAACCCAGGACGTAATCCATCTCTGACATGAACTGGCTGAGTATTGGTAACAAACCAAATCCATTTAACTTCCTCATGAATTTCTTTCTTTATTAGTAAAACTAAAAGGTGGGAGTATGGGGGCTTCCCTGGTGGCGCAGTGGTTGAGAGTCTGCCTGCCGATGCAGGGGACACAGGTTCGTGCCCTGGTCCGGGAAGATCCCACATGCCGCAGAGCGGCTGGGTCCGTGAGCCATGGCCACCGAGCCTGAGCGTCCGGAGCCTATGCTCCGCAACGGGAGAGGCCACAACAGTAAGAGGCCTGCATACCGCAAAAAAAAAAAAAGGTGGGAGTATGATGATCTGTCTTTCTATCTTAAATTTTATTATCTTTGTCGTTGAAAGTTTTGTGGTATATAAGACACCTTTTCCTGAAGGATAAAGAGAAAAAAATAATAAAAATTAGTGGTGAGTCTTGACTTTATACTGGATGTATAAACCGGGTTTAAAACAAATTACACACATATTTCTTCTTTGGTAAATTTGAGATCTAAAAGAACATCAACCTTACAGTCTATGAGAACAAGCCAATGACTTCTATATAATGATAGAAGCTTTAATGCACATTTCTTGTGTACAGTATATGGAAACTATGAGTTGCATTTAGATTTTGTAAAATAGTTGCATTATATTGCCTTAGTGTAACATAAGAAGTAGTAAACAAATAGCTAACTTTTAAAAAAAATCACTGAATAGCACTCAGCACTTATCCTATTTGATATCTGTTGAAACCAGTAGTTGCCAATCTTAATCCCCATTTTCCAGATAAGGAAACTAAAGTTCACAAACATTAAAAACTGACCCAAGTGTCAGAGCTGAGATTGATCCCAGTGCATTAGTTTCCTATTACTGCTCTAAGAAATTATAGTGGACTTAGTGGTTTAAAACAACACAAATTTATTATCTTAACAGTTCTGGAGATCAGAAGTCTAAAATTAGTCTCAATGGTTTAGAATCGCATTTTTGTCAGGGTTGCATTCCTTTTGAAGGAGAGTTCTTTTGCTTGCCTTTTCCAGCTTCTAAAGGCTGCCTTGCATTCCTTGCCTTATGGCCCATTTCTTTTTTTTTTTTTTTATAACAAAGTGAATCAATTATACGTATACATATGTCCCCATATCTCTTCCCTCTTGCGTCTCCCTCCCTCCCTCCCACCCATTCCACCCCTCTAGGTGGTCACAAAGCACCGAGCTGATCTCCCTGTGCTATGCGGCTGCTTCCCACTAGCTATCTGTTTTAGGTTTGGTAGTGTATATATGTCCATGCCACTCTCTCACTCTGTCCTAGCTTACCCTTCCCCCTCCCCGTATCCTCAAGTCCATTCTCTAGTAGGTCTTCATCTTTATTCCCATCTTGCACCTAGTTTCTTCTGACGTTTTTCTGTTTTTTGTTTATTTTAGATTCGATATATATGTGTTAGTATACGGTATTTGTTTTTCTCTTTCTGACTTACTTCACTCTGAATGACAGTCTCTAGGTCCATCCACCTCACTACTAATAACTCAGTTTCATTCCATTTTATGGCTGAGTAATATTCCGTTGTATATATGTGCCACATCTTCTTTATCCATTCATCTGTTGATGGACACTTAGGTTGCTTCCATGTCCTGGCTACTGTAAATAGAGCTGCAATGAACATTTTGGTACATGACTCTTTTTGAATTATGGTTTTCTCAGGGTATATGCCCAGTAGTGGGACTGCTGGGTCGTGTGGTAGTTCTATTATTAGTTTTTCAAGGAATCTCCATACTGTTCTCCATAGTGGCTGTATCAATTTACATTCCCACCAACAGTGCAGGAGGGTTTCCTTTTCTCCACACCCTCTCCAGCATTTACTGTTTGTAGATTTTTTGATGATGGCCATTCTGACTGGTGTGAGATGATATCTCATTGTAGTTTTGATTTGCATTTCTCTAATGATTAATGATGTTGAGCATTCTTTCATGTGTTTGTTGGCAATCTGTATATCTTCTTTGGAGAAATGTCGATTTAGTTCTTCTGCCCATTTTTGGGTTGGGTTGTTTGTTTTTTTGATATTGAGCTTCAAGAGTTGTTTGTATGTTTTGGAGATTAATCCTTTGTCAGTTGCTTCATTTGCAAATATTTTTTCCCATTCTGAGGGTTGTCTTTTTGTCTTGTTTATGGTTTCATTTGCTGTGCAAAAGCTTTTAAGTTTCATTAGATCCCATTTGTTTATTTTTGTTTTTATTTCCATTTCTCTAGGAGGTGGGTCAAAAAGGATCTTGCTGTGATTTATGTCATAGAGTGTTCTGCCTATGTTTTCCTCTAAGAGTTTGATGGTTTCTGGCCTTACATTTAGGTCTTTAATCCATTTTGATTGTGTGTGGTATTAGGGAATGTTCTAATTTCATTCTTTTACATGTAGCTGTCCAGTTTTCCCAGCACCACTTATTGAAGAGGCTGTCTTTTCTCCACTGTGTATTCTTGCCTCCTTTATCAAAAGTAAGGTGACCATATGTGTGTAGGTTTATCTCTGGGCTTTCTATCCTGTTCCCTTGATCTGTATTTCTCTTTTTGTGCCAGTACCATACTGTCTTGATTACTGTAGCTTTGTAGTATAGTCTGAAGTCAGGGAGCCTGATCCCTCCAGCTCCATTTTTCTTTCTCAAGATTGCTTTGGCTATTCGGGGTCTTTTGTGTTTCCGTACAAATTGTGAAATTTTTTGTTCTAGTATGGGAAAGGAAATAGTCAAGTCCAGGAAGCACAGAGAGTCTCATACAGGATAAATCCAAGGAGAAACACACTAAGACATGTATTAATCAAACTATCAAAAATTAAATATGAAGAACAAATATTAAAATCAGCAAGGGAAAAGCAACAAGTAGCACATAAGGGAATCCCCATAAGGTTAACAGCTGATCTTTCAGCAGAAACTCTGCAAGCCAGAAGGGAGTGGCAGGACATATTTAAAGTGATGAAAGGGAAAAACCTACAACCAAGATTACTCTAGCCAGCATGGAACTCATTCAGATTTGATGGAGAAATTAAAAGCTTTACAGGCAAGCAACAGCTAAGAGAATTCAGCACCACCAAACCACCTTTACAACAAATGCTAAAGGAACTTCTCTAGGCAGGAAACACAAGAGAAGGAAAAGAACTACATAATAAACCCAAAACAATTAAGAAAATGGTAATAAGAACATACATATCGATAACTACCTTAAATGTAAATGGATTAAATGCTCCAACCACAAGACACAGACTGGCTGAATGGATACAAAAACAAGACCCGTTATTATGCTGTCTACAAGAGACCCACTTCTGACCTAGGGACGCATACAGACTGAAAGTGAGGGGATGGAAAAAGATATTCCGTGCAAATGGAAATCAAAAGAAAGCTGGAGTAGCAATTCTCATATCAGACAAAATAGACTTTAAAACAAAGACTATTAGAGAGACAAAGAAGGACACTACATAATGATCAAGGGATCATTCCAAGAAGATATAACAATTATAAATATTTATGCACCCAACATAGGAGCACCTCAATACATAAGGCAAATACTAACAGACATAGGAGGCGAACTCGACACTAACACTGTTAGTAGGAGACTTTAACACCCCACTTTTACCAATGGACAGATCATCCAAAATGAAAATAAATAAGGAAACATAAGCCTTAAATGATACATTAAACAAAATGGACTTTATTGATATTTGTAGGACATTCCACCCAAAAACAGCAGAATACACATTCTTCTCAAGTGCTCATGGAATATTCTCCAGGATAGATCATATCTTGGGTTACAAAATCAAGCCTTGGTAAATTTAAGAAAACTGAAATCGTATCAAGTATGTTTTCCAACCACAACACTATGAGACTAGATATCAATTACAGGGAAAAGTCCGTAAGAAATACAAACATGGGCTTCCCTGGTGGCACAGTGGTTGAGAGTCCGCTTGCCGATGCAGGGGACGTGGGTTCATGCCCAGTCCGGGAAGATCCCACATGGCACGGAGCGGCTAGGCCCGTGAGCCATGGCCGCTGAGCCTGCGCGTCCCGAGCCTGTGCTCTGCAACGGGAGAGGCCACAACAGTGAGAGGCCCGCGTACCGCAAAAAAAAAACAAACACATGGAGGCTAAACAACACACTACTTCATAACCAAGAGATCACTGAAGAAATCAAAGAGGAATTCAAAAAATACCTAGAAATAAATGACAAAACACAACGACCCAAAACCTTATGGGATGCAGCAAAAGCAGTTCTAAGAGGGAAGTTTATAGCTATACAAGCCTACCTTAAGAAACAGGAAACATCTCAAATAAACAACCTAACCTTACACCTAACGCAATTAGAGATAGAAGAACAAAAAATACCCAAAATTAGCAGAAGGAAAGAAATCATAAAGATCAGATTAGAAATAAATGAAAAAGAAATGAAGGAAACAACAGCAAAGGTGAATAAAACTAGATCAGTAAAACTAAAAGCTGGTTCTTTGAGAAGATAAACAGAATTGATAAACCATTAGCCAGACTTATCAAGAAAAAAAGGGAGAAGACTCAAATCAATAGAATTAGAAATGAAAAAGAAGTAACAACTGACACTGCAGAAATACAAAGGATCATGAGAGATTAGTACAAGGAACTCTATGGCAATAAAATGGACAACCTGTAAGAAATGGACAAATTCTTAAAAATGCACAACCTTCCGAGACTGAACCAGGAAGAAATAGAAAATATGAACAGACCAATCACAAGCACTGAAATTGAAACTGTGATTAAAAATCTTCCAACAAACAGAAGCCCAGGACCAGGTGGCTTCACAGGCGAATTCTGTCAAACATTTAGAGAAGAGCTAACACCTATCCTTCTCAAACTCTTCCAAAATATAGCAGAGGGAGGAACACTCATTCTACGAGGCCACCATCACTCTTATGGCCCATTTCCATCTTAAAAGCCAACAATGGCTGGTCAAGTCTTTGTCTTATTGCATCAGTCAGTCTCTAATCCTTCTACCTCTCTCCTTCATTTTTAAGGACCCTTGTCATTACTTTAGACTCACCCAGATAATCCTGGATAACCTCCTCTTCTCAAGATCCTAATGTAATCATATCTGCAAAGATCCTTTTGCTATATAAGGTAACATTTTCACAGGTTCTGGGGATTAGGATGTGGATATCTTTGCAAGGCCATTATTCTGCCTACCACACCCAGTGAAGAAAAAAATTTTTTTAAGATTCCATTTTATCCTCTCAGTATCTCATAGAAAGGAGGACTAGTTATTGTCATCCCTTTGGGCAGATAAAGAATCCTGAGGCAGAAGTAATGTGTGACTTTGCTGCAGTTTTATAACTAGTTAGCCTGAGGGGGGTCTTTTAAGTCCCAATACAGAAGGCTTTCTACTGGATCATACTTCCATAAGATTTTTATCAGTATTAGGCATTTGATGCTAATATAAGTAAATTGCTTTCATGTCTCTAGATAATCAAACTTGAATTCAACCCAAATTAGACTTGATTTGATGCCCTTGCCATCTGTTAGCTTGTTTGATAGTTTCTGGTAAAAAAAAAAGGGGGGGGGGGCATCTTTTCCTAAAAGATAAAGAATTATGCTAAGGATAAAATGGATGCAGAGGTTTGACTTTAATCAATTACTTTGAAATTCTCTCTTTGCTAGTGTTTAGACTCAATGTTTGAGGGTATATGCAAATATTGAACTTTCTATATAATCTCTATATGTCACAAATAAAAATTTTAAGTATTGTATTAAAAAGAGAGATAAAAGGGTTATCTTACAATACAGTTTCTTTAAAAATCTGGTTTCAATTTATTTTCTTTTTATAGAACTTTTTTCAACACTTATATCCTGTCTTTCCATTATGCCAGTAAGTAGTTGAATCTGTACTGTAAATTTACTTGCTATTCGGTAGATACCTAACTCTTATTTTCAAAAATAGTAGCAATAGAGAGAAGATAGTGTTTCAAAAATGAATAACAATTAAAAGGAACCCTTTACAGAACCTTTATTTTATAACTACTATATGAAGTGGTAATGGAGGAGGTAAAGGACATGTGTTATTTGCTAATTGCTTATGACTTGTTTTGGTTTTATTTTTAGGCCATGACTTCAGTTTTTCATCCATAGGTTAGCTCTCGTAGTTAGATGTTTCTATCTTACCAAAACCAGATATTTTCACACATTTCACACATTAGACTTTGTTCCATAATCCATCATTTTTTATTGTTGTGTTTGGTTTCTGTTATTCTAAACAGCGTTTTGATTTTTGAGCCATTTTCCTAGCTTTTTTCCTGAACAAGAAGGACAGTGTTTTTCCTCTGTACTATTGCCTAGAACTCATAGATCTTCTAGATAATGTCAGCAGTTAAACTAACAAGACTGGAAGGAAAGATGAACACAATAGTTAACAATGACTAATAATCTTCACCTTGAGAAGAAGCTACTGTCCTGGCCAGTGTAAGTCCCATGGAAACAATACTGAGAATGGGGATATCATTTTCCCAGAGCTACTGGTGGCTTTCGCTAAGGGAGTGGCCAAGTACAGAGTGGGATGGGATATGCTAGGATCAGAAACTAGAGAAGTGTTTCAACTCAGCAAAGAGGGCGCATGGTGGTTATCAAGGAATATAGAAACAGCATGATTTAATAGAATTGTGTGGGACTTTGAAGCGAGTCAGGACTGGGTTCATATCTCAGCTTACTACTAAAAAGCTGTGTGGCACTGGGCAAGGAACTTAATCTCTTCAATCCCTCACTTCATTTACTAAAATGGTAATTGCTGCCCCTCAAGGTTATTGTATGAATTAGAGATATGACATGCATAGTATTAATATTAGTAGTAGCCCAGTAAATAGGAACTAAAGGATAAAAAACAATAGATTGCAGTTGGTGGGCAGAGGCATAGCAGAGTTTGCTTAAAGTTGGATTTTTCTCACCAACTCTGTCTAGAAAGTCTTAGGGGAAAGAGCTGTACTCAGAGCCTTGCCCCTTATTTCAGAGTAGCACAGGTCCATTTTCAGCCCAGCCTGGTCTCAGGCAGACCTGCACTGAGCCTGGAGCTGAGGAGGAGCACTGTGAGAGTCCTGAAGGGAAAATTGAAAATATAACTGGAAATGGAAAACATAGCGCTCTTTGAAAGAAACCCTCCATCATCCCTGCACATTCGCCTCTAGTACCCACGGCACTACCAGGGGATGCTCTCTTATGGATCCCTGTTGTTGAAGGAAGGACTCCCTTCTGTCTCGTCAATCAATCAAATAATACCCTTTTGGAAAACAAAGTCTCACTGAAAATTTTTAAATTAAAAAAAAATTATGTGCCATCTTATATAAACTAAAATTATTTTACTGCTATACTAATTTAGCTATGGACAATTTCCATGCTTATAGTGAACCATTAATTCTTTTCTTAAGCATTAGAGATATGTGTGCTCTTAATTTTCTTTAATTAATAGACCTTTTTTAGAGCAGTTTTAGGTTTACAGCAAAACTGAGCAGAAAGTAAGGAGGGTTCCCATATATCTGCTCTTCACACACGTACACACCCTCTCCCACCATCAAGATCCCACAGTAATGTGGTACGTTCATTACAATCAAATGAACCAACATTGACACATCATTATCAGCCAAAGCCCAGTGTTTCATTCTTCGTGTTGTACATTCTGTGGATTTTGACAAATGTATAATGACATGTATCTACCATTATACCGCGATTCAGAATAGTTTCACTGCCCTGAAATTCCCCTGTGCTCCACCTATTCATACTTCTCTTCCCCAAAACCCCTGGCAACCACTAATCTTTTTACTGTCTCCATAGTTTTGCCTTTTCCAGAATATCATATACCAGTTGGAATCATATACTAGTATGGAGTGTTTTCAGATGACTATTTTTACTTAGTAATGCACATTTAAGATTCTTACATATCTTCATGGCTTGCCAGCTCATTTATTTCTATCACTGAATAATATTCCATTTTATCAGTGTACCACAGTTTACCCACTCACCTACTGAAGGACGTCTTGGTTGCTTCCAAGTTTTAACAATTATGAATAAAGCCACTATAAACATTTGTGTGCATGTTTTGTATGGACATAAATTTCCAACTCTTTTGGGTAAACACCAAGGAGGATGATTGCTCAACATATGATTTTGAGCATCTTTTCACATACTTATTTGTTATCTGTATATCTTCTTTGGTGAATTATGTATCTTTTCAGATCTTTTGCCCATTTTTTAGTTGGGTTGTTCGTTTTCTTATTGTTATGTTTTAAGAATTCTCTGTATATTTTGGATAGAAGTTCTTTTTTTTTTTTTAATAAGTTTATTTTTGGCCGCGTTGGGTCTTTGTTGCTGCACAGGGGCTTTTCTCTGGTTGCGGCAAGCGGTGGCTACTTTTTGCTGCAGTGCGCGGGCTTCTCATTGGGTGGCTTCTCTTGTTGCGGAGCATGGGCTCTAGGCGTGTGGGCGTCAGTAGTTGCAGCACGCTGACTCAGTAGTTGTGGCTCCGGGCTCTAGAGTGCAGGCTCAGTAGTCGTGGCGCACGGGCTTAGTTGCTCCGCGACATGTGGGATCTTCCCAGACCAGGGCTCAAACCCGTGTCCCCTGCATTGGCAGGCAGATTCTTAACCATTGCACCACCAGGGAAGCCCCAGCAGTTCTTTTTCAGATCTATCTTTTGCAAATATTTTCTCCCATTATGTGGCTCATCTTCTCATTCTCTTGACATTGTCTTTCACTGAACAGATGTTTTTAATTTAATGAAGTCCAATTTATCAATTCTTACTTTCATGGATCGTGCCTTTGGTATAATATCTAAAAAGTCATTGCTAAACCCAAGGTCATCTAGAGTTTTCCTGTGTTACCTTTTAGGAATTTTATAGTGATGCATTTTCATTTAAGTCTTTTCATTTAAGTCCATTTTGAGTTAATTTTTGTAAAGGGTATAATGTTTTGTGTAGATTCCCTCCCTCCCTCCCTTCCTTCCATTCTTTCTTTTCCTTCCTTCCTTCTTTCCTTCCTTCCTTCCGTCCTTCTTTCCTTCCTTCCTTCCTTCCTTCCTTCCTTTCTTCTCTTTCTTTCATATAGATTTCTAGTTGTTCCAATATTATTTGTGGAAATGACTGTATTTTCTCCATTGAATTGCATTTGCTCCTTTGTCAAAAATCAATTTACTATATTTGTATGGATCTATTTCTGGACTCTCTTTTGTGTTCCACTGATTCATTTGTCTGTTCTTTCACCAATACCACACTGTCTTGATTATTGTAGCTTTATAGTTAGTGTTAAAGATGGGTAGTGTCAGTCCTCCAGTTTTCTTCTTCTTCAAAATTGTGTTGGCTCTTCTGAGTTGTGCTCTTGATTTTAATTCCATAGACTATGTTATGTAGCTCTGGAATAAAACTTCATCATGGTATTCTACCTTAGCTACATGTCCAAAGAGCAGTATAAATTATTTTTCCATATAATACTATTTTTCCCAGATTTTTATCATCCCCATATTTTGTATATACTCTAAAACCTGCTACTCAAAGAATGATCTGTGTCTCCAGACCTACTAAATCAGAATCTGACTTTTACAAGACACTCAGGTGCTTTGTAGGCACCTTAAAGTTTAAGAAGCCCTACTATAAAAAACAAGTTTTATCTAACCATGAATATGGCATAGTAACTTCACGTTTTACAATTTGAAAGTCCCCTCACAATTTGAAGACCACATTCAGGATGTGGAAGTTTTGTTTTTTTTTTCCTTCATTTATGTTGAGTCTGTTCATTTCAGATCTACCAATCAGACAATTAAAACACAAGAGATAAACTAACATTTTAAATATTGTCTTTTCATTGTTTTGGTGTATATCATCTGGGAAAAGCTAATTCAGTCTGTCTCTACATTAATATATTGATGGCGCCTTTCCAAGGAATTCCAGGCACCTTGGAGGTAGCTTGCCATGTAGCCAGAGGCATAAATGTTACTACAGAGTTGTGTCTTAAAGACAGAGGCAGAAGTAGAATCCCCAACCCAGTGTTAGATGTCAGACTTAGACCATACCAGCTCCCTTTGTGCATCTGACTCATCTGCTTTTTGTCAAACTCGGTGTTTACTTTAGACTCTTATATTGTTCCAAATCAAGTTAAGCTTTAATATTAATGCAGTCTTCTAGTTAGAGCTACCTGTAAAATGAAAGTGGGTGCTGTGCCTTTTATCAGATAGTTTCACAGTAAGCTATTCATACCCTCTATGTTCAAGAAGCGTTGTGTTTTCTGCCTTTCTGTCTGGATTTGTGGGGTAATTGTGCTCTTCATAATTTAACAATAGATTATTTTTTTGAGTTGTCCAAAAGTCGTCTCAGTCTACCTAGGTTAGTATAAATCATTGCTTTCTCTCCAGTTAGGCAGAGTTCCATTTTTCTAACATGTTTCCTAAGTATTTGGGCTAGGAATTGTGATTGGTTTTGATATCTTGTCTTCTTGAGTTTTGTCTTGTCTCAGAACACAGAACTCTTAAGAAGAACTTGTTTGTCTGCTGAACACTCTACCAAAATATCCTCTTATTTAAGGGGGAAAAAGGTAGAACCAAAATTTGAAAAATAATAGAAATTACCAAAATTATTAATTAAAATAATAGAAAAAAATTAATTATTGAAGCATTGCACAAAAACCTCTTGATGAAAATGATCATGTTATTTTGGACTTTTAATTGTGTCTAAATTAATTAAATTCTGCTTGAATAATTAATTATTTCTACCCCTCATTTTTAGGCAAGAGCCCAGGGAAAGTAATAAAATTTAAATTACCTTTGCCATTAGGGAGGCTTTTCTAGTCTATAACTATAAATTTTGTTGCTTCTCTTATTGGTTTACCCTCCCCTAAGAATTCTTTTGGGTAATACTCTGATTTTAAGCAATAACCATTGCCCTTTATCATAAACAAGCACAGATTTCTCAAAATCCTGTCTTCTAGGCTTATTTTGTAAGGTAAAGTATATTGTCTTTAATTTTAAAGG
The DNA here is from genome assembly GCF_011762595.2 of Tursiops truncatus. Classification (NCBI taxonomy): domain Eukaryota; kingdom Metazoa; phylum Chordata; class Mammalia; order Artiodactyla; family Delphinidae; genus Tursiops; species Tursiops truncatus. The sequence goes on from NC_047035.1 coordinate 117,219,376, forward strand.
TATGCCCCAAGATCACATTTTCTACCATAATCTCAAAATTCTCCAAATGTATTCATATTTAGACTTCTGTTCAGTTAGGTTTCCCTTCGGGTTGATTTTTTAATGAGCAAACAGAAATTTGCCCTACTATTTGTTATTATTTGGGGAGGGAACTAACATTTGTCAGTGCCTGCTGTGCACCACATGACATACGTGTTTCACAATACCCCTTTCTTCTCCAAAGTCTAGGTTTTGTCTGTGCTTTGCTGCTTCCTTACTTAATCAGCCGCTCGGTTTTTAGTGCCATCAGCAAATCAGAAACTAGTCTCTCTCTGTACATCTACAAAGATTTGGGGAATTTGCTACCATTAGAATATATTTGGAATTGTAATGATCCAAGACGATATAAAATGGAAGAGTGTTATATAAGTAAGAGAAGCTAAGAAAACAAACAGCTTCTAGGAGTTCTTTCTCTAACAAAAATTGTACCTAGTATAATTTTGAGACCTACCAGTAGATTATACCTTTCTCTTCAATGCTAACAATATTTAAAGAAAATCAGAGCATGGTAACCTGTCATGCAGGGTTTCCACTTGCACTGTTTTATTCCCTGACCTAGCAAAGCTAAGGCTTTCACTGCCATACAGACAAATTGAGGGAAAAGGGAGTTGGATCAAGAGCTTCCTTTGACCTATCCCTCACCTGTTTGTCCACTTAACAAATGACCTTCATAAGCTTATAAAATCTTCTCTTTAGTAGAAAAATGGTAGACCCAATATTTAGCTGACTCTTGCCTACAAAGGTCAAATAGTTTATGGAGGAATAGCAGGGCTCACAGGCTGCTTAGCATGAAATATTGAGTGATCTAGAGGGAATTGCAAGAGTGATGGTATTGCTGCTGCAAATAATTGCAGGAGGCACTTGTGAGTATTGCACAGTAAATCTGCACCTTCCATGAGCACTCATTTAAGGGGAGGCTTCCTCCGGATGGAGCGTTGGCAACACATGTCTAATAGGTGCATTCATTTTAATATGCTCATTCATTGAATAGGCCTGATGAATTAGTACATGTCACCATCTGGTACTTAGTGAGACTATTCATTTTTAAAATGTTGAAATTATAGGGAATGGTGCACACCAATTAAAATCCTTTTAACTGGATTGTGTTGGTATAAAGTATATGTGTAGGAGGACTTCATTGGAATTCAGCATGCATCTAAGGGTATACACATCAGCTTGAAATCAATTACAACAAAGGAAGTCAAGAGAGGGGAAATTCAAGAAGAACTGTCTGTCCTTTTTCTGAATGTGTCTGCTCATATATTGGGCTTTCTCTTTGTGTTCCTATTCTTCCTGGCACACACTTTTCTTAATTGTCCTCCCACCTTTTCTTTATTTTGTGTTCCCTTTCTTTCTCTCTCACCCTCCATTTTTATCTGCCTTTTTTCAATGTTGTTGTTCCCCATTTCCTTATCTCTTCCCCACCCCATCATTCTTCAATCACCCATTAAAAACAGAAGTGTTGGATGAATAACTATGTAGTGATTCAGTAAAACATTAGCTCTCTGTGTCCTAGAACTACAATGAGTTCTAGTTGGCCAAATTTTTCTGGGTAACTGTTAGTTTGAGCTCTTTAAGCATTAAAGTGTTTTTAGTTAGAATAATCATTTGGTGCTTATGTGACCTATATTTTTTTAAAAATACAGACTAAGATTTGGGGTGCTTTTCCTTCATTCTGTCTGTCTTTGTTTATCTCCAAGTTTGCTATAATGGGTATTTATTTTATAATTGGATAAATAAACCTTTAAATAACAAAACCATTTGTATAAAAGTCTTTCTAAAATACATCTCAAACTTCTGCTGTTTTCTTCCCTTCTTAAATTCAGGATACCAAACATAGTTTAACATTTTCTTGATATCTTGCTGTAATTAATATCAGTGTCAATCACAGTGCTATTCTGGAAAATAGAGTGATGCCCCTAAAAGATATAGGGCTATTTGCCCCACACTGAAATTCTTTTTGAGTTCTTAAGGATTTTTTTTGTATTTTTTTCCTCCCCCTTTGCTGTCAGGTAGTCACTTGTCACTTGCCGTTTCTGTCTGAATTCTTCTGTCCCTTTCTAAGTTATTTTGACCTCTGAAACCAGATAATAAAGCATCATTTATTCATCTGTTCAAGAAATATAAAGTACCAAAACTAATGTCTCCTGTCTTTAAGGAGCTAAGACTAGTGAGTGTGAGAGAGAAAGTTGTATACAAATAGGCATAAATACCACATAATGGGAAATTTGAGGAGGAAGCAGTTAATTCTAAGAAGATGATCCGTAACTTCACAGGGGAGTTGGCATTTGACTGAAGCAGCAAAAGTTTTGTAGAATTTTGAACAGTTGTTATATGGTGGACATGTAGGAGATGATTTTCTTAAAGGGTAAAACAGTATCTGATCACAGAAGAGCATTATACTTTATTCTAAAGAGTTCAAATGTATTGTATTGGCATCTGAGAACCACTAAGGGTTTTATGAAGAAGTAAGTAAAGTGGTAAAGATTTGTATTTTAGAGGAATTAGGAGACGACAAGATACTATCCCAGTGCTTCGGACAAAGAGTGATGAAATCCAGGACTTAAGTTGTACCTAGGGTTGTTAAAGGGAGAGGACAGATTTCAGAGACAGAACCTGGCACTGATTGTATATAGTATGAGGAGGACCAGGACGATCAAGTTGACCCAGCCTGGAAGCCTACCACTGTTGTGATACCATTGATTGTTGTAGTGCCCTGAAAAAGGTGGAGCACATTTTGGAGGAGGGAGAATTAGTTTTGTTTTGAGTGGTCTAGTAGACATTTGGAAGCTGAAGTCTGGAGCTTCAGAGGACCAGGAGTAAGAGGTATAGGTTCTGGGGAGATATTTCACCCTTATATATTTGGGAATAGACAAGGTCACAGAATAGATGGTCAGAAAGAGAGTCTTTCATAAAGGGTGATAGTGGAAGGGGTGTTTGGGCATCTTTTTGAAAGAGCAATGGGGCACACGTATCTCCATTCAAATAAAATAATGCTGTTATCTCAGTGGGTTCATAGTAAAGTAGATAGGGCGTGTACAAGTCAAGGGCAGCGTGAGAGAGTTATAATTCATCGGATTATAAGTAGAGCATTCATTATTAGTTCTGTACAAAAATACCGATTTCAGTTGATCAAGTTAAATTTGTGTGTAAAACAAGAGTAAAGAGTCTATAAATGAGACCTTAAGGCTCTTTCCTACTTTGTCTAGTTTTCAAATATGCCCTGAATAGGTAATCTTGCCAGGTAACTATTTCCATAGGGAGAGTTGTTTCTTATTATATATGAGAAATATTTTTAATTGTTTAAGGTTGTTGAAGGGCTCTTACTACAACTTCATTTCTTTCATTGTTAAATTTGTTTGAATGGGGAATTTCCTGGCAGTCCAGTGGTTAGGACTTGGGCACTTTCACTGCTGTGGGCCCGGAGATTCAATCCCTGGTCAAAAAACTAAGATCCTGCAAGCCACACGGCGCAGCCCAAAAGAAAAAAAAAAAAATTGAATGATTCAAATTGGCATTTTAATACACATTTACATAATTTTGAATTGGTAGTAAATTTTGGAAACAATTTTAAAGATATTTGTGTTATCAAACAGCATGTTCATTGTGTTAAATATGCCTGTGTATCAATGTGTGTACAACTGATCTGTGTACAGGAAAAAGACCTGGAAGGGCAACTAGTAAGATTTTTGGTTTGGGGTTTTATTTGTTTGCATATCTGTATTTTCCAATTGCTTTCATAATATAAGAAATCAAGTTATTTCTCATTTTTTTAAAAAGATAATAGCCAGGAGGCCTAGAGAGTTTGATAACTTGTATAAACTTATATCCAATTAGTAATGGCCTTGAGCCTTGTTCATTTGTGCCTCTGAGGGTTCGATTGATTGGTAGGTTGTTATGATAGGAATGGAAATGCTACCCGATATTTTGGCAACCACAAGGACCAGGAGCCCAGCACCTATTTAGAAATGTCTGGTATCCTACCTGTCACTTTCCATGCAGAGAAGCATTGGCTCTCTGTAGTGGTCCAGTGTTAACAGACCACAGGCAAGTATGTTTACTGATAAGGAGATTAAAGACCCAGCATACTTTTTTTTTTTAAAAAAAGGGCTTCAAGGGCTTCCCTGGTGGCGCAGTGGTTCAGTACGCCTGCCGATGCAGGGGACTCGGGTTCGTGCCCCGGTCTGGGAAGATCCCACATGCCGTGGAGTGGCTAGGCCCGTGAGCCATGGCCGCTGAGCCTGTGCTTCTGGAGCCTGTGCTCCGCAATGGGAGAGGCCACAACAGTGAGAGGCCCGCGTATGCTATGTTGGGTCTTCATTTCTGTGCGAGGGCTTTCTCTAGTTGTGGCAAGCGGGGGCCACTCTTCATCGTGGTGCCCGGGCCTCTCACTATCGCGGCCTCTCTTGTTGCGGAGCACAGGCTCCAGATGAGCAGGCTCAGTAGTTGTGGCACGTTGGCTTAGTTGCTCCGCGGCGTGTGGGATCTTCCCACACCAGGGCTCGAACCCGTGTCCCCTGCATTAGCAGGCAGATTCTCAGCCACTGCGCCACCAGGGAAGCCCCCCAGCATACTTTTGAAGGTAATTTAACTTTCTTCTATCAGACTGTGGTCCTTTTATATATTAGTATCTAATAAACTCCCTGGCGTCCAAGCTTTTGCTGTTTTCTTGAGACCAGCCCTGAGGAAACCTGTTGGCATATGCTCATGCCCATCTGGACAATGTGAATCCTTTGGCCACAGTTGACATCCTTCATGCTCCATCACTGGCTCCATCACTTCAGTTACTCAGCCCAAGTTTTATTTTTCTGACTTTATCTATATTAAAATAAAGGTAACTAGAAAATTGTCACTTTGCCTTTTTCTTTCCTTCCCATATCCATGTCAGTATCCTGGATCTTCTATATTATTCTCATTAAACCATTTGCACTCAAGATTTAGAATCAAGTTTATATAAGAAAATGCAATTAAACTTTTTTTAATGGGAAGAATTTTAATCAAATACTATTTGGTTTTAGACTATGTGTTAAATATTTTCATTCAAACATCAGTTTTCTCATTTTCCACAGTTGAAGTAGTACAATTGTTGCTAACTTAATTGTCCACACTTCTCAGTATGCCTCTGGGAAAACCATTCTGGATCTTCATCTAGGGAGACCCCAGGGTCATCTTAAGTCACTGTCCCTCTCCCCCAGTGTCCTGCTGGTTGATATGTGCTGTCCATTCAGCCTCTCAAATTAACCCCTGCCCATTAATTTCTACTGCCACGCATTAGTTTGGGGCCTTACCTGGTCTGGTATTATAAAAGTTGAACCAACCACATCTTCTTCAACCTTGCCTCTTATCAATGTATCCTTTCCATATCCACCTGAATTCTTAAAGCACAGTAGTATCATATTACCCTATTGCTCAACAACTCCTTCCTGATACAATCTGACAGCATCTCTTGCAAATAATGCAAAACACAAGTCCAAAATGGGATGCTAAAGTTTCTTTGCAAATCAGTTGTTCAGAGCTTGGCATACATTTTCCTGTAGAAAGAATAAATGGTAGATAGGTTTACAAGATAGCTGAAACTTTCAATTAAACCATCCGTGATAATTGAAGCTTGCCAGCATAGTTAACAGGGTTCCCATAGAAATAGCTTTCCACCTGGAATGTCAAGATGGGGTCCAAATATGTGTAGAAGCTATTGGAAGAGGTCATTTCCTTTCCTGCCCTCCACTGGATATAGAGATTTAGTAAAGGAGGAAAGAGCTAATATTTATTAAGTGCTTATTATTCATCAGCCTCTGTTAGGCGTGTTATATAATTTATCGTTTTTGAGATATAATTGACATTTAACATTGTATAAGTTTAAGGTATACAGTGTGTTGATTTGATACATTTATATATTGCAGTATGATTACCACCATAGCATACCATAGCATTAGCTATCACCACTGTCACATCATATAATTATCATTTCTTTTTTGTGGTAGAACATTTAAGATCTAGTCTCTTAGCAACTTTGAAATATGTAATAAATGCAGTATTGTTGACTATAATCACTATGCTCTGCATTAGATATCCAAAACTTATTCATCTAACTGCAAGTTTGTATCTTTTGACCAACATCTCCCTAATTCTCCCACCCTTCAGTCCCTGGTAACCACCATTTTACTCTGTTTCTATGAGATTGACTTTTTTTTAGAGTGTACATATAAGTGATATAGTATTTGTCTTTCTCTGTCTGAATTATCTCACTTAACATAACACCCTCAAGGTCTATCCATGTTGTCACAAATGGCAGGATTCCTTCCTTCTCATGGCTGAATAATATGGCATTGTATATATATACCACATCTTCTTTAGCTATTCATCTGCTGATGGACTCTCAAGTTGTTTCCATTTCTTGGCTATTGTAAATAATGCTGCAGCAAATGTGAGAGTGCAGATGTCTTTTCAATAACCTGTTTTCATTTCCTTTGGATATATATATACACAGAAGTGGAATTGCTGGATCATATTGCAGTCCTGTTTTTTAATTTTTTGAGGAACCTCCATACTGTTTTCCATAGTGGCCTAACCAATTTACATTCCTTTCAGCAGTGCACAAAAATTCCCTTTTCTCCACATCCTCATCAATACTTTTTATCTCTTGTCTTCTTGATGATAGTCATTCTAACAGGTGTGAGGTGATATCTCATTGTGGTTTTGATTTGCATTTCCTGATGACTAGTGATGTTGAGCATCTTTTCATATACCATTTGGATGTCTTCTTTGGAAAAATATCTGTTCAGTTCTTCTGCCCATTTTTAAGTCATATTTTTGTCTTTTTATTATTGAGTTGTTTGAGTTATTTATATATTTGGATATTAGCCCCTTATCCAGTATATGGTTTGCAAATATTTTCTCCCATTCCATAGGTTCCCTTTTCATTTTGTTGATTGTTTCTTTTGCTGTGCAAAAGCTTTTTAGTGTAATGTAGTTCCATTTGTCAATTTTTGCTTTTGTTGCTTTACCTTTGATGTATATCCAAAAGATCATTGCCAAAACCAGTGTCAAGGAGCTTTTTCCCTATGTTTTCTTCTAGAAGTTTAACAGTTTCAGGTCTTATGTTTAACTCTTCAGCCCATTTTGAATGGTTTTTGTGTGTGTTCTAAGATAGGGGTCCAGTTTCATTCTTTTGCATGTGGCTGTCCAGTTTTCCCAACACCATTTATTGAAGAGACTCTCCTTTCTCCACTGTATTATTCTTGGCTCCTTTGTCATAAACTAGTTGGCTATATATGCATGGGTTTAATTCTGGGCTCTCTGTTCCATTTGTTTGTATGTCTAGTTTTATGCCAGTACCATACTGTTTTAGTTACTATAGCTTTGCAGTATACTTTGAGATCAGAACGTGTGAAGCCTCTGCCTTTTTCTTTCTCAGAATTGCTTTGACTATTCAGGGTCTTTTGTGGTTCCATACAAATTTTAGGGTTTGTTTTTTCTATTTCTATGAAAAATGCTATTAAAATTTAAACAGCATATGATATGATCTCATATATAGACAATCCTAAAGACTCAACCAAAAACACTTGAAACTAATCAATGAATTCAGTAAAGTTTTGAGATATAAAATCAATGTACAGAAATCAGTTGTGATTCTACACACTAACAATGAAATATCTGAAAAATAAATAAAGCAATCCCATTTACAATAGTATCAAAGACAATAAAATACTTAGGAATAAATTTAACCAAGGAAGTGAAAGATCTGTACAATGAAAACAAGATTTTGTTGCAAGAAATTGAAGAAGACACAAATGGAAAGATATTCTGTGTTTGTGGATTAGAAGAATTAATATTGTTAAAATGTCCTTACTACCCAAAGCTATCTGTAGAATCAATTCAATCCCAATATATGTTATCTTAATTCATTTTAACAACAGCTCTGTGGGGTAGATGATTATTATACTCCTTTAACATATGCTTAGCAAATTAATAATGTAAATGAGAATACAAGAGGAATGCTTACCTGACATAAGAGAATATTGTTTTTAAGCACTGCTTTTCAAACTTTAGTAATTTATAGGCTGCTTTTAATTGATTTTAAAACTGCAGTCTTTTAGTATTGATGTACATTATTTTTATTTTACTTAAATATGAACAAACATAAAATTAGGTATAAATTCTTTATGCTTATATTTCTCATTTAGCTATAAAGTGAAACAAATTTAAAAGTTAAGTAGAAAAAAAAGCCTATAAAACTAATAAAATTCAAATTAACAACATTATTTTTATATGATACATGATGTTTTGCTGAAACAATTGCAGCTCACAATATGAATATGGAACTGCCTACAGCCCCACAGTCTTCTTGGCAGTTTTCATTACCTTTGGCTCTCTTCTTCTGCCACACTTCTTTCTAGGATATTGAAAATCCAAGATTGTTACAGTGTACCAATGATGTCATTTTGGTCTTTACTTAGTGGGACTGTGTCATTTACATATTAAGTGAGCCTCCTTTTCTCATTATTCCGTACAATTAAAGCAGTGTGCTTGATACCAGCTCAGATTAGAAAAACAAATAAATGTATATGTACCTTTGTAATAATGTTACAAATCATGTTGCTGTGCTTAGTTAATAAGTGGCCATTGCAATACTCTATCATATGTTTACATTAATTTATTTTATATTGTAAACTTTGCTTTCAGTTCAATATGAGAACTGTTTTGGAGAACTCATAGACCCTTGAAAATACATCCTGGATCCCAGGTGGAAAGATACTCTTAATGTATTTTAAGCCATTATTTATTTATAACCATTATAAAAATAATTCTTATACATTTATTAGAAAAGTCCTCCAGATACCTCAACCAGGAAAGACTGTTATACTGTTGATAACTTATTATGGTATCTCTTTGAAAGCAATAAATTCATATTCCTTTAAAGTACTATATAATTCAGACTTTCAATAATTTAGAAGTACTTTTTCCCTTTAAAAGTCTAAGTTATAAATGTCTTACAGAATGTATTGTTCACTCTGTTCTGTAACTGGGGAAGGTAAATTTTAGTTTGACTGGAAAAATAATGCCTCCTACCAAATGTACAAGTCATGCAGGACAATAAAGCCTCCAGAAATGGTGAAGAGTGGTAACAAAGGATGTTATTACTTCCTCTGATTATGTTGCTGTAAACATTCAAGTGGAATTTCTCTCAAAATAATCAGCTGTTTCTTATTACTTCTTTTTCCTTCCCAACCTCTTCCTCCTCTCCTTTTCTACTTTCTCTTACCTTTGAATCTTTCACTGCCCTCATTTCCCCTCTTGCTTATTCCCTTCTTTCAAACCAGAGATCACCTATCTTTTCACATCTCAATTAGCCTACAGTCCGGCTTTATTCACTTGACAGTTGATGTCGGTGAAGAAGAACACAGCAAAGCAACTTCTAGCAGCATCTCACCATTCGCTCTCAACCAGCAACTTCATAGGCCCTTCCAAATAAGGGTGGCTCCTGACTCAGGCTGGGCTGGATGAAAGATCATACCTAATTTGCCTCAGAATATTCACTCCAACACTCTGAAGCAAAAAACAAAACCCTTTGGGGCAGCCCAGCTAGCTGTTTGCCTCTTAGTTTACTCCTAGCTTGCTCTGCAATGAGTACATGGACCCTGCCACCTCAGAGGTGAGCAGGGGAAGGTATGATTGTGCTTGCTTCTAACATTTCTTTGTTCAAGATGGAATTCCACTATTGGAAGCAGTGCTGCTGCTGCTGCTGAGTGGACTGCTTTTCAGGTACCACCATGCTTACATCTAAAGCAGCCTCCAGATGCCATGGGTAGCTAAACTCTACCATTTATGTGTACATGCGTTCATCCATTCTGGCTCTGCCATGTTAGCTACGTGATCTTGGGTATGTCTCAGTTTCTTCATCAGTAAGGTGAGGCTAATAATAGTATGTACATCATAGGGTTTTGTGAGAATTAACAGTTTTCATGGGTAAAGAGCTTTAAATGGTGCCTGGCATTTAGTAGTAAATGTTAGCTAAAATTATTATTATTCAGGAAGCACTTATTTAGTATCTAGTATATTCCAAGCAATCCAAAAGATATAGAGATCAAAAAGGCACAACCTGCCTTCTAGGGACTTACATAATACAACATGGTCTTATAATAAAGGTATTTAGGGAGTTAGGTAAAGCTTCATCACAGGTAAATTTTGAACTGGGTCTCGAAGGGTAAACAGGGTGTTGCCAAATGGAACAGCATTAGAGAATATACATTCCAAGCAGAGGGAATCGTTTGTGAGCATATTAAAACTGTAAAAGACTATGGAGTGCTTGGCTGTCATTAGATAACATTTTAAATTGCTCTCTGATGTATGCCTTCTTAAGTAGGGGTCTGAGGTGGGTTCAGTGAACATTTTGGAACTTATAATCTTACAACTAGCTGTTACCTAGTTTATAATAATGATGATGATTATTATTATTTAACTGGTTCATCAAAGAGTTTGAACTTAAAGATGAGTTGGGACCTTAGCAGTGCCTCTTTACAGTGGAGCATCTGCTATTTCACAATTCTTATCCTGAGATGACTACCATGTGACAGGAACAATAAATTGTTAGAAAAAATTTGTGGTTAGAACAACTGGAAGTGGATGGGCTTCCTCCTTTCAACAGAGCTTTGGTTAAGTTTTCTAAATTAAGCAGGTTTTACCTTGGTTTCTTCTTTAGACAGAAACCTTAGGTCTTAAGATCTTACCTATTCTTGTCATAGCAAAGAGCTGTGATTTTTTTTTTTTTTTTTTTTGGTCAGATCTCAAATTAAGAAGGTTCCTTTTACTCATGGAATTTCCATTTGTGCACCAAATTAAAGCTGTGTTTTATCTCCTACAAAGCCTTTTCCTGCAGCTTTGCTTTCACTTCCTCTCCCCACCCTTTTAGTCATATACTGAAGGGTTTGGCAGCTGGTTGAGGTATCGGGTCAGCATTTTTCTCTGTGGAAGGAGGAAAGGTTAGAAACAGTGACATGGGCGTACTTGTCACATTTTCCTTTCCTTTTTTTATTTAAGTGACCTACTTCCTCCATTACAGAAGCCTAATGAGAACCTTGGCGTGTACATTTTACTTTAGTAGCCAGGAGATGAACTATAGTAATGTGCCGGATGACATATGGGCGATAGTTTCTCAGTGAAGAGTATCCTTAAAAGCCCCTGTACAACAGCGAGGATGCTTGATTTTGCCTCTTTGGTGATGTGACAGATTTTATGAAGAGAGATAATGGACTCTGGGAGTCACAGGATTGGGGAAGGAGCTGAGCAGTCCATTCCCCATCCTCGCTTATTAACAGATTCTCCTTGGGTGCCTTTAGGAAATGCTCCATATATGGTATTTAATATACCACCTACCCACTCTCACCTTCTTCACTGACTTGAAAATTGCAGCTAGCTTGAGGAGTCTATTCAAGATTGAAATCCTGTGTGGATTTGGTTGTTTTGTATCAAATCTGCTTGAAACTGTTAGACTAGAAGCAAACTAATTATGTCATTGTCCGTATAGCAATAGAGAGAGTAAAAAACAGTAATAGATTCTTAAAAAGCTGTCATGACTGGAAGTGAAATTAGGCTACTCTTGAATAGCTTCATCTATAGCCCGAAGGGCTTTGGTCTTGAAAACTGTCAAATATGAAGTCAGATTTTAGATCATGGAATCCTAGCTAGCTCCTCGGGGCAGCTTCAGCCATTAAACTCTCCCATCGACCATTTCATCTGCAGGATTTGCTTTGAGATTATAAGGAATGTGGAGGCAAATGAGTTTTTTCTTATCAAACATTCCATTTTGATGCTCCATAGCAGACCTCTTTTGGCAAATAAATAGAAGACACCAGGGTAGACTGTCAAAAATCCTTGCTTAAGTGCCTCAGGAGGCACATTTTTTATTTCTCAAGCATAACTTTGGTGGCTAGCGTTTCCTATTTTGGAGGTGTCAGTGTTGAGCAGGCAAAGCTGCTAGTTATTGATTGCCATTGAAGTCATTTTACAAAGGCAGTAAGGCCCAAGGATTGCTCTTTGGACAGAGCTACAACTGGTATAGCTTCTCTTTCTAAGAGCCTGTTATAAGTTAAAATAGTTTTGACAGTATCTTTAAGTGCACATCTTTGTCTCCAAACATAATTAGTATTGAAAAATGAAACCCTCATAGTTAAGGCTTTGTGGCTTAGACAGCAGCCCCATCTGGTGCTTGCTAAAGCTGTTTGCTTGGTTCATCTCTTGGTTTTATAACAGCATGAATACAGATGTACACAGAACTTAGAATGTCAAATCCAAGGTCTCAGTTTTATTGATGGCTTTCTACTGCACACAGCACTGACATAAGCTAATTGTGTTCCCGGTGAATCTTATTTGTCTGTCCTGTTGGTAATGTGATAGCTGCTTATCAATTCAACAGCATCTCTTGACTGAATTAATTTACTTGCACTCAAAGTGGAGAATTATTTTTACTATTTATCTACCAGTCTTGGAAAAAGAAAATATACTGGACTACTTATAAAGAGAAAATTTAGTCCCTCTCTTATCATCGGTGGGTTTTAACTTGGTTAACAAGATATTAGGCCAGGACGCCGTATTCTTTGTCGTCAGTACCACATAGACAGGATTTTTTTTTTTTTTTTTAAAGATTCTTGGTGACTGACAGGAACTTCCTCAAACTGTTAATAGAAGTTACTTCAGAATAACAGGATTATGCATGATTTCATTTTCTTTATGCTTTTCTGAGTTTTCACAGTGAGCGTATATAAGAAAAGAAAAAATATCTTATATAACAACAAAAAAAAGTAATTTAAAAATAAAACATATTGTAGGTAGCTGTAGCCTTGAGTTGCTGTTCTCAGTCTTTCTCATTCACTTATGTGGCCTATTCTGGGCTTCAGTTTCCCTTGTCCATAAAACAGAAGTATTGAACTAGGGGCCTGCTCAGTTTTAACATTCTAAGGTTTGTAATTATCTACTGCTTTTTTTTCTGTCTTTTCAGCCTCTCCCACTCCCGTGTCTTTTTCCAGTATTTGTAGTCAACATGATCTAGTTTCTGCCATCTTAAAATAAGGAAATCCTTTCTGGACCCCCTCCTCCATACTCCCAGCTCTTTCTTTCTTCCACCTCCCACTTAAACTTTTCCAAAAAGTTATCTAAAATTACTCTATCTCTTCCCTCTTCAACTCACTGCAGTCTGCTTTCCATCCCCACCACCGCACCAAAATACTCTGTGCTGAGATCACCAGTGAGCTCACGTTGCCAAGTTCAGTGGGCACATTTAAGTCCTCATTCTCTGTTACCTCTCAGCAGCATTTGAAGTCTTCTGCTCCCCCCCCAGCCCCTCCCCGCTACAATGAAATCTCATCCGGCTTCTATATCATCACACTTACGGCTGTTATTTTTGAGTTTTCTTTGGGGGTTATCCTCTTCTCCCGGGTTCACCCACCAAGGCTACCTCCCCAGCTCACTCTAATTTCTTTTTGGCCTAGAGATTCCTATACTAGTAGTTCCCAAACAGACAAGAACAGCAGAATTCCCTTCTGTGTTTCAAACTTCTAAATTCAGCTACTTGCTGTATAGTATGCAGGCTAACAAAATACGGACTCACAATCTTCCCTCCAAAAGTTACACATCCTCCAATATTGTCTGTCTCAATAAATGGCCCCACAAATCATTTGAATACATAAACCCAAAACCTCAAGATCCAAAATCCAGTGTTTCATTCATATACCTTTATCTGCCTTCCCTGAAGCTACATCCTAATCCAGATCCTTATCATATCTCATTTTGTCCACAACAGCCCTTTAAACAGTCTCCTGGCCTCCTGTACTGTTCTCCCCCCAGTGCATTCTCTATAGAGCAACCAGAACTGCCTTTTATTTTTTTAAGTCAGATTTATTGAGGTTTGATTTATATACAGTAAAACACCTTTTTTTTAACTGTCCAATTCTATGAGTTTTGACAAATGCATGCAGGCATATAACCACCACACAACATTTGGGTTGTTTCCAGTTTTTGCCTGTCAACCTTTGTGTACAGTGTTTAGTGTAAACACAATTTTTCATACCTAGGAATGTGATCGCTGGGTTACATGGAAAGTTTATGTTTAACTTCATAAGAAACTGCCAAACTGTTTTCTAAAGTGGCTGGACCATTAGCATTCCCACCAGCACTATGTGGGAATCTCATTTGCTCCACATCCTCCCTAGCCCCAGCTTTTGGTTTTGTTTTAATTTATTTTAATCATTCTGATAGATGTATGGTGGTACTCATTGTAGTTTTAATTTGTATTTCCGTACAACTAATGATATTCTGGTGTTTATATACAATCCATTAACCTTTGGTGGAATATCTGCTCAAATCTTTTGCCTATTTATTTTTATCGGATTTGTTTTGTTGAATTTTGAAAGTTCTTTGTATATTCTGGATACAAAGTTCTTTGTCAGATACGTATTTTGCAAAAAATTTCTCATCTGTGGCTTGTCTTTTCATTCTCTTACCATCAGTACCTTTGTCAGAACAAACGTTTTTTTTTTTTTTTTAATATATCAGTAAAGTTTATTTCTTTTATAAGAGGGAAGAAAAATACAGGAGGAAAAAAGTCAACAGCTGTGAATTGAATTCTTTTTTTTTTAACATCTTTATTGGAGTATAATTGCTTTACAATGGTGTGTTAGTTTCTGCTTTATAACAAAATGAATCAGTTATACATATACAAGAACAGAGGTTTTTAATTTTGATGAAGACCAAGTTATCTGTTTTTTCTTTTATGGATCATGCTTTTCATGTTGTATCTAAGAACTCTCCCTATCCCAGGGTTGCAAAGATTTTCTTCTATGTTTTCTTCCAAAAGTTTTGTAGCTTTACATTTTGTACTTCAATCTGTGATCCCTTTTGAGTTCATTTTTGTGTATGGGGTGTGATGTATGGATCAAGGTTCATTTTTTTGCCTATGGATATCCAGTTTTTCTAGCACATTTGTTGAAAAGTATCCTTTTCACCTATATCAAAAATCAGTTAACTATGTTTGTGAGGCTCTATTTCTGGTCTCTATTCTGTTCTATGTCTATTCTGATCTATATCTGGCGTCAGCAACCTTTTTCTTTAAAGAACCAAATCATAAACATTTTAGGTTTTGCAGGCCAAAGAGCAAAAACCAAGGTATTATATAGGTACTTGTATAACAAGAAAGAAAATAAATTGCCATGAATTTTTTGGACAAAATTCAAAATATAAAAATTGAGTATAGTTTTTTGTAACACAGCTCTACTTAATAAGAAGAATGGAATTCTTTTTTGGGGACAGGGATAGTTTGTGCTAAGATCACCAATGATTAATTTTGCTTAATTTGGGTTCAGAGTTAGTGCTTCCTGTCATCAAAATTGATTACAGGGCTTCCCTGATGGCGCAGTGGTTGAGAGTCCACCTGCCGATGCAGGGGACACGGGTTCGTGTCCCAGTGCGGGAGGATCCCACATGCCGCGGAGTGGCTGGGCCCGTGAGCCACGGCTGCTGAGCCTGCGCGTCTGGAGCCTGTTCTCCGCAACGGGAGAGGCCACAACAGTGAGAGGCCCGCATACCGCAAAAAAAAAAAAAAACAAAACAAAACTGATTACACATGTTCATCTATTGATTCATATCTGTAATGAAATTTCACATATTTTTATCTTTGAAAATGTTTTTTCGGGACTTTCCGGGTGGCTCAGTGGTTAAGAATCCACCTGAATGCAGGGGACACGGGTTCGATCCCTGGTCCAGGAAGATCCCACATGCCATGGAGCAACTAAGCCAGCGAGCCACAACTACTGAGCCCGTGCACCACAACTACTGAAGCCCACGTGCATAGAACCCATGCTCCGCAACAAGAGAAGCCACTGCAATGAGAAGCCCATGCACCGCAACAAAGAGTAGCCCCCGCTCGCCAAAACTAGAGAAAGCCCGCGCACAGCAGTGAAGACCCAACACAGCCAAAAATAAAAAAATTAATTTAAAAAGAAAATGTCTTTTCACACATGTGATTCATGTAGCAGTGGAAACGCTGCAATTTGTAGAGTGCTGAAAAGCACTGCAAAGTGATGAGAGTGCCACATATTTTGTCGTAACTACTCAGCTCTCCATTGTAGCACAAAAGCCACCAGAGACAATATGCAAACAAATGAGCCTGGCTATGTTCCAATAAAGCTTTATTTATGGGCACTGAAATCTGAGTTTCATATAATTTTCACTTGTCACAAAATATTTAAAAAAAATTTTTTTTCAACCATTTAAAAAACATCTTTAGCTTAGGGACATACGAAAACAGGCAGCAGGCTAGATTTGGGCTATGGGTTGTAGTTTGCGTATCCCATTTCCCCCATCTATGTTTCTGTCCTTTTGCCGATACCACATTATCAGGATTACTGTAGCTAAAAAGTCTTGAAATCAGGTAATATGAGTCCTCCAACTTTGTTCTTTTTTGAAATTGTTTCTGGCTATTTTAGTTTCTTTGCCTTTCCATATATGTTTTAGAATCAGCTTGTTGATTTCTACAGAAAATCCTACTCGGATTTTGGTTAGAATTGCATTGAATCTGCAGAGCAGCTTGGGGAGAATTGACATCTTAACAACATGGAGAGAACTTGATATATTTCTCTATTTAGGTCTTTGATATCTTCAGTCTTTTATAATTTTCTGCATATAGATTTTAGATTTTGCACATGTTTTGTTAGACTTATACCTAAGTATTTCATGTTTTTTGGTCAGAGCTGTCTTCTTTAAATGCCGATTATATCATCTTGTTTCCCCTGTTTAAAACCCTTTGGCGGGTTCCTGCTGTTCTTAGGATAAACTCCATAATCTTTAAAAGCTTACAGAAGGCCCCACATGATCTGGACCCTGCTCTCTTTTTCAACCTAATTTTATGCCATTCTTCTCCTTGCTCAAAATGTTTCAGTCTCAGACTAGCAGGAAATGGTTTTATCAACTAAGGGATATAGCTTTTTGAATATCTGAAAGAGTAAATAAATATTTTCAAACAGACACTTGAAAAATATATTTTTACTTTATTGAAAAAAACCATTCAGTGGTCTCCAGCAAAGAGTGAACTTAGATTTTGGCCGAGTCATTGGGCTCTCTGTGTGGAATTCTTTGATCTTTGTCTGCACTTCATCCACTGAGGCAAAGTGCTCTATGAGTGTTGTTTACAAGGGGCGTAGCTCTGTATATATTAACTAAATAAAATGTTCTTTCCTTCCTTATAAATGTGCTGAAACTTGGGTAAAGGCTGCGTTTCTGACCAAACCAAGGATCCTGTCACTGTCATTGTACAGGAATGAAGTTAAACTTTTCAGCTATTAAAATAGTTCTTACATGTACATGCCTACTGCCAGCTTTATGATAATATCCAAAGTGGAAATGTAAGACTGTAGTGGTGTTCTGTGGGAAGGTCTATAGCTATGTGCCTAAGAGAGAAACGAGAGAGAGAGAGAGAGAGAGGGAGAGAGAGAGAGAGAACCATGAGATTATTTTTTAAAGATAAGCCTCAAAACCAGCACATTTAATGAACCAGTGTTTATCCAGCTCCTTATGCTAGACATACAGAGATGAGTATGATATATCCCAGGCTTAAAGAAGCTCAAAAACTAGTGAGAAAACAGATAATTAAAAATGAAAGTGCTTGTTCATGGAGGTATGTCCAAGTGGCTTCGATGGTACCCAGGAGAAATGAGTGGCCCAGCGACATTTAGAGTATGACAAGACTAGTTGATTTTTAATACATAAGGCTAGAAGGGAGGCAAGGACTATATCATGCAAACCTAAGGGGATTGTATTCCATCCTGTGACTCAGAGGTTCCATTACCTCAATGCACATAGAATTACCTGTAGTAAAAATCAGATTCCTGGACTCTTCCTTTAGAGATTGACTTGGGTGTTTCCCCAGGTGGTTCTTACCTATCTAGCAACCCCTATCTGACGTTTGGGAGCCAATGCATTAGGTAATATTGAACCACAGAATAGTTAAGCTAGGTAATAAGATGATCATATTAGCATTTTAGAAAGGAAAATCTGATAGTAGTACGAAACCATGGAGTCAACCTGAGAATTCATTAAAATGCAAATTCTGATCCAGTAGGTCTGGGATTGGACCTAAGATACTACATTTCTTTTTTTTTCTTTTTTCTGTTTTTCAAATTTTTATTGGAGTATAGTTGATTTACAATGTTGTGTTAGTTTCAGGTGTACAGCAAAGTGATTCAGTTATACATATATTCATTCTTTTTCAGATTCTTTAAGGATCTTGAGGATAAACTGCAAGTCTAAGATAATACATTTCTAACAAGCTTCAAGATGAGGCTGATACTGCTCGTCTGAGAACCATAATTTGAGTAGCAAGGGTAGAGAGGTTGGATTGGAAAGGGGTGAGACTATAGGCATGGAGATCAGTTAACAACCTATTGCAGGAATCTAGGCAAAAGATGGTGGGCATCTGAACTACTAGCAGTGTCTGGTAATGGAAAGGTGTTCCAGTGAAATGTAATAGATAAAATTGGCAAAACTAGGGACTTCCCTGGTGGTCCAGTGGGTAAGACACTGTGCTCCCAATGCATGGGGCCCAGGTTTGATCCCTGGTCGGGGAACTAGATGCCGCAACTAAGAAGTCTGCATGCTGCAACTAAAAAAAGAGCCCACATGCCGCAACGAAGACCTGGCGCAGCCAAAATAAATAAATAAATATATATATATATTTTTTTTTTTTTTTTTTTTGCGGTACGCGGGCCTCTCACTGTTGTGGCCTCTCCCATTGCGGAGCACAGGCTCTGGACGCGCAGGCTCAGCGGCCATGGCTCACGGGCCTAGCCGCTCCACGGCATGTGGGATCTTCCCGGACCGGGGCACGAACCCGTGTCCCCTGCATCGGCAGGCGGACTCTCAACCACTGCGCCACCAGAGAAGCCCTAAATAAATATTTTTACAAAATATAAAAAAATTGGCAAGACTAATTTACAAAAGGATTGAGGATGTGGCGTTAGAAGTGAGGGGAGGGGTGTCAAGAATGGTCTGAAGGTTGAAGCTTAGCTATGTAGGTGGATGATAGTGACAGTAACTGAACTAGGATAAAGACAGAGGAAGAAGGTGGCCTGGAGGGTAGAGGAGGGCTGGTTAGAGTACAAAAGTTCCTTAGAGTTGAGAAAAGAGGTGGACAGAAGATTAGTCCTGAATGCATTGTGTTTGAGGAGTCTATGAGATATCCAAATATAAAGGGTGGGCAGAAGAAGAGGAACCCACAATGGACCAAGAAGCTTCAGGCTGGAGGATAACAGAAAGAACGGTTTCAAAGACATTTCTGGGAGGGGAAGCTCACAGTATCATTGTCACAGAGACATCAAATGAAATGTTGTACTTGGTTCAATGAGAGTGCATAAAATTATGGTTAAAAAACACACATTCCAAAACTGCTCATTAGCCAAAGAGAGTTCATAAAGTGCCCACATTAGTTTATCTCTCAATCTGTTATTTTAAGGAAAAGTTGGAGCCAGTATTTTCAAATTATTCATCATGATAAGCCTCATAGTACCTTTTCCATTCAGATTTTCTTCTTCTCTCCCCCTTCCCCCAACAGATTGATCACACTTACAAGAGCTGCTATGAAACATAGGGGAGGTGAAAACTAACAGATGAAAGTTTTGCCATGCACTGAAAGGAAAGCGTTGTCTGTGAAGTTCTATTTTTAAAAATGTCTGCTTGTAATACCTTTACTGAACACGTTTGGAAACCTGGTGAATGCAAGAACTGCTTTAAACCTAAAAGCTTACATCAGCTCCCCCCAGACCCTGAGAAGGCACCCATCACCCATGGCAATAAAACTAATGCCAATCAGAGTAACAACCACCGAATCAGGAACACCGGAAATTTCCGGCCTCCTGTGGCTAAAAAACCCACTATAGCTGTGAAGCCCACTATGATGGTGGCAGATGGGCAAAGTATGTGTGGTGAGCTTAGTATCCAAGAACACTGTGAGAACAAACCTGTCATCATAGGATGGAACCGAAACAGGATGGCCTTGAATCAGAAACCACTTAATAATAATAATGAAGAGGACATTGAAGGATTTAGCCATGTTCCTAAGCCTTATGGGAATAATGATAGTGCAAAGAAGATATCAAATAACAATAGTGGACTAACTGAGGTGTTAAAGGAGATAGCAGGCTTGGATACCACCCCTCAAATAAAAGGAAATGAAACAAACTCCAGAGAAACATTCTTAGGAAGAATAAATGATTGCTATAAACGATCACTGGAAAGAAAGCTTCCACCAAGTTGCATGATGGGCGGAATAAAGGATACTCAGGGCAAGCATGTTATTCTGAGTGGGAGCACAGAAGTGATCAGTAATGAAGGGGGTCGATTCTGTTACCCAGAGTTTTCTAGTGGCGAAGAGAGTGAGGAAGATGTGCTTTTGAGTAACATGGAGGAGGAGCACGAGAGCTGGGATGAGAGTGATGAAGAACTGCTGGCCATGGAGATTCGCATGAGAGGGCAACCTCGCTTTGCCAACTTTAGGGCAAACACTTTGTCTCCTGTTCGATTCTTTGTGGACAAAAAATGGAATACTGTCCCCCTGCGAAATAAATCTCTGCAAAGAATCTGTGCTGTAGACTATGATGACAGTTATGATGAAATCCTGAATGGTTATGAAGAGAATTCTGTGGTCTCCTATGGACCAGGAAGCATTCAGAGCATAGTGTCGTCTGACTCCACATCCCCAGATTCCTCTTTAACAGAAGAATCACGTTCTGAGACAGCCAGTAGTTTATCCCAGAAGATTTGTAATGTGGGAATAGCTCCTGGTAACCCGGGAGATTCTAAGGACATGAAGGAAAGTGAGCCCAATTATGAAAGCCTCTCTGGTAATAATCAGGAGAAGGACTCAGCACAAGCATCCAAAAGCTCAGTAAAAGTTCCAGAGACGCACAAAGCAGTCCTTGCTCTCCGATTGGAAGAGAAGGATGGCAAGATTGCCGTACAAACTGAGAAGCAAGAAAGTAAAGCCCCTACAGATATTACTGGGCAAGCAGTAACAATAAACCTCGTTCCTGTAGAAGAGCAAGCAAAGCCCTACCGAGTTGTGAATCTGGAACAGCCTTTGTGCAAGCCATATACTGTTGTGGATGTGTCAGCAGCCATGGCCAGTGAGCACCTCGAGGGCCCTATTAAAAGTCCCAAGACGAAAAGCTCATCTTCTACTCCAAACTCTCCAGTGACATCACCCACACTGACATCAGGACAAATAAGTGCCCATTTCCAAAAATCCAGTGCAATCCGCTACCAGGAAGTATGGACTTCCAGTACCAGTCCACGACAAAAGATACCTAAGGTGGAATTAATTAGCGGTGGGACTGGACCAAATGTCCCTCCAAGGAAAAACTGTCACAAATCAGCACCTACTTCACCCACAGCTACAAACATTTCCTCCAAAACCATCCCTGTTAAGTCACCTAATTTGTCTGAAATAAAATTTAATAGTTATAACAATGCCGGTATGCCACCTTTTCCAATTATCATTCACGATGAACCAACTTATGCTCGGAGTTCCAAAAATGCTATCAAAGTTCCCATTGTAATCAATCCAAATGCATATGACAATCTAGCCATTTACAAAAGTTTTCTCGGAACAAGTGGAGAACTTTCAGTGAAGGAAAAAACCACAAGTGTAATAAGCCATACTTATGAAGAGATAGAAACTGAAAGCAAAGTGTCTGATAACACCACTAGCAAAGCCACTGAATGTCCCCAAGCTAAAGGGCTTTTAAACAGCACAGAGCGTAAAAGGGGTTCAGTGGCTCAGAAGGTTCAGGAGTTTAACAGCTGTCTTAACAGAGGTCAGTCCTCACCACAGAGGAGCTACAGTTCCAGCCACAGCTCCCCAGCAAAGCTCCAGAGAACCACTCAAGAACCTGTGGCCCAAACAGAAAGCACTCAGGAGTCTCCGACAGTGAGCAGCAGCAGCGCCAGGGAGAAGGCAAGCACCGTGCTCTCTCAGATCGTGGCTTCGATCCAGCCCCCACAGTCTCCTCCAGAAATGCCTCAGTCTGGCCCTAAAGCTTGCAGTGTGGAAGAGCTTTATGCCATTCCTCCCGACGCCAGTGCTGCTAAGAGTACACCTAAGAGTACACCAGTCCGGCCCAAGTCTCTCTTCACATCCCAGCCCAGCGGTGAGGCTGAAGCACCTCAGACCACGGAAAGTCCTACCACCAAAGTACAGAAAGATCCACTCACAAAGCCAGTCACCACCCCTCCCTCCAAGTTAGTGACTAACCCCCAGAGTGAGCCGCCACCCCCCTTTCCCCCACCACGCTCGACTTCCTCCCCTTACCATGCAAGTAACCTTTTGCAGAGGCATTTCACCAACTGGACCAAGCCAACTAGCCCTACCAGGTCAACGGAAGCTGAATCAGTTTTGCACTCTGAAGGCAGCAGGCGGGCCGCTGATGCAAAACCTAAACGCTGGATATCATTTAAAAGTTTCTTCCGCCGTCGGAAAACAGATGAAGAGGATGACAAAGAGAAAGACCGAGAGAAAGGGAAACTGGTGGGCCTGGACGGCACAGTCATCCACATGCTGCCCCCTCCTCCAGTTCAGCGCCATCACTGGTTCACAGAGGCAAAAGGAGAGTCCAGCGAGAAGCCAGCCATCGTCTTCATGTACAGGTGTGACCCTGCCCAAGGCCAGCTCAGTGTGGATCAGGGCAAAGCCAGGGCAGAGCAGTCAGCAGTCACAGAGAAGGGTAGAGCAGAGGATGGGTTACTACAGGACTCAGAGAAGAAGAAAAGGAGTCATTCTTCTCCATCACAGATTCCTAAGAAAATTCTCAGGTATGTAAAATATACTGGCAGAATGTGGGAATTTTTTTAAACACATTTTCAGTTGCTAAGTTTTTTGCATCTTTAAGATTGTTTGAGAGCCATTTTTGTTTGTAAGTAGCACTCAGTGACCATCATCTATCTTTTCAACTGCATTTCAAGATTAGAATATTATTAAAGTGATCTTATTGCACTGAACAAGGTTTATGGCCCTGGATCTTTAGCTAAAGTAGCCTGCTGCATTCTGATAAATGCAGAGGGGCTTTAAAAGAAAAGCAAATCCATAATACTTTAAGAGCAATAAATAATTTGTTGCTTTGAACTGCTATGATAGTGTGAGGAAGAAACAGGATCAAATGAATAAATGGTGATACTATTCTTTCCTTCACTATAAATGAAATCAAACTCTTAAGCTTTTTTTTTTTTTTGGCTTTCACCAAGGTGTTATCTCTATCTCCATTTTTTTTTTTAAGGGAATATTTGTTTTTTTAATTTCTGTCTCTTTCTGTCCTTATTTCATACGTTGTGGAAAGGTGGGGGAAAGGGCAAGCAGTTTATAGTTTTTTAACATGTAGGTGAAATAAGAGAAGTTGGTTACTGAGATTGAGACCCAGTGATATAATTCTCAATCCAACTAGGCAAATTGTACACCCACACCAGTTCTCTAAGCATCAGTTTTCTTTAATACTTGAATAACTGTTTATTGATCACCTAGCCTGTATAAGGCACATCCCAAATATTTATCTCAAATCCTTGTAACAGCCCTACAAACTGAAAATTAGAGAAATTAGAATTGGCCAGATTCACACAGTTAGTAATTGTCAGAGGGAGAATTCAGACCTTGATCTGTCTCACTGTAAAACTGGTATTCTTCCTATAATGTTGCATTGTTAATGAACATAAAATCAAACAAAATTTTTATATTTTCACTTGTAATCATTCACATAAACATTTATGTTTAGGAAGCCTAAGTTTTTTCTTTCTCATTTGTATTTTAATCAAAATTAATGTACTGCCAATAAAAACAAGGAACTGTTATCCAAGTTTGTATTAACAAATGGGATGATTTCCTTATATCACCTGTATTTCTGTTCTTAGCAAAGATATGCCCTGAGTAGTCCATTCATCTGATTCTGAGTCTTCCTCCCTCTTGATTTACAGTGAGCCTTCTCTACCAGGCCTGGCTTCCTCCCAGCAAAGACAGAAAACTCTGATTCAGAGCAGATTCTCTCACCAGCTTTTCTTTAGAAAAGTGTAAATAAAAATGAACACTTAATGCCTTCACTTTTTCTAGCAAAATGCCAGGAAGTTTTATATATATTCTTTACTAAAATAAGCTTTTTACATACCCCCAACTAGTCAAAATGCTAACAAGTCCCTATTTTCCTTAAATCCATGTAATAACAAAGCAAGTAGAATAGTGGAATATATTTCTGGGTAGAATAGGCTTGTCATTGGTAGTTGAAAGTAGTAGTAATAAAACACATGTATCGCAGGTTGCTGTTTTATACAGAAAAGAAGCAATTTAAACAGCACGTGGTTGGAGTCACCTATGACGGAATGGCAGATAGTTCTTGCAGATCAACAAATGGCTTTACTCCTCATTAAGTATGGCTGTGGTGTGTTTATCCGCATCCTGGAAGGCAGGGTCAAGGAATAATTTGGCTTCTCCTCCGTGGAGTGAGATTTCTCTACTTTGGCTGCGTGCCACTGTATATAGGCTTGAGGATAGCCTGGGTCCTTGGTATGGCAGACCTCTTACTATACAGCTTATATTTTCACAGATTTGCTTGTATATGGGCCAATCGTATCTTCCAACATTTATTAGTTCTTTATAGGTAACATCCATCTATCCAAATGATGCAGCACATTTGCCCCATTGGTTGTCAGATTTAACCATGCATCACAATAAATGGAGGGCTATTAAAACACAAATTGCTGGGCCCTGACCCCAGAGTTTTTGATTCAGTTGGTCTGAGTTGGGTCCTTTCTAACAAGTTTCCAGGTGATGATGCTGTTGCTAATCCTGGGGCCACACTTTGAGAACCACTGGTCTTCCCACCATTCTTAAGATAATGTACTGTAGCCTAAGTAAAGCCAATTTGAGGTATTAAGCTTTTTGTAGAGGCACACTGGAATTTTCACATTTCATAAGGTCCCAGACTAAGTAGAAAAAGAGGTATTAGCATCAAATAGGTTTTTTTTTTAACTTTTTAAAACTTGAATACTCATGTTGAAAAATATACACCATTTGCTTTTCCAACAGTTACTTCATTTACTTGGATACACCATTAGTATTTACTTGAAGCATCTTTGAGAGGAAAAACATTACTATCAAATGTCAACATTTATGTTTCCAGCTTGATGGCAGTGTAATCATTAAATTACCATCCCACGGCTGGGAACACATTGCTGGAAGAAATGAAAATGCCAGTTTTTCTATAAGTAAATGAAGATTCCAAATCTAAATGGTATATAAGGAATGAAAAATACTCTACTGAAGGCCAAACTCTAGGCTCTGAAAGATGAGGGACTTTGTAGAGTCTTACATTATGAGATGAGATTGTTACGAAGTTCATTTATTTGCCTGTTCAGGTGACATAAATGGAATATCTTAACTGTGCATATGTGCCATAGGGATAAATAGGGGGAAAGATTACCACACTGCCAAAATAATGGGCTTGGGTTTGACTTCAGCTTCAGCTATCTATCTGGTCCTTCAGTGTACAGTGGCTGTAATGATACCTATCACATAGAATTGATTGAGGATATAATAAGAAAATATGTAAAAGACTTAGCACAGGGTCTGGCACATAGTGGGTGCTTGAAAATGATACTAACCCCTCTGCCCTCAATGTGATAAATGCTAAAACAACGTATGTTCAGAGTGGCACAGAAGCGCAAAAATCAGAAGGATTAAATCAGCTTAAAAGACATGAAATCAGGGCTTCCCTGGTGGCGCAGTGGTTGAGAGTCCGCCTGCCGATGCAGGGGACACGGGTTCGTGCCCTGGTCCGGGAAGATCCCACATGCCGCGGAGTGGCTGGGCCCGTGAGCCATGGTCGCTGAGCCTGCGTGTCCGGAGCCTGTGCTCCGCAACGGGAGAGGCCACAACAGCGAGGGGCCCACGTACCGCAAAAAAAAAAAAAAAGAAATAAAGACATGAAATCAGCTTCTCAAGATGATAAAGACATGAAATCAGCTTCTCAGAGATGAAATGCAAACCAGATCTTAAAAGAAAAATAAGATTTTGCCAGCAGGCTGAGGAAGACACTGTAGGCAAAAGGAACAATATATGCAGTCATAGATGATGATGACAAACAGAAGCAGGACCGGTGACTGGAAAAGGATAATGAATAGACCAGTGGTTCTTCAAATGTGGTCCATGCAAGGTCAAATAGTGACCATGTAAAAGTCACCATTTTCATAATAATACTAAGACATTATTTGTCTTTTTCACTGTGTTGACATTTGCACTGATGATGCAAAAACAATAATGGGTAAAACTACTTATACCTGCACAAATCAAAACCATGGCACCATGTGGTACTAGTAGCTTTAAAAAACAAACACCAGTTTCACTTAAGAATGTCCTTGATAAAGTACTAAATTTTATTAAATCTCAACCCTTGAATATATGTCTGTTTAAAAATCCTGTGTGCTAAAATGAGAAGTACACAGGGAGTACTTATGCTGCATACCAAAGTATGGCTGTCTCAAGGAAAAACTCTTGTAAAATAGTTTGAGTTTCAAAATTTGAATTACAAAGCTGAACCAGCACCTTTTTCATGGACCACCTTGAAAGAACAAGGGGCAGACCAGCTGTGGTTATACAGACCTGGGTGTTTGGCAGATATTTTCTTAACGAACATAGTGAGCCTATTACTTCAAGGAAAACAACTGACAGTATTTGTTGTCAATAATAAAATTCACGCTTTCAAGCAAAATAAGAACTTTTGCAAACTTGTATCTGCTACCGTGACAGCTTCCTAATACTTAAACATTTTTTCTGATGAGATTGGTGGTGGCATTAGCAAAAAAGATTGTTAAAATTATATAATGAAATGTGTCAGCATTTGGAAGATCCACATAACTCAGTGAACCGGTTATTTCCAAATGACCCAATGCAGGATGTTACAGAATTATGCATGAGTAAAAGATCCATTGAAACTGCAAGTTAGACCAAGGGATTTAATGTAACTGAGTACAAAAAGTTCATTGGTATGGTTTTAGATTCCATATTGCAAGTAACTTTTAAGAAACTACCACTTGCCAAGTTCTGATGTAGTACCAAAGAAGAATATCCACGATTATCTAGAAGACTATAAATACTACCTTTCCCACCTACATATGTGGATGAGACCAGATCTTTTTCATATACTTTAACCAAAGCAACATATCACAGCAGATCAAATGCAGAGGCACATATGAGCATTCAGCTGTCTTCTATTAAGCCAGATATTAAAGAGATTTGAAAAAAAATATTATTTTGGTTAATATTTAAAGTGTTTACTATTTTTTAATGAATTAATTATTTTTTAATTTTTCAGTTTTAATTTCGAATATAATAAATGTCAATAGATATAATCCACATAAGCAAGAGCTCTTACAGTTCTCAATAATTTTTAAGAGAAAAAGTTTGAGAACTTCTGAGAAAGACTGAAGAGCCTTGCATGCTACATTGAAATGTTTGGCCCTTTATGTTATAGATTTTGTAGCAGAAACAGTTTTTAAGGATGAAAGTAGTGTGATTTTCTTTTTTAAATAAAATCTCTACTGGCAGAAGTATTAAAAATGAACTGGAAGGGCAAAATATTGGTGACAGGGATACCAGTCAAATTTTGGCTCAACAATGTATCCATAGGCATCATTTCCATCCGGCTAGTCTGGATCAAGAGAAATTAATTTAGTGGTTAGTCTGGTCTGTGACCAGGTGGGAATTTCTCCATTATCGTTTTTAAAAGCACTAGTTTACCTACCATCTCTACAACTCTTTGGTGTCCATAGCATGGGGAATAATATTGCATAGTGAGAAAAATGCAAGCACTGGAGTCAGACAGACAAAAATTTGAATTCTCATTATACCACTGGTAGTTGTGTGACTTTTGACTTAACCTCTCTGACTGAAGTTTCCCAACGTGTACCACAGTGATGATAATACCTACCTTATAGAGATATTATGAGGACTAAATAGATATCTGTAAAGCATCTAGCACAGTACCTAGCAATAACAGTTGACTTCTTTACAAATTATGCTTAGGACATCAGAATTTAAGATAATCCTTGCTTAATGTTTCCCCCCTGCATTCTATTCTTAGAACAGCTAAGTGCTCTTTCTTAAATATAAAACCAGTCATATCTGCAAACTGAAGAAGGCCCTATATATGTGACCTCTGTCTACCTGATTAATCTTACTTACCCTTTTGCTCATGTACCTCCGGTTATTCAGGCTTGCTTTCTTCCTGAGTGCCTTGTTTAAAATGTTGACCATGGAACTGTTACCACCTTTTAATGGGGGACCACCTTTTAATCCCAAATCTATTTACTTCTCTCCATCTCTGCTTCTACCACTTTTAATGGAAACTAGCTTAAAATAGTTCCTTTTATTTACTTTCTTTAAAAAAATTTGTTTTTTTATTTTTGGCCACAGCGCACGGCTTGTGAGATCTTAGTTCCCTGACCAGGGATTGAATCCAGGCCCTCAGCAGTGACAGCGCAGAGTCCTAACCACTGGACTGCCAGGGAATTCCCCTCTTTGTTTTGTTTTGTTTGGGGGGGGGTGGGGGTGGTGTGTGTGTGTGTGTGTGTGTGTGTGTGTGTGTGTGTGTGTCATGTGGGATCCTCCCGGACCGGGGCACGAACCCGCGTCCCCTGCATCGGCAGGTGGACTCCCAACCACTGCACCACCAGGGAAGCCCTCCCCTCTTTTTATGTTAAACTTTTTATGTTAGAAAATTCTAAACATATACGAAAGTAGGTAGATTCATAAAATGAACCACCACTTACCCCAAAACCACACTTCAACAACTATCAATTTATGGCCAATCTTGTTTCATCTATACCTCATCCCATTCCCCCCATTATTATTATTATTTTATTTTTTTTTGCAGTACGCTGGCCTCTCACTGTTGTGGCCTCTCCTGTTGCGGAGCACAGACTCCGGACGCGCAGGCTCAGCGGTCATGGCTCACGGGCCCAGCCTCTCGTGGCATGTGGGATCTTCCCAGACCGGGGCACGAACCCGCGTCCCCTGCATCGGCAGGCGGACTCTCAACCACTGTACCACCAGGGAAGCCCCCGCACCCCCATTATTTTGAAGCAAATACCAGGCATCATTTCATTTGTAAAAATTTCAGTAGGTATCTCTAAAAGATAGGTGTTTTTTTTCCCCCCCTCATATCCATATGCCTAAAGGGTTCTTTAAACTTTAATGGCTAACCCCTGGCTAAACATCATCTGGTATCAAGATTTTAAATATTACATATATTCTTTTGACCCCAAATTTATATCTCCACTCCTGATCTCTTTCCCCCATGATTCACATATAACTTATACACTTGATATCTCCACTTAAACATCAACTGGACATCTCAGATGAAACGTGTTCAAAACACAACTCTTGATTTTTCCCTACAAATTTACTCAATCCCAAGCCTTCCCTTGATAAATGGTCCCACCATCCATCTAGTCGCTCGGATTAGAAAACTAGGAGTCATCTTTTTTTTTTTTTTTTTCTTTGCGGTACGCGGGCCTCTCTCTCACTTTTGTGGCCTCTCCCGTTGCGGAGCACAGGCTCCGGACGCGCAGGCTCCTCGGCCATGGCCCACGGGCCTAGCCACTCCGCGGCATGTGGGATCTTCCTGGACCGGGGCACGAACCAGTGGCCCCTGCATCGGCAGGCGGACTCTCAACCACTGCGCCACCAGGGAAGCCCAGGAGTCATCTTTGATTTTTCTCTTCCCTTCATCCCCTACACCCAAAATATAATAAAGTGTTTTTCTAATTGATCTCCCTGCCTAATCTCTCGCCCCTTCTAATCTAGTCTCTCTGGAACAGTCTTGTACTCTTTCTAAAATGCAGATCCCATTGTTTCAACACAGTGAAGGAAGTCCCTATACAATCTGACCTCTAACTACCAATATAACCTGTCTCCTGCTCACCACCTTGCTCATAAACTTCTCACAATAGGAGTTTTCTTTCTGTTCTTCAAAAGTGCCAGGCCTAATCCCTTTATATCAGCTATTCACTCTGTTTGGTATGCTTCTTTCAGATCTTTGCATGGCTGGCTCCTTGTCATTCAGCTCTCGATCTAAATGTCACTCCCTCAGAAGATTCTTCACTGGCTACCCAATCATAGGAAACTCCCCCCACTCTCAGTCACTCCCCATCACACTGCATCATCTTTTTTAATTTTGGATTTAATCACATGTTTATCACTTTTTTTTTTAACTATTCCATCTTTATTTCATTCTTCCCTTCTGGATTCAATTTACTTCTTCCCAAAGTATATACCCTTTTAGTAGTCTTTTCAGTAAACTGGTGGTAAATTCTTGATTATTGACTAAAACCGTATTTATTTCATAATTGGTAGGCAATATCTATTGCCAGTCACATACATGTACTTAAAAATTTAGCTCAAGAGACTAAGACTCCACGTCTAACTAAGGGTTAAGACTCCATGCTTCCCCTGCAGGGGGCACGGGTTCAATCCCTGGTCAGGAACTAAGATCCTGCATGCTGCACAGCACAGCCCATAAAAGAAAAACAAAAAAATTTTAGCTCAAAAATTTTCTTTCTAATCAATTAGAAAAATAGTCAATAACTAAGAAAATCACTGTAACTCGCCTAAAATAACTATAACACTCTCAGCCGAAGTTAAGGATATCATTTGCCCCCTGAATGGCCTCTTGACCTTTGACTAACCTTTCTAGCTCCACCATCCCTGAACATCATGTTCCTAATTAGCAAAGACCCCTACCGTGTATCCATCCTGGATACCATATAAGTCCAGTTTCTTTAGGACTCCCAGAACCATTTCAGGAATCCAGCTATGCCTTACACTGCTGTCCAAACCTCAGCCAACTTCTGTTCTGGACACGCAGATTAGATTTGGCACACCTTTGCTCCCTTAGGAATGCTAGTCATCTGTATAAGCCTTCTTATACCCTTCCAAGACCATTTTGATCTTCTTAGGGTCCTTAGAACTCAGCTATATTCCTAAATAATCCAGGAGTCAATCCTTGGAGTCCCTCTAATCCACTCCAAGGTTCAGGGGTATAGACCAGGAATTGGCAAACTGTGACCTGTGGGCCAAATCTGACCTTTCACCCGTTTCTATAAATGAAGTTTTACCAGAAAACAGCCACACTCAGTTTTTTTTTTTACATGTTATCTACAGCTGCTTTTGCACCATAGCAGCAGGGTTGAATAGTTGCAATAGACACCATATGGCCTGTAAAGCCTAAAATATTTACTATCTGACTCTTCATAGAAAAGTTTGCTGACCCCTGGACTAAGTTATAGTATCTGATTTGTCTGTAGTCATCAGGCATGCTAGTGGCCTGTAGCCATTCTGGTCAAACACTAGTCAGGTTTGCTACTCACTAAAATAACCAGAGTCTGAGTCTCTTTATATACATGTGTGTATGCACACAGAGTATGGGAAAAGAAAGTCCAAATACTTCTTAGATTATGGTACAATGTGATGTTCTTCTCTCTGGAAAGTTCAGCTAGATTTTTTTTTTTAATGTTTATGCTCCAGTTATACATCTTTTTTTTGTTTGTTTGTTATGTACAATCTTTTTTTAAAAAATTTTTTAAGAACACTTTTTTTAATTGAAGTATAGTTGATTTACAATGTTGTATTAGTTTAAGTTGTGCTCCAGTTATATCTTAATTTGTATTATCTCTACTCTTTGCTAAGACAACCTATCAAAGTCATCTTTTCAGACCAAACTGGCCTTGAAGATCAAATTCCTATTTCTCATAAAGAAGAAAATTGGAGACAGAAGCTGAAAGTAGCAGCTCGTTCTTCTGATCATATGTTCTTTGCTCTAAAGAAACTTCTAGACTATCAGCACATCTACGTTTGCTGACATATTGTTCCTAAAGCTTAGATGAGTTCATAAAGTCCTTACTATTGAATTTTTAAATAATCCTCTTTTAGAGAAAACTGATAAATACCTCACTTTATTGTAATCACAAAATGATGCAGAATGGTTATGGGGTGGTCTTCAGATAGCTTTATGTTCCTTTCTCTTTGGGGAGGTGATTAAAAATCCAGAGAAGTAAACTGACTTGTTTAGAGTCTCATAATGAATGTATTACAAAGTGAAGAATCAAACTGAGAATTCCTCTACTTATTTGGTCCGTTTTGTTTCCTTGTTCACCTAATGAATCTGAAGTTAAATACCTGTATCTTATTATATAATTTGTAATTTTCATTCACATTACCTCAGTTGTCCCAGTATCTCTGACAGTGCATTCTTCCTATTATAGGAAATTGAGAAACAGAGAGGCTCATCGACAGTCCCAGGGCCACTCTGCAAGTAGGTGTCAGAGCCAGACTCTGACTTTAGAGATGTTTGGCCTGTTAGTAATTTTTGTTGCACTCTTTTGGTGATCATTGAGTCTGTTGGTATCTACCATGTCTTTTATAAAGGCAGCCTAAGTTCAAGAAGGCATGTCTGTGACCACTAAGGGCCACAGTGATGCATACTGATTCATTGACCTGTCGAGCACTCTTAAAGTACTCAACATTGGCACAGTTGTTCACTCTCTTCGAAGCACTTTATGTGAAATTCCTAGTTAATACATACTCCTGTAAATGTCGCTACACCCATTTTATAGATGAATAATGGGAGACATGGACAGAGTAGCATCGGTGGCAGAGCTGGGATTAAATTTGAGTTTCTAATTTCTAGGCCTTTATTCAAACCTCTAGGCCACAGTTTCAGTCAGTGATTATTTAATATAACTGCAGTAGAATATTGATTAGAGTCATCAGGTGATATTTAAAGGTTTAACCCAGGACAAGCAGTTTATCCTCATATGGTACCTCTATAATGGTGATTTGTTAATAGCAGGGAGAAAGGCTTGCCTGAAAAGAGCAAAGTGATGATAGCAGTGCACACTGATGCGCTCCCCACACCAACTCCTAGTTATCATAGAGAGAAACAGCCTCAAGAATCAGCCGTTGGCCTTTCTGTGCTGCTGGCACATGAAGCTCCACTCTGCATCAGAGAAGATGTTCTGTTCCTCTGACTTCCTAGCTGGGGAGAGGAACCCCTCTTTGGATGCTCCACATTGGAACCTGTCCCTATTCCATTCTCCATCGTGATATAGGCAGAAATTTTGCTGGGAGGAATGTAGATACAGATCCTGGTGCTACTTTCTAGTGCCTTGCTGCCCAGATCCCACCTGATTTGATTTATTCAACACCCATTTACTGAGTGCTTTCTGTGATCCTCAGTCCCTGCTGCCTTAGCTTGGGCTCCATAACAAAGTACCACAGACATATGGCTTAAACAGCAGAAATTTATTTTCTTACAGTCTGGAGGCCAAAAGTCCAAGATTAAGTTTCCAGCTGATTTGGTTTCTGGTGAGGGCTCTCTTTCTGACTCGATGGCCACTTTCTCATTATGTCCTCACTTTCCTCCATAATGTGTACAGAGAGAGAAACCACGCTCTCTGGTGCCTCTTCTTAAAAGGACACAAATCCTGTCTGACAGGGCCCCATCCTTATGACCTCATTTAATATTTCCTTAGAGGCCCCATCTCCAACTACAGCCACACTGGGGGTTAGAGTTTCCACATATGAATCTGAAGGGGACACAAACAGTCTATAACATCTGCCATGGGTGTTCAGAGAAGGAAGATTCTCCATGGACAGTAAGACATCATGGGTAATGTGAGATTTGAATAGTCTTTAATGACTGGCTGAGTTTGGAATAGATGGAAAGAAGAAGGGAGGCAACTCTAGGAAGGGAAAGTAGGTACAGCAGAAATGTAGAATATGGTGTGTCCAAGGGACAGGGAGTTATGTAAATACATTGTCTGGAGCTGAAGGATTGTGTCTCAGAAAGTCTGGAATAAAGATAAAAACATATGTTGCAGCCTCATGGTGAAGGGCTTTGAAGTCCTACACGTAGTCTGGACCTGACCTCAACAGGTCACAAGGATCAATGGCTGATATAGAACAGAGGAACAGCAGAACAAAAGAGATTTTAAGAAGAGTCCCCTGGTAGGGTGGGTAGAAGGTACCGGTGCTGTGGTCTGTCTTGGAGCAGCTTTTTCATCATAGGGGCCTGCCTTTTGTGTTCACCTCTGTCCTCTGTTGATACAAAGAACTGGGATAGTACTGCATGTTGGAAGACTTATTGCTGGTGTCACAGTTGCCATTTCCTATTTTCAGAGTGGTCTTCATCCAGCCAGGCCTTCTAATAAAAATCATAAATGTCATACTAGGCCATATCCTCATTTCCTAACATTTTGTAAGTTTGTATAATTGTATTCTAAGAATAAACCTCAGAAGGTAAGGATTGGTCCCAAAGCACTCCCTCCCTTTTTTAATAGCCCATTATGAATCTCTTATCTGTGACTACTTAAATTATTTTATTTCCCCTGTTCAGCCATATTGCTTCTGAGCAATGATGCTCCTTCACTTAAAATTTTCTTCCTCACTTCTTATACTTTACTCCTTTTATACTTAATTTCCCTCTTCTCTCTGCAGAGAGAGAGGCAGTAAAAAATAGTTTCTCAAATTGTGGCCCTAGGAACAACTGCATCAGAATCACCTGGGGTGTTTATATAAATGCAGATCCCTGGATCATACCACAGAGCTGTAGAATCAACCCCTGGGGGTGAGGGCCGCAAATCTGCATCTTTAACAAGGTAACTCTTAGACATGTTAAAGTCTGATAACAATTGGCATAATATATTAGAACATAGGCTTTGAAGTCACTCAGACCTGGATTTGAATCCTGCTTTCACCACTTATTAGCTGTGTCATCTGGGACAAGTTTCTTGAGCTCTGCTTCTTAGTTTCCTCATCTATAAACTGAGAGACAGAATAATGTATCTGTTTAGAGCACAGACTAGAGCTGAAGTGCTGGGTTTGAATCTCAGCTCCACCAGGTATTAGCTGTGTTACCTGAGGCAAATAACTTAACCACTCTGGGCTTAATATTTCTTCATTTGTAAAACAGAGATAATAACCTTGTATGACTTAAAAGAATTAATGTTAAGTGTTAAACAGGAGGGGAGGGGAAGGGATTTTTATACCCCTAGGGTATATTTGGCAATGTCTGGAGACTATTTGGTTGTCACAACTGGGGAAGCAGAGAGTAATTCCAACACCTATTGGATAGAAGGTAAGAGATGTTAGTGTGATTCTACTACGCACAGGAAGGCCCTCCACGACAATTATCTGGTCCAAAATGTCAGTAGTGCCACTGTTGAGAGACATGGCTTAGAACAGGGACATAATAAGCACTGTGTAAGTTTTGGCTGCTATTATCATTTGCTATTATGGGAATAACAACCCTTACTCAGAGTATTATTGTTAGGAGATATATATTTAAGCACACAGTACCTAGCAGTCAGCAGATGTGGAGGTAGTGGTGGTGATTATTATTAGGAAGCCAAACATCTATAAACACAGTCTTTCTATACCAGAGCAGTTCCCATGTAAAGAAATCCTTTTGCAATGTAAACAATGACTTTGTTTAGAATTTTTCAAAAGAATCCATCTGTAATCATTAATACCCCACATTTCAATAATAGCTTTTT
This sequence comes from Tursiops truncatus, assembly GCF_011762595.2. Classification (NCBI taxonomy): domain Eukaryota; kingdom Metazoa; phylum Chordata; class Mammalia; order Artiodactyla; family Delphinidae; genus Tursiops; species Tursiops truncatus. The sequence goes on from NC_047035.1 coordinate 117,255,040, forward strand.
TCTTTTCAAAACACTTTTACTTCTTCATCTTCATAATCAAGCATTTATTCTTGAATCTTTACAATGCACCAGGCTTACCTAATGGTATCAGTGTGGTGGAAAGAATACGGATGTTAGAGTTGCATAGTATTGAATTCAGATCCTGACTCTGTCACCTAAGTACACACATAACCTTAGACAATTCATTTCACTTTTTTCAGTCTTGGTTTCCCCATCTGTAAAGTGAGAATAATCGTCTTTACCTCTTGAGGTGTTTTTGTGAGTTAAACAGAATAGTGTGCAGCTTGTGCAGCGTAGAGTAGGAATAGGTTCTGAGCAGTGTTTGTTCCTGTTCCCTCCCTATATCCATTCCTTCAGCGAGCGTGCCATGTTCTGGAGAGTTTAGTATACATAATCATCTCGCTTCCCCGACTCAAAAGGGCAAACGGGCAGTTGAGGGAGATAAGAGGACATTGGGGAAAGGTGCAGTGACTCACTTCTCCAGAGCTTCTGGGCATGCGGGAAAAGTCCAGGACCCGAAAATGACTGTTCCATATCGTCCTTAGGTTAGTCCTGTTAGAGAGGCCTGTTGATAGTTTCTTCTCATACTTGCCTTTCCAGGAAGTAAACATCAATATCTGACCCCATTCTTTAGAAGTGAGCTAAGGCCAAATGGTGACGCTGAGAATCTCCTTCCACACCTCTGTTATTGAGAAAAGCAGCCCAATTTTGTTGCTCTTTTCCAAGATTAATTTATCTTTTCTGTTAATTTGTACAGATGCCATTCTGAATTTTTATTTCATAGGATTTTAAAACTGTAATTTTTCTTAGTATTATGAAGGTGACAGTGATTTACAGTGGCCTGTGTTTTTATCTACTTTGCTGTCTTGCAGTCTAGTGCCTTGAAGACACTTGTAATTTGCTAAAGAAAAAATTTGTTAAAGAAAAAAAAACACATTTGTTAAAGAAAAAAAAATTGAAACTGTGCAGTGTCTGGAAATTAGTCTATTCAAGACCTTGCACATGGCTGCCAGTCTTCCCTATCCCAAGACCTAGCCACTTCATTCACACCAGGAAGAGCTACCTTTGTCTGACCAGACTATGTTAGACGTATTAGCAAGAACTCATCAGATCTCAGTTAAAGGTTAATCTCAGTCCAGGATAAGAAGTTTGAAGTTTTCAGTTAAAGACGACAGAAGGCTTAGTGGAAAATTGGAGACACTAAGATAGTGATCAATGGACACAACACTTTTCTACCTGAGAATGCCAGTAATTGGAAAGTGTAGCGAAATCAAGTAGATGACCTGGAAACTAAGATAGGATTAAGAAATGTCATATTGGTGGGAGGTCCTAGAGGTAGGGAGACAGAAGGAAATGGAGTTTTTCCCCCTTTCAGTAAATAAACAGTGTGGGATTCGATAACTTTGATCTTTCCTCCTCGTGTTGATTCACATCCCGTTTCTGCAAAGGTCCATCATCCCCAGCAACTCCAGAAATAAGCAGCTTTGGAAACCAGTAATAAAACCATGAAATGCTGTTTCTGATTGCTTTGATCTGATCTTTAGGGGTAAAAGGAGGTTTTAAAAATCACGCATTTGCTTATTGGCTGACCTGGACAACTAAAGACAGATGCAGCTGCTGAAGAGAGCTGGCAAATGAGAATTTAGGATACCATTTGCCCCAAGAGGCAGATGGTCTCTATAGAAGCCTGATTTCATTTACTGTCCCTTCTGAAGCTGAATGAAGGTGGTTGAATTTGAAGAAAAAGTTGAACTGAAATCGTGGAAATACTTGGATACATAAAGGCCTTTAATCCTTTCTAATGTGGCATTTGATTTGCCTTTTTAAAAAGTATATTCAGACATTAACAGAATTTCTACCAAAATCTGTCTTGAATGAATTTGCCAGGGGGAAAAAAAAAGGATTATTTCATTTGATGGTGTAATGATTAATCCTACTACCTGGGTAAGCCAAGTGAGCTTCCCGCAGATTGCTTCTGCGGCTTTGAATTATGTATGACTATTGCAGACTGTTGAGATATAAACTTACCAAGGGCTTCATTTGTATTACAGACAAATCTGTAACAATGTTACCATTTCCTTTGAATACCTTAGGTTCATCCTCCATGTTCAGAAAATGAGATGTGTCTTTGTGGAGATAGTGACGTGATTTTTTTTGTGTCAGGTCAGGCATTACCAAATCTCAATTAAAAACTGGTCATTAATGAAACATTGGTCAAAGAGTTTGAGGTAAAAAGAAATGTGTGCTATCTCCCATTCTGAAAGTAGAACAAATGCTGAGGGTCAGGAAAAGAGAGACAAAGTCAGGGTTTGACCCAGCCTGATGATCAAGGACCTAGATGTCAATGCCATAGTTACTACAGATATCCTACATTGCATTACAGAACTAGGGATTGTTTCAACATGAATTTAAATAGCAGGAATAGAAAAGCCATAACTTCCTCTCTGTGGGCCATTTATCAGTTAACAGTTCTGTTTTATAATAATGAATATCAACTTGTACTTATCCTGAAAAAAATCATTACCTTCATCATTATTTGCTACTTCAAGACATGTGCTAAGATATATTGTATTAGAAATCCTAGTAGATTTCTTGTAATTTCATTTTAAAGAATTTTTTTTTTAACCATCTATCTCATGGGCGAAATGGGGGACATTTCATTTTCTCCTTTAACTCCCTCCTGATGTTGTCATCTAGTTTGTACAGAAGATCAAAGTAATAGGGAAACAGAATCTGGCTTCTCTGATTCCTGTTTTGGTGTTTTCTCCATTACATCAAACATTTCCCAATGAAAGGTCAGTGGTGAACCACTTTGTTAGGAGATAAAGCCTGTATTTGGAAAGCGTCATATTACTATTTGGGAGGGTTTTCTGATTTTATATCTAAATATGAAACATTAAAAAAGTCAATGGTCAAAAATTATATTCCCTTATAAAATTAATATGCCTAAGATAAATTAATTATAGGATTTTACTTCCTTTTTTCTTCCTGGACAATTTGTTTATTCATAGTGACTGAATCACCTTCTCTGATGCTGTTCTTGATTCTTTTTCATTTTTTAGTCACAGCATGTTACCACATCTAAGCTTGAACTCTCAAAACCTCTTCCTTTCCCCTTTCCTCTCTCTTTTACCATTTTAATCATACAAAGAGCTTTTCTTCCCTCAAGCATCGACATGACGTATCATTGATGCATTTTTAAAGTTCTTCCTTTTAGACACTGCTGTCACTGTAAATGCAGGTTAAACATCTTAGTATCCATTTGCAAATCCATGTGATTTAACTTTCATCAACTCTTTTGCATAGTTCTTCATAGATGACAATTGTTTTAACTGGTGATTTAATATACCAGTGCACTTATTTAAAATGTGCTTGTGAAAACTGACCTTTGTAGAGAATATAGGTTGTGCTGCCCCGGTCCTCAAAGAGTTAATAAAACTAGCTTTCACTTTGCTTAGTTTCCCAAAGGTAATTTGGCTCATTTCCCAGACCAAACCCCTCAGGTAAAGGTCAAGGTGCAGTGGGTTATATTAAGGTGCAGGATTCGAGCCTCTTATATCTTGCCCGACTTGTAGTCCTCCGGAACTCAGTGGGAGCTATGGTTCATCAGAGCTTCAGAACATGATTAACAGACTGAAGAAGGCCCTGTAGAATTTCCTTTAATGGGGAATTGTATGAGTGAGTACAGTGGGTGAGTCTTTAATATTTCTTGCTTTTTAGCATCCATATTTTGTTTTGAGAACCCCTTAAGAGTACAGAGCTATGTTTCATGTACGTGGGAACAGGCCCAGGGAATTCCTCACTGGTTAATAGCAGCAACTCTTTCTTGTAGTTTTTACAATAGGCTTAATATAAATAGCCCATTCCCTGGGAGGAAAACAGACAAGCAAGGGTGGAGTCATGGTTTCTGAACCCGCCTTCACCAATCATTTTTGACAAATGGAAAAGAGAGCTTCCTTTTAGTAATAACGATGAGATTGGGGGAAGTAAGAGAAAAGGCAAGAGCAAGGCTGCAGAGATTAGGAGCCTAAAAACACCTTTTTAGAAACCTCTCAAGTTGACTCGAGAATAAGAAGAGAGCGTCTGGAGGTTTAATGTTTTTCCTGTCAAAGGGGGATGATGTTTTTTAATCACTATATTTATTGCTTTGAAATTTAAAATGGCTTAAATTAACTTTTGCCCAGCAAAGATCATTTTCCCTCTCCTGAAGCACGTTGATAACTTCTCAGTGACACTAAGTGGCGTCTAAGAGGGTCTCAGAAGTGTCACTTTGCTTTCTTCGCTAACGCGTGGAAGTAGAGCCCCTTGTTACCTTGAATTTATGATGTTCCATATTATGAGAAACTAGCTTTGTTTTGGGTTGATAACCTAAGGCGGCCCATTAAGAAGAGTCAGCATGCTTTAGCATGTGAGGCCTCCTTTACATAAACCACCCTGCTGACTGCTAGTGAACTGATCCCTTCCCACCTCACCCTATCCCCAAGAGCCAGATTCCATAATGGTACCTCCCACTCATTGCTTACTCTCAGTATAGAGAGACCTCTGGCTCTGCCAGCTTTGAAAGAATATTTTTGAAGTTGTGTATCCAGCAGACTTCAAGGCTTATTTTTCTGTTCTGGCACATGCATAATTTCCATAATGAAAAATTGATAAGAAAGTACTCCTCCTTCAGATCTACTCCCTCAAATCCACAGGTGATATATGTTCTGCTGACACATGATCAAACAAAGTACCTCTTTTAAAGAAACTTGTAAATGTCACCATGACTCACTGCCATTTGAAAATCCAGAAATAACATGTCACAGTATATAAGATGTTTCCTTTCATTCTTCCTCTTTGCCCATTAAAACAAAACAAAAAAAAAAACAGGAAGAAGAGCTAGCTGGTGAGTGTGTGACAGTCTAGGAATACTTTTAGTAGACCCAGAAACCATTAAAGGTGCTTGATTTTGAATTTGTTTCATTGAACCAGCCCAATGAGATTTTCTAACTAGGCCGGTTTTCTCCACCAACATTTAATAATCATTACACCCCCTTGTACTCTATAGCAACAGAATTGGAAGTTCAGGCAGAGTGGGATGTGGGGAAGACTGGAAGAGATAGCTATAAGCAAATGAGCAGGCAGCAGTGAAACAAGATCGGGAAACACAAAGCACTATGGATGACCATCCTCTGGTATGTGGCCAGTGGGATGCTTCAGATTCATTTTAATAGATGAGATTAACTAGAGGTTAGAACTTTCTTTTCCATTTGCCTTGCCTGCTGCATGCATACAGGCAAAAGGTTGATGCTTCACTGTGCTCCTAGCAACAAGGCTTCCAGGCCTCAGTTTACCTAAAATAATTGCTTTACTTCCTTTTTTAAATCTCAACTTTACTCCTGATCCTTTACTAAATAGTTTCGTAAATACTTTAGTGTGTAGTAAATATTATATACTAAATAAAGTAAATACTGTAAAGTATTTCATATTTATTATAGTATTATAGCACAGTTCACCCTTTTTATTTGCGAGTTCCACATCTGCAGATTCAACCAACCATGGATTAAAAATATTAGGGGAAAAGAAATTCCAGAAAGTTCCAAAAAGCAAAAATTGAATTCGCAGTGCACCGGCAACTGCTTACATAGCATTTACATTGTATTGGGTATTATAAGTAATCTAGAGATGATTTAAAATATATAGGAGGATGTGTGTAGGTTATATGCAAATGCCATTTTATATAAGGGACTTGAGCATCTGTGGATTTTGGTATCCTGTGGGTGGTCCTAGAACCGGCCCCCTTCAGATACCAAGGGATGACTGTACTATAGTATGGTAAATATAGTAAATATGCTAAATACTTTCTTAAATACTTTAGTGTATTACTCTTTAACAAGTTAAGCATTCAGTTCCCTCTACCCCTACTACCTAAAAAAAAAGTTCCACTCCTTACCTGTTATTTTCAAACTTCCCTCTGAGCCTACTATAGCTCCTCTACCAAACTGAATTCTCAATATGTATGAATCAAGTATGTATCAAGTATCCCAATATATATATGATAGAAGTATCTGCCTGCATGAAAGACTGCCTTATATTCAGACAAGTATGTTGGGGTTTATGACCCATTGCTGTGACTATAGGGCCAGTTATTTACATTTATGGCAATATGTGCCTTCCACAAATCTAAATTTTAGCAAAAACCTTTGAATGCCAGTGTGATGGTGGTCTGATTTGTTTCAGTCACGTGACCCGTGAAGTGACAGAGGATTTTTCTCCTCGGGATCCAAGCACTGTTGTGAAGCAAGATGGTGGGAGCTGTACTTCAGTCACATCGGCATTGCCGCTGCCTGAACTGGAAAGGGAAGAGGAAAAGGGAGACATTTCAGGTCCTATGGACCCGAATCCCTGTAGTGCAACATACAGCAACTTAGGTAAGTGCAAATGTCAGGTAAAGAGTATTTAAAGTTTGTCTTTTTATGTACCAGCCTAATGCTTATTTCCCTGGAAAGATGGTTTTTATTGTTCCATGGAACAGAAGTTGGAAATTGGAGTTATAAATTTTAACTCACATCAGAAAAAGTCCTGTATTTAATTTGTACTAGGCATATATTAAACACCTGTTACCATGAGTCCTGTGCCATGTGCTAGGATTCTGACATAGTCCCCGCCTTGAGAGACTCACCTGGAGGGAAAGAGATGAGCTAGTTAATGATTTCAGTATAATATGATGAGTGCAGTGATAGAGAATACACATGGAATTTTTTTGTTTTGCTTTTTTGGCCATGCCATGCAGCTAGCGGGATCCTAGTTCCCCGACCAGGGATTGAACCTGGGCCCGCAGCAGTGAAAGCGCAGAGTCCCAACCAATGGACTGCCAGGGAATTCCCCACACAGAATATTTTTATATTACACAGGGAAGGGTGTCAAAAGATGCCTTCCAGGGGACTTCCCTGGCAGTCCAGTGGTTAAGACTCTGCGCTGCCGCTGCAGGGGGTGTGGGTTCGATCCCTGGTCAGGGAACTAAGATCCCGCATGCCGCACGATGCAGCCACACACACACAAATAATTAATTAAATAAAATTAAAATTTTTTTAAGAAGGAAGAAAGATGCCTTCCTGGAGATAATTTCTGAACTTATTTAGCTGGTTGACAGAGGGAAAGAAGAGTAACAACATGAGCAAAGAAGAGGCAACACATGAGCAAAAAGTATGGAGATGCAAAACGGCTTGGTACGTGTGGGTAACACAACCATTTAGTGTTGCTGAGGTGTGCCCTGGAGAGTTAGGCAAGATCATGCATTTCAGGCTAAAACCTTGGATTTTTTTTGCTGTTTGTGGTAGTGAACCACTAAAGGGTAAAGGGTTTTAAGCAGAGGTATGATATGATTAGATTTGTGTTTTAGGGACTTCCCTGGAAGTCCAGTGGTTAAGACATCGCCTTCCAGGACCTCCCTGGTGGCACAGTGGTTAAGAATCCACCTGCCAATGCAGGGGACATGGGTTCAAGGCCTGTTCCGGGAAGATCCCACATGCCGCAGAACAACTAAGCTGGTGCGCCACAACTACTGAGCCTGCGCTCTAGAGCCCACGAGCCACAACTACCGAAGCCTGCACGTCTAGAGCCCGTGCTCCTCAACAAGAGAAGCCACCTCAATGAGAAGCCCAGGCACCACAACTAAGAGTAGCCCCCGCTCACTGCAACTAGAGAAAGCCCGCGAGCAGCAACCAAGACCCAATGCAGCCATAAATAAATAAATAAATTTATTTAAAAGAAGAAAAAAAGACTTCACCTTCCAATGCAGGGGGTGTGGGTTCGATCCCGGTCAGGGAGCTAAGATCCCACATGCCTCGCGACCAAAAAACCAAAACATAAAACAGAAGCAATATCGTAATAAATTCAATATGGTCCACATCAAAAAAAAGAAAATCTAAAAAAAGATTTGTGTTTTAGAACGTCCACTGCAGGCTGCCTTGTGAGGATGAATTAGAGGCAAATTATTTGGTAGCAGGAAATCTGGTAGTTGGATACTATTGCAGAACCACATAAAGGGATGAGAAAGAAAGGCCTCAACTAAGATAGTGGGGAAGGGAACAGTGAACAGATTTAAGGGAGATTTGACAGGTAAATTACCTCAGTGATTAATTGGATATGAATGATGTAAAGAATCTATAATAATAGGGAGTGTCAGGGGGAGGGAGATGCAAGAGGGAAGAGATATGGGAACATATGTATATGTATAACTGATTTACTTTGTTATAAAGCAGAAACTAACACACCATTGTAAAGCAATTATACTCCAATAAAGATGTTAAAAAAAAAAAAGAATCTATAATATATCCCAGATTTCTGGCTTGGGGCTAGCAGATTTGAGGAGGGAAGATCCCAGTTATTGGAGGTGTTTAGGCAGAGCCTGAGGAATCATCTCTCAGAGATGCTGTGAAGGCGAATCCTGCACTACACAGAGGGTTGAACTAAATTATCTCTAATGTACTTACTAATGCAAAGATTATTCAATTTTGAAATCATCTTCACTCTTCTTCCTTGACTGCCCAGTGACTTCTGATCTGTCTCTCCCTTGAGGGTCACTGAGTTCCCTTCTGAAAAGCAAAGCTTGGGGCTGGACAAGGATTTCTTAGTGCTCTTCTCCCATGAAGTCAAGAGAGAGATGAGTAGCATGAGCTGCACTGCCACATGCGTAGTCCTAGTAAGATTCTTATGGACCACTGACCAATTCTCACATCTGTCTGGAAACCAGTGGCATATAATATCAAAGCGTTCTTCTACCTAGTGTCTCACCTCCTTTCTTTGTCTTTTTCCTCTGTCAGGTTATTGTAAGGCTAAATCATTCTATGATCAACTAGTGTACTTGGAAATAAGGGCATCCTTAAGAGGACCAAAAGGTTAGGTAAAACTATTGGAGAAATGCTCTACTATGTCCTTTTTTTTTTTTTTTTTTGCGGTACGCGGGCCCCTCACCACTGCGCCGCGGAGCGCAGGCTCAGCGGCCACGGCTCACGGGCCCAGCTGCTCCGCGGCACGCGGGATCCTCCCGGACCGGGGCATGAACCCGCGTCCCCTGCATCGGCAGGCGGACCCCCAACCACTGCGCCACCAGGGAAGCCCTCTACTATGTCCTTTTGGGAAACTCAATCATAACAACCCACATGCAGTTGAAAATACATTCCATAAGGAGAAGACTTCCATTCTAAGTTCCTGAAGCCTTCTGTGATTTGTGGGTAGGGGAGAGTAAACCCTTGCAGTTTACCCAAGCAACCATCTTGGATACCATTTTCCAGTTGGAATAGATTTTATAGTCAAGTGGTTTATTGAACTTTTTCCATTCTTTTACATTTTATGAGACATATTATGAGATGAAAATTTTATTTTTTTTTTATTTAGTATATGTCCTCAGATAGCATATATATCAGGAATTATATTTCAGACATTCTTACTGCACTGAAATTTCTTTCATGACATCCTCAGTAAAATATATACAAATTTTTACTGATTGTATGTTATCTTATGGCATCCTTTCTTTAAAAATATCCATTTGCCCACATCAGTTAAAGTTAACTGTTTTATCTTATTATCGTCCCAGTTAGTAGATTGTTAGAAAAAAATAGAGCATTGCTTTCAAGAATACGCTAAGTGCCTTACATATTAACTCATTTAATCCTCACAACAACCTTAGGAATTATTATCCCCATTTTTCAGATGAGGAAAGTACATCAGAGTGCCGTGCCCAGAGTCACAGAACCTGTAAGAACTGAACCAAGATTGGAACCCAGTTGGTCTATATTACTAGACTATAATGATTGCAACCACTAAATTCTTAGAAGATACTGAAGGGCTGCAGCTGTCTCCCCCTTTTTTTTTAAGTCATCTACTTTGAGACACAAAATTTAAGACTTTTTTTTAAAAAGATTATGATAGAGTACAAAAATACCAAGTTACAGATGCCCCATCAGAAAAATAGCTTTCTTTCTACCTGTTGCTTTACTTTTAAAAGTATGTGATACTCATAAAATGTTGCCTAACTTTCCTTAAGTGCTTAAGTGGTGGTAACTTGACTCCATAGGATATGATACATGGTTAGTTGCTTCTTTGGAAAGGTTTTACTATGTGAGTAAAATAATAACTGAATAATAGATAGGATTGGCTCCATCAGTTCTACAAACTGATAGGTGTTATTTTTTGTTTTGTTGTTGTTATTTTTCCTAATGGAACAAGTATTTCAGGTGGCATTTGGAACTTACCTTTTTTAATATTTTCAATAAATCATTTGCATGAAGTTTTAAACTATCCCTTGGAGTAATTTCTTATAATTTAATGACCTGGTAGCTTTAAAAAAAAAAAATGTGTTTTAAGACCAAAAGGAAACAAAACCTAATATAATAGCTTCAGATCCTTTTAAATATTCTAGAACCATTCCACAAACACATGTTACATATTTCTTTTTCATTTTCTTTCCTAATTTCTTCTTTTTTTATTTTTTTTATTATTTTTTATTTTTTTTTTGTGTGTGTGTGTGTGTATAGTCCTCTATCTCTAGAAGTATACTCTTCTATCTCTACGTGTAAAATCTTCTATGTCTAGGAGTATACAGTTCTATCTTTAGATGTAAAGTCTTCTATGTCTAGGAGTATACTTTTCTATTTCTAGGTGTAAATTCTTCTATGTCTACGAGTATACTCTTCTATCTTGGTGTATAGTCTTCTATCTCTAGAAGTATAATCTTCTATCTCTATGTATAATGTCTTCTGTCTCTAGAAGTATAATCTTCTATCTCTAGGTATAATGTCTTCTATCTCTAGGAGTACACTCTTTTGTCTCTAGCTGTATAGTGTTCTATCTCTAGAAGTATAATTTTCTATCTGTAGGTGTAAAGTCTTCTATGTCTAGGAGTATACTGCTCTATCTATAGGTATAAAGTCTTCTATCTCTAACAGTATACTTTTCTATTTTTAGTTGTAAAGTCTTCTATCTCTAGGATATACTCATTTATGTCTAGGTGTATAGTTACATATTTCTTTCTCATTTTCTTTCCTAATTTCTTCTTCTTTTTTTAAAAAAATGAGTCAGAGGGCGGATGGACTGATAGAAGAAACTGAAGGAGGGAAGTTAAGGGTTACCATAATTTTTGCTGTGGAATTTATTTCTGAAAATTGCATTGTGAAGTGGGCTTAGGAAGCAGTGTTATATAGTAGGAAAAAAACGTAGGTTTGGGGGATCAGACAAGTTTAGGTTTATACGACAGCTGTATCACTGCCCACCTACATGATTGTGGGTCAGTTATTTACCATCTCTGAGCTTCAGTTTCCTCATCTGACATGAGGGAATAGTAGCATCTGCTTTGTAGGGCTGATGGCAAAGGAAGTACTTGATACATAGAAGTGCTTAATAATTGTGAAGTTCCTTTATTTCTACACCAAAATATACTGTTGCTTTCTTTTTTCAATATGTTTGATGTGCTAGCCAGAAAATGTAGCATAAAGCAGAAATAATTTTGAATGTTTATTAGAAATGTTGAATAAGCAGAGCAACAAAATCCAAGTCCAAAAAGTTGTGGACTGCCTATACAACTGATGACTGAGAGAGTGAAACATGATAGAGGAGACAGGACACCAAGGTGGCCAACAGGGACCAGAGGAGACATAACAAATAACAGCGAAGTACTGCGACAGACCCAGTCCCCCAAGGTCTGCTAGTTATAGCGAAACAAAGGGACATGGTTTGCATTTGTTTTGTAGTTCCCACATTTCTTAGATAGTTCTGAAAACTAATAAGTCAAAAAAAAAAAAAAAACTGGATTGGAATAGGCCTTGATTACCGTATGTCAGAATCTCCCGTTAGACCTCTACCTTTGAGACAGCTTCCTTTCTCTGCTATGGTATAACAAGAGCTGTTGTGATTCAGCCATTCCCACGAAAAGCTACCGACTTATGCGAACCATCCGTTTGTTTTTCACCTTAGAGATCCCTCTCCAGGGTTAATTCAGCTGCCTTTTTTCTTGTCCTTAACGTAAGTAAAGCAAACTTTATTTTGTTTATAACAGAATTAATTATAGATTTTAGAGCTACAGTATACAGTATGGTAGCCACTAGCCACATCTGGCTATTTAAATTTAAATTCATTGAAATGTAAATAAAAATTCAGTTCTTCAGTCTGACTAGCAACATTTCAAGCGCTCAGTAGCCACATGTGGCTAATAGCTACTGTATTCAACATGCAGAGATACAGAACATTTCTGTCATCACAGAAAGTTCTGTTGGACAGCACTGCTTTAAAGACTTGCTTATTTGGGGGATTTGTATTGTCTTCTGTGGGCACAAAAATCATTATTGGTTTTTATGCACTTGACAACTGCTTAGGAAGGTTGCCCCTTATAGAGTGATGGTTTTCCTCTGGGTGATGGTGATATGTGATGATCACTGAACAAACTCTGATCTATAGCACTTTAATACACCCGAAACTGAATTTAGCAGGGTATCTGCCACCAAAATGATTTCCTAAAGAAGTGATAGAAAGTTTTTTTAATCAGACCTTCAACATTTCCCCACGTTTCCTATGTCTGTCTCAAAATGTCTAGAATATCGCTAGATTTTTATGTGGCACACCTGACCACTTTATCAGCCTGCTGAAATCAGGATCTTGTAATGACTTCTACTCTGTTGGAAATTGGTTGGTGACTTTAGCTCTCCTTCACTCACTTTTTAACCGAGTACTCTAGACGTTACTTTTTAGAAAGATCTATCTAGTCTCCCTTTACTGGACAGAATTTTGGCTTGTTCCTCTTTCTTTGTGCCTACAACCTAGCACGTTATCTAAAACACACAGAAGGTGCTGAGAACATGTTTGGATGAATGTGCCAAAAATGACTTAGCATTTGACTATGTAAGTTTCCGGTTAGGGAAACTGAGCTCTCCTGAGGAAAGTTCGTACAGGAAAATTTCAAGTCCTAGTTTGTGTGTTCCGTTTATCAACTGGCTTTTTTTTCTAAAATGAGACTTAATCAGGGGTTTCCTAATTAAGGAATTATGTAAGCCATACCTCAGTTTCCTTTCCACGTGAAACTGTCCACATTTCTCATCTTACTTACCTAGAGCATCTCCTCAAGGCTGCACTGTTCCAACACTGAAAGAAAACACCTGAAAGTCTTCTATCTCCAGAACTTCCTTTGGCAATGTATTGACCATCGGTGTTAAATTTTAAAGAATAGATAAACTTAAAGGAAGTCATTACATTGCCAGCCTTGATGGTTGTAATTATGGAGCAATGTCATCATAAATGGCAGCTTTAAAAAAAATCATTCTGAAAAGTATATCATTCATTCATTTACTCAACAAATAATTATTGAGGAATAACAATTCTGTGCCACACAATGCAAAGTTAACTATTTGAACCAAAGATGAAAGAATTGCACATTTTTAGATTATCTGGATGTTTTTTAAAAAAGTGAGAGTGACAGCTCTGAACATTTGTTTGTGCATTTGTTGTACTTCCTAAAAATGTAATTATCTCTATTTAAAAAGAAACTATAGACTGTGTTCCTATCTTTTAAGTTAGCTTCATTCACATTTAAAAATAGTTTCCCATGTACTGGAATTTGTTGGCAGAGTGCAATATTCAAATTACATAGATAACTTACCCCCAAATAAATAATCTCTGTTCTTGGAGAGGTTCTCATTAATGAGATCTTTAAAAATTGAGTCTGTCAGCTGCTACACCACTGACATTCTTTAAATTGGTCCATGTATCTCTTTATTTGAGGCTAAGCCTGAGCCTGAAGTGGTCTTAAAGCTTTGTTTTATCATTTGGCATGAAGTTGATGTCCCCTGTGGTTTGCCAGCTGGTGCTTACATTTAACTGTGGTGGGACCTAGCACAGTAATAATGCCCAGATAGATTAAGACCCTTCCTCCTAAGTTGCTGATGCCCACTGCCAGGGGGTGATACAGTGAGTGCTGGGGGCAGCCAAGGAGAGGCCTACTTATTTGACAAGGCTGGTGCACAGTGTGCTATGTGGCATCTATATTTATAAACTCCAGTGCATCTTTCCCAGTTTGGTGATGATCATCTCTTCTGTTGTCCTCTCCCTTCCCGTTCTCATCTGTGTTACTTGTCATGAGCCCTGGGAAAAGATTAAGGGTGAATATTGAAATTACAATTTAAATAGAAAAATATATTCCATTTATTTTGGCTTTAACACTTTCGTTTGCTGAGTGCCAGCTATCTCCTGGGAACCAGGCTAGGCACTGGGAATACTAGTGCTATCTTCAAGGACTTCTGCTCTTTGGGAAAGACAGGCATGGGGGCTGGCCTCTTAGGAGCTCATGTGATAGTTGCTGTGATGCAGGTATTTAAAGGTTCAATAAAAGCCCCTGCCTTGAGGAGTCTAGGAGAGGGTCACTAAGTTTTCAAGCTTGAAAGAGGAGTAGTTGTTTGCCAGATTGACAAGCAAGGGAGAACATTCCAGGTAGAGGGAAGAGTATGTACAAAGGCCTAAAGCTTGATAGAAAAATGAATGTTCAGTTAACTACCAGTAATTAATTAAAGGTAGCTTAAGTGCAGAGTGAAAGAGGCAGAGTTGGCAAAATGGGGCAGAGTGGGAAAGCAAGGCCAGATCATAAATGGTATGTATGTATCACAATGAGTGTATCTTTTACCTATAGGAAATGGAGAGCCACTGAAGAATTTTGGATAGAGGGACATGATCGGGATTTTTTAAAGATCATTCTGGAAGCTACCTGCAGAATGACTGGAGGCAGGGAGACTGACCAGGAGACCATGACATTCCTGTCTTACTGGAATAAAGAGCTAATTGTACTCATTAACATACTGTTCCTGTCTAAATGGGTTATCCTTAAGTGCCTTTAATCCCTAGCACCCTAAGATTGTAGTGATTGTCAGGTCTTAAGTAAACATTTGCTGTGATTTGTCCTGAGTGTGTCTTCAAATGATAGTGCCTTCCAGTAGATGTCTATAGTGATGTAATTATTATTTTGAGTTTTTTACTGTATAATCATCTTTAAAATGTTGATCTTTAGAGATAATATTTTTCTTATTTCCTTTCTATTTATTATACCAATTGTGTAAGTTTTTAGAGCCTATATCAATAATCTTCCTTCCTGAGGAGTTTTAAACACCTTTTTGCTTCTTTGAAGTAGTGTCATTAAATTATTCCCTTTTAATCCATCTTTCATCATTTGCTTTTCAGAATGTGATATAAGGCCTTATTTGTCAGTCTGAAGACATTTTTAAGTGAAGAGAAAGTATAAAGATAGAGTTTAGAAACTCAAAAAGAAAGGAAAGGAAAGATTGAGTGTGGTTTAGTCAAATATATTTGTCCAAAAGAACTTTTTAGTCTATAAGGCAAGGTTTAGAACACAATCTATTTTTCTTTCTGTTTAGAGAGCTGGCATGCCACAAAAATGTAGGGTATGTGATGTTATATCAGGCCTGCTGAAAGCTGAGCTTAGCGTCTGGTCCCGGAGGCTTGAGAAGAATGTACAGGATTAAAAGTTTAAAATAAAAACAACTAAGATACCAAGCTTTTAAAACATTGACCCAGATGATTGGAATTCAGTTAGGAGAACTTGTCCTTCTCAGAAGAAAAAAATTAAAAAACACAGGACGCTTTTAGACTTGGGCGAATGGCTTGACCTACTTGCATGGGCTGTAGAATGTTCATGGTTTCATTTGGAACGCAAACATTTCTTATTCCCATGTGGAAATATTAGCTCCCAGGAGACCATATCCCACTGTTTAGGGAGAGAAACCACTATTAATTATCTTTACCTTCTTGCTGCCTTGGCTGTCCATTTTCATTTCGGAATGATGACCAACTCTGCTGACACTCTGTCCTTCAGTCTGGCAGCTGTTTCCTGCACACTTGCTGCATGTCTCACACCATGCCCAAAGTTCTGAGGAAATGTAAAAAAAATTTAAAAATACACATTATAAAAGGCTAAAAATGCTATCATAGAGTGAAAAGTGGTAAGAGAACACAGAGGAAGAAGGGATGGCTCCCAGTTTGGAGGTGGGGATTAGAGAGGAGGGAGGGTTTCAGTAGAGAAAGGGTTATTTGAGCTGGGCTTAGGACAGAACACATTTACTAAGGCAGAGATGTAAGAATAAAAACATGGTGCATATCAAAAGAACAGGAATTGAGTGATTCTTGTGGGAGGGTTGATGAGAAATAGTGGTAGATAAGGCTGACAGCCTTGACCAATTTCCTGAGGAGTTTGGACTTTATTCTGAAGGTGGTGGAAAATGGCATGATCAGCCCTCTTCTACCTCCTCTGATAAGCACTAAAGAGCTGCTGATGACGATAGACCTTGTCTCACCTGTCAGTTCTGAGGTCATTTAAAAGAAAAGAAAAGCACTTTTGGAATCCTCCATTCCTTCTGTGTCCATGATTGTTTTCGTTTGTTCTGATTTAGAAAAATGGAAAGAAAATGACCATCCCATAAAGATTCTCCTAAGGTCCACATTGGAAGGAGTGAGAATAGGTTCATGTTTCTAGTTTTTCTATTAATTCCTTTCTTCCTTCCATTTCCCCCTGAGCCAGACTCTTTGCTTTGTCTTGGGTGTACAAATGAGGCAGGTCTCTGTCCTCAATGAACAAACCCATGGGGAATTCAGACAGGGACACAAGTCAAGTATTCTAAGTGCTTAGAGAGAAATGTTCACAGAATGTATCTGTGGTCCCAAGGAAGGAGAGGTCAGTTTTGCGAAGTGGAGTAAGAAACATTCCTCAGAGGCAGAATGTTTAAAGATGAGAGGAGAGGGAAATCATTCCTGGAAGAGGGTCAACATGAACACAGACACAACATGAAGTAGCCAAGAGTGCTGGAGAAACCACAAGCAGTTTGGTAGCCCCAACTTATGACACAGGGGAAATGCTATGAGAGGAACAGAACAACCAGGGCAAGGTCATAAAAGCCTTGCTTTCTGTGCTGAAGCAAAGAAAACTCCACCCTCAGGATCAAGTCCAAATTCTCAAGGACGGAATTTTTGAAGTAGAGGAGTGCCATGATCAGCTTTGGTGTTTGAATAAAGTCTCTAATGGCTAGTGTGGTGAGGAAGGCAAAACTGGAGACAGTGGTAACAGGACACTGCCACAGTAGTCAGGACAGGAAGATAAGGTGCTGGTGCAGTTCACTACTTCTAACCTTTTCCACTGTCTGGGTCAGCAAATGGAAAATGAAAATTTGTTACAAAGCATATTTCTGTCATCTTGTAAATAAACTGTGCTTCTGACTTCTCACATTAGCTGAGGCAAAGTAGGGCTGACCTACTTTGCTGACCACTGGGAGGGAGGCCTCACCATCACAGGAAGAGTTCAGTAAATGCCAAGCCCCTACATCCTTCATATTGTTAAGAGCACAGAAAAATGGGAAGATATGACTGAAAACTGAATTTATGGTGGTTTCTAAAAATAGATTGTTGATTTGCTTTATTTAGATATAATTTACATACCATAAAATTCACCCTTTTTGAGTGTGCAATTCAGTGAGTTTTAGTATGTTAACAGAATTTTACAGCCACTACCAGTATCTAATTCCAGAACATTTTCATCACCCCAAACAGAAACCCATTAACAATCACTGTCTGTTTCCATTCTCCCTTCCCCCGAGCCATGGCAACCACTAATCTACTGTCTGTCTCTATGAATTTGTGTATTTCTAGACATTTCGTATAAGTGGAATCATATGATATGTGGTTTTTTATTACTGGCTTCTCTCACTTAGCATAATGTTTCCAAGGTTCATACAGGTTGTAGCACATATCAGTACTTCATTTCTTTTTATGGATGAATAATATTCCTTTGTGTGGCTATGCTACGTTTTGTTTATCCATTCATCATCAGTTGATGGACGTTTGAGTTGTTTCCACTTTTGGGCTCTTATCTTGTACTTCGACTCAAGTGTTGCTGTGAACATTTGAGTACAAGTTTTTGTGTGAACATGTGTTTTCATTTCTCTCAGATATATCCCTAGGATTAGAAATTCTGGGTCATGTGGTAACTCTGTGTTTTATTTTTTGAGTAACTACCAAACTGTTTTCCAAGGTGGTGGCACCGTTTTAGATTCCCACTAGCAATGTATGAGGGTTTGAATTTCTCCATATCTTTACTAATACTTGCTCATCTATTTAATTGAAGCCAGCTTTGTGGATGTGAAGTGATGTCTCGTGGTTTTAGTTTGCATTTACCTAGTGAGAAATGCTGAGCACCTTTACATGTGCTTATTGGCCATTTGTATATCTTCTTTGGAGAAATGTCTATGCAAATCCTTTACCCACTTTTAATGGGTTATTTATATTTTCATTCTAAGAGTTATTTATAAATTCTAGATACAAGTCTCTTATCAGATATATAATTTACACATATTCTCTCCCATTCTAAGGGCCGTCTTTTCACTTTCTTGAAGTTAACCTTTGAAGCACGAAAGTTTTTCATTTTTATGAATTCCAATTTATTTATTTTTTTCTCTTGTTGCTTTTCTTTTGTTGCTTTAGGTGTTATATTTAAGTAATCATTGACTGACCCAAGGTCGAAAAAATTTATTCCTATGTTTTCTTCCAGGAGTTTTATAGATTTAGCTCTTAACATTTAGATCTTTCATACATTTTGAGTTAATTTTTGTGTATACTATGACGCAGGGGTTCAACTTCATTCTTTTGCATGTGGATACCAAGTTGTCCCAGCACCATCTGTTGAAATGACTTCTCTTTCTCCATTGAATTGTCTTGGCATCCTTGTTGAAAATCAGTTGACCATAAATATGAGTTTATTTCTGGACTCTCAATTCTATTCCATTCATCTGTATTTCTATTCTTATGCCAGTACCCCACAGTCTTGATTACCGTAGTTGTGAAGTAAGTTTTGAAGTCGGGAAATGTGGGTTCTTCGACTGTTCTCTTTTTCAAGATTTGGGCAGGGAGGCCTACTCTTGATCCTTTGTGTTTCCATATAAATTTTAGGATCATCCTGTCAATTTCTGCAAGAAGGCCAGCTGGGATTTTGATGGGGATTACATTAAATTTTTAGATCAATTTGAGGAATATTTCCATCTGAATATATTAAGTCTAATCCATGAACATAAGATGTCTTTTCATTTATTTAGATCTTTAATGTCCTTCATCAGTGTTTGGTAGTTTTCCATGTACAAGTCTTACACTTAATTTCCTAATTTTTTTCCTAAATACTTTATTCTTTTTGATGATATTGTAAATGGAATTGTTTTCTTAATTTAACTTTTGGATTATTCATTGCCAGTGTGTAGAAATACAATTGATTTTTTTCACATCTTTATTGGAGTATAATTGCTTTACAATGTTGTGTTAGTTTCCACTGTACAACAAAGTGAATCCGCTATATGTATACATATCTCCCTATATCCCCTCCCTCTTGAGCCTCCCTCCCACCATCCCTATCCCACCCCTCTAGGTCATCACAAAGCATTGAGTTGATCTCGCTGTGCTATGCAGAAGCTTCCCACTAGACATCCATTTTACATTTGGTAGTGTATATATGTCAGTGTTACTGTCTCACTTTGTCCCAGCTTCCCCTTCCCCACCTGTGTCCTCAAGTCCATTCTCTATGTCTCTGTCTTTATTATTGCCCTGCCACTAGGTTCATCAGTAGGGTTTTTTTGTATTCCATACATATGCGTTAGCATACGGTATTTGTTTTTCTCTTTCTGACTTACTTCACTCTGTATGATAGACTCTAGGTCCATCCACCTCACTACAAATAACTCAGTTTCACTCCTTTTTATGGCTGAGTAATACTCCATTGTATATATGTACCACATCATCTTTATCCATTCATCTGTCGATGGACATTTAGGTTGCTTCTATGTCCTGGCTATTGTAAATAGTGCTGCAATGAACATTGTGGTACATGTCTCTTTTTGAATTATGGTTTTCTCAGGGTAGATGCCCAGTAGTGGGATTGCTGGGTCATATGGTAATTCTGTTTTTAGTTTTTTAAGGAATCTCCATAGTAGCTGTATCAATTTACATTCCCACCAACAGTTCAGGAGGGTTCCCTTTTCTCTACACCCTCTCCATTTATTGTTTCTAGATTTTTTGATGATGGCCATTCTGACCGGCATGAGGTGATACCTCATCGTGGTTTTGATTTGCTTTTCTCTAATGGTTAGTGATATTGAGCATCTTTTCATGTGTTTGCTGGCCATCTGTACATCTTCTTTGGAGAAATGTCTGTTTAGGTTACAGTTGATTTTTTATATTGATCTTATATCCTGCAATCTTGCTGAACTGGTATATTAGTTCTAATAGCCTTTCTTAGCCTTTCCTATATACAAGATTATGTCACCTGTGAATAGAGATAATTTTACCTCTTTTCCAATCTGCATGTTCTTATTTCTTTTCCTTTCATGATTTCCCTGGCTAGGTCCTCTAGACTAGAAGTGACAAGAATGGAAATCATTGTCTTGTTCCTGATCTTTGTGGGGAAAAATCGAGTCTTTTGCCATTAAGTATAATTTAGCTCTTGGTTTTTCATAGGTGACCTTTATCAGGATGAGGATGATCCCTTCTTTTCCCAGTTTGTTCGGTGTTTTCATTATGAAAAGTATTGGATTTGCTGAAATGCTTTTTCCGCATCTGTTGAGCTGACCATGTGAGGTTTTTTCACTCTTTATTTTGTTTACATGGTGTATTACATTGATTGATTTTCAGATGTTAAACCAACCTTGCATTCCTGGGATAAATCCAAATTTGTTGTGATGTATAATCCTTTTCCTATGTTGCTGGATTCAGTTTGCTAGTATTTTGTGAGGATTTTTGTGTCTAGTAATAAGGGATATTAGTCTATAGTTTTCTTGTAATGTCTTTCTCTTGTTTTGATATATAGGTAATATTGGCCTTTCATAGGTTTCAAGTTGGTAAGTGTTCCCTCCCTTTATATTTTTTGGAAGAGTTGGTGAATGATTGGTTTTAATACTTCTTTAAATGCTTGGTAGAATTCATCAATGAAGCCATATGGTCCTGGACTTTTCTTTGTGGGGATTTTGTAAATTATTAATTCAGTATCTTTACTTGTTACAGGTACCTATACAGTTTTGCCTCTTTTAGCCCTAAATATTTATTCCTTTAGTCATTCAAGAAATATTTATTGAGGATCAATTAAATACAGGCCCTGATTTTTGACATAGAGGGTACAGCAATTAGTAAAACAAAAGTCCTGGCCCTCTTAGAGTTTAGCATTCTCATACTCTTTCTCTGTCTCATTCTCATGCTGTCTATATATTCATATTTCTTATTTATATGTAATGTAGCTCTGTTCCTTGTAAAAGAATATTGCTGGGCTTCCCTGGTGGCGCAGTGGTTGAGCGTCTGCCTGCTGATGCAGGGGACACGGGTTTGTGCCCCGGTCCGGGAAGATCCCACATGCCGCGGAGTGGCTGGGCCCGTGAGCCATGGCCGCTGAGCCTGCGCGTCCGGAGCCTGTGCTCTGCAACAGGAGAGGCCACAACAGTGAGAGGCCCGCGTACTGCCAAAAAAAAAAAAGAATATTGCTACATGCCATTGATGGAGAAAGGGCATCCTTAGGTTTGCTTATATATTGTCATAGTTTGTGTAAACTCTTGGGTGTTCTTGAAGAGAGTTGCATATGTGGGAAATGGAGTATACTGTTGTTACAATCACAGTTTGTATGGTGCTTCCCCTTGGCATTGCTACAAGGACATGATTTTTAATAAAACAAGCCACGATCTTTATTCATTATCATCCTCAAGACCATCTGATGCCTTCTGTTCTGTCTAATCATCAGTAGTAGCATAGTTTCCTACGGCTTCTATAACAAAGTACCACAAAGTGGGTGGCTTAAAACAAGAGAAATTTATTGTCCTGTAGTTCTGGCAGCTTGGAGGCGAATTAAGGTGTTAGCAAGGTCACGTTCCCTCTGAGATTCTAGGTAGAATCCTTCCTTATTTCTTCCTAGCATCTGGTGGTGGCCATCAATCCTTAGCATCCCTGGCTTGCAACTGCATTACTCCGGTCTCTGCCTCTGTCATCACATGGTGTTCTCCCTGTGTGTCTGTGTTTATATCACATTTTCCCCTTCTTATAAGGACACCAGCCATATTGGATTGAGGCCCACCCTAATGACCTTATCTTAACTTGATTACCTCTACAAAGATTCTATTTCCGAATAAGATCACATTCACAGGTACCAGAGGTTAGGACTTCAGTATATTTTGGGAGAGAGCACATAATTCCACCCATAACAGAGCATTATGCTCTAACTCTGAAATATTGAGTGGAGATTTCATTTTAGTAACATTACTGATTTTAATAGCTTTTATTAAACTTTCATGGTATATTTCTCTCTTTAAAAAAATAATGCTCCTTCCCATTATACAATAAGTCCTGAAGGTGTCATTGATCACATACTTATGCGTTTTATCTTCTTCTAAGCATAAATTCTAGAAAGGAAACAAAGATGACTGGTCCTGTAACTAGGGCTTGTTGTAAGAGAATTTCAAAAGTAGCATCCCTCAAATCACAGTTTATATGTCCCCCAAAATAAAACAGAATCATGTAAGGGTTTGTGAAAGATGTTTGAAACAGCAGTTGACTGCTCATATACATGGTTCCCCTTACCACAATCTCAGGGATCTTATACATAGACCAGTTTAAGTGGTGCTGGAATCCATCTCTGTAGTGAAGTGAAATAATATGGTTTATGAAATTGTATTCATATGTATTGGATGGAGAATGACAAGTGCTCTATACAATACAGTGTAACTTTGGAACAGAGTTAAAAGAATAGAATAGTATCTTCTGAGCACCAGTCTAGCGGTCTCATTTGCTAATCCCAATTGTTTTTAATAATGCTCCCAAGTAATTTTTTTTTATGCACAAATACCATCATCTCTGTTCTGTCACAGTACAGTTATTTGAGTGTCTGTCACTCGTTAGTACTCTAGAGTGGTGAATACAGCACTCTTGGGGCCAGGAATGGAGAATATGAATTCCTTCTTGAAAACAAAGCCCATTGGCCTGTTCCTATGGCAAAGAAGTACAGAGACATTGTTCACATTTGTTGCTTCCATCAAGTCTTGAACTCTTACCTTTAAATGAAGCTATTTGTTCTTTGTTTTCTTTTACCATTTTTGGATTAAAGCATTGACTTCTTATATTCTCGTGGCCACCTCCCTTATTTCTGCTTAAGTTTCAATTATGTAACAAGAATGAAAACTTTACTTATTCTTTCTTTTCCCTTTCTTTCTTTATTTTAAAACAATACAGGGCAATCTAGAGCAGCCATGATACCTCCCAAGCATCCACGGCAGCCTAAGGGAGCTTTGGATGATGCCATTGCCTTCGGTGGGAAAACAGACCAAGAAGCACCTAATGCTTCTCAACCTACACCACCCCCACTGCCAAAGAAAATGATCATAAGAGCCAATACAGAGCCAATCTCCAAAGACCTCCAAAAATCCCTGGAAACTACTCTTTGTGTCATGGCTAATCCCACCTATGATATCGACCCCAACTGGGATGCCAGCAGTGCTGGCTCTTCAATCAGTTATGAACTCAAGGGACTGGACATTGAGTCTTATGACTCCTTGGAGAGACCTTTGCACAAGGAGAGACCTGTGCCCTCAGCAGCAAACAGCATCTCCAGCTTAACCACTCTCAGTATTAAGGATAGATTTTCCAATAGCACAGAGTCCCTGTCCAGCCGGCGTGGTCCCTCTTGTAGACAGGGCCGGAGTATCCAGAAGCCACAGAGACAAGCACTTTATCGAGGACTTGAGAATCGTGAAGAAGTGGTGGGTAAAATCCGAAGCCTTCATACAGATGCCTTGAAGAAACTGGCTATTAAATGTGAAGACCTCTTCATGGCTGGACAGAAAGACCAGCTCCGTTTTGGGGTGGACAGCTGGTCAGACTTCAGGCTAACCAGTGACAAGCCATGTTGTGAGGCAGGCGATGCAGTTTACTACACAGCTTCATATGCAAAAGATCCACTTAATAACTATGCAGTCAAGGTAAGAAAATTTTATAAATCTGATTTTAATCTTCTCTGACACACTGTTATTGAGATGGGTCTGGTTTTATTTTATTTTTCTTCATTCCTCCAATCAGCAAAAACTTACTGAGCATCTACCTTACACCAGATATTGTGATAAAAGAGAGGTTAACTTATTATCTAGAGGAGAAAGCAGATATGTAAAGAGACAGACATAACACAGTATACTGAATGCTAAGATAGAAGTAAACAGAATTCTGTGGGAGCTTAGAAGGACCTTAACCCAGACTCTCGATGCCAGAGAATTCTTCTTGAAGTAGGTAATACTTGAGCTGTGATTGTTTGCAAAGATTTCCTGTACAAATGAGGTCTGTTATGTGCCTTCCATTCTATACTTCTGTCTTTATCCTCTAGCAAATAAGAGACTCTTGTCTATCCCTAATTTCTAACTCCTCTGCTTCCTGGAGAAGCTTTTTTTTTTTTTTTTGCGGTACTCAGGCCTCACTGCTGTGGCCTCTCCCATTGCGGAGCACAGGCTCTGGACGCACAGGCTCAGTGGCCATGGCTCACGGGCCCAGCCGCTCCGCGGCACGTGGGATCTTCCCGGACCGGGGCACAAACCCATGTCCCCTGCATCGGCAGGCGGACTCTCAACCACTGCGCCACCAGGGAAGCCCTGGAGAAACATTTTTATAGAGGAAGGTAACCAATATTTGTTGATGTACCAGGAACTTTTTAGTGTTATATAATTTAATCTTCACATCGACTTCATGGGGTTAAGATCTTTTTATCCATTTGACAGATGAGGAGAATAAAGCTTAGGGTCACACAGCTAGCAATTAGTAGAGCTAGGATTTAAACACAGATCTCTCTGACTCCATAGCCTACACTTTGTCTGTTATGTCACATATTAACTTCTTAAATGTATATCACCCATACCAGACAACACACTTCTTTAAGAACGCTAAAACTCTTAAAATCAAGAACTCTTGAGCAATTACATTCACTGTAACAGTAAGCCATAGGCTTCATCAGTGTAATAAATAAAGCATGGACTTTGAAGTCCAAAAGATCTGGGTTCAAATCCTGACTCTGCCACTTAGTAGCCCTGTTATAAGTTGCTATTCTAAGTCTCAGTTTCCTCAGCTTTAGAAAGGAATAATAATGATACCCATCTTATGGGCCGTTTGGCTAAAAGAGAACAAAATGCCCCTGATAGGTATTCACTTATTTCACTATCCCTTAGCTTCTTCCCTAGATTATTTTAGGAGAACAACAATCTTTTGAGCCTCAGTTTCCTCCTCTTTCAGATGTTTACAACAATGATCCATCTACTTTGTGGGATTGAGGTTAGGATCAAGTAAGATAATGCATGTGAAAGAGTTTCTAAAAACATAAAGCTCTGTGTAAACTTAAGGTAGTGTTCTCCCTTCCCATAGTCCCTTTTTACTGATTCTGTTCACTGGTTCAAAACTAATTAACATACCTAAAGGACTTGTACGTGTTAATTTGACTTAGAAAGACCAGATGGTGTCTTAGTAAATTAATGGATAAGGTAAACTATTGGTCTTGCCTGTCTATCAAGACAGAATATATTTTTGCACCAGACCTTCAGCTGGCTGCTCCCTGCATTTGCAGCACCTAAGCCACTTCACCCTCTGGTGACACTCGCAGAGTGACCCTGTGCCCCAGCGCACACTTTTTAAATTAAACTGAGGGGTAAACTGCAGAGAGAGGATCTAGATTCGAGTTAACACGTTACTGTTGAGTCTAAAAAGGAATTTTGAGATACTGTGTAGCATTCAAGAACTGTTATACCGGTTGGAGTTATGGGGCCTCATCTATCTTGGGCCTGTATTGCTACAAGATCACCAGTGCAAGCAAGATGAGTACCTATTTCAGAAAGGGACATTGAACTATCTGTTGTTCAAAACAACTAAGAAGTAGGGCTTGACTAACTTTATGTATTATTGCTGTGCAATCCTGTCTCTTTCCCAAATCAGTGGTTTGGCATTGATTTATTTGCTTGTAATGATGCAAAAGCAATCTCCAAAGAACAGGTGGCAAGTGGTTATATACTGAGGGTTCTTGGCAGGTTTGGGAAAGGATGTTTTGCACTAAATGGTGACTATAAATGGCTCCTTGAAGACCCTCTAGGCGTTTGTAGAAGGATCCAGTTGATAGTACAACCTTAAAGGAATAAACTCCTAGCACACTGTGAACCCTGCCTTTGCAGAGATAAGCAAAAAAGACCAGCAGTTGGCTCACACAAACAACTTTTTACTGTTTGTCTTCTTAAAATATCCCTTTCCGTACTAATGGAATTTAGAGTAGCTTAACGGGTATGACTGTCTTTCTCTCTCTCTTTTTGTTTTAATTGAAGTATAGTTGATCTACAACGTTGTGTTAATTTCTGCTGTACAACAAGGTGACTCAGTTATACATATATATACATTCTTTTTTTATATTCTTTTCCATTATGATTTATCCTAGGACATTGAATATAGTTCCCTGTGCTATACAGTAGGACCTTGTTGTCCATCCATTCTATATGTAATAGTTTGCATCTAGTAACCCCAAACTCCCAGCCCCTCCCTCCCTCCCCCTACCCACATCCCACACCCCCTGCCAACTCCACAACCACAAGTCTCTTCTCTATGTCTGTTGAAGAGACTGAAAGGTCTTTTCAAATGTTACAAAAGGAAGTTGGTGCTAGAATTTAACAATTTGAAAACCAAAGGATACTACCCCTTAAATAACAAGTCCACTGCAGTGATAGAGTACTAAGATCTTAACTTTGGGTGTTGTCTTAGCCGTAACAAAATACTAAGACTGGATGGCTTAAACAACATAAATTTATTTTCTCGCAGTTCCGAATGCTGTAAAGTCCAAGATCAAGTTTCCAGCTGATTTAGTTTCTAATCAGGGCTCTTTCTGCCTTGCAGGTGGCTGCCTTCTTCCTAAGTCCCCACATGGCTGAAGGGGTGGGGGCTGTCTAGTGTCTCTTCTTATAAGGACACTAATCCATATCAAGGCCCCACCCTTGTGATCTCATTTAACCCTAATTACCTCTTTGTAGGCCCTATCTCTAAATATAGTAACATTGGGGGTTAACACGTCAACATATGAATTGGGGGGTTCACAATTCAGTGCATAGCATTCTGCTCCTGGTCCCCCAAAATTCATGTTCTTAACACATGCAAAATATGTTCAGTCCATCCCAACAGCCCCAAAGGTCTTAACTCATTCTAGCATCAACTCTGAAGTCTAAAGTCCAAAGTCTCATCTAAATATTATCTAAATGAGATATGTGTGAAATTCAAGGTCTGTTAAATCCTGAGACAAATTTCCTTTCCAACTGTAAACATGTGAAACTAGTCAAGTTATGTGCTTCCAAAATACAGTGGCGGACAAGGATAGGACACACAATCCCATTCTAAAAGGGAGAAATCAGAAGGAAGGAAAGGATGATGGGTCCCAAGCAAGTCCAAAACCTTACAAGGCAAATTCTGTTAGATATTAAGGCTCAAGAATAATCCTCTTTGACTCAGTACTCTGCCCTCCAGGCCCACTGAGATAATAGCATCACCGCTGTGGCTCTGCTGGGCACCCTGATCCTTTGGCTCTTTGTAGGGGCCCTGCCCACATGACTCTCTGCCAGGGCAGCCTACCCCTGGAGGCACTGAGCAGGTTCCTCCTGGCCTTCCCAATCTGTGAGTAGGTTGAGAGTTTTCTAAATCTTCAAGCCCTGGTTCGTTTTTGCTTAACAATTCCTTCTTCAGTTCTTTCTCCCTTTGCACTTCACTATAAACAGCCAAGAGGAAACAAGTCGTTCCTTTAACCCTTTATTTAGAAGTCTCTCAGCTAAATATCCAATTTCATTGCTCACTAGTTCTACCTTTCGCAAAATACTGGAACACAGTTTAGCCAGGTTCTTTGCCATTTTATTAGAAATCTCACCTTTTTTTCTATTTTCTAATAATATGTTCCTCGTTTCCGAGACCTCACCAGAATCACCCTTAATGTCCATATTTCTAGCAACAGTCTGTTCATAAGTATCTAGTCTTTTTCTATTATGAATCTTAAAACTCTTCCAGCTGCTACCCAATTCCAAACCCACTTCTACATTTTTGGGTATTGGTTACAGCAGTGCCCCACTTCTCAGTAACAAGGTCTTAGTCTGCTTGGGCTGCCATAACAAAATACCATAGACTGGATGGCTTTAGGAACAACAGAAATTTATTTCCTCCCAGTTCTAGAGACTGGAAAGGAGGATTCTATTCCTGGCTTATAGACAGCCACCTTCTTTCTGTGTCCTTATGTCAGGGCTTGGGAGGGTGGGGGAGAGAATATGTCACATTGGGGGTTGGGGCTTTAACATATGAATCTTGGGAAGACACAGTTCAGTTCATAGCTTTATTCTGTTTTTCATTCAGTGTGATATCTGAATTGTATCGGTCTTCAACTAAAAGTAGTCAGCTGACATGAGTCCAAATTCTGAATCTATCATTGTGTATTCCCAAACAAGTCATGTAATCTCCCTTGATTTTCACTGCCCTTCCTACCTTGTAAGATTTTTATATGTGTATGTGTTTATGTAGTGAAACTGCTTTTGTAAACTATGAAGTATATATAAAATATAATAAAACTGCATTATTGTTGTTAACAATAATAGAAAATTACTTCTCAACATTCTTTTGTCACTCTCTGTTATTCTTCATTAATATTAGGCACTAGCCTGAGCATATTTTTAATAGGCTCTGCACTTAGATATTTTCTTTCTCATTCCTTCAAAGTCATAAACATCTTTCCTTAAAATTATGAGAGAAAGCTACTCATGTTACAATCCCTCAGAATTTTAGCACTGCCAAAAATTGGAAACAAAGTGCCTGATATTAAGGAAACAATGTAATAAATTATGGTATATCATCCCAATGGAATGTTTGCAGCCATTAAAAATGGTCATCATGAAGACTGTATAAAATCATGGAAAACATTTTTTGTAAAATGTCACATTAATATAGCAGAATACCAAATACTATGACCATAATATGCAAATAATTTCTAAATTTAGAGTGGTGAGGATTATAGGCAGTTTTTATTTTGTTTAAAAATGATGTCATAATGTCTTTTCATTGAAAAAGCTAAGGAATTGGAGATTTGGGATCATTTGATACTGAGCTTTAAATTTGTGCTTTAGCAGCTTATTAGCTGTGTTACCTTGGCCCAGTTACTTGCCTTTTCTAAGCCTAGTGTCTTTATCTGTAAAATGGAGAAAAAACTTCATTCTTCTTAAAGCCATTGTGAAAAATCACAAGAGTCAGTATGTACATAGAGATGTATATAGTGCTCAGAGCATCATTTGACACAAAGTAAGCATTCAGTAAATGGTAGCTATTTATTTTACCACTCTTCTTCTCATGTACCTAGAAAACACCTCTGTTTTCTTAAAGAATCCAGCTCTGTGAATTTTCTTCTCTGATCTTATTTATTTATTTACACCAGGTCTTAGTTGTGGCAGGCGGGCTCCTTAGTTGCGGCTAGCAGGCTCCTTAATTGTGGCATGCAAACTCTTAGTTGTGGCATGCATGTGGGATCTAGCTCCCTAACCAGGGTTAGAACCCAGGCCCCCTGCATTGAGAGTGCAGCATCTTATCCACTGCACCATGTGTACATAATGGGCATTCAATAAATATTTCTTGACCTTTCAGCAAACATTTACTGTATAAAACATTGTGATATCTCTGTTATATCACATTTAACAGAATACAGAAATACATATGAATAAGACAAAAACCTTGCCTTCAAAGAGCATATATTCCAGTGGGAAAGACAAAGGCATAAATAACTTTTAAACAAGACGGATAATAAAGGTTCACAGTGGTGTGGAAATGTAAAGATAAATAAAGATTAATGAATGAAAGAAGTCATTGTTAACACTTACCTCAGGGCCAATAAAAAAGGGCCTCTAGTGTCCCTTTCACACGATTCTTAGGGGTGAATACAGTGCATGGAGAGAACAGTGGAAAATTGAACCATGGAAAGATTTGGGACCAAATTTAGAGGCTTTGATTGATGAGCTTAAGAGGTTAGGCTTTATTTTGTGTTTTGTGGGAAACCATTAAGGATTTTTAAACAGAAAGATGACATAAGATTAACGATTTTGGAAGTAAACTGCAGTGGAAGAGTCCAGAAGAATCGGAAGCAGGGAAGCCAGTCATTATACTATTGCAATTATCCAGGTAAATAATAAAGAGATCCTGAAATAGGACCATGGAAAAGAAGAGACAGGCAGTGAAAGAGCTGAGGCAGGCCGTCGACCATGTCTGGTGCGTGGCTGGATGTAGGATGAGGGCACTGTGCTAAGATTTCACGGAGGAGCAACCCCAGGAGGATGGTGATGCCATTAACTGAAATATGAATCAGAAAAACCAGAAAGATGAGCTCTCTGTGGAGCATGCCCATGAGATAGCCAAGTAAAGAGAAAGCCTGTAACCAGACAAAAAT
The DNA here is from genome assembly GCF_011762595.2 of Tursiops truncatus. NCBI lineage: Eukaryota > Metazoa > Chordata > Mammalia > Artiodactyla > Delphinidae > Tursiops > Tursiops truncatus. The sequence goes on from NC_047035.1 coordinate 117,285,539, forward strand.
GTGAGTTCGGTACTCAGAAGGGAGGTCAAGTTTACCTAGTCCTCTCATAAACTTGATTTAGTTCAAACTGTGGGAATGTATGAGATTGTAGTGGTAGAGTCTGCAAATTGGGAAAAGGCCCACAGAGCTAAGTGACCTAAAGCAGGAAAATTCGGAGAGGATGTAGCAAAGAACAAGGGCCCACAGATCAGAGTCCAAGATTGCAGAAGGCTTGAGCAGAATGAGGAGAAGGCAGGAGTTGAATCTCTGGTAAACCTCAAAAAAAAATACAATCTTGGTACTAGTGGAAGTGGATATCCAATGCAGTGAGTTAGTGGGAATATGGAACGGGGAGGCTGAGGAGGCAGTGAGCACAGTGTATTTTTAAGTGTTTTGGTGAAGGAAAGGCCAAATTGATTCCCAGACAATATTTAATGTTCAACTCCTGTTTCTGTGTTATTCGTGTCTCCTTTTATCCCCTCGTCACCATTTGGTGAGCCACCACGCAGTAGATTGGACCGTCTGTCTCTGTGGCTACACGCTGGCTGGCCTCCAGCCCTTAACTTCCCTGCTCTAAATAAAATCCACCTTGCTTTTGCCACCTTTCAAAGAATCTGGGTAGCCACTGACCAAATGTAGTCTTCAAAGTACACTCGTCAACTTTAGAAGGGCGGGCCTTCGTCATTCTACACAGGAAGAAACTGAGAGCAGAGAGGAACAATTATTTTTGCATATCGTCATTAGCTTTATGGCAGGCTGCCTCCTTATTCCTATGTGGAACTTGTCTTGTTATATCATACCTGAGTCAATAGATTGACCCTGCTGTGTCTCAGTGTTATCCCTGAATGGACAAATGACAGCCTTTTGCCTAGAAGCAGGGTGGACAGTTGGTAAAATTATGACTCAGTGTCAGTGGGATGTTCTTTTTTCACTGTTGTCATGAGATCATTTTATAACAAACACTGCTATGTGAGACCACATGAGAAATTGATGAAATTACCTCGAGGAAGGTGATGAAAATCTTTTATAAGCAAAAAGAATAAATTTCTGACTTATTTTTCCAGTAGTTCCAACTCTGTGATACTAGGTATCTTCTCTTTTTAAAGTAGTCCTGGGCTTTGTTCTCAGGGATAGAGCACACCAAGCGCAGTGAAGAGGTACACTTTCCTATTACAGCACTGGAGCAGCTTCTTTTCTTCCAGCTATGCCAAGAATCTTGTTAAAAGCTTGTAATAAAGTAGAGGTGAACTGTGGAGACCAGCATCTTTTATTGCATTTTGACTCTGGAGTCTCCGATGATCTCATTTAGGTGGATGCTGAGAAGGCAAGACACTAAATGAAAAAGCATTAATAGGAATAACTATGGTTGGTAGGAATTTACAGCTAGTTCAGACTATAGGATCAGGCAATTAATTACTGGCTTAGTGACAAGGAAAAAGCTATAGAGGAAACCACTTTCATTATCATAATTCAACACAAATATGCCCAGCGTTAGAACTTCACAGAAAGTGATTAATCAGCAGCCAGCTCTACAGACTCATAGCCATCCTAGGTCAGTGTTCACTTTATTTCAGAGCTGAATGCATACAGAAGTGCCTTAAAGTCTCAACTGGAAATTGATTTAGAAAGGAGAAGTTTGGAGTACTCATGTAAACCTAGAATCAAAATGAATTGTCTAGTAGGAAAAGAGAGCCATAGATTTAATTAATGAGGTGAGAGGACATAGATAGGAATTATAAATTGGGATTCAAATTAAGTGAATTCCTAATCTGGGCCCTCAGCAGGTTATTGAACTGTGCTGTGCCTCAGTTTCTCTAGTGTGATCATCCTGGGTGTCATTCTGTCAGCCTAAATTACTGGCTCAGGAACAGGTGATTACAGGTGATTTTCTTTTGATCCATATGCTGAGTGGGAGCATAAAAAGATTTGATGAGTACAAATCACAAATAAAATAGTAAAATCTTATGCAGTTGCCTTCTTGAATTTCTCTTCTAGACTCCAAAATGTTTTCTGGGCATGTGAATATTTTTGCAGCAATTTAAGCTGTAAAAAACCTGGCCTACCTGACAGGTCTCATAGCAGATTCCTAAAGCATGGAGTTCTGAGTACTTGGGGCCCAGACAGCATTTATATATTAAACACTTAATCCATTTTGAATATATTTGTAACGGCATTGAGTGTGTATAGGTCTTAGCTGTGTAGCAGCAAGTAAAGCAGTACTCCTCCTGGGCAGATCAAGGAATTGAGGTCAATCGGTGATCAGCCTGTATTCTTAGAGTGAGGTTGTACCAAATAATGGATATCAATTTAGAATTTGCCAGTTTTCATTCTATACTCTTTCCTGTATGGAGTTATGCTTTTGGGTAATGTGACAAAATACCACAGATGGTATAGTGTGTGTGTGATCTTCAGTGTTTCTCATTTTTGTCCCTCTACCATTCATTCCCTACCATATCCATCTCACTTAAAGTTGACTGAGAAACTGTAAAGTGCATAGTACGAGCTGGAAATGAGAATCCCTGCTGATAAAGTGGAAGTCAGCTGAAGGCATACTAGGCCGACTGGGCCCATAATAGAAAAATAAAAGCTAATGTAGAATATTTTTGAAGAGTCCTGTATTTTGTAATTATTGTTTTCTTTGGGGAAAAGAGAAAATTGAATGGAATGATGAACAGTGTCGTTTTGTGTGGTTTTGTGCAATACAAAACCCCTGAGCCTCCAAGGCAGCCTGGACTCAGCAGACAGCCCTCATTGTTCAGATTTTACTCATTTGTGTAGTCAGGTCATGAGTGTTTATTACCCAGATTTGTCAGCCATTACCCCCTCCCCATCACCTTGCCAACTTCCATGTGTTTAATAAAAGCTATGCATATATTGTAGCTGTTCTGAGTAAATAAGCCTTATGGCTACACCAGGTCAGATGTCACCTTTCTTAGTATTTGTGCAGACATACTGAGCATGCACTAGGTGCCTTGCTCTGTGCTGGAACCCAAAGATACAAATATCTGCTCTTAAGACAGACAAAAGAAAAATGTGATAGCTGTAATAACAGAGACATGTACATGAGATGCAGGTGAAACAGAAAGGAGGTTTAGGGTATATAGCACTTTCTCTCCTTGACACACATGATGCATGTGATGACTTTGAAAAAAGTAAGTGGGAATCCCTCAGGCATATGAGGGGAGAAGAGGAGCCTAAGTCAGAGAGAACACCTGGAGGGTAGGAGTAGGGCTCTGGCTGCATGTAGTTCAGTGTGGCAAAAGTGGAAGAGGGGTGAGAAATAAAACTAGAAACAGAGGCCAAGCCAGGACCTTATCCTGTGAAGATAATGAGGAACCATGAGGAAGTTTATCCAATTTTTTTTTTTTTTTGAAAGGTGGCTCTGGTGACCACGTAGAAGGTGTATTTGAGGGGAATCACATGAGAGGCAGGGAGACCAGTTGGAAATCTTTTGTAGTAGACCAGCAAATGATAGTGGTAGCCATAGAGATGGAGAAAAGAGGATAATTTGAAAGTTATATGGGAACAAAATCAGTAGAAGTTGGTAATTAACTAGATGCAGGGAATGAAGATGGAGGAGAAATCCAGAGTGAACTTCATATCTCATCTAGTTGTTGGGACAGATAACAGAGCCATTCACCAATAGAGGGCGTACTGGAATAACAGGGAATTTGGTGGGGAAAAGTTCAGGTTTGGTTATGTTGAGTTTAAGGCATCCATGGGACATACATTGAGAGAAATCAAGTAGGCCGTTGTATAGATAAGTCTGAAGCTCAGAGACAAGTTTGGATTGCAAATGTAGATGTGAAAGCCAGCAGTATATCAAGATGGCTGAAGCCATGAGCTTACTGAAGGGAGTATGTCAATGAGAAAAGAGGATAGAGAGCAGACCCCTCAAACACCAGCATTTCAGGAAGCCTTTGGGAGGAAGGTAGCGTAAGTAAGAACAGATAATACCACTCCCCATTCAACAACTGATTTATTCCATAGCCATCCTGTTTTGCCAAATGTCCACCTTTTTCCCCCACCTCCCTACTTTGTTGCCTTAAACTGAATATCTATTCCACTCCCCAATACCGAAAGGGCAGCAAGATGTACACCCTCTTTACAGGTCCCAGGCATCGTAGGCATTCTGAAGGGGTCAGTAGCATTAGACACATAACGCTGTCTTCTCCTTCCCAGCTGCTTTTAATGAGGCTTTACAGTCAAAGCCCCCCACAGTCTACTTTTTTAAAGTTAGCTATCTAGGTTGAGATTATTATAACAAACATAAATGCTTTATAATGGCAAATTTGCCTCAAAGGTATGCAGAGTAGTTACCATGAGCAACACAGAAAATGAGCTCCTGCACTGAAATGAATGTTTGAAATTAAACTTCTCAGGTTGTGTGAGAGGATCCATTGTCAGCTCTGTTTCTCCACTAAGATCAGGCTTGTGTTAAGTGTTGTATATTATGACCTGGGTCTAAGAAGGTCTCAGGAGAGATTAATTTGGCTCTGATTCTGGAAGCATTTTTTCCCCCATTTTCCAACAGATGATTTAACAGTGGTTGAGGAGTCCCCCACCCCACTGTATTTAGGGGCTCTGGCCAGATTGCTTCAGGATGCTGTGTTCCACAGATAGGAAGCTTAAGGAGCTGTCAGATACTTGTTTGAATGCACAATTGGTAGGAATCAATATTTCTCCTTCCCCTTCTCTGTTTTCACTCATCTTTATTAACTCAGACAAGCACTCAGTTTCCCCCAAACCTCTGTTTTTGTGACAACGTATTGTCCACATTGGTGGGCGTGGAGCCACCAGCTGGCTGACTGTCCCTTTTGATATTCTTCTGGCTTCCTCTGGAGAGGTAGCTCCAGAAGGTGTGCCTTGTGAGTGGGCAGAGAGGCAAGAGTCACTGTGCCCAGGATGGGCATCCCTTCGTGCTTGTGCTCCTCACACGAAGCGTTCCCTTTTCATGAATTAGGCATTGCCACCTTCGTAGAACCGAGAACTTGTCCACAAAGAGGACCTATGGCATATTTTACAAGATTCAACCTTTACCAGCCTGGTTTTGTTCTCTTGCTGCAGTCTCCGTGCAAACGACTCCAGGATCTTGATGTTGCAGCTCCCTCTAGTGTCACTGTGGCTCAGGCTCTCCTAGGGCTTTTCTTCCCATTCAGAAAATGTACACAGTACAGTCTGTCAAAATTGGCAGCATTTTAAATAGGCTTTCCCATATACAGTCAAAACAAATATGAGATGATTTTTCTCCCATTACAAAAGGGAATCTTACATGAAGATATGGGACCATTCCAGCTCCAGTTTTGTTCCTATTTCAAAATTTTGTGAAGGCTAGGAGTCCTGTGGAAATCATTCTTCTTGAGGAGTGGATCTTTCAGTTCAAGCCAGCTACACTTTGTAAGGAAGGAGTATGAATTCCTTTCAAGAAAAGTAAATAAAGATGGGAGGCCAAGAAGAAGTTACTTTGATCTCTGCTAGAGAAAATACTGGGTAAGGGAAGAAGGAAAAAAAACAACAACCAGCTGGAAGAACCCTGTCCATTTGTTCTGAAAAGAGTGGCTCGTTTTCTGAAATGACTTTTGGACTAGAAATTTATCATCTGAAGAAAAATGGCTACTATGTGGTACATAGAATAACATAATACTCCTACCTAAATTAACATCATCGCAGGCTCCATAATAAAGATTTATGAGATACTCATCATGTGAGAAATCCTATTATGGAGATCTCCATAGGTCTGTGTTTTGGTTGTAACTGTTCTCATGGTTATGAGCCTATCAGAAGCCCTGGTATTTTGTTTTCCTCTTTCACACTCCAGTCTTCTCCCTTTCTCCTTTGCCCTTACAACTAGAGTGACCCATTATTCTCCAGCCTGTCTACATATTGTAAGATGAAGAGATAAGGAAGTGCTGCCTCCTCAGCTTGACTATTTAGGCAGACCATTTTCCTTCAGAGCATCCAAAATGACTGAACAATTTATCATTTCTTCTTTGTAAATCACTTTGAACTTTTATCTCAAGTTGATCTGTGAAGCTAAACATAAATTCTTGTTGTAGGATCCATGCTCTTGTCTACTGACAAAGCTCTAGGATATCTTATATAAACGTGTGTGTGTGTGTGTGTAGATAAAATTAGAATAGAAATAACAATTAGAGTATCATCTCTGCTTCTAATGCCAAACCACAAGGTGGCAAGTTTTTTTCAGTGCAACTTGGCATAGTGAAAACTACAGTTGGGCCAAACACTTCTCTCTCTCTTGGCCTTAGGTTGTCCCGTCTTAGATCAGAACATGCTGTTGATCTTGACTTGTTTGTCAGGGCTGACCTGGCATGGAGGTGTGAAACTTTAACGGTCCCTCTTTAGCTGCCCTCTGTGAAACCTATGGTCAGAGAGCCTCCTTGCTGAGGCTAGTGGCTCTCAGACTCAAAACAAAGATGCATTTTTCTATCTTGCTCTCTTTGTTCGAAAAAATATGAGGATTCTATAATGCATCATTTTAGCATTTACAAATTGTTAACTGTTTTGTTTTTTTTTTTTGCGGTACGCGGGCCTCTCACTGCTGTGGCCTCTCCCGCTGCGGAGCACAGGCTCCAGACGCGCGGGCTCAGCGGCCATGGCTCACGGGCCCAGCCACTCCACGGCATGTGGGATCCTCCCGGACCGGGGCACGAACCCATGTCCCCTGCATCGGCAGGCAGACCCCCAACCACTGCACCACCAGGGAAGCCCTGTTAACTGTTTTAGTCATTATGAATGTTACATTTGTACAGCTTTGTAGTTTACAGATATGCTCTACATACTTGATCTCATTTGATTCTCATAATTGCCCTGTGAAGTAGATTTCAGTATTCTTTATATTGTCTCCTTCATTAGAAAGACTGGGACCCAGAGAAATTAAGAGAAATGCCCAAGGTTACACAGCTAGTAGCGAGGCTAAATGCTAGGCCTCTCAAGTCTTTGGTGAGTGTCCTTTCTATAGGATGACAGCGAGAGTTTAACTACACAGTCTAATTCAGCCAAATTCAGTGGTATTTGATTGACTTTTCAAAGGCTGAGGAGTTGGGACCTTTGAACTTTCATTCCAGTAGGCAGTGTGATATTGAGCAAATTATTAAAACTGGAAATGGGGTTAATGGTACCATGTCCTGGATCTAACTCCCATACAAATAAGTGATGACTAGTATAGGATTTTTAAATACCTAGTGACCTATAAATATGAAATATTGCCAACAGTATAGTATAGAAAGATTTCATGTTGTGACTAACGAGCGTATAGGATTATATATTATACCGCATGTGCTGAGACTTTGAGAGCTTTCCAAAGATAATACTTTCCCAAAGATATATGTTTGAACTTGAACTCAGTCTGGGGATATCTCTGTTTTAAGACCAGAAGGTTGCTTAAAGAAGAGATGCTTACTGTGCCCTCAAACTTATTAGGTAGGTGGTAGAAGACTTGAAGAAACTTGTTTTCAGACCTCTGTGTGTGTGTGCGCGCATGTGTGCATGCGTGTGTGTGTGTTGCACTGAATCACTCATGTCAAGTCTCTAACTGTAATAAATATGTATAAATACAGTAAATGAGAGAGGGATGTTCCTCTCTCTTGAGACTCCTTTGCCTTTGGTCCTTTTTTTTTTTAATATCTATTTGAATGGAAATCAGAGCATGCTGCTTCTCCGAACTGAGAACCCATCAGTGTCCTCCTAAGATGTACATTTTTCTTTTTAAATAGAAATGACTAGAAAAGCTTTTTAAAATTTGCATTTCTGTGTTACTGCAATAAACGGGCAAATGTAAACACTACAGAGCACCTGTTGCTGGGAGGCTTTGGTGTTTGTGAGATGCGGCAGTGTGCTCCTGCTGGGGAGGAAGAGTGGCAAGTGTGCACCTGGTTCCCAGGGTCGTGGAGGATCTGTCTGGACTAGACTATTATGATCTATGAACTGGTGTTGGAGACTCAGCCTTCCGTTGTCAACTTCTCATATCATATCATGAGGAGAATCCCTTTAGGGGTGATTTTATTTACTCTTTGCTTTTCTAACCCTTTAAGACCAGAAATACAATAGTTGTTTTAGTATGTAGAACTCTTGGCTAATGTTTTTGATCAAGCAACTCTTCCTTGATCCGTAACCACTTAAGGTCTTTTTGAAATGGCTTATTGCTTGAATATTAGGCCTTCAGTGAGGCCTGTTAAGAGAAAGTGTAAAACTCAGACTCCTGCCGTTGAAATGTTGGTCTTGCTCTGACTAGTTGAGACCAACGATTCTCTCACTCTTTCATCTCTACCCTGCCAGTGAACCATGAGTGCCTGAGTTGTGACCATCACAATGACATTCGTTAAAAAGTTAGGAAAACCCACAGTTTACCTGGCCAATTGTATGTCAGTCTCCTGACCGGTGATGTAATAAGGTATTCTGGCCCACTTTATGAGCCATTTATTGAGCTGCTGTATAAGTCTAGGCTGTAAACCTCCACAGAAAGCGGGTGGAAAATGACTTTTTGTTGTTCAGTTTTCTAGATGAGGGGCAAGGTACAGTGGAAAGAGGAAGCTTTGGTGTTAGACAGAGTTAGGTTTGCAAACTGGTGACCCTGGGGGTTTTTTGTTTTGCTTTGTTTTGGTTTTGGTTTGTTTCTTTAATTCTTAGGTCCTCCGCCTACTTTGAAGAGTTAGTGTAAGGACTAGAGATAATACACATGAAGTTAAGCATGTAGACACTGTTGCTGTCACTCAGCACAGGATTGCCAAGACCCTTTCTGAAGACTCAGCTCTTAACGCTGTGTCTTCACTGCAACACTGTTGCCTTTGCCACTCCAGACTCCCACCAGTCACCTTCCAGGTAACACTTCTTTACACATCATAAGCCTTATTATGAAAGTGTGCATTTTAAATTGTGTTCTTTGCTTTCTTCTTACAGATCTGTAAGAGCAAAGCTAAAGAATCGCAGCAGTATTATCACAGCTTGGCTGTCCGGCAGAGTCTGGCTGTCCATTTTAACATCCAGCAGGACTGTGGTCACTTCCTTGCTGAAGTTCCTAAACGTCTGCTTCCCTGGGAGGACCCTGATGCCCCGGAAGAGGAAGAGGATGAAATGGAAGCGACGGAAGAGGTGAAAGGAGGAACTGATGGAAAAAGCCCAGAGCCCAGCTCTGAAGCAGAGTCGTCCCACAAAGAAAGCCAGGCAGTCGTTAGCAGGAAGCAGAGAAGCCACGTCGTGGTCATCACCAGAGAGGTTCCCTGTCTCACCGTGGCCGACTTCGTGCGAGACTCTCTAGCGCAGCATGGGAAAAGCCCTGACGTGTATGAGAGGCAAGTGTGTCTGCTGCTCTTACAGCTGTGCTCCGGCCTGGAGCACCTCAAACCCTACCACGTCACTCATTGCGATCTGCGTCTGGAGAACCTGCTGCTTGTCCACTACCAGCCCGGGGGACCTGCCCAGGGCCTTGGGCCTGCGGAGCCCAGCCCCACCTCTTCTTGTCCCACGAGGCTCATAGTAAGCAATTTCTCTCAAGCCAAGCAGAAGAGCCATCTGGTGGACCCTGAGATCCTCCGGGACCAGTCCCGCCTCGCCCCAGAGATCATCACAGCCACCCAGTATAAAAAGTGTGACGAGTTCCAGACAGGCATCCTCATCTACGAGATGCTGCACCTGCCCAACCCCTTCGATGAGAACCCAGAGCTGAAGGAGAAGGAATACACTCGAGCAGACCTGCCTCGCATCCCACTCCGCTCCCCCTATTCCCGGGGCCTGCAGCAGCTGGCCAGCTGCCTCCTGAACCCCAACCCTTCTGAGCGACTCCTCATTTCAGGCGCCAAAGGCATCCTCCAGTGTCTGCTCTGGGGCCCCCGGGAAGGCCTCTTCCAGACTTTCACTGCCTCCCCCAGCCCAGTGCAGAGGAATGCCCTGCTCCAAAACTGGCTAGACATCAAGCGAACACTGCTCATGATCAAGTTTGCTGAGAAGTCCCTGGACAGGGAAGGTGGCGTCAGCCTGGAGGACTGGCTTTGTGCTCAGTATTTGGCTTTTGCTACTCCAGACTCCCTCAGCTGCGTCGTGAAAATCCTGCAGCCCCGTTAACGTGTCCCAGTTGCTGCTCTTACTTCATTGTCGCCTTCTTCAAGTGGCTCACATACTTTCCCTTCCTAGTACTCACACAGAATTCAAGGAAAGGGGAGAGACGAGCCTTCCATCCCCATCCATGAACAGATGAGTCCACTCTGAAAGGTTGTCCTCAGCTCTAAATCCAGTGAGACGCTGAGTCCCTCTTAATTTCACAGAAAGTCAGCCGCACAAACACGCAGCTGCCTTCCATGGGAATGCCTTCCACCCTAACTGTCCCCCAGATGCAGGGGAAGTGAAGACATGTCCTTGAAGGGACAGCTCCTCTGGTTTGAACTCAGTGAGCTGGGTCCAGTTCCTCCATAATTCTGAATAGCCCCTGTCTTTTTAACACCGTGTATTTAGTCTCACTAGCAATAGACGGATTTAACCAGTCCTTACCACCATCCACTAAGCTCTCACAACAGACTTTCTTTCTTTAAAGGATCAATAACTGACTCTCTTACCAGGTGGAACTGCCATCCTTAGCATCAGCCCAGTTTTGGTTCCGGGGACTGTATCCTTTGTTCCAGGAGGAGTAGAAGGATGAGGAGAGATCCCACCCTCTGGGTCATGAACCCATTTTCATTTCTATTATCGATAAGTGTGTGCACTGCATGGAGGGCGGCCCTAACCGTCTCCCCTCTGCTGCCACTGCCTGATTCTCCCTCACCTCTCCTCTCTCCCCACTTGCCAATGAAGTTTGGGTTTATCAGCCACTTGTGGCCCATTACAGAGCTGACCCAAGGTGGTGTCACCAGTGCCTCAGCAGGGTGGAGTGCAGTTCAGATCTTATAAATAGCTGGCAGGACACAAGGAGATGATTTTCCTGCATGTGCAATTCTCTAGGGGACATCAGGGGGACAGAGCTTAAAGTACTGTTCTTTGATTACTGTCAGAGCTGTCAACGTTGGCAGCCAGGGCTGCCGGTGCCCAGATCACAGTTTTCCCTCGAGCAGTAATTGGCCAGCTTCCTTCTGTCAGTAGCCAGCGTTAACTAGTCTACCAAATGCTGTAGACAACAGCCCTGCACGAAACGGCTGTCAGTGGAGCTGTAACGTCTCCTTAGAGGGCATGGCGTGGCTGGCTGTTAGGACGGCCAGAAGGCAGGGGAAGGGGAGAAGGCCGCTGATGAGACTGCTGACCTCCTCCCCAGAATGCCGGCCTTTTCTAGAGAGACTGCCTCCCAGTGCACAGGCACATTGCTCCTTGTGACCCTCTGAAATGGCTCTGGAGGACAGCTCCCAGGGAACTTGGATTGCTGAGGTGGGTGGCTGAGAGCTGTTCACCGCACGTGGGGTCTGTGCTCTTCCTCTACGGATATATGTGCAATTTTGGTATGTATTTTTTTTTAGCTGTATATACAATGTTTATGTTGCAACTTCACCTGAAGCAATATCTCCAGAAACCCTCCCCTTCTTCCCTTGGCACATATTTGAGCTGAGTGACGAGTGTTCCTTCCACCGGGGTGTGTGCGTGTATGTGTGTGTGTGTGTGTGTGTGTGTGTGTGTGTGTTTTATTCAAAACTGTGAGTATCTGTTCTGTTTACTTCAACCTTGAAATCCCAAGAGTCACTCAGTGTGAGAGTGTGTACACGTATGTACCCGTGTGTGTGCACATGCACGCTGGAAGTAGAGGCCAGGCCTCTGGGGGAGCAACCTGTGGCAGGGTTGATAGACACGTTCTCTGCACTGGTTGGTGAGACAGCCCTGGGCCCCTCATCTACCGGTGCAGAATTTGTTAAAGCCAAGCCTGATTGTGCAGTATTACTTAGATAGCACGTTAGTGGCCTTTTGGTAATTTCTAAACTTTTAACATTATTAACAACCTTTCATGTGATTCACCTATATCAAAGAGGATCAAGAAAGGAGAAGAATGTATTTTATTGTGCTCTTTTTTGTTTCTTTTTCTTTTTTTTTTTTTAGAGAATGGGACATGTGAGGCTCCCTATGGAACATGTGCCTGTCCTCCTGGCCAGCAGTACAGGACTTCCAGGGAAGAGAGCTGGTTGGCCCACAAAGAGCCTTGTCTCCTCTGGCCAGAGTACAAGGCTCTGCCCCTAGGAATGGCCACAAGGTGGGCATGCCGCTGCAGGCCAGCAGTCCACTCTCTCTCTCGGTGTCCTGTGACATGACCACACCTTGCCTAGCAGGCTGGTGTTCGGTTCACCTTAGCATAGCCCACGTGCACATAACTCCCTGCCCAATTATACACTGAAGTGGCAGTGCACAGACCACTGACCCTGTCAGCCAGCACGTTCCCCTAGCAGCCCCCCTCCGTGGTTTGCATATTGAGACACTTTCTCAATGTCACTCTCGTGGTGCCTTGCCCATGTAAATTTGAATGTTGACTATTTAATGAGGTTTCATATTTAATGAAGAATGTTTCCTGGTCCCTCTATTTGTTCTCTAGGTATCCTCCCTCCCCCACCACACACACTTTTTTTCTCTGTTTCTGTTTTGCCTTGGACCCAGTCTTCTTCATTTTAACTCTATAGTATTATAATCATGGACACCCTCCACTACCGTTATCTCATAGCACTGGCAAACCGAGCACCTCTTCACATCAGATGTGTTTAGTACTGTTTTCATATTCAGATTTGTTAAGGGCAAAAGAGTAATGCCAACTAGTCAGAGAAGGGACTCAGGCTTCCCTGAGACAGGTGGCTAGATTAACAGCTCTCTGAGTGAGGGCCAAGGAATGTAAGGTGGGGAGGGAAGAAGGTGTTACAGGTTAGAGCAGAATAGGCAACATAACCCTATTTCTAGGCAAGAAGTATTTACATCAGGTGGTCCTCCAAATATTTTTCCAAATATGATGAAATTCAGTCAATCTCATATTATCACAAATATTTTACATTTCCATTTTAATTGTAGTAGGAACTTCGAATACATTCATCAACTGGAAAGAAATCCTGCCCTCAGACACAGACAGACATACATACATATTTTTATATATATATATATATATATATATATATATATATATATATGAGTTTTGGATTGTGACTAGTATAGCACTTTGTTTTCTCAAGTAATGTCAAGTTATTGTCTTCAATACTGATTGGATTTTTTCTCTTCTATTGAAATTTATACTATAGATTCTTCCATTTATATTGAGAATTTGAACAATTAAGCCGCTATTGGAACTTTTCCTTAAGCCACATGAGCAAGAATAATCTCTCGTACACATTTGGGTACTAGAGAAACAGGACAATGGCTGGAGTAGCCAAGACCAAGACTGAATGTACAGCAGAGTGCCTTGTTAGCATGATAACCTCGTCTGGGAAGGAAGGGAATTAGATGTTCCACAGGAAGGTCGGGGGCTGTGAGAGGGCTCTTTTGCTAGCCTGAGGAGAGCCCCTTTGGTGTACTAGTGTGATGCCCAGAAGCTAATTCATCAAGAATAACAGCAGGATGGGGAAAAGAGCAGTTGCAACATGTGGAATCAACAACAAAAGAATCGGGAAGGACGTCCACCAACCCCTAGGCTAAGTCTGAATTGGAAGCCAGGAATATGGCAGTGGGTTTCAAGTTTTGCCCTCGGAAGATAAACCGGGTGAGATATATGGGGGGGCACAAGCACCCACACTCCCTAGCCTACTGATGTTGAGGGGCTAAAAGTAAAACCTATTTGTTAGGATTTCAAGACTCTGAGTAAGCTTTCATTGTCAGTGGGGGATAGTTGTGCTTCCAAACTCAGAATAAGTTTGTGAACTTAGAAAACTCTAAGCCAAGAGATCTGAACCTCTAGAAATATTAATGATATTTCTGGGAGTTAAACTACCTAAAATTGTATTTTAAAGTTCCCAGCATTGTAAAATTTCCATGAAAGATCTTTGGGGCCTACTAAACGGTAGGGCGTAGAAGGATTGCACTCAGCTTCCCAAATTTGAATTAAGAACACTTTGGTGCTGGGAAGTAACCTGACTTGGTTTCGCTGATAACCTGCAACTAGGATTTTTCCCTAGATGTCACCAGCAGTGATCTGAAAAAAATACAGGCTAGTTCCAGAAATTGGGATGGACTTCTTATTCTGCACTATATTCCAAATGATTCTAGATGTATAAATGAAGTATGAGCATACTTTGGGGTGGGGGGGAGGAACTTGACTCCCTGGGTTAACTCTGACATGTTTTTTATTCCCCTCACTAGTTGATAAGGATTAAAGATTCTGGTTCAGCCTAATGAGTAAACAGGATGGCTGCCCACGAAACCGGGTTATTAGTTTTACCTCATTGAAGCTCATGTTCTCAAAGGCCCTAAGTGCTGTGCGGAGACGAATCCAAGTGCTGCTCTTGCTGAAGTGCGCACTGCGGCCCAGCTGTCCACGCTGATGGCAGCGCTGAAAGTGGGGATTCCGTTGGACCAAAAATGATGCCATAAGGGAAGCCACAAGAGGTGCAGTGCAAGATCCTAGGTAGAGATTATGCCAAAGAAATCAAGCCTTTTTGTCCTGATGCTTCTTAGGTGATGAGGTTGAGTTATGACAGATGCCATGGGAGGAGAATTCACATACATTCCACATCCAGGTATTCAGCTGATAAAATAATGCATCCTCAAATAAGCACCTATTTTTTTAAAACAAGTCCATTTTGTGTATTAGGAAAAACAAGATGATGATGATGAAGAAAACCTTGCGCAGATTATAAAGTTCCCCAGTATTTAAGGAGAAGGAACTGTTTGCTCTCTCGTTGACATGGTTGTGACTACTGCCCAAACTTCAGCTTGGGAACATCATATCCACGTAATACTGAGAGCTGAGGAATTTTTTAAAAGAGATATGGTAGTTTCCATAGGTTTGTTTAAAGAACTCTTGGGAAATTTCTTAACAAATTGTAATATTTTTTTATAAACCTTCCTACTGAGGTGTTTATCACTCACCATCACCACCATTTAATATTTATAAGTGCCCAGAATGTACAAGGTGCTATATAGCTGTTAAACACCCCCCTCTCTGCAGCTGTTTGAAATTAGAGTAGGTTTTTGCGTCAGCCACTGCTAGAAGCTTTCCCCACCTGGGCTGGCGGCAGGGGCTTGCATCCGGACGTCCCATCGCATGTTTCCCACTCCAGAGAGCCTCCGCGTTTATTCCAGCTTCTCACCTTTACCCATCCATTTGCCTCCATGTTTGTTGTTGTTTATTTTTTAATCCAGAAAGTTTCAGGGAATCCAAAGAGGTCGGACATTTTCTAACCTAGCAGAAGTACAGAGTCATATATTTTGCTACAAATATTATATTATGGAAAATCCACTTTGCCCGTGTAGTGTGTGGAAAGTATGTGTGTGTCCGCACTCATGATAACTTGAATGTTGAACCAGTCCTATGGCTTCAGGGTAGCGTTTTTGAAAGATAAACCACACTGCTTCAGGAAACTTGCTCCAAATACTACTTGGTTATCCCTTCCCTTAGCAGATGTGTGAACACACTGGGATGGGATTTTTCTGTTGATGATATGCCGGGCATTTTGGCGTGAGATGAGGGCAGAAGCCAGATGTTGTCCTTCTCAGTGATTTGAATCATGGCAGCCCTCATTCCACTCTCTCTTTCATTCCCCATGGCTCTGCCCATGCTCTCTTTTTGAAAATCTTGTTTCTTTTGCTCTTTCCTGGAGCTTCACCTCTACTTAACATGTTTTGGAGTTGTATAAACCTACCAATGAAAGGTCCCCTCTGTCACCAGGTGGCGCCGCCCTTTGGTTTGCTGTGGTACTTTGCTGTGTTCTCTGTGGCATCATGTTACTGTGTAAATAAATTCATTTTCATATACACTAAAAACCAGACGAGCGCTTGTCCTTTCAGCAGCTCTCCCACACTGACGTGCTGCGGGGGAGGGGGAGTTTGGTTGCAGACATGGTTACATCTTAAATCCCAGGATGCATGCCCTCTTGAATGCTCCTCCCTGCTGACCTGGACTATATTTCGATTCGTTCCCTCCCTAAACTGAGAAAACTAGGCATGGAAGGGAACGAGAAGGCCTTCAGCTTTCCCCCAGAGCTCAGAGGGCTGCGGGTTTGCTGTGTGAGATCGCCCCCTGGTGACCAGTCACCATATAGACTTCCTGGGTTTGTACTATTACGCGTTTGAGAGGTTTGGTTAGCAGGCTGAGGCTGAGCCTCTGAGTGGCCATCTCAGAGCTCTGCAGACAATATGAGCAAGGCAGGGCCTTGTACAATGTCATCTGCTACAGAATCCACATCGTTTGCCTGTTCCTAAAGGTACACGGTCACACACGGTGTCCTCACAAAGGCAGACAAGCCAATGTGTAGACACTTCAGGAGCCGGGAGAGGAGGCCACCGGGTTCAGGCAGGACGAGTCGGCAGTGGGCAGTGGCAGTGACAGCTGGCACGTTATTGGAGTAGAATGAGTGAAAGTGCAAACATGAGCTCTAAACCCCGGACAGTGGGCACTGGCTCCAGCCCAGTGTTTCTGCTTCTCTCCACTCTGGAATTTTCAGACATGGTATTTAAGGGATATTCCAGAAAACTGATTGCCATACTCAAGTTTTATGTTGCTGAGGAGGCAACACCCACATTGATGTGGGCCTCAAAGCTCTCTCTGTTGCCTGGGCCTAGGAGGAAGGGTCAGCAACAAAACTGAGAGACGACCCCCAGGGACACGGGCTCTGCTTGCTGGAGAGGAGCCGGGGAGCTAGCCTTCCTCGTTGTGAGCACAGCACACTGGCTTCTGGAGGAAGAGAACCAAAGACAAAGACAGACAGCTGGAGCTGTTCCAGGGATGGAGCACACTAGGCTTGGGTTGCTGTCTAATGCTCTGCTGGTGAGTGGCCAACCGGGGCCCCTGAAAAGATACAAGCTTGGATGGTGGGACCAGTTCAGGGCTGCCCAAGCCTGACTCCAAGTGAGGTGGAGCACGGTCGTCAGTGGGATCACTTTGTCCTTTGGTGTAGCTGGAGACAGATCCTATTTCCCCTCCATCACCTTGCACAGCGTGGGATCCATTCCTAGGAATTCCGTTAGTGGGCCCTCAGGAAGACCACTCTTCCCTTTTGATTCTGGGTTGTCCAGAGGTGATGGGCCACTGACATTTGACTAGGGCCTTTGGCTTCCTACATGCCTGAGAACTGGCTTCTTTCAACGCAGGCCACAAAGAATCTTGAGTTCTTTCCTACCTGGAATTAACTGGTACGAGAAGCTCTCTGGCTGCCTGGCACTGAGTGTACACCCTCTGCTCCGGGAGCTCTTGCTGCTTTCCAAGGCCTAGCAAATTATACTTCCTTTTAAGTGAGCCTGTGCTCTACAAGGGAAAGAACTTCATTAGTGCCTCAGGAGCCAAGAACTGCAGTTGGCGGATCACAGGTTGCCAGTAAGAGCAGGTCAAGGTAATTAACAGCTGAAACTTAAAAATTGGATTGCATACGGGGGTGGGGGTGGGGGTGGTGAGTAGAGAGTTGGCTGCCAAGGTCTGGTTCTCTCAAACTTGCAGACCTCTGAGTGGAAACAGGCTGCCTGGGTAGAACCCCCGATCTCCTGGAGATAACATAACTCTCTGCACACACATATCCCAACCAACTATTCCCTTACCCTCTGGAAGGTACATGGAAGAAACCAAAAGGCTGAGCCTTACTGGTCACCAGTCCCAGTTTGAGAATCCAAGCAGGGCTACTGGGTGCTGGGGAATGTGCTCGGTGAGGGGGACCCGGGGGCCCCAGGAGTAGAGGGGCTCCGAATCTCTGTCGGGGGACAGAGCTGTCAGCTCTCTGAGTCCATCACCTCCACCACCCATCACTCAGCAGCCTACACCTGGGCTGGAGTCTTGGAACCAGGGGTCGGAGGTCAGGCAGAGTGAAAACCTACAAGGCCGTGGCTCCTTATCGGCTCTTCCTCTCCCCACAAGCGCCTTTCCTCCCTGCGCCTCCCTCCACCACACACGCAGGGCACATCCGAAAACACCCTAACCCTGCTGCCACGGCCATCCCAGGCCAGGCCACTCAGGCCCCTCCCCGATGCTGAGGACAGAGCCCCACTGTGGGTGTCAGGCTCTGCAGGCCTCTTTCCCTCAGGCTCTGAGTGGCTCAGCCTCCCCCACTGACTTACCTCTGCCTCCTGACCCTGGGCCTCCTGCAGGTCAGGGCAGCCAGCCTTTCCCCCACGCTCTGTGGCCTGGGCGCTGCTCAGAGAGGCCCTGGGCTGCCGCCGGTGGGAGCGTCAACACTACCGAAGGTGAGAGTGTGCTTCATCCCCACAGCCTTCCAAGGAGATGGCTCCATTCTGCCCATTTTCACTCAACTAATCAGACTCAGGGTATGAACCCAGATCTGTGTGCCTTCTTGTCAGTGCTGTTTCCCAGGAGCGCAAAGGAGAGCAAGGGAGAGCTTCTTAGGGTTGAACTAGCTTCATTTTATCTTCACAACAACCCTATGAGGTAGGTTCTAGAATTATCCCCATTTTACCCATGAGAAGACAAGCCAGAGAGGTTTTGTTTGCCCCAAATCCCTAGTGAGGGAACTAGCATTTGTCCTCAAGACGGTCCGGCTCCTCCTCCCAGCTTCCCAGAGCTCATGGCCTTCCTCCCTCACCCCCTGCTGTTGCCCCAGAATAATCAGTGGCTCCCTGGTGCCCAGAGAAGACAACCCAATTGCAGAGCCTGAGTCCCGCCACCCGGTCATGCTTACTGCTGACCAGACCCCCAGGCCCTGCTTCGGCTGGCCTCCTTGCTGCTCGTCAAACACACCTGGAGATTTCCCTGCCCACAGGGTTCTTGTCCTTTTTCCTCCCCATTCTTCAGGGCCCCATTCAGCCAAGAAGCTGTTGGGGTGACTCCAGCTGGAAGTGTTCCCTCCGCCAACTTGCACCTCAGACTCAGCTCTCGGCCTGGTGTGTGTCCTGCCTCCTGCCTCCGCTCTCTCCTCCCATCTGTCTCCTCAAGAGTCTGAGCGAGCCTCGCAGGAGGGGCAGGGGCAGAACTGCGGCCCACGGGTCCTGGGCCGGGCTTCCCCACTGCCCATCCTCACTCCAGCCCTCTGACCCCCATTCTACACATGAGGAGGTTGAAACTCAGAGTGAGTAAGAAACTTGTCCAAATAAAGACGCAGACATAGAGAATGGACTTGAGGACACAGGGAGGGGAAGGGGAAGCTGGGATGAAGTGAGAGAGTGGCATGGACATATATACACTATCAAGTGTAAAATAGATAGCTAGTGGGAATCAGCTACCTAGCACAGGGAGATCAGCTCGGTGCTCTGTGACCACCTAGAGGGGTGGGATAGGGAGGGTGGGAGGGAGACGCAAGAGGGAGGAGATATAGGGATGTATGTATATGTATGGCTGATTCACTTTGTTATACAGCAGAAACTAACACACCATTGTAAAGCAATTATACTCCAATAAAGATCTTAAAAAAAAAAAAGAAAAACTTGTCCAAGGCTGCACAGCTGGTAAGTAGTAGGGCTGAGATTCAAGCCCAGGCTGGCTCACTCAGAAGCCAGTTCTCTTCCCCACCACGCCACAAGTCTGCTAGCCTGTTTCTATGCCAATGTATAACTGGGTCCTAGGGTCATTCACTCCAACCGTGACAGACTGGGGCAGCCTAGGAAGGCTTCCTGAAGCAAGCAGAGTGGGAATGGGGAAGGGGGCAAATCCAGAAAGGGCCTGCCAGGCTGAGCAGTCAGATCCTGGCTCCTTCTGTAAGGAGCTGGCCAGGAACAGGGTGTCTGCTGAGGAGAGGGAGGTACTGGCCGCCTGTGGAAACTTCCCACTCAAAATGCCCCAGAGCAGACTTGCCTCCCCCCACCCCAACTCTGCAGGTGGAGAGGGGCAAAGTTTGCCAAGCAAGTAAACCCCAGTTTCACCCACCCAGCAGGTGCCTACCATGGGGGTCTCCTAGGACTGCTTCCGGGACAAAAAAAGGCAACTGAGTGACCATCAGCCACCATAGAGGTAACTGGCCACTTTGGCAACTTTCTTTTCCTGTGTGTAGGGGTGGGGGTGGGAAGCAAAGGGGTGGACGGGAATCTACCTTCCATTCCTCCACCCTCTCCATTCCCCCCATGCCGTGGTGATCTAGATGGTAAAGTGCTCAACCCCTTGCCCCATTTTTGTGCAAAACATACACATACACCTGTACGATGTGTACAATATTCTTCAAATTGCTTTCCTCACTTAACTTACTTAAGGGCTGACCCAATAGACATCACGATCATGGCACTTTTCAAAAGACAGCTTCTCTCACTAAAAATGACAGTATTATATAACATATGTAAATTTATTCTTCTTATCATTTCTGCTTCTCTGGGCATCTAGTCACATTCTTATAGGGATGGATAAACAAAGAAATACGAAAAACTACAAAACTCTCCCAAGAATTATAATGGAAGATGCGCAGATAGAGAGATGAGCCCCCAGGTTGGGTAGAAAGACCATGTATCTCCTCAAATATTTCAATGAAATTTGAATCTTAAACCTCAGTGGGTTGTTGTTGCTGTTTTGACCTTTACAGAATGGTTCTCAGAGGCACTTGGAAGAATGAATAGGTGAAAGAAACCCAGGAATTATTGAAATTGAGAGGCTATTTAAGTATATGAAAAAGCTATAATCAATAAAACAGTGTGATACAGATACAAGAAAAAAAAGGTCAGTGTAATGGAATAGGTAACTTAAAAACAAAGTTTATTATCTACAAAAATGCAATATAGGATCAGTAAGATATTACCATATGGAAGGGAAAGAAAGTCTTATCCAATAAGATGTGCTGGTACAATCAGTTAGCTATTTGGAAAATAATCTGCACTCTGTAAACTCAAATAAATCCAAGCAGATCAAACAAGGAGCTACATGGCACAAAGGAAAGAAAAAAGAAAAGAAACCCTAAGAACTAGGAAGAAAGCTAAGTCAATACCTGTTTTATCTGCTGTTGATAAAGGATTTTCTAACTTATAAAGCAACAGAAGGCACCTGAAAGGAAAAGATCAATAGGTTTGACTACATAAAGATGATAAACCTTCGAGCACTGAAAACATTAGAAACAAAATTGAAAAGTAAATAACCAGCCAGGAAAACCATTTCAACAAATATAATGGACATAGGGTTAAAATCCTGTTATAAAAAGCTTATACACATCATTAAGAACATAAAATGCCAATAGAGAGATGAGAACAGACAAGTCATAGAAGAATCCAAACGCTTAAACTTTCTAGAAATAAGAGAAATGAAAAACTACGAGGGCATACCTAAAAACCATTTTCATAGCTTTTTCTGATTATAAAAGTGATGTCTGTTTACAGTAGAAAATCGAAAATAAAGTTGACCCACCAGAAGCTGGTCACCATCCAGAAGTGACCATCACTAACATTTGCTATATATCCCGCAAGTGTTGTTTCCTCCGCCTTTTTCTTTTTTAGTTAGGATCCTGTTGTTGGCCTCCCATTTTCTGCCTATCAAGTTAACAGAGCTCTTTTTACAGCTTATACTCAATGCTGGTGACTGTATAAAGTTCAGACAACGTAGGTGCAATTGAATTGGATGAGAAGGGGCTTAATTCATACTGTCTTTTTTCTGAGGCCACAGCTGAGCAGGGGTGTTGGGCAAGGTGTGACGCCAGGAGACAGGGTGGATGTAGAGATTTCAGTCTCCAAGATCAGAGCACCAGAGTCTCCAGGGGGCTTTTCAACAGGACAGACTCTGGGGCCCCACCCAAATCCAATGACAGAGGCCTCCCTCCGCCCCCACCCCCACCCCCGCCGAGTCCCACAGTTATTCTGAGCTTGCTGGGGGCCTCTCTGCCCTGAGTCTGGCTGCCCAGGTTTGGATCCAGGGTTCGCCTCTAACTAACCGTGGTCCTCAGGCACACTTTGAGCCTCGGTTTCAATGGAGAGTTCTAACTTGTAGGGTTGTTGTGAGGATTAAAGGACGTCGTCCAACAAATGTGTTTAGCCCTCTGCCTGGCAATAGTACGTGTTCAGATATTGTTAGCTCCAAAGGATGAGCTCCAAGTATTTGCTTTCTGTTTTTATAACTAAGGACCCACCAAGGGATTTTTGCTGAACAAAGGCACTATGAATTCAAATCTCTGCCTCATGAGAGTCAGAAAACTGCTTGCAGCTTTCAAATGGCAGTTTCTCCAGCTTTGCAAATATCTCCTGGCTAAGTTTCAGAAAGCCCTGCTAACAGTCCTTTCTCTAAACACCTCCTACCTGCCCAAGGTGACACAGGCAGAAAGGGGCTCAGCCTCCTGAATCCAAGCCTGCCCCATAATTCCTTACCTTACCCAAGCTTGATCCTATAAGGGGAAGGGGGTACCAGGCACAGCGATGAGCTGGCAGGAGGGAAGGGGGCTGAAGCAGGAAGTGGGGGTGAGGGTGAAGGCAGCTGTGGGCAGCTCCTCTGGCTCTGGGCCTGCCTCTTCACTAGAGGGTTGCTGTCCAGAAGCATCCCCTCTCTCTTGACGAAGGGCTCGGCCAAGCCCTCCCCGGCCCCGCCTGCCCTGTCCTCCCCTTTCCACAGAGCCACATCAGGGCTGTCATTTCAGCTCCCTCATGAATGACACTGGTCCCTGGCATAATAAATGCTCCAGTCAAATGTACTTTATTTTGGGGAAAGTCATTAAACCGCTTTTGTGGAGACATTTTAATTGAATTAGATTATTTTCTGATTGTAATAAATGTTAATTAATTGAGTGGGCCTGGTGTCCTTGCATCTAGCTGGCTTCTCTTGGTTTAATTAGGAGGATAGTGCAGACTTACTTCCTTTTGTCATAAGTCAGAGGTTTAAATTTATCTTTTGTGCTAATAAAGTGATCAGGCGGGTGCAAGGAGCAGATTATTTCTTATGTCTGAAATTCAACAGCCTGCTTCATTCACAAGCCCCTGCTTGGCATCAGCAGGGCATGACCCAGTTCTCTTGTCTCGGCTTAATGAGGTTTATCCATTGCTTGGGGGAAAAGAAAGAAATATTAAGTTCTGCAAACATCCTTGTGTTTCCCAAGAATGCTAGTCACCAGATTCCAGGGGGATGAAGTTGCTGGTTCCTGTGGGCACAGCTGACCAGAGAAGTAGGTGGTCTGCGAGGCATGGAGACCCCCCAAACTTTTTGTCCACCCCTAGAGTAGGCAGGCAGACCTGGGAAGTTCCAGAAACTCAGAACAACCCAGAGACCCTGGCAGCTTCCTCATTATAGAGATGCTGAAACTGCAGCCCAGAGAGGGAAAGGGCATGACCAAGGCCACACAGTGTGGCCCTGATCTAGTGACATCTATAGCTCATGGAATATTTGACTAATAACAAATTCAGTTTGGGTCAGCTAAAACTGACATGAGCCAGACCCTGGATTAGGGGTGAGGGTGGAGATAGGTCCAAAGGAGAATGCACAATGGTAATGATTATGTAAACTGGGTGACAACAGAGGGGTCCACACAACATAAAAGGCAGCATAAAAGGCCAGGCATATTGCCTCAGACTTGTTGGGGAGGAAGGGTGGTCTGGAAGCCTTCAAGATGAGGCGTGTCAGCACTAGATTTTGAAGGATAAAAGGGAGTTCAGCAGGTGGACAAAATGGGGAGAAGGGCATTCCAGACAGAGGAATGTCTGCAAGTGCAAAGCCAAGTTTATTCTGGCATGTTCCGGCAAACACGTGAGAGTCACAGGAGGCTCTCAGAAGCTCAGATTTGCACTGGAGGAAAATCCCTCTAGCTGCTGCAGTAGAGGAGGGTCCAGAGGGGGAATCTATGGGCAGGGAGAACCTACCTGTAAGGTGAGGGAAGCTGGGAACCCCTCAGCTCAGCTCATTGCCATAGAGATGGAAGAGCAGCGCTGGGTCCTGAAATATTTAGGAAGTAGAGTCAACGTTTCCTGGCTTGGTCAGGTGTCCCGAGGAAACCCTGGGAGGGAGCAGGTGAGGAGGAAGGGAGGGGTGACACCTTCCCTTTTGGACAAGCTCCTTGGCAACTTGGAGCCAAGTCGTTGAATGGTTGTTCTTCCTCTGAATGGTTCTGCGAGGTGCTAAGACTTGCAATAGCAGCAATAGCTCACCTCTAGCAGCTTTCCTCAGCCAGGTACCATTACATGTGCTTTGCCTGCATGATGCATTCCATCTTCAGTATAACCCTGTGAGGTGGATCCTGTTCTTACCCTATTTCACCAGTGAGAAAGCCTGGGCATGGAGAGGGGCGATGACTTGCCCAAGGTCACTAAGCTTCGCAAGTGGGAGAGCAAGCAGCAGCTCCCCAGGCTGAGCCAGACCTACCCCAAATAAGTGTGCTCCACGTTCAAATAGGGCCTTATTGACTCTTTACCCCAAATTATCCCTAATAGATGACAAGTGTCTAGGTTTTCCTTTGAGGAGTCGAAAGACCTTCCCAGCGCCAAACGTCATCTGCAGAAGCACCAGGGCCGACCTGGGCATCTTGTTTCCTCCCCCATCCATGCCCAGGCCCTTCTTGCTGGTGGGAGGAGTTGAGCCAGGCTGCACTTTCCTCTTGAAGGCCCCACAGTATAGCAAGAAGGGCCTGGGTTCAAACACGCTTCGCCCTGTGTGACCCTGGACAAGTCCCTGTCCTCTCCACGCCTCAGTGACTCACCACGCCGGCATCAGCCCCCGCCCCCAGGGCTGGCGTGGGGTCCCCAGGGTCCTGGCACATGGTAGTCGATGACTGCTGTGATTATGGCTGCCCCAGCCTTGCTCTTGGCCCCCTTCAGGCTGAGGGGGTCTGAGGACCATCTTCCGAAAGGTGTCCTCACAGAGGCAGCCTCTAACCCCAGAAATTGGACCCCAGGCCTGCCACCTAGGAATCAAGCTCACTGTTAGTGGACCCTCTTTTTAGTAGGTCCCCACCCTTCAGCAAACCCTTTGGTCGGTGCTTTGCCAGGACACCCAGCAGTACACCCCTTCCCCATGCACTCACCACGCTGTCTCTGCCTGTCAGGATTCCATTCAACCTTCAAGGTCTCTATCTGCCTACATCCTCCCCAACCCCATGGGGCCTCTCCCCACCTGCTCTCTGCCCTATTCTGGCCCATCTGCCACTGGGTACTTGTCTGATGCTGGCAAGCTCCCAGGGTGGACCCATGCCTCTAAATCGCCCCTGGGGCCTGTCAGAGCTGTTCCTGTGGAGTGCCAGCTCAGGGTTGTAGATGGATGGAGACGGGATAGAATTTGCCAGGGTGAAATTCTCCTGTCCACCCTCCCCATCACACGCAAACGTGTGCACACACATACGCTGTCTGGCCCACCTTCCCATTTTGTGGCTATGCTGGCCTTCTCTCTAGCTCTGTCCCATCTGGCTCTGGGCCTCTCCCTACTGTGTCGTGCGCCTCATTGGGCTGCTCCAGATGCTTACCTGGTAAGCCCTGGTAAGGAGTCCCACTCCACCCTTCTCACTGGGACATAACCTGACTTTGGGACAGGACCTGGCCTGAGGCAAGGTGCCACCATACACCACTGTGGCCCTGGAAAAATAAGAGGAACATGACTTGGGAGCTAGTCATCTACAGGCTCCAGGAAACTCCCACAAAATCCGGGGAGAAAGCAAACCTAGATCCTTCCCAGTGAGGCCAGGAAAGGGGGCCCTGAAAGCAAGATTAGGAAGCTTTTCCCTCTCTCTCCCCACTTCCTAGAGAGCAAAGCAGCAGAGTCAGCGGGCTCCCAGTTGATGGCTTTCCTGTCACCCCCCCCCCTTCACCTGCAGGATAGACCAGCTGTTGGTGTCAGATTAATGACCACAATTAAAAGCAAAATGCCCTTGCTGTGGCCCACTGTCCTCCCACACCTGTGAGTCTGGAGGCTGAGCTCTAAGCCCTGGGAATGGAAGATTTGTAAGGAAATCAGACAGGCCTCTTAACCGCTGATGGTATCAGGGCCCAGGGGAGATGCAGACTTATTTCCTAATCTCCCATGGAGCATCTGTCAGGCCCACCGCACAGCAATGTCATTCCCGTGCGTAGCAAGGACCTTTCATGGGGCTGGCTGTCCACTGCCTGCCAGGCCGCCTCCCCGGTCTCTCCTCCAGCCCCTTCTTTTCGCCTGGGCTCAGGCTGAATGCACATTCACACACACACACCCTGGTTCATTCATAAATTACCTGTTCTGCCCCATTTGCATTGACAGAAGAGAAAAATAAGAACATCTCTATAGCAGTGTTCGAAAACGGCAAAAGTACCATTGACAAATTAGTCATTCTGCAGGATTTCTAGAAGCTGAGAAGCAGATGAGAACATTCAAAATGAGAAGCCCACTGGTGCAGCATAGCCCGTGACCCACTCAGAGAAGTCTGGGGACCAGTTTTTCCACCAGAGCCCTGAGAGCCTCCTGAGTCTGGGCGGCAGGGCTGAGCAAAGGGGTGGGAGGGGGCCTCTGGAGCCGGACCCAGCCCAGCCTTTGTCTCCAGGCTTTGCCGGATTAGGACTGTGTGCTGAGTCAGTGAGGGCTCTGGAAGGCCTGCACAGGACAGAGGGGATAGGACCCCACAACCACCACAGAGGGAAGCATAAGTGGGTCTTGGTAGCAATGGTAGCTCCCACCATGCCAGAAACTTCTCTACTGCTATTGACTATTACAGCCTAATCCCCTTGTGGACACCCTGAGGCCCCACTAGCAGAAGCTGTAGGACTGGGTGGGTGGGGAGCAGGTGGCATGGCCTGGACTCCCCAGAGCAGGGGACAGAGACCTGCCCCTCCCCAGCTCCAGCCTCTTGGTGCAGGCAGCACTCTAAGAGACCTGGGACACTAGGCACAAGGAATCCTGTGGTTCGTGCCCGACACAGCCATTTGCTCCCAGTTCCTACACTTAGGAGGGAACACTTTCTGCCCACACCCCTCCAGCAAGGCTCAGATTAGGCCGGGAAACCCTATGTGCCACACCCCGCTCTTGACATTCATAATATGTCTTAGCTTATCAAAGGTTCCGAGAGATCTTGCAGTCACTTTCATTGTCTAATTGACATTCAGTGCAGTTACCACGTTCAGTGAATTTTGACAAAAGATCACACCCATATAACCCACATTTGTATCAAGATTTTGAACATTTTCATCACCCCAGAAAGTCCCCTCACATCCCTTGCCCATCACCCCTACCCCCACCCCCAAGGCAACTGCTTTATAACGATAGATTAGTTTCGCCTATTCTAAAGCTTCACGTATATGGATTCTTATACAGCGTGTGCTCTTCTGTGTCTGGCTTCTTTCACTCAAAATAGTATCTGTACAGTCCACCCATGTTGCTGTATGTGTCTGTGGTTCATTACTTTTAACGGTTGAGGAGTATTCCACTGTAAGATACATATTTATTACAATGTGTTTATCTCTCTTCCTGTTGGTAAATAGAGTTTTCCAGTTTTTGCTTGAACAAAGTTGCTATAAATACTTCTCTGTACTACACTTTTTGTGAACAAGTTTCATCTTTTTCCTGGATAGTTACACCCAGAAATGGAATTTACAAGGTGTATGGAAACTGCCAAACTAGTTTCCAGAGTACCAGTTTACACTCTCCCCCCAGAAACGTGTGAGAGTTTCTGTGGCTCCATATCCTCACCATTATTTAGTGTGATTTCTTCAGTAACTTTAAAAAATAGTTTGTTTAACTCATCATTTCTCACACTTGCAGAACCACTGAACTTTTTTCTTATGATCTCTTTTAATATCCCATGGAACCAGTGTGCAGCAGAATTCATTTGGAGAGTAAGGCTCTAGACCTTCATTTATAAATAGGAGAAATCAAAACATTAGCTAGAGAGATTGGTTCAATATGGCAGAGTAGTAGGACGTGCTCTCACTCCCTCTTGCGAGAGCACCGGAATCACAACTAACTACTGAACAATCATCAACAGGAAGACACTGGAACTCACCAAAAAAGATACCCCAAATCCAAAGACAAAGGAGAAGCCACAATGAGACGGTAGGAGGGGTGCAATCACAATAAAATCAAATCCCATAACTGCTGCGTGGGTGACTCACAAACTGGAGAACACTTATACCACAGAATTCCACCCACTAGAGTGAAGGTTCTGAGCCCCACATCAGGCTTCCCAACCTGGGGGTCTGGCAATGGGAAGAGGAATTTCGAGAGAATCAGACTTTGAAGGCTAGTGGGACTGGATTGCAGGACTTTGACAGAACTGAGGGAAACAGAGACTGCACTCTTGGAGGGCACACACAAAGTAGTGTGCGCGTCGGGACCCAGGGTAAGGAGCAGTGACCCCATAGGAGACTGAACCAGACCTACCTGCTGGTGTTGGAGGGTCTCCCGCAGAGGCAGGGGGTGGCTGTGGCTCACTGTGAGGACAAGGACACTGGCAGCAGAAGTTCTGGGAAGTACTCCTTGGCGTGAGCCCTCCCAGAGTCCGCCATTAGCCCCACCAAAATGCCTGGGTAGGCTCCAGTGTTGGGTCGCCTCAGGCCAAACAACCAACAGGGAGGGAACCCAGCCCCACCCATCAGCAGACAATTGAATTAAAGTTTTACTGAGCTCTGCCCAACAGAGCAACACCCAGCTCTACCCACCACCAGTCCCTCCCATCAGGAAACTTGCACAAACCTCTTAGACAGCCTCATCCACCAGAGGGCAGACAGCAGAAGCAAGAAGAACAACAATCCCGTAGCCTGTGGAACAAAAACCACATTCACAGAAAGACAGACAAGATGAAAAGGCAGAGGGCTATGTACCAGATGAAGGAACAAGATAAAACCCCAGAAAAACAACTAAATGAAGTGGAGATAGGCAACCTTCCAGAAAAAGAATTCAGAATAATGGTAGTGAATATGATCCAGGACGTCGGAAAAAGAATGGAGGCAAAGATCAAGAGATGCAAGAAATGTTTAGCAAAGACCTAGAAGAATTAAAGAACAAACAAACAGAGATGAACAATACAATAACTGAAATGAAAAATACACTAGAAAGAATCAGTAGCAGAATAACTGAGGCAGAAGAACGGATAAGTGACCTGGAAGACAGAATGGTGGAATTCACTGCTGCAAAACAGAATAAAGAATGAAAAGAAATGAAGACAGCTTAAGAGACCTCTGGGACAACATTAAACTCAACAACATTCGCATCATAGGGGTCCCAGAAGGAGAAGAGAGAGAGAAAAGACCCGAGAAAATATTTGAAGAGATTATAGTCGAAAAGTTCCCTAACATGGGAAAGGAAATAGCCACCCAAGTTCAGGAAGCACAGAGAGTCCCAGGCAGAATAAACCTAAGGAGAAACACACAGAGACACATAGTAATCAAATTGGCAAAAATTAAAGACAAAGAAAAATCATTGAAAGCAACAAGGGAAAAATGACAAATAACATACAAGGGAACTCCTATAAGGTTAAGAGCTGATTTCTCAGCAGAAACTCTACCAGAAGGGAGTGGCATGAAATATTTAAAGTGATGAAAGGGAAGAACCTACAACCAAGATTACTCTACCCGGCAAGGATCTCATTCAGATTCCACAGAGAAATCAAAAGTTTTACAGACAAGCAAAAGCTAAGAGAATTCAGCACCACCAAACCAGCTGTACAACAAATGCTGAAGGAACTTCTCTAAGTGGGAAACACAAGAGAAGAAAAGGACCTACAAAAACAAACCCATAACAATTAAGAAAATGGTAATAGGAATATACATATCGATAATTACCTTAAACATGAATGGATTAAATGCTCCAACCAAAAGACACAGGCTCTCTGAATGGATACAAAAACAAGACCCATATATATGCTGTCTACAAGAGACCCACTTCAGACCTAGGAACACAAACAGACTGAAAGTGAGGGAATGGAAAAGATATTCCATGCAAATGGAAATCACAAGAAAGCTGGAGTAGCAATACTCATTATCAGATAAAACAGACTTTAAAATAAAGACTGTTACAAGAGACAAAGAAAGTCTCTGCATAATGATCAAGGGATCAATCCAAGAAGAAGATATAACAATTATAAATATATATGCACCCAACATAAGAGCACCTCAATACATAAGGCAACTCCTAACAGCTATAAAAGAGGAAATCGACAGTAACACAATAATAGTGATGGACTTTAACACGTCACTTACACCAGTGGACAAATCATCCAGACAGAAAAGCTTTAAGTGACACAATAGACCAGACAGATTTAATTGATATTTATAGGACATTCCACCCCAAAACAGCAGATTACACTTTCTTCTCAAGTGTGCACAGAACATTCTCCAGGATAGATCACATCTTGGGTCACAAATCAAGCCTCAGTAAATTTAAGGAAGTTGAAATCATATCAAGCATCTTTTCTGACCACAACGCTATGAGATTAGAAATCAGTTACAGGGAAAAAAATGTACAAAACACAAACACATGGAAGCTAAACCATATGTTACTAAATAACCAAGAGATCACTGAAGAAATCAAAGAGGAAACCAAAAAATACCTAGAGACAAATGACAATGAAAATACGATGATCCAAAACCTATGGGATGCAGCAAAAGCAGTTCTAAGAGGGAAGTTTATAGCAATACAGCACACCTCAAGAAACAACGAAAATCTCAAATAAACAATCTAACCTTACACCTAAAAGAACTAAAGAAAAAAGAACAAACAAAACTCAAAGTGTGTAGAAGGAAAGAAATCATAAAGATCAAAGCAGAAATAAATGAAATAGAAACAATAGCAAAGGTCAATAAAATTAAAAGCTGGTTTTTTGAGAAGATAAACAAAATTGATAAACCATTAGCCAGACTCATCAAGAAAAAGAAGGAGAGGACTCAAATCAATAAAATTAGAAATGGAAAGGGAGAAGTTACAACAGACATCGCAGAAATACAAAGCATCCTAAGAAACTACTACAAGCAACTCTATGCCAATAAAATGGACAACCTGGAAGAAATAGACAACTTCGTAGAAAGGTATTACCTTCCAAGACTGAACCAGGAAGAAACAGAAAATATGAACAGACCAATCACAAGTAATGAAATTGAAACTGGGATTCAAAATCTTCCAATAAAAAAAAGTGCAAGACCAGATGGCTTCATAGGTGAATTCTATCAAACATTTAGAGAAGAGCTAACACTCATCCTTCTCAAACTCTTCCAAAAAATTGCAGAGGAAGGAACACTCCTAAACTCATCCTATGAGGCCACCATCACCCTGATACCAAAACCAGACAAAGATACTACAAAAAAAAGAAAATTACAGACCAATATCACTGATGAATATAGATGCAAAAATCCTCAACAAAATACTAGCAAACAGAATCCAACAACACATTAAAAGGATCATACACCATAATCAAGTGGGATTTATCCCAGGGATGCAAGGATTCTTCAATATATGCAAATCAATCAGTGTGATACACCATATTAACAAATTGAAGAATAAAAATCATATGATCATCTCAATAAATGCAGAAAAAGGTTTTGACAAAATTCAACACCCATTTATGATAAGAACTCTCCAGAAAGTGGGCATAGAGGGAAACTACCTCAACATAATAAAGGCCATATACAACAAACCCACAGCAAACATCATTCTCAATTGTGAAAAACTGAAAACATTTCCTCTAAGATCAGGAATGAGACAAGGATGTCCACTCTCACCACTATTATTCAACATAGTTTCGGAAGTCCTAGCCATGGCAATCAGAGAAGAAAAAGAAGTAAAAGTCATCCTAATTGGAAAAGAAGAAGTAAAACTGTCACTGTTTGCAGATGACATGATACTATACATAGAAAATCCTAAAGATGCCAACAGAAAACTACTAGAGCTAATCAATGAATTTGGTAAAGTTTCAGGATACAAAATTAATGCACAGAAATCTCTTGCATTCCTATACACTAATGATGAAAAATCTGAAAGAGATATTAAGGAAACACTCCCATTTACCACTGCAACAAAAAGAATAAAATACCTAGGAATAAACCTACGGAGGGAGACAAAAGACCTGTATGCAGAAATCTATAAGACACTGATGAAAGAAATTAAAGATGATATAAACAGATCGAAGGATATACCATGTTCTTGGACTGGAAGTATCAATATTGTGAAAAAGACTATACTATCCAAAGCAATCTACAGATTCAGTGCAATCCCTATCAAATTACCACTGGCATTTTTTACAGAACTAGAACAAAAAGTCTTAAAATTAGTATGTAGACACAAAAGATCCCAAATAGCCAAAGCAGTCTTGAGGGAAGAAAATGGAGCTGGAGGAATCTGACTCCCTGACTTCAGACTATACTACAAAGCTATAGTAATCAAGACAATATGGTACTGGCACAAAAACAGAAATATAGATCAATGGAACAGGATAGAAAGCCCAGAGATAAACCCACGCACCTATGGTCAACTCATCTATGACAAAGGAGGCAAAGATATACAATGGAGAAAAGACAGCCTCTTCAAAAAGTGGTGCTGGAAAAACTGGACAGCTACATGTAAAAGAATGAAATTAGAACACTCCCTAACACCATACACAAAAATTAACTCAAAATGGATTAAAGAACCTAAATGTAAGGCCAGACACTATAAAACTCTTAGAGGAAAACATAGGAAGAGCACCCTTTGACATAAATCACAGCAAGATCTTTTGTGATCCACCTCCTAAAGTAATGGAAATAAAAATGAAAATAAACAAATGGGACCTAATGAAACTTACTTTTGCAAAGCAACGGAAACTACAAACAAGACGAAAAGACAACACTCAGAATGGGAGAAAATATTTGCAAATGAAGCAACTGACAAAGGAATAATCTCCAAAATATATAAACAGCTCATGCAGCTCAATATTAAAAAAAAACAACCCAATCCAAAAATGGGCAGAAGACCTAAATAGACATTTCTCCAAAGAAGACATACAGATGGCCAAGAAGCACATGAAAAGCTGCTCAACATCACTAATTATTAGAGAAATGCAAATCAAAAGTACAATGAGGTATCACCTCATACTAGTTAGAATGGGCATCATCAGAAAATCTACAAACAACAAATGCTGGAGAGGGTGTGGAGAAAAGCAAACCCTCTTGCACTGTTGGTGGGAATGTAAATTGATACAGGCACTATGGAGGTTCCTTAAAAAACTGAAAATAGAATTATCATATGACCCAGCAATCCCACTACTGGGCATATACCCTGAGAAAACCATAATTCAAAAAGAGTCATGTACCCCAATGTTCATTGCAACACTATTTACAATAGCCAGATCACGGAAGCAACCTAAATACCCATCGACAGATGAATGGATAAAGAAGATGTGGTACATATATACAATGGAATATTACTCAGACATAAAAAGGAACGAAATTGGGTCATTTGTAGAGACGTGGATGGATCTAGAGACTGTCGTACAGAGTGAAGTTAGTCAGAAAGTGAAAAACAAATATCGTATATTAACGCATATATGTGGAACCTAGAAAAATTGTACAGATGAACTGGTTTGCAGGACACAGATGTAGAGAACAAACATATGGACCCCAAGGGGGGGAAAGTGGCAGGGAGGGTGGTGGTGTGATGAATTGGGAGATTAAGTTTGACATATATACACTAAGATGTATAAAATGGATAACTAATAAGAACCTGCTATATAAAAAAATAAATAAAATTCAAAAAAAAATGTCAGCTACAACAATAAATCAGAATGAGAAGAGAAAGAGAAGCTCAAAAGAGGGGACAAAGGCAAGAACTGAGAACAGGCCTCCAGTGGAAATGTTTGAGTTCAGTAAATAAGAGGTAACTTTGGAAAAATTCTGAGCTGCATTGTTTGAGAGATTTGAAGGATGTCGCATAGATAAAACTGGAGCAGGCTGCTATGAAGGAGAAAGAGAATTTGGAAATTACTAACATGACTGCCAAAATGAAGGTCAGTTAAGAAGCATCCAAAAGGAGAATGCTGAAAATGCAAAAGGTGACGTGGAGAGAGAACAAAGAGCTCAAGAAAGTTAGAGGAAAATTTCCTAAAGTAAGGGAAGACTTGAATTAACATTTTGAAAAAGTACAGTACATCTCAGGGAAAACTTGATAAAGAACGAACAAGACCAACAGCATTTGGTCTTGGCATGTCAGCAGATTAAAGAAAAAATTAAGACCTCAAAAAAAGGACAGAAATAATAGGAGAATTTAGTTTAAGGTAAAGATGGTACTTTAAGTCAGCAGGGGGAAATACCATTCAATAAAGGGTTTTGGTATAACTCACCATGTATCTAAAAGAAAAAAAAAAGGTGGCTTTCCATGTTACGTCTTATTCTAAAACAAATTCCAGATGGATCTTAATTGTAAAAATGAAATTATAAAAATAATAGAAGAAAATGTGGATATTAGATAAGGTGCTGTAATGGGTAAATTCCAAAAATATCAGTGGCTTAGCACAATAGTTTAGTTTTTGCTCATGTGGAGTCCAACTGAAGGGAGTAGAGTGAGGTGGGGATTTTGCTGCCCACAGTTTTCTCAAGACCCAGGCTAAAAGAAGCACTGTCATCTTCAACAAGTGAGCTCCAACGTTGCTCTGAGCATTGACATCCATCCATCAGAGAATGAGAGGATTATGCATGAGAAAGCACACACATCCAAAACAAGAAAGACAGTGGGAGTAACCCTTGAAACTGAGGGAATTTCAAAATTATAAATGGTTTCTCTGCATAACTGTGCATATAACTTTGAAAACTCTAGTTGAAATATTGATTTTCCAGGAGTATATTATTTATCAAAACTGACCCCAGAAGAGATAGAAAGTCTAAATAGATAAATCTGAATAAAAGAAATAGAGAAAGTTGTTAAAGAGCTAATCCCTAAAAAAGATTTCAGAGGGGAGTTCTACAAAGTTGAAGGAACAGACATTCTCAAAGCTCATTAAATTATTCCAGGGAACAGAAAAAATAAGGACATGAAGAGATAGAGAGGGATTACCCAGCAAATGACTGTGGAAGCTCATGTTGCCTGGTAACAAGCTGAATGTCCACTGAAGGCTACCCTTATCTCAGCAGCCAAAGTTCAGTTTTTCACCACGCCACCAGATGCCAGCAGTTACTATTCCTAGACAGCTCTCTGAGAAGCTGACATCTAAACTTCGTCTGGACATCTGGGCTCCTCGGTTATGAAAATCTTTCTTAAGTCAGTTTAAGCTGGGTATCTATCTCTTATAAAAGACTTGTCTTATTCAGTGGATAAAAAAAGATAAGCACTAATAATATGGGTATGATATGGAAGTTAAAAACCACAAGAGGAAAAACAAGGAACAGACAGTGCTTTGTCAACCCAACTAAATTCAGAAAAGGGAAAAAGGGAAATATTGAGAAAGAATAATAAACAGAAAACATGAAATTAAATGTCAGGAAGACCAAACATTTCATTGTTACAGTATACCTGTGACTTATAGTTAAATCTCTTTATTGGGCACGCACACACATATTCTTATACACACTCACACACACAAATCTAGTTACACACCAATCAGTCACAAAATACTCACTTAAAACAAAATGACAAAGATTAACATTAAAGGTCTGGCAAAGATATCCCCGGAAAAAGCTGACAAAAATAAAGCAATGTAGGATATGCTTATATCAGACAAAGTAGAATTCAAGACAAGATGCATTAAGCAAGATAAAGAACATAATTTTTTTCAAATAAAAGATATAGTCTGCCAAGAAGATATGAAATACACAGTGACTTCAACCAAACCATAGGCATAGTGGAAGGATTTATCATAACCCAGAATCAAATTTAGTAAAGAGAAGATTTGAATATCAAATTTTACAAACTTCATGTGTAGCCCAAAAGCAAACTATCTGTTTTATTTTTAGATCCTCATGGAACAGTAACAAAAATTGACTGCATACCAGGCCACAAAGATCTCAGAAACCAAAAAGTAAAAATCAGATGGGCCACATTCCCTGCTCATAACATAATAAATCTAGACGTTAACAACAAAAAGAGAAGGTTTTCATCTCAAGTCTAACTACTTGGAAATTTTCAAACATTCCTCTAAATAGCTCAAGTTAAATTGAAAAATAAAAATTCTGATTGCAGGGCTTCTCTGGTGACGCAGTGGTTGAGAGTCTGCCTGCCGATGCAGGGGACACGGGTTCGTGCCCCGGTCCGGGAAGATCCCACATGCCGCGGAGCGACTGGGCCCGTGAGCCATGGCCGCTGAGCCTGCGCATCCGGAGCCTGTGCTCTGCAACGGGAGAGGCCACGACAGTGAGAGGCCCGCGTACCGCAAAAAAAAAAAAAAAAAAAAAAAAAAAATTCTGATTGCAAAATGCATGAAATTGTTAACAATGAGAGTATTTTATACTAAAACCTAGATAATCTGACTGAAAGTTTCCTCAGAGCAGTGTCATAGTCTTAAGCTCTTTTGTGTAAAGTCAATAACTCATTCATGCATTCCACAAAGATATTTCGAGTGTCTCTTATAGGCCAGCACTGCTCTGGTGCTGAGGATAGAGCAATGACCAAAAGAGAGAAAGTTTCTCTTTGTGGAGCTTACATCCAAGTGGATAATTGTAAGAATTATTTTTTAAAATATCCTGAGTATTCAATTCGAGAAGCTGGAAAGGAACAATAAAATATTCTCAGGAAAGTAAGAGAGAGGAATAAAGAAAATGTAAAAAATTTATGACAGAAAAATAAAACAGAATTGATAAAGTTAAGATCTGATCAGACTGCCAAGCTGACTAAGAAAAAGGAGAGAAATCATAGATATGTATCATTATAAATGGCAAAGGGAATGATACAGCTGCAGATACAGAAGAGATTATACAGATTTTAGGCAAATGATATGTATAACACAATGTCAAACATTTTTTGAAAACTTAGGTAAAATAGAAAGCTATTATTGATAAAATGGAAAAATTACTAGAAATATGTAAATTACCTAAGTTGACTCAGTAAGTGGTGGAAGACTGAAGTGGTCCAATAACTACAGAAAAAATTATAAAGATTGTTCAGTTTCTACCCACCAAAACACAAAAATACATAAATGATTTCAAAGTAAAATTATTTTTGTTTTGTTTTTTTTTTTTCAAAGTAAAATTTGACAAAGTTTCGAGGCACTGATATTCTTATTTAACCTATGTAGGACATAAAGATGGAAAGAGACTCTTTTGCAAAGCTGGCGTACTGAAATCTGATACACAAAATAAACCATGGAATTATAATTACAAGAATTTAGATGCTTAGATGCAGGGAGAGCAAGAAGGCTGGAGTACAAACTGCCCTGAGGAAGTTGTTGCAGCAAGAGGCGCTCTGTGCGTTCACTTGAGCACATGAGTGGCCTGTCACCAAGACACAGCTGTAGGGACATCTCAGATACTGTGGTCCTGCCCTCCCATCACCCCCCACATCTATAATTTCATGGAGTATTTCCTACAGCTAGTTGACGGGGGAGGAAAAGAACTGAGCAGGGTTTACACAGAGCTGGTTCACCAGAAGTGGGCTTCTGTGGTGCAACTGTCCCACTCAGAGGTGGCCCCTAAAGATGGTGGGGAAGAGAAATCTTCTCAAGGGCAGACTTTAGAACATTGTATCTTGTTGGCCTCTTTCCTTGAAGGCAAGATGGCCTGAGATACAGATCTACATTGCTTCGTGAGCAGTAGCTAATGGTCTGGCTGGATGACCAGGGGCTTGGAAAGAACAAGATTGGAGATTGGTGACCATGTGGTCTGGGAAAGATAATATGGATGGATCTGTCAGAAGTGACCCAGAGACAGAGACTACGTGTCTCCCATGAATGCTCTCTAAAATGTCCTTACTGTGGAGGAAGTTCTCAGTAACCAGGTGGACATGATGACCCACCCAGTGGATGAGCTGACATCTATCAACTTCTTTCCCCAGCTGCTCCTGGGCCTACACAGGAATAAGGTGGTTTTGGAAGCTGCAGAGACCACCCGTCCAAGTAAGGACTTAACAGCCACTCCAAAGCTGAAGCAGCCACTGCTGCTGACAAGGGTCTAACTTCCAGCAGTGGAGGCCAGTTCTGCACATCTGATATCATACTACTGGACTCTCCATACCATGACTCGAGAGGAACAGTCAGCTCTGTGAGAGCAAGTTGGTTATACTGGACTCCTTCCATCATGGAGATGCAGTGATTTGTCCTCATGGGAGTAAATATGTAGACTGGAGTTGAATAGACATTTTCTCTCCATCATGCTTCCATCAGGACCAACATCAGTGGACTTCATAAATACCATCAGAACAGCCCCTACAATACTGTTTCTGCCCAAGGAACTCATTTTACAGTCAAAGAAGTGAAGCAATGGGCCACTGGTCATGGGATTCACAGGTCTTAGCATACACCAGGAGAGCTGGCCTGAGAGAAGAGTAGACAGACAGATGAAGAATCAGTTACAGCACCCTAGTAGACAACATCTTGTGGTTTGGGACATTGTCCTCCAGGATGTGGTATATGAGCTCAACCAGCAACCAACTTATAGTGATAAGTTTATAGCAATCTTGGCACTAAGGCATGGATGTGGGAATGGCATGTGTCACTATTAAACCAAATAACCCCCTTTCAAAAAATTTGCTTTTTGCTTCCACAATTCTACATCTGTGGGTTGAGAGGTTTTGATATGCAAGGGAGGAAAGCTTCTGTCTGGGACACATAATGGTTCCAGCGAATAGGAAGTTAATACTGCCAACCAGCCATCATGGGCTCTCATGCCAGTGGACGAACAGGCCCAAGGGAGGTCATGGTGTTAGCTGGAAGGATTGATTTACATGCGGCTGTCCAATACTGTAGCCACTAGCCGCCTGTGGCTATTATATTTAAATTTAATTTAAGCTAAATTAGAAGTTCAGTCCATCAGTCACACTAGTCACATTTCAAGTGGTCAGTAGCCACTTATGGCTACTGTCTACCTTATTGGGCTATAACATATGGCTGTTGGCTACCATTTCATGCAGAGGAGATGTGGAACATGTCCATCACTGCAGAAAGTTCTACTGGACAGTGCTGACTGAGAGTATTAAAGGGTAATGGCGAGGTCATTACAATGGGGCATGAAGAAATGAGGCTGACTCTCCGGGAACCCTCTGCTCTGCTTGCTAATACTGCCATGCATAGCGGTATATATAGAAAGAAGACTACAACAAACATGTTAGGCAAAACCACCAGGGCCCAGACCCCTCAGGAATGATGGCCTAGGCCACCCCAACAGATAAAAAAACCCTACCAGATGAGGTGTTGGCTGACGGCAAAGTCAACATGGAATAAATGGTAGAGGAGGGAGGTCATACATCCGAGCCAAGGCATAGAGCCCCATATTCTCTACCCATATTTCCTTCTCTTCTCTGCCATGTATATATTTAAATACTTCAATGAATTTCTCTTGTATTTCCCTTTAATCCATTATTGTATATATTGTTTGCAGAGTATTGAGATAGGATTAGGACAGAATTAGAGAAGGAATGGACCTTGCCCAGAAATCCTGGACTTGGAGTTGTTCAGGGTAACTGATAAAAGAGTGAAGATATTTTCAGTTTGCTAGGCTGGAACTTATTTTTGGGGTCAGGGGGAAGCACTTAAGCGTGGAAAGAAGTCTGAATTTCTAGTGGGACTTGGTTGGTTATTTTGACTTCCCAGAGTTTGCCTCTTCCAATAGCCTTCCAATGTTAAAGTAGAGTTGGTTTCTGTTGTTTGCAAACAAAACCTCTGCCTGGTACAGAAATATAAATATTGGCAAGGAATAGTCCACACGGCTATTTGCAGATGACATGCTTACCTTCCTAGAAATTCCTAGAGAATCAACAGGAAAAAAATAGACAAAAAAGAAGAAAAAAATACATGAAATAATTTACTGTGGTGACCAGATACAAAACCGCTTTCCTATTTATTAGCTTTATTCTTCAAGGAAATGTAATTTTTAAAATCCCATTTTCAATGTAAAATAAAACCAGACCCAGAAGAGCCTTGAATGTCAGACAATCTTGTCCTGAAGGTGTTGAAGAGCCAGAGAAGATGTGAGAGCAGTGAGGCCCGGGTTAGGAAGCGGAATACAGAGTGTGCGAGAGGGTGGGAGCTCCCAGGGCCAGGCCCTGTTCCTCCTGGGAGGTGCCTGTTACTGCTGCCTGCTGTGCCCGGGGCTGAGGCTGGGGCTGGCTCAGATGGAGGGCACCAGCTGCAGGGTGCGGTGTGCAAGGTCCAAGGTGGCTGGAGAGAACGGTGGGGGGGCCGTTCCGGAGGGGTCTGTTGGGGGTGGGAGTCAGTGCAGCCCCTCAGGCAGCAGCAGATCCAAGTTCTGTGGGGCCCTAAGTTTATACAACTGGAGGCCTTCCAAAAGGAAAAAATAATAAAAAATTATAAATACAAAATCAGGTACAAGCATGAATAGCACTTAGAATGAGAAAAGAAAGCAAAACAACCTACAAATAAGGAAAGCTGACGTACTACAAATATCACAAACCCCACCCCCCCAAAGAGCATAATATTTTTAAGTGCCTAACGTGCCTTTGTAATATCTTATTTTCCTTGATTTTTGGCTGCATACATTTTGATGTCCTCTTCGTATGACAATACTATAAAGTATAGTATATGGCATTTTCTATAAGGAGACTAGAAAGATAATTCAGTGTTTCCTCTTGTGTGTTAGCCAATCTGTTATTTTATTGTTAATCGTTTAGGAAAGTTTCTTTCAGCTTCACAGCTTGTTGGTAAAGTTGTAAATTTTTAGGATTGTTTTCAAATTGGAGGAAACTTCTATCCCGCTTTTATAAGTGAACTGTAAGATTTCAGGGTAAGGACCAGTCTTAAAAACTCTGAACTGGTGGCTCGTTAACCAGAGCAATTCAGATGCATTCTTAAATTGCTACTACATTGCTTTGAGCTACATGATTGTGTAATAAAATTACTCTTATGCTACATACACTGTACTTATTGATGAGTATGTGCAGGAGTTTTGTCACTGCAGTCCTTGTTTCTCCAGGCCGTCTTGCTGTGTTGGGCAATTTTGTGTGCCATTTTACCTGGAACTGCCAGACCTCATCAGAACATGATGCATCAGTTACACCAAAATGTGATTCCATATATTGGGATGCATAAAACATGCAGCTTCACACACAGAAATACCTCCTGTTAGTAGGACTGCTATAGTGCTCAAGCCCTACAAACAATGGACTTCTGATATATTTTATTTTGCATGAATCCCATTAAAGAGAAGCAAAATGTGTGGTGCATTTATAATTGTATACGTGGCGTTACTGAGTATATTTTTTGAGAGGAGGGAATTTCCATTTTGACTGGGCATCCATGAGAAATAAATCGACGTTCTGATGATGGAAGAATTTTCCACAGACTAGCTTCTGGCTCTATACACTTCACACTTTGTTTCTCCTCCACAGCCTGCCAGTGCTGGGCATTGACACGTTCATATTTCAACATGGTCTCTGGCCTGCACCTTCATGTCATGATAATGGGTGAGTCTGCGTGGTGGGTATTGGTGGGTAGAAGTATTATTGCCAGAATGGCTAGCAATACACAGAAGTGAGTATACCCAGAAGTGACTATAAACTACATAAATATATCCACTAAGTCAAATAAATGTACCTTCAACTCAACCTCCCCTTAGCCAGATCCCAAAAATGCCCATGACCATCCAACACCATCCAACATGAGTGGAAATCTGACAGAAACCTCAGAGTGGAAGAGACTGTGGTCTTAACTGAAACATTTTACTTCTATAAGTTTTACAGAAACATTATGACCGTGTAAATACATTGCTGGCCCCCTCCCAGGGCCTTGGAGGAGGCCTGTGTAAGTGAGCTTAATTAGCATCACAGAATAGTTTCCATCAGGAACTGGGGAGCCAGGGAACAGTCCCGTTAATCATTCCTCTCACCAAAAATCACACCACAGTCCACACAACACCCTCAGGCTCACCCTCGCATCTACCCTCACTATAACCTGTCAGGCAGGCCCTATCATTCCCAGGCCACAGATGAAAAATGGAAGCCCAGAGAGAAAGGACCCTTGGTCACGGTCACACAGGTGGCAAGCGATAGAGCCCAGCTCTTGTGTCCCAGTCCAGGGCTCAGTCACTGCACCCATCCTATACTGTCTCATGTGCCCCCCACAGTCATCCTGACAGAGGGACAAGGAAGGGGTTATACCTCAGTTTTATAGAGGTGGTAGCCTTTATAATCACCCCTCATACCTACACTCACAGGACAGTTGACAAGGCACTTTCATGCACATGAGTTTATTTAACTCACAGCAATCTGCAGAGAGTGTTATCCCCATTTTCTGGTAGAGGAAACTGAGGTTCATGGAGGTCACATGGCCTGATGAAGGCCCAATAGCAAGGCTATGGGAGTAGAGGCCCTGGAAACCAGGTCTCCCCACCCCTAGTTCAATGTTCTTTTCACTGCACTTTGCTGCTTTCCCCTTTTGAGACCGAAGGGATCTAGTCCAATCCCCTTGTCCCACAAATGAGAAACTGAAGCTCAGAGAGAAGAAGGGATTTGCCCAGATCACACAGGAGGTGGGGACAGACTCCTAACCTGTCAAGTTTGTTTCTCTGCCTCTCTTCTCCAGGCACCCTAGAGCCATCCTCTGCTCATCCATGTCTAGGGGAGCCCAGTTCCGGTTGGCTCTTTGCCCTAACATCTGAGTGACTTGTCCAGCAATAGCCCGTACCACGCAAGCCTATCATGGTGCTCCTGCCCAAACCCCTGTTCTTTGAAACTGTCTCTAACCACAGCTTCAAATGAACAGGGAGAAGAGGCTTCGCTCTGGTGCTGAGGCATGAGTAGGTGGGGAGTCTAAGTGGTAGGGAAGAAGCCCAGACGGATGCAACTGCAGAGCCCCTTGGTAGAAAGGCAGAAGCATGAGTAAGAGACGAGCCACTGTCCTGTACGTTTCCCAATCCCATGATTCCTAAGCACTACCTGGGTCCAGGTTATTTTCCCATGTGATACATTAGCACACTTCCCCCATTGAGTCTCATGAGTAGGTTTTTGTACCATGCAATTTAGACGTTATAGAATGAATTAATTTTTTTAAACAGGTTTAATGGGTAATACATTCATATGGTTCACAAATCAAAACAAAACAGAAAGGCATACATTGGGAAGTTGTGCTTCTACCCCTGTCCCCATATACCCTATTCCTTAGTCCCTAGAGGTAACCACTTTTATAATTTCTGGTATATCTTTTCCAGTTTTCTTTATGCAGATATAAGCAATTGTGAATATATATTTCTTATTCCCCAACCCTCTTCCTTACACAAAGATAGCATACTATATATATTGTTCTGTATCTTGCTTTTTTCACTTAACAGTCCTGACAATCATTGCATATCATAAAGTGATACAATTTCTTTTTACAACCAAAGTCCATAATTTAGATTAGGGTTCACTTTTTGTGCTGTACATTCTGTGGGTTTTGACAAATATATAATGGCATGTATCCACCATTATAGTATCGTATAGAGTAGTTTCACTGCCCTGAAAATCCTCTGTGCTCAAGATGTCATAGTAGATGCAGAGCCAGGATTTCACTCTAAGATATTTGACCCCAAGGCCGTGCTCCTTCCACTGGTGGAAGCAGCCCTCTCTCCGCTCTGGTGGTAGAAAGGAGCAGCTTTCATACTTGTTCCTGTCTCTCTTCTACCCTCAGTGAAACAGACTGGGGGTGTTAACAGAGAGGGACCCTGATGGATGGAAGAGGGCAATTAGCCTGCACAGTGTGAGGCATGGGAGGCAATACTTGTCATTTGTCTGCACGCACACTGGGGCACAGCTAGCAGGGGCAGTAGGTCTTATGGAAGTAAATGGGGCTGTCCTTGCCTTTTCAGTGCACCAGCATCTTCATATGTGTGGCGGCCTTAATACCACCAGAATCACATCTGATAGGAGCTCCTAGCCCAGCAGGAGCCACACTGTTCAACCTACAGACCATTACTGAATTCCTCCCAGGGGCATGGGATAAAGAAATGCATAAGAAACAGTCCTTTTTCAAAAGGAGCTCATAGCACAGTCTATCACAAGCCAATGTGGCAAGTGGTTTGATAGCAGTATGCATGGGGGGAGAGGGGGTTGTCAGAATTCAGGGAAGAGGATTTAACCCAGCTTCAGGGCGTAGATCAGGAAGACTTTCTGGAAGTGAAGTCTGAGCTGAATCTTGAAGGATGAGCAGTCCTTCGAGGTAAAAGGGGATGAGAGTGGGCATTCCAGGCCACATGCGTAACATATTCAAAGGCCAGGAGGGGAGCGAGGGCAAGGCAGTTTTTGAAAACTGAAAGTAGCTCAGTGTGTCCTGAGTCTCAGCCAGGGGCTTTGTTACAAAGGGTCATTTAGCCAAGCTGGGAGTTTGGTCTCTATTCAGTAGACAGTGAGAATTATTAAAATCCTTTAAGTGAGGGTAAGGCATGGTCAGAGTTGCATTTTAGAAAGATTGTCCTGTGAGATGTCTTGTTCTAAATGGTGTCTGGAGAGCAGCCCCCATTACAGCCTTCTGCGCTTCTTACCTGAAAAACACAAAAATGAAAAACAATTTTGAAAATCAAAACTGACAGACAATCAATTACTAGAATCTGAACGGCAAAACAATTTTGCTTGCCCGTGCTTCAACTAGGAAACAAAACAATCCATTCACGTAAATAAAGCTAGAAATACACTTAATTTTCCTGTCATCCAGAGACCCAAACTATCTAACAACTAGAAAATTGTGCAGCTGCCCCTGTGCTATAAATGGACTGCTTTTTGAGATAGCCAGCCCAGTGTTCTTAAATTCCTGTCCTTCTTGCATCTACCTTTCTGCAACTAAATAAGGTTTCAATCCCAAAATAACAAAAGGAGAGAAAGTAGGAAAGCCTGGGGCTGGCACTTAGCATACTGAAGGTGAAGAATCTCAAGGTAAAGCACTGAGGTGGGAGCAGGTACGGAAGGGGAAGAACTGGTAATGA
Source organism: Tursiops truncatus (assembly GCF_011762595.2). NCBI lineage: Eukaryota > Metazoa > Chordata > Mammalia > Artiodactyla > Delphinidae > Tursiops > Tursiops truncatus. Next base: position 117,330,419 of record NC_047035.1, read on the forward strand.
TCCATGAGGTAGGGCACAGTTTTTCACAGACTCCAATTGATCCAGAATGGCAGAGACCAGACAATGGGAACAGAAGAGGATCCCCCCCCATCTCTCTACGGAGCAAGAAGCTAGGGAAAAAAAAAAAAAAAACCAGAAAACTAAGCCCAAACAAAGTAGAAGGAAGGAAATAATAATAACAAAAATGAATGAAATAGGAAAATAAACAATAGAGAAAAACAATCAATTAATTTATTAGTTAAATTTCGCAGTGTTGCTGGAAACACTGTCTATATACAAAAGTCAGCAGTACTTCTATTAACCAGCTACAATTTCTGAAATTCAAAAATGAGACCATTTATAATGACATCAAAAAAGCAATATATATATTGCTATATATAAATATATAAATATATTTATTCCTATATATAGGAAAAAGTCTAATGAAAAGTGTACAAGATGACACACAACATTACTGAGAGAAATGAATAAAGACCTGAATAAAGGAAGGGAGGGAGATACCACGTTCATGGATTGGAAGGCTCAAGAATATTCACAGAAGCAGCACTCTAAATAACCTAAAGACTGGAAACAACCCAAATGTTCTTCAACAATAGAATGTGTCAGTTCATCATAATATAATAATACAATTGAATGTATTCAGCAATGAGAATGAAGACACTACTACTACATACAGCAACATGGATGAATTCCATAAACATAGCATGGAGGGAAGGAAGCTAAACTCAGAAGAGTACATACCATATGATTTCATTTATAAAAAGCTTAAAAACAGACAAAACTTATCTATGGTGTTAGAAGTCAGGATAGTAGAGGATAATGACCAAGAGGGGCTGTGAGAGAAGATTTCTGATGCTGGTCATCCTGTTTCTTGACCTGGGTGATGGTTTCACAAATGTGTTCACTCTGTTGCAATCAAGCTGTGCACTTATGGTTTGTGCATTTTTCTGAATGTAATGTTTTCATTCAGTAAAAGTTTTAATAAAAAATGGATAATTTAGGAAATGGAAACTGGTGATATAAAGAACTTATAAGGCTTCTCAAATGCCGTGAGCCAGTTGAATTCTGTCATATATGGACCCTGCCACTCAGTAGTAGAGCTGAGTATTCTATTTTTTCACTTATTCAATTGTCTCCAAATAAACAGTGGTCTATGAAATTTGTATTATTCTTATCACCCACCTCACCCTCATTTTGAAGAGAGTTGCAAAATCTGAATGTATTAGCAAGCATCATTCCTTATTTTACAGATGAGGAAACAGGCCCAGAGAGTTTAAAGTAACTTCTCCAAGGTCACAAAACAACCGAGGGGTAAGAACCAAGAGTCAGCCTGAGCAGTTTGGTCCCAGGATGCATGTTCCTTGTCTCTTCACTGAATCAGCTTGTCAGCTGTTTCTCTTCCGTCCCACTCCTCTCCCAGTTCCTGGAGAAGTGTTTCTCAAGCTCCAGAATTCATTCCACAATTCATGTGGTATCTTTGCCATGTTTGATGACACTGAAAACAATAATGATTCCTATTGTGTTTCAGCACTTGCCCATAATGGACAAATTTTTAAGAGCTTGGAACACTGTGCCAGGAAAGTAGCTGAACAAAAAGGCTTCTGTATTTTTGTCAGTAGAAGCAGAGTTGTGAAGGGCAGCATAATATGCGTGTTCACTGCCAAGAACTTGCATAATGATCTTCTGCATCTTTAAAGCCCTGAATCCATTAAGGCTTTTTAATTCGTATTGAGTAATACACCACGTGAATGGCAGATATTATCCACATCTATCTCCTGGCTTCTCTTCATATCTTTTATGTAGGAACTGTTAAAGTTTCTCAGTTAGCTATGCATAAACAGTTGGAATCATCAGTGTATTCTTGGTTATGTAAAGTATAAAAATATAGAGAAATTTTTTTAGGAAATACACAAAATTATTAACAGCAATTATCTCTGGTTGTACCTTTTTTTTTCTTGTATTCTCAAAATTTCTACAATGAATATATATCATCTTTGAAATAATACAACAATTTAAAATTAGCTTAGAATATATAAATTTTTATTTAATTAAATAATTGCAATTATGTCAAAATATGTATGTGGTAAAAGACTGGAAGACAGTGTTAATAGTTTTTGTTCTGGATGTAGAGCAATGAGTTTCTGTCTTCCTTCTACTTTATGGAATTTTCCACTTTTTTCTGTAATGATCATCGTATCAGTCAAGATTCTTGATGATAAACAACAGAAATTGATTCCAACTAGCCTGAGTAGAAAAGGATTTATTGTAAAAATATTAGGTAGTTCCCAGCATCTTTAGGAATGCTGGAAGCCAAGGAAAGCTTAGCAGGAGACAGCCCAGCCAAGGTCAAAACAAGGTTAATGGTTTGGTTAGAAGACTGCCACTGGCACTGCCACCAGAGCACTCATAGCCACCCCTACTGCTGGACTCCCAGTGCCCCCTCTAACTGTCCTTGTGTCTTTGTGTCACTCTCTCAAGGTTCAGATTTCTAAGCAGGATCATCTGATTCAGCATCAATCATGTGCCCATGTTATAGCTGCCTGAGTGCAGGGAGAAGAGGTTTCTAGCTCTTAGCTGGGTTTCCCACAAGATTCATACAATGGGGATCCTTCCAAATTGGTAGGGTGTTCAAATGTGGGACAGCTATAAAAGACAAATGTCTACTACAAGCAGGTATAGGTATTATTACTGTCTATCATTTGTATCTATGGTTTTTTTCCCCAGTGTCCCAAATCGGACTGCAGAGCTGGTCTAATAAAGACACTAATCACTCTAAGCAGACATTGCTTTTATTTTATTTATTATTTTTTAAACATCTTTATTGGAGTATAATTGCTTTACAATGGTGTGTTAGTTTCTGCTTTATAACAAAATGAATCAGCTATACATATACATATATCCCCATATACCCTCCCTATCCCACCCCTCTAGGTGGTCACAAAGCACCGAGCTGATCTCCCTGTGAGACATTACTTTTACAGTGGAAAAAGTAAGTAGGTCTTTTTCTTTTTTGGTAAAACATAGCCCCTTTGTGTCACACAATGTGGATCAGAGTGCATTTTAGTTCACACGATATAGATTAAGAAACATGGTTTATTGGGGAAAGTTATAAGCCAAGGGTCAGTAAGAGAAGGCATGCATGTTTCATCCTCCCCTCGCCCCCCAAATAGACGTGCCAGTCAGGTACAGCAGGACAACAGTAGGTCTGCATTTCTGGGGATGAACCTCACCCCCTCATTTTCTCTTTTTCTAGGTGCAGCTTTGCCAGGGGATAACACCAGCCTGCTTGAGCATTAGGCAGTTGGAATTTAGGGTGCCAGGAGTTAGAAGGCTGATTTTCCAAAAGGAAGGATTCTCTTATTGGGTGGAAGCAGTCAGTGAGGGAAAGTGGGACCCATGAGGTCCAGGACTTGACCTGGGTAAGTTGTTAGGTGTGTTGTTCATTGATCTAAGGAACACAGGCAGAGGAGGGGCAGGGAAACAATGAGTTCAGTTTGGGACATGCCATGTCCAGAGTACGCATGAGTCACCACCAGACAAAGTCAGGGTCCCCATCATTCACTCTCATAGCATCCTGCGCCTTTGTTTATATTGCTTATTCCCACTGCAATAAGTCAATAATGGCATGATTAGTGTTGAATCTCTCTTCTGGATTGCGAGCTCCCTGATGCCTTGGCCCAGATCTAACCATTTCACTGCTGTATCCCCAGCACCTGGCATAGGATCAGGCACAGAGCCGGAAACCAATAAATACGTGCTGAATGAATTAATGAATCTACCTGGAGCCATGCAGCAGGCAGTTGGATACATGTATAGGAAACTGACAGAAAGATCTGGGACGGAGCTCTAGATTCAGCAGAGTTATGCACTTAGGTGGTAACTGAATCCAAGGCATTGGGTGAGATGGCCCAGGTGGAGTGAGAATATCCAAGAGCCTAAGCCACAGTCCTGGGAAACACCATCATCCCAGGGGGCCAAGGAAGAAGAGCAGCCAGAGAGGAAGGTGGAGAACTAAGAGAGGGGGGTGTTCTGGAAGCTACAGGAAGAGAGAGGATTAAGCAGAGAGAAGTCAGCAGAGTCAAACACTGATGAGAGGCCTTGTGAGATGAAAAACACCAATGCTTACAAAGCACTTGGGTGCCAGACGCTGTTCTGACAGCTTTATGTGTAATAACTCACTTAATTCTCTCAACAACCAGGTGAGGTAGGGTCTATCATCATGATCCCTTCCCGAAGACGAGGGTACTGAGGCACAGAGAGGTCACCCAGTTAGTAAGTAGTTTGAACCCAGGCTCTCTGTTCTCTGAGTCTGTGCTCTTCACTGTTATACGTGCTGCCTCAGAGCAGGGGTAACAGATGGGTCATTGGTAACATTGGCAGGAGCAATTTCAGTAGCACTACGGGGTGAAACCACAAGGCAGTAAGTAAAAAAAAAAAAAAAAAGTGAGTTGGAAGCAAGAGAGTCAGGATCAGAAGGCCAGCTCTTAACTACAAAGAGTGGTCCAGCTGCATCACCTGGGAGCCCATTAGACATGCAGCACCTTGGTCCCACCCCCATCTTCTGAAACAGCCCCTACATTTAACAAGCTCCTCAGGTGATTCACATGCACGGTGAAGTCTGAAAATAGCTGATCTTTCAGAGCTAGATGAGCTATCAGGAACTTTGGATGAGAGAAGAAAGAGAGAAAGAAAACTGCAGTATTAACTGAAAGTTTTTCTTTTTAGGATGGAGAGACTGGAGCATGTTTGTAAACTTAGAACAGTGGTTTGCAACCCTGGCAGCACATTAGAAGCACGTGTGGTGCTGAAACCCATGCCCAGAAGAATGTCTTGTGGCCCAGCTGATTCTAATATTGAAGGGGGATGTGGTAGGAAGACCCACCCAAGGGGTCATAGTAAGGAAGGACAGGATGGAGGTGCAGGTGCCAGGGAATTAAGGCCTCCTCAGATAAATGGGAAGGGATGAGGCTGAAGAAACGCAAAGGAGATGCTTTGGGGAAGGAGGAACAGCGTCACAGTAAAGCAGAGAGAGAAAAATTTGTAGAGGTGGGGACCAGCAAGGAGACAGACACTCACAAGGAATGACACCTGAGAGCTGTGATTAATTGGTTGATTTATTTCTTAAATTTTAACTGGGATATGGTGTGGCAAGAAAGGTACTTTAAAAACGTAAATCAGGGGATTTTCCTGGTGGCGCAGTGCTTAAGAATCTACTTGCCGGACTCCGGGAGAGCTCACGCCAAGGAGTACTTCCTAGAACTTCTGCTGCCAGTGTCCTTGTCCCTGTGGTGAGCCACAGCCACCCCCCACCTCTGCAGGAGACCCTCCAACACTAGCAGCTGTGTGGTTCACAGGGTCTTGGTGCTCCAGCTGGGTGTCAGCCCTGAGTCTCTGAGGTGGGAGAGCCGAGTTCAGGACATGGTCCACCAGAGACCTCCCAGCTCCATGTAATATCAAATGGCAAAGGCTCTCCCAGAGATCTCCATCTCAACACTAAGATCCAGCTCCACTCAACAACCAGCAAGCTCCAGTGCCAGATACCCCATGCCAAACAACTACCAAGACAGGAACACAACCCCACCCATTAGAAGAGAGGCTGCCTAAAATCATAATAATTTCACAGACACCCCAAAACACACCATCAGATGTGGTACTGCCCACCAGAAAGACAAGATCCAGCCTCATCCACCAGAACATAGGCACCAGTCCCCTCCACAAGAAGCCTACACAACCCATTGAACAAACCTTACCAACTGGGGGCAGACACCAAAAACAACAGGAACTACGGACTTGCAGCCTGCAAAAAGGAGACCCCAAACAGTAAGTTAAGCAAAATGAGAAGACAGAAAAATACACAGCAGATGAAGGAGGAAGGTAAAAACTCACCAGACCAAACAGATGAAGAGGAAATAGGCAGTCTACCTGAAAAAGAATTCAGAATAATGATAATAAAGATATCCAAAATCTTGGAAATAGAATGGAGAAAATACAAGAAACGTTTAACAAGGACCTGGAAAAACTAAAGAGCAAACAAACAATGATGAACAACACAATAAATGAAATTTAAAATTCTCTAGAAGGAATCAATAGCCGAATAACTGAAGCAGAAGACTGGATAAGTGACCTGGAAGATAAAATAGTGGAAATAACGAGTGCAGAGCAGAATAAAGAAAAAAGAACGAAAAGAATTGAGCATAGTCTCATCAGAGACCTCTGGGACAACATTAAACACACCAACATTTGAATTACAGGGGTCCCAGAAGAAGAAGAGAAAAAAAAGAGACTGAGAAAGTATTTGAAGAGATTGGAGTTGAAAACTTCCCTGATATGGGAAGGGAAATAGTCAATCAAGTCCAGGAAGCACAGACAGTCCCATACAGGATAAATCCAAGGAGAAACACACAAGACACATATTAGTCAAACTATCAAAAATTAAACACAAAGAAAAAATATTAAAAGCAGTAAGAGAAAAACAACAAATAACATACAAGGGAATCAACATGTGTTTAACAGCTGTTCTTTCAGCAGAAACTCTGCAAGCCAGAAGGGAGTGGCAGGACATATTTAAAGTGATGAAAGGGAAAAACCTACAACCAAGATTACTCAACCCAGCAAGGATCTCATTCAGATTCCACTGAGAAATTCAAACCTTTACAGACAGACAAAAGCTAAGAGAATTCAGCACCACCAAACCAGCTTTACAACAAATGCTAAAGGAACTTTTCTAGGCAGGAAACACCAGAGAAGAAAAAGATCTACAACAACAAACCCAAAACAATTAAGAAAATGGTAATAGGAACATACATATCGATAACTACCTTAAATGTAAATGGATTAAATGCTCCCACCAAAAGACATAGACTGGCTGAATGGATACAAAAACAAGACACGTTATTATGCTGTCTACAAGAGACCCACTTCAGACCTAGGGACACATACAGACTGAAAGTGAGGGGATGGAAAAAGATATTCCATGCAAATGGAAATCAAAAGAAAACTGGAACAGCAATTCTCATATCAGACAAAATAGATTTTAAAATAAAGACTATTACAAGAGACAAAGAAGGACACTCCATAATGATCAAGGGATCAATCCAAGAAGAAGATATAACAATTGAAATATTTATGCACCCAAAATAGGAGCACCTCAATACATAAGGCAAATGCTAACAGCCATAAAAGGGGAAATCAATAGTAACACAATCATAGTAGGGGACTTTAACACCCCACTTTCACTGATGGGCAGATCATCCAAAATGAAAATAAATAAGGAAACACAAGCTTTAAATGATACATTAAACAGGATGGACTTAACTGATATTTATAGGACATTCCACCCCCAAACAACAGAATACACTTTCTTCTCAAATGCTCATGTAACATTCTCCAGGATAGATCATATCTTGGGTCACAAATCAAGCCCTGGTAAATTTAAGAAAATTGAAATCGTTATCAAGTAACTTTTCTGACCACAACACTATGAGACTAGATAACAATTACAGAAAAAAATCTGTAAAAACTACAAATACATGGAGGCTAAACAATACACTACTAAATAACCAAGAGATCACTGAATAAATCAAAGAGGAAACCAAAAAATACCTAGAAACAAATGACAATGAAGACACGATGACCCAAAACCTTAGGATGCAGCAAAAGCAGTTCTAAGAGGAAAGTTTATAGCAATACAATCCTACCTCAAGACACAAGAAAAATCTCAAATAAACAACCTAACCTTACACCTAAAGAAATTAGAGAAAGAAGAACAAAAAAACCCCAAAGTTAGCAGAAGGAAAGAAATCATAAAGATCAGATCAGAAATAAATGAAAAAGAAATGAAGGCAATGATAGCAAAGATCAATAAAACTAAAAGCTGGTTCTTTGAGAAGATAAACAAAATTGATAAACCATTAGCCAGACTCATCAAGAAAAAAAGGGAGAAGACTGAAATCAGTAGAATTAGAAATGAAAAAGGAGAAGTAACAATTGACACTGCAGAAATACAAAGGATCATGAGAGATTACTACAAGCAACTCTATGGCAATAAAATGGACAACCTGGAAGAAATGGACAAATTCTTAGAAAAGTACAACCTTCCAAGACTGAACCAGGAAGAAACAGAAAGTATAAACAGACCAATCACAAGCACTGAAATTGAAACCGTGATTGATTAAAAGTCTTCCATCAAACAAAAGCCCAGGACCAGGTGGCTTCACAGGTGAATTCTATCAAACATTTAGAGAAGAGCAAACACCTATCCTTCTCAAACTCTTCCAAAATACAGCAGAGGGACAAACACTCCCCAGCTCATTCTATGAGGCCACCATCACCCTAATACCAAAACCAGACAAGGATGTCACAAAGAAAGAAAACTACAGGCCAATATCACTGATGAACATAGATGCAAAAATCCTCAACAAAATACTAGCAAACAGAATCCAACAGCACATTAAAAGGATCATACACCATGATCAAGTGGGTTTTACCCCAGGAATGCAAGGATTCTTCAATATACGCAAATCAATCAATGTGATAAACCATATTAACAAATTGAAGGAGAAAAACCATATGATCAACTCAATAGATGCAGAAAAAGCTTTCGACAAAATTCAACACCCATTTATGATAAAAACCGTCCCGAAAGTATGCAAAGAGGCAACGTACCTCCATATAATAAAGGCCATATATGAGAAACCCACAGCCAACATCTTTCTCAATGGGGATAAACTGAAACCATTTCCACTAAGATCAGGAACAAGACAAAGGTGCCCACTCTCACCACTATTATTCAACATAGTTGTGGAAGTTTTAGCCACAGCAATCAGAGATGAAAAAGAAGTAAAAGGAATCCAAGTTGGAAAAGAAGAAGTAAAACTGTCACTGTTTGCAGATGACATGATACTATACATAGAGAATCCTAAAGATGCCAACAGAAAACTACCAGAGCTAATTAATGAATTTGGTAAAGTAGCAGGACACAAAATTAATGCACAGAAATCTCTTGCATTCCTATACACTAACGATGAAAAATGTGAAAGAGAAATTAAGGAAACACTCCCATTTACCACTGCAACAAAGAGAATAAAATACCTAGGAATAAACTTACCTAAGGAGCCAAAAACCTGTATGCAGAAAACTATAAGACACTGATGAAAAAATTAAAGATGATAAAAACAGATGGAGAGGTATAGCATGTTCTTGGATTGGAAGAATCAATATTGTGAAAATGACTATACTATCCAAAGCAAACTATAGATTCAATACAATCCCTATCAAATTACCAATGGCATTTTTCATAGAACTAGAACAAAAAATTTCACAATTTGTATGGAAACACAAAAGACCCCAAATAACCAAAGCAATCTTGAGAAAGAAAAACGGAGCTGGAGGAATCAGGCTCCCGGACTTCAGACTATACTATAAATCTACAGTAATCAAGACAGTATGGTACTGGCACAAAAACAGAAACATAGATCAATGGAACAGGATAGAAAGCCCAGAGATAAACCCACACACATCTGGTCACCTTATCTTTGATAAAGGAGGCAAGAATATACAGTGGAGGAAAGACAGCCTCTTCAATAAGTGGTGCTCGGAAAACTGGAAAACTACATGTAAAAGAATGAAATTAGAACACTCCGTAACACCATACACAAAAATAAACTCAAAATGGATTAAAGACCTAAATGTAAGGCCAAACACTCTAAAACTCTTAGAGAAAAACATAGGTAGAACACTCTATGACATAAATCACAGCAAGATCCTTTTTGACCCACCTCCTAGAGAAATGGAAATAAAACAAAAATAAACAAATGGGACCTAATGAAACTTAAAAGCTTTTGCACAGCAAAAGAAACCAAAAAGAAGACCAAAACCCTCAGAATGGGAGAAAATATTTGCAAATGAAGTAACTGACAAAGGAGTAATCTCCAAAATTTACAAGCAGCTCATGCGGCTCAATATCAAAAAAACAAACAACCCAATTCAAAAATGGGCAAAGACCTAAATAGACATTTCTCCAAAGAAGATATACAGATTGCCAACAAACACATGAAAGGATGCTCAACATCACTAATCATTAGAGAAATTCAAAGCAAAATGAGGTATCACCTCATTTGAGGTGATACAATGAGGTATCACCTCACACTGCTCAAATGGGCATCACCAAAAAATCTACAAACAATAAATGCTGGAGAGGGTGTGGAGAACAGGGAACCCTCTTGCACTGTTGGTGGGAATGTAAATTGATACAGCCACTATGGAGAACAGTATGGAGGTTCCTTTAAAAATAGAACTACCATATGATCCAGCAATCCCACTTCCAGGCATATACCCTGAGAAAACCATAATTCAAAAAGAGTCATAAAAAAAAAAAAAGAGTCATGTACCACAATGTTCACTGCAGCTCTATTTACAATAGCCAGGACATGGAAGCAACCTAAGCATCTGTCAACAGATGACTGGATCAAGAAGATGTGGCACATATATACAATGGAACATTACTCAGCCATAAAAAGAAAGAAAATTGAGTTATTTGAGAAAAACAAATACTGTATGCTAACACACATATATGGAATCCAAAAAAAAAAAAGGTTTTGAAGAACCTAGGGACAGGACAGGAATAAAGATGCAGACGTAGAGAATGGACTTGAGGACATGGGGAGGGGGAAGGGTAAGCTGAGACAAAGGGAGAGAGTGGCATGGACATATATACACTATCAAGTGTAAAATAGATAGCTAGTGGGAAGTAGCCGCATAGCACAGGGAGATCAGCTCGGAGCTTTGTGTCCACCTAGAGGGGTGGGATAGGGAGGGTGGGAGGGAGACGCAAGAGGGAGGAGATATGGGGATATATGTATAGTTGATTCACTTTGTTATAAAGCAGAAACTAAAACTAAAAATTAAAAAAAGAATCCACCTGCCAATGCAGGGGACACAGGTTCGAGCCCTGGTCCAGGAAGATCCCACATGCCGCCGAGCAACTAAGCCCTTGCGCCACAACTACTGAGCCTGCACTCTAGAGCCTGCAAGCCACAACTACTGAAGCCCGTGTGCCACAACTACTGAAGCCCATGATCCTAGAGCCCGTGATCCACGACAAGAGAAGCCAGCATAAGGAGAAGCCCACACACCGCAATGAAGAGTAGCCCCTGCTCGCCACAACTGGAGAAAGCCCGCGTGCCGCAACAAAAACTCAATGCAACCAAAAAAAAAAAACAAAACTTAGATGTTGTTACTGGCCTGCTCAAAGCCTTGCAGTATCTTTCCGCTGCATATGGCTTAGTAGGCCCTCGGTGATCTGGCCTTGCTCACTTCATTCTCTGCTCTCCACTGACCTCCTGCACGTCAGGCTTTTTAATGTTCTTTTTCCTACTGGTCATGTTCCTGCTCAGGGCCCTTGTACTTGCTATTCCCACCTTTGGGCTATTCTTCCTCTAAATATTCACATGGCCTGCTCACTCACTTTAGTTGGTTCTCCTCCAACATCTTCTGTTCGGAGGACTTCCTGCATCACTCTCTATCTCCTTCCTCTGAATTATTTTCTATCACTACTCAATATCATGTCATAAACCTAACCTGCCTATTTGTTTGAGGTCTACCTCCTTTAACAGAATGTGAGCTCCATGGGGGCAAGGATTTGTCTTGCTCACTGTGAAATGCCTACTACCTAGAACAGTGAGGCACAGAGGTGGTGCTTATTAATGAGTGAATAAGTGGCTGCTGCTGCTGCTTGGTACAAATCAATAGGAGGCTGAGATGAAAAGGTATTGGTGAGAGTACCTGGGAAAGGTGATAGCCAGGGAGATTTCAGGAGAATGAGATGATTAAGGACGAGCAAATGGGCATCTTTAAGGGCCAACTGAGGAGGGAGTGCAGGGTTGTAATGGCAGGTAAGACAGTAAACAGGCAGTTTCGTGTGTGGCTGAGAATGTGGTTTTCTGCCCTAGACCACCTAGTCTCTGTGTGGCTCTGGGTAAGTTTGTTAATCTTTCTAAGCCTCAATTCCTCCACCAGTAAAATGAAGCTGATAACCATAATACCTTCACCTAAGGTTGTGATGGAGGTTAATTGAGCAATGGCCATAAAAAGTCTGGCATGGGGTAAGCTCTCAATAACTGTTCATTACTATGATCAATGCAAGATTGGGGGAAGAGTGTGAAATGCTGCAATGTGAAAAGATGTTTCTGTCATCTTTCTAAGTCTTGTTCCAAAATGCCCTACCCAGGAATGGACTTCATGTGTTACCTTGCTCCCAACACACATCTACACGAAAATGTCTCCTCATGGCCAACCCCCTCACCAGCCTTTTCTCCTTTCCAATGACTCTTCTGAGAGCTAGTCTAGCGCTTGGCACAATAAGTTCTCCATAAATATTTGTTGATGTTTACTGCACTTCTCCCAGACAATGCTTAGGTGTTACTTTGTCAGGACCGACCTCCTTAGGGGAGAACGGGCTAGGTAGAAAGACAGCGTTCTTCAGACTCTGAATCACCTGTAAGCCTGGCATAGTAAACGCAGCTCAGTAGGAGGGGACTGGGTTTGGTCCTCTGAAACTTCCCTAAGGAGCCGTCTGCATCCAAGGGCGGCCAGAGGCCAAGAAGGACACTGAGCTTTCGTCTCCTTTAAGAGGCGTGGCTTCGCTGTAGAACCACGGGAGTGATTGGCTGAAGCTGCCTGTCCGGGGGCGGGACTCGGTTGCCGGGGTGTGGCGCGGTGGCCTGGCGGAGACTGCGGCGGCTGCGCGGAAGAGCGAGGTGCTTGCTGGGCTAGGGGTGGGCGACGGCTCTGGGGGCTGCGGTGAACGCTTCGCAGGCCGTGCAGTTCCCACAGGGAAGGCGCCGTCGCCATTGACGCCTCGCTCGGTGAGCGCGTCCCGCTCGCCGAGCAGGGCCTCAGCCGACCGCCGGCACCATGGGCCAGTGCGGCATCACCTCCTCCAAGACCGTGCTGGTGTTTCTCAACCTCATCTTCTGGGTGAGCGTGGCCGGCGGGCGGGAGAGGGCGGGGGGCCGGCGGTGCGGCCCGAAGGAGGCCTCGGCTGAAGCGCCTGTGGGGCCCAGCGGGGACCCAGGCTGGGCCGGGGCTGGCGCTGAGGGAGCCAGGGGGCCCTGTGGCGGAGGCGCGAGGGGAGGGGGCCCGGGCCGGCCCCGGGGGCCTCTTCGTTAGGTCCCTCACTGGCTGGGACGAAGGCTCCGGGCGTAGATGGCGGTGAGAGGAAGCCCTCGGGGGCTTCTTGCGGCCTCCGCGCTCGGGCTCGGTGCCCCCGCCGACGAGCTCTGTGCCAGGGGCCGGCGCTGAGAGGCCCCCCGGCCTCCCCCCTCCCCGGAGCAGCCTGCTGGACGGAGAGCTCTCATTGCAGATTCTTTTAGGACACCAGGCTCGAAATAGGATATTCCCCAAAGGGTCGGGCTCTGCTTTCTTTGTCGGGGCCCGGAGCCCTGGCAGCTCTAGTGGCAGCCCCGAGGCGTGCGAGCAAACGGTGCAGTAGTGCGGGGACGCTACCGACTCAGGGGTGAGGGATTTTGCCTTAGAGCTTTTTGTGTATGGAGAACTGGTTGACTGGTTACCAGCCCAGAAAATGGAACGGTTTCAACTTGAGAAGCCAAATAATCCTGTAACCAGAAAATTAGTCTGTTTGTTTGGTCCTGGGGATGGGTAGCCTGAGATTATAAACCTTGGTTAAATATGTCTCGGATGTCACAAGATCTTGAAAGCGTTGAGTTAGTTCACTTTCAATAAAGGGTGGCTTACACATTTTTTGGACACGCCCTCAAAGAAAGGGGTGTTTATAGCCCCTTCATCTTACTTCAGGTCCTTATCTCGCCAAGGACTTTTGTAATAACCTGTGTTATTCCTGTCAGTCTCTCCACCCTCTAGTTCATCTGGACTTTGCACCCGGATAAATCTTATTAAGCATTTCTTCCCTCACATCACTTTATTTCATTTAAAAAATAAACACCCGCCCACACCCCTAAAGCTTCAGCAGTAGATTAAGGTTCAACGTCCTCTTGGTATTGCAGTTAAAGTCCTCAGTCACCTTTCCTTCTTCACCATTGACCATGTTCTTAAACACTTGCTGTCCTGGACACACTTCCCTGTCCCCAGTCCCCAGGACACTTCTTGAACATTCCCACTTCCCATACTTTTGTATGTCCCCATTCAACTCTTTCCCACAAACATACCCTAAATTAGGAGGAATCCTTTCCTTCTTACAACACATTCCCCCCTCCCCCAACAAAGGAGGAAACTTTTCATATCCTGACTGCTGTAGCATAAAAGGATAATTACATATAATAAGGCACTTACTACACACATGTATTGCCATAGAGTCTTTCAGGATATTTATGGTGTGATGGAAAGAGTCCTGACTGGTAGGGCCGATAGTACTGTTCAGAATCACCCACGTGTCATTGATGTTTCCATGATTTCTTCTTTTCCAATTAGAGCAGTGTTTCTTATACTTTAGTTTGACTTACAAGCCTTTTTAAAAGCTAAAAGAGTTTCCAGGGCTCTCCAGATGAGAAACACTATAGATAAGAAGATTCTTAGATATAGACTTAGCTTTGTAGCCTTTACAGTTCCTTGTGATTTTTATGGGCATAACAGTTTGATTTTGGAGAAGAGTCTGTGTACTGTCAGGTGAGTTCTAGGCTATTCAAGCTCAGGGACTGGAATTGCTAATGAAACAAAATATTGGAAATGCAGGAGCCATTTTCTTTAAATAATTAAATTTTCATTTAAAATAGCAGTTAATTCAAAGGTTCATTAATCTTTGGAAACTATGTAAGTATAGGTACTGTTGGCACTTAGTGAAGAAGGTTATGATGAACTTCAGTTGTACTTTTCATAGTGGCTTCTTGCCAAGATTGAAGTTAAACTGTGTGGTAAAAACACTCTTTATCTAGGTTAGTAGGATAATAAAACATTTGTGAGCTGTGATGAGGAAGTTAAGCAGACATGCAGGGAAAAAAACTGTGGCGTACAGCAGGATTAGTGCAACATAACTAAGGAGGAAACAATATTAGATATGTCTCGTGCCAAAGTATTAGTTTAAGGACCAACTGTTGGAATCTGACGATGTTGGTAATCATAGCTAATATTTGAGTGCTTTTAAAACCCAGGCACAGTGCTAAGCACTTTACATGGAGTATCCTCATAATAGCTCCTTCTGGCAGGGAATATCGTGCTTCTTTTACAGATGAGGACATTAAAGTTTACTTAAAGGGGCACACGCAAGGTGGGGCAGAGCCAGCCTTCACACCCAGGTTGTCCTGTGCTCTAGAGCCGGTGGTGGTAGAGCAAAGTGGAATTTCAAAAGATTTGGAAAGGGGAAGGAACTGTTTAGGCTGTGTTAGACTCACTTGCTCTAAAACACTGATTTTAACCTTGTTTAGAACCTGCCCCAGCATTTAAACTACACTATTTAACTTGTCAGTTTAAAAAATTAGGTCATTATGAGGAAGTACATAAAACAGATGTTAACCTGTTCTTCCTGGGAATTTCTAATGCATTCTTCAGTTCTAATAAGTATATTCTTATATAGTGGCCCCTTCCTCCTTTTAATGCCTTAATCTATAAGTGGAAGAATAAGCATTCCCTACACAGAGCATCTCTAAAGTTTATCTAGGTTCCCTTGGGCAACTTCAGCAAAGTTGCCCAGGCTCTGTTGCACTGGCTCTTCACTATCGGATGGTAATGACTGATTGTTGATAAGTTTTAAAGTTTAATTGCTTTGTCAACATCTTTAAACTACACCTCTCTATATCATGATATCCTGGTTTCGTTGGCAGCTTGTTCAAAGAGCTGTGATGTGCAAATAGATACGTACTTGAAATACTTAGGATCGATATTAAATGATCTGACAGCCAAAACTGTTAATGTTGACTTGGTGTAGATTATTTTGAACAGTGCAGTCTAAGGAAGTTACTGTGGAAAGGCTCAGACAAAGGGGAAACAGTGGGTTCTAAAATCCTGAAGGTTGTCTTAGTGGAAATTGAGAGTGCCTCACCAAATTCCAAAATATTAGGGCCTATAGCATGAAAGGTAATTTTGGACTAGTGAAGGGATGTACAACTTGGATCTCTTTGTTTTTTATGGAGTGGCATAGCTTTAAATGTAAGCGTATTAGTTCTAGACCCATGATAATTTTTGGAAGACAGGAGTGTTTGAGTTACATGACTAAATTTTGAAGGCTATTGGAACAGTCATTAACCTCTTCTCTAAACTGCACTTTTGCACCAAGGTCAGACAAGGGTCTTAATTCAGTGGGTCATTTGATCTGACCCAGGAGGCCTCATCTAAAACAAGTTTAAATCAGTACTTTATAATTTCAGGTTTTTATTCTGGCAAGTTAATTGGGTACTTAATGAAGACCCATGTTATACAAATTACTTTTACTTTTTCTACCCTGTGAGAAAAACCAATTGGCTAGTATTTATTTTGGTCATATGTGTCTTAGGCATTATAGGGACTACAAGAGAAAGCTTTGTCCATGCTTGCAGAATTTATAGTCTGGCACATCTGCTTAGGGTGTTGTTTTTCATCAGTATGAAAGGCCATAGTAACACTAACACAGCTGTGGAGTGGGAAATACCACAAGGTTAAACACCTTTTAAATGCTTTTGGAAACAACTTTGGAATGTGGCACCTTCACTAATCATCATTCACTCATATGAAATACCCTTTACATACAAATCATATTTAAAAGCCTTATATAAGCATTAAAATTTACCTTATCTTAAAAAAGTTTCATATTACTCTTCCCTCTGTGAATACATATAATTAAGGAAAATTGCTTTGTTAAACAAATACAACACAAATGTTTAAATACCTACTTTGTGCTTATATTACTGATAGAATGGTGGAAAAATGAATATCTCTGTTCTTACAGAACTTTTTTTTTTGGTGGAGCAAGGCAATTAAAAATAAGCAAGGAGGGCTTCCCTGGTGGCGAAGTGGTTGAGAGTCCGCCTGCCGATGCAGGGGACACGGGTTTGTGCCCCGGTCCGGGAAGATCCCACATGCCGCGGAGTGGCTGGGCCCGTGAGCCATGGCCGTTGAGCCTGCGCATCCGGAACCTGTGCTCTGCAACGGGAGAGGCCACAATAGTGAGAGGCCCGTGTACCGCAAAAAAAAAAAAAAAAAAATAAGCAAGGAAAATATCAGATAGTGATGTGTTATGCAGAGACTTAGAACAGGGTGATGTGATAGAGTGATTGGGTGGCTGCTTTAGGTTGGCAAAGAAGTCTTCTCCAAGGAGGTGAAATTTAATCTGGAATATGAAGGAACAGATTTTGGGGTGATTTGGAGGAGATGGGGGACATTTAATACAAGGAACAGCCTACAGGCTCTAAGGCAAGAATATACTTGGTGTGTTCAAATTACCAAAAGAAAGCTTAACTATACTTTCATGCTTTTGTTTAAAAGATAAAAATTTATAATGAAATATTTCAAGGAAGACTTCTTCTTCACAAATCTCCATATACATATTTTGTCTTTTCTAGCACATCTTGCACATTTGAGTTGAGAATATGATACTTTTAAACCGGAACCTTTATCAAACATCCTGGAATTTGTTTCTCCACCTCCTGTATTCCTATCATCATGAATGACTGCTCTGACAAAGAATATGTCATTGGAACACACCTCCAGCTAACAGATTTCTTTTTTCATAGTTATTTTTCAATTCACTAGAAGAAAAGCAAGTTGTGGTGTATTTTAGGAGACCTGTTTCTTAACTTTGACAGTTAGGAAAATGAATGTTTCCAGTCTTACTACATTCTCAGTCAGCTGTCCACCATACCAAGAGCCTTGTGGCTCTGAGTAATCATTAACTGGAAGAGCGCATCGCATGGGGAACTTAGTCAGGAAAGCTCTCTTTAGTTGGCAGTTTAAGGAAGAGGTTGTTTAGTAGCTCTTTAGGATATTTATCATGCTTTGAAATATTTTAATGAATTTTATTCCATAAGATCCAACTTAGCTTAGGATTTTTGCAGAAATTTTATTTTCTTAAAATTTATACTTGCATCAAACAAGTATATTCTAAGAATCATTCACTTAGTAAATACCTGTTGAATATCTGTGCCTTACATGTTTCTGAGAAATGCAAAGAGGTACAGTTCCTGCTCTCTGACAGCTTATAGGAAGAGGGGTCAGACAGGCAAAACCATTTAATAGTCTATTGAATTTAATTTCTAGCTGCTCCTCCCCCTGCTCCTTCCCCTTATACTCACAGAGAGTCTCAAGTCTTCCTTTAAAAATATCATCTCTTTCCTCCTTCCCCCTCCTTAATAGTTTTGTAGAGTCAGTAGATGAGAACAATTATTTGCATTGATGTATTTGTTCTTGATTTACTAAAAGGGAATCTATAGTAAATGCTGACATACTGTATTTTACATTGTTGCTGCTACTGATTAAACACATAACCCAAGCAAGGACAAACTCTACTATTATAGAGCTTAAGGACCTCAGGCTCCAGTAGTAATAACTGACTCTTTTTACAGTTAGAGTAGGGTGTGAGGACAGAGGGTCTCAAAGAAAAATGCATGTTTAAATTACGTGCTTCTCAGATGACCCCTGGAGCCCTGCAATCTGAAAATATTTAATTTCCATGCTGTTAAAATAATTTGGCTGTGGCGGTTGCGGATCTCCAGTTTCATTGCAACCTGAACATTTGGGGTCTTTCAACTCGTGGATATAAATTGGATTAAATAGAACAACTTTGTTAAGCTAGATGAACAGTGATTATAAAAAACCAAATACAGAAACAGTGAAAATAGGACAAAATTGAGGAACATGACCTTTGGAATGTCATCGGAGTAATATTGGTTTAAAGGATTAAAATACTTTTTCTTTAAGAATAATGGCAATAATGATGGTGATATTGATAATGATGGCAGAAGTGGCTTACTGTCAAAATTTTACCCCTCCAAGTAGGGCTTGTTTGTTTGTTTGTTTTTTACTTGTCTCCTTAATAGGTAACATTTATGGGGGGGAAAAAAGGATGTGTACTGAAAGGATCAGAATTGTGTTAGATAGTCAGAAAACATCTAAAGATGAGTCAAAGCCAGGCAGACCCAAGAAAAGTGATAAACAGGGAAGATTGGCAGAAGTGCCTAAAATATTTGGGATTGAAGAGATACCTGTTTTATGTTGGTGGTTAAGGAGAGATCTAAGAATTCGTTTGTGAAAGAACAACAAAGTCTCAATTTCAGATATAATTTTAAATATTTACTTTTATGATTATGCAAATAATATATTTGCTCTTTAAAGAAGACACTAAAAAGTATTTTAAACTAACGTTACCATAATTCCACCACTCAGAGACAACCAGTATTAACATTTTGGTGTTTTTTTTCCTTTTTTTTAATGTCTGCATGTAAGTGTATTTTTCCCCTAACACACCACAAACATATTAGTAAATTATGCTTTAACATATTTAAGGGCTATAATGCAAATATACCTCTGGATGCTAGGGTTTTTTCTTTTGTTTTCGCTATTATAATTTTGTTATAATATTATAACATTTTGATGAACATACCTTATACAAATCTTTGTTTTCATCTGACTTATTTTCTTAAGAATAGACTCCTAGAAGTGCAGTTAGTAGGTACAAAAGTATAAATGCTGAGGCTAATAATGTGTTGCCAGATAGCTCTCCAGAAAGATTATTCTATATTATTCTGTACTTCTGTGGGCTCTTCTCTCTGTACCCTTACATATCTTTGAATACTGCTTGCCTTTATTATTGACCAATTTGTTAGGTTGAAAATGATATATTTTAATAGCTTCAGAAATTCTTGGTTAGAGTAGCTTTAATTTCTGAAAGAGGATTTGAAATCTTTTTTTTTTTTTTTTTTTTTGCGGTACACGGGCCTTTCACTGTTGTGGCCTCTCCCGTTGCGGAGCCCAGGCTCCGGACGCGCAGGCTCAGCGGCCATGGCTCACGGGCCTAGCCGCTCTGCGGCACGTGGGATCTTCCCAGACCGGGGCACGAACCCATGTCCCCTGCGTCGGCGGCGGACTTTCAACCACTGCGCCACCAGGGAAGCCCGGAATTGAAATCTTTGGGATAGTTTTTTTTCTTGAGTGATAAGAGAGTAAATGAAATATGTAGGCATTGGACTTGGTAAGAGTAATTATATTTAATGATATGAAGTATTTCGTCAGAGTAAGTCAGAATTGAAACAAATAGGTGTGACTAGAGAATATTATGGTAAGTAGAATGCTGA
This sequence comes from Tursiops truncatus, assembly GCF_011762595.2. Taxonomy (NCBI): domain Eukaryota; kingdom Metazoa; phylum Chordata; class Mammalia; order Artiodactyla; family Delphinidae; genus Tursiops; species Tursiops truncatus. Next base: position 117,350,650 of record NC_047035.1, read on the forward strand.
AAGATTTGAGGTGATTTTAAGACACTACTAATGGCACAAGGAGGGATGGAGTTTGGAAAAGCTTTCAGAAATGCACTGCATAGAATTACCAATGGGTTCTTTGTAGGAGAGAAGCGAGGTACATGAAAAACTAATATGACCGTACAGGAGACTCTGAATTAAATGTTAAAAGATAGGTACATAAGATGGATTTTTGCTGCTGTTTTTCCCCTCTTTACTTTTTGAAATCTGCATTCTTATGAAGTCTAGAATACATGGTGGTTTTTGCCAGGTCTTTCTACTCTTTCTTCCAACATTCCAGTCGCTTCTGCTTTACCAATTGATTGTTGGAGGCAAAAATCACACTGAAGGAGTAGTTCTTGCAGGCAACAAGAATTTGTGAGACACTGTGCTTTTTAGCTGAATGACTTCAGATGGTCCCCTCATCTTTACACTGTCCTGATTCTTTCCCTTCTACAAATGAATCCATGACTACTGTATACCACTGCAAGAAAATCACTCCTGTTCTTCTTTGCTTTATCTTCACCCATATGCTCTGTGGGATGTGGGATGCACCTTCACATTTCTAAATTTCCATATAGATGCACTTTTCACAGCAGAGGTGTTTTACCTCCTGGCTTGTAACAAGGCTGTTTTGTTTTTAATGTTCCCTGATTCCAGTGGCAAGTATCACTGTGGTTGATGTGCTCCCTTTCATTTCATATTCCTTCTTCCTTAGAAAAGTAAAGAATTTAGGAGTTTTGTGGATTTTAGCATGTCATCGTCTTTCACAGAGGATTTCAAAAGTACAAAAACAAAACAATTAGTTTGTAAAACCAAAACACTGGTTTCTAAACTGTAGAAAAATCAATCTTACATAACATTGAAATTTCTAATTTTAAAGGGGCTTCACATTTGTATGTATTGAATATGTAGTGGAAGGGTAAAAGGATAAAGTGAAGTGTCATACTTCTGGAACTCATACTTCTAAAGTTTTCTGACAGGTAGCTTTATTTCTGGAGGAACAGCTTGGGGTTCTGCAAAAGCACTGGCTTTCCTAAAGTTTTAAAATTTTGTGACTTAATTTAGAACATGAGTTTATTAAAAGGTAAAGAAGAATGGTTTTCAAAAAATTCTTTTTTCTATAGTTTCAGGTCTCAGCCTTTCCGTTAAATTTCCCTTCACTTATTTGTAAAAAGGATGAGTATTTTTAGTATACTGTCCTGGCACAAATCCTCCTTATAGGCTCAGATTTTCTCAGCGATGACTAATGCAGTTCAGCTGCTTCCAAGTTCTACATTTCATTCCCTCTTCTGCTGCACCTCCTCTTCCCCCCCTGCAGCTGGTTTGTTGGCAAAGCCCAGATCCTTTGATACATCTCAATCCCAGCATTACCCTTCAGAAGGATTTAACCCTGCTTACCTTTTAGGCTTTCTAATAGCCACAACTCCTATATCAAAAATCTGCATGACTACAAAGTCCCTAGTTAGGAATTACTTATAACCTTTTTCCGTTTACCATATAAGCTCTACCTATGTTTTTCATACTGATGGTTGGATGTCATTAAAGCAGTTGTTTATTGCTGTTTTTATGTCTTCAGCTGTTTTAGGGACACCTTCTCTATATTTTCAGAGTAACTGATGTCATTTCATAAATTGTTTACTATACAACTTACATTAAGCACTATATATACATGTTGTTAAAAGAAGAAATTTTTGAAGTTACCTTCAATTTAGGAGACAGTCTCTGTCAGTAATTTGATTTATATAGTTTCATATCAGCAATCAGTGCAGTTTCTGCTTTGGTGTGTGCAACTGCTAAGTTGCTTCCCACTGTATGTTGTCAAAACAGAAGCGTTATGTTTTCAACTCTGCTGTGTGATTTGGATGTTGACTAGTTTGCAGCCTGGGAAAAGAAACTGCCTTCAAGTCTATTAGAAAAGAACAGGCGGCTTTACAAATGGCATTTCCTCCTAGCCTTCCATTGCATTCGTTATCTGTATGGGTGTAGGATGGCTGCACTGGAAGCATTTCACTTGGCCCACACCCAGGCAGCACCAAGTGTGAGCCTTATAGGGATCTCTTTAGGTTGAAAACTCATCATTTCATGTTTAAAATGCAGATGGTTCTTCACTTTCCCATGCTTCAGATTAATTGTTGAGTACATATATCTTCCAGTTTTATCCTGTTTTTATTCAATTTTTTGTGTGTGTGTGTGTGTGTGGTATGCGGGCCTCTCACTGTCGTGGCCTCTCCCGTTGCAGAGCACAGGCTCCGGATGCGCAGGCTCAGCGGCCATGGCTAATGGGCCTAGCCGCTCCGCGGCATGTGGGATCTTCCCGGACTGGGGCACGAACCCATGTCCCTCACATCGGCAGGCGGACTCTTAACCACTGCGCCACCAGGGAAGCCCTATTCAAATTTATGTGGTCTTAAATTTCATTTACTAGCAGCTCAAAGATGGAATTCATTTTAATTTAAGCCATTTAAGAAATGAAGATTGCCTATTAGAGTAAGAAAGGCTAAGAGTCCAAAGGATAGAGAGATGACTAGTGAAGACAAACTGGACAGTATTTGATGGCTTCATATTTAGTATTCTTCTAATTCTGTTTGGGGACTAAAAGTATTTACTGTAACAAAATGTGTGTGTGTATACACGTGTGTGTTTGTATATCACACATATGTAGTCAAGAAAAAGTAATGTTTGGTAAGAATGTTAAGTATTCCATGTACTTCGGTAGTTAATGCACCCAGACTATTAAGCTGTTTCTCCTCTCTCCCCTCTCCTGTGCCTTCCATCATCCCATAATAACATGTCACCAAAGTAAGTATGTCAGTGAACTGAGAGCCTTTGAACAGATACAGTTGCTGTAGGTGAAGCATTTATAAACTAATGTATTCCAGATGTCATGGCCATCAGGAATTCAGTAAGCTGGATTAAGTTGCCAAATCTTGTTTGAATGGTGGACTAAAAACTATAAGCATTAGACTGAAGAGAAACAAAGCAAAGTCAAACCAAAGCTTTATGATTGAGATAGGAGGGCAATTTCAAGGGACTGGATGAAATGAAGTGTACTCAATGAATTTTGACGAATACCTTCTATATGCCAGGCACCGTTCTAGGTGCTGGATGGTGGTACAGGGCTGAAAGACTGACAGGCAAAGTTTGTGCCCTAATGGCATGCTGAGACATATATAGTTATAATTGCAACAGTTGTAATAAATGCTCTGTTAGAGCTGTGTAGGGAGTGGTATGTGACCAAGTGCACCTAATCCAACCTGAAATGGTCGAGAATGGCTTCCAAAAGGAAGAGGTGATATTTAAACTGCATTTTAATGGGTGACAGGGAGTTCCCAGGCAGATGAAGAGAGGGCATTCCAAAGAGAATAGCAGAGGTAAAGAAGTAAGAGGATATGTGGTACATTTGGAAATAACAGCTTTCTGTTGTCCAGGGTACATGAGAGGTAATGGAGTCTGAGCCTGAAAAGCAGGGAGGAACAGCTTAGTTTATCAGGGGCCTTATTTGCCTCATCTTGATTTTAAACATGCTAATGCCTTGATCTGTTTTATATTTTTAACAAAAATAACTGATCATATAAAGAACATATTATTAAGGGACAGGGAGGGTCAGGAAGTAAGGTTTAGGGTGAACAATGGTAAGGCCCACATTAAGACAGAAGCACTGCAGAGGGTTGAAGAGAAGTTACGGTATTCAGGTAGTGTTTTGAAAGTAAATCTGAAGGAGTTTGGTGATTGATGGGATGTAGAGGTAGGACAAAGAAAGAAAATAGAGTAACTCTCAGGCATTTGACTAGAAAAAAATAACTGTGGTGCCATTTGCTCTGGAATACAGAATATGAGGGAAGGTTTAATGGAGTGGGCAGGAAGGCAGAGAGGGTTTGAGGTAAGTTGAGGGCAAGGTGTCTGTGGGGCTTCCAGATGGGGATGTGTAATCCTGAGATGATGGCTTAGGTAGAGAGCTGCAGTGGCTGGTGAAGCCATGGCTAATATAGCCCAAGGAGAGCCTACAAAATGAAAACTATTTAAATAGGGCTGAAGGTAGAACTCTGGGGATCACTAACATTTGTCTGGTAAAGAAGAGTCCATGAAGAGAATGAGAGAGCAAGCAGTGAGAGAAATAGGAAGAAAGCCAGCAGTGGGGCCTCTTGAAAGCCAGAGGAGAGTTTTAAAAGAATATGGTTTTTTGGACTTCCCTGGTGGCGCAGTGGTTAAGAATCCATCTGCCAATGCAGGGGACACGGGTTCGAGCCCTGGTCTGGGAAGATCACATGTGCCGTGGAGCAGCTAAGCCCATGCGCCACAACTACTGAGCCTGCGCTCTAGAGCCTGCAAGCCACAACCACTGAGCCCGCGAGCCGCAACTACTGAAGCCCGCGCACCTAGAGCCCGTGCTCTGCGACAAGAGAAGCCGCCGCAATGAGAAGCCTGTGCACCGCAATGAAGAGGAGCCCCTGCTCGCTGCAACTAGAGAAAGCCCGCGTGCAGCAACAAAGACCCAACGCAGCCAAAAATAAATAAAATAAAATAAAAATAAATTTTAAAAAAGCTTTAAAAAAAAGATTATGGTTTTTTAAGTTGCCTCCATTACTCTAGTCTTGTCTTCTCTTTTTAAAAGTTCATTATTATTTTTTAAAAAAATCAACTTACTTTCTCAACTTTCCATAAATGGGGTCTTTTTCTTCCAGATCTGAATGATTCTATTGGCCTGGTATATGAAAATATACTGATGACGCCCAAGCTTACAGGGTCCCACAGACTCAAGAAATAAACTGAGGGCTTCCCCCGTGGCACAGTGGTTGAGAGTCCGCCTGCCGATGCGGGGGTCATGGGTTCGAGCCCTGGTCCCGGGGGATCCCACATGCCGCGGAGCAGCTAAGCCTGAGCGCCACAGCTGCTGAGCCTGCGCTCTGGAGCCCGCGCCACAACTACTGAGCCCGCGTGCCTGGGACTGGTGCTCCGCAACAAGAGAAGCCACCACGATGAGACTGTGCGCCGCAACGAAGAGTGGCCCCCTGCTCGCTGCAGCTAGAGGAAAGCCCGTGCACAGCAACGAAGACCCAACGCAGCCAAAAATAAATAAATAAACTTATTAAAAAAAAAAAAAGAAATAAACTGAGTTTCCAGGTTGAGAGGAGTTAACGATATTTCCAGTATCATTGTGGAGGCTCTTTTCTAGTTTGAAGATTAATGATTTATGTGTTAAAATTTTGAAGAATGGTGAAGTAATTCTTTTTACTTGAATGTCTCAAAATGCTCTGTAAATGATAATTCATTAAACCAAATGTTTTAACACTTAACCTCACACTGTATTTGCTCATTCACATAAAAGCAAGTAGCATTGGGCTGTCAGTATTGTGCTGGTACACAATGATAGCAAAATTGACAATGATAAAAGGAAAATGTATGTAAAACTCTGTAACTGGAGCATTGTGTCTGGAGCAGCAGCTGTTCCATGACTTTCTGCATTGTTTGCCTTTAGGTGCTCTAAAACCTTTGTTACTCAAAGTGTAGTTCAAGAATCAGCAGCATCAGCATCACCTGGGAGCTTGTTGGAAATGCAGAATCTCAGGCCCCACCCCCAGACCTACTGAATCAGTCTGCAGTTTAATAAGATCTTCAGGTGATTCCTATTCATGTAGTTTGAGAAACACGATTCTAAAGAATAAATAGACCTAAAGGGTTTGTACAGTTCTTTAGTAACGTAGCCCTCTAGCTATGAAAATGGTAAATTTCATAGTCTCAACTAGGACAGCAAATGTTTTAGATATGGGTATCATGGTTATTAGTTGCTATTGTATTTTCTTTCCCCAAGTCATTAGATGGAGATTATAAATGCAGATTCTGGAGTCAGATCGCCTGGGTTCAAATCCTGCCTTTGCCACTTGTACCCGATTTCCCCATTTGCTGGGGGCAGTCCCCACCTCCACACTGACCCTCATTGGACATGTAATTGAGCTACAGAAGCGCTTTGGGATGTGTGTGTGTTTTCATTCTTGTCATCAGTCTTACTTACTGGATTCATGGTTTCTTGGTCCTAGATGAACCAGCAGCTATTGAAAAGTAGATGGAGCTTGGAAAACTTGACAACTTTAGTAACGAAATGCTCTTACTAGTGAATAATTTTCAGCTTCACAGAAAAAACGTCTACAAAGATTTAAAAGTGGTGGAAAATCTCATTGAGTTATAACATGCTAAGAAATAGTGGGGATTTTTACCAGCAGGGGTTGGAGAATTTTACCAGCGCTCTGACCTTGTTTTCAACAGGGAGCAGCTGGCATTTTATGCTATGTGGGAGCCTATGTCTTCATCACTTATGACGACTATGACCACTTCTTTGAAGATGTGTACACTCTCATCCCTGCTGTGGTGATCATAGCTGTAGGAGCCCTGCTCTTCATTATTGGGCTAATTGGCTGCTGTGCCACAATCCGGGAAAGCCGCTGTGGACTTGCCACGGTAAGTTAGCTCTTCACTGATCGCATGTGTCGTCATAGTATGTGGGAATATTCATTTGTGTTACTTGCTTGAATTGAGCATGAAACTCCATTTTCTATTTGACTCTCTTTATAATTGGAACAGAATTAGCACTTGTCTTAAACTTCCAGCAGTTATCTCAGATAATTGCTTTTTATCAAGAGAGTATTTAGAGTTATTTTTTCATTTGTATTTAATTTTTGACAATGTTTCCTTACATTTTCCTTACAGTTTGTCATCATCCTACTCTTGGTTTTTGTCACAGAAGTTGTTGTAGTGGTTTTGGGATATGTTTACAGAGCAAAGGTATGTTGTCTACTGGAATGTATGTTTTAAAAGGTGGCTTAAGTGTTTCAAGTGAAATAGAACAAACTCATTTTGAGAGTAAACATTTTCTTTTGCCTGACTTCACTTTAGCCACTGCTTTGAAAATGTAAGGATAATTAGAAATTATATGTCAGGACTTCTAGTCTCATTTAATATAGCAAAGTGTTAATTCTACTACTGTCCTAGTTTGTAGGTAGTTTTCTTTAAATGACCATAGGATGATCTGCAAATGAAATGAAATTTGAACTTTGTTCAAATTTCCTCAGCCTATAGATTCCCTATATAGATTCCCAGATTTCTGTTTAGAAGAACTAAACTGAGGATTTCATTTTCCATTGCCTCTTTTTAAAAAAAATGCGTTGGTTCTGGACATAGAAAAAGGTGATTGGGAGTTGTAATCCTGCAATTTGTTCCTGAGGAAAAAGGGGTCCTACCAACTCAAACACTAAGGCAACTGTTGCCAGCCACTCCCTTCTTGCCCCTCTTTCCTCTTTTCTGGTCATTCTTCTTTTCTTTCCCCTTTCCTTTCTATTTTTCCTGCTTTTGCTTTCCATCTACTGTACCATTTAAGGCTAAACAGGCTGCTTTAAGTTAATTTGGGGATAACTATAGAGCTGTTATAAAGGCATAGTAGGGTTATTCTCATAGTAGGGTTATTCTCTTACGATTTTGAGTCAAAGGCATGATATGCCAATTTAATATTCAACCATTGCTACATAAGGTACCAGAGAGCTATGCCAAAAAAAGAATGCAGTGGATTATGCCCCTACCTATGATCTGGTTATCAATTTTATAGTCTTACTACATCACTGATAAAATTACCAAATTGGTCTAATCATCTTAGAAGGGTAAGGAGAATCTGATACAAGCAAACTTTATTAAATGACACTTTAGTTGCCACTTGGCAATACATTATGGAGAGTTTATTTCCTGTCTTCTCATTCACATACATTGAACTGCAGCTCTTCATAAGGTGCCACTTTTAAGGACTGATTTTTTTTTTAACCTGCTGATTACTTTTACATATTTGCCCAAGTCTAATTAAACGTTAAATAAGTAAAATGGAAATAATGTTGGTATTTGTCCCAAAAGTATCTTGTGGGGGCTTTTTAAGTTGTTTAATTTTTACCTCCTTTAGGAAAGGAAAATGAGTAGGTCTTCTGAGAACCCACTGAAAACTTATTTGAGAAAGAAGGTGGTCTGTTTATAAGTTAGGACACCTATCTCAAGGCTCAACTGCTTTCTCCCTCTTGAATAAATTGGTAGCCTGCCATCTTGCACACAATCTTCTCTGTGATTGCTTTTAATCTGTGTGATATAATATGTCTGAAGTTTTACCTGAATCTACATGGAGGCAGGAAGGGAGAAAACTTCTTTCTTACAAGAAATTCACGGAAATATCTTGCCACTTTGCACACATGCCATTAGGGCATTTTAGCTGGAGCCTTGACTAATGTTACTTTTATCAGTATTTTTGAGGGACTGAATTCTTTGTTTTAATTCAGGTGGAAAATGAGGTTGATCGCAGCATTCAGAAAGTATATAAGACCTACAATGGAACCAACCCTGATGCTGCTAGCCGGGCTATTGATTATGTACAGAGACAGGTGAGTTCTTCTGAGGCTAATTTGTTTTTGAGGACCAATCACTGTTGAGCAAACATTAAACTTAACTCTGTTACTATGTAAATTAGCAGTATACATTTACAGCTGTGGTTAGCTTCGTGATGAGTCCAATAACCTTTTTTTTTTCAAATGCAGCTACACATGAGTTGTTAAACTAAATGATCAATGCTATTTTTTTAAAATATAAATTTGTTTATTTTTTGCCTCCCTTGGGTCTTTGTTGCTGTGCATGGGCTTTCTCTAGTTGCAGCAAGCAGGGGCTACTCTTCCTTGAGGAGCACGGCTTCTCATTGAGGTGGCTTCTCTTATTGCAGAGCATGGGCTCTAGGCACTCGGGCTTCAGTAGTCGTGGCACGTGGGCTCAGTAATTGTGGCTCACAGGCTCAGTAGTTGTGGCTCGCAGGCTTTAGAGTGCAGGCTCAGTAGTTGTGGTGCACAGGCTTATTTGCTCCACGGCATGTGGGATCTTCCTGGACCAGGGCTCGAACCCATGTCCCCTGCATTGGCAAGCGGATTCTTAACCACTGCGCCACCAGCGAAGTCCAAGTCCGATAATCTTACCTTCACCCTTGGAAAGTTTTTTTTCCCACCATTACCTAGTCACAGCCAGATAAGAAGCATCTGATTTTCCCTTAAAAATAATTAGCTAAAGAGGTGATAATGGAAGAGAGGTACGTGTCACAGGAAAGTTCAGCATCCAGATGGACTTCAAAGGAGGTGAGAAGTCTTCATATACCTTGAGAAAGCAAGACCAGAAAGGATAACAGACAAAACCATTAAAAAAAAATTATTGTAGACAATTTGAAACATACCTGAAGGTAGAGAGAATTGTACAGTAGATCTTTGTATCCATAAACCCACCTCAAAATTGTCAGCTTTTTGTCAATCTTGTTTCATCTATTACTCCCACATATCGTTTGCTAGATTAACTTAAAGTAAGTCCCAGACATTTCAGACAAAATATTTTAAATACTTTGTCATTGGAAATAATATTTAACTCAGGATTAGATGTTTAACAGGCAAAGTGTAAAGATTTTTCTTAGCTGTAAACTACCCCTTGTGGGCAATATGATTTCTCAAATGGAGGTTCTAGAGCCACTAATTAAGTACATGTGGCTATTTAAATTCAAATTAAAAATTCAGTTCCTTAGTCACACTAGCCACATTTTAATTGCTCAATAGCCCCATGTGGCTGGGTGCTACCATACTGAGCATACAGACACAGAACATTTCTATCATTAGAGAAAGTTCTGTTGGACATCACTGGTCTAAAAGTAGCTTAAAGCTCTTCAGTGCATGGAACTCTAAAGTTCGGCACAGGGGTATGTGTTCTGTGACAAGTAATATCTCTGTTCTCTTCTCTGTTAGCTGCATTGTTGTGGAATTCACAACTATTCAGACTGGGAAAATACAGACTGGTTCAAAGAAACCAAAAACCAGAGTGTCCCTCTTAGCTGTTGCAGAGAGACCGCCAGCAGCTGTAATGGCAGTCTGGCCCACCCTTCTGACCTCTATGCCGAGGTAAGTTCAGTTTCTTGGCCAACACTTGAATCTAGCCTGGTAGCTTTTTTTCTTGGTGAATTATCTCTACCTGGAACTTCTTTTCTACCTTCTTTTACTTGTCTTTAATGCCATTTAATTTTAATATAAATTATTTTCAAATGCATTATCTTTTTTCCCTCTTTTAGTTTCTGTCATTTCCATTTCTGCCAGTGAGTAGTAATATGTGACCTTGCAGCTTTCACTTTTTAAAAAGACTAATGAGGATGACTTTGGGTGTTTTAGGGGTGTGAAGCTCTAGTTGTGAAGAAGCTACAAGAAATCATGATGCATGTTATCTGGGCAGCACTGGCATTTGCAGCTATTCAGGTAAGCACAGCTAGCCAAGGAGTTTTCAGAGTGTACTGGTTCTCTGATGGCAACCCTGAATGGTTTTAATCACTAAGTACAGTTAATCTTTGTGTATATAGATAACTTGGAAGTGATTGAGGTACCAGACACTAGTTTCCAGCATCTTCCATTTCCTGTTTCTAGACATAGACCCAGAATGGTCCCAGAAACCAGAGATCTGGATGGGGGAACCATGTGTGAGGGGACTCCTTATCTTATTTTCTTGACTTGATTAGTGAGTGACCTGTTCAAAATACAAACTCTTGTCATAATGTATTCTTGGGAGGTACTTCAGTAGAACTTCACAGAATTAAAAAAAAATCAAACTGCTGTATTTCAGCTTGGAAGTGGAAAGTTCTATTTTAATCTTTTTAAAATTTCTCCTTCCATTTCTTGCTTTTCTGTCGTCAAGGGTTTTATATGTTCATATACATAAATCAAGACTAGTGGCACTACACTAGTCTCTTACAGTAACGGGAGCAATTTTATCACTTTACAGGAATGACCTTTAATTAAAAACTGAGATTCTAACCTCCCTTGTATTTGTGGACTTAGTTTTTTTAGAAGGACCGTCATCAAGAAGTCTGTTATACCACTTGGCATATTTGGAAATGTACCATGTCTTTCTGGTAGCTGAGGGGACTTGTCCCAGCTCCTACCAGTGAAAACAGTCTTTTTCCCCCTTAATAAGAGCTTGTACAAAGTAGCTGGTAATTGTTTTAATTACCTGTCACTTTATCAAAAAAAAACCCATACACATCTTTTATCCCTCATACCCACATAAAAAACAAGTAAGAAAGATGGCTATTTTTCTGCCCAGTATAATCTGCATTCCTAGTTTCTTGGGTATATACATTATATCTTAGGGATTCTGTTAGAGGATATTACAACTATTTGAAAATCCTTTGCATCAGATCTAGTTCTCAGAGTGTTCTTTAGTGTTCTTTTAGTATGTTCTTGAAACATGCTTCAGGTCTAGAGAGTCTACTTGAAGAAAGTTTTGATATCATTTAATTGTTAGAAAAACCAACATAATTGCTAGTTTATATGTAAGTTGCTTGGCTTGTCTGCTCTCTGTATATTTGAACAGAAACTAGTGTATTGAACAGGAAGTGCCTTATAAAATGGCAAAAGGGTGAATGTTTACTTTGCTGATAATTCAGAGAGCTCTGAAATGATTCATTGAAAAGCCGAGCTCTATTTGCTATGGTCTCTGCCCTTCTAAGCGTTTTCTTTTTGGCTCAGCATAGCAGTAGTCTGTTGATCAGCAGGGGTGTACTTCATATTTTCTTTGTGTAAACACATTCATTTAGCTAAAAATAATGAAACGTGAGGGAGGTCTCTTTTCCCAAGTGAAATCCTGATCTGTGCATTTTTAATGATTTTATGTGTGGTAATAAAGCTGCATGTATTAGCATGCAGCAAAAAAACTTTAGAACTGTATGGTGCTTTTGATCATGAAATGTGCAACGTGTATATAGAAGACTGATGAAATCAACACTTTAGATATGTCCCTCATCTAGTTAAGCTTATTAACCAGTCAGATATTTCTTCATTAAATATTTTTTAATGGGGGCTAATAAATATTCTAACTAGTCTCTTAAGGATGCCTTCTCATATGCATTTTATACTTAAATCACCCTGACTTAAATAATGGCTGATGAAGCTTTGATGTTTTCAGTTCAGCAAAACTAAGTCAGGGATTCAGAGCTTTTACAGCCTCAAAACCTAGTAGTTTTGAAAATTTAAAAACTGGTTTTAAAGGGAAAAACATCCATTTGAAATAAAAGAATTTTCTACTATTTTTTTTAAGAGTACCTATAAATGTTTAAACTTTTGATATTAAAAATCTGATGTAGATTGGTGCCATGTTTGTGGAAAACCTGAATGAAGGCAGAAACAACTCAAAGAGCAGAGAGCTTTTATGCTTTTATACTTATCCTGATAGAGAAAGAGCTAGAAGGATGCTTGGAGATTCTGCAGTCCCTGGTTTTAAAGGCCATGAAAATGAGGGAGAGCAAGGATAGCATGACTTACGACCATCACTAAAGCTTGAACCCCGTCTCCATGTGTACTCTGCCTCCAATTACAGATTGAAGAATTAAGATTCTCAGAAGATTAAATTCCTAAATTCTGTTAATGAAATCTGACAGCAAATTGACACTTAAACTGGTTAGAATACACAATGTAATAGCATTGAAAAATGATTAGCACTTTTCTTCGGGTTCTAAAGTGGGGAAGCTCTAAGAGCTATCACAGAAAATTCAATTTTAAATAATGGGAAAGATTGATTGATTTTTGGTAGTGTTGTGAGTATCAAAAATATTTAAGCGTTGTCTCCTTTGATTTTGAGTGTGATTTGTGGTACTATTAAGCTACATTTCATTGATGTTCTAAGGCATAAAGGTGAATTTAAGAAGAAATTTTCCCATAAACATAATTTACCAGTAAAAGCCTCTTGTTTGAGTGTTGGTCATCTGTGGGCCAATCTAGCCCACCACCTCTTTTTGTGTGAGCCCCACACATTTTATGTATTGTCCATGACTGCTTTTGTGTTATGGTGACAGAGTTGAATAGTTGCAACAGAGACCAATTTTGTCTCTTGGTTCACAAAGCCTAAGATATTTACTGTATTGTCCTTTATGAAACATCTGCCCACCCTTGTTCTAGTCTTGTTAAGTAGTCTAGGTTTGGGTAGGACCAAAATTACCAAGAAAGAAAAACCTGAAAACTATAAGAGAATGAGATTTTAAAAATTTTGCTACACCCTTTATACTGTTAGTTTCTTAATGAGCAAGGTATTTCACTTCTTTGAGAGTAGCCAGCCTCTTAAATGAACAAATGATCAGCTATAAATTTTATATTTCAACAGTCTGGTGATAATAATAAAATCTAGGTTTTGATTTGGCAAGCTCTTAAGTTTCAGCTGTGTGTAAGGCTCACTGCACAGGCAGTATGGGGAAAATGGGAATTGTCAGTCTTTGGAGTCTCACAACGTTGGCATGTCCTTAAAGATGGAATGATGGAAAGCAAAATTTCACAGAGAACTGGTTCCCAAGGCCTTGTTGCTTTTTTCTGGTCTGTATGCCAAGTGTGAAGGAGGTTGAGACTCTTTATTTCCTTCCTGCCTCTTCTGACTTCTATTTTAATTCATTAAAATGAGTTAAAATACATAAATGAATAGCACTTCAGATTGGGCCCCCAGATAGTTAAAATTGAGTGGCTTGATTCTGACAGTCATTTTAAAAAAGTATTTCAAGTAATTCTTCCTTAAAAACTTAAAACCAAAGCTTGGGAAGCTAATTCTTGAATGGCTAAGATTTTTTTTTTAATTTTGGGGAAATTAATCTTAATTGTTAACTTCTTGAAAATTTCTTAATTGAAAAACCCATTTGATAAAATTTTCTTCAAAGATACAAATTTAGTAAGAGGTAAGCCTCCCTCTCAAGTCTTGACCCCAGCTCTCGAGTCCCCCCTTGCAGAGGCAACCACTGTTCCCAGTTTCCTGTATATCCTTCCAGAAGTAGTTTGTGGTTAGACAAGCACATAAATATTTTTTATGCAAATAGAAGCTTATAGGATGCAATTTTCTACCTTTCTTTCTTAAGATAATTGTATGCAACCTCCAGTTTTGAGAAACAATGCAGACAGAATCCTGTATGCTTTGCTCAGTTTCCTTTAGTGGTTAACATTTTGCAAAACTATTACATATCACAACCAGGATATTGGCCTTGATACAATCCACTGATTTTTTTTAGATTTCTCATTTCTATATGTGTATTCAATTCTGTACAACTTTATGACCTGTTTGGTTCTTGTATCCGTCACCATAGTCAAAATACTGAACAGTTGCAACACTACAAGTGTCTGCCTGATAACTCTTACAATTGCACCCACCTCTGTCCTATGCCCCCTCCCCCATACCCTGGTAACCACTAATCTGTCCTCCATATCTAAAATTCTATTTTATCATTTCAAAAGTATCATAAAAGGTACAAAAGGTTACATATAATGTATGATATGTAACCTTTTGTACCTTCTTAAAAAACAAATTAATATGCTACTGTGGCAATATAGTATTCCAGTTTTTGGACATACTTCATAATTTAATCTACATTAATGGGCACTTATGGAAGTGTTGCTATTACAGAAATGCAAGTAGTGAATTTCCTCTGTATATATGGGCAAAGTCTGTAGCAAAATATTTGTAGTCATGAAATTGAGGGGTCAGAGAATATGGATGACTTTTTGATAGGTATTTCTAAATTTTTCTCAGAAAAGAATGTTTTCATTGTGCAGTTCTAATTACCTTGTATAAAATACCTACTTCCCCATAATGCCACCTACCTAGTGTATCACAGAGCATTTTAGTCCTTGGCAGTTTTTTTAATCACCACTTGCCTATGTATTTACTAATCATTTTTGCAGTTGCTGGGTGTTATATTTGGACTAAGTGTAGATTAGTTCTCATGATGTGACTACTACAGGGGAAAGTTTAATTGCAAGAAATCACACTGGAGCTAAAATATTTGTGTGATATTTTAAAATCTGTTTTTGGAAAATTTCAATAACTGATGAGATTTTAGTATAGCAAAGCTTTGGAAATGGACCTGTAATACTTAGTGATGAGGTTTGCACTATAAGAAGTTATTGTGTAGTGCTTAATGTTTTTTTTTAAATTGTAGTATTTAATGTTCTTAAACAGACTCATTTCCAAGCATGAGTAGGGTTTTATCAAATTTATTTAATTGTTTTTAAATCAGTGCAAGTTGATTTAAGTGAAATTAAAGTCAGGAAAAAAAGGATACTTATTTCAGACCCCATTTTGAGAATGCTGACTCCTTCGGTAGAAGTTAGCCAACTGAAAGGAATGTGAGGAAGTGGGGATGGGAAGAGATCTTTTCCCCAAGCTAATCAGCAACTTCAGAGCTTAGCATTTTTATTGCTCAATTTAACATTGCCTGGGAACATAATTGTGTTTGATCTTATAGCTGTTCTAAGAATGTTTTGCTGTACAGTGAATGGAAATGTATTTCTTTAGGAATTAGATACTAAACATGTCTAGAATTGGCTTAAGATATTTAGTAAACTTTCAACAATATCCACTTTTAAAATGTTTTTAAGGTGCTTTGCGCTAGTAAGCACTCAGCAAATATTGATATAATGAAACTGTTGAATTCAAGCAGCAAGTATATATCCTGAATGGGTAGAATAGAGGCTAATAAATAAGGGCAGAAATTGGAGAGTGTGACTTTATCAGGGAGAAATCAGTTTGAGGACATCCTTTTTCTCTGTACATGTGTCTCATTAGTAATCTTCCACTTCAGACTTTGAGAGTCTTTTTTATGGATCAGGTACACTTTGTTGAAATTAGATTGACCCCATATGTACAGAGGGCCCTGCCTTTTAAAAATCAAATAACTGAGACCTTTCACTGTCTATGAAAAGTTAGAGCAGCAAATTAATTTATTTAGCTCTTTAGTACCTGTTTATATTTTGTAAGAAGCCAGGTCAAAAATTCTAGAATCATTTCTTTCTTTTTTTTTTTTTTTTTTTTTTTTGCGGTACGCAGGTCTCTCACTGTTGTGGCCTCTCCCGTTGCGGAGCACAGGCTCCGGACGCGCAGGCTCAGCGGCCATGGCTCACGGGCCTAGCTGCTCCGCGGCATGTGGGATCTTCCCGGACCGGGGCATGAACCCGTGTCCCCTGCATCAACAGGCGGACTCTCAACCACTGCGCCATCAGGGAAGCCCTAGAATCGTTTCTTTTTAATCCAGCTTAATCCTCTCGCTTATCCAAAATAACATGGCACTACTATTCCACTTTGCTACCACGGAAGGATTAGGCCTTATTAAAATAAAATGATGAAGGAAAAGTGACCTTTAAAAAGTAATATGTATATAATACCACAGAGCCAAACCTAGATTTCAAAAATAGTAAATAATTGTGGAACAAAAACCTTTGAACTATACTTTTTAGTATCAGGATTGGTTTTCCCCCATAGGGCTTTTGGGCTACTCATGTATTGGGCTTTTCACTTTGTGGTTTGTTATAAAGTTTATCTCCCTCAAATCCAGATGCTTAAAAACACCACCATTAGGGCTTCCCTGGTGGCGCAGTGGTTGAGAGTCCGCCTGCCGATGCAGGGGACACGGGTTCGTGCCCCGGTCCGGGAAGATCTCACATGCCGCGGAGCGGATGGGCGCATGAGCCATGGCCACTGAGCCTGCGCATCCAGAGCCTGTGCTCCGCAACGGGAGAGGCCACAGCAGTGAGAGGCCCGTGTACCGCAAAAAAAAACAAAACAAAAAAACCCACCACCATTAAATTTGCTCACCATACATAGTCTTGATCATTCCGCTCCCTAGACCTTTGCTGTTCAGTATTGTAGCCACTAGCCACATATGTCTAAATTTAAATTAATTTTAGTAAAATAAAAATTGCAACTCCTTAGTTGCGCTAGTTACATTTCAAGTGCTCAGTAGCCACACGTGGCTCGCGGCTGCCATATTTGACAGCTCAGTATAGACTGTTTGCATCACTGCAGAAAGTTCTTTCATGCAGCACTGCTCTAGATTGAGATGGGAATGGCACTAGGAGAGACTTGATTCTCTGCTGGCTTCACAAATTGTTCTTAGGTGTGAAGCAGGGAAACTAAAACTTGGTACTTAGATCCTAAAAAGATAATGTATTCATTTGAAATTGCTTCCGTTACTGTTAGTGCTTTTTTGATGATTTGAGATCTTTGAACTTAGAAACAGTTCCATTGCCAACAAAGAAATACGCACTTGCTGTAAGAGGGTTTTCAGCCTTTTTTTTTTTTCCATTGTTGTTTTCTTCCCACAGCTGCTGGGCATGCTGTGTGCCTGCATCGTATTGTGCAGAAGGAGTAGAGATCCTGCTTATGAGCTGCTCATCACCGGTGGAACCTATGCATAGTAGAAAACTCAAACCTGAGCTTTTTTAGTCTTGTTCTGATTTGGAAGGTGAATTGAGCAGGTCCACTGCTATTGGCCTCCTGAGTTCATTTAGTTAAAGCACATGTACACAGGTGTCGGACAGAGCAGTTTGGCTCTTCACGTGTCCACCTTCTTACCTACCCACCTGTGAGTTTCTTTTCCCCTGTTCTAGCTGACTCTCCATGTCCGTAAGTGTTTAAGTACGGTGGTAAATGTTCTAATCTCAGAACCATTTGCGAGTTGCGTAGTGTGGTAGAATTAAAGGCGGACATGAACCTGCTTCTGTTACCTCCAAGCAGTAATGGGACTGCTGCTGAAGTATCACCGGGTCCTTTCAGTCTTCACAATGGAGAGCTCTTGGCCAAAGGTTTTTGGGGGGAGGGGGAGACAGTCAGCTGTCTGGTTAAAGGTAATACCAGATGGTGCCCCTCATCAGTGTCCTTTTAAAAAATATATACTATAGTTCAGTAAGATAGCAACTGTACAAAATGGCTAAAATAGATTTTAGAATCATACAGCGTGTATCTTGGTTCATCTTCAAAATCAGACTGATCTTTGAAACTAGCGGTTTTTAATCAAAGCTGGCTTTATAGGAGGAGTGTAATGTATGCACTACTGTTTTAAAACAATTAGTGTGAGTGTGTGCGTGTGTTTTTTTGTATGATTGAGCCCATTCATTGTAAGTCTAAACTCGTTAGAAATAATGTACCCATGTAGACTAGCAAAATAGTATGTAGATGTGATCTCAGTTGTAAATAGAAAAATCTAATTCAATAAACTCTGTATCACCCCCTCAACATGTAGGTTTTAATTATTTGGAGATACTTCAATTCCAGAGCAGCAGTATGTTTTAAATGTTGGTGCTATCTGCAGTTCATTATGCTTTGCATGTGTTTTAATTATATCTGTTGCTAAATTCTAAAGGCCTTGATATTCAAAAAACTACAGATGCTTTTCAGTCCAGTATATCCCACAAATATGGAGCACCTACTGTGTGCATGGCATTGGGGATACAGTGATGTTGCTGTCCTCTTCAAGGAATGTGGAGTGCTAGTATCAGAGACACATACAGAAGCAGATAATTTCCATACAGTGCAGTGATTGTAGTGGTTAAAGAATGGGAGCCCAAAGGAGGTGCCTGGAGAGGTCAGAGGCAACTTCCTGGAGGAGAGGCCCAAGCCCAGAGGCTGAATAGGCTTTGTGGGAGAGGGTATACAGGAATGTGAAATGGGATGGAAAGTGCAGGGAGCTACAAGTAACTCATTGTGCCTGGGGCTTAAAATAAAACGAAAAGAAGTTAAATTGGCAAAGCCCAGGTCCTCTAGGGTCTTATATGACATCCTTTGGAAGTCAGATTTTACTTGAAGGTAGAAGCAGCCATGTGTGAACGTGGTAGTGGTGCAGGCGGACCTGTCATAGGCGTCCCTGTAGCTGTGGGGATGGGCTAAAGGGGCCATGCGAGGCCTCAGTGAGGTGGATGTAGTAGTTGAGGAGAGGGCTCGAGGGCTCTTTGGAGTGGCGCCCTGTTGGTGGAGATGGTGTGGGGCGTGGACTCAGGAGGAATTAGGAGTCACGGAGAATGGCAGAATTTGATCATTGATTGGCCATGGGGCAGAGAGAAGGGAGAGGAAGGAAGGAATCTAGGATGAGTCCCAGGTTTCTGGCTCAGTCAACTGGGGAAGCAGAATTGTTGCAGAGATATGGAGCCAGTAAGGACCACATCTAGGGACATGAGTTCATGTTCAGTTTTGGATCCATCAGTTTTGAGATGCCTAAATATTGTGCAAATCTGTCCTGCCTGAAAATGGAGATGATGTGAGAAAGAGGAGTAAAAACTAACTTCTGTTCACAAAGTGGAAGTTAACCAAAACATGCCTGATTTTAGAGAACTGTAGGAAATTTGCTATGTTCTCTTGACCCATCGCATCTCTTGTTCCTACCCATTGCACGTTGGGCAAGAATGTTTTGCTTGTCTTTGTGGCCTTTGACTACCACCTTCCCCATTCCCCAGTCCTGTCTCTCCCCAACCTTGCTTCCAGTTTTCCATATGTAGCATTCTATGGCTACCCTGTCACAGGTTGGAGCTGAGGTGAGCAATAGCTGGACTGTGATTGTTGGTTGCCCTCAGCTCTTTCTGCGTTGACCTACCTAGCTGAGCCTTCACGGTAGGAAAGTGCTTTGGGAAAATATGCCAGTTGGTAACCCACTCCTTGAACTTGCCCAAGAGGCTAATTCCACACCGCTGTCCTTCACTCATTCCCTGGCTTGCCTCATGAGAGAGAGCAGCATCCTCTCCTGTGCTCTGTCAGCTGGACCCAGATCGACCATGCTAACAGTGCAACCAAAAAGACAAGGGGAGATGGTAGCTCTGGGGCCGTTTAAACCATTCTAATTCCTGCCAGCTTTAAATTGTGCTTAATACCTGTCATAGTCATGGAAATGCCTTTTTCCTTTGGAACCTCTGGATGGGTGATCTCTCCATGTTGACCAGGGCCATACAAATTCACCTTCTACCTGCTTCAGGGTCTTCAGGGTCTCTGCCGTACCACATGGTGCTGAGACTAGAGTTTGTGTTACCCTGAGACCCTAATCCCCAGGGCTATTCTCTAGAGCAGGGGTCCCCAACCCCTGGGCCATGGACCAGTAGCGGTCCATGGCCTGTTAGGAACCAGGCCGCACAGCAGGAGGTGAGCCGCAGGCAAGTGAAGGAAGCTTCATCTGTATTTACAGACACGCCCCATAGCTAGCATTACCGCCTGAGCTCCACCTCTTGTCAGATCAGCGCGGCATTAGATTCTCATAGGAGTGCGAACCCTCCTGTGAGCTGCACATGCGAGGGATCTAGGCTGCGTGCTCCTTATGAGAATCTAATGCCTGATGATCTGAGATGGAGCTGAGACGGTGATGCTAGCGGCTGCAAGTACAGGTTATCATTAGCAGAGAGGTTTGACTGCACAGAGACCATAATAAATTAATTGCCTGCAGACTTATGTCAAAACCCTATCAGTGAGTGGCAAGTGAAAACAAGCTCACGGCTCCCGCTGATTCTGCATTTTGGTGAGTTGTATAATTATTTCATTATATATTACAATGTAATAATAATAGAAATAAAGTGTACAGTAAATGTAATGCGCTTGAATCATCCTGAAACCATTTCCCTCCTCCCCTGGTCCATGGAAAAATTATCTTCCACAAAAGTGGTCCGTGGTGCCACAAAGGTTGGGGACTGCTGCTCTGGAGGGCAAAAGAGCCACTTTTTATGTCTGAATTTAATGAGTGAGCTCCCCCACTGCACCAGTATTTCCCACCCTTGTCTGCACATTGGAATCACCCAGGGAACTTGGAGAATACAGATGCCTGGGTCCCAGAGCTTCGGAAATGGCTTGGGGTGTCCAGAGTGCAGTGAAGGCTGAGAACTACTGCTGTAACCTGTTGCCTTTTTTTTAAAGTTAATTTTATTTGGAAATGCGGAGTTACAAAAGAGTTGCAGGAATAAGAATTGTACATACGAGGCCCAAATATCCTTTACTTAGATCCACTGAGTGACATTTACCCCATTTGATTTGTCATTTGTATTCTTGCATATGCTCTCTCTCTGCGCATGCATCATGGCCCTTTAACTCTAATACTTCAGCGGGTATTCCCTAAGAATAAAGATACTCTGTAACAACCCCAATACAGTTATCAAATTCAGTACATTTAACACTGATAAAATAGTTTAAAATACGATTCACATTCTAATTGATCTCATAATGTCCTTTGTAGAACCTCACCCCCACCCAGTTCTAGATCTGGTCTAAGATCAAGTATTATAGGTAGTTGTCATGTCTCTTTGGTCTCCTTTAATCTGGAGCATTTCCATAGTTTTGTCACTTATGACATTGACATTTTGGAAGAATACAGTTTCTCCTTTTAAATGATACCGCTTATTTTGGGTTTATCCGTTGTTTCCTCTTGATTAGATTAGATTGAGTTTTGCATTCCAGGTGGCTGGAACACTATGTTATATGTCCTCTCAGGAAGCACAATGTCATCTGCCCCTCAGTGGTGATCTTAATTTTGATCATCTGGTGTATCATTCAGAGTCCAGTGAGGGGGAAAAAGTAAATAGGAAAACTTTAATATAAATAATTGTTAACTGAGTAAGAGGTAGTTAATGACTAAAAGGGAAAGAAGAGAGCTCTAAAGCGTCTGAATAGAAAACAGCTACCACACCGAGGATCAAGGGACGAGAAGACAAGGAAGGAACTTAGAACCTCAGAGGAGGGCCCTGTAAGCCTGACCAACAGGAACATGCTGCCTGCCCTGTGCTGCAGAATCAACTCCCTGGAGGTGCCTGCCGAGACGTGAGAGCAAAGAACAATCGCTGTGGAGGATGCTGCTGGGATCCAGGCCAGACTGAAACACTAATGGTCTCTTCCAGCCCTGCTTTCCCCTTCAGAGGCCCCTGTTGGCCAGCTGGCGAAGAGAAATGTAGTTTGCAGAGTCCCAGCTTCAGTGTGGCAAGGAAGGAAAAGGAAGGCAAGTTTGGAGCTAAGAGGCAACAAATTCATACCTAGCACACTGGGACAGGATGTTTTCCACTTTCTCCATGGTATAGTTATTGTTTTTCCCCTTCCAACTCAAGCAATCTGTGGAGGTATAAGACCATGTAAATATTCTGCTCCTCACCAAACTTCTGCCTAGATTTAGCAAATAGTGCTGACTCTGGCCTGATTCAATCTTTCCTATGATGATTGTTGTTTTAGATTCCATCTTAAAATGATGATTGTGAAATACTGTTTTTCCAATTCAGCACTCCTTCCTCATTTACCAGTCTGCCCTCCCTCTCTCTTCCCCAATTATTTATTTTTATATATCTTATTTATATTCATTGTGAACTGATGGATTCTCCTTTTTTCAATGGTCTGTAATTCATTATTGTCCTTTTGTTTTTTGTTTTGTTTTTGGTTCTTAAATAGTTCCAGATGTGACCAGTGGGAGCCCCTTTAAGTTGTCTCCTACATCCCAACTTTTTTTTTAACACTTCTATTATTTCTGACATAATGAGATGTTCCAGATTCATCTTGTACCCACCTCCCCTCAGCCCTGGAATCATTGTTTCTCCAAGGAGCCCTGGTCCCTGGCTCTAGCTGTACTCATCACTACAGGGGTGTCTTTGCTTCTCATTCTATCAGAGTTATCTTACTGCCTTTTAAAAGTTGTTCCTAATTTTTTTAACAAAAGTAATAGTGCTTTTAAAAATGTAAACCAGGGCTTCCCTGGTGGCGCAGTGGTTGAGAGTCCGCCTGCCGATGCAGGGGACGCAGGTTCGTGCCCCGGTCCGGGAGAATCCCACATGCCGCGGAGAGGCTGGGCCCGTGAGCCATGGCCGCTGGGCCTGCGCGTCCGGAGCCTGTGCTCCACAACGGGAGAGGCCACAGCAGTGAGAGGCCCGCGTACCGCAAAAAAAAAAAAAAAAAAAAAAATGTAAACCATACAGACACCTATAAGGAACATGTGCCCACAAGTAAGCAAGTTTAGCAGTGATATGCACCCTTCTAAACTGTTTTCTCTACATTTACAAAAATAGACTTGGGGGGCTTCCCTGGTGGTGCAGTGGTTGAGAGTCTGCCTGCCAATACAGGGGCCACGGGTTCGTGCCCCGGTCCGGGAAGATCCCACATGCCGTGGAGCAGCTGGGCCCGTGAGCCATGGCCGCTGGGCCTGCGCGTCCGGAGCCTGTGCCCCGCAACGGGAGAGGCCACAACAGTGAGAGAGGCCCGCGTACTGCAAAAAAAAAAAAGCGAAAAAAACAGAGTTGGTCATGGTTTGTGGTTTTGCTTTTTGCTATTATATGAATTCTATTCTATAGGTGCTCTTTTTTTCTTCTCAGCAAAATGTGTACTATTACCTGTATCAGTCTGTAGAATTTGTTCTTGCATTTTGTTAGCTGCATAGATATAGTAATAGTATGATTAACCAATGTACAGTGGACAGGCACTCGTTGATTCCAGCCTCACCGCAGTGAACACCTTCGTACACACGCTGTCAGGCATTTAGAATGTTTTTTTGATTTTAAAAAACTTTATTGAGGTGAAATTCACACAGCATAAAGTTAACATTTTAAAGTGAACAACTCAGTGGCATTTAGTACGTTCACAGTATTGTGCAGCCACCCCCTCTATCTAGTTCCGAAGCATTTTCATTACCCTGTGTTCTACATCTTTGCGTGGACACAAGGATAGATTCTTAGTAGTGGTTTACTTTGTACTTTTAGATACATCCAGTTACCCTCAGAAAAGTTATACCAGTTTATATTCCCACTAGCAGTATATGAAATTCTGCATTTTCCTACAACCTTGTTGATACTTTGGGTATTGGAAGATTGTATGTTTCTAGAAATTTGTCTATTTCTTCTAGGTTGTCCAATTTGTTGTCATATAACTATTCATAGTATTCTCTTACGATTTTTTTGTATCTCTGTGATTTTGGGGGTTATTTATCCTTTTTCATTTCTTACTTTGTTTGAGTCCTCTCTCTTTTTTTCTTGATGAGCCTGACTAAAGGTTTTTCAATTATGTTTATCTTTTCAAAAAACCGGATCTTGGTTTCATTGATCATTTCTGATGCTCGTTTGTTATGTTTTGGTCTCTATTTTATTTATTTCCTCTCTGATCTTTATTAGGCCCTTCCTGCTGCCGACTTTGGGCTTTCTTTATTCTTCTTCTAATTTATTTGGATGGTTGGTTAGGTTAGAAACAAGTTTTTTCTTGTTTCTTGAGGAAGGCCTGTATCATTATTAACTTCCCTCTTAGAACTGCTTTTGCTGCATCCCATGGATTTTGGAAAGTTGTGTTTCCATTTTCATTTGTCTCAAAGCATTTTCTGATTGTCTCTTTGATTTCTTCTTTGACCCATTGTATTTTTAGTAGCATGTTGCTTAGTCTCCATGTGTTTGTGCTTTTCCCGTTTTTCTTCCCGTAATTGATTTCTAGTTTCAGACTGTTATGGTTGGAAAAAAATGCTTGATGTAATTTCTATCCTCTTAAATTTGTTGAGACTTGTTTTGTGATCTATCCTGGAAAACATTCCATGTGTACTTGAAAAGAATGTGTATTCTGCTTTTTTTGGATGTAGGGTCCTGTAGCTATCTATTAAGTCCAACTGGTCTAATGTGTTACGACCACTCTTACTGATTTTCTGTGTGGATGATCTCTCCATTGATGTAAGTGGGGTCTTAAAGTCCCCTACTATTATTGTATTATTGTCAATTTCTCCTTTTATGTCTGTTAATATTTGCTTTATGTATTTAGGTGCTCCTGTAATAGGTGCATATATGTTAATGAGTGTTATATCCTCTTGTATTGATCCCTTTATCATTATATAGAGTCCTTCTTTGTCTTTTGTTACAGACTTTGTTTTAAAGTCTGTTTTGTCTGATATGAGTATTGCTACCTCTGCTTTCTTGTCATTTCCATTTGCATGAAATATCTTTTTCCATTTCCTCACTTACAGTCTTTGTGTGTCTTTAGCTCTGAAGGGAGTCTCTTATAAGCAGGATATAGTTGAGTTTTGTATTTTTGTCCAGTCAGCCACTCTATGTATTTTGATTGGAGCATTTAGTCCATTGACATTTAAAGTGATTATTGGTAGGTATGTACTTACTGCCATTTTATTACTTGTTTTTGTAGCTCTTCTGTGTTCTTTTAGTCTCTTCCCTTGTGATTTGATGACTTTCTTTACTGGTATGCTTGTGTGCCTTTCTCTCTAGTTTTTGTGTGTCTATTTTAGGGTGTTGATTCGTGGTTACCATGGGGTTTATATATGCTGATCTATAACTATGTCTGCGTATTTCAAACAGGTAGTCATTTACATTCAAACACATTCCAAAAGGTGTATATTTTCTACTCTCCTTCTCCATATTTTGTTTTTGATGTCCTGTTTTGCATCTTCATGTTTATCCCTTTACTGATTGTTGTAGTTATAGTTGTTTTTACAATTTTTTTGTTTGTTTTTTTGTTTGTTTTGTTTGGTTGATCCTCAGCCTTTACTATATATTTGCTTTTACTAGCGGGATTTCTCCTTTCCTGTAGATACTTCGTGTTATAGCCTCTTCCTTTACACTTAGGGAAGACCATTTAACATTTCTTTTAGGGTTGGTTTAGTATTGATGAATTCTTAGTTTCTGCTTGTCTGACAAGTTCTTTCTCTCTCCTTCAATTCTAAATGATTATTTTGCTGGGTATGTGAGGTTGCAGATTTTTCCCTTTTTCGGCGCTTTTTTTTTTTTTTGCGGTACACGGGCCTCTCACTGCTGTGGCCTCTCCCGTTGCGGAGCACAGGCTCCGGATGCGCAGGCTCAGCGGCCATGGCTCACGGGCCTAGCTGCTCCACGGCATGTGGGATCTTCCCGGACCGGGGCACAAACCCGTGTCCCCTGCATCGGCAGGCGGACTCTCAACCACTGCGCCACCAGGGAAGCCCTTTTTGGCACTTTGAATATTTAATCCCGTCTGGTCTGCAAGCTTTCTATAGAAAAATCAGCTGATAGCCTTATGGGGGTTCCCTTGTATATGACTCTTTATTTTTCTCTGTTGCCGTTAGAATTTTCTCTTTAACTTTTGCCATTTTAATCATGATATGTTTTGGTGTGGGTTTGTTTGGGTTCATCTTGTTTGGGACCCTCTGGGCTTCCTATATCTGGATATCTGTTTCCTTCTTCAGGTTTGGAAAGTTTTCATACATAATTTCATCAAATACCTTTTTGACCTTTTTCTTTCTCTCTTCTTCAGCGACCCCTGTAACATGAATGTCGGTATGATTGATATTGTCTCAGAGATGCCTTAAACTGTTCTCATTTTTTACTGTTGTTTTTTTTTTTTTTTTTTTTTTTTTTGCTGTTCTGATTGGGTGATTTCCATTATTCTCTCTTGCAGATCACTTTCACATTCTTCTGTATCACCTAATCTGCTGTTAATTCCTTCTAGTGTGTTATTCATTTCTGTTATTGCATTCTTCAGTACTGACTGGTTCTTTTTTATATTTTCTAGTTCTATAAAATTCCCACTGTGTTTATGTATTCTTTTCACTAATTCAGTTAGCATTCTTATTACTAATGCTTTGAACTCTTTATCTGGTAAATTGTTTATTTCTGTTTCGTTAGTTGTGTTTTTCAGAGGTTTTCGCTTGCTCTTCCAATTGAAACAAACTCCTCTGTCTTCTCATTTTAACTTTCTCTGTCTCTGTGAAATTAAGTGAAACAGTTACCTACTGCAATCTTGAAAAGGGGTATCCTTGTGTGGGAGCAACCCTATACAGTCTGCACATGCCCAGTGGCTTTGGTGGGGAAGCTAGATCGACGTGAACACAAGTCACATCTTTCTCCAGGACATGCTGGCAGCTGTCACCTTGGTAGAAGGTGGGACTGCAGAGAGAGGGGCTAGGGCCAGAGCCAGGTGTGAGAGGTGATGTCCCTTATTCTCAATGGCTGTCACCATGCTATTAGGGGCAGGTTGGGTCTCAAGTTGCTGGAGCAGAAGTTCTGAGGGTCAGGTCCGAGCTAGCTCTGTTCCCTTTAAAGTGTGTGCCCTCTGATGCCATCGCTGGCACACTCACCCCAGAGCGGAGCAGTGCTGGCGCAGGCTGCGGCAGTTTGGCCACAGTCAGGGATCTAGACTGCTTCTGACGTGCTGCCTGTGTAAGCAACGGTAATGGCTGCCTCTCCCCTGTTCAGATGCTGCTCCACATCTGAGCCTCCTTTGTCTCTTCACTCAGCCACTGCTATGCTCACCCTGGTGTGCAGCTGCACCTTAGAGCAAGTGGGGCCTGTGTGTGGGCACTCGGTGTGGGTCGGGCCTGGGCTGTGGAGGTCTGGCCATAGTCAGCAGACAGATTCTGAATGGGCTGCCTGTGTAAGTGCCAGTCATGGCTGCCCCGCCCTACTTAGACACTGCTCTGGGTCTGGGCTACCTTTGTGCCTCACAGACGAGCTTTACTCTTGGCCAAGACAGCCCTTGCCCCAGTGTGGAGCTGCTTTTTGGAACAAGTGAGGCCAGAGCTGTTGCTCGGCTCAGGCTGGGTGCATGCCAGGGCAGTGGTGGGAAACTGGTCAGAGACCTGTGTAGTTTCAATCTGCCCTGTTTCAAGAGTAAGCAAGTCTGTGCTTGTTCCTCATGAGTCGAGTCCAGGCTTCCCCCAGCCCTTCTGTTAGTGCCATCAGCCCTCCAGCCAACCAAGGGATCTCATCTTCCTGGGGCACCCAATATGTGGCTGGAACCGCTCACTCCACAGGAAGGATCTCTGCCCGTGTAATCTCCGTGCTCGTTTGAGTCCCCTCCCAAGGGCACAGGTCCCAACCTGATCACTTCTCTTACCTTCCTGCCTGATTCTTTGTGCATCTTTCTTACAGCCTTGGTTGCACAGGAGTCTTTCTGCCAGTCTCCAGTTAGTTTTCAGTGAGCATTGTTCCACATGTAGATGTATTTGTGATGTGTTCACTGGGGGAGGCGAGTCCCCCATCCTACTCCACCATCTTGATCTGTTTTTGACACTTTGGATATTATCAGCCTTTACCTTTTCTTCCCATCCAGTAGATGAAAATATGTATGTCTTTGACTCTTAGCTAGGACTCTTAAAGCTGTTTCAGCCATTTGTATCTCCTGGATTTCCAGTTTCTATCATCTGCCCAGTTTGATAGGTTTTTTTTTTTTTTTTTTCTTTTTTTGCGGTATGCGGCCCTCTCACTGTTGTGGCCTCTCCCGTTGCGGAGCACAGGCTCAGCGGCCATGGCTCACGGGCCCAGCCACTCCGCGGCATGTGGGATCTTCCCGGACTGGGGCATGAACCCGTGTCCCCTGCATCGGCAGGCGGACTCTCAACCACTGCGCCACCAGGGAAGTCCTGACAGGTTGTTTTTGTTTTTCTTATAGATTTGAACAGAGTTAAGTTTACTTGGGAAACTTTTCTGTGAAACTCAATGTCTATTGCTACTGTGAATGGGGTAATGTTGCTGATACATTTGCTAATTGGTTATTGTTGGTGCGTAGGAGCCCCTACTTTTTGGGTACTTGATCTTATATGCAGCATCCTTGCGGTTCTTGAAAATAATTTGCATGTTCTGTGTGGTTCTTTATTGCAGTGTCCCTGAGATTTCCTGAGGGTACTGTGCAGTACCTTGCAGAAATTTTCTGAGTTTACCTACTGAATACCTTTTTGGACAGTGCTGAGTACATGGCTAGTCGTGGGGGAAATTAACTCATACACAGGTCCTGGTCTCTTGAGTTTATCCACTGAAAGTAAAATAGATACAGAAGTTATAATAGGATAGAAAAGAGACTTGTTTATGTTTGTATCCCCAGCACCATAGTGGGACACTCAGTGTCTGAAATGTCACTATGGTGCCATAAGAAGATGGTTTTCAAACTTTCTTTTTTCAGCTGAAGAACCCATTAGCTAGAGAAGTTCTCAGTGTTCGAAATATTTATGCTCAAGCTCAGCTGGCAGAGAATTGGATTCAGTTCGTCTAAGGTGTGACCAAAGCATCAACATTTAAAAAAAACTTGTTAGGTGATTCCATTGAGCAGCCAGGGATGAGAACCACGGCTGGTCCAATAGGTAAACTCTACAAGTAGAGCTTGAAATGGAGTGGGAGCGCCGCTTCTCCTCCCTTTGGCCCCTGCTAGGGCTTTGTAGAGCACAGTTTGAAAGCCACATCCCTGTGGTCTTGAGAATCCTGTGAGGGTGCTGAGGATGGGGTGCTCACTTGCTGGTGGTGACCTTGTTCTGGGCTTGTGCTGCTGCTTCACATGCCAGGATGGGAAATAGGCAGATATTCTGGTTCAGCCAGACGGAGCCTAACAGCTACCCCTGTGCTGAGGTTGCCAGGCCTGAGAATAGCTGTGGGAAGGTGGTTGGAGTTAAGTGTTAGACCCCAGTGGTGCATGTGTCCAGTTCGGTCAAATAGTGCATTGCTTCTCCTTTCCTCCTTGTCACCTTTGGGAAGGAATTACCAACATAACCCACACTCTCCAGAGGGCACGTTAAGTGAGGATGCTGTACCAAGCGCAAAGCTACTGTTGATTATAGCCAAGATTTGGAGGTGGTGGACTTTTTTATTAAAAATGATCATCTCATGCTTTTAATTAGCGCTTATATCTAATTTTGAACTTTACAAGGATAGCAACTTACACAGGGGCTTATTGCACCCATCTTACTGATGATGATACTGAGGTCCAGAGAAGTTGTACCTTGCCTAAGACCACACAAGGAAGCATGAGCATGGATTCAGACCCTGATAGTCTGACTTCAGAGGCCATGCTTTTCCTCCTGCTCCATTCTGGCTTTGAGCAGCCCTCTGTCAAGAAGTGGGCCGCAGTTATTTATACACCCAATTACACACACACCAACAACCTCTTTATCTGTCACCATCTCCTCTGCTGGGAAGGCTGTCTGTCCAGCTGAGATTGTGACCTGGTGCACAGAGATTGGAGAAGGCTGCAGAGGCAATGAATCTGACTTAGATTCATTCGTGGGTTTCTTTTTTCCTGGTATAAATTGTGACCCCAGAGTTGCTTTCAGTTCTATTCTCTGGCTGCCTAAATGACCGGAGTGCAGGCTCTGTTATCTAACACTCGTTACCCATCACCCTCCAGGACTGTAGACACTGCGGCACCTGTCAGAGATGATGATAAATATCTAGGCCAAAGGTTTTTAAAAAAATCTTTGCAGTTGAATGGAATGCTCAATCAAGATGACAAGGTATTTTCAAGGAATAAATAAAGCACTGATAACCTAACTTTCTCCTCTTTTCTTTCCTCTTGGCTGCCCATATATGACCTGATGCCAGTGGTCAGTCTACTTGGCTGTCCTGCCTCTTCCGGGCCTTTGCTCAGACTTCGTCCCTGCTACTACCCCTCCTCCACCTTCTAGTCCACCTGGGAAGGGAAATTGCTTCTCATCTCCTTCCTTTCCACTCCTTCCATTCCTGGCTCACATCCTGTAAGTTACCAAGTCCTGTTGATCTATTTCCCTCGTTCCTCCAGAATTGCTCTCCAGCCCAGTTGCCACTTCCTGGAGAAGCCACCATCATCTCTGTGTTGGACAGCCTGCACCTGGTCTCCCGGTCCTACTCTTGCCCTACTCACTGTCTACCTTGTATCAGAGGGGCAATAGTGTCTCTGTACTACTTCTGGGGTGAGTGAGCTCTTTGACAGCACCCCCTTATCTTAGTATCCCCCCCTATTTTCAAATACAGTGTCAGTCACACAGAAGTCATCAAAATACCTTGCTTGAGTGAATTACTTCTGACAGCTCTCATATCTGGCTGTCCTGGGCAACGTTTCTCGCCCAGGCAAGCATTTGTGTAAGCAGGGCTTTAGTCACTGACTTCTCTCTCTGTCCTTCAGGGAGCATAAAACCAAGCACAAGTTTACATTTTTCTTTCCAAACATCCCTATTTATAAACCTCAGATGTGTCAGGGACCGGTATGGTCATTTGGTCAGTTCACTTGTACAATATGCTTTATAAAAAGACAATTTATTTACATTTCAGGAAGGATTTAAGCCTCAGTCTGATTTTTTTCAGAGGCCCAAAGCCCTTTCCCACCCCGTCTGCCATACACCCTCTGGTGGAAGCAGTGGTGGGGTGGCATCTAGCAGAGGGTAGTTGGAGCCGTGCTTCCAGGACCCTACCCTGCACCCAGGAGCTGCCCTGTACCTTTTCACCTCTGCCTGGCCCCAGCATGAATAACACTGGGTGGAAACAACCCTTTCATGCTTTGTAGACTTTCGAGGTGTTCTCACACCTGAGTCTGAGGTCAGAGGCCACAGTCTGGCCATCCCCCTCCTTGACCAGGTGTCATGTTTGCTTAATCAAACCCACTTTTTTGCTTAAGTGATGAAGATAAGGGCATAAAGATGGACATCTGCAATAAACAGAGGAACAGCCCTCTTTACCAGCCCCTCCTGGTCATCTTCCTAGGGCAGAGCTTGGTCAAAGCCCTCATTTTTGCTACTGTGGCATCTGATGTTTGCCTGAGCA
Organism: Tursiops truncatus; assembly: GCF_011762595.2. Taxonomy (NCBI): domain Eukaryota; kingdom Metazoa; phylum Chordata; class Mammalia; order Artiodactyla; family Delphinidae; genus Tursiops; species Tursiops truncatus. Next base: position 117,381,945 of record NC_047035.1, read on the forward strand.
CGTGGAATGTTCCTCCATATGGCTGCCAGGTGGATGGCTGGCCAGGCAGAGCCAGGACCGGTGGGAAGCCACAGGTCCACGGCAGGCTTCCGTGGGTGCCATGAGCTCCCAGTCACAGAGATGTTGAAGCTGACAGGAGTGCCTGGTGCCCAGTCGTGCAGGAGGTCAGATTAGATTCCCCCAGAGTCTCTTCTAGTTCTAAATCCTGGAGAATTCAGTGATGCCCCTCGCTCCCTTCTCTGTCCCTGCCCATTGTGAGGCTGTCATCACAGGCAGGCAGGAGCAGAAAGGAACCCCCTCTTTCCTTTCCTGGAACAGCTTCCCCTTTCCCTTGGCTTATCTTGGTCACTTGTTCCCAGAAGCCTCAGGACTGCTTGGCACATCAGGACATTTCCTGTACTGCCGCCAGCTTTCTGGTCTATCTGTTCCCCTCCACCAGGTCAAGGGCCCCTTGAGTAAAGCCAGTGTCTGAGGTGTTCCTCCTCTTGAGCTCACAGTGGGTGGGCCACAAAGGTTAATGAACGAGCAAGCGAAGTGATGAAGTCCCAGGGAAGGTGGTCTATGGGGATAGTAACAGGCTCACTCAAGGTGTGCCCGGTGGAGGAGGCCCCCCCCCGCCCCCGGCATGTCTGGCCCTGAGTCGGGGCGGGCTGCTGGCCTGCTGTGCCGGTAGAGTGTTGGGGCTCCCACAGGCGAGCGCTGGGGAGGCCTAGGACTGCGGAGCGGCCGGTTCCCACTGGCTCTCCCCCCGCAGTCACTCCCCAGGCCCTTGGCGTGGCTGGAGCAGGGCCGTGGCAGGCCTTGGGCAGCAGAAGTTACGTTTCTGGGGCCAAAAAGACAAAGGCCGGAGAGCACCAAGAGCGGAAGAAGAGCTCGGCCACCTCTGTGCCCAGGTCAGCCCGCATAGACTCCAGGCCTGCCTAAGCGACCATGCCACAGCCCCTCCGCCTCGGCAGACCTGTCACCTGTTTCCTGCCTGGAACTAAGCTTGGCTCATCCCCAGAACGTTCCAGGTGTCCCTCCTCCCTGTGCTCACACACCTACCCTGTCCTGCTGCTCTTGCCTTCCCTGTGTTCTGTCTGCTGCTGCCCTGCTCTAGCCCCAGGAAGCCTGGTCTCCCCATCCCAGCTGTCCCAAGCGTCTCCTTGCCCCTACCCCATCCTCCCTGACCGCTGCGGCCTTCTCCCATTGCCCGCTGTGAACATGTCTCCCTGGCAGTTCCCCGGGACCCAGGGCTAGGGTACCTCCCCATCCCCAGCAGACCAGGGACAGACCCGAGCTGGGGCCTTAGTGACAACACTGCAGGTGGGGAGCTCTGCTCTCCTGGGCTTCTCCCCTCCTTTGCCTCCTCCGAATTGAGCACTTGGACACGGGTGCAAGGAGGAAAAAGAGCGCTCCTTTATTCCCTGTGGGAAGGACTGCTCGGGAGCAGCCGGTACCTTTCCTGAGGGTAGGCTCTGTCTTGAGGCCCCTGCGAGGCCAGGGCAGTGGTGAGGGCACTGCTGGCCCCGTGGACAGGACAGGTCCAGGCGGGGGCTACTGCCCCTTCCTTAAAGCTTCTCCAGGTAGGAGCCAGGGACAAAGCCACGCTGCCCATTCCGTTGCACTGTCCACCAGCCATCCTCCCCTTCCTGGATGACCTCCAGGATGTCCCCCGCAGAGATGTTCAGCTCGTCGGAATTCTGGGCAAGAGAATGAAAACGCATCAGGCTGAAGTGGGCCTGCTGGGAGGGCCTCTGGTCAGGCGTTCCCCCAACCCCAGGCAGTAAATGCCAGCCTGTCTCCCAGATGGGCTGTCAGCTGAGACATGCTGGCCTCCTGGGGCTGTAAGACACGGCCACTCTGGGCTAAGGCAGCCCTGGAGACATAGGGTGTGGGGTGCCTCGTGGGGCTCAGCCTCTTGTCCCCTCTGGTTTGTCATTGTGGGCCTCCCACACAACCTGGGGCTTCTTCCCCTGCTTCACCTCCCTGCCGCTCCCTTCTTCCCCTCCCTGCCTCAGATGCTGCAACCTAGCAAGTCAGGTGTGTTTGCCACGCCCGCACCTCTGCTAGCCCTTGTCATACAGGCACACCATCATTCTCCTGGGCTGTCTCCCTGTCCAGGGACCAGGCTTCGGGAGTCAGTGCAGCCCGCCGAGCCCCGAGGAGATGCTTGGCCTCAGTCCCAGTGGATCTGGAGTCCAGCTCTGTACTCCCTCACCTCAAACTGGGAGCAGATTAGACTCTTTGGGGATCTGGGCACAGCTGCCCTGTGGCTCCTTTACTCATCCTCCCCTTGTGGGCTTCAGAAAATCAACCCCGGCACAGCTGAGGGCCTCCTTCCGACCATGGCTTGTTCTGGGCACCCGTGGTCACGGAGAACAAGGCCCTCAACCTGTGGGTGCAGAGCCTGATCCTCAGACCACTTCCTCAGATAGCTGCAGCTCTGCCAGCTGCTGCACACGTGCACACCTGCCTGTATACCGCATGTGCTTGTGACCAAGGCCCTCGTGCCGTTCATCAGCTTTCACTCAGCACGTCCGCACTGGGCCCCTCCCAAAGGCCAGGTGCTGTTCTAAGGGCACCCACCCCAGCCCACTCAGTGCATGTGCCTACGTGTGAGCACACCCTTGGGCGTGCTGGTGCCCTCCCAAGGAGGGGAGGGCGGGGCCTCACCTGGGCTGTGTAGTCATAGAGCGCCCTGTAATCCTGGGCTGGCAGGGTGTGGGGTCCTGGCGCCTCCTGCACAGCGATGGCGGCATAGACACCCTCATTCCGATCAGAGGTGGGAGTCAGGGTCTCTGTGGAGGCTGAGAGCAGGGTGAGGCCTGGCACCCGCCCCTTACAAAGAACAGTGGTCCCTGGAGGCCCCCCAGACATGGAGCTTCCCCAGACTTGGCCCAGCCTCTTCCCAACACCCAACCTCCCAGCTGTTGGAAGGCCCATCTGTGCCAAGTAGGCATCCTCCCCTTCACCCCAGGTTGACAGTTGTCACCCCCAATTACCTGCAGAAGCTGCTGACGATGTTGTTTTGGGACTTCCATGCAGCAGCCCAGAGAACCTGGGGACAGGGAGGAAAGCAGGTGAGTCGGGGTGGGATGGGGGGAGTAGATGAGGCAGGGAGCCCACAGGGCTCCAGGGCTGGGGTTGCCCCTAGCCTCCAGGCACAGATGTGATTTATGGGGTGCCCCTCACCATGAGGACTCCCTAAAGAGTGGTCCAGTGGCTCTTGCCCAGCCGCACTCTCTCAGTCCCTCACCCTGTAGACGTCTTCTCAGTACCTGCTCCCTGCAGGGCCTAAATGGGGGCTCTAAGACCTCTGTGCTCCAGGGCCCAGGCCCTACACCCACCAGGCCCCTGCTCCAGCCTCCCCCATGGGCAAAGGAGCTGCCCCCTAGAGCTTGGCCCACTCACACCTCGCTAGGACCTTCACCAGCCTGGGCAGCCCAGCTGCTCCCCGACCACACAAAGTGAGGTCCAGGAGGCAGTGCTGGGCTAATTCACCCCTTCCCTCGTGCCTGGCTCAGACCTGGACTGAGCTGGACTCATGGAAGTTTGTTGAATAAAAGAGAGAAAAAAAAGGCAAGAATCAAGAGGCAGAGGCAGACACTGGGGTACCTAGTAAGGAACCAGATGTGGGTGCCCCGAAGCAGACAGTGCTGAGGGCTAAACGAGTAGAGGCTGATGCTACTTCCCCTGATCAGGAAAGGCTTCCTGGCCTGTTGGGGTCAAGCCAAGTCTGCAAAGACTCAGCTTTATCAGGTAGAGACTGGAGTGCAAGGCATTGCCGGTGAATGGGAGAGGAGTGCAAAGGTGCAGATTGTACAGACAGAGGAATTTGGGAAGTGGAGTGGACCAGTTTGGGGTGTATAGGAGATAAGACTGAGATAGGGACAAGGCCAGACCGCCCAGGGGTCTTGAGTGCCCAGTAAGGGGCTGGGCCCGTAGGAGGCTGCCCTGTAGTGCCAGGTGGGACACAGAGACCTTTCCCAGGGTGGGAGAATCCGGGACCCCCGCCCCCTTGCAGGGTTTGTGGAGCTGAGGGCCCAGGATGGAAACACATGGACAGGCATGCATGGACTTGGCACACGTGGGAAGGCCTGATGCTACCTTGGGCCCTGCTGACTTGGTGCCTGTGGCATTCCTGCCCCTGCCAGGTAGGGTTAACCCAGCAGGGCTGGGGCTGGAGGAGCAGCTCGTCGAGGCTGTGTGTGCCAGGGCTGTCTGCGCTTTTGACTCCATTCCTCCGTCCACTCACTTCCTGGCCAGTGGCCCCTGCCCCTCCCCAGCCCTGCCTGGCTTCTGGTCCCCACACGGTGGTCCCTGCCTGTCCCCTGCAACAGCCAGGCCTCTGCCTGTGCGACCTCTTTTCCTCTTTATCTTTCATCCTCATCAGACCCCTTTCTGACCTTTCTTGATACTGCCCCAGGTGAGCTCTTCTGTCCCGTTGTTTAAGTGACCACCTGTGTTGGGATCTGGGTCCTCACTGGGAGTGCAGGGAGGTCTGAGTCCCCTAAGATTTTGTAATGATAGCGAGCGTAGGAATGCCCTCCTCCTGGGGTTCTTACTTTCTCAGGGTTCCCAGAGGAGCATGCCATGGTGCCCACAAGCCTCTGCCTCCCAGGAGCCTTCCTGCAGGGCGGCTCCAGAGGCCTCAGAAATGAGCTGTCCTCAGAGGACCGGGAGCCCGTCACCTCCACCCCACCCGCCTCTCAAAGGCAGGGCCTTCTCTGCAGTGGGTTGGAGAGAGGGAGGAGGTCACAGAGGCCTGGGGGTGGGGGTGGGGCGCAGGCACCATGTGAAGCCCATGGATGCTCCTAGATGTGCACAGATGGGGAGCTCAGGGAACTGGCTCCTGGGCAGGGGGGCTCCCTGAGCAGGCCATGGCGCTCCCAGTGGGCTGTCACCATCGTCACCCAAGGCCTGAACCAAGAGGGTCCTTAGGTCTGAGTCTGCCCCCAACACGCATAGGCCCCGGGCTTAGAGGAGGTGTGTGACTTGTGCAAGTGACACGCTGGGGCCTGACACCAGGACCCTGGCACCTACCACAGCCAGGCCAGGGAAGGGGCCCTGGAAAAACCTGGAGAATTCTCCAAGAGTACTGGCTGTAGGGCCTTCTCCTATGCCCTGATCCCGTGCCAGTGGGAGAGGGTTGCCACTGCAGCCTGACTGTCCAAGGCTCCAACCAGGCTAGCAGCAGAGCCCAAGGGGTCAGCCAGCCTGGGGTCTCCCTGGAGCTCTGAGCATGGTCGCTAGTGAATAAGGGGGCTGTGATTCTTTAATGCCTAGGTCCCCTCGGGCTGAGGGTGTCATGAGATTAGATTGAACCTGTCTTGTCCCCGAAGAGTGCCCAGCACCTAAACCCTGGCACCAGGCACATAATAGATGCCCAATAAATACATGTGGAAGAGCCAGTTGCAGGAGGAGAGGCTGGCCTCCCTCCCTGGCAGCCCCCGTTCCCCATCCCCGGCCCCACCCTCTGTATCCCGTCCGGCTGGCACCCAGCAGGCGGCTCACCTCTTTATCATGCCACAGGACGGCTGAACACCAGGGCTGCTGGACAACGGGGCAACCTCCCGATCATAGTAGTTCTGGTAGGGCACCGGAGCTGCAGGCAGCAAGCACATGAGGCCCAGGGTGGCAAGGGCAGGGCAGGCAGGACCTGTGCCACTCGGCACCCCATCCTCTCCCCATCCGGAGACCCAGACTGGGGCCCCACCTTACCATCCTTGCCCTGGCCACCTTGGTGCTTGAGGACGGGGCCCGCTCCCTTCCTAGAGATACTCACTGTGGGTAGCACCAAGATCGAATAGTCTAGACTCAAGATGTAGTGGCACCAAGCAGGCTGGAGCAGGTGCTCTGGGGAGGCTTCCTGCCTCTGTCCCCATCCTCATCTCCCCCTCCAGTGTCAGTGTTCTTAAGCTCTGCTCATTCTCTATCTTGGATGAGGCGGCAGGCTAAGGACCCAACCAGGGGACTGCACTGTCCCTGACCCCTTCCACGGGCCTGGCCAAGGCTTCTCCACCCAGAAAGGAGCTGTGAGCCACCCCAGTTCTGTCCTGGCAGCTGAGGCTCAGAGAACCTGGGCCAGGCCTAGGGAAGGCGGGCCTGGACCCAGAGGCTGTGCTGCCAGTACGTGGGCCTCACCTGGGGGCTCAGTGCCCGTGCTCTTGGCCTGGATGAAGCTGTCTATGTCGGCATCCACACTGCAGCCTTCTAGCGTCACTCGCACCTCTTCGTAGAGCTGGGGGCAGGAAAAAGCAGAGGCTGAGGGGCCAGGCCTCACCTCCATGCCCACATTGTCAAGCCTGCCCCCACTTCGGGTCTGAACTCTGACCAGGGGCCTTGAGGTGTAACTGCCCCAGGCCTGCCTGAGGGGTTAGAGCCCTGGCTGACAGTTTCTCCTGTTTCCGGAACACCTACTGTGCACAAGTTCCTTTGCAAGGGATTTACCCCACTCCTGTTCTCTGAGGTAGACACTGCTTCCTCATTTTACAGATGAGGAAATTCAGAGGAGAGTGACTTGCCCAAGGTCACAAAGCAGGAATTCAGTGTGCTGGGCTTTGGATCCGGTATGAGAGGATTCAGAGCCCACGCTCCTTCCTCCGCTACAAGGAGGTCACCAGGTGGGCTCAAGTCATTTGGGGAGAAAACCCCTAAAACTCCTCACCCCATAGGCAGAAGGGATTAGGCAAGTAACAGCAGCGGGCATCAGGGAGTCAGGGCTGCCATGAGAGAGGGAGCTTATGGCTCTAGGACTGCAAGGCCCCTGGCAAGGGAGGTGGCGGCCCCTCTCTGCTGAGGAGGACCCACCCAGCCCACCAGGCATGTAGAGCTCAGTAAGGGGGAACCAGGACACCCTGGAGATGTCTAGAGACAGAAGAGGGACCGAACCTTGGCTCCTGCAAGTGCCAGGCCTGGAGCAGGGCAACCGAGGGTCCCCCAGCCTCTCTGCAAACCTCTGAGGTGCTGTGTCCACCTCCGTTCCCCATCCCAGCAGAGGGAGCATGTGTTCTGTGGCTCTGATAGCAGAGCCAAGGCCTTGGAGCAGGGGTGAGCAGAGAGGGCAGATGCCAGGGTAACCACAAAGCCCAGTCTGCAGGCAGAGAGGCTGTGGCCCTTTGTGGTACTGAGCTCCCTGTACTCGGGGCCTGGGGCAGCGGCTCAGCGCTGAGGTCGGAGACCCCTGAGGCCAGGGCTCGGACCACAGAGGACTAGGTATTTGCTGACAGGCTCAGGTGGGCCTGGGTGCGCCGTTGCTAGGAGGCTGACCTTTCCTTACGCCCCCCTCCCACTCCCTACCCCTCCCTGCCCTCAGCCCCTACCTCATCATCCTTGACGCACTGCATAGAGAGCTGGTTGCAGTGTACCCACAGAGCATTGCGGAGGATGGTCAGCCGGTCAAACTCTTGCAGCTGAAAGGCCTGGGGGAGAAGCGGGGGCGGCGGGGGCTGCTGCAGGGCTGGGCCAGGCCAGGCCCCACTCAGCTCAGCTGGGGCTGACCAGCCAGACCCCTTCTGCTGAAGCCAAGCCGAAAGGAAAGACTCTTCCTGGGCATCCCCACCCCCACCTCTGTGCCAGCTCCTGAGGCTTCTGGGGAGGGAAGTTGAACTGCCTGTGGGCTTCCTGCCCCGTCCTTCCTCCAGGCGTGGGGGAGTGTACCCCTGGGGAGTGTCTAAAGAGGAGCCCTGGACCCCGAATCCTGAGGCCTGTCTCCCAGGCCCTGCTCATCAGCAGAGCCCAGGGAAGCTATGGGTTTTGTCTGAGCCTCAGTTTCGGCTTCAGCCAAAAAGGGTGAAGGATGCCTGCCTGCAAAAGGGGACCCAGAGCACAAAGCCAGGCGGTGAGCTCCCCGGGGGCAGGGACCCAGCACAGGGCCTGTGGAGTGAGTGGATGAGTGAATGAATGAAGGAATGATGCCTTTCCCGCAGCACTGCCTCTTTTCCCCCCGTGAAGCGGCGGGAGCGGGGACGGGCGTCCCTCCCATTTCGTAGCTCGGGAAGCAGCCTCCACGCCGGGAGTGTCTCACCTCACAGGTGGTCCGGTGCTCCTGCTCCCACTCGCCCCGCACCTTCTCCAGCTGCTCGATGTTCTGCCTATACACGCGCTCTGGAAGCACAGGCAGTCCTTGGGGAGGCCAGCGGCCTAGACACCCCCCCACAGGCCACCCCTTTGCTCCTGCAGTGCCCCTGCCCAGAGTGCCCTCCTCCTCCTTAGAGAGACCTGCCCTGGCTGCTGGTGCTACATCTGAACGCTCGTAAGGGCCACCCACTGTGGTACTGCCCTTAGGGTGACTCTCAGCTCCCCCTGTGGTCCAGCTGCCTGGGGCTGGAGCAGAGCCTCATACACCCAAAGTCAGAATCTGGGCCTCTCACCATCCCCAGGTCCCACCGTCTCACTTTCCAGATGGGAAACAGGCTCAGAGAGGGCAGCCCTGGAGGAGGGGTGAAGGGGAGCATTGGGAGCTATCGGGCTGGGAAGCCAGCAGGCTTGGACCATGACCTCTGTGCCCCCAGCCAAGGGAGCAGCTGGGTCCTGGGAAAGGCAGCGCTAGCAGGAGGGAGAGCCTTCCCAGGGAAAGGGAGCAACGGTAAGCTCTCTGTCCTAGGAGTTGTGTCAGCAGAGATAGGGGTGTTGGGGTCTTCTGGCATCAGGAGAAGGATAGAGGAGACAGAAGCCCAGAGAAGGCTCTGATGGGTTTCAGTGTATGTAAGAGAGAGGTATGTGCGATGAGTGGGCCTGTCTCCCTTGATTGTGGCTGTGAAAGTCCTGGGCCCTGGAGCCAGATGGCTTGCGTTCAAATACAGTTACTACCACTTATTGGCTGTGTGACCTTGGGCAAGTTAATTAACCTCTCTGTGCCACAGTTTCCTCGTCTCTTAAAAAAAAGGGGATAGTAATAATGACCACCTTGCAGGATTGTTGTGAGTGTTAGTTAAAACATGCAAAGCACCAAGAACAGTCTTGGCAAATGTGAGAAAACGAATGGTTTCGTTTTACTTGCATAAGTATGGAAATGAGAGTGATGAGCGTGACTGTGTCCCCAGGGTGAAGGCAGTGTGCTATGGGGGAAGGGATGTCCAAGCCACCCTACCCGCTAGGCTGAGGAGGTGGGCTAGCCACATACCTGCCTCCATGGCTGAGTCCTTGCACTGCTTGGCTTTGTTCTGGCTCTGAAGAGACAGAGGGAAAGCAGCATTGAAGCCCCGCCCCCGGGAACCCCCCAGCCCAGCCCTTGGGCTCCGAGTTTCCCTGGACAACCCTGAAGGGACTCTGTCACCCCCTCTCTGGCCACACAGGGGGACACTCAGGAGCCAACTGTGGGCAAGTTCCATCATTAACTCCAGCCTCACCCTGCAAGGGCCCACAGCCTGGTTCCAGTAAAAAAGGAATAAAACAGAAACCTGCACTTCATGCAGGTACATGTGAAAACTAGATGTTGAGACCTAGAGGGAGAAATGTAGGCCAGGGGCCGGGCCCTGGGGCCCCACGCCCACTGCTGAACCCACTGGCTGAGGCTGGGGCTCTGTCCCTGACTTGCTGCCACCAACTCACCTGCAGGCCCCTGCCCTCTCTGGGCCTCAGCTTTCCTGTCTGTGCAATGGGCAAAATGTCTTCTTGAGCCCTGGCATCTCTGACACTCCCACCCTGGCCAAGAGGCCAGAGTAGTCAAGAGCTTGGGTTCTGGACAACCTGGGTTTGGGTCCTTTCTCTGTTTCTGCCTGGCCCTCAGACCTTGAACAAGTCACTTACCATCTCTGGGCCTGTTTCCTGTGACATGGGCCTACTGAGCCCTTCTCCAAAGGGTTGTGTGAGGGTTAGCATCTGCTCTCATTGCCCTGTGAGCTCTGGGCCTGGGCTGCAGTGGGCCTGCTCTGAGGAGTGGGTCCTTGGGTGCAGCCTGGAGATGGCAAAGGGGATCAAGCTGACTGTCTATCTAGACCCTGAGATTCTAGGAAACCCATTTCACAGACAGAGGGAGGAAGGTTCAGAGCGAGGTGAGCAGCCAGGATATCCCAGATGCAGACCTTGCCTTGGAGTGTCTGTGGCACCCCTTCCCTCCCTCCCCGCCCTGCCCCAGCCCTGACACCACATGGCCTCAGGGGCTCCACGCACCTTCTCCACCTGCTTCTGTTGACCGTTGGTGCTAATGCGCTCGAAGGCCTGCTCCGCGTCATCTGCATCTCGGCACTTCTGCTCATATGTCTTCTTGGACTGGGGGGGGGGGGGGGGCGGTGGGGGGGCGTGACTTGGGGGCCCCAAGTGAGGCTCCTGAGCCCAACCTCCCTTCTCCCTGTTGGGGGCTGTGGATGGGTTGGGGGCCTCCTCACCAGGGACAAGGATTTGGGGATCCAGAATGGAGATGGAGAAGGGAGTCTTGTTCCCAGGCCCCTTCCCAGTGGGGACAATGTAGCCCTGCCCACAGCCCCGGCCTCTTCAGAGGTGTGGTCGCATCAAACCGCCAGCAGGGCCCTTAAAATGCCATGCGTCATCACGATGCCAGCCTCTGCACACGTGGTGAAGCTATTTTTCTCCTTACTCAGTGAACTAGGAGACACAGCTCAGGGGTCCCCTCTCCCTCTGCCCCTGGAGTCCCCAGCTGACAGCCTGGATGACCCTGTAGACCGCTGTCCGGGACTGGCTGCTTGCCCATCAGTCAGGAGCCCCCCAAGGTCAGGCCGTGGGCCAATCTGCATGGCACCCTGGGAGCAAGTGCAACACCAAGAACCCGACAGGCCACTGTGCCTGTTGCTGGATGGAGACCTGAGGCATCCCTGTCCCAGGTGCCCAGTCTAGGGCTCCTGGCATCCACACCCTGACCCCGGCCACCCCTCCAGGCCTAAGACCCCTGCGCTCACCTCCATGGCCTTCTTGTGGAGCAGCAGCTTGCTCTTCTGGACACGGTCCATGATGGCCTCATACTGCAGGGGACGTAAGGCTCTGAGCTTGGGCCGTGGCCTCAGGACACTCCCTTAGGCCCAGAGGACGGGGTGTCCTTGGGATGAGGCCCAGCATTCCTTCCTGGCTCTGAAGGGGGTGGTAACAAGATGCCCTCCCTCTCCCTCAGCCTGCTCTTTCACAACTACTGCTCAGAACAGAAAGCTAGAGGAACCCGGGGCATGGATACACATGGTGTATCCTCTCCCTGCAGACCCCAGACTTGGTCTCTAGCCCGGGAATACCCAACCTACCTACGTGCACATGCGCACACACACGCACGCTGTCCTTCACTCACAAGCCTCTGTACCCACTCAAAGCCATCATACCCCGTGTACCCACGCTGGCACACACACGCACACACATAAGTAAACGTTAACAGGCCCCCACGCTCCCCCTTGCATATACACAAGGCCTTCACAGAGCAACCTCAGACACCACTCACAAGTACACATACATACACTCTCCCATGTCCGCCACACACAGCCATGGGCCCTGTGTACACACCCCAGACTTGGTCATGGTCACCCGCTGGTGCACACGGGGCCCCTGCACCTCCACCTCGCCTCCCAGACTTCTTGTACAGATGGAGAGGATGGAACTCGGCCTGGACAGAGATTGGCTCTAAGGATAATGGGAAATGAAACACCTCTCGTGTTGGGGCTGGAGCCGGTTCGTGCCTGGGGTCTCAGTGGGGCCGGTGCCAGCGGGGAGACCTCGAGAAGCCACCTGGTCACACACACACACACACTGAAACACATGCACATGCTCACAGGTGTGCAGAGGTGTCCTGTCATTCTCCTGGGTGCACACCCACGTCCATACATGCACACGTGTGCACACACACCCAGGCAGTCTTCCCCGCACACTACATCACGGCTGTCCTTCGCTTGTGGGATCCCTGATCACACCCTGGAACTGTCCCTCTGTCCAGAACAGCTTTTTCAGACATCACAGCCCCACTGGCCACAGGAAAACTCAAAACAGCCATCCTGGGGCCTTGCTGTCACAGTAGATGCTCTGCAAGCAAGTCCCAGCTCAGAGGGGTCACCTGCTGCAGCTCCTTAAGGCTGGGCCAACTTCTGGGGCTGGCTTGGAGGACCCATTGTCTGCTCAGGAACCCAAATTTAGAATCGTGAAAGCCTGAGGCCCCAGCTGGCCAGATGGGCAGACAGGGAGTACAGCCACACTAAATTTCTGTGGCCAAAGCTACTAATCGGAGCCAGCACCCTGCCTGTGAAGACTGCAAGGGGCCTAGTTCTGGGCTGGGTCCCCCAGAGCTTGGGAGGTGGATGTAAGTGTCCCATCCCACAAGAGGGAAACAGGCACAGAGAGGGTAAGTGGCTTGGCCGGGACACCCAGTCCCAGCCTGGCCCCAGCTATGAACTGTTGCCTTCTGTCCCTTCACAGCTCAGTTGTGTGGAATTTTCCATTTTCAGTTCTTTGGACAGTTTACAATAATGCTTCCTCTCCAAGCAAGAAGTGCTCCTGTGCCCTGGCCTCTCCCACCCTGTCCAAGGCACCACGCTCATCACTAAGGCCCTGAGAGGCTGATCATGTGTCCGTACCTGCCTTCCCAGAGGGCCACGTGCTCAGCCAGTCAGAGAGTCTCAGGCTTGGGAGGGGGCCCTGGGACACAGGGGTCACCAAGCCCACCTCCCATCCAACCTCTGCAGCTTCCCTGACAAGTAGCCTCCAGCCTCTGTTTGTATACCTCCCATGATGGGGACCTCACTTCCTCTCCATGCAATCCCTCCATCTAGGGACAGCCATACCCTACAGATGGGTGAACAGTACCTTTGGATGCTGAGGTAGGCTCGGCAGCCCCCACTCCCCACAAGCTCTGTCTGTTCCCCTCAGCCTCAGGCAGCCCTGCAGAGTGGCTGCAGTGACTGACTCCCAAGTCTTCCTTTTTCCCAGGTAAACAGCCCTGATCCTTGGGCTCAGGACCAGTTTCTGGTGACTCCCCAACTTAGGTTGCCTCCTTTGGATACCCCCAAGCTGTCATGGACCCTCTATAGCCTGTTGTAGTAGGATGATCAAAAAGACCAAGGTCTTTCCCTCTTCCTGGCCTGAGACAGCACAGGGGGAAGACCCCCAGTGGGGCTTCCAGGCCCGAGAGCTGGGCCCTGGTCCCAGTACCAGGTGTCTGTCCACAGCCCCCTCCCCTCCTTCAAATCGCCGTCACCCGCAAGCCTGGGGTGCTGCCCATCGGGAGAGCCCGTCCCCTACTGCCTCCACAGCAACAACAGCCACCGCCCACTCGAGGCCCATCCCCACGCCCCCTTACCTTCCTCCTCTGCTCCTTCTGCCTCTCACGAAACTCCTCCAGGCTCCGCAACTCCTCACGCAGGGCCAGGGCCAGCTGGATGTGGGCGCTGCCCACATTCTCCATTTCTGGGGGTGGAGTAAGGACAGTGGTCCCCGGTGTCAGACCTGGTGGGCCCCAGCCACTCACATATTTGCCCCTGCCTGGGCCAGCCCACCCCAACCCCACAGCTCATCTCTGTCATCCCCAAGTCCTCCACCAGCCTCGACTCCCGGCCAGCATCCATCCATCCCCAACGGTGGGGGATCTGGTGTTCCCAGAAGGTCCTGTCACCCTGCAGCCTGGAGTGGGGAGCAGGCGGGACTTACGCTGCTTCAGAGAGTCAAAGGAGGCCCTCAGGGAGCTACAAAACAGAAAGACCAGGGTCAGCAGGAGGACAGTGCAGGGGAACCTGAAGTCCTGGCTGGGCCCGGGGACTTTTATTTTGGTGGGAGGGCCCTGGCTTACTCACACACACTGACCTAGATCCCAGGGACCCTCTAGCAAGACTGTGACCATCCGCTCAGAAATCAAACCTCCCACTGTGACAGAATGCTCTTGGCTTCTGCACATCTTCAGGGCCCTGCCTCGAAGCAGGAGAGGGTGGGGTTCAGACCTGGCAGGTGGCCTGAGGACATTTTGGAGGGGGCTGTGGGGGAAGAGGGGGACAAGCAGGGCAGAGGTGATGGAGGGGAGAGATGTAGGGGCCTTCGGACAGGATGAATAGGAGGTACAGGTGAGGACAGTGAGAAACTGAGGGGCTCCCTGGTCCCTGGCTAGGTGGCTGGGTGGATGGTGGTGACACGTCTGAGAGGGGCCCAGGAGGGAAAATGGGGAGTTATTTTAGGGTGCACTAAGCTTGGGGTGCCTGAGAAAACCCAGTAGGAGGAGTCAGGAGGCACCAGCTGGCCAGTCTGAAGCAGACATGCAGACACTGCCCACTCCAGAGAGGGCACCAAGGAGAAAGGAAAGGGAAGGGGCTGGCTGGGCATAGGAGGTGTGAGGGGGTTACGCCCAAGGGTAGGGTTGCCAGATGGAGCAAATAAAAATACAGGCCACCCAGCTAAGTTCAAATTTCAGATAAACAACAAATAGTTTTTGAATGTCAACATGCCCCATGTAATATTTGGAACACACGTAAACTTTAAAAATATTTGTTGTCTATCTGAAATTTAACGGGGCAGTCTATATTTTATCTGGCAGTCCTGCCAGGGGGCTGTTTCCCAGAGCTACCAACGGAGTTGAGATCTGAGCAAAGATGTTGGAGCCCACTCAGGGCCCAGTCTTGTCTGCTGCTCAGAGCAGGACTGACGGTGAAGTGCCTCTCCCCAGCCCATCAGCTCTCAGGGGCAGGGGCCTCTCAGAGGAGTGAGCTCCCCCTCCTGGCAGAGGAGGGAGGTGACTTGGAATCCCAGGCTAGGAACCTGGGTAGGGGCTTCCTGCTCTGGACTCCCAGGTGCGTTAGAAGCAGACCCTGGAGCCAGACGGCCTGAGTTCAATCCAGGCTCTGCCACTGACTCTCTGTATGACCTTGGGCAAGTTACCTAGCCTCTCTGTGCCTCAGTTTCCCCTTCTGTAAAATGGGGATAATAGCACAAACAGAATGGTTATGAGGATTAAATGAATGTATATGTGTAAAGCACCTCTGAGCTGGTGCAAAGAAGATGCTTTACAAGGGTTGCTGTTGTGCCACCCTCCCCTGAGCCCACTACTGCACACCCTGACCTGGGGGTCCCCCAGGCCTCTTAACCTGACCTGAGCTGTAGCTCCAAAATGCCCCACCTAGGGGCTTACTGCATGCCCCCTCTTATCAGAAACCCCCACTGGATTTGCCTTCAGGTAGGGGGTCCCCTTGAGGCAGCCCCATAGATTGGGCTCCTTTCCCCCCCACTCCCTGCAGCCCTGTGGGTACCAAGACTCCCAAGTGCACAGAGACGGTGTGTGGAGGTTGCAGATTGGCCCTGAAGTGAGGCTTGTCTATCTCAGGGGTAAAATTCTCTGCCTGTGTTTATGGCCCCTTAACTCCCCCCTCACCAGGACGCCTGAGGAGCCACAGTTCCCCCATAGGGGAACTGAGGCCCGAGTGTGGCCAGGCTTGCTGGGGTCACACCCAGGCAGCGGCGAGGATCCTGTTGCTGGCCACATCCTGCTGCAGCCCATCCAGCCTCTCTGCGGGGCAGCGCTCCCGCCCACTGGTGGCCATATGGCCACATGACACCCAGTGAGACAGCCCTGCCCACCCGCCTGCATTTCCCCTCAAGCCTTGCAAGGCAGGCTTCACAGGGGGGGCTCCCTCCTCCCATGGGGACAGTTAGGGAAACTGAGGCCATGGAGGAGCAGCAGACCAGCAGCAGCAGCATCACCTGGGAGTTTGTTAGAAACGCAGATTTCAGGCTCCACCCCAATCCTCCTGAAGCGGAAGCTTGGAAGAGGGGCCCAGCACACTGTGTTTTAACAAATCTGCAGGTGCTGCTGATGTACGTTCAAATGCTGGCCTAAATTATGTGATCCTCACACCTCTGCCAGGCAGGGAGGGTACCATCATTATCCGCATTTTACAGGTGAGAAAAACAAGGGTCAGAGAGGTAAAGAAACTGACCATGGCCGCACAAGTGGAGAGAGCCGGAGCCTTCTGCCTCTTACCAGAGGAAGGAAGGGGCGATTGCCATGGTGACCCCACCTGCCCTGGCGGGGGGTGGAGAGGTCAGGACTCTTCTCTGACAGAATTGACACCTTGCCAGCGGTTACACCTCCGTCTCACACACTCATCTCCTGCCTCAGTCTCCCCATCCATGGTTAGAGCCTCTCTAGGTCCAGTATGGCCACTTCTCCATGCCCCATCATGACCCACAGCATGACCACACCCTGCCCAGACCCCTCCCACAGGCTGGGGCTTGCACACCCACTGCTTGGTCCTCACCTCCTTTTAGACTTCACGTCTCACAGACACCTCAAACTCAGAGTGTCCGAAACTGGACTCATCGCCCTACAAACCTGCTGCTCCTGCAGGGCTCCCTTCTCAGCAAAGGCACCACCGTCTACCAGGTTATGCACACCAGAAACTTACGAGCCGCCCTTGACTCCACCCTCCTCCCCCTCTGTTACCTTCTTTTTCACTTCCCAAATCTCCTATGTGTCCACCTCTCACTGCCACCACCCTAGCCCCTGCCCCATCACCTCCAGCCCTCCAGCTTCACTTCTCACCTGTTATCCCTGTTCTTTGGCCACCTACCAGTTCCTTCTATATGCCATGTTCCTTCTTGCGCAGGGCCTTTGCACGTGCTAATTCCCTATGTGCAGCATCTTTGCCTGGCTTCCTCTTCTGTCCCTTCGGAGCACTTGTTCCTATTGTCATCTTGGGTTGATACCTTGAGTGTCTGTCACAGCACTGAACTGTGAGGCCACTGAACAGTGGCAATGCCTGGTTCTCCTCCCCGTTGTCCCTAGGATTACAGCCCAGAGCGATAAGTTCCTAGGCCTTTCTCAACTCCAAACCACTCAGGGAAACCATGACCCAGATTTCCCAGAGCTCTCCTCTACCGTGTCTCCATCACATGTCAAGGATGGGGACCCCTTGGAAGCCTCTGACCTCTGTTATCAGTCACCAGTGTCCTCATGTGTAACTCATCCCATTGCCCCTTTCAACACTGCTCTCAGGACACTCAGCCTGGAATTCTGTTCCAAACAGTCTGAATTTCCAGTGTAAATGTCTCTCCTTCTGTACTTCTGTACCACCATGTGACACGCACCATCTCATGGTCCCTGCTTTGCCATCCCACTTCCTGTGCACCTGCCAGCCAGGAGGCCCCTGCCTCCCAGCTCACAGGAGATGGGCCTCTTGCTCCCCTTGCTGGAGGCTGGGCCTGAGTGAGCTGACCCCAGAGGAGCCCTGATGGGAACAGGGCCCGCCTCTCTCCCTCCAGTATCCTCAGTGATACCTTCATGCTCTGAGCTCAGAGGAAGAGAGATCATGAAAAAAATCCCTCTCTTTTGACAGGAAAACACAGCGTTTTAGGCTGTGACAAGTGGGGGTGAAGCAGGGACGAGAGGGTGTGAGGACTCAGGTGGGGGCCGTCCTTGCTCGCGGCTACTGCAAAGGGGCTCGCAGGAAGCTGCTCCCAGCCCTGCCTCAATTCCCCTTTATTTCCTGAACCCCTGCCCCATGCAGCTTCTGCAGCTTGTGACACTCAGCACCCTACGTGGCGCAGGATGAACAAGAGGTGGGGGGAGGTGACAGCTTTCTGGGGGAGGTGGTATTTCAGCTAGACCTCGCAGGAGAGAAATGAGGGCAACAGCCAGAGCAAAGGCCCCAAGGTTGGAAGGAGAGTCAAGATGAACTTTCTGTAAGGGCTGGATGTGTGGTTTAGATGTTATGGGTAAGCCCCCTGTACCCACCGAGCGCTTCTTTAAGATGCATTTGAAAGGGCTTGTGGGGATCCTTCGAGTTGAGGACCAGGTCTTATCTGTGTGTCCTCCATTGCCACTGCCCAGCAGATGCTTGCTGAGTTAATGTGTGAAGGAGAGAATGCTAAAAATCACTCGAAGGTGGGAGTAACCTTGTTTTAATATATGTGGCTGAGTCTCCGGCCTTCTGACCAGTCTGAGGTCAGGGGATGACACAGAAATGCTCTATTTCAGGCAGCAGGGGTGGGGAGGCTGGCCTGCTTCACCCTCTCAGCTCTCGCTGGGCTATTTCTGGGGTCACTTCACCCCTTGGCTTTTGTCCTCCTCGTTCACCGCATCCAGCCTATGCACCCCCAGCCCTCCGCCCACCCTCCCAGGGGCTGAGAATGAGCATCCCACGGGACACAGGGGCCTTGGCCATGGGGAGGCAGGGGGCTCCCCCTGACCAGGAGACGGGCCCTGGAGGATGAGCTGCCAGTCCCCACATGGAGTGGCCAGGCCAGCTTTGCCAGATGCCAACACCACAAGTCTCCACGGCGACAAGGAAGCGACCCACGTTGTCATGGTTGCCACTCCCCCTACCCACAAAGAGCCCTCCGCGTTGGTGTGGGATGGGACAACCTGGTCTAAGCCAAGACCCTGACAGGCAGGCAAGGCCAGAGTGTCTGGGAGAGCTTCCTGGAGGAGGTGGGGCACGAGAGGGCCCTTGGAGTGATGTTCTGATGCAAAGGACTGGGGACGAGAGTGAAGTTACCCTCAGTGTGCTAGGCCCTGGCTTCAGAACAGTGAGGCCCTTTATTTTAAAAATTCTGAATCCCTCCCAACTCGGCCTAGGGCATGGCACATAGTAGATGCTCCTTACATGCTTGGATGGCTGAGGGATGCTTGGCCCACGGTTAAAGAAAGGAATGGCTTAATCGTGTCACCAACCCTAGTACATGCCTCGTGGATCAACAGCAATAATGGTGAAGGACCTACTGCGCACAGTCAGCTGAGCTGGGAGCTGCAAGGGGCACAGCCCTACGGGAAGCAGCAGGTGAGCTGGGATGGTCTGCCTCCTGCCTCCTGACTCTCTGGTTCTGAATGTGCCCTGAGCTTTCCAACCTCCAGCCTTTGTCCGTGCCGGTCCTCTGTCAGGAAGGTGCCTTCCCTTCCTGTCCACCTCTCCCAGGACGTGCCCTCTGCTCTGCCCTGCTCCTCTGGCCACCCCAGCTCGAAGGGAAACTCGGGGCAGTGCTGGTATGCATGCACTGCTCCCAGCCTGCTCTGGAACCCGTGTGGCTGTGCAGCGGTTCCCCTGTGGGTTTTGTTCCTGCCTCTCCTTCCACTGGTTAGGCTGAGCCTTAGGGCCTGGCCCTCCCAGCCCAGGCACCAGCTCCTCCTTGGTAGGCAGCAAGGTGGACCCTGACTCTCCTCCCTTCCCTGGCCTGGGGCCCCACCCTGGTGCTCCCACCTTGGATGGAAGCTGTGTCTCTAAGGATAGGGCCAGGGCCAGGGCCAGGGAGGGGCTGGGCCTCATAGGAAATGGTCTGGGCTGGCCAGGCAGGCTCCTTAGCGTTAAACTAAACTGGGTGACCCCAATTTATCTTACTTATGGAGGGGCCCATGAGATCGTAAAGACCCCTGCTGTTTATTGAGCATCGCTGTGGCTTGGCACTCTCTGCTTGACATTGTGACTGTCCAGAGCAACTCTTGGGAGTGATTGTCCCCTTTCACAGCTGAGGACCCAGGGCTCAGAGAGGGGGAGTGACCATCCCAGGGTCACACAGCATATAGGGAAGGGCAGACCTTGACCCACTCGGCCTCCTATAACCACGCAGGGAATCAGTGCTGCCCACAGCCTCGCCCTGGCCACTTCTGTGCACCTCTCCACCCTTCCCACTGCTCACCTGGCTCCATTCCCACTTTATTCTCTTCATTGGTGGCTTCTCCTTCCTTATTTTAAGTCCCCTGTGACTCACAGCCCCCTGAGTGTGCTTCACGCAGTCCATCTCCAGCCTGACCTCCCACCGTGACCCTGCCTGGAACACTTCCCCCAGGAGGTCTCCTCTCTTGTTGGGAAAGTTCTCCTTTTCCAGCAGGCCTGGGAGGGCAGGAGGTGGGCAGGGACTCCCCCTGGGTCATGGTCCCTTGATTCCACCCCCTGCCTGGAAGACAAAGAAGGTCCCCACAGACTTCCATTCGTTCCTCACCATGTCCTGAGCCCTCCTCTGCACTGGTATTCAACCTCGGCCCTGCCATCTTTATCTGCTCAACAGCCCACCAGAGTGGACAGATGAGAACCCAATTCAGAGAGGTTAAGTGACTTGCTCCCAGTCACACAGCTCACAAAGGTCAAGTGGGGACTGGGGCTCCTGCGTTCGTACTCCTGAAGCTGCCGTTCACACTCTGTGGTCCATTCGTACTCCTGAAGCTGCCGTTCACACTCTGTGGTCCCGCGCAGGACCCTTGGGCCTTGAGCATTCAACTCCCCTGGCTCACACCACTCTTCAACCTTCCTCTAGCCCTCCCTAAGTTTTCCCCGACTCCAGGTTGGAAGCAGGGACCAGCCAGGGTTGCCTATGTCTTTAGGAGACTTAGAGCGTGTTGTTTATTCAGACACTCAAACAAGGGGACCCGGTTCTGGGCTTTGCAGCTGACGGGGTCCAGGGCCACTTTCCTTGGGCAGCGTTAGACGCTCACAGGCCTGACCCCTGTGGGAGCAGGGGCAGGGGGCAGGGGTTGCTATGGCAACTGCAGGCTGAGTGAGGACTTGCGGCTCTGGGGTAGGAGGAGAAGGACTCATCAGAGCCCTACCAGGACTTGGAATCCAGGGTCCTGTCTGCCCCTCAGCCTGGCTCGGTCCTCATGCAGCGGGGAGAGTCCATACGTCCCGAGGCAGCCCCTCCACTCCACTGTTAGAAAGTTCTCCTTAGCTGCCCTCAAATCGTCACTCTGTCTCCATCTGCGTCCCCGCCTGACAGTCCGCACACAGAGGCCCAGGCCCCAGGGCCAGAGAGGCCCAGCGGCTTCACAGCAGTAAGTGCCCTTGCTACCTCCCCTCCCAGCCAGGCCTGAGCCAGCCCTGGACTCACATATTCCTCTGAGGAAGGCTGTACTGTCATCTGCTCACCGATGAGGAAATGGAGGCACAGAGTGTCAGTGACCCCCCCACCAAGGTCCCAGGGCTAACGGGTGAGGAACTGGCACCCCCACCTGTGGCCACACAGTCCCTCCTGGAAGCCTGAGCCGATGCTGCGGGGTCTCGGGCAGCCAGTGGGGTCCTGTCACCTCCCCTCAGGGCTCTCAGGACTTAGATGGAGGCCGCCCAGAGGCTGCAGGCTGTGCTGCAGGCACCTGAGGACAGATGACCTCACCCCCTGCCCAGGGCCTCCTTGGTGCTCAGACTGCTGGTTTTCTTCCCACACACAGAACCTGACCTCACCCAGAATGCCTGACTCCCAAGAGAGATGCCCTCCAGGCACCCTGCCCTGGGAGCCATCCAGACCCTCGCCGGCCCTCCCCAGTCCACCCCACACGGGGAGGCCCTAAACCCTGTGGAAAGTGCCTGGCGAAGCAGGAGGGGCCCTCTTACTTGATCTCTGTCTGGCCGCCTGCCTTCCGGGCGATCTGCACCAGGTCCTTCCCATACCGTTCCTCTGCCTGGGCCCTGCAATGACAACCCATGGATGCTGCGTCTCCTCCACTTCCGCCGCCCACGGCTCAGACTCCGCCGGCAGTGGCAGGAGGACCTGATGGTCCACCCGCTCAGCCTCTGGGGGTCAGCTGGCCGGCGGGCTCCTCCTTGAGAAGGGTAAGCCTCCAGCCCTTCGTCTAAATAAGTGTTGGCTAAATTCAAGGACATCTGGAGGAACATTAGATTATTTGCCCACTTGGGGGAGGCCCAGGTCGGGACAAACAGGAGAGTTGCGCTCCTGACTTCTTACAGCGGGGGGTGGGGTGGGGCGCAGCCAGGATGGGGGCTCGGCCACTTCCCAGGGGCTGGGGGGAGGGGCTCACCTCTGCCTCAGCAGCTCCTCCACGTCCTTGCAGGTCTTCCTGCCATCCAGCAGCCGCTGCAGCAGCACCTCGTAGCCCGTGTGGGCCGTGAAGTCCCTGCACTGGAACACAGGACAGAGGGACGTGTGAGGGCCGCAGCCGGGCTGCGTGGGTCAGGGGAATGCAGACTGCAGCCTGGTGAGGACCCTGCTGACCTCCTCCAGCCTGGCCTCCCCGTCTGCCCCCCTCTGCCCTATCCAAGAACGAGCTCTTGGGACTCAGGACCTGGCTTTGAGACAGGCTGGGACCTGGGCCCCTTTGCTGCAGTGCTGCAGTGCTGGCACCTGGACACACCTCTCCTCAAGCTACAAAATACAAAGAAATTATATGGTGTGCATGTGCATTTGGGGCAAATTCTGAACCAAAAGATACAAAAGACCAAAAAAACCTCAACTGCCACTTCTGAAGAGCCGGGGGAGCAAAAGCTCCTTGCACACAATACCAGCTAAGGGGTGGGCAAACCACCTAAGCTACCCCTCCAGCCCGACCCCTGGACACACCCCTACCCTCACCCAGTATAAAGAACAAGTTCTCCCCGCTTGAGCGAGCGGGCAAACAAGGGAACGTGTTGTTTGTTCTCGCTCCCCGGTGCTGCGGCAGGGGCCCCAATAAAACCTTGCCTGAATTTCTTGTCTGGCCTCTGATCAATTTCTATTTATTAAGGAAGCCAAGAACGCTGGTCGGTAACAGCTTCACACAGGCACACAGTAGGTCCCCCATCTGTGGAGGTACCAGGTGTAGGTGAGCCCCTTGCGGATCAGAGCTCATAGTCAGGACACAGCAACTCTAATCTAAGACAGGGTCCCCACCAAGGCTCCGTGATGACAGCCTTTATGGGGTGCCCCACACTGCTCACTCCTGTCACCTTCTCAATTACCCTCTTATCTCAGGGGTCCAAGTGAGAAAACTGAGGCACAGATGGGTGAAGTGTACCCAGGGTGACACAGATTGAAAGCAGCAGGTGTGGCATTGAACCCAGGCTGTCTTATTCGGGTCCGTGCCCTTCACCCCCCTGCACTCTACAGCCTCTGCAGAGACAAGAGCAGCTGCTGTTCCCTGATCATCCACTGTGTACCGGATGCCACTCCGGGCTCCTGCACCCATCCGCTGAGGTGGGCCTTGAGGGTCAGGGCTAGGGCACATCCTAGCACACACTTAGGACACACCTAGCTGCCCAGGACACCCAGCACCCCCTAGGTCCACCTCTTAGCCAGGATGGTGGGGAGAGGGCCATCTTGGAGAAGTCACAGGACACAGCTGCCTCTCTGCCACCCGTCCTGCTGTTGATCTGACTCTCACCCCTGGAGTGGGTTCTGAGCTGCTGGTGTAGGAAGCTGGGGGCGGGAGGTAGTACTTGAGGAGAGGGTGTTTTTCTTCAAAGTCTAAGGAGAATCAGATGTGGTAGAGAAGGGCAGAGATGCCACAGATTGCTCCAGATGGCCCCGTGCCAGGCCCAGCCCACCTTCAGCAAACTCAGAATAATGGAATCTGCAGGCCTGTAGGAGGGTTAGGATCCCAAGCTCACACCCTCCTCCTTAAGCAGCACTAGAAATTCCTGAGACCCAGGTTCAGCTGCCCACGGGGTGACAAGCAGCGGGCCTGGGCCTTGGCTGACTACTCAGAACCCCAGCAGGAGGGAGTCAACCCCCCAACTCCTGCAGGCCTGTCCACCACAATGTCCAGGCTAGTGTGCACCAGGCTTCCATTTCTGTAGCTTTCATGGGCCACTTGCCTACTAACCAGGCAGCAGACCACGGCTTCCTGCCCCTCAGCCTCTGTCCTCCCTCCGGACCCCCAGGACTAAAGCCTGTGGCAGCCAGCGAGGAAAATGGATCTGCCCTCCCCCCCAAGAGGGTCACTCTGAGCTGGACACCAGTATTCAGGGCCAAATTCCATAGACCACCAGAACTGGGAAGCATCTTGTCCAGTGCCCCTCAGTCCTTGGGGAAACTGAGGCCCAGAGAAGGGAAGGACCTGCCTGAGGTCCTACTGGCGGAGGCAGGACAAGGATTTGGACTTGCAGGGCACCTGCTGTAACTCCCCGATGCCTCTGGGAGGGGGGCCTGAGCAGGGAGACGCAGACCAAGCCCAGCCCTGCAGCGGACACTCTGCTCTTCCCTCCCAGCCCCATGCCCAGCTCCCACTCCCCAGGGAAACCCCACTGTCCTTCCTGAGACCCCCAGAGTGGAAAGAGAAGCAAAAGCAAACCTACATTGGCCATTCTGGAGGAGGTGGCAGGCAGAGGGGTCCTGCAGACTGGATCCTCAGGAGCTCAAGTCCCCAAAGCACTCCAGGCTTGAGAGTCTGGTCCAGCCCCTGCTCAGAGCGCGCTGGTGCCGGCAGGGGCTTTGGCCAAGTGAGCCACCGTCACAAGTGACTAGATTGTTCCAAGGAAGTGCCTGAGTCCCTGGGGCCTGTTCCCTGCCAGCCTGTACCCCTCCTCCACCCCACCACTGCCTCTTCCTCCAGGGCTTCTGACTCATGGTTCAGAGCTGGGCACAGCTGGGCTCAGGAAGCTGCTGAGGAAATGAACTAACCAATCATTCAATCAGTTAATCAATCAGTCCTGCAGGCTTACTGTCTAAGGCCCAGCACCAGAGTCACCTCCTCCAGGGGGCCCATCCTGGCCTTTCCTCCCTGCACCTACCCAGCTCCATCCTCTAGGCGTCCAGGGCTCCCTTTCAGGGCCTTGCTGACAGGCTCAGGCTGCCATTTCCACAGTGCAGAAGCTACTAGAAGGCAGGGCCTCCCATCTCCTTCTGTCTACCTGCAGCCTCTGTCACCTGAGACCTGCCTGTGGCCTTGCCCTCTGTGAAATTGCTATTTATTGAGTCCACTTACCACACACCATATCAAGAATATCACAGCTGTTTTCTTATTGAAAACACCACACACCCAGGGAGGTAAGGACGGTGATAAGGAGGAAAAGAGGGGAAGTGACTGCCCAAGTCCCTCAGCTGGTAAAGATCAGAATCTGGGATGTGAACCCAGGTCAGCTTGTCCCCAAACTCACATACCGACATCAGTCATTCAACAGACAGTCCAGCAGCTCTTTTACATTTTGAAACATCAAAAAATGATTAAAGGGGCTTCCCTGGTGGCGCAGTGGTTGAGAATCCGCCTGTCGATGCAGGGGACACGGGTTCGTGCCCCGGTACGGGAAGATCCCACATGCCGCGGAGCGGCTGGGCCCGTGAACCATGGCTGCTGAGCCTGCGCGTCCGGAGCCTGTGCTCCGCAGCGGGAGAGGCCACAACAGTGAGAGGCCCGCGTACCGCAAAAAAAAAAAAAAAAAAGATTAAAAAAAAAAAAAACTTTTGAAAATGATTTCCCAAATTCTCTCTGCTTCAAACCAAAGCTGTGTTTCGGTCTGTCATTCAGTTACCACGGATTCACAGAGGCCAGCTCTGTGCCAGGCTGGGTCAGAGGAACGCTGCCCTGGAGAAGGGCCGTGCTGGCTCTGCAGATGAGCTGCTGAGAGCCGGCAAGCAGCCGGAGGCCCCGCCCTCACCATGTGGCACTAGGGCGATCCGCCCCAGGGGAGGGTGCCAGGTGGCAGGCAGGTGCGGTCCCCTCTTTTGGGAGACCTCCCTCAAGCCAGATGTGGGACCCCAGGCCTTGCCACCCTCACTGTGTGGCCATTCTGGACCTCCTTTTCCCCATAGAGGGGTCAGATCGGGGCTGCAGGAGGAGGTGCTCAGGACAACTCTGGCAGGAGGAAGCATGGTCCTACCTCAGCCTGAAGGCAGCATGTGGGAGGCCTGGGTGCCGGGTTGTGCTCAGGGACAGCCCACCTGCTCCCTTCTCTGGGTGGCTCTGGCTGTGAGCCACTGTCCAGGCCCGCCAGCTGACCCCGGCCCTGCCATGCCCCCACTGGGTGGGTAGAGAGCTAGCCTTTGTACACACTGCCACTTCCTCCTTTTTATACCCATACAATTCTTGGTGGCTGCATGGGCTAGGCCGCAGAGACCAGGGCGCCAAGCAAGCCACTTCCCTTCTCGGGACCTGGTTTCCTCATGGAGGAAGTGAGGGCAGAGGCCAACCTCTCCTGGCCCTGACAGCCCACCCTCTAGGGCACAGCCCTATCAGGGCAGATTGGCCGCCCAGTCAGGGAGGGGGCCCGGGCCTGGCCTGAGAGATTGGACAGAGTTCAGCAGACCAGATAGGGGTTCACACCCCACCCTGTGGTCCTGGTCATTCTCAGCCTCTACTTCCCTCCCTGTAAAGAGAAGCCTAATTGTTCCCACCACCTAGGTTTGATCTGAGAAGCCAGTGAAATAATGTACACAGGTGAGAATAGTAAAAGCAAGGTCAGAGGTTGCCCTGAGCCGGGATTACCCCCATTTTACAGATGAGAAAAATGGAACCCAGAAAGGTTACCTAATCTGCTCAGGGGCCCTGAAGGGCACAGAAGGGATTTGAACCCAGCTCCCCCAGACCAGATCTTGGCTCATTCCCTCACCTCTCTGCAAAGCCCCAGGCTCAGTGGCTGTTCAGCAAGTGGTAGCTCCCCATATGCCCTACCCTGTCCCTGCCTGCCTCTCACCCCCCCCCACCACCCCCACCAGACAGAACCCAAATGTGCCAGGCTGGAAAAAACAAGTTATCTCCCTACCATACACCCTCCCCCACCAGAGGGTCCATTTAAAAGGCTGCAGAAGCCTTTTCAAATGTTCCCTTATGTGGAATTCCAGAATATAAAGTCCCTCAGAGGACAGCTAAACCTCTAACCTTAGAGGGAGAGGCCTGGGTTTTGGTACCAGGTCTGATCTGCCAGGAAGAAGCTGGGTAGTCTTAGTAAAGTCCCTTGCCCTCTCTGGGGGCCTCCTGACTGTGAAACAGGTTTAGGGACAGGAAGTGACCTTTAATTGACCTTCCAGCAGGGAGGCTGCTGTCTGTCTGCTGGCTTTTGGAAGCCATGGCAACCATGGCTGCATCTTACCTAGAGAAGTCTGAAGTCCGGGGTGGGCTGGAGCTGCCTGAGGGGAGTGAGGCCTGGGGAGGGAGCAGTTGGGAACTGGCACCATGTGTTTCCTGGGAACCAAGAGGAGGCCGGGAAGGTGGCTGGGAAGAGCTGCCGGTAGTAAGCGAGGGAAGAGTCCCCGAAAGAAGCTGCGTGGAGTGGACGGTGGGGAGCAGCTGGGAGGGGTCAGACGTGGACAGCTGCAGGGGACGGAGCCCGCCGAGGCAGCCAGGAGAGGAAGAGCTGACCTGTGTGCGCTTGCTACCCGCCGCACCAGCTACAGCAGCACCAGGGAAATAAGGGGTGAAGTACCCCTTTAGAGCTTCCAAGCCCGCGCCCCACGCCATCTGTGGAGACACAGAAGC
Organism: Tursiops truncatus; assembly: GCF_011762595.2. NCBI lineage: Eukaryota > Metazoa > Chordata > Mammalia > Artiodactyla > Delphinidae > Tursiops > Tursiops truncatus. The sequence goes on from NC_047035.1 coordinate 117,408,940, forward strand.
AGCAGGCAGTGGAGGTGGCAGAACACGGCGAGTGCAGAGACAGACCCGTTCTCTGTCCCCCCGGCAGCGGCTTCCAATCACAGGCCAAGTGGGGAAACTGGGAAACTTTCAAGTGAACAAGAGTGAGATTTTGATATGTGGTGGAACTGGAGGGAGTTAGACCTGAAAAGGACTAGAAACGCTCAACACGTGCCCAGGGTAGAGGAAGGGAGAGCTCCCAGTGGCTTTGGAAGGTGGAAGGAAAAACATTAAGTTTCCTGCTTGCACCCTAACCAAGTTCAGAAACCTGTAAAATGCTAGCCATGCTTGTCAAAAACCTTTCTAATAACTGAGGTGCTCTTGGGTTGCTAGGCGCTCTCTCTCTCTCTCTCTCTATATATATATATATTTTTTTTTTCTTTTTTTTCTTTTTTGGACTGCTCTGCACAGCATGCAGAACTTCCCCAATTGAACCCGCACCCCCTGCAGTGGAAGCGTGGAATCTTAACCACTGGACCACCAGGGTAGCCCTATATATTTTTTCTAATATTTTTCTTTCTTTCTTTCTTTTTTTAAAAAAATCACCTTTTACTAGTGAAGAGGAGACAGAACAGGGAGACTGGACTTACTCCCTTCATCTCAGGAAGCCCCAGAAGCCAAGGACTGCGATTTTGAACACGGTTACAGGCCTCATGGTGCCCAGGCTGCTTTGCCCTCTCCTTTCACCGCAGTTTAACAGTTCTCTGCGGCCAACGTGCCTACCATGGCTGGTTTATTAACAGCTAGTCCACTGTTGCTTGTCTGCTGTGGGCTGAGAAACCAAACCACTGGGATTGTCAGCACACCTGAGGTAGTAAGCACTGAACTCTGGAGAAGGCAGCCCTCTGGAGGCAGAACGTGGGTCTGTTTGCCTACTGGGTCCTGGTGCCCAGGTCTGCACAGCAACACTCAGCAAATACACTGGACAAAGGCTGAGGAAGTGTCTGAGGGAGGCCCTCGAGCTGACGTGGGTTTGACAGCTCCTGAGCTGCCCCATGGAGAACACCAGACCATTTGTTTGCAATTCAATGACTCATTATCCAGCACCTTTAAATAAGCCAGACAGACTTGTCCCCTCTACTTGGTACAAGGTATTATTATCCCTGTTGTACAGATAAGGAAACTGAGGCTCAGAGAGGATAAGCCAATGAATAGCAGCTGGGCTCTTTCCACGGCCTCACAGCTAGTACCCCACATCTCCACCATTATTGGCTGCTAAACTGAGGAAAAGCAAAGGACCAGACACCCACGTATGGCTTGGTTGGATGGATGGATGGATGGATGGATGGATGGATGGATCAGAGACTTAAGTGAGCAAGCCGGTTGCTTACCCAGAGTACCCCAGGAGGAGGGTTGGGTAAAGCAAAGTTCCCTAGTCTCAGCCCTTGAGGAGCCATTCGGGAATGTGGTCATTTGCAGAGCTTTGTGGGGCCATCAGGAGCAGAGGGCGTGTCTGTGGTTGGTGCCCCCAGAGAGGCCAACTCCAAGAGCCCAAGTGGCCCCAAATGTGCAACACAGGTGAGCCGCTCTGATGGAGAATGCCCCATCGCCGGGGTCTATAATCAGGTTAGGGATTCCGCAGAGAGGATTCGCGCCTCAGATGACGTGCTGAACTAGGTGTTCTGGGTCTAGGTGTCCCCTGACTCAAAGACTGGAGGGGTCCATTCATAAGCAGACAAATGGGGGGGTGATTTACAGCTTTTCTAAGATGGCCCAGGCTAGGTGGCAAAGGGAGAGAGCCAAGAAAGCTTCCTTTTAAGGAACAAAAGCACATTGAGTGTGGTTAGATGAGCTACTCTGGGTTCAGCTGGGCTGACAGGGGCTTGGGATTAGAGATGAGTTTCCAGAGGCCTCTAGCTCCCCACTGAGCCCCAGTCTGAGGCCTCCCCTGGGCCTTAGACAGCCCTTTACTCAAGCAGCCCTGCTGGATGGGCCCCTGAGACATCCAGGCCCTTGACCTTGGGGAATCTGGAGGCAGGGTGCTGATGGTTACCTGCGGCCTTCAGTGGGCCCCGTTGGAGCCCTGAGAATGTTCAGGAGCTCTCAGGAATCCCACGGAGCCGGGTGTGGGGGCCAGGGGAACAACACAAGCAACAGAAGGGGACCAACTGTGCACACCTGGGGCCTCTTATCTCAGTAACACCGACCCGGGGAGAATGCGAGGATGAGAGAGGTTATGTAACTTGTCCAGGCTCAAACAGCAATTGTGTGGGCGCGTGTGGCTTCCGACTTTGTTCTTTTAAATAGGCCTCTTCCAGTGTCAAGCAGGAAGGGCCTCCTCTACTGCACTGCCCTCCCCCATTCTGTGATGTACTTCTCACTTCCCCTCTGCTCTTAAAAGCCCAGCTCGATCCCCCACTTCTGCCTCCTGCTTTATGAAACCAAAACGTGTAGTAGTTAGCACGAGAGGTGGGGCAGGGAGTGAACACGAGCTGGGGCGGAGGCCTGGAGGTGGGGATGAGCCCCTCGGGTTTAGGAGACCGGAAGCTTGATGCTCAGAGCTGTGAGTGGCTACAAGCCCAGCAGAAAGCAGCAGTGAGGGGTCTGAGGGGCTGGAGCAGGTGTCTGAAGAGGTAGCCTGAGGCCAGCTGAGGTGGAGCCCTGAGTCAGGCAGACCAAGTGGTGGGACCCTCCCTGGAGGTAACGAGGATTCAGGGCCAGGTTCCAAATTCAGGGGAAGGGAACAGGATGGATGGGATATGGATGGGTAGAGGCCAGTGTTCTCCATGCCTCTAATTCCCAGAGAAGCCTGCAATGTCAGGACTGTGCCCTTACTGCCCCACGTCACAGATGAGCAACGGAGGCTCAGCAAGGTGAGTGACTTGCCCGGGTCACACAGCTCCTCTTTAGTGCCCCCCACTCAAGTTGATTAGGCGGGGGGCTTGTAGGATCCAGCAGTGGCCAGGGCTGAGGGCAGGTAGGGAACATGGTTGGAGGGCAGAAGGGAAATGAGCCACCCGACGCTGAACCCTGGAGGAGACTCTGACCTGTCGGCAAGGGCAGGCACTGACCATCCCCTGCACGTGGCCGGCTGCACAGGGCTCCTTGCTGCATGGCCTCCAGCTTGTAAGTGACCGGCCAGGGACTGGGGACCGGCGTCTGTGGCCCAGGCGCTGTCTCTGCACGTCTCCTTCTGCAATTATCACCCCTCCCACACCTCCTACACCTGCCAGAGGATGGCCCACAGGGAACACCTCGACAAGAGAAAGTCCAGGTAGGGGGTGTGGGAAGACCCCAGGCACTGCGTCCTCGTCCTGGCCAGTCCCACGCACACAAGTTGAGCAAGTTACTTAAGCTCCTGTGCACAGATTCCCTCCTCTGTAAAATGAGTGTGAACACACTGTCCACTTTCCCTGGGACTCTGAGGACTAAATGATATAATATATGTAGGAGCCCAGCAAAGGGCACCCTGAAACTTAAGGAGCTCCTGGAAAATGGTGGCCATGGTGATAAGTACATATCAAGTAAAAGTAAACCAAGAAAGGAAATAAAAAAGGAGAGCTGGGTTTGAATCCTAGCTGGTTGGAATCCAATCGACTGACTGCTTGCTTCCGATCTCTCAGCCTTCATTTTTTCACCCGTATAGTGGAACGCACACTGGACTCCAAGACCTCCACTGGGCTGACGGGGGGTGTCTTGCTTGGTAGCTGTGAATTGCTTCAGGGTGAGGACTGACAGCCTCCTCTGGGCTTGAGACTTGCTCAAGAGACAGAGATGGGCCCCTGGGGTGCAGGAGACCCCCACTCCTCACACCTTTCCCCAAAGGCAGGAACAGACACCCACAGCCCCTGGATTAGGTCCCTCAGCCTCCTCTGCCAGCCTTGGTAGGTTCTGGGCCTCAGAGCTGACCCTGGGCTCTGGCTCCAACGCTTTCCAAGCCCAGGGTCTTCCTGGGCTCCTGTACCTGCCGAGGGTCTATATGCGGGGCTTCTTGCCCTAGGCCATTAACATTCATTTCACCACGTCTATCTTTTAACCACAGTAATGGATTTAATACAGACAAGGAGCCAGAGGCTGAGAGAGTGGAGGGACTCACCAGGGCCACACCGTGAATGCAGTGGAATCCAAGCAGTGCATCGGGTTCTAAAGGCAGTGTGAGAGACAAAGACGGTGCCTTCCAAGCAAGAGTTCTGTGTTGGAGACTGGGAAATTGCTTCACCCTGCCCAACACAGCCAGTGTGCATCCGGCATAGCACAGCACTGTGGGAAAATACATCTCTAAGTGGAGCAAGCTGCCACCTCCAGGGTTCTGGGGCGCTGGGGCTGCCTGAGGGAAGCCTGTGCTCTCTGGAACCATTCACTGCTTACCCTTCCCACTCAGCCCCTCACTTGCACCCGTACGTTGGTAGGACTCAAACCAAGACCTTTGGACCCTGGAATGCAAACTCCTCCCCTCAATGAATCTGCAGTCCCTCTAAGGTTGGGGGTGATCTGAGGACTAAAATAAAATTCCAGCAGCCTCATGGCAGCTCCCGCCCTGACCCAAGACCTGGTCTCAGCTGCTGGTCTTCCCCTGGCCCTGGAATTAGCCACACTGTTCCTTTGGTTCCAGTGTCAATTTCCATCCTCTTCTGGGTCAGACTGAGAACAACTGCAGACACCAACACAGCACCTACTACGGTGCTGCTCTACGCTGTGCAGACCCCCACAGCCCAAGCTGTTAGTATTCACGACAGCTCCAGAGACACTGATCCAGACTTCTGTGTTGATCCCCTGCCTACCACCTCAACCCTGCTTGCGTGGGCTGACTCCAGCTGACCTCCTGGACCTTCCTACCACCTGCAGTCTGGGGTCCCCAGGCCTGGGAGAGTGGGCTCAGAGCTGGTCCAAATGAAGGGAAAACATTCAAGAGGTGACAAAGAAGAGGACCCCTTCTGCTTCAGTGGCTGCCATCTGGGCAGTTGGGGGTAGAAGTCCTGGTTTTCAAAGACCCCTCAGGTCTAGGCAGGCCCAGACCAGGGTGGACATCAATTCCCTCAGGGCCGTCTCATGATCCACTGAAGAAGTCGGTGACCCCAGCCTGTGGGACAATCCTCCTTGAAGAGGGAGAGCTGGTGGGGCCTCAAGTAAGCTCAGAAGTCATGGGCCTTCTCAGGGGGCCAGAGGTAGGGCAACTGTAAGGAGGAGCCCACCATCCCCAGGGGATTCTCTCTAAGGACGGTGTCTCTCCAAGTATGTCCAGGTTTGGGAGAGTTATAGGGGGTTTTTCATAGACTGGTGGCCAGTCCAGGTTGGCAACCTCAGGAAGGTTCAAACCTCAGTTTCCTCACCTATAAAAACATCTCTAGTGTGGAGAAAAAGGAACTCTCCTACACTGTTGGTGGGAATGTAAATTGGTGCAGCCACTATGGAGAACAGTATGGAGGTTCCTTAAAAAACTAAAAACAGAACTACCATATGACCCAGCAATCCCACTTCTGGGCATATATTCAGAGAAAACCGTAATTCAAAACGAACACGCACCCCAATGTTCATAGCAGCACTGTTTACAATAGTCAGGATGTGGAAGCAACCTAAATGTCCATCGACAGATGAATGGATAAAGAAGGTATGATACATATATATAATGGAATACTATTCAGCCATAAAAAAGAATGAAATAATGCCATTTGCAGCAACATGGATGGACCTAGAGATTATCATACTAAGTGAAGTAAGCCAGACAGAGAAAGACAAATATCATATGATATCGCTTGTATGTGGAATATAAAAAAAAGATACAAATGAACTTATTTACAAAACAGAAATAGATCTGCAGACATAGAAAACAAACTTATGGTTACCAAAGGGGAAAAGGGGGGGAAGGGATAAATTAGGAGTTTGGGATTATCAGATAGATATACATTACTATATATAAAATAGATAACCAACAAGGATCTACCGTATAGCACAGGGAACTACACTCAATATTTTGTATAACCTATAATGGAAAAGAATCTGAAAAAGAATATATCAATATATAATATGTATAACTGAATCACTTTGCTGTATACCTGAAACTAATACAACATTGTAAATCAACTATATTTTAAAAAATTAAAATAAATTAAAAAAATAAAAACACCTCAACTCAGGACCTCAATAGCTGATAATTTTGAAAAAAAAAAAAAGAACAAAGTTGGAAGACTCACAATTCCTGATTTCAAAACTTACTACAAAGCTACAGTAATTAATATAGTGTGGTACTGCCATAAGGACAGACATACAGACCAATGGAATGGAACAGAGAGCAAGAAATAAGCACTCACATATATGGTCAACTGATTTTCAACAAGGATGGCAAGACCATTCAATGTGGAAAAGACAGTCTTTTCAACAAATGGTGCTGGAGAAACTGGATATGCACATGCAAAAGAATGGAATTGGACTCCTAACACCATATACAAAAACTAACTCTTAAAACTGAACAACAAAAAGATAAACAACCCAATTCAAAAGTAGGCAAAGGACTTGAATAAACATTTCTCTAAAGAAGATATACAGATGGCCAATAAATATAAAAAAATATGCTCAACATCATTGGTCATTAGGGAAATACAAATCAAAACACCAATGAGGGACTTCCCTGGCAGTCCAGTGGTTAAGGCTCAGAGCTTCCACTGCAAGGGGCACGGTTCAATCCCTGGAAGGGGAACTAAGATCCCGCATGCAGCGTGGCACGGCCATATAAATAAATTTTTAAAAAATAAAATAAAAAGGCAAAGTTTAAAAAAAAAAATACCAAAACACCAAAGAGATACCACTTCATACCTACTAGGATGGCTATGATTGGGGGAAAAAACACACAGAAAATAACAAGTGTTGGTGAAGATGTGGAGAAATCAGAACCCTGTGCATTGTTTTGTTTTGGGTTTTTTTTTTTGTCTGTTTGTTTGAAACCTTCGTGCATTGCTAATGGGAATGTAAATGGAGCAGCTGCTGGGGAAAATAATTTAGCAGTTACTCAACATGTTAAACATAGGATTACCATATGATCCAGCAACTCCACTCCTAGGTATATACCCAAAAGAATTGAAAGCAGGGATTCAAACCAGTATTAGAACACCTGTGTTCATAGCGGCATTATTCACAATATTCAAAATGAGGGAACAACCCAAGTGCCCAATAACAGATAAATGGGTAAACAAAATGAGGTATATACGTAGAATGGAATATTTTTCAGCCATAAAAAGGAATGAAATGCTGACACATGCTAAAATATGGATGAACCTTAAAGACATTATGCTAAATGAAATAGGACAAATACTGTCTGATTCTACTTATATGTGGTCCCTAGCATGGCAAATTCATAGAGACAGAAAGCAGAGTAGGAGGTGAGAAGAGGGATATAGGGAGTAATTATTTAAGGGGTACAGAATTTCTGTTTGAAATTTGAAAAAGTTCTGGAAATAGATAGTGGTGATGATTGTACAACATTGTGAATGTACTAATGCCACTTAATTGCACACTTAAAAATGGTTAAGATGGTAAATTTTACATTACGTATACTGACCACAAAAAAAGTAATTGTATAAGGTTATAAGGTTAAAAAAAAAACAACCCTCTACCCTCTACTCATTCACAAGTGAGTCAGATGAGGTCACGTAAATGATAAAAGCCAGATATATGCTCATTGTCAGCAACTGCGATGCATCCGAAACACCACAGTTATCTACACCAATGGTTCTCAGCCTTGGCTGCACTTTGGAAACTGGAGAACTTTGAAAAATACTGCTCCTCCACCCTGAAATTTGCATGCAATTGACCTGTGGCAGTGCCTGGGCATTGGTATTTTTGATCCCTGTCACATTTCTGATCTTATCTCCAACTACTCTCTACCTCTGTCCCTCTGCCCCAGCCACACAGGCCTCCTTGTCCCTTGAAGAGGTCAAGCATTTCCTGATTCAGCCCATCACCCCCTTTTCCTCTCCAGTATAGCTCAGCTTCTGCTTTTCCATTTCTGCAGTTGGGAAGCCCTGATCCCATCTGGCTGCCCCATCCCCACCCAGGCTGCTAGTCTCTGGAGCACCAGCAGACACTTCCTGTTGCCCAATAGTGGGTGGCCTGTCAACACCAGCAGAAGGGGATGTCACTCACCCGCCTCCTCTGTCACTCATTGCTCAGGGTACCAGGTCTCGGCAAACCACCTCACACTCTCACTGACGCCAAGGGCTTTCTGAACTGGCTGGGAAGGTAGCAGTCAGGCCTAGCCCAGCAGCCCCAAAGTCCAACGGGGTGGTATCCCCAGGCCCACATCCCCTCTATAAGCCTCAGTCTTCTCTATAAAGCAGGAATAAGAATACCAACCTCATGGGGCTATTGCATCTTGTCACCTGAAGCCATAGGAATGAATCTCTAATGGTGGAATTTAGTATGCAACGGTGAACAGAGTTGGGGAGGCATCCTGAGACTGGGAGGATCCACATATGAGGCTCACCCTGTAGGTGCCTATCCAATTATAAGTGGGGATCCCTTGGGATCTGTTACTGGTCTGCTAACTCCTGATGCTGAGCAGAAGAATGTGGACCCCTGAGCCTCTCCATCTTCAAAGCCTTTATCTTAGGTGAGAATCACTCTGACATCCTACAGATGAGGTAACTGAAGTTCAGAGAGGGGAAAGGATTCTCCAGGTTCCCCTCAGAGAGTGAGGGTTGAAGCTTCACAGAGGCCTATTCCCCATTCTGAGACTGGAAGACAGGGAGTGACTGAGCCCATGAGGGAGGGACCTTCCGGAGCTAGCACAGCAGGGAGCCCTAGCATGGGCAGCCCCCAGGGCACAGGGTACCACTCTCTCTAGTTGGACGTGAGGCAGTTTCAGTTTCCACAAGTTCCCTCCATCGTGTGGTTTGCAGCGTCAGCCAGGCTCTAGGCGAGGTGGGCGGGCATCCTACCCACAGCCTGCAGCCTCCAAACCTCTGCATGAGTGGAAACATCCATCCCTGCAGAGGGTGCAAAAAGGAAGAAAGCATCTTTGCCTTCACTCAAGGTTGGTCAAGACCTTTCACAAGCCGGCAAGGGCCTTCCCTTCCTACCAGTCACCCTGCACAGTCCTCTGGGCCAGAAAACCATCTTGCAAACCCACTGTGCCCTCTCCCCCTTCCACACCTTTGCCTGCGCCATTCCTTCCACCTGGAGCATGCTCTGCCCTCCTGCCACCTCCCAAATCCTCACCAACCCTTCCAAACCCAAGCAAGGCCCTTCCTCTCCATCCCAGGAGCTGGCAACCCCGGCTGGGGGGAGGTGCCAGGAACAGCTAGGAAAAGTCCATGAGTTCCTGGGAATTGGATCAAAAAGAGGGTCTGGAGAAGCAGATCTTGTTTTCCACCAATAATAAAATCAAAGGTGTGGTTTATGTTCTTGGCCCAGGACACCGCCTCCAGGAAATCCTACAGGAGAGCATCTGCAGGCATCGCAACAGCAGGGCAAACACAACCACAGACCTCTGCAGTCACCTATTGCCATTACATGGCCAACCGTGTCCTGTGGAGTGGGCGCTGAGGAACCAAGTTCTCAGGTCCCAGCGGGCACACGCGCCACAGAGTGTGCACAGGGTACGTGGAAGAGTTCATGCTATCGAGCTACAAATGTCGCCTAAAAACACCATCTTGGCCTTGAAAACAGGAATTGCTTAGTTGTGTTTTTAAATATTTTCCTTTTAATGAAATACGTAATCTGTGATCACTTGCAGAAAATTATGGAGAGAAAAATCGCATTACTTCCAAAACCATGGAAACCAGTGTTAACCTATAGGGAGCCGCCCTTATATCCAACAGGAGTTATCATTGAACCAAGAACCGGTCAATCTCCTTGGAGTCAGGGGCAGAACAGGATGGGGTCCGACAGAGCTAGGTGGGTGCCCCTGCTTTGTCCTGGACATATGACCATGAACTAGGCCCTTGACCTGCCCATGCCTCCGTTCTGCCGACAGGAGGACTTTGGCAAGTCTTTCCCTGCAGGGTGGGTTTGGGGACACACATGGAATGACTGTCGCAGTGCTTGGCGCCTAACAGACACTGAACAAACAGGCACTGTCGCTCCTCTGGGGATGATTTAAGTAGCTGGGACTCAGAGAAAAAAATCTTCACAGAACAGGAAATAAACATTCTCTTTTTCATTTTTAGTTGTGTAATTTAATTTTTCAATAGGTTATACATTTGCATGTTCAAAAATTAAAAACTATAAAAAGATACATAGTGACAACGCTCACTGACACCCAGCCCTGTAACCCATCAATCGCTTTTCTCTGACTCCCCCCAAGGTTATCAATTTAATTAGTTCTCTGTGTGTCTTTCTAGAGACTCTCATTAATACAAGCCTGTGCCGACATAAATGCTTATTTCCCCCACTTTTCACAACAGGTCGCAGGCAAGACACGCTGCTTGGCTCTATGCTTTTTACACAGAACACCATGCCTTGAAGAGCTTTGCAACCAGCACAGAAAGAGAGTCCATCCTCACCCCTTCTGACAGCCATGGCCAGGGAGACATTGGGAAGGCAGTAGGTGGCGGGTAAAGGAAGGACAGCCAGGGGCCTCCCTCTCCCACCTCCTGCCTCTACAATCCCCTGTTTCTCGGGAGGACCCCACTCCTCAGCCACTGGCCCCCTCAGCCTTCAAGGCCACAGGGCCCTGCCCTGCTGCAAGTCCACCCACAAAGCCTGAGTGGGCTTAGGTTCCCAGCAGAGCCCCTCCAGGCCCAGTCCTCCCAGCCCCTTCCAGGTCCCTCTGGTCCCTCTTTCCTGGATGAAAAGTCTCCTGCCCAGCCAGAGGACTATGAAGGGTCCCAAAGTGACTGCTAGTGCCAAATGCTAGAGAACTGGGCCCACTCTCTCACCCAGGAATGCCTTCTCTTCTGGGAAGCTACCCAAAGTCGTAGTCCTCAAGTGCAAAACCTTGATACACAAAGATCTACCCAGTACATCACTGTCCAGAATACTAAATAATCGGTAGTAACCTAAATGTCCAACAATAGGGGATTGGATAAATAAATCACAGCATGTCCACCAAATCCACAAGCTGGAGGACCATGCAGTCATTAACAATGGTGTTTTGAAGATGAGGAAATCATACCCAGGCCCACATACATTCAAAACAGAATTATGCTGAAAAGAGGGTCTTCCCCACCTCAGTCTCCTCCTCTGTGGGGAACCTCAGAGTCTCAGAACTGGGAAGGAGAAGAGGCAACAGTAGCTGATCAGACACACGGGGCCTGAGTCCCCTCTCCCCACCCTCACCCGGTGCATCCTGGGTGAGTCATTCCCCCACCCAAGGATGTGGTACCTCCTTCTGTCCTCTGTTGAGGAGCTCAGCTCCTCCCAGCTTGGCACAGAGGTTTCCAGCTGAAGCTGGAGCCCAGCCTCAAAGGGGAGAGATGTGACCTCAAGTCAGAGGGAAAAGTTCAGGCCTGTTCTCTCTGTCCCCATTGATGGTTCCTGCCCAAAGCCGGGGCGGCAGGGAGGGAAGGGCAGGGAGTGAGAGGTAGTATACGCGGCCCTTACTTTTCCTTTTAACAACCCCAAGTGGGACAGGATGCGGATCTTAATAAAACCTGGTCCAGACCTAGATTTTCCCTCTTGAAGCAATATCCAGTGACTTCTTTGCAAAGGCGGTTGGACATATAGGTGGGAGGCAATGAGGGGGTAGGAGGGGAAAGCGCAGCTCGGAGCACCCCTCTGGGTATGCCCCGTGCCTGGCCGTGTTATCAGAGAAGCTCAGTCTCCAGCACTGGATTCTGGCCTCCTTGAGGGCAAGACAGTCTCATTCACCTGATTGGACGTGGGGGTGGGAGGCCCAGCTTAGGCTGCCTGGTAGTGAACCCTTCTCAACAAACATTTGCAGAATGTAACTAAAGTAAAATGAAGGAGAAGGTAGGTTCAGGAAGGCATGAGGACCGTGGATGCATTTACTGTTCATTCACTTATTCTATAAACTTTGACTGAACACACACCCCACTCGCCAGCCTTATCCAGAGGAGGCAGACAGGTGTTTCTTGCAGTACAGTTTGGCAAGGAAAGCTGTGTGTACTGGGGAAGGGGAGTGGTATCCCCGCATCCTGGGGGCTTCTGTGCCGCTCGGTGCTGAGTCAGGTTACATGAGCTCTAAGTCCCCCTCAGCTCGAGCACCTGGTATTCTCATCCTCGGCCTTGTCTCACCAACAGCCCCTGCTCTGAGGGTCAGCCGCAAACTTCCTGCAAAGCCGTGAAGTTCTTTATCACTGTGCGTGTATAACAGACATCGAATGATCCCTTCCCTCCCCCTGCGGCTAGGCCCGCCCCTGCCGCACTCCCACAGCGGCCTGCCTCTGAACGTTCTGCTGAAGATAAACGCAGGCTATAAATACATACCGTGTGGCCACACTGGCAAAAGTTGCAAATATCGGCACACTGAGGGACGGGACTGGGCTGTTCCCATGCTGAATGTTCCCACCACTTCTGAACTGCTGTGTCTGCTTTTTATAATTTCTTTGTCTCCTCTTGCTATCAGGCTACCAGCTATCTGTGAAACCGTCTCTGACAGTTCAGGCCCACCAGTATTTAACCAAATGTAGATCCCTACTATTTGCTGTATCTATAGGTTAAAAGACCACATGACCAAGCTTGCTATAACTGTGGGTAAAATCAGAGTTCATGGGCCCTAACCACTCTAGGGCATCTCGTATGAGTAAAGTGTATAAGCTTCAATGCAAGCTCTCAGCTCCTCAGAAAACACTTCTGTTTCCCTCCTCACAACGGAGCTGGTGCGCCTTGGACTGGGGTGGGGGAAAGCCAGGGGGAGGGGCAGGCAGGCCCCTGTCCCTAACACCCCCATGGCAGTTAGATCATTAAGTCTTTTCCATTTAACAGATTTGTCTGTAAATTGGGCTTTAAAAGACTTCTATGGACCTCATCTGATCTTACTTCTCTGGGAGGTGAGAAGGACAGTTTTTCTCCCTCCTCCACCAACGTGGCCCAAAGATCCAGTGATGGGCCCTGTTGCTAGAAGAGCAATGAAGCACCTGGGTGAGAGTCCATACACTGGGGCCAACCTGTCCGGTTTCACCCCAGCTACATGACCTTGGGCAAATGACTTAGGCTCTCTGTGCCTCAGCCTTCTCTTGTGAATAATAGGGATAACAATAGCATCTACCTCCTTGGTTTAAATGGGTGAACAGATACAGAGTCCTGAGAACGGGCGGCTGGTACATCTTTAATGCTCAGTAACTGTTAGCTGTCCTCGTGGGCTGGGTGGGGCTGAGCTCCCGTGAGAGGTGTCAGAATTCAGAGCCCTGGGGGCAGGGGTGCTGCCACCGACCTTCTGGGGCATCTGCCCAGGCTCAGTGTGAGAGGCTCCCACTGGCCACCTCTCCCGTTCTGCTCCAGCCTTCCCTAGGGAAGCTGCACCCTCACCCCAGGCCCAGGGAGCGAGCAGTGGTGGAGAGGGGGCACCTGTAGGCCGTGAAGCCCGCAGCAGCTCAGAGGTGGGGAGAGCACAGAGCGTGGGCAGGATACCGCTCAGGAAGCTGCCACCATACCCTGCTCTCCCTCATGTACCATCCCCCGCTGCCCAGATCCTGCCTTAGGCTATTCCTTGGCCCAGCTGTCCTAGGGAAGGTGGACCCAGGGGCTCTGGGCTGGGACAGATGTCCTGGAGCTAAAATATAGTCAAGATGTCCTGGCCTGCCATGGGCAACTAAGCACCTGGATTTTCAGGCCCTGTCCTTTCCCCAGACTTTGCACTCCAAGTCAGAGCAGTGATGTAGTGACCCGCTGTCCGGCCTGTCACCCCACCCCTGCAGCCCCTCGCCCCTTGCCCCTTGCACGGGCCCCATTTTCCAGCCTGGTGCTTGGAATGGGCCGAGCCAGGTCTGCCTCCCTTGGCTTCTCTGGGCTGGTCCCAGCCCCTCTTTGTAGATATGGGGAAACGGAGGCCCAGAGAGGCATCCCTCTGCCCACTGTGCAGTCAGTGCCGGCGGGAAGCAGGCCACTCACACGCTGGCCACGGGCCCCAAGCGGAGCGTGGCCTGGAAGGCAAGGAAGACCTGGCTCGTTAGCTTTCGTCCTCCTGGCCGGAGGCCCCAGGAAAGAGCCCAGGGAGGCCAGGCTGTTGACTGAGGCCGTGCGAAGTGAGCAAAGAGCCAGGTGTCCTCTGCAGGGCTGGAGGGGATCCCTCAGGACAGCCACATTCCCCAGCAGTAACCAGAGAGGTCTCAGCTTTTTCCTGTGAGCCACTGGGAACAGCCAGAGCTTGGGGAGCAGAGGGAGAGGTTGAGAGACAGCTGGAAAAAAGCTGAAGGGATCTGGGGTCCAAACTGGGCTTGCAGGCTGTGTGGCCTGGGCCAAGCATTTCACCCCCACGAGCCAGCTGGGTGCTGGAATTTCACTAGGAAAAGGCTTGATTTACATGTGCACTGGATTTAAGAAAGTCAGCAAGGAATTGCCCAGCCCTGTCGCCTCCTCAAAGGACCCCTGAGGTCTGCAAGGAAGAGGGGTTGGGTGAGGGGAAGAGAATTCCCATTTGGCGCTCCAGCAAGGTGCGGGGGAGCTTGTTACCTCACCTTGTTTTAACCCTCCCATCCAGTTGGTGCGTTTATTAATATCTCTCTCTGCTATATAGATGGGGGAAAATGGAACTCAGAGAGGTTAAATGACTTGTCCAGCCTCTAAATAGCAGAGCCAACATCCAAAGTCAAGTTTTTCTGGTCCCCAAACCTGACCCCCTCCCTCCTTCGCCTCACAAGACCTCCTCGAGCTCCCACCCATATATCAGACACTCCTAAAAAGTTCCTGCTGTGGGGAGAGGGTCACTCAGGGGAAAAACCAGCCCTGGGAGCACAGAGACTATCCCCCACTCACTGTGTTGAAGTTTGCAGAGAAATCAGTACCCCAGACTGAGGATCCCCTTCGTCTCCTGACTCAGAAGCAGCCCAAGTCACCTCCACGATGATAAAGACCAAAAATCAACCACTATTTTCATGAGAAATCCCCCTCTTGGAGCCGCATCCCCACCCACCACCCCCGGGGAAACTTCGGACGGACTGGCCTCCCCGGGGCCAACACCACTGGCTCAAACCGGCAGCCGTCTTCACTCACCCAAAAGGCATCTTTGAACTGAAGCTGGGGCATCTTCCTCAGCCGACTGCCACGGCAAAGCTCCCTCTCCTGCCACAGACAGGGCTGAACGAGGGCCAGGAGGCAGGCGCACCGTCCCCGTCCTGGCAGCGCTGGCCCAGGGCCCCCCTTCCAGGCCGGCGCCGTCTGCAGTGCCTCAGAAGGCAGCTGTAAGCCAGAGACTGCTGGAGGGAGGAAAAGGGCTCAACCTGTTTTGTTTGGGGCTAGAATCAGCAGCAAAATGAGGAAGGGCTGGTGCCCAGTGATGGGAGGGCGGGTCCCAGTGTCCGGCCCGGCCCCTCACCAGCCCCGTGGAGACGGAGGACACAGCCCAGGCTTCAGGACTGAGAGCAGGGATGCCAGCCCCGGGCTGTGGGGAGGCAGGGGCCAGTGGGAGACGCAGCCCGGGGCCTGTGCAGGTAGGTTTGTGCAACCTCCCCTAGGGCAGGCTCCAGGGCCGTCGCCCCACAGGAAGTGGAGCTGCCATGCTCCCCTGTGCAGCCCCGCCTGCCATCTGCCACCCAGCTACTTGTCTCCACTTGCCTCCTTCCGATGCCCTAGCTGGGCCATTCTCAGAGGCCATAAACTTAGGGAGCCTGAGGCCCACTGAAGCTGTGGGTAAGGAGGGGGGGCAGGATCCCAGGTGCTGTCACCTACCACCCCAAGCCTCACCCCAGACCGGGTCCAGAGATGCTAGACTCTCCACCCCTCACCAGCAAACCTTTTCAGGGAGGGAGGGGCTCACCCAAGCCTAGAACATCATCAGACCCTGGGTGAACGTTGCCCCAGTCCACATCCTGAGCTCAAGGAGCTCACGGTCTGGGCGCAGACAGAGCTGTGTGCTGGGGGGAGCTGTGAAAGCACAGAAGTGGGGTGAGCAGGTAACTAGCCAAGGGGTAACAGCCTGTGGATACTGCCTTCCCTCCAAGTCCCCAGGTGAGGCACTCTCTGGGGCAGGAAGCCCCCCTCTGAAGATGGAGTCTTCAGGCTGGAAGAATGTGGTTGGATCGAGAGACACAGGATTACAAAGGCATAAACGTGGGAGTTTGAAAAGCCAGGTTGAGGCCCCAGTTTCTGTTCTGTCTGGGCCTTACCCTTCAGAGGGACCTTAATCCACCCTCCAACTCTCTGAGCCTCAGTTTCCCCATCTGTCACCCCCAGTCTTTGGAAAAGACACAAAGTAATGTTGAGAATATAACTGGAGTTTTCTGGTTTTGATGGGGCAGGTGCCGGGGGCTCTGTCTGGTATCAACTTGGGAAGAGCCCTGGGCTGGAGCTCCAGATACCGCCCTGGGGAGCCAGGGCCTGCCCACTCAGCAGAAGACATCAGCAGGGGGGCCGGAACCCAGGGTGGGTTGGCAAGAAGGGATGAATCAGGCTCGTCCACAAATCACCACCCTTGGCGATGCCTCCCTTACCATTGACTGGTGGTGATTAGACGGATGAGAGCTGCCGCAGGAGAGAGCTAAGAGCCCAAGTGCCAGTTATGTAAGCCCAGGGTTAGAGATGGGGCACACCCACACTTCTGCAATAACCACCCAAGAGAGAACATGTCAGGGAGAGCTGCAGGGCAGTGGGGCTACCGTGGTAGCCCCCTACCTCCAGAATCCTTGGGGTCAAGCTAATAAACATCTCCAGCATTGAAGGCACCCCAGTCAGGCTGTCTGCTGCTTGCAGCTGAAGACAGCTAATGTAAATTTAACTCTGAACCCCGAAGGCCAAGTGCTGAGGTTGTTCCTCATCCCAATGGCATCACCGCCTCTGATAGCACCGACTCAGCCTCCCTGGCCTTGGTTTTTCCATCTACCAAATGGGGTGACGCTTCTAGTTCTGGAGGCGGACTAGAAACTTTCTGTCGATAGACGGCTCTTACCCTCTTATCAGCAGGAAACTTCATAGCCAGGCTCTCTCCCCTGCCTCTCCAGGGGCTCCTCCCATCACCCCTCACAAATTTCTGCTCCAAACAGGCCTCTTCCCTCTCCCCAAAGGTACCCTCTCTACTCCTACCTCCACAGCTTTGCCCCTCTGCTCCCCAGCCTCCCTCCTGACATGCCTTCCTTCATCTTCCTTCCCTGGGCCAATCCTCCCATCCCCCAAGGTCCATGTCAAGGCTCCCACACATGAGGCCTTCCTTTCCCAGCTGCTCTGGTCCAGTCAGGGCAGCCCCAGACGGATGGCCATGCTGGTTGTGGGGTGAAGCAACTGGGGAAGGAAGTAACAGAGACGTCAATCTAAAGTACTCTGCTGCAGAGAGGTCTTCTCCCTCCCCACACCTCACCTTTTGCGGCTCCCAAGTTTGGGCCACCAGGACAGCCAGCTCGGCTTTGGAGCACTTGCTGAAGCTTTTTACATGGACAACCTCACTTAGTCCTCACCCCATCCTGTGGGGTACACATTATCATCATCCTCACTTCACAGAGGAGCAAACTAAAGAGTTTATGCAACTCGCCCAAGGCCAGTAAGTAAAGCGCTAGGCTTCAGACCCAGGCCTGCCTGATGCCAAAGCCCATGTCTTAACCTTCACAGGTGTCTGTAATCAACAGCCCTCTCGTAACAATGGGTTTCATCCTTCCTTTCTCCAATTCTGCCTCCAGAACCTGTCACCCTGATCCGTAGCAGGAAAAGCTGAGTCCAGGGAGGCTGCTGGGGCTGGTGGTGCCATTGGGTGAGAGTCGAGCCCTGGCACGTGATCTTCCAGGTTCACTTTGTTATTTGCACCCATTGAGGACGCCTTGGCCGCAAGGAACATAAAACCAGAGGGTCTGACGTGGAGGACGTATGTTATCACCCACACTAGGGGTTTGGAGGCAGCACGGCCTCCAGGTGAAGTGCATTGGAGCCCCAGCTCAGTTTCTCTGTGATTCTCCTCATTGACTGTCTCCCTCCTCCGTCTGCAACGGCTCTGGTCTACAACTCGACACAGCCACAGAGGAAGAAACGGGACCCCTCTCCTTGTCTCATTTTCTCCAAAGTCCTCCCCACCCAGTCTCCCGGGAGACCTCCCCGTGTGTCTCACTGGCCAGAATGAGACTGAGTCACATGCTCATATACCACCATCACTGGCCTCAGGAAGGGGGTGCCTTGATTGGGGTGTTACGTGTGTCGGGAGCCAACCACCGTGGCCACTACAGCCTTCTCCCAATCAGGTCCACGAACACTGCTGGGTACCAACTCCTGGCAGGCCCTGCTGGGACTGGGGCTCAGAGAGGACACAGACCTGGTCTCTGCCCTGGAGGACCCACAGACAGGTTCTAGAAAGATGTCTCCAGAGGGGAAGTGGTTGGGAGGGGGTGAGACAAGAAGAGGGTGTTGTAACTCTGAGAGAGGGATGAGGCCTAGATGGGCAGGCAGGGAGGAGGGAATGGATTGGTGGGACATCAGGGAGGTGGAAGAGGGGGACGGAGTCATCTGAGCTCCCCTCAGAAAAAGGAGCTGCCCTCAGGCCTCCCTTCATCAGCAGCTCCCCTGGGGAGGGGGATCCAGTCCTGAAAATCACTATCACAATTGCCTCAAAACACAATTTGCCTTGAGGTCTGGGCAGCTGTGTTTGAGGCACGCTTTGCTCCTTTTCTTAAAGGGGGAGTCCCCCTGTGCAGGCAGAGCCCCATCCTGTTTTGCATGACATTTGAACACATCTACTTGAAGAATTTAAGAGGTAGTGGGTCTGAGGATTGAGAATAAAATGCAAACTCAGTTATTACAACATTGATTGCCACAGCAAGCCCTCTGGCGGGGTTCGGCTCCTGAAGCCACTTCATCCATCCTTTTGAGCCAAAGAAACAACAAAAACAATACTACTAGCCAGCACTGAGGGAGTCTTACTGCCTGCAGGGCCTGCATGTGTTTTACATGCTTGATCTCATTGAATGCTCTCTACCAGGACCAGCCATGTCATTTGCAGCATCAATGCAAAATGAAACTATGGGGCCTATTATTAAAAAGGTAAGGGGAAAATTGCCATTAAAGGTCCTAAAATATAAAGTCTTTTCCTTTCCCATGTTCTCTCAACCTGTCCTGGTGCTTCACTTGCTATTTAATGTTACGCTCCCTTGGGCATAGGAATACGTGAAGGACAAGCACCCTCCATCTCTTGACTCACTTCCGTAGGAGACCCAAGCTGCTGGGTTTCCCATCCTGCCAGTTACCAGACTGCATTCCCCAGAGGGGGGGCAGAGAAGTAAAGCAGGCATCTCCCTTTCCCATGGTGGAGGGTGATCCCCAAGAATATTGCAAACTCATGCCAGGATGCCCTAGGTACCTGGAGCAGAAGTGAGCAGGAGACCCACCAGCCCGAGTCACCTGCTGAATGCGCCACGGTGCTGCCAGCACGGCACAGGGACAACCGCTGCAGTGCCCCATCCTGAGATGCCACCAGTCAACCCTGAGCCTCCCCACACCTGCACCAGGTTCCTGCCGGGGGCAGAGGGTGGCAGTGGTTGCTAGGCAGGAGTGGGGAGGGGAAAGCTGAGAACCCGTCAGGGGTGGTAGTAGGAGACGGGACCACGCGTGAGCCGAGGCTCTGAGCCCTGAATCCATGCTTCATTGTCCCATCAGACTTCACTTAAAAATACAAATCCAAAGATATTATTAGGAATTTCAAGATGCACATCCCTGTAGCCAACCCTGCTCACTACTGTCAGTTCTCCACACAGCAGGGTGACATTTTCAGACCCAAATCTGATCATCACCTTCCCGTTGTCACCTTGCTATGATTTCCCATTGCTGTTAGAACAATGGTCATTGTCCTTACATGGCCTGCATGATCTGGCCCCAGGCTACCCTTCAACTTCATCTCATACAGGAAGAATCTTACGCAATAGCTTGGAGCCTTCTGGAAAGGGGAAGGGGCTGTAGAAACAGAGCATTTCAAAGCTCCTTGGTGACATTAGGAATCCGGAAGGCCCTTACCACGAATTTCATTTGGAAACAGTATCACCACTGGTCCAAGCGACATTTGTTTTGGCCCTTTCATTGCTAACATGCTGTCTTGATAATATCTGCCATTCTTTAGGCAGGCCAGGTGACACATGTATCTCCTTCCTTCCTAGAGGAGCAGAGTGCACTGCCATGATGCTGGCATGGCTGTGGTGTGCCCTCCCACCCCACCTACCCCATGGTTGAACTGGAATGTTCATGTACCCAGCTACTGTGGTCCACTGTTCCCGGGGGAAATGCCTGTGGGGTCCCTCCAGGTGGCCAGGTCCACTGGGCTGGGGCTCCCACTCTCGACCGCAGCTACCCTGGCCCAGCATAGAACAAGCTCTGCTGCAGAGCACCCACCAGCATTTACTGAGCATTTTTGCCTGGAGACCTGGAAACAAACAAGGCAGGGCTTCTGCCTGTCTCAGCGGGGAGGCAGCCCAGGTGGGGAAATGTGCCGAACGGCAGGACAGCAGTGGGTGCAAGGAGAGAGGGGCTCTGCCTGGGAAGTCCTCCCTCAGGAGGGGAGCTGGGGCCTGATTAACCAGAACAAGCTCACTGGTGAGACCAGGCAACAGGGAGTTCCAGGACGACAGAGGTAAGCCTGCTGGGGTCTCACTGCCCAGGGCCCTGTGCTAAGCACGTCACATGCCTGAGGTCTCACCTAATCCAACAGATAAGGAAACTGAGGCTCAGAGAGTTCAGTTAACTTGTCAGAGTTCCATCCTAAGTGGAGTCTTTCCTTCCTAGAGTGTGGGGCTGGAGGTGAGGGGCCAGGGCAGGGTCTGGAGCAGAAGCATGATGAGGAGGAAGGGGAGAGAAGGGAAGTCAGTAGCAGAGGAGGAAGTACGGGGACAAGGGGCCATGCGGGATGGGGCCCAGGGCTCCCAGAAATTATGTCTGCCGCCTGGAGACATCCTGGCCCCAGATCTTCGGAGGGGACCGAGGGTGTGGCTCTTGGCCCTCAGGATGTGATATAGATTCTGTTTTTCAGTTTGCCCCAGGAAAGCAGTTGCAAAAAATAAAGCTTCTTCCCGCTCACACGGCTTTTCTGAGTTTACAAGGTGCTTTCAGATTTAGTAATGTGCAGCAACCAGGGTGTGACTCTGAGTTTCCAATCATCGTTGGTCTTCAGAAGCTGGGTGTTGTTGGCCAGGATCCTTAAAAGACATCAAAGAAGTGCAAAGTGGCCAGTGGGCAGCCAGCAGAGTAATCAGGACCCCCCTGCCCAGCCCGGTAGACATGGGGGAAGGGCTCCTTCAGTGAGGGCTGAGAACCACCACCGCTCACTGGTCAGAGAGTGGAGGACTGCAGTGGTGGAAGGGCCCGCAGAGACGCTCTGGAGGTTCTCAAATGGAGGAAGGGTGCCTATCAGAAGCTGTGGGACTTTGTTAGAAAACATAAGGCCAGGCTCCAACTCAGACCGCCTGACTGCGTCGGGGACACTGACTCCGCCTAGTTTCTAGTCACAGTCCGTGAGTCAGACATACACGCTTGGATGGGAGCTCCTTCTATCCTCTTACTGCTTCATTTTACAGATGGGGAAACTGAGGCCCAGTGGGACAGAACAACTGACCTGATTCTAACAGGGAAGGCATGGCATAACCACCTCCCATGCCAACACCTGCCCCCGTCCTTTCCAGCCTGCTTTGTTTTGTGTTTTCCATCGTAGCTCTTTTCTGTCTCAAAACAGAGCATCAAAACAGTTTTTCGGCATCCTCTCCTCTCCTCAGTTGGGCTGGTCTTAATTTAGTCAGAAAATGACTTGTTCACAGTAAGGCAAAGCTTGATTGTGGCCCAGCTGGTGTTTAATTATCACTGAGAACCTGGGATTCAGAGGTAGGAGACCTGGACTTCAGTCTTGGCTGGGCCAGAAAATCACTAAGTTGAGAAATGGGGAGGGGAGCACGGATGCAGGCAAACGAGACAGCATGGGCCAAAGTGCGGAAACAGGAGGGTTCCAGGCATGTCCAGCTGGGGCGGGGAGGGGGGAGCAGGGAAAGCACTAGACTGGGAGTCCGAAGAGTGGGGTTTGAATCCCGGCTCCAGCCTCACCTCACCGAGACTGAGTTCCTCATCTGGAACACAGGGATGATAAGTCTATGTATTTAATAGGGTTGCTCTAAAATTTAAATAAGATGTTTCTAACGTGCCTAGCCCAGTGCTTGAGAACATGAAAAGGCATCTAGCTCAGATCCCGCGCAGAGCGGGCTTTCAGCCCACCGTGACGATGCACCCACAGACCTGGCATTGTTGCTGCTGAGGCCCTGTCCTCTCAGGATCGACTAGAAAAGCCTCATTCCCGGGACTTCAAACAGCAGAACAAAGCCGAGGAGTGACTGGTAGCCTGAGCCTCGTGGACGGCGTGACAGTAGACTCTCACCAGACGGTGAGACCCCACATTCCTGGGGTGCAGGTGCCCATCTCCCTAGTTCCCTCCTAAGCCCTGCCCTCACCAGCACTCTGCTACGGTGGTCAGTAAAAGGCACATTTTCTCATGTTTTGGTTTGGCTTTTAAATTTTTTACATTTTTATTTTGATATAATTTTAAAAGTAAAGAGTACAAAGATCTCTTGTCCTCTTTCCCCAGATTCAGCAGATTATTTAAATTTTACCCAATTGCTTTATTATTATGTCTCTCTATATACTTACATATGCATATTAATTAATTATATATGCTTAATAGTACAGTATATATTATCTGAGTAAGCTGGAGACATGGAACTCTTCACCCCTAAATTCTTTAGTGTATATTTCCTGAGAACAAGGACATTCTCTTACATAACCACAGCACAATTTAACATTGATACAATGCTCTTGTCTAGTCTGCACTTCTCATTCAAATTTAATTCCATCAATTGTAATGTCCCTTAAGTCTATTTTTCCCTCCTGGTCTCCTTCAATCTCTGACGGTTCCTCTATTTTCCCTTGACATTCATGACATTGACACTTCGGAAAGCAGCAGGCTGGTCATTTTGTAGAATGTCTCAACATTTTGGGACTTCCCTGCTGGCACAGTGGTTAAGAATCTGCCTGCCACTGCAGGGGACAGGGGTTCGAGCCCTGGTCCGGGAAGTTCCCACATGCCGCAGAGCAACTAAGCCTGTGTGCCACAACTACTGAGCCTGTGCTCTAGATCCCGTGAGCCACAACTGCTGAGCCTTTGTGCTACAACTACTGAAGCCCGCACACCTAGAGCCCATTCTCTGCAACAAGAGAAGCCACTGCAGTGAGAAGAGCCCACGCACCACAACGAAGAGTAGCCCCCACTCGCTGCAACTAGAGAAAGCCTGTGCGCAGCAATGAAGACCCAACATGGTCAAAAATAAATAAGTAAATAAATTAATTAAAAAAAAAGAATGTCTCAGCATTTGGATTTGTGTCTGGTTCTTCCCTCATGATTAGATTCAGATCATGCTCTTTGGGTAGGAACACCACATAAGTGCTTCTGTGTTCTTCTCAGTGCATCATATCAGGAGGCACATGATGTCAACTTGTCCCATTGTTGGTGATGTTAACTTTGGTCACTCAATTTCAGTGGTGTCCACCAGTTTTCTTCACCATAGAGTTATTGTTTTCCCCTTTGTGATTAATAAGTATCTTATAGGAAAATTCTTTGAGGCTATGTAAATAAATATATGTATCCTATTCCTCATCACACCTTCACCCACTAGTTTTTTTTTTTTTTGCGGTACGCAGGCTTCTCACTGTTGTGGCTTCTCCCGTTGCGGAGCACACGCTCCAGACGCACAGGCTCACGGGCCCAGCCTCTCCGCGGCATGTGGGATCTTCCCGGATCGGGGCACGAACCCGTGTCCCCTGCATCGGCAGGCGGACTCTCTACCACTGCGCCACGAGGGAAGCCCCACACCCACTAGTTTTGACATTCACTGATGTCACCCAACTCCACTCTTCCATCTATGTGTATTAGTTGACATCCTACTGAACAGAAGAATGTTCCCTTTTCCTCATTTATTTATTCATTTACTTATATTAATGAGGACTCGAGAATTTCTCTTTCAATGGGTTATAATCTGTTGTTATTGTTATTTATTTTGATGCTCAAACTGTCCCAGATTGGCCAGTGTGAGCCCCTTTAGGGTGGCTTGTGTTTCCTTTTGATGTGGCACTATTAGTTTTTGAGCACTTCCTTACTTTCTGGCATGAGATTTTTCAGGCTTATCTTATATATTACCTGTCCCCAGCTCTGGAATCAAGCTTTCTCCAAGGATCCTGGTTCCTTCCAAGGGTGAGTCCAAAGTTTTTGCTCTTAACTCATTGCTCTTTACCGCTTGTCTGTCAGAAATGGTTGGAATAGATTTTAAGGAGAGAGTCAGAATTTTGTATGAGCAGGTGAGCCAAGAATTTTTAGGTCATTGCTGATCTGAGCCCCGAGGAGTGCACATGGTTTGATGGAGCCTAGAGAAACATGAGTTCTTTTATCATCATCATCATCTTCTTCATCACTATTAATAAAAAAAAAAATTCCATTCATTCAGTGATGCTCTGTGCCAGGCTGGGAAGAGGCAGGGCCAGCTCATGCAGGCGTTACATGCCATGTTGAGGGTTTGGACTTCAAACTAAGAGCACTAAGGGGCCACTGAAGACCTTGGAGCCAGAGGGTTCCATCTCCCTTCTTCTTGTGAAGGTCACGTCTCTTTCTAGGGCTGCCTCCTCACTCCCTGATGTCAAGAACTTGTGGCCAAATCACACAGAAAGGGGAAAAGGAGAGAAATGGAAGAATGAACACACTTTCCCAGCAGAAAGCGTATTACGAGGCCCAGGAGCTAGTGCAGGGGGAGGGCAGGAAGTGGTGAGATAAGACAACCGGACATTTCAAAACTTCCAGGCCAGAAAATCAGGAACCAGCATGCTCAGAGGATGTGACTCTCCTGACAGGGACTCCCTTAGTACAAAGACAATGATGTGTTATTTGATTTTCTTTTCCTCTTCCACACTTTTCAAAGCATCTAGAGAAGGCACAGGTTTGTATCCTCTAAAATTTCTCTCCCACAGGGCTGCCATGTACAGTTGAGCAGGTGGTTCACTGCCCAAGCTGTGAAAGACATGAAGCTGTGCTGCCCAGATCCCCGCCCACCCCCCCCCCCCCCTTCAAAGAGAGTGAAGGGAGGGAGAGTGCTCAGTACACAACCTCCTGTCAATTCCTTCCAAGCTCATCGCAGCTGCAGGGGGCCGCCTTACGTGAGATCACAGCTGTCCTGGGGCAGCTCAAATCTGGTGACTGATGGAGACAAGAGGATAGAGGCCCCTCCATTTAGGTCTGATGCTGGACAACTCAGATGACCTGGTGCTGGGTTTGCTGAGACTTGATTGAGCCTAGAACACAGGTTGACTTCTCTCTGCCCAGTCCTGCTTTCTCCCCCTTCCTTTCATAGCTGTGGGTCTCTAGTACATACCACGTGCTCCAAACTCTGCCTCAGTGTCTGCTCTTGCAGAACTCAACCTGCAACACAGAGTATCAAGCCAAGGGGATTAGTGAGGGCTGAAAACCAGAGCTGGTTTCTCTAGCCAAGCAGTATGAACATGGGACTTCACCCACCAAAGCAGGCGTTTTCTAATTCTCCTCGAGCCTGACTTGGGGCTGCCCTGTCCACTCTGCTCTGGCTGTGGTCACTCTCTCTAAGCAAGCCCTTTCCCTCTGACCTCTGCCCTTCCCCTTCCCAATAATCCTTCAGAAAAGTCTTCCCACTGATCCAAGAGACCCAGGGCAGTTCTGTCTCCTGTCTGAAGTAGAAAAACTGTTTGGTAGGTATTTAAACTTATTCAGAGGGCCAGATGGGAAGTCATTCATCTCTTCAGGGCATTGCCAGGCCAGAGGATGTCAGAGACAGAAGGACAACAGAGACTTCTGCAGATGGGTGCGTCAGTGCCCGGCAAGGGTCAGGTTCCTGTCCAGGGGCACTCAGTGAGCTAGTCATAGAATCAGGTGCTGGGCAGCCTGTCAGAGCCCCCTGGTGCCCACCCCTGCCCTTGGGCCAGCCTCTGGGGACCTGATTGGTACCTGGATTCACCTTACATCCTGGCGTTGAACCAGCCCTTCCCTTTGGCTCTCATCACCTTGGTCCTGCCTTTTCCTGTGGCCCCTGAGACCTCTACCCCTCCTTCTTCCCTCTCCTTCCCAGCTCCCCTCCTCAGTCAGCCTGGAAATCACTTCCTCCCTCTGTTTTGCCCCCAGAGCCCTTTGTTCACTTTCTCTAGCCTCCAATCTTGGCCTTTGCCTTCTGCCCTGCTGCCTGCAGCGCTCCTGGGGGCCCTGGCCTGGTCAGTGTAAGGGCACCTGGGCCTGGGCCAGCGGAGGCTGGAGCTGAGGCCTCACCCTGCAGCCTCAGCTTCCAGAGGGCATGACTTCACCCCAGGCCCGACCAGGAGGCTGTCATTCCATAGCAGTAACCAGTTACTGTGCTCCTACTGTGTGCCAGGCACTGAGCTGTGTGCTTCACATCCGCCATCTCTCATCTGCAGAAAACTGGTCAAGGATAGTGTTATCACACCTGTCATGGGAGAACCGACGTGGCCAGGGCTATGGGATGAGTAAATGAAGGGGCTGGGATTGGAACCTCCAAGTCTGTATGATTCAAACCCCCACCCCAACCTATCTTCCTACGATGATCCCCTACCTCTATACAGACTTAAGTCTAAACAGTGCCACAGTTGCTCTAGGGTGCGCCCGAAAAACCGACTCAGAAAGACATTTTGCAGTAGGTATCAAGGGATTACTGAGGGATTTTAAAAATTTGATATACCATGTCCAGGAATTCCATGACTAGAAATCTACCCCAAGGAAATAACAAGAAACATGGGAAATAATTTATGTACAAAGATGTTTGTAACAGTACTATTTATCATAGGAAAAAAAAACAACCCAAAACAATCTACATGTCCAGGCCTAATTAAATCAGGGCATTGCTCTACTGAAAATACACTGCAGCCATTGAAAATATTTATAAGGAGTTCAATTGGGGCTTCCCTGGTGGTGCAGTGGTTAAGAATCCACCTGCCAGGGCAGGGAACATGAGTTCGAGCCCTGGTTTGGGAAGCTCCCACATGCCGCGGAGCAACTAAGCCCGTGCGCCACAACTACTGAACCCGCTCTCTGCAACAACAGAAGCCACCACAATGAGAAGCCCGCGCACCGCAAAGAAGAGTAGCCCCCGCTCGATGCAACTAGAGAAAGCCCGTGCACAGCAATGAAGACCCAACACAGTCAAAAATAAATAAATTAAATAAATAAATTAAAAACAATAAAGAGTTCAATAATCACCGGGTGGAAATATTTATGACATAATGACAAATGAAAATAGCAGGTTATAAAATTATACAGCTCGATCTCAACCACGAAAATGTGCTCTGCAATTAAAATGAGAAAAAAAGGAAGTGTGAGTCTTCCGCAGCTCCACTACCTCGGTATCCCCTGCCTTGTGCACATAACTCCCATAGCAATCCCACTCTCATTGTGTCTCCTTGCTTTGTCTCTCTCCCCACTGGAACGTGAGCACTTTGGGTGGGGAGCATCTGGGTCTTCGTCCTCCCTGATGGAGCAGCAGCCAGGACAGAATCTGTTCCTGAGTGCACAGTCAATCCATATCTGCGGAATGAATGAGCAAATGAAGGAAAGGAGTCCCAAGCCCTAAGCCGCTCACTTCCTCAGAATCAGCCTCCTGACTTGCAGAATCTTAGACCTGCCACCTCCTGTCCTGGGTCCAAAGCCGACCTGATTCTCTCCTAAAGCCTTTGGCAGCCTTGTCACCTGAGAAACGGGGAGATATTTGCCCAGAGCAGTGCAGGATGTCCAGGAGGGAGCATCCCCATCACCCTGGGGAATGGAGCCAGATGCCTGAGCCGCCACCGGGAATGGGCACCTCATACACATCATTCCCTCCAATCCTCATAGCTCTACAACATTAGAATTGCAAGCCCCCATTAACATTTATGGAACCTGAGACTCAGGGTTGTAATTTGCTCCAGCTCTTACAGGAGTAAGTGGCAGAGCTAAGATTCAATTGTCTCTGTCTCTAAAATCCACACCAGGACTGTAAAAGTGACCTCAGCGAGTCCCTTCTCCAGTGTGAACCTCGGCTTCCCCTCTGGACAGATAGCCCGTGATGATAAAACGCCCCGACTCAAACCCCACCTTCCTTTGCACACCCCACCCCAGGTCACTGGAGGCAGTCTGGAGCCTCGAGGACCATAGGACTGCAAGCAGGCCAAGTGAGGTCATGCCCACTGACCCTTCACAGGCAGTCTGGGGCTGGAGAAGAGCTCCTGCCTGCCCCCCTCCCAGGATACTGGCAGAGAGCCCTGGAGCATCCATGCCTCAGAAAGACACACGTGCACCAAGTCGCTGGTCATTTCCCCTGCCGTAACCCCCGGGACTGGCATCTGAGGGTCCTGGGAGGGGCCTCCTGCTGTCTTTGCTCAACTCAGCTCTTATGGCTAAAGGGCTCCAAGAAACACAATCATCTCCCTCCACCCTCAACACACACCCTGCCTATGGGAGAAACCATCGTAATAACAGCCGACACCTGCAGAGTCTCCCACCCACCCCAGCCTAGTAAGGCGGTCAGGAGAGGATGGTAGTTCCATTTTACAGATGGGCATCCTGAGGCCCAGAGAAGGACAGTAGCTCTCCTCAAGCCACACTAGGAAGTGGCAGAGCTGGGACTAAGCTCTAGCCTCTCAAGCCAGTGTTTTTAGTGCTTTCCTGCCAGAGCCTGTTTGTCCCATTCAAGCAACACACATTTATTAACCCCTGTCACAGGAGCTGCAAAATGGGTGAGACCCTTGAAGGGTCTCTGCCCTTGAAGGATTTGCAGTTGAGTGGAGCAGGGGAAGAAGGGTGTCTCACGCAGGAGGTTAATACGAGAGGGTTAAAGAGATCACAATACAAGGGATGAGGTGTCAGAGCTGCGGGTCGGTGAAGCTGCCCGGAATGTCAGGAGCAGAGCGAGACTCCTGGAATACCTGTTGAAGGAAAGGTGGACAGACTGAAGGAGTGAATTGTCAATATTAACAACGGAGAGGGGAGGGCAGGGATGGCAGACATCACCTGAGCCAAGGAGTGGCAGTAGGAATAGCACACACAGTTTGACACACATGCAGGGTATGCATCTGAAAGAAAAGAGAAACAAAGTTGAAAAAGTTCAGTAAGGCCACATTTTGAACCCCTGTAAATGCCAGGCCAAGAAGTTTCAAAGACCTTCTGTAGATAAAGGTTGCCGTTGTAAAACATGCTTCTGGACCATTCATTTGGCAACAAGATGGTGAACAATCAGTCAAACAATGGCAGCTCTGGTGGGTGAGGGTGAGGGGTGAGGCTGGAGGCAGAGAGGCAGGGGAGGAGTCTGGAGGGACATGAGGAGGCTGGCCCAGGTCTGGGATGGGATGGATGTGGGAGAAAGGCGTGTGGGCCTGGCTCTGACACTGCCTTCCTCTGCTCCTAACAGCTGGGGTTCCCTGCTGGCCAGCCTCAGCCTCACGCCACCACAGGGGTCAGTCTTGACTCAGGAAACGAGGATAAGAAGGTAGCCAGCAGTAGGTCTCATCAGCTCTGGCTGGTAGTCAGTGTCTTATCTGGATGAAACACAGTAACACACAGTGGACACTCAGCCCATGGTGGTAACCCTAGACTCTGAGCTGCACTTTCCAGACCCCATAGATGTCACTTTCTCTGAATGTGGGACTGCCCCGCCCACAGCCTGCCAGAGCTGGAGTTAAATGGCCCTGAATCCCAGGTCAAGCTGCCTATAGCCACAATGCTAGGGGCCACCTGCCTGCCGGGCCATACCACCCCCTAGACTGGAGTAGTAGAAAGGGGGAGGAAGATTTGAAGCCAGACAAACTGGGGTGTGAATTCAGCTCTGTCCCTGACCAGCTCTGTGTTCTTGGCAAGTTATTCAAACTCTCTGAGCCTCATTTTCTTCATTTATAGAAATGAGCCAACAATACTCATGTAACAGGATGTTAAAAATGGGGCTTTTCTTCTCTCTCAGAGTTTTGGCTGATGTCCAAAGGTGAAGATGAGAAAAGACATTAGGAAACTACCTGTGTTTGCAGGACCTGCCAAAAGGGGGCTCCAAACAGACCCTGCACTGCTGCCCACTACCTGCCTCCAGCTTCCTATAGAGTTGAGGGGAGAGAGAAGACTGGTGAAGAAGATGATTTTGAAGAGAGTTTTGGGGAATGCTGATGTTTCTTTTCCTCTTCCCTCCTGCAGATTCAGATAATCAAAAGTAGCATTAGGGCTTGGTCAACAGATTTCTCTCCCTCCGTCACCAATTCTCAGCTCTGCTTTCCTTGGGGTTGGCTCTATTCTCAGACAGGCTCTTTCTATGTGGCCACCCATGGCTGTTCAAGGCTTATATCCTTGTTTAGCATCCTCCGACGAAAAGAGACAGCTTCTTATCTAACGGTCCAGCCAAAGTTTCCAGCCTGACTCTCCTTTGCCTGATTTGGGTCATGGGTCCATCTCTGAACCAATCACTGTGGCCAGTGTGGGATGGGCTGCCCTGATTGGCCAGATCTGGGTCACATGTCCTCTCCAGGAGCCCTTATGGATCGAGAGTGGAGAAGGGAACTGAGAGGGCTGTACAAGGAGAGGGAAAGGGATCCTGGGCAGGGGAAAACCTCCATGATCACTGCTTCAGCCTCTGTGCCTCCTTTCCTGATCAGCACATGAGGCCAAGTGAGGTCATGCCCACTGTCCTGGCCGACCTCGAAGGCCTTGAGTTCTAGAGTAGCTCCCTCCTCCCCATTATTCTCCATCTCAACATCCTCCCAACTTCCCTCATTGTTCGCATTGCTATTTAGAATTAGTATTTGATTACTTAACTGTTTGTTTGACTCCTCTGCTCTCCAGTGTCAGATCCAGATCACTGGAACCACATAGCTCTTGTTCACAGCAGTATCCTGCAACTAGCCCAGTGCCTGACACATAAGAGATGCTTAGAGAATAGTTGTGGCACAAATGGTTGTTACCCTCATAGCAAGTGCCCTTTCTCCGGGCAGGGACCATGCTTATTTCCTATGAGTCTGCCACCCACTCCCACCCTAGGCTGCCCCAGAAGGCTCACACCCCATGGGCTCCTACTCACCTCCCCACTCTCCCACCTCAATCTCACTGGCCTTGCCCCAGGCTGTCCTTAACTGAAAGTCATGCCCATGGGACAAGGGTCCAGAGGGCCAAGAAAAGTCCTCCTCTACACTGTCTTCCTACTATTTGCTGTGTGCCTGTCGTACACAGAAGTTGTGGTTGTGTCCTCCTGGAGAAGGCCATCCTCGGGTCCTGCCGGGGAAGGTCCCTGCTCTCCTGCTAGGGAGGAGAGGAGGCAGGAAATGGAACTGCAGGGCAGGGCAGTGTGGAGGGAGGGCTCAGCCTCTTTCGGTCTGCATTTGGAAGCGTCTGGATGAATAGGAGGGTCTCCTGGAGCAAGGAGGAAAAGGCGGTGCTAGTTGTCAGGTTTCTGCCTGAGCCAATTTCCCTTCATTCTCCCCAGGGCTTTGTCTGAGCGGTCTCTACCATCAATGTGAGGCACCACTGAGCTGTGTCACCTGAGAGCTGCCCTTGGTTCTGGCTCAGAACCTCTGATGTTAGAGAAACAGCGCCCCCTGAAGGCTGGTGGGGTCGGGCAGTGCAAATCAGCAAGAGCCCATAGGCCCCATCTTAGGGCTGGAAGAACTTCTTCCTGGAGTCAATCTGGGTGTTTCTGAATTTTGTTTAGTGCCAGAAGCCTGAGCTTCTTGGACTATGGCTTCAGTCCAATAGTTAGAGAAGCTGCTCCCCAAAGGCTTGCCCGGGGGCAGGGGCAGGTGCAGGGGTGCCTACTGATCCCAGGGTGTTCCTGCTCAAGTCTTCTGCCTGCCCGGGCCTGGCCCCAGTCACTTCCCAGCCTTGGGGTGAGGGCTGGCTGTCCCCCTACCCTGAGCTGTGCAGGAGGGGCCAGCTCAGCGTTCAGGGCTTGCCAGCAAATTCTTTGGCGATGTTGGGCCTCTCACCTGGACCCTGGGATGTCTTCTCCTGGCGCAGAGGAGGGCAGAAAGGCTGCTCCTCAAATCCAGCTTTCCTACCTCAAATCCTGTAGTTTTAGGAGTTAAGCCCAGTGCTACAGGGAGGATGGGAGGCGTGGTGGCTCTTCAGACTTCCAAAACATCTCTTCCAGGCACAAGAAAGGGGTTTTGGCACTTGCTGTGCTAATAGGTTTCCAGACTAAAGCCTCTGTCTCAGTCCTATGACCCAGAAATTCTGTTCCTGTGCCCATGATGGATGAGGGAGGGGCAGCCTGAGAGTCCACCGGCGGGGGAGTGGATGAGTAAAACGTGGCCCAT
Organism: Tursiops truncatus; assembly: GCF_011762595.2. Classification (NCBI taxonomy): domain Eukaryota; kingdom Metazoa; phylum Chordata; class Mammalia; order Artiodactyla; family Delphinidae; genus Tursiops; species Tursiops truncatus. Next base: position 117,441,283 of record NC_047035.1, read on the forward strand.
GAGCTGCGGGCACACTCAGCAACGTGGATGCATCTTAACATCAGAGCGCTTAGTGAAAAAAGTAGGAAACCAGATGAGATTTTATAACAGAATGCAATTTCCATACATTAATAATACAGGCAGTGCATGCTTATTTTTACCATTGTACTATTGCCGCTGGTGTGAGTAAAATAAACAGGACTATCTAATACCAGTGTGTAAAAGATTTCAAAGACTTTGCTTATTTTTAGGATACTAGGGGAACATATTTTCATCCAAAATCTGGACGCTAACTTTGTAAGCCAGCACAATAGTATAACATTTCTCCTATGTTAATTTTTTTTTTAATTTTGCAATTTTCCATACTTCACATAGTTGAAAGGTATTTCAGTGGTTACTCTCAATAAGTCAGTGCTATTTCAAATGTACCAAAATACTATAAACTGACTTTGGCATAATATACCTACATGGAAATGGAAATGTACGTGTTATTCACAATGTATTTTTGTCCCCCCAATTATTTTTCATTTTCACATCACCTGGGCCCTGAATTTGGAATAACATGCTTATTCTACATTTGCATAAAGTCCCGATAAGGTATTAGTGCTTCTAATTTCCCCTTACATTTAAGAAAAATAAATTATTTTCCAAGTTAGAAAATATATACTCACAAAATACATGCAAGAACACACGCAAATAATAAGATGTGCATTAAGCCCATTAGTGTGCTTACCTATAGAGGAGAGGGGGATGGGAGGGAACTACGGGATAAGAGGGAATTCATTAATTCAAAATCAAGGAAGGGGCCTTGCTCAAAGATGATAATGGACCATGAGGCTAAGTAACTCAACCTTCCTGTCCATACCTAAGGGCAAAACAAAGGAAAAACCCTGCAAAGCTCCTGTCTCCAGGTTCCAGGCCAAGTTCATCTGCTCCAGCTCTGGGGCCCAAGGTCTTCCAAGAGTTTGAGTCAAAAGCACAGTGGTGGGCTTCCGTGGTGGCGCAGTGGTTGAGAGTCCGCCTGCCGATGCAGGGGACACGGGTTCGTGCCCCGGTCCGGGAAGATCCCACATGCCGCGGAGCGGCTGGGCCCGTGAGACATGGCCGCTGAGCCTGCGCATCCGGAGCCTGTGCTCCGCAACGGGAGGGGCCACGACAGTGAGAGGCCCGCGTACCGGGAAAAAAAAAAAAAAAAGCACAGTGGCCTGTGGTTTAACACCCACCCATCCAGAAAATTCCTAGAAGCTTGTGGTCAAGGCTCAAGAAATTTCACCCTAAAAAAGACCGTGAGACTGAGAAACGTGCCCCCTAGAGGCCAGAGATGTGGTCAGAGGTCTATTTGAGTTGAACCAAAATTTCAAGAGAACGGAGCCTAGACAGTCTGTCCTGGCCTACCTCGAAGTCCTTGACTGCCCAACAGCTCTAGCTCCCAGCAGTGTTCAGGCTGCCGTGGCTGTGAGGGCAGGAACTGGCTAGGCAGGGCCTGGCAGAGCACTAGTCAACCCGAAGCCTGCTGTGCTTTTGGCCCTGTACATCCAGCTCCCACATCAGCCAGGATTCCAAGGACACAAGCCTCAAGAGCGCTGCCTTGCTTAAAGAGCCCTGAAGAAGTACTGACCTTTTATGTCTGTGATACATTCTGTATCACATCCTTCCCTGGTATAGGAGCCCTCAGCAAAATTATAAAGACAAACTTGGGTGGAAATCTGTACCGTTTCTGAAGTCCTGTGCTCATTCTTCAGCCCTTCCATGCAGGGGTCAGGGGCTCTCTGGCTGCCCCGGCCCTCCCTGTGGGAAAAGCTGATGAACTTGTTCTCAGTAAGGTATAAGGATCCGAAAGGTTTCCCTTCCTAGAACAAGTTGCATGCTGCTTTAAGAGCCTGGCATGTACTGTGAAAGGAAAATTAAAATGGAGTCGGTATTGCTAATTCTCTAAAATGAAGCCAGGAGGCACTGAGTGAGTGTGATTTATGCACACCTCAGCCCAGACGGAATCTGGCCTTTGATCACTTATGTCTCAACTCAGGCATCCAGAACATCTGCCCAATGTTCCAGACACTCAAGATATCATATGGACCCTTACCCTAAATAACTCATGACAGCCTATCCCTTAAGGAGAAATATTTCCTTTCCTGTATCAGGGCCAATCATAATTCCTGCCAGACAAGTTTAACAACCTTACGGTCTTTGCCTTTATAAACCCCTGACTCTTTTTCTTCCCTGGAACACTCTTTCCCTTCTACCCAAATCTGTGTATCCTAAATTACAATTCTCTTGGTGTGCAGGCTTCTCATCGCGGTGGCTTCACTTGTTGCGTAGCATGGGCTCTAGGCGTGCAGGCTTCAGTAGTTGTGGCACGTGGGCTCAGTAGTTGTGGCACAAAAGCTTTGTTGCTCTGCGGCATGTGGGATCTTCCCGGACCAGGGATCGAACCCGTGTCCCCTGCATTGGCAGGCGGATTCTTAACCACTGCACCACCAGGGAAGCCCCAAAATTGCAATTCTTAAGACCCCCATAAAGCTCTTTGTTCTTTACAGCCTGGATGCTGATTACTGTTTGACAGTATTGCTGCTAATGCCAAGGGAACAAGCACTGAGGGTGGGACTTTAGGTGGCTGAAAAGCAAAGATTGTTCAAATGAACCTGAGAGACAACCACCTGACCAGCCATACCAACAACCCTTGGGGGGCAACTTCCCCTGCTGTTCGGTCTTGGAAAGTATGCCAGTTTCATCTTGGAGGCATGATATGAATTCAATTTCAATAAGCACCGTGACTTTCTCGAAGGTAAGATGTGTATAATTGATCTTGTATTTTTCCCAAACCAAAATAATTGTATTATTTATAATGTTACTCCAAACTGTCAGGTTTTTAATCCTAAAGGATAAATCAGTCCTTTTAAGATGTCTTCTAGGACACCCTCTCCAACCATAGGCCTTGATTTCTCTGTGGCTCGTCATCTTGCTGTGGGGTTAGGGCTGGGGGCCAAGGAAATTATCCTCTTTCTATCATCCTTTAGGTGAAAGTCATGTATTTAAATTGGGATTTTGAAAACTCCAAGGGCCTCCAAATTTTGCTTCATCTGAGATAAAATTCCCATCCTCCCACCAGCCATCGCTGGTGTCACCCTGGGGACTCGTGGACCCTGAGCCCCACTATGGCCCTCCCTCAACCATACCCTTTTCCACAGCATAAGGAGTCAACAGAACCAAGGAGATGTAACCACACAGAGCTGTGTCTCCTTTCTAGAACAAATTTCATATCCCTGAGACTCTGGAATAGCATGCCCACATGGCCCCAAATCTTTCAAGGGCCTCTTCCTCACAATTCTGTCCCCCTAAGTGTAAACTGAACTGTTGGTGTGTGCAGCCCTAGGCCCAAAGGATGGCCAAGGGGCAGCTTTGGCGGAGGATGTGGACAGAGCTTGGACATGTGACCTGGGATATATACACACATGCACACAATATTCTTTACAACGTGAGACAAAGCTGGGGGCGGGGGGGGGTGGGAGAAAAAAGGGACTCCTTTTCCAGATTCCGTGTTCCAGCACAGAATTCAAGAATGTTTAACTGAAACCTGGTGTTCCAGGTCTGTAGGCAAATATATTTTCCAGGGTAAGAGGATAAAACACATTTTACTTAGCAATTTGTTAGCTTGATTTATAACTTTTATTATTTCGATGTCCCATGGCATGTGACTTCCATTTGTACTCTTAGCTTGAGCCCTGCAAATATTGGGGGCAGGCCTAACCAGGCCTTCTCTTGTGAGGTTGATGTACAATCAGCCGTTCTCTTGTTCTATGGGGTTGGCCAAAAAGTTCGTTCGCGTTTCTCTGTAAGATGTTATGGAATATGAGGCGTGGGAGTAGAGAAGGAGAGGCAAAAGGGTCTTGAGAAGAGGGTAGAGGAAAGTCAGCGCCCCTAAATATTCCCTCCAGTCCATCTTTCACAGGTTGCTGCGGGGATCGTTCTTTTCGGCTTCATGGCTTTGTATTTATGTTTTTAAACATTTGATTGTGGAAAATCTCAAACGTATCCAAAAGTAGAATAGAAGAATGAACTCTCATGTCCCCATCACCCACCTGAGTCATTGTCAACTCATGGCTAAACTTGTTCCTTTTCCATCCCCACCCACATCCTGCCCCTCCTCTATTATTCCAAAGCAAATCTCAGATATTGCATTTTATATGTAACTATTTCTGTGTATATTTCTAAAAGATAAGGATTCTTGGAGAAAAACATAACCACCATAACATCACACCTGAAAACAATTAATAATGTTAATGTCATCAAATATCCAGCCAGCTTTCAAATTTCCAACTGTTTTTAAATGTCACAAAATTTTTATTTTATTTTTTTAGTTTGTTTGAATCTCGATCTAAATAAATAAGTCCTGTACACAGTAATTGGTGATATGTTTCTTAAGTTTTTTTCTTTTTATTAATTTTTATTGGAGTATGGTTGCTTTACAATGTTGTGTTAACCTCCACTGCCCAACAAAATGAATCAGCCATATGCATACAGATATCTCCTCCCTTTTGGACTTCCCTCCCATTTAGGTTACCACAATGTACTAGGTAGAATTCCCTGTGCTATACAGCAATGTTCCCATCAGTTGTCTATTTTATACATAGTGTCAATAATGTATATGTGTCAATCTCAGTCTTCCAATTCCTCTCACCTCACCCCTTTCCCCCTTGTATCCATACATTTGTTGTCTACCTTAAGTTTCTTTTAAATATCAGTTTCCTCCTCTTTTTTTTTCCTTGCAATTTATTTGCAAGGAAACTAGATCATTTATCCTATAGAGGTTTCCACAATATAGATTTTACTGATTACATCTCCATGGTGTCTTTTAATATTTTCTCCTGTCCCATGTATTTCCTGTAAATTGCTACTTGAATCTAGATTTAGGTTGAAATTTTTGGCAAGAATACTTCACAGGAGCCATGTGATATCTGGTTGTCTTTGTGATATTAGCAGATGTTGCTGATCCAGTGTCACTACCCATTAATTAATTAGGAGTTGCCAAATGGTGATATTCCAATTCTATAATTCCTTCTTTGTTTATGAACTGAATTACTTCTATAAAGAGAAACTTCCCCTCATCTACTATTTGGTTACCCGGTAGTACAGCCTGTATAGGAAAGACAGATAAATGCTCAAAGATAATTATATGTCTTTATTAATTTTCAAAATAATGAATTTGCTCATGACCATACTCCAAAAGTGACCAATTAAATTTGTTTTAGTATCATTATGAACTCATGGAATTAAACATATTTGATGTATTCAATCCATTGAAGTTTTGCCGTTATTGATGCTAAAAGTGTCCATCTTTGGCCAGAAGGAGCCTCTTCAAGTTGACTTCTGAGTCCTTCTGACACTATCCTAGCCGTCTTTGAGGACTTCCTTCCCATCTGGTATGATAGGCTCCTCATGTTCATTTTCTACCCCAGCCCTGGAATTAACATTTCTTCATGGAGCCCTAGTCTTTTGTCGGGAAATGGAATTTCAAGACTAAGATCTGGGCACCGAGGGTGTTCACTGCTACAGGATTGATTACTATTCCTAGATCTTTTCAGAGATCAGAGCTAGGGAATAATGTTTTCTGTTAGTCTTAAAGATAAAACTTATAAGTTCATACTGATACTTTCAACTCAAATTCAGGGCTACGGGGCTTTTGCATAACCTCTTATTTCTTCCACCTGCATCTCCTTTCTTCCATGCTAAGAATCTCATTTCTCAAATACACCAAGAAAGGGACTTCCCTGGTGGTGCAGTGGTTAAGAATCTGCCTGCCAATGCAGGGGACACAGGTTCAATCCCTGGTCCGGGAAGATCCCACATGCCACAGAGCAACTAAGCCTGTGTGCCACAAATACTGAGCCTGCGAGCCACAACTACTGAGCCCACACCCACAACTACTGAGCCTGCACACCACAACAACTGAGCCCACATGCTGCAACTACTGAAGCCCGCACGCCTAGAGCCCATGCTCCACGACAAGAGAAGCCACCACGATGAGAAGCCCGCGCACGGCAACGAAGAGTAGCCCCTGCTCGCTGCAACTATAGAAAGCCCGCGCTCAGCAACGAAAACCCAACGCAGCCAAAAAAGAAGACAGCAAGAAATATATAATTAGAATTTCACATAATTTCTCATTGGCTTCATCCCACATTGCACACACAAGTCTCAGAACACCAATACCAATTCTCTCACCAGCCAAATGATTGCTGAAAACAAGTTAAGATTGTTTGTTTGCAGTCCTTTTTGTCCTTAGGTCATATCTCTCTATAGGTGTACAGTCAAATTACTGTGTTTGGAACAGTTCCCCTGTGTGCTTACCCCACTAACCATATGCACACTTATGCTCATTTGTTCCATTTTACTTTTAGGAATTCTTTCTTTATTTTTATTTTATTTTTTTTGCGGTACGCAGGCCTCTCACTGTTGTGGCCTCTCCCGTTGCGGAGCACAGGCTCCGGACGCGCAGGCTTAGCAGCCATGGCTCACGGGCCTAGCCGCTCCGCAGCATGTGGGATCTTCCCGGACCAGGGCACAAACCCGCGTCCCCTGCATCGGCAGGCGGACTCTCAACCATTGCGCCACCAGGGAAGCCCTATAGTTTTGTTTTTTACATGAAATTTTTACTTGGTTCCAAAGTCAAATACACAAGCCAAGCTTTATTCAAAGAAGTCCAGCTTTTCTCCCCATCTCCTCCACACTGTACTCTCCCTCCCCCTATAGGTAACCACTTTTCATTGGTTTATCCACTGCTTGTCTGTTTTAAATATAAGTAGATACAGTTGTATGTTTATGTATTTGTATCCCTGCCTTTCTTAGATAAATACTATACACACATTCCTTTTTGGTTTTTTTAATTTTCTCTGTTTTATTTACTTTTATTTTATTTATTTATTTTGGCCGGGCCGTGTGGCATGCAGGATCTAAGTTCCCCTACAAGGGATCGAGTCTGTGACCCCTGCATTGGGAGCACAGAGTCTTAACCACTGGACCACCGGGGAAGTCCCACACATTCCTTTTTTACTCAGAAATATATCATAAGTGGAGATATCCCTCATTCCCTTCTACAGCTGCCTAGTACTTCTTTATTCGACCAGCCTTTTGATAGACAAGTGGGCTGTTTCCCATTACAAAGTCCTGCAATTAATTGATTTTGTATTTTGGTCTGAGGTCATTTGGATGCAAATCCTAGACATTATCTTTTCACAGAGAAATCTTTCTAAAGTACAGATGTGGTCAGGACTCTCCTCTGCTTAGAATCCATCAATGGTTCCTCCTCACTCTTAAGATAAAGTCCAAATTCCCTAGCTCAGCAGACAGTGCCCTACCAGATCCTACCTTGCCCAGCTCACCAAGCCACCTGCTGCTGCTCTCTCCCTAGCACCTCTCATGCCCCTCTCCACCCAGGAGGACAGGTCCATACTTCTGTAACCAAGCAAGAAGGGCTTGTGCATCCACAGCGCAGAAAGTCAAACTCCTGACAGTGTGTGTTAGCGGCAAAGTGAGGGTTTATTGCAGGGCGCCAAGCAAGGGAGTGGGAGACACGCCTTAGATTCACTCCCACTCGGTCTTTGAGTTAGAGGGTTTTTTAAGGGGAAGAACAAAGAAGCTGGGGTTAATAACGGTCTTGTGACATTTCTTAATCGTAGTTTCAGAAGTCAGGATGTCTCTGGTTTACTATCTCTGGCCAGGTGGTCCATGGCTTGGGGGTCTGTTAGCTCATCTTGTCCTGGAGAAAAAACCTGAGTTTGTAGGTTAACGATGTTATCGACAACAGCAGTTTTAGTCATCTGACTCTGGTTGATTAGTGTTCAGTTAGCACAGGATTGAGGTCAGAAGGAGCAAGAAAGGGAATAATTTTAGACAGAGAGGTTAATCAAACTCAGCAGGGGAACTCGGTTTTAGGGGTCTTGGTTTCACTACCCCTGACTTCATGCTGCTTACACATTCTCTATTGTCTGCTTAGAAGCCTTTTTGTTCTTCTTTTATTCACCTTCTTTTCTTCAGCCTGTGTAAACCAGTTGGTATCAGTACATGGATGCCTGAACTGTGATTTTTCCCATGTTTATCCCCTCACCTCATGGTTCCTTCAGAGCTGGAGCTGACAATATGCCCAACGCCAAGCAGAAGCCCAGCAGCTCTATGTGTTTAGTAAATGTTTGTTGAGTGAATGAACAATTGTCTTTCCTTTCAAATAAACAAAATCAGCTTCAGGTTATAGTCATGCCTCTCGTCAACCAGAGAAGAAGCTGCACTATAATGAAATCTCCTTGGTGTTTTCTTTTTGTTATTCTTCTGAAGGAGAAAATTTCTGCCCATTAGGTGTTTATAAGAGAGGCCAAAGCTATCATCACTGTGGAAAAAAAAAAAAAAAAGGACATTATAATCCAGAAGCTCAAGTAGTCCAAGAATTTTATGACAAAAAATCTGGTTCTGTTGGAAAAAAACAGACTCAGAGCCAACAATGTTGGGCAGAGAAGGGAAGGCCCTGGCTGACAGCCCTCCCTACCACGGGTCCGGGGTCCATCTCACATTTGGTCCCTTCAGAGTTCAGGAAGGCCCCCTCTTCACTTCTGAGACCCCCACCAGGGCAGGCCCAGACAGCATCTGGGCCACTTTCAAGGTGGGTCTCTCACAGCTTGGAAAACCCATTCCATTTAGGTCTACCTGTTGGCTCAGTCTGCCTGCCTTTTTTCCTGTCTGCACTGAAGGTGGCTAAAGACAGGCGTGTCCTGCTCGGGGCTTCTGCCCTCGCATGCCACTAGGAATCAAGCCTCAGCATGCAAAGTCCTCACTGTGCACCATCCCTGGGGAGGGGCGTGTGAGGCGTGTGGCTGCATGCACTCTTAGGTTTTTCTCATCTTCTGTAACCATTGCTATTTTGGTGACACACATCCCAGGAAGCTCATGGGCAGCTCAAGAGAAGCCTGGGGAGAAGAGAGAGAAGTTCTGGTTTGAAAAGAGGTCAAAGAACCACAGAATCAGAGGAGCTCATATTGCAAGGGATTTGGGTACTCACCTAGGACGTTCCAAAGAGGATGTGTCCCAGGGATCACAAAAGAGGCCCCTGTTTAATCTGTTTTATAAATTTAAGTACCAAGGGGTACTATCTCACTTGAAGAAAGAGTTCTGATTTTTTTAAATCTGCAAAATATTGACCCTCGTGCAGCTTCTTGCCTGACACAAGAATTTCCTTTATTATGGCGTCTCTGTTACAGGGTCACCTAGACTTACGTGCTCCCGGAGCAAGGGGGCTCCCTATCGCCCCTAAGATGCCATCCCATTGTCGGGCAGCTCTAATGATCAAAAGGATCCCCGCACACCTCTCCGTGGTTCTCTGCATTGGTCCTGTTCCTGGTCAACTTCCCCAGGTCCAAGCTGTGGCCTGTTGAAGGCGGAGCTCACCTCCTCCCCCTTCTCCCCACCTCACTTCTCCCTATTAAATGTCCTAGGGTCCTTGGTCTGCTCCTTTGATATTTAACAGATCATTACCTGCCCTAAAGGGATTCTCTCGTCAGAAGTAAAAATGTTTTATGGCTATCACTTCAATTTGCTGTGCTACTGATTCAAAATAGCAGCTGTGTGTCCCTTTAATGGGTTTTATTTTTTTTCCCAGTTGTTGAGTGCTCTCCCTTTTCAAAGGTGTGAAGATTCAAAGCAGACTCTGGCAGGTCTGAGATTTCCTCGCCAGGCGTTTGTTTCACAGCACTCGCCTCCCTCTCCCCCTCCTGTCATGGAGGCTGTGGCTGTCAGAGAGTAACCACAGCCCTTACAACGAGGCGAATTCAGATGCACAGAAACACAAAGCCGACTTTCTAAACTATTATTAGCAAAGCAATTTGAGGACCACACCAATAGAACAGCAGGCCAGATACATGGTTCTCACACTTGACCCCTAGAATTACCTGGAGGGCTTGTTAAAACACACTCCCAAGTTTCTGATTCAGAAGCCCTGGGTGGGGCCTGAGAGTGTGCATTTCTTACCTGTTCCCAGGTGATACTGATGCTTCTGGTCTCAGAACTACACTTTGAGAACCACTGGATTAAATGGAGAAATACCCCAAAGAAAGCAAGATTTCAAAAAATGGAAGTGTTTCTAAGTGCCCCGTAGGAAAGCGTGCAGCAGGATCCGCGTGCTCCACAGGTGCCTGAGTTCATCGAGGTTCCTTCCTCAGGTGCCTCATCTCCCCCAGCAGCATCACCTCCATGTGCAGTCTCGCAGGGCTGGAAGTGGAGCAACGGACACGTTAGCCTTGTTTGCTGACCATTTCATCTCAGAGCCCAAGGGAAACTGCTCTTGTGGACCCAGTTTTGGCCCTTAGGGGAAAAGTGGGCAAGAAAACAGCCATTTCCTCTTGGAGGCGGCAATAATCAAGAGAACGGCCCTCAAGCATTTCATCAACACTCCCGTGTATGCCTGAGGGCCCTGCAGATGTGTCCTAGGGACCTGAACAAGGAAATTTTCAAAATTCTGAGAAATCTGGTTCCCAGGAGATGTGGTTCCTAAGAGATGAGAAACACTTTAAAATAACAGTAACAGCGACCTGACTTTGCGATCCTAGAGGATGCTAGGAAGGAAGAGAAGCTGAGCAGGGAAACAAAGTAGGAGGCTGGGCCGTCATCAGGGCAAAGAGGTGTTAGAGTCTGGGGAATTTGTTTTGTTGGTTTTTAAAATATTTAACACCACCTGAGCATCAAAGACTGACAACAGACTGTGAAATCTCCTAGTCCCAAAGAGAGCGGGCAATTAAGTTTAAAGGGCAGAAGCTGTCAATTGGTGGCCAATATATATATAAAAGGAACCTTCCTCTCTGGCATCTCACCTTGCAGCCTTATCAAAGGTTTGCCCTTCTGTTGCTTCGAAAGTCACTTTATTGAGATTTTGAAATGCCAGGGTTTTCAAACCTGCAGCAGCAGCTATCCGAACTTAAAGGAGTTTAATCAGGTGTGTATTTCCTGTTTTAACTTCTGAGAGAAACTGCTACAGTACTCACTGAGGTCTGACAAGAACTGTTTCACAACAGCGGGTTCCAGAGCTTTCCTTCATGTCGTATTTTGGCCACGCTTGCTATATCTCTCTATTATTACCTAGCAAGGAAAGAATTTCCCTTTTTTTTTTTTTTCTAGTCTAATCATTCCCCATGAGAAAAACAGTCTGCTTCTCTGTTGAATAATAGGCCCCAAAGCCTGTTAATAAAAATCAAAGTCTGTTTAGAAATTAACAGTAGGTAAGAATCACATCATTCATGTTAATCGTATTTTTGCTACCTGATAGAGCATAAAAAGTAGATTGTCTTTCTGAGTGTGCTTTGAAGGAGTTGGTTCTGTCTCCAAAATGTCTCTACCATCTGTTGCAACCACAGTTGTCTTCCCTAGGGCTCGTTATTGCTTCCTAGATGAGTCAACCCCCTCTTACATGATCTCCCCACTTCCACTCCCCTTCCCTTCTTATCTTGCTAATGATCATTCTCCACACACTCCCCCAAACACAGATCCTCTCCTAGGGCCCACAGATCAGCTCCACACACCTCTTGGGGGAGTGGAGGAAGTGCACCAGGGCAGCACCCTGAGCTACCTTCAAGGTGCGTTTCCTGTACCTGACCTGTCTTTCCAGCTCCACCTTGCCCATTCTCATAGTTCAGCTCTTGCCTCAGACTCATTGCTTATTAAGTCATGCAACCAGGAGCGCATTCACTCGTCAGCACACACTACACCCCGATTTTGATCTTGGGCAACAGGTTAATAATAACAATAAGAACAGCCAATATTTACTGAGGACTCTCTGTATGCCAGGCACTGTGCTAAGTCCTTTCAGGTAAGAACTCATTTGATTCACACATGACTCTACTAGGTAAATACAGCAACTCATCAACTCCATTTAACAGTCATGAGACAGAGACTCAGAGAAGTTAAGCAACTTGCCCAAGTTCAGGTTTCACAGTTCATGGTTCATTCATTCAAATAGTTTTTGGAGCACCTATTATGTTCCAGGCATTGTCCTAGTTGCTTGGAAAACATGAGAGAAGAAAACAAAGAACTCTGCCCTCATGGAGCTTACATTCTGGTGGAGGGAAATGGACACGAGAACAGACGTTATAAGTAAATTATATAGTGTGTTCGAAGGTGATGAGTACTATGGGAACAAAAGAGGAGCAGAACTTAGGGAATGACGAGTCAGTATGTGGGCGGCAGGTTACGGTATTAAATAGGGTGGTCAGGGTGGCTGCATTAAGCAGGTGACTTCTTACCAAGACCTGAAGGAAATAAAAGGAGTTACCCTATGCTATCTGGGGGCAGAGCATCCTTGCGAGAGGGAAGAGCAAGTGCAAAAGTCCTGAGACTGGAACGTGCCAAGTGCCTGGTGTGTTTAGGAATTGTAATGGTGTCCAATGTGGAGGGAGAGGAGTGAATAAAGGAAAAGGGCATGAGGTCAGAAAGTTATGTGAGAAGCCAGATCGTGTAGAATCCTCTAGCTATTTCGTTTTTACTCTGAGTAAAATGGTAAAGTGGTGGGGTGGGCAGGACCAAGTCTATTCTCTGGTCGCCTAGTAGGAAAGAGATTATGGAGAAGGGGAGTCAAAGATGGAAGCAAGGAATAAGAGGCAATTACATGAATCCAGGCAGTACCAGTGGAAGGGTGAGAAGCGTCTGGATTGGACTCTAAAAGTTTTGGGCTTCGGAGAGTGATTTAGAGACCTAAGTGCCTAACCCCGCCTTCCTCCAATTCTACTCTGCCTCCTTGCAGGTAGTTACACAGGAGTCTCTTTAAATTATCACAGATTCATTTGAAATCACACACCCCAAAGAGGAAATAGTTCATTTAACTTCATTTAATACTAGCACTACAGTTTCTAAAAATAACTTTCACCTTTTAAATTTCCTACAGACACTTTTTGAAAGTTAAATCCATCATCTCCACTTTTAAATTCCTCTCATAAAAAGGCTGTGTTTCTTCCTGTCTGTTTAAATCATATTCCACACTGAAATTGGTTATGTAACTTAGGAATGAAAACAATGTCATGCCTTACTTTTCGTATGTCTCCTGGGAGATTGCTACAGGAGGTGGAGTGGGGAATCAGTAAAGTCATAACCATAAAGCAATTTAATCTACTTTTTCTTAATTAAATGGGAAATATAAAATTCTTTTCAGTAAATGTATTAAATATAAAACACACTCCATTTCCAACTGGTTGCTAGGTAAAGCAGCAAAGACAAAGCATCAGAGCTGGAAGGAAATATAAAGATCGACTCCTCTGATCTCTTCCATAGCCCTCTGATGAGAAACCAGACCTGGGAATGAAGAGAGCTGCCTGGATTGCACTGAGGTTAAGTGGCTGAAGCTCAGGTCCACCTTCAGACACCAGCCTAGTGCTTTACCCAGACACAGTGATGCAGCTTCCTGTCAGAAAAGACACAGAAAACAAAATTATGGGCTTTCAAACCTAGACTCTTAAAGCAATATGCAGAGCAACTAGACCAGTGTTTCTAAGTGGGGCGATTTTGCCCTTGGGGGACTTCTGGCAACGTCTGGAGACGTTTTTTTTATCTGTTACAACTGAAGTGAGGGTGCTACTGGCATCTCACAAGTAGAGGCCAAGGATGCTGCTAAACATCCTACTGTGTACAGCCCTTCCTTGTCCCCAACAAAGAATAATTCAGTCCCCAAAGTCAATAGTGCCAAGATGGAGAAACCCTGAACTAGAACCAGTTTGTCAACACTCAGCTGCATTTTAGAATCACCTGGGTGTCTGCAGACCAATGAATCAGAATCTCTAGGAGAGCGGGTCAAGCATCAGTGTTTTTGGAAAGCTCTCCAGGTGATCATAATGTACCCAAAGTTTGAAAATCACTGGTTCAACCCCTACAAATTGGAAAATGAATCACACCACCAACCGAAGAAGATATTTAGCCCTTACTATGTGTCCACCAGAAACTGGAGGAGATATAAAGCACTTCACAGCACAGTCCTTGCCTTAGGGAGCTCACAGTCTGGATGAAGAACAGACCAGGAATCACTATCATTTGTTGTGGGGTATTTAGGTGACGAATGAAGATCCACTCCTTCGGGATCTTCATTCCCAAAGAATGAAGAAGAGGAAGGGCTTTAGCAGAGAGAAGGCAGCAAAGAGCCATGAGAAATCAGAGGGCTCCTGAGTTGTCACCAAAGGTGGGTTTATTGGTGGGACTACTTCACTCATTTTGCATCTTTGTATATGTTTACTTCTATGATCAGAAAAAGCCTTATTTTTTTCAGTCTGCTAGAATTGGGTTAACCTCTTAAGGTACGTTACTTTACCCTCCAAATTATAATTATACATGATTTAATAATATTAAATATAATGTATGTGCATTACTAAGCCCAGAGAGACTGCTTTATTGCTTTTTTAAAAAAATTATACAGGCAATTCGGTGTAACTGATACATTAAGAATATAATTGTCCCCTTACAGTTATTGGGTTAATTAAACCCATCTTTCCCATTGGGAATTGTGTCCCTTAAGGATATCTTGTTCAGATTCTTTAACTTGCCTGTCATTTTTGTGGTTACAACTCCTTCACTTCACAGTATAGGACACAGTATTTAAGACATAGTCTTTTTCATTTTTAAACTAGTGTCTATTCAAAACCTTTTTCCCCTCCTTCCTAGAGGCACTGGTGGTTATAGGCAGTGGTTTTCAACTCTAAACAGACCCAACGCTCCTTGTAATAAAAATTATGTGGTTAATAGCTGGTTTACTATGTTGAAATAGAATTCATATGTAGTATAACTTATCTACATATAAAATTTTTTTAAATCAATATATATTGATTGTCCCTTCTCCCCCATGTATTCTCCATGCTCCTATGACCTGCTCTGGGCCCAGAGAGGTAACCTCCACAGACTGTATCCACCAGGGGTTCCTGTTGCATTAGGCCAATAGGAGGCACTGATACAAAGGCCACAGCAAAAGGAGAGAGGTGAGGGTATTTATTCCCTGCCCCACTGAGGTACCAACAGTGTTGACATATCTCTGTAGACATATAGTCACAGCTCATGTGTGGGGGGGGGGGGTAAACTAGCCTGCTAAGGCTGCCATAACCACAGGCTGTGTGGCTTCAACAACAGACATTTATTTTCTCACAGTTCTGGAGGCTGGAAGTCCAAGGTCAAGGTGCCTACAGGGTTGATCTTTGGTAAGGCCTTTCTCCTTGGCTTGAAGACAGCTACCTTCTCTGTGTCCTCACATGGCCTTTCCTCTGTCCCTGGTGTCTCCCTCTCTTCTTTTATGGACACCAATCCTATTGGATTAGCGTCCCACCCTTTCATCTTTAAAGGTCCTGTCTCCAAATGCAGTCACATCCTGAGGTACTGGGGGTTTAGGACTTCAGAGTATGAATTTGGGAAGGGTATTAGCTCAACATGTAAATACTTGGGAATGACTGTCCCCAGAAGACATCTTGAAGTACTGCTGTCGGCTCTTTGCACCATGAATGGGCTTGGGTACAAATGCAGATGGATACCGGGGTTTTTATCAGAGACTCAAATACCGCTAGTGGCCATGTCATTTGGGACCTCGTTTTCTGCAATGGTGAACAACTCCTGGAAAAGTTCTAAATAAAAGGAAGCCCAACCTTCCTTTGATTTACATAGTAGTTGAATTTCTGGAAATGCAGTGTACATTAAAACCATGTAAAAACTACTTTGTTTAAAATGGAGTTTGCTTCTAGGCTCAGATGATCATATCCAGGTCTTTTATCTACATGAATGTCCACTGGGACATTCTAAAACCATGTGGGACAAAGGACACTTATCTCTTGTGCAGGACTGTCCCAAAAATGGCAGGGCACCTAGGACCCCTGACCCTGCCCTTCAAATGCTCCCAAAGTGCCCCCAGGGTGTGCCCCCCAAGCACAAAATTCCAGGGGATTGCAAGTGGGGTGGGGTACTTGTGGCCTCTGCTGCCCTCTGCTCCTTTCTGGCGTTGGAGTCTGGGAGGAGAGGTGGGATGGCAGGGGGTGGGGAGAGATCACTGTCTGTAGTGAGGATTCTCTCCTCTCTCAGGTGGTTATCATGATTCTGTGGCTCGCAGTGACCGATTAGGCAAATCTTCTGTGGAACTCATGTGAGTTTGATTTTTTCTTTTTTAAATGATCTTTTTGAGATATAATTCACATACCAGAAAATTAAAGTGTACAACTCAACAATTTTTAGAGAGTTCTGCAACTGTCACCGCAATCTAATTTTAGAACATTTTCATCACCCCCAAATAAATCAGGGACTCAATAGCAGTCGTTACTCATACTGTACCCCCAGCCCCAGGCAACCACTAATCTACTTTCTGTCTCTGAAGATTTTGGAATCATACAATATGTGGTCTTTTGTGACTGGCTTCTTTCACTTAGCAGATTATATACAGGTGCATCCATGTTGTAGTTTGTTCTCAGTACTTCATTCCCTTCTATAGCCAGATAATATTCCATTATATGAATATACCACCTTTTATTTTTCCATTCATCAGTTGATGCACATTTGGATTGATTCCATGCTTTTGACTATTATGAGTTATGCTGCTGTGAACATCTTATACAAGTTTTTGTGTGTATGTATGTTTTCATTTCCTCTGGGTATAGACCTAGGAGTGGAATTGCTGGGACATATATATTTCTATGTTTAACCTTTTAAGGAACTGCTAGACTGTTCTTCAAAGCAGCTCCATAATTCTACATTCCCACCAGCAGTGTATAAGGGTTTTAATTTCTCCACTTCTGCACAAATGCTTGTTATTATCTGCCTTTTTGATTATATACATACTGAGTAGGTGCGACGTGACATTTCACCGTGGCTGTGATTTGCATTTCCCTAATGATTAGTGATGTTGAGCATCTTTTCAAGTGCTTGTTGTCCATTTGTATATATTCTCTGGATAAATGTTTATTCAGATAATTTCTTCATGTTTTAACTGGATAATTTATTTTTATAAGTAGTTTTATAAGTAGTTTTTATAAGTAGTTTTTTATAAGTAGTTTCTCAGGTATGATTCGCAAGTATTTTCTCTTATTCTGTGGGTTGTCTTTTCACTTTCTTAATGGTGTCTTTGAAGCACAAAAGTTTTAAATTTTGATGCAATTCAGTTTATCTATTTTTTCTTTTGTTACTTATGCTTTGGTGTCATATATAAGAAGGCTTCGCCCAAACCAAGGTCACAAAGATTTACTCATACAATTTCTTCTAAGAGTTTTATAGTTTCAGCTCTTACACTTAGGCCTATGATCCATTTTGAGTTAATTTTTGTATATGGCTTGAGGAAGGGGTCCAACTTCATTCTTTTGCATATGGCTATCCAGTTGTCCCAGCACCATTTGTTGAAGAGACTATTCTTTCCCCACTGAATTGTCTTGGCACCCTTGTCTATCAACATGGTTTTATTTCTGGACTCTCAATTCTACTCACTGATCTATAAGCCTATACTTATGTCAGTGCCACACTACTTGATTATACCCATATGGGTTCTAAAATGGACCTTCCAAGGGCCTGCCCCATTTCATACTTCCCCTGATATGGGAGATCCAGCTCCTTTTCAACCTCTCTCATTTGCTCCATTGCAAACACCACAGGGATTTACCCCATATCCTCTTACTGCTGGCCCACAAAGCAAACAGTCCTCACAGATGAGATAACGAGCCCATTTTCAAGGACTTCTCAACTCATGAAAAGCTCAAGTATTCATATATGCCAAAAGATGGATGTGCAGCCTCCTTCAACACTGAGATATGGATTTGGGAGTCTCAGAAAAGTTCTCCAAGTTGTGGGGGTAGTGGAAATAGTCTGGGCAAAGTGTGTAAAGAGAGAAAGCCATGGATAAACCCCAGGTGGTGGACGAAAAGCCAATAAAGGAGTCTGAGAAGTAGTGATCAAACAGGAAGGAGAAAAATTAGAAAAGCATGGCATCATGAAAACCAAAAGAAAAAAAGCATTTTTCAGGAGGCTCTAATCAGGAGACATATGCTCAAGAAACCTTATGTAAACTCCATATTTGAGCTTCTGTTTGCACTGTGTTGCCATAGGAATGCCAACCCAGGTGAGCAAGCAGGAAAGGGGATCCAGTTTCTCTAGTTGGAGCCAGCAATGGTTTGGATTCAAGGTTTCTGTCATCAAAACTAGATGTTTCCTCTCCTGTGATCCTGTTTGCCTAGGATACTATCCTATCCCTATCATTGGTGAACTCTATTCTCTCACGCAGTTTTGAATAGAGTCACTGTACACCAGAGTGTTTCTGGTCCCTTTCTCTTCTGCCAACCTGTTCAGTTATAATGTAAACTTCATGTGATACAAATACAATTGAAAGAGAAAATACTTTTTCTGTTTTAAAAGCTCTCAAGAGGGTAGGGACAGAAACCAACAGGTAAGATAATATTGATGGGTATGGAAATTTACAAGGCAGGTTAGTAGTGGGAAGGAAGGGATTGAGAGCACAAGAGGTCATCAGAATACTGAGTATCTGGAGGAGGATGGGATGGGGGTTAGGACTCAGAAAGGCAGAGACGAACTCTGGTGGCCCTACACTTTTGCTACACGTGCCTATTCTAGATCATTTTATCGCCAGAACCAAAATGATCTTCTCAAAGTCAACCTGACAATCTCATACACTTGGTGGCATTACCCACTAAACTCTGAAATGACCCACCTGGTTTCCTGCCATTACCTCCTAATTAAATCCATCTGCAGAACCAACAGTTGCTGAATGGTGTACAATCAATTCTATTGTTAGAAGGTATTTTAGGGAGAGGGCTAATTCTTAAATTTTGATGTATTCTTGAAACTCTTCTTAAGTTTGAAATTATAACTTTGACTTAGATTCACCAACTGTTTATATTTTGCCCCATTTGCATCCTTATTCTCTCTCTTTCCCCTCCCTCCTCCTCTCTATGCATGAACACAGACCTTTTTTCTTTTCTGAACTATTTGAAAGTAAGTTGCAGACATCATACTCCTTTCTCTTCTAAAAATACTTTGCTAAGAACAAGGACATTCTCATAAATACCCACTGTTCAACTGTCAAAATAAGGACATTTATCACTGATACAATATTAACCACAGAACATTTTCAAATGTCAGGATTGCTCCATTCACAACATTGATACCTATTTTTCCTTTCTTCAGGATCCAGTCCAGGATCACATGCTGTATCTAGCTGTCATAGTTTTTTAGTCTCTTTTAAACTAGAAGAGCTCTTTGGCCTTTTTTGTCTTTCTTGACCTTGTCATTTTTGAAGAACATAGGTCAACTATTTTGTGGAATGTCCCTCACTTTGTTTCTGTGAGTTTCTTGTGGTTAGATTCAGACTATGTAGTGTTGACCCTTGAACAACGAGGGGGGTTAGGGGTGCCAACTCTCTGCACAGTGGAAAATCTGAGTATAATTTTCACACGGCCCTCTCTGTCAGCGGTTCCTCTGCACCTCCGGATTCAACCAACAGCGGATCATGTAGTACTGTAGTGTTCACTACTGGGAAAAAAGTCCATGTGTAAGTGGACCCCCGCAGTTCAAGTCCATGTTGTTCAAGGGTCAGCTGTATTTTTTCAGGAATACCATAAAAGTGATGGTGTGTCCTTCTCAATGACCATATCAGAAACACAATGTTGGTTTGTTCCAGTATTGGTGATGTTAACTTGGACTACTTGGTTAAGGTGGTGTCCACCAGGTTTCTCAGCTATAGTTACTATCTTTCTCTTTATAATGAAAAAGTAGGGCTTCCCTGGTGGCGTGGTGGTTGAGAGTCTGCCTGCTAATGCAGGGGACGAGGGTTCGAGCCCTGCTCTGGGAGGATCCCACATGCCGCGGAGCAACTGGGCCCGTGAGCCACAACTACTGAGCCTGCACGTCTGGAGCCTGTGCTCTGCAACAGGGCAGGCCACGGCAGTGAGAGGCCCGCGCACAGCGATGAAGAGTGGCCCCCGCTTGCCAAAACTGGAGGAAGCCCTTGCACAGAAACGAAGACCCGACACAGCCAAAAATAAAAATAATTAAAAGAAGGCTCAACATTTAAAAAAAAAAAGTAATTTGTGTGAAGATACTTTGAAACTGTAAATATAATGTTCCTCATCAAACTTTCACCTACTAGTTTTGGCATCCCTTGATGATTTTCTAACTCCAGCATTGTTTTACATTTATAAGTTGGCATTCTACTGTATGGAAGAGCGTTCCCTTCTCCCCCATTTATTTCTTAATTCATTACTTTATTTCACCATGGACTCATAGATTTTTATTTTATTCGAATGTTATAATCTATTATCATGATTTATTTTGATGCTTAAATTATACCATATTTGGCCAGTGGGAACCCCTACAAGCCGAGTCCAGCATCGTTTTGATATGTCCCCCTAATTCTTCTTTCAAGGAATTTTAAGAATTCCAGTTTAGTCATTTAGTTGACTCAACTGGCCTCTGGTTTGCTCAGACCTCATGGCTAAGTCTAAGAAACAAAATGCAAATGAGATTAACTAGCAGTAGGACTTTTCTCACAATCTGCACATTGCATTTATTTTTAAAGCATTTAAGATTGCATTATATACTTTGCATTATTTTATGCTACTAGCTTATAGTCACATTAAAAATCCAGCTCTTTCAGTATAAATTAACAGTAGAGCTTCTTAGTCATCATGGCGATTGAAATCCTGCTCCAAACAAACTTAAAAGCTAGACAAAATACAATCCAAAACATTTAAGAATATAAATCAGAGTATAAGAGCAAGAAAGAGAAATCTCCAGGTACTAGAACAAAGAAGGAATAAAAACAAAGACGGAATGAACAAGGGCACGATGGTTCACAGGAGGATCACATACGGCACCTGAATATGGGCCTTAACCACAGGGGCTGAGGTCTTAATGCCAAAGAAAAGGAAAGGAGATGATGCTTCTACAGTGGGGAGCTGGCCAGGACCATGAAGGAGGCTCTCTTTGAAATGAAGACTAGAAAAACCCACTCACTGGTCTAAAAAGGAACAAGGAAGTACAGTATCTGCCAATCGTGGGTAGATAAGGTCACTGATGAGAAATCAGACACCAAAACTGTGCCCATGCAGATATATGGAGTCCAAATTCACACTACTGTGAGGTACAGAAACTTCAGGCTAAGAAATTTAACACAGAAACCTGTCTAGAACTGATAAAACCCACAGGACCTAACAAATGACATTTCTACAACCTTGGACACACGAGACTCTATGCAAACAGCTCTCACTAAATGTGAATTCAGTCAAAACTTGCAAACCATAATGAGGGAGAGTCAGTGGACTGACAAATGGGAGTACACCTAGAACTAACAGAATAATCTCAAAGATACTTAAACAAATATATTTAAACATCCAAAGAATTTTTTTTTAAAGAGAGACCACAAGGCAAGAACAGGCTGAGACACTTAAAAAATTAGTCATTGAAACAAACTGATATTATGTCAGCTTTCTCTCATCTTGTGTCACTAGTAACTTCATTCAGTAAATATCTACTATGTGCTAATCACATACTGGGCACTGGAAACACAATGATAAAGATACAGCTGCAGTCCTCAAGAAACTTACATTCCATTCTTTTAACTTTAAGGAAGGATAACACATTGATGTCCAGATAAACTGTTACATTTTTTCTCTTTGTCATACAGGAAATTTTATAAATAAATGTTTATCATGTCCTTTAAATTGAGTAGGAAAGTGGCATTAATACAAATCACCCTCACCTCTTTTCTAAGCTCGCAGTATTTGCTGTTTTGCTTTGGTGGGTTGTTCGGGAGTTAGGAGCTTTGCTGCGGTGCTGGGGTTTAAAAAGTGGAAGGGCTGCGGGCTTCCCTGGTGGCGCAGTGGTTGAGAGTCCGCCTGCCGATGCAGGGGACGCGGGTTCGTGCCCCGGTCAGGGAAGATCCCACATGCCGCGGAACGGCTGGGCGCGTGCATGAGCCATGGCCGCTGAGCCTGCGCGTCTGGAGCCTGTGCTCCGCAACGGGAGAGACCACAACAGTGAGAGGCCCGCGTACCGCAAAAAAAAAAAAAAAAAAAAGGAAGGGCTGAAGGAGCACAGGTGGAAGACTAATTGCTATATGCCGGTGAGGTGAAATACCTGTAAACAGCTTAGTCACAGCTCAGCCTCAGCTTAGCCCAGCTTCCCTTTCCTTACCACCACGAAGGCAAGTCTACAATTAAATATAATCAAGTTTTTTTATTACAGAGTACTCTTACAAAATCAATCACTTGTATGAGGTCATTTGTTCAATTCAGGCAGGCCAGCAGCTGGCACAAAAAACACCTTTGTTCATGCTTTTAGTGTATCCTTGTAGTGAGATGGTCTCTTTACCTGTGTTACCAATCACTGCTAATGGTACTACACAGCAAAAGAACGATGCTTTACGTTCATTGGATCCTGGCCTCAGAAGAAAAGAAAAATATCTTTGTAGAACAAAACAGAACTAGGATGATTTTTTTCGTCTAGGGTACATAAAACCAAGACTAAAGGCTATGTGATTTTTAAACAATCTCTTTAACCATTTTTAAAGTTTTATAAATTCAAGTGGTTTACTTTCGACAGCTCATGAACTAATTTTAGTTAATTTGAAATAAAGATATGGCGAACTCTAGGTATTTCACCATACTTGTTTTCCTCTATACTTGAATTGTCTTTTTTTCCAAATCAAATTGAGACATTTTAGTAGCTGTTCTGGTGGCTCTTAAGTAGTTGAGCTACTCACTGATATCAGTTGTAAAAAATTTCATAGCAGCCAGGAAATCTGGCCAAATATTAGACAAAAACTCAATGTTGAAATGAAGCACACTAGTTGTTATACTTGTTTCAAAAGTTCGACTCTTACTGGCTTTCCCAAATCATTTTCCAAAGTTGAAAAGATCTTATGGAAGTTTAAGTAGAAATTTCTCACTTAAAAGGAAATATGGTAACACAAAAACCTAGAGCAACAATGGTGTACATTCAAAACTGCAAAGTAACCTTAAAAGGCTATATATTGTATAATTCCAACTATACGATGTTCTGGAAAAGGCAAAACTAAGGAGACAGTAAGTTTAGTGTTTGCCAGGGGTTTGGTGCAGGAGGAATGAATGAAGGCAGAGCACAGAGGATTTTAGGGCAGTGAAACTACTCTGTATAAAGGTGGATTTGTCATTATACATTTGTCCAAACCCACAGAATGTACAAGGCCAAGAGTGAATCCTAATGTAAACTGTGGCCTTTGGGTGATAATAATGTGTCAATGTAGGCTCATCAATTGTAACAAATATACCACTCCGGTGCAGGATTTTGATAGTGCAGGGGGCTGTGCATATGCAAAGAGCAGAGCGTATGAGAAATAACTACCTTTTTGCTCAATTTTGCTGTGAATCTAAGACTGCTCGAAAAATAAGGTCTGTTTAAAAAAAAACAAAACTGCAAAGGAAAGAACTAATAAGTAAGGCAAACATGACATCATGGCTTTTTACTATGAATGTCCTGGCTTCCTTTAAGTTCATACCACAAACTATAAAGTCATTTTCTGTCCTGTATATTTGCCCAATCAGAAGCACATATGAACTGATTTGTGCAAATACTGCCAACTTTTCTATTTTGAAGTAGTACCTGAAGTCAAACAGTGGAAGTAACTAAGTCCTTCAGCCAGAATCAGCTTATTCAAAAAGCCTCATTCTATCTTTACTCTCATTCCATATGAATAAATTCGAATTATCCTAATTCTGTTAAAATTTTTTTTTTTTTTTTTTTTTTTTTTTGCGCAGTACGCGGGCCTCTCACTGTTGTGGCCTCTCCCGTTGCGGAGCACAGGCTCCGGACGCGCAGGCTCAGCGGCCATGGCTCACGGGCCCAGCCGCTCCGCAGCATGTGAGATCTTCCCGGACCGGGGCACGAACCCGTGTCCCCTGCAACGGCAGGCGGACTCTCAACCACTGCGTCACCAGGGAAGCCCTAAAGTTTTATTTTTAAAGAGGCTTATTTAAAATTTAAATCCAAATAAAAGCCTTAAAAATAAACTTTTCTATTTTGAATTAGCAGAAGATATAGAAACTCCGTTCAAGTAGATGATGATTCTTCTCCATATGCTTATAAAAGCCAATTGTTTAATACTAAATCTTCACTCAGTAAGGATAGGCTGGGCTCTGCTGTAGTTTAAAAAACAAAAAACCAAAAAACACACCAAAATCTTAGTAGCTTAACATAATAAAAGTCTATTTTTTGATCATGCAAAGTCCACTGATGGTCCAACTGACCTCCATGTGATCACTCAGAAATCAAGACTATTTTGATCTTGTGGCTTCACCATTTCAAGTGAGGCATCCTCTACAATGCCATGGCAAAGGTTTGTCACTGGCCTGGTCTGGGAGTGACTCATACTACTTCTACTCACATTTAACTGGTCAGAACTAGCCCTTGCTCGCCCACATGGGGGCTGGAAAGTGTAATTTTCTTTATGCCAGAAACTAAAGGAGTACAGATACTTGTGACCGCTAATAATGTCACCAAAATTCTTATATCTGCATGAAATCAAGACAATGTAGAATGCTAACTCTTAACTCATTAAGATTAAAAATAAAAGCCATATCCAATGATCTAACAATTCTGGTATAGATTTTGGAGAATCTAGTGAGAAAAACAAATGGTTAGCATGCTAATCAAACTGGTTATTCCAAATATCCCAACTTCAATAAGTCTGACAAGTAGCAGATGAGTGATAATGGTATATCTTTAATTCTTAAAAGGCCAGACAGGTATTGTGTAAGTTAAAATGAAAACCATGTACTTTAGATACCAGGGTAAGCAAGCTATCACTAAAGTGTGAGAGGTTACAATTTGCATTCGCGACTCACATCAGCAG
Source organism: Tursiops truncatus (assembly GCF_011762595.2). Lineage (NCBI taxonomy): Eukaryota > Metazoa > Chordata > Mammalia > Artiodactyla > Delphinidae > Tursiops > Tursiops truncatus. The sequence continues at coordinate 117,466,127 of NC_047035.1, forward strand.
AGGTGGGAGCAGTAGAAAGGTAAGCTGATGCAGTTAATTCTATTGGAAAAGGGCTTCAGATTTTCTCTAGTAACTCATAAAGACTGGCTGAGCCCTCCAGTGCTGTGTGTGCTATAAAGGGGACAACTTTAGATTGGGAAAAGATTAATAGAATGCATAGCTGACCTCGTCATCCACAAATAAAAGTAATTTAAGAAAACAGAAAGAAAAACTATCTGTGAGTCAAAGCTATGAAAAAATGAATTTCTCACCTTCTCACTTTTCTTACTCCCCACAAAGGTAATAAGTTGACTTCCTGAATAAGGTTAAAACTGACCATTTAGGTGTGGAGAAATGCTTATCAAGTATGATTTTAATTTCATTATGACTGATCTTGAGCTCTACTGCGGATAACTAACCAGCTCTACTGGTGATTTCAACCTGTGTAGTTCTTATGATTATTTCTAGCCCCAAATAGCAAGACCACATTTGCCACAATAGCAACTGAAATGTGTCAGGTGCACATTCAATTATAATATGATTCTTTTATCTAGAAAAAAAAAAGGCAAAATAAGAATATGCAGCAAGAATATAACTTAACAGAGTTTTGAGAACATTCACTCCCCAAATAAAATACAGGAATGGATGAGGTGAAGTAATGTATAATACAACAAAACTTTTGCTAAATTCAAGGTTTACGTGAAAGATTAAAGAAAAACAAACACACATATAAAAAGATAGGACATTTCATTTTTAATCAGTCAAAAAAAAGAAAAGAGTTCTGGACAATGTCAAATTCCACTCACCATAATGCTATAGTTACACATTAAATATAATTACTATCTATACATATGCAAAAATATAAAGTTCTATTTCATACAATAAAACCTTTTATAGAAACCATTTTAAAATTAAGCAGAACTTCTCATCATTAACATGTGAGGCATAAGTCCTTCTAAGGTTCCTTTAAAGGTTTTAAAACAAAAATGCTAAAACTAAACACAATGTCCTTCTGTCAGTTCCCAAATTAAATCTACTTAAAACAAAAATTGCTAGCTCAGTCATATACTACTTAAATAATATTGTTCAGCCATCTCTAGAATCCTCCATTTTTTCAAGTATGGAAACAGAACTCAAATATTCCATAATACAGTACTAAACAAATGGAATATTTAGGAAAGACTATGTTGTCATATGGCACAATATTGTTTCATTTCTTCAATATGTTTTGAAATAAATATCAGGTTTTTGTTTTACGTTTCTTCTAAAAGGCCCAAATTTTAATGTACATTAATCTTGACTGTGGTAAGATGTAAGAATGTAAAATATAACATCAACATTTTATCACAAAAGTAAAGCTGGTAACAAACTATAAAAGGAGCCAGTACTCTACTCAGATATACCCGGGGATTAAAGCTCATCGTGATAGAAATATTCATCCTGAAGCTGTCTGCCATAATCTGTGGCTTCGCTGGTAAGAAACAAGTCCTGGTTCTCCAGAATCTCTGCTTCAGACAGCTTTCTGTCACTATTCAAATCCACTTCATCAATTAGATGAAGAGCCTTTAAAATAAAACAAAACAAAAAGGTGTCAAGTGTAATAAGCATTTTCAGCAAGATGTTCACATTTTAATGTGATTTGATTTGTCAAAACCATTCAGGTATGCCAAGTACTCATTATTGTCTAAGTATCTAAAAATATTAACCATTGTGACCAGGTCTGTCTACGGAGTCTCTCATTACCTCCTTCCTTAATTTCTGCTGGGTTCTGCCTCCTCCCAACTCAAATCCAATTCAGGATATCTCAAAGTAAAGCAAAATTAATATAACTCATTTTGAGCCCCTATAGGTAAATACAAATTTTTATTATTCTATTGTGCTATCAGATTAATACATGATACAATCTTAACTTCTTTGTCTCCTTGAAAATCTAACAGATCATAGATTTAAATCAATAAATAGCAATGCATTATTCCTAAATAAATAACTCCACTACTTCTTTCTTTGGCTTAAGATTTTGAATTTCCTTTACTACCAGCACCACCAATTTGGGGATGAGAGAGTAATTCTGTAACACTTACCTCTTCTTGTGCAATGCCTTGATTGTTGGGTACTACCCAAGACAACAGCTCTTGGGGATCAAGCCTGCCGTCAGCATCTTTGTCATAATCATTCAGGAATCTATCTTTCTCAACGAGTAACCACTCTGGATCTTCATTTGCTGCTTAAGATATTAAAAAAAACCCCAAGAACATAAACATGCATATGCAAGAATATCACATGTATCCAATAAGTTTGGTATACCCCTAGAATAAAGGAAATGAATTAAAGCTCACCAAATAAAGGAGGCCCAAAGAAACAGAGGTACTTAACTGAAAAGTCCTGAAATAAGTATAAACCCTATAGTAATTTTCAAAAGTGATACTCAGAGTTTTAAAATTGTTGCTTATTATCACAAACTAGTAATTTTGGTAACTGCTGCTACTTGTTCGGATACAATTTTCCCAAGTTTGAGCTAGGTAATGTTTTTACGTACATCATGTGACTAAAGCTTCCTGCGTGCTCTTACAAAGCAATGCCATGTGTAATTTTAAAGTGACATTCACAATAAGTGATGCTTTTAAGCAACAATTCTGAAAAGACAGCTGCTTTCAGAAAAAGCTGCATTTAAAAACTCCTCAAATTTCAAACACTCAGTAAGCCACCTTCCAGTCTTACTCCAGTCTTTATAGGATTCTATATTTTCTTCTCTTTCAAGATCTGCATGCAAGGGTACAGAAGTCTATTTAAAAATATCAACCTTTACTTCCTCACCCATTTGGATTAATGATTACATTGTATTTGTTTGAAAAGGAATAAAAATGCTTGGATCTAGATGTGGAACTAAAAGTGAGTAAAAACAGCATTCTCAGATAAGTTTTAAGTTCCTTTGTTTCCCTTGTATTTTACTGAACTTGGCAGAACAAGGAGGAATCAGGCCTAGTTCTTCTTCCATTTTCCTCTGTCAAACAGAACTCTCAATGAGCAAGACTGTCTTTCAATTTCTTTCTTCTTCCCCACCCCCTTCCACACATCCCCAAGCTACTTACTTGGGTCCCGCCTGTAGTCACCAAGAAATTCTTCCAAACTAACAAATCCATCACCATTTTTGTCATGTTCTTCTAAAGCCTCTTGAATGACAAATTCCTATTGCATGTCCGTTCACACACACACACACAAAAAAAATTAGTCACAAAAGTTTCAATCCCACCACCATCTGAATCAATGCTACTACAGAACTTATTTAGGAATAATTATTTTGGTTGTCCATACTTGCAAGACAATCTTTCTAAACAATGGAATTTAGAAGCAGGAATAAAACCCCAAATATTAAGTAGCTTAAAATTCAACATCCTTAAGTTTCTATTATTGAGCACTCCACTTCACCCTCCTGAACAACCTCGGCACTAAACTCACACTCCTATTTTCTGCACATTACCCTCCTTCTGAAGAATGACGTATCTTACTACCTTTGTGTTCTTTAATTCCACTTTCCCTCAAATCTATTAACAACCCCAAAAGAACCGCTGTCTCAGATGTCTTTGAATAGAGCTGCTGTTCTACCCCCAGACCTGAAATGGGGCAGTCCCCTATAAAACCTCAACTTCCCTGCTTCTTCTTCTACCAATCTACCCTATCCACACCAGATTGCCCCCAAATCTGTTCCTCACGCTTACCAAGGCTTCTTACCAACCACTCCCCTCTGACCCAGAGACCACACCCTTTCTCATTATACTTGACCCAAGATGACCCATTTAATGGCCAGCTGCTTCAGTACTTCCCTTATTATATTCCTATATCCCCTTGTACCTTCTTCTTATTATGCCAATCCCCATCTAGTACAACAGACTCACTTCACTTTCTCCTTTATTCCAGAATCAGAGAAAGATACAAAAATAGAAACTAGTCCTTGTAAATTAATTTGCCATTTTGGTGGGGTCTCACTGCAGCTTCAAAGTCTATCTCTGCCTCACTTTCCCTAACATACCCTCTACAGCTGTTTTTTGAAACCTCCATTTTCCTTGGGCCTCACCCTAACTCTCTCCAATACACTCTTGACAAAGACCCTCCTGTTTTTCTAAACATGGTACAGGTCTTCTGAAATGCTTCCTTGTTTCCCAGCATTGCATCCTCACCTTTAATTACCTCTATATATGCCTTTTCCTCTCATCATTTTAGGCCTTTGATTTCAGCAGTTAAAGCTCTCTCTCCCTCTTCTCTAGGGTGAAGCCCTCAACTGTCTTCCTAGATCCCATACTACCCCATTTCCTGAGTGCTTTCTTTCACTCTTAACTCCAGCCTCTCCCAAGGCTCCAATCTCTTTTCCACTAGCTCCTTCTTCTATGCCTTTAAAAACATTCAAGTCCCCAATGACTATGCTGCGCTCTTTAGCCACCATCCTGGTTTTTCTTTTCCTCTCATAGGTTATACCTTACAGTTCTCGTTTCCTCATTACCTACTGCCACCCAAATACCTTTCAATCTGGATTCTAGCATCACAACTATAATGAAATGTATTCTCAAAAGTCTACCATTCTAGTCAAACCCAGGGGCTTTATCTATATCTGTATGAAATAACACTGAAATACAAGTTGTTGGCGTTTTTAAAAATCAAATATTACAGATTTTATATATAGAAACCAGGGCATCTTAACCTGGATATCCAAAGATTGGTTTTAGAGAGAGGATCTGAGAATCTCTTGAAATTATAATCCAATACTTCACGTGTATGAGCATGGACATACATAGGATTTTTCTGGGACACAGTATACAGTTTGCATCATATTTTTTAAGGAGTCTGTGACCCAGTAAAAGAATCACTGATCAAAATGATTATTCCTCCATTCAAGTAATCCTCTTGGGAAACAATAGTTTGCATCATATTTTTTAAGAAGTCTGTGACCCAGTGAAAGAATCACTGATCAAAATGATTATTCCTCCATTCAAGTAATCCTCTTGGGAAACAATAGACTTATTACAATAATGTTGCCTTGGTTAAAATAATTTTTGGAACTACGTGAATGAAAATATCTTTAAATTCCAAATTTTAATCCAAAGTAGAATCACTTAGTTGATCTTGTACTCCTGCCTTTTCCTATATCAAACATATCCTTAAAGGGAAAAAGGGATACGCAAAAACAATTGAGACACCAATTTATGGTCACACACCTTATATGCTGCCATCAAGGCCAACTCAGCACAAAGAACATAACTTCCCCATACTGACACACCCCATTCTGCAATGGGCTTTCATTGTTACGCCAGCCCCAAACCTCACAGTCATCTCTGACTCTTGCCCCCCTCCCTTCCCGTGCTTAGTCAGTAACATTCCTGTCTATGCTTTCTTCAAAATGTTGGTCAAGTCTAATTCATTCCATTGCCACCTTGTATTCCGGGGCCATAACATATAATGCCTAAATTATTTCATTGCTTTCATTGGTCATTTCCCTCCTCAGTCTTCAACTGTTCCTTATTCCTCAATCAAGATCCAACATCCTCTGCCTACCATGCTAGGGCTCAATTTTTGGCCCTAATTAAACAAATTGTGCCAATGTTCTTAAACTAGGTCATGAAAAACATATCTGCAGCCTGTCTAACAAGGTAGCAGCATCTGACCATGACCCATTAAACAAAAAGCTACATCTCCCCTCCCTGAAATGTCCAGGGAACTAAGCCACATGGCTGGAGGCTGATGCCAGGCAACAGACCTCAATATAAATGTTTAGCCTATTTTTTAAAAGCCATGTCTTATATTAATCTTTACCCTCCAATACGATAGTTTCTGTTCTCAAGAAGCTTATCAAGTCATAGGAGGGACTTAATCAGTGTTAAATTAAACCTAGAGTCCAACAAAATTTTGAAGAGCTGGTACTTCTTTTAAGCACTAAAGGGATGAGAGGACTCATTATGCCTAAAGTTGCAAAAACATCATTAGTCATTAGCAGCTGTACTCCCTACCCTACCCCCACACACCCTATGAAAGGGGATCCAAATGTGATACATTTTCCCAGACCAAAAGTTTTCACAAGTGATGCTGTAAACTAAATAGGAAGTTCTAGTGTTACTAATACTGCAACACCAGAGGAAAGTCGGAAAACTACAAAAAGACAAGGAAGGCACTGAAGATAATGTGGTTATGAAACAGAAACTAGCCAGGGAAAGACTGATGCTCATATATGTTACAGAGATTAAAGAAAACTCATTCCTTACCTTCTTCCTCCCAATAAGCACACCCCACCCCACCCCACCAGAAAACCTCCTTCTTCCCACTCCTTATCTTAAGCAGGGAAAACTAGATCTTCCTGTCTCTCAAAATTCTGTTTGCCATACAATTCATTTTAATTACTTTGTAAAAGCAAGTTTTAAAGTTTTGGTCATTCAATAGTCATCTTGAAATGTTTCTTCCTTACCGTCATGTAATCAACTTCTTCAGGATGCTCAAAAGCAATAAATTCTTCAAGATTCAAACCAGGACCTGAATCCTGGTTAGCTTTTTCAAATCTCTTCTTGTCTTTTAAATGAAGCTTTGAAAATTAAATATTGAACACGTTTAAAGGTCTCATCCATACCATAACATCGTTAAAAATACTTTGAAAAATACAACTATGTGAAATCTAAAGTACATTTACACCCATTATCATATTTTATCTTCACATCATCCCTCTGAAGGTAAGTTGGGCAAATAACAAACATTTATTAGAAGCAGTACAGAGACACAGGCTCTAGAGTCAGAGAAACTCAGATCTGAATTCCAGCAATGCCACTCACTAGCTTATTACTTAGGGCAAATTGCTTAACCTCTCTGGTCTCCTCACCTATACAACTGGGATAATCTGACACCAAAAGCAAAAATAAACAAGTGGGACTACATCAAACTAAAAGGCTTCTGCACAGCAAAAGAAACCATCAATAAAATGAAAGCTACTGAATGAGAGAAAATATTTGCAAATCATATATATGATAAGAGGCTGATATCCAAAATATATAAAAAACTTGTACAACTCAACAGAAAAAAACCCAAACAGTCCAACTAAAAAATGGGCAGATCTGAATAGACATTTTCCAAATACATACAGATGGCCAACAGGTAAATGAAAAGATGCTCAACATCATAAATCAGGGAAATGCAAATCAAAACCACAATGCGATATCACACCTGGCTGTTACAAAAAAAACAAGAAATCAAGAAATACAGGTGTTGGTAAGGATATGGAGAAAAGAGAACTCTTGTGCACTGTTGGTGGGAATGTAAATTGATGCAGCTACTACGGAAAACAGTATAGAGATTCCTCAAAAAATTAAAAATAGAACTACCATCTGATCCAGGAATTCCACTTCTGGGTATTCATCCAAAGAAGATGAAAACACTAACTCAAAAAGATATATGAGCCTCTATGTTCACTGCAGCATTATTTACAATAGCCAATATATAGTATGTCCAATCACGTAAGTTAGTTTACATGACGGGCATACACTGTCACATGCGTGCATCCTCTATAAGTGGTTGTGCTTTTGTGTACTTTATTGTACAATACTGTATACAGTACAGTAGTACAGTATCTTTATTTCAAGCCCAGGATGTCCGGAAGCAAGCGTAAAAGCAGTGGTAATGTAGCTGGTGCTGCTAAGAAGCACCAAGTGATAATAGAAACAAAAGTGAAAATAATTGAGAGAGTGGAACGAGGCGAAAAGATGGAATTGGAGGCCCAGAGAAAGGATGAAGAGAGACAAAAAGAAGTAACTAAAGAACTGAAGAGATTCACGATACCGGAAATGGCAAGGGGATTTTCTTTATTTGAGGAGGCACTGTTACTTTTCGAGGCACAGGACCCAAACGTAGAATGGTACACGAAGGTTGCAGTAGCCGTTCAGAATGCAACCCAGTGCTACCATGTCATCTGTGACAGGAAAGAAAGAGCTACTACCCAGATATCACTGGATCGTTTTTTCAAGACGGTAGATAGAATTGAATCCAGAAAGCAACCAGAACCTGTGGCATCAGCGTCAGGCGTGAGTGAAATTGCAGCTTGCCCTCCATCTCCTATTGCTGACGATCCTTCAGCTCTACCATCTCCCACCTCCTCTCCCTCCTCCAGTAAGTAACTCTTCTTGCCTGTTCACTCGATGCCAGCTGTAGTACTGTACTACTGTACTTTTCAAGGTACTGTACTGTAAGATTAAAAATGTTCTCTTGTTTGTGTTTATCTATTATTTGTGTGAAAAGTATTATAAACCTATTACAGTACAGTACTATATAGCCGATTGTGTTAGTTGGGTAGCCAGGCTAACTTTGTTGGACTTAACGAACAAAACAAATCGGACTTACGAATGGAACTCATTCGAATGTATGGGACTTATTATTCAGCCATAAAAAAGAATAAAATCTTGCCATCTGAGACAATATGGATGTACCTTGAGGGCATTATGCTAAGTGAAATAAGTCAGAGAAAGACAAATACTGTATGATCTCTTATATGTGGAATCTAAAAACAAACAAACAAAAAACTCCCCCCAAACCAAGCTCAAGATACAGAGAGCAGACTGGTGGTTGCCAGAGGTGGGGAGGTGGGGAGGTGACAGAAATGGGTGAACTGTTTTGTTTTGTTCTTTTAAATAAATTGAACAATTTATAATAAATAAGAAAAAAATCTCTGTTAAGCAATTGGGATGAGAATTCCTATCAAGCAATTAGAAACCTTAAGTATTAGGTATTAAACAAATGTTACATATTACTATTATTGACAGAAAAACTGAGATTAAAATGATTTGTTGAAAGGGATGTCAGGAAAACAGCTAAAATATGTTGAACTTGGATCCTCCCTGTTCTTTCTACAGTACTACACACTATCTTCTTTAACAATCTCAATAATTTTTTTCATGTCCCCAAAGCAATAAATTTAGACTACGTATTAATTCTTGGTATGTCTATTTCTAACTATTTCTGGTCTTCAAAATGACTTTTCAAAAACAGGTTAACAGTTTTCAAAAAATAGTCCTTTAATGAGAATACTTTTGATAAATGTACATAATATTTGGAAGTCTACTCTCTGTAGGCTCTTTACAGTGCTAATTCTGTATGTCCAGATAAAACACATCAAAAGCTGAAAAGGGCCTATCTTGAGGTCGAGGTTAAACAATCATACCCTTTTCTACTTTCTCACACCCATCTTCCTTTTTTTCCCCCAAGTACACTCTGATAGGAAATCAAGAAGTAGCAGCTATTAGGGACAAGGCTGCTTTTAATGAATTTCTCAAAGGTAATTCTGTGATTAAGAGCCTTGGAAGCCAATAGTGGCATATTGCTAATCCTGCATAAATTCTATTTTGAGAATTTCTGGGAATAACTTTCTATAAACTTAAGTGTATTAAACTGCACATTTTTGAAAAAGTACAATTTCAAATATTTTAGAAGCTTTTAACTTACGTGATTCACTGTTGAAAAGAAATACTCTTTTCGGTTTTTTGGAATACTAGAGGTTAGGTAGCAGTCATTTACTGAAACACTAGTTCTTTTACGATGATTGATTTACAGTGGAGAGGCTCATTTCTTTCCCCAAAGAATTTCTTTTAAACATCCAGATTCCACTAGCCAGTTATATCCACCCAATCACGACAGGGGGAAAACACTGTTTCCAAATAGCTGTTTTAACTTAACGTTTCATAATTTTAAATAATTAGACCAAATAATTTACATGTTATGTGCAGGTTTAACATGGGGAAAAGTAGAAAAATAAGAACTTGAGGTACTTTGTTGAGTCAATCAAGTTCTTTTTGAATAAATCACTATTCAAAATACTAAGTGCTTAGATTTCCTTATGAAAGAACCCTTCAATTCAGAGCAAGAGGTCCACGTTTCAGCAGAGGGAGCGGAATTTGGCCAAATTTGCCTATGGAAAGAAAGGATCTCTTTCAACAGCTAAGATTTCTTTAAAAAAAAAAAAAAAAGGTATTTTCTGGTTTACATTTCTCAGTTTTAAAAATAAAATGAAATAATGTGATTTTTTAAAGTTTTAGTCATTTGAGGAACACAATTTAAGAGACTCATATTAAAGAAGCCAATACACTGAAAGACGTTTTTCAAAGTGGCAAATTTCTAAAAGACAACAAAAGACTATCAGTTTCATAAAACCTCAACACTTTTCTCTTCTGTATAAAGACCTTGTGTTTTAGTCGAGAGTAGGAAGTACTATACACAGTAGTAAAAAGATAGAAACTACCATACTCGTTTAGTTTATATTGTAATAGAAACTTGTGAAGAACAAAACTGCCATCTTTTGGTAGACTAAAAATTTTACATGAGGAAATATGTAACCTGTGATACCAGAAAAAAAGCCTAGGTCTTATTCTGATTAACCACATGCAAGATAATATCTTATATAAATAAACGTTGCTTATACATGCACATTCAGCAGCTGGCTTTAGAAGTTAGAGCAATTGAGCTTCTGCCAGGTTGGTCCTCAAACTTTAATTATCCTGCTTAAAAGTGCTGACTATACTTGTTCATCAGATCATAAAGAAATGCTTTTTCAGACATTTCACTGCCTGAGAGGGTCATTATTCCAGGTTATCTATATTCTCTATATGAAACATCAAAAATAAGATAAAATTCAGGTATCAAGTTGATTTTTGTTTATTATTAGGTTTCCATATAGAAACATTTTATTTTATTTAGATATCCAATTACTTTTTATGATTATTTTATGGTATAATGTTTAGTCTCTTACTTCGATTAAGACCGATTCATTCTTCATCCTTGATTTTTTATTTTGAATAATAATGCAGCTGTGTCTGCGTTCATCTTTACACCCCACATCCACTTTTAGTGGGTTATATCTCTATATATCAAAATCTAATAAAGTATTATAAATAGAACTTCATGCAGAGACATATTCCTGTGTTGTCAAAAAATAACCATTAGGACTCCCATTGAGAAGAGTTCATTTTAGGGATCCATAAATTCCTTTAGGCTATTAAGATCCATCTAATTCATTCTTTAAAAGTAGAGTCTTATAATCAACATGTACTGAGTACCTGGGTGGGGAACATAGCATTAGAACCAGACATCTTTTAAAAGAAAAACTGTTCATAAATACTTTATATTAACAAGTCATGTACCTCTTCAAAGTGAAGATTTTCTCCTCAACATCATGTATTATTTCATCCCACACCCCCAACCCTCAAAAGAATACAGATTTTAAAAACCACACACGTTTCTTACTTTTGATGGGATGCTAATTGAATCTTTTGAGTGAAAAAAAAAAAAAAAAAAGGACAGAATCTAATTCTAGTAAGATTTTAAAATACTGTATTTAACTTCTGTATTATTCTCTGGAAGGGAAGTCATAATATCATACCATGGTCTGGTTTTAGAAAAGTCTTGGAATGCGAATGATGCTTTTAAGATGAGTTAATTCCTATAGTAAAGGAGAATAACTAGTAAACAAATCCCAGATCTCATTATTATCATTTGTTTTCTTTTTAGCACTAAGTAGTGAAAAGACTGATTTGCACTCTTTTCAGTCTGCTGTAAGATGAAGACCCAAATAAGGAGAAAAAAAGGAGCAAAGACATTTTTCCCCTATATATTAAATCCTAACTAATCTAAAGCTGATATAGTTAACAAATGCTTAAACAACTTTCAAAAGCTGATTGTATATAAATATTAAAGATAAACATGTGAATCACACCTGCTTTCTTCAACAGTATTCTTTCAAATCAACATAGAAGAGTTTACCAGTCCAAATGCTACTCTCAATATTTATTACTGTTTCTCCATACTATTATCATTCCCATTTTTAGGTATGAGGAAACTGAGGCATAAGGAGGTCTGACTTAACCTAAAGCTGCACCACTGTTAAGTGGTCTGCCTGAATGTGAAGCCAAGCAGACTGGCTCCAAAGCTGGAGCTCTTAACCTCCACACCAGTGGTATATGCATAGCATATGCATAATCATTAGCAGAGAAACAACCAATTTTGAGCTAGTGATGGCCTACAGAGTTCAAGTGGACAATATGATTCTATAATAAATAGCATATACACTGATAAAATATGGCCATGGTAAAAAATAAAAGGTAGATACTAATAATGGGATAGGTAAGTTAAGGAATAGAGGAGCCTCAAATGTTTTCCAAGCACCCTTGATTAATATTTTGGGACACAACATTTGCAACAAGGTGTTTGGTTTTATTTTTTCCACATACAAAAACTCTTTTAAAAAAAGTCTTTACGGCTCCTCTGGTGGCACAGTGGTTGAGAGTCCACCTGCCTATCAGGGAACACGGGTTCGTGCCCCGGTCCGGGAAGATCCCACATGTCGCGGAGCGGCTTGGCCCATGAGCCATGGCCACTGAGCCTGCGCGTCCGGAGCCTGTGCTCCGCAACAGGAGAGGCCACAACAGTGAGAGGCCCACGTACCGCAAAAAAAAAAAGTCTTTAAAATTACCTCTGAAGTACAACAGTATTTGAAATAGTAATTTCTCAAGCTTATAGTAATTTGTCTTAAAAAGTTCCTAGTAATTACTAAGTAAAAAGTCTTTAAAAGTTCCTAGTGATTCCTAAATATTGTCTTCCTCAACTCTGCTTAAGAAATATATTTCAACAAATTAAACAATGAGACACAACAGAACTCATAGTGATACTGAATCTTCAAAAATAAGTTATTTTAAATGGTGCAGCCACTATAGAAGACAGTATTGTAGTTCCTCAGAAAATTAAAAATAGAATTACCATATGATCTAGCAATTCCACTTCTGGATATATACCCAAAAGAATTAAAGGCAGGGCCACGAAGACATATTTGTACATCCACGTTCACAGCAACATTACTCACAACAGCCAAAAAGCTGAAGCAACTCAACTGTCCATTGATTGATGAATGGATAAACAAAATGTGATATATAAATATAATGGAATATTATTATCTTAAAAAGGAAATTCCAACACATACTACAACATGGACGAAACTTGAGAACGTTAAGTTAAATAAGCTAGTCACACACACACAAAAATGTTATGATTCCACTTATACGAGGTACCCTGAATAGTTGAATTCAGAGACAGAAAGTCGAGTGGTGGTTGCCTAACAATGTGAATGTACCAAACAATACTGAACTGCACACTTAAAAGTAGTTAAAATGTAAATTTTGTTATGTGTACCTTACCACAATTTTAAAAAATTTTAGTTATTTTATATAAAACTATGTGCTTAAAAATGGGAATAGGCCTCTACAGTCTTAATATAATAATAAAACCAATTGTTCAATAACAAAAAAAAAATAAAATATTGAGATACATATTCAAAATACACTAAAAAAGCAACCCTGGAAATGAGGACAAATGATGCAGCTGAGAAATACAGATGCAAGGATAACTGAAGTAGTCCAGAATAAGAGTCCTAAATCTGGCTAGAAAGGAAACCATCAAAATGACCACTGAAGTGAAACAGGTGATTGCCTAGAGAACAAAGCAATCAATCTATGACCTCAGGCCTCTTGTGCTCACTCATGCAGGAAGGTAAAGTGAACTGATATAATCAAAAGCTTGTGCACTTGTACTCACCTGCCTAAAAGACTCCTCTTCTGTATCATCCAGAGCAGTGTTCTCATCAAAGTCGATTACGCGATCATACATCTGAATATTGTATTCATCCCACGACACACTACCATCACTGTTTTTATCATATTCAACAAACTGTTGTTTCGCTTCTTGCATAGCATAATGTTTAAAAGACATTTGAATCCATGAACTGAGTTCACCTATGAGAATTTCCCAGAACACAATGAATGTGATAGTAATTCTGATACTTAAAACGAGTGAGAATTTCTAAACATTCTTTAAAAGAAGAAAAAAATCTTTAATGTATCTAAATAGTGAGTGAGAACTGGCCTAGTTGTATTCATAGAAATAGGAGTAGGAGGTGGGGAGAGCTGTTTGGAGTCTTAAGAATGTTATAATATGCGATCTACACAGAATGTAAGCTCTTTGAGTACAGAGAGTTTTGGTATGTTTTGGTATGTTTTGGAGGTACTCCAAATGCCTAGAAAGCACCTGGCTCAACAAGTATTTATTAAATAAACTACCAATTGGCCAAAATAGCACTTGACTTTTAAAACATATTATCCAAAAAATTGTAGATAACTTTTGCTAATTATCACAGATATCTCAGGAAGCACAAATATTTGAATAACTGCCCATTTATGTTAATATGTATTGGAAAAAATAGTGTTCTTCATTTATGAAATATAAAGTTTTCCTTTAAAATACATTTTACATTAAGTTGAATCAAGACTATATTAAGGAAATAATAGATAAGTAAATAGGGCCTAAATTGTGAAAAATGTACTCAAGTGACTGAAGTTTGAGAAATATTGTTACAGTACATTCCCTTTAACTATGTCATAAAGCATCTGGAGGAAATTTTAAAAAGTTATGGGTAGCAATTATGATTTATGCCCTTCTTATAATAGCTGTCTGTCTTAACTGGGTACCTGAAGACATAGGGGAAAAGTTTCTAAATCGCAAATGTCCACCTTCAGATGAACTTTTAAAAATCTATCATAGAAATATTTACTATACTGCATTATAGAAAAAAGGGGGGGAAGAAAAACATAAATATTTGCAAGGAAGCAAGAGTACCCATTTGGTTTAAAGATAATACACCATTTGGTTTAAAGAGTGGTACTCCTCTGTTGGTTTGGGGGAGGTCAGGTGAATAGAAAAGTAAAGACACGTTGTCTCTCCTGAAACTCTAAATCAGGGCAGAATAATTATGGCAACCATGTATTGAACAATTATTATATATCAGGTCCTCTATATACTTTGTCTCTAATCTTCAAAACAAGGCAATTATAATAATTGTTTTACAGTTCAGGAAACTGAGGTTAGGAATTGAGGACTCACGGCTAGTAAGTAGCAGAGTCTAGATTCAAACCCATGTTTGGCTTCAAAGCCCAAACTGAACTTAGCTGTCTCTCAAGAACCTGAGTCCAGTCCTGGCCCTTAAAGTGCAAATAAGCAAAATTCCCTGAACAGTCCTCAAGTGGAATGATCATCATGGCTTAACAGAATACAGAACAAAACAAAGGTCAGAAACAGGGGTTCATACTTCAGCTCTGCCGTAAGGAATAAGTTTACCCTCTCTAGGTTTTGTTTTCTCATCTATAAAATGAAGATTTGGACTAAGTTCCCTTTAATTTTAACTTTTTAAAAAGCTTACTATTAAATATTTGAACACATGTAGGCCCTTACAGATAAACAGCACCAAGTCTTCCAAATCAACTTGTTTTATGTGCTCTCTAGTGTAACAAAAGATGGACCTATTCTTATTGGATAATTAGTCTAAAGGTTCTGTTGTTTAAGTACAAGGAACAAAACCTTAATATTCCTGAGGGCACCAATGTGAATACTTCATTGACAACACATCTTGAATTTACTAATCAGCTTATAATTCTCTCTCCAGCAACTTCATTCTTCAGATGCTGAACAGTATTTAAATAAGAGTTATAAGAAAATAGCTCCTGAATTTTTGTTGAGGATCAACTTGGAAAGTTGATCGGGTTCATCACATGAATTAAGCAATGAGGTGAGGCAGATGCACAGCAATTTATTTGGAATATTCTTTAAAGAATCTGTGCATTTCATTTCTGACTCTAGAATCTACCTAAGAGCACTCACTTTGTTTTTTGTTTCTTTGTTTTTTTAAGTGAAGGATATTAAAGACTGAATTAAGTGCAGGAGATATGGGTTCTAATCCTGGCTTTGCCACTCATTGGAGCAAGGCACTTAATGCCTCTGGGCTTCAGTTTCTTACAAAAAGAGGTGGACATAATGATTCTAAGGCCTCTAACAGTTATAATAATTTGTGATAAACATAATTCACATGCAACAGGTCCTTTTCTACTTGCTTATAAAAAGAAGCAAGTTGTTAAGATTCTAATGAAGCATATATCAAAAGAGCTATAAACCACTTAATGCCTTAAGAAGGTTTTTAGCATGTTTCTCTAAAGTGAATCATGTTGATATTGATAAAAAGTCATGTGAGGAGCAGGGCGTTTGCTCTAGGTGTGACTTGCACACACCATGTAGGGTCAGTGATGTTTATATATTACTGGAGAAAGCACTAAGTGTTAGTTGGTATCCTATGTCTAAAGATTTCCAGGTATAAAACCTACTCACCATGTCCTTTTTTCCCTCTCACACAGTACCTGTAATTGATTGGAACACTAGCAATCTACACTCAACAGACACCCTGCTTAAATGTTTGTATTTCTGTCTCCTACAAAGGGATGTCTCCATTGTTAGTTGTGTAGGACGTCCTTACTTTCGGTGAGAAAGCCATCTGAGTCCAAGTCAATTTTCTTTATGATTGACTTCAGTCTTTTGTGTTGCTCTTCGGGGGTGAGTTTAACATATTCATCGACTTCTTCCTTTGGGGGGTAAGCGATATACAGGGGGTGGTCAAGCATTACTATCAGGAGGGCAAAATGGTGGAGAAAAATAGAGCTACCCTCGCCGAGGGCTTTTGGGGTGACCCACACCTGCTCTCCAAGGCCCCTGCCCCCTACACAACCTCAGTGATCCTGCCTCTTGTAGGGAGGGTAGAAGGGATCCGGCTCCTCGGCCGCGCTATTTTCTCAGCCTTACAGCCCCCGGGGTCCACGGGAGAGTGAGCTGCGCCCCGCCCGGCCCCCATTGTCAGGCTGCCCCGGCCAGGCCTTGCCCGGCCGCCCCCTTTGTCCCGGGACAAAGCCCGCGGCAGCCGCGCTGCGAGGCCCGGCCCTCCCAACCCCCGGCCTGGCCGCCTCACCTGGCTGCCCAGCAGCGCCTCGCGGTCGTAGTCGGCGCGGTGTTCTCCCCGTGGGTAGTGCAACTCCTCGGCCTCCCCGGCGCCGGCTGCCGCGGCGCACAGCAGGAGCAGCCCCAGCGTGGCGGGCCTCGGGCCCAGCCGCATCGCGCCGGCCAGCCGCGGACACATAGAGAGGTGAGCAGGGAGGCGGGAGGGGGCTCAGGTCGGCGGCGGCGCTCAGCGGGCGGCCGCAGAGAGGCGGCGCACGGTACGTGGGGAGGGTGGAACCGAACGCGAACAGGGCCGTGGCCTCCGTTCCTCGGGTGACCACTGGCTGAAGCCCGAGCGACAACTGCGGTGATGCAGCAGGCAAGGCCGAGGCCTATATAGCCCCGGCGGAGGGGCGGGGCGCCAGGCCGCGCCGATGATTGGACCGCACGGCGCTGGGGCCGGGCCGCGGCGATGTGGCGGTCTGCTGCGGGCCCAGAGGCTACAGGAGGCTGGCGGTCGGGGCCGGGAGGGGAGACCCCCGGAGGAGCCTTTCCTTGCGCCACGACGCCCTCTAAAAGACACGCCCCTCCTACCCCCGCCCTGTCTCTTTCCGTCAGCCTCGTTCCTACCAGAAGCCCCCTGTCCACTCCGTGTGTCCGACCCGGTTTCCATCAATAAGAAAGGCTGGAGATTTGGGTGAAAATAATACAGTACCTAGGAAAATCTTTGTTTTTGCCAGTCTTTAATGTATCACTACTTATTTATTTGACCAGAGAACGACGAACGAACCCAAGTACTAAAGCCAGATGTTTGTATGTGATGCTCAATTTCGCGACTTACAAGTTCTGTGACCTTCGCCAAGTTACTTGGCCTTTGAAAACCTGTTTGCTCATTTAGAAAATGATCATAGTAATAAGACTACCTTAAAGGGTTATTATGAAGATTAAATTAAAATAATATGCGTTTAGAACAGTACCTGGCACATATGGTAAAGTGTTCAAGAAATGTAAGCTTACATCATGCTGCTAGAAAAGCAAAAGATGGTTGCGCAAAAGGAATAGTTCAGTAAGTACCTAGGAAATCCTGTGCAGATAGAATGCATGTGCACGTGGTTTTTATTCCATGTCCACCTACAGTTCTATGTGATTTCTGCACCTCATCCCAAGCACACTAAACTCAAAGTAATTTGTAGGCTGCAGCTTGAGCCCTTTTCTTTCATTGATTGGTCCACTTAAGATCAGGCCTTTTCACACAGAAGAAAAGGCTTTCTGGGTCCTCTCACTTCTCACAGTCTCTGTTTGGATTGGGTGCAAGAATTCTGCTCCAGACTGAAAAACTGAATGGGCACAGATTGGACAAATTTCCTGGGTCAGGCTGGAATTTTATTTTTTTAATCAGAGACCATTGAAAAGTTTAGAGAACAAAGAGTAAGTTCAGTGGAATCTTTCCAGTGTTATAAAGATCAGCACAGAATAAAGTTTTAAGTTTCAGAGTGTAAATATAGGCAACACTTCAGGGTTGATTTCTCTAAAACAAACAATTAAAAAACAAAAAAGAAAAGAAAAACTTTTATCATTTTTTTTTTTTTTTTTTTTTGCGGTATGCGGGCCTCTCACTGTTGTGGCCTCTCCCGTTGCGGAGCACAGGCTCCGGACGCTCAGGCTCAGCGGCCATGGCTCACAGGCCCAGCCACTCCGCGGCATGTGGGATCTTCCCGGACTGGGGCACGAACCCGCGTCCCCTGCATCGGCAGGCGGACTCTCAACCACTGCGCCACCAGGGAAGCCCAAGAAAAACTTTTAACACTTTTATCACATTTTAATTTTAACTTTAGTTCTGGGCTTTAGGGCAGTCTGTGAAAAAAGAAGGACTAATGTCACAACTCAGCTTTGCACGTATTGTTCTCCAATAAGCACAAGGTAAAATTTGACCAGCTCCTGATGTGATTCCAATTACAAAGGGTAGGATACAAGATATTATGGAAGTTCTTCTGAACTCAGGATCTCCCCAGATAGAGGCTTTGGGGCAAAGGAGATCTAATGATATCTAAAGAGGTGCTGTTGGAGTGAACAGCATAAATGTCTGAATATCAGAATGTCTGGGTTCTGTCTTCCCTCAGCACCTAAACAGGCTCCTTTCCTTCCTTGGGCCTACTTTTTTTTCACCTGTAGGAAAATGATTGTATTAGTTCAGAGAATCTTAATTTGAAATCTTTGGCTGCTAGGTGGGTCCTAAGTGGTGTGATAATCTCAAAATCCCATGCAAAATTTTGTGCATAGTACATTTTTGGGGAGGAGGTCTATAGTTTCACGTTCATCAAAGTCTCAAAAAGACCCATGTGGCAACCCTTCTAGAAGCCTCTAAGCAGCTCTTCATCTCTTAAAATCCACAATTTTATTATCTTGACAGTTAGGATTGTTAGGAAGCAGATTATAGTAAAGACCTATGCTTAAGAGAGGCAAGACTGATCCACTGTCATTACTTGTAATTAATCCATTTTATTTAGAGAAAAATAAGTATCTACAACAAGCAGCCTGTCAATAAAAAAGGCATTATGAGAATACAGAGATCAACTTTCTTGACCTATAAAAGCCAAATCATGTAGCAAATACGTTTTCATGTAGATTTTTGAGGTGTAATTTACATACAATAAAGTGCACAAATCTTACATGTACAGCTCAACGAATTTATACATATATAAACCTGTGAAGACTGACCAGTACCCCAAAAGTCTCCCTCCTGCTCCCCAAATATCACCTCTGCCAAACATAGTTACTATTCTGACATCTTTCATCATAGCTAAGTTTTGCCTATTCTTGAACTTTATGTAGATGGTGTCATACAGGATTTAGAACTACTAATCAGGGGACTTCCCTGGTGGTGCAGTGATTAAGACTCCGCCTGCCAACGAGGGGGACATGGGTTCAACCCCTGGTCCAGGAAGGTCCCACATGCCACGGAGCAACTAAGCCCGTGCACCACATCTACTGAGCCCACGTGCCCTAGAACCCAGGTGCCGCAACTACTGAGCCCGAGTGCTGCAACTACTGAAGTCCGCATACCTAGAGCCCATGCTCTGCAAGGAGAAGCCACCACAATGAGAAGCCCGTGCACTGCAACAAAGAGTAGCCCCCACTCGCTGCAACTAGAGAAAGCCCGTGCACAGCAACAAAGACCCAACGCAGCCAGAAAAAATAATAACAATAAAAAATAAATAAAATAAAAATTAAATAGAAACAAAACAAAACAAAAACCTACGAATCATATACCCTTCTGCCCTGCTGGGAAGCAGTATGGAAAGAGCATAGACAATTTTGGAATCAGACACACAGAACTTGAATCAGTCTCCATAGCTCACCCACTTTGTAACATTGAACAGATGACCTAATCTTTTAAAAATTCTATTAAAAATGTAATAATAAA
This sequence comes from Tursiops truncatus, assembly GCF_011762595.2. Taxonomy (NCBI): domain Eukaryota; kingdom Metazoa; phylum Chordata; class Mammalia; order Artiodactyla; family Delphinidae; genus Tursiops; species Tursiops truncatus. Next base: position 117,486,342 of record NC_047035.1, read on the forward strand.
AACCTGTCTGATAAGTCTTATGAGAGTAGTATATTAAATACTCTATGTAAGGTGTCTGGCTCATAGAAGGGGCTCAAATTTTTAAATTTTTCTTTCTTTCCCCCTAGAAAATTTCCACTCCACCTTCCAGACCCAGCACAAGTGTTTCCTAAAGGAGGCCTTTTCTAACTCCCTACCAAGCAAAATTGTTGGTCTCTCAAGTCTCTTTGTTCCATTATTGTGCTTTGTATGTTCCTCTGCTACAGCATTTAGTACAGTCTACTGTAGCTATTTGTTGATATTACTACAAGAATTTGAGAGTCTTGAGGTCAGGAACTGTGTGTTTTCACCTGTATTTCATCAGTGCCCCTACTAATAAGAGGAACTCAATAAATTTTTGTGGAATGAATGAATTCTGCTCTATTGGCATTCTTTTAAAAGTATGTACTACAGATAGCAGAGTTAGCTTTGAAACTATTAAAAGAGGGAATTTGTAGATTTTGAGTTTTTTAAAACGTGCATTACAATGGATAGTGGCTTAAGAAACAAAGCAATACTTACTGAATATATTGGTATGGACACTGTGTTATAGGCCCATTTCCATGAGAATGAATGAGATTTGGCACAATACACAACTTATGTGGAAAGGCCAACAAACTGAATGAATTTGTAGCTTTTCCAAAGTCGGAAAACACAAGACAAAGGAATAGATTACAGGGCAGTGAATGAAGGAACAACTTAGACTGAATGATCACATAATTAGAGGGATTTTGTTGGTTGTTTTATCTTTTATTAGTCTTTTGAGAAGAGAAGGAGATATGAAAATTCCAGGGTTATAGTGGGGTCTTAGAAAATGACAGAAAATATGTAGGTGGGTGGGTGTGCCGTAATACCTAGAAAATATACCAAGGAGTATCCAATACTAAGGAGTATCCAAAAGTGTGTAGGGGGCTTCCCTGGTGGTGCAGTGTTTGAGAGTCCACCTGCCGATGCAGGGGATGCGGGTTTGTGCCCTGGTCTGGGAAGATCCCACATGCCGCGGAGCGGCTAGGCCCATGAGCCATGGCCCCTGAGCCTGCGCGTCCGGAGCCTGTGCTCCGCAACGGGAGAGGCCGCAACAGTGAGAGGCCCGCGTACCGCAAAAACAAACAACAAAAAAAAGTGTGTAGGTAGTCATAAAATTGTAATAACCTATTAGAAATAATTCCAACAAATTCAGTTTAACTGTTTCTTACTGAATGAGATTTCCCTAAATTAAACATGGATCTGTCCCAGTGATCAAATAATCAAATGTAATGATAGCTCCATCCTCAAATAGAAGCCATCCTCTACAACCGGCAATTCACATTTATGGCCCTAAGGCAGTTACACCCATCTCTGGCCCTAAAGGCAGCCCAAGTGGACAGATAATAGTCAGAGTGCCTTCCCTGACTTGCTCCCTATACCCATTGGGTGACCATACATCTTGGTTGACCTGGAATAATTATTAATCATGTCCCCATTCACACTTGAAAGTATCCCAGAATGGGGTGATAAATTATAACATCACCTTACATTTGGGCCTCACATGCAGACTGTCCAGCCCCCTCCCAGCCCCCCTCCCCGAGTCCCAGGCTTTATTAAGCTTCAGAACCCTTTCCCACACTCTTTTCCCCAGGCTCTCAACAATAGGTCCTTGAAGTCTTAGTCAAACACATTAGCAGTAAAAACAAAGTATACAAAGAAGGAAGGGATGAAATTTAGTTAAAGAAGGTAGTGAAAGAAGGAGTAAAAACTGGAGTAACATTGTGTACTAATAAAGAATTTCTTACAAATTATAATGAAATTGATTTTCTTTTGGCATTACTAAACTAGCTCTGAAGACAATTTTGTGAGAGGAAATCCGAAACTGATACGAGGAGAGTGACTTCTTTGAAAGACACCACTTCCTGAACCTATAAGTTTTGGAGTGTTTGTGGGAACCAGACGCAGTATTGCTTTATAGTCACACCAGACCTTCAAGGCTTACATGTTGTTAGATCCAACTGACAAAGAGAAAATGTTCCTACGACTCCAGCTCCATCACAAGACAGTGTTCAGGAACTTGGTGCTTCGAGTTTTTTGATTCAGGATCAACCTCAGGTCTGTGGGCTTTTGAGGTTGGTCGCTGTTAAAAAAAAAAAAGATTTGTCCTACAATGTAAGTGCAGAAACAAAGGAGTTACACGAGTAATGCATGCTTACTTATTTACTTTAGCAAAATGAGTATATAAGCAAATAAGCAAAAAGAAAAGAAATGATCATAAATCCCATTCTTATAAATGACTGCTATAAACATTGGTGTTGAACTTCACAGTTTTTCTGTATGCATTATGTACACTTTTAAAGGCAGATATGCCTTATGCAAAAAATAGGATTAAAAAGGAAGCTACTACTATCACTGAAATAGCTCAAGAAAGCAGAGGAGCATAGCCCAGAATGACCTACAAGGTCTGGGGAGCCCTTAAAACTCCTCAGCAAGTATTCACATTCCATCTCAGGAGTTTCTTTGTGTCAATTCACTTTTGCCTGATTTGCTTTTCCTTGTCTTCTATCTCCCTGGTTGTGTGTCTCCATCTCCCACCACAAGTGTGCTTTACCAGATCCATCTCACCTCTGGGAACATGTAATCTATTTTGGAATTGAGAGTAACAAGCTAGACCTTTGAGTCTCCTCCAAAGTATGACTCCTGGTCTCTACGCTCACTTTTTTTTTTTTTTTTTTTTTTGCGGTACGCGGGTCTCTCACTGTTGTGGCCTCTCCCGTTGCGGAGCACAGGCTCCGGACGCTCAGGCTCAGCGGCCATGGCTCACGAGCCCAGCCACTCCGCGGCATGTGGGATCTTCCCGGACTGGGGCACGAACCCGCGTCCCCTGCATCGGCAGGTGGACTCTCAACCACTGCGCCACCAGGGAAGCCCTACGCTCACTTTTTACTCATAATACCCAAATGAGATGTGTCTCACATGCCCTGGCTAAACAAACTCCCACCTGGCACTCAATAGGAGAGTGGAATTAGAACACAAATCTGCAGGGAGGAAAGATGGACATGACTGTATCTGTTATTTATTCTATTAGAGAGGCTGGATCTCAGATTCCTGTTGCTCAGGAACTTCTGAAGAGTTCCCACCCATGTGCACTGGGGAAAAAAAATCTGTATTCTGAAGTCATTGATTGCAGTTTTCTATATATGTCAATTAGGTAACATCTGCTCATTGTGTGGTGTGAATCTTTTATATCTATACTGATATTTTGTCCACTTGTTTTATCAGTTACTGAGAGATATGTTTCATAATCTCCTACTATGGTTGTATATTTCTCTACTTTTGGTTTTCTCAATTTTTGTTATGCATATTTTGAGGCTATGTCATTAAGAACATACAAATTTATATTTTCCTGGTGGACTGATACTTTAACAATGTTATCTTTACCTTTAATAAAGCCTTTCATCATAAGCCTTTCATCATAAGGTTGTTAGTATAACAACATCAGGGTTCTTTTGATTACTGGTTGCAAGTATACATTTTTCTATTCTATTCATTCACTTTCAGCCTCATTGTATTTTTATACTTAAGATGTATTTCTTGAAATCAGCCTATAGTTGAAGTTTTACATTAAGTCTTAAAATCTTTGCCCTTCTAATAGGAGTATTTATTCTATTTATATTTGATAGAGTGACTGAGAGATTTGGGTTTAAACCAACTATCTTACTATTTGTTTTCTACCTGTCCAATACATCTATGTTCCTTTTTGTCTCTTTTCTTGCCTTTTTAAAATAAAATTTAAAATTTTCTTTTTATTATTCTATTTTTTTGTCTATTAACTTGCTAGTTGTCATTCTTTTACTGTCTTTTAGTGTTATAAAAGAGATTATAATATGCATCCTTGACTTAATGGAAATTTCTCTAATATAAATTAGGACTTTTCCCAATTCTTGAACACTGCAAGGATTTTAGAACCCTTTAATTACAATTTACTACTCACCACATACCTTACTGCTATTGTTGTCATGTATTATAATTCTTTCTATATGTTAAACTCTATAAGGTGTTGTTATTATTTCATAAGTCAATATTTATTTAGAATTACATATTTAGCCTAGCAGTCCTAGTAGGAGAGTCATGGCGAAGACCGCTTGGGTTCTAGAGCAGAGTCATGACATCTGTAGCAGAGAATTTTATTGAAGCATAAAGTTAAACTCTATTTTAACCTTGAAAAGCATCTACAATTATGCTATTGTGCCTTGGTAAGAAATGAACATCTGACTATGATGACATTTTGTGAGGATGGGTCTCTATCCTTCTTTACCTTAAACCAGCAATCATTGTGTGGTACTGTGTCCCCAGTCAGTACAATACATGGGTCTGAGAATTAAAGAGTGGAAGTTGGAGTGACTCCACTCACCATCGCTCTCAGAAAACCGTTTGAAGAATTTGTTCTTCCTAGCCCCACAATTTTTAGGTCCTGTGGTTCTGTAGTTCCTAGTTTCCAGAAAAAGGACTCTTCCACCAGGGAACAAAGAATCCTACTTAACTTAATACTCTGACTGCCACCTTGCCACTTTGGGGTCTTTGTGCCAGTGAAAAGGAGCTACCACCTTGTGGGGGAAAAGTGACTTTGATATCATGAGGAGGTGGGGCTACTGCTACGTAATGGAGCAGGCAGAAACATTTGGCACTTTGGTGATCCACTAAGGAGTCTCTTGATATTCCATGGCCAGTTTTAACTGTAAGTGGAAAAATTCAGCAACCATGACCTATTAATGGCATGGTAATCAGGAGCTCAGCATCCCCAGAAATGAGGATCTAGGTCACCCACTAGACAAACCATATAGAACAGCACAAACACTACCTGAGGTTGAGGGAAATCTAGATTGGGCAGTACAGGTGAGAGATGATAAGTATCAATGATAGCCTAGGGTCTAACTGAAGCAACAGGGGCTAGAGCTCATCTCACAAACCCTCCTCTCTTATGTTTTGCCAGAAATTATAACTGACCAGAATCCTGGAGAAGCTGTGATAGAATGGAGTGAATCTAATGTCAAAAACACATGGATCTGAATGGTGCAAGAGGTGGGCCTTGGCAGACATTGTTGATGCTCTACCCAGACCTTCTGAGATTCCTTTAACTACTTTAGTTTTTGTGTTCAGTGCCAGCTGCCATATACTTGGGGTAAAGGGTCATACCTGCAATGTTCTCTGGAAGATTTCCCTTGTATGTTTGAAGCCTCTGGGGCTGGAGATTCCTGGGAGTTATACCAACTGCCCATTTCTTGGACCATGACTAATATCTAGATGGGGTAGGGGTACAAAAATTCCACTCCCTTGCTTCAAGGTAAAAAGGGCTTTGCAGTACACTTTATACTCCATAGCTTCTTGTAGGATGAGACTGAAGATAGATTTCACCTGAAACTCCATTCTTGCATAGTTCCTTTCCCATCCTGCTTCCTTCCCTCCCTTACCTGTCTGTCCTGAGTACATTCTCAATAAGTTACATGCAAACAAATATCCATCTCAGGTTGTTTCTAGGAACCTTACCAAAGACTTCTCACAAAGAAACTACCTGCACCCAACTTCTTCTCCAAAATAAGAAGGAAATCATTCATTCAATGAATTTTAATAGCTGAGAAGACCACATAACCCTAATAGGGGAACTTCAACTATTATAAAAATCATTAAAATGGAATCGCAGATTATCTTGGTATACATAACTATACTTTGTACTTTTAACGGATTTTAATAGACTTTGACCCACTTTCTGTACGGAAGATCAGGTGTGTTTGCAGAAATGTCATTAACAATGACATGAAAAACTTCAAGATGTGAAATTAGTTTCAATGGTGTAAATTTCAGTGAGAAGAAATTTCATTTAACACAAGGGAGAACTTGTAGCTATTAGAGCAGCCTCAGGTTGGGTTGAATTTTGTGTCATCTTAGATTTCCAAACACAAGCTGAACAATCACTTGGTGAAAACAAAACAAAGTGCTCTTCAGGCATCAGAAGCATTAAACTGGTAGCTAGTTGATGCAGGTGATTATAGTTATCATCTATATTCAGGAACTTAACTATGATATTTTGAACCCTCTTTTTGCTGGAGATTCAACTGAGAAATTATTATTTCCAATAATTTACTTTTTCTATTCTTTTTGTTTTGCTTTCTAGTAACCAGTATTAAGTTCATCATTTGTTCTATATACATTTCTCTTTAACCAAATCTCATTTTTATGGTAAAAACTGTTGTTCAAATATATAACCAACACTAGCCTATGGGATCCTTCAGTGAGTTGTGCTGGGCAGTTGACCGTGACTGAAGGTGTGGACTGAAAACCATGGGCTTTCTATACCTATAGATGGTTGAAAACCAAATTTAAATTCCATTTGTTGAATTTAGGCACTTTTTGAAATAATAGCCTTTCTCTTATGTGAAAATTAGGGCATTGATTGGAAAGTAGGATGCCTAGAATTGAAGTAGGATATATGGGAGTGTTTGGACGACTGCTCTCTGATGGCATCATTCAACATCCCTGCCCACCATGCCTCAGATCATACCACCATCCATAGCCTTAAATGTCTTATACACCATCATGGTATCCCATATAACATTGCTTCTGACTAAGAAAACTTCCTTTATGGTGAAAGAGTTAAGGCAATGAACTGATGTCTATGGAATTCACTGGTCTTATCATTTATTCCATCACCTGGAAATAGAAATATAGAGAGGTAGGATGGTCTACTGAAAACTCAGTTAAAATGCTAGTAGGGAGATTTTGCGAGGTTACTGTGCTATTCTACAAGATGTGCTATATGTTCTAAGTCAGCAACCAAGATATGGTCCTATTTTTTTTCCACTGCAAAAGTATAGTCTCCAAGATGGAAGTGGAAAGTGTACCTTTCACACGTAATGCAAACTGGGAAATGTTTTGTTTTCTACCCCTATGATTCTAGAGCGCTGGTATAGAGGTGTTGGTAAGCATGAGAGGAATGCTTCTACCAGGGGACACACCATGGTTCCACTGATTGGAAATTAAGACTACCACCTGGATGCTTAAAGCTCTTCATGTCACCAGGAATACAGGCCAAAAAAGGTGCCAGCTGGGATGACTGATCCTCACTATCAAGAGGAGATAGTGTCACCGATAAACACAGAGGCTTAAAGGACAATGGCTGGGACTCACAGATCTCCTGGGGTTGACTCTTAGTACTGCCATGTCTGCTGGTAAAGTTAATGGAGGACTCCAACAGTCTTATAAGACCATCAAGGGCTCAGATCCCTTGGGAATGAGGGTTCGGGTTCTTCAACCCAAGTAATGAAGCCTGACCAGTTGCAGCTGGTGGCTCTGGGCAGGAGAACATAAAATGTGTGGTAGGGGATGGAAGTTAGAAATATCAATTACAGCGCTGTGACTTCTTTTTTTTTAATTTTTATTTTATTTTATTTTTATTGGAGTATAATTGTTTTACAATGTTGTGTTCGTTTCTGCTGTACAACAAAGTGAATCAGCTATATGTATACATATATCGCCTCCCTCTTGGACCTCCCGCCCATCACTGCCACCCCCCAGCCCACCATTCTGCTCATCTAGGTCATCACAGAACACTGAGCTGAGCTCCCTGTGCTATACAGCAGGTTCCCACTAGCTATCTATTTTACAGGGTAGTGTATTTATGCCAAACCTAATCTCCCAATTCATCCCCCCACCCCCGTGTCCACACATCCATTCTCTACATCTGCGTCTCTATTCCTGCCCTTGAAATAGGTTTGTGAGTTCTTGCAGAAATAAAGATGATAGGATCTGCCTCATTGTTCTGCCATGCATATGTTTAAACTAATTTTTCTTTTCTTTTCTATCCGTTTCTTCCAGGGCATGCTGACAGTGGTTAGCTTTATAATATTGTTCATGGGTTACAGAATTCTGAGACAGGATCATGATGGAACCAGAGGAGGACTGAACATCATACAGAGATTCTATATAAGCTGGATTCAGCCACCAGTAAGATTCCAAGTTATCATCCCTTTAGGGAGAAAGTGAGCACGTTTTGATTTTATAAGGAACAGCTGCATTATGTTAACTGGCAGTATTTTTTCTTCTGGAGGATTAAGTATGGGAAGAAGGGTTTATGTTAATATTTGGCATGGGTAGCAAAGAAGTGCACTCTAGTGAATGTTGTCACTTTTTTTCAATCGAGTGTTTGCTTTCCTTTGGATGATTGCAGAATTTCCCACCTTAAAGTCTGTCTCTCACTCTAGAAGCTGAAAATGGCCTATACTCACTTTCTCACGTTCCTTAAAGTTAGTGTGTGGGTACATTATCTAGGATCCACCACTAACTGGATACAATCTCCCAAAACTATATCAGAAGTAAGCCACAGGAAGACTGCAAGGGACTCTTCGACAGCTACAATATTATAGAAAGATCAAGTTCTTTGAGCAGTAGTGGTGCTCTCACTGACAAATTCTGGGGTGTGAATTTTGGGTATTGTTCCTGGCTGGGTAGCACTGAGCCTGAGATATTTCTAGCCCTCCTGGCAATTCGACATCACTTTTTTGGTATACAAAGTTTAATTTTTATATAATTTCATACTTAGCAACACAACATTGCAAGAATAGTTAAGGAATCATATACCCTTGAGAAAGGAAGAGAGGGATACAGAGAGGGAGAGAGGGGATGAGAGGAACTGGGGGGGGGGGGAGAATGGTAAAGCAAGTGAGGCAAAGTGTAAACAACTGATAAATTTAAATAAAGGGAATATGGGAGTTCCTTAACTATTCTTGCAACACACACACACACTTTTTTTCTGAATCATTTGAGAGTAAGTTGCAAATATCATAGTTCTGTATTCGTAAATACTTCAGTGTATATTTTGTAAGAACATGGATATTCTCTTACATAGCACCATACAATTGTCTAAATCAGAAAATGTAACATTGATATAAAACTATTATCTAATCAATACTTCATATTCAAATTCCTATATCACTTAAACAAATTTCTTTACTGCTTAAGTGAGTCAGTGTTAGCTTCTGTGAGCTCTAATTAATTTGCAATCTCAGAAATCACTTCCTCCAGCATATGTTCCTGGACCCCAACTTTGGGTTAGGCAACTCTCTTATGTACCCTGATAATACAGGGTACTTTACCTACCAGTGTATTTCTAACACTCTATCCCTGATTGTGTTTGCCTCTCCAACCTGAATCAAGCCACTTAAAAGGCAGGTATGTCTCTTTTTCACTGGTCTTTCTTCACTGACTAGAACTGTTTCTGACACATAGTAGATACTCATGAATATTTATTGAACAACTAGATCTGCACACTTTAGCGGCAATTAAGATGAAATATGTTCTAAGTTGTATTTGTCATTTTCCCTCTTTCAGTTGACAGCTGTATCTGTCAAGGTTCAATGCAAAGTAGAAACCACTCTAGGTATTTTTTACAGGAAGAGATTTATTGCAGGAAATTGATGCATATAAGGTTTAGGAGAGAAAGATCTAGGCTGGACTACTAGAAATTATTCCCAGAACAATACAGAATGGACCGTCACCAACACTCCAAGGTCATCATTTGAATTATTCAAGACATACCCCCCCATAGTTTTGATCCAGGGGTCAGGAAACTGTAATCAAGAAGCTGCTGCTATTGCCACCGTGGATGATTGCACCATCTCTCAGCACTCAGAAAGATGGAAAATGGCTACTAGAATCCCACTACAGAAAAAAATTCACATTTTCCCATTTTCTTGACAGTGTAAGGGGTAAAAAGATGGCTTTAGACTTTATCTCACTTCTGCCTTATATTTCATGAGGTCATCCCATTATCAGAAATCAATTCACATTCAGAAACCCTGTTGCAAAGGAGTCAGGAATATGTACTTTTCAGCTACCCAGTCTCTGTAATGCAGCCTATGGAGACTGAGTTAATTCCCAGTATGTACCACACTGGCATCCCCATTCATGAGGTTGCTGAAGCTAGACACAGGTATGTAATCCTCAACCCCTCCCTGACACCAAGATTCTCCCCTTGGATGGAGGTGGTAGCACCTCTTCACCAGGAGATTAAATTTAGAGGGTTAAATTTAGTACTCCCAGGGAATGGAATGAAGTATGCCTTGGTTGACTGCTTCAGAATCACTTACCCTCTGAGCAGTTTTCTGCCTGAGAAAATGGCAGTCACGTGACCAACTTGGATGTTCCTCCCTTTGGAGGTGGCAGTAACATGCTAACTCATTTTCCAGGTACCCCTGTGACTTCTGGGGTCAATGTGGTGGAAGAAAAGTGGAGAAAACAAAGCCCAGAGAGATGAGGAGATGTGTGCAACATCATGGAAAGAGCATGAACTTTATTTTCACATGGCTTTAGATTTGAATCCAGATCGTGCCTCTTACTAAATGTAATACCTGGAGCAAGTTCCTTAGTCTCTCTATATCTTGGTTTCCTCATCTTTAAAATACCTATCTCATAGGATGGTCATGAAATTAAATTAGATAACACATGTTAAGTGCAGGTACCTAAAAGTACACAAAGAAATGTTGGTTCTTGGGACTTCCCTGGTGGTCCAGTGGTAAAGAATCTGCCTTCCAATGCAGGGGACACAGGTTAGATCCCTGGTTGGGGAATTAAGATCCCACATACCACGGGGCAACTAAGCCCGCATGCCGCAACTACTGAGTTCACGCCTCAACGAGAGAGTCCGTGAGCCACAAACTACAGAGCCCACACACTCTGGAGCCTGCACACCACAACTAGAGAAGAGAAAACCTGAACGCCACAACTAGAGAGAAGCCCACCCACACCAACGAAGATCCCATGTGCCGCAACTAAGACCCGACACAGCCAAAAAAAAAAAAAAGAAATCTATAAAAAGCAACTCTAATAAAAAAAGCAAGACTATATGATAACATGATATAATTATCATAATGATAATGCTAATTCAAAAAAAGAATATAAAATTAAAAAAAAAAGGGCTTCCCTGGTGGCGCAGTGGCTAAGAATCTGCCTGCCAGTGTAGGGGACATGGGTTCCAGCCCTGGTCTGGGAAGATCCCACACGCTGCGGAGACTAAGCCTGTGCGCCACAACTACTGAGCCCACGTGCCACAACTACTGAAGCCTGTGTGCCTAGAGCCAGTGCTCCACAACAAGAGAAGCCACGGCAATGAGAAGCCCACTTGCTGCAAGTAGAGAAAGCCCGCGCGCAGCAAGGAAGACCCAACGCAGCCAAAAATAAATAAATAAATTTATTTTTTAAAAAAAGAAATGTTGGTTCTTTTACTAGTTTCTTATGGCTGCTGTAATAAATTATGATAAACTTAGCGGCTTAAAGCAACAAATTTAATTTAAAATTAATCTCTTACAGTTCTGGACATCAGAAATCCAACATCAGTTTCACTGGGCCAAAATCAAGGCGTTGGCAGGGTTACACTCTTCCTGGAAGCTCTAGGGAAGAATCAGATTACTTGCCTTTTCCACCTTCTAGAGTTGCCTTCTTTGGCTGTTGGGCTCTTCCTCCACGTTTGAAGCCAGCAGTACAGTATCTTGCTCCAGTCCTCACATAGCTAGGTCAAATCACACTCTCCTCTTACTTGTGATTTACAGTTAAGGCCTACTTGCATAATCTAGGATAATCTCTAAATCTTAAAATCCTTAACTAATCACATCTGCAAATTCTGTTATCATATAAGGTAACACTCACAGACCCAGAGACCTGGGTAACTTTGGGAGCTGTTATTCACCTGACCACAGTTCCTTTTATCACCAACCCTTACTATCTTTTTAAAGAACCCATTTGGTGTCTTGAACAGTGTGTCCAACAGAAATATAATGTGATGCATATGTGTAAAATTTTCTAATATCCACATTAAAAATGAGTAAAAAGAAACAGGTGAAATTAACTTTAATGAATTTTTAAACCAACATACCCCCCAATACTATCATTTCAACATGCAGTTAGTATAAAAATTATTAATGCAATATATTACCTCCTTTCTTAAAATACTTTAAAAATCCAGTATACAATTTACACTTACTGCAAATCTCATTCAGACTAACCACAAATCAATTGCTCTATGGCCACATGTGGCTAGTGGCTACTGTATTGGATAGTGCAGATCTGGAGGGCTGTAAAATTAAAAGGGCCCAGGGTGGGTTGGACCGTATACTCTTCACATCAAACCCATGTTTCAGCAGCTATAGCCTACACCTCATTCTGCTTATATCCACTACCAAGTTGATGACAACTGCCTCAAATCCTTGTCAGTGTGCCAAGGCTGCCACCAGTGTGTTATAAACACCCCATAGAACCAGACTGAGCATGGGATTAACCTCAGGTTATGTATCAGTTAAGATACAGTCAAGAAAACATAATCTACCCTACGTTTTAAAAGAAGAGGGATTTTTAATTTTGGAAATTATACCAGTTGATGGAAGAGCTGAGAAATTCAACAATAGATAGTGAGACAAACCACAGATTGGCAACATTACACAGCTGCTACCACTTCTAATGATGGAAGGAGAATAGAAGGAGGTGGTGTTGTCTGAAATTGGCACCACCCAAGAGTTAGACCATGGCAAGGATTTTGGACCATGAATGAAGGGACCGTTTGGTGAGAGCTGGAGATATGGAGAAAACATAGCCACTATTGGAGATGTTGCCTGAGGAGGGAGGAGTAAGAGAGGGAAATACCCTGATTCTCCCTTCCTTCCACTCTCCAGTGTTCTGCCAGGGCCTCCCATTGGCTTAATCTATCTGGAAGCCCTTTGTCGAGGGATGCTAGGAAATGTAGTTCTCTGAGAGTTAGAGTGGAGCAGGGGTAGATCAGGGAACAGACCAAGAGCAAACAGGCAAACAAAGTGTCACAGTCCACGCCTTTTGCTATTCATAATATTTACCACCTATGTTACAACTTCATGCTTCTTTCTAGCAGGATGCAACTACGGTTCACAAAAATGAAGATGCCCTCATCATCTCTTCAGTATGGGTGAGGCAAGTCATCATTGCTCTTTTTAAGTCCAAGATCTCTAGGGAATTCACAGTCTTCCCCAGTAAACCATGGCTTCTCATGGTCTGGTGACATATGAACCAATTGACAAAGTTAAATATCATTGACCTTTGTACAAAATAGCCTAGGAAAGGGAAAAAAAAATAATCGGTAAATATTAATATATACATAACAAAAATATGCATAGCTGTTAATCATCTCTATAACTGGTCATAGGGCAGAGTTGATATTTATTACTTCCTTCTGTCACTATTTATTCCATGCTTCCCTTGTCCTTAGTCAATGATTTGGCTGGTGGTGTCTCTTTGCCTGGGTAGTGAGCCAAACCTTCATTCCTGAAGGATCCAAATCCTCAGTGGTCTTGCCTTTATTGGGTTCTTCCTTTAATCGTTTCTACTAGAGATGGAAAAACAAGGGATTCCCCAATGATTCCTTCTGGGTACCAGAATCCTCTCTGCCCTCATTGTGTGGCAGCAATTTAAATCCCCCTTGTTAGTTGGGACTGACCACTCCAACCAGTATTGTAACCTCTCCTCTAGCTATTGGTTTAGTGGCATGAGGACCCCAAAATAGTCAGGTATCAGTTTCAATTTCTCACTCAATTGGACCATTATTGTGTCCCCTCATGAAAGCACGCCTCCCTTGGGGCTGTAGCAGATGAGGTGGATGCCTCTGTCCATATCCCCTTGGTCTACCTGAGTCACCTGCAGCTGCAATAGAGTCTCCTTGCACGATGACAGCTTCCCCCCTTCTCTAGTCTCTTCCTGTGAGTTTTTTCTCACACTCTGCCAAAGGAAAAAAGCCCAGAAATGCAAGGGAGTTAATGTCCTTTAATTGGAGTTGGTGGGTATATGCCTTGCCTTCCTGTCCTCCAAAAGGACAATTCTGAAGCTTGTTCCATACCGTTTTTCAGAGGGATTTTGGTGAGATTGAGCTTCAGTTGCCCACAGCAATCACCTGCTCATCATCACACACCTTACTGGCTTTTCTCCTTTCTCTGTCTCACTTTCCTCCCTTCACTACTTGTGCTTATTGGAATTATCTTCCAGGTAAACTGCATGCACCCAAGGCCTTGTCTTAGGGCAAGAACCCAAACTAAGACAGGAACAAAGACCTCTAAACCAGAGGAATCTATGGCTGGGGAGAAGGGAAACTAAATTTTTTCAGAGGGTTATTAGGTGTAATAGCTTCTAGTACCTGGTTATTTTTGGCTGTAAGAGAAACAGCACCATCTGTTGGTCACTGGCTCAAAACATAAACTCCATCCTGTTAAGATAGCACTGGACCTCACAGGGTGTGTTCCACAAGTAGTGCTGTAATTATGACTTCAGTAGGTTATTCCATCAATCTACCAGATTAGATGTTCTCAGATGATGGGGTATGTGATAATATTAGTGAAATACAAGAGTCTGAGACAATTTCTCTTGTTTTCAGATGAGATCCTTTGTGAGAAGCAATCTTGTATAGGACATCATGATAATGAGTCATGGAATCAGGACATTCCAAAAGTCCACAAATGGTGTTGCTGGCAGAACCATTTTGGATAGGGAAAGAAGAAAGAAGTATCTATTTCAGTGAGAGCAAATTTCTGCCCCACTATAATGGAAGAGGTCCAATATAATCGGCATGCCCCCAGTGCCCTGAGGAATGGTGCGATAGCAAGGGTTCAATATTGGCTTCTGCTCTTGTCAGTCTGAGCTTTCTGCCTTGGAGAGGGAAGTCCATGTTGTTGAGCCCTTATGCCTGCTGCCATGGCTACTAGTACACAAGCCCAGTGAACAAGGACTCAGTGGCTGAATAATGAAGCTGACCAACATCCACAGGATGGGTCATCTCCCTGATTATTAAGAGCTTTCTCTCTTTTCAAAAATTAATTAATTAATTAATTGAAGTATAGTTGATTTACAATATTGTGTTAGTTTCAGGTGTACAACAAAGTGATTCAGTTGCGTATATATATACATTTTTCGGGTTCTTTTGCATTATAGGTTATTACAAGATATTGTATATAGTTTCCTGTGCTATACAGTAAATCCTTGTTGTTTATGGTATATCTACAAAGTAGTTTGTATCTGTATATGGTAGTTTGTATCTGCTAACCTCAAGCTCCTAATTTATCCTGCACCCCTCCCTTTCCCCTTTGGTAACCATGTTTCATTTTCTATGTCTGTGGGTGTATTTCTGTTTTGTAAATAAATTCATTTGTATTATTTTTTATATTCCACATATAAGTGATATCATATGATATTTGTCTTTCTTTGCCTGACTTACTTCACTTAGCATGATAATATCTAGGTCCATCCATGTTGCTGCAAATGGCAATATTTCATTCTTTTTTATGGCTGAATAATATTCCATTGTATATACATACACCACATCTTCTTTATCCATTCATCTGTTGATGGACACTTAGGTTGCTTCCATGTCTTGGCTACTGTAAATAGTGCTGCTATGAACATTGGGGTGCCTGTATTTCGAATTATAGTTTTGTCTGGATGTATGCCCAGGAGTGGAAGTGCTGGATCATACAGCAACTCTATTTTTAGCTTTTTTGAGGAGCCTCCTTACTGTTTTCCATAATGGCTACGCCAACTTACGTTCCCACCAACAGTGTAGGAGGGTTCCCTTCTCTACACACCCTCTCCAGCATTTGTTATTTGTAGACTTTTTAACCTGAACTTTTAAAAGTGAATTTTAAATAGATTCTTGACCTTGATCTTGACGTTTTGGGCTTGATAATTCTTGGTTGTGGGGGGGTGTCCTGTGCATTTCAAGTTGTTTAGCAGTGTACTTGGCCTCTACCCACTAGATGTCAATAGCCACTAACTCCCCTACCTCCAGCTGTGACAACCAAAAACATCTCCAGATATTGCCTGCTAAATGTTCAGTAGGGGACAAAATTGCCTCTGGTTGAGAGCCACTGCTATACAGGGATATCGCAATACTCCCTTCATGGAATTTTTGTGTCTCTGGCATTCTTATGTCTTACTAAGAATATTTGCTACTTCCTGTTCACCAAGCTAATCAACACGATATTATCAATGTAGTGGATCAGAGTGATGTTTTATGGGATGTCCAGATGATCAAGGTCCTTGTGGACTATACTGTGACAGAATTTGAGAGCTGACATGGCCCTGAAGTAAAACTGTAACGGTCAGTCACTGTTCCTGACATATGAAAATTTGTTGCTTCTGATTTTCTTTGCTAATTGATTTGAGGGAAAAATGATTTGTCAGATCAACAACTGCATGCTACGTGGGCAGGATTATGTTGATTTGTCCCAGCAAAAATGCCATATCTGGATCAGAAGCTTCAAGTGAAGACCCTGTCTCGTTTTTTTTTTTTTCATTTGACAAATATTTATTGAGGCACCTATCACACATTCAACACTGTTCTAGGTACTAAGAATATATTTGTGAACAATCATGTATTTATATTTATCTATTAACAAGGGTTAGAAATCTCCTGAGTAGAAGCTTGAATAATCCCAATCACTGTCTAGTTTTGCCACTGTCAAACACAGGAATTAAACAGAGGTGAGAAAAGAGTCATCACTTCTGCATCTATCAAATCTTACATGGTGGCACCGATCCCTGCAGTTCCCACAGGTCTGTGGTATTGCTATTGGCTTACCATTTTGTTAGGGAAGGGCAGTTCCAGGGGCTACTTGGCTCTGCCTACCAAAATAGTCCTCTCTGCAAGTTTCAGGGAGCTAGTGCAGGAGATCTGCCAGTTGCCAAGTATGTCTCGTCTAAATATACAATTAGGACCTGGTGAAATTACCTCAGCATGGGTCTACAGAACCTGCTGAGCCCTCTGTGTGATGGACTTGGACATAAATTTAATTTATTATCTGATTACCCAAAGCCCTCAATCTATCCGGGGGCCCCCAAGGATTAGCATAAATTCAGATCAGTGTCTAATAATCCTTCAAAGTCTGGGTATGTCCCTTCCCTCAGTGCATGCTCATTCTCCTAATAGCCACAGGTCCTTTTGGGAAAGGCTTGGAGAAATATTTATGGTATACAGTTGTGACAATGTCGCAGTGTCCTTCCTCAAGAGAGCCCAGTTTCTCCTTCAATCACTGGGCCCTGGGTATGTGCCGTAACTGGGAGAGGCTATGACTTCCTTTTGTGGCTACTCAAGTTGGGTTTCTGTGTGCTAGAACTTTAGTTTTCCCAGTTGTGTCTATCAAGGAATACTTTAGTAGGTTACCCATCTATTTCATCCCTAGGGACCCTGTCATCAAACTGGTACCCCCACAGACCCCTGAGGGCATTGCAGGGCTTTCAAGGATGCCCATGTTTCTCTCACTAATGTTTTCTCAGTGCGTTAGTGCCCTCTGTGCCCTTCCAGGAAGCATAGTCAGGAGGAGGGTGAGCAGGTTACACATAACACATTCACTCTAATATTCCCATCACCTTGACTCTTTCATATGTGACACTGTGGCTTGACCTTTTTGTACAAGACTCTTTACATTTCTTTCTCCCCATTATGTGAGTGAAGTTCTGGCATCTCAGCTTCATTGAATGTAGGCCACTACTGAATCTTAGTTTCAGTCAACCACATCAGGCAAGCTGTTAGAAAGGCTCAGTTTAGCACATTAAAAGACGAAGGATACCTGTGTTTAAATTTAACCTGACTCATCATTTTATTCTATCTTTTCTCATATAATACCCGTAGAATCTACTCGGGTATAGTTTTCCAGGTTATTGATAATGTAAATATAAAAGACACTGTAATTGTTTGGGTGTATGAGTTTATTTATTTATTTATTTTCTGGAATATACCTTACAATTCTCTCCTGGGTCCCTGGATTTAAGTTTATTTTTTATTTATTAATTTTTTTTATTAAAGATTTTTTTTTAATGTGGACCATTTTTAAAGTCTTTATTGAATTTGTTACAATATTGCTTCTGTTTTGGGTTTTTGGCCGGGAGGCATGTGGGATCTTAGCTCCCTGACCAGGGATTGAACCCATGCCCCCTGCACTGGAAGGTAAAGTCTTAACCACCGGACCACCAGGGAAGTCCCTGGATTTAACTTTAGAATTGGGTTTGGAGGTAATGGGGCGGGGGGCTAGGATTTAAGGGAGACTAGATATCTCTTTGCAAGGCAACTGCTGCATGTAGAATCTTTAAACAAGGAAAGGTCAGTTTCCTTATAAAGGAGAGGGGGCACAGGGATATTTAGGGGGCTAGTTGG
Source organism: Tursiops truncatus (assembly GCF_011762595.2). Classification (NCBI taxonomy): domain Eukaryota; kingdom Metazoa; phylum Chordata; class Mammalia; order Artiodactyla; family Delphinidae; genus Tursiops; species Tursiops truncatus. The sequence goes on from NC_047035.1 coordinate 117,504,535, forward strand.
AAGTCACCTCAAATGTCCCCATCCTAAGTCACAGGGCCCCGCTAATTTCCAACTGATGTCCTAACTTTAAGGCAGTGACTTAGAAAGGCTGTGAGTTCGATGTCATTATACTCTAGCAACTTGGACAAATAAATTTGTTCTGATCCTCAGCCATGGTCTGTCCTTAAGTCATAAGAAATAAGAGATTCTCTACTACACTGTACAAGCTTTCTGGTTCTCTGATCACACCTTGAGCTGAGAGTTTAACGTCCTGAATTTAACATTTTTGTTCTCTAAGCTGCCTAATGCTTGTGTCTAATGCTTGTCAGCCTACTCTGTAGTCCTTGTAATTATCATTACAGTAGCTCCGAATTTTCTAATTTCCTTACCTTCATCTGGAACTTTATTTCAAGCAACCACAGATACTAATTCAAGCAATTACAGTTACAATTGTCTGCCATGGATTATTAGAATTTTATTTTCCACTCATTGGAGGTGATAACAGCATTCAAATCAAACACGTGAGCAAATTAATCTGCCCGTGAACAATGGAAAGATGTGATGTTATCAGAACATCAAAGCCAAGGCTGTTAGGCAGAATCTAGAGCCATGGCAAGAGGTTCCCAGTTGGAGCTGGAGCCATGGAGAAGATGTATTAACCATTGGAGATGGTGCCTGAGGGAGAGCAAGCGAGGGGAAATCTCTTGGCTTCACCTCTCCTAGTGCCAAAAACAGAAAGAAGCAGAGAAGCCAGGGAATCCACCTGAGAGAAGCAAGAGAGACTGGTTTCGAAGGCCTCCGCATTTCAATTCCAGTCTTACAGTAAACTCTACTTTTTACTGGGTTCTTGTTCCTAGTTTTCAAGGGGATCTAACTATCAGACTTTGAACAAAGTGCTTTGGAAGCCCAGTGGGGAGAGCAACCAAGCTTGCTGCAGCAGTGCAGGAAAGGATATCTGAGGTCCCAGAGGTGAGTGGGAGTCTGCCAGGTGGCAAAGAAGAGCAGGCGCATTCTGGAGGGAGTAGTGTGTCAGAAGTCAAGAGGTGGGAAAGGACAGGGCAGCTGAAGGAAAGGGGACAGTTACATAATAGTACCAACCTCATATCTATTTGTTGCGAGGCTAGATGAGAAAATAAACATTATAGCTGATATAATTTGAGCTCTAACTATAGACTAAGCTATTCTAAGTGCTTTCTAATAATTGATTCATTTAATACTCACAAAAACCCATTGAGGTACATCTTACTGCTACATTTTACAGATGAGGAAAATGAAGTTTAGAGAGTTTAGTAATTTTTTCAAGGTCACACAATTACATGATCTGACCCCAAAGTCAGAGTCTTAACTGCTACGGGATACCACAATTCTATACTTCTATTGTATGTGATTTCTTTAATGGGTTAAATTTAGTCCATGCAAAGTGCTTCAGTGTAATGCCTGCCACATGGTAAATGCTCAATAAAAGATAAATAACTCTATATATTTTTATAGCATAATGATTCAAAGAGGAGCTTTGGAGTCAAACAGACCTGGGTTCAAATCCTGTCTCTGCCCCTTTCTAGCTGTTTGCTCTAGGAAAAGTAAGTCTAGGGACTTTGTTGATTTGTAAAGTGGGATAGATTGCCTAATTCTCAGGGTTGCTGTCAGACAAAATGAGACCATATATAAATATTGTCTTGCACATAGAAAATACTCAGGGAAAGATAGATATTACTGTTATTCCGGTAGTAAGGAACAAATTGGACAAAGGTCCAGGATGGGGAGAGAAAGAGAGGAAGAAGTGAATTCCAGGGTATCAACGTATTTTATTTTGTCTGGAGTATAGGGTGGTTGAGGGAATGGCCTGGAAATGAGCCTGGAGAGGTCAACAGGCCTGATCTTCATGGCCTGGTAGGCCATGTCAAGGAGGCTGGAGGGATAGTAGAGGCACTCACACAGCACATAGGACAGGTGTATCCTTTAGCACAGGCTAGGTTGTGCTGCAGTAACAAATGTCCACACACATCTGAGTGGCTTACAAAGAAAAATGCTACAAGTCCTTTGGGGATCAGCTGTGGTTCTGTTCCATGTCATCTTCACTCTGGAACTCAGGCTGATGGAACAACTTCTCTCTGAAACAGATTGCTAGTCTTGTGGCATACAAAAAGGAGACATGGTGAACCCACCAGCTGGTGCTTAAAGCTTCTGCTTGGAATTGATCCTTCTTCTCAAATTTTATTGGCCAAAGCAAGTCACATGGTCAAGCCTGCCACCAGTGGGGCTGAAGAAGGGGCATTTCATGGAGGGGCACCAGAGTATTTGTCAGAACAATAATAGGAACAGATTTTGTGCAAAAAATAATGAGTGGTAACCCAATTTAAACATAGGCAAAGGATTTGAATAGACATTTCTCTACAACATTCAAATATCTATTTGAATAGACATTTCTCTACAGACATTTCTCTACGTGCACAAATGGCCAATAAGTACATGAAAAGGTGCTGAACATCATTAGTCATTAGGGAAATACAAATCACAATCACAGTGAAATACCACTTCACACCTACTAGGTTGGCTGTAATAAAAAAGACAGGCAATTCAAGTGCTGGAGAGGATATCAAGAAATTGGAAACTTCGTGTACTGCTGGTGGGAATGTAAAATGATACAGCTGGTTTTATAAATAGTCTGGCAGTTTTCCAAAAAGTTAAACATAGAGTTACCTATGACCCAGCAATTCCACTCCTAGGTATTTATCCAAGAGAAATGAAAACATATGTCTACACAGAACTTGTACACAAATGTTCATAGCAGCATTATTCATAATAGCCCCCAAATGGAGGTAACCTAAATGCCCATCAACTGATAAATGGATAAATAATATGAGGTATATCCATACAATGGAATATTATTCAGCCATAAAAGGATTGAAGTATTGATACATGTTATAATGTGGTTGTAGCTTGAAAAACATGCTAAGTGAAAGAAGCCAGTCACAAAATACCACATATTGCATGATTCCTTTTGCATAGAATGTCCAGAATAGGCAAATCTATATATGGAAAAAATAGATCAGTGGTTGTTTATGGCTGAGAGGAAGTGGGCGAGTGACTTTTAATGAGCATTGGGTTCATTTTTGGGGTGATGAAAATGTCCTAAAATTGATTATAGTGACGGTTGCACAACGCTGTGAATGTACTAAAAACCATTGAACACTTTGAGTGAACTGTGTAATAAATAAAATATCTCAAGCTGTTTTATATGTATATAAGAAAGATGAGTGGTTTTTGTTTTTGTCTTCTTGATTTTGAGAGGTTCAAGTGGAGATGACCAGGTAGTTAACCATGTGGCTCTGGAGCTCAAAGCAGAAATCAGGGCTGGAGATATATATTGGGAAATATAGGGGACAAAGATACTAACTGAATTTAAAAAGAAGCAATCACCAGAGAAAGTGTGTCCAGCTGGAAAAGAGAGGGCCTACACCTATCCCTGAGGGACACCAACATTTAAGGGGTGAGAGAAATAACAGGAGACTTCAAAAGAGGTGGAGAGGGAGTGGTTAGAGATGGAGAAGTGAGATCAAGAGAGTAAAAGTGGAAGGCAAGGAAAGAGTGTTTCCAGATGTAAGGAGTGTCAACTGACTCAGAGAAATTAAGTTAGGTCATGATGATAACGCCCATAGGATCTGCAGTAGGGAGATCCCTAGTGACTTTGAAGAGTGGTTTTCATAATGTGGTGGGGCAGAAACCGGAGGGCAGTAACGTGAGTATTTATTTATTTGGCTGCGCTGGGTCTTCATTGCTGCATGCGGGCTTTCTCTAGTTACAGCGAGCGGGGACTACTCTTTGTTGTGGTGAGTAGGCTTCTCATTGTGGTGGCTTCTCTTGTTGTGGAGCACGGGCTCTAGGTGCACAGGCTTCAATAGTTGCAGCATATGGGCTCAGTAGTTGCGGCACACAGGCTTAGTCGCTCCATGGCATGTTGGATCCTCCCAGACTAGGGATTGAACCCGTGTCCCCTGCATTGGCGGGCGGATTCTTAACCACTGGACCACCAGGGAAGTCCCTAACATGAGCTTCTAGACATGAGTAGTAGTTGAGGAATTGGAGACGTCCTTGTGTAGGTAGTCAGAGAGATGTATCCGTGAACGGCAGATCTGTAAACAGAAGAAAGCAAGCAGAGGTTGAAGTGGGGTTTGGTGGGTTGGGTGGGAGATTTCAAGATGGGAGAGGTTATTTAAATGCTTATGGAAATGAAAGAGAGCGGAGAAAGGGGACAATTGATAAGAGGAATAACGCCCTGACCACCTTTCAGGAAATCGCATTATGTTGCCTCCTTATCCTACTCATTTTGTTTACTGTAGTGCTTATCATCTCATTATCATGGAACTTTATTATGTTCACTATTTATTGTCTGTTTCTACCTTGCTCCAGGAAGGCACGGATTTTTATCTCTTTTGTTTATTTCTTAAGTCCAAGCATCTAGAATAGCATCTGACATATAGTAGGTACTCAAAAAACACTTGTTAAATAAATGAACGAAAGAGCAAGTTTTCTAAGAAGGCAAGAGGGAAGAGGAGCCACAACAGCCAACAATATGGGTCCTGCCCTCACAGTACTTACAGTCTAGTTGTGAAGTAGACTCCATTGGATTCCATAACTTCCTGCTTATTGTGGGAAGCAAAGGAGAGGGAAAGGTAAAGAGAGTTTCTCAGATGTATGAAAAGTGATGGGGGAATATTCATGTGATAATTATGGTCTGCGTTGTTCAGAGCTCTAATTTAACACCGTTAAATTGTTAGGTCTTTGTACTTTGAGACTTTCAAGCCTGGCGCACAAGAGAAGCTGAATAAAGCTTTGCGGCAGAGAATAAACTGTGTTCAGCTTAGGGCTGCTGCTTTTCTGAAGCGCTTTCAGTCACAGATTTTTGAGGCGTACTTCTAGGTCCTTTATCTATGGGACAGACTGTGGTGATAAAGGAGGCAGGGGGAAGGGGCTGATTCCGAAAGACAGAGAGAACCGTGTGGCCAAAAGCTCGTGCAATCGCACAGCCTAGGGGGTGGAACAGCCAGCCACCTACAAGCAGCCGTGACCGGGCCACGAAACGCGCCCACGCCCTGCCTCCCGCTTCGGCGGCCCATAGGCGGGAACCGAGCTGCGCTTGCGCGCGGCCTGCCGAAGAGTGGAGCGGGGAGAGGCGCGGCTGCAGCTGGAAGTCACGTGGTGCAGCGGCCAGCCGCCCCGCCCCTCTGCAGCCGCCCCGCCCCCGCCCCGCCCCTTTCCCGGCGGGACGCTCGGAGCCGCCCCGAACTGCGCAGGGCGGTCAGGGGTGAGTGTCCGCGAGGGGCGCGCGTTGCACAGAGTTGGGCGGGCGTGGGCTGGGGTGCGGGCCGGCGGAATGCTTAGCGGGGGCAAGGGGACAAAATGGCGGCGGGGTACGCCCTTTCACCCCCTCCTCTCACCTGGGAGTGGGAGCGGAGAAGGGCAGGGAACACTGCTGGGGGAGGGGAGCCGCGGCTACTCGGGAGGGCCCTGGGGTCCTCTGAGGAGGCCTGGGGGCGGGGGTGGGCAGGCTTTGGGCCTGCCCTGTGGACTCAGCTCGGGGTGTGAGCGACAGCGGACTGCGCGCACCCCGCGGGCCGAGAGGTGGACAGGGGGGCTGCGTTACTCCTTAGAGGGGCGGCCCGGTCCGAGGTTTCTGGAATATCTAAACTGCGAAGGGCTAGCGGAGGAGCCGCCCTCCCAGCCTTTCATTTGACAGGTGATCGTCATCATCTCATTCTCAGCGGGGTTTACCACGCTTTCCCTGCACAGTGACTCGGGTATTAGCTCTCCCCGGGAAGTAGGGCGGGAAAGGTCTCTCCATCTTACAAATGCGTAAACTGAGGCCTGGAGGGGTAAAGAGTTTAACCAGGGCCTGGCACCTGGGTGTAGTAGAACCCAGCCTTCTGCCTGTTCTAGTGCTCTCTTCCCAGCACTTTATTCCCGCCTACCCTCCCCTACCAGTGAGGGACGGAGTGAGGGACGGGATTGTTTGAAACCAGGCAGAAAACTGGTCCTCCAAGCAGCACCTGCTGCTGTCAAGTGGCTCTCGCTGAGGTGGGGCCTGCCCGCCTGAGAGCAGCTTCCTGTCGTTTGTGAACTGTATTCCTCATTCTGTTTGTGCTAAGTTATTCTAACATGAAAATAGCTGTTCAGTATAGTCATCTTACTGAGTAGATAGTAGTTCCTTATGTGTATTATAGTTTGTTATAGTTTACCTTTTGATTTCACCAACATTAATTTCATTCTCATAAACAATCCGAGGTGGAAGGATGGGTTAAGCGTTATGTCCATTTTACCAGTGGGGAAACTGAGGTCATTACTTGCTCCAGATCACCCATTGGTGAATGGTTCATCTGGAATTAAGTTTTCAGACCTGAGGTTGGTATTCTGACCAGTGTCCCTGTCTGGTTTATATTGATGCTCTGGCCCTTGTATTTTTTTTTTCCTCCAGGTAACTATGACTTTTCCTCAAAATGTAGTGGTGCAGATTGATTTATGCTGCATATTGAAATGATCTGAATAATATCCACTAAGGAATTAATATTTTAATCAAAGAATTTTTAATATGATTTGGAAAGGTGTCTTTGTGGGAGGAAGTGTGGTATGATGGCCTTGAAGGCAAACTGATCTGAGTTTGAATCCCAGCTCTCCTACTTGTTCTTGGACAGATTAATTTTTCTGAGTCTTGGTTTCCTCATGTATAAAATATGGATGTTATTATCCACCTCATAAATTTGTTGATAGCAAGTAAATGAGGTGTCTGTAAAGCGTTTAGAACTGCTCCTGGCCCGTAGTAAGCACTCAGCAAATGCATGCTCCTTTCCTTCTTTCTCTCCACTCCACTGAGCTGCCATTCTTTATTCTCTAAAATTCTCTAAAATTCTCTAAACCCTGGTGGTTTAGGTCAGTCTACCTGGTGGATTATGCATGGAAGCATAATCAGTGTTGCTATATGAATGCAGTTATGAATAATTTGTTGATTGGTCTCCAAAGGATCTAGTGTTTTAAACATAGACTTCAAAAATATTTGTCCTTACAGCTTCATAGATATTTAAGAATCACTAAAATGTTGATTTGATATTGACTTTATTAATTCCTTCATTTAACCACTTTAATGTTTTAAGGATAAGATTAAGGGGCTTGAGATTCTGTCTTTTCTTTCACCTTCATACCCAACTACAACCCAACCTAATTTAAAGGAGAAGCAAAAATTCTTTGGGAATCACATGGGAACATTCTTTAAACACTTAGAAAGTGATGGTGGTATTTAGTGGGAAGTTAAATAGAATTTTCTTTAATGGTGCAATCTAATATCCATTGTGAAATTGGCATTTCTGAAATTGTAGAAGTGAAAACGGCAGATGGCATGTATAACAAAATAAGTCACTAATAGAAATCTGTTTCCAGTTTTATGCTGGGATGGTAACCTTTTTCACAAACGTGTTTGGCTTTGGCAGTAAGTCTTAAGGAATATAAGCAAAAGATCTACAGTCCATTGGTGGAGACAACCTTAAAAAATATTAGAATGAAATGATTTATAGGCAGACTTTCCCCTCTGTGACATGAAACACTAAAGATTTCATGAAGCTTTGCTAAAATAATTACTACTTTTTAATGATAACTTAAAAAAATATATGTTTATTTATTTATTTGTGGCTTCATTGGGTCTTCGTTGCTGTACATGGGCTTTCTCTAGTTGCAGTGAGCAGAGGCTACTCATCGTTGTGGTGCCTCTCATTGCGTTGGCTTCTCTTGTTGCGGAGCACGGGCTCTAGGTGCCCGGGCTTCAGTAGTTGTGGCGCGTGGGCTCAGTAGTTGTGGCTCATGTGCTCTAGAGTGCAGGCTCAGTAGTTGTGGTGCACGGGCTTAGTTGCTCCACAGCATGTGGAATCTTCCCGGACCAGGGCTGGAACCTGTGTCCCCTGCATTGGCAGGTGGATTCTTAACCACTGTGCCACCAGGGAAGTCCCCTAACTTCTTAAAGCACTAAGTTTATTATATATTTAATATTATATATTTTGTGAAATGGAGAGAATAGAAAAATTAATTTCTGTATACCAATTTATTTCAGCAGTTACCTATGCATGGACAGTCTTGTCCCGTAAAAGCTATCACTCCCCATTGTTTTGAAGCAAATCTCAGACATCATATTTCATTTGTAAAGATTTCTGTATGTGTCAAGCCAGCTTTTAATATACTATTGGAAAGAGAAGTAATTTTGATATTTTCAAAGAGGCATGCCAGGTTCATGGGAGAAAATAAATGCCTTTTATTTGATGTTTTCATGGTAGTAAATATAGGTGTGATCAGAATTGAAAACCTCATTAAACAACTTGGACTTATAAAATGTCTGTGTTGCTCTTCAGAATACTACTTATTTTACTGTAATACACTTACTTTCCATTAGGAAACGTGAAAAATTATTGATAGTTTTGGAGTATGCGGACATCAGCATTGTTTAAATACCAGTCTCAGAAAGGTAAATACTAAGATTTTCTTATATTTCAGAAAAAGCAAAAACATGGGTGATAGATTTTATGAACATTGGAGAGGAACTGATTGAAATCCCGATTTTTCTAGAATTTATTGACAAACATGAGACAATTCATAGATGTACTGTCCTGACTTCAGTTAATTGGGCCTATAATTTTTAGAATAGTGCTACTAGCAGGCTTCTCACTGTTTTGGGCCTGCCATTTGATTCTTGCCTTTACAGAGCCTGGTGACCGAACTCAGAGAAGAGAGAAGCCTTTCCTGGCACTTGAGCCAGTCTTCACATTTTTATCTCTAGGACTCTCAGGTGTCTCTACATTCTGGGACTGCAGGGCAGGGTAGGACAAGTGAGACCTCAGTTCATCACAGGCAGCAGCTTGTTCAGAAACGTTGGGGCCAGTTAGTCCTAGTGTTCATTCCCTGTTTACTGACTTATTTTGTTTTTTGTGCTCTATTTTCTACGTGGCCATTGTTTTGCCATAGCCTGGGTTCTCAAATTTAATTTGAGTAGCACTGCCAATATATTGCCATATCCATTTTTTTATATTAGCTGATTTTTCATTTAGGTTAGTGTTATAAATTTTCTTTTAAAATTTAAGTAGAAATGTAGTTCTTTTTATAGAAAAATGTTTTGTAGATAATAGTATGGGTGGTAGTTATGGCAAATGTCATGAAACTAGTAACTGATTGAAGTTTTGGAAATTGTAAGTTCTATTTTTAGAAAACAGCTTTATTGAGATATTTAACATACCACTAAATTCAATCATTAAAGTGTACACTTCAGTGGTTTTTAGTGTATTCATGGAATTGTGCAACCATCACCACAATCAATTTTAGAACATTTCAGTATCCCACTATGAAGCCCCATAACTATTAGCATTCATTCCCTATTCCTGACTTCCCTCCCCACTTTTCCATCCTACTCCCTACCTCTGCCCCAGGTAACTACTGATCTACTTTCTTTCTCTATGAATTTGCTTATTTTGGCAAATAGGATCATGCAGTATGCGGATTTTTGTGTCTGACTTTTTCCATTTAACGTAACATTTATAAGGTTCATCTATGTTGTAGCATGTATCAGCACCTTATTCCTTTTTTTAAAATATAAGTTTCAGGTGTACAGCATTATAAGTTACCATCTGTATACACTACGAAGTGACCACCACCACAATTATAGTTACCATCTATCACCATGTAGTTGCCCCCTCCTTCGTCCACTTCCCCCCCACCCCCCACCAATCCCCTACCCCTCTGGTAACTACTAATTTGTTCTCTGTATCTGTGAGTTCGTCATTGTTTTATTTTGTTTGTTTGGGTTTTTTTTCAGTCCACATATGAATGAAATCATACAGTTTTTTCTCTTTCTCCTTCTAACATATTTCACCTATCATAATACCTTCATGGTCCATCCATGTTGTTGAGAATGGTAGGATTTCATTCTTTTCTGTTACTGAATAATATTCCATTGTATATATATATATATATCACATCTTCTTTATCCACTCATCCATTGATGGAGACTTAGGTGGTTTCCTTACCTTAGCTATTGTGAATAATGCTGCAGTGAACGTAGAGGTGCATGTATCTTTTTAAAATAGTGTTTTCTTGTTCTCCCAATAAATACCTGGAGGTGGAATAGCTGGGTCAAATGATAGTTTTATTCTTAATTTTTTGAGGAATCGCCATAGTGTTTTCCGTAGTGGCTACACCGATTTACAGTCCCACCAATAGTGTATAAGAGTTCTCTTTTCTCGGCATCCTCTCCAACATTTGTTATTTCTTGCTTTTTTTTGATAATGGCCATTCCAACAGGCATGAGGGGATATCTCATTGTGGTTTTGATTTGCATTTCCCTGATAATTAGTGATGTTGGACATTTTTTTTCATGTGCCTGTTGGCTATCTGTATTTCTTTTCTGGAAAAATGTCTATTCATATCCTTTGCCCATTTTTAAATTGAGTTTTTTCTGTTGTTGTTGAGTTGTGTGAGTTCTTTATATGTTTTGGATATTAACCCCTTATCAGATATATCATTTGCAAATATCTTCTCCCATTTGGTAGGTTGCCTTTTTGTTTTATTGATGGTTTCCTTTGCTGTGCATAAACTTTTCAGTTTGATGTAGTCCCATTTGTTTATTTTTGCTTTTGTTTTCCTTGCCTTTGGAGTCAGATCCACAAAAACATTTAAAGACTGATCAGTGAGGTTACTGCCTATGTTTTCTTCTAAGAATTTTATGGTTTCAGATCTTACATTCAAGCCTTTAATCTGTTTTGAGTTAATTTTTGTGTATGGTGTAAGATGGTGGTCTAGTTTCATTTTCTTGTGTGTGACTGTCCAGTTTGCCAACCACCATTTATTGAAGAGACAATCCTTTGCTCCTTTGGTGTAAATTAATTATCCATATATGAGTGGGTTTATTTCTGGACTGTGAATTCTGTTCCACTGATCTATGTCTCTATTTCTGTGGCAGTATCACACTGTTTTGATTGCTGTAGCTTTGTAGTATAGTTTGAAATCAGGGAGCATGATACCTCTAGCCTTCTTTCTCAGGATTTTTTTGGCTATTCAGGATTGTTTGTGGTTCCATACAAATTTTGGAAGTGTTTGTTTTAGTTCTGTAAATGTTGCCATTTGAAGTTTGATAGGGATTGCATTGAATCTGTAGATCACATTGGGTCATATGGACATTTTAACAATATTAATTCTTCCAATCCATGAGCATAGAGCATCTTTCCATTTATTTGTGTCTTTTTCATTTTCTTTACCAGTGTCTTATATAGTTTTCAGTTTACAGGTCTTTCATCTCCTTGGTTAAATTTATTCCTAGGTATTTTATTCTTTTTGATGCAGTTATAAATGGGAATGTTTTCTTAATTTCTCTTTCTGATAGTTTATTATTGTGTAGAAATACCACAGATTTCTGTGTATTGATTTTGTATCCTGCACCTTTACTGAATTCATTTATTGGTCTTAACAGTTTTTGGTGGAGTCTTCAGGGTTTTCTATGTATAGTATCATGCCATCTACAAATAGTGAGTTTTACTTCTTCCTTTCCATTTTGGATGCCTTTTATTTCTTTTTCTTGCCTAATTGCTGTGGCTAGGATTTCCAATACCATGTTGAATAAGAGTGGTGAAGGTGGGCATTCTTGTCTTGTTCCTGTTCTTAGATGAAAAGTTTTCAACTTTTCACTGTTCAGTATGTTAGCTGTGGGTTTGTTGTATGTAGCCTTTATTATGTTGAGGTATGTTTGCTCTGTACCCACTTTGTAGAGAGTTTTTATTATAAGGGGATGTTGACTGTTGTCAAATGCTTTTCTGCATCTATCAAAATGATCATGTGATATTTATCCTTCCTTTTGTTATTGTGATGTATCACATTTATTGATTTGTGAATTTTGAACCATCCTTGTGACCGTGGAATAAATCCCACTTGATTGTGGTGTACTTGGTGTATGATCCTTTTACTGTATTGTTGGACGCCGTTTGCTAATGTTTTGTTGAGGATTTTTTAATCTGTTTATCAAAGCTATTGACCTGTAATTTTTTTTTTGTTTTTTTGGTCACGTCCTTGTCTGGTTTTAGTATCAAGGTAATGCTGGCTTCGTAAAATGTGTTTAGAAGGTTTTCCTTCTCCTCAGTTTTTTGAAAGAGTTTGAAAAGGATAGGTGTTAAATTTTCTTTGACTGTTTTGTAGAATTCACCAGTGGTGCCATTTGGTCATGGACTTTTGTTTATTGGAAGGTTTTTTATTTCTGTGTCAGACTCCTTAATAGAAATCTGTCTATTCAGATTTTCTATTTTTTCATGATTGTCTTGAAAGATTATATATTTCTGGGAATTTATCCATTTCTTCTAGGTTGTCAAATTTGTTGGTGTATAATTATTTATAATAGTCTCTTTTGATCCTTTATTTCTGAGGTATCAATTTTAACATCTCCTCTTTCATTTATGATTTAATTTGAGTCCTCCTCCTTTTTTTCTTGGTTAGTCCAGCTAAAAGTTTGTTGAATTTGTTTATCTTTTCAAAGAACCAGTACTTAGTTCCATTGATCTTTTCTGTTTTTTTTTGTTTTAATTTCTATTTTATTTGTTTCCTTCCTATCTTTATTATTTCCTTCTACTAATTTGGGGCTTCATTTGTTCTTCTTTTTGTAGTTCCTTTAGGTGTTAGGTTAGATTGTTTATTTGGGATTTTTCTTGTTCCTTAAGGTAGGCCTGTATTGCTATGAACTTCCCTCTTAGAACTGCTTTTGCTTCATCCCACTGAATTAGGTATATCACATTTCTGTTTTCATTTGTCTCTGGGTATTAAATTCTCCTTTGATTTCTTCAGTGACCCACTGGTTGTTAAGTAACATGTTGTTTTACTGTCCATGTTTCTGTGATTTTTCCCATTTTTTTCCCCTTGCGATTGATTTCTAGTTTCATACTATTTGGTTGCAGAAGATACTTGACATGATTTCAGTCTTCTTGACTTTATTGAGACTTGTTTTGTGACCTAACATGTGGTCTGTCTTGGAGAATGTTCCATGTGCACTTGAGAAGAATGTGTAATCAGTTGCTTTTGATGGAATGTACTCTATTTATCTATTAAATCTACTTAGTATAATTTGTTGTTTAAACCTGATGTTTCCTTATTGATTTTCTGTCTGGATGATCTATCTGTTGTTGTAAGTGGGGTGTTAAATTCCCCTAGTATTATTGTATTGCTTTCCATTTCTCCCTTTAATTCTGTTAATATTTGCCTTATATATTTTGGTTCTCCCCTGTTAGGTACATGTACATTTAGAAATGTTATACAGTCTTGCTGGATTGACCCCTTTATCCTTATATAATGTCTTTGTCTTTTAATACCATCTTTGTTTTAAAGTTTGTCTGTTATGAGTATAGCTATTCCAGCTTTCTTTTCATTTCTATTTCCATGGAATATCTTTTTCCATCCTTTTACTTTCAGTCTGTGTGTGTTCTTTCTTCTGAAGTGAGTCTCTTGTAGACAGCATATAGATGTTTTTTTTTTAAATCCCTTCAGCCACTCTGTGTCTTTGGATTTGTGAATTTAGTCCATTTACATTTAAAGTAATTATTGATGGGTACTTATTGCCATTTTGTTAACTGTTTACTGGATGTTATTGTAGTGCCTCCCTGTTGCTTATTTTCTTTCTCTCTTCCCTTGTGTGTTGGTGGTTTTCTTTAGAGTTATGTTTAGATTCCTTTCTCATTTTCTTCTGTGTATTTACTATAAGTTTTTTCGTTGCTGTTACTCTGAAGTTCACATACAATATCCTACTTACTGTATAATTAGTATGTATTGGGTTGGTAGCAACTTAAATTTGAACAAATTCCAAAGGTTTATCTTTTTACTACCCCCAACATTTTATACTTTGATGACACATTTTACATCTTATTTTGTGTATCTCTTAACTAATTGCAGTTATAGTTGATTTTATTACTTTTTGTCTTTTAATTTTCATGCTTGCTTTCTGAGTGATTGATCCACTACCTTTGTTACTTATTTACCTTTTCCAGTGTGATGTTTCCTTCCATAAATTTTCTTATTAATTAGTGTCATTTCTTTTCAGCTTAAAGAAGTCCCTTTAATATTTCTCTTAGGGCCAGTATAGTGATCATGAGTTCTTTTAGCTTTTGCTTCTCTGGGAATCTCTTGATGTCTTACTGAATTCTGAATGACAACCTTGCTGGGTAGAGCATTCTTGGTTGGAAGTTTTTTCTCTTTACTTTGAATATGTTATGCCATTCTCTTCTGGCCTGTGAAGTTTCTGCTGAAAAATCTGCTGATAGCCTTTTGGGGTTTCCCTTCTATGTAACAAGTTGTTATTCTCTTGCTGCTTTTAGGATTTTCTCTTTACCTTTAACTTTCAGCATTTTAATCATAATGTGTCTTGTTATGTATCTCTCTTGATTCACCTTATTTGGAACTCCTGGGGCTTCCTGGACCTGGATGTCTGTTTCCTTCCCTAGATTAGGGAATTTCTGAGCCACTATTTAAATAATTTATTTTGGCCCTTTCTCTGTCTCTTCTTCTTCTGGGACCCCTATAATGTGAATGTTATGCTGCTTAATGTTGTCCGAAAGGTCCCTTATCATATCTTCACTTTTTAAAATTCTTTCTTCATTTTGCTGCTATGTCTGGGTGAATTCCATTCTTTAGTCTTCCAGCTTGATGATTGGTTCTACCTCATCAAGTCTGCTGTTGAACCCCTGTAGTGTATTTTTCAGTTCAGTTATAATTTCTGTTTGGTACATTCTTATGTCTTCTGTCTTTTCGTTGAAGGTCTCACTGTGTTTTTCCATTCTTCCAAGTTCAGTGAGCATCTTATTATTATTACTATTTTTTGCTGCATTGGGTCTTTGTTGCTGCACACGGGCTGTCTCTAGTGCAGTGAGCGGGGGCTACTCTTTGTTGTGGTGGCTCCTCTTGTTGCAGAGCACAGGCTCTAGGTGCATGGGCTTCATTAGTTGTGGCACGTGGGCTCAGTAGTTGTGGTGCATGGGCTTAGTTGCTCCATGGCATGTGGGATCTTCCTTGACCAGGGCTTGAACCTGTGCCACCTGCATTGGCAAGTGGATTCTTAACGACTGCGCCACCAAGGAAGTCCCTGGTGAGCATTTTTATGACATTACTTTTAACTCTTTATCAAGTAGATTGTTTATCTCTCTATGATTTAGTTCTTTTCTTGAGGTTTTTTCCCTTGGTTTTTCAGTTGGAACATATTTCTCTATTTCCTCATTTTGCCTAAGTCTCTGTGTTTGCTTCTGTGTATTAGCTGTATCAGCTGTTTCCCAATCCTGGAGGAGTGGTCTTATATAGATGTCCTGTGGGGCTCAGAAGTGTAATTCTGCCTGGCCACCAGAGCCAGGTGTTCCTAGGTGGACTGCATGGGCCTCCTATTGTGGCAGGGCCACAGTGACTGTGGGGCACTGATGGGCAGGGCTGTCACTCAGCTGGCTATGAGGCCTGGCTTAGGCACAGGGGTAGGCAGAGCTCTAAGTGGGGCATGGCCACTGGCACTAACAGGTTACATGGAGAAATTCAAATGCATGCCCGCCAGCGCTGGCATTAGCAAGGTAGCCTGACATCACAAAAATGGCTCCCACTGACACTTCCTAACTCACTTTGTGAGGCCAATATCACCTTGATACCAAACAGAGTAAATTACAGGCCAATATCTTTGATGAACATTTCAATACAAGCAAAAATCTGCAACAAAGTATTGTTGAGTCAGCAAAAAGTATTCAGACTGAATTCAACAGTACATTGAAAGGATCATTTACCATAATCAAGTGGGATTTATTCAACATTTACAAATCAGTAAATGTGATATACCACATTAGCAAAATGAAGGCCTCAAATCATATGATTATCTCAATAGATGCAGAAAAAACATTTGACAAGATTTAATGCTAATTTATAATAAAAACTCTCAACATAGGAGGGACACACCTCAACATAATAAAGGCCATATATAAAACAAACCTTCAGATAACATCATACGTAATGGTGAAAAATTTAAAGCTATCTCTCTAAAATTGGGGCAAGACAAGGATGCCAACTCTTGCCACTCTTATTCAGCATAGTATTGGAAGTCCTAGCCAGAGCACTTAGGCAAAAAAGAGAAGTAGAAGTCATCCAAATTGGAAAGAAGTAAATTCACCACTATTTGCAGATGACATGATTTTATAAATAGAAAACTCTTAAAGACTCCACCAAAAAGCTATTAGAAATAATAAATACAGGGGAATTCTCTGGTGGTCCAGTTGTTGGCGCTTCGTGCTTCCACTGTGGGGGTCACAGGTTTGATCCCTGGTTGGGGAACTAAGATTTTGCATGCTGCATGGCCAAAAAAGAAAGAAGAAAGAAAGAATAAATACAGTAAAGTTGCAGGGTACAAAATCAAAATACACAAATTTGTTGTGTTTCTATCTGCTAGCAATGAGCAGCTCGCAGGAAGAGAAATTAGGAAAAGAATCCTATTTAAATTACGACAAAAAGAATAAAATATGTAGAAATAAACTTAACTACAGATTTGAAAGACCTTTACACTCAAAAGTGGAAGACATTGAAAGAAATTGAAGAAGACATAAATATAAATAGATATTCCATGCTTATGGATTGGAAGAAGTAATATTGTTAAAATGTCCATATTACCTAATGCAATCTGCAGATTCAGTGCAATACCTATCAACATTCCAAGGACAATTTTCAGAGAAATAGAGCCAAAAATTATAAAATTTACATAATATTAAAATTTACATGGAACCACAAGATACTGAATAGCCAAGGCAATCCTGAGAAAAAAGAACAAAGCTGGAGGTATCACACTCCCTAATTTCAAACTATACTACAAAGCTATAGTAAGCAAAACAGCATGGTATTGGCAGAAAAATAGATAAACTGGTCAGTGGAAGAGATTTGCGAGGCCAGAAATAAACCCACTCATATATGGAGAATTGATTTATGACAAAGGAGCATAGAACATAAAATGAAGAAAGGCTGACTTCTTCAACAAATGGTGCTAGGAAAACTTGACAGCCATGTGCAAAAAAATGAAACTCTAGCTCACACCATACACAAAAATCACTAGCTCACACCATACACAAAAATTAACTCAAAATGAATTAATGATTTGAATGTAAGACCTGAAACCGTAAAACTCCAGAAGAAAACACAGGCAGTATGCTCTTTGACATTGGTCTTAGCAATATCTTTCTAGATTTGTCTCTTCAGGCAAGGGAAACAAAAGCAAAAATAAACAAATGGGACTACATCAAACTGAAAAGATTATGTGCAGCAAAGGAAACAGTCAGCAAAACAAAGACAACCTACTAAGGGGGAGAAGATACTTTCAAATGATGTATCTGATAAGGGGTTAGTATCCAAAATATGTAAAGAATTCATACAACTTAATAACAAAAAGCAACAACCCAATTAAAAAATGGGCAGAGGATCTGAATAGACATTTTTCCAATGAAGACATACAGATGGCAATAGGCACATGAAGAGATGTTCAACATCATTAATAGGGAGATGCAAATCTAAACTATAACAAGATACCCCTCATGCCTGTTAGAATAACTATTCAGAAAGCCAAGAAATAACAAATGTTTGTGAGGATGTGGAAAAAAGGGAACCCTTATGCATTTTTGGTGGGACTGTAAATTGGTGCAGCCACTGTGGAAGACATTATGGAGATTCTTCAAAAAATTAGGAATAGATCTACCATATGATCCAGCTATCCCACTTCCTGGTATTTATCTGAAGAATATGAAAACACTAATCTGAAAAGATAGCTGTATCCCTATGTTCATCACAGAATTATTTGTTTTAAAATAATTTTTAAAAATTTTATTTATTTATTAATTATTGGCTGCATTGGGTCTTTGTTGCTGCACGCAGGCTTTCTGTAGTTGCGGTGAGCGGGGGCTCCTCTTTCGTTGCAGTGCACGGGCTTCTTATTGCGGTAGCTTCTCCTATAGTGGAGCACAGGCTCTAGGTGTGTGGGCTTCAGTAGTTGTAGCGCACGGGCTCAGTAGTTGTGGCTTGTGGGCTCTAGAGTGCAGGCTCAGTAGTTGTGGTGCACGGGCTTAGTTGATCCACGGCATGTGGGATCTTCCTGGACCAGGGCTCGAACCCATGCCCCCTGCATTGGCAGGTGGGTTCTTAACCACTGTGCCACCAGGGAAATCCCTGCAACATTATAATCACTAAGATATGGAAACAACCTAAGTGCCCATCAACATATGAATGGATACAGAAGATGTGATACATATATATATGATATGGATATGTATTTGTATACACACACACACAATGGAATACTACTGAGCCACAAAAAGATGAAATCTTGCCATTTACAACCACATGGATGGAACTTGAGTGTATTATGCTAAGTGAAATAAACCACATGGAGAAAGACAAATACTGTAAAATTTCACTTATGTGGAATATAAAAACAAACCAAAAATAAATGAACAAACCAAATCAAAAGAAACGTGGATAAAGAGAACAGAGTAGTGGTTACCAGAGAAGAAGGGACAGAAAGGAGTAGGGTGAAATGCATAAAGGAGATTAACTGTGTGTTGACACATGGAATCTAAATTTTTGGTGGTGAGCACACTGTAGGGTATACAAAAGTAGAAATATAATGTTGTATACACAAAATTATATAATGTTATGAACCAGGTTACCTCAAAAAATAAATCTTAAAAAAAGTCTCCTGTCAGTGTCTCAGTCCCTGGGGAATGTTCTAATTGGATTCTGCCTCTCTGGCAGATGCTTCAAGATAGTAAGTGGGTCCTCATTACTTAGGGTCCACGCTTTTTAATCAGGTGTTTTTACGCTGATTCTTGGGTTAAGTCTACCTGTGAGCCCTTTAAGAGTGGGTTGTCCATACTCTGAAGTTTTATAGGTTTCCTGGGTATTTGAAGACAGTTTGGGGGGCCCATCTCTCCTGTGCAGCGTCTACCGGTTGGAGTGCTTGATGTGGAGCTCACATCCCTCACTTTTCAGGCAAAGATCCATACCTTTGTGGTTCCTCCCGATTGTGAATTGACACAGCTGGTGGGTGGGTTTTCCTTGGTGAAACTTTCTCTGCCTCTCTGATCCTCTGCCTCTCCTATCTGTCTTGATGATGTGCTTTTACCTTTTGTTGTGGAGGTTCTGTTTACCCAGTTTTCATGTCCCTTTCCAAGGAAATTATTCCATACGTAGTTTTAGATTCATTGTGTCTGTAGGAGGAGGTGAGTTCAGGATCTTCCTGCAGCACCATGTGAACGCTCCCGAACCTTTTTTTTTTTTTTTAAATAAAACTTTTTTCTTAGAGCGGTTTTAGAATTGCAGCAAAATTATGAGGCACATATAGAGACTTCCCATGTACTCCCTGTCTCCACTCATGCATAGCCTCCCCATTATCAACATCCCCTGCCAGAGTGGTACATTGGTTACAATTGATGAACCTACATAGACAAATTATTGTCACCCAAAGTCCATAGTTTACATTACTGTTTAGTCTTGGTGTTTTACATTTTATGGGTTAGGACAAATGTATAATGGCATGTATCCACCATTATAGTATCATACAGAGTACTTTCACTGACTTAAAAATTCTCTGTGCTCTACCTATTCATTCCTCCTTCCCCTTGAATCCCTGGCAACCATTGATGTTTTTCTTGTCTTGGTAATTTTGACTTTTCCAGGAACTTCATTTCTTTTATGGATGTACCACATTTTATTTATTCATTCATCAGTTGATAGTCATTTGGGTTGTTGCACTTTTTGAATTCTATGGACAATGCTACTATGAATATCTGTGTATAAGCTTTTTTTTGTGGGGCTATATTTTCATTTCTCTTGGGTATGTTTCTAGGAGTGGAATTGCTGGGTTATACTGTAACTCTGTATTTAACCTTTTAGGAACTGCCAGAATGTTTACAAAACCAGCTGCACTATATTGCATTCACAATCCGCAGTGTATGGTGGTTCCAGTCTTTTCACATCCTCTATAACACTGGTTTTGTCTGTCTTTTGGATTATAGTCATTCTGGTAGTTGTGAAGAGGTATCTCATTGTAGTTGTGAGGTTGTGATTTGTATTTCACTAATGACTAATGATGTTTAGCATCTTTTGATGTTCTTATTAGCCATTTATTTATCTTTTTGGGAGAAATGAGAACATGGCCTTTTTAACCTGATGTAATGGTGACATTTAACCTGACGTGGGCTCTTGGTGTCACTCCTGTGCTTGCTCACTCTATTGGTTTTTTTTATTCAAGTGATTGCTCCCCAGAAATCCATTGTATTTAAATACTCTACTGTGACACACACATCCCTTATTTAAGTTTATTAATATACACATTATAGTTTACCCAAGTAAGTTAAATTAGGTCCCATTTGCTTATTTTTCCTTTTGTTTCCTTTGCCTTAGGAGGCAGATCCAAAAAAATATTGCTACAGTTTATATCAAAGAGTGTTCTGCCTGCACTTTCTTGTAGGAGTTTTATGGTTTCCAGTCTTACACTTAGGTCTTTAATCCATTTTGAGTTTATTTTTATATTTTGAGTGAGAAAATGTTCTAATTTCATTCTTTTACGTGTAGCTGTCCAGTTTTCCCAGCAGCAGTTATTGAAGAGACTGGCTTTTTTCTATTATATATTTCTGCCTCCTTTGTTGTAGATTAATTGACTGCAAGTGCACGGGTTTATTTCTGGGCTCCCTGTTCTCTTCAATTGATATATGTGTCTGTTTTTGTGTCAGTGGCATATTGTTTTGATTTCTGTAGCTTTGTAGTATAGTCTGAAGTCAGGGAGTGTGAGTTCAGATTTGTTCTTTTTTCTAAAGATTGCCTTGGCTATTTAGTTTGTTTTGTGATTCCAAATGATTTTTTGTTCTAGTTTTGTGCAAAAATGTTATGGGTATTTTGATAGAGATTGCATTAAATATGTAGATTGCTTTGGGTTATATGGGCATATTAACAATTCTTCCAATCCATAAACATGGGTTATCTTTCCATCTCTCTGTATCATCTTCAGTTTCCTTCATCAGTATTTTATAGTTTTCAGAGTATAGGTCTTTCATCTCCTGGATTAAGTTTATTTCTAGATATTTTATTCTTTTTGATGTGATTTTAAATGTTTTTTTCTTTCCCTGATAGTTTATTATTAGTGTGTAGAACAACAACATATTTCTGTATATTAGCCTTGTACCCTGAATCTTTACTGAATTCACTTCTTAGTTCTAATGGTTTTTTTGGTTGGGACTTTAGGGTTTTCTATATATAGCATCATGTCATTTGCAAATAGGGACAGTTTTACTTCTTTTCTTCCAATCTGGATGCGTTTCGTTTCTTTTTTTTTGTCCAATTGCTGTGACTAGGATTTACAATACTTTGTTAAATAGAAGTGGTGAAAGTGAGAATCCTTGTTCCTGAGTTTAAAGGAAAAACTTTCAACTTTTCATCATTGAGTATGGTATTAACTGTGGATTTGTCATAAATAGCCTTTATTATGTTCAGATATGTTCCTTCTAAACCAGCTTTGATGAAAGTTTTTGTCATGAATGGATGTTGAATTTTGTCAGATACTTCTTCTGCATCTATGATTGTGATTTTTATTGTTCCTTTTGTTAATGTTGCGTATTACATTGATTTGCAGATATCGAACTGTCCTTGTATCCTTGGAATAAATCTTGCTTGATCATGTGTATGATTCTTTTTATATATTGTTGAAATCAGTTTGCTAATATTTTGTTGAGCATGTTTGCATCTATATTCATCAGAGATATTGGCCCATAATTTTCTTTTTTTGAAGTATCTGTGTCTCTTTTTGTTATCAGCATAATGGTGGCATTGTAGGGTGAATTTGGGAGTGTTTCCTCCTCTTCAACTTTTTGGAATAGTTTGAGAAGGATAGGTATTAGCCCTTCGTCATATGTTTTGTAGAATTTCTCTATGAAGCTGTGAGTCCCTGAACTTTTGTTTGCTGTCAGTTTTTTTTTTTATTATTAATTCAGTTTCATTGTTAGTTATCAGTCTGTTCAGATTATCCATTTCTTGTTGATTCCATCTTGGACGTTTGTATGTTTCTAGAAATTTATCCATTTCTTCTGTATTGTCCAATTTGTTACCATATAACTGCTTGTAGTATTCTCTTATGATTTTTTGTATCTCTGTGATATTAGTTGTAATTTCTCCTGTTTAATTTCTTATTTTGTTTATTTGGGTCTGCTCTCTTTTTTTCTTGATGAGCCTGGTTAAAGGCTTTAAATTTTGTTTGTCATTTCAGAAAACCAGGTCTTGGTTTTATTGATCCTTTTTATTGTTTTTTTGGTCTCTGTTTTATTTGTTTCCTCTCTGATCTTTATTATTTCCTTCCTTCTGCTCACTTTTGGCTTTTTTGTTCTTCTTTTTCTAATTCCTATAGATGGTAGGTTAGGATTCTTATTTGAGATTTTTCTTGTTCCCTGACATAGGTCTGTATTGCTATAAACTTCCCTCTTAGGTCTGCTTTTGCTGCATCCCATAGACTTTGGAGAGTTGTGTTTTTATTTTCATCTATCTGAAGGTAATTTTTGATTTCCTCTTTGATTTTTTCATTGATCTATTTTTTTTAATAGTCTGTTGTTTGGTCCCCTTGTGTTTTTTTTTCTCATTTTTCTTCCTGTAATTGATTCTAGTTTCATACTACTATGGTTGGAATATTGCTTGATGTAAATTTTCTTAAATTTTAAAAAATAAATTATATTTATTTTTGGCTGCATTGGGTCTTCATTGCTGCATGTGGGCTTTCTTTAGTTGTGGCAAGTGGGGGCTACTCTTTGTTGTGGTGCGTGTGACTCTCACTGCAGTGGCTTCTCTTATCGCGGAGCACAGGCTCTAGGCATGCGGGCTTCAGTAGTTGCGGAGCTGCAATGGAGCAAGAGGGGCTGGAGCGGGCACTCAGTGTGGATTGGGGCATGCGCTGGGGCTGTCCAGGCCTTACAGTCACAGTCCAGACCACTCCCAATCTGCTGCTTCTGGGAGTGCCAGTAATGGCTGCCCTTGCCCCATTCAGATGCAGAGCTGGGTCCAAGTTGGCACCATCCCCCACAACTGTGCACTTTCCTTGGCAGCGGCAGCCTTCACCCTAGTCGGGAGCTGTGTGGAGGAGCAAGGTAGGCCAGGGCGTGCACTGGGCTGGTTGTGGAAACCAGCTAGAGTCCCAGGCAGTCTCAGTCTGCTTCCTCTGCCTTGTTTTGGGAGCAAGCAAGCATGTGCATGCTCTTAATGAGTGGAGTTCACGTTTCTCACAGCCCCCCTGCCAGTCCCACTTGTCTTCAAACCAGTGAAGGGGATTTGTCTTTCTGGTGTCGGACTCCGGGCCTGGAGTGCCCAATATGTGGTTCAAACCCCTCTATTTCCAAAGAGGATCTCCAAAATGAAGTAATTCCCCTACTTCTGTGTCCCCTCCTTCAGCTGTGGGTTCCAACCTGATCACTACTCTTCCCTTCTTTCCTGACTCTGTGTGGATCTTTCTTTACAGCCTTGGTTATGTAATAGTCTTTATGCCAGTCTCCAGTCTGTTTTCTGTGAGAATTGATGTGTTTCTTTCTTTTTTTTTTAATATGTTCTTGGGGGGAGGTGAGCTCAGCATCCTCCTATCCTGCTGTCTTGATCTCCTCTCCTGCATACATTTCAATTTATATCATTATAATCTTTTAAGGTTGTAATTGTACTCCAGTTGTATTTCAGAAAATCTGGAAAATAGCAAAGAACAAACATAGGCAGATTCTTAACCACTGTGCCATGAGGGAAGTCCTGCGTTACATAGATTTTTAAGTGTCAGTCTTGGGATATGTATTTGGGTCTGACTTCAGAGACCCATTCTTTACTTCACATTGCTTCTTGTCTATTTCAAATCTGTTTTCCAGTGCATATAGATCATATAGTATATAAGTTTTGTGTCTGCCTTAAAAAAGTTATTGGTATCTAGCCTACAACTGTCTTTACTGAAAAGCTCAGTAATTGATTCTGGAATGACCAAAAGAAAAAGAGGTAATTCTGCTTAAGCAACAAGCCAGCCTACTTCCTTCCTTCCTTTCCTTCAAAATCTTTGTTGAGTGACTACCATTTTTTAGATAGAATCTTAAGTAGAGGAAAGAGAAGATCACTGAGATGCTGATCCTGTCCTTCAGGATCCTAAAATATAGTAGAGGAGGAAATTCTCATCCAAGGAAAATGGGGAAAAGAGTATAACACTAATTGAGCATCTACTATGTGCTGGTTTTTATGTATTATTTAAAAAACTATTGGGGTACTTGTTAGGTAACAGATATTTCTTAACTGGTGGAAACTCTAGTATGCTACCATTTAACTCTGTAAAGTAGATATTATTCTCTTTACAAAAGAGAAAACTGAAGTTCTGAGGGATTAATGAGTTGTCCAAGGTTATGTAACTAGTAGCTATAGTAATTTGCTAAATTGAGATTCAGTCCCGTATCAGTGTGTAGTCTTTCCCACTGTGCCATACTGATTTCAGTAGAAGTGTTTCTCATCTAATCCTCCTAACAACCTTATAAATTAAGGATAGCCTTTATTTTTTCCCCTTAAGCTGTGTGCCCTTGTCTTTAATCAATTTTACTGGTATAATTTACAAACAAAAAGTATAACCACTTGTTAAGTGGGCAGTTAAATGAGTATTGACACATTTATATATAATTGGGAACCACTATCGCAATCCATCTTCCCAGAAAGCTGCCTTGTACTTCTCCCCAGTCCTTCCCTTCCAACTGAGGAAATCCTCTTTTGATATTTTCACCTAGGATTAGTTTTGCATGTTCTAAAACTTGATATAAATGATATAAATTCAGTATTCTTTTGTGTTCAGGTTCTTTTTCTGAACATAATGTCTGTGATATCCATCTTATTGCATATATCAATAGTTCATTCCTTTGTATTGCTTTCTATTCTGTTATACATTTATGCCACAATTGGATTGTCTCTTTTCTTTTTGATATTTGGGTTGTTTCCAGTTTGGAGATATTATGAATAAAGCTGCTTTCAATATTTGTATATAGGTCTTTGTGTGGAAAAAATTCTCTTGGATAAACAACCCAGCCTTAATTTTTATAGGTGGGAATACCGATACTCAGAAGGGTTGAATGACTTCTCAAGGTCACATGACCAGTGATTTGGTTGACTCCTGTGCCTATATACTCTTTTTCCACTGTATCACACTTTCCCCCACTTTTTAGAGGTAATGATTACAGATGAAGTGATCTGGGAATTCAGATGAAGATCTCTGTCAGCTGGGGATATCAAAATGGGTTTCATGGGGCTTCCCTGGTGGCACAGTGGTTGAGAGTCCGCCTGCCGATGCAGGGGACGTGGGTTCGTGCCCCGGTCTGGGAAGATCCCACATGCCGTGGAGCGGCTGGGCCCGTGAGCCATGGCCGCTGAGCCTACGCGTCCGGAGCCTGTGCTCCGCAGCGGGAGAGGCCACAGCAGTGAGAGGCCCGCATACCGCAAAAAAAAAAAAAAAAAAAAATGGGTTTCATGAAGATGACTTTTGAGTTGGCCTTGAAGAATTGATAGGCTTTGAATACATATAGGGTGAGAAGAAACGAATATTGTGAGCAAAGGTTCTTTTTTTTTTTCACACACACACATACACACTGTATTTTATTTTTACAAGAGATAAATAGACTAACACCAAGCATTATAAATGGATGACCACAACAAAAGCAACAAGGATTGCAATTACCAAACACGAAACACACTCATACTGTGTCATAATATTGACATTCAGTCCAGTAATCCTCCGCTGTAACAGCTCCTTTACTTTGCAGTGAAAATTGATTTGTGTATTTTTTGCCTCTGAGTCCTTGTTGGATTTTTTTTAATTCAAACAGAAAGTCACAACAATTATAATCATCCTCATCAGTTCACTCAGTCCCATGTAATTAATTTTTTTTTTCATCTTGATCTTTTGTTAGCACTTTTATGAGTTCATCAGTTTTCCATTAGAGTTCTGAAAATGCTTATTCATTCAGTTCAGCACTATAGTCAGTTACCAGAAACCTGTACTTGTCAAAGTCTTTTCCATGAATTCCTTGAAGATGAAACCCTTTTACAGGAACATATTTGCAAAAGCATCAGAGTACACCCAGAACTGTCTGTAAATGACAAAAGACTTAAAAATGACTACAGTTAAAGATTTGATGAAAGTTCATAATAATGCAATTGACAAGGAAATTTAGTTATTTCTGAGATATACATTTTAAAGTAATAACTAGTATTATTACTTATAACATTATACCAGAACATATAAGAGTTTTAGAAATTTCATGTAATATCTGAAACATTTATATTAACATATTTCCATACAAATAACCCAAAGAAAGTTCTGTATTAGTTGTTTGTTTGTTTGTTTGTTTATACTGCAGGTTCTATTAGTCATCAGTTTTATACACATCAGTTTATACATGTCCATCCCAATCGCCCAATTCAGCACACCACCATCCCCACCCCACCACGGTTTTGTGCCCCTTGGTGTCCATACGTCTGTTCTCTACATCTGTGTCTCAACTTCTGCCTTGCAAACCGGTTCATCTGTACCATTTTTCTAGGTTCCACATACATGCATTAATATATGATATTTGTTTTTCTCTTTCTGACTTACTTCACTCTGTATGACAGTCTCTAGATCCGTCCACATCTCAACAAATGACTCAGTTTCGTTCCTCTTTATGGCTGAGTAATATTCCATTGTATATATGCACCACAACTTCTTTATCCATTCGTCTGTCGATGGGCATTTAGGTTGCTTCCATGACCTGGCTATTGTAAATAGTGCTGCAATGAACATTGGGGTGCATGTGTCTTTTTGAATTATGGTTTTCTCAGGGTATATACCCAGTAGTGGGATTGCTGTGTCATGTGGTAATTCTATTTTTAGTTTTTTAAGGAACCTCCATACTGTTCTCCATAGTGGCTGTATCAATTTACATTCCTACCAACAGTGCAAGAGGGTTCCCTTTTCTCCGCACTCTCTCCAGCATTTCTTGCTTGTAGATTTACTGATGATGCCCATTCTAACTGGTGTGAGGTGATACCTCATTGTAGTTTTGATTTGCATTTCTCTAATAATTAGTGATGTTGAGCAGCTTGTCATGTGCTTCTTGGCCAACTGTATGTCTTCTTTGGAGAAGTGTCTGTTTAGGTCTTCTGCCCATTTTTGGATTCGGTTGTTTGTTTCTTTAATATTGAGCTGTATGAGCTGTTTATATATTTTGGAGATTAATCCTTTGTCCGTTGATTCGTTTGCAAATATTTTCTCCCATTCTGAGGGTTGTCTTTTCGTCTTGTTTATGGTTTCCTTTGCTGTGCAAAAGCTTTGAAGTTTTATTAGGTCCGATTTGTTTATTTTTGTTTTTATTTCCATTTCTCTAGGAGATGGATCAAAAAAGATCTTGCTGTGATTTATGTCAAAGAGTGTTCTTCCTATGTTTTCCTCTGAGAGTTTTATACTGTCCGGTCTTACATTTAGGTCTCGAATCCAATTTGAGTTTATTTTTGTGTATGGTGTTAGGGAGTGTTCTAATTTCATTCTTTTACAGGTACCTGTCCAGTTTTCCAAGCACCACTTATTGAAGAAACTGTCTTTTCTCCATTGTATATCTTTGCCTCCTTTGTCATAGATTAATTGACCATAGGTGCGTGGGTTTATCTCTGGGCTTTCTATTTTGTTCCATTGATCTGTGCGTCTGTTTTTGTGCCAGTACCATATTGTCTTGATTACTGTAGCTTTGTAGTATAGTCTGAAGTCAGGGAGTCTGATTCCTCCAGCTCCGTTTTTTTCCCTCAAGACTCCTTTGGCTATTCGGGGTCTTTTGTGTCTCCATACAAATTTTAAGATGATTTGTTCTAGTTCCGTAGAAAATGCCATTGGTAATTTGATAGGGATTGCATTGAATCTGTAGATTGCTTTGGGTAGTATAGTCATTTTCACAATATTGATTCTTCCAATCCAAGAACGTGGTATATCTTTCCATCTGTTGGTATCATCTTTAATTTCTTTCATCAGTGTCTTATAGTTTCCTGCATACAGGTCTTTTGTCTCCCTAGGTAGGTTTATTTCTAGGTATTGTATTTTTTTTGTTGCAGTGGTAAGTGGGAGTGTTTCCATAATTTCTCTTTCAGATTTTTCATCATTAGTGTATAGGAAATGCAAGAGATTTCTGTGCATTAATTTTGTATCCTGCAACTTTACCAAATTCATTGATTAGCTCTAGTAGTTTTCTAGTGGCATTTTTAGGAATTTCTATGTATAGTATCATGTCATCAGCAAACAGTGACAGTTTTACTTCTTCTTTTCCAGTTTGTATTCCTTTTATTTCTTTCTCTTCTCTGATTGCCATGGCTAGGACTTCCAAAAATATGTTGAATAATAGTGGTGAGAGTGGACATCCTTGTCTCATTCCTGATCTTAGAGGAAACGCTTTCAGTTTTTCACCATTGAGAATGATGTTTGCTGTGGGTTTGTTGTATATGGCCTTTATTATGTTGAGGTAGGTTCCCTCTATGCCCACTTTCTGGAGAGTTCTTATCATAAATGGGTGTTGAATTTTGTCAAAACCTTTTTCTGCATCTATTGAGATGGTTATATGGTTTTTATTTTTTGATTTGTTAATACGGTATATCACATTGATTGATTTGCGTATATTGAAGAATCCTTGCATCCCTGGGGTAAATCCCACTTGGTCATGGTGTATGATCCTTTTAATGTGTTGTTGGATTCTGTTTGCTAGTATTTTGTTGAGGATTTTGCATCTATATTCATCAGTGATATTGGTCTGTAATTTCCTTTTTTTGTGGTATCTTTGTCTGGTTTTGGTATCAGGGTGATGGTGGCCTCATAGAATGAGTTTGGGAGTGTTCCTTCCTCTGTAATTTTTTGGAAGAGTTTGCGAAGGATGGGTGTTAGCTCTTCTCTAAATGTTTGATAGAATTCACCTGTGAAGCCATCTGGTCCTGGACTTTTGTTTGTTGGAAGATTTTTAATCCCAGTTTCAATTTCATTACTTGTGATTGGTCTGTTCATATTTTCTGTTTCTTCCTGGTTTAGTCTTGGAAGTTTATACGTTTCTAAGAATTTGTCCATTTCTTCTAGGTTGTCCATTTTATTGGCACAGAGTTGCTTGTAGTAGTCTCTTAGGATGTTTTGTATTTCTGCGGTGTCTGTTGTAACTTCTCCCTTTTCATTACTAACTTTATTGATTTGAGTCTTCGTTTTTCTCTTGCTGAGTCTGGCAAATGGTTTATCAATTTTGTTTATCTTTTCAAAGAACCAGCTTTTAGTTTTATTGATCTTTGCTATTGTTTTCTTTGTTTCTATTTCATTTATTTCTGCTCTGATCTTTCTGATTTCTTTCCTTCTGCTAACTTTGGGTTTTCTTCATTCGTCTTTCTCTAGTTCCTTTGGGTGTAACGTTAGATTGTTTACTTGAGATTTTTCTTGTTTCTTGAGGTAAGCTTGTATAGCTATAAACTTCCCTCTTAAAACTGCTTTTGCTGCATCCCATAGGTTTTGGATCATCATGTTTTCATTGTCATTTGTCTCTAGGTATTTTTTGATTTTGTCTTTGATTTCTTCAGTGATCTCTTGGTCATTTAGTAACGTATTGTTTAGCCTCCATGTGTTTGTGTTTTTTACATTTTTTCCCCTGTAATTCATTTCTGATCTCATAGCGTTGTGGTCAGAAAAGGTGCTTGATATGATTTCAACTTTTTAAAATTTACTGAGGCTTGATTTGTGACCTAAGATGTGATCTCTCCTGGAGAGTGTTCCATGCGCACTTGAGAAGAAAGTGTAATCTGTTGTTTTTGGATGAATGTCCTATAAATATCAATTAAATCTATCTGGTCTGTTGTGTCATTTAAAGCTTCTGTTTCCTTATTTATTTTCATTTTGGATGATTTGTCCATTGGTGTAAGTGAGGTGTTAAAGTCTCCCACTATTATTATGTTACTGTTGATTTCCTCTTTTAGAGCTGTTAACAGTTGCCTTATGTTTGAGGTGCTCCTATGTTGGGTGCATATATATTTATAATTGTTATATCTTCTTCTTGGATTGATCCCTTGATCATTATGTAGTGTCTTTCCTTGTCTCTTGTAACATTCTTTATTTTAAAGTCTATTTTATCTGATATGAGTATTGCTACTCCAGCTTTGTTTTGATTTCCATTTGCATGGAATATCTTCTTCCATCCCCTCACTTTCAGTCTGTATGTGTCCCTAGATCTGAAGTGGGTCTCTTGTAGACAGCATATATATGGTCTTGTTTTTGTATCCATTTAGCAAACCTGTGTCTTTTGGTTGGAGCATTTAATCCATTCATGTTTAAGGGAATTATTGATATGTATGTTCCTGTGACCATATTCTTAATTGTTTTGGGGTTATTTTCATAGGTCCTTTTCTTCTCTTGTGCTTCCCACTTAGAGAAGTTCCTTTAGCGTTTGTTGTAGAGCTGGTTTGGTGGTACTGAAATCTCTTAGCTTTTGCTTGTCTGTAAAGCTTTTGATTTCTCCATCGAATCTGAATGAGATCCTTGCTGGGTAGAGTAATCTTGGTTGTAGGTTCTTCCCTTTCATCACATTAAGTATATCATGCCATTCTCTTCTGGCTTGTAGAGTTTCTGCTGAGAAATCAGCTGTTAACCTTATGGGAGTTTCCTTGTCTGTTATTTGCTGTTTTTCCCTTGCCGCTTTCAATAATTTTTCTTTGTCTTTAATTTTTGCCAATTTGATTACTATGTGCCTCAGTGTGTTTCTCCTTGGGTTTGTCCTGTATGGGACTCTCTGCGCTTCCTAGACTTGGGTGGCTATTTTCTTTCCCATGTTAGGGAAGTTTTCGACTATAATCTCTTCAAATATTTTCTCTGGTCCTTTCGCTCTCTCTTCTCCTTCTGGGATCCCTATAATGCAAATGTTGTTGTGTTTAATGTTGTCCCAGAGGTGTCTTAGGCTGTCTTCATTTCTGTTCATTGTTTTTTCTTTATTCTGTTCCACAGCAGTGAATTCCACCATTCTGTCTTCCAGGTCACTTATCCATTCTGCTGCCTCAGTTATTCCGCTATTGATTCCTTCTAGTGTATTTTTCATTTCCGTTATTGTATTGTTCATCTCTGTTTCTTTTTTAATTCTTCTAGGTCTTTGTTAAACATTTCTTGCATCTTCTCGATCTTTGCCTCCATTCTTTTTCCGAGGTCCTGGATCATCTTCACTATCATTATTCTGAATTCTTTTTCTGGAAGGTTGCCTATCTCCACTTCATTTAGTTGTTTTTCTGGGGTTTTATCTTGTTCCTTCATCTGGTAGCCCTCTGTCTTTTCATCTTGTCTGTCTTTCTGTGAATGTGGTTTTTGTTCCACAGGCTGCAGGATTGTTATTCTTCTTGCTTCTGCTGTCTGCCCTCTGATCGCAAAGATTCTTTAGTACAGGCTTTATTCAATAGTAAATAAGTGTTTAATTAACGCCTATTCAATGCTAGGCTCTGTTCTGTATTCTGAGGCTATAGCAATAACAAAACCAGATGAGAAAGGGGGCGGAGTCAAGATGGCAGTGTGGGAGGACGCAGAGTTCACGTCTCCCCACAACTAGGGCACCTGTTGGATGCTGGTGGAGGACCTCGATGCCCAAGGAAATGGGAGGAACCCCCAAGAAACTGGCTTGGATGTGGGGGGGAGTGAGAGGGGGAGGAGAAGTGGAGGCTGGACAGGACCAGGGCCCCTGAGGTGTGGCTGGCAGAGGGGAGGGATTCCCTCACCTGGGGGACCCTTGGGGGCTCATGGATCAATGGGTAGCACGCCTAGCATTTCCCCTTCCCAGTCAGGCCCCAGGAAGCCTGCTGGGCTCCCAGACCAGGTCTTCTGCTTGCTAAGGCGCCATCCGGGCTGCCTGGATCCTAGGGGCATAGGAGGGAGGTGAAGGGAGAAGAGGAGAGGTGGATGGGGAGGATCCCTCCAGGATCAGAGGATCAGGAGAAGCGTGCCGGGTGTTTCCCCCACCCACTTGGGCCCTGGGAAGCCTGCTGGTATCTGGGCCTGGTGCTCTGCCCTCCGAGGCCCCCTCTGCCTGTGGGGGTCCTAGGGGCATAGTAGGGAGGGAAGAGAGAGAAAGGGGAGGAGGGGCGGACCGGGAGGGGACCCTCTGGGACTGTGGTATCAAGGGAAGTGCCGTGGGCATATTCCCTGCCCACTCAGCTCGGGAAGCCTGTTGGGCTTCTGGGTTACCCTGCCTTCTGGGGCCACCTCTGGCTGTGTGGGTCCTAGCAGCATAAGATGGGGTGTGGGGAGAAAAAGAGAGCAGTGGGGAGGGACCCTCCAGGATTGGAGGATCGGAGGGGAACGTGTCTAGTATTTCCCCTGCCCACTTGTGCCCAGGGAGCCCGCTGGGGTCCTGGACCTGGTCCTCTGCCCTCCAAGGCCTGAGGCACTCCTGGGCCCCTCCTGCTGTGTTGAGCCTAAGCCCCTCTGCCCCCGGTGCCTTTTCCAGCCCTGTGAGTCCGAAGCATAGGCCCTGCCCACTGCCTAAACCTTGCCCCTGCCTAAGCCCCGCTCCAAACAGCCAAGGCCTTTTCTGGCTTTTTTTTCCTTCCTTTTTTTTGCTGCTGTTCCAGTGTACCTTCTGGTTGTTGTTTCATCTATATTTTTATTTAAAAATTTTCTTCTAACACATCTGTTAGTTTTCTAATCTTATTGTATTTTTTACTCTTTGTTATTGTTCTCCTTTTTTTCTTTTTCTTTTTGCTGCCCTGCGCAGCTTGTGGGATCTTGGTTCATGAGCTGGGGGTTGAGCCTGAGCTCCTGCAGTGGGAGCCCTGAGTCCAAACCACTGGAGTAACAGAGAACCAGAGAACCTCAGGTCCCAAGGAATATTCGTTGGAGTGAGGTTTTCGGAGGTTCTCATCTTGGCACCAAGACCCAGATCTACACAACAGCCTACAAACTCCAGTGCTGGAAGTCTCAGGCCAAACAACCAGTAAGACAGGAAGACAATCCCACACATCAAAAAAAAAAGAGATGACAAAAAAATATGTTACAGATGAAGGAGCAAGGTGAAACCTACAAGACCAAATAAATGAAGAGGAAATTGGCAACCTACCTGAAAAAGAATTCAGAGTAATGATAGTAAACATAATCCAGAATCTCAGAAATAGAATGGAGGCACGGATTGAGAAAATATAATAAATGTTTAACAAAGATGTAGAAAAAATAAAGAACAAACAGAGATGGACAACACAATAACTGAAATGAAAAATTCACTAGAAGGAATCAATAATAGAATAACTGGGGCAGAAGAATGAATAAGTGAGCTGGAAGACAGAATGGTGGAAATAATTGCCGAGGAGCAGAATAAAGAAAAAAGAATGAAGTGAATTGAAGAAAATCTCAGAGACCTCTGGGACAACACTAAACTCACCAACATTCAAATTACAGGGTTCCCAGAAAAAGAAAAGAAAAAGAAATGCTCTGAGAAAATATTTGAAGAGATTATTGTGGAAAAGTTACTTAAAATGGGAAAGGAAATAATCACCCAAGTCCAGAAAGCACAGAGAGTCCCATACAGGATAAACCCTAGGAGAAACCCACCGAGACACATATTAATCAAACT
This sequence comes from Tursiops truncatus, assembly GCF_011762595.2. Lineage (NCBI taxonomy): Eukaryota > Metazoa > Chordata > Mammalia > Artiodactyla > Delphinidae > Tursiops > Tursiops truncatus. Next base: position 117,538,191 of record NC_047035.1, read on the forward strand.
AACAAAAATTAAGTTCAAAGGAAAAATATTAAAAGCAGCAAGGGAAAATCAAAATATAACATACAAAGGAATCCCCATAAGGTTAACAGCTGATTTTTCAGGAGAAACTCTGCAGGCCAGGAGGGAGTGGCAGATCTACTTAAAATGATGAAAGAGAAAAACCTACAACCAAGATTACCTAGCAAGGATCTCATTCAGATTTGATGGAGAAATCAAAAACTTTATAGACAAGCAAAAGCTAAGAGAAATCAGCACCACCAAACCAGCTTTACAACAAATGCTAAAAGAACTTCTCTAGGCGGGAAACACAAGAGAAGAAAAAAGACCCACAAAAACAAACCTAAAACAATTAAGAAAATGGTAATAAGAACATATGTATAGACAATAACCTTGAATGTAAATAGATTAAATGCTCCAACCAAAAGACACAGACTGGCTGAATGGATACAAAAACAAGACCCATATATATGCTGTGTACAGGAGACCCACTTCAGACCTAGGGACACATCCAGACTGAGGTGAAGGGATGGAAAAAGATATTCCATTCAAATGGAAATCAAAGAAAGCTGGAGTAGCAATACTCGTATCAGATAAAATAGACCTTAAAATAAAGGCTGTTACAAGAGATAAGGAAGGACACTACATAATAATCAAGGGATCAATCCAAGAAAAAGATATAACAATTATAAATATGCACCCAACATAGGAGCATCTCAATACATAAGAAATGCTAACAGCCATAGAAGGGGAATTCGACAGTAGCAATAATGGTAGGGGACTTTAACACCTCACTTACACCAATGGACAGATCATCCAAACAGAAAATAAATAAGGAAACACAAACTTTAAATGACACAGTAGACCACATAGATTTAATTCATATTTATAGGACATTCTACTTGAAAGTGGCAGAATACATGTTCTTCTCAAGTGCACACAGAACATTCTACAGGATAGATCACAGCTTGGGTCACAAATCAAGCCTCAGAAAATTTAAGAAAATTGAAATTGTATCAGGCATCTCTTCTGACTACGATATGAGATTAGAAATCAATTACAGGAAAAAAAGGGTAAAATACACAAATACATGGAGGCTAAACAGTGCACTACTAAATAACCAAGAGATCACTGAAGAAATCAAAGAGGAAATCAAAAAATACCTAGAAACAAATGACAATGAGAACACGACGACCCAAAACCTATGGGATGCAGCAAAAGCTGTTCTAAGAGGGAAGTATGTAGCAATACAATCCTACCTCAAGAAACAAGAAAAATCTCAAATAAACAACCTAATATTACACCTTAAACAATTAGAGAAAGAAGAACAAAGAAAACCCGAAGTTAGTAGGAGGAAAGAAATCATAAAGATCAGAGCAGAAATAAGTAGAAAAAAAGAAAACAGTAGCAAAGATCAGTAAACTAAAAGTTGGTTGTTTGAGAAGATAAACAAAATTGATAAAACTTTAGCAAGACTGATCAAGAAAAAAAGGGAGAGGACTCAAATCAATAAAATTAGAAATGATAAAGGAGAAATCACAACTGACACTGCAGAAATGTAAAGGGTTAGAAGAGATTACCACAAACAACTATATGCCAATAAAATGGACAAGCACAAAGAAATGGACAAATTCTTGGAAAGGTACAGTTTTCCAAGACTGAACCAGGAAGAATTAGAAGATATAGACAGACGTATTAGAAGTAATGAAATAGAAACTGTAATTGAAAATCTTCCAATAAACAAAAGCCCAGGACCAGATGGCTTCACAGGCAAATTCTATCTAACATTTAGAGAATAGCTAACACCAAGCCTCAAATTTTTCCAAAAAACAGCAGAGGGAGGAACACTCCCAAAATTCGTTCTATGAGGCCACCATCACCCTGATACCAACACCAGGCAAAGATATCACAAAGAAATAAAATTACAGACCAATATCACTGATGATCATAGATGCAGAAATCCTCAACAAAATACTAGCAAACAGAATCCAATAGCATGTCAAAAGGATCATACACCATGATCAAGTGGGATTTATCCCAGGGATGCAAGGATTCTTCAGTATACACAAATCAATCAATGTGGTACACCATATTAACAAATTAAGGAATAAAAACCATATGATCATCTCAATAGATGCAGAAAAAGCTTTTGACAAAATTCAACACTCATTTATCATAAAAACACTCCAGAAAATGGGCATAGAGAGAACCTACCTCAACATAATAAAGGCCATGACAAAATCACAGCAAACATCATTCTCAATGGTGAAAAACTGAAAGCGTTTCCACTAAGATCAGGAACAAGACATGGATGTCCACTCGCCACTCTTATTCAACATAGTTTGGAAGTCCTAGCCACAGCAATCAGAGCAGAAAAAGAAATAAAAGGAATACAAATTGGAAAAGAATAAGTAAAGCTGTCACTGTTTGCAGATGACATGATACTATACATAGAAAATTCTAAAGTTGCCACCAGAAAACTACTAGAGCTGATCAATGAATTTGGTAAGGTTGCAGGATACAGAATTAATGCACAGAAATCTCTTGCATTCCTATACACTAATAACAAAAAATCAGAAAGATAAATTAAGGAAACAATTCCATTTACCATCGCAACAAAAAGAGTAAAATACCTAGGAATAAACCTACCTAAGGAGGCAAAAGACTTGTACTCAGAGAACTATAAAACACTGATGAAAGAAATCAAAGTTGACATAAAAAGGTGGAGAAATATACCACTTTCTTGGATTGGAAGAATCAATATTGTGAAAATGACTATACTACCCAAAGCAATCTACATATTCAGTGCAATCCCTATCAAACTACCAATGACATTCTTCACAGAATTAGCAGAAAATTTTTTTACAATTTGTATGGAAACACAAAAGATCCCGAATAGCCAAAGCAATCTTGAGAAAGGAAAATGGAGCTGGTGGAATCAGGCTCCCTGTCTTCAAATTATACTACAGAGCTACAGTAATCAAGACAGTATGGTACTGGCTCAAAAACAGAAATATAGATCAATGGTACAGGATAGAAAGCCCAGAGATAAACCCACGCACATATGGTCACCTAATTTATGACAAAGGAGGCAAGAACATACAATGGAGAAAAGACAGCCTCTTCCATAACTGGTGCTGGGAAAACTGGACAGCTACATGTAAAAGAATGAAATCAGAACACTTCTTAGCACCATACACAAAAATAAGCTCCAAATGGATTAAAGACCTAAATGTAAAATTGGACACTATAAAACTCTTAGAGGAAAACATAGGAAGAACACTCTTTGACATAAATCATAGCAAGATCTTTTTTGATCCACCTCCTAGAGTAATGGAAATAAAAACAAAAATAAACAAATGGGACCTAATGAAACTTCAAAGCTTTTGCACAGCAAAGGAAACCATAAACAAGACGAAAAGGCAACCCTCAGAATGGGAGAAAATATTTGCAAACGAATCAATGGACAAAGGATTAATCTCCAAAATATATAGACAGCTCATGCAGCTCAATATTAAAGAAACAAACAACCAAATCCAAAAATGGGCAGAAGACCTAAACAGACATTTCTCCAAAGAAGACATACAGATGGCCAAGAAGCACATGAAAAGCTGCTCAACATCACTAATTATTAGAGAAATGCAAATCAAAACTACAGTGAGGTATCATATCACACTGTTCAGAATGGCCATTATCAAAAAATCTACAAACAATAAATGCTGGAGAGGGTGTGGAGGAAAGGGAACCCTTTTGCACTGTTGGTGGGAATGTAAATTGATACAGCCACGATGGAGAACAGTGTGGAGGTTCCTTAAAAAACTAAAAATAGAACTACCATACAACCCAGCAATCCCACTGTGGGGCATATACCCTGAGAAAACCATAATTCAGTAGGATGCATGTACCCCAATATTCATTGCAGCACTATTTACATTAGCCAGGACATGGAAACAACCTAAATGTCCATCAACAGATGAATGGATAAAGAAGATTTGGTACATATATACAGTGGAATATTACTCAGCCAGCCATAAAAAGGAACGAAATTGGGTCATTTTTGGAGATGTGGATGGACCTAGAGTCTGTCATACAGAGTGAAATAAGCCAGAAAGAGAAAAACAAATACTGTATATTAATGCATATTTGTGGAATCTAGTAAAATGGTACAGATGAACCTATTTGCAGCACAGGAGTAGAGATGTAGATGTAGAGAATGGACATGTGGACACAGGGAGGGGAAGGGGAGGGTAGGACAAATTGGGAGATTAGGTTTGACATAAGTACACTACCATATGTAAAATAGAGCTAGTGCGAACCTGCTGTATAACACAGGGAGCTCAGCTTGGTGCTCTGTGATGACCTAGATGCGTGGGGTGAGGGTGGGGTGGGAGGGAGGTCTAATAGGAAAAAAAAAAAAGAACATAATGGAGTTTACATTCTTGTGGGGAAAGAGGGACAGTCCACCAAGTAAGTAAATAATATAAAGTAATGAGTGCTCTAGAGAAGAAGTGGGATAGGGAGTGCCAGTGGTGGGAGTCAGGATAAACAGGTTGCACTTTTTAAAAGAGCGTGTCAGAAGGCCTCACTGAGAAAGTGACATGTGGGCAAAGATGGAGTTAATCTTGAGTGTTCCAGATGGGGACTTTAAATTGTAAAGCCCTGAGGCAGTAGTGTGTCTGGCATGTTGGGGAACTTAAGGAGGCCAGTGTGGTTGAAGTGGAATGAACACCAGAGAAGAGGGGAGTAGGAGGTATGGTCAGAGACTTATGGGGAGTTAGAAGGTTTAGGGTGTGGTAGGCCACTGTGAGGATTTTGACTTCTACTCTGAGTGAGATGTAGAGGCATTGGAGAAGTTGTGAACAGAGGTAGTATATTTTTAAAAGTATAACATTTTTACTGGGATATAATCCATGTACCCTACAACTCACCCATTTAAAAAGTGATTCTTAGTATATTCACAGAGTTGTACAACTGTCACCATATTGAATTTTAGAACATTTTCATCATCCCAAAAAGAAACCCTGTACTTATTAGCAGTAACTCATCATCCTCCAACTCTCTAGCCCTAGGCAAGCAGTAATCTGTTTTTCTGACTCTCTTGATTTGCCCATTTTGGACATTACATATAAGTGGAATTATGTAATATGTGGTCTTTTATGACTGGCTTCTTTCACTTAGCATCTTGTTTTCAAGATTCCTTTATGTTGTAGCATGTACAAGTACTTTATTCTATTTTGTGGCCGAATAAGATTTCATTGTATGGATATAGTACATTTTATTTATCCAACAGTTTTTGGACATTTGGGTTGTTTCCACTTTTTGGCTATTAGGAATAATGTTGCTGTGAATACTTGTATGTAAGTTATTGTGTGAACATATGTTTTCATTTGAAGTGCTGCATTTTAAAAGGAGCAGATTCACTTGATGAAGATAAATGACCTAGACTGTCATCCCAGAAGGTTGGGTTCCAACTGTTGCTTGCTTTTCTTTGTTCAGTAGCTTTTGTTACGGCGTTAAGCCATTTTTTCTCACAATTTCTCTGTCCTCTTGTTTTTTATCTAGTTTCCTAGCTTTGGATTTCTTTGAATAAAGGGTTGACCAATATTAACTAGGTTCCCTGAAAAGTAGGATCTGTTGTACGTAGAGAATTAGATGTTCTGTAATTGAGATATTATGATAAAATCTCAGTTTTCGGAAGTTCCTAAGGAGAGGTTACACAGTGTTTTGTATACTGAGTTGGGATTCATTAGTGGGTCATAAATCAATTCAGTGAAAGCAGTATTTAAAAATTTCATTTAAAAAATGAAATAGAATAGAATAGGAAATAATCAGAGTGCATCTCTCACAATAGGGATAAATATTACTTCATGAAACTTTGTTTCAGTTAATCATGTATGTATGAACTGAGTCATGATATAAAGTGTGTGTGTGTGTTTAGTAAAAAAAAAAGCTTGAAGCCTTTGGATTGGAATGTCATAGGCTATTTATGTAATTAATACTCTTTCTCTTCCATTTAATTTCTTTTGGAGATATTGAGGTATTATTCAGCATAGAGTGTTTGAAATATGCTATAGTATATCTAAACGGAATATAAAGGGGTGATGTTTTTGTTGTTTAATGTAATGAGAAACTTGCGGGGATGAGATTTTTATCTTTTATGAATAAATATGATTTTATGACAATGTTATGACTAAGAGTATGTACTATATATTTTTTATTATAGGAGTCACACCCCATGGGTTTGTGTGGTAAATGAACTTCTTGGCATAGAAGGGAATTGAAAAATGATGGTAAGTGATCAAGCTACCTTGAGCATTAACCTTAGTTTTTTTAGCCTCCTTCTACCTCCCTTCCTTCCTTCTATTTTTAATTCATTCTCTTTTTTGATGTAGTATTTGTTACCTTCAAGACACTCTATGGAACACATTTGTTATAAAGCACAACAATAAAGTAACTGACTGTGAATGTACTGTTCAACTTGAGAGCCATAGACTCTCACTCCTAACATTTGTACAACCTAGGGCAAGAATAGAAATGGAAGTCAGCTTTTTTTTTTAACAATATGTCTTAATCTTAAAAAGTTATAAATCAGGTTATGTCAGCAGCCTGACTTACTTTCCTACCCAGGGCCCAGCCAGCTCTTAAAGGAGCAATATACTCCCTGGGGTTGGCAGGGTGGAAGTTGGGCCAGGGTGGTCTCCGAATCTTAGATGGGGACTGATGTGGTGAAAGTCCCCAGAGAGTCTGGGCAGATGGGTTCTCCTTCCCCATATTCTACTTTTCTAACTCAAGATTTAAGGCAGTTCTAAGTATCTTCTTAAACTATCCCACTCAAACCCAGGAGGAGGAGGGAAAGCAGTTTCTGGGGGAATCCAGGCTGCCTAGACACATTCCTTGGGAGATTGGGGGTGGCCATTCTTAAGTAAAATTAGATGTTTTTACCTTGGTTTCTCAGCACAGAGGCTGTGCTTTGCCTCCTTCCTTCTCTTCATTGTCTTCTCTTAGGATGGGGAGGTCTCAGTTCAGTTTGTGAATCTCTCTCTATTAATTCCTGTACCCTCAATTAGTTACTTATTATCTTTGGGTTTTGATATTTTTGATGTTTTGGTATTTTGATAGGTGTAATCTCCTAAAGTGTAGGGCTCAGGGCAGGAGCCTCCTCTTTTGGGTATAAAGGCAGGACTGTTTCTACCTATATTCTCCTTTCCTATCTCATCCTGCCCCATTCCACACTCCAGTTTCTTTTATATCTTAAAGACATAAAAAAAGCTGAGTTTTAAATTTTTTAAATCTGTCATTTGGGATTGTTTTCTTGCTGCCTTTAATATTCTGAGAAATTCTTATAGTGAGGGCCTTTTAAGTCCTAATAAGCTCTGTTTTTGTTTGTCTAAGGTATCTTTTTTTCCTGCCCTAATTTTGAAAGATGGTCTGCTGAGTATAGAAGTCTAGATTGACTAATTTTTCTCTCAGTATGCTGAAAAAATTATTCCACTGTTTTCAACCTCTTTTTGATTTTTTTCTTTTTACTTTGTTTTAATATTATATGCAATGTTTACATGGTTCACAATTCCTATTAAACAGTATTCATTTAGAGAAGTATGACTTTTCTTCTTCCTCTTCTTCCCTTCGTGGGCAATCTTTTCTTTTCCATGTTTTAAATTGTGGTAAAATGCAGAAAATTTACCATCTCACCCATTTAAAAAAATTTATTTATTTATTTTGGCTGCATTGGGTCTTCGTTGCTGCTCGTGGGCTTTCTCTAGTTGCGACGAGCGGGGGCTACTCCGCGTTGTGGTGCGCAGGCTTCTCTTGTTGTGGAGCACGGACTCTAGGCACGTGGGCTTCAGTAGTTGTGGCATGTGGGCTTCAGTAGTTGTGGCTTGCAGGCTCTAGAGCACAGGCTCAGTAGTTGTGGTGCATGGGCTTAGTTGCTCTGCGGCATGTAGCATCTTCCTGGCCCAGGGCTCGAACCCGTGTCCCCTGCATTGGCAGGCAGATCCTTAACCACTGTGCCACCAGGGAAGCCCCTCGACCATTTTTAAGTGTTCAGTTCAGTGGTATTAAGTACATTAATATAGTTGTGCAACCATCACCACTGTCCATCTTCAGAACTCTTTTCATCTTGCAAAACTGAAACTCTATACCAATTAAACAATAACTCCCTATTTCTTTCCTCCCCCAGCCCCTGGCAGCCACCATTTTACTTTCTCTCTCTATGATTATGACTACTCTAGGTACCTCATATAAGTGGAATCATACAGTATTTGTCTTTTTGTGACTAGTTTATTTCACTTAGTATACTATCCTAAGGTAGTAGCATATGTCAGAATTTACTTTTTAAGACTGAATAATATTCCATTGTACGTATATACTACATTCTGCTTATCCATTCATTTGTCTACGGACAGGGTTGCTCCCACATTTTAACTATTGTGAAAATGCTGCTGTGAACATGGATGTATAAATATTTCTTTGAGACCCTAGTTTTAATTCTTTTTGCTATATACCCAAAGTAGAATTCCTGGATCATATCAGATTTTTTGAGGAACCTCCATACTGTTTTCCAGAGCAGCTATACCATTTTACATTCCAACCAGTAGTGAGCAAGGGTTCCAGTTTGTTCACATCCTTGTTATTATTAATTTTTTTTGGTAGTAGCTATCCTAATGGGTCTTGTGGGTAATCATTTTGACTAGTTTTTGGTTTATCCTTTATTGCTTATATTTTCAAAAAGAAGAAAAATATATAAGTATGTATATAATTTATATATATTTATCATTCTCTTTCTCAAATCCAAAGATACCGTATTCTAATACTTTTTTCCCCCACTTAGCAATATATCCTAGATCATTAGAGATCTTCATTCCTTATTACAGCTGCATAGTATTTCCTTTTGATCTCTGTTGTTTTTAAACTGCTTAATGGGAAAGGTATAGTAAAGCACTGCTTATTGTGACTCTGAAGAATGTGGCCAAAACCCTGAAAGTAAATGAAATATGCCTGTGATCATCCATAACAGATAATTCACATACAGAAAATATATTCACTGTACTTGTAAAATTCTTGCGTTTCTTATTCAGAAACATAGTAGTACATTTCCCAGAATTCTAACAGATAAGAATTGACAGCTGATAGCTTGATAGGGAAGAAGACAAAATAATTAAGAATTAAGTTTTTGTTTTCTGCAAAATCATTAGGAAGTAAAGAGCCCAAAAAGTCTAAAAACACTTTGGCCTGGGCCCATTTATTTTAAGACAGTCATCCACTGCCCTTCTATAGCTCCTGAAGGCTATATATTACAATATCATACAAAAGTTGGTGTTTGTAGTGATAGCCTGAAAGTTTCAAGAAAAGAGGAAGTTGCTTCAGTAGTCTCTGTTTCAGAAGTCAGGGAGCTGTAATTCAGAGATTTTCATCCAAAATGGTAAAATCAAAAAGAATTTGTGCTTAGCAGGGCAGAACTTTACTTGTGGATTTATGTTGAGCACCTTATTTCCCAATGATGTTCATTTATTCATGATATATTTATTTTGTCAATTATTTATTGATGATTTCTTTTTTTTTTAAACATCTTTATTGGAGTATAATTGCTTTACAGTGGTGTGTTAGTTTCTGCTTTATAACAAAGTGAATCAGTTATACATACACATGTCCCCATATTTCTTCCCTCTTGTGTCTCCCTCCCTCCCACCCTCCCTATCCCACTCCTCTAGGTGGTCACAAAGCACCGAGCTGATCTCCCTGTGCTATGCGGCTGCTTCCCACTAGCTATCTTGACGATTTCTTTATCATTCCAATTATTCATCATTCATGATGTATTTATGTGCTGGGCACTGTGCTAGCACACACTAGCTAGAGTGATGAACAAAATCCAGTCCTCCAGAAGCTTACGGTCTAATGGGGAGCATAGATGGTAAACACATAATTATATAATTTAAAATTTAATTGTGAGATGTGCTACAAAGGTGTACAAGTTGATTCGAGTATATAAAAGGGGTCCTGGCCAAGTCTGGGAGTTGAAGATACCTCATTCTGAGAAAGTACCATTAAGTCGGGGCTTGAAAGATCATTAGGCCTTGGCTGGGCTAAGAGGAACACTGTCTTAGTTAGGATGCTTTCAGTAGCAAGTAGAGATAAGACTTGATCTATTAGCTCAACAGTTTCACCAAGGATTTGATTGCTTTTCTTCCCTTGGTTCTGCCTTCTGTTTTGTTGCCATAATCTTAAGGTTTGCTCCCTTTAAGGTCTCCAGTTGGTTAGTGATAGTTTTCAGAACTTTGTATTCCCTCATGTATGGCCAGTAGGAAAATGAGTCTTTTCTCCAATATTTCAGGAGAAGATCTGAAGTCCACTGTGTATTGATCACCTTACGTTACATGCTTACACCAGAATCACTTGTTATGCCTGGAGGAGTGGAATATGCTGATTGGCTTAGGCAAGGTCATGGGTTGCCTGGAGTTAGGGATGAAGTCTACTTCTCTAGAACCACGTGAGACCTCAACAAAATTGAACTATTAGGAAAGATGTAGGGAGTGAATGCTGGGGAGGAAGCCAATAAATGTACATTGTAGAGTGGCAGAACATTCTAAATAGCAGAGAGAATTCTATATAAATGCCTTGAATTAGGAGGGAGCTTGGTGGCTGTAGGGAACTGAATAGAAGTCAGTGGGGTTGGAGCATGACAGACAAGAAGAGTAATGGAGGGACTTCCCTGGTGGCACAGTGGTTAAGAATCCACCACAACTACTGAGCCTGCTCTCTAGAGCCTGTGAGCCACAGCTGCTGAGCCCGTGCTCCACAACTACTGAAGTCCATGTGCCCTAGGGCCCATGTGCCACAACTGCTGAGCACCGTGTGCTGCAACTACTGAAGCCCACACATCTAGAGTCCATGCTGTGCAACAAGTCAATGAGAAGCCTGTGCACCTCAACAAAGAGCAGCCCCCACTTGCCACAACTAGAGAAAGCCCATGTGCAGCAACAAAGACCTGATGCAGCCAAAAATAAAATTAAAAAAATTAATAAATAAAATAAAATTTCTGAGACTCAATTTATCAAAAAGAAAAGAAAAGAAAAGAAAAGAGTAATGGAAGATGAGGCTAGAGAGATAAACAGAGGCTGGTTTGTGCTTTGGTAGATAATGCCAGATTTCCAAAGTGGTTGTACCAGTTTAGCTTCCTGTCAGCAGTGTAAGCAGTTGCCCCAACTCCTCACCACCATACAGTATAGTCATTTATTTAAAAAAAAAAATTTAGTATTTCCGGTGCCTGCTTTTGAGTAGCTTTTTGTATGGTAATTGGTTATTTTTGTATCTTTTGTGAAGTGCCTATTTTCCTGTTGGGTTGTCTTTCTTTTTCTAATTGATTTAAGGAGTTCTCTATCTATCCTGGGTACAATACCTTTGTTTCTTTTATGCATATATCTTCTTTGTGGCTTGCTTTTTCATTCTTTTAATGATGTCTTTTTAGTAGAAGCTGTTCTTAATTTCAGTGAAGTTCAGTTTATTAGTTTTTTCCTTTATGATTAGTGCTTTTTGTGTCTCGATTAAGACTTTTTTCTTTACCTGAAGTTCATGAAAATATCATCCTTTATTATCATTATTTTTAGCACCTTTTATTTTGCTATAATTTCAAATTTAAGAAAGGTTGCAAGAGGAGTACAAGGAATTCTCATATATTCTTTAACTAACTTTACCAATTGCTAATTTTGTCTCTTTTCTCATATTCTCTTTCTCTTTTTCTATATGTATGTGTGTGTATATAAAACATGCAGATGTGTATAAATGTATATATACACAATATGTGTATCTAAAATTACACATAGGGAGTTCCCTGGTGGTCCAGTGGTTAGGACTCTGCACTTCCACTGCAGGGGCCCTAGGTTCGATCCCTGGTTGGGGAAGTAGGATCCCACATGCTATGCGGCAGAGCCAGAAAAAAAAGATCATGTAAACATACAAACACATATACATATGTACCTATAGACATGTACACGTATTTGCACACACATATATTTGCACAAACATGCATATAGTATATGCATGTTATGTGCATAAATATATTACTCTTCCATGAACCATTTGAAAATATTTTGATCTCAAGGAGACAGCAGTGAGTGGTCCTGAAGAGAGATCCTAGTTCCCTGCTCAGAAAGTGAACCTGGGTAGCCTGGGTGAAAACCAGGAATCCTAACCACTTGACCACCAGGGGCTAGAGGCTAGAAGCAAAGTTGCCCTGGCTCTTGCCCCTCACTGAAAAATAAATTTCTCAAGGAGGCAAAAACTGTAAAAACAGGAACAAAGTTTATTACTAGAGACACAGCACAAGTGGGAGAGCACAGAGAAACAGTTTATTTAAGACAGAAGCAAGACAGAGATACACACCTGTAGAGAAAGGATGTGGGTGTCCTCCCTAATGAGGAGGAGTGCACCAGAGAGGTGATTCAAATCACTTACATAGGGCACTTCTTCCTGGTCTTTGTTTACCTTTGGCCAATTATCTCATTTCTTTCCCACAGGGACCTGTCCTAGGGCCCACCCTGAAATGTGTGTGCATCTTTTTGCCAAGATGGATTCCAGTGTAGAGGCCTCTGGGGAGGTTGACACCACCTCTTATGGGGTGGCGCCCCCTCCCCTTTTGACCCCAGAGGAGCCTTTCTGCACACGTGTAGTTGGAGAGGTCTCCTAGTCCTTAAAAATGAGAAATATGTGGTCTCTTTATCTTTCATCCAAGCAAGACTCAGCTCCTCCTTGCTCCTGCCATTATCTTTCTCTTGGAGTATCTGTCCACAGGGGACAGATTCCAGGTGCTCAGCCTGGGGTCCACCTATCTCCTGCCTAAATTTGAAGCTAGCATACTCTTTTATCCCTAGATATTCAGTGTATGTTTCCTAAGAGCAAGGACATTCTCTTACATGACCACAATTCAATTATCAAAATCTAGAAATTTAACATTCATATAATACTATTATATAAGCCACAATGTAGTCAAAGTTTGTCATTATCTCAGTAATATCTCTTGTAGCTATTTTTTTTCTTGATCCATTTAGTTATCATGTCTCTTTGGTCTCCTTTAACCTGGAATAATTCCTGAGACTTTCTTTGCCTCTTTTGACTTTGCCATTTTCGAAGAGTACAGGACAGTTATTTTGAAGAACGTCACTAGATTCTGGTCATGTTTCCTTATTATTAGAGTCAGATTTTGTATTTTTGGCAGAATAGCACATGAATGATGATGTGTCCTTGTCAGTATATCACATCATGAAGCATATGATGTCAGTTTGTCCTACTATTGATCATGTTGACTCTGATCACTTGGTTAATATAGGATATTGTCAGGTTCTTCTATTTAAAGTTTGCCTTCTCTTTTGAAATTAATTTGTCAAGAGATACTTTGATGCTATGTAAATACCCTGCAACTCATCAAACTGTCTACCCATTAGTTTTAGCATCCACTGATGATAATAAATATTAATTAAAGTAGATAATAAATATTTGCTTTCTTCCCAATTATCTGTGCGCCTGTCTTTCAGGCTTTCTGGATTTTTTATTTATTTACTGTTATAATCTATTACTACCATTTATTTTGATGCTCAGATTGTCCCTGATTTAGCTGGTGGAAACTCCTTCAAACTGGCTCTTGTGTCTTTTCATATGCTCCTATTATTCTCTGAGTCTTTCTATACTTTCTAGTGTAACAAGCTGTTCCAGGTTCACCTTATATTTTCCCTCTCATTCTTTTTCTCACCTTATTACATGTGCTAGGAACTTCAGTACAGTGATTCATGGAAGTGGTGATGGTAGGCATCCTTGTCTCTTTCAAGATTTTATCATTAAATACGCTGTTTGTTATAGTTTGTGAAGAATTTTTATCATGGATGATTGTCCAGTTTTATCACATGCTTTTTTCATCTGCTGAAGTGAGCATCAAACTTTTCTCCTTTATTTTGTTAATATGGCAAATGACATTCATTGATTTTAAAATGTTAAATCAGCCTTGCTTCCTGAAATAAAATCAACTTGATTGTGATGTTTTACCTGGATTCAGTTTGCAAGCGTGAGTGTGTGTGTATGTATATGTAATTTTCACATTGTTACTTTTGAAAGAATTTGAACGGGTAATTTACTTCTCTTGTCCTCTTAGGTTCTCATATCCTAAATGTGTCACGTGGGACTCTATGAGTTGAGATTTGATCCTTCTTTTTTATTCTCTGGAAGAATTTAGTGCAATTTTTCCTTCAGTGATTAAGAGAATTCACCAGTGAAACCTATCTGAGCCTGGATTATCTTTTGTGGAACTTCTTCAGTAAATATTTCTTTAGTATTTAAAATTTAAAAATTTCTTTAATAAATACTCAGATTTTCCTGTTTCCTTTTATGCCAAGTTTGGTTGTGTTTTTCAAGGATTTTGTGCATTTCATCAACATTTTCAAATTTATTGATACTATTTATAGCATCCTTTTATGTTTTTGACTTCTGGAGATTCTAGAATCTGTAGTGATGTTCCTTTTTTTTTCTTGATATTGGTTATTTTTGCCTTCTTTTTTCTTTTGTTTGATGAGCCTTGCTAAGAGGTATATATGTTTCTTGGTAAACATTCTGAGCACTTACTTTCTTAGATTATATAGTGAAGAGTCAAACATAAAAACTTTAAGGCTGATGTGTATGCTTTTTATTGAAACATTTAGTTTTTTTTTTAACATCTTCATTAGAGTATAATTGCTTTACAATGGTGTGTCAGTTTCTGTTTTATAACAGAGTGAATCAGTTATACATATACATATGTCACCATATCTCTTCCCTCTTGCATCTCCCTCCCTCCCACCCTCCCTATCCCACCCCTCTAGGTGGTCACAAAGCACTGAGCTGATCTCTCTGTGCTATGCGGCTGCTTCCCACTAACTATCTATTTTACGTTTGGCAGTGTATATATGTCCATGCCACTCTCTCACTTTGTCCCAGCTTACCCTTCCCCCTCCCCGTATCCTCAAGTCCATTCTCTAGTAGGTCTGCATCTTTTGTCCCATCTTGCCCCTAGGTTCTTCTGACCATTTTCTGTTCCTTTTTTTTTTTTTTAGATTCCATATATATGTGTTAGCATACGGTATATGTTTTTCTCTTTCTGACTTACTTCACTCTGTACGACAGTCTCTAGGTCCATCCACCTCACTACGAATAACTCAGTTTCGTTCCTTTTTATGGCTGAGTAATATTCCATTGTATATATGTGCCACATCTTCTTTATCCATTCATCCGATGATGGACACTTAGGTTGCTTCCATGTCCTGGTTATTGTAAATAGAGCTGCAATGAACATTTTGGTACATGACTCTTTTTGAATTATGGTTTTCTCAGGGTATATGCCCAGTAGTGGGATTGCTGGGTCGTATGGTAGTTCTATTTGTAGTTTTTTAAGGAACCTCCATACTGTTCTCCATAGTGGCTGAACCAATTCACATTCCCACCAGCAGTGCAAGAGTGTTCCCTTTTCTCCACACCCTCTACAGCATTTATTGTTTCTAGATTTTTTGATGATGGCCATTCTGACTGGTGTGAGATATCTCATTGTAGTTTTGATTTGCATTTCTCTAATGATTAATGATGTTGAGCATCGTTTCATGTGTTTGTTGGCAATCTGTATATCTTCTTTGGAGAAATGTCTGTTTAGGTCCTCTGCGCATTTTTGGATTGGGTGAAACATTTAGTTTTTGAACAAGCCTCTGTAAAATCTCCCTATGGCACTAGGTGGCACACTGTGACTTTGGATGAAAATACATATATTTTGTTTAAGTCTCTTGGAAGAAAAGAACCTGTGTGAAAATACTGTTTGAAATAGACATCTATAATGTTTTGAAGTATCTCAGACTCATTTATTGCATTTGAAACCCTGATGCTTTAATTAAAATGTTTAAAATTGCATTAAGTTACTACTGACATTTTTATAAGAATAGGATTATTAAAATTGATTATAATATATGAGTTTTTACTGAAAAGAGTCCATTCAGCATATACTGCAGAAGGCACTTGTGCTTTAAACTGAAAAATGGTTTTCAGTCATGTGTTGTAAGATGAGTGTTATAATGTTTTTCCTTATGAAGTATTGGAATTAAGAATGAAGACAGTGTTGAGCTGGTGGCTTTTTCTTTGAATATGTGTATGTGTACTAAGTATAAAAGAACTAACTACAAAATTTGTGGTAGAACTGAAATGTTTATGGAAGAAGACAATATTAGGTTTCCAATTTTCTGGTCTAGCAGTACTACATTGTTGCTCTCTTGTGGTCATTTTAGTTCCGAGAAACTCATTACTTTATGAAGACTCTTGAGTTATAAAGTAAAGAATAGTGGATTTTATGATCTGAGATATATATATATATATGTATATCTACCTATATAATTTTCTGTGATTGCATAAGAGAATTATCTGAAAAAGAGATGAAAAGTAGACCACCTATTTAAATGTATTCATCTGGCCTGAAAGGAATAGTGATACATTTTGGTTAAAACAATGCTTAGATAACCTAAATGATAGATGCCAACCTAAGTTATATAATCATTGGGCGATGTCTTTAAGCAAAAGGAGATTTTATGATGTTACACTGATTGGAAAGTATGGGAATAGAAAAGAGATCATTCAAGTATTTTGCACAGAATGGAGCTGGAACATTGGTCACGGACTAATGAGTCTCAGTGAAAGCTTATGAGTCAGGTAAGTAGATGCCATGTGGATATCCAGGGTAAGGTCAGAGGAATGAAGGAATGTGGAGGCAGGTATTTATTTTAAAAATATAAATAGTCAAGTTTTGGAGAGGGAAATTTGGGTTAACTTCATAGCACAGAGTATTAGAGTGGAAGAGAGCAGTCTTTGTTTGCCTAATAGTTTGAGCTGGGTGGTTCATTCGTGTACACTGAAACTCAGTTCCTGTCACTCGCAGCTTTAGCTTCTTTGGTTATTCCCTGTTTCCCTACATATGCAATTTCACTTCCTATGGATCATTCCCATCAGCATAAAACCATACTATCATCCATCTTAAAAACCTTCTCTGTTCATTTTGCTTTCTTCTTTCTCTTTTCGCCTGTACTACAAAACTCAAAAAAAGTTATTTATACTTACTGTCTCCATTTTCTCACTCAACATTCTCTTGAACTCTCTTGAGTCAAGGTTTTTGACCCTACTATTCTACTGAATAGGTAGTAATAAGTTATTCATTTATTTATTATAAATTATTACTTTTATCACTTCCTGGCCAATTCAAAGCTGTCAGTCTCACTGTATCATTGCTTCAGTGAGAGCTGTTTTTCCCTCCTCTGTATGCTTTTAAGTTTTTCTCTATGTTTCAGGCTATCATCAGTATTTCTGTGGTTGGTTTAGGCATGGTTTTCTTTGTATTTATATTTATCATGCTTGGAGTTTGTAGAGCTTCTGGAATAATTGAGCTTATATCTGTTGTCACCTTTATTTATTTATTTTTTACATCTTTATTGGAGTGTAATTGCTTTAAAATGGTGTGTTAGTTTCTGCTTTATAACAAAGTGAATCAGTTATACATATACATATGTTCCCATATCTCTTCCCTCTTGCGTCTCCCTCCCTCCCACCCTGCCTGTCCCACCCCTCTAGGTGGTCACAAAGCACTGAGCTGATCTCCCTGTGCTATGTGGCTGCTTCCCACTAGCTATCTGTTTTACGTTTGGTAGTGTATATGTCCATGCCACTCTCTCGCTTTGTCACAGCTTACCCTTCCCCCTCCCCATATCCTCAGGTACATTCTCTAGTAGGTCTGTGTCTTTATTCCCGTCTTACCCCTAGGTTCTTCATGACAATTTTTTCTTCTTAGATTCCATATATATGTGTTAGCATACGGTATTTGTCTTTCTCTTTCTGACTTACTTCACTCTGTATGACAGACTCTAGGTGCATCCACCTCACTACAAATAACTCAATTCCATTTCTTTTTATGGCTGAGTAATACTCCATTGTATATATGTGCCACATCTTCTTTACCCATTCATCCGATGATGGATGCTTCCATGTCCTGGCTATTGTAAATAGAGCTGCAATGAACATTTTGGTACATGACTCTTTTTGAATTATGGTTTTCTCAGGATATATGCCCAGTAGTGGGATTGCTGGGTCATATGGTAGTTCTATTTGTAGTTTTTTAAGGAACCTCCATACTGTTCTCCATAGTGGCTGTACCAATTCACATTCCCACCAGCAGTGCAAGAGTATTCCCTTTCCTCCACACCCTCTCTACCATTTATTGTTTGTAGGTTTTTTGATGATGGCCATTCTGACCCATGTGAGATGATATCTCATTGTAGTTTTGATTTGCATTTCTCTAATGATTAATGACGTGGAGCATTCTTTCATGTGTTTGTTGGCAATCTGTATATCTTCTTTGGAGAAATGTCTATTTAGGTCTCTGCCCATTTTTAATTGGGTTGTTTGTTTTTTTGTTATTGAGCTGCATGAGCTGCTTATAAATTTTGGAGATTAATCCTTTGTCAGTTGCTTCATTTGCAAATATTTTCTCCCATTCTGAGGGTTGTCTTTTGGTCTTGTTTATGGTTTCCTTTGCTGTGCAAAAGCTTTGAAGTTTCATTAGGTCCCATTTGTTTATTTTTGTTTTTATTTCCATTTCTCTAGGACATAGGTCAAAAAGGATCTTGCTGTGGTTTATGTCATAGAGTGTTCTGGCTGTGTTTTCCTCTAAGAGTTTGATAGTTTCTGGCCTTACATTTAAGTCTTCAATCCATTTTTGAGCTTATTTTTGTGTATGGTGTTAGGGAGTGTTCTAATCTCATACTTTTACATGTATCTGTCCAGTTTTTCCAGCACCACTTATTAAAGAGTCTGTCCTTTCTCCACTGTACATTCCAGCCTCCTTTATCAAAGACAAGGTGACCATATGTGTGTGGGTATATCTCTGGGCTTTCTATCCTGTTCCATTGATCTATATTTCTGTTTTTGTGCCAGTACCATACTGTCTTGATTATTGTAACTTTGTAGTATAGTCTGAAGTCAGGGAGCCTGATTCCTCCAGCTCCATTTTTCGTTCTGAAGATTGCTTTGACTATTCGGGGTCTTTTGTGTTTCCATACAAATTGTGAAATTTTTTGTTCTATTTCTGTGAAAAATGCCAGTGGTAGTTTGATAGGGATTGCATGGAATCTGTAGATTGCTTTGGGTAGTAGAGTCATTTTCACAATGTTGATTCTTCCAATCCAAGAACATGGTATATCTCTCCATCTATTTGTATCATCTTTAATTTCTTTCATCAGTGTCTTATAATTTTCTGCATACAGCTCTTTTGTCTCCTTAGGTAGGTTTATTCCTAGATATTTTATTCTATTTGTTGCAGTGGTAAATGGGAGTGTTTTCTTAATTTCACTTTGAGATTTTTCATCATTAGTGTATAACAATGCCAGAGATTTCTGTGCATTAATTTTGTATCCTGCTACTTTACCAAATACATTGATTAACTCTAGTAGTTTTCTGGTAGCATCTTTAGGATTCTCTATGTATAGGATCATGTCATCTGCAAATAGTGACAGCTTTACTTCTTCTTTTCCGATTTGGATTCCTTTTATTTCCTTTTCTTCTCTGATTGATGTGGCTAAAACTTCCAAAACTATGTTGAATAGGAGTGGTGAGAGCGGGCAACCTTGTCGTGTTCCTGATCTTAGTGGAAATGCTTTCAGTTTTTCACCACTGAGGACGATATTGGCTGTGGGTTTGTCATATATGGCCTTTATTATGTTGAGGAAAGTTCGCTCTATGCCTACTTTCTGGAGGGTTTTTATCATAAATGGGTGTTGAATTTTGTCGAATGCTTTCTCTGCATCTATTGAGATGATCATATGGTTTTTCTCCTTCAGTTTGTTAATATGGTGTATCACGTTGATTGATATGCGTATATTGAAGAATCCTTGCATTCCTGGAATAAACCCCACTTGATCATGGTGTATGATCCTTTTAATGTGCTGTTGGATTCTGTTTGCTAGTATTTTGTTGAGGATTTTTGCATCTATGTTCATCAGTGATATTGGCCTGTAGTTTTCTCTCTTTGTGACATCCTTGTCTGGTTTTGGTATCAGGATGATGGTGGCCTGGTAGAATGAGTTGGGGAGTGTTCCTCCCTCTGCTATATTTTGGAAGAGTTTGAGAAGGATAGGTGTTAGCTCTTCTCTAAATGTTTGATAGAATTCGCCTGTCAAGCCATCTGGTCCTGGGCTTTTGGTTGTTGGAAGATTTTTAAACACAGTTTCAATTTCAGTGCTTGTGATTGGTCTGTTCATATTTTCTATTTCCTCCTGATTCAGTCTTGGCAGGTTGTGCATTTCTAAGAATTTGTCCATTTTGTTTGTCCAATTTGTCCAATTTGTCCAATTTGTCCAATTTGTTTCTTCCAGGTTGTCCATTTTATTGGCATAGAGTTGCTTGTAGTAATCTCATGATCTTTTGTATTTCTGCAGTGTCAGTTGTTACTTCTCCTTTTTCATTTCTAATTCTGTTGATTTGAGTCTTCTCGCTTTTTTACTTGATGAGTCTGGCTAATGGTTTATCAAGTTTGTTTATCTTCTCAAAGAACCAGCTTTTAGTTTTATTAATCTTTGCTATCGTTTCCTTCATTTCTTCTTCATTTATTTCTGATCTGATCTTTATGATTTCTTTCCTTCTGCTAACTTTGGGTTTTTTTGTTCTCCTTTCTCTAATTGCTTTAGGTGCAAGGTTAGGTTGTTTATTTGGGGTGTTTCTTGTTTCTTAAGGTAGGATTGTATTGCTATAGACTTCCATCTTAGAACTACTTTTGCTGCATCCCATAGGTTTTGGGTTGTTGTATCTCCATTGTCACTTGTTTCTAGGTATTTTTTGATTTCCTCTTTGATTTCTTCAGTGATCACTTCGTTATTAAGTAGTGCATTGTTTAGCCTCCATGTGTTTGTATTTTTTACAGCTGTTTTCCTGTAATTGATATCTAGTCTCATAGCATTGTGGTCGGAAAAGATACTTGATACAATTTCAATTTTCTTGAATTTACCAAGGCTTGATTTGTGACCCAAGATATGATCTATCCTGGAGAATGTTCCATGAGCACTTGAGAAAAATGTATATTCTGTTGTTTTTGGATGGAATGTCCTATAAATATCAGTGAAGTCCATCTTGTTTAATGTATCATTTAAAGCTTGTGTTTCCTTATTTATTTTCATTTTGGATGATCTGTCTATTGGTGAAAGTGGGGTGTTAAAGTCCCATTCTATGATTGTGTTACTGTCGATTTCCCCTTTTATGGCTGTTAATATTTGCCTTATGTATTGAGGTGCTCCTATGTTGGGTGCATAAATATTTACCATTGTTATATCTTCTTCTTGGATCGATCCCTTGATAATTATGTAGTGTCCTTCTTTGTCTCTTGTAATAGTCTTTATTTTGAAGTCTATTTTGTCTGATATGAGAATTGCTACTCCAGCTTTCCTCTGGTTTCCATTTGCATGGAATATCTTTTTCCATCCCCTCACTTTCAGTCTGTATGTATCCCTAGGTCTGAAGTGGGTCTCTTGTAGACAGCATATATATGGGTCTTGTTTTTGTATCCATTCAGCCAGTCTGTGTCTTTTGGTGGGAGCATTTAATCCATTTACATTTAAGGTAATTATCGATATGTATGTTCCTATTCCCATTTTCTTAATTGTTTTGGGTTTGTTATTGTAGGTCTTTTCCTTCTCTTGTGTTTCTTGCCTAGAGAAGTTCCTTTAGCATTTGCTATAAAGCTGATTTGGTGGTGCTGAACTCTCTCAGCTTTTGCTTGTCTGTAAAGGTTTTAATTTCTCCATCAAATCTGAATGAGATCCTTGCTGGGTAGAGTAATCTTGCTTGTAGGTTTTTCACCTTCATCACTTTAAATATGTCCTGCCAATCTCTCCTGGCTTGCAGAGTTTCTGCTGAAAGATCAGCTGTTAACCTTTTGGGGATTCCCTTGTGTGTTATTTGTTGTTTTTCCCTTGCTGCTTTTAATATGTTTTCTTTGTGTTTAATTTTTGACAGTTTGATTAATCTGTGTCTTGGCATGTTTCTCCTTGGATTTATCCTGTATGGGCCTCTCTGTGCTTCCTGGACTTGATTAACTATTTCCTTTCCCATATTAGGGAAGTTTTCAAGTATAATCTCTTCAAATATTTTCTCAGTCTGTTTCTTTTTCTCTTCTTCTTCTGGGACCCCTATAATTTGAATGTTGGTGTGTTTAACGTTGTCCCAGAGGTCTCTGACACTGTCCTCAGTTCTTTTCATTCTTTTTTCTTTATTCTGCTCTGCAGTAGTTATTTCCACTATTTTGTCTTCCAGGTCACTTATCCGTTCTTCTGCCTCAGTTATTCTGCTATTGATCCCTTGTAGAGTACTTTTAATTTCATTTATTGTGTTGTTCATAGTTACTTGTTTCCTCTTTAGTTCTTCTAGGTCCTTGTTAACTGTTTCTTGCATTTTCTCTATTGTATTTTCAAGATTTTGAATCATCTTTACTATCATTACTCTGAATTCTTTTTCAGGTAGACTGCCTATTTCCTCTTCATTTGTTAGGTCTGGTGGGTTTTTCTCTTGCTCCTTCATCTGCTGTGTGTTTTTCTGTCTTCTCATTTTGCTTATCTTACTGTGTTTGGGGTCTCCTTTTTGCAGGCTGCAGGTTTGTAGTTCTCATTGTTTTTGGTGTCTGTCCCCAGTGGCTAAGGTTGGTTCAGCGGGTTGTGTAGGCTTCCTGGTGGAGGGGACTAGTTCCTGGGTTCTGGTGGATGAGGCTTGATCTTGTCTTTCTGGTGGGCAGGTCCACGTCTGGTGGTGTGTTTTGGGGTGTCTGTGGCCTTATTATGATTTTAGGCAGCCTCTCTGCTAATGGGTGGGGTTGTGTTCCTGTCTTTCTAGTTGTTTGGCATAGGGTGTCCAGCACTGTAGCTTGCTGGTTGTTGAGTGAAGCTGGCTGCTGGTGTTGAGATGGAGATCTCTGGGAGATTTCCGCCGTTTGGTATTACGTGGAGCTGGGAGGTCTCTGTGGACCAGTGTCCTGAAGTTGGCTCTCCCACCTCAGAGGCACAGCACTGACTCCTGGCTGCAGCACCAAGAGCCTTTAATCCACACGGCTCAGAATAAAAGGGAGAAGAAGTACAAAGAAAGAAAGAAAGAGGATAAAATAAAATAAAGTTATTAAAATAAAAAATAATTATTAAGAAAAAATTTTTTTTAAAAAGTAAAAAAAAAAAACCAATGGACAGAATCCTAGGACAAATGTTGACAGCAAAGCTATACGGACAAAATCTCACACAGACGCATATACATACACACTCACAAAAAGAGGAAAAGGGGAAAAAATAGCAAATCTTGCTCGCAAAGTGCACCTCCTCAATTTGGTATGATCCTTGTCTATTTAGGTATTCCACAGATGCAGGGTATATCAAGTTGATTGTGGAGGTTTAATCTGCTGTTCCTGAGGCTGCTGGGAGAGATTTCCCTTTCTCTTCTTTGTTCTCACAGCTCCCGGGGCTCAGCTTTGGATTTGGCCCTGCCTCTGCATGTAGGTCCCTGGAGGGCGTCTGTTCTTCACTCAGACAGGACGGGGTTAAAGGAGCAGCTGACTGAGGTGCTCTGGCTCACTCAGGCCAGGGGGAGGGAGGGGCACGGAGTGCGGGGCGAGCCTGCGGCAGCAGAGGCCTGCAGGATGTTGCACCAGCCTGAGGCGCGCCGTGCGTTCTCCCTGGGAAGTTGTCCCTGGATTCCGGGCCCCTGGCAGTGGTGGGCTGCACAGGCTCCCCGGAAGGGAGGTGTGGATAGTGACCTGTGCTCGCACACAGGCTTCTTGGTTGCGGCAGCAGCAGCCTTAGCATCTCTTGCCCGTCTCTGGGGTCCGCACTGTTAGCCGTGGCTCGTGCCCATCTCTGGAGCTCCTTTAAGCAGCGCTCTTAATCTCCTCTTCTGGCGCACCAGGAAACAAAGAGGGAAGAAAAAGTCTCTTGCCTCTTCGGCAGGTCCAGACTTTTCCCCGGACTCCCTCCCGGCTAGCCGTGGTGCACTAACCCCTTCAGGCTGTGTTCATGCCGCCAGTCCTCTCTCCCTGCGATGCGGGGTAAGCCCGAGCCACAGCTCCCAGCCCCTGCCCGTCCCAGCGGGTGAGCAGACAAGCCTCTCAGGCTGGTAAGTGCTGGTCGGCAGCGATCCTTTGTGCGGAATCTCTCCGCTTTGCCCTCTGTACCCCTGTCGCTGTGCTCTCCTCTGCCACCCGGAGTATCCGCCCGCGAAGGGGCTTCCTAGTGTGTGGAAACCTTTCCTCCTTCATGGCTCCCTCCCACTGGTGTAGGTACCATCCCTATTTTTTTTCTTTTTTCTTTTGCCCTACCCAGGTACGTGGGGAGTTTCTTGCCTTTTGGGAGGTCTAAGGTCTTCTGCCAGTGTTCACTAGGTGTTCTGTAGGGGTTGTTCCACGTGTAGATGTATTTCTGATGTATCTGTGGGGAGGAAGGTAATCTCCGAGTGTTACTCTTCCTCCATCTTCCCCCTCTCTCTGTTGTCAACTTTATATTATCAAAGACATTAGTGGAACAGTTGGTGAAATTTAAATAATTACTCTAATTTAGATAATAATTTGGATCAATGATAATTTCCTGATTTGATAGTTGTAGTATATTTATATAGGGGAGTGTCTTTGGATATATGAAATACACATTGGAGTACTTAAGGGCAAAAGATATGATGATTGCAGTTTATTCTCAGATGTTTTAGGAAAAAGAATATATGAGGATATTTTGAGGATTCTTTGTGCTAATTTGTAACTTTTCTATAATTTGAATTTATTTTAAACTGAACAGTAATATATATTTCCCACAGAGCAACACCCATTTGTTTACATGTTGTGTATGGCTGCTGTCACACAAAATGGCATGATTGAGTAGTTGTCATAAGAGACTGTATGGCCTGCAAAGCCTAAAATAATAATTGTTTATTGTCTGGCCCATTGTAGAGGAAGTTCGTGGACCCCTGCCCTAGAGTGTAGTGACTTTTTTCTTCTCTCAAAGTCATACTAATTAATACGTTCTTTTGTTTGAGAACCGTGTGTTGCCTTTCTTTCACATACTCCCCAAATAAGCCAGCAATTAAAATTTACCAGTACGTGAGGGGAACCCAGAAACTAAAGAGTAACATATTACAGGTATATAATGTAACCACACTGAAGGGTTGAGGATGAGACGAAATAATTTAAGTAATTTTGGAAAACAAAATTTAGTACTTTGGACACTGTAAGGCTAAAGATGGAACTGTATAGAAATATAATCTTGTTAGTAAGTGTGTTTCTCACAGAGATGTGGGTTAGCAGTTATGAAACTACTTTATTTTATTTATTTATTTTTTATTACTTTTGGCCACATGGCGTGGCTAGTGGGATCTTAGTTCTCTGAGCAGGGATCAAACCTGGACCCTCGTCAGTGAAAGCACAGAGTCCTAACCACTGGACCGCCAGGGAATTCCCCCTTTTTTTTTTGAAACTACTTTATGTATATATTAGAATTGAACAGGTAAGTAAATATATTTTAGATGATGAGAGCTGGGTTTCTTACTGTTGGAGAAAGAAATTACGAATAAGGAAAGGGGAAGGCTAAAATGAACCTATGATGTAGGATTGAAATCAGAGGTATTGGGACTTCCCTGGTGGTCCAGTGGGTAAGAATCTGAGTTCCCAGTGCAGTGGGCCTGGGATTGATCCCTGGTCAGGGAACTAGATCCTGCATGCATGCTGCAACTAAGAGTCTGCATGCTGTAACTAAGAAGCCCGCATGCTGCAACTGAGAATTCCTTATGCCGCAGCTAAAAGTCTGCATGCCTCAACTAAGAAGCCCACTTGCTGTGACTAAAAAGCCTGCATGCCGCAACTAAGGATCCTGCATGCTGCAAGGAAGATCCCGTGTGTTGCAACTAAGACCCTGTGCAGCCAAAATAAATAAATATTAAAAAAAAGAAATCAGAGGTGTCAGAGGTATTAATATAAACTCACAGTTTTCAATATCTCTATACAGATAGATACAGAAATACAGATGTGTTTATTGTGGATTAGTGTGCATACATATAGTTCCTGTTACCTGTCATGATACTATGGGTTGACTAGGTGGTTTTTCTGCCCTGGGGTGCTGGGATGGCAGCATTCATCCGGGGGCTTGACTGGGCTGCAATGTCCAAGATGGCTCAGTGGATGTTGTCTGTCAGCTGGGAGTTCAGCTGGGCCTGTCCATCAGTGCTGACTTTACGTGGTGTCTCTACTGGTGGCTTTGGCTTCTCATGGCATGGATGGCTGGGTTTCAAGAGTGAATATCCTAAGAAGGAGCATTCCAAGAGACCCAGGTAGAGACTGCAAAGCTTCTTATGACCTATTTTCAGAAATTATGCAGTGTCACTTCCACCTCATTTTATAGGTCAAAAAGCAGGTCACAGAGCCAGGTTCAAAGGGAGGGGATTACACAAGGGCATGAACACCAGCAGGAGTGGTTTATTGAGGGGAAGGGGGGCATCTGGAGACTAGATACCATACTGATTAATTCATATATTAGTTTTTGCTCTTACGTGTTTGGTTCACTCATTTGGATTGTTAATTCTTTGAGGATACGTATATTACCTTATATTTTTGTATTCTTCTCGGTGTTTTACACAGTGCTTGGCACATAGTAATTGTCCAGTAAATTTGTTGTTGACTAAGGATTCCAGGGATGCTAAGAGTTTAGACTGGCAAGAACTAGAAGAGAAGATGAACTCACTCATTAGTTGGACTAGGATTTTGGGCTGGGCCAGGAGTGAATTCTTTTCAGAAAGAGGTAGATTTCCCACATGGAGTTAAGGGTTGGGCAAGGAGGCTGCATCCTTGTGCTCATAGGGATGCTTTAGAGCTGTTTTCTTTTCATAGATTCTTGACTTATAAAAATGGGCTATTTTCTGGTATTGAAGAACCTAGAGGCAGGACAGGAATAAAGATGCAGACGTAGAGAGTTGACTTGAGGCCACGGGGAGGGGGAAGGGTAAGCTGGGACGAAGTGAGAGAGAGGCATGGACTTATATATACTACCAAATGTAAAATAGATGGCTAGTGGGAAGCAGCCGCATAGCACAGGGAGATCAGCTCAATGCTTTGTGACCACCTAGAGGGGTGGGATAGGGAGGGTGGGAGAGAGACGCAAGAGGGAGGAGATATGGGGATATATGTATAGGTATAGCTGATTCACTTTGTTATAAAGCAGAAACTAACACACCATTGTAAAACAATTATACTCTAATAAAGATGTTACAAAAGAATAAAGTAAAAAAAAAAGTAAAAAAATAAAAATAAAAATATAGAGAAGCAAAAGAAGACAGTAAAGGCATCCATGATCTTATTACAACAGAAAAAAAAGGACTATTTTCATATAGCATTCATTAGTGGGAAGGTAATTTCCTTTACATTACTGGATCTGGCTTCCATTGGCCCAGAGTTTTGTTGGGGCTGAACCTGTAGGCTAGTGTTGCTTTCAGCTGTGTGGAACTAGAGAAAGCAAGAATACACACACGCACACACACACCACTTACATGTATACATACACACATTGTGTGCAGTAGGGCAGAGTTTAAAATTTTGCAACTTAAATATGTTAGTTTACAGGAATTATTATTTAGATCCCAATCACTTGGAGATAAAATTATGCAGTGGAAATTTACAGCTGAGTGAAAATTTACTTTAGCAGTATCTGTAGGGAAAAAAATAGGAGTCTTGAAAACATCTTTTGTTGCCGAGAGCTTTCAGAGGGAATATGTACCCTCTTTAACCTGTGATACATATGGGGGAGTGGTGCTGAAATGGGTACACAGCAGTGTTTGTGCTCCTTAGGACAGTTTTTCAAACCTTAGGTTGAATTCATTCTTGAAATGATTTATTTATTTTTCAAGTTGTAAAATTCAGTCTTTTTAGAAGTAAAAAAGATCTGGGACTTACTCTTATTTCTGTCTAAGCACCTTTCCGATCCCAAATTAGTTTTAAGTGTTTCCTTTCTGAGAAAATAATAGAAATGATGAATTTGTCTGCCAGATATATTTTTTATGTTGACTAATTTAATAAACTAATACATGTTCTCTTTTCTGTGCATAGGCTTCATTCCAGCGCTCCAATAGTCATGACAAAGTAAGGAGAATAGTTGCAGAGGAGGGTCGTACAGCAAGAAACCTAATAGCTTGGAGTGTTCCACTAGAAAGCAAAGATGATGATGGTATGTATTAAAAAAAAAGTTTCATTTTTGTTGTAAATTAGAAGAATGTATTTAGTCTTGAACAGTAGACAGACTGAAGACTGTTTATAATTAGAAGTCTTGGGCAAATTAGTATGTATTAAATAAGAAATAATTTTTAATTGATTTTTTATCTTACCTAATACACAAATGAAAATGATATTGTTAGTTTCACTGTTTCACATAGGAATGAAATTGGCTGTGTTATTATGACTGGCAGATTAGGTTTTTTTTTAAAGTTTAGGAGATTTAGATTTTTTCTATCCTCAAGTCCATTCTTTACGTCTCCGTCTGTCTTTATTCCTGTCCTGCCCCTAGGTTCTTCAGAACCATTTTTCTTTCTTTTTTAGATTCCATATATATGTGTTAGCATGTGGTATTTGTCTTTCTCTTTCTGACTTACTTCACTCTGTATGACAGACTCTAGGTCCATCCACCTCACTCATTTGTCAGTCTTATTAGGTATTTTTAGAGAGCAGTTCTTTTGGATCACAAAAACTATTAAATAGAGGTGGAAATTAAATTTTTCTTTTTAAATCTAGCTCCTTACTAGCTAAAATTGTCATATGGAGCTTACTATTACTTCATTTCTTTTATAGAAAATATATATCAACATTATTTAGTACAAAAGTGGCAAGAAACCTAGAAATATCTCATGGTTGCTCTATGTTATAAATACTGTTTTATGAAATTTTCTCATTTTTCATGGGTTATTCAGAACACAATATAGTCTGAAGGTGTTATTATTAAAATTGCTTCTATTCAAAAAACATAAAAGGAAAGAAAATATAATAATGAATCCTATATCTGTATATATCCTGATATTGCACATAAGTACATAAAAAATTGGTCAGTACTATTTTTTTTTTAGTTCGTTTAATTAATTAATTAATTAATTTGGCCGCGTTGGGTCTTCGCCTCTGCACGAGGGCCCTCTCTGGTTGCGGCGAGCAGGGGCCACTCTTCATCGCGGTGCGCGGGCCTCTCACCGCCGCGGCCTCTCCCGTTGCGGAGCACAGGCTCCAGACGCACAGGCTCAGCAGTTGTGGCTCACGGGCCCAGTTACTCTGCGTCATGTAGGATCCTCCCAGACCAGGGCTCGAACCCGTGTCCCCTGCATTGGCAGGCAGACTCCCAACCACTGCACCACCCGGGAAGCCCGACCAGTACTATTTTAAAGCTTCATTTATGCTTATTGCAAACTAATGGAAATAAGAGCACAAAGAATTAGAACGTTCTGAATATCTATAATAATGATGACAAAGGAAAAATGTTAACTTCATAATTTTTAAGGATTATTTTATATTGTTAAAACGTTGCCACTTACAGAAAAATCTTTATTTTGCTTTTTAAAAAGTATCAACTCGTTCTTGTTTTATGGCTGTCATCTATACTCAGATGTTTCTGAGGATGATAATTCAATTTTTAAAAGTTTTCTTCTGTTCTTTGTTTTATTCCTGTCTCCTCTGGTATTTGTTCTAAGCTGATTATTCTCCTGGATATTCTAAGAAGCCTCTGATACATTGTTCTCTATGATGAAAGGATGAATAAAAGGCTGTGTGGGGGTGGAGAGTTCTCTGCCTCCACCCCTGGTAGAACAGTGAGGGAGGCCCTCTGATGTGCAGATAAATTGATAGTAGGTGTTATGGTTCATTTCATTTGTACTGCTTCAGGGGTCTTGGCCCAAAATTATTTTGCAAAAAGGAAAACGAGTCTGTTGTACATTACAGAATTTTACTCCTGTTTTGGAATAGCTCTCAAGAATAGAGTGATTATAAAACAGTAGTTAGTGTCTTTCTTATAAAAAAGAGCAAGTGAGAAAGCTGTATCTGCTGCAGAAATACAAAGAACTGAAAATGTCCCTTTTCAAAATGAAACTATATATTTCATAAATCAGATAAATTAAAACAGAAAATACTGAGTTTTTATATGGTAAAAAAATGTATTCTTGGGCTTCCCTGGTGGCGCAGTGGTTGAGAGTCCGCCTGCCGATGCAGGGGACACGGGTTGGTGCCCTGGTCCGGGAGGATCTCACATGCCGCAGAGCGGCTGGGCCCGTGAGCCATGGCCGCTGAGCCTGCGCATCCGGAGCCTGTGCGCTGCAGCGGGAGAGGCCGCAGCAGTGAGAGGCCCGCGTACTGCAAAAACAAACAAACAAAAAAAACATGTATTCTTAATTTTATTGTCAAACTAAAATTTGAATTCAAAGAACTATTTTCACAGGAGCTATATATAAGCTGAAGAGTGTCACTAACCTGATTTTGTTTTTAAATTATCAGACTATCTGACTTCTTGAAGAAGTTGATTTTCTTCCTATTCTGAGAAGCCATTCAATAAAAGCAGTCTCTGGGACCTTGGAAATTTGTTTTTTATGACATCTGTAGTTCATGTTGGCCATGTATAGATTGTTCTGTGGTCTCTGGAAGGAGATTATGTGTTAGTATGCCTGGATAATTTGCACAGTTCAGTTTTATATTATCTGTTTGTTGATCTATATATTTATCTATTTTTGCCTTGAAGGAAAATCTAAATGTCAAACTGGTGGAAAATCAAAGAGGACAATTCAAGGCACTCATAAAACGACAAAACAGGTACAGCATATACAACTGTTTACTTTTTTGTGATTAATTTCAATTATAAAATCTAATTTTTCAGGATTTGAATATTGCATATTTTATCTTCATATAAAAATTTAATGTAACATCCTTTATTTAACAAATGTGTATGTAGTATTATGTGCCTAACTTGTACTAAATACTTTACAGATATTAATTTGTTTCTTATAACAACCCTTTGATGTAGGCATTATTCTTCATTTACAAATGAGAAAACTGAGGTAGAGAGAGGTTATGTAACTTACTAGTAAGTGACACAGCCAAGATTTGAACCCATGCCATCAATTTCTACAGTTTATCTTCTTAACTCCTCTGCTGCACCTGCCATATTTGTGATTCTTCTATGATTTACTTTCTAGGTATAATGAAGTCTTTTGGATGTAGGATAATAAAGATGTATTGAATCTAAAATTTTTCAGATTGTTCTACTAAAATTTTAGAGAACACAAGCCTACCTTATTTTTAAAAGTGTTTTGGCATATTTATAGTTAGCTCTGTAATCTGTAGTTATTTTCCCTGAACTTTTCATATATATTATTTTAGTTTGATGTTATTAAATATACCAATATGTATTATGTAAACCCCAAACTACACATAAGGAAAACATGGACTTCTAATCAAGGTGGCATTGTGAGTTCATAAAATATTCCCTAGTCCTCTCATACAAGAGGCATCAATGATAAAATATTTTTTAAAAATTAAAGAGACAAGGGATTTTCAAAAATAAAATAAAAATCTCTCTGGATCAGAAATAAAACAAACACATATATTCACAGATAAGTGGAGTTGGGGACACACTTACTGGACAAGTCCTATATAAGGGAGGCTGAAACACCCTGATTGTGGTGGGAAAACAGATCCAGGCTCATGGCATAAAACTTTAGGCTTGTGCAGTGTTCTGCACTAGGAGACAAAGAACACTACAATCTGCCTGGGGTTGTGGCCTGTGATAATTGACATCTGAAGCAATAAAAGAGAGTGGCCCTCTGGTTCATGACTGGGTCTGCTATATTCTTGAAGGATGAGAGCTTTAAGTCCCCAATAAAAGGCCTCTGGAAGGGGACCATGGTGGGCCAGATGATGGTAAACATAAAACTAGTACACATGTAGTTAGGGTGAGCGAAGTGAAAAACTGAAATAAAACAAACTTAAATGCAAAATAAGTTTGCAAAACAAAATATCAAGGCACATGAGGAAAATAATACCGTAAGATATAAACAACACATTCCACAAATGAGAGAATTTACTCCTGAGGTAATGAAAAATGGTCATTTTTCTAAAGAGGACTTTCAAATAAACAAGTTTAAATTCCTCAAAGGAAAGATTAAATATAACGCAAAAAGGAAAATTCTGAAATAAAAGATGGATATGAATTTTGAACATTTATAGATAAAAGTGAACATCTTACAAATGAAAATGTTGTCCGTGAAATTTTAATTTTTTATTCGTACCTGCAATTAGTAAGAATAAATGATATATTGGACAGAGAGATTAGTTAAAGAGAGAATTTGTGAGTTGGAAGACACTAACTACTTAAGAGGATTTAGAACGTAGCTCAGAGAACTAAAGAGATGGAAAATTGGAAAGAGAATTTGAATGAGAAATTCTAACATATGCCTTCTAGGACTTTTGAAATAGAGAATAAATAGTGGGCATGCAATATTTGGAAAAATGATGTTTAAAATTTTCCTTACTTTGAGTTCTCAAGAGATTCAGAGCATAACTGTAGAGCTGAGCAGGGTAAATAAAAATAGATTTATACCTAGATACATTCTAGAGAACCTGCAAAATGTTAAGGATAAAACTCTTAAAATACCAGGAAGTAAACAAAAGCACAGAGGAATAACAATAATCTTGTAATGAACAAAAGAACAGTGGACCAATATCTACAAAGTTATAAGGCGAAATAACTTATAACCCAGAAGTCTGTACCCATTCAAATGATCATTCAAGTGCAAGAGTGAAATAAAGCCATTTTTAGATGTACAAAGGCTAAGGGTTTGCCACCTACAGATGCTTAATGAAGGGACTATTAAAGACATACTTCAGCAAGAAGAAAAGGTAACCTGTAGGAGGGAGCTTGATAAAAGGATAGCTGTAAAATATTTTAGTAAATCTCATTAACTATTGATGGTTTTCAAAAACACTCACACAACTAAATTTAGAAAGGTGGAGCTATAATCTTAAACAGTGTTAACACAGAAGACCATAGGGAGTTTGGAAGGGAGTTAACGTGATAAAATCCTTGTCTTATTTAGGAAGAAGTCTTTGTTTAAGGCTAGCTACTAAAGGACTAAAACAAGCGGGCACAATTTCCAAATAAACAGAGGAAAAGAGAAAGTGAATAAACCAAAGCTTTTCAACTAAATAGAAGGAAAGAGAAAGAAAAAAAGAAGAAAAATCATAGTAAGTGAAAAACATGAAAGATAATGGTAGATACTAAGTATAAATATTTCAGCAAACATAATATCAATACATGTAAACTGATTAAATTCAGTTCTTAAAAGTCAGATGATTGAATTAAACCTCTCATTTTAGATTGAGCTGTATACTGCTTATAAGAGACATATTTAAAACTTCAAGGAAAGTTTAAAACAAAGAAAGAGAAAAAAATCCAGGCAAAATACTTGATATTCTAGATGTGCTCTAAAGCTAGAATAGCAATATTCATATCAAACCAGGTGGACTTCAACATGAAAAGCATTGATTACAGAAAGATAGAAATTATATAATGGTGAAAAGAATAATCATCCAAAAAGTATAAAAGTACAAAACTTTTAGGTACCTAACAGCATGGGCTTGAAATATTTAAAGCCCAAACTAACAGAGTTACAAGGAGAAAAGTGTATTCATGATCATAGTGGTAAATATTCATATCCCTTACTCAGAAACTGATCAAGCAGGAATAAATAGCAAGAAGATAGAATTAAGATGCAATTATGATTGATCTCATAAATACATATACATATATGTATGTATATGTATGCATGTATATGTGTGTATTTATTGGCACTCAAATAGTGTACACAAAGCACATGCAAAAATTGATCACATCCTAGGTTATAAAGAAGTCTCAGTAAATACAAGTCAGACAAGAATATAGAAGTCAGACACAGCATGTTCTCTGACTGTAATGCAATTAAATTACAAATAAAATATAAGGATATTTTCATGTAATATAAAAAAAATTATTGATGGGCTAAAGACCAAATGAGAAAACAAAAAAATTAAGATTATCTGGAAGGATATTTTTATGACCTTGAATTAGAAGAGGCTTTCCTAGACAAGACAAAAAGCATAACTGATGGATATGTTATATCAAAATTAAATTTATATACTAAAAAACTCACTTAAACAAAGTTAAAGGTGAGATTGACTGGGAGAAGATACCATTCATCAAAGACTTCATAAAGAGCTAAAATTCATCAGAAAAAGGACAAATAACCCAATAAAAAATGGGGGAAACCTGAATAGCCTGTAAACCTGTGAAAAGATGCTCAGTTTCAGTAGTAATCAGGGAAATGCCTCTGGATTACTTGTGAAATCCTACAACTTTGCCCTCTAGAAGTAGGTTTGCCATCAGCAAAACTTTCTTTGTTCCTCTCTTCCCTGCACATTCCCTTTACCTTCTTGTTTTAGGTAAATTCCAACTCACGTGTGGGGATACTGCTTCCTCCACAGTTGTTTTAAGTAGTAGTTGTTTTCTTCCCCCACAGCACTCCTACCTGTGATCCTAGAGGTGGCTTAGGTTTCCTGCTTGCTCCTCACTGGCATTTCGGGCAGTTCTCCCTCCCATCTCCTAAAACTCCTCAGATTTGAAGGACATGCCATCAGACATGTTGCAGCACTTACAGATTTCCAGGTCACTTCTTATTCCTTGAAGATATAATTTTCAGGCTCACTGCATGCTCTACACCATTACTGCCGTCCTCTCAATTTCTTGCATTTCTTTCCTCCAATAGTTTTGTCTTCTACTCATTCCGATGGTCAGACTCTTGCCTTGTTCTCACTAACAACTACTCTCTCTCCAGGATCTCAATCTCAGCCATCCCATCTTCTACCTGTCATCTCTCCTCCTGCCTTATTGTCTGTGATCATGTGACTCTAACAATTCTTCAACCCCATGCAATCTATAATTTACTGATCCTACCACCCTTTCATTATCCCTCATCCTCCATATGACCACACTTTCCTGGATATCCACCTGAGATTCTATGGTTTGTCTGTCACAATTGCCTTCTTGCCCACTCTCCCAACTGTCTGGCTACCCTGCCCCTTGGTAGTACACGCTTGACAGAGTTGTCCTCATTACAGCCACTTTTCTGCCTATTCTGCTCTGTGCCCCATGCATTTGAAAGTGGCAGGAGAAAAGTATCAGTTATGTTGAAAGGCTCTTTTGACACTTATGACCGCTAACCTCATATGGATAGTACTGTCCCAAAGTCCTATTGCATGTCCCTACTTATTCATTTCAGTACAGATCCCATGGGCATTAAAAGGACAATAAAATAATACCATGAACAACTCTTTGCCACAGATTTGATAACCAGGATGAAATGGACTGATAGCTTGAAAGACATAATCTGTTAAAATTCACTCAAGATGAAATAGACACTCCGAATAGGCCTAAATGTATTAAAGAAATTAAATCAATAATTAATAACCTTTCAAAACAGAAAGTACCAGGCCCAGGTGGATTCACTGTTGAATTCTACCAAGCATTTAAGGAAGAAATTATACCAATTCTTTACAATCCATTTTAGAGGGTAGAAGCAGAGGGAATGCTTCCTAACTCATTTTATGAGGCCAGCATTATTCTAACACCAAAACCAGACAAAGACATTACAAGAAAACTGCAGACCAGTGACTCTCACAAACATAGATAGAAAAATCCTCAACAAAATATTAGCAGATCATATCCCACAATAAAAAGAATGATACACCATGAGCAAGTGGGATTTATCCCAGAGGTGCAAGGTTGGTTCGTAATTTAAAATAAATCAATGGAATTCATCACAGCAACAGGATAAAAAAGAAAAAACCTACTTTTATATCAATGATGCAGAAAAAAACTTTGACAAAATTCTACACCTAGAAAAGATGATAAAAATCTTTTACTAAACTAGGAATAGAGGGGAACTTATTCAACTTAATTAAAAAAAATTACAAAACCCTACAGCTAACATGATACTTAATGGGAGAAACTAGAAGCTTTCCCATTAAGATCAGTTATGAGGTAAGGATGTCCCCTTTCACCATTGCTTTTCAACATCTTAATGGAAGTTCTAGCTAATGCAATAAGACAAGAAAAGGAAATAAAGGGTATACAGATTGGGAGGAAGAAATAAAACTGTCTTTGTTCGTAGATGACATGATCATCTATGTAAGAAATCTGAAAGAATCAACCAAAAAAACTCCTATAACTAATAATTGATTACAGAAGGTTGCAAGATACAAGATTAACATAAAAAAGTCAGTTGTTTTCCTGTGTACCAGCAGTGAATAAGTGGTATTTGAAATTAAAAACACAATACCATTGGGACTTCCCTGGTGGTCCAGTGGTAAAGAAGCTGCCTTACAATGCAGGGTTTGATCCCTGGTCAGGGAACTAAGATCCCACATGCTGCAGGGCAACTAACTAAGCCTGCGCGCCACAACTAGTGAGCTCATGCACCTCAACGAGAGAGCTCACATGCTACAAACTACAGGGTCAACATGCCCTGGAGCCCACGCACCACAACTAGAGAGAGAAAATCCGCATGCCGCAACTGGAGAGAAGCCCGCACACCACAATGAAGAGCCCGCGTGCCGTAGTGAAAGATCCCACATGCCTCAACGAAGACCCAACACAGCTAAAAATAAATAAATAAAATAAATAAATAATAAAATAATAAAATCTTAAAAAAAACCCCAAACCACAATACCATTTATATCAGCACTCCCCAAAATTAAATAGGTGCGTATAAACCTAACAGAATATGTATAAGATCTATATGAGGAAAACTATAAAACTCTGATGAGTGAACTCAAAGAGCTAAATAAATGGAGAGACATTCCATGTTGATGAATAGGAAGACTCAATATGGTCAAGATGTCATTTCTTCCCAGGTTGAAGAATATATTCAATAAATCCCAGCAAATTATTTTGTAGATATCAATAAACTTATTCTAAAGTTTATATGGAGAGGCAAAAGACCCAGAATAGGCAACAAAATATTGAAGGAGAAGAACAAAGTTGGAGGACTGACACTAACCAACTTCAAGACTTACTGTAAAGCTACAGTAATCAAGGCAGTGTGATATTGGCAAAAGAAAAGACAAATAGATATATGGAACAGAATAGAAAGCCCAGAAATGTACCCACGTAATTAGTCAACTGATCTTTGACAAAGGAGCAAAGGCAATACAATGGAGCAAAGGTAGTCATTTCACCAAATGGTGCTGGAACATCCATACGACAAAAAAAAAAAAAAAAATGAATCCGGACCCAGACCTCACATTCTTCACAAAAATTAACTCAAAATGGACTATTGACCATAAATGCAGAAGTATAAAACTCCTAGACAATAACATAGGAGAAAACCTAAATGACCTTGAATATGGTGATGACTTTTTAGGTACAGTATCAAAGGCATGATCTCTGAAAGAAATCAGTGATAAGCTGGATTTCATTAAAATTAGAAACTTCTGTTCTGCAAAAGACAATGTCAAGAGAATGAGAAGACAAGTCACAGACTTGGGAGAAAATATTTGGAAAAAGATATCTGGTAAAAGACTGTTATCCAAAACATACAAAGGACTCTTTTTTTAAACATGTTTCAATGTTTCAATCATTGAAACAACCTGATTGAAAAATGAGCCAAAGACCTTAACAGACACCTCACCAAAGAGGATGTACAGATGGCAGATAAGCATATGAAAAGGTGTGCCACATCATATGTCATCAGGGAAATGCAAATTAAAACAATGAGCTACCACCACACACCTATTAGAATGACCAAAATTGGGAACACTGATAACTCCAAATGCTGGTGAGGATGAAGAGCCAAGAAACTCTCATTCAATGTTGGTGGGAATTCAGAGTGGAAATTCAGCCACTTTGGAAGACAGTTTGGCAATTTCTTAACACAAGTAAACATACTCTTACCTTGTGATCAGCAGTCATGCCCTTGGTATATATGTAGATGAGTTGAAAACTTATGTCTAAACAAAAACATGCACATGGATGTTTATAGCAGCCTTTTTCATAATTGCCAAACCTGGAAGCCACCAAGATATCCAGTAGGTGAATGGATAAATAAGCTGTGGTACATTCAGCTCTAAAAAGAAATGAGCTATCAGGCCATGAAAAGACATGGAGGAAATTAATTGCATATTATTAAGTAAAAGAAGCCAATCTGAAAAGGCTGCATACTGTATGATTCCAACCTTAGGACATTCTAGAAAAGACTAAATATGGAGACAGTAAAAAGACAAGCTGTTGTCAGAGGTTTAGGTCCATAGGTTTCTTCAGATTCTCAGGGGAGTTGACGAGAGTTCTAAGAGAGGTGAGTCAGAAATCTCAATTTCCTCCTTCCCCTTTCCCTCTCCTTTCTTTCTTTTTTCCTCTTTTTCTCTCAGAAGTGATTGATTAAAATAGTATAACATTTGTTATATTGAATTTTATTTAAAACATGAGATTCAGTTGTGTCTAGCTTTTTCCAGAAGTTTAGGTTGCTTTGTCTTCTGTTGAATGTCTTGGAAACAGGCACAG
This sequence comes from Tursiops truncatus, assembly GCF_011762595.2. Taxonomy (NCBI): domain Eukaryota; kingdom Metazoa; phylum Chordata; class Mammalia; order Artiodactyla; family Delphinidae; genus Tursiops; species Tursiops truncatus. The sequence goes on from NC_047035.1 coordinate 117,576,833, forward strand.
TAAGTCATAACAATGGGATAGTTACCTGATTTTGAATCTTGGCTTTGTCTCTTACTTAGTGTGAGACCTTGGGTTTATCATTTAATTTAGCTAAACCTCAGTTTTCTCCTCTATAAAATGGAACTAATAATAGTAACTGTGATATAAAATTGCTTCAAAGATTAAATGAAGTATAACTGTATGGAAAGCACTTAGCACAGTGTCTGGCACATAGCAAGTATGACATGAATATTAGATGCCACTGCAGTTATTATTATCACTGCTGTTATTTTTATCAGTGGTACGTAAGAGCGCTGTATTTTGAAACTTTATACAAACTTATCAGCCTCTACAATTTGATATGCTTCTTCTACCTTTCTTCACAAATTTGGCAATTTTGCCATTAGTTTATTCACATTTTTCTGTGAGCATATTTCTTCACCTCTTTGTCTTTCCCACTATAATTATACCTAACATTATATGGGTACTACTGTGTGCTAGGTGCTATGTGAAATGCTTTATGAACATTGGAGCAGAAGTTGGAAGACTCGGTTCTGGTCCCAGTTCTGTCACTCAGCCTTTTGACTTGGTCAAGAAATTGAATCTTACTGATTTTGTCATCTACAAAATAGGAATAATAATATTTCAATATTTGTCCTGTCTTTATAGTTTGCTGTGATGATTAAATGATATGTTTTCAAAAGCCCTTCATAAAATGTAAATAAATGTGCAAATATAAAGTATTACTATTTTTGTCAAGCTTAAATGTCAAATTTGTATAGTACATTGCCCTTCAGATGGAATTACCTAGCTGTAGTTTCTGCCTTTCTGGAGTCTTTCTTAGTAAAAGCCTCACATAGACCAATCACGGAGAATAGAAACATCTTAACCTAAAAGCAGTTTTGCCTATTCTACATTTTAAGAAAGGTTGGTTAAAGTATTTGAATCATATACATATGGATGCATGATAGGGTAAATACATAAATGGGTGAAGATGAGTTAAATTATTTTTGAGAATTTTATAAGATTAGGATCTGAATTCACAGGAAGCTACTAGTGTTTTGCTGATCACTCTAAGAAGTTTGTGAGGGACGTATAATTCAGGAAAATTCAAGTTAATTTTAACTTTGGGTGGTATATAGGAAGAGAAATGAGGTGGTCTGGAATATTCGGTAAAGGGTTGTTAGCACAGGGCCTTGGGGTGCAGTGTAATGGGAAGTCAGTGGTGTAATTGCAGAGTTCTAACTGGAAGATAGTCTCCTGTGGCTATGTGATCTTGGACAAATCAACCTCTAAATCTCAATTTTCTAAGCTGTAAAGTAGAGCTAATAATACATACTTTAAAATTCGTGTGAGTGGGTATTTGCCATCATGATTTATCATTTACTATTAGGGTTGGAAAGTGCTTGGAGAGCCATTGAAGCAAAGGTTTTGTGGGTTGTTGATGATTACTTTAAATTTTATTGCTTGAGTGTTGAGAATTTGGGCCTGGACTAAGGCTGTCAGATAAAATATTTACTAATTTTTATTTGCTGAGTCTGACAACCTTAGTCTGGATGGGGGACTGTGGTGGATGAGCAGTTCCATCTCAGTCTCTTAAGTGTGCATGTCTTTGTGAGTATATATGTTTTGTTTGCTTGACTTTTGATAGTGAAGATTCTATATAAACCGAAGATTGGCTATAAAAGATTTTTGAAGTATAGGAATCACTGTTACATTGAAGGCCAAAGCCTAAAATAAAACAGGAGAGTATTAGCTTCTATTTTGGATATTCTTCACTCTGGGGCTCTTCTATGAAAAGGAAAAACAAACAAGCTAACAGGAATGACATACACACATACAAAACAACCCAAAGAAACTTGAGATTGTTTGTTGTTGTAACTGTAGTACAAGGTTAGTATTTATTTATTTATCAGTTTAAGTAGCCACAGAGAGATAAGCAACTCCTTTGTACTTCTAGTGAGAAGTTCAGGTCTTTATGTAAACTGCACGCTCCTGTTTGTGGGGGAATGATTCTTTGGTACAGTCTATAAAAGTATAGAATATAATCTTGTATTTTCAAAGTCTGCCTGTGCAGCTGAGGAAACATTGGGTCATAGAATACTATAGTTACTTTATTTGGTGAGTCTGCTCTGTAGCTGATGCTTGGTTTTATTAATCAGTGTTCTTTTCTAGTAAATTGTTTTGTATTTATATATTTTTACTTTTAGTGGAAAAACGTTTAAGATAAAATTCAGTAACTGAATATAAGTATAGATATGTCATTTCTAAATGAAAAGAATATATACAAGCAATTTCAAAATGTTGAAATTAGTATCTGTTATTTGTTACTGTATGTAAATGTGCCATACACATATTTTAGTAAATCAGGAGCCACTTTAGTGCTCCTTTTTGACTGAGTCTGTTCACCATTAAAATCATCCTAATCTTCAATGAAACATGTAATTGACCTTACAAACCTGCCGCTTTTATTTAAGTTGAGAAGTTTTGTTTTGATGAATTCAGTGTGATATAAGCTAAAAAGAAGAATGTCATGTTTTTAAGTATTTATGTTGAAAAATTTGATTTATACAAAAATCCAGTTCCTGGAGGCTTTTAAAAAATACTTTTTCATGTTTTGTTTTATTTCATCAGAACACTACAGTAGACTGTAAAATAACGTCATCTACAACTGGAGATAAACACTTTGATAAAAGTCCCACTAAAACAAGGCACCCTCGGAAAATTGATCTAAGAGCTCGATACTGGGCATTCCTTTTTGACAATCTTCGCCGGGCTGTAGATGAAATCTATGTAACTTGTGAATCAGATCAGAGTGTGGTGGAATGTAAGGTAAGCTTTGCTTTGAGGCTTTGTAATCCATTTGAAGTCAGATTCTCCAATTTTTGCTACGTCTGACTTGATAATTTGCCTCAGTACACAGTACTTTAATAATAACTGTAGTCTCCATGCTATACGCTAGATCTGCTTAACTTATTCATCTTATAACTGAAAGTCTGTACCCTTTGACCAACATCTCCCTATTTCCCCTATCACTTGCAACCACTGTTCTACTCTCTGCTTCTGTGAGTGTGTCAGGTTTTTCTTTGTTTTGATTTTTCAAGAGTACCCTTGTTGTTGTTGTTTGCATTACCTACTTATGTACTTTTATATTCTGTGCAAGATTTGGTAGAAAGTTGTCTTGATACATAGTCCTAGGCAAGAAATTAAGGGATAGGTACACATATACACAATTTATTAAAAAATCTCTTATCTGTGTTCTCCATTGGTACTGTAGGTGGCATTAGTGAGATTTTCACATTCTTTGGTTTCCTGTTTAATGTCTTTAATTGGACATTGCTTCTTTTCTGTTGAGATACTTATCACTCTTCTAATTCACTGTGATCAGGGAAAAGTGAGATTGATGGCTAACCGTAAACAATCCTGGGCGGGATTAGGATGTCATTGTAAGGTGTGTTTTCTAATTTTAGATAACCTTGTATTTGTAATAGTATATTAAACAGACACATAGCATAATATGGCTCTAAAAATTCACTAGAAAGTCTGGCCGTTTAGTAGATACAAACTATATACTGTATTAGTTTATACTAAATAAAATTATTTTGAGAAAAACCAGAATGATACATCATCATAGAAATATTACAGAGGTAGCTTCTGTTTCTACAGTGAACATGGTTGAAAATCCTGGAATTCATTGTTTAACCTTTGAAATGTCCGAAGGGTCAAAGCAAAGTTACATGTTGACACAACAGCTATGTTTCCTCTAAAACTGGAAATAGCCAAAATGTTTTAAACTAGCCTAAAAATATGACTCTTCAGAAGCAGTTTTCAGAATGAACAGTGGTTGAAATCACCCAAATTTATGCTTTGGTTGTCACAATTAATATTGTTACTATCAGCATGTAAAACTTTTTATGTTTTAAGAAAAATATTTTTAAGGAAAATCATATCATTGGGGTGGAATGAATCAGCATGTTGTGGTAGAAAACACTATTGGATTTAATTTTGGGTTATAGTTTCTTATATAAAATGAGCATGTGGGCCTAGATAATCTTTAGGTCATCCCTAGAGATCAATAAGATCAGCAGATTCTTTGATTTTGTGATTAAAAATAACAAAAGGTTGACTGAAGAAATCAAATTTGTCAAATGTGTACTTCTTTATAGAAGTGAGTTGGACCAATTGCAGCCATGTCTCTGTGATGAGCAGAAACTCTTGCACCTATCTCTGATACTGTATTCAGGGAAGCTAGACTTGCCATAAGACAGTGTAGCTTTTATTTTTTAAAAAATTATTATATATATGCAATGGAATATTACTCAGCCATCAAAAAGAATGAAATAATGACATTTGCAGCAACACTGGTGGACCTAGAGATTATCATCTCTAGTGAAAGAGAAAGACACATACCATATGATATCACTTATATGTGGAATCTAAAATGTGATACAAATCAACATATCTATGAAACAAAGACAGTGTAGCTTTTATTTTCAGTCCTGTCAAAGCTTTGTGAAAGTTTAACAGTAATAGAAATTGGTTGTGCAAGTTGTAGATTACAAGAATGGAGAAGATTTAAAAACATTTTTTTTTAATTTTTAACTTTTTATTATGAGAATTTTCAAATACAAAGTAGAATAATGCAATATAGGGACTTCCCTGGTGGCACAGTGGTTAAGAATCCGCCTGCCAATCCAGGGGACATGGGTTCGATCCCTGGTCCGGGAAGATACCACATGCCGCAGAGCAACTAAGCCTGTGCACCACAACTACTGAGCCTGTGCTCTAGAGCCTGTGAGCCACAACTACTGAGCCCATGTACCACAGCTACTGAAGCCCGTGTGCTTAGAGCCTGTGCTCCGCAACAAGAGAAGCCACCACAATGAGAAGCCCACGGACCAAAACGAAGAGTAACCCCTGCTCACCGCAACTAGAGAAAGCCCACGTGTAGCAATGAAGATCCAACACAGCCAAAAATAAATTAATAAATAAATATATTTTTTTTAATTAAAAAAGAAAGAAAGAATGGAGAAGATTTTGACAGAGGAGTAGAAATGTATTCTCTATTCTTTGTACTGTGTCAAGATGCTCAAAGGTTTATGCTGAGAAATAAAATCTGGGAGCTTAAAAGTTAATTTCATACCCAACTCTGCTCCTCTCCCCATCTAGGACTTACAGGTGGTGATGTAAAAATATACAGTTTAATATTTGCTTTATCCATGTGCTGGGTATATAATAACTGGAGTTCTATTTATGTTTTGTTCTATTCTCATTTTAAAAGCACTTCTATCCATTATCTCATTTGATTAGTACCACTGTAAGATGTATAACCCTCATTTTATAGATCCTCATTGTACAGGTGCATTCAGCCTTTATTTTGTAGATTTACTGACAATATTTATCCTTCTTCGTGATTTTTGTGCAACGCCTTTGTTAAGTAACCACAGTTCAATTCTTTGTCTCATATGTAAAATGCAGTTAATAACTCCTGTATTATGTAATTCACATGATAAGTACAGTATGAAAAAGTATCTTAACTGTATCAACCAGGATTGCTGACCAGAGCCAATCTCTTTAATCAAGAGGCTAAAATTCTCATTTTTTTCGTTTAAAGGCATGCCTGTTATGCCATCAGCTACTTCACTGCATGACTTGCTAAGAGCTGACTTTTTCAGCAAAGCTGTAATCTGACCATCACCACTGCATTTCCCCTTCTTCCATATAAAGTGGGCTAGGGGGAGATTGCCTTTTGGGGAGTGCACAGTTAATGAAGTTTGATGTGGTGCGTGAATTGCTTGTGAAGTTTGTGTGTATGGCTGCAGGAAACTGGCATCTTGTTCTCTGGTTGGATCTTTGCCGTGCTGATTTTGGTGCCTGTGGAATATGTTGAGAGATTTTGGGGAAAAGCATACTGGGAACATATTGTACTTTCCATTCCCTTTTTTCCATTTCAACCTGGGGGAACTGGATGTGTGGCTCTGGAATATTGGGGGCATCCTTGAATATAGAGAGTGGTACCTACATCTCCCTTAGAAGTTTCATAGCATAATAAGCTTGCTGGAGTAGCTCATGCCAGCTGGGCTTGAAGGGACTTTACGGTAGTATGCTTTCTTTGGAAGGAGATAGGATGGGACTTGTCATTGACCAAGTAAAGAGGAACCCCAGTGCATCTCACGATTTATGTGAGAGTAGAATTGTGTACATTAGTGAAGATGTTGGAGTAATAGGGGCTTCCTATGGGGACACTTGGTTAGGTAAAATATACCAACCTCTGTTGGAGTTGAGGCAGATACTGCTTGGGCAGAGGGAGCCAGGGTGAACCTGATCACTGCCTAGAGAACCATGAATGTTCCCTGTGCAGAAATTACCATGTACTGCAGAGATCAGTAGAGACCACTGACTTCAAATTGATTCAGAGAAAGATTAGGGGTGCATCTCTGCCTGGCAGCACTTGATTCTTTTGGTGGTCAGTATCACCTTAGTCCCTGGAGAAGGACTGGCTGATGACTGTAGTAGATCCATCACTGATAACTGGTGAGCTCTATAATAAGTAGGATATTGCTGTGTTCCCACAGCTGCCACTTATGGCAAGGACATAAGTTTGTGAATGTAGGAGAGTTTGAAGGGGTACAGAGGAGGGCGAGAGGAGAGACACAGTGAGGACGAGAGGAGAGACACCGTGAGGACAAGCTGTGTTCTTCCCCACCACAAGCATCTGCTAAAGCATGTAATTCTCACTTGTGCTAGGCAGGTTGTCTGTAGATGGGATTTAAAAACCAAGCTTTGATAATTGAATGTGACTGAAAAACTGTGGAATTTCACTGAGCATACTCAGCAGGTTTAGGATTCAACTGAGTAGTTAGTTATATGGGGGAAAAATAAAAGTATTCTATGTTTATATCTCAATAGTTGAGACTTCTCAATTCAACAAGTAAGGATCAAAATGAGATGTGAGAAAGTGCTTAGAAAGGTATGACACACAATAAAAAGAAAATCAATTTTATAATTAGATGAAAGGAGAAGTCACAGATGAAGAAAGAGGAATATAGGTCCAGGACAGAGAAAGAATCATCATAGAAGTAGGAAGGAGATAGGAGAATAGGAATGTCCCAAAAGCCATGGAAGAAGTAGGAGAGGTGCATAGGTTAAGAATGACTGCAGTTGAGAGAAAGCTTGTTAAACTTGGCATTCAAGAGGGATAAGAACAGATGGGATCAAGGTGGAAATTTGTGATAAGAATTTGAAATTCCATTTGATGGGTTCTTTGCTCTCTTTATTTTGAAAAGTAGGAGGTGTGGGGTTGGAAGTTTGAAGAGAGTGGAAAGGTCTGAAATAACTGTGATGGAGATGAAAGGGCTGACATATAGAAACCGATTGCCCATCAGCCTTGAAGGTCACAGTTGAGATTGGAAATTCTTCTCTTTCCTGTATCTTCAGTTTTCCTTATTAGATTCTTTTCCCTTCAGCCTACAACATGCTTATTTCTCTTCTATTCTGAACTACAAAAATAAGAACAACAAGAAGAAACCCCCAAACCCTTTCTCTACTTTACTTATCCTTTCATCTACTCTCCCAGTCCCCATTTTCCTCCTCCCCTTCTTAGCCAAGTTTCTTAGAAGAACTTTCTACATTTGCTGCCTTCATTTCCTTTTCTCCTGGGTACTCATTAGTCTACTCCAACCTGGTGTCACATCCTATCAGAGCTCCTGTTAAGTTCTTATTAAAGTCACTCAGTATTACTAAGTCCAGTGGCTGTATTTCAGTCCCTTCCATGATCTCTGAGTAGCATTTCATGCTGTTGACCACTCCCCTCTTCTTACAGCACTCCCTTCTTTGGCTTTTATGGAACAACCTCTGCTAGTTTTCTTCCTCCTTTGTTGGCTGCTGCTTCTGCCTCCTCTTAGCTTTTTCTTTTCCACCTGACCTTTAGCTTTTGAGAAGTTATTAAGGCTCCTTTTAGACCATCTTTCTCCCTCTTCAGTTTTCTCCATGCCATGGCTTAGTTTACTATTCATTTTCTGATGATTCTTAAATTTATATGTCTAGCCTATATCTTTCGTCTGATTTTCAGACTTGTATATCCAACTTGCCTAGTTGGCATCTCCACTTGTATATTTCACAAGCATGTCAAACTGACATATATAAACCAAGTTCATGGTAGCTTCCTTTGCCCCAAACCTGGAGATGTATTTCTCTTCCCCCCTCCTCCCTTCACCTCACACCAGCCACTGTCCAATGAATCAGCCTCTTTCAGATTACTTACTAAATCTTTCTGATCTGTCCACTTCTCTCATTCTCCACTGCTACCATTCTAGTCCAAGCCACCAGTAAAAAATGCCTGGATTACAACTGAAACCTTGTAACAGGATTCCCTGCACCCTTCCAATCCATTCTCCACGTTATAGGCAAAATGATACTTAAAAACCACAAAAATAAACTCTACTTTTATTTTTATTTTTATTTTTTTTTGTGGTACGCGGGCCTCTCACTGTTGTGGCCTCTCCGGTTGCGGAGCACAGGCTCCGGACGCGCAGGCTCAGTGGCCATGGCTCACGGGCCCAGCCACTCCGCGGCATGTGGGATCTTCCCGGCCCGGGGCACGAACCCATGTCCCCTGCATCGGCAGGCGGACTCTCAACCACTGCGCCACCAGGGAAGCCCCAGCTCTATTTTTTTTGATGATAGCGCCTCAAAAGTTTCCCTTTGCTCTGAGCATTAAAATCTTCAGCATGACCTTAAAATCTTGAGTGACTTGATCAGTGCTAACCTCATTTCACACCACTTTTCTCTCTTCCCTTCTGCCTCATTTAAACCAGCCTTCTTTCAGTTAGTCAAACATGCCATGTGCTCACTAGTCTTCAGACATTTACACATTCTGATTTTTCTGCCAGAACACTAATCCCTCATTCTCCTTGCCCAGCACCTCCTCACCTCCCCCATCCCTTTTACCTAATTTCCTTAATTTAGATTTCAGTTTAAGTGTCACTTCCTCAGGGGGAGCCTATCCAGATATTTCAGACTAAACCAGGTTCCCCTATAATATACAGTCGTCTCTCAGTATCTTCAGGGGATTGCTTCCAGGACACTTCCCCCAACCCCTGCCCTGTGGATACCAATATCCATGGATGCTCAAGCCCCTTATATAAAATGACATAGTACATTCAGCCCTGGGTATCCATGGGTTCTGCTTGGGCACGTATGGACCGACTGTACTCTTAATACTTTCCCTAGAAGCACTTATCACAATTGAAATTACATAATTGTTTATTTTGTTGTTTTTATATCTGTCTCCCTTATTAGACGGTAAGCTCCATGAGGACAGAAACCATACTGTTTTGTTTACCCCTCCATCATCAGTTCTTGGAACTGGCATTGAAACATAGTAAATGCTCTGTAAATAGATATCAAAAGGCTGTGTGAAGCAATGAGACTACGTAGAGTTTGGGGGTGAAGACACTGGTTTACACAGTGATGTGATTCCTCTCTCTCCTGAGTTATACTTAGCATTCAGTTGCTTGCTAAAAATGCACAAAGATGGTGGGTAGATGAATTAATCATGGGTAGGTATTTTTTAGGCAGATGCAGTGTAATTTCATTGGAGTAAAGGATTGAAGAGGGTGAGAGAGTAGTTGGAGTAGTGGACCATGGAACCTAAGCTGGATGGGGAAGGAAATGACTACTGCAGAAGCCTGATAGATGTGGAGAAAGTAAAGAAGCTAAGTGTTTGCAAATATCCTTTGGACATGGTAGGAATAGGTAAGGTGGATTCTCTCTAGATAGAAATTGATAAGTTTATATTTTTAAAGTTACTATTTACATACTCCAAATTATTATTTTTTTAATCTTCTTGATCTGTCAGACACAGATATTTTAGTCTCCCACTACTATTGCAGTTTCTTCAATATTTCCTTGAATTTCTGAGATTTTTTTTTTAAGTTGCAAAATTTATAGAATTTATAGATTTATAGAATCATCCCATCTAGGCACACAAGTGCAAAAGTCTAGAAGTGCAAAAGAAGTTTTTGCAGCAAAACAATAGGCTGGAGAGCCTTGGATTGTAGGAGAGAGAAGGGTGGAGAGTGAAGTGGTTAGAGGAGTGTCCTCAGAGGCTTTGACCTGGAGACAGGGAGCCATGTTAGATCAGTTGGGGGGAGCATCGAGGATGGGCGGGCTCTGGGAGAAGACCTCCTCTCAGGCTGTGCATTGCTAATTTGGGGCATTGCCACAACGAAGTATACTCTGCAGTGAGCACCAGAGGGAGGCCTTGAATTTGAGTCCCTAGGAAAACATCTTCATTTAATTCCATTGTTTCTATTGGAAAATCAGATTTAACTTAAGGCAAAACTTTTAGGTAATAACCTGCTGTAGGAATAAGTATTACATGCATGTTTACTTTATCATAATCTACTTTCAATTAATATCACACTGTTTCATGAAGAGTGTAAGGACATAACAACAGCACAATTCCATTGACCTACTCCACCTTTTATGTTCTCATTGCTTATATTTTACTACTCTATACACTGGAAGCGTCTCAATTGCTTAATTTTTGCTGTAAAAATCGATGGTCTTTTACAGAAATTTGAAAAGAAAATATATAAAATAAAGGTACTAAGATTTTTTAAACCATTTTGCTGCCTTATTATTAGTTGTATAAAGGATCATATGAGTTGTATTTTCATTGTGAATTTAACATTTGTGAATTCTGTTTTGTGTGATGTTAATATTATAATCTCTCTATTTTTGGTTTGTTTGATTTGCCTATTGCCCTTTAGCTCGGGTATTGCAGTTTGTTACAAAGAACATGAGATTCTGCACAGGGAGAGTAGGCTAAGAGTTCACCTGTGCATTTATGGACTAGGCTTTGGTTACCTTACCATTGTTTTACATTAATAACTATCTTTCAGAAATTTAGTTTTTATTTATTCAGTATATGTATAAATTGTGAAATGATCACCACAATAACTCTAGCTGACATTCATCACCACACATAGTTACAATTTTTTTTCTTTCTGGTGATAAGTTTTAAGATCTACTCTCTTAGCAACTTTCAAATATACATTATTATTAACTATAGTCACCATGCTGTACATTACATTTCCTGAACTTCATTATTTTGTAACTGAAAGTTTGTACCTTTTGACCAACTTACCCATTTCACCCACCTCCCACCCCATTAATAGCTATCTTTTCCTCTGTCTGTATCTGGTCTTATTCTAGTTATGTATTCTTTGCTGTTTTTCATTCATTGTATGCTTACAGTAAAAATTTGCTATCTTTATTGATTAAAGAATAATTACTCCTATGTGTATAACATTTCCTGAGACATTGTTTTATGATTCAGTGTTTAAGTTGTAGAGGTAGATGAATTGTTATTTTTTAGTGTATTTAACATGACACTTCATTGATGATATCTTCGTTGATAAGTCTTTGTTCCTTGTATTTGGTTCTCATTTATTATAATCAATAGAGAATAGATTATTTTTCTTTGGGGTATTTGGAATAACTTAATAACTTGATCCCACAATCACCATGTTGTAACTATTACTGGGGTTAGTCAAACCTGACTTATCTGGGCTAAGTTCCTAGTAATGGTAACCTAGTTCTTAGGAGTAGCCATCAAACGATATTATACTTTCATTTTAAAAGATTTCTTCCTGATTTCTTTATTTCTGTTAATGACCACCACTCTCCCAGCCACCCATGCTTTCTTCTTTGTCAGCTTCAAAGTTCCTATTCATTTGTTTTTTGCATTTTTTTCCCATTCACACATCCCCTCCCTGTTTCCTAGTGTCAATACATTGCCTTTTAAAGACCCTTATTACTCTCTGGTGAACATTTTTCTTGTCCTTTTGGGTATGTCCCCGTCTCATTTTTTTTGTTGTTGTTGTTGTTTCTGCTTTTGTAGTGCTTTTTACCAATGACGTTAATCTTTCATTTTTTCTTATTTTTATTTTAACATCTTTATTGGAGTATGATTACTTTACAATGGTGTGTTAGCTTCTGCTTTATAACAAAGTGAATCAGCTCTACATATACATACATCCCCATATCTCCTCCCTCTTGCGTCTCCCTCCCACCCTCCCTATCCCACCCCTCTAGGTGGTCACAAAGCACTGAGCTGATCTCCCTGTGCAAAGCAGCTGCTTCCCACTAGCTAGCTATTTTACATTTGGTAGTGCATATATGTTAGTGCTACTCTCTCACTTGGTCCCAGTTTACCCTTTCCCCTCCCCGTGTCCTCAAGTCCATTCTCTGTGTCTGCGTCTTTATTCCTGTCCTGCCCTTAGGTTCTTCAGAACCTTTTTTTTTTTAATTCCATATATATGTGTTAGCATACAGTATTTGTTTTTCTCTTTCTGACTTACTTCACTCGGTATGACAGTCTCAAAGTCCATCCACCTTGCTACAGATAACTCAATTTCATTTCATTTTATGTCTGAGTAATATTCCATTGTCTATATGTGCCACATCTTCTGTATCCATTCATCTGTCAATGGACTTAGGTTAGGTTGCTTCCATGTCCTGGCTATTGTAAATAGAGCTGCAGTGAACACTGTGGTACATGACTATTTTAAAATTGTGGTTTGCTAAGGGTATATGCCCAGTAGTGGGATTGCTGAGTCATATGGTAGTTCTGTTTTTAGTTTTCTGAGGAACCTCCATACTGTTTTCCATAGTGGCTGTATCAATTTACATTCCCACCAACAGTGCAAGAGGGTTCCCTTTTCTTCACACCCTCTCCAGCATTTATTGTTTGTAGATTTTGTGATGATGGCCATTCTGACTGGTGTGAGGTGATACCTCCTTGTAGTTTTGATTTGCATTTCTCTAATGATTAGTGATGTTGAGCATCCTTTCATGTGTTTGTTGACAATCTGTGTATGTTCTTTGGAGAAATGTCTATTTAGGTCTTCTGACCATTTTTGGATTGGGTTGTTTGTTTTTTTGATATTGAGCCACATAAGCTGCTTGTATATTTTGGAGATTAATCCTTTGTCAGTTGCTTCGTTTGCAAATATTTTCTCCCATTCTGAGGGTTGTCTTTTCATCTTGTTTATGGTTTCCTTTGTTTTGCAAAAGCTTTTAAGTTTCATTAGGTCCCATTTGTTTATTTTTGGTTTTATTTACATTTCTCTAAGAGGTGGGTCAAAAAGGATCTTGTTGTCATTTATGTCATAGAGTGTTCTGCCTACGTTTTCCTCTAAGAGTTTTATAGTGTCTGGCCATACATTTAGGTCTTTAATCCATTTTGAGTTTATTTTTGTATACGGTGTTAGGGAGTGTTCTAATTTCATGCCTGTACATGTAGCTGTCCAGTTTTCCCAGCAGCACTTACTGAAGCAGCTGTGTTTTCTCCATTGTATATTCTTGCCTCCTGTCTCAAAGAGGTGACCATATGTGCATGGGTTTATCTTTGGGGTTTCTATCCTTTTCCATTGATCTTTATTTCTATTTTTGTGCCATACCATACTGTCTTGATTACTGTAGCTTGTAGTGTAGTGTGAAGTCAGGGAGCCTGATTCCTTCAGCCCCATTTTTCTTCGTCAAGATTGCTTTAGCTATACGGGATCTTTTGTGTTTCCATACAAATTGTGAAACTTTTTGTTCTAGTTCTGTGAAAAATGCCGGTGGTAGTCTGATAGGGATTGCATTGAATCTGTAGATGGCTTTGGGTAGTATAGTCATTTTCACAATGTTGATTCTTCCAATCTGAGAACATGGTATATCTCTCCATCTGTTTGTATCGTCTTTAATTTCTTTCCTCAGTGTCTTATAGTTTTCTGCATACAGCTCTTTTGTCTCCTTAGGTAGGTTTATTCCTAGGTATTTTGTTCCTTTTGTTACAGTAGTAAATGGGAGTGTTTCCTTAATTTCCCTTGCACATTTTTTATCATTAGTGTACAGGAATGCAAGAGATTTCTGTGTATTAATTTTGTATCCTGCTGTTTTACCAAATTCATTGATTAGCTCTAGTAGTTTTCTGGTAGCATCTTTAGGATTCTCTATGTATAGTATCATGTCATCTGCAAACACTGAGAGTTTTATTTCTTTTCCGATTTGGATTCCTTTTCTTTCTTTTTCTTCTCTGATTGCTGTGGCTAAAACTTCCAAACTATGTTGAATGTTAGCAGTGAGAGTGGGCAACCTTTTCTTGTTCTTGATCTTAGAGGAAATGGTTTCAGTTTTTCACTGTTGACAACGATGTTGACTGTGGGTTTGTCATATATGGTCTTTATTATGTTGAGGTAGGTTCCCTCTATGCCTACTTTCTGGAAAGTTTTTATCATAAGTGGATGTTGAATTTTGTTGAAAGCTTTCTCTGCATCTATTGAAATGATCATATGGTTTCTCTCCTTCAGTTTGTTAATATGGTGTATCACATTGATTGATTTGCATATATTAAAGAATCCTTGCATTCCTGGGATAAACCTCGCTTGATCATAGTGTATGAGTCTTTTAATGTGCTGTTGGCTTCTGTTTGCTAGTATTTTGTTGAGGATTTTTGCATCTGTGTTCATCAGTGATATTAGCCTGTAGTTTTCTTTTTTGTAAATCGTTGTCTGGTTTTAGTATCACCATGTTGGTGGCCTTGTAGAATGAGTTTGGGAGTGTTCCTCCCTCTGCTCTATTTTGGAAGCGTTTGAGAAGGATAGGTGTTAGCTCTTCTCTAAATGTTTGATAGAATCACCTGTGAGGCCATCTGGTCCTGGGCTTTTGCTTTTTGGAAGATTTTTAATCACAGTTTCAATTTCATTGTTTGTGATTAGTCTGTTTATATTTTCTATTTCTTCCTGGTTCAGTCTCTGAAAGTTGTGCTTTTCTAAGAATTTGTCCATTTCTTCCAGGTTGTCCGTTGTAGTGGCAATCGGTTGTAGTAATCTCTCATGATCCTTTGTACTTTTGCACTGTCAGTTGTTACTTCTCCTGTTTCATTTCTAATTCTGTTGATTTAGGTCTTCTCCCTTTTTTTCTTGATGAGTCTATCTAGTGGTTTATCAATTTTGTTTATCTTCTCAAAGTACCAGCTGTTAGTTTTATTGATCTTTGCTATTGTTTCCTTCATTACTTTTTCATTTATTTCTGATCTTTATGATTTCTTTCATTCTGCTAACTTTGGGTTTTTTTGTTCTTTCTCCAATTGCTTTAGGTGTAAGTTTAGGTTGTTTATTTGAGATTTTTCTTGTCTCTTGAGGTAGGTTTGTATTGCTATAAACTTCCCTCTTAGAACTGCTTTTGTTGCCTACCATAGTTTTGGATTGTTGTGTTTTCATTGTTGTATGTTTCTAGGTATTTTTTGATTTCCTCTTTGATTTCTTCAATGAGCTCTTGGTTATTTAGTAGCGTATTATTTAGCCTCCATGTGTTTGTATTTTTTTCAGTTTTCTTCCTGTAGTTGATATCTAGTCTCATAGCATTGTGGTTGGAAAAGATACTTGATACGCTTTCAATTTTCTTAAATTTACCAAGGCTTGATTTGTGACCCAAGATATCTATCCTGGAGAGTATTCCATGAGCACTTAAGAAGAAAGTGTATTCTGTTGGCTTTGGATGTGAATATCTGTGAATATCAATTAAGTCCGTCTTGTTTAATGTGTCATTTAAAACTTGTGTCTCCTTATTTATTTTCTTTTTGGATGATCTGTCCATTGGTGAAAGTGGGGTTTTAAAGTCCCCTACTATGATTGTGTTACTGTCGATTTCCCTTTTTATGGTTGTTAGCATTTGCCTTATGTATTGAGGTGCTCTTATGTTGGTTGCATAAATATTTACAATTATTATATCTTCTTGGATTCATCCCTTGATCATTATGTAGTATCCTTCTTTGTCTCTTGTAATAGTCTTTATTTTAATGTCTGTTTTGTCTGATATGAGAATTGCTACTCCAGCTTTCTTTTGGTTTCCATTTTCATGGAATATCTTTGTCCATCCCCTCACTTTCAGTCTGTATGTGTCCCTAGGTCTGAAGTGGGTCTCTTGCAGACAGCATATATACAAGTCTTGTTTTCATATCCATTTAGCCGGTCTGTATCGTTTGCTTGGAGCATTTAATCCATTTACATTTAAGATAATTATCAATATGTATGTTCCTATTACCATTTTCTTAATTGTTTTGCCTTTGTTATTGTATCTCTTTTCCTCCTCTTGTGTTTCCCACCTAGAGAGGTCCTTTAGCATTTGTTGTAAAGCTGGTTTGGTGATGCTGAATTCTCTCAACTTTTGCTTGTCTGTAAATGTTTTAATTTCTCTGTCAAATCTGAATGAGATCTTTGCTGGGTAGAGTAATCTTGGTTGTAGGTTTTTCCCTTTCATCACTTTAAATATGCTTTGCCACTCCCTTCTGGATTGCAGAATTTCTGCTGAAAGATCAGCTGTTAACCTTATTGGGATTCCCTTGTATGTTATCTGTTGCTTTTATCTTGCTGCTTTAAATATTATTTCTTTGTATTTAATTTTTGATAGTTTGATTAATATGTGTCCTGGCGTGTTTCTCCTTGATTTATCCTGTATGGGACTCTCTGCGCTTCCTGGACTTGATTGACTATTTCTTTTCCCATATTAGGGAAATTTTCAACTATAATCTCGTCAAATATTTTCTCAGTCCCTTTCTTTTTCTCTTCTTTTTCTGGGACCTCTATAATTCAAATGTTGGTGTGTTTAATGCTGTCCCAGAGGTCTCTGAGACTGTCCTCAATTGTTTTCCTTCTTTTTTTGGCTCTGCAGTGGTTACTTCTACTATTTTATCTTCCAGGTCACTTATCCGTTCTTCTGCCTCAGTCATTAGGCTATTGCTTCCTTCTAGAGAATTTTAAATTTCATTGTTGTTCATCATCGTGTGTTTGCTCTTTAGTTCTTCTAGGTCCTTGTTAAACATTTCTTGTATTTTCTCCATATTATTTCCAAGATTTTGGATCATCTTTACTATCATTACTCTGAATTATTTTATAGGTAGACTGCCTATTTCCTCTTCATTTCTTTGGTCTGGTGGGTTTTTACCTTGCTCCTTCATCTGCTGTATATAAATATAAATATATATATATATATATATATATATATATATATATATGTAGTACACATACAGACATGACATATCTTCTTTATCCATTCCTCTGTTGATGGGCACTTAGGTTTTTTCCGTATCTTGGCAACAGTAAATAGTCCTGTGATGAATATAGGGGTGCATATTATCTTTTCAAATTAGTGTTTTCTTGTTCTTTGGATAAATACCCAGAAGTGAGATAGCTGGATCATGTGGTAATTCTGTTCCTAATTTTTTGAGGAATTTCCATACTGTTTTCCATAGTGGCTGTACCTGTTTACATCCACCGTCAGTGCATGAGTTTCCCCTTTCTCCACATCCTCTCCAACACTTGTTATTTCTTGCCTTTTTAGTAATCACTTTTCTGACAGACATAAGGGGATATTTCACTGTGGTTTTCATTTGCCTTTCCCTAATAATTAGTGATGTTGAACAAAACCCCAGTTTTGTTCTTCTTTCTCAAGATTATTTGGCTGTTCAGGGTCTTTTGTGTTTCCATAAAATTTTAGGAGTGTTTTTCCCAGTTCTGTGAAAAATGCTATTGGTGTTTTGATAGTGATTGCGTTGAATGTGTATATTGCTTTGGGTAGTATAGGTATTGTAGTAATATTAATTCTTCCAATCTATGAGGACTGTATATCTCTACATTTATTTGTGTTGTGTTTAATTTCTTTCATCAATAATAATAATTCTTAAAACTCTTATAGATTTCAGAGTACACATCTTTCACCTTCTTGCTTAAATTTATTCCAAGGTATTTTATTCTGTTTGATGCAATTCTAAGTGGATTTTTTTCTTAATTTCTCTATGTGATAATTTATTATTAGTGTATAGATATGCAACAGATTCCTGTATATTAATTGTATATCCTACAACTTTACTAAATTCATTTATTTATTTCTAATAGTTTTTTGATGGAGTCTCCCACAGTTTCCTGTATATATTATCATGTCATCTGCAAATAGTGACAGTTTTTCTTCTTTCCTTTGCTATAAACTTCCTTCTTAGTACTGCTTTTGCTGCATCCTGTAGATTTTGGTATGTCATATTTTTATTTTCATTTGCCTTCAGGTAATTTTTAATTTCTCCTTTGATTTCTTTATTGACCCAATAGTTATTCCATAGCATGTTGTTCAGTCTCCACATATATGTGATTTTTCCAGATTTCTTCTTGAATTTGATTTCTAGTTTCATACCATCATGATTGGAGAAGATGCTTGATATGATTGTAGTCTTCTTAAATTTGTTGAGACTTATTTTGTGTCCCAAAATATGGTCTACCCTTGAGAAAGTTCCATGTGGACTTGAGAAGAATGTGATTTCTCCTCCATTTGGATGGAATATTCTGTACAAATCTATAAAATCCATCTCGTCAAAATTTCATTTAAGGCTGCTGTTTCCTTGTTGACTTTCTGTGTGGATGATCTACCCATTGATGTAAGTGGGGTGTTAAAGTCCCCTACTATTACTGTTGCTGTCAATTTCTACCTTTAGGTTTGTTAATCATTGTTTTATATATTTTGGTGCACCTATGTCAGATGCATAAATGTTAATAACTTACGTGTTCTTATGAAGTATCCTCTTTATCATTATTACTATCCATTTTTGTCTCTTACCTTTTTTACCTTGAAGTGTATTTTGTATGATAGCAGAATGTCTACACCAGCTTTCTTTGGGCTGCCATTTACTTGGAGTATCCTCTTTCATCCCTTCACTTATGTTTATCTTTAGAGTTGAGGTGTGTCTTCTGGAAGCAGCATACAGTTGGGTTTTGTTTTTTAACCTGTCTCGCCACTCTGTATCTTTTGATTGGTGGATTCAGTCCATTTGCATGTAAGGTGATTATTGATAGATGAGGACTTAGTACTGCCATTTTATCTTTTGTTTCCTGGTTCCTCTATATCTCCACTGTTGCTTATTCCTAGTATTAGTGTCTTCTAGTTTGGTCTCTTGCCCCCTTAGGTAGGTGTATTCCTAGGTTTTTTTTTTTTTTTTTGGTGCAATTGTACATGGGTTGCTTCCTTAATTTCTCATGGGTTGTTTCTCTTAATTTACACAACAGTGCATTTCTATACACTAATAATGTTAGTGTATAGAAATGCAACTGATTTCCATATATTAATTTTGTGTCCTGCAACTTTACCAAATTTATTCATGAGCTCAAGTATGTTTTTGGTGGCATTTTTAGGATTTTCTATGTAACGTATCATGTCATCTGCAAATGGTGACAGTTTTACTTTTTCCTTTCCAACTTGGATGCCTCT
This sequence comes from Tursiops truncatus, assembly GCF_011762595.2. Lineage (NCBI taxonomy): Eukaryota > Metazoa > Chordata > Mammalia > Artiodactyla > Delphinidae > Tursiops > Tursiops truncatus. The sequence continues at coordinate 117,596,117 of NC_047035.1, forward strand.
TATCTTATTTCTTCTCTGATTTCTGTGGCTAGGACTTCCAATACTATGTTGAATAAACGTGGCAAGAGTGGACCTCCTTGTCTTGTTTCTGATCTTAGAGGAAATGATTTCAGCTTTTCACTGTTGAGTATGGAGTTAAACTGTGGGCTTGTCATATATGACCTTTATTATGTTGAGGTATGTTCCCTCTATGCCCACTTTCTGGAGAGTTTTTTTTCATAAATGGATGCTGAATTTTATCAAAAGCTTTCTCTGCAGCCTTTGAGATGATCATATGGTTTTTATTCTTCAATTAGATTTGTTAATATGGTGTATCACATTGATTTGCAGATATTGAAAAATCCTTGTATCCCTGGGATAAATCCCACTTGATCATGGTGTATGGTTCTTTTAATGTATTGTTGGATTTGGTTTGCTAATATTTTGTTGAGGATTTTTGCATACACGTTCATCAGTGATATTAGCCTGTGATTTTCATTTTTTGTCATATCTTTGTCTGGTTTTGGTTATCAGGGTGATGCTGGTCTCATAGAATGAGTTGAGGAGTGTTTTTTCCTTTGTAATTTTTGGGAATAGTTTGAGAAGGATAGGTGTTCCCTCTCCTCTAAATATTTGGTAGAATTCACCTGTGAAGCCATCTTGTCCTGGGCTTTGGTTTGTTGGGAATTTTTGTTTTAATTGATTGTTTCCTTACTGGTAATTGGTCTGTTCATATTTTCTAGTTCTTCCTCATTCAGTCTTGGGAAATTGTACATTTCTAAGAATTTGTCCATCCCTTCTAGGTTGTCCATTTTACTGATATATAGTTGTTTGTAGAGTCTCTTATGATCCTTTGTATTTTTCTGGTGTCCATGGCAACTTCCCCTTTTTCATCTCTGATTTTATTCTCCTTCTTTGTCTTTTTTTTTGGATGTACGATGCAGCATGTGGGATCTTAGTTCCCTGACCAGGGATTGAACCCATGTCCCCTGCATTGGAAGGATGAAGTCTTAATCACTGGACTGCCGGGGAAGTCCCCTCTGATTTTATTGATTTGGGCCCTCTCTCTTTTTTCCTTGATAAGTCTGGCTAAAGGTTTATCAATTTTGTATATCTTTTCAAAGAACCAGCTTTTAGTTTCATTGATCTTTTCTTCTTTTTTTTTTTTCAGTCTCATTTATTTCTGTTCTGATCTTTATGATTTCTTATCTTGTATTAACTTTGGGTTTTGTTTGTTTTTCTTTTTCTAGCTCCTTTAGGTGTAAGTTTAGATTGTTTGAGACTTTTCTTGTTTCCTGAGCTAAGCTTGTATAAATATAAATGTCTTTAGAACTGCTTTGGTAGTCTGTAGACTTTTGATCATTTTTTTTTTTCATTTTAATTTGTCTCCAGGCATTTTTTGATTTCCTCTTTGGTTTCTTCAGTGATCCATTGGTTGTTTAGTTGCATATTGTTTAGCTTCCATAAGTTTGTGTCTTTTACATTTTTTTTCTTGCAGTTGATTTGTAGTCTCACAGTGTTGTGGTCAGAAAAGATGCTTGATATGATTTCAGTTTTCTTAAATTTATTGAGGCTTATTTTGTGGCCTAGCATGTGATCTGTCCTGGAGAATGTTCCATGTGCACTTGAAAAGAATGTTTATTTTGCTGCTTTCAGATGGAATGTGCTGTAGATATCTTTTAAGTCCATCTGGTCTATGTGTCATTTAAGTCTAGTGCTTCCTTATTGGTGTTTTGGCCTGGATGGTCTGTCCATTGAGGTAAGTGGGGATGTAAGTAGCCTTATGGGAGTTTTCTTATGTGTAAGTTTTTATTTTTCCCTTGATGCTTTTAATAGTCTCTTTATTTTTAATTTTTGCCATTTTAATTACAATTTGTCTTGGTGTGTTCCTGTTTGGGTTAGTCTTGTGTGGGATTCTCTGTGCTTTCTGGACTTGAATGTGTGTTTCCTTTCTCAGGTTAGGGAAGTTTTCAGCAATTATGTCTTTAATTATGCTCTCAGTGCCTTTCTCTCTCTCTCCTCCTTTTGGGATCCCAATAATGTGAATATTAATGTGCTTGATGTTGTTGCAGAGGTCTCTTAAACTTTCCACATTTCTTTTCATTCCTCTTTCTTTTTTTGTTTGGCATCAGTGATTTCCACTACTCTGTCTTCCAGCTCTCTATTCATTCCTCTGTATCATTTAATCTACTGTTGATTCCTTCTAGTGTATTTTTCATTTCAGTCATTATATTCTTCATCTGTTTGGTTTTTCTTTATATTTTCTAGCTCTTTGTTTAAAGCTTCTAACGTCTTGCTTTTTGTGTCCATTCTTCTCCTGAGTTCTTTGGGTTTCTTTATGATCACTACCCTGAACTTTTTCTCAGGTAGATTGCCTGTCTCCACTTCAGTTAGCTCTTCTTCTGGGGTTCTGTCTTGTTCCTTCGTTTGGATCATGTTCCTTCGTTGCCTCATTTTGCCTAAGTTGCTGTTTTTATGTATCTGGTAGGTTGGTTATGTTTTTTGACCTCGGAGAAGTGGCCTTCTGTAGGAGATGTCCTGTGCACCTCAACAGCGCACTCCTCTCTCATCACCAGAGCTATATGCTCTAGGGGTTCCCCTTATGAGGGCTGTGTGGGTCTTTTTATTATGGCAGGCTGACTACATGGATGGTATGGTAGGCTTGGTTGGCCCCCAGCCCAGTTGGTTGCCAGGCTCTGCTTGTGTGAAAGCTAACAGCTGCTGGTTGGCAGGACCCGGTCACAAGGCAGCTGACTCTGGGACCCTGGGGGTCCCCAGGGACTAGTGCTGGCTTACTGGTGGTGTAGTCAGGGTCCAGGAGACCCCTGGGCTATTGTCTACCTAGTGGTGGGTGAAGGAGGTCATGGGGCTAGTGCTGGCCTACTGGTGGGCAGAGCCATGTTCCAGGGTCTCGTTGTAAGTCCCAAGGGTCTCAGAGCTGGTGTCATGTTGCTGGTGGGTGGGGCCTGTTCCTGACACATTTGGCTGTGGGGACTGGGGTTTCATGAAGCTTGTGTTGGCCTACTAGTTGGTGGGGCCAGGGCTCAGCCAGTCTCAGGGCAGGATCTGATATGCTAGTAGATGGGCTGTTTCACAGACTGTGCTGTTATGCTTTTCTTGTGGTTGGTGTCTGCCCCCTGTTCGGTAAGGGTGGTTTCCACAGTCTCTGTCTGGAGGGCCTTTGGGGTCCTGGGGTCCATTGCTTGTGCATTGATGTTTGGGATTGGGTCCTGGACCCTCTGGAGGGCAGTGGCTTGTCCAGGGGCAGCTGTGGGCTCAGGGGGTCTTAAGGTAACTTGTCTGTCTCTGGGTGTGGTTTTGTCCCATCCAGTTAGTGTTTAGCCTGAGGTGTCCCAGCACTAGCACCTACAGACTGTTGGGCCAAGATGGGGCTGGGTCCTGGGGCTAATAAGCTAGAGGGGGGATTCCCAAATGGTACTTGTCAACACCAGTGCCAACGTAGTTAAAGGAGTTTCCAGAAATGGCTGCTGCCAGTGTTTGTGTCCCCAGGGTGAACTGCAGTTGGTGCCTCCCTCTCTGGGAGACTCTCCAACATCAGCAGTTAGGTCTGACCCAGGCTCCTATCATACTATTTCTGCCCTGGGTCCTGGAGCAAGATTTTGTACACACCCTTTAAGAGTGAAGTCACAATTTCCCCCGGTCCATGAGGTCTCCTGAAACTGCACTCTGCTGGCCTTTAAAGACAGATTCTCTGATGGCTCATCTTTCTGGCGCAGGGCCCCTGAGCTGGGGAGCCTGTTGTGGGGCTGGACCTCTCACTGATTTGGGAGAGCCTGTGCAATTGTAATTATTCTTACAATTGTAGGTCACCCACCCAGGGGTATGGGACTTGAGTATATCATGACTCCACCCCTCCTACCTGACTTGTTGTGTTTTTTTCTTTATATCTTTAGTTGTAGAATATCTTTTCTGGTAGGTTCTGGTCTTTTTCACTGATGGTTGTTCTGCAAATAGTTGTGATTTTGGTGGGCTTGTGAGAGGAGGTCATCTCAGGATCTTTCAGCGCTGCCATCCTTTCACCTGAATCTCCCCTCAGCTTTTGTTTGTCTGGGGAAGTCTTTATTTCTCCTTCATATCTGAATGATGATTTTGCTGGATAGAGTATTTTTGGGTGACAGTTTTTATCTTTCATATTTTGAGAATGTCATTTCACACCCTCCTGGCCTGTAGAGTTTCTGCTAAGAAATCTGCTGGTGGCCTAATGGGGCTTCCTTTATAGGGTACTGTCTTTTTTTTCTCTGGGTGTCTTTAAAATTCTTTCTTTGTCATTGGCTTTTTTTTCTTATTTATTTATTTATTGATTGGTTGCTGCATTGGGTCTTCATTGCTGTGCCTGGGCTTTCTCTAGTTGCAGTTAGCAGGGGCTTCTCTTGTGGTGGAGCACGGGCACTAGTCACGCAGGCTTCAGTAGTTGTGGCACACGGGCGCAGTATTTGTGGCTTGTGGGCTCTAGAGCACAAACTCAGTAGTTGTGGCATACAGGCTTAGTTGCTCTGCAGCATGTGGGTCTTTCTGGACCGGGCTCAAACCCATGTCCCCTGCACTGGCAGGCGGATTCCTAAGCACTGCGCCACCAGGGCAGTCCTGTCATTGGCTTTTGGCAATTTTAATACATCTTGGAGAAGGTCTTTTTTGCATTGAGGTAATTAGGTGTCCTCTTAGCTTCATGAACTTGTATATCTAGTTCTTTCCCCAGGTTTGTTAAGTTCTTAGCTATTATTCTTTAAATAAATGCTCTGCCCTCTTCTCCCTTTTCTTCTTCTGGGGTGTGCATTACCCTAATGTTACCCTTCCTAAAAGAGTTGGATAACTCTCGTAGAATTTCCTCATTAAAAAAAAAAAAATCCCATTTCTCTTTCCTCTTCTGCTTGTATCATTTCTAGATATTTTTCTTTGAGCTCTCTAATTTTCTCTTCCATGTGGTCTGCTCTATTTCCAGTACTTTCTAATGCATTCTTCATCTTGTATTATCGAGTTCTTCAGCTCCAGAATTTCTATTTGGTTCATTTTTAGAGTTTTAGTCTCTTTGGTAAAGTATTCCTTTTGCTCATTAATTTTATTTCTGAGCTCACTGAACTGCCTTTCTGAGTTTTCTTGTAGCTCATTGAGTTTCTTCATGACAGCTGTTTTCTCTATCAATTAAATCACAGTATTGCTTTTTCTTTTTTTCCTTTTTTTATTGAAGTATAGTTGATGTACAGTATTATGTTACAGGCATACAATATAGTGAGTCACAATTTTTAAAGGTTATACTCCCTTTTATAGTTACTATAAAATATTTTCTGTATTCCCTGGGTTGTACATTATATCCTTGTAGCTTATTTTATACATAATGGTTTGTACCTCCTAATTACCTACCCCTATATTGCCCCTCCACCCTTCCCTCTCCCCACTGTTAACCGCTAGTTTATTCTCTATATCTAAGTCTGTTTCTTTTTTGTTATATTCACTAGTTTGTTGTAGTTTCTAGATTCCACATGTAAGTGATATCATACAGTATTTGTCTTTCTCTGTCTGACTTATTTCACTTAGCATAATACCCTCCAAGTCCATCCATGTTGTTGCAAATGGCAATATTACATTCTTTTTTATGGCTGAGTAGTATTCCATTGTGTGTGTGTGTGGGGTGTATGTGTGTATACAGCATCTTCTTTACCTGTTCACCTGTTGATGGACACTTAGGTTGCTTTCACATCTTGGCAATTGTAAATAATGCTGCTGTGCACACTGGAGCGCATGTATCTTTTTGAATTAGTGTTTACATTTTTTTTTGGACATCTACGCGGGAGTGGAACTGCTGGGTCTTATGGTATTTCTATTTTTAGTTTTTTTGAGAAACCTCCATACTGTTTTCCACAGAGGCTGCACCAGTTTACATTCCCGCCAACAGTGTACAAGGGTTCACATTTTTCCATGTGTTTGCTAACATTTGTTGTGTTCTTTTTGATGATAGTCACTCTGACGTGTGAGGTGATATCTCGTTGTTTTGATTTGCATTTCCTTGATTATTAGTGATATTGAGTATCTTTACATCTGTGTATTGACCACTTGTAAATCCTCTTTTGAGCGATGTCTATTCAAGTCCTTTGCCCGTTTTTGAATTGTTTTTTTTTTGTTGTTGTTAAGTTTTAGGAGTTCTCTATATAGACTATATAGAGGGATACATATAATCCCTTACTAGATACATGATTTATAAATATTTTCTCCTGTTCCTTGAATTTCCTTTTTACTCTGTGGGTCATGTTTTTTTTTTTCATTTCTTTGTTAAATATATTCTTCATAGTACAATGAGAGTAATTTTGTTATCAGAAAATCATTTTTATCAATGAATTTTGAAGTGTTTAGAAGAGAAATTGAGCTTAACTAAATTGTCTCCTTCAAAATCATATTCACATTGTTCATTTTTTTGAATATCTTTTCTTAACATCTTTACTGGAGTATAATTCCTTTAAAATGATATGTTAGTTTCTGCTTTACAATGGAGTGTTAGTTTCTGCTTTATAACAAAGTGAATCAGTTATACATATACATATGTTCCCATATCTCTTCCCTCTTGCGTCTCCCTCCATCCCACCCTCCCTATCCCACCCCTCTAGGTGGTCACAAACCACCTAGCTGATCTCCCTGTGCTATGCAGCTGCTTCCCACTAGCTATCTATTTTAAGTTTGATATATATGTCCATGCCACTCTCTCACTTTGTCACAGCTTACCCTTCTCTCTCCCCATATCCTCAAGTCCATGCTCTAGTAAGTCTGTGTCTTTATTCCCATCTTACCTGTAGGTACTTCATGACTTTTTTTTTCTCTTAGATTCCATATATGTGTGTTAGCATACAGTGTTTATTTTTCTCTTTCTGACTTCACTCTGTATGACAGACTCTAGGTCCATCCACCTCACTATACAAATAACTCAGTTTCGTTTCTTTTTATGACGAGTAATATTCCATTGTATATATGTGCCACATCTTCTTTATCCATTCATCTGTTGATGGACACTTAGGTTGCTTCCATCTCCTGGCTATTGTAAATAGAGCTGCAATGAACCTTTTGGTACATGACTCTTTCTGAATTATGGTTTTCTCAGGGTATATGCCCAGTAGTGTGATTGCTGGGTGGTATGGTAGTTGTATTTCTAGTTTTTTAAGGAACCTCCATACTGTTCTCCATAGTGGCTGTATCAATTTACATTCCTACCAACAGTGCAGGAGGGCTCCCTTTTCTCCACACCCTCTCCAGCATTTATTGTTTCTAGATTTTTTGATGATGGCCATTCTGACTGGTGTGAGATGATATCTCATTGTAGTTTTGATTTGCATTTCTCTAACGATTATTGATTTGGAGCATTCTTTCATGTGTTTGTTGGCAATCTGTATATCTTCTTTGGAGAATGTCTATTTAGGTCTTCTGTCCATTTTTGGATTGGGTAGTTTGTTTTTTGTTATTGAGCTGCATGAGCTGCTTGAAAAATTTGGAGATGAATCCTCTGTCAGTTGCTTCATTTGCAAATATTTTCTCCCATTCTGAGGGTTGTCTTTTCGTCTTGTTTATGGTTTCCTTTGCTGTGCAAAAGCTTTTAAGTTTCATTAGGTCCCATTTGTTTACTTTTGTTTTTATTTCCATTTCTCTAGGAGATGGGTCAAAAAGGATCTTGCTGTGGTTTATGTCATAGAGTGTTCTGCCTGTGTTTTCCTCTAAGAGTTTTATAGTGTCTGGCCTTACATTTAGGTCTTTAATCCATTTTGAGTTTATTTTTGTATACGGTGTTAGGGAGTGTTCTAATTTCATTCTTTTACATGTACCTGTCCAGTTTTCCCAGCACCACTTATTGAAGAGGCTGTCTTTTCTCCATTGTATATTCTTGCCTCCTTTATCAAAAATAAGGTGACCATATGTGCGTGGGTTTATCTCTGGGCTTTCTGTCCAGTTCCATTGATCTATATTTCTGTTTTTGTGCCAGTGCCATACTGTCTTGATTACTGTAGCTTTGTAGTATAGTCTGAAGTAAGGGAGCCTTTTTCCTTCAGCTCTGTTTTTCTTTCTCAAGATTGCTTTGGCTATTCAGGGTCTTTTGTGTTTCCATACAAATTGTGAAATTTTTTGTTCTAGTTCTGTGAAAAATGCCATTGGTAGTTTGATAGGAATTGCATTGAATCTTAGGTTACTTTGGGTAGTATAGTCATTTTCACAATATTGATTCTTCCAACCCAAGAACATGGTATATTTCTCCATCTTTTTTTTTTTTTTTCTGCAGTACGTGGGCCTCTCCCGTTGCGGAGCACAGGCTCCGGACGCCACGCTCAGTGGCCATGGTTCACGGGCCTAGCCGCTCCTCAGCGTGTGGGATCTTCCCGGACCAGGGCATGAACCTGTGTCCCCTGCGTTGGCAGGCGGACTCTCAACCACTGCGCCACCAGGGAAGCCCTCTCCGTCTTTTTATGTCATCTTTGATTTCTTTCATTAGTGTTTTATAGTTTTATGAGTACATGTCTTCTGCCTTCTTAGGCAGGTTTATTCCTAGGAATTTTATTCTTTTTGTTGCAGTGGTGAATGGGATTGTTTCCTTAATTTCTCTTTTTAATTTTTTGCTGTTAGTGTGTAGGAATGCCAGAGATTTTTGTGCATTAATTTTGTATCCTGTAACCTTACCAAATTCATTATTTAGCTCTAGTAGTTTCCTGGTTGCATCTTTAGGATTTTCTATATATAGTCTCATGTCATCTGCAGACAGTGACAGTTTTACTTCTTCTTTTCCAGTATGTATTCCTTTTATTTCTTTTTCTTCTCTGCTGTGGCTAGGAGTTCCAGAACTATGTTGAATAAGAGTGACTAGAGTGGACATCCTTGTTTTCTTCCTGATAGTGGAATGCTTTCACTTTTCACCAGTGAGTGTGGTGCTTGCTGTGTGTTTGTCATATGTGGCCTTTATTTTGCTGAGGTAGGTTCCCTCTTTATCCATTTTTCTGGGGAGTTTTTATCATAAATGAGTGTTGAATTTTGTCAAAAGCTTTTTCTCCATCTATTGAGATGATCATATGTTTTTTATTCCCTAATTTGTTAATATGGTGTATCACATTTATTGATTTGTGAAGAATCAATTGAAGAATACTGAAGAATCCTTGCATCCCTGGGAGAAATCCCACTTGATCATGGTGCATGATCCTTTTAATATGTTGTTTGAGTCTGTTTGCTAGTATATTGTTCAGGATTTTTGAATCTATGTTCATCAGTGATATTGGTCTATAATTTTTTTTGTGTGATATCTTCTTCTGGTTTTGGTATCAGGGTTATGCTGGCTTCGTAGAATGAATTTGGGAGTGTTCCTCCCTCTGCAATTTTTGGGAAGAGTTTGAGTAGGATCAGTGTTGGCTCTTCTCTAAATGTTTGGTAGAATTCACCTGTGAAGACATCTGGTCCTAGACTTTTGTTTGTTGGAAGATTTTTAATTACAGTTTCAATTGCATTACTTGTGATAGGTCTGTTTATATTTTCTAATTCTTCTTGGTTCATTCTTCGAAAATTGTACCTTTCCGAGAATTTGTCCATTTTTTCATGGTTGTTCAGTTTATTGGCATATAGTTGTTTGTAGTAGTCTCTTATAATTCTTTCTGTTTCTGTGGTGTCAGTTGTGATTTCTCCTTTTTCATTTCTAATTTTATGGTTTGGGTACTCTCCTTTTTTTCTTGATGAGTCTGGCTAAGGGTTTATCAACTTTATCTTCTCAAAGAGCCAGCTTTTAGTTTTATTGATCTTTGCTATATTTTTCTTTGTTTCTATTTTATTTATTTCTGCTCTGATCTTTATGATTTCTTTCTTGCTACTGACTTTGATTTTTCTTTGTTTTTCTTTCTTTAGTTGATTTAGGTGTAGGGTTAGATTGTTTATTTGAGATTTTTCTTGTTTCTTGAGGTGAGATTGAATTTTTATAAACTTCCCTCTTAGAGCTGCTTTTACTGTGTTCCATAGGTTTTCTGTTGTGTTTTCATTTTCGTTTGTTTCTATGTATTTTTTTATTTCTTCTTTGATTTCTTCAGTGATCTCTTGGTCATTTAGTAGCTCACTGTTTAGCCTCCATGTATTTGTGGTTTTTACAGTATTTCTTTTTTACTGTTTTTTTCCTGCAGTTGAATTCTACTGTTAATTTTGCATGATGGAAATTTACCAGGTAATGACTGCAATATAGAACACATTTCTTCCTGATGTCCAGATCACAAGGTGTAGCAGCAAAGGTTATATTTCTGTCATGCTATTCCTCAGGATTTTAAAAAATATTTGAGATTTGTTTGCTGGGAGAGAGTCAGTTTATGTCTTCAGAAGAAGTTTTGCTGTTCTATGCATGGTGACTTAGTGGAGGTTAAAATTTTAGAAAAATGTCATGTTATTTTTCTCTTAGGATGTGGGTCGCAATATTACAATATATGTGGCTTGAGGGAGAAAAGTCTTTTCTTCCTTTCAGGTTCATGAGTAGCACTTATGAGTTTTGAATATGTGTTAACATTAGTTTTTACATATGCTGATATTCATAGAAGGAGAGATACAGGCTGCAGGATTCTGGTAGAGTTTCTTTACATGTGATATTTGTGCTGTCCCTTGAAAGGAAAGTAGTCGATTTCATGGAATAATAGTTATTTTAGTGTTTTCTCTACTCTAGTTGCATGACTTCGGAAAAATCACCAAACCTTTTCCTACCTTTGTGTTCGTAAATGAAGAGTTTGGCTAGATGACACCTGAGGACCTTCAGCCTGAATGTAAACATTTAGTTTGGTATTGGGAGAATATTCCAGGCATAAGAAATTCATTAAGTAGTTGTTTAGAGGTAACCATGAAAGTATCAGTGGAGAATTTGAACTTGAGTATGTTGATTTTGTGCATTATAACAATTTTATTTGAGTATCTTTGCTCATTTTTAGTTGCAATAGGTCTCTCAGTTTTCATAGTGGGAAATTACATAAGAGAAAAGCATCTATTCAAGCCAGCTTGCAAATGAGTTGAGATAAAAATTAGCCACTGCAGCAAAATATTTTTTTATCACTACCCAGGCAACTGCAAATTTTGTTTATCCAAAAGGATCCTAGTAAGGATTAAATTATAGGAGAATGGTTTCCATCAGCAGATTTTCATTTACAGGCTTTCATTTGTTGAACATATAATGTATTCTTTTTCCAGGTTGCTTATACTGAAAATTAAGGCGAGATATTTGAAAGAAGTGAATGATAAAGGAATGAACATGACCGTGAATGTTGAAATTAGTCAGTTTCGTTAGTGGTTTACTTGCCATTTTGCTTTCAGATGATTTCCCTTTTGAACTATTTATTTCATTAGTAGTTTTTAAAAGTTAGATTAGCTGTTTTTAAAAAATAATGCTTTTTAAAACTTGTTACACTTTTTGTAAAGTTCTTTCTTTCATAACATTCCCTTTATCACTGACTTCTCATGTGATGGTTATTTCCACTTCTTCATCATCACTGAGGTACACCACTGTGCTCATTCCTGCAGCTGAATTGGAGGGCTGTATTGATGTCCTGGGCCCAAGGGTCTGCACTAGTATTGTGTGTCAGGAGGACAAAGGGATGGCGCCAACCATCCTGCTCTGTGTGCCAGTAACTAGAATTAGTTACAAACCAATCGAATCCGTTGCAGCCAATTGGTAAACTAATTGGTAATTTTAGCTGTACATCTATATGTAGTTATCTGAATGCCTATAACATTACTTTCAGAGCCACTTTTGTTCTGTTTCATCTTGCTTGACAAAATGGCCTTCATAGCTGTAAGGAGGAAGATGTGCATCAGTGACTGTGAGGCTGCTCCAGCTGCTTGTCTTGTTTGTATTCCCTTGTTCGTAAAACATGACTCGGATTACAGCTGCACGGTACCACTCTGATCATTTCTGATAACGTTGAGCTAAACATTCCTTAAAATAGGTTGTTTAAGCCACCAAATGTACTTTCTCTGTGCCAACTTGTATTAGAAGTATAGCTGCTTATATTCTTACCTTTTAGAGGGTTTTTTCTTTTTCTTTTTTTTAGCAAAAAGCGAAATCAGTAGAAAACTTCTAAAATAAATTATCCTGAATTAAAACTTTCTGTGCCCTAAATAAATAGGTCATTTAAGTTAAAGATTTTGAATCTGTTAGTAGAATTGAGAAAAGGAAGCCGACTAAATTTAAAAATTTTTCCTTTTCCTGATTATAAGAAGACTTTTATTACCAGTGATTTGGCACTAAAGATTACCTTTGAAAGAAAATAAACAATACTTCTTTGTTCAGAAGAATCTTTTAAAGTAGAATATAACTTTTATGATTGAAGTGAGGTTGGTACTATATTTCATTTATGAATAATTAGGCGTATATAAGTGAAAAGCGTTTTTGAGGTCTTTGAGGGTCACTGACACTAAAACATCAGTCTAAGATTTTGTTATAGAAAAGTAATGTATTTATAAAACCTAAGCATTTTTATAGTTGGTTAGCATTTTCTGATAGTCATCTTCTGGGAGTATTGGAAAGTTGGCTTTTATAGTAAAGTGAGAGTGGTATGTCTTCAGTCTTTATAGTAAGATGAGAATGGTGTGATACTGGTGAAGTGAATACACTTTGAAGTTCTTTGTCTTATGCATTTAAATGACAACTTTGGCCAATTAAGCAATATCTACACATAGTTACACTTGAAATCAGTTCCTGTTTCTGAGTAACGGAGTGGATGTTAGTGGCCTGTGCATTTAACTCTTGTGTAAAATTTTCATTGTCATTCATATGCAAAACTAGTCTGTGCTAAGAAAAAGTCTTTGCGAGATGTGTAGAATGTAGTGTCCCAGTAATGTTATTTTCTATTATCTAAAGAAGAAAATCAGAGACTTCCCTGGTGGCCACAGGGGTTAAGAATCCGCCTGCCAATGCAGGGGACACGGGTTCAATCCCTGGTCTGGGAAGATCTGACATGCCACAGAGCAACTAAACCCTTGCACCACAACTACTGAGCCTGCACTCTAGCACCTGTGAGCCACAGCTACCGAGCCCACGTGCCACAACTACTGAAGCTGCACACCTACAGCCCATGCTCCACAACAAGAGAAGCCACCTCAGTGAGAAACCTGCGTACCACAATGAAGAGTAGCCGCCATTCACCACAGCTAGAGAAAATCCCGTGCTCAGCAACGAAGACCCAACGCAGCCAAAAATAAATAAATTAATTAGTAAAAAAATAAAGAAGAAAATTAGAGTGCAGCAATGGTTATTATCATGAGTATGTACAGTGGAGCACAGACAAGCTGATTTAGAAATGATTCCCTGTGAAATCCAGTCAATTTAAAATTTATTTTGCCATTGGAAGCTCACTGCCAGTGCAAATGCTGTATTTGATAAACAGAATGCAAGTAGTCCATCATATTATTGAAAACTGGTTTTAAATCATGCATAATTGCCTGTGATATATTTAGCTTTGAGTCAATCGCATAAGAAATGCTGGTAAAATTCTAAACATTTACTTTTCCAAATTTATTTGTTTTTAAACTGATGATTTCACATATATGGTAGTAGAATTTAAGACTGAGTATTTAGAAGACACTATTATTATTTTTTTGAATTTTCACATCAGAAACTTTCAGTTTAGTAGTAAATGTAAAAAGTGTTAATAAAGAACACTGGAAGAAACATGCCCTTGATAATGGATTTTGCTAGTAATTTTTTTCGTTCCTATCTTTTCTTCCTTTTATTTTTCTTGCTGCTGGTGTAGGAAGTCTTGGAGATACGACTTAGCAGAAAGAGCAGTGGGCCAGGTGTCAGTAGGGTTTGGGTTCTGTGCCATCACATCCAGATCGCTAAACGTCAGTGTTATCTTGAAAATGAAGTGGCTGACTATAGACAGTGTGACTTCATCACTCATCAGATAATTCTGTGGGATTTGCTTGTTATTTAATGTATTTTGCAGCTAATAGTTTTACTTATTAATCCAATTTTTTAGGATAAAATTATCTTTTTAAAATTTTTTTATTTACTTTATTTTTTATATCTTTATTAGAGTATAATTGCTTTACAATGTTGTGTTAGTTTCTGCTCTATAATAAAATGAATCAGCTATATGTATACATATATCCCCATATCCCCTCCCTGTTGCGCCTCCCTCCCACCATCCCCGTCCCACCTAAGTTGTCACATAGTACCAAGCTGATTTCCCTGTGCTATGCAGCTGCTTCGCACTAGCTATCTATTTTACATTTGGTAGTGTATGTATGTCATTGCTACTCTCTCACTTTGTCCCACCTTACCCTTCCCACCCTGCCCCCTTGTCCTCAGGTCCTAGAGTAAAACTTTCTAAAGATTGGAGAGAATAGAAATTTGCTTTAAGAGGGATTGTAAATTATAATTCATTCTGTCAGAAAGTACCACTGATAAATGTTACATTGGGTATCTGAGGGAATAATCTGTTTAATTCACTCAGCCTAAAGAGCAGCATTTGCAGGCATGCTATCAGTGTTTTAAAGCATAGAATACATCTCTCCTGTGGTTTGAGTTTCATAGATTCAGTATTTTGGCACATAGTGGGTTCCTAACAAATTTGCATTTGGTGAGTAAATCATAGAATCTTAGAACTGTAAGTAAAGTTGTCTAGTCCACATACCGATTACAGAGTTACCCTTGACCATATTCCCCCAGGTAGCTAATTCTCTTTTGAGACAGCTCTCCCAGGTAAAAATCTGTAATTTTCACCAAGCATTCTTTGTTCTATAAATTATATTCATACGGAAATAATATAATCCCTTTATGTCAAGCTCTCTTATATGTGAAGGTATCTATCATACCATCCCTTTAGTCTTTTAAAATCTAGTCATCCAGTTCTTACTATAGTTCCTACTATGATGTGATGTTAAAGTCTTCCTTATTATCACACTTGTTTTATTGTGTTCTGCTTTATCTATCTAGCCTCCTTAAATTGTGCTTACAATGGCTTATCAGTCAGGCTCTTGGTAGCTAGCAACAAAAATAGACTCTAGCAGATTTAAGTAGAAAAAATAATTTATTGGGAGGATATTGGATAGTTCACAGATTTGTCACTAGAACCGATGAATCAGGGTTAGAAAGTAGGCAGAAACCAAGGGAGGTTTTGCAGAGAAACATCTGGCTAGGTTGTATTGCTGTTTTTTAATAACACCATTGCCTCTTCATCGTTGCCTTACTAGTTTGAGATTCAAAGTCCCAGGCAAGTGAATCTGATTGGTTAAGTCCCAATCATATTTCTGAGCCTTACTGCCAAGTAGTAGGAAGGAGGAGGAGGATCTTCTCCTTTTACATCTGTGCAAGAACCCAATTCCCCAAACTGGAAAGGGAGTGAAAATTCTGGTTAGCAATAAAAAATGTTTAATACCAATGGAAATCCCACAGAGGAAATGGTCTCATTTTACCTTGTGCTGGTGAGACTCACAGCCTTTTCATAGTTGCTGTTATCCTTGTATTATTGAAGTGTGAGGCCTTATTCACTTTTTCCTCTCGCTCAGCAAACTATTTACTCAACTTGAGTTTAGTGTCAAATAAAATTCCAGTCTTTTTATATGTGTCATGTGTTGTTAAGACCAACCTCCCCCCAATCTTTTACTTGTACAGTTAGTTACTGGATCAAAGGGTAGAATCAGAAATTTATCATTTAAAAATCTCATCTTTTTAGATTTGCCAAGTTACTGTAGCCTGTCAAGATCAGTGCCGCCCAATAGAAATATAATGTGAGCCACATATGTACTTTTAATCTTTCTATTTGTTACATTAAAAAGGCAAAAAGAAACATTAAGTAATATTTTAAATTTAACCCAATACATCAAAATTATTTCAACATGTAATCAGTATGACCATTATTACTATTTTTTAGTTATGAACATTAAGGTATTTTACATTCCTTTTCTTTTGGTCCAAGTCTAAGTTCAGATGAGCTACTTTTCATGTACTTAATAGCCACATGTGGCAAGTGATTACCATATTGAACAGTGCAGATTTATATATTTTTCGAATTCTGTTGTCTACCATAGATTTATTTCACCTGTAAATTAGATGAGCATACCCTGTATTGCTTTATGAAAATCACTGGTAAAAATGTTTGGGTAGAGGGGCTTTCACTTCTACTAGAGATGGAGTAGAAAATTCAGGTCAACTCTCTCTCTGAGGACTGGAAGTGCTAGGTGATAAATAACAAATCTACAGACAGCTTAGGAGAGGGAAGAATTCTTAAGCAGGGGAGAATGATAGGGGCATGATCCAGGAAAAGATAGAAATCCTTAGTGGGAAGCCTCAGCAAAACACTTCTGAATAATCCATTGGTCAAAGAAGAAGTTACAATAGAAATTAGAAAATATTTTGAACTGAATGATAACAAAAACAATATATGTGAGATGGAGCCTAAGTCCTGCTTAAAGGAAACTTTATAGTGCTAAAATGCGTATAATTGAAATGAAATAAAGGCTAAAAGCCAATGATCTTAGTATCCAGCTCAAGAAGTTAGGGGAAAAAAGTAAACTATACATATATGTGTGTGTGTTTATAAAAAATATATATATTTCTATTGTCTACTGGGAGCACCTTGAAGTGTTGACACACCAGTACCAGTGAGCACATTAAACACCTAGTCGTGGTCAAGATACCATTCTCCAATAAGAGGAACTAGAGCTTCTTAGAGGAATGGCTGGTTCCAGAGCAGGGGCAGGGAAAATACAAGATGAGCCTGAAAATTCTTTTTGTGACAGAAAGCTAGGGAATGCTCTGATATAATGGGGTCGTGTCAGAAATACATAGGAGCCAGCATTAAGGGCTTCTGATTGTCCAAATCTGGGACAATTTGAGCATCAAAACAAATATAGTAATGGATCATTCAATAATGTAGGAATTGATGAATCCATACTGTTATGAATAACTAAATGAATAAATAGGCAAATGAGGGAGAAGGGACAGCACCTTTCCTACAATAGGATGCTAAGTAGTAAATGTAGAGGGAATGATGGAATTAGAAAATCATCATTTAGCAATATTATAATAATTTATTCAGGCAAGAATCACCAATGGATCTTAAATTAGTGGGTGAAATTTTGTTGAAGAACAGGATATTTATATAGTCACAAAATGTCTCTCTATAAAATATTAATTACAAAGAAAAATAGGAAGTTTAGGTGGGGGAGTTGGTAGGTACCACTTAATCAAATCATCAAGGTTATTATCACCAGTAATAGGACATATACATAGCAGGTGTCCTTTTATTTATTTATTTTTGGCTGCATTGGGCCTTCGTTGCTGTGCGTGGGCTTTTCTCTAGTTGCGGCGAATGGGGGCTACTCTTCGTTGCGATGTGCAGGCTTCTCATTGCGGTGGCTTCTCTTGTTGTGGAGCAAGGCTCTAGGGACGTGGGCTTCAGTAGTTGTGGCTCGCGGGTTCTAGAGCGCAGGCTCAGTAGTTGTGGCGTACGGGCTTAGTTGCTCCGTGGCATGTGGGATCTTCCTGGACCAGGGCTTGAACCCGTGCCCCCTGCATTGGCAGGCAGATTCTTAACCACTGCGCCACCAGGGAAGCCCCAGGTACCTTTTTAAATAATGCACTAAGGCCACAACATCAGAAATGTGATATTCCTGATAATTTAATTTGACCTGAAATTGATTGACATATTATGAAATAACTGGCCTGTATCCTTTATAAATATGAGGTCATGAAAGACTGAGGAAGAACTGTAGCAGAGCTAAGCGGACAGGACAGTTAAATGCAATGCCTGATCCTCGACTGGATCCTGGATTAGATTATTTTTTTTCTCTAACGTACGGTAGTGGGGCAGTTGGTAAAATGTGAGTGGTTTGAAGGACCCACACTTCCTGAATTCAAAACTTACTTCAAAGTTATAATAATCAAAGCAGTAAGTTACCAGAACAATGATAGACATATAGATCAATGCAATAACATTGAGAGCCTAGAAATAAATCCACACATCTGTGGCCACTGTTTTTTGACAGGGGTGCCAAGACTATTTCATGGGGAAAGAATAGTGTTTTCAACACATGGTGCTGGGACAACTAGACATCCACACGCAAATAATGAATTTGGATACCTACCTCACACCATGTGCAAAAAATTAACTGAAAATGGAGCGAAGACCTAAATGTAAGAGATAAAACTATGAAACTATTTGAAGAAAACATAGATGGAAATCTTTGTAACCTTGGACTGGGCAATAGTTTCTTAGATATGATACCCAAAGCACAAATAATTAAATTAAAAATATGTAAATTGAACTTCAACAAAAGTAAAAACTTACGTGTGTTATAGGACACTATTAAGCCAACACTATTAAGTCAAAAGACACCTCACAGAATGAGAGAAAATATTTTCAAACCATATGTCTGATAACAGTCTAATATACACAATATATGAAGAACTCCTACAGTCCAACAATAAAAGGGACAAATGACCCAGTTAAAAAATAGGCAAAGAATTTAAATAGGAGAGACCTTCAAGATGTCAGAAGAGTGAGACGTGGAGATCACCTTCCTCCCCACAAATACATCAGAAATACATCTACATGTGGAGCAACTCCTACAGAACACCTACTGAACGCTGGCAGAAGACCTCAGACTTCCCAAAAGGCAAGAAACTCCCCACATACCTGGGTAGGGCAAAAGAAAAAAAAAAACAGGCAAAAGAATAGGGATGGGACCTGCACCACTGGGAGGGAGCTGCGAAGGAGGAAAAGTTTCCACACACTAGGAAGCCCCTTGAGAGATGGGGGCTGGTGGGGGGGAAGCTTCGGAGCCATGGAGGAGAGCGCAGCAACAGCAGTGCAGAGGTCAAAGTGGAGAGTTTCGCGCACAGAAGATTGGTGCGGACCAGCACTCACCAGCCTGAGAGGCTTGTCTGCTCACCCTCCGGGACAGGTGGGGGCTGGGAGATGAGGCTCTGGCTTCTTCAGAGGTCAGAGGTCAGATACCAGGGAGAGGACTGGGGTTGGCTGCGTGAACACAGCCTGAAGGGGCCTAGTGCACCACAGCTAGCCAGAGGGAGTCTGGGAAGAAGTCTGGACCTGGCTAAGAGGCAAGAGACCATTGTTTCAGGGTGCGCAAGGAGAGGGGATTCAGAGCACTGCCTAAACGAGCTCCAGAGACAGGCAGGCGTGAGCTGCAGCTATTAGCAGGGACACCAGAGGTGGGCATGAAATGCTAAGGCTGCTGCTGCAGCCACCAAGAATCCTGTGTGCAAGCACAGGTCACTGTCCACACCTCCCCTTGGGAGAGCCTGTGCAGCCCGCCACTGCCAGGGTCTCATGATCCAGGGACAGCTTCCCCAGGAGAACACATGACGTGCCTCAGGCTGGTGCAACTTTACATTGGCCTCTGCTGCCGCAGGCTCGCCCCGCATTCCATAACCCTCCCTCCGCCCCGGCCTGGGTGAGCCAGAGCCCCCTAATCAGCTGCTACTTTAACCCCATCCTGTCTGAGCGAAGAACAGACGCCCTCAGGCAACCTGCATGCAGAGGCGGGGCCACATCCAAAGCTGAACCCCAGGAGCTGTGTGAACAAAGAAGAGAAAGGGAAATCTCTCCCAGCGGCCTCAGGAGTAGATTAAATCTCCACAACCTACTTGATGTGCCCTGCATCTGTGTAATGCCTGACTGGACAACGAATCATCCCAAAATTGAGGCGGTGGACTTTGGGAGCAGCAATATATATATATTTTTTCCTTTTTCTCTTTTTCTGAATGTGTATTTGTATGCTTCTTTGTGTGATTTTATCTGTATAGCTTTGCTCTTACCATTTGTCCTAGGGTTCTGTCTGTCCGTTTTTTTTTTTGTTTTTTTTTTTAAGTATAGTTTTTAGCACTTGTTATTATTGGTGGATTTGTTTTCCAGTTTGGTTGCTCTCTTCTACCTGTTTTTCTGTTTTCTTTTTTTTCTTCTTAATTTTTTAAATTTTTAATAATTATTTCTATTTTAATAACTATTTTATTCTATTTTATTTTTTTCTTTCTTTCTTTCTTTTGCTCTCCATGTTCTTCTGAGCTGTGTGGCTGACAGGGTCTTGTGCTCCAGCCGAGTGTCAGGCCTGTGCCTCTGGGAGGTACAGGTGGGAGGTGAGAGAGCCAAGTTCAGGATATTGGTCCACCAGAGACCTCCTGGCTCCATGTAATATCAAATGGTGAAAGATCTCCCAGAGATCTCCATCTCAACGCTAAGACCCAGCTCCACTCAACGACCAGCAAGCTACAGTGCTGGACACCCTATGCCAAACGAGTAGCAGGACAGGAACACAACACCACGCATTATCAGAGAGGCCGCCTAAAATCATAATAAAGTCATAGACACCCCCAACACACCACCGGACGTGGTCTTCCTCAACATAAAGACAAGATCCAGCCTCATCCACCAGAACACAGGCACTAGTCCCCTCCACCAGGAAGCCTACACAACCCATTGAACCAACCTTACCCACTGGGGGTAGACACCAAAAACAACTGGAACTACAAACCTGCAGCCAGAAAAAGGGGACCCCAAACACAGTAAGTTAAGCAAGATGACAAGACAGAGAAACACACAGCAGATGAAGGAGCAAGGTAAAAACCCATCAGACCAAAGAAATGAAGAGGAAATAGGCAGTCTACTTGAAAAAGAATTCAGAGTAATGATAGTAAATATGATCCAAAATCTTGGAAATAGAATGGAGAAAATATGAGAAATGTTTAATAAGGACCTAGAAGAACTAAAGAGCAAACAAACAGTGATGAAGAACACAATAAATGAAATTAAAAATTCTCTAGAAGGAATCAATAGCAGAATAGCTGAGGCAGAAGAACAGAGAAGTGACCTGGAAGATAAAATAGTGGAAATAACTACCGCAGAGCTGAATAAAGAAAAAAGAATGAAAAGAATTGAGGGCAGTCTCAGAGACCTCTGGGACAAAATTAAACGCACCAACATTCGAATTATAGGGGTCCCAGAGGAAGAAAAGAAGAAGAAAGGGACTGAGAAAATATTTGAGGAGATTATAGTTAAAAACTTCCGTAACATGGGAAAGGAAATAGTTAATCAAGTCCAGGAAGTGCAGAGAGTCCCATACAGGATAAATCCAAGGAGAACAGGCCAGGACACATATTAATCACGCTATCAAAAATTAGAAACATGGAAAAATATTAAAAGCAGCAAGGGAAAAACAACAAATAACATACAAGGGAATCCCCATAAGGTTAACAGTTGATCTTTCGGCAGAAACTCTGCAAGCCAGAAGGGAGTGGCAGGACATATTTAAAGTGATGAAAGGAAAAAACCTACAAACAAGGTTACTCTAAGCAGCCAGGATCTCATTCAGATTTGATGGAGAAACTAAAACCTTTAAAGACAGCAAAAGTTAGGGGAATTCAGCACCACCTAACCAGCTTTACAGCAAATGCTAAAGGATCTTCTCTAGGCAGGAAACACAAGAGAAGGAAAAAACCTAGAATAACAAACCCAAAACAATTAAGAAAATGGTAATAGAAACATACATATTGATAATTACCTTAAATGTAAATGGATTATGTGCTTCAACCAAAAGACATAGACTAGCTGAATGGATACAAAAACAAGACCTATGTGTATGCTGTCTATAAGAGACCCACTTCAGACCTAGGGACACACAAACTGAAGGTGAGGGGATGGAAAAAGTTATTCCATGCAAATGGAAATCAAAAGAAAGCTGGAGCAGCAATTCTCATATCAGGCAAAATAGACTTTAAGACTATTACCAGAGATGACGACGGACACTGCATAATGATCAAGGGATCGATCCAAGAGGAAGATATAACAATTGTAAATATTTATACACGCAACGAAGGAGCACCTCAATACATAAGGCAAGTGCTAACAGCCATAAAAGAAGAAATTGACAGTAACACAATCATAGTAGGGGACTTTAACACCCCACTTTCACCGATGGATAGATCATCCAAAATGAACATAAATAAGGAAACACAAGCTTTAAATGATACATTAAACAAGATGGACTTAATTGATATTTATAGGACATTCCATCCAAAAACAACAGAATACACTTTCTTGTCACGTGCTCATGGAACATTCTCCAGGATAGATCATATCCTGGGTCACAAATCAAGCTTTGGTAAATTTAAGAAATTAGAAATCGTTATCAAGTACCTTTTCTGACCACAAAACTATGAGACTAGAAATCAATTACTGGAAAAATTCTGTAAAAAAATACAAACACATGGAGGCTAAACAATAGTTAATAACCAAGAGATCACTGAAGAAATCAAAGAGGAAATCAAAAAATACCTAGAGACAAATGACAATGAAAACATGACAACCCAAAACCTATGGGATGCAGCAAAAGCAGTTGTAAGAGGGAAGTTTATAGCACATCAATGCTACCTCAAGAAACATCTCAAATAAACAATCTAACCTTACACCTAAAGCACTTAGAGAAAGAAGAACAAAAAAACCCCAAAGTTAGCAGAAGGAAAGAATCATAAAGATCAGATCAGAAATAAATGCAAAAGACATGAAGGAAACAGTAGCAAAGATCAGGAAAACTAAAAGCTGGTTCTTTGAGAAGATAAACAAAATTGATAAACCATTAGCCAGTCTCATCAACAAAAAGAGGAGAAGATTCAAATCAATAGAATTAGAAATGAAAAAGGAGAAGTAACAAGTGACACTGCAGAAATACAAAGGATCGTGAGAGATTACTACAAGCAACTATGTGCCAATAAAATGGACAACCTGGAAGAAATGAACCAATTGTTAGAAAAGCACAACCTTCCAAGACTGAACCAGGAAGAAATAGAAAATGTAAACAGACCAATCACAAGCACTGAAATTGAGACTGTGATTAAATATCTTCCAACAAACAAAAGCGCAGGACCACATGGCTTCGCAGGTGAATTCTATCAAACATTTAGAGAAGAGCTAACACCTCTCCTTCTCAAACTGTTCCAGAATTTACCAGAAGGGGGAACACTCCCAAACTCATTCTATGAGACCACCATTGCCCTGATACCAAAACCAGATAAAGATGTTACAAAGAAAGAAAACTACAGGCCAATATCACTGATGAACATAGATGCAAAAATCCTAAACAAAATACTAGCCAACAGGGCTTCCCTGGTGGCGCAGTGGTTGAGAGTCCGCCTGCCGGTGCAGGGGACATGGGTTCATGCCCTGTTGCGGGAAGATCCCACATGCCATGGAGTGGCTGGGCCCGTGAGCCATGGCCGCTGAGCCTGCGTGTCCGGAGCCTGTGCTCCACAACGGGAGAGGCCACAACAGTGAGAGGCCCGCGTACCACAAAAAGAAAAAAAAAGAAAATACTAGCAAACAGAATCCAACAGCACATTAAAAGGATCATACACCATGATGAAGTGGGGTGTATACCGGAAATGCAAAGATTCTTCAATATACGCAAATCAATCAATGTGATACACCATATTAACAAACTGAAGAATAAAAACTATATGATAAACTCAAGTCATGTAGAAAAAGCTTTCGACAAAATTCAACACCCGTTTATGAGAAAAATCCTCCAGAAAGTGGGTATAGAGGGAACTTACCTCAACATAATAAAGGCCATATATGACCGACCCACAGCCAACATCGTTCTCAATGGTGAAAAACTGAAACGATTTCCAGTAAGATCAGGAACAAGACAGGTTGTCCACTCTCACCAAGATTATTCACCATAGTTTTGGAAGTTTTAGCCACAGCAATCAGAGAAGAAAAAGAAATAAAAGGAATCCAAATAGGAAAAGAAGAATGTCAATGTTTGAAGATTACATGATACTATGCATAGAGTATCCTGAAGACTCTACCAGAAAACTATTAGAACTAATCAATGAATTTGGTAAAGTAGCAGGATACAAAATTAATAGCCAGAAATCTCTTGCATTCCTATACACTAATGATGACAAATCTGAAAGAGAAATTAAGGAAATACTCTCATTTACCATTGCAACAAAAAGAATACAATACCTAGGAATAAACCTACCTAAAGAGACAAAAGACCTTTATTGCAGAAAACTATAAGACACTGATGAAAGAAGTTAAAGCCGGTACCAACGGATGGAGAGGTATAGCATGTTCTTGGACTGGAAGAATCAACATTGTGAAAATGACTATGCTACCCAAAGCAATCTACAGATTTAATGCACTCCCTATCAAACTACCAATGGCAGTTTTAACAGAAATAGAACAAAACTCACAATTTGTATGGAAACACAAAAGACCCTGAATAGACAAAGCAATCTTGAGAAAGAAAAACGGAGCTGGAGGAATCAGGCGCCCGGACTTGAGACTATACTACAAAGCTGTAGTAATCAAGATAGTATGGTACTGGCATAGAAACAGAAATATAGATCAGTAGAACAGGCTAGAAAGCCCAGAGGTAAACCCACTCACATATGGTCACTTTATTTTCGATAAAGGAGGCAAGAATATACAATGGAAAAAAGACAGCCTCCTCAATAAGTGGTGCTGGGAAAACTGAACAGCTACGTGTAAAAGAATGAAATTAGAACACTCCCTAACACCATACACAAAAATAAACTCAAAATGGATTAATGACCTAAATATAAGGGCAGACAGTGTAAAACTCTCAGAGGAAAACATAGGCAGAACACTCTATGACATAAATCACAGCAAGATCCTTGTTGACCCACCTCCTAGAGAAATGGAAATAAAAACAAAAATAAACAAGTGAGACCTAATGAAACTTAAAAGCTTTAGCACAGCAAAGGAAAACATAAACAGGATGAAAAGGCAGTCCTCAGAATTGGAGAAAATATTTGCAAATGAAGCAACTCTCAAAGGATTAATCTCCAAATTTTACAAGCAGCTCATGCAGCTCAATATCAAAAAAAAAAACAACCCAATCCAAAAATGGCTAGAAGACCTAAGTAGACATTTCTCCAAAGAAGATATACAGATTGTCAACAAACAGATGAAAGGATTCTCAACATCACTAATCATTAGAGAAATGCAAATCAAAACTACAATGAGATATCACCTCACACCAGTCAGAATGGCCATCATCAAAAGATCTAGAATCAATAAATGCTGGAGAGGGTGTGGAGAAAAGGGAACCCTCTTGCACTGGTGGTGGGAATGTAAATTGATACAGCTACTATGGAGAACAGTATGGAGGTTCCTTAAAAAACTAAAAATAGAACTACCATACGACCCAGCCTTCCCACTACTGGGCATATACCCTGAGAAAACCATAATTCAAAAATAGTCATGTACCACAGTGTTCACTGCAGCTCTATTTACAACAGCCAGGACATGGAAGCAACCTAAGTGTCCATCGACAGATGAATGGATAAAGAAGATGTGGCACATACATACAATGGAATATTACTCAGCCATAAAAAGAAACCAAATTGAGTTATTTGTAGTGAGGTGGATGGACCTAGAGTCTGTCATACAGAGTGAAGTAAGTTAGAAAGAGAAAAACAAATACCATATGCTAACACATATATATGGAATCTAAAAAAAATTGGTTATGAAGAACCTAGGGGCAGGACAGGAGTAAAGGCGCAGATGTAGAGAATGGACTTGAGGACATGGGGAAGGGGAAGTGTAAGCTGGGACGAAGTCAGAGAGTGGCATGGACATGTATACACTACCAAATGTAAAATAGATAGCTAGTGGGAAGCAGCCGCACAGCACAGGGAAATTAGCTCAGTACTTTGTGGCTACCTAGAGGGGTGGGATAGGGAGGGTGGGAGGGAGGCGCAAGAGGGAAGGCACATGGGGATATATGCATATGTATAGCTGATTCACTCTGTTATAAAGCAGAAGCTAACACACCATTGTAATGCAATTATATCCCCATAAATATGTAAAAAAAAAAGAATTTGAATCAACATTTCTCCAAAGAAGATATACAAATGTCCAATAAGCACATGAATATATGCTCAACGTTTTTAGTCGTCAGGGAATTTCAAATAACAACAGTAATACCACTTTATCCTCTTTTTGTTGACTAGTATCAAGAAGTCAGAAAATAGCAAATCTCGGCAAGGATATGAAGAATATAGAACCCTCTCATATTGCTGATAACAATGTAAAATGGTACAGCTGTTGTGGAAAAAAGTTTGGTCGTTAATATTAAATGTTAAACTTCGAGTTACCATATGTAACTATGTACCATATGTAAATCCACTTCCAGTTATACACCCAAGAGAATTTGAAGCATGTGTTCACATAAAAATTTGTACATGAATGTACGTAGCAGCATTATTCATAATAAGCAAAAAGTGGAAACAACCTGAATATCCATGAGCTGACAAGTGAATAAGCAAGTGTGTTTATTCATGCAATTATTTAGTTATAAAAAGGAATGAAGTACGGATACATGCTACCCGGTGGAAAAACGTTGAAAACATTATACTAAGTAAAAGAAGCCAGCCTCAAAAGACCACATATTGTATGATGCTGTTTATATGAAATGTCCAGAACAGGCCAATCCATGGAGACAGAAAGTTGATTAGTGGTTTCCAAGCCTGGAGAGAGGGGAGCAAAGGGAGTGACTGCTTATGGTTTCTTTTGGGCGTGATGAAAATGTTCTGGAATTAGATAGTTGCACAACTCTTTGCATGTATGTTGCACAACTCTGAATTGTATAATTCAAAATGGTGAGTTTTATGGTGTATGAATTATATCTCAATTTTTAAAATTGAGGAAAAAGTGCCAGTATTATGCAAATTCTTCTAGAACCTAGAAAAATAGAGAATTCTTTCCAGCATAACTTTGATAACGAAAGCACTTACGAGAAAGGAGAATACAGGCCACTCTGGAGTACAGAGTGCACAAGTCCTAAACCATGTAACGATGTATCAAATCTGGTTATTTGAAAATTAGACACTACATCACAATCAAGTCAGTTTCCTTCCAGTCCTGCAGTGTTCCTTTAACATTTGAATATGAAATTAATGTTATTTACCAAATTAGATGAGTGAAGGTGAAAAATCATATTGTCTCAGTAGATTTAGGAAAAATATTTGATGAAGTTCAACACCCATTCATGATAAGACTAGCAAACTGGGAATAAAAGGGAACATCCTTACTGATATAAGGAATCTTCCAAAAATTCTAGAGTAAACATCGTACTTAATGGTGAAATGTTGAGAGCTTTCCTTCTGCAGTTGTGAATGAGACAAGAAAGGCTGCTAACCTTATTTCTGTTCAACCTTGTACTTAAGATTTTAGCCAGCAGAGGAATACAAGAATAAGACATAAAAGGTATAAGGCTTAGGGAGAAAAATAGATATGTCATTATTCACAGATTATATATATATATATGTATGTATGTATATATGTATATTTATGAAGTCCAGAAGAATCTAAAGATTAGCTATTAGAAGTACTGAGTGAGTTAAAGTTGCTGGATACCAGTTCAAAATAAATCAACAGTAACTGAAAAAGAAAAACTTTAAAACAACTTCCATTTATTCTTAGGGTTAAATGTAACAGAAGATGTGTAAGACCTATACACAGATAAGTGTAATACGTTACTGAGACACATTGAGTAAGATAAATATATGGAGCTATAGATCTGTTCATAGACTAGAAAACAATGTTATAAAAATGTTGGTTTTCTTCCAGGTCATCTATAGAATCAATGCAAATGCAGTGAAAATTCTGATTTTTTTCCCCTGAGAAATTGACACGCTGATTCTAAAATCTATATGGAAATGCAAAAGCCTGGAATTAGCCTAGACAACTTTGAAGTCAAAGATACAGTTGGAGAATTTACTGAGTTTTGAGATTTACTTTAGAGCTGTAGCAACGTATGATAGTTTGGTACTGGTATAAGAATAGATAAACAGACCAGTGTAACAGAGGAGAGATTCTAGAAATAGACCCATTCTCTGAAAGATAATTTTGGAGAATATCTTCCTGACCTTGTGGTAGGAAAAGATTGCTACATCAGTCTTTAGGTGAAAGGCTCATAAATGAGACTACCTTAAATTAGGAATTTCTGTTCATCAAAAATTCCATTCCATTAGGAGGGTGAAAAGGCAAGTATATATGTGCTGCACATATAATCAACAAAAGACACATATCCAAAAAATGTGAAGAACTTCTACACATCAAAAAGAGAAAGACAGTTGACACTCTAGAAAAATGGGAAGTGTCTTGAATAGGCACTTCACAAAAAGAGGATGGCCAGGAAGCATATGAAAAAGTGCTGAGAATCATTAGTAATCAGAGAAATACATACTAAAACCAAAATGAAACCATTACACCCCCATCAACCAGAATGGCTCAGGTTAAAAACAAAGAAGACCCCAAATGGACAATACCAAGTGTAGGTGAGGGTGTGCAGCAAGTAGAGTTCACATAGACTGCTGGCGGGAGTGGCAACCACTTTGGAAAACAGTTTGGTATTATATACTAAAGTGGAGCATTGGGACTTCCCTGGTGGTCCAGTGGTAACGGATCCGCCTTACAATGCAGGGGACGTGGGTTTAGTCCCTGGTCAGGGAACTAAGATCCCACATGCCGCGGGGCAGCTAACCTATGTGTCACAACTGCTTTGCTCACGCGCCTCAACTAGAAAGCCTGCGTGCCACCAACTACAGAGCCCATGCACTCTGAAACCCGCGCGCCACAACTACAGAGGCTACGCTCCCTGGAGCCTGTGTGCCACAACCAGAGAAGAGGAAACCCACACGCCACAGCTAGAGAGAAGCCCGTGTGCTGCAATGAAAGATCCCGCATGCCTCAATGAAGATCCCGCGTGCTGCAACTAAGACACGAAGCAGCCAAAAATAAATAAAATAAACTTAAAACAATAAATAAAGTGGAACACATGCTTAATCTGTGACTCCGCAATTACACTCTTGGTCATACACTCAACAGAAATATATACACATATGCATAGGACATGTACATGAATAACAGCATATAATTTGTAATATCCCAAATTTGGAAATCACTTAAATCTTCAACATTAGATTGGGTAAATATTGGATAAATAAATATTAAAATGAATACCAACCAATAAACTGGATAAATAAATTTGAGGTTGGCTAAAAAGTGCCTTCGGTTTTGTTTTTTTTTAAAGATTTTTTTTGCATGAGGACCATTTTTAAAGTCTGTATTGAATTTATTACAATATTGCTTCTGTTTTTATGTTCTGGTTTTCTGGTTACAAGGCATGTGGGATCTTAGCTCCCTGACCAGGGAGTGAACCTGCACCCCCTGCATTAGAAGGTGATGTCTTAACCACTGGACCACCAGGGAAGTCCCATCTTCGGTTTTTAAGTAAAAATAAAAGACAAATTTTTCATTTTCACCAAGCACTTTATTGAAAAATGTATTCACCCTTTTGTTCCACTACCTTCTGCCATTTTTCAGACAACTTCATAATTCCATCTTCCCCAAACTGTTTTTATCTTTTTGAACAAAGAGCTTTTCCAGGTGCCTTTTACAGTCTTCTAGGGAATTGAAATTTTTTCCATTAAGAGAATTTTGTAAAGACGAAATAAATGGAAATCTGAAGATGCAGTGTCTGGTGAATACAGTGGATGAATCAGAGCTTCCCAGACAAGCTGTAACAGTTTTTGCCTGGTCATCAAAGAAACATGCGGTCTTGCATTATCCTGATGGAAGATTATGTGTTTTCTGTTGACTGATTGCGGCTGCTTTTCGTCGAGTGCTGCTTTCAGTTGGTCTAATTGGGAGCAGTACTTGTTGGAATTAATTGTTTGGTTTTCCGGAAGGAGGATAATAGAGGACTCCCTTCTAATTCCACCGTATACACAACATCACCGTCTATGGTTGAAGACCAGCCTTTGGTGTGGTTGGTGGTGGTTCATTTCACTTGTCCCACGATCTCTTCCGTTCCACATTATTGTACAGTATCCACTTTTCATCTGTTTTAAAAACGGAATGTTTTCATTACATTTAAGTAGAGAATCGCATGTGGAAATATGGTCAAGAGGGTTTTTTTTGCTTAAGTTATGTGGAACCCAAACATCAAAGCGATTAACATAACCAAGCTGCTGCAAATGAGTTTTGGCACTCGATTTGGATATTTTGAGTATGTTGGCTATCTCCCACGTGGTATAACTGATTGTTCTCAACGAATGTCTCGATTTGATTGCTATCAACTTCAACTGGTCTACCTGACCATGGGGCATCATCCAGTGAGAAATCTCCAGCACGAAACTTCGCAAACCACTTTTGACATGCTTCATCAGCCACTTTTGACACTTTTCGTCAGCCAACTTCTCCATACACAGCAGAGATCTTTTTTTGTGTTTCATCTGTGTTTTTACCTTTCTTAAAATAATAAAGCATAAAATACCGAAAATGTTGCTTTTTTCTTCCATCTTCAGTATTGAAATGGCTACACAAAAATTCACCAGTTTTGATGTGTTTTTTTAAATGCACACTGATATGACAGCTGTCACATACAGCCTAACAAAATTGTTTTGAATGAAGTTAAAGACAACTAAGTGCTACTAGAGCCATCTTATGGAAAAAACCAAACGAACCTTTTGGCTAACCCAATATTAATACATTAGAATACTGTTTAGTAGTGACCTTGGACAGTGTCAGTAAATGAATCGCAAGTACACTCTGCAACATGAATGAATGTGGTAAACGTACAAAAGAAGCCACAGAGTAATACATACTCTGTGTTCATTTATGTGAATTTCAAAATCAGGCAAAATTAACCTATTAGAAGTCAAAGCAGTGGTTACTTTGGAACAGGGGTGGAATAGTGATTTGGAGAGGGACATCAGGGAACTTTTAGAGACTGATATTAATAAATTTTTGGTCCTGGGTGGTGGTTGCATGGTTCCTTGCTTTGAGATAATTTATCTGTACATTTATGTTTGTTTTTTAAAAAATTTTATTGGAGTATAGTTGCTTTACAATGTTGTGTTAGTTTCTTGCTGTACAGCAAAATGAATCAGTCATACACACATATATCCATGCTTTTTTAGATTTCCTTCCCATTTAGGTCACCACAGAGCATTGAGTAGAGTTCCCTGTGCTATACAGTAGTTTCTCATTATTTATCTATTTTATACATAGTAGTGTATATATGTCAGTCCCAATCTCCCAGTTCATTCCACCCCTCCTTCCCCCCTTGGTATCCGTAGGTTTGTTCTTTACATCTGTGACTCTATTTCTGCTTTGCAAATAAGTTCATCTCTACCATTTTTCTAGATTCCACATATATGCATTAATATACAATACTTTTCTCTTTCTGACTTACTTCACTCTGTATGACAATCTCTAGGTCCATCCACGTCTCTGCAAATGGCATTATTTTGTTCATCTTTATGGCTGAGTAATATTCCATTGTATATATATACCACATCTTCTTTATTCATTCCTCTGTTGATGGCCATTTAGGTTGCTTCCATGTCCTGGCTGTTGTAAATAGTGCTGCAGTGAACATCAGGGTGCATGTATCCTATCGAATTATGTTTTCTTCTGGATACATGCCTAGGAGTGGGATTACTGGGTCATATGGTAGCTCTATTTTTAGTTTTTTAAGGAACCTCCATACTGTTCTCCATAGTGGTTGTATCAATTTACATTCCCACCAACAGTGCAGGAGGCTTCCCTTTTCTCCACAACCTCTCCAGCATTTATTGTTTGTAGAATTTGTAATGATGGCCATTCTGACTGGTGTGAGGTGGTGCCTCATTGTAGTTTTGATTTGCATTTCTCCAATAGTGATGTTGAGCATCTTTTCATGTGTACATTTATGTTTTGTGCACTTTTCTGTTTATTAAATTTAACAATAAAAAAAGGTTAAAAGAATGGTCAGTTGAGAAAGTCTTGAGAAGGAATATCAGTACCATTTCTTGGTCTTTAGACTGTCAGCTTTACCTAATTTCTTACCAAAGAGTGAGAATGAAAATAAAACAACCCCCCCTCAAAAAAATATCTGTAGGTTTTGCTGCTTCCTCAATGAGTATATATAGTGTAAAAAATATTAATTCCTAAGTCCTTTTACTCTAAAATTTTTTCTTGAAACTCTTTAGTTTCAGAATGGAATCTAATGTTTGTTGTTTGTTTTGAATTAGGAGGTGCTAATGATGCTGGATAATTATGTAAGAGATTTCAAAGCGTTGATTGACTGGATTCAACTTCAGGAAAAGCTAGAGAAGACAGATGCTCAAAGCAGGTAATGAATTCTGGTCTTTATATTTATAGCAGACAGCAGATTGGAAAACAATTATTAAAATTGACAGTGAACTTGATCTCAGCTTAATTTGAAACTTGTAAAAATCTTAAAGTTGGGAGCTGCATTTCTCAAGTTAAGTAACAAGTATTTATCGGGTACCTACTAGTACAATGCACTTTTATCTGGTACAGAAATTTAATTGCCTAATATGATACATTTACTCCTTTCATGAATTTTCAGTCTAAAGGTCGAATAAAATAGAACTTACTACAATGAAAAACTATTATAGATGTTCAGTGAAAGACAGGGTCATATTTCTTTTGGGGGATAGATCAGGAAAGATTTCATGGAAAATACAGAAGTGTTTAAAGAAAGTGATGGATTTTAACAAAGTGGTTGGCCTTTCAGATGAAGGAAATAAGGATAGCTATAGAAGTGCAGAGTGTGTGAAGTGACAGCATGTAGGGAAAGGTACGGTATTTCTTAATGTAGTAGGCACTGAGGAAAATTGATGAGATGAGGGGAATAATGAGAGATTAGAGATATTTTAGAAAACTTCATTTGGAATCAGCACACAACATCTGAGTGCTATGTGTCAGACTCTGGGACTATTGTGGTGAAGAAAACAGACAGTCCCCGCCCTCATGAAGTGCACAGTGCATTGACAGTAAACACTTACTAGTGTACAAAGTGTCATCCAAAAGAAATGTAGTATACTTTGGGAGTATAAGAAAATGCACCATCATGCAGTTTGTTAAGTCCAGGAGGGCTTCCCCACGGAGGAGGAGGTTACATTTAAGTGGGGAAGAAATATCAAGAAGCAGTTAGCTTGACAAGGAGAGAAGAAAAGTGTAATTCCAGGTAGAGGTGATGGTATATGATATCCTGGAGGTGGAAGAGAGCACAGTGTAGTCAAGAGTTTAAAGTTTAGCAGGGCTGGAGTGAAGAGAGCAGGGGAAAAGTGGCATGAGAGGAGCCTAGAGAGGTAGGGTGAGACCAGATTATGTAGGACTCTGTAGACATGATAAAAACCTTAAACTTTATTTTGAGCCGTAAAGGTTCTTAAGTAAGGAAACCACATACCAGGCTTGTGTTTTTATAAGATCTTTCTGGCTGTAGTGTGGGAAGGTTGAGATTCATCAGTGTAGTTTATAGATGATGGCTACTCAGACTAGAGTAAAGGCACTAGGGAGAGTTGAGAGATATTCCAGAGATAGGTAATCCAACTGGATTTAGTATCATTTTGGCTATGTGCAAAGGCAAAAGAACAATTTACTATTTCGTTTAGACTTAAAAGTGAAACCTGAGCCCTTGTGAAATGGGTCAGTTCACATGGAGCTACAATGATGCCTTTTTACCCAGAGAAAACAGGCCTAGGCTGCCTCTTTCCCTTAGATTTAACCTTGGTTCAGTCTCAGTGAGTGGAACCGTCCTGTAGAGAACGTATCTTTTATCCCATCCTAGTGTATCAGCCCCAGGGGGAAATCAAGAGAGTGAAGGAATCCCAAGAGACAAATCCAGGAAGTCTTGATTCCCAGGAAACCAAATTCAAGGAAGCCATGATATGTTGATCCTTTTAATATTTTTTTCTCACAATGAAAATTTTTTACTCTGTCCCTGGGTGGATCAAGCCTAGTTGTCTTTGTAACAAGCAGTTTCGTCTTTACGCCTTGGTAATAGGTGATTAGATTGGGCAGGGGTGGGGGGTACATTCCTTCACTGGGTTGAACCAAGTTAAGAGATCATCACGCTGATTTGTGATTGGTGACTATATTGCCCTTGTAAAGATAATCAGAGGAAAGCAATTTCAAAGAAAATGGAATAGATGTACAGAGAGAGGCAGAAATGAGAGAAATCATGTGGTCTTTGAGAGTTTAAGTGTTGCTTTAAAGCCTGCCTCTTCCAGGTGGCTAATCATGAGCCACCTTGAGGATGTCCTTGACATTTTACAGTTTGTATCCTTACAATAAGTCTTTATTACTTTTTTCTTTTTTATTTAATTTGATGGAGTTCCTGTTCCTTATATCCAAAAAGGGTCTGTAATATAACCATTAGTGCATTAAAAAAGCTAACTAGATTTATTTTCTTGCTTGCAAACTCCAAGCTAACAGTGGCTATGTTGAAGATTGTATTGAGAAAGCTTGTGAGGCCACGTCCAACAGCTATTCATATCCTACAAAAATATACTTGAGGCAACTATTTATTTATTTATTTATTTATTTATTTATTTATGGCTGCATTGCATATTTATTTATGGCTGTGTTGGGTCTTTGTTGCTGTGTGCGGGCTTTCTCTAGTTGCGGCGAGCGTGGGCTACTCTTCGTTGCGGTGTGCGGGCTTCTCACTGCGGTGGCTTCTCTTGTTGCAGAGCACAGGCTCTAGCCACATGGGCTTCAGTAGTTGCGGCACGTGGGCTTCAGTAGTTGTGGCTTGCGGGCTCTGGAGCGCTGGCTCAGTAGTTGTGGTGCACAGGCTTCTTTGCTCCACAGCATGTGGGATCTTCCTGGACCAGGGCTCAAACACGTGTCCCCTACATTGGCAGGTGGATTCTTAACCACTGTGCCACCAGGGAAGCCCTGAGGCAACTCTTTTAACTTACGTACTTATCAGCATTTCTCCTTTTTGCCTCCTGAGGCAGCTCCCAGATATAGAAAACAACCTTAAATTTCCTGTAGATGGCATTATCCATCTTTCATTCCTCAAATCATGCATCAAAATTTATTTCACGCAGACTTGAAATGTAAATGTAAAAACTGATGTTGTACATGCTTAGAAAAGAAAGTATAAATATTTATATATTTTTATTGTGGGTAAGGACTTTGTGAGACAAAGGCAAAAAGCACAAAGGAAAATATTGATAGGCTTGATTTAACAGGAAGAAAATATACCTTTCTACATAAAAAAATAATTACAAGTGAAATAGTTATGTCATCTATGTGACAAGATTTGTAGCCATAATAGTAGTAATAATAGTAGTAGTAGTAAATGATTGCAAATCAATTAGAAAATGATGCAAGTATCAGTGGATAAAATGGACAGTAGATACCAATGTACAAATCCCAAAAGATGAAGTTTAAATGGCTGGTGAAAAAGTTCAGCCTCACTTGTAATGATAGTAAGTGTATTATAATTTAAAAAACAAAAGCAAATACCATTTTGCCAGTGAATTTTTTTTTTCAACTAAACATCTTTACTGACATCCTTGTAGGAAAAAGAACTCATCAAAGACTGAAACTCTAGCACAGGAGTCAGCAGACTTTTTCTGTAAAGTGCCAGATAGTAAACATTTTAGGCTTTGCAAACAATGTTGTCTCTTTCACAAGCCAACGAAAATTCTAAGACAAGATACCAACTACTTGGCAACGTTAAAGTAAAATGGGTACTTTTCATCTGGTGGAAGTGTAATTTGTTACAACCTTTCTGAAAGGCAATTTAGCAATAAGTTATCAAAAGCTTTAGACTTTATTTGGATAATCATCTATCTGAATTTTCTTGTTTTCTAACAATAAATTTTACTTTTTAATGGGAAAAAAATCACAATCACTAGATTAAATGGAAAGTAAGAGGCAAGGAGATTTGGGGAGTTATGGAGGTCTGATTGAGGGCATAGGATAAAGAAGATGTTGCTTCGGAAAAAACATTTTAGTAGAGATTGTGCATCCTATCAGCTGATTGGTTGTGGGGCCAGTGAAGAAGGAGGAATAGTTAGCTTTTATAGCAAAGAGCAGTGAAATGTCTATGATGTCACTCTCACAGGTGATTAAGAGGTAGAGGACGAAGACTTCATATTTTCCTGTGTATTCTACATTTTAACCCTCACCACTGTATTTCTGTCTTGATCTCGGTTCTACACACTTAGCTCTCCAAGGATATTAGACACAAGCAGCCAGAATTAGTACCATTGCCTTTTTAATGTGTTTTTAGCTGGGTGTATGGAAGCTTTTAAAATATAAGTAGTTTATATCCTGTCTTTGTAACCCCATAGCCCTTTTTTAGATAATTACGGTTATGCTGCTATGCTGTAGTGGGTGGAAAATCCTGGACCATGCATCATCTGGGATTACTTACTGGTAATGTGGTAACTTTCTGGAAAACAATGCACTAGGGAAAAATTGTGACCTGCTTATGTTTTCATGCACTAACAACCAAGAGAAAAGATTAGATTACCCCTCCCCCTGCCACCCCTTTTCTCTGTTAATCTGCTGTATGTCTTGAATTGGCAGACCAACTTCATTGGCATGGGAAGTAAAGAAGATGTCCCCAGGACGTCATGTGATTCCAAGTCCGTCAACAGATAGAATAAGTGTAACGTCAAATGCTCGAAGAAGCTTAAATTTTGGGTGAGATGAACTCAAAAAAGCCTACTGAGGCTTGCATTACAGTAAATAATTTTTTGTGGGTAATATAGTATTATAAAACTGGTATTTCACTATAAATATATCCATGTATATGTTTTTGTTTATGTTTGAAATTGTTTGAATAAAAAGTTAAAAAAATCCAGGAGAGTAAAGTTTAAGTTTCAGGAAATGTTGTATATTCAAACATAATTAGGATCCAAAAATTAAAACTCATAAACATATTTCATGCTAAATGATTTGTAACATCAACTGGCAATTTCTTTCACAACAAATGATCTAAATATATCATAAACTGTGTTACCCATATTATCATATGGATTACATCTTTATACATTATAATCTCATCAACACAGTTTTATAATTATTGTTTTATGCAGTTGACTTTTATATCACATACGAGAAGAAAAAGGTTACAAGAAAAAATAAGTTTGTATTGTCTTTTGAATTTACCTATGTAGTTACTTTTAGTGGTCCTCTTTATTTCTTCATGTGGATTCAAGTTACTGTCTAGTGTCCTATCATTTCAACCAGAAGAACTCCCTTTAATATATCTTATTGGGCAGGTCTGCTAGTGACATTTTTTCTCAGTTTTTGTTTATCTGAGAATATCTTATTCTTCAGGTTTTGAAGGATAGTTTTGCTGTGCATAGAATTCTTGGTTGAGAGTCTTTTTCTTTTAGCACTTTGACTATGTCCTCTCACTACCTTCTGGCTTCCGTGGCTTCTGGTGAGATATAAACTGTTATTCTTATTGGGAATCCTTTCATGAGATGCCTCAGTTTTCTCTTGCTGCTCTCAGAATTCTCTCTTTGTCTTTGGTTTTCAGTAGTTTGACTATGAGGTATTTAGGTGTGGATCTCTGAGTTTATCCTACTTCACGTTTGTTGAGCATTTTGGATTTGTAGATGAATGTTTTTCATCAAGTTTGGGAAGTTTTTGTCCATTATTTCTGCAGATATTCCTTCTGTCCCTTTCTGTCCTCTGGGAATCCCACTATACCTGTGCTGGTAATCATGATGGTGTTCCACAGGTCTTTGAGACTCTGTTCAAATGCCTGCATTCTTTTTCTTTGTGTTTCTTGGGTTAGATAGTCTCACTTTACCTGTCTTCAAATTTGCTGTTTTTTTATTTTGCAAGCTCAGTTATGCTGTTGAGCCCCTCTGGTGAATTTTTCATTTCCATTATTGTACTTTTCAACTCCAGAACATCTATGTAGTTCTTTTTTATATTTAATCTCTCTTTATTGATATTCTGTATTTGATGAAATGTTATCATACTTTATTTTTAGATGTGGTTGCCTTTTGTTCTTAGATATTATTTGAACATATTTATAATAGCTCATGTAAAATCTTTGTCTAGTAAGTCCAAAGTTCAGGCTTCCTTGAGGACCTCTTTCAGTTACTGTTCTTTTTGTGTGTCTGTGAGTAAGCCATACCTTCCTGTTTCTTTGCATATCTTTTTTTTTTGTTGTTGTTAAAAACTGGATATTTTAAATCATATAATGCAACAGCTCTGGGGATCAGATTGCTACCCTTTCCAGGATTTGTTGTTGTGGCTGTTTAGTGGTGGTGGTTTTATTGCTATTTGTTTGTTTAGTGACTTCCTTGAACTAGTTTTATGAAGTCTATGTTCTTTGTCATGCATAGTCACTAAAGTTTCTGCTCAGTTATCTTAGTTGTCAACTAATGATTTGACAGAGGTTTCCTTAAGTGCCTTGAATCAGTAAATCACCTTGAACCAGTAAATCTCCTAGCTCTTGTCTGGTCTTACATGTGATCACTATGTTTTCGGTGCTCTGGAGTTTACAATTCTGCCTTTACTGTCAGTTCCTGCTTCCTCAGAGCCAGGTCAGTCAGAGGTGAGAGATTAGGGAAGCCCTGAGGCAACTCTTTTAATTTAAGCACTTATCAGCATTTCTCCTTTTTGCCTCCTGAGGCAGCTTCTCCAACTTTTCCTTTTAAGTTAGGCCCTGTTTGCCCAAAATGCTATTCACAGCTCTGTCAGCTATGATATTGTTCATCACAGTCATCACTGTTGTTTTCCTTAAATTTCCCTGGCAAAATTTGTTTTTAAAGACGAAAATTTGTTTGGACTTTAGTTCTTTAGAGCGAGTCTTAACATTTGATGTGTAGTGTGAGGATTGGTGAGTAGTTTACTTGGTCAGTTATCTTTCTTCTGTTAAAACTTACCCTTTATTCATGGCTTCTTACTGCTCCCCTCACTGCCCACCCCACCCCACCCCACCCCACCGTGTCACAGTCATTTTTATCTCTTGTTACTGCTAAACCTTGCATATACTTATATTATTAGATTTTCAATGTGTTAAAAATATTTTTTAACATCTTTATTGGAGTATAATTGCTTTACAATGGTGTGTTAGCTTCTGCTGTATAACAAGGTGAATCAACTATATGTATACATATATCCCCATATCCCCTCCCTATTGCGTCTCCCTCCCATCCTCCCTATCCCACCCCTCTAAGTGGTCACAAAGCACCAAGCTGATCTCTCTGTGCTATGCAACTTCTTCCCACTAGCTATTTTACATTTGGTAGTGTATATATGTCAATGCTACGCTCTCACTTCGTCCCAACTTACTCTTCCCACTTCCCATGTACTCAAGTCCATTCTCTACATCTGCGTTTTTATTCCTATCCTGCCTCTAGGTTCATCAGACCTTTTTTTTTTAGATTCCATATTTATGCATTAGCATACGGTATTTGTTTTTCTCTTTCTTATTTCACTCTGTATGACAGAATCTAGGTCCATCCACCACTACAGATCAATTTCTTTTTCTTTTTATGGCTGAGTAATATTCCAGTGTATATATGTGCCACATATTCTTTTTCCATTTCATATGTCGATGGACACTTAGGTTGCTTCCATGTCCTGGCTATTGTAAATAGAGCTGCAGTGAACATTGTGGTACATGACTATTTTTGAATTATGGTTTTCTCAGCATATATGCCCAGTAGTGGAATTGCTGGGTCGTATGGTAGTTCTATTTTTAGTTTTTTAAGGAACCTCCATACTCTTCTCCATAGTGGCTGTATCAATTTACATCCCCACCAACAGTGCAGGAGGGTTCCCTTTTCTCCACACCCTCTCCAGCATTTATTGTTTGTAGATTTCTTGAAGATGGCCATTCTGACTGGTGTGAGGTGATACCTCATTGTAGTTTTGATTTGCATTTCTCGAATGATTAGTGATGTTGAGCATCCTTTCATCTGTTTGTTGACAATCTGTATATCTTCCTTGGAGAAATGTCTATTTAGGTCTTCTGACCATTTTTGGATTGGGTTATTTGTTTTTCTGATATTGAGCTGCATGAGCTGCTTGTATATTTTGGAGATGAATCCTCTGTCAGTTGCTTCATTTGCAAATATTTTCTCCCATTCTGAGGGTTGTCTTTTCGTCTTATTTATGGTTTCCTTTGCTGTGCAAAAGCTTTGAAGTTTCATTAGGTCCCATTTGTTTATTTTTGTTTTTATTACCATTTCTCTAGGAGGTGGGTCAAAAGGGATCTTGCTTTGATTTATGTCATAGAGTGTTCTGCCTATGTTTTCTTCTGAGAGTTTTATAGAGTCTGGCCTTATATTTAAGTCTTTAATCCATTTTGAGTTTATTTTTGTGTATGGTGTTAGGAAGTGTTCTAATTTCATTCTTTTACATGTACCCATCCAGTTTTCCCAGCACCACTTATTGAAGAGGCTGTCTTTTCTCCATTGTATATTTTTGCCTCCATTCTCAAAGATAAGGTGACCATATGTGCGTGGGTTTATCTTTGGGGTTTCTATCCTTTTCCATTGATCTGTGTTTCTATTTTTGTGCCAGTACCATACTGTCTTGATTACTGTAGCTTTGTAGTATAG
The DNA here is from genome assembly GCF_011762595.2 of Tursiops truncatus. NCBI lineage: Eukaryota > Metazoa > Chordata > Mammalia > Artiodactyla > Delphinidae > Tursiops > Tursiops truncatus. The sequence continues at coordinate 117,636,492 of NC_047035.1, forward strand.
TCTGAAGTCAGAGAGCCTGATTCCTCCAGCTCTGTTTTTCCTTCTCAAGATTGCTTTGTGTTATTTGGGGCCTTTTGTGCTTCCATACAAATTGTGAGATTTTTTGTTCTAGTTCTGTGAAAAATGCCATTGGTAGTTTGATAGGGATTGCACTGAATCTATAGATTGCTTTGGGTAGTATAGTCATTTTCACAATGTTGATTTTTCCAGTCCAAGAACATGCTATATCTCTCTGTTTGTATCATCTTTAATTTCTTTCATCAGTGTCTTATAGTTTTCTACATACTGGTGTTTTGTCTCCTTAGATAGGTTTATTCCTAGGTATTTTATTGTTTTCGTTGAAATGGTAAATGGGAGTGTTTCCTTAATTCCTCTTTCAGATTTTTCATCTTAGTGTATAGGAATGCAAAAGATTTGTGTGCATTAATTTTTATCCTGCTACTTTACCAAATTCATTGATTAGCTCTAGTAGTTTTCTGGTGCATCTTTAGGATTCTCTATGTACAGTATCATGTCATCTGCAAACAGTGACAGTTTTACTTTTTCTTTTCGGATTTGGATTCCTTCTATTTCTTTTTTGTCTCTGATTGCTGTGGCTAAAACTTCCAAAACTGTGTTGAACAATCTTGGTGAGAGTCAGCAACCTTGTTTTGTTCCTGGTCTTAGAGGAAATGGTTTCAGAGTTTCACCATTGAGAACCATGTTGCTGTGGGTTTGTCATATATGGTCTTTATTATGTTGAGATAGGTTCCCTCTGTGCCTACTTTCTGGAGCATATTTATCATAAGTTGGTGTTCAATTTTGTTGAAAGCTTTTTCTGCCTCTGTTGGGATGGTCATATGGTTTTTATCCTTCAATTTATTATTATGTTGTATCACATTGATTGATTTGCATATATTGAAGAATCCTTGCATTCCTGGGATAAACTCTACTTGATCATGGTATATGATCCTTTTAATGTGCCATTGGATTCTGTTTGCCAGTATTTTGTTGAGGATTTTTGCGTCTATGTTCATCAGTGATATTGGCCTGTAGTTTTCTTTTTTTGTGATATCTTTGTCTGGTTTGGGTATCAGGGTGATGGTGGCCTTGTAGAATGAGTTTGGGAGTGTTCCTCCCTCTGCTATATTTTGGAAGAGTTTGAGAAGGATAGGTGTTACTAGCTCTTTTCTAAATGAATTCTCTAGAATTCGCCTGTGAAGCCATCTGGTCTTGGGCTTTTGTTTATTGCAAGATTTTTAATCACAGTTTCAATTTCATTGTTTGTGATTGGTCTGTTTATATTTTCTATTTCTTCCTGGTTCAGTCTCGGAAGGTTGTGCTTTTCTAAGAATTTGTCCGTTTCTTTCAGGTTGTCTGTTTTAGTGGCATATAGTTGCTTGTAGTAATCCCTTATGATTTTTTGTATTTCTGAAGTGTCGGTTGTTACTTCTGTTTTTTCATTTCTAATTCTGTTGATTTGAGTCTTCTTCTGTATTTTCTTGATGAGTCTGGCTAATGGTTTATCAGTTTTGTTTATCTTCTCAAAGTACCAGCTTTTAGTTTTATTGATCTTTCTGTTGTTTCCTTTATTTCTTTTTCATTTATTTCTGATCTGATCCTTATGATTTCTTTCCTTCTGCTAACTTTGTGGGTTTTTTGTTCTTCTTTCTCTAATTGCTTTAGATGTAAGGTTATGTTGTTTATTTGAGATGTTTCTTGTTTCTTGAGGTAGGATTGTATTGCTATAAAGTTCCCTCTTAGAACTGCTTTTGCTGCCTCCCCTAGGTTTTGGGTCATTGTGTTTTCATTGTCATTTGTTTCTAGGTATTTTTTGATTTACTCTTTGATTTCTTCAGTGATCTCTTGGTTATTTAGTAGTGTACTGTTTAGCTTCCATGTGTTTGTAATTTTTACAGTTTTTTTTCCCTGTAATTGATTTCTAGTCACATAGCATTGTGGTCAGAAAAGATACTTGATACGGTTTCAACTTTCTTAAATTTACCAAGGCTTGATTTGTGACCCAAGATATGATTTATCCTAGAGAGTGTTCCTTGAGCACTTAAGAAGAAAGTGTTTTCTTTTGTTTTTGGATGGAATGTCCTATAAATATAAATTAAGTCCATCTTGTTTAATATGTCATTTAAAGCTTTTGTTTCCTTAAATATTTTCATTTTGGATGATCTGTGTATTGGTGGAAGAGGGATGTTATAGTCCCCTACTATCATTGTGTTATTGTCGATTTCCCCTTTAAGGCTGTTAGCATTTGCCTTATGTATTGAGGTGCTCCTGTGTTGGGTGCACAAATATTTACAATTGTTATATCTTCTTCGATTTATCCCTTAATCATTATGTAGTGGCCTTTTTTGTCTCTTGTAATAGTCTTTATTTTAGAGTCTATTTTGTCTTATATGAGGATTGCTACTTCAACTTTCTTTTCATTTCCATTTTCATGGAATATCTCTGTCCACCCCCTCACTTTCAGTCTGTATGTATCCCTAGGTCTGAAGTGGGTCCCTTGTATATAGCATATATACGTTTCTTGTTTTTGTATCCATTCAGCCAGTCTATATCTTTTGGTTGGAGCATTTAATCCATTTACATTTAAGGTAATTATCGATATGTATGTTCCTATTACCATGTTCTTTTTATTTTAACATCTTTATTGGAGTATAGCTGCTTTACAATGGTGTGTTAGTTTCTGCTTTATAACAAAGTGAATCAGTTTTACATATATATATTTGTTCCCATATCTCTTCCCTCTTGCATCTCCCTCCCTCCCACCCTCCCTATCCCACTCCTCTAGGTGGTCACAAACCACCTAGCTGATCTCCCTGTGCTATGCGGCTACTTCCCACTAGCTATCTGTTTTACGTTTGGTAGTGTATATAATGTCCATGACACTCTCTCACTTTGTCACAGCTTACCCTTCCCCCTCCCCGTATCCTCAGGTCCATGCTCTAGTAGTTCTGTGTCTTTATTCCCGTCTTACCCCTAGGTTCTTCATGACTTTTTCTTTCTTAGATTCCATATATATGTGTTAGCATACGGTATTTGTTTTACTCTTTCTGACTTACTTCTCTCTGTATGACAGACTCTAGGTCCATCCACCTTACTACAAATAACTCAATTTCATTTCTTTTTATGGCTGAGTAATATTCCATTGTATATATGTGCCACATCTTCTTTATCCATTCATCTGTTGATGGATCCTTAGGTTGCTTCCATGTCCTGGCTATTGTAAATAGAGCTGCAATGAACATTTTGGTACATGACTCTTTGAATTATGGTTTTCTCAGATTATATGCCCAGTAGTTGGATTGCTGCATCATATGGTAGTTCTATCATGTTCTTAATTGTTGTGGGTTTGTTATTGTAGGTCTTTTCCTTCTCTTGTGTTTCCTGCCTAGAGAAGTTCCTTTAGCATTTATTGTAAAGCTGGTTTGGTGGTGCTGAATTCTCTTAACTTTTGCTTGTCTGTAAAGGTTTTAATTTCTCTGTTGAATCTGAATGACATCCTTGCTGGGGAGAGTAATCTTGGTTGTGAGTTTTTCCTTGTCATCACTTTAAATATGTCCTGCCACTGTCTTCTTGGTTGCAGAGTTTCTGCTGAAAGATCAGCTGTTAACCTTATGGGGATTCTCTTGTATGTTATTTGTTGCTTTCCCTTGCTGCTTTTAATATTTTTTCTTTGTATTTAATTTGTGATAGCTTGAATTATTTGTGTCTTTGCGTGTTTCTCCTTGGATTTATCCTGTATAGGACTCTCTGTGCTTCGTTTACTTTATTGACTATTTCCTTTCCCATATTAGTGAAGTTTTCAGCCATAATCTCTTCAACTATTTTCTCAGTCCCTTTCTTTTTCTCTTCTTCTTCTGGGACCCCTATAATTTGAATGTTGGTGCATTCAATGTTGTCCGAGAGGTCTCTGAGACTGTCCTCAGTTCTTTTCATTCTTTTTTCTTCTGATCTGTGGTAGTTATTTCCACTATTTTACTTTCTATGCACTTATCCATTCTTCTGCCTCAGTTATACTGCTATTGCTTTCTTCTGGAGAATTTTAAATTTCATTTATTGTGTTGTTCATCATTGTTCGTTTGCTCTTTAGTTCTTCTAGGTCCTTGTTAAACATTTCTTCTGTTTTTTCTATTCTGTTTCCAAGATTTTGGATCATCTTTACTATCATTACTCTGAATTCTTTTTCAGGTAGACTGCCTAATTCCTCTTCATTTGTTTGGTGTGGTGGGTTTTTACTTTGCTCCTTCATCTGCTGTGTATTTCTCTGTCTTCTCATTTTGCTTAACTTACTGTGTTTCGGGTCTCCTTTTTGCGGGCTGCATGTTCGTAGTTCCTGTTGTGTTCGGTTTCTGCCCTCAGTGGGTGAGGTTGGTTTAGTGACTTGTATAGGCTTCCTGGTAGAGGGGACTGGTGCCTGTGTTCTGGTGGGTGGGGCTGGATCTTGTCTTTCTGGTGGGTAGGGCTGCATGCGGTTGTGTGCTTTGGGGTGTCTGTGAACTTAGTATGATTTTAGGCAGCCTCTCTGCTAATGGATAGGGTTGTGTTCCTGTCTTGCTAGTTGTTTGGCATGGGACATCCAGCACTGGAATTTGCTGGCCGTTGGGTGCATGTGGGTCTTAGCATTGAGACGGAGATGTCTGTGAGCGCTCTCGCCAATTGATATGTGGGGCCGGTAGGTCTCTGATGGTCCAGTGTTCTGTATTTGGCTCTCCCACCTCAGAGGCTCAGGCAGGAGCACCAAGACCCTGTCAGCCACACAGCTGGATCTACATCACAAGAGCAAGGAATAGAAAGGGCTCCCTCAGGACTAAAAGCCTCACTGTGGACCTCCTTGCTGGGTCTCTGCAACATATAATCCTGTATGTCATAAGCTGATGGCAGGTCCAAAGCATTGCTCTCCTGTGACTGGCTACTGGAGTGGCTTGCTGATTTGCCTTATCCACCCCACGACAGCAGCTGCCTCAAACCCTCAGTGTGTTAAAATTTTTAATGTTTGTTTACTCTTTGTACTTATATTATGACCTTCTTTAAGGCAAGATGTTTGTCATATCTTCTCTATCACAAGCATCTGGCATTGTATCAATACTTGACCCTTACTAAGAGCTCATAAAGTGTTATTCAGTAGAACCAGTTTTTTGCTTTCATATGAGATTATTAGATAATATTGCCTTAGGTGAAGGTTGATGGACTTTGGAACCTTATAATAATTGGACCTTAGTGGAGTGGGGGAAAGACATATAAGCAAATAAAACCAAATGTTTTTATATTCTATCACCAGTTTAAGGGAAATTTCCCTGTAATGCAGTCCATTGGTCTGTGGTTCAGAGTATTGTATAGTAAATGGTTTATTTTAACCTGGAAGTCTTTAATGCATGCATAGTAAAGGTTCTCATACTGATCTCCATGTATTGTGTCATTGGATTAATTGAGACTCTTTATTATCATTGTAAAACATGTTTAAGCATGCTGAAAGATTGTGGCTTATAGGCTTACTTTAGTATATATGCGCAATTCTGTTCTTCCTGGTTGAGTTAAATGCTTTAGACTATGCAGTTAGTTACCAAACTTGTTTACTCAAGTTGTCTATATAATAACTCATAACTTAAATATTAAGTAAACCACTAAAATGTGAGTGTAAAAGAGTCATTGTTTCTGTGAAAACTAAGATAAGTTTTTGGAAAGCTTTCATAAAGTGAACTGTTAAAGTTTTGCTGTCAGATGAGTGGATAGGACAGCTGTGAAAGATTGGGGAAATTATTATTAAAACTGAGGAGGATTGTGTACTAAGATTATTTAATAGGTGTCACTAAAGTATCACTCCATTTTAAAGAAAACAAAATTGGACATTGTCAATGAGGCATCATGTATGAAATAATATACACAAAAAAAGCCTGTTTTAATAATGCCTACATTGATAAATTGGCAAATTAATGCACATTTATATTAAAAGTTATGAGTTTTAAATGAAAATAAAATTTTAAATAAAAAATATATGCATTTTTTTTAAGATTCCCCATTTAACTGAAATTTTCTTTTAAACCAATCTGGTGAGAGCTTTTTTGTTATATTTGTTCCCATATAATATGTTATGGTATATTAATGAAGTATTAGAAGAAGATAAATTTATGAGTATATTTGCCTTAAATTGCTGTGGTAGTATGTTATTCTATATATGTGGATACACACACACACACACACACACACACACAAAATGCATTTAAAATTTAAATATATTAACTATATTTTTAAAATTTTAACTTATATTTGATTTATTAAATGCTGTCATTTTCTCCATAGGGGTTCACCTGGCACAGTGGCTGCTCCGCGTCTGGCTCCCACAGGTGTCAGTTGGGCTGACAAGGTAAAGGCTCATCATACAGGCTCTACTGCTTCTTCGGATGTAGCACCTGCCCAGTCTTGCCCACCAATGACAGTGCAGAAGCCTTCCCGCAAAAATGGCAAGTGACTTTGAATCAACCTTTGTATGTATTAGACAAGTAGATTTATGTGAAGATATTTATTTTATTTGAATTTGGTGCTAATAACATTATATATTTATCTTTGTGCATCATTTATATGATGTTAATTTGCCTTAGTTAAAATCATAAAATCATCTTAACTGTATGAAAACTTTTGGAGGTCATTCTAGTCTCAGGTTTGCCCTGTGTAAACTTTAAGGAGAATGATATCTTTTGTCAGTTCATTTGTAAGTAGAAAAGAAATAAAGTAGTTCATCTTCTAGGTAGTATACACTTTAAAATGTCATGTCAGTACTTCATTTCATTAATGTTTAAATATTGTTTGGGTACTAAAATAATATCATGTGTTTATCTTTACTCACATATCTGTTTTCCATACCATCAGAATAATAAAGGGGCAAAAATAAATAGAAGGGCTGTAATTCTGAAGACTCATCTGAATTGATTCCATAGGAGTTTCCTTCATAAATCCAGAGTGGATTTTTATACATCTTTAGAGGCTTAGATTTTAGAGTGATAGTAAGTAATAATGAGTTTGTCTTATTAGTTAAGGAACAACTTGAGAATACTGCTTTCTTTTCTATTCAATGAAGGATCACTTTGGAGTTTTTTGGTTCATAAAGAAATGTTTTATTGGATATAACAAAGGTATTGCCACCTTTGCATTATTGATGTTGTTGCGCTGTTTTTCCATTTTGGTCTCAGTAAGTGCTATTGGCTTATTTCAGATACATACCTTACTTTTATGGAATATATTACCCTTGCTTTCTCCATTGAGAAAGTAGAAAATTGAGAGTTGGTATGAGTTCTTTCTTAGGAAAAGGTAGGAAAATGTGGAATCATGAAGTTTAGTGTCTGTGTCTTGAAAGTCTGAGAGAAATGTGTTAAAAAATCAAAACTGCAAAAGAACTTAAAGGAATTATAGTATTAGCATGTATCATGGTTTTGTTTAAAGCAGTACTCTCAGATTATTTATGAGTGTGACCCGTTTGGTTGAAGTGAAATGATAGATCTTCATTATGACTAGGCTTAAAAATACTCGTTAATATACCAAGGAATTTTGTTTTTGACCACTTTGGTTTTCAGTTGTGGGGTTTTGATGCACTGTTTTGCACAGTGAATTATGGTGTATATCTTAAGTAATTTATAATTACAGTAGGTATAGTACTCAAGTTTGTAATGATATGCTATAAAATTGATTTTTGTTAAAGATGATAGAGTGAGCACATGCAGTTACTTTGCTTTTTCCCCAGACTCAACTAAAATGATATGAAAGGACTTAAGGAAAAAGAGACAGGAGAAGAGATGACATGAACAAATTTTTGAAAGTTGGAAAATAGCAAGACCAGTTGTGACATTTGAGTAAGCTAGCTGAATCCTCAGCTCAGGGGGTGGGCAAAACTGTCAAGCAATCCAATTTGATCCACATAACTTCCAAAAGGATCAGAAATTGGTGGGAGCAGGTATCTCTGGAAGTGAGGGTATAGGTAGGGATTATAAGAAGAATCTCGAATCCTCCCCACTTCCCCATAACTCTGAATAGTAGGATGAGAGTAGATGTATCTCTCTCACCCTACAGAATATTGGAGGTTTAGTTTCTAGAGAAGGTACAAAAGATGGTATTTGACCTGAGAGATACCAGACACATTGGAAGGTGGGGGTACTGTATTGCAAACAACGAGACTAAGTAGAAGACTATGGATAAAGATAATGTTGAGATACCTCAATCTTGCTTCCACTTCAAGCCCTCTTCTACTTGAACTGCCAGGTTTCCAGATCAAGAGAACCCACACCTGAGGAACACATCCAAATCTGATATAGATCATGAGATATTGGTCTTCAAGGCTGATTCTCTAATTGATGAATGTCTGGTAGTCTTGGAAGACTTAGGCAATCTGAAGCCAGATTGTGGACTGTGGTAGATTGTCTGCAAAGATGGGTGTGAACAGTTTCTCTCATCCCTGTGCATGCATGCCACTTCCACTGTCAAGTGGTAGATTCTGTTTTCCCTCGCCTTAAATCTTTGGTTGGTCCTGTGACTTGATATAATCAATAGAATGTATCTAGAGTGAGGTTTGGTAAATTCCCAACCTAGCTGGTAAGAGGGCTTGCAGCTTCAATTTTCTCCTTGTTGGAAGCCAGCTACCATGTAAAGAAGCCCAAGATAGGCTGCTGAATAATGAGAGACCATGTGAAGAGAAAGTGGCCCGGAGAAGAACTTAGTCTCAGCCAGTAACTAGTATGAAAGATTTGGACATGTGGTGAAGCTATCATGAATTCTCTGGTCTCAGTTGAACCACCCTTGCTGACACCATATGGAGATGAGATGAACCCCCTCCTACACCTCCCCCCACCAAACTGAGCACTCTTCAGATTCCTGAGTCAAAGAATTGCATGGAAATAACATAGTATTTTAAGATGCTAAGTTTTAGACTTATTATATAAAAATAGATACTGGACTATCCACTATTTGAATAACATGGATTATAGAAAGATAAAGGAAAAGGAAGAAGTCATGAAATAATTAAAGGAAATTTTGTTTAACAGAAAGATAATAAGTTTTTAACCAAAAGGGCCCATTAAGTGCCCACTATAATGGATGAAACTGCAGTGACATCAGAACATGTTGGGAGGGGCTTCCCTAGTGGCGCAGTGGTTGAGAGTCTGCTTGCCAATGCAAGGGACACGGGTTCGTGCCCCGGTCCAGGAAGATCCCACATGCTGCAGAGCGGCTGGGCCCGTGAGCCATGGCCGCTGAGCCTGCGCGTCCGGAGCCTGTGCTCCGCAACGGGAGAGGCCACAACAGTGAGAGGCCCGCGTGTCGCAAAAAAAAAAAAAAAAAAAAAAAAAAAAAGGTGGTAAATTTATGAGTACTACAGACGATGAGAGGCTCTAAAAAATTAGAGAAAAGAATCAGTTTGTATACAAATGACCAAGAATCAGAATGACACCTGCTTTTGCAGAATTATCACTAGAAGCCACAAGAAAATTGAGCAATGTCTTCAAAATTCTGGAGGAAAATAATTTCTAAGCTAAAATCCTATGTCCAGCCAAATTATCCATTAGATGTGAGAGTAGATTAAAGACATTTTCAAACATTCTAGGTCTCAAAAGATTTTTAACTCTATGGACACTGTCACTACAAGAGGGAGCCAGTACAGAGAAGAGGCGAAGGTAATAATTCTGTGGTGGTGATCCCAGGATGATTGCTGTGTAAATGTCTAGATAGCAGCCAGTCCAGATTTTTTTATGGTCACAGTGCCCTGGAAGGGAGGAATCCAGGAAGATAAATGAAATTCTTAAAACAACTAATGTGTTTACCCACACTGAGAAGAGATTTAAAATTTAGGAGAGTTGGGATTGAATTAATTCTAAGTCAGTAGAAAATACTGAGGCTATATCATGGAGAGAAAAGAGAGAGAGGAGAATGCAGAGAAGAGCATAAGAGGCACACCTGTAAGTGGAGTCTGAAGGGATGGAATGAATGGTACAAAAGCAACCTTTGAGGAGGTAATCACTGAAGATTTCCCCAAACTGTCAAAAGATACTGTCTTATATTCAAGAACCACTATAAACTCCAACTAGGAAAAATATAAAACAAATCTCATCTAGATGCAATATAATAAAAATATTAAAAATCAAAGAAAGAGAAAATCTTTGCAAGTAGTCACAGCTTTAAAAAAAAAAAAGACTTTTAAAATGAGCAAGAGTCAACTTATAGCTGATGAAAGCCAGATGGCAGTGGAATGAGATCTTTAAGGTGCTGAAAGAAAATAACTGGAGAGACAGAATTCTGCATCCAGCAAAAAATAACCTTCAAAAATGAAGGTGAAATAAAGGTAGTTCTAGATGAATAAAAATTGAGAGAATTTGTAGTCAGACCTACACTAAAAAAAACCACAGAGTTCTTCAGATGGCAGGAAAATGATTCCAGATAGCATCCCAGAAATGCATGAAGGAATGAAAAAAACTAGAAGGAATAAAAATGCAGATAACCTTAAATGTGTATTGACTGTGTGAAACAATGTCTTGTGGAGCTTGACATATATGTAGAATGAAAATTTATGACAGTAACCCAAAAGATAAGAGAGGAATAAATGGAGTTTATATTTTCTAGGTTCTAACATTGTCTAAGAAGTTACAAGAGTGCTCGTTTGCATTAGACATAAGTCAACGCTGTGTTATAAATTCAGGAAAACCACAAAGAAGAATAAACGAATGTTCAACTAATAATCTTTTTGATCAATCCAAAAGAAAGCAAGAGGAAAAAAAGAAACACAAAACACATAAGACAAATCAAAAAAAGAATTATAATGTAATAGAAGTAAATGTATCAATCCCTACATTAAATGTAAATGGTCTAAATATTAAATTTTAAAAATGAAGATTATAACACTTTTAAAAATAGGGGCTTCCCTGGTGGCGCAGTGGTTGAGAGTCCGCCTGCCGATGCAGGGGACACAGGTTCGTGCCCCGGTCCGGGAAGATCCCACATGCTGCGGAGCGGCTGGGCCCGTGAGCCATGGCCGCTGAGCCTGCGCGTCCAGAGCCTGTGCTCCGCAACGGGAGAGACCACAGCAGTGAGAGTCCCGCGTACCACACACACACACAAAAAAGCCCAATTGTATTCTGCTTATAAGAGATACACCTTCAATATTAAAATGTAGAAAAGTCAAAAGGAAAAGGCAGGGAAAGATATTCTATACATACCCCATTCAATTCAAAGCTAGTATTGTTACCAGATGAAATAAGAGTAGCCAAGCAACATTTTAGAGATTTTTAAAAATTATTAAAGGGTCATTTCAACAGAGAGATAAAGTAACTCTAAATTTATATGTACATAACATATCTTTAAAACATATAAAGCAAACCCTGACAGGACTGAAAGGAAAAATTGAAAAAAAGTCTATATTTACACTGGGAGATTTTACCATAACTGTCTCAAATGATAGTACCTGTAGATAAAGATCAGTAAAGATCAAAAATATCTAAACAACCTGATTAATGAACTTGACATAATTGATATGTCTAACAACTAATGCTTTTTTTTTTCCATTTTTTTCCCTTTTGTTACTTCAATCTGGAAACGTTTTACTGATATGTCTTCTAGTCATTCTGCTCATCCTCTGTTCTGTATGTCTAATCCATATTTTCTTGAACATATTAATAATAGCTATTTTAAAAATTTGTGTCTGAAAAGTAAAATGTTTGAACCATCTGTGAGTTTGTTAGTTTAAAAAACAGTTTTGGGGCAGTTTAGAGTTATTTTACTCTTTTTGATTAGGATGCCTCATATTTAATTGAATGTTTAACACTGTATACTAAAAGTTATAGAGACTTCTTCTAAAAATATATAGTTTTTTATGGCAGTAAGGTAGAGAACAAGCAGAACACCTTAATCCTGTCAAGGTTTGGCTTGAGGTTTTATTAAAGTTGATGTGTTTTAGTTTTTTCTTGTTCCTTTTGGAGTCTCAATTGAAAACCTGGGGTGCTTGCCAAGACCACTTCATTCCTGAGTTCCAACTTTTATTTCCTCGGCACCATACAGTTGCTACAATATCTGCTTAGTTCATTAGCATCCCAGCTGCTGTTTTCTGCTGGGTGTCTTGGAATCTTGCCCTGTATATGCAAAGCTTAGCAGTTGTCAGACTTCTTAGGGGAAGATTGAATGCAGATTCTTTTGGCTTACTTTCCTGCAGTTTCCCCCTCTCCAAGATTTTTTCCCCTGAAGCCCCAGTTTCTTTAGACTCATCGAACTCCAATATCTGTCTTAGCTAGATAGGACTGCTGGTTTCTGCTAGAACTCACTTTCCTACACTGTGAATTCCAGCAGTCTTCAGGGAAAATTCTAGGGTGAATGTGGATCTCATGTTGTTGTCCCTATTCTCAGGAATTGTAGTTCCTCAAGTCTTGCCTATACTGGTTGCTTTCCAATGCCTTTAAACAATTCATTTATATATTTCATCTAGCTCTTGTAGTTCTGTTTGGCAGGAAGAAGATTAATTTTAATACAGGCTACTTTGTCATGCCTGTAAGTCCAAATACATATTCAAGCACACATGGAATATTTACCAAAATTGACACAGTAAACAAGTTTCAACAACTTTCAGATGATTGAACTTATTCTGCCTGTCTTAACACAGTGGAATGAAGTTAGAAATTAATTACAAAAATGTAGCTGTACAATTTTCAGATTTTTGGAATTTTGGAATATATATCTGAATAATCCATGAGTCAGGGAAGAAATCACACTGAAAATTAGAAAATGTCAGTTGAATAAGAATGAACATTTGAAATCTTTGGGATTAGGGTAAAGCTATGCTTTGAGGAAATTTTCTAGCTTCAATTACACCAATTAGAAAGGAGGAAAACCTAAAATCCATACTCTGTCCATCTCAAGAAGTTAGAAAAGAACAAGCTAGACCCAGGGAATATGGAAGGAAAAATACAGGTGAGAATAGAGAAAAATTAACAAAACCAAAATGTAGTTCTTCAAATAGACCAATAAAATTAACAGACTTCTAGTAATACCAAGAAAAAAAGGAGACAAGGCCTAGCACCAGGAATGAAACAGGGGCATTGGCACAGATCCCCAAAATATTAAAAAGAAATTCTGAGCAATATTATACACTAAATTTAGAAATTTAGAAGAAATTAACAAATAACTTGAAAAACATAACAAAAATTGCATAGCAAGAATTAGAAAAACTTGAAGGAATGTATAAGTATTAAAAAAATGTGAGTTAATAATGAAACATTTTTTCACAAAGAAAATTCCAGGTCAAAATGGCTTCACCTGTGAATTCTTCCAAACATTTTAGGTAAAGATACATTCAATCTTAAAGAAACTCTTCCTCAGAATAAAAGAGAGATCATTTTATAACCTTAATATCAAAACCTAAAAAGGATATTATAATAAAACATTTTCTCTTGAACAGTGAACAACATATTAGTGAATTAAATACAGCGATAAATAAAAATGATAACAAATCACAGTCAGGTTGGGATTATTCCAGGGCTTTTTCTTTTTCTTTTTCTTTTTTCCTTTAATATCTTTACTGGAGTATAATTGCTTTACAATGTTGTGTTACTTTCTGTTGTATCACTATATGCATACGTATATCCCCATATACCCTCCCTCTTGCGTCTCATTCCCACCCTTCATATCCCAACCCTCTAGGTGGTTGCAAAACACCGAGCTGATCTCCCTGTCCTATGCAGCTGCTTCCCACTAGCTATATTACATTTGGTAGTGTACATATGTCAGTGTAACTCTCTCACTTTGTCTCAGCTTCCCTTTCCCTTCCCCGTGTCCTCAAGTCCATTCTCTATGTCTGTGTTTTCATTCCTGTCCTGCCCCTAGGTTCATCAGAACCATTTTCTTTGTTTTCCTTTAGATTCCATATATATGAGTAAGCATATGGTATTTCTTTTTCCCTTCCTGACTTACTTCACTCTGTATGACCGACTCTAGGTCCATCCACCTCACTACAAATAACTCAGTTTCATTTCTTTTTATGGCTGAGTAATATTCCATTGTATATATGTGCCACATCTTCTATATCCATTAATCTGTTGATGGACACTTAGTTGCTTCCTTGTTCTGGCTGTTGTAAATAGTGCTGCAGTGAACATTGTGGTACATGACTCTTTTTTTTTTTTTTTTCGGTACGCGGGCCTCTCACTGTTGTGTCCTCTCCCGTTGCGGAGCACAGGCTCCAGACGCGCAGGCTCAGTGGCCATGGCTCACGGGCCCAGCCGCTCCGTGGCATGTGGGATCTTCCCGGACCGGGGCACGAACCCGTGTCCCCTGCATCGGCAGGCGGACTCTCAACCACTGCGCCACCAGGGAAGCCCATGACTCTTTTTGAATTATGGTTTTCTCAGGGTATATGCCCAGTAGTGGGATTGCTGGGTCATATGGTAGTTCTATTTTTAGATTTTTAAGGAACCTCCATATTGTTCTCCATAGTGGCTGTATCAATTTACATGCCCACCAACAGTGCAAGAGGGTTCCCTTTTCTCCACACCCTCTCCAGCATTTACTGTTTGTAGATTTTTTGATGATGGCCATTCTGACTGGTGTGAGGTGATACCTCATTGGAGTTTTGATTTGCATTTTTCTAATGATTAGTGATGTTGAGCATCCTTTCATCTGTTTGTTGGCAATCTGTATGTCTTCTTTGGAGAAATGTCTATTTAGGTCTCCTACCCATTTTTGGATTGGGTTGTTTGTTTTTTTGATATTGAGCTGCATGAGCTGCTTGTATATTTTGGAGATTAATCCTTTGTCAGTTGCTTCATTTGTAAATATTTTCTCTCATTATGAGGGTTGTCTTTTCATCTTGTTTATGTTTTCCTTTGCTGTGCAAAAAAGCTTTTAAGTATCCTGAGGTTACATTTGTTTATTTTTGTTTTTATTTCCATTTCTCTGGAGGGTGGGTCAAAAAGGATCTTGCTGTGATTTATGTCATAGAGTGTTCTGCCTGTGTTTTCCTCTAAGAGTTTTATAGAGTCTGGCCTTACATTTAGGTCTTTAATCCATTTTGAGTTTATTTTTGTGTATGGTGTTAGCGAGTATTCTAATTTCATTCTTTAACATGTACCTGTCCAGTTTTCCCATCACCACTTATTGAAGAGGCAGTCTTTCCTACATTGTATACTCTTGCCTCCTTTCTCAAAGATAAGGTGACCATATGTGCGTGGGTTTATCTCTGAGCTTTCTATCCTGTTACATTGATCTATATTTCTGTTTTTGTGCCAGGGCCATACTGTCTTGATTACTGTAGCTTTGTAGTATAGTCTGAAGTCAGGGAGTCTGATTCCTCCAGCTCCATTTTTCTTTCTCAAGATTGATTTAACTGTTCAGGGTCTTTTGTGTTTCCATACGAATTGTGAAATTTTTCGTTCTAGTTCTGTGAAAAATGCCAGTGGTAGTTTGATAGGGATTGCATTGAATCTGTAGATTGATTTGGGTACTAGAATCATTTTCACAATGTTGTTTCTTCCAATCCAAGAACATGGTACATCTCTCCATCTATTTGTATCATCTTCAGTTTCTTTCATCAGTGTCTTATAATTTTCTGCACACAGATCTTTTGTCTCCTTAGGTAGGTTTATTCCTAGATATTTTATTCTTTCGTTGCCATGGTAAATGGGAGTGTTCTCTTAATTTCACTTTCAGATTTTTCAGCTTTAGTGTATAGAAATGCAAGAGATTTCTGTGCATTAATTTTGTATCCTGCAACTTTACCAAATTCATTGATTAGCTCTAGTAGTTTTATGGTAGCATCTTTAGGATTCTCTATGTATAGTATCATGTCATCTGCAAACAGTGAGAGCTTTACTTCTTCTTTTCTGTTTTGGATTCCTTTTATTCCTTTTGCTTCTCTGATTGCTGTGGCTAAAACTTCCAAAACTATGTTAAAATAATAGTGGTGAGAGTGGGCAACCTTGTCTTGTTCCTGATAATAGTGGAAATGCTTTCAGTTTTTCCCCATTGAGGACGATGTTGGCTTTGGGTTTCTCATATATGTCCTTTATTATGTTGAGGAAAGTTCCCTCTATGCCTACTTTCTGGAGGGTTTTTATCATAAATGGATGTTGAATTTTGTCGAAAGGTTTTTCTGCATCTATTCAGATGATCATATAGTTTTTCGCCTTCAATTTGTTAATATGGTGTATCACATTCAGGGATTTGCGTATATTGAAGGATCCTTGCATTCCTGGGATAAACCCCACTTGATCATGGTGTATGATCCTTTTAATATGGTGTTGGATTCTGTTTGCTAGTATTTTGTTCAGGATTTTTGCATTTATGTTCAACAGCGATATTGGCCTGTAGTTTTCTTTCTTTGTGACATCTTTGTCTGGTTTTGGTGTCAGGGTGATGGTGGCCTCATTGAAGGAGTTGGGGAGTGTTCCTCCCTCTGCTATATTTTGGAAGTTTGAGAAGGAGATGTGTTAGCTCTTCCCTAAATGTTTGATAGAATTTGCCTGTGAATCCATCTGGTCCTGGGCTTTTGTTTGTTGGAAGATTTTTTTTTTTGCGGTACGCAGGGCTCTCACCATTGCGGCCTCTCCCGTTGTGGAGCACAGGCTCCGGACGCGCAGGCTCAGCAGCCATGGCTCACGGGCCCAGCCGCTCCGCGGCATGTGGGATCTTCCCGGACCGGGGCACGAACCCGTGTCCCCTGCATCGGCAGGCGGACTCTCAACCACTGCGCCATCACGGAAGCCCTCTGTTGGAAGATTTTTAATCACAGTTTCAATTTCAGTGCTTGTGATTGGACTGTTCATATTTTCTATTTCTTCCTTGTTCAGTCTTGGCAGGTTGTGCATTTCTAAGAATTTGTCCCTTTCTTCCAGTTTTTCCGTTTTATTGGCATAGAGTTGCTTGTAGTAATCTCTCATGGTCCTTTGTATTTCTGCAGTGTCAGTTGTTACTTCTCCTTTTTCATTTCTATTTCTATTGATTTGAGACTTTTGTTTTTTTTCTTGATGACTCTGGCTAATGGTTTATCAATTTTGTTTATCATCTCAAAGACCCAGCTTTTAGTTTTATTGATCTTTGCTATCGTTTCCTTCATTTCTTCTTCATTTATTTCTGATCTGATCTTTATGATTTCTTCCCTTCTGCTAACTTTGGGGTTTTTTTGTTCTTCTTCCTCTAATTGCTTTAGGTGTAAGGTTAGGTTGTTTATTTGAGATGTTTCCTGTTTCTTAAGGTAGGACTGTATTGCTGTAAACTTCCCTCTTAGAACTGCTTTTGCTGCATCCCAAAGGTTTTGGGTCCTTGTGTTTTCATTGTCATTTGTTTCTAGGTATTTTTTGATTTCCTCTTTGATTTCTTCAGTGATCTGTTGGTTATTAAGTAGTGTATTGTTTAGCCTCCATGTGTTTGTATTTTTTACAGATCTTTTCCTGTAATTGATATCTAGTCTCATAGCATTGTGGTCGGAAAAGATACTTGATACTCTTTTAATTTTCTTAAATTTACCAAGGCTTGATTTGTGACCCAAGATATGATCTATCCTGGAGAATATTCCATGAGCACTTGAGAAGAAAGTGTATTGTGTTGGTTTTTGGATGGAACGTCCTATAAATATCAGTGAAGTCCATCTTGTTTAATGTTTCATTTAAAGCTTGTGTTTCCTTGTTTATTTTCATTTTGGATGATATGTCCATTGGTGAAAGTGGGGTGTTAAAGTCCTCTAGTATGATTGTGTTGCTGTCAATTTCCCCTTTTATGGCTGATATTATTTGCCTTATGTATTGTGGTGCTCCTATGTTGGGTGCATAAATATTTACCATTATTATATCTTCTTCTTGGATCAATCCCTTGATAATGATGTGGTGTCCTTCTTTGTCTCTTGTAATAGTCTATTTTAAAGTGTATTTTGTCTGATATGAGAATTGCTACTCCAGCTTTCTTTTGATTTCCATTTGCATGGAATATCTTTGTCTATCCCCTCACTTTCAGTCTGTATGTGTTCGTGGTTTTGAAGTGGGTCTCTTGTAGGCAGCATATATATGGGTCTTGCTTTTCTATGCATTCAGCCAGTCTGTGTCTTTTGGTTGGAGCATTTAATGCATTTACATTTAAGGTAGTTATTGATATGTATGTTCCTTTTACCATTTTGTTAATTGTTTTGGGTTTGTTTTTGTAGGTCTTTTCCTTCTCTTGTGTTTCCTGCCTAGAGAAGTTCCTTTAGCATTTGTTGTAAAGCTGGTTTGGTGGTGCTGAATTCTGTTAACTTTTGCTTGTCTGTAAAGGTTTTAATTTCTCCATCGAATCTGAATGGCATCTTTGCTGGGCAGAGTAATCTTGGTTGTAGGTTTTTCCCTTTTATCACTTTAAATATGTCCTGCCACTGTCTTCTTGGTTGCAGAGTTTCTGCTGAAAGATCAGCTCTTAACCTTCTGGTGATTCCCTTGTATGTTATTTGTAGTTTTTCCCTTGCTGCTTTTAATATCTTTCTTTGTATTTAATTTTTGATAGTTTGATTAATATGTGTCTTGGCATGTTTCTTCTTGGATTTATCCTCTATGGGACTCTCTGCACTTCCTGGACTTGATTAACTATTTCCTTTCCCATATTAGGGAAGTTTTCAAGTATAATCTCTTCAAATATTTTCCCAGTCCGTTTCTTTTTCTCTTCTTCTTCTGGGACCCCTATAATTCGAATGTTGGTGCATTTAATGTTGTCCCAGAGGTCTCTGAGACTGTCCTCAATTCTTTTCATTCTTTTTTCCTTATTCTGCTGTGTGATTGTTATTTCCACTATTTTATCTTCCAGGGTACTTATCCATTCTTCTGCCTCAGTTTTTTGGCTATTGATTCCTTCTAGAGAATTTTTAATTTCCTTTATTGTGTTGTTCATCATTTTTTATTTAGTCTTCAGTTCTTCTAGGTCCTTGTTAAAGTTTTCTTGTATTTTCTCCATTCTGTTTCCAAGGTTTTGGATTGTCTTTGCTATCATTATTCTGAATTCTTTTTGAGGTAGACTGCCTATTTCCTCTTTAATTGTTTGGTCTGGTGTGTTTTTACCTTGCTCCTTCATCTGCTGTGTAATTCTCTGTCTTCTCACTTTGCTTAACTTACTGTGTTTGGGGTCTCCTTTTAACAGGGTGGAAGTGCATAGTTCCTGTTGTTTTTGTTTTCTGCCCCCAGTGGGTTGTGTAGGCTTCCTGGTGGAGGGGTCTGGTGCCTGTTTTCTGGTGGATGAGGCTGGATCTTGTCTTTCTGGTGTGCAGGACCACGTCCTGTGGTGTGTTTTGGAGTGTCTGTGACCTTATCATGATTGGAGGCAGCCTCTCCGCTAATGCATGGGGTTGTGTTCCTGTCTTGCTAGTCGTTTGGCATAGGGTGTCAAGCACTGTAGCTTGCTGGTCTTTGAGTGGAGCTGGGTTTAAGAGTTGAGATGGAGATCTCTGGGATTGTTTTCGCCATTTGATATAACGTGGAGCCGGGAGGTCTCTGGTGGACCAATGTCCTGGACTCGGCTGTCCCACCTCAGAGGCACAGGCCTGACACCTGGTCAGAGTGCCAAGACCCTGTCAGTCACACGACACAGAAGAAAAGGGTGAAAAAAAGAAAGACAGAAAAAATAAAATAAAATAAAGTTATTAAAATCAAAAATGAAAAATAATTATTAAAAAGTAATAAAAGAAATAAAAAGACAGAAAGAAGAGAGCAACCAAACTGAAAAACAAATCCACCAATGGTAACCAGCACTAAAAAATGTACTTAGAAAAAAAAAAAAAGACAGACCGAACCCTAGGACAAATGGTAAAAGCAAAGCTATACAGAAAAAATCATACAAAGAAGCGTACACGTACACACTCACAAAAAAAGGAAAAAAATATATATAAAAGTAAGGGAGCAACCAAATCAATAAAGAATTCTACTAATGTTAATAAACTCTAAATACTAAAGTAAGATAAACGTATAACCAGAAGCAAATTATTTGCAGAAAGCAAACCCCAAGTCTACAGTTCTCCCAAAGTCTGCCACCTCAATTTTGGGATGATTTGTTGTCTACTCAGGCATTCTACAAGTGCAGGGTACATCAAGTTGATTGTGGAGATTTAATGTGCAGCTCCTGAGGCTGCTGGGAGAAATTTCCCTTTCTCTTCTTGTTCACACCGCTCCTGAGGTTCAGCTTTGGATTTGGCCTTGCCTCTGCGTGTAGGTCACCTGAGGGCATCTTCTCCACTCAGACAGGACGGGGTTAAAGTAGCAGCTGATTAGGTGACTCTGGCTCACTCAGGCTGGGGAGAGGGAGGTGTATGGTATGCGGCTTGAGCCTGCGGCAGCAGAGGCCGCTGTGACGTTGCAGCAGCCTGAGGCATGCCGTGTGTTCTCCCAGGTATGCTGTCCCGGTATCATGGGACCCTGGCAGTGGCGGGCTGCACAGGCTCTCCTGAGGGGAGGTGTGGATAGTGACCTGTGCTTGCACACAGGCTTCTTGGTGGCTGCAGCAGCTGCCTTAGTGTTTCATGCCCTTCTCTGGTGTCCGTGCTGATAGCCATGGCTCGTGCCTATCTCTGGAGCTCGTTTAGGCGGTGCTCTGAATCCCTTCTCCTCGTGCACTCTGAAACAATGGTCTCTTGCCTCTTAGGCAGTTCCAGACTTTTTCCCGGATTCCCTCCCAGCTAGCTGACTAGGTCAGTGTCTACCAGTTCTGACTTTCACTACCTCGTTAAGTCTCACTGCTGCTTGGTGGGTGTGGAAGTTCAGCTCCCACTGACACTAGATGTGAGGGAAAGTGGAGTGCTGAGTAAACGGTTCCTACTGCTTTGTTTAGTGTTATTAATGCCAACTGGAGGTAAGAGCTCAGCTCACTGTTCACCTTTGCTGACATTGTTTTGGTGAGGGAATTGGACCACCATCTGCTTCTGCCAGGTGGGCAACGGAAGTTCAGCTCTCTGCTTACCCCTATTGAAACTATGGGGTGGAAGTTTTCCACTGACGTTTGGCTAGAATAGAAGGAATATTGCCAAAATGGTTGTCTGTTTTCTTAGGCCATCCTTTTCTCTGTTCTTTGGCTTGGCAAAACAAGTTTTGCTGTTGCCTGTTTTGTCTGTGTCAGTTGGTCCTTCTGGATTGGAGGCTTTTATAGCATCCTGTCAGCAATAAACAAAACCAGAACTCACTGCTGTGCTGCTTTTCAATTCCCAGGGTCACTAGGCAGTCCACCTACTACTTTCTGTCTTTTAAAATCATCCTGTGCTTATTTTGTATGTTTTTTTCCAGAGTTCTTAATTGTAAGTAGGAGGACGTGGAAATGAAGGTGAGGCTACTCCATCTTGGCCAGAACTGGAAGTCTTCATACTAATTTTGATAGATTACAATTAGCCTATAAAATTTTAAAAATTGTGGCTATCACTGTATACATATATATCTCAGGTTGTGAAATTTTGAAACATTTTGGTAGAAACTTATTTATTTTAGGCTAGTTTGCTCTGTGACTTTGGATACAGGCCCTCATTTTCTTATGTGTATGGTGAAATACTGGACTAGATCATTGAGGGTTCATTCATTTAACACTATAATCTTATGATCATTAAAATAGTTTTTTACCTTTTTTTCCTAAGTCAGTGTATACTGTTAGTACTGAGACAGGGGAAAAAGAACGTGGATTTTGGACCAAGGCCTATGTTTGGATTCTAAAAGAAGGGGAGGTAGTTTTTACATATTCGTTGGGTATGGACATCAGAACCAATTTGCCTAGACTTACATCTTGGCTTTACCTTTACTAAGTGTGTGACCTTGGGTAAATTACTCAACCTCTCTTTGTCTCAGTTTCCTCACTGGTAATATGGGAATGATAGTACTGATCTTAGAGGGTTGTTGTGAACCCTCTAAGAGGGTTTATTTAAAAGAGTTACATCTAAGGCACTTAGAACAGTTCTAGCACATAGTATACACAGTATAAATGTTATTACTTTCTGACTGTGGGGCCTTAGGTCAGTCTTTTTTGTTTTTTAAGGATTTATTTCTTATTTATTTATTTTATTTTTGGCTGCATTGAACCTTAGTTGCGGCACACTGGATCTTCATTGAGGCATGTGGGATCTTTCGTTGTGGCACATGGGTTTCTCTCTAGTTGTGGCACACAGGCTCCAGGGTGCATGGGCTCTGTAGTTTGCGGCATGCAGGCTCTCTAGTTGAGGGGTGTGAACTCAGTAGTTGTCGTGCTCTGGCTTAGTTGCCCCTTGGCATGTGGGACCAGGGATCGAACCCATGTCCCCTGCATTATAAGGTGAATTCTTTACCACTGGACCACCAGGGAAGTCCCAGGGTCTTAGGTCAGTCTTAATCTCAGTTTTATCATTTGTAAGATAGGGATAATGATACCTACCCCACAGTGTGGTTGTAGGAACTAGAGAATACACAGACACACTTGTGCACAATACACCTTGCATAGTAATTAGTGTCATGTTTATATTTTAGTTATATTTAATGGGAATTAGATTGGAAAATGTTATTTTGTAGGTTTTTGAAAATGTTTATCATCAAAGAAATCTTGATTTATTTTCTTCCCTCAATTGCGTAGAACGGAAAGATGCTGAAGGATGGGAAACTGTTCAGAGAGGAAGGCCTGTTCGTTCACGATCAACAGCAGTGGTGCCAAAAGTTTTATTACCAACAGAAGCATTAAGGTCAAAGGATGACAGTGATAAAGAAAATGTACGTCTTCTACCTGACAAAAGTATTCAGAAAGGTGAATTTGTTGGAGGTGGACCTTCTAATACTATAGAATCTCGGCTCAAAGACTCATTACACTCATGTGATCATCCTCTCACAGAGAGAACCCAGGTAGTACATTCTGAAAATCCTTTTATTGCTTTTTTATAACGGATATATATATGTATGTTGGAATGTCTTAATTTTTCTACTTCATTTTTTACTTTTATTGTGAAAAATTTCAGATCTACAGAAAAGTTGCAAGAATAGAATAATGAACTCTCCTGTACCCTTTTCGTAGATTCACAGATTAACATTTTGCCACATTTTTTTCTCTCTCTAGTTACATATTACACCCTCATATTGTATGCTAAACATTTGAGAGTAATGTGCAAATATCGTAACCATTCACCCTTAAATGCTATAGCATATATCTCTAAAGAACAAAGAAACTCTTTTACAAAACCACACTATAATTATAAAATTCGGGGAATTTGACATTT
Source organism: Tursiops truncatus (assembly GCF_011762595.2). NCBI lineage: Eukaryota > Metazoa > Chordata > Mammalia > Artiodactyla > Delphinidae > Tursiops > Tursiops truncatus. The sequence continues at coordinate 117,659,662 of NC_047035.1, forward strand.
ATATAATATTGTTATCGAATTTATAGTCTGTATTCAAAAATTTCCAGTTGTCCCAATAATTTCTTCATAGAATGTTTTTCCATGATGCATGATCCAATCTAGAGTTACACATTGTATTTGGCTTTGTTTCTTTAATGTCTTTCACCAGGGACAGTTATTCAGCCTGTCTTTGTCTTTCATGACATTAATATTTTTGAAGTATACATTGTGGGTTTTTTGTACAGTGTTCTTCAGTTTGTTTATTCATTATTCACTTTAGCTTATACATTTTTGAGAGAAATAAAGTGATTGTTCTTAGCCTCACATTTAAAGGCATATCATATCAATTTGCCCAAGTTTGTTAACTTTGATTACTGGTTAAAATGGTGTCCTCCTGCTTCATTTGTAGTGTTATTTTAAATGGTGATGAAAGTAGAATAATTTTTCACTTGCTCTACTTTTACTTCCTACAATTCGAGTATAGAGTGATTTATATTTAAATAATTCTTTAAAGTTAATATTCCCAGTACTCTTCTGTCAGTCCATTTGAAGTTTATTCTACTTACTTGGTTAAGCAAGGCATTTTTTTTAAAAAAACAGGACTTTTAAAAAAATTTTATTTTATTATTATTATTTTTTTTTTTGGCCACCCTGTACGGCATGTGGGATCTTAGTTCCCAGACCAGGGATTGAACCTGCACCCCCTGCGTTGGAAGCATGGAGTCTTAACCACTGGACCGCCAGGGAAGTCCCAGCAATGCATTTTTAAAAGATATTTGTTTGGCTTCCCTGGTGGCGCAGTGGTTGAGAGTCCGCCTGCTGATGCAGGGGACACGGGTTCGTGCCCCGGTCTGGGAGGATCCCACATGCCGCGGAGCGACTGGGCCCGTGAGCCATGGCCGCTGAGCCTGCGCGTCCGGAGCCTGTGCTCCGCGGCGGGAGAGGCCACAGCAGTGGGAGGCCCGCGTACCGCAAAACAAACAACAACAAAAAAAAAGATATTTGTTTACAAAAAAATTTTATGTTCAGTTAGTATAATTTTATGTAAAATGTCCAATGAAATATAAGAGAGATTCTTTGATAAGGTACAGGGACTAAGTAAAAAAGTTGTAAAATAGTTGTCATATTTCTCAGTACAGAATAGTATCTGCCTTTTAAAATTCTCTCCTTTTACTTGTAGGATATTTATTTTTATTAGAAACTGTACTCAACTTCCATGGTTTTTTTCCTTAATGATAATAATGGCTCTTAATCCTACATTGTTCCTGATGTTTTATAACTCTTTAATGTATGTATGTTTTGTGCCCACATGAGATTTAAAGCTCCTTGCGGGCATTATCTTATGTTGCCTTTTAATTTCCCACAATATGGAGCAGAGTCAAAGATACGTAGAAAGTAATCAGTACATAGTTGTTGGGTGAAACTTTAAGAAACTTTTAAATGTAGGTAAATTTGATGACGAAATCACTTTCTATATCACTTAACTACCATCTGGCATTCTTGGTACATGTATTATATTTTAACTATAAAATTTAACAGTATAAAAATTATGCTGATTTTGTGTAATGAATAAACTTATGTGATTTTTTGAGGTTTTAGAAATAGTCTATACATAGAACTTTTGAGTAATTATTGTTAAATTATTTCAGTATAAAAGTTCACTGCTTGTGGTGGCCAAGCTAATATTAATAATTGTTTTCTCCACTGTCATTCTGAAAATGGAATTAGCATTTTTATATATTTTTCAACATTATAGTTTAGCTTTGATTTTGTTATTTAAGTTGATATTGATTTTTTAATAAACAGCATTGACTATATTGTGAAGATCAATAATGCTAATGTAAATATTACTGAGAAGATTATAAACCATGGTGACTGATGTATGGATAATGTTGATAGCAATATAAACATTGTGATGCAATGTGAATAATGCTTATGCTAAAATGAACACTTTGGGACACTTTAAAGTTCTAACCAATAGTAGGATTTTTAAAGTAGTTTATATGACTTGGCCAAGTTTAATATTTATATAAATACTATATCAAACTAGGGTTTTTATGGCCACTGCACTGTTTATCTAATGTTTATTTAAGTAGTGATGTGAGTAAGTTTTAAATTCACAATTTTAGATTTTAGTTCTTCTCCTTGGAGTTCATTACTCTGAGTATAGCTGGAAAACATAGCACCATTCTTTCTGTACTCTGTTAGAAAGTGAAAATAAAGGCTTGTTCCTATTCACTAAACTAGAAAGTTTTTTAAAAAAATGGGTATGTATTTGACTTCAGCATAAGTTGTATTTGTTTAAATGGTTTTTACGTTTCTCTTGGTTATGTGTTAAATATTTCTAAAGGGGAATGGAGAGCCTATTGAAGTCTAAAGAATATGAATTGCATAATGAAACTGCATGCTGACATATACTCTACTTTTTATGGTGTATTTCTCTTTTATATCTGAGATTTGGTATTATGTGCTATGTGGTGTCCTAAACATAGTAGATGTGCAAATAAAATTTGTGGCTGCTTAATGGTTTCTCTTCTTATACTTGAAACATACCAAAAAATGACTGAGTCATCTGTCAGTCAACTGCTGCTTTACAGTTGATAGGTTAAACAGAATCAGGTTTTCTAGAGTGAAATAAGTTGGTGAGTATTTTCCATTATCTCTGATTCAATCTGTAATATGTTTCGTTAGTTCACAGTGAGTACACTGGATGATGTCAAGAACTCTGGCAGTAGTTTCTTACAAGACAATTCTGTGCAAACTTCTGAAATACCTGCCGTTCACATTGATATAGAGTGTGTTTCAGTTACTCAGCAAGCTGACACACCTTTGCAAGCAAGTGAAGACAAATTTTCAGAAGAGAAAGAAAGAATAGAAAGTGAAATGGATCCTTCAGATATTTCAAATGTGAGTGCTGCTAACTTGGTAAGAACAACTTATCGAAATTCTGAGTAAATATATTAAAGAGACATAAACTCCGATAATAAAAAATTGTAATGTATATTTCTCTACACTTTACAAGCACTTTTTAACATAGCATTTGATATATGTTATTTCATTTTAACATTTTATTCTTATAGCAATCTTTTGATATAGTTAAGTTTCTTCTTCTTTTGCAGAGGAAGGAAATGAGACTGTGAGAATTAAATAACTTGCTCAAAATCATTCACTTTGTGTGTGATTTGATCACATGTTAAGAAACTGTCATAATAATGTTTTCTATGCAACATCTACCACTCTGATAGATGGGAAATTGTGCTTAATGAACTTAGCTTTAAGAATTCTCTTAACAGAGTACTTTAGACAGTTATTATCATTTGCTTGGAGTTGGTCTTTAAGATGAAATTTATTTATCATCCCTATGGCAGAATCTTTAAAAATGCATTGACTTAAAATTACTTATAGGTTTATGTTTTTGGATGACTGTTTAATTCTGCTCATGTCTTTCTCCTTCCCGTTTTAGTATTAAGATGCTTGGCCTGAGTATAATTCAGATTAGGTCATGTTGGGTTTGTTTAAAAAGTAATTTTCAAAAGGAATAGGCACATATAAAAAGTTGTTGAGAAAAAATTCAAATTTAGTTCTTTTTTTTTTGGCAATTGACAAGGAAATTTAGTTTTTTCTGAGATATACATTTTAAAGTAATAACTAGAATTATGACTTATAACATTATACCAGAACATATAAGATTTTTAGAAATTTCACGTAATGTCTGAAACATTTATATTAACATATTTCCATACAAATAACCCAAAGAAAGTTTAGTATTAGGTTTTGTTTGTTTCTTTATACTGCAGGTTCTTACTAGTAATCAGTTTTATACACATCAGTGTAAACATGTCAATCCCAATCGCCCAATTCAGCACACCACCATCTGCACCCCACCGCGGATTTCCCCCCTTGGTGTCCATATGTTTGTTCTCTACATCTGTGTCTCAACTTCTGCCTTGCAAACTGGTTCATCTGTACCATTTTTCTAGGTTCCACATAAATGCGTTAATATACGATATTTATTTAGCCCTTTCTAACTTACTTCACTCTGTATGACAGTCTCTAGGTCCATCTGTGTCTCAACAAATGACTCAATTTCGTTCCTTTTTATGGCTGAGTAATATTCCATTGTATATATGTACCACAACTTCTTTATCCATTCATCTGTCGATGGGCATTTAGGTTGCTTCCGTGACCTTGCCATTGTAAATAGTGCTGCAATGAACATTGGGGTGCATGTGTCTTTTTGAATTATGGTTTTCTCGGGGTATATGCCCAGTAATTCTATTTTTAGTTCGATTCTATTTTTAGTTCTCCATAGTGGCTGTATCAAATTACATTCCCACCAACAGTGCAAGAGGGTTCCCTTTTCTCCACACCCTCTCCGGCATTTGTTGTTTGTAGATTTTCTGATGATGCCCATTCTAACTGGTGTGAGGTGATACCTCATTGTAGTTTTGATTTGCATTTCTCTAATAATTAGTGATGTTGAGCAGCTTTTCATGTGCCTCTTGGCCATCTGTATGTCTTCTTTGGAGAAATGTCTATTTAGGTGTTCTGCCCATTTTTGGATTGGGTTGTTTGTTTCTTTAATATTGAGCTGCATGAGCTGTCTATATATTTTGGAGATTAATCCTTTGTCCATTGATTCGTTTGCAAATATTTTCTCCCATTCTGAGGGTTGTCTTTTTGTCTTGTTTATGGTTTCCTTTGCTGTGCAAAAGCTTTGAAGTTTTATTAGGTCCAATTTGTTTATTTTTGTTTTTACTTCCATTACTCTAGGAGGTGGATCAAAAAAGATCTTGCTGTGGTTTATGTCAAAGAGTGTTCTTCCTATGTTTTCGTCTAGATTTTATAGTGTCTGGTCTTACATTTAGGTCTCGAATCCATTTTGAGTTTATTTCTGTATATGGTGTTAGAGAATGTTCTAATGTCATTCTTTTACCTGTAGCTGTCCAGTTTTCCCAGCACCACTTATTGAAGAGACTGTCTTTTCTCCATTGTATATCTTTGCGTCCTTTGTCATAGATTAGTTGACCATAGGTGCGTGGGTTTGTCTCTGGGCTTTCTATCTTGTTCCATTGATCTGTGCTTCTGTTTTTGTGCCAGTACCATATTGTCTTGATTACTGTAGCTTTGTAGTATAATCTGAAGTCAGAGCGTCTGATTCCTCCAGCTCCGTTTTTTTCCCTCAAGACTGCTTTGGCTATTCGGGGTCTTTTGTGTCGCTGTACAAACTTTAAGATGATTTGTTCTAGTTCCGTAAAAAATGCCATTGGTAACTTGATAGGTATTGCATTGAATATGTAGATTGCTTTGGGTAGTATAGTCATTTTCACAATGTTGATTCTTCCAATCCAAGAACATTGTATATCTCTCCATCTGTTGGTATCATATTTAATTTCTTTCTTCAGTGTCTTACAGTTTTCTGCATACAGATCTTTTGTCTCCCTAGGTAGGTTTATTCCTAGGTATTTTATTCTTTTTGTTGCAATGGTAAGTGGGAGTGTTTCTGTAATTTCTCTTTCAGATTTTTCATCATCAGTGTATAGGAAATGCAGGAGATTTCTGTGCATTAATTTTGTACCCTGCAACTTTACCAAATTCATTGATTAGCTCTAGTAGTTTTCTGGTGGCAGTTTTAGGATTCTCTATGTATATTATCCTGTCATCTGCAAACAGTGACAGTTTAACTTCTTTTCCAATTTGTATTCCTTTTATTTCTTTTTCTTCTCTGACTGCTGTGGCTAGGACTTCCAAAAGTATGTTGAATAATAGTGGTGAGAATGGACATCCTTGTCTCATTCCTGATCTTAGAGGAAATGCTTTCAGTTTTTCACCATTGAGAATGATGTTTGCTGTGGGTTTGTCGTATATGGCCTTTATTATGTTGAGGTAGGTTCCCTCTATGCCCACTTTCTGGAGAGTTTTTATCATAAATGGTGTTGAATTTTGTCAAAAGCCTTTTCTTCATCTATTGAGATGATCATATGGTTTTTATTCTTCAATTTGTTAATATGGTGTATCACATTGATTGATTTGTATATAGTGAAGAATCCTTGCATCCCAGGGATAAATCCCACTTGGTCATGGTGTATGATCCTTTCAATGTGTTGTTGGATTCTGTCTGCTAGTATTTTGTTGAGGATTTTTGCATCTATATTCATCAGTGATATTGGTCTGTAATTTTCTTTTTTTGTAGTATCTTTTTCTGGTTTTGGCATCAGGGTGATGGTGGCCTCATTAAATGAGTTTGGGAGTGTTCTTCCCTCTGCAGTTTTTTGGAAGAGTTTGAGAAGGGTGGGTGTTAGCTCTTCTCTAAATGTTTGATAGAATTCAGCTCTGAAGCTATGTGGTTCTGGACTTTTGTTTGTTGGAAGATTTTTTTTTTTTTGCGGTACACGGGCCTCTCACTGTTGTGTTCTCTCCAGTTGCGGAGCACAGGCTCCAGACGCGCAGGCTTAGCGGCCATGGCTCACGGGCCCTGCTGCTCTGCGGCATGTGGAATATTCCGGGACTGGGGCACGAACCCGTGTCCCCTGCATCGGCAGGTGGACTCTCAAGCACTGCGCCACCAGGGAAGCCCTGTTGGAAGATTTTTAATCACAGTTTCAACTTTATTACTTGTGATTGGCCTGTTCATATTTTCTGTTTCTTCTTGGTTCAGTCTTGGAAGTTTATACCTTTCTAGGAATTTGTCCATTTCTTCCAGGTTGTCCATTTTATTGGCATAGAGTTGCTTGTAGTAGTCTCTTAGGATGCTTTGTATTTCTACGGTGTCTGTTGTAACTTCTTTTTCATTCTAATTTTATTCATTTGAGTCCTCTCCCTCTTTTTCTTCATGAGTCTGGCTAATGGTTTATCAATTTTGTCTTCTCAAAGAACCAGCTTTTAGTTTTATTGATCTTTGCTATTGTTTTCTTTGTTTCTGTTTCCTTTATTTCTGCTCTGATATTTATGATTTCTTTCCTTCTGCTAAATTTGGGTTTTGTTTGTTATTCTTTCTCTAGTTCCTTTAGGTGTAAGTTTAGATTGTTTACTTGAGATTTTTTTGGTTTCTTGAGGTAGGCTTGTATAGCTATAAACTTCCCTGTTAGAACTGCTTTTGCTGCATCCCATAAGTTTTGGATCGTCGTGTTTTCGTTGTCATTTGTCTCTAGGGATTTTTTGATTTCCTCTTTGATTTCTCCAGTGATTTCTTGGTTGTTTATTAACGTATTGTTTAGCCTCCATGTGTTTGTGTTTTTTACGTTTTTTTCCCTGTAATTCATTTCTAGTCTCATAGCGTTGTGGTCAGAAAAGATGCTTGATATGATTTCAGTTTTCTTAAATTTACTGAGGCTTGATTTGTGACCCAAAATGTGATCTATCCCAGAGAATGTTCTGTGCACACTTGAGAAGAAAGTGTATTGTGTTGTTTTTGGATGGAATGTCCTGTAAATATCAATTAAATCTATCTCATCTATTGTGTCATTTAAAGCTTCTGTTTCCGTATTTATTTCCTTTTGGATGATCTGTCCATTGGTGTAAGTGAGGTGTTAAAGTCCCCTACTATTATTGTGTTACTGTCGATTTCCTCTTTTATAGCTGTTAGCAGTTGCCTTATGTATTGAGGTGCTCCTATGTTGGGTGAATATATAATTATAATTGTTATATCTTCTTGGATTGACCTCTTGATTATTATGTAGTGTCCTTCCTTGTCTCTTGTAACATTCTTTATTTTAAAGTCTGTTGTATCTGATATGAGCAAAGCTACTCCAGCTTTCTCTTGATTTCCATTTGCACGGAATATCTTTGTCCATCCCCTCACTTTCAGTCTGTATGTGTCCCTACGTCTGAAGTGGGTCTCTTGTAGACTGCATATATATGGGTCTTGTTTTTGTATCCATTCAGCAAGCCTGTGTCTTTTGGTTGGAGCATTTAATCCATTCACATTTAAGGTAATTATTGATATGTATGTTCCTATGACCATTTTCTTAATTGTTTTGTGTTTGTTTTTGTAGATCCTTTTCTTCTGTTGTGTTTCCCACTTAGAAAAGTTCCTTTAGCATTTGTTGTGGAGTTGGTTTGGTAGTGCTGAATTCTCATACTTTTTGCTTGTCTGTAAAGCTTTTGATTTCTCCATTGAATCTGAATGAGATCCTTACCTGGTAGAGTAATCTTGGTTGTAAGTTCTTCCCTTTCATCACTTTAAGTATATCATGCCACTCCCTTCTGTCTTGTAGAGTTTCTGCTGAGAAATGAGCTGTTAGCCTTATGGGAATTCCCTTGTATGTTATTTTTCATTTTTCCCTTGCTGCTTTCAATAATTTTTCTTTGTCTTTAATTTTTGCCAATTTGATTACTATGTGTCTCGGCATGTTTCTCCTTGGGTTTACCCTGCATGGGACTCACTTCGCTTCCTGGACTTGGGTCGCTATTTCCTTTCCCACATTAGGGAAGTTTTTGACTATAATCTTTTCAAATATTTTCTCTGGTCCTTTCACTCTCTCTTCTCCTTCTGGGATCCCTATAATGCAAGTGTTGTTGCGTTTAATGTTGTCTCAGAGGTCTCTTAGGCTGTCTTCATTTCTTTTCATTCTTTTTTTCTTTATTCTTTTCCACAGCAGTGAATTCCACCGTTCTGTCTTCCAGGTCACTACTCCGTTCTTCTGCCTCAGTTATTCTGCTATTGATTCCTTCTAGTGTAGTTTTCATTTCAGTTATTGTATTGTTCATCTCTGTTTGTTTGTTCTTTAATTGTTCTAGGTCTTTGTTAAACATTTCTTGCATCTTCTCGATCTTTGCCTCCATTCTTTTTCCGAGGTCCTGGATCATCTTCACTATCGTTATTCTGAATTCTTTTTCTGGAAGGTTGCCTATCTCCACTTAATTTAGTTGTTTTTCTGGGGTTTTATCTTGTTCCTTCATCTGGTACATAGCCCTCTGCCTTTTCATCTTGTCTATCTTTCTGTGAATGTGGTTTTTGTTCCCAGGCTGCAGATTTGTGGTTCTTCTTACTTCTGCTGTCTGCCTTCTGGTGGATGAGGCTATCTAAGAGGCTTGTGTAAGTTTCCTGATGGGAGGGACTGTTGGTGGGTAGAGCTGACTGTTGCTCTGGTGTGCAGAACTCAGTAAAACTTTAATCCACTTGACTGCTGATGGGTGGGGCTTGGTTCCCTCCCTGTGGTTGTTTTGCCTGAGGCAACCAAACACTTGAGCCTACCTGGGCTCTTTGGTGGGGCTATTGACATACTCTGGGAGGTCTCTAGCCTAGGAGTACTTCCCAGAACTTTTGCTGCCAGTGTCCTTGTCCCCACGGTGAGCCACAGCATCCCCCCCACCCCCGCTTCTGCAGGAGAACCTCCAACACAAGCAGATAGGTCTGGTTCAATCTCCCCTGGGGTCACTGCTCCTTCCCCTGTGTCCCGATGCACACACTACTTCGTGTGTGCTCTCCAATAGTGGAGTCTCTGTTTCCCCCAGTCCTGTAGAAGTCCTACAGTCAATTCCCACTAGGCTTCAAAGTTTGATTCTCTAGGAATTCCTGCTCCGGTTGCTGGACCCTCAGGTTGGGAAGCCTGATATGGGGCTCAGAACCTTCACTCCAATGTGTGGACTTCTGTGGTATAAGTGTTCTCCAGTCTATGAGTCACCCACCCGGCAGTTATGGGATTTGATTTTACTGTGATTGTGCCCCTCCTACCTTCTCATTGTGGCTTCTCCTTTGTCTTTGTATGTGGGGTATCTTTTTTGGTGAGTTCCAGTGTCTTCCTGTGGATGATTGTCCAGCAGCTAGTTGTTATTTTGGTGATCTCGCAAGAGGGAGTGAGAGCATGTCCCTCTACTCCGCCATCTCGGTTCCTCCTCCTACACTCCAAATTTAGTTTTTAATTGGCCACTGTATACTATAATTTCTTTTTAAATTTAATGCCTCATCATGTTGAAAGATGATACCAGCAGATGATATTAGGCCAAATTATACATTTTAGAGAGAGAACAAGATTAGGTAGTTGAAATTTGATATGGATTGTTTAAGGGAAAAATAAGAGTTACAGTAATAAGAACAACAAATATTTAGATTCCTTTATAAAGGAATAAAGGGCAACTTTTTTTTAACTTAGGTTTTTTAGTGCGAATGTTTTAAAGGTTAACTAATATACGGTCATATAAATAGTGGGTTTAATGTATCGGTAGAAATTGGTCGTATTTATATTTTTGTTTTCATAGCTAGCTATCATATTAAATTATGTATTTTGCAAATGGATTCTATGAGAATCAAATTTCGAAAGAGGAAAAAGATCCTATAGTTAAATAAGCATAAAATAATTATTTAAAAATTCTTCTCTCATCATTTTTATTTTGATCACGTAGGTAAAATAAGCTTATGGTAGAGTATTAAAAACCCTTGGTTATTTTGAGAATGACATTTACATACTTGAAGGAAAATAAGTTCTGCTTTACATATGAATATTATCATATCCTTAGAGGTCTTAGAGGAATTTTAACTAAACTAATATTTGGAGAAAATTTTATGTTTTTAATTTGTCTTGGCACAGATACTTCTGTGGGTTGCTCTAGATAAGCATGTCATTGTTTAGGTTCTAAATAGAGGGTTATAGAGAATTGCTGCAGTGTTGAGAAAATTGTTTTCTTTTTTCCCCTCAATATAGTATTGTCACATACATGGTTCAACTAAAAAAATCTGTAGTTCTCTTATTTAACAGAAGCCTAAGCAAAAAATGACTGTAAGAATTTATAATAATAAAATTTATTTATTAAACATAAAGGACCCTTTATGTTTAAGGTCCACTTTTGCCACCATTGTAAAAATATGCTGATGTAAATCCTAGCTACCATGGATTTATTTTTTTTAGATTTACTGAAATTACAAATTTTAATGAAAATTTAGAAATTTAAAAAATGATTATGTATGCAGGTATGTGTTTGAATTTCACAGTGTGAAAATAGTAGAAGTTGTATATGGATAATTTAATCATTATTTCATCCGTAAGCTCTGTTACTCTGTTAAAATCTCTTCAGGTCTTAAGAGGTGAAATAGAAATGTTCTCTGGAGAAGATAAAATTGAGAAGGAAATAGGCTTATGTGAGAATTTACTTTCTGCAAAGTTAAATATATTTAACTTTAATAGTTTTTTTAAATCATTGTTAGGTATGATATTTGTGTGGCACCTTAACAAGTTAGTTTCTATAATATTCTAGCGTTTACAGAGAAAAAGCTTATGATGCAAAGAAATGGTCTGTCATCTAAACTCTCTCACCCCATTCTCTTCCCCAGGGACAATCTTGTATGTTTTGAGGGGGCAGAGTATCGACAGGGGAAATGAAGTGGGGAGGGCAAGCTTTAAGAAGGATACCCATGTCTAGGCTCCACTCCAGACCAATTCAGTAATAAGCTGAAGCTCAAGCACTTGCATTTTTAATACCTTTATTGAGGTGTTATTGATTTGCAGTAAACTTCACATATTTAAGATATACACATTGATATATTTTGACATGTGTTTATACCTGTGAAATCATCACTATAATCAAGATAATGAAAGTATCGATTGCCTCCAAAAGTTTTCACTTTCTCTTTTGTAATCCCTCCTTTCTGCGCTTCCCTGTTTCCCCTTCCCAGGGTTATCACTATTCTGCTGTTACTACATATTAATTAGCATTTTAAGAAATTTCTGTATATGGAATAATGTAATCTTTGTTTAGCTTCTTTCACTCAGCATAATTATTTTGAGATTCATCCATGTAGTTGTGTATATTAATAGTTCCTTCTTCTTTTATTGTCTTTAGGAGTACTCTGTTGTATGCATGTAACTCAGTATGTTCATCCATTCAATTGTTGACAGATGTTTGAGTTGTTGCCAGTTTCTCTATTATGAATAAAGGCACCATGAACGTTTGTCTTTGTTTTGAACATATGTTTTCATTTCTCTTGGGAAAATATCTAGGTCAGTTTTGTTGATAATATTGTTCAGGTTTCCTTTGCCAATTTTCTTTACTTGTTCTATCAGTTGAGAGAGGGGTATTGAAATCTCTGCATATATCTGTGGGGCTACTTTTTTTAAGCCAACTTTATTGAGATATAATTTACATAGCATACAGTTTATCCATTTAGAGTGTACAGTGCAGTGTTTTTTAGTATATTCACAGAGTTGTGCAGACATCACCATAATTAGTTTTAGAACACTTCCATCACTACAAAAAGAAACCCAGTGCCCAGCAGCAGTCCTCCCTTTCACCCCACCCACCCAGCCCTATACAACCACTAATCTGTCTTTTGTCTCTATAGATTTGCCTGTTCTGGACATTTCATAGAAGTGGAATACAATATGTGGTCTTTGTAAATGGTTTCTTTCACTAGGCATATTGTTTTCAAGGTCATTCGTGTTTTAGCCTGTATCAGTATTTCATTCCTTTTTATGCCCAAATAATATTCCACTGATTGAAAATTGTAGAATATACCATATTTTATCCATTCATCAGTTGATGGACATTTAGGTTTTCTCCACTTTTTGGAATTTATGAATAATGCTGCTTTAAATATTTGTGTACAAGTTTTTGTGTGAACATATGGTTTCGTTTCTCCTGAGTTTTTGTGTGAAACTATCAGACTGTTTGTGAGAAACTTTGTGGGAAAAGTTTGTGAGAAACTATCAGACTGTTTTCCAAAGTAGCTGCATCATTTTACGTTCCCATTAAGTTTATTTTGTTTTGTAATTCTATCAGTTTTTGCTGCTTTCATTTTGAAGATCTATTATTATGTTCATAAACCTTTAGGATTGTTTTGTCTTCTTAGTGAATTAACAGTTTATTATTATGAAATGACCTTCTTTATCCCTTGTCATATTTTTTGCTCTGAAATTTACTGTGTCTGATATTAGTACTTCAACTTTCTTTTGGTTAGTGTTAGTATGGTAGCTCTTTTATTTGTAATCTGTTTATATTCTCATATTTAAATTAGGTTTCGTATAGGCAGCATGTGGTTTGGGGTCTTGCTTTTATCCAATTTGAGTCTCTATTTCCGTGTAATGTGATTATTAATATGGTTCCTTTAAATCTATCATCTTATTGTTTTTCTCTTTGACTCATCTGTTCTTCATCCCCTTTTTCCTTTTTCTCCCATCTTTTTGATTAATTTTCTTTTATAATTTATCTTCTTTGTTGGCTTAGTAGCCATAAATATTTGTTATTTCACTGTTTGCTTTAGGGTTTATAATATGCATATTTAGCTTTTTATAGGGATTTATTAATTAATAATTCTGATGCATATATTTGTATTACATAATTCTAATGCATAATTTTAAGTAAGGTATATATGTTCAGAAAGTGTCATCACCAGTACGGCATAATTTTTTTTTTATATTCCCTTTAAAGTATAATGTTTTTCTTTGGTTTTTCAAATATTTGACCTGTAAATGTTTTGAATTTTGGTGCTCAAATGAAATTCACAGTTTATTATTAATAACAATAACTATTATTTATACAACTTCACAGTTTGTCATACACAGCAGTTTAGTAAAAAGGTCTCATGGATTATTGTATCATTTTATGGAATATAAAATAGTCTTTTGCTTTTAAGAAATTTCCGAGTCATATATCTGGACCCCAAGTTTTATAATTCTAGATCAATGCTATTTTTATATATACTATTTATGATTAGAACATAAAGAAATACTTACTTAACTTTCCAGTCAACTGATTTTGTTTTTCACTTTATAGTCTATGGCAGAAGTTCTTGCTAAAAAGGAAGAGCTAGCAGATCGTCTAGAAAAGGCCAATGAAGAAGCCATTGCTAGTGCTATTGCTGAAGAGGAACAGTTAACTAGAGAAATTGAAGCTGAAGAAAACAATGATATCAATATTGAAACTGACAACGACAGTGATTTTTCTGTGAGCTTTTAGAATTTTTATTCTCTGGGTGATTGAGACTTATACGATAAACAATAGCAAGTTTTTTTTTAAGCACTTTACCATTACTAAGTGTTTTTATATATAATGCAATTGACAAGTTGGAAGTTGTTTTCTCATTTTACACATCAAGAAAATGAATGTCAGAGTAAGTAAATACGTAACATTACTCAGATTATAATTGTACAGATTGAAGAAGAGTCAAAGATATATCTTTCCTTCTGCTAATAAAAAGTAAATGATACATTGCCTTGCTATCACTAGGCGCTCAGGATATATATGTTGATGAGAGGGATTTCTTAAAGAATAAAAGTATCATGAATGTTTGCTATGTTATCCTATTAAATTGTAATGCCCAACAAATACTTTTTAGCTTTTCTGATGTATGCTCTAAATATGTCAGAATTTATGTAGTAATAGTTTAAACCCAGTAGTTTTCTTTTAAAATTACTTGGCTTGTCTCTGCTGTTAATGGCACGTAGGTTAGTCTTCCTCTTAAAATGTATAGGCTGTGGTATTTTTAACTTGGTAATTATTGTGACTGTAAGAGGTATGTAACTTTTTTCTGGTTTTGGACTGTTTGCTAAATGAAATATATGAGCAATAGGTAGAAAAATTTCATATATAGTTCATTTTATAAGGTTATAATTGGTTCAAATATTTGTTACTCAATTTTTCTTACTACATTTTAGGCCAGCATGGGCAGTGGAAGTGTATCTTTCTGTGGTATGTCTATGGATTGGAACGATGTCCTTGCAGATTATGAAGGTATTACATGTTTGTATGTTTGTGTGTGTGTGTGTTGTATGTATAGGTAGAGGGGTATAAAATAGATTATCTTATTACTTGGGGTTTTTGTGTAAAATAAATAAGAGTGGGATGCCTTTTAAAAGTCTGTTCTCAAATGTTGGTTTTATAGAATTATGTGGTTAAGCAATAGCAGTTTTCTTTTTTCTGAAAACAGCTCGTGAATCTTGGCGCCAAAATACATCCTGGGGGGATATTGTAGAGGAGGAACCTGCTAGACCTCCAGGACATGGAATTCACATGCATGAAAAACTTTCCTCACCATCTCGTAAAAGGTCTGGCCTTTGAAAATTAATTTGAAATGTTTCACAGGAAGGGAACTAGATGTTCTTGACTATTAAATGGAGTTACTACATACTATTTTAAGGTACATTATTCAAGACATTTCCAGATCCATTGAAAAGTGACAATGTTTCTGTGAAATTTTAGGCCAAAGTTAGTTTTATATATTTTTTATATTTATTTTAAGAACTTTGAAGACTAAAGAAGATATTACTGACTTTATCATGTAAACATTTGTGTCTCTTGTCCATTTGTTTGTATTAATAGAACAATTGCAGAATCTAAGAAGAAACATGAAGAAAAACAAATGAAAGCACAGCAGCTAAGGGAAAAGTTACGTGAAGAGAAAACATTAAAGCTTCAGAAATTGTTAGAAAGGGTGAGTTTTTAATTTTTAGGGAAGTATGATTGCCTTAAGTTAATGGGCTTATTTTCAACTTGACTTCTTCTGGTTCGAGAGAAGCTAAAAGAACAATAAAAATAAATTTACTAGGAAACAAAAGCATTTCTATCTACTGAGTTACAGAAAGCTACCTGTTAAAGAAAGAAAACAGAATTTGTCATTCCTAAAAAAGCTGGTAAATTGATGTTTTGCTGAGTTCGCATGGATTATTAAAGGTGCGTGTTGTCTTTTGCCATTTTCAGTGGAGGTTTCCTTGGGGAGTCTTGTGCAAAGTGTTCACTGAATTGGTAGGACAGTTTTGAGCTTGGGATGATCAGATTTGAATAAGTAGGGCACTAATTAGATTTATGGAAGACATTCTTGGAGTGTTTAGAGCAGTGTAACTTCTGGTTAGTATGATGTAGTGGAAAGAACATGGGCTCTGGAGATGGCCAATCAGGTGAAATCCTGGTTTGAACCACATAATAGGATATGATGCCCTGGGCAAATTACATAACAATACTGCCTTTTAATTTCTTTATCCATAAAATGACAATTATCATTGTTAACCAGTTGTGATGATGAAAGTGGCAAGTAAAACAGTAGCGTGGTGCTCAGGTGGCTGTTGCTCAGCATATGGTCATTCTTATTGTTAGTTACACATGGCAGACATGAGTACTGTATTAGTTATGTGTGCTGTGTAACAAAGGGCCTCAAGACTTAGCAGCTTAAAACAACACACATTTTCACTTAAAACAACTGCTCACCGTTTCTTGGGCATGGAAACCAGGAGTGGCTTGTGTTGTTATTTCTTTGTTCAGAGTCTCTCCTGAGGTTGCAGTCAAGCTGTTGTCTGGGGCAGCAGTCATTTGGAGCTGAAGGATCCACTTCCAAACTCTCATATGGTTATTGGCAGGCCTGGATTCCTCTTTAGCAGTTGGTTATGGACCTCAGTATCCTGCCATGTGGGTCTTTCCATAGCCTGATGTTCTTATAACATGGCTGCTACCTTTCCCACAGAGTAATCTGAGAGAAGACGAGAAAGAGAGAGAATGAACAAGTGAGCTGCCAAAATGGAAGCTGCACTGTCTTTTATAACCTAATCTTGGAAGTGATATACCATCACTTTTGCTGAATTGTATTGGTCACGAACCTGATACAGTGTTGGAGGGAAAAACACAAGGGTCTGAATACCAGGTGGCTGGGATCATTTGGAGCCATCTTGAAGTCTGTGAACTACGTATACCTAACATAGCATGATAGAAGATAGGTAACCGTTATAGCATAGGTGAACTCCTTTGTTACCTTCTGGTCCTAGAAAGGAGGACTAATATGCCTAGGTTAAAAATATTTGCATTACTTATGTTTGTTTTAAAATTGGGGAAAACAATTGGACCAAATAATTTGAATGTAAAAATGAGGTGGCATAAGATTCTCCTTAGTACAGTGGACAAGTTGGCTGGGAAAGGAAGAAAATCTGTAATTTTTCTCTTTACCTGAATCTCAAGAATTTAATCATTTTAGTCAAGATTTTAATCATTTAGATTGAATAGATCAAATATGAAAAACAGTCTCCATGTCATGGGGCTCTATAAGAGTTAATATATTATTTCATTTTAAGCTTGAGAAAAATGTTTTAACACAATTATAATTTCCCTTCTTATTGTATTTTTAATACAAATAAAATTATATACTTTATTTTCTCACTATATAATATAATCTCCAGATACTCATGCAAACAAAACAGTAAATTCTTTTTTTTTTTTTTTTTTGCGGTACGCGGGCCTCTCACTGTTGTGGCCTCTCCTGTTGCGGAGCACAGGCTCCGGACGCGCAGGCTCAACCACTGCGCCACCAGGGAAGCCCCAAAATAGTAAATTCTTGAAATTGTACAAGACGTTAGAGGTTCTCTGGTTTAATTTTCCCATCAATGTAGGTATCCCTGCAATTATTAAATGATAAATCCCACCTTCCATTTATATAATGAGTTATTGTTTCAACAATATTCTATACATATATGGTCTCATCTGATCACCACAATACCTCCGTGAGGCACACAGAGTTGAACAGATCCTGAACCCCATTTTTTAAAAAATTTATTTTATTTAATTTATTTATTTTTGGCTGCCTTGGGTCTTCGTTGCAGTGCACGGGCTTCTCACTGCGATGTCCTCTCTTGTTGTGGAGCACAGGCTCCAGGCACGCAGGCTTCAGTAGTTGTAGCGTGCGGGCTCAGTAGTTGTGGCTCGCAGGCTCTAGAGCGCAGGCTCAGTAGTTGTGGTGCACGGGCTTAGTTGCTCCGTGGCATGTGGGATTTTCCCAGACCAGGGATCGAACCCATGTCTCCTGCATTGGCAGGCGGATTCTTAGCCGCTGCGCCACAAGGGAAGTCCCCCTGAACCCCATTTTATAGATGTGAAAACTGAATCTAGGAGAGGCTAAGGGCTGTTTCCAATGTCACATGACCAATAATTTGCAGAGCTAGTTACCAATATCACCTGACCAATAATTTGCAGAGCTAGAGCTTTAAGGACCTGTTCCTAGCTCCTAATCCAGTACTGTTTCTGCATCATACTTTTTTAGGTGGTTAAATACATTATTATATAGATGAAATTCAACTGAAATGTTAGTTTTCTTCCCATTCATGTTGAGCCAACATTGATTTTCTATAATTCTTATTGCAGGTGCAGGTTCTGATTTCTTGGAGCACAGGACAAGTCTTTTACTTCTATTTGATATTGTTTTAAGGAAGTAAAGGGAGCTAACGTAATTATTCTTCTATAGTCAAAACTCTCTGTTCCTTCAGAGAATGTTTCTTATGCAAATATTTATTTTTCAGACTTCTCACCTTTTTTTCAATTTCTAGGATAAAATTATCTGTCTTGAATTTGGGTTATAGAGCCATTAATGTTTATAAGGATAAGACATACAAACTATTTTCATTTTAAGTGTGCTCATAGTGCAGTATAATAATAACAGCAAATATTTCTCTTGAGCAATGTCTAATGTACTGTTCTAAGAGTTTACATATATTCACTCAATCTTGAAAACCTATGAGTTAGGTACTACTACTATTCTCTTTATAGATAAGGAAACTGAGACATAGGCTAAAAAAGTTGCCCAGTTTATATATCTAGCAAGTGACCATGGTAGATTATGAACTCATCAGTCTGGCTCCATAGGCTGTGTTCGTAATCATTAGTCATGATCCTTTAGGTCTTTCCACATTCTTGACTTTATAATTCCTAAGCTGTTTATCTGTTTGCACTTCTTGTCAAGTGACTATGTATGCTGAAATTAATGATGTGATAATTCATTGCATATAGGAGAAAGATGTCCGGAAGTGGAAAGAAGAGTTACTAGACCAACGACGTAGGATGATGGAAGAGAAATTACTTCATGCTGAATTTAAACGAGAGGTGCAGTTACAAGCAATTGTTAAAAAAGCACAAGAGGAAGAAGCTAAGGTATAACTTAGGTGCTTTGAACATTGAATTAGTTACTTGAGTACTTTTTCAGTTGTTACACGAGAAGCTAATGTTTATCAAATGTTTATCCTGTGCCAGAATAACAGCATTTTTACATGCTCATTTGATACTTATTATGTGCAATATCTTATTCTTACAGTAATCCTGTGAGATATGTATTACTTTTTACAGGTTTATTGAGGTATAATTCACAGACAATAAATAACACATATGTGAAGCATCAATTTGTTGAGTTTTGACATATATATTCCTGAAACCATCAGTACAATGAAAATAATAAACAATTCCATCACCCTCAAAAGTTTCTTATACCTCTTTGTAATTCATTCCTTCCTCCAACTCTGTTACCACACAATTGCTGATCTGCTTTTTGTCACTATGGATGTTAGCATTTTCCAGAATTTTATATGAATGGAATCATAGAGTATGTACTCTTTCCCCTGGCATCTTTCATTCAGCATAGTTATTTTGAATTTTATCCATGCTGTTGTGTATCATTTCCTTTTCATTGCTGAGAAGTATACCATTGTGTAGAAATACCATAGTTTGTTAATCCAGTCACTTGTTGATGGACATTTGTTTTCATTCCAGTTTTTGGCTGTTATAGATATAGCTGCTGTGTAAATTCGTGTACAGATCTTTGTGCAGATGTGTGCTTTCATTTTCTCTGGTAAATACCTGATATTGGCAGAGTCTTATGATAGGTTTAACTTTTAAAGAAACACTTTATATACTCTTACCAGCAGTGGATGAGAGTTCTAGTTAGCCACATTCTCACCAACACTTGACATGGTTACATACTGTAATTCTAACCATTCCATATTAGTCTTTATGTATAGTGTCATATGGTTTTAATTTGCTTTTTGAACATCTTTTCATGTATTTCCTATCTGTAGCTCTTATTTGGTACAGTGTTTGTTCAAATATCTTTGTTCATTTTTTAAAGTTAGATTGTTTTGTTATTAGTCAAACAGTTCTCTTTTTCAGCTTTTTTGAGATATAGTTGACAAATAAAATAGATATTTACATGGTGATTTGATATACATATACATTGTGAAAGGATTTCCCTCATCCAGTTAATTAACATATCCATCACCTCACATATTTATCTTTTGTGTGTGTGTGTGTAAACATTTGAGTTCTACCCGGTTAGCGTATTTCAATTATATCAATACAATACAGTGTTATCAACTATAGCTACCATGTTATACATTAGATGCTTAGATTTCATTCATCTTATAATTAAAAGTTTGTCCCCTTTCACCAATCTCTCCCTATTTCTATCTGCCTCCCCCCGGCCTGTGGCAACTACTTTTCTGTTCGCTCTTTCTTTGAGTTTTTTGAATTGAAGTATAGTTGATTTACAATATTGTGTTAGTTTCAGGTGTACAGCATAATGATTCAGTATTTTTACAGATTATACTCCGTTAAAATTATTACATGATAATGGCTGTAATTCCATGTAATAGCAATATATCCTTATTGTTTATCTATTTTATGCATAGTAGTTTGTATGTCTTAATTCTGTACCCCTAATTTGCCCCTCCCTTCTCCCCTCTTCCCTTTGGTTACCACTGGTTTGTTTGTTTTCTATATCTCTGAGTCTGTTTCTGTTTTGAATATATATTCATTTGTATTATTTTTTAGATTCTAATTATAAGTGATATCATACAGTTTCTGTCTTTCTCTGTCTGACTTAACTTCACTAAGCATAAAGTTCTCTAGGTCCATCCATGTTGCTGCAAATGGCAGAATTTTGTTCTTTTTTATGGTTGAGTAATAGTCTATTGTGTGTGTGTGTATATATATATATATATATATATATATATATATATATATATATATCACATCTTTTTTATCCATTCATCTGTTGATGGGCATTTCAGTTGGTTGCATTTTCAGTTGGTTGCATATCTGGACAGAAAATCAATAAGGCAATGATGGTCTTAAATGATGCAGTAGACTAGTTGGACTTAATAGATATCTATAGGACATTATATTCAAAAACAGCAAAATAAACATTCTTTTCACGTGTACATGGAATGTTCTCCAGGATAGATCACATACTAGACCACAAAACAAGTCTCAACAGATTTAAGAGGATAGAAATTATGTCAAGCATTTTTTCCAACCACAGTGGTATGAAACTAGAAATCAACTACAGAAAGAAAAATCTGTTTCGATGAGTTGCACTTTTTCTTTTATATTCCAAATATAAGTGATACCATGCAGTATTTTTCTTTCTTTCTCTGGCTTATTTCACTTAGCATAATACCCTCCAGTTTCACCCATGTTGTGGCAAATAGCAGAATTTCTTAGAGGACTTTGTATATTTTAGATATTAATATCTATGTTTTGCAAATATTTTCTCTCAGTCTACGGATTGCCTTTTCATTTTCTTAAAAGTGTCTTTTGAAGTTTTAAAAATTGGAAAGGTCCCATATAGACTTTTTTTTTTCTATACTTTATGTTTTTCTGTACCCTATTTAAAAAAGTTACATAAACTTAAGGTCACTAAGATTTTCCCTTAAGTTTTCTCTAGAAGTTTTAAATTTTACAGTGAGGTCTATGTTCCATTTTGAGTTAAGTTTTTTATATGGTGTGAGGTAGGGTTGAGGTTCATTTTTTTCATATGGTTATATAATGTTCCAGTATCAGTTGTTAAAGAGACTATCTTTTGTATAATGAATTGCCTTAGACCCTTGTTGAAAAGCAATTGGCTATATATGTGTGGGTCTATTTCTGATTTTCTATTCTGTTACATTTATCTTTATAAATACAACTTTATCTTCATTACTGTACCTTTATAATAAGTCATGAGATCAAGTATAAATCCTTAAGTTTTATTTTCTTCTAAAACTACTTTTGCTCTTTTAGGTTCTTTGCATTTCCATGTAATTTATAGGATCAGCTTATGAATTTCTACTCCTCCTGCCCAAAAGAGGCCTGCCTGTATTTTGATTAGAATTGCATTGAATTAATGCAATTCTAATCTGGGGGAGACTTGTCATCCTAATGATATTAATTAATTAATGCAATTAATCTGGGGGAGACTTGTCATCCTAATGATATTTAGTATTCTGAACCATATGTCTGATGGCATATATCTCCATTTATTTTGGTTTGTATATATTTTATGAAATTTATCTGCAGTTCATATTTTTAATGCTCTTGTCAATAGTGTCTTGTTTTAAATTTGTTTCTAATTGCTTGCTGCTAACTTATAGAAACACATTTGATTTTAGTGTATTACCTTATATGCTACAACCCTGCTAAACCTACTAGTTCTAGTTTTATTACTTCTTTTCCTGTATGTTTTTCATTTTTAAATCTCCCTTTATTGCATTAACCAGTACTAGCACAATGTTGATTAATGATGAGAACCAATATCATTGCTGTGCTCCTAATATTAGGAAGAAAGCGTTCAGTCGTTCACCATTAAGTGTGATATTAGCTGTAGATCTTTCATAGATGTTCTTTATCAGATTGAGGAACTTCCTTTCTTTTCCTAGTTACTAAAATTTTTTTACCATGGACTTTGAATTTGGTTACCTGCTTTTTCTGCATTTATTGAGATGATATTATGTGTTTTTTTAAGATCTTAAAATGGTGAATTTCAGTATTTGATTGTCAGATACCAAAGTAACTGCAATTCTGGGATAAACCTCACATGGTCATGATATAATATCAGTTTTATATTTTGGTGTGCTTCATTTGCTAAAATTTTAAGAATTTTTGCATCAATGTTTGTGAGGGATTTTGATCTTTTTTTTTCTTTTCTTACAATGTCTTTGTCTGCTTTTGGTAACAGAATATGCTGGCCTCCTAAAGTGACTTGGGAAGGTTTCCATCCTCTTCAGTTTTCTAAAGTAGTTTATGTGGAACTGGTACAATTTCCTCCTTAAATTTTTTGTGGAATTTACCAATGAAGCCGTCTGGGCCTGGGGTTTTCTTTGTGGATGAGTTTTTTAAATAAAAATTCCATTTTTTTATATACATAGGGCTATTCATATTATCTATTTCTCTTGTGTAATTTGTGTCTTTCTAGGAATCTGTCCATTTCCTTAATGACTAACAATATTGGGCATATATTTATGTGCTTATTGGCTATTTGTATATCTTCCTTAGAAAAAAGTCTATTCAAAGTCCATTGCTCATTTTTTTAAATTGGGCTGTTTGTCTTTTTGTTGTTCAGCTGTAGGAGTTCTTTGTATATTCTCAATACTAGTCCTTTATCAGATATATAATTTGCAGATATTTTCTCACACTGTGTAGGTTACCTTTTCACTTTGTGGATAATGTTCTTTGCACAAAAGTTTTTAATGTTGATGAAGTCCAATTTATCTATCTTTTGTTTTATTTTTTGTACTTTTTGTGTTAAGAAATTATTGTGAAATTCAAAGTCATGAAGATTTACCTCCATGTTTTCTTCTAAGAGTTTTATGGTTTTAGCTTTTATATTTAGGTCATAGATACATTTTGAATTAATTTTTATATACAGAATGAGGTAGGGGGTCTGCCTTTATTCTTTTGCAGGTGGATATCATTTGTCCAAGCACTGCTTCTTGATGACACTATTCTTTCCCCAGTGAATGGTCTTGGCACACTTGCTGGAAATCAATTAGCCATAGGTGTACAGGTTTATTTCTCTTCTCTCAGTTCTATTCCACTGGTCTATACGTCTATCCTTATGCTGGTATCACACTGTTTTGATTACCGTAGCACTTCAGTAAGCTTTGAAATCAGGAACTATAGTCCTCCAACTTAGTTGTCTTAGCTATTTGGGGCAACTTGCAGTTAGGATGAGGATAAGCTTTCCATTTCCGTAAAAAAGTCCATTGGAGTTTTGTTAGGATTGCATTGAATTTTTACCATGCTTTGGGGAGTATTGCCATCTTAATAATATTAGATCTTCCAATCCATGAACACAGGATATCTTTCCATTTATTTAAATCTTCCTTAATTTCTTTATGGAGTGTTTTCTAATTTTCAGCACACAAGCCTTTCACCTTCTTGTTTAAATTAATTCCTAAGTATTGATTGTACTCTTTTGGAGGTGACTGTAAATGGAATTGTTTTCTTAATTTCATTTTCAGATTGTTTACTGCTAGTGTATAGAAATACAATTGATTTTTATATATTTATCTTATCTCCTGAAACCTTGCTTGAACTTGCTCATTAGTTGTAATAGCTTTTTAGTGGATTCCTTAAGATTTTCTATATTCAAGATCATACCATCTGCAGCTAGAGATAGTTTTACTTCTTCTTTACCAATTTGGATGGCTTTGATTTTTTTTTGTTGTTGTTGTTGCTTATTGCTCAGGATACAACCTGCAATACAATACTGAATAGAAGTGGTAGGAGTGGACATCCTTGTCTTGTTCCTGATCTTTGGAGTGGGAGGCATTTAGTCTTTCATCATCAAGTATGATGTTAGGTATGGGGTTTTCATAGATACACTTCAAAGATTGAGGAAGTTCCTTTTTACTTCTAGTTTGTTGAATGTTTTTAGCATGAAGGGGTATTGGATTTTGTCAAATCCTTTTTCTCCATCTATTGCAAGAATAATGTGGTTTTGTCCTTTGTTCTTTTGATATTTGCTGTGTTACATTAATTGAATTTCATATATTTTATATGTTTGTCTAATTTTTTAGTTGTTTAAGGTGGGAGGGTGCATCTGGACCCTCTTACTCCATCATAGCTGGAAGTGGAAATTCTGAACTATGTATTATTTTTATATTTTAGAGAAGCAGTCTGAAGGCAGATTGTTGATGGTCACACAGTCGGAATTAAAATCCTGATGTTTGTGGTTCGAAAGCCTATGCTTTTACCACTGTTCTTATTATTGGTTTAGTATTTTCATTTTGTGGTCTTTTTTTATATGACTTGTATGAATTTTGATCTGTCTAATTGCCTAATATATTTACTTTCATTATAATCTCATTAAACCAAAGTGGCTCCTATAAACATATTAACCCAAACTATAGTTTAAATAATTTCCGTCAAGATAAGTGGTTGACTGCTGGTTGTTTTTACATAAAGATATCAGCTACCATTTTCAGTTTTAAAAATTCTTAATAATCCAGGTTCACTGAGTTAACAGTCTGTACTAAGATTTTTGCTAATATGAAATTCTGCTTTAAAACCCTGCTACCAACTGCTGTCCTGTTGGTTCTCTTAATTTTCATTGCTTTCTCTTCGATAATCTCTGAAACCCTCTTTTGAAATGTATTATATCTACAAAGAAAATAAAAATAGACAATCTAGTTTTTTGTTTTCTCATTCATTTAAATATTTTATGAATGAATTGTTCTTAGTATAATTACATGAATATCTTAAAAGTTTGTGTGAAACATTGTCGATTACTTTCATCCCCAGACATTTTAATCTATGAGACAAAACCTCCTACCTTTGGTTTTATCACATGCCAATATTTCCCAGTCTTGCCTGATTATAACAGTAATATGAGTTGTTAAAAAGAGAGATTTCCAAGCTTTGCAGGTTTTTTTCAGTAATGCTAGAGTGGCCCCTGAGGAGCTTTATTTTTTTATAAGCCCCCCAGGTGATTTTTATGATCAGGAAATTTGGTTCCACATATATCAAACAGTTGCTCCTTCTTCAAAAGTAATTTTTCATCATAATAGTGAGGACTGAAGTCTCTGGAGTTAGATAAATTTGGATTCAGGTCCTGACTCTACCACATAGTAGCTGAATGGTCTTGGGTGTTATTTTAGCCTCTCAGCCTATTTGTTGATCTGTAAAATAGGAATAATCTTACCTACATCTCAAAGAATTGCTGAAAGGATTAAATTAGGTTGTGCGTATTGTGAAGCAGTTAATGCCATCCTTGGTATGCTGTAAATACTCTGTAAAATATTACAATTTCATAGAATGCCACATCCTATTTGTGTTCCACTTCCTAACTTTTCCTTAAGTCCCTAATGCATTTCTGTTGTTTTATTACTAATCCAGAAGTTCTAATAATCCAGTGATTTAAAATATACTTAAGTTCCACTAGAACTTAAGAATATGTCCTTGAGACATACCAAATATATTTATTTCAGTCCTGTGTAAGATATTTTTTCCACATATACTTTTTTTGTGAGTTTTTGGCATAAATTAACAGTCTTCTCAAATGTCTTAGTTCTTTCTTGGATACACAGATGATTGAAAATAAGTCATCTACTATTTAGTTGTTAGTGATTATTATTACAGGCAGAGTTATTCAGCACCCGATTTTATCATTTATTTAATAGTATAAAATGGCTTTTATTTTCAGTTTCTTAATGGTCTCATTGATAGCTTTTCACATGCAATGTGTCTACTCATAATTACAGGGTTTTGGGGGTTTTCTTTGAGGAAAAGACATCTTTTTCCTTATTTATGGCAGTAGCCTTTTCCTTGTGCTGTGTCCTCTTGCCTGCTTTTAAAATTTGCTTCATCAGTTATCTTCTTGTGCCTGCTCCTTTGCTTTCTTCCTCTAGACTGACTGCTTCCACCTGTTCTACAGATTACCTACTCTTTCCTTTTGGAAATCATTAGATTCCTAGAAAGAACTGTCTGTGCTCATTTCCACTACCTCATCACTCCTGTCTTCTTGAATTCCTTATGACACCATTTTTCCTCTATGCTATACTGCACTTTCCTTTCAGAATGTTACTCTGTTATCACTATGTTTAAAAGCCTTTTCTGGATCTGTTCATTATCAACACTGTTATGTATTTTTTTCTAGAACACTTTCTTCTGCACTATCTTGGTTTTCCTTCTGCTTTCCTAACCAATGCTTTACTATCTTCCCTTTTTCTTTTGCTGCTTAAATGTTACTGCCTTCAGTCCACTTCATTTATTCCTTTCCTTGAATATCACATTCTCCTTGCTTCAGCTGTCCTCTCTGTAATGACTCCTAGATCTGCATTTTAACCCCACCCTCTCAATGAAGCTCTAGACTCAGTTACCTATTGCTTGATGATTGTATCCAGTGAAACTCATCAGCTCACCACCCCTGTATCCCAAATCATTTGCCTTTCCTGAAATTCATATTTCAGATGAATGGTATCACTAGTCTCCCATTAATCTAGACTTGGAAAGCTTGTGATCATTTATCAATATTTGCAGTTGTTATTCTTGCCTTTTGTCCCTACTCCCTTCAAATTAATCTTTCTTAAGGGCATTATTGTATTACCTCTCAACTTAAAAACCTTTAGGGACTTTCTCTTGTCTTTCTTAGTATAAATGCATTACTCTAGCTTTCTTTAATACTGTTTTATATGTAGAATAGTGGCCATATTGTTATGAAAATGGTTTATTCTCATTTTAAAGAATTCAAGCAATATGTAGCAAAGGAAACTCAAAATCCCACCCTCAGAAATAGCTACCATTGACATTATAAATACTCTTCCAGAAATCTCTTTAGAATAATGTTCAGATTGAATGAATAGATAACTTTATAAAATAGAATTATACTATCAGGCTTCCCTGGTGGCGCAGTGGTTGAGAGTCTGCCTGCCAATGCAGGGGACACGGGTTTGAGTCCTGGTCTGGGAAGATCCCACATGCCGCAGAGCAGCTAGGCCCGTGGGCCACAACTGCTGAGCCTGCGGGTCTGGAGCCTGTGCTCCACAACAAGAGAGGCCGCGACAGTGAAGGGCCTGCACACCGCGATGAAGAATGGCCCCCGCTTGCCGCAACTAGAGAAAGCCCTCACACAGAAACGAAGACCCAGCACAGCCAAAAAAATTAATTAATTAATTAATTAATTAATTAAAAAAAAGAATTATACTATCCATGGTACTTCTTAATAAGAAGTATTCATTTCTATTTTAGTTCCATTTTAAGAGAAGGAAGTGACGTGGAAGTAAAATTGAGGGACTTACTGAATTTGTAACAAAGGTTTCTTTATCACAAGATCTCCTCCCAACAATTTTCATAGTTTCATTATTTTTACATTGTTAAGGTTTATAACATTTACATTTTGCTCTGAAACTATAAATTCCACAGTTTAGTTTTCCTTCTATGTATGAATGGATGCACAGCTTGCCTAATCCTCCATTCATGTGTTCTTTGTTTTGACCTGGTTGGCTGGATTTTATTAACAAGTAATTTTTTCAGGAAGAGGTTATTATGCTCTATTCCTTGAGTTCTTAGGTATCAAAGGCCTGTGGCATTTCTGAGTACATCTTGGCTAGAGATCAGATTCATGGTTCAGAATATCTTTCCTTCAAAATTTTGTAGGCATTATTCCATGTTTTTCTAGCATTAACTAATTCTGTGGAGAAGCCTGAGGCCAGACAGATTTTTTCTCCCTCTTTCTCATAGATGACTTGCATTTACTGCCTGGAAGCTTAAAAAATTTGTGCTTGTTCCTT
Organism: Tursiops truncatus; assembly: GCF_011762595.2. Lineage (NCBI taxonomy): Eukaryota > Metazoa > Chordata > Mammalia > Artiodactyla > Delphinidae > Tursiops > Tursiops truncatus. The sequence continues at coordinate 117,687,861 of NC_047035.1, forward strand.
AATGTTTTGTGATTTAATAAGGATATTCTTGGTGTTGATCTTCTGAATAAATTCTTCATGAAATAAAGTGGGCTTTCTCAATTTTCAGTAATTCTTTTTATCAGGGAAAATTTTCTGTATTATATATTGGAATATTTTGTCTTTCTTAACTTTACAGATATTATTCTTACATTAGATCATCTTAACTTGTTCTCCATGTTCAAAAGTTATTACTTACACATAAATTTTCATTTTAAAGTCCATATTAACTGTGATTATAACAAGCCTTTCCTCTGTTAGTGATTCGACTTTTTACCATCTTTGCTCTGTTTCATGCTTTTTCTAATTTAATTAATTCTGTGATTGTGTTACTTTGGCCTAAGTTTCCTTAACTCTCTAGTCTTCCTTTATTTTATCATGTCATTTTATCATCTTTTTTGCACCTTTAAATTCAGGTTCGTGTTGACTTCTTTTTACATTACTAAGTTTGCCTGGGAGATATTCTGCTGTTTCTTTGGTTATGTTTTCTTCCAGTTAATTTCCAGGAAATGTCTTATTTATTTTTTTACTTACTTACAGTTTGATTGAGATATCATTGACATATCAAAATTGTGTATATTAAGGTGTACAACTTGATTTTTTTTTGTTTTTTCAGTACGCGAGCCTCTCACTGTTGTGGCCTCTTCCGTTGCGGAGCACAGGCTCCAGATGCGCAGGCTCAGCAGCGGCTATGGTTCATAGGCCTAGCTGCTCTGTGGCATATGGGATCTTCCCGGACCAGGGCATGAACCCGTGTCCCCTGCATCGGCAGGCGGACTCTCAACCACTGCGCCACCAGGGAAGCCCACACTTGATATTTTGATATACATATACATTGTGGGATGATCACTACAATCCAACTAATTAAAATATCTGTTACCTCTACTTAGTTACTGTGTGTGTGTGCGTGCACACACACTAAGAAGATTTCAGATCTATCTTCTTAGCAAATTTCAAGTATATAGTACAGTACTATTAACTATTATCACCATGCTGTACATTACGTCTCCAGACATATTCAACTAGCATAACTAAAATTTTGTAGCATTTGACCAACATCACAGACTGTATTTTTTATGCTGCTTTTGCACATTCTTCCCTCTGAATTTTATTTTATTTATTTTGTCTGGAACATTAGGTCTCATTTCTTTTTCTTTCATCTTGATTATGTTTAACATGTGACCCTTGATACATTATGATTAATTTTCCTTGAGCATACCTGTTTGTCTTATACTTTCAGTATACCTTGAGAAATGATTATATTGTTAATTTACTTATGAAAGTAGTTACATGGTGGCATGGAGATTGGGAAATCTTTGCTAGAACTGTATTCAAACTTTCTTGTTTCAGTTTGTAACATATCTAGTGATAGATTTTATTTCATCCAACATGGATTCCTGGAGTCTATACTACTTTCAGAGAGAGTAAGCTTCAGAGTTTGTTTACTTCCCAATTTCACTCTACCTTTTTCACTGTGGCATGTCTTCCTTCTGGCTTTCAAGAATGAGAAATTTGACCCCAACAGACATTTTCCAGTTTTTTATCATTAACTGTACTTTACTCATAAAAACTTTACTCTCCTTTACCATTGATCTATATTTCTGTTTTTGTGCCAGTACCATACTGCCTTGATTACTGTAGCTTTGTGGTATAGTTTGAAGTCGGAGCGCCTGATTCCTCCAACTTCATTTTTCTTTCTCAAGATTGCTTTGGATATTTGGTGTCTTCCACGTTTCCATATGAATTGTAAGTTTTTTGGTTCTAATTCTTTGAAGAATGCCATTGGTAGTTTGATAGGGATTGCATTGAATCTGTAAATTACCTTGGGTAGTATATTCATTTTCACAATATTGATTCTTCCAGTCCAAGAACATGGTATATTCCTCCATCTGTTCATGTCATCTGTGATTCCTTTCATCAGTGTTTTATAGTTTTATGAGTACAAGTCTTTCGCCTCCTCAGGGACATTTATTCCTGGGTATTTTATTCTTTTTGTTGCAGTGGTAAATGGGAGTGTTTCATAAATTGCTCTTTCTGATTTTTTGTTGTTGCTGTATAGGAATGCCAGAGATTTCTGTGCATTAATTTTGTATCCTGCAACCTCATCAAATTCATTGATTAGTTCTAGTAGTTTTCTGGTGGCATCTTTAGGATTTTCTATTTACAGTGTCATGTAATTGGCAAACAGTAACAGTTTTACTTCTTCTTTTCCAATTTGTATTCATTTTATTTCTTTTTCTTCTCTGATTGCTGTGGCTAGGACTTCCAAAACTATGATGAATAAGAGTGGTGAGAGTGGACATCCTTGTCTTGTTCCTGATCTTAGTGGAAATGATTTCAGTTTTTCACCACTGAGTATGATGCTTGCTGTGGTTTTGTCATAAACGACCTTTATTATGTTGAGGTAGTTTCTCTCTATGCCCATTTTCTGGAGAGTTTTTATCATAAATGGGTGTTGAATTTTGTCAAAAGCTTTTTCTGCATCTATTGAGATGATCATACGGTTTTTATTCCTTAATTTGTTAATCTGGTGTATCACATTGATTGATTTGCATATATTGAAGAATCCTTGCATCCCTGGGATAAATCCCACTTGATCATGGTGTATGATTCTTTTAGTGTGCTGTTGGATTCTGTTTGCTAGTATTTTGTTGAGGATTCTGCATCTATGTTCATCAGTGACATTGGTTTGTAATTTTATTTTTTTTGTGATAATCTTTTTCTGGTTTTGGTATCAGGGTGATGGTGGCTTCATAGAATGAATTTCGGAGTGTTTCTCCCTCTGCAGTATTTTGGAAGAGTTTGAGAAGAATGGGTGTTAGCTCTTCTCTAAATGTTTGATAGAATTCGCCTGTGAAGCCATCTGGTCCTGGACTTTTGTTTCTTGGAAGATTTTTTTTTTTTTGTGGTACACGGGCCTCTCACTGTTGTGGCCTCTCCCGTTGCGGAGCACAGGCTCTGGACGTGCAGGCTCAGCGGCCATGGCTCACTGGCCCAGCTGCTCCGCGGCATGTGGGATCTTCCCGGACCGAGCACAAACCCATGTCCCCTGCATCGGCAGGCGGACTCTCAACCACAGCGCCACCAGGGAAGCCCTTGGAAGATTTTTAATTATGGCTTCAATTTCATTACTTGTGTTGGGTCTGTTTATATTTTCTAATTCTTCCTGGTTCAGTCTTGGAAAGTTTTACCTCTCCAACAATTTGTCCATTTTCTTGTGATTGTCCATTTTATTGGCCTATAGTTGTTTGTAGTAGTATCTTATAATCCTTTGTGTTTCTGCAGTGTCAGTTGTGATTTCTCCTTTTTCATTTCTAATTTTATTGATTTGAGTCCTCTCCCTTTTTTTCTTGATGAGTCTGGCTAAGGGTTTATCAATTTTGTTTATCTTCTCAAAGAACCAGCTTTTAGTTTTATTGATCTTTGCTATTGTTTTCTTTGTTTCTATTTCATTTAATTATGTTGGTGGGAGTGTAAATTGATATAACCACTATGGAAAATGGTGTGGAGATGTGTTAAAAAAACTAAAAATAGAACTACCATATCACCCAGCAATTCCACTACTGAGCATATACCCTAAGAAAACCATAATTTCAAAAAGAGTCATGTACCACAGTGTTCATTGCAGTACTATTTACAATAGCCAGGACATGGAACCAACCTAAATGTCCATCGACAGATGAATGGATAAAGAAGACGTGACACATACAGTAGAGTATTACTCAGCCATAAAAAAAATGAAATCGAGTTATTTGTAGTGAGGTGGATGGACCTAGAGTCATACAGAGTGAAGTCAGTCAGAAAGAGAAAAACAAATACTGTATGCTAACACATATATATGGAATCTAAAAAAAAAAAAAATGGTACTGATGAACCTAGTTGCAGGGCAGGAATAAAGAGGTAGACATAGGGAATGGACTTGAGGACATAGGGTGGGAGGGCAAAGCTGGGGCAAAGTGAGAGTAGCATCAGCATATATACACTACTGCATGTAAAACAGTTGGCTGGTGGGAAGCAGCAGCATAGCACAGGGAGATCGGCTCGGTGTTTTGTGATGATCTAGGGGGGTGGGATAGGGAGGATGGGATGGAGGCTCAAGAGGAAGGGGATATGGGGACATGTGTATGCGTATGACTGATTCACTTCGTGGTGCCATAGAAACTAACACAGTATTGTGAAGCAATTATGCTCCAATAAAGATCTATTAAAAAAAAACTGTACTCTAGCAAAACTTGACTGTTCAGACTCAATATATGTGAAGTTGAGGATGAGGTATATAGTTTAATATCTTGTACCTAATTGTCACTTATTTGGTGTATGTTGAAGAAAAATGATTTGTTTACTTTAAGTTTTGTCATCTCATACTCATTAGAATAATGTACATACCTATTAAAATTAATGTAACTTGTATAATGTCAAATCACAATGATATTAAGTAACTATAAAATGGTTTCTATAAAAATCTTAATTTATCTCTTAAAAACATTTCAGTGGAGGCCCAAATAGACATTTCTCCAAAGAAGACAATATAAATGGCTAACAGGCACATGAAAAGGTGCTAACCATCACTAATTATTAGAGAAATGTAAGTCAAAACTACAATGAGGTACCATCCTACACTGGTCATAATGGCCATCATTAAAAAGTCTACAAATAACAAATGCTGGAGAGGGTGTGGAAGGAAGGGAACCCTCCTACAAAATTGGTGACCATGTAAATTGGTACAGCCACTATGGGGAACAGTATGGAGGTTCCTCAGATAACTAAAAATAGAGTTACCATATGATATAGCAATTCCACTCCTGGACATATATCTGGACAGAACTATAATTCAAAAAGATACATGCACCTCTATGTTCATAGCAGCACTATTTACAGTATCCAAGACATGGAAACAACCTAAATGTCCATTGACAGATGAATGGATAAAGAAGATCTAAATATATACAATGGAATATTACTCAGCCATAAAAAGAATGAAATAATACCATTTGCATCTACGTGGATGGACCTAGAGATTATCACATTAAGTGAAGTAAGAATGAGATGACAAATACCATATGATATCATTATTCATAGAATCTAAGCTATGACACAAATGAACTTATCTATGAAACAGAATCAGACTCACAGACATAGAGAACAGACTTGTGGTCGCCAAGGGGGAGGGTTGGATTGGGAATTTGGGACTAGCAGATGCAAACTATTGATATTATATATAGAATGGATAAACAACAAGGTCATATTGTATGGCACAGGGAATTATATTCAATATCCTGTAATAAACTATAATGGAAAAGAATATATGTATATGTATAACTGAATCACTTTGCTGTACACCGAAACTAACATAACATTGTAAATCAACTATGCTTCAATAAAAAAAATATATTTCAATGGCAGACCTTTACTCTAAATCAGGGGTCCCCAACCCCCGGGCCACGGACCGTTAGCAGTCCTGTGGTCTGTTAGGAACCAGGCCACACAGCAGGAGGTGAGTGGCGGCCAACCAAGCGGCTTCATCTGCTGCTCCACATCACTTCCCTTACCACCTGAACAGTGCTTGCATTACCGCCTGTACCATCACTCGCATTAATGCCTGAACCATCCTCTCACCACCCCCGTCTGTGGAAAAACTGTCTTCCGCGAAACCAGTCCTTGGTGCCAAAAAGGTTGGGGACCACTTCTCTAAATCACTTCTTACTGCGGCCTATGGGTTTGTTATGTACACTGGATTATTATCCATTTGGGGGATAAGTATTGAAAGAAAAGACTATAAGTCGTTCATTTTTTGGTCTATGCCTTAAAACTGGTTTGTATTATTATATAAAGACTGTTAAGTTTCTTATTTTTGTGATGTGACTTAGAATTAACCTGATTTGAAACTCACTTTCTTTTTTTTTATTGCAGGTAAACGAAATTGCCTTTATAAATACCCTCGAAGCCCAGAACAAACGCCATGATGTTTTATCAAAATTGAAGGAATATGAGCAGAGGCTTAATGAGTTACAGGAAGAGCGTCAGCGAAGACAGGAAGAAAAGCAAGCACGTGATGAAGCTGTTCAGGTAGAATTTTATTCAGCAAGCATTTATTGAGCACCAGCCATTTCCTAGGCTCTGAGCCAGGTGCTGAGGATACAAAAAGGAGTAAGACCAAGTCTGTGTTCCCAAGGATGCATGGTTTAGTGTAGCACGGTTTGGAAATGGGAAGTCTGATTGCCAAGGCAGTGTGTACTCCTTCAGAAAGGGTATCAGTGTTTTTGTCAATTTGAATCTCTAGTCTCAACCAGATGAAGGACTAAATTGCTCTGGACAGATTATTATCTATTCTTTTCTAATTGGGTTGGGCAAGAATATGTTCCTTTCTTCCCTTACAAATGGATTGTGTTTGAACCAATGTATATAGCCTTAGTAACTGGGCAATCTTTATGCTTATGACAAGGAGCACCTGTCATATATTGGGCAGTGTCATCACGTACTTTAACCTCTGTAGCATACCCTAAGTTAGCTACCATTTTCAGGATGGGAAGAAGACTTAACACATAAACTTTAGTGATGGTTTTAAACTATTTAAATCTTCCTCAAGATCAAATATGGATGCAGACATACTTTATCTGTTATGACTAATATTTGCTTGTTTATTCATTCAGTCATCGTTTATTGAATTACTGCTATAATCTGTGTGCTGTGCTTTGCTCAAGGACATGAAAAAGATATATCCTTGATCTCAATGGGAAGACATATATGTAAACAAATCTTAACTCGTAGGATTAGTGTAACAGTAAAGACGTTTTTGGAAGCACAAAGGAGAATCTGTTACTCAAATTGAGAGTGGCAAAGACGTGAGAACATCAGGAAAAGCTTCCTGGAGGAGGCGGTGCCTCAACTAAGTTTTGAAAACTGAGACAGTCGTAAATGGTGCAAAGTAGGCATTCTATGCAGGAGATGAGTGAGTATGGCATGTAGAGTTAGGGACCTGACCATGAAGAGCTTTGTTGTTATGTTAAAAGCTAGGGATGTTATTAATGTTTCATGCTTCTTCATGTCACTGGTAATTTTAGGAAATTAAAATATCATTACAGTTTTCAAGTTTATTGGTTACTTTATGCTCTTTTTGTACACTAGCAATCAGTCCCATATTCACCCCAATCTCTATTTGATTTGAGTTCAAGGTCTCATTTTAATCTGAGTGTGAAGCTAACTTATGTTTAAAAATACAGGATACTACTTTTAGAGAAACTTTAGCTTTTCCTCTCAAAGGAACAGTAAAAAATTCATTTTTATCATTTAAAAGTTAATTACTCATTAACTAACATTCTTAAATGAGTAAATGAAATAGGATATTTGAATTTTTAATTTGACCCATCCCTTCAGCTTTATTGCTCTTTCTTTTTCTGCATCAAACCAATTTATAAAAATAATTATTTTTTTATACGCCAATAAAGATGTTCAAAAATAATTATTATTTTGAAAATTGTGTGTTACTTTTGAGCAACCATTAGGCATTAATAATTCAGAAATAAATGAGATATGATCTTTGCCTTTATGGCAAATAATACAACATAGTGTGAAAGTGTAATAGAAACCTGTACTGTATAGGTTACAGTGGTATCACAGAGTAGGGAATAATTAGCTCTCTTGGTGGAAGGGGAATGTCAGGGAAAGTTCAGTGGAAGAGGTAACTTCTTAACTGGATTTTGGGGGGAAATATATGAGTAATATTGTATATTTTTGAGTAGACATCTTTAGTTACTTTTTCTGCATTTATTTTGCAGATTTGAAGATTTGAAATATAACAGTTATCTTCTGTTTAAAAATGACGACTCTTATTTTATAATATGGAACATTTATTAAGGCGTAAAGGAAAGCAGTTATTTTCTGAAAGTAGTAAGGAATCTTCTGAACTCACTAACACTTAAAGTTTTTTTGACTACTCAGACTTATTTTTATCTTTAAAAATGTAGAAATTTCCTATGGATTTAATTTTCAGTGAAAAATTTAAAATGTATGTACATAAGTTTAATCGAGATAACTGATACTAGAAAAATTCATTGGTAATATATAACATATATATAAAATTTAAAAATTTTTTAAATATGTAGTCATTACTATATGTGCAAGGAGATAATGCCAAACATTCTGTAAATACAATAATAGTAAGATACTGACTTAATAAAGAATTCAGAGGCCCTCCATCTGCTTTAATTTTATTTTTGAAACATTCACATAAATGTTAAATTGTTAAAGGCAATTGTGATTCTTGTTTTTTGTAAGTGAAATACTAAGTTAATGCTGCCGTCATATATTCTCAGTTTCCCTTTTTTGCCATATAAATTATTGATGGATTAGTTTTAAGCCCAGTTTTCTTAGATATTCTGCCTTGTCCTCTTGCCCTAATCTTCTGATTTGTAGGCGTAAAGGGCGGGGTTGCAAAATTCTTTCTTAGGCTGCCATAAACACATCGTTGACTGTGAAACAAAGTACATGGGAGTCTGAGAGGTTTCAGAAGGGTTGAGAGTTAGAAATCTTTACAGTTCATTTGCTGTAGGTTTATGCTTTTTATTTGTGAGTATATAGATTTATAATGAATATTATAAAGTTACGCTTCATTTGTCTAATAGATATTTATCGAACTCCTTCCCTGTACAAGATGCTTTTGTGGGGTACAAAGTTTCCTATCTTTAGGAAACTTAAATTTTAGAAAGGAAAACACTAGGTGAATTTACTAATTTTACTCATTAGGTATACAGTTACCAATTTTCTCTTCCACTTATTAAAAACAGAAATTAGAAGATTGGATATTTTTTGAAGTCCAGTTATTTCTATTAGTACAATGTTGGAGTATTTCTTATATCCGTAAAAACAATCAGCAAGTTGACATCATATTTTTGCGTACAACGTAGCTACATTGCACATACACATAAAGTAATTGTTTATATATAATATTAATAAATTTCATTTATAAGACCAACTTATAATTTTTAAAAGTATATCCCTCAAGATTTTGGTTTTATAAAATATGAAATGAAAAGTTCTGGTTTAATTCTTTATATTTAATGCTTTAACCTTTTGCATTTTAGTGTGAAAGTTGTGTTTTCAGACATAATGCAGACTTTTTAAAAATAAATTTGAGTTTAAGGGAAAACTCTTTTGTTCATGTTTTTAAATATTTATTTATTTATTTAGGCTGCACTAGGTCTTAGTTGTGGCACATGGGATCTTCGCTGCGGCATGTGGGATCTTTAGTTTCTGCATGTGGAGTTCTTAGCTGTGGCATGTGGACTCATAGTTGCAGCATGTAAACTGTTAGTTGAGGCATGCATGAGGGAATAGTTCCCCGGCCAGGGATCGAACCCAGACGCCCTGCATTGGGAGTGTGGAGTCTTAGCCAATGGACCACCAGGGAAGTCCCTGTTCATGTTTTTTATTGGAGAAAATTTTCTGTACCAGGTTTGATTGTTTTTTACTCTTGAGTTTTTCAGAGAGTATATAACTAAAAAAGTTTCTACATGTTATATTTAGTAATGAGAAATAGCTATAACCAGTTCATGAATAGTATGTTAGAAAGTAAAGACTATATTTAAAATTTAATTGCCCACCTGCAACAGTCTATGATCTGTCAGATGTGCTCTCATGAATTCAGTAGTTCTCAGGCCCCCTGCCAAAAAAAAAAGAAAGAAAAGAAATAGGGACACTTTTGTGTTACTACTTTAAAAAGGTTTTCTTCCCCTGGGTAGATACAGCTTGTTGTAGATATAAAGTTACCATTGTGAGCTTATTAGTAACTTAGTTAACTATTAGGAATATTAGCATCTCTCCCCAGTGTTATCTAAACAGAAACTGCTTTAGCATTTCTTTTCTGCTCTCATTTACCGAACACTTTACTATGTACTAAACACTTTGCTAAGTACTTACCTGTGTTAATAATTTAGATCTCACAGCAAACTGGGTCTCTTTAAGGTAAAATGACTTGCCCAAGGCTATGTAAGTAGTGGTTACTAGAGCCTAGATCAGTGTAGCGTGTTCCATTTATCATAAAGAGTAGGGACCAGGGAGATGTTGTGTGAGCTCCCTGGGGGATGGGGATGAATTGAAAGAAATATATCAATACATCTAGTAATATGGTGAAAATTAGCTAAGTACTCCTAGTAGGCAAAAATACACAGGAAGTATATCACAGTATTTTAATGAAGTATCTTCTCCATTAATGATGATGATGATGATGATAATTATTGAGAATTTAGTATATGCCAACCCCTATGTAAGTGCTTTTCATGTATTATCTCATGTGTTCTTCACAATATCCTAAGAAATAAGCACTATTGTTACTTGTCTTCCAGAAAACTAAGTCACATATATAATATAACTAGACCAACTGGTAAATAATGTAATCAGGAAACAAAATCAGGGAATCTAATACAGTGTCCACTTTCTTACCCACTATGCTATATTACAATGCCTCTTTCTCCCTGCCACAAGCTTTTCTCCACTTAAGTCCTATATGGAAGCTTAGTTCAGAAATAAAATCTGTTAATTATGCTTTCTTCATCATGTTCTGTTATTTCTATAACCATGTCCAAACACAAGGCTTTAGAAGTGATTAACCATAAAATATGTATCAGGTTCTAATAAGATAGTATCTGCTTAAAATAGCATTTATTCTTTTTTAAATAAATTTATTTTATTTTATTTATTTTTAGCTGTGTTGGGCCTTCATTGCTGCGTGTGGGCTTTCTCTAGTTGTGGCGAGTGGGGGCTACTCTTCGTTGTGGTGCGCAGGCTTCTCATTGCAGTGGCTTCTCTTGTTGTGGAGCATGGGCTCTAGGCATGTGGGTGTCAGTAGTTGCAGCGCGCTGGCTCAGTAGTTGTGGCTCCAGGCTCTAGAGTGCAGGCTCAGTAGTTGTGGCGCACGGGCTTAGTTGCTCCGTGGCATGTGGGATCTTCCTGGACTAGGGCTCAAACCCATGTCCCCTGCATTGGCAGGAGGATTCTTAACCACTGCGCCACCAGGGAAGCCCAGCATTTATTCTTCTAATTATTTGTAACACTGGTAAATGACATATGAAAACCAGATAGTATTGGTATTTGATTTTATTTAAATTCTGAGAAGCATACCTAATGAGAAGCCAGGGATCTATTTGGCTTGAATATATAAGTATATGTCAAAGCTGTGTCACCTTTAATCATTTTCATCTTACACATAATTCTAACATCTTTTAAAATATTTCTGACATTAGGAACGTAAGAGAGCTCTAGAAGCAGAACGACAGGCCCGTGTAGAAGAATTGTTAATGAAGAGGAAAGAACAAGAAGCCCGAATTGAGCAACAGAGGCAAGAAAAGGAAAAAGCCCGGGAAGATGCTGCCCGGGAAAGAGCTAGGTACTTCATTTGCTATCTTGATTTTGATCCTGATGAACATTTGCAGTGAGTGCATATTCAAATCAAGTCTTGAAGCTATTTGCCGTCATGTAGAATTTTTAGAAAGTGTTACAAATACAGAAATGTTATACTGAATTTTGATTTCCAGGAATTAAGACATACTACTCAAAATGGAAAACTTTTGAAAATTTCTGTTGGATGGGAAACTTGATGTTTCAAGATATTTTCAGTTGTAAGAAATAGAATTTGATTCTGGCTAACTTAAGCAAAGTAAATTTTAAGTAAAATATTGGGAGCGAAAGTGATAGGTGGTTAGATGACCAGGCTGGGACATGGTCAAGTATGAGACTAGGTCCCAGGAGCCACGGCAGTGGTCTTTTGATGGAAACGGTCTGGTCAACATGTTGCCGCCCTGATTATGTTAAATGACACTCAGCCATGCCTACATTTTAAAATCACTTGTTTAAGATTCAAAGACCCAGGAAAAAGCATTTAATTGGCCAAATTGATTTGTGCTTTTTGATCTTGTTTGTGAAATCCTTTTATACCCTGTGTCATAAGATAGTCTTCAAAATGTTATAGTTTTCCAGTTTGACACACATTTAGGTTTTAATTCCTTTTAAGATACCTTTTATGTATGGTATGAATCAAAAATATAAATTTATTTATTTGCATATAAATATCCATTTATCACAGCCCCATTTGTTGAAGAGGGTAGCTTTTAAGAGACTATCCTTGCTGCCTCTTCACGGTCAATTAATCATAGATATAAGGGTTTATTTCTGGACTCTGTCCTGTTCTTTTGATATCTACATGTCTATTCTTACTCCAGCACCACACTGTTTTAACTACTGTAGCTTTCTAGCAAGTTTTGAAATCAATTAATGTAGGTTCTCTAATGTTGTTGTTCTCTTTCAGAATTGCTTTCCAAATAACTTTTTAGGGTAGGCTTGCCAATTTCTAAAAAAAGAAAGCTTGCAAGCATTTTTATAGTAATGCCTTGAATCTATAAGTCATTGTGGGAAGAATTGCCATCTTTACAATATTGTATATGATCCATGAATATGGTATGTGTCTCTATCTGCTTTAATTTCTCTCAACAGTATTTTTTAGTTTCTAGAAAATAGGTCTTGCATTTCTTTTCTTAAATATTTTCCTAAGTACTCTTTTTGAAGCCATAGTGAATGGAGTTATTTTATTTCATTTTTGTTAGTATTTTTGCTAGTATGTAGAAATACAATCAATTTTTTATATATTTTATTTTATAATTTTTTATGATCTTGTGCAACTTTCCTATGCGTATTTTCCTATTAGTGATTTCTTTTTTGCTGTTGTTTTTCCTTAGGATATTTTACATAAAGGCTCATGTCCTCTGCAAATTGAGATTGTTTTACTTCTTGCTTTCTAATACAGATGTCTTTAATTTCTTTTTCTTGCCTTATTGCACTGACTAGATCCTACAATATAACATTAATAGAAGTTGTGACATTGTATATCCTTATTTTGTTCTTGATCTTAGGGGGAAAACATTCGGTCTTTCACTATTACGTATGATGTAGTTGTAGGTTTCTCATAAATCCTCATTATCAGGTTGAAGAAGTTCTCTTCTATTTCTAATTTATTGAGAGTTTTTAGCACGCATGTACTTTTAATTTGGTTAAATAAATGCTTCTTTGGGGGCATTCACTGAGATGATCATGTAGCTTTCATTTTTTATTAATATGGTTTATTACATTAATTAATCTTTGGATATTAAACCAACTTTACATTCCTGGGTTAATTCGCACTTGGTCGTAGTGTAAAATCTTTTTTATGTGTTGTTGAATTCTTATTAAGGATGTATTCATAAGGGATATTGTTGTGTAATTTTCTTGTGATGTCTTTGTCTGGCTTTCATGTCATGGCAATCCTAGCCTCAGAGAATGTGATGGGAAGTGTTTTTTCCTCCACTATTTACAGAAACTCTTTGTGTAGAATTGTTACTTTTTCTTGCTAAATGTTCAGTATACTAGTGAAGCCATCTGGGTTTGGAGTTATCTTTTGGGGAAGACTTTAAATTACCAAATAAATTTTTCTTAACATGTTATCAATCTGTTGAGATTTTTCTGTTTCTTATTGAGTCAGCTTTGGTAATTTGTGTTTTTCTATGAATTTGTCCTTTTCATCTAAGTTGTGTATTTTTATAAAGTTGTTAATAGCTCCTTATAAGGATTTTAATTGTAACATGATCTATAGTGATGTTCCTCTTTTCATTCCTTATTTGCTAATTTATGTCTCTCCTCTCTGTCTCTGTCTTTCTGTCTCTCTGTCTCTTGGTAGTCTAGCTAAAGGTTTGTACATTTTGTTGATCTTTCCAAAAAACCAGCTTTTGGTTTCTTTGGATTTCTACATTATGTTTCTGTTTTCTGTTACATTGATTTCCACTTTGATATTTATCATTTCGTTCCTTCTGCTTATTTTGGATTTGATTAGCTTTGCTTTTCCTACTTTTATAAAGTCAAAACTTAGTTGATTAATTTTAGATATTTCTGCATTTCTAATATAAGCATTTGAATTACCAGTTTTCTTCTTAGCACTTCTTTAATTTCATCTCATCAGTTTTGATACATTGTATTTTTATTTTCATTCAATTCAAGATTTTTTCTAATATTTCTTATGATTTCTGATTCCTGAGTTATTCAGAAGCATGTTATTTAGTTTCCAAATATTTGGAATGTCTCCCGTTTTTCTGTTTTCTAATTAAATATTTTGTGGTTGAAGAATGTTTTCTGTATGATTTCAGTCCTTTTAAATTTATTGAACTTATTACTTTATGGTCTTGAATGTAGACTATCCTAGGGAATGTTCTATGTGCTCTTGGAAAATACGTGTATTCTGCTGTTTTGGATGAGTGTTCTCTAAATGTCAGTTAAATAAAGTTAGTTGATAGTGTTTAGTCTTCTGTATACTTACTGATTTTCTGTCTAGTTGTATTAATTCTTGAGATAGAGTTATTGAAATCTCCAAAAATAATTGTTGAATTGTCTATTTCTCTTTTCAGTTTTGACAGTTTTTTGCTTCATGTATTTTGGTGCCTTAGTATTAAAGGCATGTAATTTATACTTATTATAACTCCTTGAAGTATTGACCCTTTTATCATTATGAAATATCCCTCGTTGGGTTTTTAAAAAAATATTTCTTATCTTAAAGTCAATTTTTTTTATTTTTTAAATATTGCCATGTTTATTGTTTATATGATATGTCTTTTTCTGTCTAAAGGGGAACATTTTTTTGTGTCTTTGTATCTAAAGTGTGTCACTTATATATAGTTGAGGTTTCTTTTTATATCTGGCCTTCTATTTTCTGCCTTTTGATTGTTTAGTCCATTCTTATTTAATGTAATTTATTGATATGACTGAATTTAATGTCTGCCATTTTGATATTTGTTTTCTGTATGTCTCAAGTTTTTTTTCTCCTTTACTGTCTTCTTTTTTGTTAAACCAGTACATTTTAAAAATTATTGATTTATTTAGTTTTGGCTGTGTTGGGTCTTCATTGCTGTGTGTGGGCTTTCTCTAGTTGCCGCCAGCAGAGGCCACTCTTCGTTGCGGTGCCTGGCCTTCTCATTGCAGTGGCTTCTCTTGTTGCGGAGCCCGGGCTTTAGGCGCCCAGGCTTTGGTAGTTGTGGCGCACAGGCTTAGTTGATCTGCGGCATGTGGGATCTTCCCGGACCAGGGCTCAAACGTGTGTCCCCTGCATTGGCAGGGGGATTCTTAACCACTGTGCCACCAGGGAAGTCCCTCAACCAGTACTTTTTAGGGCATCATTTACATTTTTCTCTTGATTTTAAAAACTGTATTACTTTAGTTATTTGCTTAGTGTTTGCTTTCTTTATTACAGTATTCATCTTGACTTATCACAAACTACTTCACGTTAAAATTAACTTAATTTTGGTAAAATAGAGCAACTTTGTTCCAATATAGCACTATGTCTTTTTCTTCTTGTACTGTCATATATATTACATCTATATATGTCATAAACTCAACAATACAGTGTTACGATTTTTTAAATGCAGTCCCACATTTTTCAAAGGAATTAGAATAATAGAGAAAATGTATTTGTAGATTCCTTTATATTTATCCTCATATTTATCGTTTCCTGTGTATTTCATTTCTTTCTGTGGATTCAAGTTACCCTTTGGCATATCTTTTCAGCTAGATGGACTTCCTTCAGTATTTCTTGCAAGGCAGGTTTGCTTTCATTGAATTATCTTGGTGTTTGCTTATCTGGGAATATTTTTATTTTGGCTTCCTTTTGAATGGTAGTTTTGATGGATATAGAATTCTTGGTTTTTCTTTCAGTACTTTGAATCTTCTTACTTTGGTTGTTTCTCATGAAAAGTCAGCCATTAATCATACTGTTTTTCCTCTGTATATGGTGAGTTGTTGGGGGTTTTTTCCTGTTTTCAAAATTTTCTTTTTGACTTTGTTTTTCACCAGTAGGTTGGTTCTCTTCATGATTATCCTACTCTGTACATTAATGCTTTTCATAAAATTTGGAAAGTGGCCACTATTTCTTCAGCTATTTAATTGTCATTTCTCTTCAGGTTCTTCTGAGTTGTAACAGTTTCTCAGACTTTCCATGGTTTTGATGACCTTGACAGTTCTGAGTAGTGGTTAGGTATTTTGTAGACTTTTCCTCTCTTAAGATTTGTCTGATGTTTTTCTCATGGTTAGACTGAGGTTATGGGTTTTGGGAGGAAGCACAGGGGTGAATATGAATTACCATTTTTAAAATGTCTAAGGTTCATACTGTCACCTTGACTTATCACTGATTTTGTTAACCTTGATCACCTGGCTAAGGTAGTATTTGTCAGATTTCTCCACTGTATAGTTTAAAAATTTCCCTATGCTGTCCTCCTTGGAAGCAAGCCTATGCTGAAGAGATGGGGAGTTATTCTCTACCTCCTTGAGACACGAATTTATACATAAATTATTTGCAGTTCTTCTGTACAGGATATTTGTTCTCCCATTTATTTATTAAATTCCTTTGTTATGTCAATGGGGACTCGTTTATATTTGTATTCTACTATGGGTTACAAACCAGTATTATGGTATTTATTTTGTTGCTCAAATTGTTTCACCTTTGGACATTGGAAGCTTTTTCATTTGACCCCTGCTTGCCTTTGACATACTTCATCATTTTGTTTTTTTGAGTACTTCCTTACTTCCTGGCACTGCAAGATGCTTCAAATTCATCTTATATTTTCCCTGCTCCATCCATAGAAAGCCATTTGTTTAAGGACTCCTAGTTCCTTTTGTTGGAAAGTTCTTAAAAAACGTTTTCTCTTTCTCTGTTGAGATTCTCTATCTGTTGAATCATTGTCACAATATTTTTCCTTAGGTTGGCATGCTTTCTTTTAATTCTTATAATGTATTTATAATACCAAATAAATCTAGCATATGGCCTCATTCAGAGAGTTCCATTTGACTGCACTTTTCTTAAACATGGTCATACTTCTTTGTATGTCTTATAATTTGTTTGTGATTGATTCCTCTCGTATTCTCTTTGTCTTTGTGAATTTTTGCCTTTTCTATTCCTTTCATATTGTTTTATAGGTTTTTGGAAGGGAAAAGAGATAAATATATATTTTCAATATGCCATATTTAAATGACAGCCCAGAGCTAGTATTTAAACCCATTCTTGGGTCCAGAAACCTACTTTTATAAATAATAATGTCTGTTGCTTCCCAAATGTTTAATGAGCAATAATATATCTGAGACTTAATAGGCATTCAGAAAAAAATAATTTAAAAAACTCTCTAGAACATATAAGCCTGTGTATCCTAATTGTATTTTTTTAACCTCATGAAATTTGTTACTCTAAGCAGTTGAGTTTATAATTTTTAAATATCTTCTTATAGAGACAGGGAAGAACGATTGGCAGCACTCACAGCTGCTCAACAAGAAGCTATGGAAGAGCTACAGAAAAAAATTCAGCTCAAGGTAGGAATATTATATATTTTAATTTGAAATTTTAGAGCTATTTTAATGTAGCATGAGATTAAAATTTTATCGATTTAATTAATTGTATAAAAACTGAATTAGGGGCTTCCCTGGTGGCACAGTGGTTGAGAGTCCGCCTGCCGATGCAGGGGACACGGGTTCGTGCCCCGGTCCGGGAAGATCCCACATGCCACGGAGCGGCTGGGCCCATGAGCCATGGCCGCTGAGCCTGCGTGTCCGGAGCCTGTGCTCCACAACGGGAGAGGCCACAACAGTGAGAGGCCCACGTACCGCAAAAAAAAAAAAAAAAAAGAAAAAAACTGAATTAGGGCTTCCCTGGTGGCCCAGTGGTTAAGAATCCACCTGCCAATGTAGGGGACAGGGGTTCAAGCCCTGGTCCGGGAAGATCCCACATGCCACGAAGCAACTAAGCCCGTGCGCCACAACTACTAAGCCTGCTCTTTAGAGCCCGGAGCCACAACTACTGAAGCCCGTGCACCTGGAGCCTGTGCTCCGCAACAAGAGAAGCCACTACAATGAGAAGCACACGCACTGCAACAAAGAGTAGCCCCCACTCGCCACAACTAGAGAAAGCCCACGTGCAGCAACAAAGACCCAATGCAGCCAAAAATAAATCAATAAAATAAATAAATTTATTAAAAAAAGAAAAGAATCAGTCATATTTCTTTTAAAAAAACTGAATTAATTTGTATTCCTAATATCAGTATTTGGAGAATAAGACATATGGTTTTGGCTATGATCAATTCCAACTCAACTATCTGAAACCTGAAATTATTTTAGTAAGATAAAGCAATTGACAGAAAAAATGTAAAGGAATTTTAGCATTTCTTGATTTTAGTAATTAATTTGTTAATGACTTGAAGACATTGCTACTAGCTTTCTTATATTCACAGACTTTTAATTATTTAGAAATAAACTAAAAGATTATTTCAATGTTTATGAATTGCACAGTTGTTGCTTGGGAGATTATGATAAGCTGATATTTTCTAGAAAATCTTTACCATTAGTAGTTTCTAGCAGTATGAATATTTTACATTGTGTCACAATTATTTACATGTTGGGTTTTCACAGGGGTAGTAAATTCCAGGGAGTAGAGAACCCTATTTTACTATTTGCATAGCTCTAGAACTTTATCATATATTTAAATTTAATGCAGCAAATATTTATTGAGTCTTGTGCTAGGCATGGGGATACAGAGATGAGTAAGACATGGTTCTCTCTCAGTTTCAAGAACTCAATCTAGTGTGAGATTCAGATGCTAAGCAGATAATTTCCATATGGTTAGAGTGCTATGGAGTGCTATGAAAGTACAGAGGAGGATATTAAGCTAACATGAAGAATTTCAGAAGTCAGGGAAATAATTTTAGAGAATAATTTGTGAGCTGAATCTTGAAAGAAAGACGAATTGAATAGGTAGATGGGTGGGATGGCATCCAGCCGTATGAAATGGTATGAGCACAAAGTCAGAAGTCTGAAATAGTGTTTTTTAGTTGGTTTATTTTTTGTTTTCTGGGAAGTCACTGGAGTCGATGTGGGTAAAGGTCTGTGTCATGATGGGCCTTGTCTGCTGTGAGGATGAGCTTGGTCTTTACCTGTGGGGCAACATTTCCCATAGTGTGTTCCAGGAAGTGCTTCTCAAAAGTATGTTGTCAAAAAAAAAAAAAAAAAAAAGTATGTTGTCGTCAAATAAGTGTGTAAAATGTTGCTTAGTGTAAGCTAGGTTTATTGAGTCATAATGCACAGTGACAAGCTGGAGTAAGTAAGTAGCTTTAACTTAATATTTTCCAAGTTTATTTGACCATAGAACCTCTTCCACAAAATATCAACACTTATTAATAACCCACAGTGTAATTCCATGAAGTACACTTTAGGAAATGTTACTGTGCATGTAGGAGATATTAAAGGGCTTTATGTAGATTCTTGTCCTCAGTGTCCAAGTTAATACTGAATTAAGACATTTTGTTATATTAGAAAGTTTAATGGAAATATTACTTTTTCAAGTTCTCAGTATAACTTGAATAAATTTCTGTATTCTCACACTTCGACTTCATTTACAGCATGATGAAAGCATTAGAAGGCACATGGAGCAGATTGAGCAAAGAAAAGAAAAAGCTGCTGAGTTAAGCAGTGGACGACATGCAAATACTGATTATGCCCCCAAATTGACCCCTTATGAAAGAAAGAAGCAGTGTTCTCTCTGCAATGTCCCGGTAGGTTGTCAGTATCAGTATTGTTATGATACGTTATAATTTATTTACTAAAGTTTATTAAACTATGGAAATATATTCTCCCACTCTTTTAAAAGTCATACTAAGGCATCTGCTGACTACCATGGATTTCTTTCACGATTTTTATGCAAAGTAAGTAAGTAGTACAAAAATAGTATCAGCAGTTAGGAGTAGCAGTGCAAAGAACCAAAGCATGCAGTTGCTGCTAAAATGGATGTATACCTGCTTAATGATAGCCCAAGTCAATATTTTTGGGTATTATGACCACAGAAGAAAAGGAACATTTTCAGTGCTGAAACTTGAACCTTGATACTTAGAAGAAATGATACTCTGTTAAGGTTGGCTTTGATGACATGCCTTTTTGACCATGTGTCTTCTGGATCAGAGGTCCCCAACCTTTTTGGCATCAGGGACCAGATTTCGTGGAAGACAGTTTTTCCACGGACGGGGGAGAGGGGATGGTTCAGGTGGTAACGGAAGCGACAGGGATCGGCAGATGAAGCCGCTCGCTCGCTGGCCGGTCACCTGCCGCCTTTCACTTCCTGCTCTGCGGCCCAGTTCCTAAGAGGTCCAGTAACGGTCCGCGAACCCGGGGTTGGGCACCCCTGTTCTAGAGGATTCTCAGAATTGTATTCTAAAGAAAATATTTTTAAAACTAATATGTAAATGCTAGAGTGATCGCAACTTGCATATAGTATACTGGATAGAATGTGTAATATTTAAAGTAAGATATAATTATATGTTCATTACATTGCTTTGATTTTATGCTTTTAGATCTCTTCAGAGGTGTATCTTTTTAGCCACATTAAAGGAAAAAAACACCAGCAAGCTGTGAGAGAAAATAGCAGCATCCAAGGGCGTGAACTTTCAGATGAGGAAGTGGTAAGCTTTAATTTTGTTCATTTATTGAGTACCTTCTATGTTCTTTTCTATTATGAAGAAATCCATGTTCATATGTATTTCTGTGATTATTTAAAACTATATTTAATATTTAATAACTACTACAATATAGTATACAAATGTCCTTATCTTAGTATATATATTAAAAGAAACATAGAAATAAGAATTTAATACTGTTTATATAATTTCAGTGCAAAAAAAGGTTTATGGTATTTTAATAATTTAAAAATATTAATAATTTAAATAATTTTATTTAGTGATGTTCTATGTTTCTTGGAAAACAGTTAACAATATAAAAATCATATAAATTGATAATTTTGTATCAGTACAATACTTAGAAATTTTTGGAAAGGCATTATTTATCTACCTATAATTGCTATTTACATGGAATTTAGATTTGTATAAGTAGTTTTATAAATGTTTTTCACTCGACTGTTATTGAGATATGTATGACATTACTAATCTCTGAATTTGTGGGTTCTATTTTTAATAGAAAATTTCTAAACATACCCAAAGATGAGAAATTCATGTTTGTCAAGCATCTTTTAAGATGTCCAGGAAAGGTTATTGTGGTTCTTTGAGGGCAGTACTTGTGTGTATGTGCACATGTGTGTTTAACTCTTTTTTGAAGTAGAGCATATATTAATAGAATACACAAATTTAAAGTATATATAGCTTGATGAATTTTTACATTTGTTCCACTCATATCAGCACATAAATAATTTCTTGAACCCCAGAAGGCTCCCTCATGCCCCATCTCAGTCGTGCCCCCAAAAGGTAACTGTTCTCTGACTACTAGCACAATCAGTTAGTCTTGCCTATTCTTGAACTTCATATAAATGGTATCATACAGTATGTACTTTTTGTACCTGGCTTCTTTCACTCATCCTTAAGTCTGTGAGATTGATCCCTAATATTTATATGAAGTTCATTCTTTTTCTTGGGTTTTTGTCAGTGCTCTCCAGGCAAAGACCATCAGGAACGCATCTACAGTTGAATAAAATTAGGTCTATTGACTTGTTAAAAGAAGGGAAAATGCACACTATGGGAAGTTATAGTTTCTCAATAATGTGTTAGAAAGGACTTATTATAGGATTTGGATCTTTGCTAGGTGACCTGGAGGTTGGGGGGAGTGTTCAAGGACGTGGGACTTTGCTCTGGAATGGATGCTGTCAGGAAGCAGGGGTAATTCTGTGGATGGTTCTTAATAAATCTTACCTAGGTAGGAGGAACAAAGCTGCTGTTTTCTCCTAAGTTTCTGGATATGACCAGTGTTTGAGGGGAAATTGCACATGGTTAATTTGGCTCACTTCTTTATGATTCCTCCTTTTAAGGATTTTTGCCCCTCAAGTTCCAACTATTTTGACAGCTCTAAACCAAATTCTGTCTCCTCAGCTTAGTAAGACTGCCACTTTCACCTTGCGCTGTTCTCTCATGCCAAAAATTGGCATACGCCCTTAGGGAAAAATCCAGAGTGAATGTGGAGCTCGCCTCATGTGCTTTCCTCCTTTTAGGGATCATGGTCTCTCAAGTTCTGGCTGTGTTGGCTGTTCTTTAATGCCTTTAAATAGATGTTTTGTATATTTTGTGCAACTTTTGGAGTTGGAAGATTAGTCCAGTATAAGCCAGTCACTGTGGCTGAAATTGGAAGTCTTTAAATGTTTAATTTCTCTAATAGCCATTGTTTGACATAATGCTTGACACATAGTATGGTATTTAATAAGAACTCATTTAGTTGAGTTGAACTGAAAGGTTATACAGAATGGCTTTAGGTACCATTAATAAAGGTGAAATAAAAAATGGAACTAATCATCTATTTAGTTTACCTGAAATAATTTTTTTGCCTTTTAATCAAATCGTATGGGTATTTTAAGAGAGAGTAACATGGAATTTTTTTTTTTTTTTACTTGAATCATTCATGTGATTATCCCCATTCTCTACTTAAGTTTACTGTTTAGAGCTAGAGTCAAGTTTATGTGTGTTCCACTATGAAAAAAAATTCTCAATTGCTTCATTAATTAGAATTTAATTATTCCCATTATAAAGGAAATTCTTCCACTTATAAAAATTGTTTGTAACTAAGTTCTCTTAATAAAAAAAACTAAATATATTATTCAATTTACAAAAAAATATTTTAAAATTTTGTGGAGCACTGCTATTATGTAAACTGGAATCTAAATTTTATGTGTTTTTATCTCAATGAGAGAAGTAGAGAAGGAAAGAATATTTAATTCATGTACTTTGGAAGAAAAATGTGTAATATTATCTAACTTTTTTAGCTACTAAAGCATAGTTTGATGTTTAGCTGTTGTGGTTTGAGATTTGATTGATGTATTCATTTTGTGTACTGTTTCAGTATAAAAGTATTAAATTTTCTTTAAGTTCTCGATTCATGTAGTTATTCTTGGTTATAGCCCATTTTTCCTGAAAACAAGTGTGCAATGTAGTTGTGTAATACAGAAAGGCAATTTTATATTTACACACACACGTCATTTTTAATCAGCAAAGGTATCTATAGTAAACATACTTGTTCTACTTAAAGTTATTACTTGTCATCTGTGATGTCTTTATATTATATACACTTTATCTGTGACCCTTCTTCTTTGACATATAAGATTTTATTTATACCACCTCTGACCTAATAAAATTGGACCTTTGACCTTATGCACTTGACATATCAGATAACTTACTCTTGATCTCTGACACATTTTGTTTCAAGCCTGTTAAACATAATAGGTAGCTGCCCAGCAAGAAAGGTTTAATGTTTTGTGTTTTTATTGTAATTTGACCAGGAAATTTTTCTTATGTTTCTTGAGACTTCACAAAAAGAGCTGTTACATGTTTGTTTTTTTTCTCTTTCATCATCCTAGAATGCAAACGATAAAAGTACGTGATTTTTAAAGGTCAAAAGAAACTGGTGCTAGTTTAAATACATTCCAAAATTTAATTTTTCAGCACATTACTAGAGAAATAGTAAAGTATTAGTTTTAATTAAAACTCTGATTTCTTTTGTGATCCTGTTTTCACACTCTCTGAGGAAGCTGATAGTGATTTTTGTAGGACTTGCATAAAGTACATTTAATTCCATATAGAAAATGAAATTAAAAAGGTTTAAAAAAATTTTTTTAAGTTATCCATTTCTGTGTTTGTGAGACTTCTTGGCCCTAAAAGCATATACATTATACCTGTTTGTCAACCATGTTATTTAAATATAGAGAAAATAATAGTTTATTTTCATTTAATTCATGGAAAGTATGAAAACAACTTTTATGAAGAATCTTAAGTTATAATTTAGTGAATATTTCACTAAATTATGTTTCACAACCAAGTGTGATTTTACAAATCCCAAATTAGTATTTCTGCTTGGAAAATTATGCTAATTAGGTGATTGAAGGAAAAAATGAAAATTTTAATTAGTAAAAATATAAAGATATCACTGTATTTAATGGGATATAAGCCAATCTCTTTGGCTAGAGTGTGCCTGGCATTGATGTGGAAGAAGTAGTAAAGGGCTTCCCTGATGGCGCAGTGGTTAAGAATCCACCTGCCAATACAGGGGACACGGGTTCGAGCTCTGGTCTGGGTAGATGCCACTTGCCTGCGGCTGCGGAGCAGCTAAGCCCGTGTGCCACAACTACTGAGCCTGCGCTCTAGAGCTCGCAAGCCACAACTACTGAAGCCCTTGTGCCACAACTACGGAAGCCCGCGCACCTAGAGCCCGTGCTCCTCAACAAGAGAAGCCACCGCAATGAGAAGCCCGCGCAGCACAAGGGAGAGTAGCCCCCGCTCACCGCAACTACAGAAAGCCCGCGCACAGCAACGAAGACCCAATGCAGCCAAAAATAAATAAATTAATTTAAAAAAAAAAAGAGGTAGTAGATGTCTCCCAGAATTGATGGCAGTCTGAGAAATAATAGATAACTCCGTAATTCCTAATAGATTCATTTTCTTTTTACCTTGGTTATTACGTTTGTAGAAGTACAAGTATTTACTCTCTTTTAATAATCATGTTAGGAAAATATCTTCTTTGCCTTTCAACAGAAAATCAAGTCAAATTAAAAAACTAGAACTCATTTAGAATGGATCTTCATTTCCCCCCAATACTTCAATAAGTACATTTTATGTTAGTTTGAGAAATGATGTAAAAACATCTTACCCTTTCTTATAGGACATAGTTTCCATTGCCTTCATTTTCTGTTTAATAGGCTGGGAAAATTTTTATAGTTGTGTGTGTATATAATTCACACACACATATAGCTGATTGTTAATGTGTATATTTCTTCTCACTTTTGGAATTCTTATGGTGGTAAATTCACTTGCATTGTACCTGGGATTTGCAGAGAATATGTAGCTATCTATCTATAGCCGATTTAGTCTTCTTCGTTGGTTCGAGGAAGAAATTTTTTTTTTTTAAGGAAGAAATTTTAAGTAGGCAACCAGTTTATTTTAAACCTTAGTTTGATCTGGTAATTTAATTAGTTTCCATAGTTAGTACCCAGCCTCTTTTATAACAATCCTTGGTCCCCATCCTCTTGCTTATTTCCTTAAGATGGCATCTTTGCGTATCGAAGTAAGAGTATGGCATACGTAACCCCATGTTAGGAGGAAAAGTTGGGATCGTACTACATCGTATCTTTGTCTTTTCTGATTTCCAGTGTGGGTTTCTTGTTTACCTGTTCACTTAGTTTACTTAGGGCCACCGATCTGGAAGGGTGGCTAGTGAACTCTTGATCTATTCTTTCCACTTGGACGGTGTTTCAGTGGAGCATCAGCCATTTATTTACCTCCTCCTGATCAGGCCACCCCTCAGTTCTCTCTGTTTTCATATCTCTGAGACTTTACCATAACCTCCATTCTGGCCCCTGGCATCCTACTGGCTTCTATCACATAAGAACTAAGGGCATTTGGGGAAAGCTAAACCACACAGCATGGCCATATTAATGGACCATACCCTATTTGGTGCCAGGGACACCTAGAGAGACAGTTTCTTTTGAGAATCAAAATAATACTTTTGTCATTACTCTGATTTAGCTAACACACCTATCTCCCTTGGGACACACTTTTTTTTCCTCCTTTCATCTCCAAAATTTTTGGCTAGAAAGAAGTAAAATTTACTTCAACCTCTCTTTCCTCCTTATTCTAACCAAGTAACTAAGCCTTAAGGTTGCAAAAGGGAACTTTCTCTATACTTTGAAGTAAATGCTATAGGAATCCTCCAAGCTTGATTATTGACATGCTAAAGGGCAAAGTAAATAAATTTATTAAACCTCAGGATATTAACTTGGCTTATAAAACTCTTCTCTTGCTTCATATATCTGTTCTGCATATCTAAAGTTGATTATAAGGTGCTTTTTTTCTTTTATTTATTTTGGAACAAATTCTAATCACCTGTCTAGCTGGGTTGAAATGGGCAAAGGCCATGTGCTAAGGAAGGTAAAATGGATAATCACATTAATAATTTTGAAATAGTGCTCCAGTGATACCTGTTTCTCATGCTTCTTCTAATGTTACGTGTTGTGCTTTCACTGCTAATCACTGTCTCAGTATTTCTTCCATTGATCTTTGCTTTTAAACAGTTGCTCTATTATAAAATGCATTTTTAAATAGGTAACAAATAACTGCAGTTTAGAAACTTAAACTATTTAGTTTTGGATAAAATTTCATTCTGTGACTCTTAGCTCTCAAAATACTGTTAACCTGTACAAATGTGAAAAGCCATTTCAACCATATTTTCCTGCATGAGTCCTTGGTGCATGTATACTGTAACACATGCTACTTTTCTTTTGCATCATGGTGGTTGCCTAAATTTCATAGTTTACTTAAACTAATTAAGATTAGTTTTTCCTTTTGGCATCTGCTTATTTGAGGTTTAGAATGGAGTTTTCTAGATGATATGTTAAGTGTTTTACTTTTTTTAATATAAACTATTTATTTATTTATTCATTTTTGGCTGTGTTGGGTCTGTTGCTGCGCATGGGCTTTCTCTAGTTGCGGTGAGCAGGTGTTATTATTCGTTGCGGTGCGTGGGCTTCTCATTGCGGTGGCTTCTCTGTGGAGCATGGGCTCTAGGCATGAGGGCTTCAGTAGTTGTGACACATGGGCTCAGTAGTTGTGGCTTGCTGGTTCTAGAGCTCAGGCTCAGTAGTTGTGGCACACAGGCTTAGTTGCTGCGCAGCATGTGGGATCTTCCTGGACCAGGGCTGGAGCCCGTGTCCCCTACATTGGCAGGTGGATTTCTAACCACTGCACCACCAGGGAGGTCCCTATAATATGTTTTTGGCAGTTATTTGCAACAGGTATCCATTGCCTTTAAGAAGTTAATTACATACCTAAACGCTATTGTTTTATAAAAGACAACTCTTAAACTCCTTAAACTCTTAATCCAGATCATGGTAGCTAGGAATGACTAGAACCGTGGCTAGTTCTATACATTCACAGAGTATAGGCTGATACTTTCCCATCTGGCTCTTAAGTGTCAATTACAAGGAGCTGCAGAATTGTGTCCATGGGCGATGTTAAAAGATCGGAGCAACTGTGATCACCATTTCTCAGCTGCTGTCTTTCAGTTGGATGATGGAGGATCTGAAACAGGGTTACAGTGAGACAAATTTATACAGCTCAAGCTGCTTCTACTTGAATATGCTGTAAAAGTTTTATAATATGTATTTCTTTATATAGAAATTTTATGCCTGCATAATCTTAAAATCCATAGTATGACGATTTCTTGTGGGAGGGATAAAGGAAATGAAAGATTTATTGATAGTTTATGAGAGGGAACATTGCTGCCCTAATGAGGATAGATGACAAATTTAGCATTTTACATGCCTAATTTAGATAATTCTTCTAATTTTCCTTAATAAATAAGTGATTATAAATGCTTTTACTTTAATTAAGACTTTATTAGGTTCTTTATCTGAAATTCAGTGGCCAGTGTTTTAGTTCCAAAGTAGATATTCATAGAGGAGCAGGGAACACCTATCTCTGATCAAACTTACTGAGTTTTAGTAATAATTATTCTGTCACTTTGGCTTCTCTTGCAGTTGGCAGAGTAGGCACATCTGTTGTGTTAGGAAAATCACAAAGCTATAAAGCAAAATTGTCACAGTCCCGTAGTTTGGTCCTCTCTCTCAAAAAAATTTTATTTAGATTATGAAGTATCTTAGCATAAAGAATTTTTAAAAGAATAGATACATGTGTATGTATAACTGAATCACTTTGCTGTACACCTGAAATTAACACAACACTGTTAATCAACTATACTCCAATATAAAATAAAAATAAAGTGGCCTAGTTTAAAATTACATTGAAGAAATTTTTATAAAGTGAAAAAGTTTTAGATGTATATATTATTATATTATGTGAAAATTTCAGTCATGTAAATTTAATATTTCATTCCTTCTAGATAATTTATATATATTACTTGATGCAAAGATAAAATATATTACTTTTTCTCCCATATTTCACTAGTGTTGCTGAATTTTCTTTTTAAATATTAAAATTTTACACCAAAAAAAGAAGAAAGTAATGTAGTAAACCCCATATTCCTGTCACCTGGATAATTAGGTGATAACACTTCTTTATTTTCTTTACATTTGGAAGGATAGGGGAATACATGAGATACAAAGTGTGGGTGGGAGGACCGGGTTCCAGGAGTAGAGCTTAAGTCCTTATGTTTCACAATGAAAAGTCAATAGATACTCCTAAAATTGAAAACTGAAGAAGTAGCAACACAAAATATATTAAGGAGTATAGAGAAAAAATGATAAAATAACCAGCTAAAATCATTGCCTCTGGATTGAGGAAAGAAGTGGGGGAACCAGTAGGAAACTACTTTCCTTGAACTATTGACTGTGTAAATTATGTGTATGGGTAACTTTGATAAAAGCAAAAGCATTTTAAAAAATTAAAAAAGAAATAGAACAATGGAGATGTGTCCCTGTTGCTCCAGAGTCTTCTGTGCCCCTTTTTTGCTTTTTCTTGATTCAAGGTTAAAATTAGATAAATGAATGCATCTGCAACCATAAAAGACCATTATGGTGAAGTTGGGTATTTTGGCTTGTTACATCCTTAGTTCTTTATTCTTTTAAATTGTTGCAATATCCTTTGATGCCATTATAAAAGACAAAATACTAGATTCCATTTTGACCACTTTGATGAGATTTGCTCAGATAGGTGCATGTATTCTTAATTTCAAGTTGGCTTTTTAGCTTTTTGGCATTGTAGAACAAGTGAATTAAAGCATGTACAATTGACTCTTGCCAGGGTTTCATCTGTGTTAACCATGCTATAGGATTTGGGGTACAGAGTGACCTTAGATTTATGCTGGTTACTAGTTCAGTAACTTGGCATTTTAAGCTGAATGAAATTAAGACTTTTTTTACCCTGTTTATTTTCTGATTTGGAGTTTTAACAATTTACAAGTTTTTATAAATGGCTCTCATCAAGGTAAGGAAGTTCCCTAGTTTTGTAAGGTCTTAAAAAAATAAGTAGGTATTTTTATTGAAATTTTTTTCTGGATCTTATGGAAAGGTCACTTTTTCCTATATTTTATTTTATTTATTTATTTTTTTGGCCACACTGCACGCCTTGTGGGATCTTAGGTCGCCCACCAGAGATCAAACCCGGGCCCTCGGCAGTGAAAGCGTGGAGTCTTAACCACTGGACCATCAGGGAATTCCCTCCCTTAATTAATTAATTTATTTTTTTATTATTTTTTTTGTTTTTTTTTGCAGTACACGGGCTTCTCACTGTTGTGGCCTCTCCCGTTGCGGAGCACAGGCTCCGGACGCGCAAGCCCAGCGGCCATGGCTCACGGGCCCAGCCGCTCCGCGGCATGTGGGATCTTCCCGGACCGGGGCACGAACCCATGTCCCCTGCATCGGCAGGCGGACTCTCAACCACTGCGCCACCAGGGAAGCCCTCCCTTAATTTTTTTAATGTGATATATTACATTAATGACTTTTCTGTTATTAAACTTATTTGGTCTTGATTTAAAGATATGTAGTTGAGGGGGGAGAGGCCACAGCAGTGAGCGGCCCGCATACCGAAAAAAATAAAAAGATATGTAGTTGAATTTGTTTTGCAAATATTTTAGTTAGATTTTCCTAATTTTCCTTTCTCAAGATTATATTAGCTTCATAATATAAGCTAACAAGTTTTTCCTTTCTTTTTAAACTCCTGGGATAGGTTGCATAAAATAGAAATAATCTTTTCTTTGAAGGTTTTGTTTAACGTGTCTATAAAATTATATGTTCTTAGTATATGTTTTTTCTGAAAAATTATTTTCTGTTTTTTATTTGTGGTAAAATACACGAGTTAAAATTTATCATCCTATCCATTTTTAAGTGTACAGTTCAGTGGCATTAAGTACATTCACGTTGTATGCCATCACCAACATCCAGCCACAGAAATCTTTTCATTGTGCAAAACCGAAACTCTTTACCCTTTAAACAATAACTCCCCATTCTCCCTCCCCCCAGGCCTTGGCAATCACCATTCCTTCTGTCTCAGGATTTGACTACCACACACACCTCACACAAATGGAATCCTATAGTATTTGTTTTTTTGTGACTGGCTTATTTCACTCAGCGTAAGATTCAACCATGTTGTAGCATATGTCAGAATTTCCTTCCTTTTTAGGGCAGAGTAATATTCCATTGTATGTATATACCACATCTTGTTTATCCATTTATGTGTTGATAGACACTTGATTTGCTTCCACCATTTGGCTACGGCAAATAATGCTGCTATGGACATGTACAAATATCTGTTTGAATGCTTGCTTTCAGTTATTTGTATGTATACCCAGAAGTAGATTTCTGGATCGTACTGTGATTGTATTTTTAATTTTTTGAGGACACTAAACTTTTTTTCACAGTAGCTGTACAGTTTTACTTTCCCATAAACTGCTCAAGGGTACCAATTTCTCCACATCCTTGCCAACATTGTTATTTTATGTTTTTTTGGTAGTAGCTATCCTAATGAGTTGGTCAGATTCTAAATTAGCAATTATTTATTTGAGTGTATTTTGATTTTCTATGATTTACTACATCTATTTTGGTAAATTTTCGTTTACTAGGAAATTATATGTTTTCTTAAGTTTTCAATTGTCTTGGCAAAACATTTTTGATAGTATTCTTTGTGATTTTTAAAGGAATCTTTAACTGTGTCTCCTTTTTCATTTCTAACATTTAAAATTTGTGCCTATATTTTTTTTAAAATATTTATTTGGCTGCATTGGGTCTTAGTTGCGGCATGAGTATGCGGGATCGTTTTAGTTGCGACAGGCAGGATCTTTTAGTTGCGACAGGCGGGATCTTTTAGTTGTGGCATGTGGGATCTAGTTCCCTGAACAGGGATTGAACCCAGGCCCCCTGCATTGGGAGCGTGGAGTCTTAGCCACTAGACTACCAGGGAAGTCCTGTGCCTATGTTTTTTTTCTTGATCTTTCTTGTCATGAGTTTGTCTATTTTATTAGTATTTCTAAAGATTTGGTTTTTAGTTTTGTTGATCCTATCGCTTCTTTGTTTTTTACTCAGTAAATGTCATTTCTTGGTTTTATTATTTCCTTTTTACTTCTTTCTCTGAGTTTATTTTTGCCAGTCTTTTTCTAACTCCTTAAGGTGAATGCTTTGCTCATTAATTTTTAGCCTTTTTTCCTAAAGATATTAATCTCTAAGGCCTTTTTTGATACAATATATTTTCATTATTACTCACTTCTAAATATTTTCTAATTTCCTTCAGAATTTTTTCTTTTATCCATTGGTTGTTTAGAACATTGACTTGAAATTTCCAAACATAAGAGTTTTGTCTGTTGATTTCTACATTAATTACAGTAAGATCAGAGAATGTAGTCTTTGAAATCCTTTGAAATCTGAAGTAGCATAGCACAGGGTAAGATTTTGTAAATGTTCTGTGCCTGAAGAGAAATTGTATTTTCTAGTTACCTATTCTATCAAGCATATTAGTAATGATATTACAATATTCTACATCTATATTGAGTTTTGTCTACTTTCAATTACTGATTGAGGAGATTAAAGTCTCTCACTATGATCATAAATTTATTTTTTCTTGTTCCAGCCATTTTTGCTTCATATATTTTGAGGCTACGTTACTAAGAGCATACAAGTTTACAATTGTATATCTTTCAATGTATTCAGCCTTTTACTATATGAAATGGCTCTAGCATGAGTAATGCTATAGGTGAATAGTTTTCCTTTTTATCTGCAGGTGCTTTCTGGTTTTAACATCAAGTTCATAACAGATTCACAAAATAAATTGGCTTTTTTTTCTACCTCTGAAGAATTTTCTTGAAGTCTTATTTTGTTTGACAGTAGTATACATATACTAGATTTCATTTATTTAGTATATGCATGGTGTATCTTTTTCTACTTTAAAATA
The DNA here is from genome assembly GCF_011762595.2 of Tursiops truncatus. Lineage (NCBI taxonomy): Eukaryota > Metazoa > Chordata > Mammalia > Artiodactyla > Delphinidae > Tursiops > Tursiops truncatus. The sequence goes on from NC_047035.1 coordinate 117,719,792, forward strand.
TTTTGGTGAAATTCATTATGTAACAGAAGAGTACGTAAGATGTATATATACTGTTTGTAGAATAATAATAGAACAACTGTCTTTGTGCCTACTACTCAGGTTAGTAAGAATCTCCCAGTAGGAAATTTTGTTTGTTTGTATGTGCTTTTGTTTATGAAAGATATTTTCACTGGGTAGACATTTGCAATTTTACATTTATTTTCTCCAAAAATTGAGTAGATGTCATTTGCTGTCTTCTTGCTTCTACTCCTCATAGGGTCAGTTTGTTCTTCTTTATTCTTTTTCAAAATTTCCTTAGCTATTCCTCTGCTTTTCAGTTTCTACATAACCTTTGCAATTAACTTGTAAGCTAAGAAAATCCTGTTTGTGTTTTGATTGAGACTGCATTGAGGTAAGTGTGGACATCTTTTAAATATTCTTTCTTTCCATCCAGCCACATGTTTGTCTACTCATATATTGTATTTGTATGTATGTGTCATTCAGTAAAGTGTATAGTTTTCTTCATTTAAGTCTTAAGCATTTCTTGCTGGCTTGTTTCTCAATAATTAGTGGGTTTTACAAGTATTTTGTATTTCAGTTTTTATTTTCTTTTAAACAAAGAGGTAGTTCCAAGGTTATAGATTAGAGTGGTGGCAATGCCTTTTGCTTTATTTTATGAATATGAGTGTTTGTGTGTATTTAAAAGTGTGAAATGATTCATGGATTTGACTGTCAGATATTTTGCATAGGAGCCAGGCTAATCTTCTGTGCATTGCTTTAATTTAAAATATGTAATGCCAAAATGAGCACTATTCTTTGTTTTTAATTTCAATTTTTATTTCATTATGGTCATAGGTTATGCCTTATATAGGTTCTACTTTGGGAAATTTAATGATTTTCTTTATAGCTTCATACATTGTAAAATTTTAAGAAGAATATGTTTTTTTCTCTTTGGGTATGTATAGTATATGTTAGATCAAATTTGTTCATTGTTATGTGAATATTCTTACTTTTTTACACCTATTTTTATGCTCATTAATATCCTTTTCTCAAAAATGAAGACTACCAATATGCTATTATTATTTATTCTTGCCTCCTTGTATTCTTAAAGTCAGTTTTTGCAATATATATATCACAAAGTTTAATTATCGTGGTCATAACTATTTACACATTTTTCATCTTACTGATGAATTATACCTTTTAAGAATATGAAACATTCCTCTTTCTTATTTAATGCCTCTCTCCTAGAATTTTTTTTTTTTGTATTGTTATGGCAAACCTAGTTTTGGTTAGGTTTTTGATATGTACTTTTATATTCTTCCTCTTTCCTCCTCTTCCCTTCATAGTTTTATTTTTGCATCTAGATCTGTTAACTAAAAAATATACTTTTATTTTAGTTGTTTTCTGCTCTATAAAAAGTTACCATGCTGTATGTGATCTTTTTGAACTTAGCTCTTTTCCACTCAGTATTATAGTGCCTAGATTCATACAAATTGGGAATTTCCTGCTGTTTTTAAAGCACTTTGAGGTATAAATGTTATACATTAAACTGCACTTACTTTAAAGTTTATGATTTAATAAATTTTGTCATAGTCATACACCCATGAAACCATCACCAAGATCAAGATAGTGAACATAATTGTCACCTCAAAAAGTTTCATCATCTGCTATATCCTTGCTGGTTTTCTGCCTACTTTTGTTCTATCAATTTTTGAGAGAGGGATATGGAAATCTTTTATTTTAACTGTTAATTTTTCTATTTCTTTTGGCAGTTCAACCAGTTTTTGCTTCATGTTGTTCAAAGCCTTGTTATTAGATTCATAAATGCTAATCATTGTTATGTCCTCTTGACTAAATTGACCCCTTTTTATTGTCAAATGACCTTCTTTATTCCTAATAATATTCTTTGCTATGTTGTCTAATATTAACATAACCACTCCGGCTTTCTTTTATCTAGTGTTAGAGTGGTATATCCTTTTTTATCCTTTTACTTTTAACCTATGTATTTATTTTTTTGCATGCATCCTTTTCTTAAACATTTAAAGGTCAATAGACTTAAAGGGAATGTTTATTCTGGTACTGTTGACTATGATGTGAAGCTGCTAACTCTCTCAAGCCCTTGTCACCCAGGGCTTGTGAAAGCCACTCACAACTGGGGAGTTCCAGCTCTGTCTATGAGCATTATTGTCTCTTTGATTCTGTATTGAAAGGGTGATGTTATTTGTGATCTGTGGTAATATTGTTACTGGGATATTATTGAAAGGATTTCTGAGGATGAAGTCTGATACTAATCTAAGTTGCTATATTTTAAATCTGAGAATTCTGCAAAGATATTTTTCATTATAAGCCGTGGTTCAATACTACTGAACCATTCCCTGTTGTAGTATTGAGCTCAGACCTCTTTCCATCTTCACAGCATGATAAATTATAAGCTTGTTGAACTCTGGGCTTTTCTTTGAGTCATCTGTTAAACCTCAGATTAGATCAGAAAGGAATATCAGTATCTGAAAAAGAAGTCTTTACCTCATTTATCATCTCCACCAATCAGAAAACTGATGGAGTATTTGTAATTGTCACTGAGTGGCAGGGGGACAGATGGTGGACTATCATTCTATCAGAAGATGGCCTTTTCTCTTTTACATGGTGTCTGTTTCACAGTATTTCATTAGCTTCATTTTTCTCATCGGTCACTTCAAACAATATAATACATAGATTGTAGTAGATAAGAACATAAGTGTATCCTATACCTGTAGACAGGGACCTTGGCAGAGTTGAATCTTTTGTATAATTAAAATAGCCTATCGAGTTTTAAAAATTGTCATTGTCACATGTGTTTAATTTTTCAAAATGATGCTGTCACAAAGGGCATTATTTTGATAAAAGGCATTACATTTCAGATTTTCTTAAATTTACTGTTTGACTAAATTTAAAATTTTATTTAAATATAATGGAACTCTCAAACTTTTTTTTAAGCATTTCTTCAGCACCTGCTTGTGCACTCTGCACTAGTCCAGGGACCAGGGAAATACAGATAAATAATGTCACTTGAGCCTATCTCTTAATTTTATGCTATCTCTGATAAATTTCATAGTTTCATGAATCTCTAAACACTCATTTGAATATAAATGAACTAGTTTTTGTATATGGTGCTTTCACTTCTTAATAGTGCCTGGATGATAATAATCTGTAGATATGGCTAATGCCATCCAAACAATCAGTAATTACAAATCAGCTTTCCTGTGAAATCTTTCTGGGGGATAATCTGCTGGAATAGTTTTATGGAAGAGTGATATCAGTCAAAATAATAGTTTAGATTCTTTTGGTCTTATTCTGAGTAAAACTCTGACTCTTTAACTTAAGCTGTTAGCATAAGCCCTTGACACTTAGTATTGAATTAAATGTTAATAAGTTAAATGTTAATGAGCTAACCTGTTATTATTTTCAATATACTATGTGTCTGAGGTTGGTATTCAAAATATGTGGTAAAGTACTGTCTAAAAATGCCATGTTGTTTGTGGTTGAGTATTTCTTTATTTCTTCCCTTCTTTCATCTGCTTCTTCCTCTTTTTCTCCTGATTTTCCTTCTTCTTCCCTTCCCAAACACCTTCATCTCTCCACTCTTCCACCTCTTCTTCACCCCTCACTTTTCTTACCATCGTCATCCAGAGAAACAAGAAAAACAAGTTCCAACCCTCCAGGCCTTCACCCTTTCCCAGTTTTGTAGAAGACAGTGAGGAAATATTGTAAAATGCCTCCTATTTATCTTACTTGTTGTTGTGCCAGGCAGGCTTCAAAGAGCAGAATGCCTCATAATATTTTTAAGAATTTAAGAGAAAACATTATTTAGTTCTGGAATTGATTAATATCATTGGATTTTAGATTACAAAGTTGAGAAAGTAAAGGATGAGGTTGAGAGAAAAATGTTGTTTTCCAAACAAAATGTGAGAACCCTTGCATTAATTTCTCATCTATTTAGATTAGTAACTTGGCATCCACCCTGCTCTTGAAAGTAAACTTTTGGCTCTAGAGAAATATGCCTCTTGAACATGACGTTTGATTTTCAAGTAAAAATACATTTGTATTACTGTAATGAAATTCTGGTCCTTTTTATTCAAAGAAGACATATTTAAATGCTTTTTGATCAAGGAAGAATAACATCCTTAAAAATTCTCAGTTCTGTATTATAATATTTTTAAATAATGGGAAGCAAATTATTTTCTTTGATGTAGCACATTTTATGAAATGTATTTATTGTGTGGTAACCCTTGAGAGAGCTATAATAATTATAGTTTAATAAAATCCTATATTGTGTCATTTATATTTTCCTTCTAATCAACTATTTTTAGAACTTTGACATTCTTTCCCAAAGATCATGAACCTATCTATGGCTTAATTTTTTCCTGTCTCTTTTAAAAAATAAAGAACTATGAGAGCCTTTAGGAAGAGTCTGATAGAATATCGAAGTCATAAACTTCAATATGAATTATTTCGTTGAATATAGTAAATTATGTTAGAAAGGCCAGGGTTTGGTCTAGTATGCCGTAAAAGGTAATTAAAAGAATAAGAAGGGTATAAACTTTGATGAGATCATCTGTATAGGTATTAGTTTCCTTATATGTTGTACTGGTATTTCTTATTGCAGCAATGTTGTTTTTATATAAAAAGTCACAACTGTGACTTTAAAACTAGACTTAAATTTGTGTGTGTGTATGTGTGTACACAGTTAGCCATCATTAATTAGCTTTTGGGCTTGATACATTCATTTCCAGAATGTTAGAAAATGGGGGACTTTGCAATTTACTGTCTAATCCCTTTTCTTTTTTTCCTACTGAGGAAACTGAGGCCCAGAGAAGTCACTTAGCCATGAGCTGTAGAATTTATCCTGGTATAGCTATCTTGACTCACAGTTCAGTGCTGTTTCCACTGCATTGATTTGCTTTTCTATTCCTAAGGAAAAACAGTCTCCCCTCTTAATGGATATTTAGAATTAACAGTGTCAAATACTGAGAATGGCCAATGAAGACTCATTTCTGACTTGTTAGTAGCAGATTAGTACTTGCACTGAGGAGGATTCCAGGGTAGGAGCTGTATTTTTTAAATTTTTATAGGAAAGAAGGAGATCCAGGGGTCTTTGGATGATTTTTGGTCCTGATTGATTCATATTTTGGAAATGAGTCATAGATACTGTGTCTCAAAGAGTATACTTTGCTTTTCCTTGTGCCTGTGCCATAATAATTAGGATTGTGGATAGATACGAAAAGATGAGTGTATTTTTATGTAGTTATACTTATTCTTCTGCAGCACAAATGAGCCTATAGCAACTTAACCTAATACAAACAAATCCTCTTTTCTTTAAATAGCTTGCCTTTTCCTTACATTTCCTTATTACCATTAATTTCACAATAATTAAAATTTAAATATATGTCAATTGTGGAAAATTTGAGAAAAATATAATTTGCCTACTATTAGCATTTTGATCTAATTTTCAGCTCTTTACATATGAATATATGAATCTTACACACTTATTTATATATAAGCTGCACTGCAAGGATTGAATCCTGAATTTTATTTTATTTTTTAAGAATATAAGCTATGTGGTTTAATTGTATACATTGGTCTTAAGATTTTTGGTCTTATTACTTGCATATGTGATCTGTTTCACACTCTTTAAAACAGAAAATCATTGAGTAGCAATCAGATTTCAAAAAATCTTCCAAGTACAGCCAGACAGTTGTCTACGTGATATGCTACATATGACAACATAGAATGTACAATTATATTAACACAGACTTCTTTTCCAAGGGATCGGTATTTTCACACATCTAATAGGTCTTGCACACAAGATAACAAACAGCAATATCGGTGTCTCTCAATCACATTAAGTTCATCAGACGTATTAAAAGGGTAGCCCTTTTTAATTGAGATTTTTTTTCTTTTCTTTTTTGCGGTACGCAGGCCTCTCACTGTTGTGGCCTCTCCCGTTGCGGAGCACAGGCTCCGGACACGCAGGCTCAGCGGCCATGGCTCACAGGCCCAGCCGCTCCGCGGCATGTGGGATCCTCCCGGACCGGGGCACGATCCCATGTCCCCTGCATCGGCAGACAGACTCTCAACCACTGCGCCACCAGGAAAGCCCAATTGAGAATTTTTATACATATTATATATATATGCTTTTTTAACATTTTTTCCTACATTATCTCTCTTTTAGATAAATGCAGAGCTTAGGAAATAATACTTAAATGAGAACACCTTGGACAAATCGTCAGGCTCTATCCTACAAGTGTTCCATTCAGGAAGATCTCAGTACTTCTTCTCCACTTTCTTATAAAAATTTACAAAATGATTCATAACCAAACCACTTTGGAAAAAGAAGAACAAAGTTGGAGATGTTATGCTACCTGATTATAAGGCTTATTATAAAAGTTATATCAATCAAGATGGTGTAGTATTAGTATCTAGATTGGAAAATAGACAAGTGGAACAGAATACAATTTACAAGCTGATTCATAACAAAAACAACTTTGGAAAAAGAACAAAGTTGGAGATTTTATGCTACCTGATTATACGGCTTATTATAAAAGTTATAGCAATCAGAGTGGTGTAGTATTAGTATCTAGATTGGAAAAAGACAAGTGGAACAGAATAGATAAATGGATCTACACCTGCATATTTATATAACTAATTTTTTTTTGTACAGCAGGTTCTTATTAGTCATCAGTTTTATACACATCAGTGTATACATGTCAATCCCAATCGCCCAATTCAGCACACCACCATCCCCACCCCACCGCTTTCCCAGCTTGTTGTCCATACGTTTGTTCTCTACATCTGTGTCTCAATTTCTGCCCTGCAAACCAGTTCATCTGTACCATTTTTCTAGGTTCCACATATATGCGTTAATATACGATATTTGTTTTTCTCTTTCTGACTTACTTCACTCTGTATGACAGTCTCTAGATCCATCCACGTCTCAACAAATTACCCAATTTCGTTCCTTTTTATGGCTGAGTAATAATTCATTGTATATATGTACCACATCTTCTTTATCCATTCATCTGTCGATGGGCATTTAGGTTGCTTCCATGACCTGACTATTGTAAATAGTGCTGCAGTGAACATTGGGGTGCATGTATCTTTTTGAATTATGGTTTTCTCTGGGTATATGCCCAGTAGTGGGATTGCTGGATCATATGGTAATTCTATTTGTAGTTTTTTAAGGAACCTCCATACTGTTCTCCATAGTGGCTGTATCAATTTACATTCCCACCAACAGTGCAAGAGGGTTCCCTTTTCTCCACACCCTCTCCAGCATTTCTTGTTTGTAGATTTTCTGATGATGCCCATTCTAACTGGTGTGAGGTGATACCTCATTGTAGTTTTGATTTGCATTTCTCTAATAATTAGTAATGTTGAGCAGCTTTTCATGTGCTTCTTGGCCATCTGTATGCCTTCTTTGGAGAAATATCTATTTAGGTCTTCTGCCCATTTTTAGATTGGGTTGTTTGTTTTTTTAATATTGAGCTGCATGAGCTGGTTATATATTTTGGAGATTAATCCTTTGTCCTTTATTTCATTTGCAAATATTTTCTCCCATTCTGAGGGTTGTCTTTTCGTCTTGTTTATGGTTTCCTTTGCTGTGCAAAAGTTTTTAAGTTTCATTAGGCCCCATTTGTTTATTTTTGTTTTTATTTCCATTTCTCTAGGAGGTGGATCAAAAAAGATCTTGCTGTGATTTATGTCAAAGAGTGTTCTTCCTATGTTTTCCTCTAAGACTTTTATAGTGTCCATTATTATATTTATGTCTCGAATCCATTTTGAGTTTATTTTTCTGTATGGTGTTAGGGAGTGTTCTAATTACATTTTACATGTAGCTGTCCAGTTCTCCCAGCACCACTTATTGAAGAGACTGTATTTTCTCCATTGTATATCCTTGCTTGACCATGGGTGTGTGGGTTTATCTCTGGACTTTCTATCTTGTTCCATTGATCTATGCTTCTGTTTTTGTGCCAGTACCATATTGTCTTGATTACTGTAGCTTTATAGTATAGTCTGAAGTCAGGGAGTCTGATTCCTCCAACTCTGTTGTTTTCCCTCAAGACTGCTTTGGCTGTTTGGGGTCTTTTGTGTCTCCGTACAAATTTTAAGATTTTCTGTTCTAGCTCCGTAAAAAATGCCATTGGTAATTTGATAGGTATTGCATTGAATCTGTAGATTGCTTTGGGTAGTATAGTCATTTTCACAATATTGATTCTTCCAATCCAAGAACATTGTATATCTCTCCATCTGTTGGTATCATCTTTAATTTCTTTCATCAGTGTCTTATAGTTTTCTGCATACAGGTCTTTTGTCTCCCTAGGTAGGTTTATTCCTAGGTATTGTATTCTTTTTGTTGCAGTGGTAAATGAGAGTGTTTCCTTAATTTCTCTTTCAGATTTTTCATCATTAGTGTATAGGAATGCAAGAGATTTCTGTGCATTTATTTTGTATCCTGCAACTTTACCAAATTCATTGATTAGCTCTAGTTGTTTTCTGGTGGCATTTTTAGGATTCTCTCTGTATAGTATCATGTCATCTGCAAACAGTGACAGTTTTACTTTTTCTTCTCCAATTTGTATTCCTTTTATTTCTTTTTCTTCTCTGATTGCTGTGGCTAGGACTTCCACAACTATGTTGAATAATAATGGCAAGAGTGGACATCCTTGTCTTGTTCCTGATCTTAGAGGAAGTGCTTTCAGTTTTTCACCATTGAGAATGACGTTTCCTGTGGGTTTGTTGTATATGACCTTTATTATGTTGAGGTAGATTCCCTCTATGCCCACATTCTGGAGAGTTTTTATCACAAATGGGTGTTGAATTTTGTCAAAAGCTTTTTCTGCATCTATTGAGATGATCATATGGTTTTTATCCTTCAATTTGTTAATATGGTGTATCACATTGATTGATTTGCGTATATTGAAGAATCCTTTCATCCCTGGGATAAATCCCACTTGGTCATGGTGTATGATCTTTTTAATGTGTTGTTGGATTCTGTTTGCTCGTATTTTGTTGAGGATTTTTGCATCTACTGAATTTTTATTTACCATTATACAATGAATGTTTCTAATATCATTACTGTTGTTTGAAACTAAACAAATCTGTATAGTATCATATTAATTCATGTACCATAATTTATGGAGTCAATTCCCTACTGCTGATATTTTGTTGTAAATCTCACTGCAGTGTGAATATATTTATAGAGTAATATTGTTGGAGAAGTAAATTACTTACAGTTTCTTTTTTTTTTAACTGAACATTTATTAATTATTAAGTAGACTGGGCTGTGAAGCTATTTGGTTGTTCATATAGAATGGAGGCAGGACTATCAGTCTCTGAAAAGCTCTATTTTTGGATGACCAGAACTATAGAAAACTTGAAGCAAGCAACATTTCGGGTAAAAGGAGATGAGACTGCTGTATTTTTCTTACCTTAGGCAGTTCCTTGGGGTTTTAAGAAAGGATGTCATTAAGGATTATTTTCTGCAGGATATTGTCTCCTTCTGTCCTTACAATAGATTTCAAACTTGTAGTACACACTTTTAGCACTTGAATAGTGTGCAAACATGTAAATTTCATTTTAAGTCCAGTTCTTAGATGCTTGAGATATAGGAATATTGTGATTTCATTTACTCCTTTTGGCAAGACAGAGAATTTTAAGATGCATGTGTACAAATTATTTCTTGTTACAAGATTTTCTAAACTGATTATTGTGGAGAATTTAAAACATTTATAATAGTAGTCAGAATAATATGACAAGCCTCCATGTAATCATTACTCAGCTATAACAATGATAAACTTATCCTGCCTTATTGACGTTCCATTCACTTTCCTCAAATACTCTTTTTGAAGTCAATTCCAGATTTCATCTCATAAGAACTATTTTAAAATGATTTACCATCTACTTATACATGCTTATTATAAATGAGAGAATTAAAAATCTATCACAATCATCTAGTGACAACTTTTAGTAATTTTCCACCTTTTTTTTAAAATAGATCTTTATTGGAATATAATTGCTTCACAATACTGTGTTAGTTTCTGTTGCACAACAGAACAAATCAGCCATATACATACACATGTCCCCACATCCCCTCCCTCTTGAGCCTCCCTCCCATTGCCTTATTTTCTTATAGTCATTTTATGCACATACGTATACACATATAAAAATGCAAAGATATATATATATAATTATTATAAAATTTTGTACATAATTGCATTAATTAGGGAAAAGACTAATCTGCTGTAATAGTGACAAAAATACAGTGGTTTTAAGAACATAGAAGTTTATTTCTCACAATAAAGTCCTGAGGTAAGCAATCCCAAGTGGCCAGTCCTGAGGTAAGCAGTCCCAAGGCTTTATGCCATGTGGTTTTTCAGAGATCCATCTTCTGTCTCTGTTATCCCCTAAGTTATGCCCTCCCCTTCAGAGTCAGAGCTGTGTTATAGGCCCTTTTGTGTTCTTTTCATGTTTTCTCCATTCTCATCTTTTTTTATTAGTAATTCTGTGAAAAGTCTGACATATAGCCATTATATAACTATATTTCTTTACCTTTTAATCACTAGTGTAGTCTTAGTTCTGTAAGTGTACGTGTAATGTTTACCACGAGTCTTATGTCTGTGTCTCTCTAGTCATGTTGGTTTTCTGAGGCTTGTTCTGTAGTAGATTCTTCAGGAAGGTCTTATGAGAATAATATTCTCTGAGGTTTTTTTAAATGTTGATAACAGTTTATCTGTGCTTTTCATACTTGAAAGTTGGTTTTGCTGGATATAAAGTCCTTAGCTCACATTTCTTTCTTTAAAAAATACTAAGTACCTTACAGTAGTCCCCTCTCATCCTTGGAGGATATGTTCCAAGACCCTAGTGGATGCCTGAAACCATGGATAGTACCAAATACTATATATACAGTTAATCCTTGAACAACACGGGTTTGAGCTATGCAAGTCCACTTATACATGGATTATTTTCAATAAAGTGATCTGTGGTTGGTTGAATCTGCAAACATGGAAGGCCAGCTGTAAGATTACATGTAGATTTTTGACTGTGTGCGAATTAGTATCACTAACCCCCATGTTTTTCAAGGGTCAGCTGTATTGTTTTTCCTATACATAAATACCTGTGATAAAGTTTAATTTATAAATTAGGCAAGTAAGAGAATATCTGAATTGCCAGTATCACTACTCCTGTGCTTTGGAACCATTATTAAGTAAAATAGCATTACTTAAAAACAAGCACTGCCGTACCACAATCCATCTGATAACCTAGATGGCTACTAAGTGACTAACGGGTAGGTGCAGCATGGAAACACTGGACAAAGGAAGATTTACATCCAGGCCATGTAGCAGATTGGTGTGAGACTTCATCACACTACTCAGAACAATACACAATTTTAAACTTATGAATTGTTTATTTCTGGAATTTTCCATTTAATATTTTCAGACCTTGGTGACCACAGGTAACTGAAACCACAGAAAGTGAAACCGAGGATAAGGGGGAACTACTGTACTTCATTTTCTTCTGGCATAAAATATTGCTGTCAAAAGGGCTGATGATAATCTAATTTTTTTCATAAATTATATTTTTAGAAATTGTAATACAATATGTCTTGGTATTAGCCACTCTGGGTCAATATTTTCAGATATGTGGTATACTCTTTCAATATTTAATTATATTCTTTTTCAGAAAAGTTTTCTTGAATTATAGTTTTTAATATTTGATTTGTTCCCTTGGTTTGATTTTCTTTTTCAGGCACTCCTATTCAGTTTGCTGCATCTTTCCGTATCTTCTGTATTTCCACTTACTCTCAAATAATTTTTATTTCTTTTGCTTTAAGTATTTTTCTACCTTTATCTTTTAGTTGTCTGAGGCATTATTTGTTGTGTTTATTCACTCTTGTCATCTGTTTTATCTTCATTTCTTAAATGATTTATTTTCTTTTGCAGTCTTCATTGAGTTCTGTGACCTAAATGCTGAGGTTTTAGGATGGCGATTTGTGTTAGAACATTTTCTGTATTTGTTTTAGTTTATTTTGAAATAGAAGGTTGCGTTTTTATCTTTTCTGTGGATTTTTTTGGTGTGTTTTCATTGTTGTAGTGTTGCTATTCTACTTATTTTCTTTTCTTTGAATAAGTTTGACATTTGACCTTGATACTTTTGTATTGCTTATTTTTATGTGGAACTGGTTTTATAAGACTTTTATAATGAGTTGTGACTCAGGGTACCTATTCTAACTTCTTAGAGCTCCCTCTTCTATTGTTTTTGTGAAAAATATAGTGACTTGCTTTCTAATATTTCTTGATTCTATTTCCCTGCTCTGCTTTTATCGAGGCTTTTTCCCCCTTTGTCTCAATTATCCCTAGTTGGCTTAATTAAGTTCGTTTTTTAACAGTTTCTCCTTGGCTCAGTTTCGAGAGTTCATAGGGCCTAGCCTTCACCACACTGTTCAGACCTTCTTAATGCAGGCACCTTTTACTCACCTGCCATTTGAGTGGGAAACCCCTCTCAGTTTTAGATGCTGTTTGCAAATTGGCCTATTGAACTCTCCAGTGAAAAACAGTTCCTTTTAGAGTTCTGCTCTCAAGTTCATTATTCACTCTTGTTGTTTCCCTCTGATTTCTCCTTCAAAGGCACTGAAACACAGCTGACCTATTGGTAGTTTGTCCTCACCCTCTTCTATTTGGAGGCTGTGGGGATACCTTGTCACTTACTTTGTTGTAAATATTTTCTGTGGGTTTTGTTTTTGCTATCTAATCTTTCTTTCTGATTTATATGATGATTCCGAGAGAATCTTAAACATTGCTACCACTGCCTTCATTTTCTCAGAATTCTCATAAGTGTTTTAATGACTAATACTTCATCATAGAAATATACCATAATTTTCTCAACCACTTCTCAGTGCGAAAAACCTTCTTTGTACATTCTCTCCATCTTCAGAAACCATCTCAAAACCTTCTTCCTGTATAGTCTTCTATATTCTTCTATATATATAGTCTTCTAAAGTCTTCTTCATTATAGTTTTAATGGAAAAATAACTATTAATCATCCTGTGTCACATCCAACAATGCATTTCTTTTATCATCAAAAGGCGGTCTCTTGCTTACAGAAAGTGAAAACATAATGCAAACCACCAGAAGCAAATCTATAAAACCTTGAAATGTGTCTATAGAAAGCCAGACAAAAGACACATTTTAAATCACAGAAGACAAAATACAAACAAATGGTTAAGCATACTAATATCACTTTTTCAGCTAACAAATTGACATATTTACAAAAAAGAAAAAAGACAAAAGAAAACCGAAACACTAGGTACTAGCAAATCACTTGTGGGGACTTAATTCTCATTTTGGTTGTTTCGGAATACATATGAAAAGCCTTAAAAATATGTGTAATCTGTAACCAAGGAATTTCAGTTCTATGATTTGATCATAAAGGAATAATATACTCTGTGTTTAAAATTTTAACTATAGGAATATTTATTGCACTGGTATTTATTATATTGAATACATAAAATAAATCCAAATATCTAACAAAAAAGCATTTAGTAAAATTAGGTGTACTGCTATAATCAGTAGATTATGTTCTAGAACATTATTTAATGGTATGAATATATTTGCAATATTGAATTTAAAAAGCAGATTATAAAATATTATAAAAGGTATGCCCATTTTAATAAAAATATATATGAAGAAAACTGTCTGGATGATATACTCAAATAATTATTTTTAGGTGTTAAGATTATAGGAGATTTTTATTTCTTAGTTTTATTCATATTTTCTATAATTAACATGTTGATTTTGTATTAAGAAAAAAGTGAAATCAAACAAAAATATATATTCTCATTTGGTTTTAGTTTTGAGGTTTTTAAAAAATTAACATAAATTTGAGGGCATGATGTGTGTTGTATGTGTGAATCTGTATATAAATGTAATGTCTTTTTAAAAGATGCAATTTTTTTGTTCTGGATAGAATCCAAATTTTTCTATATAATGTCTGCATTTTCATAATAAGGATCCTATTAATACTTAATGGATTCTATTAGATATGTAAATAACATTTATGTACAACTGAAAATAGTATAATTGAACTTTTCACAAAATTGAAGACGTCATTTAAAAGATTTCCTTTCCTTAACGCAGTGTTAGAAATTAGATGTCAGAGACTCAGCCCACATGAGCAGTGTAGCGGGAGGGAATGTGGAGTAGTAAAAAAGGTTGGTCTTGTGAAGTCAGCCAGTTGTAGTTTTGAACTTGAGTTTTGTGATCATGGACATAATATTGAACCTCTTTGAGCCTTTGTTAAATATCTGTAAAATATAAACATATTGCCACCTGTTCTATGGGGTTGTGAAGATTTTAGGAAATAATGTATGCACTTTAGCCCTTTGCTGATCACAGTAAGTATTTAATAAATGATTAAATAAAGAAAATAATTGCTTCTGCATTTGAGAGAATATTTTCTGCCTTTGGTTGTGGAGTTTCTGTTTTGCTTTTTTGGTAGGTTTATGAATTGAAAAGTTTCTTTTTTATTGAAGTATGGTTGATTTACAATCTTATATTAGTGTCAGTTGTACAACACAGTGATTCAATATTTACATAGATTATACTCCATTTATAGTTATATATTATATAACATATATATATCTACATTCCCTGTGCTGTATACTACATCCTTGTATCTTATTTATTTCATAACTAGTAGCTTGTACCTCTTAATTCCCTTCCATTGTCTTGTCCCTCCCCATCCCTCGCCCCAGTGGTAACCACTAGTTTGTTCTCTGTGACTGTGTTTCTGTTTTGTTATATCCATTTGTTTTATTTTTTGGATTCCACATATAAGAGAGAACATAAAAGATTTGTCTTTCTCTGACTTCACTAAGCATAAAATTTTCATAATGAGCACAACCCTATGACTCAAACTCATTTTCCAGCCATATATGTAAGGTACTAGTCAAGAATACAGACTCCATAATCATACTGTCTGGGTTTAAACTTAGGCTCTATCACTACTACCTCCAAAGCTGCTTAGTCATGATCTTGACCTTTTAACTTCAGAAAAGTTATTTGATTCTGTGTTTGTTTCCTCATAGTTAAGATGGGAATAATAACAATATATACCTTTTAGTATAAAGGACTAAATGATCGTACGTAAAGTACTTACCTCAATATATGTTGTAGAATAAACCCTCATAAATACTATTTTTGTCTTTTTTTAATTGAGATATAATTGGCAGAACATTTGTGTTAGTTTTAGGTGTACAACATAATGTTTGATGTATATAGTGTATGAAATGTAAACTTACCATATAAGTTTAGTTAAAGTCTGTCACCACACATAGTTAACAGTTTTTTTTCTTGTGATGAGAACTTTCAGGATCTATTCTCTTAGCAACTTTCAAATATACAATACAGTATTGTTAACTATAGTCACTATGTTGTACATTACATTCCCATGATTTATTTATCTTATAACTGGAAGTTTGCACATTTTGACCACCTTCATTCATTTGACCACAAATACTATTTTAGATCTTATTACCTCACCCTCTTCTCATCATTCATTTAACATTTACTTATTGAGTGCCTACCATATGCCAGGCACAGTACCAGACACTGAAACATCACTGAGCAAAACGAAGTCAGTGCCCTCATGAAACTTATATTCTAGTGCAGGAGATTGCAAATGAATATTGATGTTAGGCACTAATATTAGACAAGTCCTATGAAGAAAAATAAACAAAATAAGAAGATGGCAAATAATAGAAGGTGTTACTTAAGACTGGGTGTTCATTTTACCTGAGACTATGCAAGTACTTGGAAAAGAATATTCTTGGCTAAGGAAACAAGAGTCCTGATGCAGTACCATTCCTGATGAATGTGGGGAACAACAGCAACCACTCCACTGTGGATAGAAAGGAGTGAACAAAGGAGAGAGTAGTGTAAGATGAGGTGAGAGAGGTTGATGATGTGGGGGCTTAGTAGGCCATGGTAAGGACTTTGGATTTGACCCTAAATGTGATGAGAACTCAAGATTTTGATAAGAGGAATGATATGATGTGATTTATATTTTTAAAAGTCGCTGATTTTGTAAAGGAAAGATTTGGAGATCACAGAAGCTGCAAGAACATTTAAGAGGCTATTGCGATAATATGGATGAGAGCTGATGATGCCTTAGACTAGGTGATGTGGTGGGGAGAAGTGGTTGGATTGGGATTAATATGGTTATATTTGAAAGTAGAGCTGATAGGAGTTACTAGTGTATTAGATGTGAGCAATTGTACAAATAGTGGGACCATTTACTGAACACTCTAAGAGCAGTTTATATTGGGAGCGTAAGAGTTTTGTTGTAGAATATTATTTTGGAAATTCTTATGGTGGAAATATTCTACTTAAGTGGAGATTTTCAGGAGACAGTTTGATATAGGAATGGAGTTCAGGGGAGAGGTCTGGACTAGGGATAAAAATTTGGGAATTGCCTGTGTGAATAATGTTTCAAGTCACTGCACTTGATGGATAAGTTTGAATAGAGAAGAGGGAGGATCTGAAGATAGGTCTGAGATGTTTAACATTTACCAGTTAAGAAGAGGAAAAGGATCTAGCAAGGAAAACGTAGAAGGTACAGCTGGAGTTAGGAGGACAATGTGATGTCTAGTAACCTAGTGAAGAAAGAGTGTCAGGGAGGAAGAAGTGATCTACAGTGCTAATGGTGTTGGAAATTTAAGGAGAAGGTCTAAAATAATTTCTAGGAAGGAGAATGTGGGTAGACTAAGGTTGCTTGATTGCCTGGCAATACTGGAGCCCATTTGAGGTGTAATGTCATAAATTTAAAGTTAGAGTAGTCAACATGGTTTGTAATTATAGCCATATTAATCTGCTCAGTTATGGGTACAGAGTAGGGAAAGAGTTGGATTTAGGGTTAGGATTTTTCCATGCAAGTATGAAAGAAGAACAGAGGGGCAAGTGAGTTGTGTACATGCAAGGGAGTGATTACGGTGATGAGCCGTAAAATCCAAGACGGCTAAGGAGGGCACTGGGGCCAACTTCTGCTGCCAGTAACCACCTTCCACTTTCTCATCTCTGCCTGTTTTCTGAGATGCCCTTTTCCTTTCCCCTTCCTGCCACCTTTACCAACTACCAGCCCAAACAAATACACACATCCCCAATATCCATATGTTCAAATTCAATCAAGGGATAGCAGACGTGGTGCTTCCTTCTTAAAATCTTTCCTCTTTACCCTGAGTGAACAGTGATCTTGTTTTCCCTTTTGAGCTCCTATAGCACTCTTAACTCTCAAGCTTGGTATTATATATTTGTGTACATATTTTACCTCTCCTACTGCAGTGTAGGGTTGCAAGGCACAGGGATATATTGCTGTATCCTTAGCATGTAGCGCAATTGATGTGCAGCAAAGGTTTGGTGAGTCAATGAAAATCTCAAGTAAAACAGTTTCTTCAATTTTTCCCCAAGCAATTTTTGAAACCAGTATTTCATAGAGATTACTTTTACTTTCATCTATATATTCTTTCATACTCACTGTAGTCTGTATCAATGCTATGTTATTTCTTAATCATCATCATCATCACCATTATTTCATTTATTTATCCTGCAGGAGCACCTTTCCTTAAAGAAGTATATTATTGACATTGTGGTTGAAAGTGCAGCTCCACCAGAGCCTTTGAAAGATGGAGAAGAGCGACAAAAAAACAAAAAAAAAGCCAAAAAGATAAAAGCCCGGATGAACTTCAGGTACTAAAAATATCCTTAAAAACAAAGAAAAACTCTTAGTGATGTATCTTTTTTAATGTAAATCCAAGGAAGACCCTGTCTCCCCGCCAAAAAAGTTTAAACTTGTTTGCTTCAAGAAAGCCTTGAAAATAACACTGATGAGCCTAATTTATAGCCACTTTCTTTGATTAAGAAAGAAAGCTGCATATCGATCTGAAGGCCTTGCTTTCACCTGTTAAGAGCTCTTCGTATAATTGGATGCCAAAGCCCTGCCAAACTTGTGCCTCCTTCAGCATACAACAGTATGTTTAAGTATGTGTAAACCAAGCCTATTTTTCTTTCCACTATTGATTTTTAAATGAAGTATCAAAGAAAATCAATAGCAATCAACAAATAGAAGTCTGCTGGCTGTAGTGTCAAATACCATGACTAGGTTTAATCAATTTGGTAGCCTGTCACAACAAGAAAAAGTTCAAGAAATATCTTGAAATGGAAAGTGAGTTGTCAGATCTGTAGTTTATCATCTGCCTCCAAAGTGATATCTGAGGATCAGACAGCTGTGTAGTATATCATTACCTCACAAGCTTTGAGCATCATCTGATGACTGATGAGTCTTGTTTGAGGACACAAATGTAGTTCCTCCTTAGAAGATAGTTCTTTGCTATTTGAAGGAAGGTAGTCTGAATATGTTGTTATACCTTTATTCCCAAATGGTTTGAAAGATGGAGAAGTTTCACCCATGGGATTACAGAAATACAGGTCTAGAATAATGGTGAACCGGGGTTATCTCTCTATAGTTTCCAATTTCAGATTGTAATTTAAAAAGGTGTCGATTTCATCTTATAGCATCAGTGAAAACTTGAGAGTACTCATTCAGGCAAAGAATAGAAAAGGCTTTTTTGATTATATTTTTTGAAGTTCCTCCAAGTTTCTAAAAATAGTTTTGCAGTATATACTTCAGGGTGTTACTGACCTTCATTTCTAGTTTGTGCTAAGAACTTGCTGAGGTCCTGAAATGCTGTAGAGTCCATTCTTTGGACCTTTTTTTTCCTCTGTGTACACATTCCCTTGGCTAGTTGACCCAGTTCTGTGGCTTTAAATATTCTCCATTTGCTGATGACTACCAATTTTATATATCTTCAGTTTTACTCAAACTTAGTATGTCCAAACAACAAGCTCCTGCTTTCTTCTCTGCAGCACCCCTCCCAAAAAAAAACCCGTTCTTGTCCCATAGTCTTCCCTATCATAATGACCAGGTGCTCTGTTCCAGTTGTGTATGCCAAAACCCTTGAAGTTGTCCTTGACCTTTTTCTTTCTCCCACACTACTCATCCAATCTAACTGCAAATAATGTTAGCTTTGCTTTAAAATATGTTCAGAATTTGACTGTCTTTCCCTAGCATTACTACTTCCTCCTTCAACCAAGCCTCCATCATATCTCACCTGGATTATTGCTGTACTCCTCTGACTAGTTTCTTTGTTTCTATCCTTGGCTCCTTACTGTCTATTCCAAACACGCTAGCCAAAGTGAACCTGTTAAAATGTCAGATCACGTCACTTCTCTTCTCAAAACCTCAGGGCTTTTAAACTTCAATACTTCAGTTTTCCTCTTCCTGGATGGCTCTTCCTACTTTTATCTATAGAGCTTAGCTCCCTTACCTCCTTCAGGTCTTTGCTCAAGTGTCACCTTTTCAGTGAGGTCCTTCAGGGAAGTATAGTATAGTTTTATTTATATATATATATATATATATATACACACACACACACATATATATATTAATATAATATATATAGTAATATATATAATATATATAGTAATAATGCTAGTTTATTAAAGAAAATCTTTAAGTTATAGGAAAAAAACTATAATTCTGATACTAATATTTTGGCATATATATCCTTTTTATGCATACTTATCTGTATCTATAGACTTTTTTTTCATTGCAGTATGATTTACTTAAGTGAAAGTAGAGATCTCTAATGTACAGATTGTTGAGTTTTGCCAAATCTAGATACTCACGTAAGCCATACTCCTGTCAAAGTTTAGAACACTTCCATTACTCCACAGAGTGTCTTTGTGTCTCTTTTCCAGTCAGTCTTCCACCACTCCTGGTGCTTGG
Organism: Tursiops truncatus; assembly: GCF_011762595.2. Lineage (NCBI taxonomy): Eukaryota > Metazoa > Chordata > Mammalia > Artiodactyla > Delphinidae > Tursiops > Tursiops truncatus. Next base: position 117,739,643 of record NC_047035.1, read on the forward strand.
TAACCACTGATCTGCTTTCTATCATTATAGATTAGTTTTTCCTGTTCTAGAAATACATACAAATGAAATTAGATTCCTTTGTGGCTGGCTTCTTTTACTAAGTACAGTTGGTCCTTGAACAATGAGAGGGTTAGGGGCACTGACTCTCCATACAGTCAAAAAATCCACGTATAACTTATTGGTCCTCCGTATCTGCAGTTCCTCTGTATCCATGTTTCCACAGCCATGGGTTCAACCAACCGGGGATTGTGTAGTACTATAGTATTTACTATTGGAAACAATCCATGTATAAGTAGACCCACATAGTTAAAAGCCATGTTGTTCAAGGGTCAACTGTATACTGTTTCTCAGACTTATCTGTGTTGTGGCATGTATATAGTTTGTTCTTTTTCATTGCTGAACATATCCATTGTGTGCATGTCCCACAAATTTTTATCTGTTCATATGTTGATAGACATTTGGGTTTCCAATTTTTGGCATTTGTAAATTAAGCTCCTATCAAGTCTTTGGGTGTATACACATTTTAATTTCTCTTGGTTAAATACTTAAAAGTATAATACCACACTGTTTTCCACAGTGGTTGTACTGTTTTACACTCCCATCAGCAAACTGTGGGAGTTCCAGTTGCTCAACAATTTGTCAGTACTTGGTATTGTGAGTTTTGAAAATTTTAACCTAATTCCAGTGTGAGCATAGTGGTATCTCATTGTGATTCTAATTTGCATTTTCCTAGTGACTAATGACATGTATTGAGTATCTTTCCATGTGCTTTTTAACCATTCATATCTTCCTTTATGATGTGTCTGTTGAAGGTTTTTGCACATGTTAAAAGTTGTCACTTTATTTTTGAGTTGTTTATATATTCTAGCTACACGTTCTTTGTCAGATATGTGTCTTGTGAATTTTTTTCTGAATCTGGAGCTTGCCTATACATTTTGTTACTGATAGCTTTTAATAAGCAAACGTTCTTTAATTGTGATGAAGTCTATTTTATCAATATGTTCTTTTTTTAACATCTTTATTGGAGTATAGTTGCTTTACAATGGTGTGTTAGTTTCTGTTTTATAAAAAAGTGAATCAGTTATACATATCAGATTTGTTCCCATATCTCTTCCCTCTTGCGTCTCCCTCCCTCACACCCTCCCTATCCAACCCCTCCAGGCACTCACAAAACACCGAGTTAATCTCCCTGTGCTATGCGGCTGCTTCCCACTAGCTATCGACCTTACATTTGGTAGTGTATATATGTCCATGCCTCTCTCTCGCTTTGTCACAGCTTACCCTTCCCCCTCCGCATATCCTCAAGTCCATTGTCTAGTAGGTCTGTGTCTTTATTCCTGTCGTACCCCTAGGTTCTTCATGACATTTTTTTCCCCTAAAATTCCATATATATGTGTTAGCATACGGTATTTGTCTTTCTTTTTCTGACTTACTTCACTCTGTATGACAGACTCTAGGTGTATCCACCTCATTACAAATAGGTCAATTTTATTTCTTTTTAAGGCTGAGTAATATTCCATTGTATATATGTGCCACATCTTCTTTATCCATTCATCCGATGATGGACACTTAGGTTGTTTCCATCTCCAGGCTATTGTAAATAGAGCTGCAATGAACATTTTGGTACTTGACTCTATTTGAATTATGGTTTTCTCATGGTATATGCCCAGTAGTGGGATTGCTGGGTCGTATGGTAGTGCTATTTGTAGTTTTTTAAGGAACCTCCATACTGTTCTCCATAGTGGCTGTACCAATTCACATTCCCACCAGCACTGCAAGAGTGTTCCCTTTTCTCCACACCCTCTCCAGCATTTATTGTTTCTACATTTTTTGATGATGGGCATTCTGACTGGTGTGAGATGATATCTCATTGTAGTTTTGATTTGCATTTCTCTAATGATTAATGATGTTGAGCATTCTTTCATGTGTTTGTTGGCAGTCTGTATATCTTCTTCGGAGAAATGTCTGTTTAGGTCTTCTGCCCATTTTTGGAATGGGTTGTTTGTTTTTTTGTTATTGAGCTGCATGAGCTGCTTATAAATTTTGGAGATTAATCCTTTGTCAGTTGCTTCATTTGCAAATATTTTCTCCCATTCTGAGGGTAGTCTTTTGCTCTTGTTTATGGTTTCCTTTGCTGTGCAAAACTTCGAAGTTTCATTAGGTCCCATTTGTTTATTTTTGTTTTTATTTCCATTTCTCTAGGAGGTGGGTCAAAAAGGATCTTGCTGTGATTTATGTCATAGAGTGTTCTACCTATGTTTTCCTCTAAGAGTTTGATAGTTTCTGGCCTTACATTTAGGTCTTTAATCCATTTTGAGCTTATTTTTGTGTATGGTGTTAGGGAGTGATCTAATCTCATACTTTTACATGTACGTGTCCAGTTTTCCCAGCACCACTTATTGAAGAGACTGTCCTTTCTCCACTGTACATTCCTGCCTCCTTTATCAAAGATAAGGTGACCATATGTGCGTGGGTTTATCTCTGGGCTTTCTATCCTGTTCCATTGATCTATCTTTCTGTTTTAGTGCCAGGACCATACTCTCTTGATTACTGTAGCTTTGTAGTATAGTCTGAAGTCAGGGAGCCTGATTCCTCCAGCTCCATTTATCGTTCTCAAGATTGCTTTGGCTATTCGGGGTCTTTTGTGTTTCCATACAAATTGTTAAATTTTTTGTTCTATTTCTGTGAAAAATGCCAGTGGTAGTTTGATAGGGATTGCATTGAATCTGTAGATTGCTTTGGGTAGTACAGTCATTTTCACAATGTTGATTCTTCGAATCCAAGAACATGGTATATCTCTCCATCTATTTGTATCATCTTTAATTTCTTTCATCAGTGTCTTATAATTTTCTGCATATAGTTCTTTTGTCTCCTTAGGTAGGTATATTCCTAGATATTTTATTCTTTTTGTTGCAGTGGTAAATGGGAGTGTTTTCTTAATTTCACTTTGAGATTTTTCATCATTAGTGTATAACAATGCCAGAGATTTCTGTGTATTAATTTTGTATCCTGCTACTTTACCAAATTCATTGATTAGCTCTAGTAGTTTTCTGGTAGCATCTTTAGGATTCTCTATGTATAGTATCATGTCATCTGCAAACAGTGACAGCTTTACTTCTTTTCGATTTGTATTCCTTTTATTTACTTTTCTTTTCTGATTGCTGTGGCTAAAACTTCCAAAACTATGTTGAATAAGAGTGGTGAGAGTGGGCAACCTTGTCTTGTTCCTGATCTTAGTGGAAATGCTTTCAGTTTTTCACCATTGAGGACGATGTTGGCTATGGGTTTGTCATATATAGCCTTTATTATGGTGAGGAAAGTTCCCTCTATGCCTACTTTCTGCAGGGTTTTTATCATACATCGGTGTTGAATTTTGTCGAAAGCTTTCTCTGCATCTATTGAGATGATCATATGGTGTTTCCCCTTCAATTTGTTAATATGGTTTATCACATTGATTGATTTGCGTATATTGAAGAATCCTTGCATTCCTGGAATAAACCCCACCTGATCATGATATATGATCCTTTTAATGTGCTGTTGGATTCTTTTTGCTAGTATTTTATTGAGGATCTATGCATCTATGTTCATCAGTGATATTGGCCTGTAGTTTTCTTTCTTTGTGACATCCTTGACTGGTTTTGGTATCAAGGTGATGGTGGCCTCGTAGAATGAGTTTGGGAGTGTTCCTCCCTCTGCTATATTTTGGAAGACTTTGAGGAGGATAGGTGTTAGCTCTTCTCTAACTGTTTGATAGAATTCGCCTGTGAAGCTCTCTGGTCCTGGGCTTTTGTTTGTTGCAAGATTTTTAATCACAGTTTCAATTTCAGTGCTTGTGATTGGTCTGTTCATATTTTCTATTTCTTCGTGATTCAGTCTTGGCAGGTTGTGCATTTCTAAGAATTTGTCCATTTCTTCCAGGTTGTCCATTTTATTGGCATAGAGTTGCTTGTAGTAATCTCTCATGATCTTTTGTATTTCTGCAGTGTCAGTTGTTACTTCTCCTTTTTCATTTCTAATTCTATTGATTTGAGTCTTCTCCCTTTTTTTCTTGATGAGTCTGGCTAATGGTTTATCAATTTTGTCTATCCTTTCAAAGAACCAGCTTTTAGTTTTATTAATCTTTGCTATCATTTCCTTCATTTCTTTTTCACTTATTTCTGATCTGATTTTTATGATTTCTTTCCTTCTGCTAACTTTGGGGTATTTTTGTTCTTCTTTCTCTAATTTCTTTAGGTGCAAGGTTAGGTTGTCTATTCGAGATGTTTCCTGTTTCTTAAGGTAGGATTGTATTGCTATAAACTTCCCTCTTAGAACTGCTTTTGCTGTATGCCATAGGTTTTGGGTCGTCATGTCTCCATTGTCATTTGTTTCTAGGTATTTTTTTATTTCCTCTTTGATTTCTTCAGTGATCACTTCGTTACTAAGTAGTGTATTGTTTAGCCTCCATGTGTTGGTATTTTTTACAGATCTTTTCCTGTAATTGATATGTAGTCTCATAGCGCTGTGGTCCAAAAGATACTTGATACAATTTCAATTTTCTTAAATTTACCAAGGCTTGATTTGTGACCCAAGATATGATCTATCCTGGAGAATGTTGCATGATCACTTGAGAAAAATGTGTATTCTGTTGTTTTTGGATGCAGTGTCCTATAAATATCAATTAAGTGCATCTTGTTTAATGTATCATTCAAAGCTTGTGTTTCCTTATTTGTTTTCATTTTGGATGATCTGTCCATTGGTGAAAGTGGGGTGTTAGAGTCACCTACTATGAATGTGTTACTCTCGATTTCCCCTTTTATGGCTGTTAGTATTTGCCTTATGTATTGTGATGCTACTATGTTGGGTGCATAAATCTTTACAATTGTTATATCTTCTTCTTGGATCGATCCCTTGATCGTTATGTAGTGTCCTTCTTTGTCTCTTGTAATAGTCTTTATTTTGAAGTCTATTTTGTCTGATATGATAATTGCTACTCCAGCTTTCTTTTGGTTTCCATTTGCATGGAATATCTTTTTCCATCCCCTTACTTTCAGTGTGTATGTGTCTCTAGGTCTGAAGTGGGTCTCTTGTAGACAGCATATATATGGGTCTTGGTTTTGTATCCATTCAGCCAGTCTGTGTCTTTTGGTGGGAGCATTTAGTCCATTTACATTTAAGGTAATTATTGATATGTATGTTCCTATTCCCATTTTCTTAATTGTTTTGCATTCGTTATTGTAGGTCTTTTCCTTCTCTAGTGTTTCTTGCCTAGAGAAGTTCCTTTAGCAGTTGTTTTAAAGGTGGTTTGGTGGTGCTGAATTCTCTTAGCTTTTGCTTGTCTGTAAAGGTTTTAATTTCTCTATCAAATCTGAATGAGATCCTTGCTGGGTAGAGTAATCTTGGTTGCAGATTTTTCTCCTTCATCACTTTAAATATGTTCTGCCAATCTCTTCTGGCTTGTAGAGTTTCTGCTGAAAGATCAGCTGTTAACCCTATATGGATTCCCTTGTGTGTTATTTGTTGTTTTTTCCTTGCTGCTTTTAATATGTTTTCTTTGTTTTTGACAGTTTGATTAATATGTGTCTTGGCATATTTCTCCTTGGATTATCCTGTATGGGACTCTCTGTGCTTCCTGGACTTGATTAACTATTTCCTTTCCCATATTAGGGAAGTTTTCAAGTATAATCTCTTTAATTATTTTTTCAGTCACTTTCTTTTTATCTTCTTCTTCTGGATCCCCTATAGTTCGAATGTTGGTGCGCTTAATGTTGTCCCAGAGGTCTCTGAGACTGTCCTCAGTTCTTTTCATTCTTTTTTCTTTATTCTGCTCTGCAGTCGTTTTTTGCACTATTTTATCTTCCAGGTCACTTATCTATTCTTCTGCCTCAGTTATTCTGCTATTGGTCCCATCTAGAATATTTTTAATTTCATTTATTGTGTTGTTCATCATTGTTTGTTTCATCTTTAGTTCTTCTAGGTCCTTGTTAAATGTTTCTTGCATTTTCTCTATTCTATTTCCAGTATTTTGTATCATCTTTACTATCATTACTCTGAATTTTTTTTCAGGTAGACTGCCTATTTCCTCTTCATTTGTTAGGTCTGATGGGTTTTTCTCTTGCTCCTTCGTCTGCTGTGTGTTTTTCTGTCTTCTTATTTTGCTTATCTTACTGTGTTTGGGGTCTCCTTTTTGCAGGCTGCAGGTTTGTAGTTCTGTCTTGTTTTTGGTGTCTGTCCCCAGTGGCTAAGGTTGGTTCAGTGGGTTGTGTAGGCTTCCTGGTGGAGGGGGCTAGTGCCTGGGTTCTGGTGAGTGAGGCTCGATCTTGTCTTTCTGGTGGGCAGGTCCACATCTGGTGGTGTGTTTTGGGGTGTCTGTGTCCTTATTATGATTTTAGGCAGCCTCTCTGCTAATGGGTGGGGTTGTGTTCCTGTCTTGCTAGTTGTTTGGCATATGGTGTCCAGCACTGTACCTTGCTGGTCGTTGAGTGAAGCTGGGTGCTGGTGTTGAGATGGAGGTCTCTGGGAGATTTTCGCTGTTTGGTATTATGTGGAGCTGGGAGGTCTCTTGTGGACCAGTGTCCTGAAGTTGGCTCTCCCACCTCAGAGGCAGAGCACTGGCTCCTGGCTGCAGCACCAAGAGCCTCTCATCCACACGACTTAGAAAATAAAGGGAGAAAAAGTAGAAAGAAAGAATTAATAGAAGTAGAAAGAAAGAAAGAAAGAGAGGAAGAAAGAAAAAGAAAGAAGGAGAAAGAAAGAAAGGAGGGAGGGAGGAAGGAAGGAGGGAAGGAAGGAAAAAAGAAAGAAAATAAAGTAAAATAAAATAAGATAAAATATAATAAAGTTATTAAAATAAAAAATATTAAGAAACAAAAGATTTTTTTTTTAAAGCAAAAAAACAAACAAAAAAAAAACGGACGGTTAAAACCCTAGGACAAATGGTGGAAGCAAAGCTATACAGACAAAATCTCACACAGAAGCATATACATACACACTCACAAAATGTGGAAAAGGGGAAAAAATCATAAATCTTGCTCTCAAAGTCCACCTCCTCAGTTTGGGATGATTCGTTGTCTCTTCATGTATTACACAGATGCAGGGTACATCAAGTTGATTGTGGAGCTTTAATCCGCTGCTTCTGAGGCTGCTGGGAGAGGTTTCCCTTTCTCTTCTTTGTTCTCACAGCTGCCAGGGGCTCAACTTTCGTTTTGGTCCCGCCTCTGCGTGTAGGTCGCAGGAGGCCGTCTGTTCTTCGCTCAGACAGGACAGGGTTAAAGGAGCAGCTCCTTCGTGTACTCTGGCTCACTCAGGCTGTGGGGATGGAAGGGCACGGAGTGAGGGGTGAGCCTGTGGTGGCAGAGGCCGGCGTGACGTTGCACCAGCCTGAGGCGTGCCGTGCGTTCTCCCAGACAAGTTGTCCCTGGATCCCGGGACCTTGGCCGTGGAGGCTGCACAGGCTCCCCGGAAGGGGGGTGTGGATAGTGACCTGTGCTCGCATACAGGCTTCTCTGTGGCGGCAGCAGCAGCCTTAACGTCTCATGCCCGTCTCTGGGGTCCGTGCTTTTAGCTGCAGCTCGTGCCCGTCTCTGGAGCTCCTTTAAGCAGTGCTCTTAATCCCCTCTCCTCGCACACCAGGAAACAAAGAGGGAAGAAAAAGTCCCTTGCCTCTTCAGCAGGTCCAGACTTTTCTCCAGACTCCCTCCTGGCTAGCGGTGGTGCACTAACCCCCTACAGGCTGTGTTCACGCCGCCAACCCCAGTCCTCTCCCTGCGCTCCGACCGAAGCCCGAGCCCCAGCTCCCAGCCCCACCCGCCCCGGCGGGTGAGCAGACAAGCCTCTCGGGGTGGTGAGTGCCGGTCAGCACCGATCCTCTGTGTGGAAATCTCCCCGCTTTGCTTTCCGCACCCCTGTTGCTGTGCTCTCCTCCGCAGCTCTGAAGCTTTCCGATCCGCCACCCACACTCTCCGCCCACGAAGGGGCTTCCTAGTGTGTGGTAACCTTTCCTCCTTCACAGCTCCCTCCCACTGGTGCAGGTCCCGTCCCTATCCTTTTGTCTCTGTTTTTTCTTTTTTCTTTTGCCCTACCCAGGTATGTGGGGAGTTTCTTGCCTTTTGAGAGGTCTGAGGTCTTCTGCCAGCATTCAGTAGGTGTTCTGTAGGAGTTGTTCCACGTGTAGATGTATTTCTGGTGTATCTGTGGGGAGGAAGATGATCTCTGCATCTTACTCTTACGCCATCTTCCCCTCGTCCCCCAATCAATATGTTCTTTTTTGTTCTTATGCTTTCTGGGTTCTAAGAGGTTTTTGGCTGACCAGAGGTTAAAAAAGCCTCCATATTTTTTTTCTAGAAGCCTTGTAATTTTATCTTTGGCATTTAGATTTATGATCCATCTCAAATAAATTAGTGAGTATGATAGGAAGCATTGGTCCAAGTTTATTTTTCCATATAGATGCTACCAACAAGGGCTTAATTTCTAAAATATACAAACAGCTCATACAACTCAATAAGAAAAAAACAAACAAGTCAATCGAAAAATAGGCAGAAGACCTAAATATACGTTTCTCCAAAGAAGAAATACATATGGCTAATACACACATGAAAAGATGCTCTACATCGCTAATTATTAGAGAAATGCAAATCAAAACTACAGTGAGGTATCACCTCACACTGGTCAGAATGGCCATCATCACTGATCATGCAGGAGGTTATGCATGTTCAGGGCAGTAGATGTATAGGAAATCTCTGTAACTTTCAATTTTACTGTGATCCTAAATCTGCTCTAAAAACTAGTTTAAAAAAATTCCCATATTTTATTAAGCCTGTATGGATTGTAGTGACATACACTTTTTCATTCCTAAAAGTTGTAATTGTTTTTTTTTCTTTGGTCGCTCTGTCCAGGAATTTATCAGTTTTATTAATCTTTTCAAGAATGAACTTTTGCAGTCATTGATTTTTCTCTACTTTTTAGTTTTCTATTTTATTGATTTATGTACTTTATTATTTTTGCCTGTCTTTACTCTATATTTATTTTGCCTTTTCTCCTAAATTCCTAAGGTGGAAGCTTAGATTACTGACTTGAAACCTCTCTTCTTTTCTAATATTTGAAATTACACCTATAAAATTTCCTCTAAGCCCTGCTTAAACTGTATTCCAGTATTTTCGACGTTGTGTCTTAATTTTCATTCAGTTCAAAATATTTTTCAGTTTCACTGACCCATTGGCTACTTAGAAATGTATTGCTTACTTTCCAAATAATTGGCAACTTTTCATGTATCTTTTTGCCTTTTTTTCCTGTGGTCAGAGATGCTACTGCACACAATTTCAATTCCTTTAAATTTATTGAGACTTTTATCTTGAGCATCTGGTCTGTCTTGGTCAATGCTGCATGTTTACTTGAAAAGCGTGTATATTTTGCTTGTGGTAAGTGCATTTTCTGTAGTGTCACTTAGGTGTGTTTCGTTGATAGTGTTGTTAAAATCTGTATTTTATCTCTGGTATTGTCCATTTCATCTTGTATCAGTTACATAAAAAAGAATATTAACATTTCTAAATATAAATGTGGATTTATCTATTTCTCATGTTAGTTTTTTCCAGTTTTGCTTCAAATTTTGAAGCTTTATTGCTAGATATATACAAATTTAGTATTATTTTACCTTCTTGAAAAATTGATCACATTACCATTATAAAGTGTCCTTCTTTATATCTGGTACTATCCCTTATGCTGAAGTCCACTTTTTCTGTCCCTTATGCTGAGGTCCACTTTTGCTAATAATTACCATTTCCACGATAAATTTTTCTAAGTCTTTTAGTTTTAAACGTAACCAGTGTCTTTTTATATATTTTGAGCATCTCCTATAATTTTCATATGATTTAATCTTCCCTTTTTATCCAGTGTAACAGTGTCTATTTTTTGCAGTTTTTAATCAATTTACATTTAATGAAATTACTGCTGGGGTTGTTTTAAGTCTACCATCTCACTGTTGTCTATTCATCTGTAAATATTTATGCACCCAACATAGGAGCACCTATGTTAAATATATAAAGCAAATATTAATAGATGTAAAAAACAGATTGACAGCAATACATTAATAGCATATGACTTCAGTACCCCAATTTGGCCATGGATAGATCATCAAAACAGAAAATCAGTAAGGGGGCACTGGCCTTAAACAACACATTAGACCAGATAGACTTAACAGATATGTATAACCATTCCATCCCAAGACTGCAGAATTTACATTCTTCTCAAGTGCACATGGAACATTCTCTAGGATGGATCACATGCTAGGGCACAAAACAAGTCTCATTGAATTTAAGAAGATTGAAATCATTTAAAACTTTCTGACCACCATGGTATGAAACTGGAAATCAACTACAAGAAGAAAACTGAAAAAAACCCCACACACATGGAGACTAAACAACATGAAACTAACTAATCAATGGGTCAACAAAGAAATCAAAGAGAAAGTCAAAAAAATATCAGTCCCTTGAGATAAATGAAAATGGATAAACAACCTTTGAAAACCTATGGGCTGCATCAAAAGTAGTTCTAACAGGGAATTTATAGAGATACCTAGCTCAAGAAAAATCTCCAATAAATAATCTAACTTTACACCTAAAGCAACTAGAAAGAGAAGAAGAAATGAGGGCCAAAGTTAGTAGAAAGAAGGAAATAATAAAGATCAGAGCAGCTTTATTCCTAGGTATTTTATTATTTTTGTTGCAGTGGTAAATGGGAGTGTTTTCTTAATTTCTTTTTCAGATTTTTCATCATTAGTGTATAGGAATGCAATAGATTTCTGTGCACAAATTTTGTATCCTGCTACTACCAGATTCATTGATTAGCTCTAGTAGATTTCAGGTAGCATCTTTAGGATTCTCTATGTATAGTATCATGTCATCTGCAAACAGTGACAGATTTAATTCTTCTTTTCTGATTTGGAATCCTTTTATTTCTTCTCTGATAGCTGTGGCTAAAACTTCCAAAACGATGTTGAATAATAGTGGTGAGAGTGGGCAGCCTTGTCTTGTTCCTGATCTTAGTGGAAATGGTTTTTTACCATTGAGAAAGATGTTGGCTGTGGGTTTGTCATATATGGCTTTTATTATGTTGAGTTCCCTCTATACCCACTTTCTGGAGGGTTTTTTTTTTTTATCATAAATGGGTGTTGAATTTTGTCAAAAGCTTTTTCTGCATCCATTGAGATGATCATATGGTTTTTCTCCTTTAGTTTGTTAATATGGTTTATCACATTGATTGATTTGCATATATTGAAGAATCCTTGCATTCCCGGGATAAATCCCACTTGATCATGGTGTATGATCCTTTTAATGTGCTTTTGGATTCTGTTTGTTAGTATTTTGTTGAGGATTTTTGCATCTACGTTCATCAGTGATATTGGCCTGTAGTTTTCTTTTTCTGTGACATCTTCGCCTGGTTTTGGTATCAGGATGTTGGTGGCCTCTACTATGGAGAACAGTATGGAGGTTCCTTAAAAAGCTAAAAATAGAACTACCATATGACCCAGAATCCCACTACCGGGCATATACCCTGAGATAACCATAATTCCCAAAGAGTCATGTGCCACAATGTTCATTGCAGCTCTATTTACAATAGCCAGGACATGGAAGCAGTGTAAGTGTCCATCAACAGATGAATGGATAAAGAAGATGTGGCACTTATATACAGTGGAATATTACTCAACCATAAAAAGAAATGAAATTGAGTTATTTGTAGTAGGTGAATGGACCTAGAGTCTGTCATACAGAGTGAAGTAAGTCAGAAAGGGAAAAATACCATATGCTAACACATATCTATGGAATCCAAAACAAAAAATGCAAATGGTTCTGAAGAACCTAGGGGCAGGACAGGAATAAAGATGCAGATGCAGAGAATGGACTTGAGGACATGGGGAGGGGGAAGGGTAAGCTGGGATGAAGTGAGAGTGTGGCATGGACATATATACACTGCCAAATGTAAAATAGATAGCTAGTGGGAAGGAGCTGCATAGCACAGGGAGATCAGCTCGGTGCTTTGTGTCCACCTAGAGGGGTGGGGTAGGGAGGATGGGAGGGAGATGCAAGAGGGAGGAGATTTGGGGATATATGTATACATATAGCTGATTCACTTTGTTATACAGCAGCAACTAACACAACATTGTAAAGCAATTATACTCCAATAAAGATGTAAAAAAAAAAAGATCAGAACAGAAATAAATGTAATAGAGGTGAAAAATACAATAGAAAAGATCAGTGAAACTAAGGGCTGGTTCTTTGCAAAGATAAACAAAATTGCCAAACCTTTAGCCAGACTCTTCAAGAAGAAGAGAGGGCACAAAAAATAAAATCAGAAATGAAAGAGAGGCTACTGCAAACAATTATACATGAACAATTGTGCAATTTAGGAGAAATGGATAAACTCCTATATATAAAATTCTTAAATATACCATCTTCCATCACTGAATCAGGAAGAAATAGAATATCTGAATAGACCAATCACTAGTAATGAAAGTGTATTAGTAATTAAAAAAAAAAAAACTTTCAGCGTACAGAAGTCCAGGACCAGACAGCTTCACAGATGAATTCTACCAAATATTTAAAGAAGAGTAAATACCTGTTCTTCTCAAACTGTTCCGAAAAACTGAAGAGAGGAAGGAAGGCTTCCAAACTCATTCTATGAGGCCAGTATCACCTAATGCTAAAACCAGAAAAAGACTCTACAAAATAAGAAAATTAGAGCCCAATATCCTTGATGAACATAGAGGCAGAAAGCTTCAGCAAAATATTAGCAAACCAAATTCAGCAATATAAAGGATCATATACCATAATCAAGTGGGATTTATTCCACAGATGTGAGGATTGTTTAGCACCTGCAAATCAATCAGTGTGATACAAAATATTAATAAAATGGAGGATAAAAACCATATAATAACCACAATAGATGGAGAAGAAGCATTTGACAAAATTTAACATACATTTATGATCAAAACTCTCAACAAAGTGGTCATAGGGAGAATGTACCTCAACATAATAAAGGCTCTATATGACATATTCACAAGTGACATCATTTTCAATAGTAAAAAGGTGAAAGCTTTTCCTCTAAGATCAGGAGCAAGACAAAGATACCCACTCTCTGGTATTTAACATATTATTAGAACTCCTAGCCATAGCAGTCAGACAAGAAAAAGAAATAAAAGGCATCCGAATTGGAAAGGAAGAAGTAAAACTATCACTATTTGCAGGTGACATGATACTATGAATTGGAAAGCATAAACACTTCATCAAAAGTCTATTAGACCTAATAAATGAATTCAGTGAAGTTGCAGGATACAAAATTAATACACAGAAATCTGTTGCATTTGTATACACTAATAATAAACTATCAATCAGAAAGAGAAATTAAGAAGACAATCCCGGGCTTCCCTGGTGGCACAGTGGTTGAGAGTCCGCCTGCTGATGCAGGGGACACGGGTTCGTGCCCTGGTCTGGGAAGATCCCACATGCCATGGAACAGCTGGGCCCGTGAGCCATGGCTGTTGAGCCTGCACGTCCAGAGCCTGTGCTCCGCAACGGGAGAGGCCACAACAGTGAGAGGCCCACATACCACAAAAACAAAAAAGAAGATAATCCCATTTGCAGATGTATCAAGAAGAATAAACTATCTGGGGATAAATTTAAGCAAGAAGATAAAAACTGGTCATCATTGATGAAAGAATTTAAAGATAATATAAATAAATGTAAAGTTATACTGTGCTCATGGATTGAAAGATTAATATTGTTAAAATAGCCATAGTACCCAAACAATATGCAGAGCCAATGTAATCCCTATCAAAATACCAATAGCATATTCCATATAACTGGAACAAATTATCCTAAAATTTGTAGGGAACCACAAAAGACCCTGAATAGCCAAAGCAATCTTTTTTTTTTTTTTTTAAAGTCCCCATTGGAGTACAGTTGCTTTACAATGGTGTGCTAGTTTCTGCTCTACAACAAAGTGAATCAACTATACATACACATACATCCCCACATCTCCTCCCCCTTGCGTCTCCCTCCCACCCTTCCCATCCCTCCCCTCTAGGTGGTCACAAAGCTCCAAGCTGATCTCCCTGTGCTATGCAGCTGCTTCCCACTAGCTATCTATTTTACATTTGGTAGTATGTATAAGTCCATGCTACTGTCTCACTTCGTCCCAGCTTACCATTCCCCCTCCTCAAGTCCATTCTCTACATCTGTGTCTTTATTCCTGTCCTGCCCCTAGGTTCTTCAGAACCTTTTTTTGTTTTTTGGATTCCATATATATGTGTTAGCATACGGTATTTGTTTTTCTCTTTCTGACTTACTTCACTCTCTGTATGACAGACTCTAGGTCCATCCACCTCACTACAAATAACTCAATTTCGTTTCTTTTTATGGCTGAGTAATATTCCTTTGTATATATGTGCCACACCTTCTTTATCCATTCATCTGTCAATAGACACTTGCCAAAGCAATCTTGAGAAGGAAGAAAATATCTACAGGTATCATACTTCCTGACTTCAAACTACAGTTGTCCATCAGTATGTGCAGGAGATTGGTTTCAGGACGCCCTGTGGATACCAAACTATGTGGATGTTCAAGTCCCCCATATAAAAATGGCATACTATTTGCATATAACCTATACACATCATCCCATGTACTTTAGATCATCTCTAACTTACTTATAATACCTAATACAATTTAAATGCTCTGTAAATAGTTGTAAATGCTCTGTAAATAGTTGCTGACACACAGCGAATTTAAGCTTTTTGGAACTTTCTAATATTTTCAGTCTAATATTGTCTAATATTTTTTTCTAATATTTTCAGTCTGTGGTTGGTTGAATCCATGGAGGTTGAACCTATAGACACAGAGGGCCAACTGCATACTATAAAGCAATAGTCATCAAAACAGTATGGTACTGGCACAAGAACAGACATATAGATCAATGGAACAGAATAGAGAGCCCATGAATAAGCCCATGTACCAGAAGCAAACCAAAAAGACTATCCCCCTTGGTCTTGAACATAATTCTGTGAGTTCTAGCCAAAGCAATAATACATAATTTATAAAACAAAGGGTCTAAAAATGAAAAAAATATTTATGAAAAATAACTTTTCTAAAACAAGCAAAAAATTTAGTAAGAAGAGTTATGTTAATTTTCTTAATGTCTGGCTTAAAAAATAGAGGTGGATTCTCAAATTTGCTTCTGTGTTGTAATATCACATGCCATATAGTCTCACCTCCATTGTATGCTTGTAAGAGAATGAGAATGAATGAGTTTTTACCTTGTACCTCTGAAAGATTCTCCGAGACCCCCTGGTATCACATCATACTCTAAAATCTACTGGCCTAGTATCTAAGAGATAACTCAATAAATGATAAGTTTCATGTTGTTTTGTTAATATAGATCAAATCATGAAACAGGACAATGATTTTCAAACTGTAGTCTTTGACCCCTTACATCCGAATCACTTGGTATCCTATTTAAAAGATAGGTTCTTGGGCTTCAGCCAGTTGATTCTGATTAACTTGGTTTTAGGTGAGGAATCTACATTTTAGCAAGCTCACAACTACTTCTAATCTACCTAACAATTTTTAAAATTTATTTATTTATTTGTATTTTGGCTGTGTTGGGTCTTCGTTGCTGCATGTAGGCTTTCTCTAGTTGCGGCGAGCGGGGGCTACTCTTCATTGCAGCGTGCAGGCTTCTCATTGTGGTGGCTTCTCTTGTTGCGGAGTATGGGCTCTAGGTGCATGGGCTTCAGTAGTTGTGGCCTGTGGACTCAGTAGTTGTGGCTCACGGGCTCTAGAGCACAGGCTCAGTAGTTGTGGCACATGGGCTTAGTTGCTCCGCAATATGTGGGGTCTTCCTGGAACAGGGCTCGAACCCGTGTCCCCTGCAGGCGGATTCTTAACCACTGTGCCACCAGGGAAGTCCCTACCTAACAAATTTGTACCTACTGTTTATAAGAATTTAGAATCATGGAATCTTAGAGCTAGAAAAGACCTTTAAAAATTAGCTAGTAGGGGCTTCCCTGGTGGCGCAGTGGTTGAGAGCCCGCCTGCCGATGCAGGGGACGCGGGTTCGTGCCCCCGTCCGGGAGGATCCCACATGCTGCAGAGCAGCTGGGCCCGTGAGCCATGGCCGCTGAGCCTGCGCATCCAGAGCCTGTGCTCCGCAACGGGAGAGGCTACAACAGTGAGAGGCCCACGTACCGCAAAAAAAAAAAAAAAAAATTAGCTAGTTGTATTCCCACATCTTACAAATGCGGAAAACTAGGCTTACAAAATACAATGGCTTTCTAAAGGCCATACTTAGAAATAAACAAAAAAACTTCCTCACACAAAGTAGTTAGACAGTGGTTCAGTAAGGATCAAAATTAGATGCCAGAATGTTTGGCACAGACATGTGGAGGAGTAGATAGATACAAGAAAGAAATCTGAGATAGATTATGTGAGAGAGGGAGGCAGGAAGAAGTTGATGATGTCCTTAGAGCATCTAGCTGTATGCTGATGTATGTCCTTGATTGCAATAGGGAGCACCCATAAAAAAGAACGAAATTATGCCTTTTTGCAACAACATGTATGGAACCCCAAAGGCATTTTACTATGTAGTAGTAAGACAGGGAAAGACAGATATTATATGATCTCACTTATACATGGAACCTACAAAAGTCAAAATCATATAAATAGAGATTAGAACAGTGGTAACCAGGGGCTCAGGGGTGGGGGAAATGGGGAGATATTGGTCAAAGGGAACAAACTTCCACTTATGAGATGAACAAGTTTTGGGAATCTAATGTGCAGGCTGGTGACTATAGTTAACAATGCTATATTTTAATACTTGAAAGTTGCTAAGGAAGTAGATCTTAAATATTTTCACCACACACACAATGGTAATTATGTGAGGTGATGGAGGTGTTAATTTTATTTTGGTAATCATTTCACAGTATATATGTGTATCAAATCATCACTTGGTACACCTTAAACTTACACGATGCTGTATGTTGATCGTATCTCAGTAAACTTGGGGGGAAAAAAGAAATAGGGGCACAGAGATGATGTGGCTGAGCATACAGCAAGTAGGTTTCAGCTCTCCAAGTGGTATCCCAGAGGAACTGGTAGACAGTGTCCACATTCGTAAGCCTGTTAAATGCCTATTTATTCTTTTCAGTTGAAGTTTATTTTTGTAAAAGTAATAATTTCCTCCTATTTCTTTCCTTCTGCATTAATCTGTGCAGGTATTAAGCTGTACTGCTCCCTGCTAGCAGTATCCTGACTGGTGAAAATGTCTCGATAATGGACTGTGCAAATCCAAATTTATAAAATGCAGTTGATATGTCAGAGAATATAAAGTTGAATAAGTAGCAAAGGGTCAAATTATGGAGAGCCTTGAATGCTAGTTAGAAGATTGACTATATCTTTTGGGAAAGAACTACCATAGATTGCCAAGGGAATAACATCAGGAAATTAATGACTTGGGAAGATTTGTCACCTGTGCTATACAGGTAGGATTAGAAGGTTGAGAGCTTGGGTGCATAGGAGATTATTTTACTAACTCAGGCATGAAGTGATAGGGCTGACATTACACTGTATAGTACAATAAATTTAAAGAAAGCAATCAAGAAATGTTTTAATCTAAGATTAGTGATTTGATAATAATATTGAGAAAAGAAAATGAAGAATAGAAAATAATTTTGAAATATTAGTCCAAAGTACTATTGAAAAATAAAGGTAAGTGGATGTACAATGTTAAGAATGATTTTGGTTTTAAAGATACAGAGAACAAGGTGAAAGTTGAACTTCCAAGTGAAGAGCTTCAGGAGTTTGAAATTTGGACTGTAAGTTAAAATTATATATTTAGCATTCATTATTATAATATTAAAATTGCAATAGTAACAATAGATAATTGTTAAATGGAAGTGAAAGGAGATAAGGGCATGAAAAAGGCATTGATAGTGAGATGTGAAATATAGTCAGAAAGTTCAAGGAGAATGAATACAGAGAAAAAGCCATTGTGTTTGGTAATACTGGAGATCATTGATGACTTTCAAGGAAGCATTTTTAATGGAGTAGCATGTTTATATAATAAGCATAATTCTGTATTCGTTTTACCATTGCTGCCATTCTGTTCCTTGAATATTCCCTAGTGTATTGGCACTTGATGTTCCCTCTAGCCAGCCTGAAATTCCCCGAGATTTCCCTGTGACTGGCTCTTTCACTTGATTCAGGTTTCTGCTTAAAGACTTACTTCTCAGAGGCCTTCCTTCATTGTGCTCTATAAATCCTTCACCTCCTTGACACACATACATATAATCAGCCACTGTATATTAATTACTTTATTCTCTTTATAGGATATCTTATTCTCAGATATTACCTTATTTATTTTTTAAAATTTTTATTTACTCTCCTCACTGTAAACTCTTAGTAAGAATAGTTACCATGTCATTCTTTTTATATACTGTGTGTTTAATGCTCAGAGTAATTTTTTTGTTGTTGAAGTGTAGTTGATTTACAATATTGTGTTAGTTTCAGGTGTACAGCATATTGATTTGTCTTTGGGTTTTTTCTGCAGACTATATTCCATTATAGATTATTATAGATATTGGGTATAATTCCCTGTGCTATATAGTAAGTTCTTGTTAATTATCTATTTTATGTATAGTAGTTTGTATCTGTTAATCAAACACTCCTAATTTGTCTCTCACTCCCACTTTCCTGTCCTCTTTGGTGAGCATAGTTTGTTTTCTGTGTCTGTGGGTCTGTTTTGTATATAGATTTATTTGTATTGTTTTTTAGATACCTCATATAAGTGATATCATATAGTATTTGTCATTCTCTGTTTGACTTATTTCACTAAGCATATTCTTTAGGTCCATTCATGTTGCTGCTAATGGCAATGTTTTGTTCTTTTTTGTGGCTGAGTAATATTCCATTGCATATGTGTGTGTATTTGTGTATGTGTGTGTCTATATATATATATATATATATATATATATATATCACATTTTCTTAAGCCAATCGTCCACTGACGGGCACTTGAGTAGCTTCCATGTCTTGGCTTTTCTAAATAGTGCTGCTGTGAACATTGTGGTGTATGTACCTTTTCGACTTACAGTTTTTGTTTTTTCTGTATGTATACCCAGGAGTAGGATTGCTGGATCATATGGTACCTCCATTTTTTGTTTTATAAGGAACCTCCGTACTGTTTTCCATAGTGGCTGCACCACTTTACATTCCCACCAGCGGTATTCTCCATAACCTCTCCAGCATTTACTTTTTGTAGACTTTTTGATATTAGCCATTCTGACCAGTGTGAGGTGATACCTCATTGTGGTTGTGATTTGCATTTCTCTAATAATTAGCAATGTTGAGCATCTTTTCATGTGCCTGTTTGCCATTTGTATGTCTTCTTTGGAAAAATGTCTATTTAGGTCATCTGCCTATTTTTTGATTGGGTTGTGTGTTTTTTTGATATGGAGTTGTATGAGCTGATTGTATATTTTGGATATTAACCCCTTGTCAGTTCACATCATTTGCAAGTATTTTCTCCCATTCAATAGGTTGTCTTTTCATTTTGTTGATATGCAAACGCTTTTGAGTTTGATTAGGTCCCATTTGTTTGTTTTTGCTTTTATTTCTTTTGCCTTGGTAGACTGACCAATAATGAATGGGCAAAGGATCTGAGTAGACATTTCTTTAACAAGGTATACAAATGGCCAGTATGACCAGGAAAAGATGCTCAACATCATTAGTCATCAGGGAAGTCAAATCCATAGTGAGATTCCACTTCACACCAACTAGAATGGCTATATTCAATAGACAGACAGTAACAAGGATGTGAAGAAATTAGAATCTTTATACCTTATTGTTGGGAATATAAAATGGTCTGTCTACTTTGGAAAACAGTTTGTTAGTTCCCCAAAAGTTAAACACAGAATTACTGTATGACCTAGTAACTCCACGCCTAGATTTATACCCAAGAGAATTGAAAACATGGTCAAATAAAACTTGTACAGGTATGTTCATAGCATCATTATTCATAAGAGCCAAAAGTGGAAACAACCCAAATGTTCATCAACTGTTGAATAGGTAAGCAAAATTTGATATATCCATACAATGAAATAGTATTTAGGAATGAATACTGACATGTGCTGCAATGTGGATGAAACTTGAAAACACTATGGTAAGTGAAAGAAGCCAGTCAGGAAAAGGTCATGTATCTTATGATTCCTTTTATATGAAATGTCCAGGATAAAAAATTTTATAGAGATAAAAAGCAGATTAGTGTTGCTTGGGGATGTGAGCAGGAGGAGAGAAACTGGGATTGAGTACTAAAGGTTACTGGATTTTATTCAGGGAAAATAAAAATCTTCTAAAGTTAGAATGTGATGATTGGCTATGCAACCCTATGAATATATTTAAAAACATTGAATTACACATTTAAATGGGTGAATTATATGGTATTTGAATTATATCTCAAAGTTGGTTTAAAAAATAAAATGGCAGAAATAATGCTAAACACATCAATTATAATGTAAATATGAATTAAGGTCTTTTATTTAAAATTTTAAAAATCCTGAATGATGTGAATAAAAAGGTAGGGTAGGGAACTCCAAGAGTCCATATTGCCATAAAAATAATGAATCAACTGGCAAAAACTGTCAGAATCAACTTTTTTTGAACTCAGGAAATGACCAAAGGCTTACTGCTACTGGGGGAAAAGGCAATTAAGAAAAATCAGATGGGCTTCCCTGGTGGCGCAGTGGTTGAGAGTCCGCCTGCCGATGCAGGGGACGCGGGTTCATGCCCCGGTCTGGGAAGATCCCACATGCCGCGGAGCGGCTGGGCCCGTGAGTCATGGCCGCTGAGCCTGCACGTCCGGAGCCTGTGCTCTGCAACGGGAGAGGCCACAACAGCGAGAGGCCCGTGTACCAAAAAAAAAAAAAGAAAGAAAAATCAGATGAACCTCGTTAAGAGAGGGAAGAGAGTGGCCAACATGGCAGAGTAGAAGGACCCCAAGCTCACCCCCTCTCATGAGCACACCAAAATCACAACTATCTGCAGAACAAACATCATTGAAAAAGACTGAAACCTACCAGAAAAGATCCTCTACAACTAAAGATACAAGGATGGAACCACAACTAGACCCATAGGAGGGGCAGACTTGAAATATAATCAAATTCCATATCTCTCAGGTGGGCGACCCACAAACTGGAGAATAATTATATTTGCAGAGGTTCTCCCACAGGAGTGAGAGTTCTGAGCCCCACATTAGGCCCCCCCTGCCCAGGGATCCAGCACCAGGGAAAAGAGCCCCCAGAGCATTTGTCTTTGAAAGCCAGTGGGGCTTGATTGCAGGAGCTTCACAGGATTGGGGGAAATAGAGACTTTACTCTTAAAGAGCGCACACAAAATCTCACTCATACCAGGACCAAGGGCAAAAGCAGTAATTTGATAGAAGCCTGGGCCAGACCTACCTGCTAGTCTTGGAGGGTCTCCTGTGGAGGTCGGGGTGGCAGTGGCCCCCTGGGGACAGCGACACTGGTGGCGGACACAGTGGGGAGCATTCATCTGCAAGAACTCTCCTGGAGTCTGACATTTTGGCATCAAGACCTGGCCCCACCCAACAGCCTGTAGACTCAAGTGCTAAACAACACACCTCAGGCCAAACAACAAACTGGGTGGGGATGTGTCCATCTACAAGCAGGCTGCCTAAAGACTCTCTGAGCCCACAGCCACCTCTAGACATGCCCCTAGCACGGCCCTGTCCATCAGAGGACCAAGACCCAGCTCAACCCACCAGCGGGGCAGGCACTGGCCCCTCCTGCCAGGAACCCTACCCAAACCTTTAGACCAGCCTCATCCACCAGGGCGCAGACACCAGAAGCAAGAAAACTACACTCCCACAGCCTGCAGACTGAGTCCACAAATCCAGACCAGACACTACCCTGGGACCAGCTGGCCCCTGGCTCTTGGGTGATGAGAGGGGTGTGCACTGCTGGGATGCATAGGACATCTACAGAGAGCCACTTCTCCAAGGTTGAGAAACTTAACCAACCTGCCACATACAGGAAAATACAAGTAGCAATTTAGACAAAATGAGACAACAGAGGAATATGTTTCAGATGAAGGAATGAGATAAAACCCCAGAAGAAGAACTAAGTGATGTGGAGGTAGGCAGTCGACCCTAGAAGGAGTTCAGAGTAGTGATCATAAAGATGATCAAAGAACTTGGGAAGAGAATGGATGCACAGAGCAAGAAATTAGAAAATTTTAACAAAGAATTAAAAAATATAAAGAACAACCAAACAAAATTGAAGAATACAATAACTGAAATGAAAAATACACTAGAAGAAATCAATAGTAGACTAAACGAGGCAGAAGAACAGATCAGTGAGCTGAAGACAGAGTAGTGGAAATCACTGCCACTGAACAGAAAAAAGAATGAAAAGAAATGAGGGCAGTTTAAGAGATCTCTGGGACAACATCAAGCACGCTAATATTTGCATTATAGGGATTCCAGAAGGATAAGAGAGTGAGAAAGGACCTAAGAAAATATTTGAAGAGGTAATAGCTGAAAACTTCCCTAACCTGGGAAAGGAAATAGTTACCCAAGTCCAGGAAGTACAGAGAGTTCCATATAGGATTAACCCACAGAGGAATACCCCATGATACAACCTAAATGTCCATTGACAAATGAGTGGATAAAGAAGATGTGGTGTATACATAATGGAATACTACTCAGCCTTAAGAAAGAATGAAATAATGCCATTTTCAGCAACATGAATGGACCTAGAGTTTATCATACTAAGTGACACAAGTCAGACAGAGAAAGACAAATGATATCACTTATATGTAGAATCTAAAAAATGATACAAATGATACAAACTTATTTATGAAACAAAAATGGATTCACAGACATAGAAAAGAAATGTATGGTTACCAAAGGGGATAGTGGGGGTTGGGGTATAGATTAGGAGTCTGGGATTAACATATACGCACTACAATATATTATAAAATAGATAAACAACAAGGATCTACTGTATAGCACAGGGAACTATACTCAATATCTTGTAATAACCTGTAATGGAAAATAATCTGAAAAAAAAAAAAAATATATATATATATATATATATCACTGAATCACTTTGCTGTACACTTGAAACTAATACAACATTGTAAATTAACTATACTTCAGTTTAAAAAAAGAGGCTAGGGGTGTTTTAACTTACCCTGATCATGTCTCAACTTCCCAGCATCCCTGTTACAGGTACTTAGTAATGGAGGGAGCAGAACAAACCTTGTACTCAAAGAACTGTAGTTGTTTTAACCTGACTGATGGTTCTCTGAAAGGTTAGTTCTAAGGGTTTGTCTTCCTTTTACATAACTCAGGATCCTCCCAGAGCTGAGGAGGCTACCTGGGGGTGATTGTCAAAAACAATTTAAAGGCAAATGTATTAGTTGGTGGTGCCCAGTGCAAGGGTATACAATTAGTGTAAATAATTAATCAAAAAATTTGCAGGGAAAGGCTGAGGATTGAGATGCCTTGGGGAACAAGGGCTTTGAAAACCTCCCACGTACTCTGAGAAATCTAGAAGGCCATATCATGCCCAGGGATGGGTACATGATCAGAAAAGATCCAAGAAGGTCCTGACCATTAGTCTTTTATGCAAGCAGGAAGTGAGGGCTAAGGTAGAGTTTTAATCTGCCTGACTGAGTCTTGTTGGCTTGCCCCAACACACACACAGAGCCCATCTACCAAGACTAGATTAGGAGTTTTGATGTTATTGTTTGTGGTGTTTAAAGAAATCTCTTGGATCACTAATTGATTGCTAAAGTAATAGAACAGAGACTTTAGGGGCTATAATGACAAAGAATATAAACTTCAGAAAATTAGTTCAGAAAACTCACTAAACAAATGTACATCAAGTAGCAAAAACAAAACCTGAGAGGAAGGAGAATCTGATTTCCAGAGTTGCCACATTATAATATTTAAAATGTCTTGTTTTCAAGAAACAGTTGCAAGGCATGCAAAAAAAAAAAGAAAATTGGCCCATACACTGGGAAAAAAAATTAATAGAAAATGTCCCTGGGGAAGCCCAGACATTGGCCTTACTAGACAAAGATTTCAAAAAAAAATTTTTTTTTTTTGCGGTATGCGGGCCTCTCACTGTTGTGGCCTCTCCCATTGCAGAGCACAGGCTCTGGACATGCAGGCTCAGCGACCATGGCTCATGGGCCCAGCCGCTCCACGGCATGCGGGATCTTCCCAGACCGGGGCACGAACCCATGTCCCCTGCATCAGCAGGCGGACTCTCAACCACTGCGCCACCAGGGAAGCCCTAAAATTTTTTTAAATATACTCAGAGAACTAAAGGAAAACATGTGAATGATATGTAACCAACTGGATAATGTTAATAATGAGATAAAAATTTTAAAAGAACTAATAGAAATTTTGTAGCTGAAGAGTACAGTAATTGAAGTGAAAAAAATTACTTGAAGGGTTCAGCAGCTTATTTGAGCAGATAGAAGAAAGAGTCAGTGAACTTGAAGATTCTCAATTGAGATTATGCACTCCACGGAAGAGAAAGAATAAAGAATGGGGAAAAATTTGAATACAGTCTCAAAAACTTGTGGGACACCATCCAGCATACCAACATATACATAAGGGGAGTCCCAGAGAAGAGTAGAGAGAGAAAAGGGCAGATAACATTTGAAGAAATGATGGCTGAAAGTTTTCCAAAGTTAATGAAAGATATGATCTGCAGATCCAGGAAGTTCAACAAACTCGTAAGTAGGAGAAATGCAGAGATCCACGTTATGACACATTATAATCAAACATTGGAAGATAAAGACAAAGAGAATCTTGAAAACATCAAAAGAGAAGCAATTCTTCATATGTAAAACATCCTCAATATAATAACAGTTTATTTCTCATCAGAAACTATAGAGGTCAGACGGCAGTAGGATAAACATATTCAGTTTCCTGGTAGAAAAACACAAAAGCAGAACAAATTGTCAACCAAGAATTCTATATCTGGCAAAACTTCAAAAATGAAGGAGAAATTAATACATTCCATGATAAACAAAAGCTGAGGGATTGTCACTAGTAGACCTGCACTTCAAGAAGCTCTAACGGAAATCTTCAGTCTGCGATAAAAACACAGTAGACAGTAACTTGAATCCACACAAAGAAATAAAGAATGCTGTAGAAGTAACTATATATGTAATAAAGTAACTATATCAGTGTAAATGTAGTATTTTTGTATCTCCTCATTTTTCCTATTTGATTTAAAAGAGAACTACACAAAACAATAATTATAAACCTATGTTGATGGACACACAATGTATAAAGAAATGACCTATAATAATAGCATAAAGGAGGTAAATGCTATATAGGAACATTTTTGTATACTACTGAAACTAGGTTGGTATTAGTTCTAACTAGATTGTTGTGAATTAAGATGTTAATTATAATTCAGGACAACTGCTAAGAAAACAATAGATAAATAAATAAGTATATACATATGCTTGAAGAAATGAGAAGGGAATGAAAGTGGTACACTAGAAAATATTTAGCACAAAATAAAGGAGTAATGAAGGAATTGGGGGACCAAAGAGATATACAGAAAATGCAAAATGGCAGAAGTAAATCTGTCCTTATCAGTAATCACATTAAATATAGATGCATTAAAGACACCAGTAAAAGAAACAAATTGGCAGAATGAATTTTTAAAAATCATTCAACTATATGCTGTCTACAAGGGACTCACTTCAAATATAAGAACCCAAGTGGTTTAATGTGAAAGGATAGAAATATTTCATGCAAAGAGTACCCTCTGCAAGATAATATAGCTGAAGTAACTATATTGCTATCATGCAACATAGACTTTAAGACCAAAATTATACAATAAAGAGAGAAGGATATTACATAGTGATGAAAGGATGAATCCATCAAAAATACATAAAATTACAAACATATATGCACCTGAGAAAGTCACAAAATATATGAAGGAAAAACTGACAGAATTGAGGGGAGAAATAGACAGTTCACCAATAATAGTTGGATACTTCATACCCCACTTTTAATAATGGATAGGACAACCAGTCTGGGGATCAACAAGGAAATAAAAGTCTTGAACAACATCAACTAACTAAACCTAACAGATGAATAGAGAACATTCTACCCCAAAACAGCAGAATACATATTCTGCTCGAGTGTACATGAAATACTCTTCAGCACTGATCATACGTTAGACCACAAAACAAGATTCCATAAATTTTAAAATATTGAAATCATGCAAGATATCTTCTCTAACCACAAGGAAATGAAGTTAGAAGTCAAAAGGAAATATGAGAACTTCACAGATATAAAGAAATTAAGCAAGACACTCTTCAAGGATTAAAGCAACTGGAACTCTCATTCTTTGCTGGTAGAAGTACAAATTGGAATGACCTGTTTGGTAAACATTTTTGTATTTTAAGGTTAAGCACATGCTTATCAGATTGCTCAGCAACCCCATTCCTAGGTACTTATCCAAAAGAAATTAAGACATCTGCCCATGCAGTGACTTGTCTGCAAATGTTTAGAGTAGGTAGTAGCCCCAGATTGGAAAGAAGTAAAATATCCAACTGGAAATGGATAAATTGTGGTGTCCAAACAATAGAATACTGCAAAGCAGTGAAAAGGAATTAACTAATAATATATTTGATTATGAAAGAATCTCGAGATTTATTCTAAATGAATTAATCCAGACACAAGAAAGTATGTATGATTGTAGTAATTTGATATTCAGATATCTATACTGGGAAAAAGTAGATGGATTATTCCTAGGAACAAGAAGGTGGGGGCAGGGGGAAGAGAACTATTACCGAAAAACATGAGAAAATTTTGTGGGGTGGTGGAAATGCTTTATATCATGATTGTGGTTTCACTTATGTTGGTAGGCACAACTGTGAAAACTCATCAAGTTATACACTTAAAATTTAAAGTTTTTATTGTTTGTAAATTATACCTCAATAAAGCTGACCCAAAAATGAAAAAAAGAATTATAAAGACAAAAAAATTAACACTTCGGAACCAAGGGGTGGGAGTGGGCCAGAAAACATTATTTGAAGTAAGAGTTTTTAGGAGTAAGACAAAATGGAAATACAAACTGTTTGAAATTTGTGACAATGAGAACATGAAACTTATGGAGTATGGTCAAAACTTTACTCAGAATGAAATTTTAGCCTTAAATTATTTTATCAGTTGAAGTAGTAGTGGTCTAAACAACTCAAGGGTTAGAAGAATATTCATATCTTCTTCATGGGAAATAGGATGTATTTATTTTTATTTATAGATGTATTTATTTTTATTTAACAAATATACATATGGAACTTACAATGTACTATATCTTTATAAAGATAAAAATGGAAATTAAATAGAAGTTGATAAGATCTAATTCTTGGAGAATATTGGTAAACTCTGAAAAGCTAACAAAAAATAAAACGGAGTAAATAAATATCCCACATTATGGCTAAGAAAGAGTACAACCACGATGACAAGGAGACTAAAAGTGAGGGAATGCAGTATACAACACAACACTAATAAATTTAAAATATTAATAAAGTGGGTCATTATCTTAAAGAGTAAGTAATCAGAATTTAATAATAATAGAGTTTCTGAAATAATTCTTTTCAGCCTTATCTCTCATTATTCCCACATTTTAATCTTTTGCTGCAGCAAAAGGGATCTGTACACTGTTCCCTAAGCAAAACCTGTGTTTTTCCCATGTCTAGCATTATTTGCTCACTTCTATACCCTATGAATGGCATTTTCTTTTCATGTATTCAGATGCTACCTATCTTTCAAGCAGGTACACTTTCCATTTCCTTGAGGAAACTCCCCCTAGCATCTTAGGTGGAAAAGAGCACTTGTGACAGTATGCATGAGTCACTTACTCAGCTTTTTAGAACTATGTATCTTTTAATGCTTTATCTTCCTTCTCCTTATGGAGAATAAATACATGGAATATTCCCTATATGTGTGTGTATATATATATATATATATATATATACCCCATCCCTGATATATATATAACTCTCATTATCCCCCCATACTCTAGTTTATACAGAGTAGGGGCTCTGGAAATAAATATTTAATTGATTGCTAAAAGTGAATCAAGGTGAGATTCAAGTTAGGAAAAAGTGGTTAGCTACCATTCCAGGTAAAGTTAGGATTTCTTTGGGTAGTATTTTTCTAGTTAGGTGTGCATGAATGGGAGAATGTATTCAGTTTTTTCCACTTGAAGGCTCAGATAAAATATATGTCTTGATATAACTGGCATCTTCCTAAGCCTCAAATTCTTTTTTGTAAAAGGAGGACAATATATATATTGAGTTTGTAAGACTGTATGAGACAACGAATGTGTAGCTCCTTGGCACAGCTCTTGGAACATATTCAATCCTGCAAAATTGTTACTTTCCCCACCTTTCATATGAGGTCACAATTACTTGCAACTACAATGTGGTTATTTCCCCATTTTGATATGCCTTAATATTTTGGTTGATAGCAATGAGCACACGTAGGTTGAAACAATACATAATTTAATGTTTAATTCTAATTTAGTTATTTCTTCATTCCCAAGCATAACCTATGCTAGATTGCTTTTTTCTCATTGGGTGTGTTGTAATTTGCATCTTTCAGGTTTTTTATGAAACAGTTTTTATTTTTTCACCTGTCATTGCTGTATGGATTGGTGTACATTGTGACTAATTCTTTCATAGGTCACTGGACTAATTATTTGAGACTAGAACCCTTTGGATGAATGGTTAATATTTAAATTAGTATTTTTCTCTTTTTCCTCTGAAAAGGGAAATTGACAAATTAAGTCATTGTTAATGGATTGCTGTAGTGACATCTGCTTAGTTTGGTGACCTGTTGATGGCTGTGACCTACAGTTACAGGCAAGGTGGAGCTTAGTTGGACAATGGCAGAAGAGTGTTATCTCAGATTTTTGCAGACTTTTGGTATTTAGTCAGTATAAATAACAAAAGCAGAACAAAACAAATCTTTGAGTATCTGGTCAAGTCATTTCCACTGCCTTTTAAAATTATCTCTAGAGTTAAGTGACTATTCTTTACCTGTATTTAATCTTGCATTATATGCCTCCTGAGGCACCTCAACCACCTTGTAGAAACTTAGTATGGTTTTAAATTTAATTATCATGATTTTAACATTTCTGAAAAATAGCACCATTCTGTACCATGTCCCTAAACTCAGAAGTGTTTTTATGAATCTGTTTTATATCCTGTGAGAAAATATGTATTTTTTAGTCTTTTTTGATAGATTTATAATATTTAAAGATGCAATCTCAGAAATCTAAGTGTGAAAATTAGTGTGGTAATGTTCCTAGTACTGGGAGAGGAAAAACACAGCCAACGTTTTATTTTGTTATAAAAATTAGCAGCAAAATAACTAACAGTGATAAAACTCTTTTCGCTTTAGGGCCAAGGAATACGAGAGTTTACTGGAAACAAAAAATTCTGGCTCAGACTCACCCTATAAAGCAAAGTGAGTATTTTATCCTACATTTTAGTTCTTTGTCTTTTCAGTCTTTGCCTGTAACAAAAGCTTATCTGAACCATCATTGTATGCCTGTGGTCATGGACTTTGTATCTGATGCCTAGAATTTTATTCTGCTAACACAGTGGTATCCAACTGGGGATGGTTTTGCGAGAGGACATTTGTCTGTGCCTAGGGGTATGTGATAATATTTTGGTTATCACAGCTTGGAAAAATGGTGCAGCTGCCATCAAGCGTGCAGAAGCCAGGGGATACTGTTAAACATTCTTCAGTGCACAAGATAGGCCTCCACAGCAAAGTATTACCACATCCAAAACATCAGTAGTGCTGAGGTAAAGAAACCCTATTCTAACAAAACAAGTTCTGGCAAGGCTGTACTGGTTCTTACTCTGAGGAGATCTCATTCAAGATTGTTGCAAGGGCCACTTGACAGATGAGGATTTAGACTCCGCCATTGGGTGTAAGCGTAATTACTAAGTGTAATAGCTAAGTAAACAAAAACATCATCATTTTGCTTCTCTCAAATAGACTACCAGTAGAGGTGCAGTGAGAGAAAGGTACTTATATAATACTACCGATGGGGGTACAGACTGGTGTAGTCTTATTGAAAGGCAATGTGAATCTGGAGCTTAGGATGTCCACTTTTATGTTTACGATTAAGATATCTTTTATTCATTATGTATATGATTAAGTTCTAGCACTTGAAGTTGTACTTTATTTTTTTAATTTATAGTTGATTTACAATGTTGTGTTAGTTTCTGGTATACAACAAAATGATCCAGTATATATATTTTTTCCAATTCTTTTCCATTATAGTTTATTACAAGATATTGAATATAGTTCCCTGTGCTATACAGTAGGACCTTGTTGTTTATATATTTTATATATAGTAGTTTGTATCTGCTAGTCCCAAACTCCTAATTTATCCACCAAATAGTTTTGTATTGGCATGTGAATAATAATACAGATTAATGGAATAGATTTTTTAAAACAGTCTAGAAATAGATCCAAAATTTGAGGAAATTTAATATATGATGTGGTATAGTGTTTGCAAAGATGGCCAGAAGTTGTTGAGCCATTCCTGGAGGCATATCCCTTTGCAATATAACTTTGCCACCTCTCCATCAAGGAGTGGACTCTATTTTCCTTACTCTTGAATTTGTTCTGGCCTTTTGACTTGTTCTCATCCACAGTCTACTGCAGAAGCAATATGTGACTCCTGAGCCTTGGCTCCAGAAGTCTTGAGGCTTCTGCTCACAACTTTGCTTTCTTGCTCCCCTGTGACTGCCATATAAGGAAGCTTTGGTCAGCCTCCTTGAGGATGACAGATCACTTGGTCATGGTGTATAATCCTTTTAATATGCCATTTAATTTGTTTTGCTTGTTTTATTGAGGGTTTTTGCATCAGTGTTCATAGAGGATATCAGGCCTTATCAAGCCTCTGCTTGTGTCACATTTGTTTATGTCCCATTGGCCAAGGCAAGTCATTTTGCCAAGTCCGTAGTCACTGTCTGAGGTGACTATGTACATCATGGCTGGCAAGATATACTTCAAGGGGGACCTTTAATGTAACCATCTACTATACAACTTTCTCTGGATTCTCCTCTTACTTGACTAGATGCTCTTTTTCAGTATCTTTTGCCTGGTTGTTTCTTGTCTCTTTGACCACTGACATTAACATGCCTTTGTCCTGAGAGTTCAAATAGAGAATTACTCCCTTGGTAATCTCATTTAGTTTCATGACTTTAAACATCTAGTATCTGGATGAACTTTAAATTTATGTTTCCAATACAGACCTGTCCCCAGAACTCCAGAACACTATATCCAGCTTCCTATTTAGCATTTCCACTTGAATGTCTCTGTTCACTTGGATGCCTCAAGTGAACATGTGCAAAATCAAACTCCTGAAATTTGCTCCCATACCTTACCCCTCATATTTTTGCTCATCCTTAATTTAAGGATGGCAAGCCCATCCTTAAATTAAGACATCTAAAATCTTTAGTCATCCTTTTTCTCACACTCTTTCAGTCCATCAAAAAATTCTATTGGCTCTATCTGTAAAATATATTCAGAATCTGACAACTATTCATTACCTCCATAGTAACTAGTGTAGTCTAACCTACCAGTGTCTCTCATCTGGATTATTGTAGCAGCTTCCTAATTAGTTCTACACTGCTCTGCCCTTGTTTACTACAGTCTCTTCGCCACAGGGCAACCAGGGTATTCTTTTAAATTATAAGTCTAGAAAAATGGCAGTAGCAATAGAAGCATAATTTTTCAATATCTTCAAATTTTAATATAGAAACCAGATAACTAATAAAGAAAACCCAAAACCCATGGAAGCATTTACAAAAAACACTGCATTGCCAGGTATCTGCATGAAATCTGAAATGCAAGTGGATGGGAACAAATAGCCACAAGACCTGCATGGTAATGACATCATTGTGAAAGAAAGCAAAGAGAAGCAACTGGGATAACAGATGTAAGGAAAGGATAACCCCCAAATAACTAACTGAGCATCAAAAAGGATAATTATTGTAACCGATTGAAATTGGTAACCAAATAGCAGATGAAAAGAAATGTCTCCTTATAAAATTATTCTAGCTAATAAATGAAAATGACTCTTCCACCAGTTTCCCCTCCCTTTCCAGAAAAATTCAGTCCTAAAGCCACTAGAAGAGAGAGCACCAAGCAACCATCTGCACTGGCTGGATGGCTGGAGGCAGCAGTGGCACAACGGTGGGTGTCAGAGTAGGCTAAGGAGGGGCGCCAGGTATGGAGGTTCAGAGCCCAAGCAGAGCGCAGGGAGCTTCCATGTGGGGTAGGACACCATGGCCTGGTGTGGGGAATCAGAGCCAAATGAGGAGGGTAATCCATGGAATGTAATCCTGGCACAGTCTGTCAGGGGAGTCTTGCAAAGGGTGTGAAACCCAAGCAAGCTGAGAATGGCAGAAGA
Organism: Tursiops truncatus; assembly: GCF_011762595.2. NCBI lineage: Eukaryota > Metazoa > Chordata > Mammalia > Artiodactyla > Delphinidae > Tursiops > Tursiops truncatus. The sequence continues at coordinate 117,772,164 of NC_047035.1, forward strand.
GCCCAGAGTAGGGAGTTGGAGGCCAAGCAGGAAGATAACAGTATGCATAAAGAAAGATGCATGATATATTAGGTGGATTGTTCACATAAGTCAATATATTAAGGATGAGAGAAGAGAGTTAAAAATAGACCCAGGGAGAATAGAAAATCCTGTGGTGGTGAATTGGAATTGTAGGTATCGGTTTTAACTCGTATTTTCCATTATATATATAAGTAGAAATAAATATAGATGTAATGTGTAGGGATACACACACACACACACACACACACACACACACACACACACACACACACACACACACACACACGTGACCCTTGAACAATGAGGGTGGGGGCTGGGGCACTGGCCCTCCGAGCAGTCAGAAATCTGCCTGTAACTTTTACGGTCGTCCTTCCCCTCCAAAGTTCTGTGTTCACGGATTCAACCAATCCTGAATCCTGTGGGACATACGTAGTGAAAGAAATCTGCGTATAGATGGACCTGCACAGTTCAAAGCCCTGTTGCTCAAGCGTCAACTCTGTGTATATATAATTATATATATAGTTATATGTTTTTGTTTTTGTTTTTGCGATATGCCGGCCTCTCACTGTTGTGGCCTCTCCCGTTGCGGAGCACAGGCTCTGGACATGCAGGCTCAGCGGCCATGGCTCATGGGCCCAGCCGCTGCACAGCATGTGGGATCCTCCCGGACCGGGGCACAAACCCGTGTCCCCTGCATCGGCAGGCGGACTCTCAACCACTGCGCCCAGTTATATGTATTTTTTATATTTATTTATATAATAATATACACACATTTTCTAGATCTTTCCACTAAGAATGAGGGTCTGGGAGCAGGAACACCCTGATAGCATTGAGCACATCTAGTATACCCATGTAAGTATGAAGGTGAGGTAGTTCCCTGAAAGGGATAGATGGGTTCTTTTTCCACAGGAAAGGATGCTGGCTGGCAACAATGAATGATGATCAATGTAGGAGGCAATATATGCACACTGATTTTTTCATCTTATATGGGGATTTCTTAGGCTGTTACATTTAGAAATACAGGCTTAAGCATATTATTTACAAATGGAAGGGGAACCAGTAGCCTTAAATTTAGACTATGTACCTTTCAAATAGAGGAGGTGAAAGAAAAAAGAAGTTAATATGTTTATGTCTTCCTGTACATCACACCGAAGAACAATGTTAGTTCCTAACGTGGGCCCAGTCCCCTTTCTTACACTTTTATAAAACTTCCCAATGATCCTAATGAACCTCCCAAAATTGACTGTGATAAAAGTTAGGGATCCTTACAGAGAAGCCCTTACATTTCACATTTGCCAGTGACAGGTTTGAACTTAAGAGTTGTTAGAATTTGTTCAAGTTTTGAGAAGAAAATATCTGACCTTAAAAAATTCTCCATAAAGCCATTTACCTGACAGATACTTCTCATGTTCTAGGCTAGGAGTTATGAATCCTTCACGTTTTCTTTTCATGCTAGAAAAAATTAACATGCCAGAAGTAACTCAAATAGCAATTTCTGTATTAATAAAAACTGCACCCTCTAAACAGCTCCTATTCTTGCCCTGTAGGGAAAATACAGCTTTCAGGGCTTGAGTCCTGTGACATTCTATCATTATTTATAGTATGAATCAAAATCTAATGTTTTTCTTGAGAGGGGCTGTATTATTTGTGGTACTTCTTTGGAGGCAGGGAATAAAACAGAGGTTTAGCTCATGTTACCTAAGCATCCCCTTGATTTGGCATTCTTCCTTGAAAGATAGGTTCATATGAATCCCAGATTTGATTTACCTCAGGGTGAAATACAAGCCTCTTGTATTCTGTGAATTAAAATGGCCCTTGTGCCTCCCTAAATACCCCTGGTTTTCAGTGGAATGTGAGCATTCTTGTTAAGAATAGTGCTAGATTCATATGCATCCATTGCTATGGCTGGATATTCAGTTACCTGGTGTGCAGGCTTTATTCAGCCAAAAGCTGAAGTGGCTACTTATCTGTCACACAATGAAGTTCGCTGCCAATATTCATCCACATGATAAGGTCAGTAACTTTAATCGGATGGGACTCTAGCCCATATTCGATTAGGAAGAAAAGAAGTATGTTGCTCTTATTCTATTTTTGTATTTTTTATATTCCCTTTTTCCTTTTGTTAGGTTGAGACTTTCTGTCAATGAACAGTAATAAGAGTTGGTCATTTATTGAATGTCTACTTTAGTGAATGCTGTTAGGTACATTACATTAATTATCTCTAATCTTCAGAAGCTCTGAAAGAAAAAAAAAAATATATATATATATATAAAATCTCCACTTTCAAGTTGAAGAAACTGAGATTGAAAGTAGATAAATAACCTCCCCAGGGTTTACATATGTGGTATGTTCTGGAGCTAGAGTTTAAGCATAGGTATTTCTGATTTTAGAGTTTGTATTTATTCCTTGACTTATCGAAGTAAACTTCATATGGATAGCTTAGGTTTAAACTGGAGTTCACCAGGGCCTTTTTGAGCTGCAATTACTGTTGTATTCTTTGAGGAGTTCAGTTTTTTTACATAAATACATTTCTAGATGAAATTATATTCTAAGATATTATTCATTTGTGAATGAAATTTCCTTATTTGAATTGACTAATATGGTGTGGAGACAAAGCATGAAATTTGAAGATTAAAGGCCTAGGTTTCTAGTCCCAAAAATACATTTACCAGTCGTGAGGCCTTGGGAAAGTCACCTAATTTGCCTGAGCCTTGGCGTCGTCATTTTTCAAACAGGGATGGACAGTGTTTTTCAGAGGACTAAAAATGATCATGTACATGAAAGCATTTTGTAACATATGAGGTTATGGATACTATTAATATTAATGTAAAGAAGAAATTTCTTCTTAGACCATTCATCATTAAATATCTATTGAGGGTACTTATCTAGAGGTGCTACGGATAAGATGGTGAATGGGTCGACAAGAACCCTGTCTCGGGATTTCTGTAGTGGTGCAGTGGTTAAGAATCCACCTGCCAATGCAGGGGACACAGGTTCGATCCCTGGTGCAGGAAGATCCCACATGCCACGGAGCAACTAAGCCTGTGCACCACAACTACTGAGCCTGTGCTCTAGAGCCCACGAGTCACAACTACTGAGCCCGCATGCCACAACTACTGAAGCCCTCGCACCTAGAGCCTGTGCTCCACAACAAAGAGAATCCCCCACGATGAGAAGCCCGTGCACCACAACGAAGAGTAGCCCCCGCTCGCTGCAACTAGAGAAAGCCCATGTGCAGCAAGGAAGACCCAATGCAGCCAAAAATAAATAAATTAATTAATAATAAAAAAAAGAAAAGAACCCTGTCTTATGAAGTTAATACTGTGCTTCTGCACTGTCCAGTATGATAGCTTCTAGCCACATATGGCTTTTTAAATTACTAAAATTAAATAAAACTTAAAATTTAGTTCCTCAGTCACACTAACTATATTTCAAGTGCACAATAGGTACATTTGGCTAGCAGCCACCATGTTGGACAGTACAGATATGGAACATTCCCATCATTACCAAAAGTTCTGTTGTAAATCTCTGCATGGGAGAGACTTGTAATAAGTGATTTGAAGGAATAGTCAAATCAGAGAAAGCAATGTTTGGCCTAAAAACTTAGGGATAAGTAGGAATTTTCTAGATAATGTGGAGGTGGGGGAAGCATTTCAGAGGAATGAATGAATAGCATTTGCAAAGACACTGAAGCAGGAAGAGCGGGATTTAGATCCAGGAAGACCTCGTGCATACAGAGCCTGTGTGGCAAGACTAGCCCTACATGGGAGGAATCAGTCTTCCTTGATTGTAATAGGAGAAATAAGGGAGAGTATGGGTGAAGTGCTGATATCCTTGTAGATTTTGTGGCAGAAAGATTTTCTGGTTCCAGTAGCTTCCATTTTCTCTATAAGATGTAAGATCTTCATATGTGAAAGTAATGGGGAGAAAGGAATGGGTGGAGTTGTGAGGAGATTGAGCAATATATGAAGCAAGTCTTTGTAGGAGAGTGAGCAGACTAGACAAACGTATATTAGTAAGATTCTGAATCTGTAGTCATACCAGTCTTTTGCATGGTATGACTGTTTCTCAGTATCAAAAATGGAAAAGGCAGGCAGATGTTCACTAATCCAGCTAAATAAATTAATGTATGCAAGGCACTGAGAGGGATGCCTGGCCCACTAAACAAACATTAATGATTGTTACCATGGCTGGGGGTTAGCTGTAGGAGTAACAGAACAACAGAAAGGGAATGTAGCACACGTTTACAAGAAAGTGATTATAATGATGGCCTATGGAATCAATCATAGATAAAAATGGAAGTAAGGCAACAGGGAGATGATGCGTAAGGGAAAAGTGGAGAGATCTGGGAAAGTGTCTGGTGAGTATCTGCTGGTAGGATACTCAAGCAAGTAAGTTGAAAGGAGAGGAAGATTGATCAAAGAGTAAGGTATATGAAACAGAAGAAGTAAGGGCTTCAAAGAAATATTACATACGTTCCCCTTACTAAAGAATCTTACGATCTAGGAAATATGTGTTATTCTTGGTGAAAAGGAAATAATTGCTCTATTGTCTAAATGACATCAGCAGTGGCAGGAAATCCCCAAATTGCCTGTAAATTGGAAAATGGAGAGTTTGATATTCTGAGAGTTTACAGTGCTTATAACATGGTATCCAAGGCTACCTTGAAGATTTAAATCAAAATATGAAAACCTGCTCAGGGTCTTATACTCATTTTCTCTGCCATCATACTCTCACCTTTCCCCATCTCCAATTCTGTTCTAGTTTAAGGGTCACGTGGAAACTGATGGCAGCAATTGCTCCAGCTAATCCTGTGAATGGACAATACTGTCCTCTAGATCTATTTTGTGTCACAAGGACTAGATTGATGTTTGTGAACATAGGATAATACCAGCCTTAGGAGTGGTTTGTTTTTCTTCCCCTTAGGTGCTCTATGAAGCAGTTTCTAATACAATAATGAAAGTAACTTTTGTTTAAAAATATTTAGGAAAACGAAATATTATAGTCTAATACATTCATGCCATTCTTCTCTTTCATTTTGTATCCAAGGCTTCAGCGATTAGCCAAAGATCTTCTAAAACAACTACAAGTACAAGACAGTGGCTCATGGGCAAACAATAAGGTTTCTGCTTTAGATCGTACCCTTGGTGAGGTCGCTAGAATATTGGAAAAAGAGGTATGTAACTAATCTCTGGCCTCTGGCCTTAATCTTTATGTTTCTTTCTTATTATGATGGACCCTGGGGCTATAAGGCAGACTCTCAGTATATGTGTTTCTTCGGTGTTTCCAAAAGCTGGTCAACCATTGGTGGATATTTTTTCTTTTTGTTCTTAAGGATATCGAAGTTGTTTTTAGTTGTTTTAATTGACGTCCTCTATGGCAAAAATATATTCTTTAGGTCATGGTTTTCTCAGTCATATTTCCTCCCACACAAACAACATGAAATTATTTTAAATGAAATCAGAGTAGTAAAGATACACAGTTTTATGGCAGAAAATATAAAACTTTGAATTATAAAGCTCATATATCACAGATTTTCACAAAATACCAACTTCCTTCCTGTTTCCAATGGAAGATTTGGTAGTTTTCTTTCATGACTTAGAGTTATTAAATGTTTCAGTGACAGTTTTAAAAATCCTTAATGATTTTTAAAGTATTTATTATTCACTATAGAAAAATTTAAATGTACAAAGAAGAAACAAAACTCCCTGTAATACCCACTATTGACATTTTATTGTATTTTTTCTAATCCTTTTACTGTACATTTTTTACATTATTTTATCTAACTCATTTTATCATAAATTTTTTCTCATATATTTTAAAATTCTTTTTTACTGAATGAACATATCACAATTTACACAATTTATATCACTTAGGTGGTTTCTAATTTTTCTACTTAAGGTAATGACTATCTTTGTTTATGAGCTGCATTTTTTTGTTTTCTGGGTTTAAAATGTATTATATAATATTTTATATATACAAAAGAATGTAGTGATAAAAATTACATAAATACGTGAACAGCTGCAATCTCATGACCAACCTAAGAACTAGATTGATCCCAGTACATTTATGGTTCCCACTGTGTTCCTTCCTCACCCTATCCCCTTGCCTCTGCTCCCTCTGAGGGAAGTACTGTACAGAATTAAAGAGGTATCCTTTCTTTGTTTTTTAAAAATAGTGTTATTGCTTTATCACATAAATATATATTTAAATAATATATTATTTAGTTTTGCTTGTGTTTAACCTTTATAAAATATCACACTGCAGACTTAACGTGATTTTTTTCAATCAAAATTATGGGTCTAAGTTTTATTTAAGTTTGTAAATGTAGCTGTTTTTCATTTATTTTCTCTGTTGTATAGTGAGTACTACATTGTGTTAGTAGTACATTTTTTTATATTGTTCTCCTGACAGTAGATGTTCATTTTTGGGATTGGATGTTTGTGGGGGGGCGGTGGGGAGAGGTAGAGAGAGAAGGGGCAATTCTGCTCAAACAATTCTTGTATCAGAGCAAGTGAACAAGAATTTCTCTAAAGCAGGGAGCCTCAGACTTTAGTCTGCATCAGAATCACCTAGAGGACTTGTTAAAACACCTTGGATTTCTGATTCAGTTGGTCTGGAGTGGGTCCCAAGAATTTGTATTTCTAATATGTTCCCAAGTGACACTGATGCTGCTGGTCCAGGGACTATACTTTGAGAATCAGTGTTCTACTCTAGGGGATATGCCTCATGGGTGGAATTACCAGGTTTTCAGTCATATAAATGATCAGCTTTACAAGATAGTGCTCAGCTGCATTTTGGCATCAGAAAATACAATCCTCTATAGGAACTGAGAGCAGCATATTCACTGTGATATCATGGCAGAGCCACATAGAGTCAGTTCTTCTGTATAACATGCCCCTTTCAGAGTATGAGAGAGTTCAGAAGCTGTTAGTTGTCCAACATGTACTAGGTGGAGTGTTTGGAGGTTTTATATACCTTGGAAAAATCTCTAATTATTTTAAAATTAGCAGATACTGATTTTTTTTTATAAAGGGTACTTATACTTTGAACTAAAAGGCATTTGCTTGAAGATACCACCATGTATACCATATCTCATGAATACTGTTTCAGACTGAAGTAATCACAAAATTTTTGAGGAAAAAGTAAAATGATCTGTATAAGAAAGGTATTCAGTATGGTATTTCAGTATGAAAATCTAAGTAAAGTTATTTCATTCACAAAGGGGCAATTTACTGGAATACCACTGATCCCTTATAATTTGAGGGAGAAAAATGTTGTCTGGCTCCCAGCCTAAATGATCTGTGTCAGGAACCTTGCTGCAAAGCTGTCCTCAGAGTATACACTGCAGGACCACCTAAGAGTCTAAACTTACCTACAATAAGATCCTTTTGCAACTTTTATAACTAAAATCCTTTTTACCTAGCCAAGACAGACTAACTTTATGTGAACTTCTGTTCATAGAGTTATACGGACATTTCAGTGTAATTCAGCTGATGGTATTTATGATTTCAGTCTAGGAATTATAAATAACCATTCCTTTTTGTTTGGAAAACTGCCTGGAGTAACAAAATCATTAACACCAAAGCCAAGTACCCAGTGAAGGATTTGAAGACAGCCTAGAAGTGATGGGGGTGGGGGTGGGGGACTGGTAGAACTTGGGCAGGCACTCACTGAGGAATGGTGAGAGATTAATCTTGAGGTCTTTGTCCTCTAATTTAGACCTCAACACACTGATGCTTTCTGTTACTGCTTTGACACAGTTTCCTTAGGTAATTTTTCTGAAGTTCTGAGAAATGTTTTTAGGACTAACAGGTTAAATGTGTGATGCACAAAAATGCTCTTGTCACAAAAGAGGTTTGGAAACTGAGGAGACCTGGGTTTTGGAATACTTCCTGTGTGTCTCACGTCCCTTCTGGCTTTTTGGGTTCTCTGATTCTGTTCAGAAATAAAACGTTTGTAAGCTTTCTTGCATGTATTATGCTTTTTAACAAACCGCAGCCACTTCTGTAAGAAATATGGTGATCTAGGGGACTTGCACCAACTCTACCATCAAAAACATCTAAAAATTCTGGAAAAAATTTAAAAGTAATTTTCTTAAAAGCATCAAAGAGCTAAGGAGAAATAAAGAGTTATCAGGCCAAAGAAAAAGCAAGAGTTTAGACAGTTTTGGTTATAACTGAATGCCCCAAGAGTATTTGCCAGGCTGGCAAATGTGAATTACGATTTTGCAGGCCTCATGGGGTAGGGAGACAAAAGTAAAAGCCTAAGGGCTACCTAAGGTATGAAGTCTAATAGGAGATTTTCCCTTCACCAAAACCACCATAGCCTGCTCCCCGACGTAATGGTGAACCCTCTCACCTGACCTCAGAGACTGCAAAGAATGTGTCTCGGTATAGTGCAGAAGTTATAACCATAATCCAGCCCTGGAGTAGATTTGCAGTCCAAGTTCACATTACCTGTATTATATCAAATGGTGAAGTGAGTTTAAAATAGTCCCAGATTGGTTAGTAGCATCCCCTAGAAACCTGGCAGAAGGAAATGCGAGTCCTAATTGGAAGAAGACACCTTTATCCTAGGCCTCAGGTAATTTTTGTCAAGTAATTTTATAAGAACGAATAGCTGCAGTCAAAAAACAAGCACAAAAGTGGATAAGTCATTATGAGTAAGAGCAAGCAGAAACTAGAACTGTAAGGCTTTGTAAATACCAGTCACAGATCATAAAACTGTTCTTTTACGTGTTAAGGAAACAAAAGATAAGCTTGAAAATATTTAGTTATAGACCTAACAGCAATGACAGAGGAGGTAACTCAGAATAGTCCTCTCACTGATGACAATGAATAAAGCTAGACAAAATACAAACTGGAACTGAATTGCTAATAAAGTAGTGAAGAATTACTGGTCTAAGATCTGGGAACATGGCAGGCATTTTGGGGCTGGGTACAATTGGTGATCCAAAAGGGGCGGATGAGAAGCTGAGTAGTACTTTTGATATTATTGCAGAACTGGTGGGGAAAAATTGTTGGAGTCTAGAACTGTAAGTCGTAGGACAGTGGCCAAAATCCCATGTTTTGGGTTGGGACCTTAAAGGACTGAACTGTAAACAGGAAGTATGCCAGTCGTTGCACAGACAGCAGATAAACGGCAAATCATCTGGGTAGCTGGGAAAATCCCATCATTGGAAAAAGCAGTAAAGAGATCTTGAATTGCTAATACCCCCAGGTACCTAACAAAAGCAAATGGATAGTCTACTCTGGAGGAAGATAATAATCAACCTAAGTCTCAAATTACTTCAACAAAATAATTTTCAAATATACTGTCTGACAGAGAAAGATAATTAGGCGTATAAAAGGCAAGACAACATGGATAAAAATCAATAGAAACAGGCCAATAGGAGCTCTAGAACTATGCCTATTATGTTCAACGATATAAGTATTAATTATTTTTTTAAAGGTACAGCACATTTGAAAGAAAATAGAAGTTTTGGAACTGAATATTTTAGTAATTAAAATCAAGAAAACTGTACGTGAGATAACAGCAGAATAAACCAGCTGGACAGGGAATTAGTATACTGTAAGGTAGGTCATAAGAAAGAATCCAGACTGAAACATGGAGAGAAGATGACATGGAAAACACAGAGAAGAGTGTAAGAGGCATATAATATGTAGTGAAAATGCCTAATGTATGTATAGTTATTCAGAAGGAGAGTAGAGGAGTAGAAACATTATTTGAAGTCATCATCATTTAGCACTTTCTAAAACTTCTAAATCAACCCACAGATTCATGAAGCCAAATGAAGCTCAAGCCAGGTAAATAAAGACAAATACACACCTACAGACATCATAGTGAAATTGGAGAAAATCGTATTACAAGCCGATCTCATTCATGAACTTGGATTCAGATTTCCTAAACAAAATTTTGGCAAACCGAATCATGCAATGTATTAAAAGAATAATATATAACAACAAAGTTGGATTTATTCAGGATATTCAAGTTCGGTTTAATGTTGGAAAATCAATCATAGCTTATATTAATAGAAGAAAAAAGAAAAAAAATGATCATCTCGAAAGATGCAGTAAAAACATTTGGTAAATTCAGCAGCCAAACAATTCATGATGGTAAACCAGGAATAGAATGGAATTTCCTTAATCTGACAAATTGTATCTACAAAAAAAAAAAACATAGCTAACATCATAAGCTAATAAATAAGTTTAACAAGGCCACTAGATACAAGGAGAGTATAAAAAAAATCAATTGTATTTATGATATCAAAATATTATATAGGAATAAATCTATCATGTTCATGGATTAGATTATTCATATCTCTTGCTTAAAGCTGCAGTAATTAAGAAAGTGTGCTGTTGGAGCAAAGATGGAGAAAAAGAAAAATGGAACACAATTAAAAACATAAATAGTCCTATTCAAATGTGTATGCCTGTTTATGTATGTATGGAAAAAGGAGGCACTGTAAAGCACTAGGGGAAAGTATGGTCTATTTTGTGAATGATGCTATAATGATTAAATATCCTTATTTTTAAAAAATGAAACTTGACCTTACCTCACATCATAAACAAAAAATTAATTCCAGATTGACCTAAATGTAAAAAGAAAAAAAAGCCTTTCGGAAATAAGAGAAGAATATCTTCTTGACTTTGGGGTTTTGCCTGGACAAAAAAAGACATTAACCATAAAGGGAAGTGTTGATAAATTTGCATTAAAATAGGAACTTCTATTCCTCAAAAGACACCAGAAAAAAGAGTAGAAAGACAAGAGAACAGAATGGGAGAAGATCTTTATATGTACAACCCATGAAGAAGGGTATCCAGAGTATATAAGGAATTCCTACAAATTAATGAGGGAAAAAAAAAAAAACCTACCAACAACCCAGTAGGAAAATGATCAAGAGAATAGGCATTCCAAAAGGAGGAACTTACTCCCAATGCAGGGGACACAGGTTTGATCCCTGGTCGGGGAACTAAGATCCCACATGCCACACAGTGCAGCGGAAAAAAACCAAACCAAAACAAAACCAAAAGGAGAAACTTAATTAGCCAATAAATATATGCAAAGATAGTCAATCTCTTTATTGATCAGGAAAATCCAAATAAAAAACGCAGTGTGGTACTGTGATTCACCTATCACAATGGCAAAAATTAAACACTGAAAATACCAAGTATCAGCAAAGATCTAGAGCAATGGAAATGCTCATACACTGTTTGTGATAATATAACTTGGTACTACAAGTTTATTTTTTTAATTAATTTTTATTGGAGTATAGTTGATTTACAATGTTGTGTTAGTTTCTGCTGTACAGCAAAGTGAATCAGTTATACATATGCATATATCCACTCTTTTTTAGATTCTTTTCCCATATAGTTCATTATAGTATTGAGTAGAGTTTCCCTGTGCTATACAGTAGGTTCTTATTAGTTATCTATTTTATCAATATATATAGTAGCGTGTATATGTCAATCCCAATCTCCCAATTTATCCACCCCTCCACTTTCCCCTTTGGTAACCATCAGTTTGTTTTCTATATCTGTGACTCTGTTTCTGTTTTGTATATAAGTTCATTTGTACCATTTTTTTAGACTCCACATGTAAGTGATATCATATGATATTTGTCTCTGTCTGACTTACTTCGCTCAGTATGACAATCTCTAGGTCCATCCATGTTGCTGAAAATGGCATTATTTTGTTCTTTTTATGGCTGAGTAATATTCCATCGTATTATATATGTACCATATCTTCTTTATCCATTCATCCGTTGATGGACATTTAAGTTGCTTCCATGTCCTGGCTATTGTAAGTAGTGCTGCAGTGAACCTTGGGGTGTACGTATCTTTTTGAATTATGGTTTTCTCTGATGTATGCCCAGGATCAATTAAAGTTGAAGGCATGCATATCATATTTTACTTCTAGGTTTATACCCTAGAGAAATTAATGCATATATGCACCAGGAGACACGTACACAAATGTTCAATAGCAGCATTGTTTATAATTACCAAATATGGAAGATAACCCAAGTATCCATCAACAGCTGAATATATTAATTATGGTATGTTCATGTAATGGAATATTGTTCAACAGTAAAAATGAATGGGGAGATGCAAGAGGGAGGAGATATGGGGATAAATGCATATGTGTAGCTGATTCACTTTGTTATAAAGCAGAAACTAACACACCACTGTAAAGCAATTATACTCCAATAAGGATGTTTAAAAAAAAATGAATGAACTACAGTTATGGGTAACAACATGGGTGTATCTCACAATGTGTAGTCACAAGTCGCCAAAATATATTTATATACTGTTACATTTCCAGTTACATAAACTTTAAGGATAGGCAAAGGTAACATTATTCTTTTAGACTGTATACATAGGGGGTAAAACTATAAAGAAGATACGGAAAATATTTCTCGTCAAAATCAGGATAATGATTATCCAAAGAGGAGGGTGAATGGTATGATCAGGAAGATTTACCTAAGTGGCTTCTTGAGTGCTTCTAGTCTTCTTTTTTCTTGACCAGATGGTGATGTTATGTTCAAATTATAATTATTCTTTAAAATTGTACTAAATGTTTTCTTTTTTTTCCTGTCTTAATGTATGTTTATGTTTCACAATATAATTAAAGTTCAAGTTAAAATAAATTGCTCCTAAGACACTTCTGTTGCAGAAATGTTTAATTATTTCAAATAAGAGTTTCTAAAACATTCTCATATATGCAAAGGCACTTTCATCATACTTGCCATTGTATTAAATTGGTTCTAAGTAAATGTGATTTGTATTTTTATTGACTTTCTCATTACTCTGCCATAATGAACATTACATTTAAGTTTGGATAGTAACAGCATCCCACAAGCTTTCTGTGGTTTATCAGTAACATGAGACATTTGTATGCTGTTACTATAAGTAAACACTTTAAGCAAATGGATTGGACGTGGATTTTGTCCAGTTGCCTTTCCTGACTTTTTTAGAATCCTGCCAAATTTAAATAGGGATTCAGCTGTGAATCTCTTGAACCTGAATAAGTAAACCACGTAGCTGACAGCATTCATAATTTAACTGAATTGAGATGTCAAATCACAATTGACTTTGTCATACCTATAGCAAACCCCGTCTTACTTTGGTGTTTTTGAAATTTATCTTGCAAAATTCCACCAACAAAAAACTGTGGAAGGTAGAAAGGTAGAAATCCTTCCTCACCCCACTCCCCTTTTTTCTGCTTTTTGTGGCTATTTGACACATGCCTAGAGAAGATAAACCACTAATCCCTAAGAGCTTTTTCAACCTAATTGTGTTCAGAAAATTGTGTCCAGGTCCTGGTAGACACTGTCTATCCTCCAAACCTCATGGTTGCATTAGGTTTTACTTCTCTTATTTTCAGCTGGAACTCTTCAGTTTGAGAGGAACTGGAAAACATTCAGTCGTAGGATCGTCTTATTTTGATCCCCTCACTTACTGTGTTCTCAATTTATGTAGTTGTTTCCTCGTAGCAGCTGCCAAGTAACTGTATAGCTTGTATGACACCCATATCTTGTCAGAAGGTGACAAGTGTATCGTATGGCCCAAAGTAAAATGAAAATGTTTCTGATACTTCTTCAACTAGCTTGCATTAGACAATTAATATAAGGAAAATGGAATTGTTATTTTAAGAATCATACAGAAATTTAATATGTATATGGTTTGTATTTTTTAAAAAGAAACAGTGAAGGAAAAGAAAGGAGGAAGTGTTTGTGTATTTTGTTTTAGATGTGGTTATATAGGTGTGTCCAGTTGCCAAAAGTCATCAAACCAAATACTTAAATCTGTGCATTTTATGTAAACTATGGCTCAGTAAAAAACAAAAAAAATTAGATAATCATGATTCCAAAATAGCTTATATTATTTTTCAGATGTTGAGGCTTGCCTTTATAAAAACACACTATTTTAGTCATCTCGTGTGAAATCACTTATTGTGGCTTCTTTTTGAAGAGTGCTCTTTTAAAAGCAAATAAATTTGTTATAAAAACTCAGTGATGAATATTTGTACTGCTAGCTTATAGTAACGTTTTTTTACACAACTTGTGATATTTTCTGATTATGCACATTAACTCTTTGTAAACTCTTTTAAAATTCTTTTTAAAAAACCTCGTCTTAAAAAAAAACCTCTTATGTAATACAACACACAGAAATTTGTGTAAAACACACTTGCACAGAAAAATGAATAATTATAACAGCAAGAAACCCTGGTGACTACTTGTTCGAGAAATAGAACATTGCCAGCATCTCGAACCCTGCAACCCACCTACATTTATTTTGCCAATCATGCATTTCTTTTAATATTTGGATAAATTATTACTTTGACTTTTTGGAAACCACTTTTTAAAAATTTTCTGTATGGTTTTACTCCCTAAGGATCCATTCCTAAATAATATATGTTAGTTTAAACATGTCTAGTTTTGAACTTTATATAAATGGAATGCTACTCTGTATTTTTGTGTCTTGGCGTCTATCAGGTTTATGTATTTAAGAATTTATGTTGTGTAGAGGGTTTTTTCCATTGCTGTATGTACTGTGTCATTATATAAATTTGCCACAGTAGCACTTACCCATTTCACCATTGATGGAAATTTGGGTTGTTTTTATAAAAAATGTGCTTCTAAACATGTATTCTTGTACTCATGTGCAAGAATTTCCCTAAGGAGTGGAATTCCTGGGTTATAGGGTATGTGTACCTTTAACTTTTCTTGATAATGCTGTATTGTTTTCCAGATAAGTTGTACCAAGCCACTCTACTGACAGCAGAGTGTAAAAGTCCTGTTTCTTTCTCCTTTTCTAACACTTGATGTTATCAGACTTTTTAATTTTTGCCAATCTTGTGGGTATGTAGTAGTATGCTTGCTGTAGTTTAATGTGCATCTCTATTGGCAGGTAGGTTTGGGCACCTATTCATATTGCTTGGCCATTTGAATTCTCTTGTGACATGCCTGTTCAAATCTTTTGCTCACTTTTCTGCTGATTTGTAAGAATTCTTTCTACGTTCTGGATACCAGTTCTATGTTTTTGAAGTGTATTAAAGATACCTATTTCTATTACTCAGCTGTCTTTTTACTCTCTTTTGGTTCTTTTGATGAACAGTTCTTTTTTTAAAAACTGAAGTATAGTTTATATACAATATTATATAAGTTACAAGTGTACAATATAGTGATTCACAATTTTTAAAGGTTATACTCAATTTATAGTTATTATAAAATACTGGCTATATTCCCTGTGTTGTACAATATATACTTGTAGCTTATTTTATACATAATAGCATGTACCTCTTAATCTACTACCACAATATGGTAGTGTCCCCCCGTCCTTCTCCCCCCCGGTAACCACTGGTTTGTTCTCTATATCTGTGAGTCTGTTTCTTTTTTGTTTTGTTCACTAGCTTGTTGTATTTTCTAGATTCCACATATAAGTGGTATCATATAGTATTTCTTAATTTTAGTGTGCAAAGAGTTATCAGTATTCTATGGTTAATAGTTTTTGCTCTTTATAAACTATTGTCCCATTCCTGAGTCAAGAAGTCTTTTTCTATATTTTATTCTTGAAGTTTTATAGTTTTGCCTTTACTTTTAGTTTATTATCTGCCTGGAATTAATTTTTCTGCTTATTGTAAGGTTTAATTTCATTTCTTTTTTCCATCTGGGTGCTTAATTTTTTGAGCACCATTTATTGAAAAGACTAGTTTCCCCTACTGTTCTTTGGTGCCTCATCTGTTGTAAATCAAAGTTTTGTAGATATGTGAGTTTCTTCTAGCTTCTCTGTTTTAATTTATTCTCTCCCCAGTTGTCTCTGATACACTCTTAAAACTATCCATGAGATTCTTAATTTTAACCACAGTATTCAATTTTCTATGTCTAGAAAGCCTGTTTGCTCTTTTTCACACCTGCTATGACCTTTTTTATAATTGCATGTTCTTTGCAGATATTTTCAAGCTTATTTTTTATTTATACACAGAAAACATTTTACAATCGGTGTCTAATAACCTTAATATCTCACATCTTTCAGTGTGTGTTTTTACACGTTCTTTCTTGTGATGTCTTGTTTCCTTTTTAACCTGTTTATTTTTCATTACATGCTGATAATTGTAATTGTTGAGAACTTTTGCATCTATACTCATAGGGGGTACTAGTCTAGAATTTCTTCTGATATCTTTGTCTAGCTGTATTATCAGGATGATACAGGCCTCATAGAATGAGATAAGAAGTGTTCTCTCTACTTCTGTGTTTTGGAATAATTTGAGAAGGATTGGTATTAATTCTTTAAATGTTTGGTAGAATTGACCAGTGAAACCATCTGGTTCGAGGCTTTTCTTTGTTGAGAGGTTTTTGATTACTGATTCAGTCTCTTTGCTTGTTAACAAATATATTCCAGTTTTCTATTCCTTCTTAACTCAGTTTTAGTAGTTTGCATGTTTCTAGGAATTTGTCCATTTCATCTAGGTTATCTAACTTGCTGGCATATAATTGATCATAGTATGCTGTCATAATCCTTTCTATTTCTGTAAGGTCAATAGTAACATCCCCACTTTCATTTCTGATTTTAGTCATTTGAATCTTCTCTTTTTTCTTTAGTCTAGCTAAAGGTTTGTCAATGTTTTTGATCTTTTCAAAGAACCAGCTTTGATTTCATTGATTTTTCTCTTTTGCTTTTCTGTTCTCTATTTTGTTTATCACCACTCTAATCTTTATTTCTTTTAGTTTTGGGTTAGCTTTGAGCTTAGTTTGGTCTTCTACTTCCTTAAAGTGTAAAGTTAAGTTATTGATCTGAGATCTTTGTTCTTTTTAAAGCAGATATTTACATCTATAAATTTTCCTCTGAGCACTGCTTTCAGTGAATCCCATAAGTTTTGTTATATTGTGTTTTAATTTTCACTTATTTCAAAGTATTTTCTAATTTCCCTTGTGATTTCTTCTTTGACCCATTGGTTGTGCAAGAATGTATTGTTTAATTTCCACATATTTGTGAGTTTTCCAGACTTTCTTCTGTTACTGATTTCTAATTTCATTCTTTTGTGGTTAGAGAAGATACTTTGTATAATTTCAGTCTTTTAAAATTTATTTACATGTGTTTTGTGGTCATTGTATTTGAACAATTTTTAAGAATAATTGAAAACCTAATATGATGGTGCCTTCCTCTGGAAATATTTTCATTTATTTTTGGTAGGTGCTAAGAGTACTAATGTTTCTGGAACCATGTTAATTCAAGTTCAAGGTCTAAGGTTCCCCAGGCCACTTGGGTGTCCTAAACATGCTGCAAGTATGTGGATTGGCTGGCTGACTTCCATTTCAGGCTTATCATGAGGATGAAACTTTTCAATCTTTTTTGGAATGGTTTAATTTGTGTCATTTTGTAACTGTTTCTCATGGATCAGCAAAAGCAGCTTTGAGGGCTGTGCTTCTGTCTCTTGGTTTTTACCTTCTCCTGGATTTTTGACTTGCAGTTCTCTCTCTGGTAGCTTTAATTTGTTTAGAATAATAAAAATGTTTTATTCAGCTTTTTTGGTTGTTTTCAGCAGGAGAGCTTATCTTAATTGCTTAGTTTCCCATTTTTGAATGAGGTACCTTCTAGTATCATTTTAAATCATACTTTTAATATAAATTAAGACTGGAAGGATATTAATGTCTGTAACAGCAGCATTTTGAGAAATGGCTGTTAGAGTTGTTAGCTAGTTGTGTAACTGAGGATCAACCTGTTTCATATCAAACCATGTTGCAAATCTTGGAAAACAGCTGTGTGTCATCTTCTACTTAGAAAAGTATCACACGTAGAGGATTTAGTTTAAAAAGAGAATGTCTGTCTGTGTTGACTGAACAGTGCAGGTCCTCATTCAGAAAAGTATTCAGTTCACTGACCAGAACTATAGGACATTAGAGTTATTTATAACTGAATCCCAGCTACACACCTTTTGGTGGTTATTTTTCATTTCTTCTTAGAAGTAGAGAGATTATGGTGTGCTTAAAGAGAGCTAAGCATGAGAAAGCAAAACCAAGTTCACTACTCATCTAGCTAGGTGAATGCCGATATACTGTCGTTAATCGCCTTTCCCTAGAACATTGCTAAGGGGGGCTTCTCAAAGCTATTAGATACAAAAGTACACTTCCCTGGAGTGTCAGTTTTATGCAAATATTAGCGACAAAAAAAATTGTTAAAAAATTTTTTACACTCAGGTTTTTGTGAAAAAGACTATTTTAGTATTATCTCTTGAATAAATACTTTGTGGCAAATAATTGATAAATTTTAACCAAAGCATGTCAATTATTGTATTAGGCAAGAAATGTCATGAAAATCATGTTTGAGAACCAGAAGTAGGACCATGAATTATTTAATCTTCATTTACATTGCTAAAAATGACAATGCTACTGATAATATTAAGAACAAATTGTTAGAGTTATTTCTTCACTAATAAAGTTCTTGTTGAGTACATTGTTGTTATGATTTTAAATAAATAAGTAAATAGACAATGCTGTATAAGAGATCCTTTCAGCCCAGCACATGATATGAGTGATTTTACCTGTCAGTAAGATGTGCTTTTTGAAGTTTCTTCCCATAGCAGCCTGACGGTATTCCATCATGCTACCTCTCTGGCAATATTCTACTCTTGGGCTCACCTTAGTTATTGACTGCTGGATGCAGTGAGTAAACACTTACTGTTTTTAACCACATTTATATAAGTCTGGGTTCTCGGAAATAGTGACACTAAAAAATGAGAAATTGCCTGTATAAGGACCTTGATGCTAGCTGTCTTCAGTTCAGCTCATTTTTTTTACATTAATAGACTCCATGGCAGATACCTTGTGTATGAAGTAAGGCAAGTAGAAAACTATTTTCCTCCTCAATAGTATGTCATATAAAACTATTTTCTGGTTAAAATAAACATAGATGATATCATGGAAAGGAATGCAACATTTTTTTATTTTTGAAACAAGATACTCATGAAGATGCTTCTTGCTGTTACTAGGTGTATACCCCCCATGTCCCTGGAAATTCACTTTTTTTCTGACATTAGAGATACTTAAATGGACATTTGGAGAAACTCTGCCTTAGAATAAATTAAATCATCTATGTTGTCCTCTATTCCATTCTCAGGAACTATGAAGAAATAGAGGATTGTTGAAAGTTGCACGTGATGTTGGTCAAAATTGCACCAGCAATGGGCAGATATTAAGGAAGCAGATGAGAGCAATGTTAAAAGCATGGGCCTAGAACCTGCTACCTATTTATTTTGTGAACCTGGACAAATTAATTAATCTATCTGGGCTTCAGTCTTTCCTGTCAGTAAAGTGTATGATGTTGACACGTCCCAAAGGATTGTGTGACTATTAAATGAAATAATTTATGTTAAATTCATGGCAATAATTAGGCAGTCGGCAGATGTTGATACAATGTAATGCAGCTATTAAGACCACAGGCTTTGTAGTTATGGGCCTGAATTCAAATTCCAGATCAGCCATGCAGTAGCTCTGTGAGATTAGCCAGATTATTAACCTTTGTAGGAAACTTCACTTTTCTTTTTTTTAATTAATCTTTTTTTTAATATATCTATTTTTTATTATTTATTTGGTTGCACCAGGTCTTAGTTTTGGCAGGTGGGCTCCTTAGTTGCAGCTCGCCGGCTCCTTAGTTGCAGCATGCAGGCTCCTTAGTTGTGGCATGCGAACTCTTAGTTGCAGCATGCATGTGGGATCTAGTTCCCTGAGCAGGGATCGAACCCTGGCCCCTGCATTGGGAGCGTGGAGTCTTAACCACTGCGCCACCAGGGAAGTACCAGAAACTTCACTTTTCTCCTTTGAAAAATATGGGTAGGATTGCATATCTAACTCTTTCAGTTGTGAGAATTAAAATTTAGTAGCAACATAATCAACTATTATTTATTACAGAAATGAAAGGATTGATATAACATCTAAAAATAAATTAATATAAACCATCATTTTAAAATTAAAGGGGAAAAACAGTATTAGTAGAAACAGAAAAGGCATAAATTAAAATTCAACACTTACTCCTAATTTTTAACAATTTTAAAGATTTAATTTTAAGAAGAAGAGGCTAGTTTAGGGTGGTTACCAAAAACCTGCAAAAAACATCGTATTTAATAATGAAACATTGATTCACTGTCCTCAAGGTCCTGGACGATATATTTTCTTGTTCAATATAACAAGAAAAAGCAGTGCTGATTACTGGCTGATATGCACCAGTACAGCCAAATGGATTGTTTAAAGCCATTGCTTCCTTTTGATTGGTTGATATCTGTGAAGTATGTTGCTAACATATCTGAACATCATGCCTGAATAACAGATAAGCAGTAAAGAAACAAAGTTGTGTATATTTGCTGATAAGGTGCTTGTCTATGTTGAGAATCCAGGAAAATTCACAAATTCTTAAAACCAAAAAGACGATAAAGATTCCTGGTTACAGGATCCATTTACCAAATTAAGTTGTGTTCTTAGACACCAGTGACCAAAAACTACAAATGTAAAAAAGAAAAGCTTTAATCTCATTCTTAATAACAACAGAAACCATTATATGCCTAGGAATAACCTTTTTTAAAAAAATAAGACTTTTAGGGATAAAATTATGAGATTCTATGGAAGGAGTATTTCAACAAATGGAAATACTTGATGTTTGTGATTGTGAAGACTTATAAAGTGTCAATTCTCTACAAATTAAAACATAAATTAAATTCAGTTAAAACTGCAATTAACTTTTTCATGGAATATTACAAGATAATTCTAAAAGTCTTTAGAAAAATAAAGTTGAGAATAACTAAACCAATTTTAAATAAGAAATAAATGAGAGTTGGTGATATCATCAACATGGTGGGTTAAATATTTCCTATAGTCTTCCCCCTGCCCAAGAACACCAATTTAGACCCAGGGGAAGTTCCATCACACTGTTGGAGCAAAAAATTTTGAGATTGGATACACTGAAGAGGATAAGAGGACGTGTCACCTCTACCCCAAGGAGGCACAGCACAGTGCCATGAGACACCTTTTAGGCCTGTGATTTCTCCCAAGGAGGAATTGTGAGAGCATATTAGAGTTAGTCTTCCCCAGCTGGGCAGGACGCTGACAAAGAGACCCACTTCTTTTTAGCCCCATCCTCAATACTGAGGTATGCTGTGTGACTAGGAGTTTGGATGTGACTGGGAGAACAGCAGCTAGTGCTCTTGGAGAACATCAAAGGGACATGGATCCTATGAACCACATTGTAGACTCCATCAGGAAGCTCGCCCATGAGATGCTGAAGACACCTTGCCCTAGAATCCCCTCAACTGGTCCACAAGTACCCCAGCACCTCATCCACACAAACCTACACCCCCTGGCCAGCTCCCAGTGCATGCCTCTAACAGCAGCAAGAAGGAACCTCTGCCAGTGGCTAATGAGCAACACAGAAAGCTGGCCCAACTCTGGGGAATTGAGAGAAATCACCCAAATATGAACATTCAGCACCACCCTAGGGAAAGCAAAAGGGAGGCTGTCAGCACATGGCCTGGCTTTGCAGGATCAAGAGAAGGCGTATAATCTTAACATTCCCCCAGAAGAGGAGCAAGAAGTATGCAGCAAGTGTATTCATAGTTCTGAGAAAACTTAGAATCCCTAACAGGGCTGACCAAATTAATTTTTCTACTGAAGCCAGTCAGTAAAGAGGAGGTGATGGCTTCTTTAAACAAGAAGATAGCAATGCAAGACATGAATGAAATATGATACCATCAAAGGAACACAGTTTTCCAGCAACTGACCCCAAAGAAATGGAGATGTAAGATTTACCTGAGAAAGAATGAAAAAGAGTGAAGAAAAACTAATAAGAACCATGGTCTACCATTAAGAAAAAGTCTGCATTATTGGAGTCCAATTAGGAGAAGGGAGGGAAGGAAAGGGTCTCTTGAGAAAGCTTACTTAAAGAAATAATGCCTGAGAACTTCACAGATATGGGAATCTGGGAAGAGTTTTAGACATCCAAATTCATGAAACTCATAGGTGCCCCCAAAATTGCAATCCCAAATGATCTTCAAGACACATTATAATAAAATTGTCTAAAGTCAAAGACAAAGGGAATTTTTAAAGCAGCTAGAGAAACAAAATTCTTCACATACAAGGGACCCCTCCCCAATAAGGCTATCAGTGCATTTCTTAGCAGAAACCATGTGGGCCAGGAGAGAGTAGGATGATATTTTCAAAGTGCTGAAAGAAAAAACTGCCAACCAAGAATATGTTAGCCAGCAAAGCTATCCTTCAGAAATGAAGGCGAGATAAAGACTTTCCCAGATAAACAAAAGCTGATGGAATTCATCACATTAGCCCTGCCTTATAAGAAGTGCTAAAAGGACTTTTTTAAGCTGAAATGAAATGATGCTAATTAGTAGCATGAAAATATAAAACTGGTAAAGTTAAGGTCAAATTTGAAATACTCTAATAATGTAATGTGGTGTGTTAGTCACTTAACTCTTGTATAAAGGTTCAAGGACAGAGTATCAGAAGTAACTATAGCTACAATAGTTTGTTAATTATTACACAATATAAAAAGAGGCAGCAAGTTGCAACATCAAAAAATAAAATGGGGGAAGGGATTAAAAAGGTAGACTTTTGTATGCAATCCAAATTACCAGTTTATAAGAGACTGTTATAAGTTGTTTTATGTAAGCCTCATGGTAACCAAGAAACAAAACCCCCAAAATAGTACATACCAAAAGAGGAAGAAAGGATAAGGGAACTACAAAGTAGCCAGAAGACAGTAAGATGGCTTTAGCAAGTCCTTACCCATCAATGATTATGTTAAATGTAAACTGATTAAATTCTCCAATCAAAATGTATAGAGTGGCTGAATGGATTTTTAAAAAGACCTCAGTATGTGGTGGCCACAAGTGACTCACTTCAGCCTTTAACAACACACATAGACTGAAAGTGAAGGCATGGAAAAAGACATTCCATGCAAATGGAAACCAAAGGACAGCAGGGGTAGCTACATTATTTCAGACAAAATAGACTTTAAGTCAAAAATTATAATGAGAAAAAGAAGGTAATTATATAATAATAAAATTATGAGTCAAATAATCAAGAGGCTATAAAAATTGTAAATGTATATACATCGAACATCAGAGCCCCTAAATATATAAAGTACTAACAAATCTGAAGGGAGGTATAGACAACAATACAAGGGAACTTTAATATCCCACTTTCAATAATGGATAGATCATTCAGACAAAATCAATAGGGAAACATTGGACTTAAACTATACTTTAGACCAAATGGACTAATAGACACAGAACATTTCATCCAACAGTAGCAGAATACATACTCTTCTCAAGTGCATAGGGAGCATTAACCAGGATAGATCATATGTTATGTCACAAAACAAATCTTAGCAAATTTAAGAAAACTGAAATCATACCAAGTATCTTTTCAGCTGCAGTGGTATGAAACTAGATATCAAGAACAGGAGGAAAACTGGAAAATACACAAATATGTGGAAATTAAACATCACACTCCTAAACAACCAATATCAAAAGTGAAATTTTAAGGCCACCCTGGTGGTGCAGTGGTTGAGAGTCCACTTGCCGATGCGGGGGACATGGGATCGTGCCCCCGTCTGGGAGGATCCCATGTGCCGCAGAGCGGCTGGGCCTGTGAGCCATGGCCGCTGAGCCTGCACGTACGGAGCCTGTGCTCCACAATGGGAGAGGCCATGGCAGTGAGAGGCCCGCGTACTGCAAAAAAAGGAAAAAAAAAGTGAAATTTTAGAAAGATCTTGAACGAAAATAGAAGCATGACATACCATGACTTATGGGGTGCCATGAAAGCAGCTCTAAGAGGAAGTTTATAATGATAAACATCTACATTAAGAAAAAAGAAAGATCTCAACCTAATTTTGTACCTCAAGTACCTAGAAAAGGAAGAAACTAAGCCCAAAGTTAGTAGAAGGTAGGAAATAAAAATGATCAGGCCAGAATACATGAAATAGAGAAAAAAAAATTTAGAAAAGGACAGTTAAATTGAAAGCTGATTTTTGGAAAAGAGAAACAAAACTAACAAATCTTTAGATAGACTAAGAAAAAAAGAAACCAGAGACATTACAACTGATAGCACAAAGGATCATGAGAGACTACAGTGAACAATTACACACCTAGAAATTGGACAACTTAGAAGAAATAGCTACATTTCTGGAAATGTACAACCTCCCAAAACTGAATCCTGAAGAAAGAGAAAATCTGAACAGAAAAATAACAAATAAGGATTTGAATCAGTAATCAAATACCTCCCAAAAAAGAAAAGCCCAGGGCCAGATGGTTTCACTAGTCAGTTCTACCAAACACTTAAAGAAGAATTAATTCCAGATCATCTCAAACTATTCCAGAAAATCAAAGAGGAGTGAATACTGTCTACTCATTTTACAATGCCACCATTACCCTGATATCAAAGCCAAATAAGGACACTACAAGAAAAAAAAGTGTTAAGTCAAAATTCCTGATGAATGTTGATGTAAAAATTCTCAGCAAAATACTAGGAAAACAAATTCAACAGCACGTTAAAAGGATCATAAACCATGATCAAGTGGGATTTTTTCCCTAGGATAAAAAAATGATTCAGCATACACAAATCAATAAATGTGATATACCACATTAATAGAATGAAAGATTAAAATTATGTGATCCTCTCAGTAGATCCAGAAAAAGCATTTAACAAAATTCAACACATTTTCATGATAAAAACTCTCAACAAATCAGTTATGAAAGGAATATACCTCCACATAATAACATCCATATATGAAAAGCCCACAGCTATCAACATACTCAATGAAAGATTGAAAGCTTTCCCTCTAAGACCAGGAATAAGACAAGGCTGCCTACTGTCACCACTTTTATCCAACATAGTACTGGAAGTCCTAGCCAGAGAAATTAGGCAAAAAAAAGAAATAAAGAATTCAAATCAGAAAGGAAGAAGTAAAATTGTCTCTGTTGGCAGAAGATGTGATCTTATGTATAGAAAATCCCAAAGACTCCACCAAAAAAAGCTGTTAGAACTAATAAACAAAATCTCTAAAGTTGCAGGATACAAAATGAATATGCAAAGATCAGTAGTTTTTCTATACACTAACAAGGAAGTATTTGAAAAAGAAGTAAAACAATCCTATTTACAATAGCATCGAAAACAATAAAATACTTAGGAATAAATTTACCCAAAGAAGTGAAAAGATCTATACACTGAAAACTGTAAGAAACTGATGAAAGAAATTGAAGAATGTGCAAATAAATGGGGAAAAAATCTCATTCATGGATTGGAAGAATTAATATTGTTAAAAGTGTCCACACTACCCAAAGCCATCTATAGATTCAATGCAATCCCTATGTAAAGCTATAGTAATCAAAATAGTTTAGTGCTGGCATAAAAGCGGACACAAAAACCAGTGGAACAGAATCGAGACCCTAAAAATAAACCAACACATAGGGTGAATTAATATTTGACAAGGGAGCCAAGAATAGTCAACAGGGATAGGATAATGTCTTCAAAATGGTGTTGGAGAAACTGGATAATCGTTCAAAAGAATGAAACTGGACTCTTTTCACACTCACAAAAATTAACTCAAAAAAAATTAACTCAAAATGGAATAAAGACTTAAATCTAAGACCTGGAGACATAAAACTCCCAGAAGAAAACAACAAGCAAAAAATTCCTTGGCATTTATCTTGGCAATGATTTTTTTGGATATGACCAAAATCACAAGCAACAAAAGCAAAAATAAACAAGTCAGACTACATCCAACTTAAAAGCTTCTGCATAGCAAAAGAAACAACCAACAAAATGAAAAGGCAGCCTGTGGAATGGGAGAAAATATTTGCAGACCAAATATCTGATAAGGGGTTAATATCTAAGATATATAAGAAACTCCTACAACTCAATACCAAATAATAATAATAATCTGATTTTAAAATGGGCAAACGGACCTGAATTGACGTTTTTTAAGAACACATAAAAAGGCCAACAGGTTCTTGAAAAGGTGCATCATCATCATCATCATCAGGAAAATGTAATGGAAACCCACAATGAGATATCACCTCACACCTGTTAAAATGGCTATTATCAAAAAGACAGCAATTGGGCTTCCCCGGTGGCGCAGTGGTTGAGAGTCCGCCTGCTGATGCAGGGGACACGGGTTCGTGCCCCAGTCCGGGAAGATCCCACATGCCGCGGAGCGGCTGGGCCCGTGAGCCATGGCCGCTGAGCCTGCGCGTCCGGAGCCTGTGCTCCGCAATAGGAGGGGCCACAGCAGTGAGAGGCCTGCGTACCGCAAAAAAAAAAAAAAAAAAAAAAAAAAAAAGAGCAATTAACAAGGGTTGGCAAGGATGTGGAAAATAGAGAACCTTGTACACTGTTGATGGGAATATAAATCGGTATACCCATTATGGAAAGCAGTGTGGAGGTTCCTCAAAACATTAAAAATAAAACTACCCATATCATCTCACAATCCCACTTGTGGGTATATAGTCAAATGAAATGAAACCACTATCTTAAAGAGATATCTGCATTCCCATGTTCATTGCAGTATTATTCACAATAGCCAAGACATGGAAACAACCTAAATATCCATCAACAGATTAATGGATAAAGAAAATGTGGTGTGTACATATGCAATGCATATTATTTGGCCATGGGAAAGAAGGAAATCTCCCATTTGTAACAACATGGATAGAGGGCATGCTGTGTGAAATAAGTCAGAGAGAGAATGACAAATACTATATGATCTCATGTATGTAGAATCTAAAAAATCGAACTTACAGAACCAGAGAATAGAATGGTGGTTGCCAGCGTCTGGGGGGTAAGGTAAATGGGAAGCTGTTGGTCAAAGAGTATAAGCTTCTAGTTATAAGATGAATAAGTTCTGGGATCTAATGTATAGTGTGGTGGCTGAAGTTAACAATACTGTATTATATAGTTTAAAGTTACTAAGAGATAGATCTTAAAGGTCCTCAACCCCCCCACACACACAATGATAAATATGTGAGATAATGAAGGTGTTAATTAACCTTATTATGGTAATCATTTCATAAAATATATGTATATTAAATCAACACATTATTTGATTAAACTTGATACCTTAAACTTGTACAGTGTTATGTGTCAATTATATCTCAATAAAACTGAACGATAAATTTTGAAAAGATAGTCACTGGGAAAAAAAAACAAAGAATTAAACGAGACTTTTTTTAAGCTGTAGTAAATATGTGATGTTGGTGCAAATAGACAAATACATTTGTGGAAAATATTAGCCCAGAAACTGTTTTACATATATAGGTGTGTGTGTGTGTGTGTGTGTGTATATATACATATATATATACCTATATATATAATACATACATGTACACATATACATGTATATAGAGAGAGGATCTTGGTATTTGACGTAAGTTGCATATTCAATAGTGGAGAAAGAATGAACCCTTCAGTAAATGGGACTGGGACAGTTATTTTTCCATACTAATCAATCAATGAATGGATGTATGTGTAAGTGAATAAGTGATGGAATAAGACCCCTATCTCACAAACTTGAAAATTAATTCCAGGATAAGTTAAAGTCCTATATGTAAAAAGCAGAACTTTTATAATTTAGAAGAAATACAGTATATCTTTATGATATTAGTTATAACATAATTTAAGATCTCAAAAGCATATATAATTAAGGTAACATGACTGACAACATTAAAGTAAAAAATGTCTTCAAATAATAACTCAAACAAAGTTATATGCTTTGAATGAAAAGAAGATATTTGCAACACATATAACCAGAAATTGGACTAGAAAAATATATTAAAGTTATCCTACAAATCAGTAGGAAAGAGTGAACCCATGAGGAAATTGAGTGGAGTCATAAAAAAAGAGAAATCCAGATGGCCATTAAATATTTGGAAAGATGTTCAACCTCATTAATAGATTTCTATAAATTTAAACAAGGCACCATTTCACTCCCAGTCTGGTGAAAACTGAAAATGGAAAATACTAAGTGTTTGAAAGCATATGGTGAAAGGAATCCCTCATATACTGCTGGTGGGAATATTAATTGATATACTACTTTGTAGAGCAGTTTGGCAAGATCTGGTAAAGTAGAAGCTTGCATACCCTGTTTGACCCCCAAAATTCTATTTCTAGTTTTATACTTTGGAGAAACTCTTATACCTGGGTGCAGTGAGATCTATACAAGGATGTGTGTTCTATCCTCATTTTAATAGCAAAATAACCTGAATGTCATCAGTGGGGGAATGGCACTAGGAGAATGAATGAATTGCAGCTTTGTCGTATAATAGAATACTATGAAGCAGTTTATTGATTCATTTATTTAAGAAACATTAATGAACTTTCAACTGTGTACTAAACACTTTGGATACTGAGGATATGATGGTAAGCAACACAGAGTCTTGTAAGTCATCACTTAAGTTGTGGCGGTTAAAATGAATGAAGGCAAAGAGTATGTTCACTTTGTGAAGTCATCAAGCTTTATACTTATAATTTATGCACTTTTCTATATGTATACTTAAGTAAAACATTTACTTTTAAAAATGTAAATGCAATGTTGACCATAAAAGGAAAATTGTAAGAGTCTACATACAGTATGCTTCCGTTTAGGTAACAATTTAAAATGCTCAAAGAAATGTTATGTTGCTAGAGAGGGAGGGAGGGAGGGAGAGAGAGAGAGAGAGAGAAAGGGTTACATAAAAGTGTAAAAGCACTAATAGGAGGTATATATACCAATTCGAGATAGTCATTACCTTTGAGAAAGTTAGGAGGGGAAGGTAACCCTATTTGTTCTGTTTCTTTTTTAAAAATTAAGGCAATTTGAAAAAATAACATTTATTAAATGTAGGCAATGAGCCCATAGATTTTAGTTATATTATTCTCTATATTTTTGTGTATATTTGAAATATTTTGTAATATTTCATTATTCTGAAAATATGTAAATTGAGGGAAGGAATCAAGTGTTTATCCTGGCTTTTTTATGTAGATATTATCTTAGGGTAACCAAGTAATCGATATTAATAAATTAATAAAGAATGTTGAACATTGAAAATCACTAGTTTTGTAAATCCTCTAATGAAATGAATCTAGATAATAACCACCAGTAGATACTAAAAACAATTAGGTGTATAGTTAACTGGTCCTCTATATATAGGGGGACCTTAAGGAGACATAATTCATATACCATACGATTAACTTATTTAAGACATACAATTCAGTGCTCACAGAGCACAGAGAATATATGCTCACAGAGCATATATTCACAGAGATGTGCAACTACCACCACAGTCGGTTTCAGAACTTTTCCATCACCCTCAAAAGAAACCCTGTACCCATTAGAATCACTCCCCATTTTCCCCTACCCTTTCCATCCTAGGCAACCACTAATCTATTTTCTGTTTATATCAATTTGCCTATTCTGGAAATTGCATATAAATGGAATCATACAATATGTAGACTTTCGTGACTGGCTTCTTGCACTCAGCATAATATTGTTAAGGCTCATCCATATTGTAGCATGTA
Source organism: Tursiops truncatus (assembly GCF_011762595.2). NCBI lineage: Eukaryota > Metazoa > Chordata > Mammalia > Artiodactyla > Delphinidae > Tursiops > Tursiops truncatus. The sequence goes on from NC_047035.1 coordinate 117,801,739, forward strand.
TTAGTACAATATTCTGTCCTCTTTTTATTGCCAAATAATATTGCATTGTACGGATGTACCACATTTAATTTTGTTGATAGACATTTGAGTTGTTTTTACTCTGGGGCTATTATAAATAATGTTGCTATAAACATTCATGTACAAGTTTTTGTGTGGCCGTATGATTTCATTTCTTTGGGGTATGTGTCTAGGAGTAGAATTGCTTAGTTGTATAGTATATTCTAGATTTAACTTTTTGAGAAACTGGCAAACTTTTCCAAATTGGCACCATTTCACGTTCCCACTAGCAACATATGAAGGTTTCAGTTTCTCCACATCCTTGTTAATTTCTGCCAATAAATAGATAGATACACAGGCAGACAGACAGACAGATATAGATATAGATATCCTAGTGGGTGAGAAGTGGTATCTTGTTGTGATTTAAATTTGCATTTCCCTGATAAGTAATAATATTGAACATCTGTTTGTGTATATTGGCTGTTTGTATATCTTCTTTGAAGAAATGTCTATTCAAATCCTTTGCCCATTTTTAAGCTGGGTTATTTGTTATGGTTGAATTGTAAGTGTCCTTTATATATTCTGGTTATGTCTCTTATCAGTACTATGACTTACAAGTAATTTCTCCCTTTCTGTGGGTTGTCTTTTCACTTTATTAATGGTGTCCTTTGAAGCATAAAAATTTTAATTTTTATTAAGTCCAGTTTTTTTTTTATTCTTTTGGTTTTGGATTTGGTGTCTTATTGCAAAATCATGATATTGAGGTCTTAGTTTTCATGGTATTATGGAAGTCCTACCTTATGAGTACAAGCCTTCCCAAAATAGAAATCAGAAAATATTTTTCCAGCCTCCCTTACAGCTTGGCATGGGCCTATGATCTAAGTTCTTCCAGTTAGAAGCACCCATGCCAAATTTTGCATCCGAGTCTAAGGAGGTAAGGAAGAAAGGCACTACAAAGAATCCATTCCAGTAAGGGTAGCAGCAGATACATACAGTTCTCAGATTTCAACAATGACAGGATTTAGAACTACATTCCTTCTGTCCACAGTGCAAAGTACAGTGCTGTGCGCAGCAGTTGTAAGCACAGTGTCTGCACTGAAAATCTCCCTCTTACCATTAGTAATTCATTCCTGAAGTGAATCCATTATGTGTGAGAATGCTAACTGCAAGTCTGTTTCCCATTATTTTAAATGAGAAAAAAAAAACACATTACATTTTAAACTCCAGTTTCCTAAACTGTACTAAAACACGGCAAAATGTATATGTAAGTAATAGACACATTACAATGTAAAGTGTCTAAAACATCATAATGATTAATATGGTGGTTAATATTTTGCTTTGCATGCAGTAGCATATTACATACTCCCTTTGTTGTCAGTCAGTGCATTTTTTTGAACTATCTACATGGAATCCTGACGTTTATGAGTTCTATTTGGAGTGTAATTCAACTTGCATATCATTGTATTTAAAATGTACTGAGTTCGGGGTACATATAAGTTTTCTGTGTATATTTCAACTGAAAAGCTTTGTAATGAGAGATAAGTGCGTTCTATCAAGTTTGGGTATTAAAAACCAAGGGGCTTTGTACCAGGAAAATGTTATCCACAGAACACTCTTCAGAGGTATGCCTGTTTTTATTGAGCACCTGTAATATGCCAGGTACTGTACAAGGGATGTGATTCTTGTCTACAGGCCCATATTTTAAATAAAACATGGTCGTGTTTCCTAACCCTGTCCCAGATACCCTAAAAGTGATATAGAGGGTAAAAGAAGCAGAATTCTTTCTTTTTTCTTTAACCAGATAAGCTGTACCTCCTCCTCTCAACTTTATGGAAAATTGTAAAACATCTCATCAGATGAGTTATGGATTCCAATCTTAGCTCTGTTTGGGTATAACCCTAGGCAAGTCACTTCCCTTCCCTAGGTGACAATTTCTTCATAATATGAAAAGTAGATTGAATTAGAAGATCTCTAGGGTTCTGTCCAGCTCTAAAATTATGTTTTGCTTCAAACACATATATGTAAATCATATAAGCAGAAAATATTCAAATGAGTGAAACAGTTTTAAAACTTCCCCCTTCTAGAATATTCAGAATTTCCCTAAATAGCTTTTATCCTGTAATCGCTCTCAGAAAAACCCAGGTGTTCCCCTTGTTTAGAAATTATGTACTGATCTTAACAGGGTAGGAAGACAGTGGTCAAAAATTGTTTTTATATCTATTTATTTTGTTAATTTAAAATGTTACCAGCAAGTATTAAGAAAAAGCACGTGAATCACAAAACTGATTATTAACTTTTCATCATGTATGTTTCTAGGTGAATGTCCGTAATAAGAAAAGGGCAATGAGAAGATAAATTTCACAGTGTTAATAGGCAAGTCCTCTTTGGAGTATTTTTTTCTTTTTCCAAGCATTACTCTGCCACTAGTGAAGTCTCATTATTTCTAAGTGTCCTAATCAATAAGGTCATGAAAGATTGATTTCAGGAGCTGTCACTGTGTTTATGACAAGAAACATATAGAGTCATTTATAGGAGTGGGCAGTAATTCTCCTGTTAACTAGTAAGTCAGGGAATCAGTAAGCCCATCTTACATGTCTTTAGGTGGTGAGGAGAATCTCAATGGTGTTCATCACTGACAGAGGAGGAGGCTAATATTGCTAATTGAATTTCTGTAAAGAGAACAAAAATATACCATCATGTGTGGGGAAGGGGAGAAGGAACAAATCCATACAAGTCTCCAATATGTATGAGTTGGTTGCATTGATTTTCCTCTACTAATGGTACGGGATGGATACAGAATTGTCCTCAGAAAATAAAAAGTTGATTACAACAGCTCTTTTCCACTTAAAACTTTCAGAAGCAAACTACCAATGTTTCAAATAAAAATATATGTATTTTAATATAATTTTAAAATAAAACATTTTAGTTTTATTCTAGTAAGGTAATGTGTGTTGGTAGAAAATGTGTAACACTTAAACATTTTCTTAGTATTTCTTATGAACATGATTTTAAGAACCACACAGTTTTCTATCATATGAGAGTACTATAATTTATTTGGTTAATCATCTGTTTGGGAGACCTTTAGGTTTACGATAATGTATGTTGACTGTTAAAAACAAAATTAAGCAGTACAGAAATACATATATAGAAAAGCGAAAGCCCCTTCATTTTTCCCTCCTAGTCCCTCATCTCAGACATAACAGCTATTAAGGAGTTAGGAAAATATCCTTCCATATTTTTTGTCTGTTAATATTCTTATGCATATACATACATATATACTTTTTCTAATTAAAAAAATCAAGCTATATGTATTGTTAGTCCTTTCTTTTCAGTTAGTAGCATATTATGAATATTATTCCATGTGAGCACATGATCTACGTAATTCTTACCTTTTTAATTAGCTGGGCTTATTTTTCAATTGAAAAAATGGCAATACATGGCTTAAAAAAAATTAAACCATCCAAAAGGGAATTCAATGAAAAGCAACCTTCTCTTTTATTTACCCTGGAAATTCTTTTTAAAGACTGCATAGTATTCCATGGAATAGTTGTGCCATTGACTTATTTAACCATTTCCCTATTGATGGACTTTTGTTTGGATTTTGGGGGGGATTTTGCTTTTTCAAATAGTGTGTCAATGTACATCTCTGTACCTGTGCTGTCGTGGACTTGGGCTTATTTTCCAGGATAGATTTACTAGGTATGGAATTGAAATTCTGATTTTAAAAAAGCCAATTATATATACTTCATACATGTTAAAAAGTAGTAACCTTCTTAGCCAGTATAATTGAGATCAATTGTAGTTGATCAGTTAAGCCCAAAGGTCAAACCAAGGAAATCATGATAAATGATACCTAAGTACTTTAAATACTTTGTTTCAACATATAAAACATTTCAGTTTATGTTCATTCACCAGTCTTCTGGTGTAGAAGCAAGGCTTTTCTTTGTGAATAGATCTCTTCTTTGGAATTCCATTCCATTATTCTTACATGAGTATTATTACCTATAATACAATAGCTACAGATTTCACATTCAGGTTTTTTAAAGTGTAAAACCATCTGAGTTCATCCTAGCCCTCTAGATTTTTATGTTTTTCCCCCAGTCCTTTCACTTATCTCACTTAGACCTAATTTGCTGGCAGTTTTGTATAGCAGCTGTTATTATCGAATCTTTCCGAAGCATTCAACTTAGTTTTCACAGAAATGTTTTTTTCCTAATACATCATTAATTTTCTCGACATTTAGTTAAATTACATAATATGGTGAAGAGTCAATTAACATAAACTTCTTTGGGAACAGATGGAACCTACGCTGTGTGTGATAACACTCAGAGGCAAGATGTTCACTGGGATGTAGGCATCAGTCAGCATGTTTTACAGGAGAAGTGGAGAGTGTCCCATAAGCCATCATTCTGGCCAAGTGGAGAGCAGCTGAAAGAATTTTGTACTATACTAATTCACAAGCCTACCTATGGTTTGCAAGGGTCCATTTCCACTCATCCTTGCCAACACCAGGTATTATTAATCCAAAAGGCATCTTAAAGCTGGAAAATGTTTCTCAGTGAACAACAGAAAGAACAAAACCCTAGCACTTATTGAGCATCTACTGTCAACGCTTTCCTATGTTGTCTCATTAACTCATTATAGTAACATTATAGTATAGTAATGTTATCTGATGTTATCCCTATTTTTAAAGTAAAGTCACTGAGACAGAGAGATTAACTAACTTGGCCAGGGTAACACAGTAAGTAGCAGAGCTGAGATTGAAAAATACTTTTAAGCCTTTTTATTTGGCATAATAAGTTTATTGCACGAATGGGATATTCAGCATTTCAATGTCTTATATTTCATATAAGAAGTTAAAACATTCTGGCAAAATATAGAAGTAGTCCTTGTAGAAATATGAAATTTTTAGTATATTTTCCTTTCATGAAATATTCTTTCAGAATGGTTTATAAAATTTTTTCACTAAGTATATATTGAGCCTACAAGGCACTTTCCTGGTTTTACAAATTATAGGAAGAAAGTCATAGAATGTTAGAAGTTAAGTCACCTTAAGAGTTATTTAGCCAACTCTCTCATTCTTTTGTTTGTGGAATATGTGAATGAAGTGTGCTGATGCTTTAAGTCCGTAAAGGCCATATCAATACAGATTAAAATTGGAATTTCCTACACTCTTAATGGAAGAGGATAACGTGGTCATGGCATGGGCATGGTAAACCAATCAGTCTATAATCCTAAATGTTAAACTCATTTCTACAGGACCTACTGAGTGTGTCTGCTCTAGCATGTTTTCATTGTATAAATTAAGACCTGTATTTCTCTTTACATTGAGTTTTACCTTTTGTTATAGTTAACATCCAAATGTAAATAAGAGAGACAGACACACACCAAGCTGCTAAGCCACAGTTTCTGAAAAATGTTTTGTTTGATAACCTCTTGAATTTACATTGAATTCTCACCTACTACATCCCCGTGATTATGTATTTGGCATTTCAATTCCAAAAGAAGAAAAGCCAATCTTGATTTTACCCTATGATCTTAAATTTTCTTCAGAAGGGAAAATATTAGTAAGTGGCAAAGTTTGTTGAATAAAAAAAAATGACCTACAGATCTTGCAGAGTACTTGTGTTAAGTATTTCTGCAGGACATATTTCTAGAAGTAGAATTATAAATTGCACATTGCATCCGGCATTTTGTGAGAAGCTCTTGGGGTAAAGTCCTAAAGCACGTAAATTGATGTTCAACTGAGCAGCGAAGAAGAGGACTGTAGTCCCTTCTCCACTGGGAATCCTAGCCAACCCAAGAAAAGGACAACAGCAGGAAAAGGAACTGTAGCAGTGATAACAGTGAGCTTGGAGTGCCCATGGTAGATCCCCATTTTTCTGATTAGAAATCTCTACGGCAAAATGAAGGATTGGAAATTCCACTGTTAGAAAACCAGCTGATGTGTTATATTCTCTGGAAGACTTCCCTACCAAGCTGCCCTTTCTGTACCTGTACACACACACACACACACACACACACACACACACACACACACACACACACACACACACACACACACACACACACACACACACACACCTGCCTGTCATCACTCCAGATTAGCTACCCTTTCTTTTTTTTATTTATTATTTTTTTTAACATCTTTATTGGAGTATAATTGCTTTACAATGGTGTGTTAGTTTCTGCTTTATAACAAAGTGAATCAGTTATACATATACATATGTTCCCATATCTCTTCCCTCTTGTGTCTCCCTCCCTCCCACCCTCCCTATCCCACCCCTCCAGGCGGTCACAAAGCACCGAGCTGATCTCCCTGTGCTATGCGGCTGCTTCCCACTAGCTATCTACCTTACGTTTGGTAGTGGATATATGTCCATGCCTCTCTCTCGCTTTGTCACACCATACCCTTCCCCCTCCCCATATCCTGAAGTCCATTCTCTAGTAGGTCTAGTAGGACACAGTCTTTATTCCTGTCTTACCCCTAGGTTCTTCATGACAGTTTTTTTTTTTCTTAAATTCCGTATATATGTGTTAGCATATGGTATTTGTCTCTCGCTTTCTGACTTACTTCACTCTGTATGACAGACTCTAGGTTTATCCACCTCATTACAAATAGCTCAATTTCATTTCTTTTTATGGCTGAGTAATATTCCATTGTATATATGTGCCACATCTTCTTTATCCATGGAGACTTAGGTTGTTTCCATCTCTGGGCTATTGTAAATAGAGCTGCAATGAACATTTTGGTACCCTTTCTTTATAATCTCATCCGTTCATGTTTACCTCTCTTAGCACTATCATTAATATATTGTATTGATCTCAACTCTGTGCCTCAGAATTATTTAGGAATTTTTTTTAAAGTAAATACAGATAACTGGGCGATTCTCTCTTCTTTTTTGTTATGTTTGAAATCTTTTATCATAAAAATTAAAAAGAAAATGATGCTTTGGGTCCACCACAGATTTACTAAATAAAAATCTCTACCAGTAATTTTGAGATAGAGCTAGGGTGGAGAATCATTGCTATACCAGAATAGCTCATTTGCTTGTTTGTCTTCTTATAAGATTGTAGAGTCCTTGAGGATCCTTTTGTCTCTGAGTCCCTAGGACCTAGCCCAATGTCTGACATATTACTAGATGATCAATAAAGATTTACTGAAGAAATAAGAAAATTAAAGAATGGATGAGATTATTCTGTTAACTAGGAAAAGGGTAAAGAGTAAGCTAGTGGAGTTTGTATACATAATGTTTTTAATAAGAAGGTCTAAGATATACCATCCAATTTCTTTGAGGTTAGAATGAGAAATGAGCCAAAATGTACAACTTCATAGACTATGAAAACTTTCTTGCCTATAAAGATTACTAAGCTATTTCAATAAATAGGTAATTTATGAAGGGTGTAGACTTCCTTTCATAAGATGGTAGCTAGGCATTTGTCCTGTACACTGGGAATTTAGGCTAAAGCCATCCATGATGTGTAGTTCTAGACTTTGGGGCCAGGACAAAGTTGGTGGAAAATTTTAGAATTAAACAGTCACAGGGTGAACCAAACCAAGACTGTAACGTTTTTACTTGAGGCTATTCTAATGTAGGTCTTAGGTATAAAAATGGTGCTGAGCATCTTGACTGATGTAAAAGGCAAAGACGGGGAAGAAACAGAAGAAAAAGCAGCAAAGTTTTACCTGGGAGGAACAGAAGCAGATGGAAGCTGGCACGCAGATCGATCAAGAAATAGGTTAGTACTAGGCTGTGACTAGAAAGTATTGCTGAGCTGCTGTTTCTCTGGTATTGGGTGTGTTCAGGGGGCAGGTAGGTAGTTGAGAAGAAACCATAGAGGGCTTAACATATGACTGATATTCTATAAAATACAAGACTGAGCTAACCAGTGGGAAGAACTACACTAGGTAAACAAATTCATGTGCTTTTGTCTTTGATTTTATAATTACATGATTTACAAAATGAATCTAGTGGTTTTGATTTAAAATATAATGGTACAGGGTGAATAAAGCTATGTCAGTTTTTATTTTAGCTGATTGATCAAGGTAAAATATACAGATTCTTTTTTCATTTTCATAGTAGGAATATCTCCCTTCTCTAATCTTGAAAAGAGGTCTTTGAAGTGCATTTTACATATTCTAAATATTGGTTGAATGACCAAAGAAGAGTAATCTTAATAAATTCACTAGAAAAAATTGACTTTAATTTGCCATATAGTGCAGTATGAATTGCCTTATATAAAACGTAGACAATAATTTAGTTGATATTTATTGTGAACTTTAAGAAGCCAAGTCCTTGATTTTGGACTCTCACTTAATATATTTGTTACCATGTCTTGAAGTGACCGCCATTCCATTTTATAAACACTTTTTTACATATCTAGAAATTAAAAGTTTTAATATGTCTCTCCTTCATGTTGAAAGTCATCATTAAGGTCTAAGTATATGTAGCCCAGGAATACAGATACAGGAATTGTAAACATTTACAGGCTGTCATAAAAATTCAGTCAGTGATATTCTAACCTTATAACTTATAAATATTTAATTTAACCTTATAATATATCATTATAAAATAGTAGAATTTGGTTTGCAATGCCACCTTAATTAAAAGGTAAGTTGAAGTTTTCCAGAGCACTGGGCTGGACTTGCATAACTTTTCAGGAAGGCCATACAAAGAAGTAATAACAATTATCTCCCGTAGAATTGAATAAATGAAAGAATGGATTCATTAAGTTTTTTAGAAAATTAGTTATAAATTTTATTCCATACTATTCCACTTAAAGTCATTGAAAAAACAGAAATTAAGGTTAATAGATTTTAAAATTCAGCTCCAATTAAAAACTGTCCTTTAAAGAGAAATTTTCACCTTTTTTCTACTGGTTAAAAACTGTGCTTTAGAGTAAAAGAAAAATTTACCCTTTTTCTACTAGTTTCTAATTCTTTTGTCTCTCATATTACTTATTCTTGCCTCAACTGAGTTGCGACAATACCTTTTGGTGCATATTTTCTCAAGACTGATGACAACACTTATGACCTCCCAAAGCTGCTCCCTTGGTGACCACTAATGGTTTATCTAGTGTCAAACAAGATCTTTGTTTTCTTGATTTTAGATAAATTTGCAGCCCACTGCTTCACCAGTCACGAAGTCAGTTGTTTACATTTCAACAAAATGTTTGTCGTAACTTTCAAATACAGAGGAACTATAGACAGACGGTGTTTATCACGTTGTAGAGACTGTCAGAAATGGTTGGCCTCAACATAACTGAGTCCAGCTCAGTGTTTACATTTTCATCTGCAAACTGTCAGGCCTGCTCACTATAGTGACCAACTGCAGCACAAGAAGATGAATAGCACAGAATTTTTATACTAGTTGCCATGTATTGCTCTGAATTAGTCTTTTTTAAAAAAAAATGTGTTTTACAGATGATGGCTAAAGGATGAGAAGAAGCCATTCCAGTATTAGAAATTATATTACTATTTTGGTTAATGACCCTCTTCCAAAAGTGAAATGTGGAGACTCACATGTAGAATGTGTTTCCTGTGGTGATATTTTTTCCAATCATCTCCAAGTTAGGTCAGAAAAATGTGCTGACAAGTAGACAGAGGAGGAGTTTTTAGAAAGGAGGAGTGGCCCTTTGCTTGCACTGTAGTCATGTCAACTATTACAGCCAATTAAAGCCTGTTTCTCAATTTCAGGTATTTACTTAATCTTTTATTGAGCAAAGGTTTGGGGAGTGTATAAATAAAGTGAATGTTGCTTAAGATCTGTCCAGAGATCATATGTATGTATATAAATACTGACATACTGAATTTTTAAAAAAATTTTTTTTGGCTGCATTAGGTCTTTGTTGCTACGCGTGGGCTTTCTCTAGTTGTGGCGAATGGGGGCTACTCTTCGTTGCGGTGCACAGGCTTCTCACTGTGGTAGCTTCTCTTGTTGCGGAGCGCGGGCTCTAGGCACACGGGCTTCAGTAGTTGTGGCACGTGGTCTCAGTAGTTGTGGCTCACGGGCTTAATTGCTCTGTGGCATGTGGGATCTTCCCAGACCAGGGATCAAACCCATGTCCCCTGAATTGGCAAGCGGTTTCTCAACCACTGCGCCACCAAGAAAGTCCATGACATACTGAATTTTTAACAGTACATTTCATTCCCAACGGCCTCCATACTGCTTCTTCCTCTGAAACACCTACTCCCTGAAGCCATCCCCTACTTGTTCTTCAAAACTAATTTCAGTAATCACCTTTAGAAGCCTTATCTCAGTCCATTGTTTGATTTTAAAGTCCTTACCAAGTTTTGTCATAGCTGCATAATACAATTTGTCATTTCTACCTCATAATATGATTACTGATTTTCTTGTTTGTCTCCCCTACTAAAATGGAAGCTTCTAAAAGGTAAGGGCTGTTTTATTTAACCATGTGTCACTAGTGTAAAGCAGAGTGTTTGGCATTTAGTAGGTGCTAAATAAATGTTGAATTATTTAATTTAGGACATCATATATCTGCTCTAGAATGCTAGCATTCATGCCCTCCCTCACTGGTTCTTCATTCCCACTTCTCCAAGGGCATCACCCCTTGTTAATCAGAACAGTATCCTCTGTATTGTGCTTACACCATCTTTTTCTTTCTGCATTTCCTTGCTTCTGTAATAGGCCCCCATTTCCTCTGTTTATCTGTGCCTACTGTTTTCTTCAAGATCACATTCAAGATACACTTCCTTTAGAAAACCTATGATTAACTCAGTCCTTGAGGCTTTCAAGAGTACAGTGAGCAGTATAGGCCCTCAAGATACTTAATGAAAACATAAATGAGTAATAGATAAATTGATGAGTGGAAGTCAACATTAGACTATAAACTTAAAAGAGAAAAATATGTTAAACAAAAAGGAAAATAAATGATGGGAAAAATAATCTCAATGGAGCTTGAATGTTAGTCATATAGTCATCTTACTGCCAGTGTAGTCATCTTTGTGACAAGGGAGAACAGTGCCAGAGAAATGATAAGCCTCAGCTTCTTGCTCCAGATGTGTCATTACCTGGTTGTATGTGCTTGGGAATGACAAAACCTTTTAGCCTCAGTTTCCTCGTCAATGAAACAGTGGTTTTGAGGGTTCTTCGAGCTCTCCAATCTTGGACTCTTACAGATACGTGAAAGTAGCAAACTGGTTTTTGGGTGGAACTATTTAGAAGGCAGATTGAAATTTAATTAGCGTTATGTCTCTGGAACCATACTGTGGAAGCTACTTTCTGCTGAGGGAGTTGTATAGTCATGGCAAGGGGAGTTTTAAGTTATTATGTGGCTAAAGAAGAAAAGCGTTGTAGGATTTCAAGACAATGGTTACATCATTCAAAGAGAATTTAAATGTAATTTTTCCTCTGACTGCCTCAAACACAATTATAGAAAGGTAGAATATGAATTAGAAAGTTTTTGGCCAGTATAATCAGAAGGTGGTGGAATCTCAGAATAGATGTACCATCTCTCCAATCCCACAATAATAGTAATAATGCTTATATTTGCAGATGGCATCATGGTTTCCAAAGAATCTTTCTCATTTCATTCCTCATATGAGAAGATCCTCTTACAGAAGTTAGAACAAAGCTGATGGCCACTAAGAGTTGGAATGAGGATAAGGAAACCAAGGGTACCTAGTAGGGGGTGGCAAGTGGGAGAAAACTTATGTTCTATCTACTCCATCTTAGAGAAGATGTTTATTCTTGCTGGGGGATGCTTTTGATTATCTGTGTTCTCTACCATGCCCTGATGCCAAAGGGACAAGGAATCTGCTGAGGAAAAGAGCATGGACACAACCCAGTCACCCAATTCATTGACTTTACTAAAGATTGGTAGATGGGCCACTAGATCTCTGTGGGATCCCGAAGGCTTCCTTTACTCAGAACCAAAAGATACTGGGAACGTAGAAGAAAACATCTGTGGACAGTATGATTCAATAGGTGCAGACTAATAATTAACACTTATTTTGTGCCAGGTACTCATCCTAAATTTTTAACATAAACTTAACACATGTTATCCTCACAGCAGTCCTGTTGCTTTATCCCCATTTTATAAATGAGGAAACGGAGGCACTTTTCCAAGGTCCCACAGCAGATAAGTAGGGAACCAGGGGTTGAAAACAAATCAGTTGCAGCCTGAGTCCAAGCTATTAATCACTACAGTGTACTGAGCAAAGCAAGTTGATATTTATCTTGCTGCCTCTTCCTTGCTTGAGCATGCATCTGGATGTGACTGTCCCTTAACTCCTTTGTCCAGAGCGCTTCACACATTCCCATAAGCCACAACTACAAGAGCCATATTTCAGTCTCAGATATCTTTTTGGAGGGAGTATATTTCCAGCCCAGTCAGGAAAACAGGCATCTCATCCCAAGTGGTTTGATCTTCTGATTTCCTCTACCAACTTCAGTAGATTCTCCTAGCGAGTTTTACTTAAGGGTCTCTATGCCCTCAACTTTTGCTAAAGTGTTCAAGAAATACCAGTATTCCTGAAGGCTAACATATGTATAGTCAGTTTTTTTAATTCTGAGATTTACAGACTTCAACCCTAAATTTTTGTTACAGTCATCTAAATCACTGCTTTTATCTATATAGTTCAGAACTGATTCATAAATATGTTCTTTGTGGTTTGGGTTAAATATATATACACACATAACTTTAAAGTTCTTCGATTACAAGAAATGTGTCTTCTTGATGTTTTCTTCCATCATTAACATACCTCTCTGCCTCTCTCTCTCTTCATTCCTTCCTTTTCATTTTTCCCTTCCCAGTGATGTAGGTTGGTCTGTGAACAATGGTACATAATTAGCATACGATGGTGATGATTTCCAGATACATAGCATGTTCACAGGAAACAGATGCTCTCTAGTTCCCCCAGTGCACACTCAGAAACCATGTGCAGGTACATATACTCACTTTTTTATTTGGAAAAAACATAAAAAGAACAAGATCCTCATGAGAAAGTTTGACTATGAAGGGTTTGATAAATTTGCCATAGTGTCTTTGGAACAGATTTTTCTAGACAGTGGATGCCTCGTACATGATACCTTTAAAATTTTCTCATCCTCAGACCACATTTAGATAATTTGGGTTTGAAAGGTTCAGGACGTGGTTTACAAGGAGGCAATGCCTACTCCTCTTTCAAAAGAGTACAGTGACCAAAAAGTAAACAGGATGCCTGAGAGTAGGATTCACCTGGTCATTGAAAACCAAGGAGTCACATGGTCATTGAAACACAGAGATAAGTTATAACATGTAGATAATTTAGTTGATGGACGCAGACTTTATTGTGATGTATCCTGCCTTTCATTTTGGAAGGATACTTCATCTCTCTCCTAAAAGGCATTTGATGTTTATTATGCAATATGTTCTTAGGAGAGCATGTTCCTTCATTCCTGAAAACTATGTTTAAAAACAGATCCTTGGGAAGTACATCATTCTTTCAATAAATATAAATGCCTAATGTATGTGTCACACTCTGCGCACAAGGTGCTTCAGTCTAATAGCTGACTACAGAAAAGCAAAGAGGCAGTTAAAATACCATATAATAAGTTGTACAATAATAGGTCTCCTTGCTTCCATCCTTGCTGCTTTCAGTCTGCTCTCTACACAGCATCCAGAATAATTCTTAAGTTGGATCACATCACTTCCCTACCCAGTGCCTGCCAGTGGCTTCCCAGTGTATTTGAAGCAAAAGTTAAGGTACTTACAATGGCCCAGAAAGCTGTAGATTTGCCCCACTCTTTACATCTCTGATTTCATCTCTTACTACTCTTCCCCCTCACTGACTCTGCTCTAGCCTCATGGGCCTTGCTATTCCTCACACATGTCAGTCCTCTTCTCCCTTAGGCCCTTTGCACTTACTCTTCTTGCTGCCTGAAAATCTCTTCCTCCAGATAGCTGCATGGCTTATTCCTCACCTCTTTCAGGTCTTTATTCAGACATCATCTTCTCAGGAGGCCTTCTCTTCCCATCCTTTAAAAATTGTAACCCTCTTTCCCTCCACGGCCCCCAGCCCTTCATCTCTACTTTATTTTTTTCTGTAGTCCTTATCACCATCTAACATACTCATTTATGTTATTAATGACTTTCTACCCCAACTAAAATAAAACTTTCATGAAAGTAGGGATTTCTGTCTGTGCTTAATAAATACTTGTTGAGTAAATGAGTAAAATTTAAATACTAGGTGCTGTGAGAGCACATAATCTAGTAATTGATATCAGAGGAGACCTTACAACAAAGCTAAGACTTGAAAGATGAGTAAGAGGTTTTTAACAGAGTGTTTCAGGCAGAGAGAACAGCACTTGCAAAGACCCAGAGAAGCACACAAGAGTGTGTGGTACTTTTGGTCATTTATCATAACTGGGACATAGCAAGGATGGGGAGTGGTAAGCAGTGAAACTGGAGAGATAATCAGGGACCAGTGAAGGGTCAGATAAAGACAGTGGGAGCCACTGAAGGACTTCAATCAGGGAGCGAAGTCAGTAGCTTTGCTATTTCTTTTGGAACTATCCTTCAGGCTGCAGTGTGGTGAGTAGATTGCAGGAGGCCAAGCTTGTAGCAATAAAGCGTTTTAGAAGCCTATTTTGGATATTTAAGTGAGATGGTGGCAGACTAAGTTGACAAATGTAGGGATGAGAAATGGATGCATTTGAAAAGTATTTAAGAGATATTCAATCAACATTGGCTGTGAGGAGTATGGGGAAGGAAGAAGCTTCACATGAAGTGGATGATGGTGCCTTTTAGTACCAGGTTTATAAGAAAAAACAGAACAGATTCCATTTTTGATATGTTCATGTGCTCATGGGACATCCACATAGTGATATCCAGTATAAAGTTAATTCTAAAAACAAGGGGCTTAGAAGAAGCACCTAGGCTAAAGATTTAGGATCATCGGCCTGAATACAGTGAAGAGAACAGTAGAAATGGATAAAAATCTATAGAGTAATGAAAGGATAGAGTGGAGGAGAGAAACCTGAAAAATAATAATATTTACTGCAGAGTTTGGCAAACTAAGGCCCATGGACCAAAGCTGGCCCACTGGCAGTTTTTTAATGGCCCACAAACTACGAATGCTCTTTACATTTATTAGTGATTATATTTTACATAATAGCCTTCATTTTGCCTGCAAAACTTAAAATGTCACTATCTGGTCCATCAAGAAAACTTTACTAACCCCTGATTGAAGCAAAGGAAGACAAGCCTTCAAAGATGAAGGTAAATGTTAGTGAGGGTGATAGGGAAAATCAGAAGGGGAAAACAGGGTTTTCAGATAGTTAGGGAAACTTTGGATCATGTTGGCATAGGAAGTTTATATACTGGCACCTCTCTTCTGCTTCAAATACGTAACAATAATAAAAGATATTTTAAAAGAAAACTAAGGGGACATAGCCAGGTCAAAAGCAAAACTGGGATTCTTGTGGACCAGGGTGGAATGAATAGAAACACAAAGTATTAACAAAAGGGCAGAAGTCACCATTCCATACTACTCTCAGACCAGAGACACTATGGCGACCAGGATTGGGCTCCTGTGGACTGAAAGCGGGTAACTGTCCCATACAAAGTCATGTTCACAGCCCAAGGACAAAGCTTGGGCTAGGGAATTTTCCACTCATGAAAGCAGGTTGAATAAAAAATGCTTCTGACTACTGCTTAGTGCATCAGCTTGCAGGAGGTTTCAGGCCTAGGAAGGAAGAGAACACACAGCCTCACAACCAAGAATTAAACCAAGCCACCTGCCTGCTCAGTAACCAAATCTACAGTATCTCCAGGATCGTTGCTGGAGCTCCAACCTCTGAATTGCTATTTAAGTGACCTTGAGCCCTGGCTGCCCAGGGGAAGCAACTATGAAACGAGATAAGGGAGAATAAAGGGATAGAGAGAATAAAACAAAACACCTCTGCTCAGAATATGCCTACAAGTCAAAATTACAGACATGAATAAATAAAATGTTAGAAAGAATAGCCAACCAATTTCTTAAATGGAGCAAGAATTTATAACAGATGAAATTGATTTTATAGAATTCTCTGAAAGAGATTTTTAAAGAAATATATTTAGTATGCTCAAGGAGATAAATGAAAGCACCCATTTAAAATGAATAGGAAAGCATGAAAAAATAGGCAGAAGTGAAATAATAGGTAATATGAGAAAAAACTAAAAGAAATCTAGGAAATAAGAATACAGCTCTTGAAATAAAGAATAAACTCAACAGGATAAAATATAAACTGAAAGTAGACAGGGAAAGAATTAATCAGTAGCTTGGGAGATGGTATTAAAGAATATCCCCCAAACACAGAAGAAAAACAGATAAAAAGAATGAAAGAATGATTAAGAGTCATGAATATATACTGAGGGGATTCCATAGTATCTATTTGGAGTTCTGGAGGGAAAGAATGGTGAGAAAAGTGGAGTTAATATTTCACACTCAAACCTGAGAATTTTCAAGAATGGAAGAAAGGCATGCATTCACATTATAGTGAGACTGCAGAAGATCTAAGAGAAGAAGAAAATATTTTAAACTACCAGAATACAGATTATCTTAAAAGTACAGTTAGGCTGAAACTTCTTGTCAGCTATGAGAGGTACCAAAAGGCAAGAGAACAGTATCTTCAAAATGTGTAATATCAACCAAGAATTTTATGCCCAGTGAAATATGACTCAGGAATAAAGGCAAAATGAAGACATTTTCAAACATTTGAAGACAAAGAAATAGAAGAAGTGCAGGCCTTCACTAAAAGAGCAATTAAAAGATATGTCAGCAAGAGGAAAATGAGTTCAGAGAGAAGGCATGGGATATGTAAAAATGGTGAGCCTAGAAATTGTAAAGATGCATCAGTTTGCTTCATTAACCATTGACAATGTTAAAAAAAAAAAAAAAACTTTTTATTTACACAAAAAGGAAAAGGAAGAAAAACTTAACCCTTTAGTTGGTGATAACAAGATATGAGGAGGGTATATAATTGGGAGTTAAAATATGCAAAGGACTTTATGACAGAAATGGTAAAGTAAGAGTAGAGGAGAGTGAATATTTTCAATAAATTACTATGCTTATGAATCAAAATTACTGCACAGCAATAATGTCATATTATAAGTTTAGATTCTAGAACAAGGTTTCAAAATCAGGTAAATCATAAATGAGGCCAGTGATTTCCTAAGGCAAAGATAAAACTACTTGACCTAGCCTTGAAAACCATTAACAGGGTAAACTTCTAATTAAATTTAATTAAAATAGGCATCTGTTAAGGGATACCTATATTTTTTTAAGTATGCATAGAAAATCCAACTTTACCAAAAACTGAATTCTACCTTACAGTCATGTATTAACATAATCAGTATTAATGTGGACCAGTAATTATGTTTAATTTTTCATAACTTAAGTGTCCTATGATGGACTTTTTGAGTAGTTCAGGTCTCAGAAGATCTTCCCTTCATGTAAGCCTATAGTTGGAAGGCTTTATTTCATATTTATTCCTGAGATATTTCAATATTAGGTTGCAGTTCTTGTTTCCTTCCAAAGATAACACTCTCATCTATTGTTAAGTCTCTGAATGAATGATAAAAGACTCCAGAAATTGTTAACTATTGTCTTAAATATCCCAAAAAGTACAGAATGAACATTTCTCAGCAGAATGTGGGACTGTCCTCATTTCCTATCTCAGTATCATAAAAATAACATGGAGGCAAGAATAATTATGCAGTAAGATGTAAATAAGTGAATATATTTTAAAATATTCACTCAGCTATATGGTGGTCTTGTTTCTAATGGAATCATCCATAAAAGCCTAGTAATCCAAGTGAAAATATCTCCCAAAGGAGTAATGATCTCTCTCTTCATTGAACTCTAAAAACACTTTGTCTGCATCTGTCTTAGGACAAGTACCAATTTTTGCCCTGGCTTGTAGCTGCTTGTTCTTTTATCGCTTCGAACACTAGTCTTCTCAAGGTCTCTACCATGGCTCTCTATATTCCACAAGGTAGATGAACACAGTCTATACACACAGCGCACAAATGTCACATGAATGGTCGTTTCGTATATCTGAGTTTTGTGGAGTTTTTTTTTTTTTTTTTAACTCTAACAACAAAGCATTCTATAGGAGTATGTTACCGCATGTTGTCTTGCAAAACTATGAAAATTTTACAGATTTGCTGGTAAAGTAAGTAAAGTTTCTATTTGAATAATCAGGCCATTAACATTAGAAAGATTTGTGTAAAGCTAATTGTGTTGATGTTTTAAAGGAACTTCAAACCGTATTTGAAATATGAAAGAGTCTTATTTAAGTCCTGACAGTCATTTCAGTCTCATGTGAGTCAGGAATTGATGGCATGTGTGAGGTAACTAAGGTGGGAGAGGTTAAGTGAATTTACCCTGATCACACACAACAATTGGGATTTTTGATAGTTGATTTATGCACTTCTTTTTTTACTAAGACACTGAAGTGGAATGTATATCATCCTGTCCAGCATACATGATAACATGCTATAATTGTTATTTTTCATATATAAAGCATGTACTTTCTTTTTAAAATACAAGCAGCAATTTCTCCTCTTTCTGTGTTCTCACAGCCCTCTGATTATACTTATGTTATAGCATTTACCATGGAATTACAGTGAGTTGTTTGTTTTCCTTACACAGTACTTCCCACCTCAGTACTGTCATTGGATGGATACCCCCAAATTAATAAGGAAGCACAAGACTTAAATGACACAAAAATGTTTATTGAATGAATGAATGAGATCCTGACAGTAGTTTAATTCCCATGGAATTCAGGTGCTTAAGGTTGTTTATATTATCATGTTTTCTGAAGCACAGAAATTCTGAATCTCTTTGTTGATTATTCGTTGGTTCTATCAGATTCCCATAAAGGGTAATCAGTGACTGTCCTGGAAACCTATAACTCATAACTTCTGGCTTCTGTGCGAGAGAGAGAAACATGTCGGTCCATATCAGAACCTAGAATCAGAGACTTTTGTCTGATACTAAGTTTTTCTCATTTTTGTGCAAATGTATGTCTGATCTATTACTTAAGACTTTCTTCAGTCCTGTCAACTGAATCTGAATCTTTTATAAAGTAGAAAATATTTTCATAAGTGTTGTTCTAATTTGAATTTTATGTACTATGTTTACTTAAGGCAATGTGCCACTTTTAGTAAAGACGTTAATACTGCGTGAGAACTATGCTAATCGGTCTATTCTGAAATTGCTGTAAATGTTTCAAACCCAATATTTCAATAAATCGTGTGGTTTTTAGTAAAACCATTTTGTTAACATTTTAAACTGCTTTATGTTATTGTTAACATTTTAAACTGCTTTAAACATAATATAGAATTCACCCATTTAACAATATAATTTACTGTTTTTGTATATTCACAGTTGAATATAATCAATATAATCAATTTTAGAATATTTTCATCACCCTGAAAAGAAACTCTGCACCCTTTAATCATCACTCTCTAATCTCCCTCATCCCCCTTAGCATTTTGTTAACATTTACACTTGAAATATTTATTTCCTACCCTGTCTTAGTATAATGATCAAAGGTTCACATTGTGTGTGTGTGTGTGTGTGTGTGTGTGTGTGTGTGTGTGTGTGTGTGTGTATTTCAACCATCTCTGTAGAGTCCAGGTTTTCACATCTCACTGCAAGCTATTTGTCTAAATGAGCTCCAAATTTAGTAACTTGAATATTATCGTTTTACCTTTCCTTTCAACTATAAAACTTAAAAATTAGTATACTATTTGAGGAGCAACTATTGCTTTATTGACAGAATTAAAATCGTCAATATTTTAATTGACTCACTACCAGTGAATCAGTTACCATACCGTGATTAAAGAGATACCTCTCCACCAAACTGAAATTGGAATAAGTCATAGTGGGTGAATGTATCTCTTATAGTTTGGATTATGTGTATTCAATTCAGACTTCTCGGTCTAAATTGTTCTTTATCATAGATTTAGACAATTATAAGAAAATTAAAGTCAGTCACAAAGCATTTTGGATTTTTCAGAATAGAAAACCCCATGTGGGTGACAAGTTAACGTTATACACTACTTATTCTACTTTGATTAATAGAAAAGTTATGTAAATCACTTGTCAGAAACACATGAAATGATCTTTTTATCTGTATCATTTACACTAAGTTCTTGCTGGCACAGAGCATTTTCTGAATTAAAATCTCTGCAACAAGCAGTAAAATGCATAATGTACTTATGAATAATACATTAAAAACCTTATAGTCAAGATCAGTGATAAACAAATTGGTAACCTGGTGTCTGGGGACACATTAGACTGCTGACTCCGTTTGATAGAGGACGTTTTGGACTTGTCTACTATCTTTGTATCAAGTGCCATAGAAACAAATTTAATAAATTTCTTATCTAATTCAAATGAGGATTTAGGTAAATTCGTGATGAGTCTATGCAGCTTCTCTGATATTTGTGTATATGCTTTGTGTACCCTTTGTATACAGTTTGCATAACTTGTATCACGTATGTATTTTTGCAATGCCTAATTGTAACATTAGGAATAGGAATGGATTACTAAAGTACAACTATGAAGGGTTGACTTACTTTTCTTATCACTTTGATTTATTAACTAATAAAATTACTTTTATCGTTTGGTTTACTTAAAGCAATAAATTTAATTTTGAGAAAAGCATTTACCAGTAAGAATTGAGTAGTACTTTATGATCTTTCACTGAGTTTTTAATCCTTACGTATTTGTGAATAGAAACTAATTATACCAGACTAGAATGCTAGACTATAAACTCCATAAAGGGTTGGACATGTCTGTTTTAACTGTCCCCAGAACCTAATATAAGAACATAATGGTTGCTTGATAAATGTTTGTTGAATAAATGAATGAAAATGTCAAGCAACAGTGGGCAGTAAGAAAGTATTACCCAGTCAGGAAAATAGTGACTACTTCAGGTATTTCAAAAAGAAGAGTATTTAAAACAAAGATTTCATTATAAAAATTATTGGACAGGTTGGAGGAGCAAAAAGAGGAGGCTGATGGTACCCAGAGAGTTATAACTGCAGGATGCTATTCCTCTCCACCCCTGCACCACCCAGAGCTGGAGTAGTAAAAGATGGGAATGTAGGATTGCCTGGAACCTGTAAATCCACACCGATCACTGGCAATGCTGTAGCTCATCTACCTTTGAAAAAGTAATATTTCTGATTAGTTATAATATATGCATTGTATGTATATATTGTACAGTGCAACTTTAAATTCTGGTGTAATGTTCATTGGACACAGCAATGTGTGTAGAATGTGATTCTCTTGTGCTGCTTGTGCATTTTGGTATTTCATATGTTTAGGGATTGCAATCTTTTGATTTATTCCTTTGTAGGCTGGGAAGTGTTTTATTAGTATAAAAAACTTGCATTTATTCAAGTACCTACTCAGTACTTAAATGCCAGGCACTGTGTTAAATATTAGGATTATAAAAATTAATTTTTAAAGTGCAAGTTGTAATATATAAGTAAATTTACCTGACAACACTCACATCTTCATGTAAATATGTTCAGACCATATATGTAAGGTGTTTAAGCTTGTATAGAAATTTTTAACTTAACAGTTTTGACCTGCCTGTTTCCTTTGAAATAGCCCTAGTTCTTCCTATCAAGTTAATGTTGTTCTTTAAAAAAGGGGAGGTAGCATAACTGCATATCTGACACAGTCTACTGACTGTTAGGCAGTGCCACTCAGAGGCCATCTGAAATATGGTAAGTGTATTTCTCAGCAGATTAGAGAAAAGGTGCTTTGTCAGAAATAGGTTAATTTAATAAAATGCACTTTCTGAGAAGACAAAATCATGTCTATGGGTGGCTAATAGCTTACAAAGCTTAAATATACACTGCTTCTGAGCTTATGGATATACTGACTAGGGCTTGGAAAACGTGAGCACAAGATCATTCAAAAGTCTTTCACTGACGTTCTGGTCTCCTCTTTGAACTATTCCGTGTTCAAACTGTTCCACACTCTGTTCTTTGGTACAGATTATAGGGGCCTATGATGTAGCCCCCCCTGCTGCTATGAACATAGAAGAGATGCCAAACCAATATCTACAAAACCTTCAGAGGACAATGGCACGTATATGGTGATGCCATAGGGATCCTTTTAAGTTCAAATTAAGGAGAAAGAAAAGTAGGCTTTTTTTTTCAGAGTCATGGCAACCAATATATGACGTTCATTGGGAGAAATATTGCCTTTCCTAGAAAAAGCAGTGTATCTTCCTGTTTCTTCCTTCCCCTTCTCCTTCATATTTTACTCCTTTATCTTTTCTATGAAATTAATGTTATTGAACAGAGATGGCTGATTAATGACAAATGCAGTAAAAAATCTGTCTAATTTTCAGTCCTATGTACAAATACCCAATTCAAGCCACTGTTCCATTTACCAAGGTTATATATTAAAAGGTTAAAACCGTTTTTAAACATGTTTTTCACTTGGCATTATGAAAAGGAGGCATGAGACCTGTCTCTCTCCTGCCTTGCATGAACCCTGTGTCCTGTGACTGCCACATACTCATTTAGCATGTAGACATTACCTTGAAAATCATTAGATTCTTTTTATCCCTAGTATACTTAACTGAATTCTAAGCTTTTTCGTGGAGGAGAGTCTGATCCTGTGCCAGACCAGTTTGTATCCATTTTGCCTTATACATAGAAGATGATTGGTAAATTGACTCTTCTTTCTCCCACATCCAGTCAGCAGCCAAGACTGTTGCTTTTACTTGTAAATATAGCTTTTAGCCAGCCATCCTACTTCTCTATTTGAATTGTCACTGATGGTGTTGGGTCCCTAATCATTTCTACTATTTGAGTTGTGTTTTGTCTTACCCCTCTCCAGTCTGTCCTCCATATAGCTTCCAGAGCGTGCTTTCAAAAGTGAAAATCTGTGTGTGTCAATCTGCTTTAAAACCTTTTGGAAGCTCTCTGTTGCGTTAGAATAAGATTTAGACTCTTTCTTTGAGTACGAGGTCCCCTGCAAAATTTGTTCTCTTCCTACCCCTCTGTCATCATCTCTCAATATTTCCCCCATCACTTCACACTCGTAACCATTTTCAGTGGCTTATTGCCCCTTGAGTGGGCCTTGTACCCTTTTATCTGCATACACCTCATCCCCTAGAACACCTCCCTCTCTCCCGCTCAGTGCATTTGCCTCCCTCCACCCCACTCACCCACCCACACACAGACATCCACCCTCACCCCATAATCAAATACTTTTACCTGGATGGCTTCTTTTGAGGCTCAACTCTGGTGTCACCTCCTCTAGGAAGTATTCCCTGTCATTCTTCTGATCTTCACCCAAGCAGGTTAGGTACCTACCACGTAAGCCCAGGGTGTACCCTGTACCTCCATCATATCACACTATGGACTTATCACACTATGTTGCATTAACCTGTTTTTTAATTTTCTTTCTCAGTAGAATGTGAGGTCTTTGAAGGCAGGTCCTGATCCTCTGTGTGTCTGTATTTCTGCCATTTAACAAACACCATGCACACAGTTGGCAGGCAATAAATGTTTGTTCAAATAAATTGAATGGTTTTTTGGCTTGTCTTCTAGTCCATTCCTTGCCTTAAGGCAAGCAAATGCCCAAACATTCAAGATAGATGTTTGTCTGGGCCAAATAGCTTACTTTACAGAAGTAGCCAACTTGGCAGATTTGGTAATACTAGGAAAGAGTTCTGGGAATTACCTCACAAAGTCAGTCTATTCAGAGGGAAAAATTGGTGTTATCTCAAAGAGTTGCAGCAGTGGCTCTGTTTTATTGTGTTTGCTGTCATTTACATATCCCAAGTTTATTATACTTATATCAAGGACCAAAGGAAGCTGGAAAACATTTTTATCTTTAAAAGCCTATACATAATTTACCTCATTAATTTCTTTTTTTAATTGAATTTTTAAAAATTGATTGATTTTGGCTGCGCTGGGTCTTCATTGCGGTGCGTGGGCTCTTTGTTGCAGTGTCCAGGCTTCTCTAGTTGCGAGCTTCTCTAGTTGCAGCTTGCAGGCTCTAGAGTGCGCGGGCTCAGTAGTTGCGGCGCGCGAGCTTAGTTGCGGTATGTGGGATCTTAGTTCCCCAACCAGGGATCGAACCTAGGCCCCATGCATTGGGAGCATGGAGTCTTAACCACTGGACCACGAGGAAAGTCCTCTGCATCATTAATTTCTTGAATACAAAATCCAAAGTACAGACATTAGTTATCCTTAAATTTGATTTTTTGCTATCTGTCGATTTGGTCTTCTGAAGCACCAACTACAGTTCCTTATATATTCTGGGTACTACATAGATTATTTGCTGAATTGATATAACATGCTTGTTCATCTATGTACAAGTTGTGACAATAAGTTATAAAATATGCCATAAAAATATAGTAAGATTATAGAGCACATAACATTTGCCAAACTACCTAAAATGGCCACCTTAAAATATTCTATGGTGCATCTTTGCCTGATCTAATGTGTTCAAATTATATAACGGAATTAGATCATTTTCAGGTTCCTTCTTAATCTAAAATTTTTAGTTTCTATAATTATTTTCTGCCTCTTACCATTTACTCCTAGCTACTTGAATAATAGCTCATTTTCAAAGCCTTATTCTCAAGAACAATATAGAGCCATCCCTTATGTAGAAATGTATAGTTTATATGTCTATAATGCTATCTTCCTGTCTAGGGAAACTTCCCAGCACTAACTCTATATCATTGTACTCACTCACAGACATTTTAGTTCAATGAAACAATTTTGTTTTTCAGTGCATAGTATGCAGAGAGGCAGAATAGTGTGATGGTTAAAGCTCAGATTCTAGACTCAGATATACCTGGATTTGAGTCCTAGACCAGCCCTTACTAGTTACATAATCTTAAAGAAATTACTTATCTTCCCTGAACTTTAGTTTCTCCAAGTAAATGGGAATGATAATTGTATCCACCTCATGCTGTTGTATTATATGAGATGGTGCTTGCAAAGCAGCACTTAAGAGAGTACCTGACTGTGTGTGCACACGCTTAACAAATGTTAGTGAATTTTTTATGTGCCAAGCACATGGGAAATAGCACTAATTCAGACAGATACCGACCCTGCCCTTATAGGCAGTTAAACAGTTAATTACAGTAAAGAGTGATGAGTTTTTGAGGAAATGATTGAGGATACAGAGTTGTTTGTGGAAGTCGTAGGAAGACTAAATACAACCTAGAGGTCAGAGAATGCCCTTTTGAGGAACTAATATTGAAGCTGAGGCTGATGAGGTGAGAAGGTAGAGTCAGCTAAAATAAAGGTATTTATGAGAGAAATCATACTTCAGTGAAATTTTGAGGTATCAGAAAGATTCCAGGATATGTCCTCTCAAGAACATTAAGGGTCTACTCTTACTGGTATTAGTACTGAATGAACTAGAAGTGAAATGTGAAGTCTAGAAAAAGCAAGAACCCTCAGCAGTTAGGAACTAATATTTATTTGATGACATTATACTAGGTACTTAGCTAAAGAAGCAGGGACAATATAAAGAAGATGATGATTCTAATGTTTATATAGGTCAATTTATTTAATTCTCTTACTAACCTTTTGAAGTGGGAATTATGTGCCCTCATTTGTAAGAACACTGAGGCATCAAGGGGATAAGGAACTTGCCTGATGTTATGCCTAGTAAGTGAACGAGTTGGGATTCAACCCGTGGCAGAATTAATCCATAGGCCATGCTAACAGCTTCTAAACAGTAAATAAGACATAGTTTGTATCTAATTCACATACCATAAAATTCACCCCTTTAAAGTATACAGGTCAGTGGGTTTTAGTTTATTAACAAGGTTGTGCAATCATCGCCACTATCTAATTCCATAACATCATCACCCCAAAAAAGAAACCCCATACCCATTAGTAGTTACACCCCATTTTCTCCTCCCCCAGCCCCTGGCAACCATTAATCTACTTCTATCTTTACAGATTTGCCGATAGAATTAATTTTTTTTAATTGACTTATATTGTGAGACCTTGTTAAACTCACTTATTATTTTTAGAGCTTTTTTGTATGTTCCTCTGGATTTTCTGCATGTATATTCAAGTTGTCTGAGAAACTGAATATACAAATAGACAATAGCCAGCCCATATATAACAATAGAACAATGACCAGCAACCAGTTTAGGAAGCCAATCTACTACCTCTGAAGCAATCAACCCAGAATGGTCAGAAATTGATCAGTGACTGCCAGCTTCACTGTTTTCTGATCCTGCTTCTAACTCAAGACCCACCAGGAAAAGATGAGTATGCTACTCAGGCCATCACATAAGATGCCCACTCCTAGTTAACCTACCTCTAGCTTCCCCATGCCAATAGCCTCCAAACAGTGCATACTTGAAGCCTTCTCTTTTTTTCATTATAAAGGTTACCCATCCCTCTGCCAAATGTAACTGTTGGTGGCTATCTGCTATAGCAAACTCTAAACAAATAACATCTGTTCTTTAAAATTAAAAAAAAAAGACCATTTGTGCCATAACGAACAATATCTAAAACATCATTTCTGCCTGTCTTTCTCAAATCTCTACCTCTCCCTGTCCCTGCTGAAAAGGCCTCCTAGTGTTGTATGCCTTTTAATGTTTACACATGGATGTCCTCAGAAGTGTGGACTCTTTTTAGGATCTTTACATTTCTTTTCCATAAGATAACTTTACTTCCCCATAATGGAAGGATATGGACTTGCATTCTGACTTAAAACTAAAACCTTTTTCAGACTTCAGACTAAAAGCTGTGTAAATATAAATTGATTACCAAATTTCTCTTCAAATGAACTTCGTTATTCCTTGTAAAGAGAAAGAGATTCATATATGCCTTTTTATAAAGAAATAAGATTCTGTAATGGTCTGGTGTTCTCCAGACTTAATGAGTCTTCTGAGTTTTGTTTGCCTTGAATAAGCAGACTTTTAAACATTTTCGTTCACCTTTAGTAAAGGTCTTATCTTATTCTCACTAGCTAAAAGTGGTAGCACAGAGCATCTCTAATTCAGTTACAATTCAGTCGGGCAGCACTAACTCTTCAGTAAACATTTGATCATATTTGATTTAGCAAAATCAGGAAGAATGACCAGATATTCTGCCTTTCACACTGTTGTCTGTATAAGGAGGTCTTGTTTGCAGCATCTTAATGGGGAACAAAAGCTCTGCATGGTTACACAGTTTTCATCCACGATCAAAGTATAAATTAGCACAATCATCTTGAAGTCCAAAATCTGAAAGGCTGCTCATTTTTGCCTTCTTCCTTGCCATACTTTGTATCAGTCTCTTAAGTAACAGATGTAGTGTGGATTTTGTCTCCTCTGTTTTCCCTGTATACTTTAGATGCTAGAGAACAGGAGGGGCTAAACCGGAGTGCAGACTCCAGATAATCCATCTGAGAAAACATTGCCTATCACTAGTTATTTCCCCCCTTTCATTTCCTCCTGACTAAATTAAGCAGACCCAGTGCTTCCTAGCAGGATCATTTCGAAAATCAACTGTAACTGATTTTCCTAGTGCCCCATCACAAGGTTTTTAACCTAGCTGCTTCTTGGAAAAAAATCTTGCAGTAAATATCCTATCATGGGCACAAGTGGGAAAGGCATACTCTGAAGACTTTGAAGCAGTATCATGCTACAGTTGGAAGGCTTTACTGGATTTCACTGACATCCAGGAAGGAAAGGGTTTTGAAAGCCTGCCATAGGCCAAAAAAGTACTGAAGGCCAATTGGGCCTGGAGCTGCAGGGGGAGACCATCCTGGGCCACCTGGAGTCTCTTCTAACCCTGGTCCCACATTCCCTCCCTCCTCACCCAAGGCTTGCTTCCCTCCTGCTGTGTGCACATTTCTTCCCATTTCCTGACAGTCTCAAGAACTGCACCACGAGTTAAAAGAACTACTCATATTTCAGTCCCTTAGAATCTAGTTAGCTCTCATTTCCTTTTTTATTTACTTGTGATAGTCAAACTTGGCATTCCTTTGCATTCTCTGAGTCTGGATTACTTCAAGTTTTTTGAATTTTTTTAGTTGCTAGTGAATGCTAATATAAGAGCTCAGAATCCCCCCTCTAATGCTAAGAGTAACTTCACCTTGTCTTCACAATAACATTGAGCTAAATACAATGTGGTATTCTAGATGGGATCTTGGAACAGGAAAAGGTCATCAGTAGAAAAACTAGGGGAAATCCAAATAAGGCCATAGCTTAATTAATAGTATAGTTTTAATTTAATCTCTTAGTTTTGATAAATGTACCATGGTTTTGTATGATGTTAATATGAGAGAAGGCTCAATTAAAGCATATAGGAATTCTCTACTGTACTTGTAACTCTTCAATCTAAAATTATTTCAAAATAAAATATTCTTTGAAATTTTAAAATAATATCAAGTCCAAGATTTTACAAAATTGGGATATTGAGTGATAAGTGTGCCAAAAGTCACGTACATTCCTATAGCCACACACTAGATTTCCCCCACAGCTTTCTTGGTATAGACCCATTATACCCTTGGAAGTCAGATAAACCTAGGCTCAATCCCTGGCTCCACCACTTGCTAGCTGTAAAAATTTAAGCAAGTAATTGACTCCTCTAAGACTATTTTTCTTTAATGGGATGATGATGAGGTACCAGTTTTGAGGGCTTAGATTAGATAACAGCCTAGGGCCTGCCACATAGTAATTCCTTGAATTGTCACTTTCAGCCCTCCAGGATGGCACTTGGAGAAAATTGCTCTCCCCATCCCTTCTTAAGGACATAAAAGGGTCTGGGTCATTACTTCCCTTGAGAATAAAGGGGAAAAAACAAAACAAAAAAAAAGAATGCCGAGATGACTAAGGCAGGACATAAGCAAAGATGACTGGCAAAGGCCTTGCAGTTGGCCTTCACATTTCTGGCCTCTCTTCTCTGGGCTTGTCCCCTTCAGGCAGGCCTAACACCAGGGCCTGCCTTGCCTTATCAGCCACAGTTTCTAGCTTACCTGTATCCTTGCCTTGACTCTCCCAGGCACATGAGTGTTTCTAAGCCTTTTCTTTCTCATTAAGGATTGATGGCTTTTCTTTCCTCTTAAGAGAATTTCTGATGTGAGAGCCCAGAAATTAGACTGTACTTTTATATTCAACAGCTATTTATTGAATAAATAAATTTTTGCTGGACCTATAGAAACGTAATCCCAGCTGTCAAAGAGCTCACAGTCTACCTTGTGATTAAATAAATAGATAATCAGTGTGATCTAGTTTACAATTAAATAATAGAAAAATCAGTCAAGAAGTGCCAGTGTCACAATGGAGCAAGAACAGAGTGCTCTAGGACCACTCGTCTCCATTTCCTTGCATCTCAGTGGACAAGAGCCTCGAGCTCTATGGTCCTGCTCCCTGGGAGCTGCTGGACCTAAAGGAGTTTGTCCTTGTTACTGGTCCTTGTCCGTATCGCTCCCTTGCCCAAAACAGATTCTCCTTGTTCTCATGGTCCTGAGTTTCTTTTGCCTCCCAACTTTAAAGCACCCAGGAGAGTTAAGATGCAGCAACAAGGGAAACAGGGAACTGCTGTGGTAAGACTCCTCAAGTTCTGCGGTAAAGCAGCGGGTAGCCTGGAAGTTAGGAATGGTGGGAGAATAAAGGAGTTGCACGAGAAACTTCATATGTAGGTCCTTGACTTTGAATCCTTTTTTTGTCTTTTAGTTTGATTACATGATAACTCAGAAAACTGTCCACATTGACACCCATTATATCCTGAAGAACTAGTCCTCTGTGTTCATACAACTCTTTGTACATCCCCTTATTATAGTGCTTATCTCACAGTGTTGCATTTGTCTATGTTAAGTCTGTCTCTCACTGTAGCTATGAGTGCTGGGTCTGGCCCAGTGCCTGCCACTTGGCAGCTTTGTGGAGCGTGAAGATGAGAGAAGATCAAAATGACTTTATTGTGAGTTTTGTTGGATTGCAGTAATAAACTCTATACACTAATCTTTGGTCATCTGTCTCATAACAGCTTAAAGAGAAGGAATGAGAGCACTCAGGTCTGTGTCCTGCTTTCATCCTTCAGTTCCTGCACCACCCCCTCTCACTCACCCTGCCCTCATCTCACTTAGTCCAAACAGGTCAAACATGGCACAATTTAGCTCCCTCGGGAAGAGCCTTCCACAGGGTCCATGTTCTGATTAGCATCACAAAGGAATTCTTCCTCTCATCTTGAGAAAGCTTTTCCAGCCTCTCTCAGCCCCACTTACCTTATTACCTAACCCTTCAAACTGTGGGTTATGATTTTACTCTTTTTGGCACCACAGTCCCACAAATTTACAATTTCCTTGTGATATTCTTGACTCCAGAAACTGATTCTTTCAAGTGTGAGTGTCTACGTCTGAAAGACTGAGCCAAACATTTATGTAGATTATGGGAATGTGAAGAAGCAGACATTAGAAGGCTTAGAAGAGAAAAACCATGTAACAGAAGAAGGAATATCTGTTCATTATACTTGCTTCTTTTAAGCTGACCATAACAGGTGAAGATAGTAGTTGAGTAGAGATGATGTCATTTAAACGGTAGGAAAGTTTTCATTATGGGAAAAACAGCTGTAAAACAATTCACTCTAGAATCTTCTCATCTCTATAAATGGGGCTACTAGTTCTAAATTTATGAACTTGCCAAAACCTACTTGTACTATCTCTAAACAGGTCTTAAGGTGTCACCAGATGCTCCAAACAAATCTAGCCTAGCCTATCCTGCTAATGAACATGCAAACAGTTTTCCCCATCTGCCACCTCTGTCTAAAAGGCTAGGAAGGCCTTCCTCTCTGATCACAAAGAATGTAATTACTGTCTATAGAGAAGTCAAGTACAAAGGCCATCAGCCTTTTCAGGCCACCAAAGATTAACAGCTGCCTCTCCTTTAATTGGGAGAGGTAATAACAGTTACTCTAGTTAATAATTGAATGGATTCCTAGGCCATGTAATTCAGATTGAAGCTGTCATTTTTTGCTGGCCTTTAGCTAAGCTGGGTTATTATAATGGAGCCTCTAATCCTATTAGTCAGTTGTCAGTCTCACAGTGGGAGAGAGCAAAGGAAGGGAGAGCTATTAAGGTGTTATGTCTGGTACACAAGTAAAGCCACATATTTCCTCTTCAGAGGTATTTTTTTCTTGCTCACATCAGAATGGTAAAGCTATTTATGAAAGTTCTAATTTCATAATTTCTGTCTGAACGCAGAGTATTTGGAAAAGGGGTAACAGAAAAAAGGAGAAATATCTAGTTCACCTTTCTAGATGAGGTATTTTCAATCAGTTAACAAACTTTGCTTGGTATCTGCAGTATGTGCATCCTGTGCTTGACCACAGTTGAGAATGCAGAGGTAGGAGAGCTTAGGCTTCACAGTGTAGCACATGAACACAAAAAGCTCTGGGATAAAGTCAAGAGTGATAAGGGCCATAAGAGAAATACAGTTAAATACAAAGACCTTTTGACTTTTGTTGAGGGGATCAGGAAAGACTTTATGAGTGATTTGATCTGGGTCTTAAAGGATTGAGAGATAGCATTTGAACATTACAAATCGAGAAGGGGGCAGGTTGGATGGAGAGTATAGTTATGGTTAAGCATTTTTTGCATACTTGCTTTTTTCTAGACACTGAGAGGGATAGGAACAAGTATATGACCATGTATTTGAGGAGCATCCAGCCTCACTGTGGCATCCAGGAATATAAAGAGAGCAGTGTATAGGAAGTACCACGTGATTGGCACAAGAAGCTAGTGTGGTGGGAAAAGAGAGGAGGAAGAAATGAGAGGCTCTCTACGTCCTTTAAGTCTACCTGGATTACTGTGTGAAAGTGATCTTCATTTGCATAAAGAGTATTTAATGCCACCTGCTTAAGAAGGTGTTTTTCCCCCCTTGATTTTAACATTTGGGCAGCTCATCATTGAGCCAGTTTGAGTTTCCCTTTCTGTCCCCCTGAGGTGAAAAAGGCATAGGCTATCAGAGGATTGTCTCATCTACCTTTATGTACAGAGAGAGGGAAGAGCTGTTCATTCGCACTGTGTTAGGAAATAGGATCCAGTGGGAGGTGTTTCTCCTTGTTATGCTCACGGGCCCCTATAATTGTGTTAAACTGTCATATCTCACAGGACATTTTTGCTGTTTGAGAGAGATCTTTTCATTTGTTCATCCTTTTGTTCAGTCACTCATCCATCAAGTATTTACCATTTCTGTTCTGTGTCATCACTGGGGCTGCAGAGATGAGTCAGCTGCCACTCTTGAGGAGCTTGCAAACAGAGAGAAATGGGGCCCTGAGGTAGGGCAGAGATGATGGCATGAATAGGAGTTGATGTGGGGCATGAAGAAGAAGTTAGGAGGATACTGAACAGTGTTCCCACTTGGCCATGCTCTGTGGATGAGAATCCAAAAATGGCTTGTTGGATCTGTAATACAGAAGTGCACATGACCAAAACCATCCTTGATTTCTCTGGGGAGAAATTTGTGAGTTTTTTTATTTCACAGTTGGTTTTGCTTTTTTTGCTTCAGTTCCTTGAAAAGGTGCAATTGATAAATTAGAACTTCAATTTTCAATAATACTTTAATAAAAATTTGGCTTTGAATGGCCTATCTTCCTGAAATTGGCTTTTTTTTTTCCTGCTTAATGTCTGTTAGAGCCCATGTTTTAAGTTTTTCAAGAGGTCATATCCATGTTGTTGGCACTGCATGAAAGGCTTTGAGTTTATTTTGTTTTGTTTTTAAGGCATAGATGTGTACATTAAGATGGTCTGCTTTCACTCAGTCCTTTTCCCCTACACTTTTGCAATGTTGACCCAGTTCTCTCTTGTTGTGGAAAGGTCTGTGAGAACAGCAGTGGTGCTGTTTTGTTTCTCTGTGGACAGATTGCATCAATTGGTGCATCTGCTTGGCTTAGGGTATGACATAACTTTGAGTTGAGAAATATCAAAATACAAAGGCTTTACACTGAAATGGAGTACAAGTGGAGAATTTAGTTTCTTGGTGGCTATTAAGGAGGCTCAAGGTGAACATGTGTTTCAGTCTCGAAAAACTGAATTTTGTTCTCCGGTCATGAAGCTCAATCCCAATGAAAAACTATTCCACTAGGCACATGCAGTAACAGGAATTGTATCCTGGGATCATACCAGAGCAATTGACTATCTGTGTTTTCACAGTTAAAATCCTGTTAAAATACCTTTGTGAGCCTTCTTTTCCAAAACTGTTGATGAAGCATTTTCCGAACAACCGTTGATGAAGCATTTTCTAAGTACATTCCCCTCTGCTAAGTGTTGGGGATATGGTGATGAAGAAGACATGGTCCCTGGCTGCAGGAAGTTCTGAGTTTAGTGGGGATACAAAGATGAAAAGCTAGAGGATCATCCCTTCTAGGAAGATCAGTATATGCCAAAGCACAGAGGCATGAAACAGCATGGACCACATGGGGAATCTGGTTGAGAGAGAGGCAGGAGCATGGCAGGGAAGGAAGCTGTTAGAGAGGGATCAGATTCTGAAGAATTGTGCTAAAGAGTTTGGGCCTCATTCTGTAGACAGTGAGGAAGCAGTCATTCAAATGTTTCACCCACAGAGTGGCATGATCACATTTACTCTTGAGAATATTATCTTCATTGCATATAAAGGCATCCAGAGCAGGGCTACTCAAAAGAGAGTCCACAGGCCAGTGCCAGGCTACTGTCACTAGAAGATGGTGAGATAAGTACACAAATCAAGAGTAATTTTATGTCTTTCATCTAATATTTTAAAATGTGGGCTCAAACTTAGTACACCTTTTTTCCCTCATTTGTTTAGTATTTAATTTGTATTTCACAAAACTGTTGGTCACAATGGAGTGAAAATATTAAAAACAAAGAAACAAACAAAAACACCTGACTTTTATCTTAGAGTGTTTGGGAAGCACTGCTCTAGAGAATGGTGTGCTGTGAAGTAAGCTAGGATCCAGAGATACTAGTTAGGAGGTTGCTGCAGTGCCTCAAGCAACAGACCATGAAAGCCTGAACTGACATGGTAAGAATATAGACATGGATAGAAAAAGCAAAAGTTAAGGGCCATAACAGGAGATGAGTAATCAGAACTTGGAGGCTGAATCAGTGTGAAAGCTGAGGAAGAAGAAAGAGTCTAGAAGGGCAAATGTTCTTTTAAGAGTCTGCTGAAAGTTGGACCCTTGCTCTATGCATTATTATGAGCTTTTCCATCCCTGTTTTACAGAGATGTTTCACTTATTTTTAATGTGGTTATTTTTTCATATTATTAAATATTTTATCTATAATTCCTATTTGAGTATAGAAGAAAGGATATGTACATATGTGTTTGCTTCCCTATCTTGACTCAGAGCCCCTCTGCCGTTTCCCCTGGGCTAAAGATGCTTCCGTGATACCCTAGGCCTGGCTCTGGTAAAACTGCTGGTAGGATAACCAATCACTACCAAATTAAATATTCATACGTACTACATGATCTCATTTATATGAAATTCTACCGTGGACAAAACTAACCTACGGTACCATAAATCAAATCAGTGGTTGCATCAGGGAGGAGGGATTGACTGTGAAAGGGGCATGAGGGGACTTTCTAGGGTAATGGAAATGTTCAGGTCTTGATAGGTACTCATCAAATTTAACTGAATGGTATCCTTAAGATCTGAGCTCTTCACCCTATTGTAAAGTATACCTCAAATTAAAAAAAAAAAAGCCAATGAACAAAATGTGTTCAACCCCATCATTATCAGGGAAAGACAAATAAAATCCTCAATTAAATGTGAGTATACAGGGACTTCCCTGGTGGTCCAGTGACTAAGAATTGGCCTGCCAATGTAGGGGACATGGGTTCAATCCCTAGTCCGGGAAGATCTCACATACCATGCAGTAAAGTAAGCCCATGTGCTACAACTACTGAGCCCGTCCTTTAGAGCCTGCGAGCTGCAACTACTGAGCCCGTGTGCCACAACTACTGAAGCCCACACGCCCTAGAGCCCGCACGCTGCAACTGCTGAGCCCACACTCCGCAACTACTGAAGCCCGTGCCCTCTAGGGCCCGTGGGCCACAACTACTGAGCCCATGTGCTACAGCTACTGAAGCCCACGTGCCTAGAGCCCGTGCTCTGCCACAAGAGAAGCCACCACAGTGAGAAGCCCGTGCATCACAACGAAGAGTAGCCCCAGGGCTTGAACCCATGTCCCCTGCATTGGCAGGCGGATTCTTAACCACTGCACCACCACGGAAGCCTCACTGCATCCCCGCCGCAACTAGAGAAACCCGCATAGAGCAACGAAGACTGAACACAGCCAAAAAAAAAGGCGAGTATACACCCATTAGAATCACTAAAGTTTAAAAAAAAAACTTGATAAAGGCAAGTTTTGGTGTCATTGTAGAGTAACTGAAATCATCACGGCACTGCAATGTGTACAAAAATTGTTCTGAATATTTTAGAAAGCTGTTTGGCTATAGCTAATAACACAACCTATGCACACTCTGTGACCCAGCAGTTCTGCTTTTAAGCATATACTCAACTGCATGTCACATGTGCCCAAATACATATACAACAATGTTGAAAGCAGCATTGTCCAGAGTTTCGAAGTGGAAACAACCCAAATGTCAATCAGCGGTTAAACATTTAAATAAGTTGAGGTATGTAATCAGACAAAGGAATACCATACAGCAAGGAAAATGAATCGAATACTGCTACAGGCAACAATATGGATGAATTTAGGGGAAAAAACAAGCAAGAAAAATTAGATATTATAGAATATATAAAGTGTGATTCTATTTTTATAGAATTGAAAAGAAAACAAAAGGATTCTGTGATTTTAGAAGTCAGGAGAGCCTTTACATCGGGGAAAGACGGAGAGATAATGAGTAGGATGGGCAACAGGGGTATTATGGCATGTTATAGAGCTTTATTTTTTAATTTTGGAGTTATTACAATGTGTTTTCAATTTGCCATATAGTTTGCTATATAGTTATGATTAGTGCAGTTTTATCTGTGTATGCTATGTAGTAATACAAAGTTGTTACTATTTTCTAATTATATTGACATCCTAGCATAAGAAGAAAGAATGGTAACAGCATTATGGTTTTAAATAAATTACTGAGCACCTAGTTTTCAATTTTCTGATTGTTAGTTTTATTGCAAGGAAACATTTTTTCATTAATAACAACATAAATTGTTAATTTTTAATCTTAAAAGTGTGAGGTCTTGTCTAGGATTCATGATGAACTTCTTATAGTCTCAGACTGTATTTTATTGTGCACAAAGAATGAGTAAATGAATGATTAAGATATTATACTACCAAACTCCAGACATGTACTGGAGCCAATAATTGATAGTCCACATCAAGCAGGCAGAGCATTGTGCTTTGAACATCAGAAGAATCAGGAAAACATGTTTGACAGAGCCTGTGAATAACTCATATATCTCCCCCAAGTACCCCCCCAATAAAAAAGCCCCTCAGTATTCCAAAGACATTTGAAGGCTTAATGAACTGTAGAATACTATTAAAAGAAATATAAGGGGGTATTGTAATAGAGGGGTTGAATATTAGTTTCCTAGGGCTGCCATAACAAAGTACCACAGACTGAGTGGCTTAAATAGCACAAGTTACTTTTCTCAGAGTTCTGGAGGCTGAAGGCCAGGGTGAAAGTGTTATGAGGTTTGGTTTTTTTCTGAGGCGTCTCTCCTTGGTTTGTAATTGGACACCTTCTTGCTGTGTACGGCCTTTTTCTCTGTGCATGTGCATTCCTGGTTTCTCTTGTTCTCTTATAAGGACAACAGTCATATTAGATTAAGGCCTCACCCTAACAGCCTCATTTTAACTTAATCACCTCTTTAAATTTCTTATCCTCAAATACAGTTACATTCTGAGGTACTAGGGGTTGGGACTTCAACATAAGAATTCAGTGGAGGGTGGGGACACAATTCAGCCTATAGCAGGTTGCTATCCTGTATTTCACATATTTGATGCAGTGATTCTGTGTATGCTTAAAAACTTGCCGTCCCCATGCCAGAGGAATGCAAAGAGCTTATATATCCTTCCCACAAGAATGGTATACAAATCAGAAGTTGTATAGAAAAATCATAGGTTGAGTTCTAAAATGGTTACTTAATATTCTCCCTAAAATAGGTGAAGTGGCTTTTTTTATTTTTATTTATGTATTTTTAGCTCTTATCATTATCACAGACTTTTTTTTTTTTTTACATCTTTTTTGGAGTATAATTGCTTTACAATGGTGTGTTAGTTTCTGCAGTATAACAAAGTGAATCAGCTCTATGTATACATACATCCCCATATCCCCTCGCTCTTGCGTCTCCCTCCAACCCTCCCTATCCCACCCCTGTAGGTGGTCACAAAGCACTGAGCTGATCTCCCGGTACTATGCGGCTGCTTCCCACTAGCTATTCTACATTTGGTAGTGTATATATGTCCATGCCACTCTCTCACTTGGTCCCAGCTTACCCTTCCCCCTCCCCATGTCCTCAAGTCCATTCCCTACGTCTGTGCCTTTATTCCTGTCCTGCCCCTAGGTTCTTCAGAACTTTTTTTTTTTTTAGATTCCATATATACGTGTTAGCATACGGTATTTGTTTTTCTCTTTCTGACTTACTTCACTCTGTATGACAGACTCTAGGTCCATCCCCCTCACTACAAATAATTCAATTTCGTTTCTTTTTATGGCTGAGTAATATTCCATTGTATATATGTGCCACATCTTCTTTACCCATTCATCTGTTGATGGATACTTAGGTTGCTTCCATGTCCTGGCTTCTGTGAATAGAGCTGCAATGAACATTGTGGTACATGACCTTTTTTTATTTTATTTTTATTTTTTTAATTTTTTTTTTTTTTTTTTTGCGGTACGCGGGCCTCTCACTGTTGTGGCCTCTCCTGTTGCGGAGCACAAGCTCTGGACGTGCAGGCTCAGCAGCCATGGCTCACGGGCCCAGC
Organism: Tursiops truncatus; assembly: GCF_011762595.2. Taxonomy (NCBI): domain Eukaryota; kingdom Metazoa; phylum Chordata; class Mammalia; order Artiodactyla; family Delphinidae; genus Tursiops; species Tursiops truncatus. The sequence continues at coordinate 117,839,657 of NC_047035.1, forward strand.
TGCTCCGTGGCATGTGGGATCTTCCCAGATTGGGGCACGAACCCATGTCCCCTGCATCGGCAGGCGGACTCTCAACCACTGCGCCACCAGGGAAGCCCTACATGACTCTTTTTGAATTATGGTTTTCTCAGGGTATATGCCCAGTAGTGGGATTGCTGGGTCGCATGGTAGTTCTATTTTTAGTTTTTTGAGGAACCTCCATACTGTTCTCCATAGTGGCTGTATCAATTTACATTCCCACCAACAGTGCAAGAGGGTTCCCTTTTCTCCACACTCTCTCTAGCATTTATTTTCTGTAGATTTTTTGATGATGGCCATTCTGACTGGTGTGAGGTGATACCTTATTGGAGTTTTGATTTGCATTTCTCTAATGATTAGGGATGTTGAACATCCTTTCATGTGTTTGTTGGCAATCTGTATATCTTCTTTGGAGAAATGTCGATTTAGGTCTCCTACCCATTTTTGGATTGGATTGTTTGTTTTTTTGATATTGAGCTGCATGAACTGCCTGTAAATTTTGGAGGTTAATCCTTTGTTAGCTGCTTCATTTGGAAATATTTTCTCCCGTTCTCAGGGTTGTCTTTTCATCTTGTCTGTGTTTTCCTTTGCTGTGCAAAAAAGCTTTTAAGTATCCTGAGGTTACATTTGTTTATTTTTGTTTTTATTTCCATTTCTCTAGAGGGTGGGTCAAAAAGAATCTTGCTGTGATTTATGTCATAGAATGTTCTGCCTATGTTTTCCTCTAAGAGTTTGATAGTGTCTGGCTTTCCATTTAGGTCTTTAATCCGTTTGGAGTTTATTTTGGTGTATCGTTTTAGGAAGTGTTCTAATTTCATTCTTTTACATGTAGCTGTCCAGCTACTGTCCAGTAGCTGCACCACTTATTGAAGAGGCTGTCTTTACTCCATTGTATATTCTTGCCTCTTTTATCAAAGATAAGGTGACCATATGTGTGTGGGTTTATCTCTGGGCTTTCTCTCCTGTTCCATTGATCTATTTCTGTTTTTGTGCCAGTACCATACAGTCTTGATTACTGTAGCTTTGTAGTATAGTCTGAAGTCTGGGAAGCTGATTCCTCCAGCTCCATTTTCTTTCTCAAGATTGCTTTGGCTATTTGGGATCTTTTGTGTTTCCATACGAATTGTGAAATTTTTTGTTCTAGTTCTGTGAAAAATGCCAGTGGTAGTTTGATAGGGATTGCATTGAATCTGTAGATTGCTTTGGGTAGTACAGTCATTTTTACAATATTGATTCTTCCAATCCAAGAACACGGTATATCTCTCCATCTGTTTGTATCATCTTTAATTTCTTTCATCAGTGTCTTATAGTTTTCTGCATACAGGTGTTTTGTCTCCTTAGGTAGGTTTATTCCTAGGTATTTTATTCTTCTTCTTGCATTGGTAAATGGAAGTGTTTTCTTAATTTCTCTTTCAGATTTCCCATCAATAGTGTATAAGAATGCAAGAGATTGCTGTGCATTAATTGTGTATCTTGCTACTACCAAATTTATTGATTAGCACTAGTCGTTTTCTGGTAGCATCTTTAGTATTCTCTATGTATATATAGTCTCATGTCATCTGCAAACAGTGACAGCTTTACTTCTTCTCTTCCAGTTGGGATTCCTTTTATTTCTTTTTCTTCTCTGATTGCTGTGGCTAAAACTTCCAAAACTATGTTGAATAATAGTGGTGAGAGTGGACAACCTTGTCTTGTTCCTAATCTTAGAGGAAATGGTTTCAGTTTTTCATCACTGAGAATGATGTTGGCTGTGGGTTTGTCATATATGGCCTTTATTATGTTGAGGTAAATTCCCTCTATGCCTACTCTCTGGAGGGTTTTTGTCATAAATGAGTGTTAAATTTTGTTGAAACCTTTTTCTGCATCTGTTGAGGTGATCATATGGTTTTTCTCCTTCAATTTGTTAATATGGTTTATCACATTGATTGATTTGCGTATATTGAAGAATCCTTGCATTCCTGGTATAAACCCCACTTGATCATGGTGTATGATCCTTTTAATGTGCTGCTGGGTTCTGTTGGCTAGTATTTTGTTGAGGATTTTTGCATCTATGTTCATCAGTGATATTGGCCTGTAGTTTTCTTTCTTTGTGACATCTTTGTCTGTTTTAGTATCAGGGTGATGTTGGCCTCGTAGAATGAGTTTTGGAGTACTCCTCTCTCTACTATGAGTTTGAGGAGGATAGGTGTTAGCTCTTCTCTAAATGTTTGATAGAAGTCACCTCTGAAGGCATCTTGTCACGGGCTTCTGTTTGTTGGAAGATTTTTTTTTTTTTTTTTTTTTTTTGCGGTATGTGGGCCTCTCACTGTTGTGGCCTCTCCCGTTGCAGAGAACAGGCTCCGGACACGCAGGCTCAGCGGCCATGGCTCACGGGCCCAGCCGCTCCGCAGCATGTGGGATCCCCCCGGACTGGGACACGAACCCGTGTTCCCCGCATTGGCAGGCGGACTCTCAACCACTGCGCCACCAGGGAAGCCCTGTTGGAAGATTTTTAATCACAGTTTCAATTTCAGTGCTTGTGATTGGTCTGTTTATATTTTCTATTTCTTCCTGGTTCAGTCTTGGAAGATTGTGCTTTTCTAACAGTTTGTCCATTTCTTCCAGGTTGTCCATTTTGTAGTTACTTGTAGTAATCGCTCATGATCCTTTGTATTTCTGCAGTGTCAGTTGTTACTTCTCCTTTTTCTTTTCTAATCCTGTTGATTTGAGTCTTCTCCCTTTTTTTTTTTGTTGAGTCTGGCTAATAGTTTATCAATTTTGTTTATCTTCTCAAAGAACCAGCTTTTCGTTTTATTGATCTTTGCTATTGTTTCCTTCATTTCTTTTTAACTTATTTCTGATCTGATCTTTATGATTTATTTCCTTCTGCTATCTTTGGGGTTTTCTCTTCTTCTTTCTCTAATTTCTTTAGGTGTCTGGATAGGTTGTTTTTTTGAGATGTTTCTTCTTTCTTGAGGTAGGATTGTATTGCTGTAAACTTCCCTCTTAGAACTGCTTTTGCTGCATCCCATAGGTTTTGGGTCGTCGTTTTTTCATTGTCATATATTTTTAGGTATTTTTTGATTTCTTCTTTGATTTCTTCAGTGATCTCTTGGTTATTTAGTAGTGTATTATTTAGCCTCCATGTGTTTGTATTTTTTACAATTTTTTTCCTGTAATTGATATCTAATCTCATAGCATTATGGTTGGAAAAGATACTTGATAAGATTTCAGTTTTCTTAAATTTACCTAGGCTTGATTTGTGACCCAAGATATGATCTATCGTGGAGAATGTTCCATGAGCACTTGAGAAGAAAGTGGATTCTGTTATTTTTGGAAGGAATGTCCTATAAATATCAATTAAGTCCATGTTGTTTAATGTATCATTAAAAGCTTGTGTTTCCTTATTTATTTTCATTTTGGATGATCTGTCCATTGGTGAAAGTGGGGCGTTAAAGTCCCCTACTATGAGTGTGTTACTGTCGATTTCCCCTTTCCTCGCTGTTAGCATTTGCCTTGTGTATGAGGTGCTCCTACGTTGGGTGCATAAATATTTACAATTGTTATATCCTCTTCTTGGATTGATCCCTTGATCATTATGTAGTGTCATTCTTTGTCTCTTGTAGTAGTCTTTATCTTAAAGTCTATTTTGTCTGATATGAGAATTGCTACTCCAGCTTTCTTTCGGTTTCCATTTACATGGAATACCTTTGTCAGTCTGTGTGTGTCCCTAGGTCTGAAGTGGGTCTCTTACAGACAGCATATATACTGGTCTTGTTTTTGTATCCATTCAGCCAGTCTATGTCTTTTGGTTGGAGCATTTAATCCATTTACATTTAAGGTAGTTATCAATATGTATGTTCCTATTACCATTTTCTTAATTGTTTTGGGTTCCTTATTGTAGGTCTTTTCCTCTCTTGTTTTTCTTGCCTAGAGAAGTTCCTTTAGCAGTTGTTGTAAAGGTGGTTTGGTGGTGCTGAATTCTCTTAGCTCTTGCTTGTCTGTAAAGGTTTTAATTTCTCCATCGAATCTGAATGAGATCCTTGCTGGGTAGAGTAATCTTGGTTGTAATTCTTTCCGTTTCATCACTGTAAATATGTCCTGCCACTGCCTTCTGGTTTGTAGAGTCTCTGCTGAAAGATCAGCTGTTAACCTTATGGGGATTCCTTGTATGTTGTTTGTTGCTTTTCCCTTGCTGCTTTTAATATTTTTTCTTTGTATTTAATTTTTGACAGTTTGATTAATATGTGTCTTGGCATGTTTTTCCTTGGATTTATCCTGTATGGGCCTCTCTGCACTTCCTGGACTTGATTGACTATTTCCTTTCCCATATTATGGAAATTTTCAACTATAATCTCTTCAGTATTTTCTCGGTCCCTTTTTTTCCTCTCTTCTTCTTCTGGGACCCCTATAATTCCAATGTTGGTGCGTTTAATGTTGTCCCAGAGGTCTCTGAGACTGCCCTCAATTCTTTTCATTCTTTTTTCCTTATTCTGCTCTGGGTAGTTATTTCCACTATTTTATCTTCCAGGTCACTTATCCGTTCTTCTGCCTCAGTTAGTCAGCTATTGCTTCCTTCTAGAGAATTTTAAATTTCATTTATTGTGTTGTTCATCGTTGTTTGTTTGCTCTTTAGTTCTTCTAGGTCCCAGTTAAACGTTTCTTGTATTTTCTCCATTCTATTTCCAAGATTTTGGATCATCTTTACTATCATTACTCTGAATTCTTTTTCAGCTAGACTGCCTATATCCTCTTCATTTGTTTGGTCTGGTGGGTTTTTACCTTGCTCCTTCATCTGCTGTGTATTTCTCTGTCTTCTCCTTTTGGTTAACTTACTGTGTTTGGGGTCTCCTTTTTGCAGTCTGCAGGTCCATAGTTCCCGTTGTTTTTGGTGTCTGCCCCCAGTGGGTAAGGTTGGTTCAGTGGGTTGTGTAGGCTTCCTGGTGGAGTGAATTGGTGCCTGTGTTCTGGTGGATGAGGCTGGGTCTTGTCTTTCTGGTGGGCAGGGCCGCATCTGGTGGTGTGTTTTGGGGTGTCTGTGACCTTATTATGATATTAGGCAACCTCTCTGCTAATGAGTGGGGTTGTGTTTCTGTTTTGCTAGTTGTTTGGCATACGGTGGCCAGCACTGTAGCTTGCTGGTCTTTGAGTGGAGCTGGGTCTTCGTGTTGAGATGGAGATCTCTGGGAGAGCTTTCACTGTTTGATATTACATGGTGTCAGGAGGTCTCTGGTGGAACAATGTCCTGAACTGGGCTCTCCCACCTCTGAAGCTCAGGCCTGACACCCGGCCAGAGAACCAAGACCTGGTCAGTCACACAGCTCAGAAGAAAATGGAGAAAGCGAGGGAGGGAGGGAGGGAGGAAAATAAAGTTATTAAAATAAAAAGTAAAATAAAATTATTAAAAATTAAAAAGTAATTAAGAAAAAAAAAAAAGAAAGAGGAAAGCAACCAAACCAAAAACAAATCCACCGATGATAACAAGCACTAAAAACCACACTAAAAAAAAGAAAAGAAGAAACCGACAGGCCAAACCCTAGGACAAATGGTAAAAGCAAAGTTACACGGGCAAAATCACGCAAAGCATACACATACACACTCACAAAAAGAGAAAACGGAAAAAAAATATATATATATCATATATATATGATATATCATATATATATGATATATATATATGATATATCATATATATATGATATATATATATATATAAAGGAAGAGAGCAACCAAATCAATAAACAAATCTACTGTGATATTAAACTCTAAATACTAAACTAAGATAAACATAAAACCAGAAACAAATTAGATGCAGAAAGCCAACTCCAAGTCTACAGTTGCTCCCAAAGTCCACCTCCTCAAATTTGGGATGATTCGTTGTCTATTCAGGTATTCCACAGATGCAGGGTACATCAAGTTTATTGTGGAGATTTAATCCACTGCTCCTGAGGCTGCTGGGAGAAGTTTCCCTTTCTCTCCTTTGTTCTCACAGCTCCTGGGGTTCAGCTTTGGATTTGGCCTCGCCTCTGTGTGTAGGTCGCTGGAGGGCGTCTGTTCTTCACTCAGACAGGACGGGGTTAAAGTAGCAGCTGATTAGGGGGCTCTGGCTCACTCAGGCCAGTTGGAGGGAGTGGTACAGAATGCAGGGCGAGCCTGCGGCGGCAGAGGCCAGCATGACATTACACCCGCCTGAGGCGCGCCGTGTGTTCTCCCAGGGAAGTTGTCCCTGGATCACGGGACCCTGGCAATGGCAGGCTGCACAGGCTCCCGGGAGGGGAGGTGTGGATAGTGACCTGTGATTGCACACAGGCTTCTTGGTGGCTGCAGCAGCAGCCTTAGCGTTTCATGCCCGTCTCTGGTGTCCGCGCTGATAGCCGCGGCTTGCACCCATCTCTGGAGCTCAGTTAGGTGGTGCTCTGAATCCCCTCTCCTCGTGCACCCTGAAACAATGGTCTCTTGCCTATTAGGCAGTTCTAGACTTTTTCCCAGACTCCCTCCAAGCTAGCTGTGGCGCACTAGGCCCCTTCAGGCTGTGTTCACGCAGCCAACCCCAGTCCTCTCCCCGGGATCCGACCTCTGAAGAAGCCTGAGCCTCAGCTCCCAGCCCCCACCTGCCTTGGCGGGTGAGCAGACAAGCCTGTCAAGCTGTGGAGTGCTGGTGGGCACCGATCCTCTGTGCGGGAATCTCTCTGCTTTGCCTTCTGCACCCCTGTTGCTGCGATCTCCTCCGTGGCTCAGAAGCTTCCCCCCCGCCAACCCCCATCTCTGCCAGTGAAGGGGCTTCCTAGTGTGTGGAAACCTTTCCTCCTTCACAGCTCCCTCCCTGAGGTTCAGGTCCTGTCCCTATTCTTTTGTCTCTGTTTTTTCTTTTTTCTTTTGCCCTACCCAAGTATGTGGGGAGTTTCTTGCCTTTTGGGAAGTCTAAGGTCTTCTGCCAGCGTTCAGTAGGTGTTCTGTAGGAGTTGTTCCACATGTAGATATATTTCTGATGTATTTGTGGGGAGGAGAGTGGTCTCCACGTCTCACTCCTCCACCATCTTAAAGGTCTCCCCTTTTTTAAAAAAGGTACATCTAACTGGTTAGTTATTAGATTATCTTGTATTACTGAACAAAGAAGTTCTAGCAAAGGAAATCTTTGTGGAAGTCAGTTTGTCTTGTTAAGTGGTAATTAACATTACAAAATAATCCAGTTTTTAAAAGTGTTGCTAAAAACTTCTGTATGAAATGATTTTTTCCTATGCTTGGAGTGCTTCATCCCTTTCCCTTTTCTTTTGCCTGTCTCAAAACCTCAACTTTCTCAGAAAAGTCTGTGCTGACCCCTTTCCCCAATATACAGTTGATTCCCCCACTGTTCTCATAGAGCACCTTTCCTTTTTCTTCAGAGTACTTATTGTAATTCAAATTGTTTTATTTATATTTATTTGATGAATGTTGGTCTCATCCACTAAATTTTAAGCTTCATGGGGGACAGCAACTATGATTTTTTGTTCACCACTTTTGGCCTATAGTTCCTAGCACTGAGTAAGCATTCAATAAGTGTTTGTAGAATAATTGAACCAACAGAATATTTCACACTACAACTAAATATTTCATTTGGTTATAATTTTATGCCTGGGAAATGGGGTTAATTTCTTTTTGTATTTCTGTTTAGAATGTGGCAGATCAGATTGCATTTCAAGTTGCTGGTGGATTAACAGCCCTTGAACACATTCTTCAAGTAGTGGTCCCAGTCACAAATGTGAACACAGTTTCACGAATTCCTCCTAAGTAAGTATAGTTTTTTAATCTGTCTTTCACGTTTCACTTGTGAGTCATTTCTGCCCTATGGTTTCCATATGGGGGACCACAGGAAAATTGTATGTTTATTCAAGCTTGAATAGCAAAAGCTTACACTCCCCATTAGGGAGAAAAACAGAGGTGCTCGACTTCATTTACAAAACTCAAATTGAGCTTGAAAAGCCTTATGAAGGAAATTTCTTTGGTCTGTGACCTTTTCTAATCCTAAATCAAGAAGAACTGATGAACTTGTGAGAAGTTCTAACTGCTTACAAAATTTGAACAGAAATGAGTAGTAATAACAGCTAACTTTTTGTATTGCATACAAAAAAGGAGGTAAGTACATTGACAAAGACCTGAGCTGTGAAATTTGAAGAAGTCCCTAACGTACAGGAAGAGCAGTCTGAGGCCAAGACTGCCATAGTCTGGAGTCCCAGCCAAATAGTTGGGAAGTGGATTGCAGTTTGGTCTTTTAACTGCAAATTGCTCTGTCATAAGGATCATGTGCATCCTTTAGACCCAAGATCTACTTGCTTATTCTTTTATATCACCCTTTGGTCCCTGGCCATCTAGGATGTAGTAGCAGACAGCATTATTTCAGAAGTATTGTATTCCTGAGTTGTAACATGCACAATTTTTGGATTGTGGAGACTCTTATTTACAGGGTTTAAATGAGAAGTTTTGATAAAAGTTCAGTTATATCACTGAGAAACTTTTAAATATTTAATTAGCTCTATAAAAGTGATTGCTTCATTTGTGTGCTGGATACAACAGAAAAAAAAAAATTCCAAGAGTATGTTATCTTTCTTCCTGAGAGATATTTGGTAAAATAGAAATAGCGCCAGCTTTGGAGTCAAACAAACCTGAATTCCAGTTTTACCTCTGCTGGTTACTAGTTGGGAGAATTGGAACAAGTGCCTTAATCTTGTTGCATCTGTTTCCTCATTTGGTCAAACAGGGGTAATCATATTCACCTCACAGTGTGGGGATCAGTTGAAGTAATAATGTATGTGAGAGTTCTTTGTAAACCTTAAAGTGTTATATAAATATTAGGTGACAGTTTTTAAAGTAGTAATCTTGCCTGGTTCAAGACAGTCTTATCTATTTGACGTGAGAGATTTCTAAGTACAGACTTTGATACTGAGTTAGTTTGGGTGGTTTTGCTCTACTGACAAAGTAGAGATTAATGAAAGAAGGTATAGGTGTCCTTTAAAGTCAGGATATCTTTCTTTGGAGCAGAAAACCATACATGGGGCAGTTATAGCACACAAATAGATGTTCTAACCCAGAAGAGTTGCTACTCCTTATCAAAGTAGACTTTATTGACAGTGTGTTGCTTGGCATGTTGTCAGCCCTCAATGTATATTAATTGTCAGAGAGAGAGGAAGGAAAGAATGAAATACAATAAAATGTTTGAGGTAAGAAAGGAAATGACATTTGATTCTTTGGGACAGTGCTTTTCATAACTGTTAATAATTCATATTGTTCATCTTAACTGCACCTATAGTTTTTTTGTTTTTTGGTTTCATTGTTGTTGTTGTTGTTTTGTTTGTTTTCTGGTAGGTTGCAACACGCATGACCCTGAGCTCCCTTAATGGTAACCTAGATGAAATGCCTATTTCCCCAAAGCTACTTTTGTCATTGTGGCAGAGGGCATGTTCTGGTGCTTATTTGTGCCTCTTGTTTAGGGAACAGAAGAGGTTTCCACAGTTCCCAAAAAGACCTAAGTAAGAATTAGCACACCTGCTTTGGAAAGGAGCCATGGAATCCTGAAAGTCCAGATCAATGCTTCTCAGCTGGCCACAGTACCAGGATTGAGAGTTTGTTTCTTCATCTCATCTTAGGCCAATAAGTTTGTGTTTTCAGCCAGGTACTGCTTACTGAGTGAGGCCAGCACTCAGGGCTGTGGGCATCTAGCATTGACTCTAAGATTCTCCTGTCCGTCCTTAGCACAGCTCAAGATCATGACTCTACTTTCTAAACTAGCCTCACTTCTCCGGGCTAATGAATTAGGGTTATGCTGCTTACTTGGAGACAGGCAAGAAAAATGCCACAACTACATTAGATTTAAATGTAGACTCAAAGCACACTGGTGGGCCTGAGTCAGTGACTTTTTCATATTCCTCCTAACTGCTCTCTGGCCTTGGGACTTCCTTTGCTCTCAACTTGCCCAGATCCTCCCCTTCTATCCCTGTTGAGCTCCCAGCCCTCATCATCATGAAACTTCTGCCACCTTAGCGCATTTTGTTTTCTGCTTCCTGTGGCCTTTCATGGCTCTTACCTAGAGAGACTGTATTTTGTTTCTCGTTGTTTTTTTTTTTTTTTTTTTTTTACTATCCTACAGTAGTTCATTTTTCTCAGCAATAAACAGGAAAAGATTTGAGAAGTTGCAGCCACTGTCTAGTAACATTTATCATGTGGATCACCTATGACTGCAAGCCTAATGCTTCACTGCCCCTGCAGCCCCAGAGCTCTGTGAGTGGAAAAATCAACTCCCTGATCCTCTTTCCTCACCAATTTGCCCATCTTCCTTTTTACTACACATGGTACCTCAGCAGTTGTCCTATAATTATTGCTAGGTAACTCCCTCTGAGTGAATATTTTGCTTCCAGCAGAATTTTTTAGTGTGAAATTGAGAATTATACCCACTTATGAAAATTTAAATTTTTGAAACCTTTCTGAATGTTCACTGGGTTGTTTTTCTTTTTTTTAGAAACAGAGAAAGCCCATAAACCTGCTTGAATCCTTTTCAAATTATCATTGGTTAGGTCCCATTTGTTTATTTTTGTTTTTATTTCCATTATTCTCAGAGATGGCTCCAAAAAGACATTGCTGCAATTTATGTCAAAGAATGTTCTGCCTGTTTTCCTCTAGGAGTTTTATAGTATCCAGTCTTACATTTAGGTCTTTAACCCATTTTGAGTTTATTTTTGTGTATGGTGTTAGAGAATGTTCTAATTTCATTATTTTACATGTAGCTGTCCAGTTTTCCCAGTACCACTTATTGAAGAGACTGTCTTTTCTCCATTGGCTATTCTTGCCTCCTTTGTTGTAGATTAATTGACCATAGGTGTATTGGTTTATTTCTGGGCTTTCTATCCTGTTCCATTGATCTACATGTCTGTTTCTGTGCCAGTACCATACTATTCTGATTACTGTAACTTTGTATTATAGTCTGAAGTCAAGGAGCCTGATTCCTCCAGCTCCGTTTTTCTTTCTCAAGATTGCTTTGGCTATTCAGAGTCTTTCGTGTTTCCATACAAATTGTAAAATTTTTTGTTCTAATTCTGTGAAAAATGCCATTGGTAGTTTGATAGGGATTGCGTTGAATCTGTAGACTGCATTGCGTAGTATACTCATTTTAACAATATTGATTCTTCCAATCCAAGAACACGGTATATCTTTCCACCTGTTTGTGTCGTCTTCAGTTTCTTTCATCAGTGTCTTATAGTTTTCAGAGTACAGGTCTTTTGCCTCCTTTGGTAGATTTATTCCTAGGTATTTTATTCTTTTTGATGCAATAGTAAATGGAATTGTTTTCGTAATTCTTCTCTTTGATCTTTCACTGTTAGTGTATAGAAATGCAACAGATTTCTGTGTATTAATTTTGTGTCCTGCAACTTTACCAAATTCATTGATGAGCTCTAGTAGTTTTCTGGTAGCGTCTTTAGGATTTTCTATGTATAGTATAATGTCATCTGCAGACACTGACAGTTTTACTTCTTCTGTTCCAACATGGATTCCTTTTATTTCTTTTTCTTCTCTGATTGCTGTGGCTAGGACTTCCAAAACTATGTTGAATAAAAGTGGTCAGAGTGGACATCCTTGTCTTATTCCTGATCTTAGAGGAAATGCTTTCAGCTTTTCTCCATTGAGTATGATATTAACTGTGGGTTTGTCATGTACAATGGAATATTACTCAGCCATGAAAAAGAATGAAATAATGCCATTCGCAACAACATGGATGGACCTAGAGATTATCCTACTAAGTGAAATAGGCCAGGCAAAGACAGTTATCATATGATATCACTTATATGTGGAATCAAAAAAAAAGATACAAATGAACTTATTTACAAAACAGAAATAGGCCCACAGACATAGAAAACAAACTTATGGTTCCCAAAGGGGAAAGGGGTAGAGGAGGTATAAATTAGGAGGTTGGGATTAACATATACACACTACTATGTATAAAATGGATAAACAATAGGGGCCTCATGTATAGCACAGGGGACTATGCTCAATATTTCATAATAACGGGCTTCCCTGGTGGCGCAGTGGTTGAGAATCCGCCTGCCAATGCAGAGGACACGGGTTCGAGCCCTGGTCTGGGAAGATCCCACATGCCGCAGAGCAACTAGCCCCGTGAGTCACAATTACTGAGCCTGCGCGTCTGGAGCCAGTGCTCCGCGGGAGAGGCCGCGATAGTGAGAGGCCCACGCACCGCGATGAGGAGTGGCCCCCACTTGCCGCAGTTAGAGAAAGCCCTCGCACAGAAACGAAGAGCCAACACAGCCAAAAATAAATAAATAAATAAATAAAATTTAAAAAAAAATATTTCATAATAACCTATAAAGGAAAAGAATCTGAAAAAGAAGATATAGATAGATAGATAGAGCTATAGATTTATAGATATATAGATAAGACTGGACCATTGTGCTGTACACCTACAACTAACACAATATTGTAAATCAACTATACTTCAACTAATATATATATATATCAGTTATTACTGAAAGGACTTGGTCGGGATATGGTATTCTAAAATCAACCTTTTTAACAAATGTGCTCCAGTAAAATTGTTTTCAGTGCCAGGAAAGATCACCATGAAACAAGGCAATTTTCTTTCTTTTTTTTTTTTTTTTTGAATTTTTATTGGAGTATAGTTGCTTTACAATGTTGTGTTAGCTTCTACTGTACAGCAAAGTGAATCAGTTATACGTATACATATATCCCCTCTTTTTTAACAAGGCAATTTTCATTTCATGTTGTATCTACTTTTGGAATGACTCATGTTATTCTGCCTCCTAATTTTACTTGGAGAAAACAAGTACAAAACAACGAATGACATATTCTAACCTTTTCTTTGGTTTAGACTAATAACAGTTGTTTTACATAGCTTTTTTTAAAATCAAAGTATAGTTTATTTACAGTGTTGTGTTAATTTCTGCTGTACAGCAAGGTGATTCAGTTATACATATGTACATTCTTTTTTATATTATTTTTCATTATGGTTTATCACAGGATATTGAATATAGTTCCCTGTGCTATTAGGACCTTGTTATTTATACATTCTATATATACTAGTTTGCCTCTTAACATAGCTTTTAATATTTGAAAATAAATGATAGTTTGTCATTTTCTTTGGGCTAAAGGAATGCCCCATGTTATGTAAATAAGAAGATGGATCTGCTGTGACCTAAACTTTGTGTTGTGTTTTTGTAGTATATTTACATAGTGGCAATGATAACAGAAGTGAGAGTTGACATTTGCTGGCATTCCACATCTCCAAGCCCTTTTCAGGCAACAGTAAATGTTCATATTTCATAAAGAAGCCAGCAAACCTTTTGGAACACCAAAAATGATACTGGGCTGTCTTTCCCAGGTTGCCTTTTACTTATCTGGTATTTCTAGTTCTTGACAGGTACTCATGGACAATAAAGGGGCCAAATAGTTAAGCTATTCTACTTAACTATTTTATTCTCTAAGCTGCTCTAGGTTGTTCTGTAGCAGAACTAACCAGCCCCTCTTTCTTCTCCATCAGCCTTGCTTCTCTTCCTCCATTGTCCCTCTGGACACAATTTTTTTATATGTAAGTAGTCTTATCAACATGGAGCAGTGCAGACCACATTGTATAATGGAGAACAGACAGGCTCTGCAGTCAGATCTGAGCTTAAATCTCTGCTTTCCACTTGGTAGCTATGGGATCATGGGCTAAATTGCTTGTTATAACAGAACCTCAGTTAAATGGTAACCCTACCATGTAGGGTAGGGCTTGTTGACTGCTAAAAGTGTGTGTATTTATTAAGTGCTCTGCACAAAGAAAGCACTTAGTTAATATCAATGGGGGTTTTTTGGTAGTTGTTATTGTCTTGACTCCACTTACCCTACTTAATTATTGAACTTTAAATCCCTAAGTCTGTATCACTTTGGGTTCTAAGAATCTATGATCTATTAATTTTACTTGGTCATTTGTTTTTTTCACCCTAAGTCCAAACTTCATCCTGGTTAATTTTGGCCCAGCCTGTCAAGATCGTTTTTGGATCCTGATTTGGCCTCTAATTTAGTTTCTTTTTCTTTAACTTTGTGCCACTCCTGAAGTTGATCTGTAAAAGATATGTATCTTCATCTAAATCATTGAAGAAATATCAAACAGTTTAGAGAATAGTCCAATTTAGCACTTTATTAATGTTGCCAAGTACTCCATTCGTTGTGTTATCTTCTCCTCAGAGATACTGTAATTCCTTGGGATCAGAGACCATAGTAAATACATTACTTATAAATCATATGATATCGTAGTAAATATCATTTGAATACATGAATGAATTCATTTTCTGAGACACGGAAGTAAAGCAGTAAAAGAGCACACTGCTTCAAATACTTGACTCTGTGGACTTAAAATATGATCACATCTCAATCTTAGCCAAATAAGGCCCTACTGATTTTGACCACTCTGTTAGCTAGACTTAAGGCAATATGTTTTTATTCCATCTTTAAACTTCTGTGGATTTGTATATCTTATATCTATAACTTCTTTCCTCAAAAGGTCAAAGGGAATGCTACAACTATATTCTTGGTTGTTGTCCTTATCACAGTTTTAGAATCAGAGTACACGGGTTTATATAAGATTACCCCTGTTTTAATCTATGATGAAAAATAAATTCTTCCTGCTGCTGTGGCCCTTATAAAGTATACCTCTCTATTCACATCAAACAAATTAAGTTGCTTTTTTGCTTCTTTAGAGTATATACATTTATCTATCTAGTAAATCAGTCTCAGGTAGAACAATAGTCACTGAATACAGTAAAAATAAATAAGTTTAGGATGATGTGAGGTAGAGCCTTGCTTACTAGGAAGATCACAAATTTATTCTCCAAAGTAAAATAACATAAACTTATGCAATTTATCTACCTGGCAATATTGCATTTGCTTGATCCTTTGAAGTTGGTGGGGAGGCAGAACTTAACATTTATTGAGAGCATCCTCAGTGCCAGTCCCTGTGTCAGATGCTTTGCGTGGCTTCCCTTGTTCACTCCTCACAGTCGCTGGAAGCCATGTACGTGACCGCTGCCAGAATGAGGGTCAGGAGCAACAATGTTTGGGGCATGACTGCAACCTGAAAGAGAGCCATGATACTCTTTTTTCAAAGAGTGTTTCTTCTTTCCAAATGGCAGAGTGTTCGGAATTACTCTCCCATGATTATTGAGGTTTCATCCCTAAAGGTGTCTGTTCCTTTTTCTTGGTCTAGTGATACTCACAGGGTAGCGACTGATGCAGTTCATTTCATAGTGGAAAAGGGATATCCCGTTGTATACCAGAAGCAGGTACATGACGTAGGGCTTCTGATCCTGATACCCAGGGAAACTGTTCTCTAGGGATTCCTTTCTTGGGATCAGTTGTATGTACATATGGACATGGGAATGGGATTGCCACATCTAGGAACTATTTGAAATAGACCTTGTCCTTAGGGAACTTACAGGGAAATGAGGTGGGTTAAACTCTAAATATCATTAGTACTAGCCTGCTGTGTTACCTTTGTGGAGTAGCCAGCCTGGTGGTATATGTAAGCTCTTCATAAAAGGAACATTTTGTTACGTATCTAATGTCTGCAAACTTAGTTTCCTCAGATGCCTGGCCTCGTGTGCCTGGCCTATAGCTTGCTTCTTATTCTGGTCTCTTGACTCACATGTCTGTTCTCTTTGGAGCTCATCTACTGTTAAATCTTTGCCTTTCTCTTCAGTTTGTAACACAATCCAGACTCCGTTAACCTGTTTTCACCATGAGCTTCCTTCCCTACTACCCTTTATTTCTTCTTGGCTTGTCATATTCACTTCATATTCGCCTCAACTCCATTCCTATTCGTTGTTCCCTTTTTCTGGGTGTTATAAATACTACATGTTCTAGGCATTGCAGCTGTGCCTCTTCTAAGCAGCTATATTTTATGCCATAGGGTGTTTCCCCCAATGGCCGTAGCTGGTTAAACCAAGAATGGACATTTGACTCAAAAGCAGCCAATCTATAGACCAGCCAGCAGTATCAGGCTTAAAACGCAGCCCCCAAAATTAAACTGGTCCAGTCAAGTTTCTCTCTCAGGGATTTGCAGTTGGAAAATTATAAAACTCCAACCTATTTTGTGTGTGTGTGTGTGTGTTTGAATTTGAAAAATCATGTAGAATAACTTCTGGGATGGTCATTACAGGGCTATGTTCACTCCAAGTTTAGCAGGACTAATGAAGGCCAGTTGGGGGGAAAGGAGGAGACCAAAACTGCTTCATAAGAGAAAAGGGGGCTGGAAATGAGAGTACGCCCAGTCCACAGAGCTGGCATTGTTCCTGCCCTCCTGAAGTGTGGTAGTTCATTTTCTCCTGGATTCATGTGAAAGTTCCCAACAGCCTTACAGTAAATGCCTCTTTTTACTTGACATGTTTTGAGTAAATTTCTGTCCCTTCCAACCTAGAGCCTGATACTTTTAAATACAAATATTAAAGATTTTTTAAAACTCTAGATTGGGTTGAAAATATGGGACTATGGTATAGAACCTTCCTTGCAACCTCATAGAATTGTTTTTCTAAATTCTTTCATACCAAGAAAGAATGAATGAATGCCCACGTTTTAAAGTAGAAATAGAGAAAGCACGTTTTACAAGTTCTCTAGGGTATAGTTCTTTATGAACATTAAATGTTTCTACAAGCTGGGACTGGCAGAACTTTCCTTTTTTCTCCTAACCCCAGTTTGGAGAATCTGTATAGAAAATTATATACATTAAACATTCTGTCCCTGGATGCTAAGGTAAGCACACTTCAAGTAACATACTCTAGAGTGCAGAGCTTATTTTCAGGATCACAGATTAGAAAATGTATTGTGTATTGTTCTTTAATAACAATACATAAGTTCTCCAAGAACAAGTAACAGTACTACTCATGTTCTTTATAGCCCTCAAGTGTTAACTTTCTTGGTTGGCCCTTGGGTCACAGATTGATTACCTCATTATTAACTTTATAATTAGAACTTAGTTTGAATCCCAGTAACACTGTCTTATTTTTACAAAAACTAGAAGTATATTTTCTTAGACTCTATTTTCTCAGACTTGATCATAATGGACCATAGTCCAACTTTTTAATAAAAAAATGTTTGTTCATGATGAACTTAATCAGTGTACCAGTTATCTTCTGAAATTAGAACCAGTTGCCTGTTTTGAAGCTGAGGTTAAGATGTTTTGAATGTGAGGAGATTGCAAGAGCAGTCACCACCCCCCAACCCCCCACTCAAGTCCTGACAGCATGATGCAGCTCAGAATGTTAATCATATACTACAAGGTAAAGCTTTATTATATTTTTAAGAACTGAATAATATGCCTTTATTTTAAGTTTTAACGGTGCAGTTTCAACTGCTAGGAGAAAGATATAGCATTGGTAAAAGACAAATGATTTTTTTGTTAAGTCATTTTTATAGTACTTAAAAGAAGGAAGAAAAACATTGACTTATTTCAGTTCAAGCTTTTTTTGGACTTGCAATTTTGTTCTTCTCAGGGAAACCACACAATATCTCCATATTATTAAACATCTATCCCAAAGCATGACATAGTCAAGTACCTGATGCAAGTTTCAGGGCATTGCATCATCCTATTCCTCTCTCTCTCTCTTTCCCAATAAGAAATGCAAAACTTTATTCTAGATGGGGTTGTTGTTTTACCAAAATTGCACTGGTAGCTGCTGGATTCATGTTTTCTGATAAAATTTGCAGTTTTGAAACTTTTTTCTTAGCCCAGTCTACATTAAGGCATTTTCTTTCCATGTAGAAAGTTCTCAAGTAATATTTTGTTGGTTGAACAGTTTTGGTTACGTGTCTACTTAAGAAAATCTTTAACTTGAACTGTCACTGGTAAATAACTCCTGGGATGTTACTCACAACTTATTTGAGGCTCTAACTTGCTTGCTATTTCCTTTACACTAATGCCTTCTCCAGGGAATCATTTTCATCAAGCCTAGCTATTGATTCAGAGTTCAGGTTATTGCCTTACTGAAAATAAAAATTCATATAAATAGTTCTCAGCATTGACATTTGAGTTAATGTAAATACAAATCTCTCTCAGTTTTTTCAAATTTATGCATTCCAGCAAAGATGGTTGTAAAGCTAATTTCTATTAAGTGAATCCTATTTTCTTATTAATTTCCTTCTAAAATCAGCAGTGTATTTCTGTGAGGAAAGTGTCAATGCACTAAACAATTGATGTAGAGTTTGTGACCAAGTCCTTTGGTGTTCTAGACAGTGTAACACAGCAGTCCTACTGAAATACTCTGTAGCACTTTCAGAATTATGAACTATGTAGCAATTTGCTAACTTTGTAACCTCTTTTCTTTTGTTACTGTCTGGGACTTAGATTCTTGAGAAACACCTAAATAGGATGAAGATTATAATATCACATTTTACAAATATGTACACAGTCTAACACATAATGTATTTTAGGCTAAAATCTACTTCTATAAACATATTCACTTTCCCACTTGATTAGTTCTAGAACTGAAGCCAGGAATATCTGTATTTAGAATTAGAGAAAAGGGAATATAATGCACTAATGGATTAAACTCAGCTGGGATTTAGAGTCAGAGCATTAGAGTTCAAATACCAGCTTTGCCAGTATTTAATGTGAGACCTGTCTCTTAAGACCTTATTGTGCTGTAGTATTTTTCATCTGGGAAATGGGGGAAAGATTTCTATCTCACAGGGTTGTTGTGAAGGTGAAGTGCTAATATGTAGAAAAGGGCTTTGTGAATTGTCACACTCTAGCATGGGATACCAGTGGCACTGGGTCAGAATGCGGGATTGCCCTGCACACTGCAAGGTGTGTAATAGCCCATTAAATACCTCTGCCCTCAGTCATTGTGACAACCAAATATGTTATTATACCTTTACACACATACCTAGGAGGTTTGTACAATTCTGATTGAGAGTTGTGTGCTGAGCAGTAGACTTGTGGAAATAAAACATTGTCCATACCCTCAGCAGGCTCATTCATTAAGAGGTGAGCTAAACAAGGGACGAGGTAATTTAGTGTGATGTGCTAAGAATAACTATGGAAGCATGCACCAAGTACAGAGATAGCATGAAGGATGGAGTAATTAACTGCCATAGGAGGACACAGAATCTTTCCTGTAGGATATGCCATCTAAATTGGGTTTTAAAAGATAGATTCAGAGTTTGCCAAATTAACAAATCCTACTAGGCAGAGAGCACAGCATGCGCAAGATCATGGAGGCCTGAAATAATAGGATGTGCTTGGGAAGCTGTACACATTTTGATATTCTTAGGGCACAAATGTTCTAATAAGAGGAAAAGATATTAGAACACTGTCAGTACAATATCAAAAATAATTAAGTCTGATGGAATTGGACAAGATGACTAATTCAGGGAAAAGTAAAAGGTATTTATTCCTTATTTATTTCACATTTTGGCAAGAAAAGTTTATATCTCTTTCATTCACTCATCTTTCTATTAGTGCTGCCACTACCTTAATTTAAGCCCGTATTGCTTATGCTATTTTAACCAAAGAGGAATTCTGTCATTTAATATATTCTTTTATTGCCATGTGCGTAGTACTTTGTTTAGTATTGTGGGTAAAAGATGAGTGAGAGACAGAACCTTTACAAAGAAGCTGTTTTGAATCCCTGCAAAACACTTGGCATTGTCAGAAATACAAGAGTAATAAAACTGTTTTATAAATATATTACATTTATTTAACAGAGTTTTTGGCTTGTCTTCACCAATTTATCACATTATATAAATGAAGAAACTAAGGCTTAAAAAGACTGAATGATTTACCATCAGTTATCACACTGGCAGCTAGGACTGCGCATTCTATTCTGGTACTCTTCCTTCTCTACCTTATTGCCTACATGGTATCACCAAAGAGAGATATTATCAGTCTTCAGGTATTTGTTAAATTTCTTCTGAGATATGTGAGATTTTTATCTTCAAAGAGCTTACATCACAACGGGAAAGATAAGACTAATCAGTACGTTACTCTACACCACACAGCAAAAAAAAATTGAATTATTGAAGGTGTATGTAGAAAGTGTGATTTAATTTGTTTGAGTCTATAAGGGTCCTCAGTGGATCTCTTACAAAGCTGGTATTTACAGGGTAATGATGGCTATGCTTTTGTTTCTGATATGTGAATATTTAACCTTTAAAAATTTAATAAAAATTGAATATTTCTTTGATACCTTATAAAAATTACTGTCATCATTCCTGTGAGTAGCTTGGGGTTTTTTTGTTGCTGTTATTTAGTTTATTTGTTTAGTTTTTTACTTTTGGTGGAGGTGGTATTGTTTGGTTGATTGGTTTAAGGTTTTTAAACCAATTATTGTAGTGGCTTATTGGTGTGGGTACAGAAAATGCTTGTGGAATGATTTTTCCCTCCTAACAGGTTAGGAGCCAAAGAGGGACAACAGGAATGATCTAACAGAAATTGGGAAAGATGAACCAAAACCACTTGTAACTATCTGTATGTATGAGACAAAATGTTCAGAGAAGATCTAGCAATGAAGTCTAAAAAAGCAGTGCAACGTTTCTGTGTTACCTTAAACACCCTTCTCATGACTTAAATCAGGTGGCAAATATGGAGTAAATTTATCATAAGACTTATTTCCCATCAGTAACAGATGTGGGTACTATAGAGGTGGAAATCATGCGCCACCCCATGTATCTGCTACGTTATAGCCCCTCATTAAGTGTTAATAAAATGGTATTTGCCAGTGTGGGTGAAATTTAGGATACAATCCATTGTTAATAAGCAATTCCTTATTTCTAGGCAGGATTATTGTAATATAATTCTAAATGTCTATTTTTAGATCAAGGTTTACTAGAAGTGAATAACTTTCCACAAGACAATAAAAGTAAAAACATTGTTTTGCAAGCTAATTAGCCATAGTGATTGATAAATACTCATCTCCATTTGACATATTGAGGCATTTTGTTTATGCCTTGGAAGGCTGAACACAAATGGTTACAGTTGACAGCTGTTGTACCACTAATAAGATTAAAGTAAAGAAATTAGTTGTGTCGACTTTAATCTGCTGTTTAACATTGCAAACCACCTGGGGTCTTCTCCAGAGCCAACATGTTTAATTGTGACTTTAAAATTATATAACCAGATCCTACGTAAGAACATATCTAAAGACTTGCTAATCATAACTGTCTTGTTATTAGACAAGACAGAGTTTAACAGTAGACTTTAAAATTAATGTTTTAATTTGATGCTCATCCTACATTTTTAAATATATTTTTGTAATCTTTGAAACATAACACCTTCTCAGTGGGAGATTAATTTTAGGAAATGCAGAAAGTCTAATTAGGTTGTGCTTAAAATATATATGGTTTCACATTTAAAATTAGAATATGTCTCTGTGGAATAATTAAATTGCCTATCTAATTGTCCCAAATTCACCAATTAAAGAAGAACCCTTGAAATAACATATCCACTTGAAAGTTTCTTACTCCCGCTCTGAGGCATCATTATACTTAGGAAAATCATTTAATTAAAAAATTACTCTCAGTGTTATTAAAATGTTACATTGTAGAATATGATATGCAATGTAATGATCATTTGTGATTGTTACATTGAATTTTGATGCAAACTGAAGTGTAGGATGCACCTAACTTACATACCCATAGTACAGATCGGTTGGTCGGCAGCATTATTAGCGTCTCTTCAAGACCCCTTGAGCTGTCTTGATTTGCAATTCCTGGATGTTGGCCCCCCTGCTATCCCCGCCCACCCTAAGTGTTCTAGCGTCAGAATGGAGGGAGTCAGAGGTAGAGAAGGCAGTGTGGATTTACACTAGTCATCACTGTGCCAGTGGGAAAAGTTTTCCTCTTTGTCCGCAGCTCACACGGATCCAAATGTCCAAATGTCCACTGTAAAAATACCTCCAAATTCTGTCACAAGTCCACATTCTTTGTGGTCACAAAAATATCAAAACTGAATGATCTCTTCCTTATTAAATTTTCTGCATCATTCTTCTGTCCTCAGATTTCTTGCTGAGAAGACATTTTCTTATTAACCAAGACTTGCTTATTCCATATCTTCAAATTTTATCAATAAAATAATAACACTTAAAAAGATTTCCATATATGCAAGACCACATATAGAACTTTTTGCAAATACATTTTCCATGTTAAATACTATTTTGCTTTGCTTTTATTCAGTTTATTTTATTCTAATCAGTACTATATGTCTAAAATCTATTTGGTACAACAGACCAAGTGAACATTATTAAAATGAGACTGCTTTAGAAAATTTTCTCCCTTGCCTCAATAAATAACTTTATAAGCATAATCAAATAGCACTCTCTGTTAACACTACATGTTAGCATTCCATGTTGTTTTATAATTTTAAATTCACTGGTTCAGTAATATACACTAGAGTCTTTCTACTTTCTGTAGAGAAGAACTAAGAGATCTGATACTAAAAGATTTGCAAATGAAAGCTGATTTTATTTGTTTTAAAAATTTAAAAATCATGAACTTTCCACATGTTTCCCAAGCTGGGTAGTGTTCTTTCTCTACCTTTTTTTGTTGAGGAAGAGAGTATTACATTCATTCGCTCTGTTGTCAGTGTTTATTTTTTAGTTCCTGGTATGTATAGACCAGGACGTGTTTTATGTGCTTTGGATACATTACAGAATAAAAGGTAATAAATGGGCAAAAGATTTGAATAGATACTTCACCGAAGAAGACACACAGATGGCAAGTAAGTGTATGAAAAGATGCTCTACCTCATTAGGAAATACAAATTCAAACCACAAGAAGAGACTTCATCATACCTACTAAAATTTCATAAAAAAGAAAACTGATACTACCAAGTGCCAGTGAGCATACAGAGCAATTGTAACTCTCTTACTTACACTACTAGTGGGAAATGCACAATGGAACAGCCACTTTGGAAAACAGTGTGTAAGTCTCTCATAAAATTAAATATATACTTACTATATGGCCCAGCAGTCCCACTCCTAGTTACCCCAGAGAAATGAAACAAAATATGTGCTCAAAAAAACCCGTAAATGAATGTTTATAGCAGCTTTATTCATAATTGCCCCAAACTTGAAACAACCCAAATATTCTTCAACTGGTAAATGAATAAGCAATTCATAAGCATGGAAAGTATCTATGCAATTAAATACTATTCCGAAATAAAAAGGAACAGACTGTCTATGCATGCAGCAACACGGATGAATCTCAGATGCATTGTACTAAGTGAAAGAAGCCAGAGTCAAAAGGCTGCATATGGAATGATTCGATTTCTATGACTGAAAAAGACAAAACTACAGAATTAGAACACAGATATGTGGTAGTCAGGGGTTAGGAGAGGAGATGACTAGAAAGTAACCATCCAGGGGAATTTGGGAGATGATGGTTCTATATCTTTATTGTGGTTGTGGTTTCACTGCTGAATGCATTTGTCAAAACTCTGTGCACTAAAAAGGGTAAATGGTAACTGTGTATAAATTGTACTTCAAATTTTAAAGTTACATATTGAAAGTGCAAAAGAGCACATGATATATAAATGAAAGAAAATTCATTTATCATTAGACTTTTCAATATCAGTGTTTTATTTCAGAAGAAAATGAAATAACATTTTTAATATACTCAAGAAAAGAAGATACGTGCCAAGGAGTTTATATTCAGCAAAATTGACCTTCCCTTATAAAAGGGACAGACACTTATCAATATGCAAGAACTCAGGGAATATTGTTCCCACAAGACCTTGCTAAGGAGTCTAATAGAGAACAAGCTTCAGACAAGTAATGAATATAGATACATTGACATGTGGACTGATAGTGAACATTAAATATATAATTATGGCACTAAAACTAAAGAAGATTAAGAGGGAGAGTGTAGTATGAGATGATTGTATGTTCTGACAGTGTAGCTAGTACAGCCTCTTTGGAGGTGAGTAATAGATATGGCATATGCCAAAATATTTTTAACTGTTTTCAGTAATCATAATTAGTGTACTATTAATTTTGTTATTCTCAAACTGCTGTGTGTTATAATGTAGCATAAAGCAAATAAGTAATTATGGATATTCTAACTCTGTCATCCTTGCTGCTCTTAAGGACCAGGATTCTCAGTGTCAAAGAGAGGAAAGAGAGCTGTTATATGTTGATAGAAGAGTTTGAAGAAAAAATCCCGTAGTCCTGAGTTTGAATCTGAAATAACAATATGAATTTACGAGATACTTGATCTTTAACTGGGGGATGGGGTTCCCACCCCTAGTCATTCTAATGAGTGTTTAAAAAAGCAGAATAGTGGGAAATGTGGTTAATTAATGTGTTAGCATGTTCCACAGTTGTACATTCTTGTATATTCTCCTTGAAACAAGGAAGACAGTTGTCCCTTCATTTAGACATCTCTGTGCTCAGCCAGCTCTGTGCTGCATACTATGAGGGCCCCAAAAAGGATGAATCAGGCAAGGACCTTGCTTAGAACTAACTTAAAGTAGTTGTATAATAGAATAGAGTTTTCAGTGCTTTGACACTAGTCTCAGTTTTTAGCCTCCAGAATTGGCACATACAGCTTTCAGGTGGGCCAGTCCTGCAAGGCCAGGCCTACATCACAGGCCCCGTTCTGTGAGGGGCCACTCACTTGGTGGGTCCAGTTAGGGTGTTAGAATTCTTAACTGCAGTTGCATCTCCCTAGTTTCAAATAATTCTTTTTAATAATATCTTAAAAAGTTCTTGTAGTTTGGAGCTTTATAAAGACAAAGCATAATTTGAGAATGGCAATGCATATAAGCTATATACCATTTATTAAATGCTTAATGCAAACAAAATGTACGTGGTAAATTATAATATGTTTGAGAGCTCTAGTTTTAATATTCATTTCTCCCTTCCCTAGGAAACTGGTATTACTCCAGGGCTGTGTGTTCTGGTTCAGTCCAGATAATCTTCTTTCCTTAAACTATATCATTTGCTGTGTTTTGTGATGTTCTGTCTCTTTCCTACACTTATCCACATCAAGCCCATCCTTTGCTTACATGAGGGCTGAAACAGTAACTGATGAAAATTCCAAGTTTCTCTTTGCAGCTATATTGGTGTGACTCTTATTACTTGCTGTGCCTACTTAGCACAGAATTTTGCTCTGCGGGAACTTAAAGCCTTCACTCACCTCCATGTGTATAAGCTATATGCCATTTATTAAATGCTCAATGCAAGCCAAAGGCAAATTATAATTTATAATATAAGGCCTCTGGTTTTAAACTGCCAATGACAGTTGTTTTTAAATGTCTGCTTTCTTGACACTGGTATGAGATAGTGGATTTTGGTGAACAGTGTTTCCTGAAAAGTCTTAATCACTAGAAACTGCATAAAGATATAAACTTACATACTTCCTTAGTTATATTATCAAGTCCTCTTAGGCTGCAACCACCTGGGGCTTTTCTATTTAACTATTTCATAACATCTTAGATACTAATCTTAATGTCAGAGGTGTACTACACTTGTATTCTATTAGTGTTCTTTTGGGGTATAAATAGGTTCCTGTATTTATTGCTAAAATACCCAGCTTTATGACGCCTTTTCTGTCCTCTGTTTTTCAGAGGAAACATTTGCAGTGAGAAGACTTACTGACACAAGATTCACTCATGTATTCATGATTATTTGGAGCAGAAAGCCTTTATCTAAACCCAACCACAGTGTACTTTTGACAGAAAGGACAGTAAGATTTTACTGTCTTCTCAGAAGATACTTTTAAAATCTGGGGCTTTCTGTTTGATGTTAAAAAGTGCTTCCAGTCATTTGAGTTTTAAATTACAAGGAAAGCTGCTTGGGCAGACCACCCAAGCTGGGTTCAAAGAAGTGATCTTTCTAAGACAGGTGCTCTTCAAATAGAGGTTGTTTTTCAAACAAGTTCTACTAAGTGGACAAGTTTTTCCTGACCCTGAGATTTTTGGTTACTGCCCCCCCCCCACCCCGCCCCGCTTTTTTCTCATC
This sequence comes from Tursiops truncatus, assembly GCF_011762595.2. Taxonomy (NCBI): domain Eukaryota; kingdom Metazoa; phylum Chordata; class Mammalia; order Artiodactyla; family Delphinidae; genus Tursiops; species Tursiops truncatus. The sequence continues at coordinate 117,865,639 of NC_047035.1, forward strand.
AGAAAGTAGTTTCTTTGTGGAAGTTTCTTTGGAGAGTTTTGTGAGCATAAGATTATACAGATGCATATTCCATACTTTACTAGTAAATGCAGTTTCTTTAAAGCACAGAGGGCTTTAGGACAAAATCCCCTACCATGTGCTGTTTGCTTTTTCATGTATTTGTTTATTTATGCCTTACAATATTCCACAAAAGATTTTAGACAAGTTGTAGGGATTTAATTGAATAAGACAGAAAAAAGATTAGAAATCAAGACCATAAAATTTATAGATCAAAACCAAAGGGAAAAGAGGATACAATTATAGAACTATAATTCCACGTGTCATTCTAAATATAGTACCCTCATTTTTTTTAAGCCTTGAGGGATCTATAGTTACATATGTTAGTCCCACTGTAAAGCTGCAATACACAAAACAATGTGATATTGGCACAATCCTGAACAATATTAGCAACTAGACTAGGAAACCAGGGAATATATCCTATATATATAGTTATAGTTAAGGTGGCATTTCAAACCAGTAGAGAAAAGGTGAATTATTGAGTAATCTCTGGGGCGGGGGGTGGAATTTAGGCTTCTGCCTCATGCCACACCCCAAAATAAATTTTAAATGATTTGATAGTAAATTATAAAACCATAAAATTACCACACACAGTGATGATTAAAGAAAAATAAATACAAATGGCTAGACAAAGACATGTAGTTACCTCATCTTATAGTGAAGAATAACCTTTTAAAGGATAAAAGGAAAGGAAGAAAAAAATAAATCACAAAGAAAGAATTATTTGACTGCCTAAAATTGTTTAGCTTCAGTACATAAAAAATGCCTTCAAAATAACAAGCAAAATTAATGGCAGTAGGTAAACTGGAAAATATATTAACAACATATATTAACTCTTTTTTATATTTATATTGAGAGAATCCTTATAAATCACTAAGAAAAAGATAAAAACCTCCAATAAAAATTTTAAAATAGAGGATAAGAATAATTAACAAAAAGATAAGTGGCTACTCACCTTATACCTTATCCCACAATCAATTTCATAGCTTGCATTTAAATGTAAAAATCTATGAAAATGCCAGAAGTAAATTTAAAAGAATGTTTTTATAATCTTGAAATGGGAAGGTCCTTCTAAGTTTTACACAATACCCAGGTGTACTAAAGGGAATGTTTGACAGATTTTATCAAATAAAAATGAAAACATTCTTTATGACAAAAAACAAAAAATTTAGATAAGCAACAGACTGGAAAAGTTATTTTGCTACATATGATGATAAAAGGTTAATATCTTTATTATTGGTAAAGAGCCTTATAAATCAATAAGAAAAAGAGAGACCCCCCCAATAGAAAAATGGGTAAAAGGTTCACAGTGATAATTCAAGAAAATATAAATATACATTGGCAAAAAGCACATGAAAAAGTCTTTGATCACACTAGTAATAAAAGAAATGCAACCTTTAAAAATTCCATTTTTAGGGCTTCCCTGGTGGTGCAGTGGTTGAGAATCCGCCTGCTGATGCAGGGGACACGGGTTCATGCCCCGGTCTGGGAGGATCCCACATGCTGCGGAGCGGCTGGGCCCGTGAGCCATGGCCGCTGAGCCTGCACGTCCAGAGCCTGTGCTCCGCAACGGGAGAGGCTACAACAGTGAGAGGCCCGCGTACAGCAAAAAAAAAATTCCATTTTTAGCTGTCAGATCAGTAACAGTTGTTTATAATGAAATTATCTGATGTTGATAAAAACATGGAGAAACTCTTTTTCTGGGAGTATAAATTGGTTTAAAATATTTTTTTCTGGCAGGCAATTTGAATTTTGCAGTGTCTCAAAAATCTTAAATGTTCATATACTTTGACTCAAATTATCATTGCTGAAAATTCATCCTAAGGAAGCAGAAGGATTTGTTCAGGACAGCTATTGTGAACATGAGTTGTGCTATTGAGCACATCCTATGTTTCTGGAGCTCCCAAGCATATAATGTGGCCCTCCCGCTATAGAGCATGAGAATGCCAGGTATTTGCTTCCCAGTATTCTTTGTGTCTAGTATATAAACTTGTGACCTAGGCTTCACAACCCAACATACCCACTCCAGACTTTTACTCTGAGGCTAATGAAGTAAGAAGCAAGGACATCCCAAACTCTATTCTTTTGACAATTGGAGGCAGCTGCATCTGGTGTCCAAAATCATAGTGTGAGTTCAAGCTGTGGCATATGGTGCCCAGTGTTTTTTTTAGCAGATCAATTTCATGGTATGTGATTTGGATATTGGTCCGGGCAGGGTAACTTCTATGCCTGTGTTTTCTAAATCCTATGATATACCCAATATCCTGTCAGTTAATTTCCTTAATATTTAAGTCAACCAGAGCTTACTTCCTGTGGCATATAACTAAGAACTCTGAATATTAAAACAGTGTTGTTTATAACGTTGAAAATTGGGCACAATAGTAAGGGATTGATTGAAGTAAAATTTTATATCCATTGGATGACACTGTTCCATCTTTTAAAATCTATAATATTTCTCAATGTAAGTATTTTAATCAGAAAAGGAATTTAAAATAAGAAATTGGATGTTTACAAAACTGTTGGAAAAAGTTGTAGACCTTTTGTTGTTGACTCCAAAACAATACCAGACATATCCACTGGGGGCACTGCTCCCTTTGAGGCCAAACACAAGTTAGGAAGGAAATAAGCTAATGCCACACACAACTTTCTCTCACAACCGGGAAACCACAGAATGGGTACTTAAGGCTGCAGATCAGAGGTTAGGAAATCAAATCAAGTAGTACAAGTTATCCCACTGGTTCTTGACACACAGAATTCGGGAAATGGAACCTGAATATTACTGCAGGAAAACCTCACTTTTCCAAACCTTGCTTGATAAGGACAACAACCAATGGCACGGGAAGATGGCCTTGGCTCACTTCACCCTCCAAATCTTGTATGATACCATTTGTGTGGGAGGGAACAACTCTTGCATATGCACAGACTACTTCTGGAAGGATATGTAGACTAGTAACCATGGTGATTTCTAAGGTAGGGAACTAAGTGGCTGAGGGAAATAAGTAAGAGGGAGATACTTTTCACCATGCTTTTTTGTGTGTGTTGTACTAAGGTCATCATTCCTATTCAAAAAGTTACCAAGTTAAATTTTATTTGTATTGAAGCTCAGTAGTTTTTACTGTACTCCAAGGGAACACACCCGTAGGTGTCGCCAGGCCTCTGAGGAACCCTTCAAGGCTCTTTGAGAGGAGAACAAAGTAGGGTCCTGGGTCCCCCACTTCTGCTTCAGTCAGAAGAGGTCTGATTTTATCTGTTCTTTGGTTTAAGCTTCTGAAAAAGATTTTGTTAGCTTTTAAGCTTCTGAGTAAGAAAGCATTCTGCTGCTTTTTCTTTAAAAATTGAAGAACAGTGTTATAGAAGAATTTTTTTTAAGATTTTTTTTGATGTGGACCATTTTTAAAGTCTTTATTCAATCTATTACAATAGTGCTTCTGTTTTATGTTTTGGTTTTTTGGCCCCAAGGCATGTGGGATCTTAGCTCCCTGTCCAGGGATCGAACCGCTCACCCCCCGCATTGGAAGGCAAAGTCTTAACCACTGGACCACCAGGGAAGTCCCTATAGAAGAATATTAAATGTCATGGAGAAATATTCATTGTACACATATTAACTAAGTGAATATTTGTAAGAAGAGAAGACTGGAAGTACAAATACCAATCATCTCTTGATAGTTTTTTACTGTTTATTTGTGCTTCTCTTTCCCAAAGTTATGACAGTTATCTAAAATTATTTTTATAATCACAAATACATGTTATTTTTTAAATTAAAAAGAAAAGTCCTCTTGAAAAATCTAAATATGTTACCTAATAACTGAAATAATGTTGATTTGCATTTGTGGAGAATTTGTTAGGTAGTGCCTCCAACCAATGTGTCCTAAATGAGTTACATGTAGGCCACATTTTCCTGTACAATCCTCAGGGATTAAGTCAGGCCAGAGCTGAGCCTCCTCCTGGCTCCCTTCAACTTAGAGTCCTTTCGTTGTTTGTTTGTTTGTTTGTTTTGCGGTACGCGGGCCTCTCACCGCCGTGGCGCCTCCCACCGCGGAGCACAGGCTCCAGACGCGCAGGCCCAGCGGCCACGGCTCACGTGACCAGCCGCTCCACGGCACGTGGGATCCTCCCGGACCGGGGCACAAACCCGCGTACCCTGCATCAGCAGGCGGACTCCCAACCACTGCGCCACCAGGGAAGCCCTCTTTCGTTGCTTATGCCAGTATGCCATGAAAAAATTTGGGACACGCCGTGCTTTATTATCCTGGAAATAATAGCTTCTATAGCACACTTTGGATTTTTTAATGTTTTATTTGTGCATTATTCTTAACAAGAATAATAAGATTAATAACCCTAACGAAGTCTATCATTATTAAGTATTTAAGCATGTGCCAGGCACTGTCCTAAGTATAATATTTTACATCTGTTACTTCATTTAATTCTCATGATAACCATGTGAAGCTTAGGTATTATTATCTCAGTTTTATAGGTAAGAAAATGGATGCTAAGATATTAAATGACTAACTTGCTAAAACCTCAAATGGCACAACTGGGTTTCTAACCTAGTGTCTTATTCCAGTACCTCTACTCTTAACCAGTGTATTCTAATGCTCAGTTTTCAGGAACCTATCAATTATGTGAAGCAAGATACAACTATATCAGACAAACAGATGATTACAAGTACAAGAGGGGCTGTCTTCACCGTCTTTCTCCTACTAGAGCATCAGCTCCATGAGGACAGAGAGCTTGTCTGTCTTGTCCACCTAGCACAGAGCCTGGAAAATCATAGGCACTTAGATATTTGTTGAATGAATGAATAGTCACTTGTTGGTTCTTAGACCTGTACTTTTCAACTCTAGCTATACATCAGAATTGCTCATAGAACTTTTGAAACATGCAGATGTCTAGAGCCCTCCCATTCCCCAACTAGCATCTCCAGGGGAGGAACTCAGGCAAGTATATATCTTTGAAGATATACAGGTGATGCTAGTGCTCTGTCAAACTCTAGAGCCCCTATTCCAGAACAGTGGTCCTCTGACTTGAAGATGCATCAGAATTACCTGTGAAATTTGTTAAAACACAAATTGCTGGACTCTACCCCCAAAGTTTCTAGTATTTAGTAATCTGGGGTGGAACCTGAGAATTTGCATTTCTAAAAGTTCCCACGTGATATTTATGTTACTGGTCCATGGTTCACACTTTAAGAATTGTTGTTCTAGAGGGTTGGTTGTAAGGGACTAAATCGAAACACTTATACATAGGACTTAAGCAGGAGATTTAGTCAGACAGGCAGGAATCAACATTGATCACTCAGGCAATGCAGGTTAATCACAGTTTTCAAAGCACTCAGAAGAATACCCATTGAGTGTTGCTCCAAATGTTTCTTTGAACAGTGGCATATAATTTTTTAATCCTTAAGAAAAAAAAAAACATTTCTTTGATGGGTTTGACCTTAGACTGTTTTACTCTCTAGGTCCTCCCCTGCTCAATCTCTGAGCAGGTGTGGTGCTCACTCCCCAGAACTCTGCAGTTCTTGTCTCACAGGGAAAGCCTCTAGTTTCTCCTCATGTGTGCTCCCTTCTTCCATCATCTGCCCTTGTCAACCAGGAGATCTAGCAACAGGAGCTTTGGCAGACCTTTTTTTCTGGGTATTATTCAAAGAATTCTAGATCCCAAAATTCCTGGGTAATATCTAATCTTAGATTATTAAGACCTTGTCAGTAGACTGGTAAGTACATTTCCATTGCCTGCTGCTGCAACTAAGAAATTAATAAGAGGTAAGAATTAGTTACTAATGAACACTGGGCTGTGGATAAAAATTACAAGCTTTTATATCTAGCTGATGGACCTTGTACCTAGTAATATTTGGCTTGTTTTTTTTTTTAGAGTGACTTCTATCCCATGCCTGTTGCTTTTATACCATTCATTTTATGTATTTTAAATTGTTTAGAGAAGAGCTGCACGAGTTTTATAAGTGGTGTTTTTCTCCTTCTGTTAGGTCTCTCTGCAATGCAATCAATGTTTACAACCTCACCTGCAATAACTGTTCAGAAAACTGCACTGATGTTCTGTTTAGTAACAAGATTACCTTCTTAATGGACCTCCTCATACACCAGTTGACGGTATGTAATATTATTGCTTTGAGTTAGAAGCAGCTAAGATTTGAGAAATATCCCCTGTGGAGAAAACTAAAAGCTTATTTACTCTCCAGATTGGGGAAAAAAAAAAAAAGTGAAGATGATTGGGAGAGTAAAATAGGAACTGGCAGAAAAACCTCTTAATTTGAAAATCTTATATTGCATTCTCCTAACTTCCAGTATTTGATGGGTAATATACTTGTAGCACTTGCTGATATCATAAATTTACATGGTCATACTAGGGCTTTGGAATCAGTTAAGCTCAAAGGCAAACCTCTGAGGCCGTAGGAATGAGCGCTGTAGAAGGGAAGACAGCTGGGAAAGTCTCAAAACCTATCTTACCAGCTCAGTTAAAAGGGTCAGTTTAAAAAGGACTTTTTGATGACCATTGATATATTTTTTTGAAGCAAGAAACTCCTCTGTCAGAAAGGGGCAAACCTGTTATACTTTTGAAATGGGAACAAGCAGCCAATTGTAGCCTTAAATTTTACTTCGGTTCACAGATGTTGAAAGAGGTAAGCTCAGCATAATATCCAAAGGTTTAGGCCTGTCAACTGCAGTCTCCAGAACACAGCCCTGGGGCCAGAATTTTCTTGGTCAAGTTTCTGAGCTCCTGAGGTATTGGCACAAAATCGCTCTCAAGCTGCGAGTTTATAACACAGGAGATTTATTTTTCAGAACCGATCTACTTTTACTCAGCATGTATTTCTAATAGCTCATCCTAAACTGTGTGCCTTTTGCTCTCTTTCCTTCTCCATATGGTTAATTTCTACACATTCTGCAGACCTTTACTGAGACATAATGGCACCTTCTTTATGAAACCTTCCCCAACCTGACTCTTTCCCCAAGTCCAGGTTAGGTGTTCTTCTTATATGCTCCTCTGCATTATGTCATTCATAGAATTAACCACATTGAATTGTAATTAACTGTTTACTTGTCCATTTCCCCAGCTAGCCATAAAATCAAGGAGGACAGGAGGTAATTTATCACTTTCTCCGAGATCCTAACACAGGGCCTGACACAGTAGCTTCAGTATGTCTTTGATGAATATATAAGTAAATAAATGGAACCCCATATGTTTCAAGCTGAAAATCAGAAAGGAAATGATGAGGCCCTTACACGGAGGTATACTGACAATGAGAAGGGACTGCAGTGAGAGAGAACAAAAAACACAGACCTAGAACTGTTACACAGTGCAATAATGGCTATTTATAGTGATGACACTGAGTCATCACTTGAGGGCTAAGTTATATGTGGTTTTATCTATAAAAGAAGGCATTGAAATACGGGTTACACATTTAGCAAAATTCTATCAGAAATAGTTGAAAGGCAGGGGCAAGGAGAAAAGACTTAGCATTTGTGGTATGGCCTTATTATATTCCAGGTATTTTAATATATATTGCTTCATTTAACTTTTAAAACAGAAAGTCAGTATTATTATATCATTTTACGGATGAGGAAACTTGAGTCCCAGAGAGGTTGGTTTGCCCAGGGCTACATAGATAGTAAGTCACGGAGTCAAGAGTCCAACCTAGGTCTGTCAAACCCAAATTAAGGGACATTCTACACAAAAATTGACATGTACTTTTTAAAAGTGTCAGTGTCATGAAAGAAAAGGAAAGGTTGGAGAACTGTCACAGACTGGAGGAAACTAAGGAGATCTGACAGTTAGATGTAATGTGGGATCCTAGACCAGAAAAAGGACGTTAGTGAGAAAACTGAACGTTCAAATAAGGTCTATAGAATAGTTAATTTTATTGGCTCACTTCGTGCTTTCGGTAATTATACTATGGTTTTGTAAGGTGTTAACAGTAGGGGTACTGGCTGAAGGGAACTCTACTATTCTTGCATCATATCCTGTTTTTAAGTCTTCTTGCATATTCTTTCACATTTAAAAGCCATTCTCTTTTGTTACTTGTCCTGTACAAAGTATATAATTTATATTCTTCCATTTCCAATTTAAAATTATTTCAAAATAAGAAGCAAAAACTATAAAACCAAACCCCATGCTCTCCCACTGTTGCATGCTGCATCATCTGGAAGAATTTACTCTGTGAAACCTATTCTATATTGCTAATGGAAGAAGATACGTAAATGTACTTTGAACAGAACAAGTAACAAAAGAGACATTTGAAATGTGAAGGAATGAGCAAGAAGACTTATAGACAAGATCTTCCATCCTAGCTGTTCATTCTTTTCTGATCGAAACCTTTTCTTATTGTATGAGGTAGTTTGTTTATTCTCTCACTTAATAATTGTAAGCGCCTACTATTTCCAGTTCCAGAGAAGCATAAGACATGATCCCAATCATCCAGGAAATTCCTGCATAGGAGTGGGAATAGACACGTAAACTGCATATAAAAATGGTGTGTTGGAAACCTGTACATAGTATAATGGAGCACAGAGGAAGGAGCTCAGTAGCCTCTGCCCGAGACATCACAAAGGAGGGACATTTGAGCTAGACCTTAGCTTCTCATAATAGCTTTCAATTACTAAGTGCCTACTATGTGCCAGGAGCTTGTACAAGTAGCTTGATCCTCTCCCTGTATTTTGAAATCCCCAGTTTTCTTTGAATAATATTCCCTTACTTGTGGCCTCAAGGTTTCTTGACACTCAGAAAGCTTTTAATCTCCCAACCAGTGGATTTCACCACATTCTATGTTTATCTTGTTCAGTTTAGAACTGGGATCCTGGGACATTAGTTTGTCAAACACATTTCATCCCCCCTATATGTGGCACTTTCTGGTTTCTGCTGTTCCTTTTGGCTTTTCATTCTCTAGCTGTCAATTCTAATACCGCTGTGATAGAGTATGTGATAGTTGGGAGAGGAGGGTATGTTTTCTAAGTTGGGGAAGTGGAGGGTGGTGGTGGCTAGTGATGGTGATTTTTATTTTTCTGGAAATCACTTGAGTGCATTTCCATTTTTATTGCTGACTTGTTTTGATATACATGTAACTGAAATATGGATCACTAACTTGTTAGTACCCTTTAAGTAAAGGATAGAAAATAGTCATCAACACATTTTCCAGAAGGATTAGAAAGAAGCATAAAAGAAGCTAATTAATTGAGATCTGGTGTAATTTATATGACACCTGATTATAGTGCACTTCAGCCTTTCTGGTTCTTCAGCAAACTGAGGTGGTTTCGAAGACTTTATTTTCCCCCAATCTAGCTGTTTGGAGTTTGTTTTAGCACTCTTGTATTTCATCTCAATTATGTGCAAAGCATTGTACATATTCCAGGGTTACAGAGGTGAATTGGACACAGTTCCTTCCCTCTAGAAGCCCACAGTTGAAGAAGGAACAACTTACATACATTAACATTAAAGGAAAGCTATGAGAAGTTCTGTAACATAATCAGAGCTACAGAGTAGCCCACACAGCCTAAAAGAGTGCCTGGCACATAAGAGGTGCCTGTTAAATATTTGATGAATGAATGAATGAGTTCTAATTGGAGCATTGGAGAGGCTTTCGGGAAGAAATTGTATTTGCCCATGCCTTGAGGAAGGATGGAAACTCTACAGTTCTGGATTATGATTTTTACAAAAGCTAAATTAGCATATGTGGCACTGTAAAAGTATGTGCTTTTTCTTGCAGCGCAGATTCAAAGTAGGATTTTTAAGATAAGGTCTTGAGGAATTTATTTGGAGCCCTGTAAAAACAGTACATTTAGACAGGCATGATCTAGGATGAAGGCTAACAGAGATGTATTATCTTCCAAAAAGTATGAAAACTTTAAAATATGTTAAAGCAGATTTCATTCAATAAGTAATTGTTAAGAATCTTCTCTGTACCTAAATCATTTCAGTGCATAGAAAAGTAGGCCTCTACCTTCAAAATGTCTCCTTGAGGAGACCAGACATGCACATTAGAAGGCAATAGAAAGACCAGTGAAAAAGAGCAAATTGACAAAATAGGAAGCCCCAGTTCTCATTCCCCACAGAGATACTTAACAACTATATACAGACCAAAATACCATTGTGAGAACTCTGGTAAACAGTTAAGATATTGCAATACCCCAGATGATCTCAAAGCCAAGAACAGCCACATTGATGTGGGTAAGAAGAACTGTTTTGCTTTACTCATGATCACCCCTCTCTCAAGTTGGCACAGCTCCACACTGGAAGATAATACCCCAGGCCATGGGTTCTCCCCTCTAGGAGGGAGGGGAGTTGAGTGTGAGTCCTGCATTCTGGCTTTTTGGAGGGCTGCCAGGGGACTTGTATCTGTCTCACCTGACTTATGGCACTGACAGGAAACTGGCATACTTTGGATGCCTGGCAGGCCCTGAGAACAAGAGAGAGCAAGGCAGCTTGCTTCTGAGAACCAGAGAACTTGCAGTGCTGCAGGTAGACACCAGAGGGAGCAAGAGGTTATGATCTCCTGAAACAGAAACCAGCAAGCCTTTCTAATTGAGGAATTGCTCACACAGGCCCAGAGAAGTCCCATCCCCTACAAAAGTGTCAGAGAATGCCTGATTCCCTAGTCAAGGTGATTGGTGTCTTCCCCTTTACAAAGCCAGTATGTACAGTCTAAAAGTCATGCCTGTTTTTTCAAATGTGCAGATCCCAACACAAAGTTACAAGACACACAAAGAAAAAGGGAAACATGGCCCCTACAAAGAACAAGATAAATCTTCAAAACCAGCCCTAAAGAAACAGGTATATGAATTACCTGACAAAAAATTCAAAATAATCATCATAAGGATGTTCTATGAACTCAAGAAAATGATGTATGAACAAAATGAAAATAACAAAGAGGTAGAAAATATAAAAAGAACCAAAGAGAAGTTTTGGAGCTGAAGAACAAAATGATTGAACTGAAAAAATTAGAGGAATTCAAGATCAGCATTGATCAAACAGAAGAAAGAATCATCGAACTAAAAGATAGGTCATTTGAAATTATCCAGTTAGGAATAAAAAGAAAAAAGAATGAAAAAAGCCTAAGGGACTTATGCTGTACTTTAAAGTAGGCCAATGTATGTATTATGGTAGTCCCAAAAGGAGAGAGAAAGAGAGGATGGGGCAGAAAGCTTATTTAAATAAATAATGGCCTAAAATTTCCCAATCTAGTGAAGGAAAGGGAATCCAAATTCAAGAATTCCAACAGATCCTAACTTTGATGAACCCAAAGAATCTCACAGAGACACATTATAATCAACTTATCAAAAGTCAAAGACAGAATTTCCAATGCAGCAAAAGGAAAGCAACTTGTCACATGCAAGGGAACTCTCATAAAACAATCAGTGGATTTCTCACCAGGAACACCACAGGCCAGAAGGGAGTGGGAGGTTATAATCAAAATGCTGAAAGAAAAAAAGCCCAACCAAGAACACTATATCCAGCAAAACTATCCTTCAAAAATGAAGGAAAAATAAAAACTTTCCCAGATAAATAAAAGCTAAGGGAATTCATCACCACTACTGGACCTGCTTTACAAGAAATTCTAAAAGGAGTCCTTCAATTGGGAACAAAAAGACACTAAATAGCAACATGAAAGCATATGAAAGTATAAAGCTTACTGGTAAATGTAAATATGTAGACAAATACTGAATGCTGTAATACTGTAATGGGAGGGTGGTTAAATCACTGTTAATTCTGTTATAGAAATTAAAAGACAAAAGTGTAGAAATAACTATAACTATAAAAGTATGTTAATGGATACATGATATAAAATATGTATTTTGTGACATTAGTAACATAAAATACTGGGGGGGAGAAGTAAAAGTGTAGCATATTTGTATGTGATTGATGTTGTTATCATCTTGAAATAGATTATTATAACTATAAGATGTTTTATGTAAACCCAGTGGCAACCACAAAGAAAATGCCTATAGAAGATACTCAAAAGAAAATGAGAAAGGAATCAAAGCATGTTACTACAAAAAAAAAAAAAATCAGCAATACAAAGCAAGACAGCAGGACAGCAGGAGAGGAATGAGGGACAAAATAACTACAAGACAGAAAATAATTAACAAAATGGCAATAGTAGTTCCTTCTCTATCAATAATTACTTTAAATGTAAATAGATTAAACTCTCCAGTAAAAAGACATACAGTGGCTGAATGGATCAAACTCATTTGTCAACAACAGACTCACTTTAAATTTAAGGACACACGTAAGCTGAAAGTGAAAGAAGTGACAAAGATAATCCATGCAAATGGTAACCAAACAAGAGCAGAGGTGGCCATACCTATATCAGACAAAATAGACTTGAAGTCAAAAACTCTCAGAAGAGATAAAGAATGACATCATATAGTAATAAAAGGTCAATTTTTCAGGAAGGTAAAACAATTGTAAATATATATGCATATGCACCCGTCAGAGCACTCAAATATAAGAAGCAACCATTGAAAAGAACTGAAGGAAGAAGATGACAGTAACACAGTAAAAGTAAGAGATTTCAATACCCCACTTTCAATAATGGATAAACATCTAGAAAGAAAATCATTAAGTAAACAGAGGATTTGAACAACACTATATGCTGAATGGACCTAATACACATATACAAAATATTCCACCCACCAGCAGCAGAATACACATTTTTCTCAAGCACACATGGAACATTCTTCAGGATAGATCACATGTTAGGTCACAAAACACATCAACAAATTTAAGATGACTGATACCATACCAAGTATATTTTCTGACCACAATGGATTGAAAATAGAAATTAATAGCAGAAGGAAAACTGGAAAATTTACAAATATGTGGAAATTAAACAAATTCATGAAAAAACCAGTGAATCAAAGAATGAAATTAAAAGAGAAATTAGATAGTATCTTTGAGACAAAATATACAAAAACTTATGAGATGCTTAAAGGCAGTGCTAAGAGGGAAGTTCATAGCAATAAATGTCTGCATTAAAAAGGAAGAAAGATCTCACACAAACAACTTTATACCTCAAGAAACTAGAAAAAGAAAAACTAAGCCCAGAGTTAGCAGAGGGAAGGAAATAATTCAGATTAAAGCAAACTGACATAAAAACAGACACATAGACCAATGGAACAGAATAGAGAGCTCAGAAGTAAACCCACAAATATACAGTCAACTAAGATTTGACAAACCATCAAAAATACACAAAGGAAAAGGTGGTCTTTTCAATAAATGCTGTTGGGTAATCTTCAGTAAATGCTGTTGGGAAATGGTGGATATCCACATGCAAAAGAATGAGATTGGACCCTTATCTTACACAACAGGTCCCCAACCCCTGGAACCAGGCCACACAGCAGGAGGTGAATGGCGGGCAAGCGAGAAAAGCTTCATCTGCAACTCCCCATCGCTCGCATTACCGTCTGAGCCATCTCACACACACACTGCCCCTGCACCCCAGTCCTTGGAAAAACTGTCTTCCACAAAACTGGTCCCTGGTACCAAAAGGGTGGGGACCATACACAAAAATTACACAATACACAAAAGTTAACTCCAAATGGACTTAAAACTTTAATGTAAGACCTGAAACCATAATCTCGTAAAAGAAAACATGAAGAGAAAGCTCCTTGACATTGGTCCTGGCAAGGATTTTTTGGGGGGGATATGATGCCAAAAGTACAACAAAAGCAAAAATAAACAAGTGGCACTACATCAAACTAAATGGCTTCTGTACAGCAAATGAAACAATCAGCAAAATGAAAAGGCAAACTTCAGAGTGGGAGAAAATATTTGAAACATATATATCTGATGAAGGGTTAATATCCAAAATACATAATATCCAAAAATCAAAAACACAGAACGTAACAAGTATTGGCAAGAATTTGGAGAAATTGGAACCTTTGTGCACTGCTGGTGGAAATGTAAAATGGTGCAGCTGCTTTGGGAAACAGTAACAGCAGTTCCTCAAGAAATTAAAAATAGAACTACCATATGGGATTACTTCTTGGTATTTACCCAAAAAGAACTGAAATTAGAATCTCAAATAGATACTTGCACTCTCATGTTCACTGTAGCATTATTTTATTTTTTTTCACTGTAGCGTTATTCATAGTAACTAAGAGGGGGAGATAACCTAAATGTCCATTGACAAATGAGTGGATAAAGAAAATGTATGTACATACACCAGAATATTGGTTCGCCATAAAAAAGAAGGAAATCCTGACGTATGCTACAACATGGATGAACCTTATGAAATAAGCCAGTCACAGAGCGGCAAATACTGCATGATTTCACTTATGTGAGATATCTAAAGTAGTCAGACTCATTAAACTGAAAGTCGAATGGTGATTTCCAGGAGCTGGGGTGAGGGGAAGTGAGAAGTTACTGTTCAGTGGGTATTGAGTTTCAGTCATGCAAGATGAAAAAGTTCTAGAGATCTGTTTTACAACCATGTGCATATAGTTAATTAGACTGTAATGTATACTTAAAATTGTTAGACGGTAAATTTATGTTACGTGTTTATTACCATAAAAAAAAGACCAGTACAGGTACTACTGAGTGCTGTGAAAATAGATTGATAGACTTTTAATGTTGAACAAATTCTAAATAGTCCATATTACAGATTAGTAAATTGAGATGTGGCAAAGAGATCATACAACTACCTAGTGATAGAACCGTGACCTGGATGCTAGTCTCCTGAGTCCCTGACCAGGACATCCCTTCCTATAACCTAAATTGATGTGTCCTCACCTTATTGAGTTGACAAATGAGATAAAGTAACATTTCTGTGACTTTAATTTTATACATGTTTAATATTGTCACCTGGGTAAGATACACTAAAGAAGCATTTAATTAAAAGATTTATAATTTCTTGATGTTTCATTGCACTTTAAAAGGCATTACATATTTTATTAGCATTCTTATTTTTAATTCATAGTAACCTGTTCCTCATGGAATATTTAAAGAATACTCTTATAAATTGTGTGTATATATTTTCTGGAGCCAAGGAAACTGTTAATTGAAAAGTGATGTACAAACCTTAAATAATTGATATGGTACTGTTGGATCAAAGAGACTGTTGGTGAGCACTTCAGAATGTGACAAGAAAGCCCTGTGTACAAACAAAGAAAATATAAGTGCAACCTTACAGCAAGGGGATCATTTTTCACTGAGTCGTGTGCAGAGCCATGCAGGTGCCTATTTCATTTTCATTACAGTAGCAAAGGCCTGGAATTGGCCATTCACCACATTGTTTTCTTTGTACCAAGGAGCCAGAACATGGACTTAATAGTTAATTACAGGGAGCAGAAATCCTTCAACTCTACTGGTAATATTGCTCTTCCTGATGCCACTTGCGTCTTGTTTCTCCTTTCCTCACTATGTGGCACTTGCTCAGCATGTCAAGGACACCCTACCCTTTTCTTCATCAATAATGTGAACTCTGTGTCTAGTAGGCTATATAGCTTATTGATACAGAGTATATCAGAAACAGAGAGGAGGCCTTCATAGTATCCAGTCTAGTCCAGTCCTCCTTGTTTTACAAATGAGGACAACGGAACTCAAAAAAGGAGAAGAATGAGAGATGTATAGGGTGGGTATTTGCCAAAAGTCTCACAGCCTGTTACCAATAGAACTGGGATTCAAATTCAGGTCTCCAAAATCCCAACCTAACCTTCTTTCTACTGTATTACATGACACACCGCTAATGTAAGTTTGGTGAGAACAGTTAAAGGATATTGTAACTGATGTAGAACTTTACCCTCAAAGCTATATTCAAAATTGACCTAGTGAAAGAATATGGGTCAGATTATAACTCTAATTGCCCTTCTACTGCAGTCATATGAAATAGTATCATCATCATTATTATTACTGTCACCTAGAATCATTAGTTGACCGCTTGAGGGAGAAATTGACACATCCAGCATCATAGTGGAGATTTTATCACACTGCTTTCAAATGGTGGGTAAAGCAGACAGATTGTTAAATATGTACACAGCTGAATAAAACAATTCACAGACTTGGTTTAATGCACATAGATAGAACCGTAGGGCAATATTAGAGAATATACATTTTTTATAAGCTCACATGGGAAATTTACAAGAATTGACTATGCACTAGGCCATAAAGCAAGTCTTAACATATTTGAAAGAATCAGTATCATATAGATAATCCAGTACTGCTTCAGATATTATTGAATAAGCTCCTACCAGACTGACCCTCCTGCAGATGACAAGTATAATCTCTGGGTAAAGTATGAAAAAAACCTACCTGAAGGTACTAGAGACCAATCAAACGCAGACAAATTCTGATTGGAATAGATACTTGGAAGAAGGGAACAGCATTGAGTGAGTTTCCTGGTTTTATGGCTTTTAGCCTGAGGGCAGGCCACAGTTGGTACCACATGGGATGACTAGAACTACTGTAGAAAATCTGCAATTCTTCTGGCCTAAAGAACCAGAAGACAGAATCTGGGGCAAAGACAACTGCTAGAATGTAAGGCTGATATTCAAAAAGGAGAGAGCCAGAAAGGAGGATCCCCTAAATTATTTATAAATATCTGAATGACCCTGGTACCATATATGTGTGGGACAGACTCCAAGTGCCTCAGCTAAAGACAAACTGAACTGAGATTTCAGCTGCTATCCAAGAATAGAGTTTTCCAGTTGAGTCCAGAAAAGTCATATGCCTGCTTTTTTAAAAGAATCAAACTGAAAAATACAGTAACTGAATTTAAAAATTCACCAAATGAATTAATGAGAGGGAATGATGAAAAATAGAAAAATCACATTAGACAAACACCACAGTAATTATTATTGCAGGAGAGAATCATCAACGGATGCAAAAATTAGTGAGTAAAAGTATGACGAGAAACAGGATATTTTCGAAGTTTCAAAATAACTCCACACGAGATACTTTGAATTACAAAGAAGGAAAATAGAAACTTTACAATAAAGAAATTTGGCAGATATTACCTTAACTATGTGATCAAAGCTAACATCACCAGAAACAGAACATATCAATATCATTTACCCTCTAATATTATATACTTAGAAGCTCACATCATCATTTCTGTGGTACTCTTGCCAAAAATGCCATCTAAATATGAGAAAATATCAGACAAAATCGAAATTGAGGACAGTCTACAAGATAGCTTATGAAATGCAAAGACTGAAAAACTCATAGAGACTAGAGAGATGTGACAACTAAATTCAGTGTGGGATTCTGGATTGGATCCTGAAGCCGAAAAAAAGGACGTTAGGGAGAAAACTGGCAAAATTCTAGTGAGGTCTGTAGATTAGTTCATTGTTTTGTATCAGTGTTAATTTTCTGGTTTTGGTAATTGTGCCATAGTTATATGTAGGGTGTTAACACTAGGGAAGGCTGAGAGAAGTGTAAAATTATTTACAAAATAAGTATACGTTTTTAAAAAAACAATTCACTAGTGGGCTTAACAGCAGAATGGAGGTAAACAGAAGAAATATTATTGAACTTAAAGTTATATGAATAGGAATTAACCAGTCTGAAGAATGTGTGTGGTGGAGGGAATGGGGAACAAAAACAAAGAAAAAGAACAGAGCCTTAGGGACTTGTGGGACAATATCAAACAGTGTAATATATATTGGATATCCAGAAGAAGAACAGAGAATGAAGCATTAAAATATTTTGGAAAGAATAATGTCTAAATTTTTTCCAAATTTGGTAAAAGTCATAAATATATAGATTCAATCAGAAGTTCAACAAACCTCCAAAAGGATAAATACAAAGATAATCATGCCTAAGTAAATCATAGCCAAACTGATAAAAACCAAGTATAATAAAAAGAGAAAATGTTGAAAGTTGTCACACTGCATACAGGCAAATAATGATTCAGATAGTGTCTGACATCTGTCTCATCAGAGGCCAGAAGACAGTGAGCATCTTCAAAATGCTAGAAGAAGAAAAAATTCAATCCAGAATTTCTATATCCAGCAAAAAAAATCCTTCAAGAATAAAGGTGAAATAAATACAGTTGACATTTTAAAATATATGCCTATGACAATTAATTGACAACAGATTTGCAGTACTAGAAATGCTAAAGTTCTTCAGACTGAAGGAAAATGATACCCAATGAAAATTGCTATCTTTAGGAAGGAAAGAATGAAGAACACTGGAAATGAAGATTTTTTTCCTCTTTGTTTCTTTAACAAAATTTTAAAGTACATGTTATGGTTTAAACCAAAAATTTTAGCACTGTCTTTAAGGTTATAACATGTTTAGGTGTACTGCAAATGATAACTATAGTATAAAGGATGGGGAGGACAGAAAACCTATAAGGTTACAAAGTTTCTGAATTTTATACAAAGTGGTACGATCTTAGCTCTAAGTAAATTATGAAAAGTTAAGATTGTGTATTATAATCCCTTAGAGCAGCTACTAGCAAAATATCTTAGAAGCTAATATGTAAATTAAAATGGAATTCTGTAATATATCTAAATATTCCAAAACACAGTGAGACAGACAGAAAACAATGAAACAGCAGACCTAACCCAAATATATCAATAATTATACTAAACAGAATGTGCAAAACTTTCCTTGAAAAAATTACAAGGCATAAATTGTCAAAAAGGGTAAAAACCAAGACTCAACCAAATGCTATATACATGAGATGTACTTAAATATAAAAACACAGACCTATATAAATATGAGTTGAAAACAAAACAAAACAAAAAGCTAGAATAGCTACATTCATATCAAACGAAGAGGAGTTTAATATATAACAGTATTAGAAGATATAAAGAGCAACATTGCAAATTGATAAAAGGTTAACCAATAGGAAAATATAACAATTATAAATGTATATGTACTTAATAATAGCTTCAAAATACAGGAAGCAAATATTAACAAAGAGAAAAATAATTCCATTCTCATAGACGGATATTCAGCACCTTCCTTCAGCAACTGATAAAATAACTTGACTAAAAAAAAAGTCAGTAAAAATATAGATGTTACCACCTAGATCTAATTGATATTTATACATCACTACACCCAGCAACTGCAGAATACGCACATTCTTTTCCAGCATACATAGTGTGTTCAAGATTGACTATATTCTGGGCCATAAAACAATCGTAGTAAATTTAAAGAAACTGAAAGTATATTCTCTGACCACAATGGAATAAAATTAGAAATCAATAATATACCTACAAAATCACAAGGGAAATTAGAAAATAATTTGAATTGATTATAATAAAAATATAGCATATCCCCAAAAAGCAATGCTTAAGGGGAAGTTTATAGTTTTGTGTGTGTGTGTGTGTATGGTTTTTTTTTTGCGGTACACGGGCCTCTCACTGCTGTGGCCTCTCCTGCCGCGGAGCACAGGCTCTGGACGTGCAGGCTCAGTGGCCATGGCTCACGGGCCCGGCCGCTCCATGGCATGTGGGATCCTTCCGGACCGGGGCACGAACCCGTGTCCCCTGCATCGGCAGGAGGACCCTCAACCACTGCGCCACCAGGGAAGCCCTGTAGTTTTTAATAGAAGTATTCTGCAACCAATTTTCTCTGAATGTAATGCAATTAAGATAGAAATTGATAACAAAAAGATAAACATCCATATACATTTAGAAATTTAGAGACTTAAACTCAGGAGTCATACAGTAAGTCACAAATTTTTGAACTTAAAATAGGACAATAATGAAAATACTACATATCAAAATTTGGGGGGATGCAATAAAGCAAAACTGTAAAATATATATATTTAAATGCTTATATTTGAAAAGAATAAAGTGTATGGATAAGTAGTTGAGTATTTAACTTAAGAATCTTAGAAAAAGAACAGCCAAATTAACCTAGAGAGAAAACAAGGGAAATTATAATACGTAGTTAGCAAACAAACATTGGAGAATATCAACAAAGCAAAAATTAGTTATTCATAAAATCTAATATAGTAGGCAAGCCTCTGCCAAACTTGATCACGAAAAAAAAGAAGAGACACAAATAATATAAGGAATATAAAGAATTAACTGCAGCTTGAAGAATTAAAAAGTTAAGAGAATACTTCAAATAACTTTATACCAGTGCATTTAAAATTTTAAATTAACAAATTCCTAGAAAATTATAACTCAACAAACCAACTTAAGAAATAGAAAGCCTGAAAATTTCTCTAACCATTAAAGAAATTGAATTGGTTATTCACAGTCTTTCCACAAAGAAATCACAGGCTTAGATGATGCTTATACCCAACTTCTATCAAACATTCAAGGAAGAGATCATTTCAATTTCAAACTATTCCAGAAAGAGAAAAAGTGGAACTTCTTCCCAATTCATTCTTTGAGGCCAGTACAACCTTGTTAACAAAACCAAACAAGAAAAAAAAAAAAAAAATGCAGGCCAGTTTCTCTCATGAACCGAAGCAAAAATTCTAAAAATATTAGTAAATTAAATTCACTGATTAATTTTTTCAAATATTATTTTTATAAAGTGTGAAAACAAGGGAAACTAAAAATTATATTCTTTAGGGACACATACATATGTGATTAAAAAAACTTTATTAAGCAAGGAAATGACAAACACAAAATTCGTGATAGTGGTTACTTAAGTAGAGAGGCATGGAGTGGGATAGCAGAAGAGCCAAAAGAGTTTAAATCTGTTGGTATTGTTCTAGTTAAGTTATTAAATTTTTAATGGACTAAAGCCACAATCTTAGTCTTCTTGGAATTTACAGTCTTGTGGATAGTTCAGTTCAAACAAGCAAACAGACAAATGCGATATAATATTTTAAGGGTTATGATGAGTCAAGACAGGGTGCTGAGATAGTCAAGAGTCGGGGGAAGTTCCTAGAGGAGCTATCTAAACTGAGAACTGATTGATAAGTAATTTAATCATTATCTAAGGAAATGAGAAAAAAATATCAACCTTAGTAAGCTTACAGCCAAAATAAAGGCAGAGGGAAAAGGAGTGAGTGCTAAGCGGTGAGAGCTCCAGCCGGACTTAAGCCAGGTTCAGTTTAAGACGGATACTGAGTTAACAGTGAAATGACATGGCCTTAGCTTTTACCCTACAGAAGCTTGCTTATTTCTCAGGTTTCAAATGTGAGGAAAGAATACATTTATTGTACTTCTATATTTTTAAAAATAATGGCCTATGTTTTAAATAGATACAAATGGTAATTGATCTGTCAGTTTAAGCTGGAAGACCTATATCTCAAATTCTGTTCCAAATATCACTCTGCCTTTTTTTAACCAGTGAAAGAGAAATATTTACTTTTTTATGAAATACTTATGCTGTACCCATTTCTTTAAAAAAAATGAATATGTGATGAGGAATAGGATATTTACCTAGTTTCAAAGTACATTCCTACCAAGTTGTTATTAATTACAAAATAAAAGTGACTTTGTAGTGGGAAAACCTGGTACACACCACCTTAGGTGATGAAAGTGAACATTATCAGTAGTACAACAAATCAAAATTGTCTGTCACCTGATAGGCTGCAATGAGAAGAACACAGTATCACTACTGTGATATTCCTGCCAAAGATGCATAATCTGAATCTAATCGTGAGGAAACATCAGACATACCCAAATTGTGGGACATTCTTCAAAATAACCTGTAATCTTCAAAAGTCTCAAAATCATGAAAGTTCAAGGAGTCACTGAGGAATTTTCTAGATGGGTAGGAACAAGACATGACAACTAGGTACAGCATGACTCTGAACTATAATTGCAACTTTTCTGAAGTTTGATATTTTATACACATACAAACACACACATACATATAGATAGATTTTAAAGCAGTACAGAAATAAAAGTTCTAGACTTCCGGAATTTGGGAAGAGTTATGTGGTTTCCATCAGCTACATGCATTCACCTCAGTAACTGAAATACTTGGTAATTTAAATACCAGGACTTAATTCTTAGGGCTTAAATATGGCCTTGAACTTAAAAAGATTTCTTTATTGGAAAAATGATTGTTTTTATGAAAGGAAAGTGAAGCTTTCATTGTAGACTGTATATCTATAGCTATATAGTTGAAACATGTTTTAAAATACCTGCAGAGGAATTTTAAAAACAACTATTTAACCCATGTTTTGAAAATTCCTTAAAGGGAGTGCAGCTATTCAATGTACATTTTGAACATGCTATGTTGTCATTTAACATAGAGATTCAGGAAAATGGGTGATCCTGGTACTCAGATTGGAACCTGTAGTACCTAGCTGCAGGGAGAAAACTACTGCAAATGAAAAGCACAAAGGCCATCATCAACAATTGCAAGGGAATAATTCTATTTCTTTATGTCTAACAGACTTCATAGCTTTTGTTTGGGAGGAAGAAGAGAGACTAGGAAGAGAAGCCTGAAATAAGCTTAGCAAGGGTGAGAATCATGCACATGCACATTTGTACACATACTCAGAAAGCAGAAAGATGAAAGAAAATGGAAGAGACTAAAAGGAAGACAAGAGTGGGACCCAAGACGAGAAGGAAACAGACAAGAGGAGGGCTCAGGAGGGCAATATAGAATGGAGAGAAAAAGAGACTACTAGTGGGTCAGGTGTGGAAGATAGGCAGAAATTAGAAGGGTGAATATAGATGAACTCTATTTAGGCCTTTTCCAGCACCCTATAATAATTCAGTCTCTCTTCTTGCCCTTCTGAAGCTTACATCCCAACATCTTCATGTTTGTACTTAGACACAGCAGGGCATCAAGCAGAGGCCTTCTGGCGTTTCTAGTAAATGAAAGAGAACAGTAATACCAGACATTAAAATGGTCATACACACAGCTAAGTTCCTGTTTCTATGCCCTTTCCCAGTCCTCTTGGGGTTTTATGAGATACTGGAAATAGACTAAAAGCATTCTTTATGGTGGGCCTCTGCTCTTGCTCAGTTCATTCTCACCTATGAAAGCAGTGTGTGTAGAGAGGAAAAGCAGCAATATTAGGTCTCATTAACACCTCTGACCGCAGCAAATGAGAGTCTTAATGTAGACCACACTTCAGTATGTAGTTTTGTTCCTTAAAAGATAACCTGCTTGGCTTCGCTGGTGGCGCAGTGGTTGAGAGTCTGCCTGCTGATGCGGGGGACGCGGGTTCGTGCCCCGGTCCGGGAAGATCCCACATGCCGCGGAGCGGCTGGGCCCGTGAGCCATGGCCGCTGAGCCTGCGCGTCCGGAGCCTGTGCTCCGCAATGGGAGAGGCTACAACAGTGAGAGGCCCACGTAACACACACACACACACACAAAAAAAAAAACAAATGACCTTAGCAACCTTATTCATAACTAACTAAAATCCCTAAACAACACACATAGCCACCCACAGGTGATATGGTAAACAAACTGTGGTATATCCATACAATGGAATAATATTTAGCAATAGAAAGAAATGGACTGATGATACACTCAACAGCATGGATGAATTATTCAGAATTCAGGGAAGCATTATTCAAAGTAAAAAAAAAAAAAGCCAGATTCAAAGTCCACCTACTCTATGATTCCAGTTATTTGCAATTCTAGAAAATGCAAAATAATCTATGATACACAAAGCAGATCAGTGGTTGCCTAGAGCCCTGGGGGTGGAGGAGAACATTGACTTCAAAGGAGCACAAGGGAACTTTTCGGGGTGTTGAAGATGTTCTCTACCTTGATGGTTCTTATAGAGGTGCATATTTGTCAAAACTTACTGACTTACCAACATCAGATATTACAATGTAGATATATTCTGTATATTAAAATACTTGCCCATCTGCTAAACTGAAATGGAATCTCACTAATGTTTTAGATAAATTTAGATAACTTAGTAAGATTGCATATCTTTGCATATATTTATTGGTCATTTGTATATCTTCACATCGTTTATCCATCTTAATTGAGTTGTCTTCTTAAATTCTGTTCACACATTAAATTTTTTATTTATTATCTTTATATATTTTTATTCCTGTTTTATAGATTTGTTGCTAACATTTTCTCCTAGCATCTGGTGTCTCCTTTTCCTTTAAATTTTGCTTATACTGTCTTTTTCGGTATAGAAGTTACTCATTCTATGTAATCAAATACATTAATATTTTCCTTTAAGGATATTGGATGTCATGGTATGCTTGGGCAAACACTCTTCCCCAAATGTTTAAGAAGCAAAACTTTAAAATTTTCTCAGAAAAAAAACTTGTTGCAAGTTACACTTAAAATAGGTGCAGTTTACAATAAAATTTATTTTTGAAACGTGCTTTTGCAGATGTAGCAAAATGATATCAGTTGGTGAATCTAGGTAGAGTATAGTTCATTGTTTAATATTCTTTGGCTTTTCTAACAGCTTGACGTTTTTCAAAACAAAAAATTGGAGGAAATGTGCTTTTGTTATATGCAGAAGGGCCTTTGGCTTTTGGCATTGTAAGGGCCATTGGCATTGAAATTTAATTTTTTGCCCTAGATTTAGAAAGGGAAAAGTATTGTCTAAAAGGCAGCAATGTAAAGACACTGATTAGATTATTGAAGGGCTACACCATCTTCTTATGCTTTTATATCGATTCTCTCTCTTTTTTTTCTTGAAATGAATAACATAGAGGGAATGGTTATTGATTTTCTTTCCTCCCATTTTAAGTGTACATAATTTATTCCATCTATTTCTGTGCCATCTTTAGGCAAGAATATGTTATACTAGGCATCACAAGGAATGCAGAGACAATATGGTGTGGAGCTTGCTCTCAAGAGCATTATCGTCTAGCACGAAGGTCAACAAACTAGGACATACAGGCCAAACAATCACCTATTTGTAAATAAAGTTTTATTGGAATAGAGCCACACTCGTTTGTTACATATGGCTGTTTCCTCCCTATAATGGTAGAGTTTAGTAGTTGTGATGGAGACGGTATGACGGCAAAGCATAAAATATTTACTATCTAGCCCTTTATAGAAAAAGTTTGCCATTCTCTGGTCTAGTAAAATAAGACATGAATGCCAAAGCAAAGAGTGCCATAAGCAAAGTAAAGATTGGGTGTTCTGAGAGGTCAGAGGAAGGAGCGATTCCTTCCTAACAGGAAGGTTGGAGAAGGCTTCATTGAGGAAGTATTGTTGGAAGCTGAACCTAAGTAGGAATTAGGCAGGTGGGAACAGAGTGGTAAGTGGTTGGAGCAGGAAGCGTGGAAGGAAAACTTTGCATATGCTCTTAAAAATCACCAGGTAGAGAGAAAAGAATGTCTAATTTAGCAACCTTTGACCCACTTGTCAACAAATCATAAAATATAAAGAACTGTAAAGAACTTGAAGGATTCTCTCATACAACCCTTTCAAGTTTCAGGTGAGGCCACAGACTTAAAAAGGTTAAATAACTCATGCAAGGTCACAAAGTTAGTGGGGGAGCTATACTAAAACCCATTGCTTTTGCTTCCACACCTTGTGTTGGGCACATTGAGGCACGTAAACCAACATTTACCGAATTGAACTGACCTGCCTTCCTGAAGTACCTTTCTAGGGCAAGAAGTCTCATCTAAGGTGTGGGAATGCAGATCAGACTGTCTAAAAGACTTTTTTCAAATCATATGTACTCTCCCTTCCTTTGAGGTTTACTGTGTGCAATGAGAAATGTCAGGGGGGATTTGTTTCCCAAGCAAAAGTTGTGAAAGAGGAAGACCAAAACCCTTTTTTAAATTGTGCATTTCACATACAGTTTGATAGATATTTCATAGGTATTTTTAGAAGAACAAATAAATGACATAATTTTGAAAACTACTTATTGTTGCCTATAATTAACTTGGGAAAATGTGGCTTCTATGTTACATCAGATTACCCATCCTGAGACTAGCACTTTTGTATTTTTCTCTGTTTCATTCCTGCATTTGTTTTTGACCAAGTTGCCAAAGATTAAGCTATCATTTGTAAAATGCCAGCATCATCAGCTTTATTGTATTGCTGTCATTAGGCATCCTTGTACTTCCAGTAGAAAAGAAATGACAGCTCATTGGCTTCTGGTCATACTTACCACCCCTGTGTGTCACATCCAGGCATCTTAAAGAGCTGTCTGCATCCACTTTTTTCTCTTCCACAGTACACATTCACTTTCTACCCACTGTAGTTTGGCTTTTTTCTCCCACCATTTCACTCAGAGTGCTTTCACCAAGATCACCAGTGACTTCCACATTAAAAATCTCCCCTCCTTTGGTTTGTGTAAAATCTCCCTCTGGACTTTCCTCATAGAGGACCATTTTGCAAATGTTGATGTTTCCTAGGATTCCCTTTTGAGTTTTTCTCCTCCTCCTCCTCAAGCTGTACAGTCTTCATGGACAGTTTTATGTTTATGACTTCAACTGTTGTCCACACACTGACGATCCCAAATCAGCATCTCCATACCCAGTACCTGAAACTTAGCATGCCCAAAGCTGGGCCTGTCCTCCCCCCTTACCTCCCCCCTACCCTGATAAATAAACTACCGTCTATGTCAGAAACCTAGGAAATGTTTTAAAACCATACCTCCCTTCGTTCCTCTTCCTCCCCATTCACCAGATATGCAGTTAATCAGATTATTCTACAATCCCCATCATCTCTCATTTGTAGCAATATAATAGGCTTCTTCCCTGCCTTTAGTTTTAATCCCTTCCATAACACCACATTATGACAAGAGTCCTATTTCTAAAATGAATCCTTGATTGGCTTACCCATCACCTTCAGGGTTAAGAACCAAAATCCTTAATGAAGCATACCAGGCCTGTGTGATCTGACAGTCTCATTTCCTGCTGCTCTAGCTACACCCATCAACCCGTAGCTCCCTAGATGTCCGCACTCTCTCAGGCCTTCATTCATGTTGTGTCCTTTTGTGTACTGTACTGCCCCACACCACCGAGACCCCTGCAAGCTAAGTTCTTCTCTTCCTGTGAGACTCAGCCCAGGAGTTACCTCCTCCACACTGTTCCTTGTGCCAGTCCTCGCAGTGCCATGAGTTTACTTCTAGGGTTGTACTTATTACATGGAATTCTAATTACAGTTTAGTTACCTATGAACCTTTGAGAGCAGGACTGTGTCTTTATCTTCGCCCATTGAGCTTATCACAGAGCTTAGGACGTAGTATTGGAAAAATGATAAATGAATGCAACAGTGTTGTAAGCTAATGTGCTTTAGAGAATTATACATCATTTCAAATATAGTTGAAATGTGAATGATATACATTTCCTTTTTCATGTGAATTTGTCTACTTCATGATCTACATATAACTATTTATTTAAAGGGATTCCTCCACAACTTAATCTCCTTCCTATAAAGTAGATAGCATGGCTCAGTGATTATCCATAACACCTCTCGCCTCACAACTTCTGTTTAAACCTATCTAAAGAGATTAAACCAAAATTCAGCTCCCATTTCTATATGTGAAAAATGTAAAAATACCTATGAGAAAATAGTCTGTACATGTATTTCCCTAAAGTTCTACCTTTAAAACTTTCATTCAGAGGTGCTTTGCAGCTTTTACGGAATATGAAACTTATCTTTTGGGTAGCTGGTACAGTGGAAAACAGTGTATAAATGATTCATTAGCTTTGGATGAAGCCTGAAATTTCATTTACCTAATCATGGTCACTTGTCAAAGTACTCTGAAGAGTGGTAATAAAAATTCCCTCACACTTGTTTAGTGCTTTCTAATTTTCAAGCACTTTCACACGTCATCTTGATTAATCCTCACTACAGTATAGTAAAGTAGTTTTAAGGCCCAGGCTTAGCAGTGAGACTGCCTGGATTGAAATCCTGACTCGGCCATAATATAACCTCTCTAAACCCTAGCTTTCTTGTCTGAAAAAGGAGTAGCAATGCTGCTGTTTGGCAATATTGTGTGGGTTAAGTGTAATGAACCAGGTGAAGCTGTTAGCATTGGTATCTCACATTGTTAAGTGCTCACTAAGTATAAGCTATTACTGTCCCTACTGCCTCTTTCACTACTTCTGTTACCACTGTAAGAAAAATCCCTGCACAGTGACAGTGGCTGTTACTCTCTGGAAGAATCAGAGGCCTTAAGAAGGGGTTAAGCACTCATGCATTGCTCTTCTACCATGGTGGTTTCAGAGAAGGCTGGGTGGGAAACTGGGATTTTAATCCTCACCTAGCAGTAATGAGCCCCCCTCGTCCCACCAGGGTAAACACAGACCATGCTGAGAGCTTGAATTTTCACTCCACCCAGAGGTAGTGAGACTCCACTCTCTCTCTCACTAGAGTGGCATCAGAAAGGGCCAAGTAGGATGCCAGGACTTACCACCTTCCTCTAGTAACAAATCCTACCACCCTTACCACCTGCCTGAGGTAACAAGCCCCACCACCTTCCTGTGGAGGCCATGTGGGGAGCAGTAACATCTACCTCTCCCTCTCCAAACCAGCAAGCCAGTGTGGTATCAGTGGAAAACTAAGTGAGGAGCCTGAACTCCTACCCTCACCCAACAATGATGGGGCACCC
The DNA here is from genome assembly GCF_011762595.2 of Tursiops truncatus. NCBI lineage: Eukaryota > Metazoa > Chordata > Mammalia > Artiodactyla > Delphinidae > Tursiops > Tursiops truncatus. Next base: position 117,894,080 of record NC_047035.1, read on the forward strand.
TCCCCCGCCAAGGGTGTCAGTAAAGGCCAAGCAGGAAACCTGCACTTCTGTCCCCACCTGACAGTAACAAGGTGGCATACCCTACCCCATACCAGCACGGTGTCAGAGAAGGCCTTTTACAATGCAAGATTTAAATAAGAACCAGAGTCTTGTAATACCCAAGACATCAAAGATATAATTTAAAACATCAGTCATCATACCAAGAGCCAGAAAAACCTATACCTGATTGAGAAGAGAGAGCCAACATACGTTGTGATTATCTCACAGGATTTTAAAGCAGCCATCATAAAAACGCTTCAACATGCAATTACAAAGATGCTTAAACAAATGGAAAATAGAAAGCCTTAGCAAAGAAATAGAAGATATACAGATGAACCAAATGAAAATGTTAGAACTTAAAGCTATAATAACCACAACTTTAAAATGTAGGGAATGTGTTCAACAACAGAACAGGGAGGAAAGAGGAAAGAGGAACAATCGAAATTACCCAATCTGAACAACAGAGAAGATAGACTGAAAAAAAAATTAACAGAGCTTCAGGGGCCTGATGGGGCTATAACAAAAGATCAGATATTCATGTTATCAAACTCACAGAAGGAGAGGAGAGGGAAGACAGGACTAAAAAAGTATTTGCAGAAATAATGGCTGAAATTGTCCTAAATTTGGCAAAAGACATAAATGTATAGGTTCGAAAAGCTGAAAAGGCCACAAACAGGATAAACAAAAAATAAAATGATGGACTTAGGTCCTAACTTATCATTAAATATAAATAGTCTACTTTATTTGTAATAGCCAAAAATGGAAACAACCAAAGTGTCCTTTAATAGGGAATGGTTAAACTTTAGTACATCCATACCATAGAATACTATTAAGCAATTAAAAGTCATGAACTACTGATACACTCAACAGCTTGGTAGATCTCAAGGGTACTATGCTGAGTGAAAAAAGCTAGTTTCAAAAGGTCATATACTAAATGATTCCATTTATATAACATTCTCAAAATGATAAAATTTTATATAAAGATGGAAAGTGAATTAGCGGTTGCCAGCAGTGAAGAATAGATGAGGAGGATGTATGTGTGACCATAAAGGGATGTTTTTGTGGTAATGAAGTAGTTCTGTATCTCGACTGTGGTGGCAGTTACACTAGTTTTCATAGGTGATAAAATGGCATAGAACTAACTATACACACACATTGTACCAATGTCAATTTCCTGGGTTTGCTATCATACTACAGTTATTGATATATAAAATGTAATCATTGGAGGAAACTGGGAAGTGTACATAGAACCACTTTACACTTTTATTTGCAGTCTCCAATTAATCTGTAATTATTTTAAATTAAAGAGTTAAAAAAACTCATGCCAGCTCACCCAGCCTGAACATATTTCTTCATGCTTCATAATCCAACAGTCTTTCAACATCCTGCCTTGCTGTTCTGTGCTGCCTTCAAATCATCTTAGGGCCTAATTAAATATTTAGGCATGTGTAGCCCAGCATCCCATTTATGATGCTTATTTATTTTCCTCGTTGTGCCTCACTCCTTTCACTCCTGACACTTTTGTCACAGCAAGTGAAATATTCTTTTCTGTTCTGTGTGAATTTTATTTAGGCTGTGTCGGTCTCTTGCCATTTACTAGGCTGTATTCCAGAAAGTCCTTTAAATGTCCACTAGAAATTAAATGACTTCAAGTGTGACTCCAGAAATCACACTTCTGGATATGTATCCAAATAAAATAAATATCTCAAAGAGATACCTGCACTCTTATGTTCATTGCAGCCTTATTCATAATAGCTAAGATATGGAATCAACCTAAGTGTCCATTGGCAGATGAATGGATAAAGAAAATGTGGTAGATAGATAGGTATAATGAAATATTATTCAGCCTTAAAAAAGAAGGAAATCCTGGGACTTCCCTGGTGGTCTAGTGGTTATGCCTCCATGCTCCCAATGCAGGGGGCACGGGTTCAATCTCCAGTTGGGGAACTAAGATCCTGCATGCTGCTCAGCGCGACCAAAAAAAAAAAAAAGAAATCCTATCATTTGTGACAACATGGATGAACTCAGAGGATGTGATGATGCTAAGTGAAATAAACCAGGCATACAAAGACAAATACTATATAATCCATTTATATGTGGAATCTTAAAAAGTCAAACTCATAAAAGCAGAGAGTAGAATGGTGGTTATCAGGGACTGGGGCCTGGGGGAGATTGGGATATGTTGGTCAAAGAGTACAAAGTTATAGTTATGTAGGATAAATAAGTCTAGAGAGTTAATGTACAATATATAACTATAGTTAATAATACTGTATTGAATACTGGAAATATGCTAAGAGATTTCAGGTGTTCTCATCACAAAAAAAAAATGGTAGCTATGTGAGTAGATGTTATGTTAACCAACTTGACTGTAGTAATTTCACTCTGTATATCAATTCATCATGCTGTACATCTTAAAAATATATATTTCTGGGATTAACACATTTACAATATGGTAAGTCAACTGACGTAAGAATCAGTAATTACAGTACAACATCAGAGTCAGACGAGAGATAAGTACATAGCACCTTGTTGGAATAGGGAAAGGAGAAAATAATATAAATATTCTTCCTTTAAAATTGTTCCAGACCAATTGCCTTTGACCCTAAAATTCTCAACAAATCCCTTGGAAGGAGGCCATCTTGGATATAGTTCTACTCTACTTGCTATTATTTTCCAACATATTGTGACCAAGAGGGAAGTTATTCAGACTAGAATTATATATCTTAACTCTGTGATTGCATTTTCATTTCTATATTATCTTAAATTCTCTCTATTTCTGTGTAATGAAGTATGTGGATGCAGATAAAAATAATGGAGATAAAATAAGAAAATGCTTGATTCTTAAAACTGGATCAAGAGGACTTTAAATCAAAAAGGTTACAAGAAAAAAAGACAGACATTATATATTTTTGGAAAGTTTCAATATGGCAAGATATAACAGTTATAACCATTTACATACCTAATATCAAAATATGTGAAGCAAAAACTGACAAAATTGAAGTGAGAAATAGATAGTTCTACAATAATAGTTGGAGACTTCAGTACCCCAGTCACAATAATGGATAGAACAACCGGACACAAGATAAGTAAGGAAATAGAGGACTTAGCACATTAAACCAAGTAGCTGTAACAGATTTATACAGAACACTCTACCTAACAACAACAGAATACACATTCTTCTCAAGTGCACATGGGGCGTTGTCCAGGATAGACCATATGTTAGGCCACAAAAAAGTCTCAATAGGTTAAAAAAGACAGATATTATATCTCCTCTGAACACAGTGGGATGAAGTTAGAAATCAGTAACAAAAGGAAAACTGGAAAATTCACAAATTTGTGGAAATTAAACAGCACACTTTTAAACAACCAATGGATCAAAGAAGAAATCACGAGGGAAATTAGAAAATACTTAGCGATGAATGAAATTGAAAAAAAAAGCAAAACTTAAGGGAACCAGCAAAAGTGGTGCTGAGGGGAAATTTTACAGCTATAAATGCTTACATTAAAAAATAAGAAAGATCTCAAGTCAACAACCTACTTTACAACTTAAGGAACTGGAAAAACAAGAACAAACTAAACCCAAAGAAAATAATATAGACTAGAGCAGGAAAAAACTAAATAAAGAATGGAAAAGCAATACAGAAAATAATGAAGCCGAAAGTTGTTTTTTTCAAAAAAGATCAACAAAATTAACAAACCTTTGGTTAGATGGACAAAGAAAAAAAGGGGAAGACGAAGAAGACTGAAATTACTAAAATCAGAAATGAAAGTGAGGACATTTTACTACCAATTCTATGGCAATAAAAAGGATTATAAGAGATTAGAGTGAACAGTTGTTCACCAACAAATTGGATAAGCTAGACAAAGTGGACAAATTCCTAGAGGCACAGAACCTACCAAGACTAAATCATGGAGAAGAAAATATGAATAACCTATAACCAAGGAGATATAATCTGCAATTTAAAATCTTCCAACAGAGAAAAGCCCTGTACCTGATAGGTTCATTGGCAAATTCTACCAAACATTTTAGAGAACTAATATCTATATTTCTCAAACTTTTCAAAAAAATAAAATGAAGAGAAGGGAACACTTCCTAACTCATTCTATGAGGCCAGCATTACCTTGATATGAAAGCCAGACAAGATACTACAAAAAAATAAAACTACAGACCAATATCCCTTATGAACATTGATGTAAAAGTCCTCAAGAAAATACTACCAAACCAAATTCGGCAGCATATTAAAGGGATTATATACCATGACCAAGTGGGACTTATTCCTGGAATGCAAGGATGTTTCAACATACAAAAATAAATTAGTGTAATACACCACATTAACAGAATGAAGGAAGGAAACACACATGATAATCTCAATTGATACAGAAAAGCATTTGACAAAATACAAAATACCGTTTCATGATTAAAAAAAAAACTCTCTATAGACTAGAAACAAGGAAAGTATCTTCACAGATACCATATGCTAACGCATATATATGGAATCTAAGAACAAAAATGAATCTTCACATAATAAAATTCATATATGAAAACCTACAGCAAACATCATACTCAGTGGTGAAGGGCTGAAAGCTTTTCCTTTAAGATCAGGAGCAGGCAAGAATGTCCACTTTCACTACTTCGATTCAACATAGTACTGGAAGTTTTAGCCAGAGCAGTTAGGCAAGAAGTAGAAACAAAAGTCATCCAAATTGGGAAGGAAGAAATAATCTCAGTTTTTATCTGTTATGATCTTATATGTAGAAAACCCTAAAGATTCCACACAAAAGAAAAAACTGTTAGAACTAGTAAATGAATCCAGCAAAGTAGTAGGATACAAAGTCAACAAACAAAAATTAGTTGCATTTCTATACACAAACAGTGAACAATCTATAAAGAAAATTACCAAAACAATTCAATTTACCATAGCATCAAGTAAAATAAAATATTTAGGAATTAGGTTAACTGAGGAGGTGAAAGACTTGTACAAGGGAAACTACTACTATTGCTGAAAGATTCTAGAGAAGACATATGTAAGTCGTAACACATTCTGTGTTCACAGATTACAAGACTTAATATTGTTAAGGTGTCAATATTAGCTAAAGCAATCTGTGTGTACCATGCAATTTGTATCAAAATCCCAATGATGTATTTGTGGGGAAAAAAAACCTGTTCCAGAATTCATGTGGAAAATCAAGAGACCCTCAAATAACCAAAACAACGTTGAAAAAGAAGAACAAAACTGGAGGACTCACACTTCCTGATTTCAAACTTAGCTACAAACCTACAGTAATCAAATGGTGTAGTACCGGCATAAAAACAGACATATATACTAATGGAATAAAATAGAAAGCCCCAAAATAAACCCTCATATATATGATCAAGTGACTTTTGTTGATGTTGCCAAGACCATTCAATGGTGAAGGGACAGTCTTTTCAACAAATGGTACTGGGGAAACTAAATACCACATGCAAAAGAGTTGGACCCTTACCTAACACCATATACAAAAATTAAGACAAAATGGATCAAGGACCTAAATATAAGAGCTAAAACAATAAAATTCTTGGAAGAAAGTATAGGGCAAAAGCTTCATGACATTGGATTTGGCAGTGATTTCTTGTGTATGACACTAAAAGTACAGGTAACAAAAGAAAATAGACAAATTGGACTGAGTGAAAATTTTTTTAATTTGTGCATCAAAAGACACTGTGAACATAGTAAAGAAGCAACCTTCAGACTAGGAGAAAATATTTGCAAATCCTATATCTGATAAGGGATTAATGTCCAGAATATATAGGGAACTCCTAAAACTCAACAACAACAACAAAATAAAACCCAATTAAAATATGGTCAAAAGACCTGAATAGACATTTCTCCAAAGAAAATATTTGAATGGCCAATAAGCACATGAAAGGATACTCAACATCACTTATCGTTAGGGAAATACAAATCAAAACTACAATGAGATAATACCTTACACTCATTAGGATGGCCATTGTCAAAAAGATCAGAAAACAAATGATTTGGTGAGGATATGGAGAAATTGGAACCATTGTGTACTGTTGGTGGGAATGTAAAATGGTACAACCATTGTAGAAAGTGTTTTCTTTTAAGGAACTTATTCTTGAAAGAACTAAAAATAAAATTACCATATGATCCAGTAATTTCACTTCTGAGTATATACCCTAAAGATTTGAAATCAGAGTCTTAAAAAGGTATTTATACACCCATGTTCAAAACAGCATTATTCACAATAGATAAAATGTGGAAGCAACCTAAATGTTCATCAGTGAATGAGTGGATAAGTGAAGTGTAGTATAGCCATACAATGGAATATTATTCAGTCTTTTAGAAGGAAATTTTGTCACATGCTACAATGTGGATGAGCCTTGAGGATATTATGCTAAGTGAAAGAAACCAGTCACGTAAAGACAAAATACTGTGTGATTCCACTTCTATGAGGTGCTTAGAGTAGTCAAAATTATAAAGACAGAAAGTTGAATGTTGGTTGCCAGGAGCTCTGGGAAGGAGAGAATGGGGAGTTGTTCAATGGGTGTAGAGTTTCAATTTTATAAGATGAAAAGAGTTATGGGGATGGATGGTGGTGATGGTTGCACAACAATGTGAATGTATTTATTACCACTGAACTGTGCACTTAATAATGGTGAAGATGATAGGACTTCCCTGGTGGTCCAGTGGATAAGACTCCGTGCTCCCAATGCAGGGGGCCCGGGTTCAATTGCTGGTCAGGGAACTAGATCCCACATGCCACAATGAAGATCCCACGTGCCACAACTAAGAGCCGGCACAGCCAAATAAATAATTTTTTTAAAAAAAATGGTGAAGATGGTAACTTTTATGTTATGTGTATTTTACCACAATAAAAAAAAGACATAAAAATGGGTAAGAGAGAAGATGCTTCTTGAAAAGTATCTCATATACCTTAGAAGGCATATAGCCTGGGCTCTGGAATCAAACTACCTGGGTACAAATTCTCACTCCATAATTAGCTAATTTTTAATTTTGAACAAATTTCTTCACTTCTCTAAAACTCAGTTTTCTTACCTATAATATGGGGATAAACAATAGTACCATTTTCAAAGAATTGTTTAGTCTTTTAAAAAATATCTATTAAGGGCTTCCCTGGTGGCGCAGTGGTTGAGAGTCGGCCTGCCGATGGAGGGGACACGGGTTCATGCCCCGGTCCGGGAAGATCCCGCATGCCGCAGAGCGGCTGGGCCCGTGAGCCATGGCCGCTGAGCCTGCACGTCCGGAGCCTGTGCTCCACAACGGGAGAGGCCACAACAGTGAGAGGCCCGCGTACTGGAAAAAAAAAAAAAAAAAAAAATCTATTAAGCACCTATAGTATATAAAGAACTGAACATTAGGTATTATGAATAGAACAGTGAATGAAATACATTTGTCCTAATCTTTGTAGAGCTTCTATTTTACCAGGTATGAGGAATAGTCATTATGCAATTAATTATGTGACTACTATTGTGTTACATGCTAAATGAATATTTACAAGGTACTAGGAAAGCATAAATGGGAACTGACCAAGCTAGGAGGGTCAAGAAAGGCCTCCATGAAGAAGTGATATTTAAACTAAATCCTGAAGGATTAGGTTTTGCTTATTAGCTAGGCAAAAAGGCAGGTGAGGGAATGATCTAGGCAGAGAGAATAGCTCCTAAGAGAGCTCTGAGGTGGAAAAGGGGTTGTGTAATTCAGGTAACCAAAGGAAGGCCACTGAGGCTGGACCCTAGTGAGCAAGAAGTGAAGGCAGTCAATTTGGGCAAGTGAGGTAGATTTAGGGGCTGGAGCATGCTGAATTTTGTAGGTTCAGTTAAGTTTGTGACTTTAATCATAAATATACATTCCTGAAGGGTATCAGATATGATCAGATATACATATGGATATCTAAAATGGATTTTTTTGGGGGGGGGCAAATATGGATTCAGAGAGACCAATTAGATTATCAGAGTAGTCTGGAAGAGAGATTATTGGTGACTTGGACTATTAGGATGGCCATCGAAATAGAGGAGTCAAGAAATATTCACCTTGGTAATGGATATGTAGGGTAAGGAGGATGAGACCAAGGTTTCTGGATTTTGTACTTAGATGGATGGTAGTGCCATTATCTACGATAGGAAAAATGAGAAGAGTACCAGGTTTATTAGAGAAGAGCCCCTTGTACTTAAGGATGATTTTTTGTTTTTTGGTCGATAGAATTTTGAATGGCAGCTTTGAGCAAAAGAGACATTATTTGCTGCAAAATGCCAAATAATTTATTTAGGAATTCCACACTTATGTGATAGGAAACCCAGTGTTTTGCCTTCACAGATATTTACCATCTGTGAAGGTGTGGGTGTGCGCACATGTGTGTGCACACACACACACGTATATATACTTCTCCCATTCACACCCTGCCAACCCCCAACCCATAAACCACAGTGGTTTCCATTTGACAAATGGCATGGTTTGAGTTTCCAAAAGAGAATGAAAGCTATTTCAATAAGATGTGCCCCAGCATGGGTTCCTTGGTTGGCTATGTGCATTCAGAGCCTTTGGGCTTAAGCCTTGTATTGGTAGGAATCTGGCTATGAGAGGCATAGAATGCAGGCATATCAAATTTGCACAAAACTAGGAAGGATAGGCTGTTTTTAGAGTGATAGAAATAGGACTGATAAAGACCTCGGTGGACTGGCATTTAGGTTGAAAAAAATCAGCTACAGGATGCAGGGTGTGGTGGTAACCTAGCTTTTCTGTTGCATCAGTGAAAAAGACTCAAGGTTGGAGGAAAGACCTATAGGTTTTAGATGACTATGAACTTAGTATATCTGGAGTGAAACATGACTTCTGAAAAAAACTGATGTCATATCATATAGTTGAATGGTGTGTAGAACAAGAGAATGACAGTCCCTCTGCAGAATAGAGAGTAACCTGATGGGTAAAGAGAATGTAAATCATGCAAAATAAGAAATAAATGAAGAAACTGGGATTCAATATACATGAGGACTGTTTTTAAATTTCTCAATGGTTCTCCTAGGGACAGGGGAACAAACCTATTCTGATTGCATAGAGGAATAAGAAGACCAATGACCAGTGGGTCAGTGGAGATTGATAGGGCTAGGAGCAGGGACAGACATTGACATAAACATAATAAATAATTAGAACTGTCTAAAATTGGAAAGGTCTGCCTTGGCGAATGGTTGGTGGAGACCCTGTGGCTGAGGGTGTCAGACCCATATTGAGAAATTCCTACATTATCTGGGAGGATGAACCAGTTAATGCTTTCAGTTAATTCTCAGAGCTTTCCACTCTGAGAATCTCTGATTTTCTGTACTTCGGGTTCCTCCCTCTAGTATTTTATGATGATGCTTATAGTGGTGCTGTCATTTTTTACCTCAACTTCCACTGCTTAACTATTTTCTCACTGGCATCAGTATGCCTGATTCCATCTCCTTTTTCATTGTTTTTTTGTTCGTTGGTTTTTTGGTTTTGTTTTTGTCTGTTTGTTTTGTTCCCTGGTCCTTGCTTGTATTCCAAATAGATGGCTTTACTTGAATAACTTCATGATCATAAATAAATTAGGCCTACAGAATCAAAGAATCTGAGAATAAAAAGAGGCCTTAGAGAGTAATCATTGCAACCTCCTACTAAGAAAGATACAGTGATGTTGGGATAAGTCACTAAACGTGGAATCAGATGTCTTGAATTTGAGAAGCTGCTTCATCATTTACTGACTTCACAATCTTATGCATGTTGTTTTACCTTTCTGAGCCTCTGTTTTCTCAGTTGCAAAATAGGGATAATAATAGATATAATAGAGGGTTGCTGTAAACATTTAATGAGTTAAATGCTTATAAAAGTACCTCTCTCACCATCTTACTTCCAAATGACTCAATAAATACTAAAGCCAAATGCCGTTATTTTATGCATAAAGAATTGGAGACACATAGATCATGTTGGTAATAATGGCTAAGCTAGAATGAGACCCTGGCTTACTAACTCCCAGCACAGTAACGTCAGCATACCAATACTGCTTTGTAAATGCCTCTAGAACCTACTCATTCTTTCATTCCACAAATATTTAGAAGCACCAAGTAGGTAGTTGGCACTGGAATTACAGAGACAAATAGCTTACGGTCTAGTAGAAAAGAGAGATAACAGACATTTAAAATTCATTGCAGTTAGTACTGCAATAAAGCAGAGTGTGCCCAGGGTGTTTGGGGACTTTAGTGAGGCACATAACTTAAACTGTCAGGTGGGGAAAATAGAAGACATATCCCATAGACTGCAGCAACTGAACTAGGAATAAGAGGTGAAGAAGAAGTAGGATATTGCATAGAGAAGGGGATAACATGCAAAATTCCTTTCTTCCTTTTACTCACTTTACAAATTCATCCAGGGTGACTACGTACTGTACATTTTTGTTTTTTAAGTGCTGGGGGGTTTTATGTTTTTATTCATTTTCTTTCCATTTATTTTTTAGTTTTTAATTTTTTTGTACATCAGGTTCTTATTAGTTATCCATTTTATACACATCAGTGTATACATGTCAATCCCAATCTCCCAATTCATCACACCACCACCCCCACCTCCCCACCACTTTCCCCCTTGGTGTCCATACATTTTTTCTCTGCATCTGTGTCTCAATTTCTGCCCTTCAAACCAGTTCATCTGTACCATTTTTCTAGGTTCCACATATATACGTTAATATATGGTATTTGTTTTTCTCTTTCTGACTTACTTCACTCTGTATGACAGTCTCTAAATCCATACATGTCTCTACAAATTACCCAATTTCGTTCCTTTTTATAGCTGAGTAATATTCCATTGTATATATGTACCACATCTTCTTTATCCATTCATCTGTCGATGGGCATTTAGGTTGCTTCCATGACCTGGCTATTGTAAATAATGCTGCAATGAACATTGATGTGCATGTGTCTTTTTGAATTATGGTTTTCTCTGGGTATATGCCCAGTAGTGGGATTGCTAGGTCATATGGTAATTCTATTTTTAGTTTTTTAAGGAACCTCCATACTGTTCTCCATAGTGGCTGTATCAATTTACATTCCCACCAACAGTGCAAGAGGGTTCCCTTTTCTCCACACCCTCTCTGGCATTTGTTGTTTGTAGATTTTCTGATGATGCCCATTCTAACTGGTTTGAGGTGATACCTCATTGTAGTTTTGACTTGCAATTCTCTAATAATTAGTGATGTTGAGCAGCTTTTCATGTGCTTCTTGGCCATCTGTATGTCTTTGGAGAAATGTCTATTTAAGTCTTCTGCCCATTTTTGGATTGGGTTGTTTGTTTTTTTAATATTGAGCTGTATGAGCTGTTTATATATTTTGGAGATTAATCCTTTGCCTGTTGATTCGTTTGCAAATATTTTCTCCCGTTCTGAGGGCTGTCTTTTCGCCTTGTTTGTAGTTTCCTTTGCTGTGCAAAAACTTTGAAGTTTCACTAGGTCCCATTTGTTTATTTTTGTTTTTATTTCCATTACTCTAGCAGGTGGATCAAAAAAGATCTTGCTATGATTTATGTCAAAGAGTGTTCTTCCTGTGTTTTCCTCTAAGAGTTCTATAGTGTCCGGTCTTACATTTAGGTCTCTAATCCATTTCGAGTTTATTTTTGTGTATGGTGTTAGGGAGTGTTCTAATTTCATTCTTTTACATGTAGCTGTCCAGTTCTCCCAGCACCATTTATTGAAGAGACTGTCTTTTCTCCATTGTATATCCTTGCCTCCTTTGTCATAGATTAGTTGACCATAGGTGCATGGGTTTATCTCTGGGCTTTCTATCCTGTTCCATTGATCTGTATTTCTGTTTTTGTGCCAGTATCATATTGTCTTGATTACTATAGCTTTGTAGTATAGTCTGAAGTCAGGGAGCCTGATTCCTCCAGCTCCGTTTTTTTCCATCAGGACTGCTTTGGCTATTCGGGGTCTTTTGTGTCTCCAGACAAATTTTAAGATTTTTTGTTCTAGTTCTGTAAAAAATGCCATTCGTAATTTGATACAGATTGCATTGACTCTGTAGATTGCTTTGAGTAGTATAGTCATTTTCACAATATTGATTCTTCCAATCCAAGAACATGGTATATCTCTCCATCTGTTTGTGTCATCTTTAAGTTCTTTCATCAGTGTCTTACAGTTTTCTGCATACAGGTCTTTTGTCTCCCTAGGTAGGTTTATTCCTAGGTATTCTATTCTTTGTGTTGCAATGGTAAATGAGAGTGTTTCCTCAATTTCTCTTTCAGATTTTTCATCATTAGTGTATAGGAAAGCAAGAGATTTCTGTGCATTAATTTTGTATGCTGCAACTTTACCAAATTCATTGATTAGCTCTAGTCGTTTTCTGGTGGCATTTTTAGGATTCTCTATGTATACTATCGTGTCATCTGCAAACAGTGACAGTTTTACTTCTTCTTTTCCAATTTGTATTCCTTTTATTTCTTTTTCTTCTCTGATTGCTGTGGCTAAGACTTCCAAAACTATGTTGAATAATAGTGGTGAGAGTGGACATCCTTCTCTTTTTCCTGATCTTAGAGGAAATACTTTCAGTTTTTCACCATTGAGAATGATGTTTGCTGTGGTTTTGTCATATATGGCCTTTATTATGTTGCAGTAGGTTCCCTCTATGCCCACTTGCTGGATAGTTTTTATCATACATGGGTGTTGAGTTTTGTCAAAAGCTTTTTTGCACCTATTGAGATGATCATATGGTTTTTATTCTTCAGTTTGTTAATATGGTGTATCACATTGATTGATTTGTGTATATTGAAGAATCCTTGCATCCCTGGGTTAAATCCCACTTGATCATGGTGTGTGATCCTTTTAATGTGTTGTTGAATTCTGTTTGCTAGTATTTTGTTGAGGATTTTTGCATCTATATTCATCAGTGATATTGGTCTGTAATTCTTTATATTTTTTTTGTAGTATCTTTGTCTGGTTTTGGTATCAGGGTGATGGTGGCCTCATAGAATGAGTTTGGGAGTGTTCCTGCCTCTGTAATTTTTTGGAAGAGTTTGAGAAGGATAGGTGTTAGCTCTTCTCTAAATGTTTGATAGAATTCACCTGTGAAGCCATCTGGTCCTGGACTTTTGTTTGTTGGAAGATTTTTAATCACAGTTTCAATTTCATTACTTGTGATTGGTTTGTTTGTATTTTCTGTTTCTTCCTGGTTCAGACTTGGAAGGTTATACCTTTCCAGGAATTTGTTCATTTCTTTCAGGTTGTCCATTTATTGGCATAGAGTTGCTTGTAGTAGTCTCTTAGGATGCTTTGTATTTCTGCGGTGTCTGTTGTAATTTCTCCTTTTTCATTTCTAATTTTAATGATTTGAGTCCTCTCCCTCTTTTTCTCAATGAGTCTGGCTAGTGGTTTATCAATTTTGTTTATCTTCTCAAAGAACCAGCTTTTAGTTTTATTGATCTTTGCTATTGTTTTCTTTGTTTCTATTTCATTTATTTCTGCTCTGATCTTTATGATTTCTTTCCTTCTACTAACTTTGGGTTTTGTTTGTTCTTCTTTCTCTAGTTCTTTTAGGTGTACAGTTAGATTGTTTATTTGAGATGTTTGTTGTTTCTTGAGGTAGGATTGTATTGCTATAAGCTTCCTTCTTAAAACTGCTTTTGCTGTATCCCATAAGTTTTGGATTGTCCTGTTTTCATTGTCATTTGTCTCTAGGTACTTTTTGATTTCTTCTTTGATTTCTTCAGTGATCTCTTGGTTATTTAGTAACGTATTGTTTAGCCTCCATGTGTTTGTGTCTTTTACGTTTTCTTCCCTGTAATTGATTTCTAATCTCATAGCGCTGAGGTCAGAAAGGATGCTTGATATGACTTCAATTTTCTTAAATTTGCTGAGGCTTGATTTGTGATCCAAGATATGATCAATCCTGGAGAATGTTCTGTGCACACTTGAGAAGAAAGTGTAATCTGCTGTTTTTGGATGGAATGTCCTATAAATATCAATTAAATCTATCTGGTCTGTTGTGTCATTTAAAACTTGTGTTTCATGATTAATTTTCATTTTGGATGATCTGTCCATTGGTGTAAGTGAGGTGTTAAAGTCCCCCACTATTATTGTGTTACTGTCAGTTTCCTCTTTTATAGCTGTTAGCAGTTGCCTTATGTATTGAGGTGCTCCTATGTTGGGTGCATACATATTTATAATTGTTATATCTTCTTCTTGGATTGATCCCTTGATCATTATGTAGTGTCCTTCCTTGTCTCATGTAACATTCTTTATTTTAAAGTCTCTTTTATCTGATATGAGTATTGCTACTCCAGCTTTCTTTTGATTTCCATTTACATGGAATATCTTTTTCCATCCCCTCACTTTCAGTCCGTATGTGTCCCTGGGTCTGAAGTGGGTCTCTTATAGACAGCATATAAATGGTTCTTGTTTTTGTATCCATTCAGCGAGCCTGTGTCTTTTGCTTGGAGCATTTAATCCATTCATGTTTAAGGTAATTATCAATATGTATGTTCCTATCACCATTTTCTTAATTGTTTTGGGTTTGGTTTTGTAGGTCCTTTTGTCCTCTTGTGTTTCCCACTTAGAGAAGTTCCTTTAGCATTTGTTGTAGAGCTGGTTTCGTGGTGCTGAATTCTCTTAGCTTCTGCTTGTCTGTAAAACTTTTGATTTCTCCATCAAATCTGAATGAGATGCTTGCCAGGTAGAGTAATCTTGGTTGTAATTCTTCCCTTTCATCACTTTAAATATTTCATGCCACTCCCTTCTGTCTTGTAGTTTCTGCTGAGAAATCAGCTGTTAGCCTTATGGGAGTTCCCTTGTATGTTATTTGTTGTTTTTCCCTTGCTGCTTTCAATAATTTTTCTTTGTCTTTAATTTTTGCCAATTTGATTACTGTGTGTCTCACTGTATTTCTCCTTGGGTTTATCCTGTATGGGACTCTCTGTGCTTCCTGGACTTGGGTGGCTATTTCCTTTCCCATGTTAGGGAACTTTTCGACTATAATCTCTTCAAATATTTTCTCGGGTCCTTTCTCTCTCTCTTCTCCTTCTGGGACCCCTACAATGCAAATGTTGTTGCGTTTAATGTTGTCCCGAGGTCTCTTAGGCTGTCTTCATTTCTTTTCATTCTTTTTTCTTTATTTTGTTCCACAGCAGTGAATTCCACCATTCTGTCTTCCAGGTCACTTATCCATTCTTCTGCCTCAGTTATTCTGCTATTGATTCCTTCTAGTGTATTTTTCATTTCAGTTATTGTATTGTTCATCTCTGTTTGTTTCTTCTTTAAACATTTCTTGCATCTTCTCGATCTTTGCCTCCATTCTTTTTCCAAGGTCCTGAATCATCTTCACTATTATTCTGAATTCTTTTTCTGGAAGGTTGCCTATCTCCACTTCACTTAGTTGTTTTTCTGGGGTTTTATCTTGTTCCTTCATCTGGTGCATAGCCCTCTGCCTTTTCATCTTGCCTATCTTTCTGTTAATGTCATGTTTTTATTCTTTCTTTCCTTTCTTTCTTTGGCTGCGTCGGGTCTCAGTTGTGGCATTTACAATCCTCCTTGAGTCATGCGGGATCTTTTGTTGCAGTGCATGGGATTCTCTCTAGTTGTGGTGTGCAGGCTTTTCTCTCTCTAATTGTGGTGCAGAGGCTCCAGGGTGCATAGGCTCTGTAGTTTGCAGCACTCGGGCTGTCTTGTTGAGGCGCGCGAGCTCAGTAGTTGTGGCACATGGGCTAAGTTGCCACACGGCATGTGGGATCCTAGTTCCCTGACCAGGGATCAAACCCACGTCCCCTGCAGTTGGAAGGCAGATTTTTTACCACTGGACCACCCGGGAAGTCCCTTAAGTGCTGGTTTTATTTTTAACTTAGAACTTCTGAATATGTTACAGTAATTGGGTTTTTAAAATTGAAAATCAATATCTAGGTGCATTAAACAAGATATTTTTTTAACACCTCCTACATAGCCAGTGTTGTTTTAGGCACCAGGATCAGAGAATTGAACAAAACAAAATCTTGCCCTCATGGAGCTTATATTCTAGCTTGGAGAGAGAGGAAATACATACTAGTTTAGACCATTGCAATGGGAGAAAAATAAAGCTGAGTGAACAGGAAAGGGAAGTGGGTTTGGGGGAGAAGAATGTAACTTTTAAAGAGATAGTCTGGAAAAGCTTATGGATAAGATGGCATTTGAATAGAGACCTAGAGGAAGAGGGGGAATGAATCATGAGGATACCTGGGAGAAGTGTATTTAGGCAGAGGAAATAGCAGAGCAAGAGCCATACAGACAAAGTGTAATACATGAATTCAGAGAGGTAATTGGGGAAGTAGATCAGGAAGGGCCTCTTTGGCCATTATGCGGTTTTGGACTTTAGCTTTGCAGGAGATAAGAAGCCAGGGATTCTTTTGAGCAGAAAAATAATATAATTCAACATTAGTAACAAAGAAATTTCCAAGCATCAAGACCACTAAGGCATGCACTATAGAGCTTTCTGAAACTATATTATTTAGGATTTTGGAAAATGTATAAACAGAGTCTGAAAGGCATAAATATATTAAAAAAGGGTAATAATATTTGGGATAAAATGCAACATTCTCTTTAATATTGTCTTGATATTGTTTGTGAAATTTAAAAAAGATAACGTTGAAAACTATTAGCCATTCATATGTAATTTCTTTTCATGCTTTCAAGCCAATTAAATCATCAGGGTAAATATCATTCATGAGTTCTATTTTTATACATAATACAACATGAGCATAGATGTTTTATAAAATGTCAATGGTGAAATGACTGTTGTAGTCTGAAGACAGTTTAGCTAAGGAAATAAAATGGTGCCAGCAATGTGGAAACCTGTGTCTGATGCTGGAGCCCTTCCACATTTTTTTGCCTTTTTTTCCCCTATACTCTGACATTGACTTGACAGGAGCTTTCTAAACAATCTCCTATTGGTTCTCAGTGAGTTTAGTTCATATTCTGACCATTGTGAACACACTCTACAACTTAAAAATACTTAAGCCCAACTTCACAATACTGAAAATTAGTTGGATAGAATTACCACTGATTACCAAGTTAATTTTCTGTCTCATGGAATCATGTTACAGATGGATAGATTTATACTACTAATAAAAACATCTTTCTGGATTGCAAAAAAGAATGTGGAAAGTTTTCACAACTACTTTGATGGTGGGAGGTAGTGGGGGAAAGAAAGAGTGTGAGCTCGTCTTTTAAAAGTGATAATGACTTTTAATTTAATTTTGCTAAAACACTTTGCCTCAGAGCTTAGCCCTATAGATATTGGGTTTCTCCTTGGAGTAGGTTTAGAGAAGTAGCACAGTACTTATTCTAGCCCTGATGGTTTCTTCATTCTCAGGAAAGTCTCTTTCTCCTCTAGACCATTATTTCCTCAAATATAAAATGAAAAAAATTGATGCTAAGTTTCTTTCTTGATCTAAAACTATATGAAATATCTGCAAATTTTGAGAAAGCCAAATATTTTTTGAGAGGAAGGAGAAATTTTATAAATAAGAGTATTATATGAAATTACTTATAGTTTGCTGCTACTATGAGAGTAAGATAATAACCACACCAGTGTATTCTAAAGAAATATACTAAAGGAAATACCTTGCATCCATTGAAGAGAAATTGTGGCTTTTAGATTTCTGCCTCAGGAGTGACAGATTCAGAAGAGACAAAAGCTACATAGCTCTGTTTTTTCCCAGGCCAGGCCTGGTACGTACCAGCAGGTGGTAGTTACAAGCACTGCTGCATGCTGGGAAGGCAACCTTCCCCTGCCCTCCACAGACCACCCACCCTAGGATGGAATGTGTTCCAGACTCAGGTAAGCCAGGTGTGCAATAGACAGCGGACGGGGGGAAGGGAGGATGTTGCTTGCACACCTTTCCTACAGGACAGGCCCCTCAACTTGCAGTGTGCCCTTGGCCCAGCAGCTGTGTTAGAAGGAAGTGCAAACTCAAGTGTTAGTCTATAAGCGTATATCAGAACTCTAGGTGTGCATTTCATCTACTAAGTGTCCCAAAAGAGCAGGCTGTTAACGAGTTACTTTACCTCTGGCAAGTAACAGTGATACCCAACTAGACAAAAGACAACAGTGCAGAGTACTGCTCTGAATAGAATATCCTTTACAGTGTAGATACCTTCTCCTTAAAGTTTCTCTTTATCAAATCTCATTCTTGAAGACTAGAAAGAACCTTTTGTCTAACTGAAGATAAACCCCTTCATACTTTAATTCAGTCAATTTTGAAATTCTTTCTTAGATGAAACATCAGTTTCCTATTTAAAACATTGTGGTAAAAGGATTTTAAACCAGCAAAAGAAAAATCTATATAGAAGGGTGAGGAGAATTTCTGTGACCGTTTGAATAAAATAATGTCCTTATGAGACAAAGACTTCACCAAAGGTTACAAGCAAAAGAAAACTCTATTCTCAGCAGTGAAAGGATCAATATTAAATAAGGAGATTAGAGAGAAAAAAACAAATTTGGGGCAAAAATATGATGAGGTGAGGGGCTTAGACTGTTGGAAAATAGGAAACCACAGTGAGAAAATAAAAGACTGTTCAGTACAGTGAGGGACTTTAGACTGAGGTCTGAGGTCCCAGGGTTCACCATGGCAAGCTTGGCTCCTGCAGGCCACAAGTGTTCTTCGTATAATTGCCAGATGGTTAGAGAATTTTTTCAATTTCTGTTTACTTTATTAAAAATTGCCAAAATGGTGTTTCTAAAATTAAGCAGAAAGCCCCAATGAAATAGAAAAATCAAAAGTTGTCAGTTGTGGACAGAGAAAATAAGAAAAGTGTAAAAATATATCTGATTTACTTTACATTGAGCTTATTTTGGGGGGGCTGATGAAGAAGTAACATTTGGTCCTTCAACCACATTTATGGTTTCTGAATAATAAGTTTAGTATATTTCACCCATAATTATTCCAACAACCTTTAAATAAAATATTTTCATGCCCTTTGGTCAAGAATAAAGTTCAAATTAATTAAGAGCTTTTTTTTTTTGCGGTACGCGGGCCTTTCACTGTTGTGGCCTCTTCCGTTGCAGAGCACAGGCTCCGGATGCACAGGCTCCGGACGCACAGGCTCAGCAGCCACGGCCCACGGGCCCAGCCGCTCCACGGCATGTGGGATCCTCCTGGACCGGGACATGAACCCGTGTCCCCCGCATCGGCAGGCGGACTCTCAACCACTGCGCCACCAGGGAAGCCCTAATTAAGAGCTTTTAATGGAAGAGACATCAGAAAGGCAATGTTTGGCCCATGATCAGTTTTCACCTCCCTCCAATTGAGACAGTTGCTCCAGAATCCTCAGTAGAAGAGATGGCCAGTGGGAGGAAGTCAGTGTGGGGTAAGAGAAAGCACATGGGCTTCAGAGTCTGATAAACTCAAGTTCAAGTCCCAGCTCTTCTATTAACTAGCTGTGAAACTTGGACATGTTGCTTGATATCTCTGAACTTTGATATGTTAATCTGCAAAAATTAAATGTAATGGTATAAAGAAAGTGCTTAAGTATCTGGCATAGAAGAAAAACTTGATAAATGTTAGTTTTCATCCTTTTTTCTTTGCCCCCCCCTCAAATAAGTGAGGCTCATAATTTAGCTTTTTTTTTGATATCTTAAGGTTGTCATTTTGAGCATAAACTGTTATACTGATTTGTAGTAAATAATAATTTCAGTGCAAATAAAGATGAGTGAGTCCAGTAAAAATAACATGTCTCACATTGCAGTGCCTTTAGCATTCTTATATCTGTTTTTTCTTATGCTTCCAGAATTAGTGTTACATTTTGCTACTGCCTACCTCTAAAATAGCTACCACTCCTCTCTTTTATATTGTTCTTTCTGTTCTACTATAAACCAGTAAACCACAGCTTTCTACACTTATTTGTAAAATCAAAGTATACAGGGTCTAAATGACCCTTAGAATAAGCGGAGCATCACTTTATTCCTTTGACCATGGATGTAGTAGATATTCAAATGTTAGATGAGCAGGTGATTAAATAAATGACACTAATTTGGGTATCTCAGAAGTCTTTAATGTCTTTGTGATTCTCAACTATATTCTTAAAGGATGCAATTATTGGATAAAATACTTCTAGAGAAGTGAAAGATTGCTAAATGCACATGTATAGTGTTTTATTTGAAATACTTAATATCAGTACAAGGTTTTTGAAAAGAAAGGAATATGAAAATCTGTGATGTATGAAGAACCCTGACATTACCCAGAAATGTGTTTCTCATATTCTTTCTGTAGTTTGTAAAAGAAAAAGAAACTTGTGTCTTTAGGTGATTTATTGAGTTAATTTTTAGATGTGGCCAATTGAACACACAAGTTACATTCTCTCTCTCTGAAGGCCCCCACTAATATTATAGTAAATAGATAAACAGATAAAGTTCTAACCCCTCAAAGACAGAGAGAATGGGAAGGAAAGTAAAGCAAGTATGTTTTAATCTGGAAAGCAGATGATTGAAAAACAGTTGCCTAAAAGCTAAAACCTCAATTAGCAGGAGGTCTTCCTACCGGAAGAAAACCTGTGCCACATAACCCCAGAAGGCTCAAAAATTAGAGTTCCCAAGTATCTCAGAAAATGAGGGTACAAGTAGGGCTGGAAAGAGGAGGATTGGTTGAAAGTCTAAATAAGAGGCAGTTCAGATGCCCTAGATCCCATCTGCTACATGTACAGCCAAGTGAATGCCCCTCCCCAAACACTGGCAGAAGACAAGAGGTTGAACCAAAGTTACTCAGGACATGGGGCCACCAGGTACAGCCATATGGAAATCATACAAAAACAAAATGATTAAGTGAAAATCTGTTCCTTAAACACTGAGACACTCAGCCCCTTCTTCTATGAACCTCTGAGAAAATGAGCAGGCCATGTCATATATTCTAGGCTTAGAGGGCATAGGATTCCATTCTTGTGACACTAACTGTCCCAGGAGAATAGACCTATAAATATTGACAGTTGGGATTCCCCAGCAGGGTCTCTGCTTAGTCATTCAAATTGGAGCCCCTCATGCTGACTTTGTATCCAGCTTGTGATTAGATCTAGATTGTGAAACACTGAAATCCATCTATGCATTAATCTTAAGTATGAACAGAAATCTCCAGATTACCACATATTTAAGGAAAGCCTACAACCTGAAATACAAAGAAAGAACTCAGAGGAAACAAAGACCATGCAGGATACAAAAGAATATCTTTAAAAATTAGAATTTCACAGAGATGAGAAAATATTGCAGCCATGAAGCAAAAACAAAGTACTGTAAAAACAAAACAGGGAGCCCAAAAGAACTCCTGAAAATTAAAAATACAATTGATGAAATGAAAAATTCAGCAGAAGGACTGGAAAATAAAGTTAAGGAAATTGCCTAAGAAGTAGGACAAAGTAAAAAGATATGAAAAGCAGAAGAAAAAAATACAAGAAAATTCAAGACTCAGTTCAGGACCAAAATCCAACAGAGAAAATAAATGAGAGGAAATTAGCAAAGAAGTAATACAAGAGATATCTTCAGAAGTGAAACACATGACTTTCAGATTGAAAAGACCACTGAGTTTTTGAACAAAAAGTGAAGGAAGACCTATACCATGACAGAAGAAATCAGGGGTAAGAAGTGCCGAAAAGTTTCCAGAGAGGACAAGATAGGACATGTACAAAAACGTTAGGAATTAATTGGACTTATGAAGAACAGTACTTAAAGTAGGAAACAATGGGACAGTCCTTAAAAACTCTGAAAGAGGGACTGCCCTGGTGGCGCAGTGGTTAAGAATCTGCCTGCCAATGCAGGGTTTGAGCCCTGGTCCGGGAAGATCCCACATGCCACGGAGCAACTAAGCCTGTGTGCCACAACTACTGAGCCTGCGCTCTAGAGCCCACGAGCCACAACTACTGAGCCTGCGCACCTAGAGCCCATGCTCCACAGCAAGAGAAGCCACCGCAGTGAGAAGCCCACGCACCACAACGAAGAGTAGCCCCCACTCGCCGCAACTAGAGAAAGCCCACGCACAGCAATGAAGACCCAACGCAGCCAAAAATAAATGAATAAATAAATAAATTTATTTAAAACAAAAAACTCTGAAAGAAAATTAGTTCCAACCAATATTAGTTCCAACCAAGAATTCTATATCCATCCAAACTATCAGTCAAGTATAAGGATGAAATAAATATACTTTCAGACTTACAAGGTCTCAAAATTTTTCTTCCCAAGCACCCTTTCTTTGGAAGTTGTTTGGAATCCAGGAAATAAAGGAATCTAACTTGGGGTTGAGGGGTGGGGGTGGAAGGAATTCTTAGGATGAAGATGAAGGGCATCTCAAAATGAGAACTGTGTAGCATGCCTAGAGAGCAACCAGTCCAGATTACAGCAGGAGGAGGGCGGTTTCAGGACAATTGTCTCCATTGGAGGGAGAAAAAGAATCAACAATCCCTGATGTGTTTGAACTTGAGAGGAAATTTCATTTTAACCAGAAAGATTGACAATGAACTAGTGATACATACATAAGAAATTCAACATCTGAGTGAAACCAAAAATTTGTACAAGAAAGTAAAGGTAATCATTTACTAAATAGCTTAACTGTGAATAATATTTGTATAGTCATACTAGAAGAAACAATATTTTGCTGTCGGTAGTGCTGTGGACCAGATGTTCTGATTCTCCCCCTCTTACCAAGTACATAGTAGAATGACGTTTCTTGTCTTCCTTGTGGTTGAATTGGACTATGTGATTTGTTTTGGCCAATAAGTTGTTAGCAAAAATGATGTGTCATTTCCAGGCAGCTCATTTAATGTTGACACAAGACCCTCCAGAGATATTTTTTGCTCTCTGCCACTGTGACCTACAGTCCTCTGTACTGTTCAATACACTAGCCACTATTTAAATTAAAATTAACTAAAATTAAAAATTCAGTCCCATGTCACACTAACTACATTCGAAGTACTCGTTATCCACATGTGACAAGTGCAGATGTAGAACAGTATAGATTGAAACATTTCAGTCATTTTAGAAAGTTCTGTTGGGCATTGTTGCTCTAAATGATGGTTGCTTTGTCACCTAGACTCTGAAGTAAGGACAACAGGAGCCCCAGCCAGTCTCAGATGAACATGTCATTTGAATGAAAAATAAAGCTTTATTGTTTGAAACCACTGAAAGTTTTGAGGAATTTTTCACTGCAGCATAACCTAGCTTATCCTGACTTATACAGAAATCCTTGATTCAAACTCAGCTCCTAATACCACCTTCTGTATTGGGATAGGCTAGATTATGCTAGTCACAGCTTGAAGAAGCTCTGTGACTGTTTTATAGAGTTTCAAAGGGAACTTCCATCAGCACATACTGCAGAAAGATTCTACTGTAATTACTTTGGCTTAGGAATTGCTCAGTGGTTAGAGATGGTCAACAGTCTTAAACAAGGCTATTCTCAGAAAAGTAACTTTCATGGAATGTCTAAATGAACAACTATAAACAATGGAGGGAATATTTGCTTGTGTTTATGAAGATCTTCCTTTTGAATCCTAGTGATCATTTATTCCTCTATCTTTTGATAGAACTGGTGCAGATAAAGAATGAGAATGAGGCAAAGACTAGTTGTTACTAAGTAAGTGCATTTGTGAAGTTATTAGTAATAATTTACCAAGTGATTTCCCATTCGTCATCTTATTTGAACTTCATGGTAGTCCTAGCAGGTAGACAGATACAGAACCCAAAGCTTGGAAATGTGAAGTATTTACATACAGTCATGTGACGTGCTGGAGGAGGAACTGGAACTTAATTACAGTGCTATCTGATTCCAAGTCCAAACTTCCTTTCTCCCCACCTTTAGCTTCTTGTTTCTGCCCCTTTCTTGGTAGTGAGGCCTTCAGGAGCCCCTCTTCTCCGTGGGCAGAGTGAACCCTTATGTAGCCAGTATCACATACCAAGGCACAGAGCTCCCAGCCTGATAATTATGTATCTAGCCACTGTACTTCTACAAGAGCTGTACTTCTCTGCAAGAGCTGATGTTCACACACAGTAGTATTTACTCCTGGTAATAGTAGGAATCACAGTAAGAGTAGCAGTTATAGTAGCAGATGACACTTTTGTAGGACTTACCTATGTGCCAAACATTGTTCTAAGAATTTACATATGTTGATTCATTAGATACTAAGATTATCCTCATTTAACAGTTGAGGAAACTGAGACACAGAAAGGTTAAGGAACATGTCTAAGATCACGTATAGCTGCAAGGCCAGAACCCAAGCCCAGGTTCTGACTCCTTGTCCAGCTTTTAACGGGCATATTACTTCCTGTAAACCATAAATAAACAGCTCAATATGACCCTATGTATTAGGCAAAAAACTATTTTACCATTTTGTAATAAGAAATGCAAATTTTTTCCTAAGAGAGGAATTTAGATTAGATATTTTAAAAATTCACTTTAACAAGAAACAGTGCTGTCGGTTTACCAACTGGTTTGTTTTCTGAGTTTATACAAATTTGTAATATACTTTATTCAATTGAATAACTAATATTTATTGAGTGCTTATTATGCACCTAGGCACAAGCTAAGCATTTTATGTTATTAGCTCATTTAATCCTCACAAGAACCCTATGTTATAGGTAATGTCATTATCCGTGTTTTATAAATGAGAAAATTGAAGCTTGGAAGTAACAACCTACCCAAGGTCACCCAGCTAGCGGGCGCAAAGCTGAGATTTGAACTTGACAATCTGACCTTAGAACCAATACTCAAACATTCAGATGGCACCTCTATAATTTCAAAATTATTTATGATTCCAGAAAATTTCCATATCATCTCTGTTCATTTTTGGTGGTTTTATTGAAACACAATTACTGTATTTTTTTTCTATCTAGGTTTATGTTCCAGATGAAAATAATGCTATTTTGGGAAGAAATACAAATAAGCAAGTTTTCGAAGGCTTGACAACTGGACTTCTCAAAGTCAGTGCTGTGGTTTTTGGCTGCCTGATTGCCAATCGACCAGATGGAAACAGCCAGCCAATTACACCAAAAATATCAACACAGGAAATGAAAAGCAAACCCTCACAAGGTGATGCTTTTAACAGTCGAGTTCAGGACCTCATCAGGTAAATTTCTAGATTTCTTAAAACTGTCTTTTTTGTTAAAAAATATATATTAAAATAATTTAAGTCTCAGGGCCCAATGTGATGGCAATCTTTCTCACACCATCCACAAATTCCTAATACAAAATATACCACATTTTGTAGAGAGAAGGAAAATCCTATTAATGAAAAGCATTACAGTTAGAGCTCATTTGTCTTTCTTGGTATTTAGATATTTGATATTAGAATAGGTAGTGTCCAAGCTTTTTATAACTTTTTTGCTGTCAACTCCTTCCAACTCAAAGAATTTCTAAGAATTTCCCTATCTCAGGTCATCTCTGGTTATAAATTTGGTTCAGATTTAAAACAGTAATAATAGCTATCATTTATGGAGCACCCATTATGTGTAAGGTACTGTAGTAGAGGCTTTACAGCCCTATAAGTGTAGGATTTCTAATACAGACTTTGTAGGTAAGGAAATTGCTCAGTGAGGTTAAGTGCTTTGCCCAAGGTTATGTACTGAGTAAGTTTAAAAGTTAAGTAGGAGAGTTGAGACTGGAACTCAGGTCTAGCTGTACTCCCAACAGCTGTATGTTTTCCACTACACAAATGTGGCAATTCCTAACACCTGTTCAAGGTCAACCCTGCTTCCTTCCAAGGTCCACCTTCTCTCCTGGGAAATTTATTCCTACTTTGACATCTGAATTCTTTTTCCCTCATGAATCTGGAATCAGGTAGGACATTTAATTTCCCAACAGGGTTCCATCTGGTGTTAATCAATTACCTGTCCCACCTATCAGAAACTCCTCTGTGATCTGCACTGATCTCTGACTTCCAAAACCCATGCAATTTGTTACTCTCTGAAGCTTATAGTAGGTTCATAGGAGAAAGAGAATGCCCTCTTCTGCATTTGCTTCTTTCACAGTTCATAAATTTTACACTGGTCTCTTGTAGTGCTTTCTTGAAAACAGTTGTTTCATTCAGTATCTTTCTTACCCTTGATTACTTTGCTAACTTGTCCCTTCCATCTGCCTGCCCTCTTTCCCCAGGCATATTTATTGCCAGAGAGTACTAGGCCCTTTGGGTCCACAACCATTTATCATACAGCACTTGACTTTGACCCTCCCTGGCCTTTCTCTCAGTTGCTTGATCCCATTCAATTTCCCCATGTCCTTCTGGTCATTGTAGAACCTGGCCCTCTTTGCTGATGAATGCCATTCAGCCCCAGCATTCTCCCTTGGGCTACTCTGTGATGCAGCAACCCTGCATTCTTGTCATCCAGACAGCTTAGCCACATGCCTCAGCTGTGATGAGGCAGAAGGTCCAGCCAAGTGCTTCAATGCAATTCTGGTGGGCCTTCCGGGAGAAAGTACCTACATTTTTACATATATTATTATAGTTACCAGATCCTTTGTAAAAAGAAGAAGGTTATTGGGGAAAAAAAATAACAGTGGTAATTTGCCAAATAACTCATGTAGCTTAAAAAGGGTGATTGACAATTATAGTACTTCAGTACAAAACCATGCCACTCTTTATCTGACTTGAACCACTTTTGTTAAATATTGTTTTCTTGTAGATAATGCATTGCAGGCTGGTTTGATGATCCCTATATGTAGAACCACAAACCTTATCTCAGATCTTCTCAATGAAGCAAACAGAACATGTTTAACTACTTTTATGCTTTCTTTCTCACCTTCTCAAATATGAAGTGACAGGAAATCTCACACCACTCCCTGCTACAACCTGTGCATTTTTTGTCAGTTTATATCTCTAGCATTGTAAAGTTGTGAGGAAAGCATTCCAACACAGTCTTTGGCACTATTCTCTGACCTGTACCCCTAAGGCAGAGCTGGAGCAGGGCACATCACCCTGACATATGTCCCTGTTCTCTCCTTATCTGGCATAGAAGAGGCAAGAGGGTGTCTAACCAAGATGAGGTAATAACAGTGTTTATTCTCATTATTTTACATAGTTTAGTCAAGTTTCTAGATCTAAGGGATCCTCTAATATTTATCACCTCAAAATATGATCACTTGTGCTCACTTTGTGCCAGACACTTCACAAGGTCCTGGGATAAAAAAAAAAAAAAAATTTAAAGAAAATCCTTTAACAGAATATCCAGATAATATCTTTCGGCTATCAAACATCAGAATTCTTTTTTCTGTAAGATGCAAATATTGTCTGTGTCAAATGTTTAGCATAGTTCTAGGAAAGCAGTATTGTGTGTAGGGTAGAAGCAGATTGCAATTTGAAAAAAACACTGGTTTGAAATTTGCTCAGGAAATGCATCAACCCTGAAGC
Source organism: Tursiops truncatus (assembly GCF_011762595.2). Lineage (NCBI taxonomy): Eukaryota > Metazoa > Chordata > Mammalia > Artiodactyla > Delphinidae > Tursiops > Tursiops truncatus. Next base: position 117,921,470 of record NC_047035.1, read on the forward strand.
TCTGCAATTCTGTTTTTTCCCAGCTTTACTGAGATATGGGTGACATATAACATTGTGTAAGTTTAAGTTATACAACGTGATGATTTGATACACATATATATTGCAAAATGATTGCCACAGTAACGTTCATTAACACTTCCCATCAGCTTACATAATTACCGTGTGTGTGTGTGTTTCGAAACATTTAAGAGCCACTCTCTTAGCAACTTTCAAGTATGTAATACAGTATTGTTATTTTTAGTCACCATGTTGTACGTTACATCCCCAGAACTTATTCATCTTATAAATGGAAGTTTGTACCCTTTGACCAACATCTCCCCCTTTCCCCGACCCTCCACCCCAGCCTCTGGCAACCACCATTCTACTCTGTTTCTGTGAGTTCAGCTCTTTTAGTTTCCACATGTAAGTGAGAACATACAGGATTTATCCTTTACTGTCTGACTTATTTCACTTAGCATAGTGCCTTATATGGCCACCCATATTGTCACAAATTGCAGGATTTCCTTATTTTTTATGGCTGAATAATATTTCATTGTGTGTGTGTGTGTGTGTGTGTGTGTGTGTGTGTGTGTGTGTGTGTGTGTGTGTATTTACCACTTTTCTTTATCCATTCATCTGTTGATGGACACTTTGTTTCCATGTGTTGGCTATTCTGGATAATGCTGCAGTGAACATGGGAATGCAAGTATCTCTTCAAGATAATGATTCACTTCCTTCAGATATATACCCAGAAGTGGAATTGATAGATCATATGGTGGTTCTGTTTTTAATCTTTTGAAGAACCGCCATACTGTTTTTCATAGTGGCTTTACAAATATACTTTCCCCACGAACAGCGTACAAAGGTTCACTTTTCTCTCCACATCCTTGCCAATGTTGTCTCTTAGTTTGGGGGGCTTTTTAGTTTTGTGATTTTGTTTTTGATAATAGCCATTCTAACAGGTGTGAGGTGGTATCTCGTTGTGGTTTTAATTTGCATATCCCTGGTGATTAGTGATGTTGAACATCTTTTCCTATACCTATTGGCCATTTGTATATGTTCTTTGGAAAACTGTCTATTCAGGTCCTTTGCCCATTTTTTAATTGGATTATTTGTGGTTCTACCATTGAATTGTAGGAGTTCCTTATTTTTTCGAATATTAACCCCTTATCCAGTATATGGTTTGCAAATATTTTCTCCTGTTCTGCAGGTCGCCTTTTCATTTTTTTGATTGTTTCTTTTGATGTGCAGAAGTTTTTAAGTTTGAAGGAGTCCCACTTGTTTATTTTGCTTCAGTTGCTTGTGCTTTTGGTGTCATATCCAAAAAAATATTGCCAAGACCAATGTCAAGTTTTTTCCTCTATGCTTTCTTCTAGGAGTTTCATGGTTTCAGGTCTTACATTTAAATCTTTCATACATTTTGAGTTCTTTTTTTGGGAATGGTGTAAGATAGGGGTCCAGTTTCATTCTTCTGCATGTAGTTATCTGATTTTCCCAGCACTGTTTATTGAAGAGAGTATCCTTTCCCCAGTGAGTATCCTTGGCTCCTTTGTCAAATATTCATAGACCAGATATGCATGGGTTTATTTCTGGGCTCTCAATTCTGTTCCATTGGTCTACATGTCTCTTTTTATGCCAGTACCATACTATTTGGATTGTTGTAGCTTTGTAATATAGATTGAAATCAGGAAATGTAATACCTCCCGCTTTGTTGTTCTTTCACAGGATTCCTTTGGCTATTCATGGTCTTTTGCTGAAGCACAATTCTTTTCATCATGTTCAATTAGAAATTTATATCTGTCTCTCAAAACAGGGAAATCAAACTTTGCAACCTAGAGGCAAATAGATAGTCCAAGTCACTGATACCAGCCTTTTGGAATCAAAAATTAGTAAACATAAGGCATCTATTCAAGGAGAAGTCATAAAACTGTACTTTAGCCAAGCACTTTCCTAGCTGCTAGGATGTACTACAGGCACCTCAGGCTCCACAAGTTCAAAACTGGACACCTTATCTTTCCACCCAAAGGAGATACTTTTCCTGTGTCTTCTGTCCTTATCTGTAGCACCAGTATCCCATTCAGTTACTTAAGCCAGCATTCTGAGCATTGTCAAAAACTCTTCACAATCCTTTACCAAACCAACATCCAATTAAGTCTTTAGTACCTATTGATTCTACCTTGTAAATATCTCAGATTTACCTTTGCTCCATTGCTACTTCTTTAAGAGTGCAGTCTCTCTTGTAATAGCAGATAGCTTGCCTCTGCCTCTCTCCCCATTCTCCTTTTTAAAATAACTTGTTTCCTAATTATAAAATTAATATGTGCTCAGTGAGAAAAACGATTTGAAAAACACAGAAAAGCACAATGGATTTTGTTGAATACACAAAAATTATCTTTAATCCCACCTCCCAAAGATAATCATTGGTTTTGTTTTGGTTTTGGTACATATATATGTGGTTATTTTATGAAAAAAACTGTAATACTTATACACATTGTTTGGTCATACTTTTTTTTAAGTGCTTTTTTCCAAATCAACAGAAACTTGCAAATGAATTTTTACTGGCTTTCCAAGTATTTAATTATGTAGCCATGATTTGCTTTAGGTAATCTATTATTGCTTACATAGGTTTATTCCAGTATTTTACTCTTACAGATAATACTGTAAAGAACATCTTTCCCTACAATTGATTATTGTCTTCTATTAAACATTGAGAAGTATAATTTGGGGGGTCAAAGAATATGCATTAAGGATTTTGATCCATATTGCCAAATTGTCCTACATAAAGATTACATATGAGTACGTCCTTGTACCCTCAGCCTAGACACTGTCGGATATCATCATTCTTCTGAGTCCTAGCCAAACTGAGAGGCGAAAATATTTCATTTTTTGTATTAGTAGTTACATTGAACATTTTTTAATGTTCACTGGCCATTTTAATTATTTTGTGAGTTGCCTGTTCATGTACTTTGCCCATTTTTCTATTGGAGGTGTTGACTTTTTTAATTGTAAAAGCTCTTTATGTATTAAAATCATTAGGCACATGCATAGAGGGGCAACCATACGAAAGATAGCAAGAGGGTAGCCATCTGGAAGCCAAAAAGAGAGGCCTCAGAAGAATCCAACCCTGCTGGCACCTTGATCTTGGATTTTCTTGGCTTCCAGAACTTTGCTGAGATATGGATGGAATGTGCTAAAGAACAGCCGACTGTCTTGTACTATGAAATGGAGTCCAGTGCTGTAGATGATGCTCCTGTTTGTCAGGATCAGTGTTGATTCCCTGTGATAATCCTCTGTTTACAAGGTCTTAGTTCATTACTTTTGATCAGATTCTGTCATCAAACAGATGGCCTCACAAGAAAGCCAGATAGTAACTATCCATAGACAAGAAACCATTGTGAAAACTCAGAATGCAGGAGGTAGATGAGACTGAAGCATCTCCCCCCAGACCTCAGAGATCAAGAAGTACCACATTAGAAGAGTAAGAGGAGCAGCTACACTCTGACCACAACAGCCCTCCCACAGGCCAGCACAACACTGCATGAGCCCCCATCCTCCCACAAGCCTGTGGTTTCTCCAGTGGGAAGAGGGAGCCCAAATGGACATCCAGCTCTCCCAGCATTGTGGGACACTTCCACTTGGGTCTCACCTCACCGGGATTGCTGGGGGAATCTGCAGAGCTTGACCACTGGTGATCAAGTAGAAAGGTGTGGAGGGGCTGACAGCAGTCAGCACTCAGATCTTGGTGGACTGTATTGCTGCTTGCAGTGGTGCCCAAGAAGAGATCCCAGGCAGCAGCTCTGCCCATCTGTGGAACTGAGCCTGTACCCCATCTGGCCACGGAGCTCAGTTGGCAGTTCTGCTGATTTGGGTCCCCAGTCCCCAGACTGTACTGGCTGTAGAGCTTGTTTTACCACACAACCTGGGAAGGAAAGCAAAGTATCATCCTTGCCCTCTAGCTCAGCATCGCCTTTATTCTGACCATCTAGGAAGGCCAGCTGGGGAAGCCAGGCAGCCGCAAAGCCCAAACTACAGCCCTTCTTAGGCAGGGAACCAAGCCAACAGAACTACCCAACTGTTGAGCTTAGCCTCTGACCCCACATAACCAGGAAGACTGAACAGTAACCCTGGGCAGTCTTAGAGCCCAGCTATTGTCCCACTCAACTACAGAGCATAGCCTGCATCCTCACCCCACAATGGAGCCCAGACAAAGACTCTCCCAACCACAGAGACAGTTTCTTTACCCACCCAACTATGAGATATAAATGGAGGCCCCTCCCAGCCAGAGAGGCCAGCCAGTGACCTTGCTCAACATCAGAGCACAGCAAGCAGCCAACCTAATCAAGAAGCCCAGCCTGTGGCACAGCCTTTCAGAATATTGAAGGAAAAAACTGTCAACCAAGAATGCTGTACCCAACAATGTTGTCCTTCAGGAATGAAGGAAAAATAAAGACTTTGCCAAACAAACAAAAGCTGAAGAAGTTCATCACCACTAGACCTGCCTTACAAGAAATACTAAAGGGCATTCTTCAAGTTTAAAGAAAAGGATGATAGGGACTTCCCTGGTGGTCCAGTGGTTAAGACTCTGCACTGCCAATGCAGGGGCCCCGGATTCAATCCCTGGTCAGGGAACTAGGTCCTGCATGCCGCAACTAAAGATCCCGCATGCTGCAACTAAAGATCCCACATGCCGCAATGAAGATCCCGCTCGTGGCAATGAAGATCCCGCGTGCCTCAACTCAGACCCAGCGCAGCCAAATAAATAAATAATTTTTTTTTTAAAGAAAAGGATGATAAGTAATAACATAAAAACATATGGATGGGCTTCCCTGGTGGCATAGTGGTTAAGAATCCGCCTGCCAGTGCAGGGGACACGGGTTCGAGCCCTGGTCCGGGAAGATCCCACATGCCGTGGAGCAACTAAGCCTGTGAGCCACAACTACTGAGCCTGTGCTCTAGAGCCCGTGAGCCACAACTACTGAGCCTGAGAGCCACAACTACTGAAGCCAGCGCACCTAGAGCCCGTGCTCCACAACAGGAGAAGCTACTGCAATGAGAAGCCTGCTCGCCACAACCAGAGAAGGCCCACGCGCAGCAACTAGAGAAAGCCCACATGCAGCAACGAAGACCCAGTGCAGCCAAAAATAAAATAAATAAATTTTTAAAAAGACGAAAAAAACATATGGATGTGTAATACTCACTGGTAATGGTAAACATATAGTCAAAATTCGATCCTCTGGTATTGTAATGGTGGTGCATAATTCACTTACAAGTCTAGTTTGAAAGTTAAAAATCAAACATAATAGGGCTTCCCTGGTAGCGCAGTGGTTGGGAGTCTGCCTGCTGATGCAGGGGACACGGGTTCGGCCCTGGTCCGGGAAGATCCCACATGCCGCAGAGCGGCTGGGCCTGTGAGCCATGGCCACTGAGCCTGTGCGTCCGGAGCCTGTGCTCCACAACAGGAGAGGCCACAACAGTGAGAGGCCCGCGTACCGCAAAAAAAAAAAAAAAATCAAACATAATAGATATAAACATAACCACAGTAATTTGTTATTGAATGAACACTATAAAAATACATAAATTATAACACGAATAACCTAAAATATGAGGAGGGAGAAATAAAAGTACAGTTGACTCTAGAACAACACAGGTTTAAAATGTGCAGGTCCACTTACATGCAGGTTTTTTTCAATAAATACTACAATGCTACACAATCTGTGGTTGGTTGAATCTGTAGATGCAGAACCGAGGGTATGGAGGGCCAATGATGGGACTTGAGCATCTGCGGATTTGGGTATCTATAGCGGGTCCTGGAACCAATTCCCCACAAATACTGAGGGACAATTGTATAAAGTTTCTGTATGCTATCAAACTTTTTATCAACTTAAAATAGGATGTAATATATATGTTTTATTTAAGCCTATACGAACCTGTAGTAGATACATATAGTGTAAAGAAGTCAAAGCATACTGCCACAAGAAGTCATCAAATCACAAAAGAAAACAGCAGGAGAGGAAGCAAGGATCAAAGGATCTAAAAGCCAGAAAATAATTAGTGAAATGACAATACGAAGTCCTTACCAATCACTAATTATCAATATGTTAAGTGTAAATGGATTAAATTCTCCAATCAAAAGACATAGAGTGGCTGAAGGGATAAAAAAAAACAGTATCCAACAATATGATGCCTATAAGAGACTCATTTTAGCTTTAAAGACACACATAGACTGAGAGCAAAGGGGTGGAAGATATTTCAAGGAAATGGTAAGCAAAAGAAAGCAGGAGTAGCTATATTTATATCAGATAAAATAGATATTAAGCTAAAAATGGTTAAAAGAAACAAAGAAGGTCATTATATGATAGAGAGGTCAGTCCACCAAGGATATGACAGTGGTGTGGTAAATATTTATGCACCCAACGTCGGAGCACCTAGATATATAAGACTGATACTAAAAGAACTAAAAGGAGAACAAAACAACAATACCATAATATGTCGGGACTTTAATACCCCACTCCCAACAATAGATAGATCTTCCAGACAGAGAATCAGTAAGGAAACAGCAGATTTCAACAACACTATAGGCCAAAAGAACCTAACAGACATATATAGAACACTCCATCCAACAGCAGCAGAATACATATTGTTCTCAAATACGCATGGAACAATTGCTAAGATGAATCCTATGTTACGGCACAAAACAAGTCTCAACAATTCGAGAACACATAACTTATATCAAGTATCTTTTCCAATCCCAGTGGTGTGAAACTGGAAAACAGTAACATTTTACAGTATATACATATGTCAAATCATCACATTGTACACCTTAAACTTACATGATGTATATATCAGCTATATCTCAATAAACATGGGGGAAAAATACATTAGGCCTTCATCTTACACGTTTCAAATGCTTTTTCTGTTTGTCATTATTGCCTTTTAAAATATTTAAGTTTTCTATTATTTTATGATGAAGTATATCAACATACACCTAACAAAATTATCAATACCTGTGTACCAACTTGACAACATTTTTCAGTAACCAATAACATTTTTCCATATTGTCTTAGATCTTTTTTCTTATTGGTAAGAAACCAAATGTTGTAGATACAGCTAACTCCCCATCTCCATCCCTTTCCTCTTACTCTCGCTCAAGATGTAAATCACTATGTTAGAGTGTGTGTATATAGTTCCTATGCATTTTTATAAAATTTTTATATACATGTGTGTAATATATATGTATATATGTAAATATATACAAATATATATAAATATATTTGTGTATATAAATTTTATATGTATATATTTATATATAATAAATATCCATAAACGATATATTCTGCTTTCTATTTTTTGTATTATTTAAATTTTACATAAATGCTATCATACTATTTTGTCAGTTTCTATGTTCACATAACATGGGGTTGAGCACTATGTTGATGCATGTAAATCTGATAAATTTATTTTAACTGCTCTAAAGATTCTATTGAATGAATAAATTCCCAGTTCATCCATTTTCTATTTGAGGGCAATAGTTTCTATTTTTTCACTATTTCAAGCAATGATACAATGAATATCCTTGTAGAAGCCTTCTTTTGCACCTATATGGGAGTTTCTCAAGCTTATATGCCTACAGTAGGAATTTATGAATGTTATGATAAATGCATGTCCAACTTTACCAAGTAACACCAAATTGTTCTCCAAAGTGATTTTACAGATTTCACTTTCCATCAGTAAAGGATAGGAATTCCATTTCCTCATATCCTTGTCAGTGTTTTATATTAACTCACTGATTTTTGTCAATCTGATATTTGTGAAATGGTATTTTGTGTTGTCTTCATTTTCATTGTATTTATGATTAGTAAGTTTGCATGCATCTATTTTTAAAATACTAGTAGTACTAGTATTTAAAATACTAGTAGTATTTAAAATACTACTAGTAACAATAAAACTAACAATAAAATGTATCAACTTCTTTGCATGTATTAGCTTATCAGTCACTTATTACAAGAACCTTATACTAACATTCTATTACATTAATAAAGGAAACAGACTAAGAGGGGCAAGGTAATTTGCCCAAGGTCATCCAGTAACTTGCAGGGCTAGGGTTCAGTATGTCAATATGTCATTTTCCTTCCTTCAATGATGACCTAGTGGTCATCATTTCATACTTCCCAATTTTAAAACTGTAGGATAGTGGTCCCCAACCTTTTTGGCACCAGGGACCGGTTTTATGGAAGACAGTTTTTCCACGGACTTGGGAGGGGGCGGTTTTGGGATGATTCAAGCGCATTACATTTATTGTGCACTTTATTTCTATTATTATTACATTGTAATATATAATGAAGTAATTATACCGCTCACCATAATGCAGCATCAGTGGGAGCCCTGAGCTTGTTTTCACTTGCCACTCACTGATAGGATTTTGATATGTGTCTGCAGGCAATTAATTTATTATAGTCTCTGTGCAGTCAAACCTCTCTGCTAATGATAATCTGTATTTGCAGCCACTCCCCAGCACTAGCATCTAGTACTTCTTCAGCTCCAGATCATCACGCATTAGATTCTTATAAGGAGTGTGCAACCTAGATCCCTCGCATGCGCAGTTCACAGTAGGGTTCGCACTCCTATGAGAATCTAATGTCGCCGCTGATCTGACAGGAGGTGGAGCTCAGGCGGTAATACGAGCGATGGGTAGCAGCTGTAAATAAAGATAAAGCTGTGACAAAGTGAGAGAGTGGCATGGACATATATACACTACCAAACGTAAAATAGATAGCTAGTGGGAAGCAGCTGCATAGCTCAGGGAGATCAGCTCGGTGCTTTGTGACCACCTAGAGCGGGGGGGGGGGGATAGGGAGGGTGGGAGGGAAACGCAAGAGGGAGGGGATATGGGGATATATGTATACGTATAGCTGATACACTTTGTTATAAAGCAGAAACTAACACACCATTGTAAAGCAATTATACTCCAATAAAGATGTAAAAAAATAAATAAAATAAAGATAAAGCTTTGCTAGCTCACTGGCCGCTCACCTCCTGCTGTGTGGCCTGGTTCCTAACAGGCCACCGATGCTCAGTAACCAGATAAATGCATTTCCAAATGTAAAAGGAGAAAGGGAACATTATTTTATACCTTTTAAATAGTAAACTTAGAAGAGGCTCCAAACATGAATTATTCATCAGCTTTCCTTCCTTTTACAAAAAACTGTATTAGTAAATGAATAGTGATAGGGATTTTAGTGCACTTACAAGCAGAAGCATCAATTCCTTTGCACATGTTGCTGAAAGTTTGTATGTGTTGATTTCCAGAACTGCTGTATTCAGAGTCCTGCGCTTTTCATACATGTAAATGCAGTAGCAGTGAATTGGTATAAAATGTCTAAGCTAAGGCTGATTTATCTACAAGGTCATTTATAGTCTTCAGATATTTTCAATTATTTCTGCTTTGTAGACTAATAAAAGAACTACTGTTGTTGGTCCAGGTTAATAAACGACTCTGGAAAACTGTTTAATAGACTGAAAAGATGAAAATGACTTCATAAGTGTTACTGTCAACTCTCAGGACTGCTGCTTTTTATAACAGAGAGCAATTAGATTCTCACTGTTATACTTCTAATGGTGATAGGGTTTAAAAAAAAGTAGAGAATCTAAAGTGGCATTAGAAGTTTAGGTTGTAACAGGACTGTCTGGGTAGCATTATCTTATTTTCTGAATCCCTGAATTCTGGTGAATTTAGCTTCTTAGTACTTTAGGAAGTACTGCTTTTCAAGAGGATAGAGATCATTATAAATCATTTCAATTATTGTCAGACTCTCTAGACCGGTGAGAATGATCAGATGATCACTTTCCTGAAAAAATAGCATCAGAATAACCAAAAGAGAAAAGAGAACCATTTACAGAAATAGCTGATTATTCAGGACTAAATCTTAGGAAATTGTTATTTAAGATGCTGTACCCAAACGTATGTGTGTTGTGTTTGCTTGCTTGAAGGGTCTAAGCCTGTGTTTGTTAAGATTTATCTTTGAAGGTGAAGATGTTGCCAGACTATGCAGATTGCTAACACACATTTCTCCCCACATCTAGCTACGTGGTGAACATTGGTCTGATCGACAAGCTTTGTGGCTGCTTCCTCTCGGTGCAAGGCCCAGTGGATGAGCATCCCAAAACAGCCACATTTCTGCAGCATGCCGCAGGGCTCTTACACGGAATGTGCACGCTGTGCTTTGCTGTCACCGGAAGGTAAGGCCTCTACTTGATGTCAGTCTGGAGTCAACTTTTGAAACATCTCTTGGATTTTGCTCATTTTGGAGTCATTTCATAGGGATGTACATGGTCATCCTGGGCTCTTTTCCTCTTTGTGCTACCTCTGTCCTTATTGGCTTCCCATATTGAGGCTTGTCTAATATGTCTCATTTTCCCTGGCTACATGCTCCTGTCAGAGCCTTTTTTTCTTGTTGGTGTCATAAACTTAACTATAATTTCTACAAGAGACCTTAGAAGTCATCCAGTTCCTCTTCCGCTGAGATCCAGAGGAATCAGGTGATTCTCCTTGAGTCAGCAAGTCAGCGACAAAGCCTAGACCAAATCAAGTCAGGCCTTCAGCGCAACACGGCACAGCTTCACAGTGCCCTGACCGTCACATGCTTTCAATTATCCCCTCCTAAGTTCTTTATTTTCCCCTTTGTCCTTCCAAGGTATCTCCATGAATAAGAGAAAGGAGCCATCCAAAAACAGTAGCCTCCTGACGTCACACATGACCCATGGGCATCATTTTAGCCAGTGTGCCAGGGACTACGACTGGCCTGCTTGGCTCTGTAAACCCCCTCACCCCACCCTGTGGACTGTCCTCAAAAACAGTAATTCTCTAAGAGAGAGTAAACTGCCTCGTGTTCTTTTCTCTCCCCTCCTACCAAGTAAAAATCATTTGCAATAGTGACTCAGTGTTTCCGATAGAAATATGACCTATCCCTCAGGCATATTAAGGATGTTCAGTAAAACAATTTTCTTACAATTAAATTCTAAACAACACTGCATACAAATATTTATATATATATATCAGGGATTTGTCAAGAAGAAAACTAATGATTTGAAACTAATAAAGTCTAGGTACTTAAAGAAATCTTATCCAGCCGTATTCAATGTACACACAATGCTAATGTCTATATTCAGAATATTTTAAAAGAGAATTTGTTTCCTGAAATGAACTTCCTCAACATTTGTTAGTCTGTTATGCATAGGACCCCGACACCCACCTATTCTTCCTTATTCTTGCCTAGTCCCTCTACCCTGAGTCACATTTCTAGGAAGATTAAGACTGTCTGAGTATCAAGGAAGCCAAGCACGACCTGTAGTCAGTGTTCCACTTAGTCTGTTCCCTCTAGAAATGTAGCCAGAGCCTACCTTCCAGGGATTTGATGAGAACTCAGGAAGTGGCTATGTGTAGGTCTGTGACCTAAGTAAGCTCGGGTGGTCCCACACTGCCCAGAGGCTGGCAGCAGTGACAGGGCTCCATCCAGGGCCCTGGCACCTGCCAGCTTGGAGGCTGCCATGCTGCCCAGCTAGCTCCTGTGCAGTAGCCAGGCCACTCCCTGGGAGGTATCCTCTCACCCAGGAGACCCTTCCAACACTCACTCTTTTGTATACACACCATTATAAACCTGCCAGCGTCTCAAGTCTTTGTCACCTATACTCTTTCCTTGAATACAGATGAATATCACACATAAACATTTCCATATGTGGTTGTTGTAAAGTTTGTGGGCTTCAGCTTTCACTTACACATGGATTCAGTCACTTGAAATCTGTGGAACTTGAAAGAAGTTTAAAGGTCATTAATAGCCACTCATTTTTATAGGGAAAGCAACTGAGCCAAACTAACTTGAATTAGGACCCAAGATTCCTCCCTTGGTGTTCCCTCCTACACACTTGACTTTATATTATTCAAAATATGGTAGCATACGTTTTGTTTCTTTGAAAAGTTTCTCAATTACATATGTGGAAAACAGGATCCTCTTCTCTTTAACACACACAGTCATGTCCTTGTCTAGTAGACATTGACTGAACATCTGCCTTGGGCCAGACACCAAGCTAAGTACTAAGGTTACTGCCCTCAGGGAGCCCAGAGTCTGGTGTGGAGTCAGACTTGCAAATTAATAGCTACAACATAATAGCTGCAACAGAAGAGAATGTGCCCAGAGAAGGAAGTAAAGCACTTCCAAAGGAGGTCAAGAAGGGCTTCAATGGCCTAAATCTTAAAGGATCCAGGAAGACAAGTGGAGTAAAGAATTCATTCGGGGGAAAGGGCATAATATGGGCACTGCATGATATAGTAGATGTTATTGGTGCCTGTGGCCTATCAGGTCACCTACAAGTGGCTTCCTGTATTTCTCTGCCTGAGGATATTCACTGAACAAGTAGCTGTTCGCTAGAAGTGCCAGGGAGTTAACACCCCCAGGAGTGACTCTCCAACAATACATTGGTGGGTAATATCCCAGCTCCGCTAACCCTCAGTGGGACGATCCTAAGGTATGTTCTGTACGGTTTCTCAAAGGGACCCAGTGGTAACCTGTTCACTAACACTTACTTGATTAGCTTTTCTCCCTACCCTCTTTTCCTTCTCTACTTCCTCACAGATAAACTACTAACACCCATATCTTTGTTTCAGGGACTGCTTTGGGGGCAACCCAAACCAAGAGTTATGGATATATAAGACATTGTCTCATGTTCAGTTTGATGTAGTTTACAATAGGGTGACTGTGAAGAGTGGCAGGAGATGAGGTATTCAGTGCACTCCGTACATGTTCAAATTTCTGTGATAGGATGATCACTCCTGAAAACTATAGAAATGACTGGAATGGCATGAGCCTAGAGGCAGAAGGAATAGTAAAAAGGCTCTTGAAATGTTGAGGGCTGTGGAGACAGTAGAAATAGAGAGGAGCAGATACATTGAGGACACAGAATAAATGTAAGGGAAATGGCATAGAGCTGATAGTATGGGATGTAAAAGGAAGTGAGGAGTCTGCAATGACTCCCAAGTTTCTGACTTGAAATTTTTGAGTGGTAGATGGTGTAGTCTCCAAATTAGGGGATATATGTGGTTTTCCATGATTCTAGACATGCCCAAGGATTATCCAGGCAGACCAAAGTGTGAGTGTGTATGTATGAAGTTTACATATAAAACCTTATTCTATACGTATATACACACACTCATAAAATGAAGTATAATTATTTCTATGTACATATACAACTGGATTTTAAATAAATCAATGATTAACCCTTAGTGGTTTTTAAGAATTCTTCATCTATTTTTTACCCAATATAATTTCCTTCTCCAACCTCAGTTACTCTGCAAATTTCTATTGGTAGGCCTTGCTGCAAAAGCAGGTTCGGGTGGTTTCCTGGCTTAATTTACCTAGGAAATTCTTAGCAGTATCAGTGTAAGCTGCTTCTCTGAGAGACAAGGAGAATGACCCCTGTCTGATGTTCTTCCTCTCATCCTTCAATCTTCCAGTATTTCCTGAATACTGCCAAGCTACAGGAATACAGGGAGTTTTTCCTACATCTTCTGATTTGTTTACCTCTAATATTTACAGCCCATTTTGTGCTACAATACTTCCCATTTCTTTGTGGAAATTATATTTTTAAACTATAATGACCTGTTGAAAGCACTTTGTTGCATGTGTTAAATAGTCTCAGCACAAGGTCAAAGCCGTGTGTGGGGAGAAAGGTAGCTTGGTGGTTGTTATACTAGAGGAATTCACATAATTCCTGTTGGGGCTGCCAAGGGAAGCCAGCCAGAGCCTGAGCGCCGAGGAAGGCTTGTCCTCAAAGCCCTTCTGTGACCAACAGGAGTAAAAGACAAAGGGGGCCCAGAGAGACCTTCAAAAACTGCCTCTTGTGAACTGGCAGACCCTGAGATAATTATGTACACTAATTGATAGCACAGGGCTTTGAGTAAACACTTTGCAGTCTGCCGGTGGCCGGCCTTTGTGATGGTGATTATAGCAGGTCTGCCTTTGCACTGCCCTGCTATTGTGCCCTTAATCTTCTAATTTTTACCTAGGTTTTCTGAAAGACAATTTGGGTGTCAGTATTTACACTGTTAATCTCTGCTTCAGCATGGGGGAGAAAAGTACTCACATGATTTTTGTACCAGCCTTGGTTTTGAACAGTAAACTTGCATTTCTTCAAGTAAAAATCGAAATTGTGATCTTCTGGTGAAAGGATTGATTTTTATATTAGGATTACTCTACAATTTTAATATGCGAATTGTTCACAAGCTATAATTCTTAATCACTTCAACAAAATTCAACAATCTGTAATAGGACTTTCAGAAATGACTGTTGGGCCTTAACTGTTACCAGTTTTCCATTCTTGGGCCTGCAAGAAATAAGGAAAAAAGGATAGTTTTCAAATCTCAGGGCAGTGACTCAACTGCCATAATTGGCTAAGGCTCAAGTCCCCCTTAAGGTGCTGGCTCCGTAGCCAAACTAATAGGATCTGAACAGTAATGAGGGATTATAAATTGTAACCAACACAAAACCTTTCAGTTAATCAGCAATCATTTCTAGATGCATAACTATGCAAAGTACTATATAGCAAGAGTGCCAAGAAGTAGTGGATCCAAAGTGAAAGAGTTTACAGTCCTTGTGACTGCACAGAAGAAAAACAGGAGCTTGTAAAACTTAGTTAATTCTGATTGGTTGGAAAACACTATTGTGAATGCTAGAATATTTTTACACAAAAAGAAATTTGTTACTATGTGTATTTGTGGTTTTTATTTTCGCATGTGTAAACTACACTAACAAAATGAGTTCTAGCCAAGGTCTCTGGAAACCTGTGTCATAAAAAGATAAGAATGGGGGCTTCCCTGGTGGCGCAGTGATTGAGAGTCCGCCTTCCGATGCAGGGGGCACGGGTTCATGCCCTGGTCCGGGAAGATCCCACATGCCGCGGAGCGGCTGGGCCCGTGAGCCATGGCTGCTGAGCCTGAGCGTCCGGAGCCTGTGCTCCACAGCGGGAGAGGCCACAGCAGTGAGAGGCCCGCATACTGCAAAAAAAAAAAAAAAAAGATAAGAATGATTTGTAATTTAGCCCATTAATTATGTGGATATAAATGAGTGCTTCTCAAGTGTTTAAGGGTGCTTGAAAACCATTTGTTCAAGCAAAGGTAAACTTTAACTCTGCCTGCCTGAATTATTCATTCATTCATTAGACAAATATTTATACAGTGCTTGCTCTGTGCCAGGCCCTGTGCTAGGCTTGGGAGAAAACAAAAATGACTAAGATGTTGATTGAGTCCTCAAGGACCTTGTAAGCTAGTAAAGAAGAGGTATATGCAAATATCCATGGTATAAGGCAGAGAGTGTTACAGAGGATAGAAGATAACACACAAAAAGCACTTAGCATGCTGCCTGGCACATAGTAAATGCTTAATAAATATTGGATTATCACATCATCATTGATGGACTTCAGAGGAGGGAGAGATCACTCTTAGTTGTAGGAATTAGCTGTTTTCTAGAGCAACTAAAATTTAATTTAGGCCTTGGAAGATAAAAAGGGTTGGAACATTTAGAGTTGAGAAAAACATAGACAAAGAAAATAGCATACGCAAAGACATCAAAGCAGGAAAAAACATGAAGAATGAACAGAGTACTTAATTTGGCTGGATTTTGAGATGTATGTATTGGTGATTTTAGTGCCTACCAGACTGTTATGATGTTCAAATGAGGTAATAAATATAAAAATACTGTGTGATATATAAAACAATCTGCTGAATGTGGTGGTGGCAGTGGTGTCGTTAAAAGCCTTTGATCAGGGCAATGACATGCTAAAAACCATATTTGGGAGTTATCATGTGAAAGTGTATGAGAGAGGCTGTAGAAAGTGGGAAAGACCATTAACAGCATCTGGGCAAGAGGCAAAAGGAATGGAAAAGAAGAATCTTTTTTTTTTTTTTTTTTTTTTTTTGGTATGCGGGCCTCTCACTGTTGTGACCTCTCCCACTGCGGAGCACGGGCTCCGGACGCGCAGGCTCAGCTGCCATGGCTCACGGGCCCAGCGGCTCTGCGGCATGTGGGATCCTCCCGGACCGGGGCACGAACCCGTGTCCCCTGCATCGGCAGGCGGACTGTCAACCACTGTGCCACCAGGGAAGCCCGAAGAATCTTTTTAAATCCTCTCATAGTCTCTCTTTTTATGTATGGTATCACTGGTCTCTCGGGCATCAGGCTCCAGATGTCATCTCTCTCTCATCCGTCTTCCTTGTACCCCAGATCTAATGTGCTGTCACGTTCCATTGACTGGAAGGAACCTTAAAGTCACCTTAATCCAGTCTTCTGTTCAGATTTGTAGCTCTTCAATAACTTCTTTCAGTTTACATTTGAGTATCTTCATTGACAGGGAACTTATTATTTACCCGGGGAACCTATTCTATCATTGATCAGTTTTTTTTTTTTTCATTGATCAGTTTTAATGCTTTAAAAGCCTCTCCTTATACCAAGCTGTAATCCGTCTCCCTAATACTACCTACTAGTACTAGTCCTATTTGCTCCTTGGCAACATATAGATTATTCTAACCCCACTCTTCTCCCTACACTTCTCCCATCTCACCAAACCACATATTCTCCTTTGCTTTCATTCTTGTTCCAGTTACTGTGGTTGTGTAACAAATTACCCCAAAACTTAGTGGCATAAAATGACAATCTATTAATCTCACAGATTCTGTATGTCAGGAATTCTATCAAGATACGGGGAGAATGGCTCATCTTTGTTCCACAGTCTCTAGGCCTCAGTTGGAAGACTTGAAGGCTGGAGGTTAGAATCATCTGTGTGCTTGTTCACACATGACTGTAGTTCATGCTACCTGTTTGTTAGGGACCTTTCCATGTGGTCCCTCTGCACAGGCTAATTTGGGCTGCACAGCATGGTGGAGGTTCAAAGGAGGAGCATCCTGACAAGTGAGAGAGCTAGGTGAAAACCATGTCACCTTTTATGACCTAGCCTCAGGAGTCATGCAGCATCCCCTCCACTGAATTCTGTTCAGCAAGGCAGCCACAGAGTCCCATTCAGCTTCAAAGGGAGGAGAAGTAGACTCCCATCTCTTCATGGGCAATATAAAGGTTCTGGAAGAGCGTATTGTACCAGAAATATTGCTATGTTTATGTTTGAAAAATAGAGTCTTCCACGTTCCAACCTACCCTAGAGATAAATGTGTTCCCAGTATCCTGTTCTCATCTGTATTCTTTCCTCTCTGCAGTCTCATACTTGGTATTATCATTTCTCTTGGCATCTTTAGCCACTGTCCTCAGACAAAAGGCTTGCTGGTGTTGGGAGATGGAGAATGAAGTGAACATAAGACTAAACAAGTGTAACTAAAGGAAATAACATTTGTTGAACACTGTTTATGTGCCCCAGGCTAAGGGTTCCTCATGAGTTATCTCCCAGCAATCCTCACACTGTCCAAGGGAGCATAACAGCCTCTAGACTGATAAGGAAGAGTGATTGTCCGAATCCTTCAGGTCTGGAAAGTGAGAAGAATACAGGAACAGGAACCTCTGGGCTGTCTCTATATTCACAATTGGGCAAATGCTAGTACAGAGATTTCTGAAAGATCTATCCCAGCTGGTAATAAAGTCGTAGTTGACTTGTAGGGACAGAAAGATGATCGCTTCATTGCTGCAATTCAAACTGTGTGTCTACTGTGTGCTAGGCACTATGCCAGAGAAAGGGAGCTGCCTGGGCCTTAGCCCACAGGGCCAGCATTTAGGGGCAGGCTTCGCTGACTTACTACTCCCAGAGGGGAGAGGGTGTGATGAAGGTAGTCTGCCAATACGTATGCAGGCTCACCACACTTAGGATAGCAGAATATATCTGGTGTACACTTGCAGTTGAACTCCCACTGGCTCTAGGACTTTGGGGGTCAGGATCTCAAGAGGAAAATCCTTTTGTACTGTTGTATTGAAGAGCCCAGGTTTGGGAGTCAGAAAAATGTGAATGCAGTTCCTGCTCTCCTAGCTCTGTGACCAGTGACAGATTCTTTAGCTTCTCAGTGCCTGTTTCCTCACATTATAAACATGAATTTGACAATTCTTCTTCACAGAGTTGGTCAGGATAGGGGCAAATGGGGGCTAACATGTCTGTCACCCTAACCTTCTGCCCAAGGTGCTTTTTTATAATATTTATTACACCCCACCCTGTTCCAAAAAGATTTGAGATGGCTTATAGAAGTATATATGTCTTCTTATTTTTAAAAAATAGATGAAAAAATTAGAATAAAAGAAAATAGGTAAGGAAAAGTAAATGAAGCCAGAAGCAAGTGAAGTTAAGGCATAAACCATATTCATAAACAAGCCCCTGGTAGACATTTCCTCTTGGAATTCCTACTGGCAGTTTCTACCAGGAACTTATATTTAATATGTCAGATTCTAAGCTCATTGGCTTTCATCCAAAGTTGGCTTTTCCTCCTGATTACCTTACTCTGCTCATGACTGTAGTAATATGAACAGATTTTAAGACCTCAGACTTTTATTATCTTTGACTTCTGTCTTTCAGAATCCAATCCAGTCCTATGCAATTAAATCAAAAAGATGCTTGCCACAGAAATATGAGGTGGCTCCTGTTATTTATACCTATGACTTGATATTTGTCTACTTCTAATTCACTAGTTCCTTTGTCCTGTGTATATGTTTTGTGTCTTCAAATGAAAAGGTTTCCCTAAGGAGAGAGACTAAATATCCTAGCAGCTCCCCTTCAGGCACCTAGCATCAGGCTAGAAACAAAATAAGAAGTCGGTAAGTAGCTATGACTGGCAGCATTAGCAAATACTGGTGTGCACCATCGACCTATGCCAGGGCCCCATTTCCTGGGCTTACTCTTAGCATAGGAAGAAGAGGTGCCTGTGTCTCACGTTCTTCCTCCCCTAAGGTAAGAAGGAGACGTCCAAGGCCTTCGTGCCTTTGGCATACCTTTCTGAGACCAGTTCTCTCTCTCTTCCTTCCATTGCTTTAGCAAATCTTTATTACTGTTTACTGAGCACTTGATATGTGCCAGACACTTGTCGAGGTATTAGGGATCCAGTGGTGAACAAAATACTCACTCTGTGGAGCTCACAGTCTAACAGGAGAAAAAGATGATAAACCAGTAAATGAATAAGATAATTTTAGCTAGTGATAGTGATATGAGAAAATAAAGCAGGGTAATATAGCAGAGTGATTTGGGTGAGTGGTCAGGGAAGGCCTCTCTGGGAAGATGACACTGAGCTAAGAAGGAGCCAACTCTGTAAAGATCGGAGGGAAGAGTATTCTAGTTGAGCAGAATAGGAAGTTGATGACTCCCAAATATCTGAAGTGGGTGTGTACCAGAAACATAGAAGGCAGTGTGCTGGAATGTGATGAGCAAGAAAGTGCTAGGAGACGAAGGGCCAAGAGATCAGGACAGAGAGAGTGGAAGTTTGGGTTTTATTCTAAGTGTGATAGGAAGCCACTGGAGGATTTTAAGCAGGAGAGCAGCATGATCTGATTACTTAAAAAGTAATGGATTTTTACTCTGTGTAGAATGGATTATAGGGGCAAGAGTGGAAGCAGGAAAGATTAATTAGGAGGGTACTGCATCACGCAGCCCAGATATGACAGTTTTTTCCTCCCAGTTACTCACCCAGAAGAAGTAATTGCTTTCATTTGGCAACACAGCAGAGCCTCTGGCAGAGCTACTTCAGCCTAACTGCCAAATACTAAAGATAAGAGAAGCCCAAAATATCAGCTGAACTAGCCAAAATCAGCACAGGGCCCTTTTGTGTTTTACAGTGATAATGAGAAAACTGAAGATAGAGAGGTCAGAAAAGTCCCATCTGAGAAGCATTCTTGGACAACAGTCCTAGTCTGTAGTTCCAAGATCTAGGACCATATACTGTTGTCAGTCATCCAGAGCTGCCGTATTCTCACCTTTTGGACTCCTCCCTGCCCTTTCTCCATTCACCTTTGGTTGTCCCCAGACTGTCTTTATCTTCCACTTTCTTGGTCCTCCTCCCAGACCTCTGCCAGAGACCACAGTTTCTTCTTAGGGGCCTCACCCTTTACCTTCCATTCTCATTGGTGTCCTCTTGGTCTTCTTCTTTCTCAAGCGTGTTCTAGGTTGTTGATCTCCAACAACAAGAATGTCTCTCTGTTTTCATCATCTATCACTTCTCTTCCCAGAAAGGTTTCCTTCTCAAAAGTTCCTCTTTGAATTCAACTGAAACTAATGACCAGGTACTTTGGAAATCCTCCCAAGTAATCAGCCAGCCTCACCCTACCTAATATTCTCACTATTTAATTTCTCCTATATTTTTCCTCTTCTCTAACCAAATGTCCAGACTATCTTATAGTGCTTACACATGTATCTTTTCCACCTTGAGTTTTCTCTTGCTCTAATATCTCTACTAAGTCATCCTCATTCCCTTCAACAGGGCTCCAAATTAGATCTGCATTAAACAAGCTATTTTCTCCCTCTACTGTATACATAAAATATAGGGGGGGGGGGTGTGTGCCTGTGTGTGTCTGTGTAGGAGACTATAATTTTTGAAGTAGATTCACACCTGTTATAACACCCCAGAACTGAACAGAATCTTAGACATCATCCTGTCCATTGCCCAGCTGAGTTTTGAGTGCCCTCTGTCAATTCAGTGAATGTATTCCTCCACTGATTCAGAATAGTTAAGAATGTAATACCTCACCAACAGCCCATTTAACTTTTGGGTGTTCTGATTGTTAGAAAATTTTCTGTAAGTTTATCTAATATCTGCTTTCGGGTAGCATCTCTCCTCTGGTGTCATAAATAACAGTGTAATACCTCTTCAGTTTGAAGATAACCTTTATATCCTCCAGTTCTGAAATAAATTTCCCAGTACTTTCAAATGTACCTCAGGTGACATTGTTTCCACATAGTTTTACGACACAATTCACTTTCCTTGGGAACTTTCTGATACATCAGTGTCCTGAATGTAGTGCCATACCCAGTGCTAGAACCAGTACTTCCAGAGTAGTTGTTCATTGCAGTGGATCAGGATAAACCTTTCTGGTTGTGTACGTTTTACTCCTCTTAGCTCAGTCAAAATTGAATTATATTCATGGGTAATCAAGCAAGACTGTTTCTTCATTTGAATGGATAGGAAGCTAATTTGCTAAGTCTTTTCCCCCTACTTATCATTGAAAGCTATATTCCAGTCCCCTGTCACTTGCCTTCTTCCCATCCTAAACCTATGCAGTTAGTTTTTAAATCTAAAAATAGGATTTAATAGTCATTTCTATAAATTTCATCCTTTTTTAGTCCTTATTTATTTTTAATTAAACTTTTTTATTTTTTACTTCCTCCTCCTTGAAACTATCTTCACTTTGCTTCTAGGGCATCACACTTCCCTGCTTTTCCTCCTACCCCACTGGTTTCATTTTTCAGTTTCCTTTGATGATTTATTCTCATCTCCCCAACTTCTACACTTTGGAGTATCCCAAGGCTCAATTCTCAGACTAATCTATGTTCACTCACTAGATGAGCTGGCTTTAAATACCATCTGTGTGTTGATGACTCCCAAATATCTCAAGCCCAGATCGCTCCTCTGAACTCAGACTTGTATATTCATTTATTCAACAGATGTCTATTGAGTGGCTACTCTATGTCAGATACTGTTCTAAGCCCTGGAGACAGACAAAATTCCCTACCCTTGGGAAGCTCATTTTATCCAACTTCTGATCCAGTATCTTCACTTAGGTGTCTAATAGGCATCTTGAATTTAACAAGTTTAAAGGTGAACTCCTCATTTTCCTCCCCAGACATGCTCTATCCACTGTCTTTCCCATTTCTGTAAATGGCAGCCACATTCTTTTAATTACTCAGGCAAAAAAAACCACTGAGCCATTTTTTACTCCTCTTTTTCTCACCCCACATTCATTCTATCAGGAAATCCTATTGGTTTTCCCTTCTGAATATTTTTCAGAATCCAGCTACTTCTTACCACATCCATGACTACCATCCTGGTTCATCCACCATGATCTCTCACTTGGATGATTGAAACAGTCTCTTAATTGGCCTCTCTGCTTCTGTCTTGGCTCTTCTAACAACTTTTCAACCAATTAGCTATAGTGATTATTTTTAAACCAAAGTCATATTATATAACCCTTCTGCTCAAAACCTTACAATGGCTTTCCATCTCATTCAGTAAAACCCTTATAATGTCCTTACAGTGCTCTACAAGACCCTACCTGATCGTCTTCCTGTTTCCTCTCTGACCTCATCCCCCATTGTTCCTCCACTTTGCTTAACCAGCTGTAGCCACACTGGCCTTCTTGCTGTTTCTTGAATATGTCATGCATGCTCCTGGCTCCAAGCCTTGGGACTTGCTGTTCCTCTGCCTAAAAACACCCTTGCCTCAGGTATCCACATGGCTTCTTTCCTCACTTTCTGTAGAATTCTGTCTAAATAGCACTTTAGAAAGTGTTTCCCCAACCACCCTATATAAAATAGCATCACACACACACACACAAACACACACACCCCTGCATCTTCATTCCCTACCCATATCCCCTGCTCTTCTACAGTACTTAGCACACCTGACATACTATATATTACATGTGATACTTGTTCATTTGTTCATTGTATCTCGTACACTAAAATGTAAGTTTTATTAGAAAGAGAACATGGATTTTACTGCTGAATCCCAGTGCCTAGAAAAGTGCTTACACAGAGTAGGTCCTCAGTAAATATTTGTTGAATAAATGAATCATGAATGAATAGGCCCATGTGACAGAATAATGCCCCTCCTGAACATTCTACCCCAAGGCAAAATACACATTCTTCTCAAGTGTGTATGGGACATTTTCCAGGATAGAATACCATGTTAGGCCACTAATTAAGTCTCAGTCGATTTTAAAAGGTAGACATCATACAGAATATCTTCTCTGACCTTAATGGGATGAAGTAAGAAATCAATAATAGAAGTAAAACTAGAAAATTCACAGATTTGCAGAAATTAAACAAAACACTCTTAAACATTACATAATGATCAGGGATCAATCCAAGAAGAAGATATAACAATTGTAAATATATATGCACACAAGATAGATGCATCTAAAAACATAGAGCAAATATTAACAGACATAAAGGGAGAAACTGTCAGTAACACAATAATAGTAGGGGACTTTAACACCCCATTTATATCAATTGACAAATCATCCAGACAGAAAATCAATAAGGAAGCACTGGCCTTAAATTACACATTAGACCAAATGGACTTAATAGATATATAAAGAAGATTCCATCCAAAAGCAGCAGAATACATATTCTTTTAAAGTGCACATGGAGCATTATCCAGGATAGATCACATCCTAGGCCACAAAACAAGTCTCAGTAAATTTAAGAAAATTGAAATCATATCAAGCATCATTTCCAACCACAACACTATGAGACTAGAAATCAACTACAAGAAAAAACTGCAAAAATTACACAGGTGAGGCTAGACAGTGTGCTACTAAACAACCAATGGATCACTAAAGAAATCAAAGAAGAAATTTTAAAATACCTGGAGACAAATGAAAACAAAAACACAGCAATCCAAAATCTATGGGACACAGCAAAAGCAATTCTAAGAGGGAAGTTTATAGTGATACAAGATTACCTCAGGAAACAAGAAAAATCTCAAACAAACAACCTATCCATACACCTAAAGGAACTACAAAAAGAACAAACAAAACCCAAAATTAGTAGAAAGAAAGAAATCACAAAGATAACAACAGAAATAAATGAAACAGGCTGTAAAAAAAAAAATAGAAAAAATCAGTGATACCAAGAGCTGGTTCTTTGAAGATAAACAAAATTGATAAACCTTTAGCCAGATACATCAAGGAAAAACAAAAAAACAGAGCACAAATCGATAAAATCAGAAATGAAAACAGAGAAGTTACAGCCAGCACCACAGAAATATAAAAGATTATAAGAGATTACTACAAACAACTATATGCCAATAAACTGGACAGAAGAAATGGACAAACTCCTAGATATGTACTATCTTCCAAGACTGAGCCAGGAAGAACTAGAAAATATGAACAGATCAATTACCAGTAATGAAATTGAATCAGGAATTTTAAAACCTCCCAAAAAACAAAAGTCCAGGACCAGACGGCTTCACAGGTGAATTCTACCAAACATTTAGAGAAGAGTTAACATCTGTGCTTCTCAAACTTCCAGAAAGTTACAGAGGAAGGAATGCTTCTGAACTCATTCTACAAGGCCCACATCACCCTGATACCAAAACCAGACAAATATATCACAAGAAAAAGGAAATACAGGCCAGTAACACTGATGAACATAGATGCCAGAATCCTCAAAATATTAGCAAACCAAATCCAACAATACATTAAAAAGATCATAAACCATGTTCAAGGGGAAATTATCCAGGGAAGCACAGATGGTTCAGTATCCACAAATCAATCAGTGTGATACACCACATTAACAAATTGAGGAATAAAAATCATATGATCATCTCAATAGATGCAGAAAAAACTTTTGACAAAATTCAACATCGATTTATAATAAAAACTCTCCACAAAGTGGGTATAGAGGGAACATACCTCAACATAAGAAATGACCATATATGACAAACTCATAGTTAATTACATACTCAACAGTGAAAAGCTGAAAGCATTTCCTCTAAGACCAGGAACAAGACAAGGATGCCCGGTCTCACCACTTTAATTTATTTATTTTTTATTTTTTATTTTTTTTGCAGTACGTGGACCTCTCACTGTTGTGGCCTCTCCCGTTGCGGAGCACAGGCTCCGGACGCACAGGCTTAGCGGCCATGGCTCACGGGCCCAGCCACTCCGCGGCATGTGGGATCTTCCCAGACCAGGGCATGAACCCGTGTCCCCTGCATCGGCAGGCAGACTCTCAACCACTGCGCCACCAGGGAAGCCCCTCACCACTTTTATTCAACATAGTATTGGAAGTCCTAGGCACAGCAATCAGACAAGAAAAAGAAATGAAATGAATCCAGATTGGTAAGGAAGAAGTACTGTCACTGTCTTCAGATGATATGATACTATACATAGAAAATCTGAAAGACACCACCAAAAAACTACTACAGCTTATCAATGAATTCAGTCAAGTTTCAGGACACAAAATTAATATACAGAAATATGTTGCATTTCTATACACAAACTGTCAGAGAAATTAAGGAACAATCCAATTTACAATCACATCAAAAAATAAAAGAAAATAAAATACCTAAGAATAAATCTAACTAAGGAGGTAAAAGACCTATACTCAGAAAACTCTAAGAAACTGATGAAAGAAATTAAAGATGACATAAACAGATGAAAAGATATATACCATGTTCATGGATTTTAAGACTTAATATTGTTAAAATGACCATACTACCTAAGGCAATCTACAGATTCAATGTAATCCCTATCAAAATGCCAATGGCATTTTTGACAGAGCTAGAACAAATAATTTTAAAATTTGTATGGAAACACAAAAGACCCCAAATAGCCAAAACAATCTTAAGAAAGAACAGAGCTGGAGCTATTACGCTCCCTGACTTCAGACCATGCTACCAAGTTGCAGTAATCAAAACAGTTTGGTACTGGCACAAAAACAGACACATAGCTCACAGAACAGAATAGGGAGCCCAGAAATCAACCCACACACTTATGGTTTCTGTGACAAAGGAGGCAAGAATATACAAGGGAGAAAAGTCAGTCTCTTCAGTAAATGGTGCTGGGGAAACTGGACAGTTACATGTAAAAGAATGAAATTAGAGCATTTTCTCACATGATATGCAAAAATAAACTCAAAGTGGATTAAAGACCCAAATGTAAAACTGGAAACCATCAAACTCCTAGAAGAAAACAAATAGAATACTCTTTGACATAAATCCAGTATTTTGAAGGATCTGACTCCTAAGGCAAAGGAAACAAAAAGAAAAGTAAACAAATAGGACCTAATTAAACTTAAAAGCTTTTTCACAGCAAAGGAAACCATTGACAAAGTGAAAAGACAACCTACTGAATGGGAGAAAATATTTACAAATGATGCAACCGACAAGGGGTTAATATCCAAAATATATAAACAGCTCATACAACTCAATATCAAAAAAAGAACAAACAACACTATTAAAAAATGGGCAAAAGACCCAAAAAGACATTTCTCTAAAGAAGACATACAGATGGCCAGTAGGCACATGAAAAGATGCTCATCATCACTAATTATTAGAGAAATGCAAATCAAAACTACAATGGGGTACAACCTCACACCAGTCAGAATGGCCATCATTAAAGAGTCTACAAATAATAAATGCTAGAGAGGGTGTGGAGAAAAGGGAACCCTCTTACACTGTTGGTGGGAATGTAAATTGGTACAATCACTGTGGAAAACAGTATGGAGGTTCCTCAAAAAACTAAAAATAGAGTTGCTGTATGATCCAGCAATCCCACTCCAGGGCATATACCCAGACGAAAATATAATTTGAAAAGATACATGCACCCCTATGTTCATAGCAGCACTGTTTACAATAGCCAAGACATGGAAACAACCTAAATGTCCATCGACAGATGAATGGTTAACGATGTGGTATATATATATCCAAGGGAATATTATCAGCCATAAAAAAAGAATGAAATAATGCCATTTGCAGCAACATGGATGGACCTTAGAGGTTGTCATGCTAAGTGAAGTAAGTCAGAAAGAGAAACAAATACCATATGATATGACTTATATGTGGAATCTAAAATACGACACAAATGAACATATCTACAAAACAAAAACAAACTTAACAGATAAAGAGAACAGATTTGTGGTTGCCAGGGGCAGGCAGGATGGGGAAGGAAAGTTAGCTGGGAGTTTGGGATTAGCAGATACAAACTACTATATATAGGATGGGTAAACAAGGTCCTACTGTATAGCACAGGGAATTATATTCAATATCCTGTGATAAACCATAATGGAAAAGAATATATATATATACATATATGTGTGTGTGTGTGTGTGTGTGTGTGTGTATATATATATATATATATATATGTATATATAGCTGAATCACTTTGTTGTACAGCAGAAATTAAACACGGCATTGTAAATCAACTATACTTCAATAAAATTCTAAAAACCACGAGATAACACCTCACACCTGTCAGAATGACTATCATCAAAAAGACCACAAATAACAAATGTTGGCAAGGATATGGAGGAAAGGAAACCCTTGTACACTGTTGGTATAATATAAATAGGTGTAGCCACTCTGGAGAACAGTATGGAGGTTCCTCAAAAAACTAACATTAGAACTACCATATGATGCAGTAATTCTACTCCTGGGTGTCTATCCAAAGAAAATGAAAACACTAATTTGAAAAGATACATGCACCCAGTGTTTATAGCCACATTATTTACAGTAGCCAAGATATGGAAGTAACCTAAGTGTCCATCAACAGATGAATGGAAAAAGGAGATGCATACACACATACACACAATGGAATACTACTTGGCCATAAAAAGAATAAAATTTTGCCATTTGCATCAACATGACTGGACCTGGAGATGTTATGCTTAGTGAAATAAATGACACAGAGAAAGACAAATGCTGCGTGTTATCACTTGTATGTGGAATCTAAAAAAATAAACTAATGAATATAACAAAACAGAAACAGACTCACAGATATAGAGAACAAACTAGTGATTACCAGTGTAGAGAGGGAAGTGGGGAAGAGCAACGTAGAGGTAGGGGATTAAGAGGTACAAACTACTATCTATAAAATAAACTACAAGGATATATTGTACAGCACAGGGAATATAGCCAATATTTTATAATAACTTTAAATGGAGTATAATCTATAAAAATTTCAATCACTACATTGTACACTTGAAACTAATACAATTGTAAGTCAGCTATACCTCAATAAAAAATAAAATAAATTAAAAACTCATGGGACAGTAAAAGCACTGTCAAGGGGAAAGTGTATAGCTATAAGCATTTACACTAAAGCAACTAGAAATATCTCAAATCAAAAAATTAACTAGGGACTTCCCTGGTCATGCAGTGGTTAAGAATCTGCCTACCAATGCAAGGGTCATGGGTTGGAGCCCTGATCCAGGAAGATCCCACATGCTGCGGAGCAGTTAAGCCCATGCACCACAACTACTGAGCCTGTGCTCTAGAGCCCACGAACCACAACTACTGAACCCCACATGCCTAGAGCTCATGCTCCACAACAAGAGAAGCCACCGCAATGAGAAGCCCATGCACTGCGATGAAGAGTAGCCCCCGCTTGCCACAACTAGAGAAAGCCTGTGTGCAGCAACGAAGACCCAACGCAGCCAAAAATTAATTAATTAAAAAAAAAAAACTATACAACTTAAGGAACTAGAAAAAAAGAACAGACTAAACGCAAGCCTAGCAAAAGGAAGGAAATAATTAAGATTATGGCAGAGATCAATTAAGTTGAGAATAAAATAACAATAGAGATAATCAGTGAAACCAAAAGTTGGTTCTTTGAGAAGATCAATAGAATTGACAAACCTTCAGCTAGAAAACAAGAGTGAGA
The DNA here is from genome assembly GCF_011762595.2 of Tursiops truncatus. Lineage (NCBI taxonomy): Eukaryota > Metazoa > Chordata > Mammalia > Artiodactyla > Delphinidae > Tursiops > Tursiops truncatus. Next base: position 117,950,008 of record NC_047035.1, read on the forward strand.
ACTCTGAAATTACTAAAATCAGAAATGAAAATGGGGTGCTCACTTTGACAGTGCATATACTAAATTAGAATGATACAAAGATTAGCATGGTCCCTGCACAAAGATGACACTCAGATTCTTGAAGTGTTTTTTTTTTATGGTTGTAGTATAGTATTGTATATTGAAATTATAAAAGAGTAGATTTTAAGCATTCTACCAAAAAAAAAAATTAACTATATGAGGTAATGGATGTTTTAACTTGATGATAGGAATAATTTTACAATGTATATCAAATCATCATGTTTTACACACATTGAATGTTATAATTTTATTTGTCAGTTATACTTCGGTAAAGTTGGGTGGGGGGGGAGAAATGAAAATGGGACATTGCTACCAATTCTACAGAAATAAAAAGGACTATACAAGAGTACTATTAACAACGTATGCCAACAAATTGAATAATTTAGATGAAATGGACAAATTCCTAGAAACACAATACCTACCAAGACTAAATCACAAAGAAATAGAAAATCTCAAGAGACCTGTAACTAATAAGGGGGCTGAAGCAGTAATCAGAAGTCTCCAAAGGAAAGCCCTGGACCTGATGGCTTCAGTGGTGAATTGTACCCAACATTTAAAGAACTAACACTAGTCTTTCTCAAACTTCTCCAAAAAATTGAAGAGGAGAGAATACTTTCTAACATGAAGCCAGCATTATCCTGATTCCGAAGCCAGACAAAGACACCACAAGAGAGAAAATTCCAGACTGATATTCCTTGCGAACATTGATTTAAAGATCCTCAACAAAACACTACCAAACCAAGCTCAGCAGCATGTTTAAAGGATTATACACCATGACCAAGTGGGATTTGTTCCTGGAGTGCAAGAATGGTTCCGCATATGAACATCAATCAATTTAATAGACCACATTAACAGAATGAAGGGGAAAAAAAACACGATCATCTCAATTTATACAGAAAAGCATCTGATAAATTTCAACACCCTTTCATGATAAAAACACTCAACAAATTAGGAATAGAAAGAAACTACCTTCACATAATAAAAGCCATATGTGAAAAGCCCACAAGGAACATCATACTCAAGGATGAAAGAAGGAAAGCTTTTCCTCTAACATCAGGACAAGGCAAGGATGCCCACTTCTGCCACTTCTACTCAACATAGTACTGGAAGTTGTAGCCAAAGCAATTAGGTGAGGAAAAGAAAAATAAAAAGGCATCTAAATTGGAAGGGAAGGAGTAAAATTTTCTCTGTTTGCAAATGATATTATATGTAGAAACTACTAATGATTCCACACAAAAAAGCTTAAAACTAATGAATTCAATAAAGTAACAGACTACAAAGTCAACTCACAAAAATTAGTTGCATTTATATACACTATATACTATGAACAATCTGGAAAGGAAATTATAAAAATTCCATTTATAATAGCATCAAAAAGAATAAAATACTTAGGAATTAAACAAGAAGATGAAAGACTTATACAATGAAAAGTATAAAACATTGCCAAAAGAAATCAAAGAAGGCATAAATTAGAAACACATCCCATGACCATGGATTATAAAACAATATTGTTAAGATGTCATTACTATGCAAAGCAATCTATAAATCTGTACATTCCTTGCACTCCCTATCTAAATCCCAAAGGCTTTTTTTTTTGGCAGAAATAGTAAATCCCATCTTAAAATTCATATGGAATCTCAAGGGACCCCAAATAACCAAAACAATTTTGAAAGAGAAAAACAAAGGGGGAGGACTCACACTTCGGATTTCAAAATTTACTACAAAGCTACAGTAATCAAAACAGTGTGGTACTGGCATAAAGACAGACATATATAACAATGGAATAGAATAGAGAGCACAGACCTAAACTCTTGTATTTGTAGCCAAATGATTTTTGACAGGGGTGCCAAGGCCATTGAATGGGAAAGGACAGTCTCTTCAACAAATGATGCTGGAGAAACTGGATATCCATAAGCAAAAGAATGAAGCTGGACACTTATCTACCACCATAACTTAAGATGGATCAGAGACGTAAATGTAAGACCTAAAACAATTAAACTCCTAGAAGAAAACACAGGGCAAAAGCTTCCTGACATTGGATTTAGCAATGATTTCTTTGGATGTGACACCAGAGGCACAGGCAATAAAAGAAAAAGTAGACAAATGGGACTGCATGAAAAGTTTTTTGATTTGTGCATCAAAATATAATATCAACAGAGTAAAGAAACAACCCAGAGAATGGGAGATAATATTTGCAAGTCATATATCTGATAAGGGGTTAATATCCAGGAACTATGGAAAACTCCTAAAACTCAACAACAAAATAACCCAATTAAAAAATGGGCAAAGGACTTGAATTCCAAAGAAGAAATACAAATTGGTCAATAAGCACATGCAAAGATGCTCAATGTCGTTGATAGGGAAATGCAAATCAAAACTACAATGAGATATCACCTCACACCCATTAGGATGGCTACTATTAAAAAAAAAAAAAGAAAATACCAAGGTTTGGTGAGGATATGGAGAAATTAGAACCCTTGTGCATTGTTAGTGGGAATGTAAAATGGTATAGATGCTGTGGAAAATGTTATGGCAATTCCTCAAAAAATTAAAAATAGAATTATTATATGATTGAGAAATTCTACTTCTGGATATATATCCAAAAGAATTGAAAACAGGGTTTTGAAGACATGTTTATACACCCATGTTCATGGCAGCATTATTCACAGTAGCTAAAACGGAAGCAACCCAAGTGTCCATCAGTGGATGATGGATAAACAAAATGTGGTATACACATATAATGGAATATTATTCAGCCTTGAAAAGGTAGGAAGTTCTGCCGTATGCTACAACATGAATGAAACTTGAGGACATTATGCTAAGTGAAATAAGCCAGTCACAAAAAAACAAATACTATATGATGATTCCACATATATGACATGCTTAGAGTAGTCAGAATCATGGAGACAGAAAGTAGAATAGTGGTTGCCAGGGGGAGGAAGGAATAGGGAGTTATTGTTTAATGAGTATAGAGTTTCAGTTTTACATGATGAAAGAGTTATGGAGGGCTTCCCTGGTGGCGCAGTGGTTGAGAGTCCGCCTGCCGATGCAGGGGACACGGGTTCGTGCCCCGGTCCGGGAAGATCCCACATGCCACAGAGCGGCTGGGCCCATGAACCATGGCAACTGAGCCTGTGTGTCCGGAGCCTGTGCTCCGCAACGGGAGAGGCCACAACAGTGAGAGGCCTGCATACCGCAAAAAAAAAAAGACTTAAAGAGATGGTTGGTAGTGATGGTTGTACAACATTATGAACGAATTTAATACCATTGAATTGTAAACTTAAAAACAGGTAAGATGGTAAATTTTATGTGTATTTTACCACAATAAAAAAAAATCAGGGGTGGGGGGAGATAATGCCCTGCCAAAGATACCTGTATCCTAATCCTCAGAACTTATAAATGTGTTACCTAACGTGGCAAAAGGAATTTTGCAGAAATGGTTAAGGATCTTGAGATGGAGAGAGTAGCCTGGATTATCCAGGTGGGCCCAGTGTAATCTCAAAGGGAAGCAGGAAAGTCAGTGTTAGAGAGGGATTTGAAGGTGCTATGCTGCTGGCTTTGAATATGGAAGAAGGGGCCAGGAGCCAAGGAGCAACCATACTCTAGAAGTTGTAAAAGGCAAGGAAATAAATTTTCCCCTTCAGCCTACAGAAGGAACCCAGCTCTGGTAACACCTTGATTTTAGCTTAGTGAGACATTTTGGATTTCTGACCCCCAGAACTTTAAGAGAATAAATTTGTGTTGTTTTGAACAACTAGCTTGTGATCGTTTATTCCAGCAGCAATAGGAAGCTGATGCACATGCCTGCCACTATTAGACTGTAACATTCTATAGGACAGGGGTCTGGTCTTCCTTGATTTTGTAATACATCACAGGTCACTGTTGCTGGAGCACAGGTACTTTGGCTTTTTCAATAGAGAATATATGACAGATAATCATGTCCCTTTTGCTCACCACAAAGCCTGATAAATGATGATGTTACTAGATGAAGGTCAGCTTTCTAAGACTGTTCCAGTACATAAGAGCCCACAGCTGGAATAACTCTGTAAGAAATAATTCACTTCTCCTTGAACAGTGAAGTTCACATTCATCATTGGGAGGGACAGTGACTTAACTCCGTCCACTCCCAGCACTATGCAGACCTTTGTGGGGAGTGTTCTGGATTCAGAGGCTAAAATGGGAGGTTCTGATAAGATGCCTCTGGGATTCCAGATCTAAAGGAGGGAACAAAGCCAAAATCCAAGAAGCTAGGAGAGCAGTCTAGAAGATACCGGCACTGAAGGGGATCAGGGTGGATGTTACCGAATCAGAAATCTGCGACCAGGGATACAAGAGCAAACAAGCCAGGAACAAATGGGGAAAGGGGGTTATAGTGTGTGCGACTGTCACAGCTGCTTTTTTGGGCCAAATAAGGCCTGTTACATAAGTGGTTTAAAATACCAAAGATAGAACAGATGGCAGGTGATTCATGCCCACACAAATTATTGCTTTTTTTTTTGCCCAACTATACTCTCCTTTAAGGCAAAGTAGGGTTTTCAAGAGCTGTGCAGGTATATTGATGGCCCAGTTATAGTTTTTCCTGATTGAATCTCACAATTAATGAACAGAAATGAATATGCCACTAAGATCTCTAATCCTAGAGACCAAACAAAAACACTTTAAAATCCAGTAAAATTGAGAAGATCTTAGAGTGTAATATACAAAATTTCAGATCTGATTTTTCATATCTTCAATGTGTTTTTAAAAGAAAACTTTATGGGCTTCCCTGAGGGCGCAGTGATTAAGAATCCCCCTGCCAATGCGGGGGACACGGGTTCGAGCCCTGGTCTGGGGAGATCCCACATGCCGCGGAGCAACTAAGCCCGTGCGCCACAACTACTGAGCCTGCGCTCTAGAGCCCACGAACCACAGCTACTGGGCCTGTGTGCCACAACTACTGAAGCCCGCGCACCTAGAGCCCATGCTCCACAACAAGAAGCCACCGGAATGAGAAGCCCACGCACCGCAACAAAGGGTAGCCCCCGCTTGCCACAACTAGAGAAAGCCCACGCACAGCAACAAAGACCCAACGCAGCCAAAAATAAATTTATTTAAAAAAAGAAAACTTTTTATAACCTGTGCCTGATATGAATAAGGCCTTTTACTTTTTTATTATAAACATTTAGGCTTAAAGTGATTATAGCTGACATTTAAGACCAACAGGAGCCAGTGGCCTGTTCAAGGACAAATTATCCGTATTTCAGACTAAATCAAAAGTAAACATTTTCTAAAGTCCCTTCATGTCTACATTAGTTCTGTGGAAGCCAAATGCAGCAGACAAGCTCTCTCCCCTCCCCTCCACCCTGTATATTCTGTAGGCTAACTTTAAAAGTGTCTTTTCCACAAAGCAATATTAATATACATTTTGAACCATTTCCACATCTGAGTTCTTGAATGCTAATTTAATTGAGTTTTCTGAATCAACATTTTTATTTCATCAGAAGAATATTGCAAAAGATCCTGAGTTATGTTATTTTATAGTTTGGTATTTTCCTAAATAGGGTGGGGTGGAGAGAAGAGAAACTATTCTGATGATCTTCACTTGGTGGGTTTTTTTTAATTTATTTTTTTAAACAAGTAATAGCAGTGAATTCATGTCATTTCATAAATGCTTGCAAAGATTAACTGTTACAAAGTTTTCTAAATAATAAAGCTATATTCCTGAATATCTGCATTTGAATATGCTAATAATCAGTTTAAAAGCAACACAGGCAGTAAAGGGGAGGTGACCATTCTGAATCACAAAGAAGAAAAAATGTTGTCACCAGCAGTGATGTCACTCATCCCCAAGGTTCTGAAAGCCTATTAGAAATTAGCTTTAGGGAGAAATGTCTTCTGACTTGTCATTGGTTCTAAAAGGCAGTCATTGTTAAACAAACACAGACCCCTTTTTGGAATCTATATAATAAACTCAAGACACATTAATCTCTACTCACGTCTTTAGTCGGGGTCTGACCCCTAACTCTCATGGCTATAATGGAAGGAAGGAAGGAAGGGTGAACTGAAATGACATTAGCTAACAGTTTGTGTAAAGGTTCAGATGTGCCTGTAAGCAAATAAATATAATTTCTTAACTTTTTGTTTTTACTGAGTCCCATAAGACAGAAAGTGTCTCTCCGTGATGATCAGGATTACATTACAACGTCTGTGTACTTTGTTTAACAGTGTTCAGTTAACCCCGAGATTTGATTTAAGAAAAGGCATGGAGACGAAAGAAGAGGTCACCTCCTGTTTGGCCTGGATGTTTTGGTCTTTGGACAAAGCCCTGCCTTTAAAGAGTCAACAGTTCTTGGTAGTACCCCTGCCTTTGCCACTGACAAATGTTTATGACCTAAAACATCTCACTGAATCTCTGAGGGTCTCGGTCGTGTCATGTGTGAAGTGAGGAGAACAACACCTTCTCTACCAACTATGAAGAACTACAAATGAGGCGGGGTGGAAGATGTGAATGTACTTAGCAGGTCCTGCCATGCAAATGAGATGATAGTATTTCATAAGACCTGCTTTCTTAAGAAGAGAACAAGTATAAGTGTCATCCCACATTCTTAGACTATCAGAAATAGTGCACATTCAGGAAACAAATGCTTACCACAGTTACGAATAAAACTATACTTTGATGAAACTAACAAATTAGAATGAATAATATAATCCCTTTAAAAAGTTATAGATTAGAAAACTAGACAAGATACTAGAAACTTGCCAGCCAGCACTTTCGAATTCATATTTACTTAGTGGCATCTCTTCAGTGCTTCTGGGCAAATTTATGAGATAAGCATAGATCTTTAATGCCTCTCTCCCATTCTAGATTCCAGCTGAAAGGAACAATAACAACAACAACAGAAAAAGGAATGGGAGGGACCTATATTAGTGTTAAATAGGGAAGGGCATCATCCTGTGGCAGAAACATAAAGACACTTCTGCTCAGCTTTATGCAGATCATACCAGGTTAAAGGGAGACACTGAGCAGGGACTTGTAACTTCCCTTCCTGAGAAAAAGCTGTGTCCCATGAAGAAAGGTGACTGACCCACTTGGAACAGCCCAGAGACCTGAGGATTTGTGCAGTGGTTAGAACAAATGGCTGCAGCAGCTTACATTTCAGATTCAAACCTGTGGAGAAAAAGGGAGGGCTTCTTTCCAGGCATTTCAGCCCAAGAATCTCCCTCCATGTTCCCCTTACCTTAGACCTACATACCCTTGAGCCAGAGTGAATAGGAAGGGGGCCCCACCTGAAGCATGTTGGCTGTGGGAAGGGGAGAGAAACCTGGGTATGGTTTCTAGGGGCAAAAAGGGTGAATGAATGCTTAGCAGCCACATTTACTAAAATTGTAGGCTCTTGATCACTAGATGCTTCACGCATACCTGAGTTCCAGAGTGAGGTGGATTTAGCAAACCCTTCCTTTCCTATTGATTTGAGGAATTCATTTGCCACTGCCGTTGCTTCTTGCTCATCCATACTGCCTGCCACAATTGCTAAGCTAACTTCAAGGTGATTTGTACAAAGCTAACCCAGCACTAGCTTGTTCTTGAGAGCCTGGCCCCTACAACCTGTCCTGCCAATACTCCTTGATGATGGAACTGTGCCTTCAGAAGCGGTTGAAGTGTCTCCCTGTCACGGTATACCAACACACTACTGGGTTTTTGAGGCCTCGTACTTTCCCAGTAACTGCCTCCCCTGAGAAGATTCCCTTGTGTATCCAGAAAGGAAGCCATGGTGTTTTGAGTTCTGAGTCCCAACAGCTCTCATGGACTCTGTCCAGTTCCACCAGGCCTGGAATCTAAACAAAGTGAGGCTATCTAGGCTGCAAAGGGTGGAAGCAGCCTCAGCCTGGCTGCAGAGTACTCAGTTGCCACTGCTGCAGCAGCCGGTCTCCCAGCTGGAGAAAAGGGCGGGCCGCAGTGCACTTGGTTGGGGGGAGGGCTGCATTTACTCCTGGAGGTTTCTTGTTACCTTACTACACCACTCACATGGTTTGCTTTTAACGGTCTGCTTGTCATGTTCCATTTGACCTATAAAAATGCTAGCATCCTTTAAGTAGATTTCTGTTAAAAAGTTGAATGTTTCTTATCAGGTCACACAGCATATTTGACAATAATCGCCAGGATCCCACAGGACTGACAGCTGCTCTTCAGGCCACAGACCTGGCTGGAGTTCTGCATATGCTCTACTGTGTCCTCTTCCATGGCACAATCTCGGACCCCGGCACTTCTAGTCCCAAGGAGAGTTACGCTCAGAACACAGTCCAAGTGGCCATTCAGAGTTTACGTTTCTTCAACAGCTTTGCAGCTCTTGACCTGCCTGCTTTTCAGGTACCAGGAATTGGCTAACCAGCCAAGAGTAAATAATTTTGTGTAGATATGGTGAGAGGTTCTTTTCCTGGATTGGGGCATAAGGAATAAGCTACAATACAGGGAATAATAATACGTACTATTTATTAAGCTGCTGTATTCTAGGAACTGGATTAGGTGCTTTGCATATGCTTTCTTATTTATTCTCATGACTACCCTACAGAATATTATTATACCCATTTTACAGGTGGAAAAGCTGGCAGTTAAGTAATTTCCCAGGGTTACACATGGCTGAGCCAGGACTGGTACCCATGGCCCCAAGCCTATGCCATTCTGCTACTTATAAATCTTCTGTCTTGATTTCTTTAGAAAAGGCATTATCATACCATAAACATTTAAATATTAAGGAAAGTAATGGTTTCTTATATAAACACGACCAAAATTAGATAAATTGTTTTGATTGATATGACTGTCTATGAATGATTTAACTGACTTGTATCCAACGTAAAGTGCATGTGTAGTTAAATGTGCAAACCCCTATAAATACTAAGTTTTTATAGCTAAAGAAAACTTGCTTTATGTTATAACACCAGACTGTCAGCTTAGAAACAGATTGTTTTTCATGTAGGAAATTTAATTTTCAAAAACACTGAACCTTTGGAACAGAGCAAGCCCCAAGGAGTAGACTTTCTCTTTCAGTTTATTAACTGTCAAGTGATTTCATTAAAAAGGGAACAAACTTGGCAGATAATGAACCCCTAATTTAGATGAATTGCTTTGCTCAAAGGGAAAAAGGTTATAGAGATACAAATGTATGAAAATTGTGGTCTTTGGTCATCGCAAGATGGAAGAAACACTTCTGTTTTGTAGCTGGTGACAAATGTGCAGTTCTTGTCTTCCTGTCATTCTCTTCACAACTGGAAATTAGTAAGTCGTATCATTGGATTCAGTATCTTTCAACTTTGTAGAGTTAGTTTATCCATCATAAGAACAGAAATCTCTTCCTTAGGGTTAATGCTTTTCAGTTTTCAAAGCACTTGAACTAGCCTTAGGTGGTAGCTACACAATATGTAAAGTTCTGAGAGTTTACAGCCACACCTAGAACAAGAGGTACCTGCTCCAGAGAATGCCAATGGTTCTTGCCTCTGGGTTGAACGTAACATTTGTGTTTTATGAAGACCCAACCCCATTGTGTTCCGTCTGGAAACAGCTTAGAAATCAAGATATGCTAATTTTATGCCCTCAGAATATGGAGACCAGCAGGCTACCCATCAGCTAGGTCCAACTAGAGTGATTTCTTTTGTTACCAGGGATTATGAAAAGCAAATACCTAAAAATGTTCCTGAGCTCCTGGTTTATGGGTCTTCTGACCAGGATTTATACTGCTTCAGGGGTCACCACATCATACACAAGCATTTACATTAAGTCAGCCATTTATTCCATCAGTCACTCTGAGTGTCAGGGAGCCCCAGGTCCCTGCCCTACCCCCAGCCCTCCATGAACTCACAGCCTGTGCAGCCTTACTCAAAAGAACCAGTGAACTCCAACCAGCCCTGCTCCCTCATGACCTTTAGGCACAATGGCCAATAATGTTAGAAAAGTCAAAAATCTATTTCTGGAGCCCTTCATGCCCAACTGAGATGAAACCACGACTTCTTCTCTGCAGCTCCTTGCCGTATTGAGCCCAGAATATATTCCCTACCTGAGCCGCTTTTGCCACAACCCCAGGAGAAACACCAAGGTGACTCGAGAGTTCGAGCCATTCTTAGAGTGAGATGCCCACCTCCCCAGGGGAATGTCCTTTTGTGGCTGGTTCCTAACACTTCTTTTGCTTCTTTCTTCTCTGTCCTTCCTGTTACTCCATATTTCTCTTAATTCTTTCCTGCTTTTTCTTCTTTTCCTTTTCTCTGTTCTGACTCTCCTGTCTTATTTTAGTCAATTTTGCCATCACTGCTTCTCATCCTCTCCCCAGACATTGTTCCCAGGTACCTTTTTCCCCTTAACCAGTGCATGGGCCAGGAAGGCCTTCAGGGACCTTCCTCCTGGCTGCCATCCTTTTGGTGCCCAAAGTCGAGCACATGTTTTTCTCTTATGCTTCATCAGTGTGTGCAGGGACCCAGATACCTAGAATTTCTAACATCAGGTCCTTTAATACATCTACCAATGATTACCTTACTGTTCCAGTTACTTTTATACATTTGAAAAACAAACAAACTTAGTGGGGTAAACAACAACCTTTATGATCACAGATTCTGTGAGTCCAGAATTCAGGCAGGGCTTTTCACAGTGGAGGTGGCTTGTCACTACTCCACGATGTAGGGCTTCAGCTGAGGGGCTCGAATGACTGGGGTTGGGGGGTATGGAGAAGAGGGGCAAATTGACTCAAATAGCTGGGAGCTCAAATTATCTGGAGGCTCCTTCACTTTCATGTTTTATGCCTGGGATTGATTACTCAGAGACTAGGTTCATCAAGGACTCCTGGCCAGAGACTCTACATATGGCTTCTCTATGTGACTTGGGCTTCTCAAAACATCATGGTGTCTGGGTTCTCAGTAGGAGTTTCCTGAGAGGAAGCTCCTGGAAAACAACTGCTCCAAGAGAACCAACGGAAGCTGCATGGCTTTTTTATGCCCTAGCCTCAGAAGTCATATGGTTACATATCAGCCATCCTCTCTTGGTTAAATCCGTCATAAGCCTTCCAGATTCAAGAGGAGAAGACATAGGCCCCATCTCTCAGTGGGACGGCTGTCAAAGATTTATAGTCCTTTTTTTTAACTAACCACTACACTCTGTTGAGCAAGCTAAAGCAAAGCATCTGACCACATAGACATCATTGCCATAGATAGACACCTGATCAATCGTGCAATACTCAAGTAAATAGCATACAAATACACAATATTTGCATTGTAAAGCAATGGGTGAGTTTAGGAGAAAAGTATTATTTTTATGATAGATATGGTCAGAGAAACTCATATTCTAGTTCATTAAAACAACTTACTTGTCAAAAGTGAGATTTCAGGAACTATGTTTATAAAGCACAGGAAAAGAGATTTTAGGTACAGCATGGGTCTGAGCTCAGAAAAAATCTGGGAGACAATTTATGAATTGCCTGAGAGGATTGAAGGAACTGAAGAAGAAAATTGAAATGAGATAAATGGTCTGACCCTCTGAAGAGTTAGACAAGACAGTGTAAGACATGTTGACGGTTTGAGTCCCAGTGCATCGCAAGAATGCATCTCTGTAGAGCTGTTATGGAGAAGCATCCTCATCAAGACCTCTGGGTCTTGAGTCAGACTGACCTGACTTTGAGCCATCATACTACCAAGTTGTATGACCTTGGACAAGTCATTTGAATCCTTAACACTGAGTTTCTCATTTGTAAAATAGAGATTAAAAACACTTACCTCACAAGTCTGAGGTTTAAATGAGATTACATAAAGGCACTGTGCTAACTAGCACATAGTAGGCCCTCAGGAAATGTGGACTGACTCATATTCTGAAGGTGAAGAATTTACCCAAACCATCTTGCAGATGCTGAATCAAAAGGTTAGGTTTCAAATGCAACATTCCCAGTGCTTCTGCACCCTTCTTTGAAGCCATAAACCTATGTGATTGTTTTGGTTGAGAACTCATCGCATAGTAGTCACAAAAGATTATCCATTAGAATATTTTCTTAACTGGTTCCATTTCATTATATACTAATAAGGCTGTCAAAATATTTTTCTCCCTTCAGCAAAGAGTCTGATTTCACTCTGAATTCATATTGGCACAGATGGCCTTGAGATCCCGGATATTGTATAGTGCATATACTTTGACAGTTTTTACAATTGAAGGTAGTCTCAAGAAACAAATCAATGTACTGACTTGGCAATTAATTCTGGCTAAAAAGGAAATATAGTTTCCTTGATAAATTGGTTTAATTTTTATATTCAAACTTACATGCCCCTTGACCTGCTCTTATCAGTGAAGGTTAAACAGAGGGCACTGGGTCACAGCAAGCTGGACACAACTAATTAAATAAGGGCTGAGCTGAGAAGGTGTCACTACTTGATTTAAAGGAGCAGGGCCCTCCTGAAGTCTCTTTGGGGCTTGAAAAACATTTTGTCTCAGTGCAATGAAATGGAGACAGAAGGCACTCTTAAAATTTAGTAGTAATTTTGTTTCAACAGTATTTATTAAAAAGACTGTGCCTCCCCGGCTGTTAGGCAGAGTGAATTCATTGAAACTTCCAAGCTGCAAAGTATCTGACCTGGTTCAAGCCAGCCAAGACCTCAAATCAAGAGATGAGTTTAAAACACTGCCTTTTCCCACAGGCTGGCAGTGGTGCTTCATTCCAGTGTGGGCTGCGAGTGCATTCTGTGGGCCTCGCCTCTCCCCTTTGCCCTCCTGTCGCTCTGTCTGTTTGACATGTTTATTAAATAGACGCTTCAGGCTGCACAGACAGACTCAGGCTCTCCTCCCGCGTCGCCCACCACCAACAGCCCTTTGACTGTCTCGAGAAAGGATCCCAGAAGCCTCATAGCTGAGGGGGCTTCATGGTTTGTTTTTTGTGCTCTTTTGGGGGGGCAGGGGGAGGTTGTTGGGTTTTTTTACATTACTTTGGGAGCACAAGAGCTATTTGAATAACTAATTGTTATTTATATTTCTTTTCTATTTGAACATAAGTAAATAATTAGAGTCATATTTTTATCCCTGCATACAAGAAAATATTTTCTCCTTCAGAAAAAAAAAAAAGTATTGGAAGTTAGCTAAATGGTAGATTTACAGGTGAATTTTAGTATTATTATATTTTCCCAAATTTTCTACAGTGAGACTGTGCAATGAGAAAAAAAATACCTTGTTAAAAATGGGATAAATACTCATGCTTTAGGTGAATAGTGTCTTGATCCACGTAGTACAGGCATTTGGTCTGCTATGCTTTATTTTCTGGTTTTTTTTTTTTTTTTTTTTTTTTCAGTTTAAACGTTGCATTTATTATGGTCGTTTATTGGAGCAGGAATCCCTGAACTGAACTGTTAAGCACAGTGCTCTAGAAATTTCATATGCTTTTCTGGCATCATGGCAGAAGGTGCACAGGGCCCAGGTGTGTTTTGTGATTTGCAGCCCTGGCTGTCCCTGGGCTGGGGAGTTCTAACTGCTCCTTGTCTTTGTTAGTCTATTGTAGGGGCAGAGGGCTTGTCCCTTGCATTCCGGCACATCGCCAGCTCCCTACTGGGCCACTGCAGCCACGTCTCCTGCGAAAGCCTCCTTCATGAGGTCATCGTCTGTGTGGGCTACTTCACTGTCAACCACCCAGATAACCAGGTAAGAGGCACAGGAAAGTTCCTCAGACTGCTTCCCCAGCACTGAGAGTGTGAGGTATTGGAGTGAGAAAAGGCAGGCTAGCCTGCTGGAACCCATCTGTCCTGTGTGAGGCCCTTTAACCAGGCTCCAGGGATATGCCTCTGACTTCTCTCCAAAGAGATTTGATCAGCACTAGACCAGCACTAGGACTTCCTCTTAAAGCTATAACAATAAGATATTTTTAATAAAATGTTCTTCTTAAGCCACACAGAAGCATCTACTCCCTTACCACATAGATCCTGATGCTTTATTCATATTTTTTTGTGGTTGTTTTAATGAAATAGATTACATCTTTCAACTTGGGTTACTTTGCAAATATTATAGCATTAGTCTGGTGCTTTATGAAACTGCTCTTGGTCTTTGGCTTCTGCCTAGGTGCTTAAGAGGGTGCCAGATGGTGTTGGAGGGGAGCCTGAGAAGGCAGGGCTTGGGCCTTACCCCCTTGAATCACCCAGAGTAGTTTTGCTTTTAACTATTTTGATTATTCGGTTTCTAAGCAAGATTTCATTTGTAAATAGGGTTCTGTTGCTTTAAAAAGTTGGGAAATCTGTGTTACAGATTTTATTTTAAAAATAACAATAATAAAGCACTTTACCCTTTTTTAACTTTTTATTTTATATTGGAGTATAGTTAACAATGTTGTGATATTTTCAGGTGTACAGCAAAGTGTCATACATATACATGTATCTATTCTTTTTCAAATTCGTTTTCCATTTAGGTTGTTATCTTTATTTTTAAAAACAGAGTCATGGCATAACTAACACATCAAATTGTAATTCCTGACTACCCCAGTTATCTAAAGCCTCATATTCAGCAACCTTAATTATGTGGATTATAGCTGAGAAAAAGGCCTATGAACAGCCCTTAACCCTCACTCTAAGCTTACTGATTTTTATTTTAGGCAACTCACTAATAAGTGTGCTTACTAGGTTTATTAGCCTGCAGTAAACTAGACCAGGGCGGAAGAAGGAAGGAGATAGCTGTAGTGCCAGAGCCAAATACAAGGTGAGAACCTACACACTGAGAGCTGCAACTGCCTATCTGATAAGGAGAAAGAGGATAGAAAACAACAAGACAAGCACAAGACCTCAGAAATTGTAGCCATCTGGGACTTCCCTGGCTGTCCAGCGGTTAAGACTCTGCGCTTCCACTGCGGGGGGCGTTGGTTTGATCGCTGGTCAGGGAACTAAGATCCTGCGTGACGCGTGGCACGGCCAAAAAAGAAAAGAAAAAAAAAATTGTAGCTATCTGGTTTCAAAGGGACACTAAGCCCTGTATTTGATTTCCCTGGATGATTGTTGATGCCCCCCGTGCAGACCCTGAGTGAGCATGGAGGCAAAATGTATGTTCTGTGCATTCCCTTTAAGAAGGCTAAGGAATATGAAGTCCATTCTAGAAAGATTTCCATGATTAAAATGTAGAAAATGTGGACCCTTGCCAGAAGAAGCGTCATACGTAGAAAAATTCCCCTTTCGCAGACCTCGTTGCCAGAAGGGCAGATCTTTCTCACCTCCCGCCACAGGAGCACTCACGCAGTGCTCTCTCAGGTACTGATGCTTTGTCGTTTCCGTGGACTAAGCCCAGCAGGTCCACGAGTCTCTTACAAGCTACTCAAGGAAGGAAAGTTGAGCGAAATCTCCTGTGTGGTTTTCTTTTCTTCATGTGTGTCCATTTGACCTACTAAACTGCATTTTGTTTCCCTCTAAAAGTTTGTTTTTATTTTTCTGATTACAAAAGTGTTTCTTACTCATCATGAAAAAGATAGGAAGTGTAAAGAAGGAGGAGGAGTCACAGTTATCCCTGATCTCACTGTTGAGATAGTCACTGTTACCATTTTGGCAGGTTCCTTACAGTCTCTTTTCTGTGAATATTTTTGCCAGTTAATATTATTGAGATATAATTAACATGTAACACTGTCTTATTTTTAAGTGTGTACAGTGTGAAGATTTGATATATTTATATGTTGCAAAATGATTAGCACAGTAAATTTAGTTAGCCATCACCTCACATAGTTAAAATTTTTTTCCTTGTGATGAGAACTTTTAAGATCTACTCTCAGCAGCTTTCAAATATACAATACAGTATTGTTAACTTCAGTCACCATGCTGTACATTACATCACCAGAACTTATTTACCTTATAACTGGAAGTTTGTACCTTTTGACCACCTTCACTCACTTCACCCACTCCTTAGCCCTCTATGAATATTTTTACATGGCTGAGGTCATATGGTATATACACTCCTATCCTGCTTTGTACACTTAACATTATATCATAATCCTTCTTTGTGAATACAGTTCTTAATGGCTGCGTGGCTTTATCTTGTGTAGACAGCCCATGGTTTACCTCACAATTTCCTGTTAAGTCGTTTACCATTTATCATGACACTATCTACTGCACTTATAAAGAGGTAAGTAATTTGTGTGTGTGATAATATTTTGCTGTACAGTTCTACAGCAAAAAGTTCAGTTTCTTCAGCACACCCATGTTTAGGGATGGTTGAAGCTCTTTGCTTAAACCAACTCTGTTGTGATGAATTTACTGAACTCAGAACTGTGTAGGATTTCAGAGAGATTTTCTGCTGTTGCCGGACCACAGACTAATCCTCTCCTATAGATAAAACACACACTCTAAGTATCTCTGGGCTCACCAGAGTCAATGAGAAATGGGGTCGGGGGAACTGGTATTTGGAAATGGCATGTTAGAACTGACGTGGACCTGATGGCAAAGTAAAGACTGGGCATGTTGGGACAGGAAGAAAGCAGATTAAATGGGCAGAGAGAGCAGCAAGCAATCCAAGGAGGAGACAGAGACCCTATGGCTTCTCAGTTGGGGAAGAAGCTGTGGGGTTTAGAGGTAATTGTTGAGAGGAAGAAATTAGAAAAGTAAAAAAGGCCAGACCTCCTTTCTCGACACCTTGCCTCCCAGAGGGATTGAATCCTAACTGGACATCCACTTCTGATTTGGTGGAAGGTAGAAGGTCAGAGAAGTCAGTTCAGTCCTCAGGCAATTGCTGAAATGCAACAATCTGTGAAAAGAAAGAATATGACAAAAAGTAGAGAAGAAATCAGAAATTGATAGAAATGATAGTAATTGTCAAACACTGAGACATTGCACCTTATGGAGGTGCTTTTCTAAAGCATAACCTCTGGTATTTGTAGAATTCTTTATACTGCTTGCCCCATCTGTGGCCTCTTGGACCTCATTAGCACTTCATTGAGGCTGTAAGGCAGAGGAATTACTCCCACCTCACAGACAGGTGAAGAATCTGGACTCAGAGAGGTGAAATGAGCCCCCTGAAATGACATAAAGAATTGCTTAAATACCAGGACTAGAACACAGGTCTTGCAAAGCCCAGCTCAGTGTTCTTTTCATTTCACATTGCTTAAGAAAATTAAATGTATCACCGGCCCATTCTACCAGTGATCTCTGAAGTATTTCTTGGGCAGGGGTGGAGGGTTTAGAAGATGATGCCCATTTACCTAGACAGTACACTGAGAAGCTGCCATTCTGCAACTCTGAATGCTTCTGGGACATATCTGTGTGCCTTACGTGGGGAAGACACGTAAAGATCCTGGGAAAGTGTAAATGAGTGTGTTTTATGAGCACAAAGTGGACCATAATCTAGCAAATAGTAGGCCTGGGCTCTAACCTCAGCTCTGCCACTAGCTGCAGGATCTTAGATAAATAATTTTCCCTCTTGAGGCTTGAGCATTTTTTTTTTAACATCTTTATTGGGGTATAATTGCTTTACAATGGTGTGTTAGTTTCTGCTTTATAACAGTGAATCAGTTATATATATACATATGTTCCCATATCTCTTCCCTCTTGCGTCTCCCTCCCTCCCACCCTCCCTATCCCACCCCTCCAGGTGGTCACAAAGCACCGAGCTGATCTCCCTGTGCTATGCGGCTGCTTCCCACTAGCTGTCTGTCTTACGTTTGGTAGTGTATATATGTCCATGCCTCTCTCTCGCTTTGTCACAGCTTACCCTTCCCCCTCCCCATATCCTCAAGTCCGTTCTCTGGTGGGTCTGTGTCTTTATTCCTGTCTTACCCCTAGGTTCTTCATGACATTTTTTTTTCTTAAATTCCATATATATGTGTTAGCATACGGTATTTGTCTTTCTCTTTCTGACTTCACTCTGTATGGCAGACTCTAGATCTATCCACCTCATTACAAATAGCTCAATTTCGTTTCTTTTTATGGCTGAGTAATATTCCATTGTATATATGTGCCACATCTTTATCCATTCATCCGGTGATGGGCACTTAGGTTGTTTCCATCTCCAGGCTATTGTAAATAGAGCTTCAATGAACATTTTGGTACATGACTCTTTTTTGACCATACAAAGAGGTATTGGGTTGGCCAAAAAGTTCCTTCGGTTTTAAGGTAAAACTAAGACACATTTTTCATTTTCACCAGGAACTTTATTGAACAATGTATTCACTGTTTTGTTCCACTACCTTCTGCCATTTTTCAGGCAACTTCATAATTCTATCTTCCTAAAACTTTTAATCTTTTTGAGCAAAGAACTGTTCAAGGTGCCTTATACAGTCTTCCAGGAAATTGAAATTTTTTCCCTTAAGAGAATTTTGTAAAGACCGAAATAAATGGAAATCCGAAGGTGCAATGTCTGGTGAATAAGATGGATGAATCAGAATTTCACAGCCAAGCTGTAACAGTTTTTGCCTGGTCATCAAAGAAACATGCAGTCTTGCGTTATCCTGATAGAAGATTGTGCGTTTTCTGTAGACTAATTCCGGATGCTTTTCGTCAAGTACTGCTTTCAGTTGGTCTAATTGGGAGCAGTACTTGTTGGAATTAATCGTTCAGTGTTCCAGAAGGAGCTCATAATAGAGGACTCCCTTCCGATCCCACCATATACACAACATCACCTTCTTTGGATGAAGACCAGCCTTCGGTGTGGTTGGTGGTGGTTCATTTCACTTGCCCCATGATCTCTTCCGTTCCACATTATTGTACAGTGTCAACTTTTCATCACCCATCACAATTTGTTTTAAAAATGGAATGTTTTTGTTATGTTTAAGTAGAGAATCGCATGTGGAAATATGGTCAAGAAGGGTTTTTTCTCATAACTTATGTGGAACCCAAACATCAAAGCGATGAACATAACCAAGCTGGTGCAAATGATTTTCAACATTTGATTTGGATATTTTGAGTATGTTGGCTATCTCCTGTGTGGTTGATTGTTCTCAGTTAATGTCTCGATTTGATCGCTATCAACTTCGACTGGTCTACCCGACTGTGGAGCATCGTCCAGCGAGAAATCTCCAGCACGAAACTTCGCAGACCACTTTTGACACGATTGATCAGTCACAGCACCTTCTCCATACACTGCACAAATATTTTTTGTGTGTTTCAGTTGCATTTTTACCTTTCTTGAAATAATAAAACATAATATGCTGAAAATGTTGCTTTTTTCCTTCCATCTTCAATATTAAAATGGCTACACAAAAATCCACCAATTTTGATAATTGTTTTAAAATGCACTCTGATATGACAGCTGTCACAATACAATCTAACAAAATTGTTTCGAATAAAGTTAAAGACAACTAAGCACTACTAGAGCCATCTTATGGCAAAAAACAAACAAACCTCTTTGGCCAACCCAATAGCTTGGTTCTGGAAATGGATAGTGGTGATGGTTGCACAATATTGTGAATGTACTTAATGCCATTGAGAATGGTAGGCTTAAAAATGGTTAAAATGGTAAATTATATGTTATCCATATTTTACCACCAAAAAAATGTTGTGGGTTTTTATTTTTGTTGTTTGTTTGTTTCTTTTATAAATTTATTCATTTATTTATTTTTGGCTGTGTTGGGTCTTCGTTGCAGTATGTGGGCTTCTCATTGCGGTGGCTTCTCTTGTTGCGGAGCACGGGCTCTAGGCGCATGGGCTTCAGTAGTTGCGGCACACGGGCCCAGTAGTTGTGGCTCACGGACTTAGTTGCTCCGTGGCATGTGGGACCTTCCCGGACCAGGGCTCGAACCCATGTCCCCTGCATTGGCAGGTGGATTCCCAACCACTGCGCCACCAGGGAAGCCCTTTTTTTTTTTTTAAATGATGATCTAGGATGACCTAGGATTGTCCTAGATCATCTCTCCTTTGAGCTCCGTGAGTCTGTGATATTTTAATGGCTGAGATTGGAACCACAGACCAGCATTCTGATTTTATGGAGACATATTGTGGTTTTTTAGATCCTCCTTGCCCTACTCCAGATTCTTTCAGTATCAGATAGCTTCATGAGCTGCTTGCCCACTCCATGGCAGCTCATCCTTAAAAGCTGAATATACGTTGGTTCTCCTATTTTAATACAGGGGGGTCCACTGGCAGACACTCACAAGCAGAGACTTACAGGTGAGATGTTAGTGTCCTTGCTGTCTGATGCCGTCTCTAGCCACAGTAGTTTCGCCTGCACCAAACAGCCATGCTCACCATCCGTGGCTGGGCTCCATGCCCATCAGGCTGCATGGCAAGGGAAGGGTAAGGGAAATAGCCTCAAGCTTACTTAATGATAACTGCTCATATCCCAGTAGAACTGGGGAGTTTTCTATAACTAAAAAGTTGACTGTTTATTTTCATTCTAAATCCCCTTTCTGCTCCCTCCAAAACCCAGTAATTTGCCAAGTGAGCATTTCCTGAGGGATATGGAAGTGCAGTTTTAAGCTCTCATTCCAGTTTCAATCACAGTTTCATGGAGCCTTCATCCTGGAAGGGCCCTGAGATACCTAGTCCGGCTCCCTCATACTGTAGATGGAGAAATTGAGGCTCAGAGAAGGAAAAGGAATTGCCAAGCAAGAACTGGCAGAGCCCAACCTCCTGATTGGCAGTCCAGTTAGTGCCCTTTCCACCTCACTTCTGTTCTTGTGAAAGTGAATTTATTTAACCTCATGCCACTTACTTTAAATCAGAGAAATTTCAGAGGAGAAATTATGATGCTCAATTCATTTCATCTTTCCGTATCATTAAGCAGAAGTCATGTTAATTTTCAGTGCCTGTTTGTCCACAGAGGATCCTTTATTTCCAGCTTGTGTCTTTATAAGACAGGAGATCCTGAACTCCTGCTGCAGCCTAAGGCTGTTTTATTAGGAAACTGCTTTGCATAAAGGATTGGCACTTTTTATTTGCCACCATTTAGTCTATTAACTGGAAGGACTGAGCCCCATGATACTAAAGATGACTTTAGAAGAGAAACCTGGATAATAAAAGTAATGCCCCATCCTTGATAGAACCAATCATCTGTTTCCTATAGGGCTGCAGTTTCTAATTAAAATATTCTTTTTAATCAAAAGCTTCCTTGTCTTTTATGGTACTTTCATGACTCTGCGTTCCTTCCCATTTAATTATTATAATGAACATAATTAGTATGGGCTGTCAGACCTTCACTTTATTTACATTTTATATTTGATAATTAAATGTGGTCTGATAATTAAATTAACTTGAATGACAGATGATTTGACTGCCTGCATATTACTGTATTGGGAATAAGCACCTTTGCATATTCATTGTAGTCAGTGACTGACTTTTTCATTTGGAAAGACCCCATAGATTCCAGCAATCAGAGCAGGAGTCTCCTGTGATAGTTGAAAGTAGGAAGGATCCCGTTGGCCCACCCTCCCCCCATCAGCTTCTCTGTAGAGAGTCATGCAGATCATGTAATCATCTGCTCGGCACTGCACCAAAGGTTCCCTAATGTGTCTGGGGGAGATGAGAACCTGCGAGTAAGCTGGACACTGAAGCTCTTGAAACTAGATTCTGCCTGAGCTGTGTGACATGCGTTTTCCAAGTCTTTTGTAGTTTGATGGCTTAATAAGACAATCCAAATGTTAATTGACTAAATGGTCCTAAAATGTATCTGTTGTACTCACCTCAGATGTTTCCCTGAAAACAAAAACAGGGCAGTTTCCCAGTTGTATACCATCTACAAGTGAGGAACACAGAGTTGTGTTTTAAGAGTGGCGGTTTTCCAGAGCTCCGTTGTAGCCTTTAGAACTTTCAGAGGTGGCCTAATTCCTGCTCACACATTCTTACTTTACTCTTTGTTTTTCTCAAAGGCAGATGGTCCTAGGTCACACGCATTTGGTAAACTCCCGCAGCCCCATCCAAGTCCAAGAATGGACTCTGCTGTGGTGGGCTCAAAGTGGAAACTCCAGCATTCAAGGCCTTTCTGTTCTCCCAGTGTTGGCAGCTTATTCTCTAGCTGTCACACAAACGTCAGCTTTCTGTATTTTCTTTCTTTGTGCGACAGATACAGTTCCTTTCACAAAATAAAAATGTATCGTGTCTAAGGCAGAGCCGAAGAACTTCAACAGTATAACCATTTTGGAGTTACTCTCAGTATTACAGCACCAAAGAAAAATATGGGGTTTTTCCCAAAAGTAGAATAATAAATTTCCTAATTAAAAATAACTTCTGGGGCTTCCCTGGTGGCGCAGTGGTTGAGAGTCCGCCTGCCGATGCAGGGGACATGGGTTCGTGCCCCAGTCTGGGAGGATCCCACGTGCCGCGGAGCGGCTAGGCCCGTGAGCCATGGCCGCTGAGCCTGCGCAGCCGGAGCCTGTGCTCCGCAACGGGAGAGGCCACAACAGTGAGAGGCCCGCGTACCGCAAAAATAATAGTAACTTCTGCCTAAAGATTTTTTTTTTTAATTATTGATTTATTTCTTTTTGGCTGCATTGGGTCCTCGTTGCTGCATGCGGGCTTTCTCTAGTTGCGGCGAGGAGGGGCTACTCTTCGTTGCGGTGCATGGGCTTCTCATTGCAGTGGCTTCTCTTGTTACAGAGCATGGGCTCTAAGCACACGGGCTTCAGCAGTTGTGGCACGTGGGCTCAGTAGTTGTGGCTCGTGGGCTCTAGAGCACAGGCTTGGTAGTTGTGGCTCATAGGCTTAGCTGCTCCGCAGCATGTGGGATCTTCCCGGACCAAGGATTGAACCCGTGTCCCCTGCATTGGCAGGTGGATTCTTAACCACTGCGCCACCAGAGAAGTCCTCTGCCTAAAGATTTATTCTAAGACTTCTAGTGAGTGACCTGGCTGATATTAGAATGGAGAAATTTGCCAGTTAGCAATTTTGGCTGCTTGTATTAAAAGTCACCAATGTCACAGAATCCAAATAAAAGATACCTTTTACTTCCCTCATCTCTTTGGTGTCCTCATCTCTCTTTTCCAACACAAGGGTAGTTTGAAGTACCATGAGCTCGTACCAAGTACCTTTTAACTCCAAAAACCACCTGAGAAGTTATAAGGAACTCCCTCCTTGACCCGGTGGCTGCATTGCCAGGGAATCAGCTGGAGTAAATGGCAGCCTCCGCAAGGGAGCCTCCACTGAGCTCTCAGATGGAAGCCTTCACCACCCAAGACTAATGCTGGCCAGGTATACTTGTAGCACTTAACTGAGAAAGGAACATTCTTCTCCCCCTTTGTACAGGATTGTGTCCTAATTCGTGGCTCACTATAATCCCATGGGTCCCCCGCTTGTGGTTGATACAGCGATAGTTAAGGTGGCACCTGAATGGATTCACTTCTTGAGTCAGTCAGCAATTGAGGTTTTGAACTTGATCTCTGATAGTACTAAAAGTCAGATGTCACACCTCCGTGACATAGAGCATAGGCTCTGAAGTCAGCTGGCTTTGAAATCCGTGTTCTGTTCTTTCCTAGCACTGTGACCTTGGTTTGGTCAAGTTACTGAGCTGTGAGCTTCGGTTTCCTCATCTGTGAAATGGAGGACATAATACCACTACTTCTCACATTGTTGTGTGAATTAAGTGAGACAATAAAGGCCCTGACTCATAGTGAATGTTCAAGAAAGGCAGCTGTTGCTATCCCTGATGGCCCTGTTACCGTCATCTTTATGGCACTAAATAATACACCTGATTCAGCAGTAGGCTGAATTCATAATTCTGGCATAGTGATCGGAAAAAAACACAATTGTACAGGTAAACTATCCTTCCTTCACCAGTCTTCTCAGTTTCTCATTTTGGGGGAACTCAGATTCAGAACACTCCAGTAAAATAACTGTCAGGAAATCTAACATTGAAACTTTGAAATTGAAAGCTAACCATAGTTTCATCTCCACTCTCCTATAAAAAGTTGGGAACCCACTAAGCGCCTTCAGCAGTGGAAGTGAGACCAAGAGCATGGGTAGGGTCACTGTGAGGGCTTAGTTTAGCCGCAAGATGCCATGAAGTTAATCATCTCCTTCTGAGCTCCATCCCAAGACTGAGCAGAGCAGCAGGAGATGCGCAAGGGGAAGCCAAGCAATAAGCTGTCAGCACCCTATTCCCCAGGTGCCCAAACCCTGATCCTGTGAACAAGGTCCAGAGCTGAACCCTACTGCCAGGTCATGTCAGTCATCCTTTGCTCACTTGGAAATCTTCTAATGGGGTGGAAAATGAGGCCAGAAGGGATATTTTGTCAAAGTTTAACTCATGACCAGTGGTGAATCTAATTGTTTCTGGTCCTGCCTTGGTGTTTGGTCATAGAGGGACCTTTTTAATAAATCACTGAGATAGACTATAAAGACTTAATCTGTAATCACAGAGAAAACACCTGTCCTGAGATAGGAAATCTTATATGAGATCCTCATCAGTCACAAAAAGCCCAGCACCAAGGAACAAATACTAGTGCAGCAGTCAGGATGGCTGGGTCCTCTCACAGCTGTACAGCTGTGTGACGCTGGGCAAGTCACTGCCCTTCTCTGGGCTTTACCCAGAGTTAGGCTGGGTACTCCCAAGGGCCCTTCCAGCTCTGATGGAGGACAAATATATAATTCTAAGGTGAAGTGGGAAGTCATGTCCAGACCAACATAAGTACTTGAATTTAATAATCTTCATTTCTACTTGCAGTAATCGCAAGTACTCCACTATAGCCATGCTGGTCTCCTTGCTCTTCTACAAACACACCTCTCATGTCAAACCTTTGTTCTTGCTGTTTTCTACCTGGGAATCTTTTCCCTCAGAAATCAGCATGGTTTGGGAGGTGGGGGTGTTTCAAAGGTTTTTTTCTCAGATGTCATGTTATCATGATCACAGTATCTAAAATAGTGTATCAGACCCATGGTTACTGTTTCCCCTTTACCTTGCTCTATTTTTATTCATATACTTATTACCCGCCCTTGACATTTATTTATTTTGCCTGTCTCCCCGCTCCCACCCCATCCTACTAGAATGTTAGTATCTTGAGAACAGCGCCTTTGTCTGCAGTGCCTACAGCAGTGCCTGGCACAGAGTAATTACTTAATATTTGTTGAATGAATTATTGGATGTTGAGATAATACATCTCTTCTTAGGCATAATACTGCAGGAAAGGATAAAATGGCCCCAGATTTTGAAGGATACAGCACTTCTGTTTTAGTGACCAAACCTCCTGAACTGACTTTCAGCTAAAAATTTAAGAGCCATTTCTTTGGCACTATAAGTTGTTTATCTTTGAATTTATTCTAAAAGAAACTTCTTAGTCTTGCTTTTGCTGGAGCCAGTAGTTCTGAGATCCAAATGAAACCACTGTGCTTAAGGTTTGGCAAATCCTGCATTTGAGAAAACAGCGGTGTGTGAGAGAAAGCTTTGGAGGCAGACTTAGGTTCACGTCCTAGACCCTCCTCTCACTTGAGTGATGAACTTGGGCAGGTTACCCTGAGTGTCGCTTTCCCCAGCTGTAACATAGAGCCAAGAAGTCCTAACTCACAGGATTGTTGTGAAGGTTAAATGTCATCCTTATTACGTAGGCCCCAAGTTTGACTCTCAGCTGTGAGAGTGGATGTCTTTGGGGTATTTGCTTATCAAGTTGGTGGCATTGTCACAGCAAATCTACACTGACTTGTTATGATTTGGTTAAAAAAAAAAAAGGCTTTTTGGCAGGTATGCCTCACTCTGAAAGCACACACTGGGAAAATCTTCACTTAAAGACCCCCAAATCACCATATCATTCATTTAATAGCAAGTTTCCTGGGGGGATTTTAAAATATTTTTCCTAAATCTCTTCATGTGTATGTAATTCCTTTGGGATTATGCACCTTTGGTCTGCCGTCAGATAATGCACACCTCGTCAGAGACCCTAGTGTGCAGGAGTTCTGTCATGGTAGCCATGGGCTGGTCTCTGCTTTAAGGAGTTGGTAGTATGTTTCTATAGCATGATGAGAGGAACATGGGCTCTGCAGCCAGGTGACCTATGGTCACAACTATACCACTTACTAGCTCTGTGATCCTGGTCAAACCCCTTACATTCCTGGTGCCAGTTTCCTCACCTATAAAGTGGGGATAACATCGATAACACCTCATAGGGTTGTTGTGTAGATTAAATTTGATCATGCGCGTAGTGTTAGCACATTCCCTGGCTGGGAGCAAGTGTTGACTATGATGTTATTGAAACTATCGTTGTCAGCCTCCACATTCCCTGCTCTTAATAGGAAAATCCCTGGAGCATCCACTCAGTCAGCTCTGACACTTGATATCACCTTAGCTAGGCCATCTCTGCCGTCAAAGCGTGTATCCCCATCTGTTGAGAAACTGAAGAGAACTCTGTGTGTCTCCATGGACCCAAAAGATGTAGAAGCACCAGGAGGTCCCCCTGTAGGGGTCTCTGGGCTGCCACTCACCATGCCGCTCCAGCACAGCTGCAAAGAGAGGTTGGGAGGGTCAGTCTGCTCTGGCCAGCTGCCAGCTCCCCTTCCCAAGGGGCATGTGTAGTTCATCTGGATGTACCTGACAGGTGATAAACATATGCTTGTGTGGAATGCAATGAAGGAGAATCTCTACTCACCATTTGGGGCTGCAGAAATAGGAGGAAGGGAGACCTCACACCCGAATAATTCTCTTCTATATGGGCAACTGCTAAACTGAAAACACACCACAGAGGTAACTCAGAGGTACACTGAGATTGTGTTAGGAAAAGAAACTGGAAAATGCCTCACATGAATCAACGTGAACATTTAATGGGCCTTAATTGGAACCTTATCCTACTGTACTTAGAGCAGAGAGATGAAAGTAAAAGAAATCTGAGAGACCATTTATTTCACTTGAGAAAGCAGTAAACTGAAACTACAAAAAGATTTGACTACTATTATATTTTTATGATTAAATAAAATTGTCATAGACTGGTGCTAGTGAGTCCATAAATGCTCCATGGAATGCATCCATGCTCTCTGGCTGCTGTTAGGATGTGACCAGAAAATCTATCAGGCTGTGCTCTGCATTTATTAACCCTGCTGTTGTTCTTACACCACCCAAAGGCTCCATGGTGAAGAAGGTTTGACCCAAGTTCTCCTCACAGGAACGGTCCAGAGCCCACTTGGAATATTTGTATTTTAGGGCATTATAAAATACTGTCCATCTACCTACCCACCTCCCAACCCCCCCACACACATGTCCTGTTAGTCTGTAATGGACATAATCTTGCCAGTATTCGTGTGTTTGTGTGTGTGTGATTATAAGTTCTCTTTTCTTAAAGAAGCTGGATTAGAAAATCAGAATAGTTGAGAATGTGGAGATAGCATGTTTTGTGTGAAGACTTTTCATTCATTCATAAGAAAAATATATTCTAAACTATTTTTTTACCATATTTAAATGTAATATCTGTGCAGGTATAGTCAACAAAAGGTGCTTATGTGTGTGAATGCTCATAGCACAGGATTATATTATTTCTGCAAGTTCACAGACCTTCAGAGATCATCTAGTCCAACTCCCTTCATTGCCAGACAAGAGAAGGACTTGCTCAAGTCCCTGGAGCCAGGCCTCCTGGCACATTATCTAGGACTTTTTGTGACCAGCCTTCTCTCTTCTCCCCTCCCCCCACCTTGTGGTAGATGGGACACAGATAAAGCAAATAAACAAAAAATCCAAAATAAAGTAGTCCCTCAAATGTATGACGGTACAGTGAGTCTGTATCATTTCCAAGGTTTGTGCTCTTTAGACAAGGTTCTTTCTCAAACATAAATTAAAACAGAAAAAGCACGTATGGGTATAGTCCCTGACAATTATAGAATCTGTGACTTTTAGGGTTAGCCAAGTTTTTAAGAGAATCTAGCCCACACTTCTTGTGCTACAAGATGTGTTTGAAGGGAATTTGGAACATGCTTCATTTAAAAGGTAACTCTCCTCACAAAATAGACAACATGAAAGAAGTAAAAAGAAACTCTAACATGGAACAGAAGGCTGGAGGTGACTTATTCTTGGGGAAATGCCCCATATCATGAGCTTTCTGTCCATATGAGCATTCATCACTCATTCCTTCTCTCATTTATCAGCTTTTGCTAAATGCCCACCCCATCTCAAACCAAGTGCCGGGAGATAAAGAAATGAATACAACCCAGATCTTGTCCTTGTGGAACCCACAGCCTAGGAGCAGTGCTGTCAGTGCTGAGACTCATTCCTTCCTTCCACAAACATTTAATGAGTGCCTGCAATGGTCCAGGCACTGTTCTAGACACCCAGGAGACAGAGAAAAACAAAACAGATTAAGTCCCTGCTCTCAAGTTGCTGACATTCTAAGAGAAAAGGGAGAGACAGACAGTAAACAAACCTGGATCGGTGCTAGAGCTTCCTCTTAGAAGTATTTCACAGTGGAGCTGGTGCTTGAGCTGATATCTGACAGTGGAATAAATACTTACCAGGTAGCAAGGTAGGAAAGACATTCTAGGCACAGGAAAGACCATGAGCAAAGATACTGAGATGTAAAATAGCCTGGGAAGGTTTAGGGAACTGCAAACTGTTCATTCTGGCTGGAGCTTAGGAGGTAGTGGAAAGAATAAGAGCTAAGAGTGAAGAAGCAGGCCAGGCCCAGGTCATGAAGAGACCTACGTGTGGGGCTGAGAATTGGGGATTTATCCTCTAGGAGATGATGAGGAGAGCAGCAGGATGATATGTTCAGCCTGCGTCTGAAAGTCACTCCAGTATGTGGAGGTCATCAGGACTTCCACACTGGAGCCCCAGGACTGGGACCTGATGCCCTGGTTCTGAAGCATCATTCTCGCCTGCAGGAGCAGAGTGGAGTTTGAGGGGGAGGCCTGCCCAGAAGCCTCCTTTGCACCCCTCTGCTGGTGGTACTCAGCACACAGCCTGTCACCCATAGGAAGCAGGGAAGACAGCTCAGGGGCCTTCTCACCCAGTTTCCCTGGAGGGACACTGCAGGACAGCCACTCACCCTTTACTACATGAAGAAAGCCCTTGTTTCTGTAGGATCACCTGGTTTCCAAAGCCTCTGAGAGGCCAAGCCCCCAACTACTGGCTTTAGCCTCTCCTCGTGCCCCTGGCTGCTTTCCTCCCTCCTTCCCTTCTTCCCCCTCTTTCCTTCCTCCTTGACCCTCTGCTGGCGCTAGACAGCAGTGAATCCCTGGGACCACCAGCGAGAAGGCTAGTGCTTAAAGGGCCTGCCTCCCACACAGTCTGCTAATATCTCTGCATTTAGTCTCAGCCTAGAAATCTATCTTATGGCAGAAGCAAGCTTGGGAGGAGAGGAATTTGTTTGCAGTGCTAGCCAAGGGAATCTTTGTGTTTCTCTGCTCTGAATTTGATTTGATTATGTATGTGGACAGACTCTTAAAACTTTTCTCATGTGGTATTTAAATAAAGCCACTTCAACACCCTCCCTACTCTACCCCCAAGGCATGAGATTAGAGAAACAAGGTGTGTGTGTGTGTTTGGGGCATGCCGTTTCTTTATATGATTCATAGAGGTCACTGGCCTCAAGGCCCCTCCTGTCATATTGTTCCTCTCCTGGGCCTGGGCTTCAGGTGTGATGAGACTTGTCAAAAGCAATGTGGATAGAGAGGCTTGTGCACTGGCCTGGCCACTGCGGCTGCTACCTCTTCACTTCAGCATTGTAGCAGGACCAGTTTTGCGGGAAGGAATGCAACAACTACTTTGTTTCTGCTCTGCTAGAAAAATATTCTTTGTTCCAATGATTTACAGACTCTTTTGGCTGTCTCTTATAATGAATTTAGATGTCTAGACACCTATTTTTGCCCCTTTGTTGAGGACACCTTGTCTCTGACAAGAAATGGAAAAAAGCAAAACAGGAATTCCTGAGCATAAAGAATTTGCCTTGGTGAGATTTAACTATTTGTATACATTTCTGTCTGACCCATATTCCACTCACCCTACCACCCTGGCCGACGGAGGTGGTTTGGCCTTAGGCTTGATTGATCAGCTCACAAGTCTTGCTGAAAGACGCTACCCCTGCCCCACCTAGCCCTACTCTCCGCACCTTTGTGCCAAGAGGCTATTGGATTGGACAGGGTGCTGGCTGAGGTACTCAGTCAGCTGTTCTTGTAGGTCCAAAGACAGTGTCTCTGAGGACCTTGAAGGCTCTGGGAAGAGTAGGCCCAGGGCTCTGGTGCGGAAGGTATAGGCTCCTAAAGTCAGGTTTGGAAACCAAAGCTCAGTCCTCATTCATTCATTCCCCAGATGGTTATTGAGCACCTATAATTTGTCAGGCACTGTGCTGGGCACTATGCCAGATGCTGGGGACACAGCAGTGAATAAAAGGGACATAACCCCTGTTCCCATGGAGCTTATAGTCTTAAGAGTGTTGAAAACTGGAGAGTCACATCTGCCTGTCTTTGCCTAAACAACTGCTCGTGCATCTGGAGCCAGGCAGGCCATATGTGTGTTTCTGTCTTCTGGTCCATGGCAGACATAGGACTGGAGTCCCAGTGACGTAAGTATTTAGAAGCTTGCCAGAGGGCATTCTGAGAAGAAAAAAAAAAAAAAAAACTAATAAAAATAAAACAAAATGCAAAACTTTCTCCTAAATAAGAGGGAAATTCAGGATCATTCTTAGATCTTAGCAAAATCAGCAGGATTCACAGAGTATAAGTAGGTAAGACAGAACATGACCATTTTCTGTTTTGTTTCCTTGAATTAGGTGAGTTCTAGAGAGAGAGAGATTTTACTATAGTACACCATGGCTGTGTCTAAGATGCTTGGAGGGATGGATGGATGGATGGATAGATGGATCTGGAGAAGGGCAAGAAACTGTCACAGAACCTTTTTCTAGTTTATTTCTATTATTTAGTGTCACGGTTTTGGTATGGTCAGGGAATGAGCTGTTCCCATATAAGTGAATTTTGCAGAAGACCAAACCTACGTTTAAAACATGATGTTTATTTAACATTAACTCCATTCTCTAGTAGGTCTGTGTCAATGGACTTGAGGATACGTGGAGGGGGAAGGATAAGCTGGGATGAAGTGAGAGAGTGGCATGGACATATATACACCACCAAACTAGTAAAATAGATAGCTAGTGGGAAGCAGGCGCATAACACAGGGAGATCAGCTTGGTGCTTTGTGACCACCTAGAGGGGTGGGATAGGGAGGGTGGGAGGGAGGGAGATGCAAGAGGGAAGAGATATGGGGACATATGTATAACTGATTCACTTTGTTATAAAGCAGAAACTAACACACCATTGTAAAGCAATTATACTCCAATAAAGATGTTAAAAAAAGAACAAACATTAACTACTTGTGTTCATTTTTTAAATATTACAGTCTCCTTCTTCTAAAACTTAAATTATACTTAATATATATTTTTTGATGCCTTAAGAAATGAATACCTACTATAATATGAGGTACAGGAGAATTATCATGTATGTGAAGCAAATTTTTATTTTTACTTCTTTTTTTAACATCTTTATTGGAGTATAATTGCTTTACAATGGTGTGTTAGTTTCTGCTTTACAACAAAATGAATCAGTTATATATATATACATATGTTCCCATATCTCTTCCCTCTTGCGTCTCCCTCCCTCCCACCCTCCCTATCCCACCCCTCCAGGCGGTCACAAAGCACCCAGCTGATATCCCTGTGCTATGCGGCTGCTTCCCACTAGCTATCTACTTTACGTTTGGTAGTGTATATATGTCCATGCCTCTCTCTCGCTTTCTCACAGCTTACCCTTCCCCCTCACCATATCCTCAAGTCCATTCTCTACTACCTCTGTCTTTATTCCTGTCTTACCCCTAGGTTATTCATGACTTTTTTTTTCTTAAATTCCATATATATGTGTTAGCATACGGTATTTGTCTCTCTCTTTCTGACTTACTTCACTCTGTATGGCAGACTCTAGGTCTATCCACCTCATTACAAATAGCTCAATTTCATTTCTTTCTGTGGTTGAGTAATATTCCATTGTATATATGTGCCACATCTTCTTTATCCATTCATCTGATGATGGACACTTCGGTTGTTTCCATCACCGGGCTATTGTAAATACAGCTGCAATGAAAATTTTGATACATGACTCTTTTTGAATTATAGTTTTCTCAGGGTATATGCCCAGTAGTGGGATTACTGGGTCATATGGTAGTTCTATTTGTAGTTTTTTAAGGAACCTCCATAATGTTCTCCACAGTGGCTATATCAATTTACATTCCCACCAACAGTGGGAAAAGAGGGTTCCCTTTTCTCCACACCCTCTCCAGCATTTATTGTTTCTAGATTTTTTGATGATGGCCATCCTGACTGGTGTGAGATGATATCTCATTGTAGTTTTGATTTGCATTTCTCTAATGATCAGTGATGTTCAGCATTCTTTCATGTTTTTGTTGGCAGTCTGTATATCTTCTTTGGAGAAATGTCTATTTAGGTCTTCTGCCCATTTTTGGATTGGGTTGTTTGTTTTTTTGTTATTAAGCTGCATGAGCTGCTTATAAATTTTGGAGATTAATCCTTTGTCAGTTGCTTCATTTGCAAATATTTTCTCCCATTTTGAGGGTTGTCTTTTGGTCTTGTTTATGGTTTCCTTTGCTGTGCAAAAGCTTTGAAGTTTCATTAGGTCCTATTTGTTTATTTTTGTTTTTATTTCCATTTCTCTAGGAGGTGGGTCAAAAAGGATCTTGCTGTGATTTATGTCATAGAGTGTTCTGCCTATGTTTTCCTCTAAGAGTTTTATACTTTCTCGCCTTACGTTTAGGTCTTTAATCCATTTTGAGCTTATTTTTGTGTATGGTGTTAGGGAGTGATCTAATCTCATACTTTTACATGTACCTGTCCAGTTTTCCCAGCACCACTTATTGAAGAGGCTGTCCTTTCTCCACTGTACATTCCTGCCTCCTTTATCAAAGATAAGGTGACCACATGTGCGTGGGTTTATCTCTGGACTTTCTATCCTGTTCCACTGATCTTTCTGTTTTTGTGCCAGTACCATACTGTCTTGATTACTGTAGCTTTATAGTATAGTCTGAAGTCAGGGAGCCTGATTCTTCCAGCTCCGTTTTTCGTTCTCAAGATTGCTTTGGCTATTCGGGGTCTTTTGTGTTTCCATACAAATTGTTAAATTTTTTGTTCTAGTTCTGTGAAAAATGCCAGTGGTAGTTTGATAGGGATTGCGTTGAATCTATAGATTGCTTTGGGTAGTAGAGTCATTTTCACAATGTTGATTCTTCCAATCCAAGAACATGGTATATCTCTCCATCTACTTGTATCGTCTTTAATTTCTTTCATCAGTGTCTTATAATTTTCTGCATACAGGTCTTTTGTCTCCTTACGTAGGTTTATTCCTAGATACTTTATTCTTTTTGTTGCAGTGGTAAATGGGAGTGTTTTCTTGATTTCACTTTCCGATTTTTCATCATTAGTGTATAGGAATTCCAGACATTTCTGTGCATTAATTTTGTATCCTGCTACTTTACCAAATTCATTGACTAGCTCTAGTAGTTTTCTGGTAGCATCTTTAGGATTCTCTATGTATAGTATCATGTCATCTGCCAACAGTGACAGCTTTACTTCTTCTTTTCCAATTTGGATTCCTTTTATTTCCTTTTCTTCTCTGATTGCTGTGGCTAAAACTTCCAAAACTATGTTGAATAAGAGTGGTGAGAGTGGGCAACCTTGTCTTGTTCCTGATCTTAGTGGAAATGCTTTCAGTTTTTCACCATTGAGGATGATGTTGGCTGTGGGCTTGTCATATATGGCCTTTATTATGTTGAGGAAAGTTCCCTCTATGCCTACTTTCTGCAGGGTTTTTATCATAAATGGGTGTTGAATTTTGTCGAAAGCTTTCTCTGCATCTATTGAGATGATCATATGGTTTTTCTCCTTCAGTTTGTTAATATGGTGTATCACGTTGATTTATTTGCATATATTGAAGGATCCTTGCATTCCTGGAATAAACCCCACTTGATCATGGTGTATGATCCATTTAATACGCTGTTGGATTCTGTTTGCTAGTATTTTGTTGAGGATTTTTGCATCCATGTTCATCAGTGATATTGGCCTGTAGTTTTCTTTCTTTGAGACATCCTTGTCTGGTTTTGGTATCAGGGTGATGGTGGCCTCGTAGAATGAGTTTGGGAGTGTTCCTCCCTCTGCTATATTTTGGAAGAGTTTGAGAAGGATAGGTGTTAGCTCTTCTCTAAATGTTTGATAGAATTCGCCTGTAAAGCCATCTGGTCCTGGGCTTTTGTTTGTTGGAAGATTTTTAATCACAGTTTTAATTTCACTGCTTGTGATTGGTCTGTTCATATTTTCTATTTCTTCCTGATTCAGTCTTGGCAGGTTGTGCATTTCTAAGAATTTGTACATTTCTTCCAGGTTGTCCATTTTATTGGCATAGAGTTGCTTGTAGTAATCTCTCATGATCTTTTGTATTTCTGCAGTGTCAGTTGTTACTTCTCCTTTTTCATTTCTAATTTTATTGATTTGAGTCTTCTCGCTTTTTTTCTTGATGAGTCTGGCTAATGGTTTATCACTTTTGTTTATCTTCTCAAAGAACCAGCTTTTAGTTTTATTGATCTTTGCTATTGTTTCCTTCATTTCTTTTTCATTTATTTCTGATTTGATTTTTATGATTCCTTTCCTTCTGCTAACTTTGGGGTTTTTTTGTTCTTCTTTCTCTAATTGCTTTAGGTGCAAGGTTAGGTTGTTTATTCGAGATGTTTCCTGTTTCTTAAGATAGGATTGTATTGCTATAAACTTCCCTCTTAGAACTGCTTTTCCTGCATCCTATAGATTTTGGGTTGTCGTGTCTCCATTGTCATTTGTTTCTAGGTATTTTTAAATTTCCTCTTTGATTTCTTCAGTGATCACTTCATTATTAAGTAGTGTATTGTTTAGCCTCCATGTGTTTGTATTTTTTACAGATCTTTTCCTGTAATTGATATCTAGTCTCATGGCGTTGTGGTCAGAAAAGATACTTGATACAATTTCGATTTTCTTAAATTTACCAAGGCTTGATTTGTGACCCAAGATATGCTCTATCCTGGAGAATGTTCCATGAGCACTAGAGAAAAATGTGTATTCTGTTGTTTTGGGATGGAATGTTCTATAAATATCAATTAAGTCCATCTTGTTTAATGTATCATTTAAAGCTTGTGTTTCCTTATTTATTTTCATTTTGGATGATCTGTCCATTGGTGAAAGTGGGGCGTTAAAGTCCCCTACTATGAATGTGTTACTGTCGATTTCCCCTTTTATGGCTGTTAGTATTTGCCTTATGTATTGAGGTGCTCCTATGTTGGGTGCATAAATATTTACAATTGTTATATCTTCTTGGATTGATCCCTTGATTATTATGTAGTGTCCTTCTTTGTCTCTTCTAATAGTCTTTATTTTAAAGTCTATTTTGTCTGTTACGAGAATTGCTACTCCAGCTTTCTTTTGGTTTCCATTTGCATGAAATATCTTTTTCCATCCCCTTACTTTCAGTCTGTATGTGTCCCTAGGTCTGAAGTGGGTCTCTTGTAGACAGCAAATATATGGGTCTTGTTTTTGTATCCATTCAGCCAATCTGTGTCTTTTGGTGGGAGCATTTAGTCCATTTACATTTAAGGTAATTATCGATATGTATGTTCCTATTCCCATTTTCTTAATTGTTTTGCATTCGTTATTGTAGGTCTTTTCCTTCTCTTGTGTTTCTTGCCTAGAGAAGTTCCTTTAGCATTTGTTGTAAAGCTGGTTTGGTGGTGCTGAACTCTCTCAGCTTTTGCTTGTCTGTAAAGGTTTTAATTTCTCCATCAAATCTGAATGAGATCCTTGCTGGGTAGAGTAATCTTGGTTTCAGGTTTTTCTCCTTCATCACTTTAAATATATTCTGCCACCCCCTTCTGGCTTGCAGAGTTTCTGCTGAAAGATCAGCTGTTAACCTTATGGGGATTCCTTTGTGTGTTATTTGTTGTTTTTCCCTTGCTGCTTTTAATATGCTTTCTTTGTATTTAATTTTTGACAGTTTGATTAATATGTGTCTTGGCGTATTTCTCCTTGGATTTATCCTGTATGGGACTCTCTGTGTTTCCTGGACTTGATTAACTATTTCCTTTCCCGTATTAGGGAAGTTTTCAACTATAATCTCTTCAAATATTTTCTCAGTCCCTTTCTTTTTCTCTTCTTCTTCTGGAACCCCTATAATTCGAATGTTGGTGTGTTTAATGTTGTCCCAGAGGTCTCTGAGACTGCCCTCAGTTCTTTTCATTCTTTTTTCTTTATTATGCTCTGCAGTAGTTATTTCCACTATTTTATCTTCCAGGTCACTTATCCGTTCTTGTGCCTCAGTTATTCTGCTATTGATCTCATCTAGAGTATTTTTAATTTCATTTATTGTGTTGTTCATCATTGTTTGTTTCAGCTTTAGTTCTTCTAGGTTCTTGTTAAATGTTTCTTGCATTTTGTCTATTCTATTTCCAAGATTTTGGATCATGTTTACTATTATTATTCTGAATTCTTTTTCAGGTAGACTGCCTATTTTCTCTTCATTTGTTAGGTCTGGTGGGTTTTTATCTTGCTCCTTCATCTGCTGTGTGTTTTTCTGTCTTTTCATTTTGCTTATCTTACTGTGTTTGGGGTCTCCTTTTTGCAGGCTGCAGGTTCGTAGTTCTCGTTGTTTTTGGTGTCTGTCCCCAGTGGCTAAGGTTGGTTCATTGGGTTGTGTAGGCTTCCTGGTGGAGGGGACTAGTGCCTGTGTTCTGGTGGATGAGGCTGGATCTTGTCTTTCTGGTGGGCAGGTCCACATCTGGTGGTGTGTTTTGGGGTATCTATGGACTTATGATTTTAGGCAGCCTCTCTGCTAATGGGTAGGGTTGTGTTCCTGTCTTGCTAGTTGTTTGGCATAGGATGTTCAGCACTGTAGCTTGCTGGCCGTTGAGTGAAGCTGGGTGCTGGTGTTGAGATGGAGATCTCTGGGAAATTTTCACCGTTTGATATTATGTGGAGCTGGGAGGTCTCTTGTGGACCAGTGTCCTGACGTTGGCTCTCCCACCTCAGAGGCACAGCACTGACTCCTGGCTGCAGCACCAAGAGCTTTTCATCCACACGGCTCAGAATAAAAGGGAGAAAAAGTAGAAAGAAACAATTAGTAGAAATAGAAAGAAAGGAGGGAGGAAAGGAGGGAGGGAGGGAGGAAGGAAGGCAGGAAATAAGGAGGGAAGGAAGGAAAAAAAGAAAGAAAGAAGATAAAGTAAAGTAAGATAAAACAATAAAGTTATTAAAATAAAAAAATTATTATTAAGAGAAAAAGAAAACAACGGACGGATAGAGCCCTAGGACAAATGGTGGAAGCAAAGCTGTACAGACAAAATCTCACATAGAAGCATACACATACACACTCACAAAAAGAGGAAAAGGGGAAAAACTCATAAATCTTGCTCTCAAAGTCCACCTCCTCAATTTGTGATGATTCGTTGTCTAAAGGAGGGAAGGAAGGAAAGAAAGAACGAAGATAAAGTAAAATAAAATAATTAAAATAAAAAGTAATTATTAAGAAAAAAAAATTTTTTTTAAATGGACGGATAGAACCCTCAGACAAATGGTGGAAGCAAAGCTATACAGACAAAATCT
This sequence comes from Tursiops truncatus, assembly GCF_011762595.2. Classification (NCBI taxonomy): domain Eukaryota; kingdom Metazoa; phylum Chordata; class Mammalia; order Artiodactyla; family Delphinidae; genus Tursiops; species Tursiops truncatus. The sequence continues at coordinate 117,987,522 of NC_047035.1, forward strand.
CACACAGAAGCATACACATACACACTCACAAAAAGAGGAAAATGGGAAAAAAAATAATAAATCTTGCTCTCAGAGTCCACCTCCTCAATTTGGGATGATTCGTTGTCTATTCATGTATTCCACAGGTGCAGGGTACATCAGATTGATTGTGGAGCTTTAATCCACTGCTTCTGAGGCTGCTGGGAGAGATTTCCCTTTCTCTTCTTTGTTCTCACAGCTCCCAGGGGCTCAGCTTTGGATTTGGCCCCGCCTCTGCGTGTAGGTCGCGGGAGGGCATCTGTTCTTCGCTCAGACAGGATGGGGTTAAAGGAGCCACTGATTCGGGGGCTCTGGCTCACTCAGGCTGGGGGGAGGGAGGGGCACGGAGTGCGGGGCGAGCCTGCGGCGGCAGAGGCCGGCGTGACGTTGCAGCATCATGAGGCGTGCCGTGCGTTCTCCCGGGGAAGTTGTCCCTGAATCCCGGGACCCTGGCAGTGGTGGGCTGCACAGGCTCCCCGGAAGCGGGGTGTGGATAGTGACCTGTGCTCGCACACAGGCTTCTTGGTGGCAGCAGCAGCAGCAGCCTTAGCATCTCATGCCCATCTCTGAGGTCTGCACTTTTAGCCGCGGCTCGCGCCCGTCTCTGGAGCTCCTTTAAGAAGCGTTCTTAATCCCCTCTCCTCGCGCACCAGGAAACAAAGAGGGAAGAAAAAGTCTCTTGCCTCTTGGGCAGGTCCAGACTTTTCCCCGGACTCCCTCCCGGCCAGCCGTGGCGCACTAACCCCCTGCAGGCTGTGTTCACACCGCCAACCCCAGTCCTCTCCCTGCCTCTGACCGAAGCCCCAGCCTCAGCTCCCAGCCCCGCCCACCCCGGCAGGGGAGCAGACAAGCCTCTCGGGCTGGTGAGTGCTGGTCGGCACCGATCCTCTATGCGGGTATCTCTCCGCTTTGCTCCCCCGCATCCGTGTTACTGTGCTCTCCACCACGGCTCTGAAGCTTTCCCCCTCCGCCACCCGCAATCTCCGCCCGCGAAGGGGCTTCCTAGTGTGTGGAAACTTTTCCTCCTTCACAGCTCCCTCCCACTGGTGCAGGTGCCGTCCCTATTCTTTTGTCTCTGTTTTTTTCTTTTTTTCTTTTGCCCTACCCAGATACGTGGGGAATTTCTTGCCTTTTGGGAGGTCTGAGGTCTTCTGCCAGCGTTCAGTAGGTGTTCTGTAGGAGTTGTTCCACGTGTAGATGTATTTCTGGTGTATCTGTGGGGAGGAAGGTGATCTCCGCGTCTTACTCTTCCGTCATCTTCCCAGAAGCCTCTCTTTGAAGCAAATTTTTAAAGTGTAGAGTACTAAGAAAAGGTAATGGGTTATAATATGATATTTTACTACAGTACATTAATGCACTCAAGACCAACTATTTATATACTAAATGGTTCCAGGCAACTTTTTGAATTCTTATTTATTCTTGAAATAATTTTAATTCCCACCCGTCACTTATTCGTGTCAGCAGATGCTTCTTCCTGTTGTCAGTTTATCTATCTCCAGCAGTCTCCTAATTTGCTGATTCCAATCCACTTTGTTAGACTTGCTTCTGAAATATGAATTGGTAGACTGAGTTGGAGCTTGCAGAACTTTGCTGTCAATAATTGACATCAGTTTTGTGGAAAGACTGGGCACTCTATGAGGGCAAGGCTGTGTCTGACTCATTCACTACCCCGCTCCCCGAGCCTAACACAGCACTTGGCCAGAGTAGATGCTCAGTAGATTTTTGATGAATGAACTGATTTGTCTGCTCACTTCCTGGTTCTTGGCTGCATTCCAGGTGGTCACAGTTGGAGGAAGGGGGCCTTCTGGGTGAGGAGAATCAGGCTGTTTTCCATTTACATAACATGATAGAGTCTCCATAGGCCTTCCTAGCCACTCTCCTTGGGATCTTTGAAGTGAATACAGCAGTTGTCATTTCACAGGTGTGAAATCTGCAAACTCTCCCCAGGCCGACTGCATTTCTAGACCAGACTTAGAACTACTCAATAGCCTACCTCCACTTTCCTTTTTTTCTTCTTTAAATTTAACTGTTGGGAAAAACTATTCAGGTCATACCAAGGATTAACATTATAAATATATTATAGATGATAGCAGTTGTTTCAAAAATGTAAGACCAGATTGGCAGGCACTCAAAACCCAGAAGGCAGCTGACTACATAACCATCACAAGAGGGTCCTCGTTTCGGAGTCACATGTTCCAACAGTTCACTCCTGAGAATCTAGCCCCATTGCCAACCGTTCCTCCCTTTCAAGTTCTTAGGTCTGATCATTTGAGACAAGCCCTTAGCACAGCACAGCCCATAGCGGAGAACTGGTTATTTGATACCTAGCCAAAGAGAATATAGGGTTTTGAAGAAAGGCCTTTTGTGTTGGTTTAATCTGTATATGTCAATTGGTTTAGTCTGTTTAGAATGACAGTATGTCATCCTCATCTTCATCTGGGTGGGCAAAGTTGTGCGAGAAGCTGGCTGGCAGCCAGTCATTGGAATGAGCTCAGGTGACAGAGAGCCCCTCTGCCTAGTAAGGGGCAGCATCATGAGTGTCTGATAGCCCTGGACAGGCCTGAGTGGTGAGAGAAAAGCCAGCAGTCAGTCGTAAGAGTTTTCCAGGCCCAGCTCCATAAGTGACTGGCTGGCGGACCTGCGACAAGTCTTTCAAACTTTCTGAGCATTAGATCTCTTCTTAGAAAAGAGTATAGTCATCCCTGTCTGCCCACCTCACAGGGTGTTTAGAGACTCAGACAATGTAGGGAAAGGGGCTTTATAGACTGTTGAGTAATGTCTCCACCAGTGACAGGCTTTCTGTTGTGTTGGGTATTGCTGAGGTTCTGGCAACGTGATATCCTAGAAGATTTTGGATTCTTTCACATCAAGTGAGAGACCAGTGTCACCCACCACCCACAAAGGAGGAGGATTTTTTCCAGACCTCTCTTTATAACCAGGCCAGGGAGCCCTGAGTTTGTGCCTAGGACGCTGAGGATCTCAAGCCCAACTTCCTTCTAGGATAGGAGACAGAGCATCACAAAATCCATTCTTTAGGGATGTCTTAGTTTGGGCTGCAATAACGAAGTTCCATAGACTGGGTAGCTTATAAACAATAGAAATTTGTTTCTCACAGTTCTGGAAGCTGGAAGTCCAAGGTCAGGGTGCCAGCCTGTTCAGGTTCTGGGGAGGGCCCTCTTCCAGGTTACAGACTACCAACTTCTCGTCGTATCCTCACATGGCAGAAAGAGGACTAGAGAGCCCTCTGGGGTCTCTTCTATAAGGGTATTAATCCCATTCATGAGGGCTCCACCCTCATGATCTAATCACCTCCCAAAGGCCCCCACCTCCTGATGCCATCACATGAGGGTTAGGATTTCAACATAAGAATTGGTGTGGGCTTCCCTGGTGGCGCAGTGGTTGAGAGTCCGCCTGCCGATGCAGGGGACATGGGTTCGTGCCCCGGTCCGGGAATATCCCACATGCCACAAAGCGGCTGCGCCCGTGAGCCATGGCCGCTGAGCCTGCGCGTCCAGAGCCTGTTGCTCCGCAACGGGAGAGGCCACAACAGTGAGAGGCCCGCATACCGCAAAAAAAAAAAAAAAAAAAAAAAAAAAAAGAATTGGAGTGGAGGGGATGCAAACATTCAGTCTATGACAAGGGACTAGCTATGCAGACTTAAGGCAACATGATGTGGAGACCATTGAGGCCCCTGAGTCAGAAAACAGCATCTATACCTCATGAGAAGAGATTGTGGTATGATTCTCCCCCAAGGTAAGGCACAGAAGAATTTGTTAAGTAGGGACCCTCTGTCACTTTGATTCATTCATTCCAGTAACTTTGATGTGCCTAGCCCTGTAACAGAGCAATGGAGAACAGAAGAGTAAAAGATACAGTTCCTGCCCTTCTGGAACTAGGAATTAAGCTACACACACTTAAATATGTAATAGCTGCTGCCTTGTCTTTGGGTTGAAAAGGAGAGGCATTCTCAGGCTGTGCTACCTGGGAAGACTTCCTGGGCTTAAGGATTTCCTCAAGTGCTTGGAGGGAAGCTCCTCCTGGGTCTGAATCAGGAGGCCACAACACCAGCCTATTAGCTTTGGCCCTTCCTGCTCTGTCTTCAGATTGACAAGTCTAGCACAACAGGCTCAAAACACACACACACACACACACACACACACACACACACACACACAGAGTAAGCTAAGACTGTTTCTCTGTACCACTACCTGCATTTCTTGGATCGTGCTTATGCTAGGATTTTCTTTTCAGAGCCTTCAGAATGCACTTCCTACCCCACCACCACGAGGTCCTAGCTGCATCCCCAGCACTGTTTGCATAGCTGTCTCCTGTGCAGACAGGGCCAGGGAGAGGCCGCCACAATGGCTTCCCAGGTGGCATGAAGCTTGCTGATGAGTCCCAGCCAGAGCAGGGCCTGCTGCTGCCAGATGCCCTGTTCTAATGAGCAACCCTTATGGAGAGATGGGGGTGGGATGATGGAAAGCATTCATTAGGCCTAACGCTGGGAGGGGACTTCTGATCCTGCAAGTGTAAGGAAGCCAGATCCAGCAGGAGAAGACTCAGAGCAGCACAGCTGGTGAGCTAACCAAACGCTCATAACTAACATTGTTTTTTATTAATGCATTGTGGTCACGAACACTGTCTCATTTGATCCTCATGTAAACCCTGAAGGCTGCCATCTACCTCTATTTTATTGAAAGAACACTGAGGCTCAAACTGGTTAACTGATCAGAGCCAGGCCTAGAGCCCAGGGCTACCTAACACCAAGCACCCTTGAGCCTGCAGATTCACGGCTTATGCCCACTGAGAGACAACTGACCCAGTCACTTCTAAAATCCACCTGGTTAGTGAGGGTAGCCTGCTAATGAAACTTTATTCTGGCCAGGGGTGATGAGGAATCAGACCTGAGCTATGGATTGAATTGTATCCCCCCAAAATTCATATGCTAACCCCCAATGTGACTGTACTTGGAGATAGGGCTTTTAAGAGTTAATTAAGGTTAAACGAGGTCATGAGGGTGGGGTCCTAATGTGATAGGATTGGTGGCCTTATAAGAAGAGGAAGAGAGAGAGCTCTCTTTCCATGTGCACTCACTAAGGAAAGGCCACATGAGGACACACTGAGGTGTCAAGTCTGCAAACCAGGAAGAGAGCGCTCACCAGAACCCAACCATGCTGCACTCTGATCTCAGACTTCCAGGCTTCTGAACCGTTCAAAAATAAATTTCTGTCATTTAAGACACCTAGTCTATAGTATTTTGTAATGGCAGCCTGAGCAGACAAAGACAGGCTGGTTATTGAACCTAGGCGTTTCTTCTCTCCACCTAAAATTCCTCCACCTACAATTCTCGGTGCTCAAATCTGATCTAGCCTTGAAGGTCCAGCCCACCTTCTCAGTGCAGCCTTCCTCGCCTAAGGAAGGAGGTGAGGGGCCCCCTAGTACCTTATCCTTCCCTCTCTGATGACCCAGGCTCCTTTGCATCATTGTCTACTGTGGACATACTTCATCTCCCTGAGAGCTAAAACTTGATTCCTGTCCATGTCCCCGACAGCATTTGGCACACAGGAGGCACTCAGCAAACGTCCTCTGAATTTAGAGCTCTCTTCTGGCTCTCTCACTCAGTGCACCCAGATTATGCTTCACTTGGTAGGAAGTACAAAGATTGGAGCCAGAAGGCTTAGTGGGTAGTCAAGGATCAACAGATGAAAGAATCAACGTGTCCACTTGTCTACTCCAGATTTCTTTTATTTTTATTTTTTTTCCCAGATGCCTTTTTAATGCCAGCATTCAGATCCTCTTGGCCCTCTTTCCACAGGCTATAGCACACGTTGGCAGCATGCAACTTTCCTTTTTCTAAAGCCCCTTCTTCCCAGAATTGTTGATAGTTCCAAAAAGAAAAGGAAGTGAGGGTCTCTCTCCCACTTCCTCTCTTACCCTCTCCCTACTCCCTCCCCCAACCCCTTGCCAATGATACCAAAGAAAAAGGTGGTGAATGCCAGGGCATTTGGGTAAAAGGTGTCTTTCTTCAGTGACTGAGGAATTAGGCCCACTGGCCTTTGCTTAGAAGACCAAAGGAGAATTCTCTCCAGAGAATGATTGATAGAGACTGAATCCAAGAAGGCCTCGAAGTGCTAAGAACATAAGAGAGATCTTATGTTCTACTACAGTCAAGTAGTTTCTGTGACTTGTCTTAAATTCAAAATGCAGAAATCTAATTTTCAGTGAGAAAGAGTGTATTAAAGACCCAGAACCCTTGGTCGTGTTTTCTTTCTTTATTTGTACGCTGGCGACACAGGTTAAGTTCACTTCGTGAAAAATCAAGCTATTAACTTAATGGGTGTGTGTGTTATACTTCAATGAAAAGTATACTTTTTAAAAAATGAAAACTCAAAGCAACTGAGCTGTTTGCTTAGGTCACACAACTAGTTGGTGACTAGATTGAAGGCAGGAACTCAGATCTCCTAGTTCTTCTTAAGTTAGTACCTATTTTAGAATCACACCTAAGAGCAAGAGGCAAGTTCAGTTTCAGTCTCTTTTGATCTGAATGTTGCTAGAAATTCCCTTGGTTTCCTTGAAGCCCTCCTCTGCATCTGAAAATGGACATCATGTTTGAGAGGAGGTTTCTCATTACTACTGAGGCCATACCTACTGTCTCTGATGACTGTGGCCACCAAAGAAATCTACAGGCAGGTCACATCCTTCCCTTGGTGCAGTACTCTGGAAAGGGGCTCTGTGAAAAGCTTCTTTATATTTGTGTTGGCCTGTGTGTCCTGAAGGGAAGGGCAGGTGGCCTGGCCAGGTTCAGGGTAGTACCACCTTAGGCCTTATTGGTAACCCTTTGTCTGGACAAAGGTGGCAGACCAGCAGTTATTGATTTAGTTGCAGCTCCATGAGGAAGGCATATAGAGAGACATATTTACATCATATTGTATGCCTGAGATTTCTCTTATGTACGTTTCTTTCATTCAGCAAGAACTTCATGCCCCGTGATGGCACTCTATTGACTTTCTACTGATTTTGGAAAGCTTAAGTAGTCCAAGGTGACATTTGACCTACCCCCTAAGGCCTGGGAGTGAGTGGATGAAATAAAACTGAATGATGCCTTCATCCCCTAATCTGTCAAAAGCCCCTCAGGAAACTCTCTCCTGGTACCCAAGGCCCTGAGCATTGAGGTCAGGCTGTTTGTATCCCAGCCTTGCTTCCCTGCCCCTACAGGAAGTGCTTATTAGCCTAATTTAGATGACTATTTTAGCTGTGCTCATGACATCAAACTGCCATTGCTCTGTGCCAAGAGCCCACCTGAATTATCCAGGAGTCTCGCCAACTGAGTCTCAGTGCTACAGGTTGGCCACTTCCGGGGTCTCCTAATCCTGTCTCCCCACAATGTCTGAAGTGTGATTTGAGGGACAGTGACAACTACATGTCCTACTCTGGCTCACAGCCAAGCCAAGGGGTGTGGCTCTCAGGGACTGGACCCCTTACCTATAATCTGGTTGAGTCCTGTCATAGTCAGTCCTGTGGGTAGAACTCCTTACCCCAAGGGAACCAAACTGCCTGCCTCCATTTGTGTCTTCTGCAGTCTCAGGACTTAAAGCTAGTGGCCTCTGGCAGGTCATCTCACTACACTCCTGGTGACCTCTGTAAACTCACTTTTTCAACAGGCAACTGATAGCCAGCCCTGTTCCCAGAGGGGACTGACCCCCAAGGGGCTCTGCCTCACCCCAGCGAGAGTCAGGAGTCCAGGTGGAATAAGTTATGGTTAAGCTCTCATGTTCTGGGCTAATTTACCAGGAACCAGGAGTTGTCATCTTTGAGTTAACATTGTGCCTGTGCTAGCCAGACTGTCCAGTTTAATGTCTTTTCAATCAGTGAGTCTTCCAATAATAGCATTTTAACAGTGAAGTTCCAAAGAAAAAACTTGTTCTTAATTTTTGTCCAAAGGGAGAAAAGAGACTTCTAATAATGGTGTCATTATAAATTCTAAAGTGATGATCATTTGGCTGTGCTACAAAATTTGTAGCTAATAATTAAAATAAAGATTTAAGCAAATGCTTTATCAATAAAGTGGATGATAGGGCATATTTTTCTCAGCCAGTGTCAGAAATGGCAGCATATAGCCATGTGCTGAATTGTCACACTGCAAGTCTTTAAAATTCCTGCTGGATTTGAAGGTATTAACAAGTCCCTATCAACATTCTCTAAAGGTTTTTGATGTCATTTTAGCTATTGAACTAAAATATGTGATCTATTACTTTGTTGATTTTCTTCTTAAACCAAACTGCATTATCATCTGAGAGTGTGTTCTTAAAGTATTGTTAAAAGTACTTTGAAAACTTGTAAATCCCTGTAATTTATGTTTCTCCTGCCTCTGCTGTTTCATTCTGTCCTTCTGGTTTTAATTTGAATGCAGTCCTGTCTGGGTGTGTACCTGTAAAACTGTGTTTTTCCAAGTACAATTTACGGTCTTGACCTTAGATTTTACAGTGTTCCTAACCTTCCGTGAGCTTCCTCCTATACCAAGAAGTGGGCTTTGGGTCACCCAGCTCTTTTATATTAGAACAGTCTAATCAAGGTTACTTGAAACAGATCTGATTTTGACATTTCTTAGTTTATCATGTAGGCCTAGGGAGTAAGTTAGGAGGGCTTCCCTGCAAGCCCATTAATTGCATTGCCCCATTTCTTAAAATGTACACAGTTGTAAACCTAGACTGCTTCAAGACAACAGTCTCATTTATCTAAACAATTCTCCTTTTAGACTCAGTGGCACTGATGGAAACATAGATAAGCTGTATGGATCGGAGGAAGGAACTTTTGGAGCCTGTGTTTGCTGAAACTGTTCCCATTCCCTTTACAATCCCCTTTCCTTTCCAAGGGTTTGTCTGCATACAGAATAGATCTATCTGTGTTCAATATATTCCGTGAGCTAGTTTAGTGGGCAGGAGTATAGGAAAGGGTATCTTTCTTGTGAGTGAGCTCTTTGCAGGTTTTAAGGAATATGGCTGTTCTGCTTTAAGGGGAAGAGTGAAGGGTGGGGCACTCTGTTAAAGCAGTGTGTATCCCAAACCCATTTCACAGGCACCCTCTCTCCATGATAAATGCATGATTCCTCGTGGATTATAAGAATTTTTAAATGGGTGCAGAACTTTTGGAGTCTTTTCCCTTAAGTTAGGAAATGAGATTTCTTTCTTTTCTGCTCCTTTCAAATATCACTTAAGTTAAGCTCTGGTAAGGAGTTGAGGAGTCTTTTTCTTTCCTCCTTACACTTATTCAGCATATTCTCCATGGTTCTTACTGGCACTACTGGCTGGGGAAGGGGGACACAGGGCAGGCAGGCCGGGGCTTTTTGGCAGCTGACCTGGGGTTCCTCCTGTTTCAGGTCATCGTGCAGTCCGGCCGCCACCCCACGGTGCTGCAGAAGCTTTGCCAGTTGCCCTTCCAGTATTTCAGTGACCCACGGCTGATCAAAGTGCTGTTCCCTTCACTTATCGCTGCTTGTTACAACAATCTTCAGAACAAGATCATTCTGGAGCAGGAGATGAGCTGTGTTCTACTGGCCACGTTCATTCAGGTACCTTCTGTGTTATGCCTAATTCTCTGGCTCTGTGTGTAAGCTAATGCAATTGAAAAGTAAAAGCGAACCAGCTGTTTATTCTTGCCATCCACGCTACCTTTTAAAAATTTCACATATTTCTGTGCTTGAAATTAATTTCTAAAATATCATGATAGTAAAACTGGGGTTTGGGTGTTGTATCATTTCTACTTGGAGGATTTCAAGAAAAGGGTATTTTTCCAGTTAATGAAATGGTAAGCCTGCACTAAGGAAATGTTTTTTAAAAGACTTCTTTAAGGCTTTAACTGTTAATTCATCTTGCTTTTTGTCTATTTATAGGGAAAAGTTAATGATTGCTGAAGAAAGATCAATAAAAATGTCCGTTTATTTGTAAATTTTTAAATAAATATTTAAAATAAATTTTTAAATAAATAAATACACACAGCCTGTGTGTGTATAATAAAAATCTGTTATGTTGCTTTTTCTTAAATCTAAAACTTTTAAGTATGGCCTTATATTTTTCTGATCCAGTTAAATTCTGTAGGACTGGAATCAGAATCTTCCATTTTCCTTCAAATGTGCCACCCTAAAACCAATCTGTTTTTGTTCCATGATGCACATGTGATTAATAGACAGTGTTTTCTGTTCATAATAATGGAACAGAAAGCAGAGCTCTGTATTGTTATTGTTCCTTATTCTGGCTAATATACGAATATCACTTTTGAAAGGGTGTAACTGTGCCCAGCTGGCTGGGATGGCTAAAGAGTCCCCCAAGCCTTCTTCACCTTAGATGGCAATCAGTGGTTTACATTTCTTAAACTATCCTCTATTAGATGATCAGTTAATAAACATACTAGATCAATTGTTTAGAAATGTTTTATTTTCAGCTTAATTGTTCTGTTTGAGTCTGGATTCCAATTTCTGAAAATTTTTTCAAAGATATTCAGATCTATAGGTAGGGTAGAGATTTTTCAAAGAACATCTTGTGATTAATAATTAAAATCTTAATGAATTTTCATGTAAACATCATAATTAGCATTTAGGATTCTTCAGATATTCTTACAGCCTTAGGATTAAATTTAAACAGAAAAGATGTTATAGAGAATTTTAAGACTGTGATCTTAAAATTCATTCTTTCTTTCATTCACTAATTTTTTAGTGCCCTCGGTGTGCTGGGCACTGCTCTAGGCACTGGAAATACAGCAGCAAATAACACAGATACAAATTCCTTCCTTTAAAGGTCTTTCATTAGAATGGGGGGAGTCAAAGCAAAAAACAAATAAATAAGTAAAATAAATAGCATGTCAGATGGTACTAAGTGCTGTGGAGAAAAGTAAGGCAAGAAAGGGGGACAGGGACTGCCAGGGAGGTGATATGCAGTTTTTCATGGCATGAGCAGAGAGGCCTCAACCAGGACAGTGATTGTTGAACCAAGAGAGTGATTGTTGAGCAAAGACAATTTTGCATCTGTACCAACTTAGTCCCTTACATTTTCAACTGCTTGGAAAACAATTTATAAAACTATAAATGGTATCAGAATCTAAAGTAAGGATCATATATATTATTTTCATCTGGTGTTGATCTCGGAGTACTTCTAATTCAACTCTTCTCCATTACAGTTAACACACAATTAAATGTAATTTAATGTAAATGTAACACATTTAACATACATTTTATTTTAGCACACAGATTTTATAAATACTACAGAAATTTCTTATAATGCTTATTTGGGATAGCACTTTAGATTGCTGGAGTTAAATCAAGTTTGGTTTTTTTCTATAAATAACTGTGCTCAAGGGAACGAAAATACATTGGATTTTAGTTTATAAAATGGTTCTTCAAGGTCCCCTGTGTTAGATGATTAATAGTTACTAGAAAATTATATTTAAAATAAGAGCTAGTAGTTTGTCCTAGGTTCCTGAAACTTTACATGTTATAGATGACATTTTTCATGTTCCATCTAAGAGTAAAATTACTAGACTTTAAGATTTAGCTGCAGAATGGATGGACCTAAAGAGTATTATGCTACATGAAATAAGTCAGACAGAGAAAGGCAATTTTACCATATGGTTTCATTTATATGTGGAATATAAAAAACAAGCAAACATAACAAAACAGAAACAGACTCATAGATAACAGAGAACACACTGGTGGTTGGGAAAGAGGCATGGGGAGGTAGGAGGTGGGCAAAATAGGTGAAAGGAATTAAGAGGTACAGACTTGCAACTATAAAATAAATGTCATGGGAACATAATGTACAGCATAGGAAATATAGTGAATAATATAATAACTTTGTATGGTGACAGATGATAACTAGACATATCATGGTGACCATTTTGGAATGTATATGAATATAGAATCACTATGATGCACACCTGAAACTAATATGATACTGTATGTCAGTTATACTTCAATTAAAAAAAGATATAGCTGCAGAATACGTTAAGGGCTTTTTAGTTGTGCTTTTTAAAATGTTAAAAATCTATCAATATTTTAAGACAGTATTTGGCTAAAGAATTCAGTTTGTTAGATATAAAACAAAGTTGTACTTTCCACAGGAGGCAACAACCTGGCCCCTGGTGATACTTAGCAAGATTTGAGTCATCATTATTTAATTTAAATGTATGAGAACCTGAATTACATAATGTCAGTTTCTTCAACTTTTATATTTGGGCTCCAAACTATTCATGCAAAAATAGTTGCCTCAGGGTGTGGAGAAAAGGGAACCCTCTTGCACTGTTGGTGGGAATGTAAATTGATACAGCCACTATGGAGAACAGTATGGAGGTTCCTTAAAAAACTAAAAATAGAACTACCATTTGACCCAGCAGTCCCACCACTGGGCATATACCCTGAGAAAACCATAATTCAAAAAGAGACATGTCCCACAATGTTCATTGCAGCACTATTTACAATAGCCAGGACATGGAACCAACCTAAGTGTCCATTGAAAGATGAATGGGTAAAGAAGATGTGGCACATATATACAATGGACTATTACTCAGCCATAAAAAGAAACGAAAATGAGTTACTTGTAGTAAGGTGGATGGACCTAGAGCCTGTCATACAGAGTGAAGGAGGTCAGAAAGAGAAAAACAATACCGTATGCTAACACATATATATGGAATCTAAAAAAAAGATGGTTCTGATGAACCTAGGGGCAGAACAGGAATAAAGATGGAGACATAGAGAATGGACTTGAGGACACAGGGAGGGGGAAGGGTAAGCTGGGACAAAGTGAGAGAGTAGCATTGACATATATACACTACCAAATGTAAAATAGATAGCTAGTGGGAAGCAGCTGCATAACACAGGGAGATCAGCTCAGTGCTTTGTGACCACCTAGAGCGGGGGATAGGGAGGGTGGGAGGGAGGCGCAAGAGGGAGGGGTTATGGGGATATATGTATACGTATAGCTGATACACTTTGTTATACAGCAGAAATTAACACAACACTGTAAAGCAATCATACTCCAGTAAAGATGTTAAAAAAGGGCTTCCCTGGTGGCGCAGTGGTTGAGAGTCCGCCTGCCGATGCAGGGGACACGGGTTCGTGCCCCAGTCCGGGAAGATCCCACATGCCACAGAGCGGCTGGGCCTGTGAGCCATGGCCTGTGAGCCATGGCCGCTGAGCCTGCGCGTCCGGAGCCTGCGCGTCCGGAGCCTGCGCGTCTGGAGCCTGTGCTCCGCAACAGGAGAGGCCACCAACAGTGAGAGGCCCGCGTACCCGCGCCCCCCCCAAAAAAAAGATGTTAAAAAAAAAATAGTTGCCTCAGAATTCAGAAGCATTTTTAAAGCCACGCTCAGCAAAATTCTCTGTCCGTAGCATTGGTATTAAAAAAAACACTTTTCTCGTTTCACACAGGATTTTGCACAGACTCCAGGTCAGGCAGATACCCAGTCTTATCAGCCCAAAGGTACGTCTCTATTAAATTAAATGTCATGTGTTTGTTAGCTGGACATTTCTCACTCAACCCTCTGAAACTGTTAGAGAAATCAGTTTATTACATCACCTAAAATATTTGAGATTCGGATACCAAATATATTTCAGGGAATAAAGAAATTGATTTTGTCATCAAGCATGAGTACATCAGAATATACAGAGAAATCTATGGAAGTACAAGAAAACCACAAAACGTCTTTATGTAATTTATACTCACCTCATGCAAGGTATAATAAATGGTGAATAATTACTAAAGAGCTACTTTGCAATACAAGAGACAATCAGATCATTAATATTGGCCTACATTATCACATAAATGCTGAAATCACATACATTTGGTTCCATGTTCAGAATAAAATCATCATTGGTAGTAGCCCGTACATCCCCCTAAATTCAAGTACTTGAATTTTTTATTGACAATAGAAGTGTAAAATTGTTCTACATGACGAAAAAGCCATCAGATGAGCACAGCACAGTTCAGGGGCCAAAAGATTTACAAAGGTTTTTTTCCCTATAGCATTCCTGCTGAGGTGAGTCCTGTGATCAGAGCTGAGATGTAGAATTTTAAAGTGCATATTTACTTTTTGAAATATTCTGCTACCCACACTGTAATTGAGAAGTTGCTCTTTGTCTGGCTCTCGTGACAGCATCTCTGATTAATGAGACCTTAATCCAGATTTTCTCCAATTCTTCCATTAGTTTGATAGTCTTTAAAGTGGCCAGAGGTTTACTCCCAGCAAAACCCTATGGGGCACCCATTCAGTAGCCCTTACTTGGGAGAAGGGGAGGTCACCCTGGGGTGTGTGTGTCTGTCTGTCTGTCTCACACACACACATTATTTATAGTGGGCAGGTGTTGAAAAGTACGTATAAGAGAATATATCTAAAACTGTAACAATATGAAAAAATGTCGTTTTATTGGTTCAGGCACTCAGAGAAGTAAACAGAAAGCTATGCCCCTTTTTAGAAATTCAAGTCAACATCATACTTGGTACCATTTGTCTAAGCCTGCATTAGTGTGCAAGTTCACTTCTGCCCTGACTCAGTGACAGCATTTTTTTTTTAAGCTGTTGGAGGCTAGACAGAAATCAACATAATTTGTTACTATACCTTATAAAACAATGTTTTAAATTTTGAATTTATGAAAATGCCTAGAAAAATCTTCTAATGTATTTTTTAATTTATTTTTTAATTGTACAGCAATTTTTTTGCCAGTAAGGCACATAAACATTCTTTTTTCTTCCTCTTTCTCCTGACGTAAGGATGAGTCACAATTTGCTGCCTATCTGGCAGGCAAAGTCCCAGGGGCTGACTCTGTCTGCATGGTTTCAACCTTCTTTCCTTTTCCAAGGGACCATGTTCTCTGACTTTCATGCTTTCCCCAATGTGGATTTACTATGGGTTAATCCACAAACCAACAAATAGGGAACTGTTCTCTGCTTTGCTTAGAAAAAGTCATCACTCTACTGGTGACAGCTCATAATATGCTTACTTGATTTTAAAAAATGATGATGCCACACTAAGTTGCCAGTTTGCACCTTGGACATCTGTTCCCCTTTTGCTTAGATTAAATCCCCCCAAAATGTTTCAAGATGTTTCAAGATGTTGAGTTCATTGCCCAGGTGAACCTCTAAGTTCTAAGTGTAAAGCAGCTCCTGGCAGCACCACATTCTTATTGCTGAGGAAGAATTCTGTTTTTCAAATACTCGCTGCTAGATGACTGGCTGGCCAGGAGATCGTTTGTTTCAAGAGCCAGTAAGGCTCCTGACAGTTCCCTCTGCTTTGTTAGGTGACTGAGTGCCAGATTGGAACATTTTTAAAGTTATGTTTAAACTAAAATCATGTTTTAGATTAAATAGACTATTTTAGAAAATAACTGTAAAGTTTACATACAGATTTAGCCTTTCAAGGCTAACTTAAGGATGGAATACGTGACTGTCACTTTGTTTTGTTTACCATACTTATTTACTTATTTTCTTACTCCAGAGTCCAAAAACAATGTTTTTCACAATGTTTTACATAGGGGTTAATGTCTGAATAGGTTAGAAGCATGAAATAGATTGTGATTAAAATATATATTATATATTTTAGACTATAATAGATATAGATCAGTTACCTTTACTTAAATTTGCATCATGATTTATTTGAAGAGTATGTCTCCATTTTGTACTCAGATATCAAAATAATTTTCATTTCTGACATTTTGAAGAATTTAACTCTTTTTAATTTTACTCTTCTTTTTTTTCTCTCTCAGGAAAATGCCTTGGTTCCCAAGACTATCTTGAGCTGGCTAACAGATTTCCTCAGCAGGCCTGGGAAGAAGCTCGACAGTTTTTCTTAAAAAAAGAGAAAAAATAAATGTTTTGGTTGGTTGTATATTTGAGTACCCTCATTAATATTTTAAATTGATCAAACATTCTAACTGTTCCTTAAGAAGTTCATTTTCACGTGTTTATACTCTGTAGATATGGTATATACTTTGCACTATTTATAAAGACTGTAGATACTTTAATGTTCTTTCTAATTCTGCAAGTTGAGTTTATTTCATTTATGCACAATATTTTGGAGTTTGGTAACTTACATCCTATGATAATATATACTTTGCATTTGTAATGTGGGTAAAATTAGACATAAAATTAGCAAGTCTGTTTTGTTCTTGTAATAAAATAACTTATTCTGTTTGCAATGATGACTTTTCTTGTTAAAGCAATACAAATTTGAAAGAAAAACGTTAATTCCAACTCCGGAAGTATCTTAATTAAAGACTTACTAAAAGTTAACCTGCTCTAAATTTCCCTTTTATAGGTTTGAGTAAAAGATGTTTATAACAGTTTTACATTCTAATTACATAATATGTTTTGGGGGCTATTTGAAATGAATTTAAAGCATTATATTCGTTGGTCTGCTTAAACTTTCCTAGCGGCCAATACTGAGAATCTCCTATAGAAATAGCATCGCTGAACTGAAATTCTCCAGAATAAAAATTAGGGATCCAAAAAGATCAACCATAGTGAATCACCCTAAAGTATTTTCTCAAATAACTGCAATGAAAACCGAAGTAAAAATAAAACAGACGGTCACAAGGGCTTTGAATTGAAGTTTTCAACTCCTGTGCACGGCTCACAGCTGAACGGGAGGAGTGTCTGCCAGGAGATGTTGACCTTTTCATATCTTGTTCTCATCGGTTCTCCACCTTACGCCAACGGTCAGTGCTAAGCCGGTCACTGAGTGACATTGGTAATAATTTCTGTCAGATAAGGATCAAACATTACCAAGAAGAAAGATCTGGTCGGGGGGAAAAAAATGGTTTTAATAGTATCAGATTCAAGACTGGGGGCGGAGGGGACTGGAAAATACAGAAGTTTCATCGGATTGTTGAAAGCAAATTTAGCTACCTAATGTTCAGGACACTTCTTTTTGGAGCCTCACAAGGCTGCCGAGTTTTGTATATGCTGTTTTTACTCCTTTGCAAATAGAAAATAAAGAGATCCAATTTCAAACGAAAAAAAAGAAAAAGCGAACGCATCCCAGTGCGCTCTGTACTTCCGCCGCCCGGGACCCGGCGTCTTCCGCGCTCGGGCTGCGGGGCCGAAGCCCGGCTGGGCTCGGGGCGGGGACGGCGGCTCCGAGGCTAGTGGGACCGACTCTCGGGAAGTCCCTGCCGCCTCGGCGGAGCCCGCTGCCAGGGCTCGGCGGCGACTCGGCCCGGGGCTCCGGACCCAGGACCCCGGACTCTCCCCGCGGCGCGCTCCGAAACACCGCGAGCCGCGGCCGGGCTGAGCGCCGCGCCCCCGGGAGGCCGAGGGGCCGGGCCCTGGCGCTCGCGCCTTCCTCCAGGACGGCGGCCCGGGCTTCTCCGCTGCCCGAGGGCCGGGGAGCCAGGTGTCGGCGGCCGGCTCCTTGCTCGACCCGCCGTCGCCCGGGGCGCCCCAACCAGGGGAGGAGTTCCCAAATCCCGCTTGCCCCGCGGGTCTTGGGGCGTGGACGCAGAATCCTTGTAGCTGAAAGGAATAATCAAATATTTATCAGATTTCCTGCAAGACGCTTCACAGTAGAATATACTTCTTATCAGGTCGGAAATTTGCCAAAAAGCCATAAATAATTGAGACAGCTGTGATTAACCTTCCAGAAACCATACCAGAATTCGCAATTAAACATTTAATTGAGTGGTCTCATTTGGTCCCCTCGTCCGGGAGGGGAGAGGGTTTGTTTGAGACAAACCCCGGCTCCACCCGGCTGGGGAGCCTGCGAGGATCGGGCCTGGCGGCTCCTCTGTGACTCCCGACCCGCGCGGTTTCTGCAGGTCTCAAGTTCCCTCCTTTATTGTGCGCTCCGCAGGGCCAGAGTGATTTAAGCTCTAACTCCCTTGGGTTTTACTACTTCTAAACTCTCCGGGGGGTGGGGAGAGAACAGCGCGCAGGTGAGCGCAGGCACATCTTGTTCCAATTTGCGGAGACAAGTGCCACCAACTGGCTTTCTCCTGGGGCGGGGGCCACGTCCCGCGTCTCCCGAGGCTCAGGGGCCACAGGTGGACCCGCTGGGCCGAAGCGAAAAGTCTCTGCTGGGTCCAGCCTGTAAACCTGACGACGCGACAGGGCCCAGTCGGAGCAAAGGTAACAATTTCGCCCAGGCTTTAGAGCCCAGAATTTGAGCCAAATAGGTAAAAGCCGCCCGAGGTCCGGGGTCAGCGACATTTGAACGCCCAACGCCGCTGCCCAACCGAATTTCCCGCTCTAGGCGGCAGCTCGCTTTCCCGGAGCTCTACAGGGCTCGTCACACCGGACGCCCAGCAGGATGCCGCTTTCTGCCGAGTTCCGGAGCCTCTCCCTCCCTACAGGCAATTGGAGGCGTTGTGACCCTCGAACCCTGAATCTAGGTCCGGACCTCGCCTCCTCTACTATCTTTCCTTCCTTCCCCAGGAAGTAAAGCACGTGGGCCATTTTTTCCAGAGCTCCTTGCCAAGCTTTCTGAATTCTTGGGTCTCAATCTGGGAAGGGATTACTCCTCACCATTCCTCTTCTTCCACGTCCCTCTCCCTGCTCCCACGCCCCGAACGAACACTGGGGTCTCCTGCCTTAAACACTGAAACTACCGCCTTGAATATCCTGTTTCCCACTGAGGAATCGCTCAGGCTTCCTGAACTCCTGCCCCTCTGCTCACCCCCTGACCCACTCTCTCACGAGCCCTTGACCTTATGGACCAGGCGGTGCCCCGATGCAAAACATGGCCTCGCCTAGCACTCCAGCCTTTCTGGCATGATTTCTGCCGGGCGCCAAACTTGCTTTATAAATTGAACCACTCCCCCTACACCACTCCACATCTGGATCCCAATGGAGTATTTCTCTGTGCCCTTTGTCTCTCCCATTACTGCTCTCAGCCTAGCTCCATTTATCTGCATCTTCCATGCACAGTCTCCATCAACAAGGTGCTAGTCTGTAATTGGTCACACAATCCTCGTTATTGCACTGAATCCCAGTATCCTGAAGAAAGTTTACCTTTACATCAATCAGACCCATATTTAAAAGCCTCTAATCTTCCCTACATCAGCTTAATAAACTCTCTGAATTTCCTGCTTTTATCACAAGTCCATTGGGAACTCCTCTGCAAATCGTTTATTATTCATTCATTGTTTCCCCTCTCCAGCGTGCTGCTAGTCAACTAATTCTCTTGCTCTCTTTGGTGAATACTTTATGGGAAAAGACAGCTAACTAAACGTGTGGCAATTTATGCCCTCCCCAGACAGCAGCGGCAGAATCTCACATTTTTTAGAGAACAATCTTAGACAACGTCTCATTTAAACCCAGTATTTGCAGCTCTGACAAAACTAAGCTTTAAGCTATTTCATATTCAAAACTGAAAGGCTGATTTCTGTTCCACAACCCATTAAAAATTAAAGTTCGTTGGGAATACTGCCACAGGGACTCTGAATTTCCCAGAATTGTGCTGCCTTTCAATATGTATTAAATTTTGTGGTGTAATAGCCATAAACTTTTCCATCTCTGGGAATCCCTTTCTGCCTCCATTACATAGAGCTATCCAAACTATTAGATAAATCCATTGAGAAAATCTTATTCTAAGGTGAATCTAGTTAAATAACTTACTCCCATTTCCCATCTATGGCCTCTTTGATGGAACTGACTTTTTTTACTACACAGCTGGGTATCTCACTTTAAAAGTTCAGTAAGCATAAAATACAACACTTGTAATTGTAATTACAATTTACAAATGTACTTGTAGTTTAATTTACAAGGATATCCCTACTGTATTACAGAAGATGTTTAAAGATGACCTGGGAACCAGTAAAACAGATATTTATTAATGTAACTAACCAACCATAGATCTGACACCTCACCAGGGACCGCTGTAATAAGGCTTCAGAGTCAAACCCTTTCCTTGGAAACCCACAAGGAAAACGATGCGCCCCTTTGGGTGGCTAGCAACAAACTACAGGAGAACAGCTTGTGATGTTTTATACAACAATACACATAGATACAGGTATCCTAATACACAGTAACCACCGTGATCTGGATAATTTCCCAATATTCAAAAACAGACACACTCATATAAATATCAAAAAGAGGAATTAGATTTTTGATCTACGGATGTCAAGGGAAGAGGTGACTGTAATTAGATAGGCAGATGTTTCCATTTGTAGCATTAAAACACTGCAGTGTGTTCAAAGCAAAAATTCAGAGCTAATTAACAACAACCATTAATGAAATTTTTTAAATTCAAGAACCTGTTATTTCCTTTTTAAAAATGACAAAACCCAATATTCTGGATAAATCAAAAGTTTTCAAAAGTAAGATTTCTTGGAAGTTTAGCCCCCTAATCCAATGGCCAGCCAGAAGGTAAAGGGAAATATCTATAGTTCTGTTTGGGAGGGAATGATCTAAGTTAAAGGAATGAACCCTCAAAGAATCTAACCCTGATTATTAAAACACTTTCTGGGCACTTGAGAGTAAAGCTGGTCCTCATTAAACCTACATATCTCTCCCCTTATCTCTAAGTCTGCAGCACCATTTCCTAAATTCTGAAGAGGGGAAGATTCTCTTTAATTTTTGTGCTAGCATCACCTTGACTTTCAGGAAGTAAAACATAAATGTGGCCCGATCTTCCCACCTCCTCAATTGCCAGCCAGTCTTCCAGCCTCCCATCTCTAATGGGGGGGAAGGGGAGAAACCTGCTGATGGAATTCTGCCATCAGTTCAGCTGAAACATCTACAGCAGGCTCTGGCATCCAATCAGCCCATGGCTTTTCAACAGAAAGCATCGATTCCTCTATCCAGCGACCACAGATGCCCCCTCAGACACATTTTTCCTTACCAGAAGCTACCTGAGCTAAGATTGCAACTATCCCCTACTCAGTAAGGGCATTGCCCTCTTTCAAAACAATGCCTGGACAAAGAAGGAGCTACTTAAGGGTCTTTTAACTTGGAGGGACAAGGAAACCCAATGCCAGAGATTGTTCAAGAGTAGTGGAATCACTGGCAGGCTGGCAGCTTTCTGAGTCCACCAAAAGAGGACTGGTCTGGGAAAAGAATTACCCCAGGCTGCCAAAGGGTTAAATATTTGTGAAGGGTAAAACCTGAGCCTCCCGGTTTTTTGTGCTTGCCCGGGGGCCTGCTGGAGATTCAGTATCTCTTGGTTATTTCCTGCGATCACTAAAGCCAGTTTTCAAGAAAACAAGTCACAGGGGTTTGAAATGTCACACCAAGTGACCTGGGCACGGCATATCCAGGGGCCATTCCCAGCTCCCTCCCACCCGGGCCATCCCCCGCCCCCTGCATTTCGGGTCTGGAAAGAAAATAAACCAAGGACACGCCAGACTGGTTCTGGGTGGACTTATTTTCCCTGGCAGCCTCGATCCTAGCGGGGGCTTGTTGTGGCTCCTTCAGTGTATCGCTTGCAGGTGATGCCAAATGCAGATAAGGAGCCGCCGCACGGCCTTCTCCTCTGTCTAGACGGGGGAATTAATAAATGCAGCGGGATTGATCACGTCGCGCATCCACTCTGGGGACAGCGCCGAGGACGAGCCTCACGGCCCCCCTGTTCACCCCGGGGCGCGCGGGCTGGCCTCGCTGCTCGGCGGCAGGGCCCGGGTGGCAGGCGGGCGAGGCGCCCGGGGGTGGGGGTTCGGGCTTCCAGACCCGCGGGAAAAGAAACGCAGGCGGGGGGCCGAGTGCACCCGGCCGAAAGTGGAGCGAGGGTCTAGGGGGCCTTGAGGGACGCCAGGCTGGGTCCAGCTGCAGGAGCTGAGGCCAGGTTGAGACGGAAACGCTGGCCCTAGCCAGCCAAACGGACGCCATCGGAACATCGCAGGTTTCCCGGCCCAAACGGGGTCACCCCACCGCCCCGCGGGCTTCTGCCGCGAAACGCCGAGAGTGGAGAGCCAACAGGGAGCGCGCAGGCTTCCGGGAGTTCCTGGGCTCTCACATGCTTCTCTGGGCCTCGCTGGGCCGCACTGGGCGCTAGGAGCACAGGGACCCAGCCCCGCCCCCCGCGCGACGCCCAATCCCCGCCGGGCCCGCCCCTGTCTGCGCGGGAGCACGCCGGCCAGTGGCGCGCGAGGCGCGGGCACCAGCGGTGGGCCCTGCGCGGAGCCTCATCTTCGTTGAAACAAGCCCCAACCCCAACCTGCCTTCGTCCAGCCCTCCCGCTGCACCAACAGCACACAGGAGCAGCATCGATCGGGTTATTATCTTTTTTTATTAAGATCAAAATATTCGTCCCACTATGAACTGGCTGTCCTCACAATAAATAACAATAACTTACGTTTTGTTCGGCAAAGGCTCACACACTCTGTCCTCCGTCGACCGATAATTTAAAACATTTTCAAGGAAAGTCTCGTTTCTACTTTTTTCCGGCAATCATGCGCTTTGGGGGATTGAGTGCCTGTTCCTTTGGATTGCGCCGTCCTCTTCCCCGCTAGAGCCGGGGCGAGGCCACCTGGGAGCGCGGGGCCGGGCGGCGGCAGATGCCCGCATCCGCGTGGGCGAGCTCGGGGCTGGGCCGGCGCGGGACCTGACCTGCGCGTTCTCCACGCACAAGTGGGTGCGTGGGCCGGGGGGCGCGGTAATAGAGCGGCGGCGGCCACGCCGAGCGAGGGAGAAGAGATGGCAGAGCTAACGTTAGTAAACCCAAATTCTGGTTTTGTAAAAAGAAAAGTCCTCGGAGCAGGGCTTTCCAGTCTGGTGAAAGCAGGTTGCGTCCCGGCGCTTTTGGCTATCCCGACCGCTTCTCTCAGTCCTCTCTCTTTAAATAGCAATAATAATAATTACAAAGGCGAGAGAGTTTTCGGAGCTGGAATGGCCTGAGCATGGGTAAGTCTCATGCAGGGAGCATGCGAGGTCCGCGGGCTGGCGGGGAAGGGTCCCCCTCACGTTTCCACGGGACTTGGCACCATGCTGTTGGGGGTGTCCGGGAGCTGCGAGGACAGGGAGGTCACGTCGCTGCCGGAGGAGTTGCCTAGGGAGCCAGACTCAGAGAAGGAGACCTGGGGCAGCGGAGACACCGGGAAGGAGCGGGTGAAGAAGCGCCCGAGCTGGTTTTCCCGGGCCACCTATTCCCAAAGGTGTCTCTTGGGGACAAGCCACCGGCTGGGAGCAGGCCCTTGGATAAGTCGGCCAGGTCCCCAAGCGCACGCAGGGGTATTAGGGCGGGGCTGCGGGTTGGGTAATCCCTCGACCTCCCCTGCGAGCGCTTTAATCCAGGGAGACCTGGTTTAGAGCGAATTAATGAGCCGGGTGCGGTTGCAGCTACCCACCTCCCCCCAACCCTGAGAAACCCCCACCCTCATCCCCTGAGAAACCCCCACCCCTTCCCACCTTGGCTAAGTGGCTAAATCCACCCCACCTCCCCCGGAGTCCTGAGTTCCGGGCGGGTAGAGCAGGGCCTCACCAGCTGCTGGAAGGCGGGTTGGTCCAGGTCACTCTGGAGGGCGAACTCGCTGAGCGCTTTCCATGGCGGCTGGTACGTCTGCACCTCAACTGCACTGCCCTGCACGGCGCTCTCGTGACGGATGGGGCTGCCCGCCACCAGGGGCGTCCCGGTCAGTCCCTGCAGGCTCTGCGGGACAAGCAGGAGAGAGGGTGGAAGATGCTCGAATTAGGTCTTGCGTTTCCCGACATCTTTGAGACTGGGGCCCCAGGCACTGGCACGTGATTTGGAGCCTGAAACGGTTTAGGAGAGGCATACACTTGTTCGCAGCCGAGTGAGCCCGCCTTATCCAGTGCAAATTCCTCGGGCCCAAAAACAGCCACCATAGGCCAGCCTCGGTCCTGGAAGCCAACATGGCAAGGGAACGAACGTGAGGCCTGCGTTCCCATCCCTCTCCAGGTTTACAGAGGAAAAGTGTTCAAACCGAGTCATGCTGAGAGAAGGACACAACCCGCCCCGACTTGCTGGCTCTGGCAAACATGCCACCTTGAACTCCGAACTACGCCCCAGACCCCAACTCTGGTCTGCCGCTGGAACTGGGGAAGACCTGACCTCGGATACAGTAATTAAGAAGCCTTCAACCTCAAGGTAAGCCTTGCTCTGAAAGCACCAACACACGCTATTGGGGAGCCCAGTTCCCCCTGGATCTCCCGAGAGCCGCCCCAGAAATGGGCACGCAGATGCCGCAGGGCGAACCCGAGGCTCCACCCGATCCGATCCTCCAGCTCCCAGTCTCTCACCGTCTTGTCATTGTGCTGCTGCTGCTGCAGCTGCTTCATGAGGATGGATTTCTTCTTGTCCTTGCACCGCTTGTTCTGGAACCAGACGCGTATGACCCGCGGGCTCAGGCCGGTCATCTCCACCAGCTGCTCCTTCATGAGCGCGTCGGGCCGCGGGTTAGCGGCGTAGCACGTCCGCAGAGTGTGCAGCTGCTTCTCGTTGAGCACGGTCCGCACGCGGGTTGTCTTCTCGGTCTGTTTGTGCACGTGCGGACGCAGCGAGGGCTGCCGGCCCGATCCCGGGTCTGCAAGGGAGCGAGAGATGAGAGAGTGACCGCCACTCACTCTCCCTGTGCCCGGCCCCGCGGCGGCCGAGTCCTCCGAGGCCCGATTTCGTTTCTCGTTTATTCCGTTTATTTCGTTTTATTGTTCGTCTTCTCTCCCTTTCCGTCTGTTCGCCCTACCCGGAAAAAGGTGTGCATTTTCGTCCCTTCCCTAGTTCCTCCACAGGGCTCTCCCCGCAGCGATCTCGCCAGCGCGCAAGCGGGGCGTGGGAGTTCCGAGCTAGGCCTGTGCGGGACGGGAGTGGCCGACCCCCGCTGTGCTTCCTCCACTTACCAGACCCTAGGAATGCCCGCGTGGGTTCCGCGGGACGAGGGAAGCTCTCCGGAAGAAGTCGGAGTTTCAGAGGAAGAGGAAGGAGGCGCGCCCGGGACTCTGGAGGGGGAAAGGGGAAGGGGACCCACACGGACCCCAAGCGCCGCGCTGCCTCGGAATTGGGGGGCTTGTCTCCCGCTCCCGGGTGGCCCCCAAGAGCCCTTCTCCCTGATTCAGAGGCCTCTCGGACAGGGCCAGGCCGTGTGTCGCGAAGACCTGCCCTGGGGCGCGAGTGGGCCTCCAGGGCCTGGAACGGTTCCTTTCTGCCCACCCTCGGGCCTCGGCCCGCCGGGTCTCCTCCCTCAAGGCTCCAGGTTCCCTGGCCCAGCGGCCGCCCTCCCGGCCCGCGCGCAGCCGCTGGCACTTTCCTCACTCGGCCTTGGGTTCTCTCAACCCCAGGTTAAGTAGAATCGGGTATTTAGGGCCGGATTCCCGCGGCCCGCAACCCTCAGCAAACAAAAGGGAGCCCCTCCGACACCCGAGCCCAGGGTACCCTCAACACTGGCTTCATCCTGTTTCCGCACTCCCATCTGAACCAGGTTTGGATACAAGTCTCACTGTTTCAATTTATATCCTCTTCTGGGCATATCTAGATCTGGATAAATATTTACAAACAGCCCATCTAGCCCAATTTTCTCATTCTATACGGGAATAAAGGGAGGACCAGAGGAAGTGGGAGCACTTCAAGCACACAGCACCCCGAGGCTCAGCCTGGTCTAGAGGTTGGTGCTTCAGGTCTGTGGCTACTTGCTGGTAACTGCTCAGCCAGAGTCACTGTTCCTACCCGGTAACCACACACTTAGAACCCACCTCTGGGCATCTCCTGATTAGGACCCAGAGCATCCCCTGAGGTGTATGATCCCTGAGTCCACTGTACGTCCACTCCTTCCCCACCGAGAAACGTTTGGCTAAGTTGTTCATCAAACTGGGCCTCAAAAGACAAATGCAGACACTAGCTCTTTGTTGAGTGGTTAGCCTTCAGAGCTGTCCTTACGGGTGGGCTTCTGGCTGGCTGAACCCACCTCTAGGCTGGGAACTGTATTCCTTACACACATACCCCCAGGCAAACCTATCTTTTCTCTCTGACGACACACATACTGCTTGAAATTCCGAGTACAAGTTCCACAGACAAAGTCACCACTTCAGATTCCCCGTGATCATTCACCTTCCTGCTCATACTACTGTGTTCCACATATTCCTGATCACGGACAACACAATTCCCCACTATTCTGCACACTCATACACACAATCCCGGCTCACATTTACCCACATGCAATTTTTCCCCGTCACACGAACACACACTCAGCCGCGTTCCTAACACAGGGTTCTGAACTCACCCAGAAAACCCCACACTGCAGGCAAACGGAAATACACCCAAGTGACAACTTTTCGTCCGATCACAACCACCCCCCATACGAACACACACCCATGCACTCACTCCCGAGCCGGCGGCGCAGTACCGGGCGCAAGCGGCTTACCTGGTAGATGCAGGCCGCGGGCGCCGGGGAGCGGGCCGGGGCTGCGCGGGCTGCCGGCCGCAGCGCGCTCGAGCAGGAGGCCGTGGTCGGCGCGGCAGAGCAGCTCGTGCTCCCGCAGCGAGAACTCGTCGCCGGGCAGCAGCTGGCGGCTGCACACGGAACAGCGGAAACACTCGATGTGGTACACGCTGTCCCGCGCCCGCATCACCAGATCGCTGCTGCTGAAGCCCACCTGGCACTTGGCGCACTTGATGCCGAAGAGCCTGCGGGCCCAAGGCACGGGCGGTGGTGTCAGCACGGGGCCTGCGGCCGGCCTCGCCTGCCGGGCTGCTACCCACCCCGGGCACGCGCGCCCAGGGCGCTTTGTGGCCCAGAGGGAGGCTGCGGGGACCAGCCCTCGGGGGGTTCCCAGGCCAGGAGGTGTGCGGCGGCACGCGTTCGGGGTTGGGGGCCGTGTTCTGCCCGCGCCGGGGCGCGCGGGCGGCCCGCCATCCTCGAGCCCCGGCCCCAGCGGGCGGTGGCGCAGCCCGGGCTCTCGCGGGCCTCACCTGACGTAGTCCCGCTTGCAGTAGGTCTTCCCGTCTCTCACGAAGCACGTGCACGTCTCGTCCAGGTACTGGCTGCACTCGGCGCACTTGAGGCAGGCGGCGTGCCACTCGAGGTCGGGCGACACCCGCAGGATAAACTGGTCGTGGATCTGACTCCCGCAGCCCACGCACATGGCCGTCCCGGGCTTCTCTGCCGGGGAAGGGCGCGGGGCCCGTGTCAGGCCTGGCTGCCCGGACCCCGGCCGAGGCCGCTCCAGCCCCAACCCAACCCGCTGGCGCTCTCGCTCTCTTTCAAGAATTGCGACCACAAGAAAAAGGAAATGGGCTTTCCATAGGTCCAGACAATTGGAAACGAAAAAACAAAATCTTCTGAATTTGCGAAGGCTTTCTGTCTTCCCCCATCCCCCTCCCCGATTTTTTTCGCTATTACATTCACTTGGACACAGGCGTTTTATCGATATATCTTGTAACTAAAATATAACAAGTCAGTGAGAAGAAAGAGTAAATAGACATTTAAACCCTGCGGACGCCACACTATCAATACTGGACGGTGATGTTCCGGCATTGCCGTCCGCACACTCCCTCTCACAGCGACTCCCTCCTATCCCAATACAGACACATCAGCTTTCGGCGGAGTCTCCGCTCATCCTCTGACATTTCTTAGTTTAAATATCCCAGATCAAGCTAGAGAAATCTTCCTTATTGGAAAGGCCGAAAGACAAGCAAGCAAGCAAGCAAGCAAACAAAAAAGCCCACATCCCTAAATCAAACCTATTGCCTTAGCGCGAAACAGAAGCAGATTTCACAGCCTGAGGTCAGCCTAGCAGGCTTGAGAAAGAGTGTTTAATTATAAACTAAAACAACAGGATTCCAACGGATAAGCGGTCCTGCAGGAAAATGCATTCGTTTTCTTTTTTTTCTCTCCCAGTGTCCTGTCAAATAGAAGCCACTTGTAGAATCCACTAAACATTCTTCTGCGTTAGAAATATTGCATATTAAGCACACACACATAACAACGCACACACACACAGGAAGACTTACTCTTGGAATGATCCCCCATAGTACCCAGAAAAGGATAATGAAAAATAATATCCACCATGCAGAAAAGAGATGTGCGCAAAGCGTGCGGCCAGGGGCAGAAGGACGAAGGTCGCGCGCCCAGCCTCGGCTCTTTTGCTAACTAACTCCTCCTGCCCCGCGGAGTTGAAGGAGCGATTCCGCACCGGCCCGCACGCAGCATGACGTCAGCACGCATTCGCCCGTGGCCGGAGCTGGGGGCGGGACCTGTGGCGTCACGAAGCTTCCCCAGAACCGCTGGGGATGCAGGGGAGGTGTTGGGGACCTGGGGGCTGATGGGCGGGGTAGATTGGGTGGAAGGCGGGGGTGACGGAGGATTGGCTGGGAGGAAATGGGCTAACCCTGATTGGCCCAGAGTGAACAATGGAGCGCAGCCCCCCTCCCCTGAAATGTACAAGGATCCTCACTCTGGCGCTGGGTCGGGCTATCCCGGCTGGACCTTGTGCCACCGCTGAGCTGTCTCTGCTGCCGCCGCAGCTCTGAACTTCCTCTTGGACTTGCGGTGCGGTCTCCCCAGGCGCGCTCGAGCAGGGTGATGGATACCTGGGGGAGTGAAGGGGGGCCTGTCCTTTAGATGCTCCCTTGTTTCCTTAAAAAAAAAAAAAAAATCCACTCTCTTAGGACGAGAGCTGGGGGGAAGGGTGGTCTGTTTGGACAAGACCTTCAACCGTCCAGCCGGTCACCGTTCTCCTCTCAGGCGCCTTTGTTCTCAGGGTCCAAGCTAGAGAGAGAGGTTAAGGATTTGGATAAACTCTGTTTAGCCTTCCCCACCCGTCCGCCTGTGGAAAACTTCTCCCAGTTGGAGCGTTAGGTGGGTAACGCCAGAACGCAGAATCCGAAGACGATCACCGGATCCAGATTCGAGCCTTGACTTGCATTTGGGGCGGGAGTGTAATTTGACACGGACTCCCCCATTCTTTCCCCACTCGAATAGCACAGCTCCTTCTAGGAACAAGGCTGGGGTCGAATGTGTGTCTCACTTCCAGAATAAATGATATTTATAAACTCTTCTGTTTTATTTCACAAACCAACTGCAACGCAAATAATCAGAAACAAATGTGGCGCGCGGGGTAATTTACTATCTGTGTAGCGGCTTGTCGTTCCTCAGAAAACCCGCGACTTCTGAGCAGAGTCCAGGCATTTTTCTTTCAAAGAAATCTCTGTGGGTTTTGTTTGAAAGGGTTCAAGAACTGGCCCATGAATTATAAATAACATTTATCCAACCATGGTGGCTGTCGTTGTTTTCCCATTAAAAGGTGTACCAAGAACTTGGTGCGCGATGGGACGCAGGTGGGCGCCTGGGAATAAAATGTCTCCACGGGAACCCCAGATCCCGGCCCAAGTCGGCCTGAGGGCGCGGTCGAGCTCGGCGGCCCTTCTGCTAAAAACCTAGGGCTGGTTGGCCTCACACTCTGGGCTGCTCGCCGGGAAATGGGCGCAGCCAAGCGCGAAAGGAGAGGCTTTGCGCAGAGCCGGGGCTAGGCCCTCAGCGCACACTGAACTCACTACTGGATGACGGCCCGCCACCCAGCGCTGTGCTGAGCGCTTCACGTGGTGGCCCCGTCGGTCTTGTAAGGCTTTTAAACACTGCCACTACCTTTGGAACGCCTGGTCTTTCTCACCCGTCTGGTTCTTCAGTACAGTTTACCAGCCGCTGTGCCAACAGGCCATTTCTTGCGTCTTTGGCCACTAGTGCCCCAAACAGCGCTCGCCCTGAGTGTGTGTGGAGCATGTCGGGGCGGGGACAATGCTGTGTGTCTATGAAAATAAACGGGGTTGAGGAGCGAGGGGACGGGTATGGGTGGGTATGTCTGCACCAGGCCACTCTGTGACCTCAGGCACTTTATTTTACTTCTCTGACCCTCGGTTTCCTCATCTGTAAAATGAGGGATAAAAATAATATCTACCTCTACTATTGTAAGGATTAAAGCATTCTCTGGAAAAGGCTTAGAACAATATCTGGAGCATAATAAGTGCAATACATGGTAACTATGATCATCACAATTATGGCTGTATCTTTGTGCTGGGAGCCTCTGTGTATGCTGTGCCTTTCCTGTGTGCGGTGCCTGCGTGCCTCTGGGCGTGGAGGGGAGGTCTACGTATATCTGTGTGTGTGTCATCTGATGATTTCTTTGTGCATTTCCATGTGTGCTTGCTCTGTGTGTACCTCCTGTGGGGCTGGAGGATCAGAAACTGTGGACTGAGTGCAGAATTTGTGTACAAATAATGTCTGTGTATCTGGGTGCCGTCTCAGAATGGGGAGGAGGCTTGTGGTAGGCGTGCTTCCCTAGTGAACTAGGAGGTGCTCCTGGCCGGTTGGCCTCTCTCTCCAGCCGCTCTGGGCCTGGCCAGACTGTCAGCACCCAACTAGGAGCAAGCAGATCAATTAACTCAATGGCACAGGCGGCCGGGAGGGGGAGGCTCTGTGTTGGAATCCTAGGTCCAGACTTTTAACACTCTCCTGCCAAGAGGAGAAATTCCTCCTTACCAGAAAAAAGCCAATTCTTTGAGACCCTATGAGGGAGGAGGGGGGAGGTGGTGATTTCTCCTGAGATGTCAGGTAGCTGGGTCAAGAACTAATATTTCTTTAGTCTCCATCATGTACAAAGCCCCAGTTATTAGCCTATTAGGTCTTTACCGCAATATTATGAGGTGGGTAGTATTAGACTCATTTAGTCCATGAGGAAA
This sequence comes from Tursiops truncatus, assembly GCF_011762595.2. Classification (NCBI taxonomy): domain Eukaryota; kingdom Metazoa; phylum Chordata; class Mammalia; order Artiodactyla; family Delphinidae; genus Tursiops; species Tursiops truncatus. The sequence continues at coordinate 118,018,137 of NC_047035.1, forward strand.
CTGAGGCTTAAGGAGGTGACCTGATTGCTTCTGGTCACAGGGTAAGTCAGAGTTGGCATTCAAAGCAGGGCTGCCTGGCTCCATCTCCCTTGCTTCTTTCACTGTGCGGTTGAAGACCCACATGGGTGTGGTTCCATCACTCACCAGCTTCACTTCTCTGGAGCTGTAAAACCCCGGACCCGTTTCAGGATCCCTCTGTGTGGGTCTCCTGGGTCACAGCCATCCTTGGGAGACCAGCACTGGAGTGAGAGAAGTGAAAATCCTCTTTCCCCAGCACAGCCACAAGACACCATTGATCTGGCCCTGCCCTGGTTCTCTGCTTCCTGGCTGCTCCCAGGGTCCCCTTCTCCATGTCCTGGGCTACAGCACATGGGAGATCTGGGAGCCTCCTTTCCTGGGCTTTAGATCACTCTCTGTCCTTACTGGGAATAGCAACTTGAGCTCCATAGCTCTGTATTATCCCATAAAACTAGTCCCGGGGCTTCCCTGGTGGCGCAGTGGTTGAGAGTCCACCTGCCGATGCAGGGGAAACAGGTTCGTGCCCCGGTCCGGGAGGATCCCACGTGCCGCGGAGCGGCTGGGCCCGTGAGCCATGGCCACTGAGCCTGCGCGTCCGGAGCCTGTGCTCCGGAACGGGAGAGGCCACAACAGTGAGAGGCCCACGTACCGCAAAAAAAAAAAAAAACAAACTAGCCCCGGCTATGACCCTCTTCCTGAGAAGACTGCAGAAGCACAAAGAAGTCTCTCTGGATTCCTTCTCCCCAAACCTCCCCCAACCCCATCTCTGTTGCCTTAAACTCTACTCACAATTCTCCTGAAAGATAGGTTTACTGTGCAGAAATCCTTGAGAAATCACAGAACAGGTGGTCATTCACGATACAGGGATAGCAGCTCCTACCCTGGGAACAAGTCCTGAAAGAAAGAGCAGGAAAGCACTAGGCATGGGGCCAGGGCCTAGGAGCAGATCACAGAGCAGGCCAGGTCACCTAAAGCAAACCAGGCTTTATTATTTTACAGTTTTGTTTAGTCAATCCTCCATTCTTCCTTCCTTCTAGAACTCTAGAATGAATACGCTGGAAGACCCTTTGGAGACTTTCTCTTTCAGACCCTTGTTTGACAGAGAAAAATCTGCAGCCCAGAGAGGTGGTCATCCTTGCCCAGCCTGCCCGTCCTCAAGCTCAGAGCCCCCAGACAGCTCCTACAGGCCCACATGTGCGCACACACGCTCCATTTCCTTCCCCACTAACCGCCTTGCTGTTCTTACCCACTCAGGAGAGCTTTACCTGCCAGGAGATGATTTGTCTCCTATTTGTCATGGAAATGCATATGTGGGAAGGAATGTGGGGCTTAACCTATATCTTCAGTATCATCATGATCGTCATGGCTAACATATAGGACTCTCGCTTGGGGCCACCTTCACACACATGACTGCCTGTATGCTCACAACCATTTCAGGAAGGAGTTACTATTGTTAAAATTATCCTCATTTCACAGATAAGGACACTGAGGCTTGGAGACGTTAAGTAATTTGTCCCAGGTTACATAGCTCGTGGAGCCAGGCTCTCTGCCTCCGGAGCTTGCTGGTGGAATCATTACACTGTCTTGCATCTGGATCACTCACAAAGGGCATGTCACAGGCATAGTGCCCACCCAACACAAAGGAAGCTGTTGCCAGTGATGGGAGCATTAAACCCACTGTGAGTGTCAGAGAGGAAACTGAGGGCCAATGACCTGTCATCTAGCATATAAGTGACAGAAATGGAGCTGGAAGCCAAGTCCCCTGACCCAGACCAGGGGTCTTCCTGCTGGAGTCCTTTAGGATGGGATTCTGTTACTGCCCACTTGAGGACCAGGCCTCCTCCTCTGCCTCCTGCCTCCATCCCCCTCCCACCCCACGACCTTGGCCTCTACTTTTCTCCAAAGGCACTTGGAGACATTGTACAGAATAGGCCAGAAAGGGTCTCAGCATCCCCATCACCACCGCCATAGGCTTCTGAGAGCTCGACTTTGGGGGAGTTGGGCACCATGTTTCAGAGACAGCAACTAAGGCCCAGGAAGAGAAAGAAACTTGGCAAATCAGAGTCAGACTCCAGGCCTTCAATATCCAAGCCCGTCCTCTCTCCCCAGGCTCTCTTGCCTGACCCACACCAACTTCCTTTGAGCAAACAGGTATCCAGTGACACTGCCGGGCCCCTCTCCCTCTTTCCTGAGCCCCTTTCTCCCTCCCTAACATTCACTGAGCACTTGCTGCAGTCCAGGCCCTGGGCTAAGCAATCGTAGAAGGTCTCATTTATAGCTCCCAACAACCACAGGGCAGGATGGGCTACATAATTTGCAGATACCTGTGCAAAATGAAATGCGGGGCCCCTCGCTCAAAAATGAGGAACAATTTCAAGACGGCAATGGCAGAGCATGAAAACAACCATGGGGCCCCATGGACTGTACCGCTTGCATCCCATGAAGCCAACTCTGCCTCTGAGGCATTGAGGCAGGTCAGGTCCTCTTACCATCTTCCAGCAGCTCAGAAATGAATAAATTAATAACCTTCACGAGTTAATACAACTAGTAAGAGCTGGGACTGAGACTCAAGCCCACTAGTCCGTGAGACGAGTTATGAACTTGTGCTACTTGAGTCTATCCAGATGGGAATGAACTTGTTTGTTTGTTTGTTACTTTGTTTATAGTGGACATGTGCCAGGGTCATTCTGTATTAAGAAACCCACAGTCTCTAGCACTCTTTTCCTTGCGGGATCAACATGGTCATTACAGAAGGATGAGAAAAATTAACCCTTTAAAAAAAACAACACATGGGAGCCTTTGTTTCTTTCCAAAGCACACCCTGGTAGCCACAGGGATAAACCGCCATGCCCAGATCTCAGGAAGGGAGGGGGTCATAGGAAGGAGCTGTGCTGACGCCTTTTGGGACAGTTGCATTTTTCCCATCTTTCCAGAAGGGGGAGCCCCAGCTGGCTCAGTGTGGCCTGGGAGTGGTTCTGAGCAGCCTGACCCAGGGCACTGGCATTCCTGGCTGCTTCTGCCAGCCTGCAGAGTCACAGGGCCTACCTTCTAGGGTTCGGTTTTTTTCTATCACTATCCCTCCCCTTGCCGAGATCTGGATACTGGGAAAAATGAGAAAGAAAGGGAGGGAAGGAAAGAGGGAGAGACTGAGCTCCAAAAGGAATAGATTAACCAAACCAGGATTGGGTGGTTTTGCAGAGAGGCCAGTCTCTTGCCAAATGGGCCAGGCTTCGGGCTGGGGCCCCGGTTGGACAAGGTGCCTTCACTGAAACAAGGCAGCCCGGTAGAGAGAAGAGAAAGATGATGGTAGGTGACACAGGGTCTCTCCTTGATCAGACTCTAGCCAGCCTCCTCTAAGCGCTTTCTCAACTAGACCTCTGTCTTAGCCTATGAAGAATTGAGCAAAACACTAACATAGTTTATAGTGTCTCAACGCCACATCCCTAGGATGACCCCAGCCCCGCTTAAAGTGCTTACCTGAAAAAAGCTCAAGGTTGCTGAAAGAATTTACTTTTTGTTCCATCCAACACCTTAAGATAGGGCCAGTGTCTCCCAGCCTCTGTGGGAGGGTAGAAGCCTACCTTGGATAAGCAGCAGTTAGCAAACCCCGATGGATTTCTCACAGACCAACCCCTGATTCCTGCCTTTTATAATTTATCACTTTGCTGACTCTTCCCAGCCCCCACTCATCCCCCTCCCTGTTCCCTCATTCTCCCTTTACAATTCCCATCCCCTCCGTACAAATCGAAGTTGAGTTCGGTTCATGCGGGACTCTTCTCCCTGTTGCAATAGATATTACTAATTAAAATGTGTCCTTGCCACTTTACCTAGTGTCCAGCTTTGTTCACCTTTGACTTAGGGTCAGCAATGGGACGAGGGCTACCACAGAGCTGAGAACCAGAGCTGCAACAGGAACACCAAGGAGGGAGCACAGAACGGGATGACTAGAAAGGCTTCTTGGAGCCCACGGCAAATCATCTGAGCCCTGTATGATGAGTATGATTCTTCCAAGCAGAAAAGGAGCAGGAAGGTCTGCTTGGAAGAGGGAACAGTCTCAAAGACAGAGGGAGGAGATGAGTGAGTTGAGTGCATTTGGGGGAAAATGTGAGCAGCTGGGAGAGGCAGGAATGAATCAGGGCAGTGGCACAGGCAAAGCCCCGTAGAGACAGGGAAGACCCCTGGAGCCACCCAAGGCAGGTCCGTGCGGCTGGACTCCCACAGAGGAGTCAACATGAGCGAAAGACTGAAAGGGAAGCTCGTGTCAGACAGTGGGAAGCCTCAGGCTTCCACTGAGGAGTATGAGGGACTCTCTTGGCAAAGGAGAACCTCCAGGATCCTGCTGTTGTACTGAAGAGATTCAGATGGGAAAATGGCAAGAACATAGCTGTGCTGTGGGAAAATTAACACGTGGGTAAGTCAAGCGAGGCAAGAGGTAACAAGATCGTGAGTCAGGAGCGGGGGCAGGGGACGAAGGGAGAAACCCTCTGGCAGGCTCCTCTCTCCACCTAGAAACCTAGAAACGGCAGGAGGGAGGCTGGTTTGAAGGAGGGGTGGCTGGTAATCAGTTGCTCGCAACCATTTCCATGGGGTGAAGGGAAGAAGGAGGAAAAGAATACCACTCACTTGTAACTTACTTGTTGAAGATATTGAAAAATACATCTGGTTTGAGATACAGACATCAACATTGCGGGGAACAATCCTGCTTTGCGAGTTGTATCCTTCTGGGGTGGGAGTGACTTCGGGCTTTCTCTGCTGTGCTCCAGCACCCGCGGGTCTGAGAACGTGGGCGCGATGTTAGAATTGCCCGAACTCATGTGGTCCTAGCATTTCCCTTGAGCGGTATTTCTTTTTAATAAATGTATTTATTTATTTATTTTATTTTGGGCTGTGTTGGGTTTTCGTTGCTGCGCGCGGGCTTTCTCTAGTTGTGGCGAGCAGGGGCTGCTCTTCGTTGTGGTGCACGGGCTTCTCATTGCGGTGGCTTCTCTTGTTGAGGAGCACGGGCTCTAGGCGTGTGGGCTTCAGTAGTTGTGGTGCTTGGGCTCAATAGTTGTGGCTCGTGGGCTCTAGAGCCCAGGCTCAGTAGTTGTGGCACGCGGGCTTAGTTGCTCCGCGGCATGTGGGATCTTCCTGGACCAGGGCTCGAACCCATGTCCCCTGCATTGGCAGGTGGATTCTTAACCACTGCGCCACCAGGGAAGTCCCTTGAGCGGTGTTTCTAGATGCAAATGAGAGGAACAATCAGCTATCGGAGTTCAGTTTGACCTTCCAGCAGGAAAATGGAATATTGTAAAAGGTCCTCCATCCTGCACAAATGTGTGCATGTGTGTGGGTTTAGGTTTTCAGACTTTTGGGGCCAGTTACGGCTCCTTTACCAATCATAGATGCTTGCTTTTGCGATACTAAAAGAAACAGAAAAGGAAGTATCACATATCTCAAACGTGAGGATGCCTCTTCAGAAAGTTGTTGCCCAGATCTTTTAAAGGTTCTGAAGGATGTCTTTTATTGTTTCCAACACACATTTGTAAGAAGCTAAATGTGTGTGTGTGTTTCTCGTAACAAAGACCACAGACTTGTGTCCTATTTGTGTATTCATCACCTGGAAACAAAATAGGAATCATAAATAACACCAAGTGCTTGGCTCTATTTGAAGCCTATGAAGTGACAGTTTTTCAAAAGAATCTACAGAGGAGCCTCTTTCACTGGAAAACATCTTCTGGAGGCTAGAGTTACCAGCAAATTCCAAAAATAGGTAATAAATGAGATAATAGAAACTGGGTTGTCACCTCTTGTCCAATGGGATTATCCAATGTCTAAGCATGGACAGATTGTGATGAATGTGATTGCAGATGGGGCATTAATCCGATTCGGGAGGGAATCCAGGCAGATTTTCATCTGCGCCGAATGTGTAATTGGTTTGGAGGCAGCAGAAAAGCAGCTTGTACCAGATTTTGCCGCATCACTGTGATGAGGTCTATTTTGATCAGCTTGAGTTATGGACAGTATAAATTATTTATAGCCACTTTAGACATGCCTTGTGCTTGTAAAGACCTTCAGAACAAAATAATAACACTCCTCTTGCTGTTGTAGGAATCTCATTCAGCTGAATCCTGGTGCCCACAGTTTACAAAAAGCAAGGAAGAGAAGAGATTAAAGTCTGGTAAGTTCAGCACCAAGTACTCACTAAACGTTACAGGGGGCAAGAGGTTGAGCCAGGCCAGTGTAGGAGGCAGACTCTGATGCACACTGAATGGTCCAGGCCCTAAAGGGAGCCGCTCTAGGGAAGATGGACCCAGATTCAGGAGGGCACAGGCAACCACAGGAGACGGTATGTGATGAGGCTCACACAAGCTGAGCATGAAGAATTCCCCATGAGCTAGACAGCATTTGTGAAGGAGGTGGGATTTGAGCAGGGTCTTTAAGGGTGAGAAAGCTTCAAGTGTGGCCTGTGGGTGAGGAGGGAGGTTGCAGGAGCAAAAGCTGGAGGCAGGCCTGCACTGGATGGGGAAGCAAAGCCTGGTGGGGCTGGGGGTGGGAAGCGGTGGGGTGGGGGTGAGGTGCTGTCATTTACTGAGCAGCCACTGTGTGCTGGGAACTGGTGATACTCTCCATACCTCACTCAGTCTTCATGTATCGGCAGGGTGCTTTGGGCTAAAGAAGGCCCAGGCGAAAGGGACATAAACAGAAAATGAGCTGGCTCAAAGAACAAGCACAGAGGCAGGGTAGACCCCAGAGTTACACGACCCAGGGGCTCAAAGATGTCATCAGCAGTGCCTTTCTGTTTCTCTGCTCTACTGTCCACAGACTCAGCTTCATTCTGAGAGTGGTTCTTATGGTCACACACGGCTGCCAAAATATACACATGCCTCCTTGTCTGTGACCAATTGGAGAAGCTGGCTTCCTGGGGCTCTCACCAAAGAGCAAGAGAGCTTCTTTTCAGAATCCCCTGGGAAGCCTCTTTCCTGTTTCACTGGCCCAACTTGGCTTAGATTTGTCCATTCGTGAACCAATTACTGGCAAGGAATTTGGGATTCCCTTACGGCTTAGACAAATCATCATAGGCACATACATCCCACGAGTGGGGTATTGATAAACGTTTAAGAACTGAGTCTCTAGGGAAGAAATTTTATACATATATACACACATATATATACACACACATACATACACATAAAGCATATATATGTTCATAATAAATTTTACTGATATAAAGGAACCATAGCAAATAATTTACAAATAAATTATAAAATACTCAATACTCTGACCTGTAAATTCCACATAGCCAACTGATTCTCACAGAATTCTTTCACTGATTTTTGCCAAACTCTTACTAATTTATGGTTGCATAAGTAAGTAAAAAAATATATTTTTCCTATAATCTAACAATAAACAGTTATTAAAATATACTAGAGTTAGTATATTTTAAATGAAAATATTTAAAACCCTGTCATTAATGCGACAAGAAATATGTCGAGTGTACACGAATAAACCTATCTTGATGAGGGCCATGAAGAATGCACAGAATGCCAAACATGTTCTGGTATGGAATTATGGGGTGTCATTTCTCCCCCAAATAATCTATATGTGTATAAATCTATAAATGTATTTTGGTATGCTACAGATACTATTAAATTGCCAATGGAATTTGACAAAATAATTCAAAAGATAAAATGAAAGAAGAAATGTGTGAGAATAGTGAGGAAAATTTATAAAAGAAGTGAAATGAAGGGTGATTTTTCCCACTGGATACTCAAATGCATTATAAAGTTCTAATAATGAAAACAGTTTGATACTAAAGCAGAACATGATGGACTTAATGTAACAGATTGAAAAGGCCAAAATTAGACTTTTGATTTTATCTGAATTCAATTGGAAAGCAAATGATTATTCAGTAGGTATTATTGGTACATTTGAAAGTAATTAAAGTTGGACTTTTCTGCACCACCGTTTATTAAAACCCTCTTTAGATGGATTAAAGATTTAAATGTAATAAAAAAACACAAAAGTACTAGACAAAAATGTATGTGACTCTTCCTATAACCTTGGGATGAGGGTGGGCTTTCCAAGTGCACAACAAAGATAGATTCCAGATGGGAAAGACCAATGGATTTGACCACATAAAAATGCAATGGCTGATTATTATTTATGACAGACAAAGGGGTTGATACCTTTAAAACAAATATATTAAGAACTCAAATAAGAAAATGATGAATGCTAACAGAAAAATGAGCTAGAAAGAAGAAAAAAAACATGATTAAAAACACGTGGAAAAATTGTAGTCTTGTTAGTTATATTAGCACACAACTCAGTGGCGTAAGACAACACCCGTCTATTATTTCAGGGTTTCTGTAACTCAGAAGTCTGGGCATGGCTTATCTGGGTTCTCTGCTCTGGGAGGGCCTTACAGGGCTGAAATCAAGGTGATGGCCAGGCTACATTCTCATATGGAGGTTTGACTAGGGAAGGACGAAGTTTCGAGCTCCCAGATTGGTGATGAAATTCACTTACTTTCAGCTTCATTTCATGACAGTTTGCTTCTTCAAAGCCAGCCACAGAGAGAGTTTCTGCTGCTTTGAGTCTCTCTCTAACGTCAATGATCCCTTTAAAGGGCTCGCCCAATTAGGTAGGGGCCACCCAGGATAATCTCCCTTTTGATTAACTGAAAATCAAGTGATTAGGGATTTTAATTACATCTACAAAATCCTTCACTTTTGCCAGAGTCTCTGCGGGTTACCACCACATTAGTAACTAAAGCATCAGAAATTGCCATTTTGGGTCTCTCACATTGGCAAAGATTTAAAAAAACAAAACCCCGATAATTCCCAATGGTGGTAAAGTGTGGGGAAAGTGGCCTTCTCATAGCCTGTTGGAGGGAGTGTCTAGGGTACAACATTCTGAAAAGGCACAACAATCTGAGATGCAGTTTGGCAAATTTTGACAAAGCCTTAAAATGCTGTCATCACTTTGACCCAGCAAATCCTCTGCTAGAAATTATGCTATGGAAGTACTTACGGATAATGTTCATAAAGATTTACTCGTGAGGTTGTACAGGGCAGCTTTATTTATAATACCAGAAACTTGGGGGAAAAAAAGGGAGATGAACAAAAGTAAAAGACTGGTTCAATAAATTGTGATAAACCCATATAATGGAAGTGCACTGAATCATACTGTTTTGGAGTTTGGGCTCCAGAGCCAGGCACCCCTGGTCAGAAGGCCTGTACTACTTAGCAGCTCTGTGAAATGGGGGTGTATCTTATCCTCTCTGAGCCTCAGTTACAAAGAGGGAATAATAATAGTATCCACTTTATGGGGTTGTTGTGAGGATTAAGTGTCTCATACATGTTAAATGCTTACCACAGCAGCTAGACCAAGTCAGCACGTCATAATTGTGGAGGGGGCTTCCCCGGTGGCGCAATGGTTAAGAAACCGCCTGCCAATGCAGGGGACACGGGTTTGAGCCCTAGGTCCGGGAAGATCCCACATGCTGCGGAGCAACTAAGCCCGTGCGCCACAGCTACTGAGGCCCGCACGCCTAGAGCCCGTGCTCCTCAACAAGAGAAGCCACTGCAGTGAGAAGCCTGTGCACCGCGACGAAGAGTAGCCCCCGCTCGCCACAACTAGAGAAAGCCCGCACATGGCAACAAAGACCCAACGCAGCCAAAAATAAATAATATAAATAAATTTATTTTTTAAAAAATTATGGAGGAGGAGGAGGATGGAATATTATGAAATTACCAAACAGTTTATACAAAATAACTCCATTTTTGTTAAAAAGTTAAGTGAAAAACTCAGAAAATGGAATAGAAGGGCATCTCTCAGACTGTTTATTTTCTCTTGAGAAGTGGGGCTATAGAGGATTTCTGTTTTCTTCTTTGTGAGTTTTTACATTTACCAATTGTCCTGCACTATATACTTAACGACTTTAGAAAAATATCCTAATTGATATTGTGGTTTTTTTTTCTTTTTTTTTTGGTACACGGGCCTCTCACTGTTGTGGCCTCTCCTGCCGTGGAGCACAGGGTCCGGACACGCAGGCCCAGCGGCCATGGCTCACGGGCCCAGCTGCTCCGCGGCATGTGGGATCTTCCCGGACCGGGGCACGAACCCGTGCCCTCTGCATCGGCAGGCGGACTCTCAACCACTGCACCACCAGGGAAGCCCTGACATAGTTTTTAAAGAAAGGGAAAGTGAACCCTGAAGGATCAGGGAAGACTCCAAGAGTGAGGTGGGGATTGAACTGTTCTTGTATGATGGTGGTTCTCAGACTTCTGGAATTCAGGAACCAAGGAAAAAACAATGGGGACATCACACAGGACTGCCAATTCCATGATGCCAAGTGAGGCACTTAAAAAAAAAAAAAAACCCACTATCTCCTACCATAATTTCATGTAAGAGGTAACATAGCAACACCAAAAAAGAAAGCCTAGTCTCAGAATCAATGGTCCTTCCCATCGAGCTTTGTGAAAAACTCATTATATTATTCTGGTTTTTCTCATTTGGCTGCAAAATGCCAAAAACTTCTTCTTGGGTTGAAGATTAGGAACCACTGGGGTAGAGTCTTGGCAACGAGGAGGGTGCACCAAGGCAGCAGGCACCTGGCAGCAAAGCCGGGAGGCAGGAATGAACCCGAAATATGGGGACTGTGAAAGGTCTGGCCCCCTGCTTGGCCCCAGTGCTCTCATTATAGTTTCATGGTGTGTATGCTTCAGTGTGGAGACACCCGGGGACCACGTGATGATTTAGTTCTTAGGGACTCCCTAACGGAGTTTGCCTGAAATCCCTTTTTTAAACACTGCAAACACAGCTGTGAATAAGACAGATATAATCCTTGCTCTTTCTCGTGGAGGCAGGGACTCTAGGACGAGTGTTTTTCATTAAATCTATGAGCTCAGAGATGGTATCAGTCTCTTCTCCGGCATCCTCCATGGGCCTGGCAGAGGACGGCAGGCTCCGCAAAGAGCTACTGAACCACAAAGTTTTCAGTGACCTGAAACGGCCGGTCAAGGGCATTAGAGGGAATGACAGCCATCCAGTGGGACTTGAATTGGTATCTCTCAGACACCTGGGGGCACTTCTGCATCAGCAAAAGTTCCAGTGTCCGTTTCTGTCCATGGGTATATTAGAAAGATGTGCATGTTTTATTAAACTTGGAATAAGACTTCAATATTTATGTATAAATCTCAAGCTTCACTTCAGTATCATGAAGGCTGGTGAGATGCAAGGCTAATCTGATAATGGAGGAAATTCCTTTGCCATTAATCCCATGAGTCATACATGCCTCCTCTAAGAACCTGAAATATAAATATTTTAGCACAGGTAAAATATCAAGGGAGTAAAACTTCACTAATTAGGGTAAACTGGGAGGTCAGAGTGCCTTCTAGAAGATGTTAAACTCAAGGTCACCTTATTATATAGTACATACACTATCTATATATACACGTTATGTTAAACATCAACAAAATTGACAGTCGATGAGTCATTGCCAAATAGAGGTCCCACCTTAGTTGCTTTTACATAGAGATAAGGAGCCCAGGACTTTAGAACCTTATTAGTGTGCCTATAGATGCAGCCAATGTCTGAAAATATAGTTTTGGAAAATAACCTTGTTTGCTGGGCTGTGGATACCATCAATTTGCCTAGTACACCTTTTTCTCACAGACAATTAGAATGGCTGTCTTTACTTCTGCTAGAATCCTTAACAGAAATTCTCAGGCCCTAAACTGAAAATTGCCCAGTCATCCAACTTGTAATAGTCACCCTTAGGGAGAGTTTCCCTAGCGGGAATTACCTCGATCATGGCTATACCTCTGATTAGCAAGATCTCCTTTTGTGAAGTTTTTGTCTCTTTCTTTTTCTTGAGGGAAAAACACATTTCTTGAGCACTTACTATGGGCCTCTAGAATGAGAGTCGTGGCGGGCAAGGACAATGTCTATTTTATATCTCCGGAGCCTAGAAGGGCTGTTGAATTCGTGGTGTTCAGGGATGCCTTCTGGGTACTCTATCTATAGGTGGTACCCAGCCTCCACCATGGCCTCCAGTGATCCCTGCCTCCTGTTCTAGTCACCCTGGCACAGTCCTCTGCCACAATGTAACAGGGTTGGTTAGTGTGACCTGTAGAATATGGCAGTCATGATGGTATGTCACCATTGAGTTTAGGTTATAAAAGACTGCAGCTTATGTTTTGGTATCTCTGTCTCCATCTTAATCTCTGATCACTGCCTTTGGGAGAAGCCATATGGATAGGTCCCTGTGGTGAGGAACTGAAGCCTCCTGCCAACAGCCACATGAGTGAGCTTAGAGGCAAGTCCTCTGATCCCATTTAAGTCTACTGAGACTGCATCCCTGGCCAATAGTTTGAATGCAATCTTGTGAGAGATTCTAAGCTAGAACCGCCCGGCTAAAGCACTCAATTTCTAGTACTCTGAAACTGTGTGAGATAAAAAACATTGTTTCAAGCTGCTAAATTTGGGAGGTAATTTGTTACACAGCAATAGATAACTAATAACTAATTGATAATAATAAATAACAAAAAATCCCACACACTTCTCAACAAAACTCTATGAAAGAGGCATTAACAGCACTCTTTACCAATGAAGACACAAAGGATCCGTGAAATTAAAGAATCTGTCCAAGACATCTCAGCTAAAAGTGGGAAAAAATGGATACAAATCCAGGCGAGACACCCGCTATCTCTCAGAGAACAAAAAGTCACATTTCTCTTGCCCAAATAATCTTACCCTTAAAGTCTGTCACTTTGTTATCATTTGCGATTTCAACATCTGGTAATAATAAGAGCAGTGATTATTAAAAATATACCAAAAGAAGCAGTTTGCATAACCCATAAATGTTCGAGGTTTCACGGTCATGACTTTCAAATAGAGAAATGACAACACATGGGAAGGAACAGATACGTTGAAAGGAGAATCTGAAAGTGGCACAGTTAAAATAATTTGCAGGTAATTTTAGCACCAAGAAAGAAGTCCTGTTGCCAGACACTGCTAAAAAGGGCGGTCCATTTCCGTGTGCTGTATTTAGAAAGGCAGTATGTCATTGCAGAATAATTGTTGGGAACACGGGTGAGCCTTGAAACTGTGAAGCAGGTTTTAAGAGCATAGACCTGGGCTTCCCTGGTGGCGCAGTGGTTGAGAGTCTGCCTGCCGATGCAGGAGATACGGGTTCGTGCCTCGGTCCGGAAAAATCTCACATGCCGCGGAGCGGCTGGGTCCATGAGTCATGGCCGCTGAGCCTGCGTGTCTGGAACCTGTGCTTCACAACGGGAGAGGTCACAACAGTGAGAGGCCCGCGTACAGCTAAAAAAAAAAAAAAAAAAGAATATGAAGTTTTTTTTTTTTTAAATCTAAATGTATTTATTTTTGGCTGCGTTGGGTCTTCGTTGCTGCGTGCAGGCTTTCTCTAGCTGCGGCGAGCGGGGGCTACTCTTCCTTGTGGTGCGCGGGCTTCTCATTACGGTGGCTTCTCTTGCTGCGGAGCACGGGCTCTAGGCGCGCAGGCTTCAGTAGTTGTGGCACGTGGGATTAGTAGTTGTGGCTCGCGGGCTTTAAATCACAGGCTCAATAGTTGTGGCGCAGAGGCTTAGTTGCTCTGCGACATGTGGGATCTTCCCGGACCAGGGCTCGAACCCGTGTCCCCTGCATGCAGGCAGATTCTTAACCACTACACCACTAGGGAAGTCCTGAAGTTTCTTTTGGAAGTGATGAAAATATTCTAAAATTGACTGTGGCTTGTATGCTACAAATAATTTATTTATATACATGAAATGGGTGAATTGTATGGCACATAATTATATCTCAATAAAGGTGTTGTTAAAATTAAACAAAAAGAGCAAATGCCAGAAAGATGAGGAAGAGGGAGAGATGGCCTGGAGAGGCAGGCCAGGCGGTCTGAGAAGGCTTCATAGCAAGTAAGCTCATTTGTTCATTCATTTGTTCATTCACAAAGTATGTACTGAGTCCTGACACTCACCAGATATTGTTCTAGGGGCAAGGGATACAACAGGGAATAGAATGAAGTCCTTGCTCTGAAAAATAAAACATAATTAGAAGATGGAGAAAATGGAGAAAGAACTACCTGGTTGTGGTCAGAAAAAGTCTCTCCCAGGAGGCAGTACTTAAGCTGAGACCTGAATGAAAAGTGGGAGCAAACTGAGCAGAAGGTCTAGAGGAAAGGCATTCCAAACAGAGGGAACAGCAAGTGCGAAGTCCTCAAGGCAGGAGTATGCTCATGTGTTTGAGGAAGAGTAGAGAGACAGAGTACCTGAAATGGAAGGAGAGAGAGGAAATAAATAGGAGAGCCAAGCAGGGGCCAGATCAGGGAGGGATTTGCAACCATGGCAAGAGCTTTGGAGTTTCTCCCCAGCAGGATGGAAGGGTTTGAATGGGGTGGTGTAATGTGATTTACGTTTTAAGAGGATCACTAATTGTTCTGAGTATAGTCTGTGAAGGCAACAGCAGAGACTCAGAGACTAGTTAGGAGGCTGCTTCAATAACCCCAGGGAGAGATGACAGTGGCTAGACTAGAGTGGGAGCAGAAGGCTAGAGCCAACAGGATTTGCTGGTGGATTGAATGTAGGATGTGGGTCAGATTACAAAATGAAATGTTTCAGTTTATGTTTGCATCAATATCCTGATTGTAAATTGTATCAGCAGAGGGTTCAGTCTGGTGACCTGCTGTATGTGTGTGTGGATGTGTTTTAATCAAGTTTACTGAGGTGAAATTCACATGTAATGAAATTCACCAATTTTAAATATACAGTTTGTTGAGTTTTAATAAATGTACATAATCATTGATATATATACCACAATCATGATACAGAACACTTTCATCTCCATAGAAAGTTTCCTCGTGCGCATTTGCCATCAATCTCCACACTCCATTCCAGCTCCTGGAAACCACTGATCAGCTTTTTGTCCCTTTAGTTTTCCCTTTTACAGACTGTCATATAAATGGAATCGTATGTCTTGTGTTTGGCTTCTGTCACTTAGCATGCTGTTGATATTCACTCATGTTGTGTGTATCAGTAGTATGTACCCTTTTTATTGTTTTACAATGGAATACAATGGATCATGCTTAGCTTGGGCTGCCATAACAAAATGCCACAGATGAGGGGCTCAAACAACAGAAATATATTTTCTCACAGTTCTGGAAGTCCAAGATCAGGGTGCCAGCATTGTAGGGTTCTGGTAATCCCAGCTTGCAGACACTGCCTTCTCTCTCTGTCCTCTAATGTGGGAGAGAGGAAGGGTGCAGTAATCCCATCACCGGGTCCCCACCCTCATGACCTCCTCTGAACCTCATTATCTCCCAAAGTCCCCATCTTCAAATACTACCAAATTGGGGGTTAGGGCTTCAATACATAAATTTGGAGGGAATACAATTCAGTCCATAGCACAATGGAATACAATAGACCACGATTTGTTAATTCATTCACCAGTTAATAGGCATTTGGGTCATTTCCAGTTTGGGGCTATGATAATAAGCTGTTGTAAACATTCGAGTACAATTTCAATCTAGGCCCTGAGCTAAAAATCACAATAAAACCTTATCACTGCTAAACCGTCAAACTGCTATGTAGTAGCACAAGTTCAGCTTCTATTTCTGAGCAAAAAAATCACAGAACTGATAAGAGTCCATGAGAGTGAATGAATTTCACTGCTGACACTGAGACAATGAAAAATGATAGATTCAAAATATTTTCAAGGAAATAGCTGCTGACAAATAATACAATGAATAACTACAGGCTTTACACACCTTACATTTTCACAAGTTTTTAAATTTGTCTAAGCCTTTTTCTGCTTCACACATATTTTTGCCACCATTGGCTGTGTAATACATCTTAGCAGATTCCACTTCAGGTTGTACTGATTTGTGTTTTCTCACCTTCTTAGGGAATAGTTCGTTCATTCAGACTATTCACAGAGGGCAATTCGACAGTAACTTCAAACTTAGCATTGACTCCTTGAATAAACAAGACTAACCGGGCATTATTGGTAACATCTGTTAACTCATCAAAAGCCACAGAAAACTACTTGAAATAATTTACCTTGATTTTTAATTGATTATTGATGTTGCTTTTCACGTCCTCATTTCTTCTACCCCCCCCCCCCAAATCTAATCATAGTAAACAAGTTAATTTTCTCTGGACACATTTTCTCAGCTGCTGCGATCAAGCCCAATTTAATTAAATCACCATCAGTAAAAAGGCTTTCCTTGTTTGGCTAACAAATGAGCCAATCAGAAATTTACTTTGGTTGCAGCTTTGTTTTCAGTCTTTCCATTTGTGAAGAAATTCTGATGTAATGAGCTATTCAGTTTCAAATATCACAGATGATACATTCCAGTTTTAATTTTCTAATTTTTCTGATGGTTGTTCTCCTACGGGTCGACAATAATGTGGTTTAGTCTGTGAATGTTGACATATACTGTATTCTTTTAGCATGGCAATAGTGTTATTGCATAATAAACACAGTGCTTTTCCGCTTATTCAATAACAGAATAATTCACATTCCATTGCATTGTTGTTCAGGCCTACATATCTTCCCAGCTTCTCCTTCTGCCCCATTCTGCTTCTCTCATCCTTTACAGAGGTGTGAATCTTAAGGGCATCCCCCAAATAGTCATCAGGTACTTTAAACTTGTCTCAGAGCCTGCTTCCAATAGAAACAGGAGTATGAGAGTGGTCTGAGAAAGCAGGTGATAAGATAGGGATTTGGAGCTGTATTACTCTTTGCTAGACCAGCACTGAGGACACCCTCACTGCCAGTAGCTGGAATACAGATAGCCCTTCATGTAAAGTGGTGGTTCAATTGTTACAGCTTTCACTGGTGGTGAATTGGGATGCTTTGCCTGTGGAAGGGAATATGCTAGGCATTTGAGAGATACAGGGAAATAGTAACTACAAGACAATAGCATTGGGTGACAATTCCTAAGCTCCACTGATGCCCTAGAGAAAAATATAAAAGACTAGGAGTGATTAACAGGCAATTGAAAACCATGTGTAAAAGTCAGAGGGCCTCCTTGGCAGCATACAATGAAGCAACATTTACGGGTCTAAAGGAATCCCGTCATTTTTCCATTCAGTTCATCAGTATTGTCCCTGCAGAAACCAGACTAAACCTAGAGGATGACAGTGGACTAGCCCAAACTCACCCAAGTAGGAGCCCTATTGCAGCCACCACACCAGTTTGGGTATCTTGGCTAGAGCAAATGAACACAGCCTCAGGTACATTTTATGTGGATATCGATTTGGTGAATAAGTCCTTTCCTATCCCTATGAGGAAAGTGGATCAGACACAGTATGCATTCATATGGAACATCAACATTATACATTTAGAGTACATTTATAGTTTTGCTCCAGAGCTATGTTAACTTTCAACTTCTGTAGTAAGACAGACTGAAGAGATCAAGACCATTTAGACATCCTGCAAAACATCACATCCTGATCTGTTACAACAAAGACATCATATTAACTCAGTCAGATGGACAAAAAGGTGGCTAGCACATTAGAGGCCTTGGTCTGACACATGTACTCCAGAGGGTGGGAGATAAATTCTATAAGGGCGCAGGGGCCGATAGCATCAGTAGGATGTTTAGGGGTCCAGAGTCAGGGGAATGCCACATAACCCATCCAAAGAAAGAGATAAATTATTGTACCTTCTACCATGAATAAGGGAGCATAACGCCTGGTAGTCCCCTTTGGGTTCTTGGCATGGTATATTTCACACCTGGACATATTGCTCTGGCCCATAAACCAGGTGACACAAAAGGCTGCCAGCTTTAATGCAGCTCAGGGCAGGAAAAGGTTATACAGCAGGTCCAGGCTGTAGTCCCAGCAGTCCTGCTATTAGGCCATTTATGTTTCCATAGCTGGTATTAGTGCTATCAGTTGTAGAAGAGATGCTGTGTGAAGTTTATGGCAACCTCCACTGGGAATCACAAAATAGGCCCTTGCCCCTGGAGCAAGGCCATGCCACCTACAGCAGAGATTTATGTGCCTTTTGCAAAAAGGAAGCTGGTGTAACCACACCAAGTAACCATATGTCAGAAACCACCCATCATAAGCTGGGTTCTATCAAACCCACCAAGTCATAATATCAGGTAGGCAGCAACAGTCTGTCCTAGGATGGAAGTGGTACATCTGGAATTGAGCACAAGTAGGACCAGAGAGCATGACCAAGTTGCCTGAGCAGGCAGCCCACACCCCATGTTATACCAGCACCCATCCTCAGTTCACACTTACTGCTCTGTGTAGGATCCCTCACAACCAGCAGACAAGAGGACGAAAATCCTGTATATGGTTTATGGAGAGTTGACCCAGTATGTGAGTTCAAACTGAAAATGGATGTCAGTTGCATTGTAGCCCCACTCCGGGGTGACCTTGAAAATAGTGGTGAAGGAAACTCTTCTTAGTGGGCTGAGCTTCAGGAGGTGCACCTGGTCATCCACATTGTGTAGACAGAGAGGTGCCCCAAGGTTAGAATATATAGGAGTTCAGGGGCGGTGATGAATGGCCTACATGGCTTAGTAGGGGCCTGGAAGAAGAAAGATTGGAGGATTAGGGTCAAAGAGGTCTGGGATAGAGACACAAGGATGGATGGGTGTGTGAACGTTGGCACCAAGTATGAAAGTATTTGTATCACATGTTAACACCCACCAGCAAGCATTCACCATGAAAGAGGCACTAAATAACCAAGAAGACAAAAAATCACTTGGCCAGATGACCTCAGCCAGCCTCTGCCGTCAGCCACCCGGTGCTGGCACTAAGGGTACATGAATGAAGTGGCCACAGTGACAGCAAGAGAGGCTAGTGTGAACCTAGTAGCATGGGCTCCCACTTAAGAAGGCTGTTCTAGCTACTGCTGCTGCTGAATGAGCCAGCAATATGGTACCATTCCTCCAGGACACCAACTGGCCATGTGGTGACATGTTGACTACATTGAACCCCTTCCACCCTGGAAGAACCATGATTCATCCAGATAGGAATTAACACATATTCAGGGTACTGTTTACCTTTCCTGCCCCCAAGACCTTAGCCAGCACCACTATCTGAGGGCTTATCGAGTATTTGATTCACCAGCATGGGATCCTACGAAACATCATGTCAAACCCGGGACCTAATTTATTGCAGTGGAGGTGCAGGAATGAGTCTGTGATGACAGGAGTCACTGATCCAGTCACACACTCTACCACCCCAAAGCTGCTGGCCTGATAGGGTATCAGAATGACCTCCTGAAGGCCCACTTGAAGCACCAGCTTGGAGGCAATACTTTATGAGGATGGGGTTCATCCTCCGGGATGCCATGTGCATCTTGAATCAAAGACCTTTATATGGTGCTGTGTCCCCAGCAGGAAGAATACATGGATCCAGGAACCAAAGGGTGGAAGCAGGAGGGGCCTACTTTACCATCACTCTCAGTGAGCACTTGAGGAGATTGGGCTTCCAGACCTCACAGCTCCGGGCTCTGCAGGGTTAGAGGTCTTTGACTCCAAACTGGGACTCTTCCACCAAAGGACACGGTAAGAGTCCCACTGAAGTATTTAGCTACAGACGCCACCTGGGGCATTTTGGGCACCTTGTATGCAGGGACGAAGA
Organism: Tursiops truncatus; assembly: GCF_011762595.2. Lineage (NCBI taxonomy): Eukaryota > Metazoa > Chordata > Mammalia > Artiodactyla > Delphinidae > Tursiops > Tursiops truncatus. The sequence goes on from NC_047035.1 coordinate 118,037,765, forward strand.
GGAGACATCATCTTGGCCAAGAGTGATCCACTTGGGTGCTTCTCAGTACTCTCTTGCCCACTTGTGATGATAAATGGACAAGTACAACAACTCTGGTCTAAGAAGGGCCTGGTGGTCAAGGGCTCAGATCAGCAGATAAACCACTGAGCCCAGAGGAAGTGCCAGCTGACGGTAAGGGGAGCCTAGCATGGCTGACGAGGAAGGAGTGTGGCCCCCCAAGAGAGTTGCAGCAGCTGGGGCTGTAGTTCATCCCACTAACTCTCCTCTTTTACGTTTTCACCAGGAATCCTGGAGAAACTGCTCCTGAAACTGGCCTGTGAAGAGGAAAGAGGTGAGGTGAGCTGTTTTTCCAAAGAGACTGGAGTAAGTCTTCAGGGCTTGACTGTGGCAACTCCTTCCTCCCTCTCCCCACCCTCTCTTACTCCCTTTTCTCTTTGGACAAACATTTCTACAAACACTCACTAAACATGAACCAGATAATAAAAATCACGGGGTCTTGCCATCAGAGCAGCTCATAACTGAGGGGGAAAAACAGACACCCAAGTATCTACAGGGAAATCCCTCTAAGTTAGACGTTTTCGTACACACATTTCGGTGGTTGTTGACCCGCATGTGAATATAGAACTCCCCCCCACTCCCCGGCAAAGTCCCAAGGGGCGTCCCCTCTGTGCTCATGCGCAGGTCTGGTCAGTTATCATAGACCTGGGCAGTTTTCTGCTTCTTCCTTGGCTCTGTCTCGGCTCTGCCAGGAACCACCCTGTCTCTGTTGGCATCGCGCCTCTGCTGGGCACAGCTGCTGCTGATTCACCGGAGGCTGGGTGGTGCCAAAGCTGCCCAGTGGGAGATGGAGGTGGAGAGGGGGTGGGGAAGCTCCTCTCCTCTTTTGTGTTCTGCTTTGTCATGGGTGGGGAGGCAGGGGAGGAGGTGGCTTTGTGGACCACTTTTTTTTACATCGTTTTTAGTAAAATACCCCTTTCAGTTTTTACTTAAAGCACCCTTCCCTCTTCTTTCCACTTCCATAGGACTATGAGTCCAACTGGGAAACTGGGTTGGGAGGCAAATGCAGTGATATACGGAATACTAAACGGCCCCTCCTACATGCAGACTCACTGAGGGGGTCCCGAGCCCCAGCCCACCACGTGGGCGCAGACATATTCTAAGTGGATGTAACGTATGCTCAATTTATGGTCACAGAACCAGGAGAGTGAAGAAGAGGAAAGGGTTCGTTCATCCTAGAGGGGCGGGGAAAGCCTCACAGAAGAAATGTCATGTGAGCTGAGTGTTAAATGTGGAACAGAGGCCTGCTGAGTGGGGAAGGGAATTCCAGACAGAGGCAAGAGCAAAAGCCAAGCACAGGGCCCTTCGAATGTTTGTTGGCTCAGAGTTCTTGCTCCAGGGAATTTACATTCCCATGCAGGGAGATTAGCAAGAAACACAAATGAATAGAAACGTGCATCCTCTCAGTTGGTGATAAATGCCAAGAAGGAAAGTCAAAGGAGCCGACTGAGAGCGCAGAAGGAGGGGGGCTCTTTTACGTAGGGTGGCCAAGGTCGACCTTTCTGAAAATGTGGCTTTTGAACAGAGACCTGAATGAAGTGAGAAAAAGAGGCACGTGGGTCCCCAGGGGAGAGCATTTCAGGCAGAGGGAACAATGGGAGTGCAAAGGCCAGAGATGGGAGCTGCTTGGTGTGTACAAGGAGCAGCGAGTTCTGTTGGGGCATAGTGACAGAGCGGGCAGTGGCAGAAGAGGGCTTTGAGCAGAGCACACAATCAGTCTGCTGTTTGGAGAGGAGACTTCAGGAGGCACAGGTATAAACAGAAAGACCAGTCAGGAGGTTCCTTCCATGATCCAGGGCAGAGATGATAAGGGCCTGAGGGGAGGTGGTAGTGGTGGAGGAATGAAGACGTGTTGGTGGAAGTTGTTGGATTCTGGACATCTTTTGAAGGTAGAGCCAGTGGGATTTGTTGGTAGACTCGACAAGGATCGAAAGGTAGATGGTTAGGAAATTGGGAAGTGAGACAATTTCTGAGTGTATTACTCCCCTGCTTAAAGTCCAGACTCTTTAGCCAAGTCACTCATTGATTTGTGGATTCATCCAACAAACACTGATTGAATGCTTCCTGTGAGCCAGGCATTGTGCAAGGTGTGAAGACACATTAATAAAAAAAGTAGGATAGACTCTGCCTTTACGGGTCTTACAGTCTGGTGGGTGAGACAGACAAGTAACCAGGCCATTACAACCAATGTGGCAATTGCCGCTATATACAGGTGAAGTACAGGCAGAAATAGGGGCATGTGGAAGAGAGGTCTAATTCAGAGTTACTGGGGGGAGGAAAGTCCAAGCTGAAATGTCAAGAATGAATAAGTATTAAACAGTTGAAGGAGTAAAGGGGAGAGGAAGGGGGAAGAGAGTGGGGAGGCAGAAGGAATAGGGCGTTGGAGGATGTGAAGGAAATTCTGTATGGCCATGGGAGATGGAAAGGGGGTAAAAGAGCAAGGAAGAGATCAGCTCACACAGGGCTTATACATCACGTTAAGGGGTTTGCATTTTATCCTAAAATCAATGGGCAGCCATTGAAGTGTATTATTCAACAGGGGAGTAACATCACCAGTTTGCTCTTTTGAAAGAGCCCTTCGGTTGCAGTGGGAGATGGATTGAAGACTGGAAACTGGGAGAAGAGTAAAGAAGCAACTGCAGCAGTGCAAACACAGAGCGTGGTAGAGAGTCCTGGATGGATTTGGGAGCTGTTCTGGGAGTGGAATCGCTAGAATTTAGTGACTCATAGGATAGGGAAGAAAGGAAGAAACAAGTCAAGTATGACCCCCAGGTTTTTGGCTTGAGCAGCTGGGTGGAGGTGGAAAGCATTCCCTGTGAAAGGGCATACAGGAGGAGAATAAAGTCTGGAAGGGAACGCCCAGTCAGTTGTGGATATGGGGGTCTGAGGTGTTGAGGAACATCCTGAGGAGATGCCCAGTAGGCAGGTGGATAAGCTGATCCAAAGGTCAGAAGAGATTTGGCAGTCAAGAGCACTGAAGGCAGGGTGTGGGTGGGCCTGTCCTGGGATAGGAAGAGTGGGGAGAGAAGAGGGCTAGGGTGGGGCCGCATGTTACTCCCCCATTCAAGACCTTTCCCAATCTGCTTCCTTCTACAGGCAGCACACAGCATCCTGCCCCTTGTCCTTGGACCTTCCTGTCATGTTCCTTCCCTGTTTGTGCTCCGGAGGTTCCTCCTTCTAGAACCCAGCTCAAATATCACCAATTCCAGGAATCCCTCCTCCCATAATAGTAATGATAGGTTTACTCGTATGTTTCCTCCAGAGTTTGGTGAGGTCAACATTTTATGCATACTTTTATTATATTCCCCTGACCTGGAAAATGTATTTAGCACATTGCAGGGGTTAACATTGATATCCGTGAGCAAATTAACAGGCAGAAGAATGATTAGAGTGAGAGAGGTGAACTTCGTCCAGAGGTCTGGGAAGCCAGGACAGTGACGTCATCAGCTCAGTGGGAAAGTTCAGTCTAACAAGCGTTGCACACTGGGGCTGGCAGACAGTCTGGGCTACGGTCAGCGGCAGTTAGACCGCTTTGCCCGTGCCTTTCTTTAGCCTGGCTTCCCCCTATGTCTCCTAGTTAAAAGCCTCACCTTTGCCCCACTCCCAAGTCCAGCCCCTAACTTTCCGCCGGCCCCATTGGCTGCGCGACCGCCCAGTGGGCAGGCAGAAACCGCGGGCTTGCTCTCCTCGCCGGGGAGTCTGCTCTCGTTCCCGAGTCTCGCGAGCGTTACGGTAACTCGCGGAGGCGGTGCAGTTGGGTACGTTCACGGCTAGTGTGAAGCGAACGGGTGCCGTGACCATGTTCCGAGCGGTGGCTCCTGGGCAGTTCCGGCGGGCGGTGAGTCCGGGAGGGAAGGGTCGAGCCCGGTGACGGTCCAGCCTCGATCTGCTGTCCCTGTGAAGGTCTGGGCGAAGGTCACCGCCACCCCCGGACCTGACTGGCCCTCGCGCTGGCAGGCCCAGCCCGGCCTGGGGCTCGGGCTCAAAGTTCTGGGGCCTGCCCTTGCCTCCTTTCGGGCCGCCAGGTGGGGGTCGAGGTCAGAGGTCAGAGTACTGAACCTGCGCTCCCGCTGCCCCTCCTCTTCCCCGTCTTCTTCCCAGCCCCTCTCCCAGCCTCCAGCACAGACAGGGCTCCAGTTTCTCCACCTTTGACGGGGAGCGAGCAGCTGAGTCCCCGGGGAATCTTTACCCGAGGGAGGAAAATGTCGCCGCCGGCATGTCCTCTTGGAAAAAGTTTAAAACCTGAATTCAGCTTGGAAGGTGACGTTTCTGGAAGAATTAAACATTTTCCCTGGATGCATTGCGGCTCTTCGAATCCACTCACTCACTGTCAAGTGCTGGGGCGAGCGAGGGGCAATGTGGTTTTGGAAACCTGCTCTGCTCTCTGGCTAATGGGACAGTGCTGCGTTTAGGTGATTGTGCTGACAGCTGTAGCCAATTTTGAAAGGCAGGCGTCTTTTTACTGCAAGCTGACCTGCTTTTAAACCAGCAGATTGCTGGTTAAATAGCTAGGGAACGATATTGGTAGCGGTAAGTTTTTGATGCTTTCATTAGTTACAAATCATGAGTTTACCACATTTTGCTATTGTGAGAAAGACTGATAGAAAATATGTGTTTTCCTAATGCTATGGGACAGTAGTATTTGGAGATTGACCAATTACAAGTCAAGTAACAATTTATATTGTAGATTCTGTAGATATTCTGATGGTTAAGTGACAAGATTGCTAAACTTGGGTCAGAAACTTTCCTGACATTTTGTACTTTTTCTACAGTTTTTCTTGTGCATGCATGTTTTCATACCCACCGCTGGGATTTTCTCCCTGAAACATAGTTGGCAGTATTTCTAGATATCTGTAGGCCCTTTTCTTATGTATTCTTGGTCCCTTAAAAAAAAAAATCCCAACCCTGCCCCCCCCCATACGCTCAAAGTTCAAACCCACATCCTTCAGGTCAGTGTTCAGTCTTCCCCAGAAATTTTCCTCAGATGACTCAGACATAAACAAGTTAAAGTCATGGATTTGGGAAAGTTCCAGGTATCAGAGCCAGATTCTTACCTATACAGTAATTGGAAGATAGTTATGTGGACAGGTTAGAAGTCTGGCATAAGTGAAATAGTTGTGGAGGGGGAATTTAGGACTCAGTTATTTTGTAGCACTAACAGAAAAAAATGGAATGACTAGCTTAAGTCATTATAAACACTGCCAATATACATAGGCAGTATTTCCAAATCTTTGCTGTGGTTTGCCAAAGACTTTGACCTTGACTTTATTTTCAGAGTTTGAAGTCATGCTTAGAGTAGCTCCTCTAAAGTCATTAAGAACATTTGAGAGATTTGAATTTCAAGGGTATAGGAAAACAGCGGGAACACTTGTAAAATGGATACATAAATACACATACATATTTAACTTTAAAAATTTAGATATTTCAAGCTTACAGAAAAGTCGCAAGAATAGTACAAAGAATTCTCAAAACCCTTTGCTGAGTTTCACCGGCTATTAACAGTTTGGCACATTTGCTTTCTCTCTCCTCATATATACATATTATTTTTCTGATATAATATGTATGTTGCAGACATGCTCTATACTAAATAATTCAGTATATGTTCTATGAACAAGGAGGTTCATCTTTCATGATCACAGTATAATTGGCAAAATCAGCAAGTTTAACGATACAATACTATGATCTGTAGATATTACTCAGGTATTACCAATTGTTACTCATTTGTAGCAGTATTTTTTTATTGTTGTTTTTTAGTTGAAGTATAGTTGATTTACAGTGTGTTAATTTCTGCAGTACAGCAAAGTGACTTATTTATATATGTGTGTGTGTACACATTCTTTTTTATATTCTTTTCCATTATGGTTTATCTCAGGATACTGAATACAGTTCCCTGTGCTCTACAATAGGACCTTGTTGTTTATCCATTCTCTATGTAATAGTTTGCATCTGTAGCAGTATTTCTTATTCTGGTCTAGGACACTCTGGGATCATGCCTTGCATTTAGTTCTCATGTCTCTTCAGTCTTTGTTAGAAAACTCCTCAGCCTTTCTTTGGCTTTGATGGCATTGACATTTTTGAAGAGTACAGGCCTTCTATTTTGTTGACTGTCCCGCGATTTAGGTTTGTCTGGTGTTTCCTCTGATTAGTTTCAGGTTATGTACTGGCAGGAGTATCACAGAAGTGGTATTGTGTTCTCAGTGCATCATATTAGGAGGCTCATAATGTTGGTTTATCCCATTATTGGTGATGTTAATTACTTGGCTAAAGTGTTCAGCAGGTTTCTCCACTATCAAATTACTACTTATCTGTTAACTAATTTGTGGAGAGATACATTGAAACGATGTAACTCTTCTGTTTCTCATCAGACTTTCACCCATTAGTCTTATCTGTTGATGATTCTTGCCTGAGAAATGAGTACTGTGATGTAAAATAGCAATTTTTCTAATTTCATCATTCCTTCTACTTTTTAAAAAAATCAATTTTATTTTATTTTTGGCTGCGTTGGGTCTTCGTTGCTGCACGTGGTCTTTCTCTAGTTGTGGCGAGCGGGGGTTGCTCTTCGTTTTCATGAGCGGGCTTCTCATTGCGGTGGCTTCTCTTGTTGCAGAGCTTGGGCTCTAGGCGTGTGGGCTTCAGTAGTTGTGGCACGTGGGCTAAGTAGTTGTGGCTCGTGGGCTCTAGAGCGCAGGCTCAGTAGTCGTGGCGCACGGGCTTAGTTGCTCCAGGGCATGTGGGATCTTCCCAGACAAGGGCTCAAACCTGCGTCCCCTGCGTTGGCAGGCGGATTCTTAACCACTGCGCCACCAGAGAAGTCCATTCCTTCTACTTTTATTAGCTTTGTATAATTATAAGAAAGAACATTTTCTTCTTGCTTATTGATGTATTTATTTATGGACTCATGGATCCTTACTTCATTCAGTAGGTTACTTCATCCATTACTACTCTTAAATGTTTTGGTGCTCAAGTTGTCCCAGATTTCTAAAGTGCAAGTCCCTCAGTCTGGCTCCTGTTTACTTATATTTATGATACCGTAAAGTCAAAGTGAGTTATCTGAATCCCCACTCTTGCAATTTAAATAAATTGTTCTGTAGCTAACCATGAGTAAATTCAGGAAGATATGTTTCTACAAAACCACATTTTTAATAATAGATTTATCTATTAAAAGATTAAAAAGATTAAACTGTTAACATCATAATGTGAATATAGCTAACACTATTAAACAGTACATTTAAAAATGATTAAGATGGTAAATTTATTGCAACTAGTGAAAAAAAGATACCATAAGCTGTTAGAATGTCTAACACTATTAAACTGTACATTTAAAAATGGTTAAGACGGTAAATTTATTGCAACTAGTGAAAATAAAAGAGATACCTTAAACTGTTAGAATGTAAGTTAAATGACTCACATTTGGTATCTAAATTCCATTTTCATTTTGATTTATCTGTGGCCTTGAGCAAAGTCTCTTGGTGAGGGGGGAGTGGTCCTCAATGTTATCTGTTAATGAAAGTGTTTTCCATCTGGGGAACACAATAAGAGGAAAATAGGTAGTTAACATTCTTGCAGGGTTATTGATTTGAATTATTAGTATTATTTTATTCATTTACATTTGAAATTGATTTGTTGACTAAGGTACCAAAGAGATGTTTTACATGGAGAGTGAAGCAACACTTTTCAAGGTTATTTGAGTCTTCCTGTTACTATATTCATTGCCAGACAGGAGGCATATCTACCTTGATTCAGAAGCTATGAAACTGGTATGAAGGAACATGACATTTTTCAGAGTCCACGGTCTATCATTGATGAATGAGATTGAACTCTGTAATTCACATGCAAATTTTAATTTCTTTTGAAAGAAGAAAGCCAAGTTTGATGTGGTACTAAAACATTTATTGCATAAGGGGAATTCCGTAAAATTATGCTTCCTGCCAACGTGTCTACTTAAGGGTCTTGTCTGTTTTTAAAGTGAAGTAAATTGACTGTGTTTTTAATAATATAATCAATGTCATATGACATTTCTAGTCATGATTAAAAGCTATCATATTTTATTACTAAGGAGGTTAAAGTACAGAAATGTAATATACGTTTTTAAATTACAAAATATATGTTAAAATAGGGATGGGTAACTTTAATTATATATTTATCTTTTTCAGTAGAAGTTGGAAAGATTTTATAGTTTGTTCCTGCTTTTTAATTTTTGAGTTAAGCAAAACGACCCCCACACCCTTACCATTACCCCACTTAGTTTTCAAAGGTGGGGGAGGTAGGTTAAACTTATTCTTACTACTTTAGGTTTTGAGTGGGTTTGTACAGTAGGGAGTTAGAGTCCAACTTTTTTTTTCCTTCTAACACCTGTGGTAGTTTACTACCTGAACATACAGTTAAAGGCACAGCAGGAGCACCTGAGCAGTGAATCTCCTTTGTTGCTCCTAAAAACACTGAAAAGCAAAAACAGTGTCAAAACTGTTAAGGTTGAATAAGAGAAGGACCAAAATGTGTTCACTGGACTTAGCTATCCCAGGTTGTTGGTGACTTTGAAGAGACTGGATTCAGTGTTGTAGTGGAAGTGAAAGCTGGTTTGCTGTGAGTAAAGGAGAAAGAGTGAGGTGAGGCAGCAGAGTTTATGCTTAAGGACGTTGTTTTCAAGAAGTCTGGCTCTGAAAGGGTGGAGAGAGGATGATGACCCCTTTAATCCTATCTTCAAGAATACTGTCTCATTAAGGCCAGTCAACTTAACAAGGGTATGTGGCAGGTATGCAGAAGAAAACTTCACATTTTACTGATGGGAACTAAGTCTACTTAGTAGTCTAGATAAGTTCTGTAAAAGTATGATGGGGTATTTCTTTAGTGATTTAGCAAGTTTGCGTACTGTCCTTGGTAGATACACATATTAACTGCTTAGATAATTAAGTTATCAATGAGAGAAAAACGGTTGCTTTTTTAGTTTTTGATCATTTAGGGGGAAACTTTTCAGTTAGTCGCTAAACATTCATTGAATGCCCACTATGTGTCACGCTCAAAGATAGATACTGAGTTCACAGTGGAGGATGAGACAGACCTAATCCCTGCCCACATGGTGCAAACAGACTGGGAGAGACAAATATTGAACACATTATTTTAAGTGTGATCATTGTGACAGAAAGGTGTATAGGGTGTTTGGGGAATATGTAATTGGGGAGAGCATTAATCTAGTTAGGGGGCTAGAGAAACCTGTGAAATTACTTTGTAAACTAAGGTGCTTTACAACTGTTGTTATTGGCTGATGAAGTAATAGTAAGGGTGAAGGATTTTCTTTAGATAAGAAGGCCACTTCATTTTTGAGTTTTGGCTATCTTAAATCACCTGTTTACCATTGTTTTAATTCTGTACATATTGTATGTGTTCTTATTTGATCATATCTTGCTTTTTTTTAAAACATGGCGTTATTTCCAGGGTTGAATTAGAAATAAAAGAATGCGTCAGTCATGTTAGTTTGATTATTCTTAAAAAAACCCCAAAAAACCACCCAAAGTCTGTGGCCCCCTTGCTTCAGTTCTGGACAACTCTGAAGGGCCATCCTAGTTCCAGGGTTCCTTGTGAGATCAGCCGAGAGCTTTGTAGTGACTGCACTGCAATATTGCAGTTCAGCTTCTTCCACCGCCCAGTTCTATTTCCTTGATGCCTCCTGAGTGTCGTTCTCAAGAGTACTCCCCAATAAACTTCTTGTACACCCACACACACAAAAGGAAGATCTAAGTGTAAGGTGGCAACAAACATTTATAATCCTTAAGCATTCACTGTATGTAATTAAATAACTTCTTACCTGTGAATCTGGAATGGTCCTAGCTATGTTCATTCTCAGGAGAATCAAGAAAACAGTTATTCGCATCATTTTCTGTGGTTCAAATGAATAACCTTGAGGAGTAACTAATCTAGAGTCTTAAAATTGTTTTTTTTATAGCTCAGTGTATAAAGTAGAAGTTTAAAAGGATGTTTTTGAAGCAACAGATTTTTTAAAAATAGACTTTATTTTTTGGAGCAGTTTTAGGTTCATAGCAAAATTGAGCAGAAAGTACAGAGCATTCCCATATTACCCCTTTTTCCCTCCCTCACTATCAACGTCCTGCACCAGAGTGGTACATTTGTTACAATTGAAAAACCTACAGTGACACATCATTATCATCCAAAATCCATAGTTTACGTTAGTGTTCACTCTTGGTGTTATACATTCTATGGGTTTTGACAAATGTACGGTGATAAGTATCCACTGTTATAGGATACAGAATAGTTTAATTGCCCTAAAATCCTCTGTGCTCTTCCCTTTCCCTGCCCACCTCTGGCAACTACTGATCTTTTTCCTGTCTCCATAGCTCTTCCTTTCCAGCACGTCACATTGGTCAAACCGTATAGTATGTAGCATTTTCGGACTGTCTTCTTTCACTTAGTAATATGCATTTACAGTTCCTCCATGCCTTTTCATGGTCTGATGGCTCTTTTTTTTATTTTAAAGCATTGACTAGTAGTACTCCATTTGCTGAGTGGTACCACAGTTTATCCATTCACCTACTGAAGGACTTTTTTTTTTTAATTAAGTAGGTTGCACTGGACCTTAGTTGTGGCTGATGGGCTTCTTAGTTGCGGCTTGAGGGCTCCTTCGTTGTGGCTCGAGGGCTCCTTAGTTGTGGCTTGAGGGCTCCTTAGTTGCAGCAGTCAGGCTCCTTAGTTGCGGCTTGCGGACTCCTTAGCTGTGGCATGTGAAATTTTAGTTGTGGCATGCATGTGGGATCTAGTTCCCTGACTAGGGATCAAACCTGGGCCCCCATGTTGGGAGTGCGGAGTCTTAACCACTGTGCCACCAGGGAAGTCCCCTGAAGGACGTTTTGATTGCTACTAAGTTTTGGCAATTATGAATAAAGCTTTCATAGATATCCGTTTGCAGGTTTTTGTGTGGACGTAAGTTTTGTTTTGGCCACACCACACAGCATGTGGGATCTTAGTTCCCTGACCAGGGATGGAACCCATCCCCCTACAGTGGAAGTCCAGAAGAGTCTTAACCGCTGGACCACCAGGGAAGTCCCATTGTGTGGATGTAAGTTTTCAACTCATTTGGGTAAATACCAAAGAGTGTGACTGCTGGATTGTATGGCAAGAGTATGTTTAGTTTTGTGAGAAAACGCCAAACTGTCTTCCAAAGTGGCTGTACCATTTTGAATTTACACCAGAGTTCCCATTACTTCATATCCTCACCAACATTTGGTGTTGTCAGTGTTTTGGATTTTCACCATTCTAATAGATGTGTAGTGGTATCTCATTCTTGTTTTAATTTGCAGTTCCCTAATGACATATGATGTAGAGCATCTTTACGTGTGCTTATTTACCGTCTGTATATTTTCTTTGGTGAGGTGTCTATTCAGAACTTTTGCCCATATTTAAATCAGTTTGTTTCTTATTGTTGACTTTTAAGAGTTCTTTGTGTATTTTAGATAACAGTCCTTTATCAGATATTTTTTTTTTTGCAAATATTTTCTCCCAATCTGTGGCTTGTTATCCTTTTGATGAAGAAGTTTTTAGAAGCAATTTTCAACTCATTTATTAGACATCTACTCTGTGCTAGACATTGAAGTAGAAGCTGGGGTTGTAGCGGTAAGAAGACCAGACATGACCTCTGTACTCAAAATCAAGAAGGGAAGACAAAGTAATCAGGTGCGTGTGGTCAAGTGCTGTAATGAAGTCGATTCAGGGTACTGTGTTGGTGCTAGGAAAGTTAACCAGTTGGAGGAGATCCAGGAAGCTTTCATGCTAACTTTTATTGAGCATTTATTATGTTCCAGGAACTATCCCAAGAGCTTTATTTTACAATTACTAATTTAATCCTTCCCAACAACTCTGAGATTATTACTGTTGTTATCATCATCTACATTTTAAGATCTGGGAACTGAGGCACAAAGAAGTAATGGTGGAGGTGGGATTTAAACCCAGGCAGGAATTCCCTGGCTGTCCAGTGGATCAGACTCTGCACTTTCACTGCCCGGACCCAGGATTGATCATTGGTTGGGGAACTAAGATCCTGCAGGCCGCACAGTGCAGCCAGAGAATTTAAAAACAAAAACAAAAAACAAGAACAGGCAGGGGAGCTCTAGAGCCTGTACTCTTTACCACAGCACTGTACTAAAGTTTCTTGCAGGGGTTGGCATTTAAGCAGAAAATCTAAGGGTGATTGGAAGCTAATCCGGTAATAGAGGAAGAGGTCCTTAAGTCAGAGGGAACAATGTGAGGACAGGCTAAAGGTCAGAAAGAGCAGGGCAAGTTCAAGTATCCGAAAGTAAGTTATAAATAGAGCAAAAGATATATGGCTAGGGAGGTAGATCAGGCCATAGAATAAATGCCTGGTAAGCCAATCTAAGGAGTCTAGTTTACCATATCCTAAGGAGGCAGGAAGCAGTTGACTTGTTTGAGCAGGAGAATAACGTTGGATTTTTATCATTGAAAGATCACTGAGAGAAATGGATTGGAGGGGAGCAAAGTTGGTTTGGGAGTCAGTTGGAGTAATAAGAGAGGGTTAATGGCCTGCACTAGGTAGTGGAATTAAAGATGGAGAGAAGTGAGTGGAGTTAGGATATACTGTATTTAGAAGGAAGAATTGTTACAGCTTTAGTGGTTGATTGGCTGTGAGAGTTGAGGAAAAAACCCAGATATGACTCTCAGATCATGGTTTGGGCAACTTGTTAGGGGATGGTGGATCCCCTGAAGAACTCCAGAGAAGCAGTATGGGAGGGGGCTGGAGGATCAAGGGAAAGATGAGTTAAGATTTGGATTTGTTGAGTTGGTGAGTGATTGATGAGACAAGTTAAGCAATTGGATATGCAGGTGTAACCTAATTATATAGGTCTAGCACTTAGGAGAGAGATTTGATACCTCTATCTCTGTCTGTATATCTGTCATTTTTATATAGATGATAAATTATTAATTAAGCAATGGAAGTAAGAATGGACTAGTCAGTAATTTCAAACATTTTGAGAGAAGAAGTAAGCATGAAAAGTATTTGTTGGTAATTTTGGTGAGTGCAGAAGCCAGGATACAAGTACAGTAGTTGAGGTGTGTATGGGAGATGAGGAATTAGCTGGAGTGAAAGGTGGGATAATGGATTTTTAATTTTGGGTTTCATTAAAATTGGGAGAGCTTCAAACATGTTTTAAAGTTGACGGGAAGGAGCCCAGGAAAAGGGAGAGGTGGGAGAGGTTGGAAACGTTACTGAGAGGTGATTACAGAATGAAGTGTTTGACTAGATTTGAGAGGATGGAATCCAGAGTCCAGATGAAGGGATCAGATCCAGGAGGAAGGACCTGCAGCAGCTTCTACTGTGATAGAGTAGGGGTGGGAATTTCTGTGTTGGATATCAGGAAGGGGAAGCAGTTCTCTTCTGATGGCTTCAGTTTTCATTGCAAAGTAAGAAGCGAGGCTTTCTTCTGAGAGTAAGGAGCAGACTATGTTGGCAGTTTGAAAAATGTCAGAAGGGGATATTGGAAATAGTTGCTGTGGAGAGTGAGTGAGAGTGCCAACAAGGATGTCATAGTAACATTGCCAGGCAGAGGGCCCAGATAAGGTTGATGACCAAGAATATATGGTGGCACTGGTCTGCATGAATTAATTTGAATTTAAGTAGCAGTGTTTTGAAGAGATTGAGATTCTTTTCTGAGCAGCTCTCTTACTGATTTCAATAGTTACCTTCAGATGTTTAAGATTTGGCTCCTTTTTTCCCCATAAAAGAGAGGGCCCTAAAGTCTACAGATGCAGTGAATGGGTCATAAGATAATGAAATGACTTTCATTTAAAAACCTTTTCAGTAATGGGACCTGTATTTTTTTTTTTTGCGGTACGCGGGCCGCTCACTATTGTGGCCTGTCCTGTTGCGGAGCACAGGCTCCGGATGCGCAGGCTCAGCGGCCATGGTTCATGGGCCCAGCCGCTCTGCGGCATGTGGGATCTTCCCGGACCGGGGCACAAACCCGTGTCCCCTGCATCGGCAGGCGGACTCTCAACCACTGCGCCACCAGGGAAGCCCGGGACCTGTATTTTTTGTATCTTTTGTGATATTCTATACCACTTCTATTTAAAATAGGATTTTAGGGTTACAGAATTCTTAGAGCTGGAAAAGAGGCCTTTGATATCATCTTTTTGTTTCTTTTTGACCAGTGCTATTTTTTTTTTAAACAAGAGAATATTTGCTAAGTGAAACATTACAGGAATGACCCATATATAAAACAGCTAAAAATGATGGTGCTTTGATGAGAGCTGGTAATTAAAAACCCCAAATCTGGAGTCCAACTACCTGGACTTTAACCTGGCTCTGTTTCTTAGCTATGTAGCCACTAAGCTCCAATTCCCTCATCTGTAAACTCAGGATAATAATGGTACCTACATCATAGAGGTTTCTTGAATTTTAAATACGATTTTGTCTTAGTACAGGGCTCTATAATATTAGTTTGGTTAATTTGGTTAAAGCAAAGCTGGGGACCATTCTGGCAGCCCTACCTGCCTGGTTCTCACTTTATTCTATGCGGTCGTTCCTGAGGTGCCTCCCTGGATGGAGTATAGTCTGAAAACCATTGATCTAGTTTGTCTCCTTCAATTTGAAGATGAAGAAACTGGGCTCTGGAGTGAGGAATAACATTTTAAAGGTCACAGACCAGTTTCTTCTGCTGTAGGCTACACATAGCTGTTATTGCTGAATTAAGCTACATAACCATGTTTAGATGCTTGCAGCTTCTCTTTAGGTGGTATCTGAGAAATAGAAGATGGAACATTGAATTAGAAGAAAGCGTAGTATTAAAAAAACTATAAAGGAGTCAATTGATAAAGTAATATGGAGTGCCTTATGATATATGTAGTACTTAGTAAAGATTGATCAGATAGACGGACTGAGTAGTTTCTTATGTATATTCTTTTGTTGTTTATTCTTATAAATTTAATTTTGAATAGTCTTTTAGAAAGAATATGCAGTGATCCCTTGGAAGTTCTAAAAGGCTTGACAGTTCCTTAGGATACTACCTAATTTATCTTATGTTAGAACTATAACTTATAGCAAATATGGGCCTTTTGCCACCAAATCTTGGATTTATTCTTTAAATGGTGATGAAAAGCTCATAATTTTTATGGCAAATGATGTGTGAAGCATAATCAAAAATATGGTGTCTGATATATATTGGTAATAAATAGTTTGTTACTGGCAATTCTTGTGAAATGTGATTTAAATCATAAATTATGCCATTGGGTCCTAATTACAAAGTTCTTTACAAGATACTGTGCTCTTCTGATTAAAAAAGAAGTACCGTATAATTCTACAGATGTATATTGGAAACAATATTGTTCTAGACTATGGGGATACAAAAGTGAACAGGCATGGTGTTTGTCTTCTAAGAACTTTCATGCCATCCCAGGAATTGTGAATTGTTGTGAATTGCTACAACTTTTCTGGAGAACAGTTTGCGTCAATCAGTATTAAAAGCCTTGAAAATGTGTCTATCTCTTGATCTAACACTCCTAGGAATTTGTCATAAGAAGAGAATCTTAAGAAGTGCATAAAGATTTCTAACCTTAACCGTAAAGAATTTCACCTCTCGTGAGAAGGCAATTTTTTTTATCGTAAAAAAGGAAAAGTTATACAAACAGTGACTTGATTTGGCAAAAACAAAAGTCTAATTTTCTCCCCTTTTCTTGCTCCCTTTGAGTGAACAGAAAGGGAGGAAAAAAGACAAGAAATGCTATCCACTGATACACAATGCAGCAATTTCTTCCTCTGGCATATTCTTCAGTGCTGTCCTCTTCCTCTTTCCATTCTCATTCTGTGGCTCTGGAAGCATTTCTGCCCCTGAAGGCTTGCCTTGGAGTCTCTGGCCCCCAGCTCTGGGATTAGGTTCATCAAGGATAGAGGGGGTTTAGGGGGCTGAGGAGAAGGAAGGGGTTGCAGTGGTAGAAGTAGGAGGCTTAGAGGAAGAAGGGCCTATTTTGTTGAAGGTTGCACAGAATCTGACTTAGTAATCCGTGGAAGCAGAACAGGTAGAGTAACTTGGCTAAGTTTCAGCCAAAAAGGTCTTACTGGACTAAAAGGAACTCTTATCTGTTGAGGATAAGTGCAGAGCTTTGGCTATGAGGATGCTCGTCTCTGCATTGTTTATAATAATAAAAAATTACTAATAACCCAAATGATTATGGAAACTAGTTGAACTGATATGCTCATATATTAATAAAAAGGTGAAGGATATAGCAATTGGTATATACAATAGAGTAAACAAAAAAATATGTATTTTGTCAGTTTAGTTGTGCAACCAGCCTTATAGTCCTGTATGTACCTGGCTTTCCTTCATTCATACCCTCTTTGTAAATTTCAAGCTCTGGGTACATGTTACACCCTGCTTTGTTCACTCCAACTCCAGATCTGAAGATTATTGCTGAATTTAAAGCCACAGAACCATGACATTTGATCATCAGTGCCCCTTTTTCTCATTTCTCATTGCCGTTTTCCACAAGGATAGTTCCAAAATTTTCTCCTTTCCTCGTGCCTGTGGTATGCTTCCTTATCCTTTCACATGGTAGGAATACCTAAACTTCCTTCCATTCTTCCTCTTGATTCTCTGCTTCATGATCGGCAGCTGCCAACATTTTGGCTCTCTTCATTAACTGAAAACTTATAATTGTATGTGAACAAGTCTTATAATTGTATGTGAACAAGTCTTAATTTCTCTTGAGAACTTTGAGTGCAGGGACCATTCTTGTTCATCTTTGTGTTTCTGGTGTTTGAAATTATTTCAAATGACCATGAACTATTGGTGGTCTCTTGATAGTCCACAGTAGCTATGGATGGTTATTAGTTGGTTCCAAGATACTGTCCAAAAGCTTCTTTTTTGAAGTTGGAAGCATATTTGAACAATTGAAACTTTAGCAAAATTGCTGTGTAGTATTGTATTTTAAAGGCAGATTTACATTATCAGTTATTTTGGTATTCATTTTGCCTGAAGCAACAGAACTTTAGTAATTGATTTCATAATCATTATTTCTAGATATACTGTACTGTTTAGCAGTATTGCTGCAAGTGAATGTAATTGGTAGTAGTTGATTCCCAGTTTGATGGTTAATGTGTTCTAAGGATTTTAAATTTAGATACATTTATCAGTTTGTTATTGAACATGGATTAGTGGGAAAGTTGCTTGGAAATAATAAAATTTTTTTTCTAACAGTAGAATACTAATTTGTATTCTCTGTTTTTATTAGGTAAGACTATCAGTAATAGAGTGATAGACACAGCCCAAATTTTTGCTACTGAGCAAGTATTTTATAAATACATTTATAAAACTGAATATTGCATACAGTTTTCTTTAAAGCACACATGCTTACCAATTAGAGTAAAAATAAAGTTTGTATTACAACATTCTTTTCCTTTTTTTCTTTCTCTTTTTAGGCCTCATTGCTACGATTTCAGAGTACCCTGGTAATAGCTGAGCATGCAAATGATACCCTAGCACCCATTACATTAAATACCATCACTGCAGCCAGTCGTCTTGGAGGTGAAGTGTCCTGTTTAGTAGCTGGAACCAAATGTGACAAGGTGAGAAATTTTTAAGGTCAACCATAGCAAATATAATCTCCATCAAGAGACAGGGAAAGATGGAGACAGAGAATTATGCTGAGGACTGTAACCCAAACTGGTCTCTGATCCTCATTAAATGCTGAATGTCACAACCGTTACTACGTGTGAAAAAAGGAACTAAAAGGTTTGCTCACCAGGCATTTTATCTTTTGAAACGAGGTAGAATACTTAATTTAGTTCCACTGGCACCATCATGTACCATCAGGTACCAAGTAGAGTGATAATATTTGAGTCCCCTTAGAGGTTAATAGCTGATCCCTTTTTGTATTGATGAATATGCTTGCTAATTGCTTTTAATTCCTGTAAGTGGTAAATCTGGAAAAAGTATCATGCGTGTTAATTTTTAATTGGTGTAAGAATTCAAGTGTAAGTATTATGCTTTCTAAACTATAGCTGCTACTAAAAGGTGTTCTTCATTTTGGTTGTTGTTGAAATAAGACAGTGACAGCTTTGTAAACTAACCCCCTGGAAAGGAGCTCTAATGTGGTATGCAGAGTCTGTACCTCTGGGCTGTAGTGTAGTTGAAATTGTGCTTCAATTAAGCTTACCCAGCTTGAGCCGCCCGTTCCCTCTCACTATACAGGAGTTGCCAGTTGTATAGCTGGGGGCTTGGACCTCAGAGGAAGAAATCCCTAATAGAGCATGTTTCTTTTTAGAGGATTTAATTTATTTTTTATTAAATGGCATTGTTGCAGAGCATGTGATATAATGCAGGTTCAGAATGTTAGTGTTGCTTCTGTCCATATTCTTATGTGAAATTGGTATCTTAAAAGAATGTATTCAAGCAGGTTTGCGGTTATGTGGATTTCTTTACCAAAATCCTGCTAACACTTGTTGAATCTTATATAGTTATTAACCACAATGTATGATGATATAGCTAAGCTATCTTTTTGGTTGCCCTACTTTCAGATATACTAGTTCTGGATTTGATTATTTATTTTGCTGTGATTTTAAATAATTATTCTAATATGACTTAAAAATATTTGATGCTATTTTATTTACATTATTTTGAGAAAGATCAAAGCAAATCATCTTTTCTTCAGTTACAATTTTATTGTCGTGTCACATTTTAATCTTAAAGAAAAACAATCAGTACCTGTATATAGAGACTCTGTTAATAGCCTAGGCGTATTTCAGTTTTATATTGTTTTCTGTAGCTATCATAAACAGCAAGTGACTCTTCTGTGTAGTGCCTGAAGTTTTTGCTGGTTTTTTCTTTTTTTTTAAAAAAAAGATGGTTTTGATAGTACAAGATTGTCTTCCAGTGAACACTTGATTCAGAAGAGGTGCTTTTGCACTGCATTCTTTCTTCAGTGAATATTGTTACAATCTTACCCTCCATCAAGGGGGAGGGGACAGGAGGCACAGCATTTTATGCCTACACCGCAGTGAATCAGCATGGAGGTAAACAAGAAGACAGTAGACCATAATATGATTACCATGTTTCTCCTAAAGCAGAAACTAGTTATGCTGTAATTAAAGAGATTTAAAAGAAGGAATTCTAATTGTCTTCTGTATACAGGAAGTCTGAGTGGTCAAAAAGCTTATCCAGAACCCCATCCTGATTCTGAACAGAAGAAATGAGGATTTCAAATACAAAATATTTTGCTTCATCATAGATAAATATATGTCAGTGAGTAGGAACTCAGTGGTTCACAGGGGACTGTTATATAAGATTTTCTTTATTGCCCAGATTCACTCACTAATTTTAAAATCAGCAGAAATTATTATTGCCAGATAAAGTGCAGTAGTCTGTATACCAATGTGGTTAACTCCTGTTCTTTAGCTCTAGGAACCCTGAGTCTGAAGTGTATTGGCTGTGTTGTTATTGTGAAAGAATCTAACTGTTGCTTCATTTTCACCATTTCTAAAATGATGAATTTACATTTGCACTGAGTGAAAGGAAAGAGCACAATGTACAACAAAATTTGAGTAGGCAGCTGTGTTGATTTTGGTTTATCAATTAGTACTTCTCTTTTTCAAGGCAGGAATTTTTGTTTAAGGTCAGTGGACAGTAAGATCAATTGGCTTAAGATTTTCTTTGTTAAATAATTTTTTAATTTCTCAAATAGTCCTTTTTCCCATAAGAACAGTTTTTACAGTTGGCCATTAAGATTTTATGCTCTGTTGATAATTGTAGTGGTGGATCTATCAGTATCTTTCTGTTAGATGGATAATTGAAAACTCTTTTATTCATAGGTGGCACAAGATCTCTGCAAAGTAACAGGTGTAGCAAAAGTTCTGGTGGCTCAGCATGATGTGTACAAAGGCCTCCTTCCAGGTGAGTTTTTCCAGTAGAAATAAATAAGTTTATGAATTTATGAAATAAGTAAAATACTATGAAATGTGTTTATCAAATGTGTTTAATTCTCAGAGGAACTGACACCATTGATTTTGGCAACTCAGAAGCAGTTTAATTACACACACATCTGCGCTGGAGCATCTGCCTTTGGAAAGGTGAGAAGATTGAGACTGGAATCTGATGTCACTACTTGGAAGCATTAGATTTCATTGTGCTGAAAATGTACAACAGACT
The DNA here is from genome assembly GCF_011762595.2 of Tursiops truncatus. Classification (NCBI taxonomy): domain Eukaryota; kingdom Metazoa; phylum Chordata; class Mammalia; order Artiodactyla; family Delphinidae; genus Tursiops; species Tursiops truncatus. The sequence continues at coordinate 118,057,981 of NC_047035.1, forward strand.
TTGTTTAGATAGCTAATCCTGGCTTTCAGAATTAATGTGATAGTTTTGCTAAAATTTATTCTTTCAAGATTTTGTTATAATTTCTGTGAGAATGCTATCTCCAGGCTTTCCATTTTGTCACAGAGACAACTCTGTTCTTTCAAGATTTTGTCATAATTTATTAGAATGCCTCTTCCAGATTTTCAGATTTTGTTATGGAGAAAAACTCTATTTAAAAAAAAATCATTTTTCTTTAAAAACAATGTTGAACTTTCTCATTGTGTGAATGTCATTTGTATTAGTAACCCATCATAAGAGATGGCTTTGTTTGGGTGACTGATGGATATTTAGAAAGGCCAAATTTATCTACTTGGGGGATTTGGGAAGGGCTGTGTGGTGGCTGAAGACATCCTTAGGGTAGAGAAAGGTGTAATCTGATCATGTGCATTGTGATATGTCTGAAGAAAGAATGTGCTATGAGATGGGTCGTGGTCTGCAGGAAGTTTAAAAAAAGGGAGGGGGAATGTAGGGGGAGCCCAAGAGAAGGAATTTGTCAGTGGGTCTTTCTTGCTCTCCCTGTGACCATGGGTATTATTCTAGCTCCCTTTTCTTTTATCCCATTCTTAATAAGCTGCAGCTTGTAGCTTTTATTTTTACCTTTAAAGATGGTAAATTAAGTTGTACACGAATACATTCTTATTATAAAAGATGCATACAGTAAAGCAGTATGCAGAGCAAGGTATCACAATTCCCCTTTCTTATTCCCAGCTCTCTTCCCTCTTCCAAAGTACTGGTGTTAACAGTTGTACATTCTTTTAAGCCTTTTCCTGTGGATTTTCAAATTATAATAAATGTACTTTTTTTTTTTTTTTTTTTTTTTTTTACTTCTAGAATGTGATAGTATAGCATGAATTGTTTTGTGACTGGTGGTTTTCACTTAGGAGTATATCTTGAAAATATTTGCTCATAATGTGTCTATCTCATTTTTTAAATGGCTGCATAATATTTCATAGTTAGCCAAGGATGGACAGTTAGGTTGTTTCTAATTTTTTGTATTTATAAACTTTGCTGTGAAGAAACGTCCTTGTATATACCTTTGTATACATGGGCTGGTATTTATTTAGAACAGAGTTCTAGAAGTGAAATAGCTGGGTCAAGACTACGTGCTTTTAAAATGTTGATGTATATTGCTAAATTGCTCTCATGAAAGGATGCCTCAGTTTGCACTCCACCAGTTGCATAGCTTGCCAACACTTGCTATTGTACATTTTAACATTTCCCCCAATCTGATGTGTGAAAAATATATCTTTCAAAATTTTGCATTTCTCTGATTGATAGTGAGATCAAATATCTTTTCATATAGTTATCAGTCATTTAAATTTCTTTTTTGAATTGTCTTGATTTGACTTTTTTTCCTTTTACATTCACAATTGTAATTGATTTTTAAATATGAGTTTGGGGAATAAGATATAAGCTCTTTCATCAGCTAACCATGTCTAGTGGTAATAGCAGTGAGTTCCCAATACATTGATCCCTTTTCTTGCAAAATGAATAGTGTTTGTGAATATTTATATGTAGTGCAATATTGCTTCTAGACGTGAATCGCTGCAAACATGTAGGGATCTTGCACTGTCACCCATGTGAATTGCTCTAGTTTGTTTTTAAGCTCAGAATTATCACTTTGAATTCATTAAATTTTTTCTTTTAAGATTAGTAGAATTTCTGGGCAATAACAGAATTTGTAATCTACAATGTAAGTACATGAGTTTAATGAATAATTGTTCTTTTACTAATAACAGTGTGACAACAATTAGGTTGTCACATTGCAGCCTATCATAAGTTTTCCCATTTTTGTGTGGGGTTTGGTAATTGCTAAGTAAGATGGTTCTATATATATGATATATGACTCTGGGCTAGTCATTTACCTTCCTGAAATCTGTTTTCTGATATGTAAAATGATGCGGTTTGGCCAAGTGATGTCTATGATCTACCAACTAGAAATGTTAAAATGGAATGGGTTTTTTCTATGGCAGGTTTCACTTCCCTTGGAAATGATTAAGTCAGAGGCTTGACATCCAGCTCCTGTACTTTGGATTGTTGTACATGAGCATTGAACTAAAAGATCTTTATGGACCATTCCATCTCTGAGAGTTTGGTTCTGTGTTGGGTGATTTAAACAATTTCGTGAGTCTGAGTTTCTGTGATGACAGTTTACCTAAAAGATTGTTAAACCAAGAAGGGGTGTTTGTTGTATCTGATTAGCTAGATTTTAATACTCTAGCCTTGATTGCTATGTTGTGGCATATGGGAGTTTTGAGAACAAAGGTCACATAATAGTAGCTGTTGCTGCAGCCTCTGAATGGATTTGGAATGAGGAAGAGTCCATCAGATTAAGCTAAACAATTGGCTGTGTAACAGTTCTTCACCAATTGTGTTTTCAAGATACCACACCTTTGTACTGGTATGCTAGAGTTTAAAAATCTGTCATCTTTTTGTGCATCAAAAGAAAACTGTGTTAGTTATTGCCTCTCCTTCCCTGAAACCATGTGGTTGAGCCTGTTGGATAGTGTAGAAATAGATCTGTTTACCATCCATCCTCTCAGGACATTCAGACAGAAGATCAGACCTGGAAAAACATGTGCCTTTAAGTACTGTGGTAAATTTTTTTCAAGAAGTGCTAAAATAAAACAAGGGATAATAGAAGTACAAAGTACATTAAATTTCAAGTTTAGAAAGTTCTAAAATTTTAAAAAGAAGCACGGTCTGCGTATCATAAAATTTGTAAGAGAATCTGCTCAGCCAGGTAACAATATTCCAGCAGTATTTCCTGAACAATTTAAAGAAGGTGGCTCAGGAAAAAGAGTTACTTACTGAAGTAGGCTTTAAATGCTGACAAATTTGGTTTGTTTTAAAAGCACGTGTCTTCTAAACCTCTTATTTATCAAGTTAGAGCTATGTTTAATGGAATTTTAATTATCTTCCCAAGCCCTTTATTTCCTATGAAATCTTAATTTTTTCTAATTGTGGATTTATAAACTAGAGTACTTTTCAGTAGCTCTTTTATCATGGTTGAAAGGGGATTACTATATAACATAGGTAGCAATAGATTGAAAATTAGAAAATCTTTATAGATTTTCAGATGCAACAGGAGGAAATTTGATTCAGGCTTTTAACACTTGTTAGCATCGATTTATGTAGAACTGCTTATTAGATACGGGGCAGAGACACAAGAAGCAGAAGACACACAACCTCTGTTCTCAGGGTGCTTTATAAATTTAGTTGAGGGTCATATAGTATGTATATTAAAAAGTATTTTAAAACAAAATACACGTTAGTGCCAATTAAATAGTATAATTGTACATGCGTGCAAGAGGATGAAGAATAAAGGAGTGATTAGAGGATAATCCTGAGAGAATTCTTAGAGGAACAGAGAGTTTGGGGATGGAGTGAGGAGAGGAGCTTGAGTACTGTCATAATGAAAGTTTGCCTGCTAGAGGTAGTATCATGTGCTGAGTTTAGGAGATGCCATGGAGTAAGCTCTCTGTAGAAAGTAGTGTACAATTCACCTTTTCTATTTATGTGATCAAAGCAACACTTCACTTTTAAAATTACACGTAGATGGTGTCATCATCTAAGAGAACCTCTGAGTCTAGAAAGTATGGATATTCATTCTTCACTAACTGATTCTGTTTTAGAGCCTGAGAGTCAGAGAAATTTAGAGCAGAAGCATAGAGATTCTCTTCCTCTCTTTGTGAGGTGAAGTAACTAAGGCCTGGGAATATTGTGGCTTGCCCAATGGTCCCTGCTAGTGGGAGCAAAGTTACCACATGTATGTATTCCAAAGATGTTATATGCATATACAAGGAAAAGCACGTACATTAATTTTTGTTGAGATATATGTGTGTGTGTGTGTGTGTGTGTGTGTGTGTGTGTGTGTGTGTGTGTATAGAGAGAGAGAGGCATTGTGCTTTACTTTTCTCATTTTTAAAAATTATATGGATGAACTATAATTTATAAACCTATCCCCTATTGATGGACACTTAGGTTAGTTTTGGTCTTTTAAAATGCAACATCACTTTTTAAAAAGGTGAAAATGTCTGCTTTGAAATTTTTTGTTTCATGTACATTAAATAAACATATACAAGTATGTTCTTTCTCAGTATTTGAGAATTTTACTACTACTCTAAATATTTTTCTATATTATCTAAATTCAGTAGTCTATAACTGTCACACTTCATAAATGATGATCATTAAAGCAAATATCGTATCATAATTCAGCATACTGAGTTAAGGTAATTTATTGCTATAAAACTCTAATGTAGTTAGAGTAATCATCGACTCTTACTTATGCTCAAAGACTATCCAAAAAGTTGTGCTTGAAATTGTGATTTGTCTAAAGATGCATGTGAAATACAAAAGATTCAAATTAAAATTTCTACAGAATTTCCATTTAGAGAATGTTATTGCTTATACTTTATAGCCATCCATCAGCATGTATGTGTGTAACTCACTACTTATTTTGCTTTTAGAACCTTTTGCCCAGAATAGCAGCCAAACTTGATGTTGCCCCTATTTCTGACATCATTGCAATCAAATCACCTGACACATTTGTGAGAACCATTTATGCAGGTGAGTACCCAAGGAAAATAATTAATCAGTATGTTAAATTTTTGGAAACTTTAAAAGAAGAGATTAATCTTGAAGATAGGATTTTGAAATATGGACCATCTTAAAGATTTCTGAGGAAAATCTTAGTCTTAGAATTGCTGCTGGACCATGACATGACATTCTCTCTGGTAAATCTGGAACACACTTCTTTCCTTCCTGATCATTCAGTGTACAGAGTGAGATTTTTCCAGTGATCAATAAAAATTAGATTTACTATTTAGTATATTTTGTAAGTGGCACCTGGAAAAGAAAATTTTCTATTTTTTTAAGTAGTATTTTCTTTTTTTTTTTTTTTAACATCTTTATTGTAAAGTAGTATTTTCAGTCTTCTTTGCTGCTTCTACTTCATTTCCATCTGCATTACGATATTCATTTTGGTATCTCTTTAGTTGATCTTTTGGTAAGCATGCTGGTCTCTAGTGGGGCTGGAGAAGGCAGTGAACTCTTTGTTCTTTCTGATCGAAGTTGTGTGTTTCAGTATAAATGGGCAATTCTCAAATCAGATCTTTCATCGCTAGTAGTGTTTAAAGGAAAATATTTGGTCATAGTTTAGGTCACTCTTAATGTGATTGCTAATCCATAAGAAATGTTTCAAATCCTTTAAAAGTCTTGATGCATCACACTTCCTGTCCTTTATGCCTGATCATGTTTTCACTTATTTTCCTCCCTTAGCAAGGCATAGTAGCTTCGTTCTTAGTAAGTTGTTGCAGCTCATGTTGTTGAGTTACTGATTATGTTGTTTTTGGAGAAGGAAGCTTTTGTTTATATTCCTTTTAGGAAGAGTGTACCTGATTAGTGTGACTGCCTTTTCCAGTTTGTTTCTTCCACGCAGGTCAGCACTTGTTCTATTTTTAAAGACATCCAAGGTTATACAGAGAGCCACTGATATGTTTCTTCAGTGTGTAGTCCTTTATCCTATACTTAGTAAAGGTAGAAAACAAGTAACTGGTCTACAGTTATTTCTTCCTTCTCTTTGTGAAGTAAATTCTGAACTTCAAAGGAATATTTGGGAGGTTTTTTGCCTTTCATGGTGGTTTTTTAAAAATAAATGTGCATTACAGGAAATGCTTTATGTACAGTGAAGTGTGATGAGAAAGTGAAGGTGTTTTCTGTCCGAGGAACATCTTTTGAAGCTGCAGCAACAAGTGGAGGTAGTGCCAGCTCAGAAAAGGGTGAGTGTTCCTTTGAATTTGTTTGTATTTATTTCAGTTTTTTAGTTTTTAGCTCAGAGATTATATTAGAATAAGAGAAGGCTTCTAGTTAAATTTCTAATGCAGAGTGTTTGAGAGCTCAATCTAAATATTATTCCCAAGTTTATACAAAAATAAGAAATATTTATATCATTTTTGGTCCTCGGATATTTGCTTTGGTGTACCTCAGAAGGGTGGGGGGGGGCATTAAGATTAATCCGTTATGTTGATGTAAAGATTTTTTACTCCCCTCTCACTGTTGCCTGTTATAATAGAGATTCAATATAATGGAATAATGTAATAATAGTAAACTTATGGAAGGTGTTATACTTTAACATATACAGTATCTTGTTGAACCCCATAGAGAGAGGCTTATTCCAATTTTATAGCTAGACTCAGAGAGTTAAATGACTTCTCAATGAGCTAATGAGGTGAAGGCTGGAATCTAGTTGTCTTTCATAAAATCAGAGAGAATGAAATTAGTGGCATAAAAAATTCACAGTAACTAGCAAAGTTAAATTTCCTGGAATTAATTCTTTGTGTATTTCTCTTAAAAATTTTTTTACTGTAGAACTTGAATTCATGCTCTATGTTTTGTTATATGTATCAATATATGCAGCATCAAGTGCTTCCCCAGTGGGGATATCAGAATGGCTTGACCAGAAATTAACAAAAAGCGATCGACCAGAGCTAACAGGTGCCAAAGTGGTGGTATCTGGTGGTAAGTGGAATATTGTAATTTATTAATTTTAAAAAATGATGTAAACTTAAAATACTTTCCTTTTATTAGTACTCATTTAAGAGGAGCACAGGTGTTTTTTCAAATGTAAGAAGTAGGTAAGTTGCGAATATTAGTCCCATTTTACCGATTAGGAAAATGAAATCATGAGTTTAATACACAGTTTGGACTTTCTGTTGCAAATCTGTGTCATTGGCACCAGGGGGAGCATGGTACAAATCTCTGAACTCCATAGCTTTGTCTTTTTGACTGACTTCTGTGTTATTCAGAAGAGTATGGTTGACTTCTGAAATCACAGAAAGAACTGGTTGGAATCTCAGGGCTGTGCTGTGTGATTCCCACCTTTCATTCTACTTTGAAAGACCTCCAGTGCAGTCCAGGTCTCGCTGTGTTGTATGATTCCCACCCTTCACTCTTCTTTGAAAGACCTCCAGTGCAGTCCAGGTCTCTATGGATAACTCTTTGAAAGTTTTTTCACATTTAGTATCAAAGCTGTTAATATTGCACAAGACTTGCTTCTTTTTGTACGTCATGTTTCTTACTTAAAAAAAAAAAAAAGACCAAGAAACAAACAAAAAGGCCCACATTTTATAGCCTGCTGGCTTTTTAAAAAAATAACTGCTGTGATTTAAAAATTTTCCCAAACTAAACATCAAATGAAATAATTAAACTTCCATACAGCCTCCTATTGCAAGTGGCATTGAGAGGAAATAATTTAATATTTCAAAAAAGGTATATCTGAATAGTTTATTCACTTATTTTTTTAAGAAATGTTTATTGGGTATATGTTCTCTGCCAGGCCCATTGCAAAGTGCTGAAGAAACAAAGAGGAAAAGGCAGCTTGTTCTTGCTGTTGAGTTGAAAGTCTAGTGGAATGACTTCCATGAAAATAATAACTTCTTTCAGTTGTTCAGCTAAGTATTGCTAAATATAGCAGTGACCAAGATAGGTAAGGATCTTGTATTGAAAGAGTTTTTCTTCTAGTGGGGAAGACTGATTTTAAAGACTGATTATACCATTAGTTAACCAGTTAGTTAATTACAGTAGTGTTGAATGCTTTATAGGAGAAGTACAGGAGTATCATGGGAGAACTCAGGAAAGGCTTTATAGAGGAGATGGTAGTTGTGTAATATGAAGATTCACTCATGTATACGAAGTTCAAAATTTTTATGGAATGGAGTTTATATTTGCTCAATTTTTTTTTTCATCTTTTTAAATGAGGTCGGGGTTTGAAGAGTGGAGAGAACTTTAAATTGTTGTACGATTTGGCAGATCAACTACATGCTGCAGGTAAAGTTACTTTCCTTAGTAGAAAAATGTTCCCATTTCGTTGGAAATATTTTTTCTTCATTATTTCTTTTGTATATAAGTCATTCAAAGCTGCAGATTTTTTGCTTTCTCTGGTTTTCAACTTTTCTCTCTGAAACAGTTTTTCTTAGTCTCCAAGTAAATGGTGTAGCGTTCAGTGAAGAGAGGTTGTCTATGTTCTTTTTTTATTATTTATATGACACACTTAACATTTGCCACATTTTAGTAGTTTTTTCCATTAAAAAAAAAATTAAATGTCAGCTTCATTGCCTACTTCAGATTCAGGAATGCCTTATTTTTCCCTTTATTGGTGGTCTAACATAAATCTCTCATACAAGTAGAAACTAACATTTAACATTATTTTTTTAAATTTATAGGGAAGAGACATCTTGTTATTAAAAGTATATTGAGAATGGAATGATGTTTTTTGAAAAATCAGAAAACTAAAAATATTTTAGTTTTTAATTATACAACCATTACATGAATATGTTCTTCTTTTTATAAAAATATCTGTTTTGTTCTCCCCCCTTTTGAGAGTTTTGTGTATAACTTTCTAAACTTTTCCTGTGCTTTTATATTACCTAATATGTGTACCCATAGAAACAGTTATGGTTTTGTCTGAATAAAGGCAGGATATCGACTCTTTATAATCAGATGGTGGTATTTGACTGAGGATATTTCATTCATTCATTCATTCACCGAACAAATATTTATCAAGTGTCCGCCATTTGGCAGGCACTATTTTAGGAGCTAAGCGAAAGCAATGAACAAAATAAGCAAAATTATTCTCTTACAGCTCTAGAGGCCACAGGTGTGTTGACATCAAGGTGTTGGCAGAGCCACACTCCCTCTGGGGGTGAATCTGTTTGTTTCCAGTTACCAGAGGCTGCCTTGGCATCCCTGGGCTTACGGCCGCATCACTCCAGTTTCTGCCTCTGTCCTCATATTACTTTCTTCTCTCTGTATCTGTTTCATATCTCCTTCTGTGTCCTTCTTACAAGGATACTGTGATGACATTTAGAACCCACCTAGATAATTCAGGATAAGTGCCTTCTCCCAAGATCCTTAATTTTTTATCCTATCTGCTGTCATACAGGTAATATTCACAGGTTCTGGGTATTAGAAAGTGACTATATCTTTGGAGAGGCCATTTTTCTGCCTACTACAGACAGTAAACACAATAAATTAGTAAATAATATAGTGTGTTAGAGGGTAGTAAATGCTATGAAAATAATAGAACAGGAAAAGGAGAAGGAGGAGGATTGGAGGGGGAGGATTGCAGGTTTAAATAAGCTGGTCAGAGTATGCCTTAATGAGGAGACATCCGAATAAAGGTTTGAAGAAAGTAAGGAAGCAAGTCATGAGGAAATCTGAGAGAGAGTGTTTCAGGTAGAGGGACCAGTAAAGTGCAAAGGGCTTTTTGCTAAGGCAGGAAGGTGTCTGGCCTCCGTGATGAATAACAAGGAGGCCAGTGTGGCTGGAATGAAAAGTGCAGAAAGGGAGAGTGGTAAGAGATAAGATTGGGAGTAATAGACCAGATCACATAGGGCTTGTAGGCCTTCGTAAGGAGATTGGTTTTCTCTGAGTAAAATGGGGAACCATTGAGCAAAAGAGTTGCATGATCTGACATATATTAAAAGCATCAGTCTGGCTACAGTTTTGAGAATAGACTATAGGGTGATAAGTCCAGTAACAGGGAGATCAATTAGAAGACTGTTTTAATCATTCAGTGAGAGATGCTCATGGTTTGGACCGGGTTAGTAGCTGTAGATGTGGGGAGAAAGAGTTTTGGGATATATATTTGAACGTAGAACCATTGGGATTTCCTGATAGACTGAATATAGATTATGAGGAAAAGTTTTTATCTGGCAGCTGGTAGGATGGAGTTGCCATTAGCTGAGATGGGGAATACCCCAGGTGGCACAGTTTCCAAGGATAGACCAGCAGTTGAGTTTTGGGCATGCATTCAGGCCACCATATGTGCAGGTTCTGCATCCATGGATTCAGCCAACCATGGATCAGAAATATTCGGGGCGGGGGCTTCCCTGGTGGCGCAGTGGTTAAGAGTCCGCCTGCCGATGCAGGGGACACGGGTTCGTGCCCTGGTTCAGGAGGATCCCACATGCTGCGGAGCGGCTAGGCCCGTGAGCCATGGCCGCTGAGCCTGAGCGTCCGGAGCCTGTGCTCCGCAATGGGAGAGGCCACAACAGTGAGAGGCCCACGTACTGCAAAAAAAAAAAAAAAAAAAATTCGGGGGGAAGAAATTCCAGAAAGTTCCAAAAAACAATATGAATTTGCCTTGCACTGGCAGCTGTTTATATAACATTTACATTGTATTTATAATTATTTACATAGCATTTACATTATTCAGTATTATAAGTAATTTAGAGATGATTTGAAGTATAGGCATTGCACTTCGCAGATATTACATTTTTTACAAATTGAAGGTTTGTGGCAACCCTGCTTTGAGCAAGCCTATTGGTGCTATTTTCCCAACAGCATTTGATCACTTAATGTCTCTTGTGTCACATTTTGGTAATTCTCGCAATATTTCAAACTTTTTCATTACTGTTATATTTGTTATGATATGTGATCAGTGACCTTTGATGTTACTATTGCAAAAAGACTGTGACTTGCTGAAGGCTCAGATGATGATTAACATTTTTTAGCAATAAAGTATTTTTAAATTAAGGTACGTACATTATTTGTTAGACATAATGCTATTTCACATTTAATAGACTACAGTATAGTATAAACATAACCTTTATATGCAAAAAAATCCATGTAACTTGCTTTACTGTGGTGGTTTGGAACCGAACCAGCGATATCTCTGAGGTATGCCTGTGTACGTAGGTTATATGCAAATATATGCCATTTTATTGTACATAAGGGATTTGAGCATCCTTGGATTTCAGTATCCTTGTGGGGCGGGGTTCCTGAAACCAGTCCCCTGCGGATACTGAAGAATGACTGTACTAAGTTTTGAGATGTCTAATAATAGACATCCTAATAGAGATGTCAATTAAGCAATTGGTATAGGAATGTGGAGTTCAAAAGTTTGGGCTGGAGATAGAAATTTGGAAATCAATTGCGTTTCTTTGGCATTTGAAGCCATGAGACCAGATGAACTCACCAAGGGAACTAACTGAGTGTAGATATAGAAGAGGTCCCAGGACTAAGCCTTAGACTCTGCAAGATTAAGAGGTAGGGGAGAAGGGGAGAACGAAGACCAAAAGGAATGGGTAAGTAAGGCAGGAAAATCAGGATAGAGAGTATGATGTTTTGGAATCCAAATGAAGTGTTTCAGTAAGGGAAAGAGTGATGACCTATGTCAAATGCTGCAAGGACGGAAGGTCAAGGAAGGTGAGGACTGAAAGGTGACTAATTGATTCAGCCACTTAGAAGTCATTGGTGACTTTGAGCAGTTTTAGTAATGGGGGTGGTGGGTAGTGGGGGCGAAAACCTGATTGGAGTGGGTTTAAAAGAATGGTCCTAGGTAGTAGTTACCTGGTTGTATTCACTTTATGATCAGGCATTGAGCAGTAGCACGTTTGTGATTTGTGTGCTTTTGTGTATGTGTGTTATATCTTAATAAAAAAGTTTTTAGAAATAGAATGGGAGGCCTGGCATTGGAGACAGTGAATGCAAACAACTCTTTAGAGGCTTTTAACTATATGGGAGAGCAGAGAAATAGACAGTAGCTAGAGGGGGAGTGGGACGAACAGAGGGACTTTTTAAAGATTGGACAAATAATAGCATACTTACATGCTGATAGGAGTGCTTCAGTTAAGAGGGAGAGATTAATCATACACGAGATAGACAGGAGAGTTACTGGAGGGATGTTCTTGAGTAGACGAGAGAGAATATGAACACAGCTGCAGGTTGATGGGTGAATGTGTTAGTTGGAGCATGTGGAAACTCTTCTGATTGTTTCAACTTTTTCAGTGAAATAGGCAGAATCTTAAAGAGTATTGGAAGTTTGAAGAGAGAAGGAAAGATATGAAATTATATCGATAGTTTAAGAAAGATGGAGAGAATTAAGGCCTATTTATTTAAAGGAAAACCCAGTTAACATGGCTGAGTATTGGTGTTTTTCTCCAGCCATGCAGAACTATAGTAGGACAGGTATGGAAAAGGTGGAAAGATTGCTTAATCAGTAACCAGAGATGGAGGATTTCCACTTGAGTGTGATGGTACAAGAGGAGGGCAAAGAAATTAAAGACATTTGCAGAGGAGTGATTAGAGTCACTGATCATAGAAATTAAGCTGGGTAAAGAAAGAAGAGAGAACATGAGGGGAGAGAGGGACAATGAATACAATTGTGGATCCCAGTGTGGTCAGAGGGTTGTTGGAGTAGGGTACTAAAAATAGTCAGCTAGAAAGGGGAGGTCACAGAGAGACTTTGGAAATCAAGATTATTGAGGGATGTTGCTAATGGGCTGGTTGGGGATATGACCATGGGCAGAGTGAAGGACAAGATGACTGGAGGAGAGTTGCTCAAGGAACTGAGAAGCCAGGGTGTCAAAGTCTTCAAGAATTAAGACTAGTATTGGAGAAAGTGACAAAGACCCAGAAGCTAAAAATCATTGAGGAATGAAGGGGATTGACCTGCTGGTTGATAGATGACACAGCAATATATGGGTGACATGATCTGATGACATGAGATTCGAAGCTGAAGGGTTTTAAGGAGGGAGGAGGGGAAACTTTCTGAGAGTGGCAGTGAGGGCCTGGTGTACCACCTCTAGGCCCAGTGGTATGAAGATGGTGGCAGGCAAAGCAACATCTGCTGGAGAGGGCTGCAGGGGAATCCTTGTCCTCAGGGAACATTTAGACAGATAGGTGGAAGATACAGAGACTTGTGGTTTGCTGGTATCAGGCTGTGAATTCCAGAAATCATAGTGTAAGATTTCAGGAATTGGGGAGCCATGGGAGAAGGTGCAGATTGGGGAGCATGCAGGGCATTGTGGGGATCAGTGTATGGGTTATGAAGGATAACCTTTGAGTCTGGGGCTTGTTGCAGTGACTAATGTAAGTGAAGGGCAGAATGTGATCAGTCCTGACTGACTCATGATAGGTAGTGGAGGTGAGTCTGTGAGTGTTAAGAGGTAGTGAGGAGTATTCACTAGGGCTCCCCCTTTTTGTCCTCTCTAGATGGAGATGAAGAGGACCTGAGGCTCATTGTTGACCCCTGCTGGGAGTGGGGTACCTTTTCTCCAAGTACAGGGCCCCTTTTGACTCCTGCTGAATGAGGATAGAAGGCTAGTTAAATTCTCATTTTTATTTTTAGATAGAAAATACTGGTTAAGCCTTTATCTTGTGTTGTATGTAACTCTTTTCTTTATCTGGTCCTAGGGGTAAAGATATTATAATACCTTTCTTTAAAAGCTGTGAAGTTACAGTGTAAAGGAGCATTATATAATGACGTCCCAAACAGGTTATAATGTATGTTTTATGTATGTACTATATCAATCTTTTTTTTTTTTTTTTTTTACTGTTATCAGTGAATATTCCAACTAGTTGAATAATAGAGCTTAAAAAAATGACAAATATTTTTTCCTTAGTTGGTGCGTCTCGTGCTGCTGTTGATGCTGGCTTTGTTCCCAATGACATGCAAGTTGGACAGACAGGAAAAATAGTAGCACCGGTAAGTATCGCAATAAAATACGCCATGCAGAATTCTATGGGGATAAGAACTGTATATATTTGTGGAACAATCATCCCTGTGATTGGTGCCCTATTCAATGTACCTAAGCAGTTAGCCATTACCATGGTGAATGTGTCCTTCTCACAGGTCTGTGGATTTCTTGGCCTCAGTAAAACACAGAGCAGTTCTTAAATCCAGCATTGTTTTTCACATTTTTTAAAGCAGTGGAATAGTTTGTCAAATTTATGTCACAACACTAAATATAAAATTGATAGAAGCAGCATTTTATTATTAAATGGATTTTACAAGTTCACGTTAACATTTATTTACCATAAAGCCTATATATTATAAAATCTATCAGTAAAACTGATGAATCTATATTAATGAACACAGAATCTCAAAATTGGGAGCCGTGAGTGACAACTGTGGTCTTATATCTTCCTGAACACCTAGTTTATTTCTGTATTATGTCTAGTTGCATGAAATTCAGAAAATTCTTATCCATAGGGGTAAGTGATACTAGACTATTCAGTTAAAACTATCCAAAACTTACAAAAGGAATACTTTGGTTTCAAAGTTGAATCACTAACAATATCTAATGATTGTTCACATTTCTTAGATGATTCAGGTTTTCAGTGAATACAGTTCTCAGCCAGTTTAAGTCTTTATTGTGTGGAGGAAAATGAATTTTTTTATATATTTCAAAATTTTTTTAATGTATTTCAAAATTTTTTTAATGTATTTCAAAACAGGATATTAAGTCATATCTGTTTTTAAAAATCTCATATCTCAGTGCCCTGTTCCATCAGAGGTTCATTCAAAGTTTCAAAATAGGCAAAAAATTTGTCTTGCTTTTGAAGTTTGTTTTGAAGAGTGTTCAGTCTTTTGCCCATTTTAAAATTGGGTTCTTTGTCTTTTTATTGCTTCTTTATTCACTTTCTTTTGAAGAGCAGAAATTTTTAATTTTTATAAGATCTAACGTATTGATGGTTAATGCTTTTTGTGTTATTCAGCTTATTTGAAGTCAGATAAGATCTCAGAATGTAAAATAGTTACTCAGTAAACAAAGTCACAAAACCATGTGACCCATTTGCTTGTGATACTGCATTAGTCAGGCTGTGAGAGCATTTATTGAGCAAGTAAGCTCAAGCCTTCCCTAGCATTTAATGAGCTGTGGCACATAGGTATTTTTTTGGTAGAAATCTTGTTTGTCCTAGTTTACATGAATAGATAATCTTTAGGCTTGAATTTATTTACAAAAAATCAGACCCACAACCTTCCTAATCAATAATACTTCTACAAGGAAGTATGGTGGGAGACAAACTTTTATTTACATTGACTTTTCAGTAACAACACACTTGTTATTAAGTAGGATAGCAGAATGACAGGGAATGACCAGTGGCATCCTTACCTGTATTGTAAATAAATGCCATACAGTCAGCTTTCTTCAACATTACTGTCATGAATATAGGATTATTGAAAATTTTTCATAAGGAATTTAAATACATTAAAGGCTTTGAAGACTTTCTTTAACATAAATCATGTAAGCCCCAGAGATTCTGATTCATTAACTCTGAGTTAGAGTTTGACATGTATATATATGTGTACATATTTATTTTTGTGTGTGTGTGTGTATTTTTCTTTAAGACTTTAAAGCCTTTTTGAGATGATCTCAAGTTTACAGAAAACTTTCAAGGACAGAGTAAAAGCCTTTATTTTTGTGGACTATTTGAGAGTAAGTTGCTGAGATGATTCTCCATCATCTCCAAATATGTAGGACATTGTCCTATAAAGCCACAATACAACTTTTAAAATTAGGAGATTAACATCAATTTACATTAATACTATCTAATCATCAGACCTTGTTCAGGTTTTGCCAGTTGTCCCAATAATGTCCTATATAGCAAAAGGATGTATTTCATACTATCAGATGGTACACAGTTTCATTGTGTCTTATTAGATTTTCACTTTGACCATTTGGTTAAATTTTTCATAAGGAATTTAAATATATTAAAGGCTTTGATATCTGTCAAACCTCTCCACTGTAAAGTTATTTTTCCCTTTGTAATTAATAAGTGTTTTATGAGGAGGTACTTTGAAATGATGTGAATATTCCAGTTCTCCTCACTTTCAGTTTATTTATTTATATTTATTTATAAATGAATGTTAAATAAATATTCATTTCTTTATAATAGGACTTATGGTTCCTGTTTTATTCAATGGGTGAAAATCTGTTGTTATTATTTTAATTGATGTAAAAATTGTTCCACATTTGGCCAGTGAGAACCCCTTCAAGGTGGCTTCTGTATCTTCTTGACATGTTCCCATAATTCTTTGAGGCCTTTCTTACTTACTGGCAGAGTAAGATGTTCCAGGCCTTTTGTACCTTTCCTATCCCAGCCCTGGCATCAGTCTTTTCTCCAGGGAGTCCTGGCTCCTTTTAGTGAAGAATAGTATGAAGCTGACATCTGGATATTAATTGTGCTCGTTGCTATTCCCAGGACCCCTCAGTGAAAAAAGCTAGGGAATGTGTGTAGGTATGTATATATGTATGCAGATATACACACATATGTATTCATACACACATACAAACATTTATATCTATTTCACTATCAGTCTATCTACATTGAAAACCATGAGTTCACAGTGACATCACCAATTCCAGTCCAAGGTCAATTCTGACTCTCCCTTTCCCTGTTTGTAATGCCTTTCATTGGCAGTAAAAAACCTGGACCCTGCCAATACGCTAACCTGCACAAATGCTCTCCTTGCCCCACTCAGGCTCCCACACCCTGCACTGAACATTCAGCCCTCCTATATAGATAACCCTACCTACCTTGCTTGGACTCTGACACCCCTCTGGATCATTTCTTGCCAAAGTAGTTGTACAGTTTTATATTTTCACCAACTATGTATCTGGGTTCCACTTGCTCCTCATTTTCACCAACATTTGGTATTTTAGCTGTTCAGGTGCTTGTGTAGTGGTGTACTTTATTGTGGTTTTAATTTGCATTTTCCTGATATCTGTGATGATGAACACTGTTGTGTTATTGGCCACTCAGATGTCTTCCTTACAAAGTATCTGTTCAGATGTATGGCACCTTTTTTATTGAATTGCTTGTCTTTTTGTTATTGGGTTGTAGAAGTTTTTTAAAAAATCTATTCCAGATATGTTACTTGTCATATATGTTTTGCAAATATTTTCTCCCAATCTGTGGCTTGCCTGTTTATTTTAATGGTATCAAGATGAGGAACTTCCCTTCTGTTCCCGATTTGCTGAGAGTTGTTATCGTGAATGGTTGTTGAATTTTGTCAAATATTTCTCTGCATCTGTTGAAATGATCATGTTTTTTTTCCTTTTTTCTGTTAATTTGGTGAATTACATTGGTTGATTTTTGAATGTTAAACCACCTTGAGTTACTGTGGTAAACCCTACTTGATCATGATATGTTATCCTTTTAATACATTGCTGGTTTTGATTGACTAATTTTTTTTTTAAAGATTTTTAGGTCTGTCTTTATCAAAATAATCTGTAATCCCCCCCACCCAATATCTTTGTCTAATTTTGGTATTGGCATTATGCTGGCTTCATAAAATGAGTTGAAAGATATTCCCTCCTGCTATATTTTCTGAAGGAAAAATCTGTGTAAGATTGGTTTGTGTGTGTGTGGGCTGCTTTTACTTTTTGACTCTTATGAATAATGCAGATAGGAACATTCATGTACAGGTTTTTGTGTGGACATATGTTTTCATTTCTCTTGGATATGTACTGAGGAGTGGAATTGCTTTTCATATGGTAACTTTATGTTTAACCTTTGAGGAACTGCCACACTGTTTTGCAGAGCAGCTACACCAATGAACCAACTCTTAGCTTTGTTAATTTTTTTCATTGTTTTCTTTTTATTGATTTTTGCTCTTAATTTTCTTCCTTCTAATTACTTTGGGTTTACCTTGCTCTTAAGGTAGAACTTTACTTCATTAATTTTGTATTTTGCTTGTTTTTAAATGTAAATATTAAAGACACAAATTTCCCTCTAAATAGTACTTTAGATGCATCCCACAAATTTTGATATATTTTCATCATTCGTTAAAAAAATTTTCTAATTTAGAAAATTAAGAATGTTTAATTTCTATATATTTGTGATTTTTTTTCCTAGATAGCTTTCTATTACTGATTTCAAATTTAATTTTGGTGAGCATCTCTTTAATATTTCAGTATTAGAATTCATTGAGTCTTATTTTATGGCCTAACAAATGCTCTATCTTAGTGAATATACCTTGTGCACTTGAAAAGAATGTTTATCCTGCCATTAGCCACTACAAGAATAAAGATTAGTGAACTTGAAGATATGGCAGCAAAAACTGTCCAAAATGAAACACAGAAAATTTTGAAAACACAGGAAAAAAATGGACAGAGCCTTGGTGAGCTATGGGACAACTTTAGGAGGCCTAATATATGTGTAATTGGATCAGGAAAACTATTGGAAGAAATAATGACCGTAGAATGTCCAAATTTGATGAAAACTATAAATCCACAGGTCTCAGAAGCTCAACAAACCCCAAGAACAGGAAACAGGAATGAAACTACAAGGCATGTAATAGTCAAATTGTTTACAGGATGATAAAAAGAAAAAAATTTTTTTCAAAAAGGAAGTCATTTTATTTTTAGTACATTTGCTTTGGAGGGAGAGCCAACTAATTGGAAAAAGTCCATAATTTAACCAACATCAGATCTCCTTGCTGCATTCCCTATTGAAACTTTTTTCTTTTTCAAATTCTTTTCCCATTTAGGTTATTAGCAGAATACTGAGTAGGGTTTCCTGTGCTATACAGTAGGTCCTTTTTGGTTATCTATTTTAAATATAGCAGTGTGTACATGTCAGTCCCAAACTCCCAGTCTGTTCATACCCCCCACCCTTTTACCCTGGTAACCATAAGTTGGTTCTCTAAGTCTGTGAGTCTGTTTCCGTTTTATAAATAAGTACGTTTGTATCATTTTTTCTTAGATTCTGCATATAAGCGATATCATATGATATTTGTCTTTCTCTGACTTCACTTAGTATGATGATCTCCAGTTTCATCCATGTTGCTGCAAATGGCATTATTTCATTCTTTTTAATGGCTGAGTAATATTCCATTGTATATATGTACCACATCTTCTTTACCCATTCACCTGTCGATGGACATTTAGGTTGCTTCCATGTGTTGGCTATTGTAAATAGTGCTGCATTGCACATTGGGGTGCATGTATCTTTTTGAATAATGGTTTTCTCCGGATATATGCCTAGGAGTGGGATTGCTAAATCATATGGTAGCTCTATTTTTAGTTTTTTAAAGAATCTTCATACTGTTCTCTGTAGTGACTGTACCAGTTTATATTCCCACCAACAGTGTGGGAAGGTTCCCTTTTCTCTACACCCTCTCTGACATTTGTTGTTTGTAGAATTTTTGTTGATGGCCATTATGACTGGTATGAGGTGATACCTCATTGTAGTTTTGATGTGCATTTCCCTAATAATTAGCAGTGTTGAGCATCTTTTCATGTGCCTCTTGGCCATCTGTATGTCATAGATGTTAGTTTCCAGATTCACTGACTTTGCAGTTTTCTCCAGTTAATGATCAGCAAACACCTTTTATTACTATAAATGAGAACAAAACGAAGACCTGAAATCTCATGATCAAGAATTGTTTTCTGATGGACAAGCAGAATTGTTTGGTCTATTTTTATGGTTGATATAATTGTATTCAAAACTCATAATGTACATCCACTTCAATACTGATAAAAATAAATTCTTAAAAGCAGTGAGAGAAGACTGTAAATGAACTCAATATTCCAGTCAAAAAGCAGAGATTACCAGATGTATAAAAAGCAAGACTCAGCTATATGCTACCTAAAAGAAATACATTTTAGATAGAAAAAAATACACCATACAAATAGTGAGCATAAGAAATCTGGTTTGTCTTTTTTAATATCAGATAAAGCAAACTTCAAGACAATGGGTACTGCCAAACATAAAGAGGCCATTATGTAATGATAAAAGGATCAATTTATCAGAAAGAACTATCATGAATGTGTAACTGCCCAATAACAGAATTTCAAAATACATCAGGCAAAATCTGACAGAACTAAAGTGAGGAATAAACAAATCCATAATTATAGTTGGAGGGTTTAATACCTTCTCCCAGTAATTGATAGAATAACTAGATGAAAAATTTCAGTAAGGACATAAAAGATCTAGACCAGGGGACAGCAAGCTATCTGTAAATCACATAGGAAGTATTTTTGGTTTAATTGGCCATAGTCTCTGTTGTAACTACTTAACTCTTCTGTTGTAGAGCAGAAGCAGCCATAGACTTGTAAGTAAGTGAATGAGTTGTATTCCATTATAACTTTATGTACAAAAACAGATGGCAGTCCAGATTTGGCCTGTTGACATAGAACACTATGCCACATTATTTTTCTCTACTTTTATTCTAGGACTCCAGTTGCACATATTTTAGATATCTTTATATTCTTCTGTAGGTTACTTAAGTTCTGTTCATTCTTTTTCATGTTTTTTTTCGCCTCTGTTCTTCAGATTGAATAATTTTATTGGTCTATCTTCAAGGTTACTGACTCTTTTATAATTTCTAATATACTATTAAACCCATCTAGGAAATTTCTGATTTTGTATTTTTTAGTTCTAAATTTTCATTTGGTTCTTTTTATAGTTTCATTTCTCTGCTGAGATTTCTTATCTGTGCAGTCATTACAGGTATCTTCCTTTACATCCTTGACCATACTTGTAATAGCTGCTTTTAAATCCTTGTGTACTAATTCCAAGTTCTGGGTTATTTCAGGGTTGATGTCCTTTGATTGTATTTTCACACTTTCCTGTTTCATTATGTTTGTAGTACAATGGTTCTCAAATTTTTTGTCTTAGGGATCCTTACTTTTAAAATTTATTTAGGGCTCTCAGAGCTTTTGTTTATTTGGGTTATATCTATTGATATTTCTTATATTAGAAATTCAAGCTGAGAAAATTTTAAAATATTCTTTTGAAAATAACAACAGTAAAGCCATTTCTTTTAATATAAATAACATTTTAGTGAAAATAACTGTCTTCCAAAACAAAAGAAATTTTATGAGAATAGTGGTATTTTTTTACATTTTTGACTTGATATCTGGCTTAGTAGAAAACTGCTAGATTCTCGTTTCTGCTAACTGTGTTGTTTTATATTGGTTTGATTGAAGTATATGAAGAAAATCCAGCATCATACAGATATATAGAAAGAAAGGAGTATTTTAATAGCCTTTTCATAAAATTGTAGATATTCTTCTTTTACACTACATCAGAACTTGGCAAGGAGTAAATTCTTAAAGGGTATTGGCAGTGTGGAATCTGAAACATATCAATGAACTTTTCATACCCTTACATTAAAATCTGTTGGTCTGTATTGTACTTCGAATGGATCTTTCACTATCCTGTAACATTTAGAAAATAATCTTTAGTGAGTTTTGTAGATCTTTCAAATGTTGACACATTTTATCAATATCAAAACATTACCTTCATCAATATCACCACTCATCTCATTAGAGGCGTCTTTACAGTTCATATTCATGGATACAAGTTTTTAAAAAATTCTAATTATCAACTTAATTCACAAATTTTGTCCATGGCAACAAAAACTTTGTTTTCTAGGAATTGATAAGCTCACCTCATTCATTTTCAATAAAATGTCTGCCAAAACTCCAAATATCTATCAGTTGTTCTTTGAAGTGGAAATGGTGATCCATGAAAATGTGGGTGGTTTACTCAAACCATCACACGAGCCATTTTCCTCAAGACAATCATTGTGCTTTTGTATGCAATGGAAGTACTTTGCATACTTCGTGATTTGTCACACAGAATACTAAAAAGATGTGTACTCAAAGGTCAAGATTTAATAAAACTAATAATTTTTACTACTTCATCAAGGGCGTTGTTAAGTGAAACCAGGTTTTCTTTTTTTTTTAAACTGTATGTGGCCATGAAGAATGCAGTGACAACTAGTACAGTTTGGCGCAACTGTCTTGCTTAATGCTGAGGCAGCAGTTTTACCCACTGTTATTTTTACATCATCAGTGCAAAAGTCAATACAGTTTTCCTAGGATAAACCATGAGATCCAAAAATGTTACTTAATACTTTGAATTTTTCAGTACCACTTTTGTTTGTTGCCAAGCATTCACATAAAGGAATTCTTCAGTATTTAGTTGTTATTGATACTGGACAAATACAATTAAAACACAAAACCCAACTATATAGATTTGTCTCTTTGTTAGGCAAAAGTACAATTTTGCAGATGATTTATTAACTTAATATTCATGTTTACAGTTGAATCTTTTATTCAGCAAGTTCCTGTATCATTGGAATGTGGCAGTGCCATAGTTTCTTTCACTGATTTTTCATCTAGCAGGCATTTAGCAAGGTCACCTTTATTCGTCTTTTAGCAACTGTGCTTGTCTAGCCAATGAAATATGATAACCCATATGATGCTTCAGTGACTTTTTCCTTCCTGGTTTGAAAAGCTAAACAATTTTTTACTTTTAAACTCATCACATCTGTGTTAAAAATAAAACATTCAATTAATTTTTCTCTAAATGGAATTATTTTCAAAATGGCCATCATTTCTGTTGCAAAAGACACAGTAACATAAATTATTAACATCTCTGAAGCCAAGAGAAAGATAACTTTCATCATATTTTCACTTATTTTTAATTTTACACAATATTTTTTAGAATAGATTCCTCTTTTCCATAAGTTAGAGATCTCTGTTATCAGTTTCATCTTTATCAGCATCTTTTGATGTAGATGTTGGAGCTGTGGGTTGGGAAAGTGAGTCTTCTGTATTTTAGTATAAATATTAGCAAAATCCAAAATTATAGTTTTAGATAAATTTTAAAATATATAAAAATTTGCAAAACATTTTTTATTGCCATATAAGGTAACAAAATGTACTTCTTGTATTTCCTTGTAGGCACAGGGAAATCTTTGGGATTCCAAATATCAATTTATTGGATGATAATGAGGTTACAGAAATTATAACTATAAGAGCACAAGCTACTGTACTGAGAACAAACTGAGTTAATCTCTCTAAACATACATATTTATACTTAAAACCTACTACTTTAAACATTTTTAGGTAACACAGAAATACAGATGCATACCTTCTGGTAGTTATCAGAGAGATGATTTCCTCAAACAGTCATGTAACCACTGGAGAACTGCACTGTAGCATTGTGATAGAATGAGAGAGAAAAGGACAAATAACACTTTAGTATTACCATGAAAATATTTTTGACCTTGCAGACCCCTGAAAGGGTCTTGGGACTTACAGGAATATGCAGATCACATTTTAAGAATCACTGGCCTAGTACTTTGGGATCATATTATGCAGATTGAATAATATGTTTAGAGATTATGGATTCTGTTATATTTCTGTTGAGAATATTCATTTTTGTTTTCGCAGGCAATTAATTTGACTGCACTCAAACCTCAAATTCTCTTCTCTTTTAGCCTAGCCAGCTGGCTTAGAGGCTACCTGACACATGTCCAGTGTGTGTCCGGGGGTGGTCAGCCAGAGTTTTGAGCAGAATATGTATGCAGAGTTTTTGGTTGTCCCTCTGGAATATTTTCCTCACCTTCCAGCTAATGTTGCGGCCATAAATACTGTCTTGTTTGTTCCCTCCACTAATAAGACTGCAGGTTTCTATCTAAAGTGGCTGCTTTCTGAGGGGCTTTTATTTCCCTTGTGGGAGATTTGCATATGTCCCAAGGGAAGAAGTAGAGGTGTATGGTGGACTCTTTTCATTGTGCTTCCCTCCCCAACAGAATTCTGGCTTCTCAAGTGTCCACTATCTTGGCTGATCTCCAATGGATTTAAACAGTTGCTGCCTTTATTTTCACCAGGTTTCACAGTTTTTCTCTGCAAGAGGAGGGTTAGTCTGATACAAACTATTCTCAGGGCCATAAACAGGAGTCCTGAGGTTTAGAATTGAGCACATTACTTCATGTGTGCTCTGACTAGTACAGAGTTGGATTATTATCTTCCTAAATAATATTTTAATTAGTGCTACGTAATATTGCATTAGATTCTTGGCAGCCAGATCCTACTGTTGGCATTTGAAGACATCCAAAATGTCTCTTCTCCTTCCTCCATATTTTGTTGTTTGCTGTTAAAACTGTGTCTAGTAATAATGCAATGTTTAGTAATAATGCAATGTTTCTTAGTGTTTAAAGCTGAACAAAGTACTTTTAGTTATCTTTATTAAATTTGGGTCTGTGTTGTCTTACCACCAAAACCTCCTGAATCTTTTAAAGCTTGATTTTTTTTCATTCTTATTCCTTTTAACTTTATATTATTTGAAGATCCTATGTTGTATTTTGTTGCCATTTTGTTACAGCTATGGAAAGCATCATCATAGTTCTCTCCGATGATGAATAGTAAGAAGTTCCTTATTTCACGTAAGGGGACACTTAAAGGCAAATTTTGTTATTTCACAAAATAATTTTACTTTTATTATCACTTTTTTAAGAAAATATCTAATACCTCAGAGATGGTATGAATTTAGTTATACTTTTAAATACATTTTTATATTATCATTCATAGCAGTTGACACGTACGTATGGAAGATTACTGAACATTTATTTATATGGAACAATCTGGCATGTTTATGGATTCATGCTGCCTGCAAGAATTCAGACCCAGTTATAGGGATCCACTAGTCTGTAGCTTACTGTTGCAACAAAGACTTCTATTCCTTTTTTTTAATTAACTTTTTATTTGGAAATAATTTCAAACTTATAAAAATTTGAAAATTAAAAATAATACAGTGTGTGTGTATGTGTACACATATGTACACAATTTTTTTCTGAACTATTTGACAGTAAGATCATGACCTGTAAATACTTCAGTGTGTATTTCCAAAGAGTAGAAATAGTCTCTTACACAAACGAATATGAAAACAACCATACGAAATGTATGGAATCCAGCAAAAGCAGTTGTTAGAGGGAATTCATAGTGATACAGGCCTGCCTCAAAAAACAAGAAAAATCTCAAGTAAACAACCTAACCTACCACCTAAAAGAATTAGAAAAAGAAGAACAAACAAAACCTAAAATTGGCAGAAGGAAGCAAAGAATTAAGATCAGGGAGGAAATAAATAAAATAGAGATTAAAAAAACGATAGGAAAAAACCAACAAAACCAAGAGCTCGTTCTTTGAAAGGGTGAACAAAATTGACAAACCTCTGTCCAGGCTCACCAAGAAGAAAAGAGAGAGATCCCAAATAAACAAAATAAGAAATGAAAAAGGAGAAATCTCAGCCGATACCGCAGAAGTACAAAAAACTGTAGGAGAGTACTATGAACAATTATGTACCAAGAAATTTGACAACCTAGAAGAAGTGGACAACTTTCTAGAAACATACAGCCCACCCAAAATTGAATCAAAAATAAATAGATAATTTGAACAGACTGATCACTAGAATTGAAATAGAATCTGTAATTAAAAAAAACTTCCTACAAACAAAAGTCCAGGACCAGATGTCTTCACAGGCACATTCTACCAAACATACAAAGAAGAACTTACACTGATTCTTCTCAAACTCTTCCAAAAGATTGAAAAGGAGGGAACACTCCCAAAGACATTCTATGAATCCGCCATCACTCTGATACCAAAACCAAAGACACCACCAAGAAAGAAAATTACAGGCCATATCTTTGATGAATATAGATGAAAAATTTCTCAACAAAATATTAGCAAACTGAATCCAACAACATATAAAGAAGATCATATACCACAACCAAGTGGATTCATCCCAGGTTCACAAGGATGATTCAAGATATGCAAGTCAATGTAATATACCACATTAACAAAAGAAAAGTAAAAAGCCACATGATTATCTCAGTAGATCCAGGAAAAGCATTTGACAAAATTCAGCATCCATTCATGATAAAAACTGTTACCAAAGTGGGAATAGAGGGAACATATCTCAACATAATAAATGCCATTTATGACAAACCCACAGCC
This sequence comes from Tursiops truncatus, assembly GCF_011762595.2. Classification (NCBI taxonomy): domain Eukaryota; kingdom Metazoa; phylum Chordata; class Mammalia; order Artiodactyla; family Delphinidae; genus Tursiops; species Tursiops truncatus. Next base: position 118,083,561 of record NC_047035.1, read on the forward strand.
AGTATAATACTCAAGGGTGAAAAGTTGAATGCCTTCCCATTAAAATCTGGAACAGGACAGGGATGCCCACTCTCACCACTTCTCTTCAACATAATAGTGGAAGTCTTAGCCATAGCAGTCAGACAAGAAAAAGAAAGAAAAGGTATCCAAATTGGAAGGGAAGAGCTAATATTGTCACTATATGCAGATGACATACTGTATATAGAAAACCCTAAGGACTCCACACAAAAACTATTAGATCTAATAAATGAATTCAGCAAAGTAGCAGGATACAAGATTAACATTCAGAAGTTGGTTGCATTCCTTTACACTAACAATGAAATACTAGAAAGGGAATGTAAAATATATATATACCTTTTAAAATTGCACCTGAAAAAATAAAATACCTAGGAATAACCTGATCAAGGAGGTGAAAGACTTATATGCTGAGAACTATAAAACATTAATAGAGGAAATAAAAGAGGATTCAAAGAAATGGAAAGATACCACATGCTCTTGGATTGGAAGAATTAATATTGTTAAAATGGCAATACTACCCAAAGCAATCTACAGATTTAATGTGATCCCTGTCAAATTACCCGTGACATTTTTCACAGAACTGGAACAAATAATTCAAAATTTTGTATGGAACCATAAAAGACCCAGAATTGCTAGGGCAATCCTGAGGAAGAAAAACAAAGCAGGAGGCATAACTCTTCCAGACTTCAGACAGTACTACAAAGCTACAGAAATCAAAACAGGCATACGGATCAATGGAACAGAATAGAGAGCCCAGAAATAAACTCACACACCTACGGTCAATTAATCTTCGACAAAGAAGGCAAGAATATAAAATGGGAAAAAAACAGCCTCTTCAGCAAGGGGTGCTGGAAAAGTTGAACAGCTTCATGTAAATCAATGAAGTTAGAACACCCTCACACCATGCACAGAAGTAAACTCAAAATGGCTTAAAGACTTAAACATAAGACATGACACCATAAAACTCCTAGAAGAAAGCATAGGCAAAACATTCTCTAACATAAATCATACCAAAGTTTTCTTAGGTCAATCTCCCAAGGCAATAGAAATAGAAATAAAAACAAAAACAAAGGGCACCTAATCAAACTTACAAGCTTTTACACAGCAAAGGAAACCATAAAAAACAAAAAAGCCCAAAAAGGCAACCCTCAGAATGGGAGAAAATATTTGCAAATTAAGCAAATATTAAGCCCAAAAGGCCTTAATCTCCAAAATATACAAAGAGCTCATACAACTCCATAACAAAAAACCAAACAACCCAATTGAAAATGGGCAGAAGACCTTAATAGACATTTTTCCAAAGAAGACTTACAGATGACCAGTAGGCACATGAAAAGATGCTCAACATCACTGATTAATAGAGAAATGCAAATCAAAACTACAGTGAGGTACCACCTTACACCGGTCAGAATGGCCATCATTAAGAAGTTATAAATAACAAATGCTGGAGAGGTTGTGCAGAAAAGGGAACCCTCCTACACTGTTGGTGGGAATGTTAGTTGGTACAGCCACTATGGAGAACAGTTTGGGGGTTCCTCAGGAAACTAAAAATAGAATTACCATATAATTCAGCAATCCCATTCCTGGGAATATACCCAGACAAAACTATAATTCGAAAAGATACATCCACCTGTATGTTCATAGCAGCACTGTTCACAATAGCCAAAACATGGAAACAACTAAATGTCCATTGACAGATGAATGGATAAAGAAGATGTGGTAAATATATACAATGGACCACTCAGCCATAAAAAAGAATGAAATGCCATTTGCAGCAACATGGATGCAATTAGAGATTATCATACTAAGTGAAGTAAGTCAGAATGAGAAAGACAAACACCATATATTACTTATATGTGGAATCTAAAATGTGGCACAAATGAACCTATCTGCAAAATAGAAATAGACTCATAGACATAGAGAACAGACTTGTGGTTGCCAAGGGGGAGTGGGGGAGAGAGAGGGACGGACTGGGAGTTTCAGGTTGGTAGATGCAAACAATTACATTTAGAATGGCTAAACAACAAGGTCCTAATGTATAGCACAGAGAACTATACTCAAAATCCTGTGATAAACCATAATGGAAAAAATATTTTAATAAATGTGTACATGTGTATAACTGAGTTACTTTGCTGTATAGCAGAGATTGGCACAGCATTGTAAATCAACATACTTCAATAAAAGAAAAAAAAGAAATAGTCTCTTACATAGCCAAAGTACAGTTTACATTCCATATCTGGATGTTGTCAGTTGATATTCCAATTCCAGTTTTCCATATTCTAATGGAATATTCCTATTTTATTAGCCTGTTGATGTTCATGATAATATATTTCCCCTCTCAGTACAGCATCTAGTTTAGGGCCAAGTATTGCATTTAGTTGTCATATCTCTTTAGTCTTTGGTTGTGTTAAGGGGTGGTTCTCAGTTCTTATTTAACCTTATCTTAGGCAGGTCCTCTGCACCTGGGCCTCAGAGATAGGGATTTCTTAGTGTTCCTGCTCTGACTTTCCACTCCCATACCTGTCACAGCCAAACTCTGCCTTGTATCTCTTGGGGTGAGGTGGGGGGGTGGCTGGATAGCAATTTGAGTGGTCTTGAGAAAATTCAGGTGGAGGGTAAACAAAGGTTGGAGATATGTGTTGAAACTAGGAGAGAGATTTTAAAGAAAATAAATTCTGTATGGCCTTGTCCATTTGTTAGACCCGGGCTGCCAGTTTGGCACTAGGTTTTCTAGAAGCCAGTTCATATTGGGAAACAAGATCAGTGTCTTCATTTACATTGTCCCTAAGGTAAAAACAAACTAATTGCACATGGGAAGCATAATTTGGCCTGGTATCAAGATCAGAGAAATACATTTATCCCTTGAGCCCTTATACAGAGGACACTATTGACTAACATCCTCAACAATATCTTTATTATAAATAGGACAGTGGTTTCATAGGGCAGGTTTTTTTTAAAAAAATAGTATTTTTCAGTGTCAGCCAATTGCCTAATATTTAAGTGTACTACTGTAAGGAGTCAAAATTATTTGCTTTTGGGCCTGTAGGTCTGGCTAGGGTAAAATTTCATAGTGGTTTCGTTGTAGAGCCCTTCTTCATATGAAATCTTATCAGAAAGCTCCATACATAACATAAGAAAAAGTGGGATTGAATTGGGGCCATGTATCTGGAGTGCTACTAACTCAGCTCCCTCCCTTTCTCAGTATTCTGAGAGATTTTCTATGGCACCTTTGCAGAGTGATTAGAGCCCTGAGCACGTTTTGAAAATCACTTGTCCAGAAAAAATTGGTGGATTGTATAGCCTCAGACAGTTTTCCACAAGTGTATCTACCTGAACTGAATTTTGATTTGTTAGTATATATCAACTACATTATTTTATATTGTACCAATTTTTTAAACCCCTCATGTAGTATCATTTCCCTTATTCTTGGGCACTGACCTTTCCTTCTGCTTCACAAGTCAACTTATTGTCCTCTCTATGAAAGCAAAAAACAATACAAAACAAAAACCAAGGTTACCTATATGTATCAGAGAAAGAGGTGGCCCTTTTCTTATTTAATACTAATATGTCTACCTGTCATTGGATCCCATCACTTCTTACCTCCTTTGAGATGGTATTTCATTAATTACCCCCATACTTTGGGTCCAGGGCACCTCTCTACTGGCTGCTATTTATTTATTTATTTTAGTTTTACTTATTTATTTATTTGGCTGCCTTTGGGTCTTCATTGCTGCATGCAGACTTTGTCTAGTTGTGGCTAGCAGGGGCTACTCTTAGTTGTGGTGTGCGGGCTTCTCATTGCAGTGGCTTCTCTTGTTGCAGAGCACGGGCTCTAGGCACACAGGCTTCAGTAGTTGTGGCTTGCAGGTTATAGAGCGCAGGCTCAGGAGTTGTGGCGCACAGGCTTAGTTGCTCCATGGCATGTGAGATCTTCCCGGACCAGGGATCGAACCCGTGTCCCCTGCATTGGCAGGCAGATTGTTAACCACTGCGTCACCAGGGAAGTCCCTGGCTGCTATTTTATAACCTTAAAAAAAGAAAATTATTCATCTACCCACCCAGCAGCTCTTTTTCCCTGCTAGCTACCACCCTGTTTATCTCTCTTGCTAGGCTAAGCTTGAAAAATTAGCTTATGTTTACTAAATTCACTTTGTTTCCCATTCTTTTATTTTTATTTAAAAAATATATATGTAAATATATATTTATATATAAAATAATACAGTAAACACCTACGTTTTTACCACCAAATTTAAAAAGCAGTATTACAATTGAAAACCCCTGTAACTCTTTGCTCAATGCATATCCTTCCCTCCCTTCAAACGTAACCATTACCCTAAATTTGATGATTATTTTTTCAATGCATTTCATTTTTACTTTTACTGTATATCGACAGATCCCTAAACAGTATATAGCTGAACTTTTCAACTTGAGTGCCGTGGATGATTTACAAGTTTGCCAAGATGTTGATCCTCTCAGTCTTTGGAAGAGTAAATATTATGACTAGCCTTGTTCATTTAGCCTAGTGTACCATACAAATATTACTATTTTCTGTGTGCCATGATATAAATAAGTTGGAAAACACTGATACATACTACTGTTTTGTATATTTTTAAAACTTTATGTTAATAATAGCATGCTGTTTTTTTGTTAACATCCATCACCATATATCGTTATAGAACTTTTTTTCTGATGAGTACTTTTAGGATTTACTCTTGTAGCAACTTTCAAATGTGCAGTACAATATCATTAACTATAGTCACCATGCTGTGCATTACATCTCCATGACTCATTTATTTTATAACTGGAAGTTGGTGCCTTTTTGACTCCCTTCGCTCATTTTGCCCACCCTCTGACCCTTCCTCCCCACCCCCAGCAACCATCAATCTGTTCTCCGTATCAATGAGCTTAGAGTTGTTTTGTTTGCTTTTTTAGATTCCACATTAAGTGAGATCATCTGGTGTTTGTCTTTCTCTTATTTATCATAACGCTCTCAAGGTGGCAAGATTTCATTCTTTTTTATGGCAGAATAGTATTCCATTGTATATATGTACACACCATATTTTCTTTTTCTTTTTGTTTTTGTTTTGTGGTACGCGGGCCTCTCACTGTTGTGGCCTCTCCCGTTGCAGAGCACAGGCTCCGTACGCGCAGGCTCAGCGGCCATGGCTCATGGGCCCAGCCGCTCCGCGGCATGTGGGATCTTCCTGGACTGGGGCACGAACCTGTGTCCCCTGCATCAGCAGGCGGACTTTTAACCACTGGGCCACCAGGGAAGCCCCACACCATATTTTCTTTATCCATGTATCCATTGGTGGATACTTAGGTTGTTGCCGTATCTTGGCTGTTGTAAATAATGCTGCAATAAATATCTTTTCAAGTTAGTGTTTTTGTGTTCTTTGAATAAAAATCCAAAAGTGGAATTGCTGGATCATATGGTAGTTCTCTTTTTAATTTTGTTCTCCATAGTGGCTGTGCCAATTTACATTCCTATCAACAGTGCACAAGGGCTCCATTTTCTCTACACCCTAGCCAGCTGTCGTCTCTTGGGTTTTTGTTTGTTTTGTTTTTCATAGCAGCCATTTCTAAGAGTGTGAGGTGCTATCTCATTGTGATTTTGATTTGCAGTTCTCTGATGATTAGCAACATTAAGTATCTTTTCATGTACCTGTTGGCCATCTTCTGTGTGGCTTCCTTGGGAAGAATGTCTGTTCATAACCTCAGCCCATTTTTTTAATTGGATTCTGTTTTGTTTTTTCTTCGCTATTGAGGTGTGTGAGTTGTTTACATGTTTTGGATATTAACCCCTTATTGGATATATGATTTGCACATACTTTCTTCCATTCAGTACGTAGCCTTTTCATTTTGTTGATGGTTTCCTTTGCTACGCAGAAACCTTTTAGTTTGATATAGCCCTACTTGTTTATTTTTGCTTTTATTGCCTTTGGTGTGAAATCCAAAATACCATCACCAAGACTAATGTCAAGGAGCTTACCACCTATGTTTTCTAAGGGTTTTATGGTTTCAGGTCTTATTCGAGTCCTTAATCCATTTTGATTTGATTTTTGTGTATGGTTTAAGATAGTGGTCCAGTTTCATTCTTTTGCCTGTGGCTGTCCAGTCTTCCCAGCACCATTTATTGAAGAGATTGTCCTTTCCCCATTGTACATTCTTGGCTCCTTTGTCATAAATTAATTGACCATATGTGAATGGGTTTATTTCTGGGTTCTCTGTTCTATTCCATTGATCTATATGTCTGTTTTATGTCAGTACCATACTGTTTTGTTTACTATAGCTTTGTAATATAGTTTTAAATTATATTACAAATTTCTGATATGGTGCCTCCAGCTTTTTTATTCTTTTTCAAGATTACTTTAGCTATTCAAGGTATATTTTGGTTCCATACACATTTTAGGATTGTTCTAATTCTGTGAAAAATGCCATTGGAATTTTCATAGGGATTGCATTTAATCTGTACGCTGCTTTGGGTAGTATGGATGTTTTAACAATATTAATTCTTCTAATCCATGAGCACAGAATATCTTTCCATTTATTTGTGTCTTCTTTAATTTCTTTCATCAGGGTCATAGTTTTTAGTATACAGGTCTTTCACCTCCTTAGTTAAATGTATTCCCAGTTATTTTATTCTTTTTGATGCAGTTGTAAATAGGACAGTTTTCTTAATTTTTCTTTCTGATAGTTTGTTGTTAGTGTGTAGAAACACAACAGATTTCTATATATTGATTTTGTATCTTGCAAGTTAATTCATTTATTAGTGCTAACAATTTTTTGGTGGAGTCTTTAGGGTTTTCTCTTTTTAATTTTCAGACATTATTTTATTTTTATTTTTTAACATCTTTATTGGAGTATAATTGCTTTAAAGTGTTGTGTTAGTTTCTGCTGTATAACAAAGTGAATCAGCAATATGTATACATATATCCCCATATCCCATGCCTCTTGTGCCTCCCTCCCACCCTCCTTATCCAACACTCATAGGTGGTCACAAAACACCAAGCTGATCTCCCTGTGCTATGTGGCTGCTTTCCACTAGCTATCTATTTTATTATTAGGTAGTGTATATATGTCAGTGCTACTCTCTCACTTCGTCCCAGCTTACCTTTACCCTTCCCTGTCTCCTCAAGTCCATTCTCTACATCTGTGTCTTTATTCCTGACCTGCCCTTTGTTCATCAGAATCGTTTTTTTTTTTTTAGATTCCATATATACGTGTTAGCATACAGTATTTGTTTTTCTCTTTCTCACTTACTTCACTCTGTATGACAGACTCTAGATTCATCCATCTCACTACAAATAACTCAAATTTGTTTCTTTTTATGGCCGAGTAACATTCCATTATATATGTGCCACATCTTCGTTATTCATCTGTCAGTGGACACTTAGGTTGCTTCCATGTCCTGGCTATTGTAAATAGAGCTGCAGTGATCATTGTGGTACATGACTCTTTTTGAATTATGGTTTTCTCAGGGTATATGCCCAGTAGTGGGATTGCTGGGTTGTATGGTAGTTATGCTTTAGTTTTGAAAGGAACCTCCATACTGTTCTCCATAGAGCTGTATCAATTTACATTCCCACCAACAGTGCAAGAGGGTTCCCTTTTCTCCACACCCTCTCCAGCATTTATGTTTGTAGACTTTTTGATGATGGTCATTCTGACCTGTATGAGGTGATACCTCATTGAAGTTTTGATTTGCATTTCTCTAATGATTAGTGATGTTGAGCATCTTTTAATGTGTTTGTTGACAATCTGTATATCTCCTTTGGAGAACTGTCTATTTAGGTCTGCCCATTTTTGGATTGGGTTGTTTTTTTTTTTTTGATATTGAGCTGCATGAGCTGCTTGTATATTTTGGAGATTAATCCTTTGTCAGTTGCTTTGTTTGCACATATTTTCTCCCATCCCGAGGACTGTCTTTTCTTCTTGTTTATGGTTTCCTTTGCTGTGCAAAAGCTTTTAAGTTTCATTAGGTCCCATTTGTTTATTTTTGTTTCCATTTCCATTTCTCTAGGAGGTGGGTCAAAAAGGATCTTGCTGTGATATATGTCATAGAGTGTTCTGCCTGTGTTTTCCTCTAAGAGTTTTATACTGTCTGGCCTTACATTTAGGTCTTTAATCCATTTTGAGTTTATTTTGGTGTGTCGTTTTAGGAAGTGTTCTAATTTCATTCTTTTACATGTAGCTGTCCAGTTTTCCCAGCACCACTTATCGAAGAGGCTGTCTTTTCTCCATTGTATATTCTTGCCTCCTTTATCAAAGATAAGGTGAACATATGTGCGTGGGTTTATCTCTGGGCTTTCTATCCTGTTCTGTTGATCTGTATTTTTCTGTTTTTGTGCCAGTACCATACTTTCTTGGTTACTGTAGCTTTGTAGTATTGTCTGAAGTCCAGGAGTCTGATTCCTCCAGCTCCGTTTTTTGTTCTCAAGATTGCTTTGGCTCTTCAGGGTCTTTTGTGTTTCCATACAAATTGTGAAATTTTTTGTTCTAGTTCTGTGAAAAATGCCATTGGTAATTTGATAGGGATTGCCTTGAATCTGTAGATTACTTTGAGTAGTAGAGTCATTTTGACAATGTTGATTCTTCCAATCCAAGAACGTGGTATATGTCTCCATCTGTTTGTATCATCTTTACTTTCTTTTATCAGTGTCTTATAGTTTTCTGCATACAGGTCTTTTGTCTCCTTAGGTAGGTTTATTCCTAGGTACTTTATTCTTTTTGTTGCAGTGGTAAATGGGAGTGTTTCCTTAATTTCTGTTTCAGATGTTTCATTGTTAGTGTGTAGGAATGCAAGAGATTTCTGTGCATTAATTTTGTATCCTGCAACTCTACCAAATTCATTGATTAGCTCTAGTAGTTTTCTGGTAGCATCTTTAGGATTCTCTATGTGTAGTATCATGTCATCTGCAAAGAGTGACAGTTTTACTTCTTCTTTTCTGATTTGGATTCCTCTTATGTCTTTTTCTGCTCTGATTGCTCGGGCTGAAACTTCCAAAACTATGTTGAATAATAGTGGTGAGAGTGGACAACCTTGTCTTGTTCCTGATCTTAGAGGAAATGTTTCAGTTTTTCACCATTGAGAGTGATCTTGGCTGTGGGTTTGTCATATATGGCCTTTATTATGTTGTGGCAGGTTTCCTCTATACCTACTTTCTGGAGAATTTTTATCTTAAATGGGTGTTGAATTTTGTTGAAAGCTTTTTCTGCCTTTGTTGAGATGATCATATCGTTTTTCTCCTTCAGATTGTTAATATGGTTTATCACATTGATTGATTTGTGTACACTGAAGAATCCTTGCATTCCTGGGATAAACCTCACTTGATTGTGGTGTATGATCCTTGTAATGTGCTGCTGGATTCTGTTTGCTAGTAATTTGTTGAGGATTTTTGTATTTATTTTCATCAGTAATATTGGCCTGTAGTTTTCTTTCTTTGTGACATCTTTGTCTGGTTTTGGTATCAGGGTGATAGTGGCCTCGTAGAATGAGTTCGGGAGTGTTCCTCCCTCTGCTATATTTTGGAAGAGTTTGAGAAGGATAGCTCTTCTCTAAATGTTTGATAGAATTTGCCTGTGAAGCCATCTGGTCCTGGGCTTTTGTTTCTTGGAAGATTTTTAATCACAGTCTCAATTTCAGTGCTTGTGATTGTGCTGTTTATACTTTCTATTTCTTCCTGGTTCAGTCTTGGAAGATTGTGCTTTTCTAAGAATTTGTCCATTTCTTTCAGGTTGTCCATCTTATTGGCATATAGTTGCTTGTAGTAATCTCTCATGATCCTTTGTATTTCTGCATTGTCAGTTGTTACTTCTCCTTTTTCATTTCTAGTAATGTTGATTTGAGTCTTCTCCCTATTTTTCTTGTTGAGTCTGGCTAATGTTTTATCAATTTTGTTTATCTTCTCAAAGAACCAACTTTTAGTTTTATTGATCTTTGCTATTGTTTGTTTCATTTCTTTTTCATTTATTTCTGATCTAATTTTTATGATTTCTTTCCTTCTGCTAATTTTGGGGTTTTTTTTTTTTTCCTTCTTTCTCAAATTGCTTTAGGTGTAAGGTTAGTTTGTTTATTTGAGATGTTTCTTGTTTCTTGAGGTAGGATTGTATTGCTATAAACTTCCCTCTTAGAACTGCTTTTGCTGCATCCCATAGGTATTGGGTCGTCATGTTTTCATTGTCATTTGTTTCTAGGTGTTTTTTTATTTCCTCTTTGATTTCTTCAGTGGTGTCTTGGTTATTTAGTAGCATTATTGTTTATCTTTCTTTCAATTTCCGTTTGCATGGAACATCTTTTTCCATCCCCTCACTTTCAGTCTGTATGTGTCTCTAGGTCTGAAGTGGGTGTCTTGTAGACAGGTTGTGTACGGGTCTTGTCTGTGTATCCATTCAGCCAGTCTATATCTTTTAGTTGGAGCATTTAATCCATTTACATTTAAGTTAATTATCCATATGTTTGTTCCTATTACCATTTTCTTAATTGTTTCAGGTTTGTTATTGTAGGTCTTTTCCGTCTCTTGTGTATCTAGAGAAGTTCCTTTAGCATTTGTTGTAAAGCTGGTTTGGTGGTACTGAATTCTGTTAACTTTTGCTTGTCTGTAAAGGTTTTAATGTCTCCATCGAATCTGAATGAAATCCTTGCTTGGTAGAGTAATCTTGGTTGTAGGTTTTTCTCTTATCACTTTAAATACCTCCTGCTACTCCCTTCTGGCTTGAAGAGTTTCTGCTGAAAAATCAGCTGTTAACCTTTTGGGGATTCCATTGTATGTTATTTGTTACTTTTCCTTGCTGCTTTTAATATTTTTTCTTTGTATTTAATTTTTGATAGTTTGATTAATATGTGTCTCAGCATGTTTCTCTTTGGGTTTATCCTGTATGATACTCTCTGTGCTTCCTTGACTTGTTTGACTATTTCCTTTCCCATGTTATGGAAGTTTTCAACTATAATCTCTTCAAATATTTTCTCAGTCCCTTTCTGTTTCTCTTCTTCTTCTGGGACCTCTATAATTTGAATGTTGGTGTGTTTAATGTTGTCCCAGAGGTCTCTGAGACTGTCCTCAATTCTTTTCATTCTTTTTTCTTTATTCTGCTCCCTGGCAGTTATTTCCACCCTTTTATCTTTCAGCTCACTTATCCGTTCTTCTGCCTCAGTTATGCTGTTATTGATTCCTTCTAGAGTATTTTTAATTTCAGTAATTGTGTTGTTCATCATTGTTTGTTTGCTCTTTAGTTTTTCTAGATCCTTGTTAAATGTTTCTTGTATTTTCTCCATTCTGTTTCCGAGATTTTGGATCATCTTTACTATCATTACTCTGAATTCTTTTTCAGGTAGGTTGCCTATTTTGTCTTCATTTATTTGGTCTTGTAGGTTTTTACCTTGCTCCTTCGTCTGTAACATATTTTTTTGTCATTTCATTTTTTTTTTTTGATGGGTGGTGCTGTATTCCCGTCTCACTGGTTGTTTGGCCTGAGATGTCCAGTACTGGAGTTTGCAGGCAGTTGGATAGAGCTGGGTCTTAGTGTTGAAATGAGGACCTCTGGGAGGCCTCACTCCAATTGATATTCCCTGGGGTCTGAGGTTCTCTGTTAGTCCAGCAGTTTGGACTCAGAGCTCCCACCACAGGAGCTTGGGCCATACCTCCAGCCTGGGCGCCAAGATCCCGGAAGCCAGTCACTGGGGGTTCCTCCTGTCCCCTTAGGTGTCCATGGTCCCCCTCTGGTGCCTGATTGGTGCCCTTAAAATCACGTAGAATGATGAGAATCTATTCAGGTCGACCTCTAGGATGGAAAGGAGCCCATTCATGAACATCTCTGGAAAAGACCTCTCAATATCCCGAGAGAGCTGCTCAATGGTCGTACCATCGTGGTGGGGACGCGAGGGCCTTGCTGGCAATGGGAAATGATGCCACAGCTTGGGCCACTGAGGGGCAACCCAGAGCACTGCAGGGGCACCACTGAGGGCAGGGCGAGATGCTCTCACACACTGAGGGGGGTGCATGGTGGTGGCAGGACACCCCCGCCCTTACCCCACTGTGGGGAGGGCCTGTCATGAGACGTGCAGTGAGGCTAGAGTGCCCATGGCATGAGAGGCAGTGGTGGAAGACCAAAGGCAGGCCGGGGTCCACACCCCTGCCTTCCATGCACCACTGCCAGGTGGGCGGGAGAGCTAGGGTTTTCTGTATATAATATCATGTCATCTGCAAATAGAGACAGTTTTATTTCTTCCTTTCCAAGGAATGCCTTTGGATGCCTTTTATTTCTTTTTCTTGCCTAATTGCTGTGGTGAGGACTTTTAATACTATATCAAATGAGATTGGTGAGAGTGGACGTCCTTGTCTTACTCCTAATCTTAGAGGAAAAACTTCCAGCTTTTCACTGTTGAGTATGATGTTACATGTGGGGTTTTCATATATGGCCTTTATTATGTTAAGGTATATTCCCTCTATACCCGCTTTGTTTACTGTATGTGTTCTTTATCCTGTTTTTAGTCAGTTTTGTTTGTGAGATTCATTCATTTAATGCGGGTAGCATCTTTTCATTTGTGTTACATTGACTTATGGTATTCTAGTATATAAATATATCATAACTCCACCATATTCCTAGTAATGGATTTTATTTAGGTAGTCTATAAATTCTTGCTATTACAAGTAATGTTGCTATAAAGATTCTTAAATGTCTCCTTGTATGTTAGTATTTCCCTAGAGAAGTATGCCTAAGGGTGGAATAGCTTAGTTACCAGTAAATGTCTAGCTTTACCAGATATTGACAAATTATTTTCCAAAGTGGTTATTTACACTTAACAACAGTTTATAAAATTTACCTTTATTCTCATCATCTCTGTATTTTGGTATTTTCTCTTTTTTAAGGTTTTGCAGTTCTAGAGATAGATGATAGTTCCAAAGATAGGTAGTGGTGATGGTTGCAGAGCAAGGCAAACACACTTAATGCTACAGAACTACACTTAAAAATGATTAAAATGGTAACTTCTTTGTTAGTTATGTTTTACTACGATTTTTAAAAAGTTTTGCTAGTCTTATGGGCATGAAATCTCACTGTGTTTTTTAATTTGCTTTTCCCTGATTATTAGTGAGGGATCTTTTCGTATGCTAAATGTCCATTCATGGTTTTTTCCCTCTCTGAGTTTCCTGTTTATATCTTTGTGGCCCATTTTTCTATAGAATTGTCTGTCTTCTTATCAATTTCTGGATGTTCTTTTATATATTCTAGATACTAATCTTTTGTTATGTATGTTACATTTCCTCTCAGTTATGGCTGTCTTTTCCATTTTTTAAATCATATTTTTTGATAAACAGAAGCTTATAATTTTAACATTGTTGAACAGTTTTTCTTTTTTGATATGTGCTTTTTGTGTCTTATTTAAGGACTCTTTCCTAAGACAGGGTCTTAACAATATTAATCAGTATTTGTTTTCTTAAAAGTTTTAAAGTTTTGCTTTTCCCATTTTGGTTTATAATCTACTTGATTTGATTTTTTGTTTGGTGTGAAGTAACTATTTAATTTTTCCTCATGTAGCTAATCATTTATTACACATTTCCTTTCTCCCCCCACTGATCTACAGTGTTACCTCTTACATATCAAGTTTACATATATGCACAAGTCTATTTCTGTGTTCCCTGTTCTGTTCTATCCATCAGTTGTTTATCATTGTACCAATACTGCACCTAAAGCTTTATAATAAAATTATCTAGTTAGGCAATACCCCTCTCCCTCATTCTTCTCCAAAATCGTCTTAGCCATTTTTGGCTCTCTGCCGTTCTTCACAGTTTTAGAATTAATTTGTCAAGCTCCACAGTTGGAGTTTTGATTGATAAACATCCCTATCTCTTATTTTCAAGGGAATTCTAGTGTTTCACCACTAGGTATGATGTTAAAGTAGTTTCCTACAATAGACAGTGTCATATAATGGTTAAAAATGTTAACAGTCCAGACTTTGTAGCCGGATTGTCTGAATTCAGTTCTTAGTATTACCACTTGCTTGCTGTGTGACCTTGGACAGATCACTTAGCTTCTCTGTGCCACAGTTTTTTCAGCTGTATAATGGTGATAGTAACAGTCTGTATACTTCATATGGTAGTTCTAAAGATTTAATGAGTTAGTATATGTAAAACACTTAAAACTGTGCCTGGCATATAGTATAAGTACTGTGAATTAGCTATTTTTATCATTACTATTATAAATCCTTGTTAGCTGAAAGTTTGTTTGTTTTGAAATCATGAAGAGGTATTGAATTCTTTAACTAATACCTGATAGTTTGTTAGGACATTAATTAACATGTGTTGAGCTTAACAGAGTGTCAGATTTATGCTCTGACTAGAATTTAATGAATATGGCTTTTTAAGCCTTGTCATAGTTAGTGGTAGTTCCCATTTAACTTTTTTTCTGGATTGCTTTTTAGAAGCCCTGTTGATGACTTTATGCTCCTAATCATCCAAACATATAAGCTTATTGCAGTCATTAAAGAATCTGTTACCTAATGCCAGGAAAATGTGTTTTTACACTTAGTGGAAGTAGATTACTTTGTCTGTATTTTGGTATTTTACTAACAGATTAGTGGTTCATTTATAATTGTAAGACAAGGTGAATAGTTACTAGATGAAGAAGCAGTTTTGGGGAGAATTTAGCAAGACAAGAAACTTTGTTTCGGGGTTCTCTTGAAAAATTTCACTAATGTGAAAAATCTGTGTATGAATAAATTTTATGGAGTTATTTGTACACAGCTGGAACTGAATTTATGGACTGCTTTTCTGACTTGCTAAAAAGCTAAAGATTGACAACCCCTTTCATACTGCATTATCCAGCTTGGCTTTTAACTCCAAGAGAACAGTGTTCACAAATTGATGCTCTGTTCCTTTGGGGTTGGTGTAGAAGCATTAAATTGTACTAAAATATTCATATGTGAGTGCATTTAGCTGAAAGCAATTGATGTTCTATTCCCAAGAGGACAAAGAGAAATGCTGTATGGACCTGTAGTCCAGAAAACACCCTAAGCATGCTTCTTAAAGGTAATTACATGGCCTGGATGATCGAAGCCCTTACAGTGAAGCTTAAAATGACAAAGGAGAAGTTGTAGAACTAATAAACTGTGATTTGGATGTATAAATAGTTTGGTTGTGCAGTAGTTAAAAACTTCTTTGCTAAAAGTTAGTTGTAATTGTATCTTTGGGTTCTAATTAAATCTTTGCTTTATTTACTTAGCTAATTTTTATTAGACTGATTTCTCTAAACATTTATTTCAGAGGACAAATATCAGCCAGGTTTTTTATCCATTACTACTTTATATATAAAGTTAAATTTTTTAAGTTTTGGAGAGACAATTGAATTTTTTAATGTATATATTAGAACTTTAAAAAAAGATTCCACTGATATAATTGACATGTAGGTGGTCAATCTCATTTAACAGCTGGCACGAAAATCAGTAAGAGTAGACAGCAAATCTTTGTTGTAGTTGTCGTGGTGTGGCAACTTGAATAAAACTATTCTAAATTTCTATTCTTATTCTAACTGTATTTTTGGTTCTTTCATATAAAAGCTAATTTTTTTCTCATGTGTAGTTTCTGATAAGATAAACATGCACATTCATGTCAGAGAACATAAGACACTGTACTAAAAGGAAATGTTTATTTAATGATGGTTGATCAGTTAGAGTATGTAATTCAATCCTTGTGCTTACTTTAGGGCCAAAGACATGAGTACTTGGATCTTGTATAAAACATTTTAATAACTTATTTTAATATAATTATATATTAATATTAACTAAACTTAGTCTGTAAAGGAATTTGGGAAATGGTATTTGGGGCAGGGGAATATCTTCCATTTCCTTAAAGTGAGATTACTTAGAAGGTCTCCAGTAAGGTTGGAAGAATAGTAAATTTATTATTGTGTTATAGGCACTTGCCTTTTCTACATTACTAGCTCTGCTCCAATTCTTATAACTTTAAAATGTGCTTCAAGGAGTCTTTGTGTAACTTGGGCTGAACTTCACAGAAAACTCTAGTTGCTTTTTAAAAAAACAAAACAAAACATTTTAGAACAGTTTTAGATTTACAGAAAAATTGCAAAAATAGTACAGATAATTCCCATCAATCTTTTACCTGGTTTCACCTATTGTTATTTTTTTAATGTTATGTTGAACTATTTACTTTTGATAGTTGTTGAAACCATAGGATTCTAGAATTAAGTGTTTTGAAGACGGATAATTATGTAAAGGATTCTGTCAAGGAAATTACTTTTTGATGATTTTATTGTGGTAAAATCTAATGAAATTTACCATTTTAACCATTTTTAAATGTACAATTCAGAGGCATTAATTACATTCAGAATGTTGTGCAACCATAACCACTGTCTGTCTATTCCCCAAAGTTTTCATGGCCCCAAACAGAAGCTCTATACCCATTAAGCAGTAGCTCCCCATTCCCTCCCACCCCAGTCCCTGGTAATGCCTAATCTACTTTATGTGTCTATGATTTTGCCTATGCTAGATATTTCATAAAAGTGGAATCATACAATATTTGTCCTTTTGTGACTGTCTTCTTTTAGCATGTTTTCAGATTTAATCCATGTAACGTGTGTCAGAACTTCATTCCTTTTTATGGCTGAAAAATATTTCAGTAATAGTCCATGAACATTTTTTTTTTTTTTGCGGTACGTGGGCCTCTCACTGTTGTGGCCTCTCCCGTTGCGGAGCACAGGCTCCGGACGTGCAGGCTCAGAATCCATGGCTCACGGGCCTAGCCGCTCTGCGGCATGTGAGATCTTCCCGGACTGGGGTACAAACCCGTGTCCCCTGCATCGGCAGGTGGACTCTCAACCACTGCGCCACCAGGGAAGCCCCCATGAACATTTTGTTTATCCATTTATCTGTTGATAGATACTTGCGTTGTTTTGTTTTCACCTTTTGGCTATTGTGAATAATGCTGCTATGAACATTCACATACAGATATCTGTTTGAGTCCCTGTTTTAAATTCTTTTGGGTGGTATACCTAGGTGTGGGATTGCTGGGTCACATGGTAATTCTCTGTTTAGCTTTTTGAAGAACCTCCAAACTGTGTTCCTCTGGTTACATTGTACCTTTCATAAGCTCCTTGGCACAGAAGTTATCTTAATAATTTTAGATTAAATAATCATCAAGAAAGGCTGTGCACAAACAATGGCCTTCTTAGTAATTTTGGGAAAGAGGTAGCTTGGTGAGTGAAAAGAATAGTACTTGGAAGTCAGGTTCAATTGCCAGCTTTGGTTTTTGGGGCCTCTGTTTTTTCATTGATTAAATAAAAAGATTATGCCTAAATTTGTAGAGGTTCCTTAGTACTCCAAAATTCTATATAGGTATATATAATTTAGCATGATCTAACTAACCATGTCAGTTAAAAAACCTTACTGATAAAAAATTTTATAGTCAAAATTTTTATTTGATCTGTTAAAATGCAAAGTTTGTAATAGACTGATTGTATATCTAAATATTTTGATGTCATACACCCAAATATTTCATTGTAATTTAATCATCTGAATAATTTTATATAATAATTTTATATAATATGCTTTGCTTTCTATCATTCTAGGTATACTTGAAGAATATCTCCCCACCGTAGAAAATCTGTGAATTGGTATAGAAACTAATTACATAAATGCTAAGCATTTAATTGCAAAATAGTTAAATATTAAAAATTTATTGTCAAAATATTCTCTTAAGAAAAATTAAAGGTTAAGAGGCTGCCTTTTACTAGGTGTATATAACTTTGAACAACTCAGCAGGCCTGCCTGAGCCTGTGCTTTCTGTTCTGTAAAATGAGAAGAATTTCCACCCCTTAGAGTTGTCATAGTTAAGTGAGTTAATGTATATAAAGTAGAATATGGTTACTGGCAATATTATAGACAATTCATGTAGTTGTGATGATTACTATGCCATCTTGAATCCTGATAAAACCTGAGTTAGTCCTAGTATAGGAGCATTGTCTGATGGATGGGACATACCTTCAGCTTCAAACCAAGAGTATGGGTAAAGTTCTCTATTCATGTAAAACTCAGTTTAGCCATAATCCTGCCTGAGAATTTCATAATATAGGCAGAGAGCTGTTTGAGAAAAGGGCCACAGATAGTTGTGCTTTGCGTTTTGGGGCCTCTTCCAAAAAGAGAAGAGACTTAAACACAATTTGGCAAACAGAGGAAATAGTTTGGCCTTTTAAATGAGCAACAGGATGAAATATAGCAATATTAATGCACAGGAGACTTGCCCTAATTAGAAAACATAATTCAGTTAATCTACTTCTCAAAGAGACGTTCATTATTTGTTATGATGAATTCCATTTAACTCCTAACCTGGCATTTGTCCTGTGTATGTGTTGTGTTTTAGCTGTAACAGTTGCTGTTTAAGTTTATGCCTCTGTAGTCTTCTGAGTAAACAAGGTTGAGAGAGCATGTGCCATTCTGTAAAACTTGTCCTGTCTGAGGTAGTCATAGGGATTGTTTTTGAGCACGTAACATTGGATTGCTGAACTCTAGTGAGAACTACTTATATGACGTCTTTAAAATTTCTTGTCTTTGAATAAATGTAGTTTTTTACATTCCTTCCCCAACTCTATTTAGAAAGGGAGACTTGGTAGGAAAGATATTTTAAACCTGATTTTTAAAGAGATGAAGTAATATTGGCCTGGTTTTTCTACTTGGAAAGCTCCAGATTTAACTACTCCTCTCATAGCCATATTTCATATAAACAAAAAAGTAAATGTTTAAATCTTTCCTTTCTACTTTGTTTAAAGTAAAGCAGATCTGAAGTTGCTGCAGCAGAATACTGTTCCAATTCTAGAAAAAAAGTGTAATTTCAACTTGATATATGTATTTTTTGTATGACCAATTTGACATGTCTTGGTACCTGTATGAAGATTGTGTTAGAATTTTGTAAAGAAACTCACCTCAACTTCCTAGGCCGGCCAGCACTGTCTAGAAAGTTGGGCAGAAATTCAAACTTTACAGCTAGTACTAAATGCAAAACAGAAACTAATAAATATCAATAAAAAGAAATTTCCTCAGTACATTATCCCAGAAGAATTGTATCAAGTTAAGTAACAACTTGCCTTGAGATAGTAATAGTTACTATTACAATAGTAAACTACTTAAGTAGTTTAAAGTGGAATTTATATGGTAGTTGGTTGTCTAATGCCTTCTAGTTTAAAGATTTAGTGATCATTCAGTAATAATAATAATAGCATTAATGTCTAATATCTTGAGCACATCACATGCATTCTGTTATTTAATAACCACAGCAATCCTTATTAGCTGCAGGTATTTATCTCCATTTTACACGAGGAGATTGAGCCTTTGAGAGGAGAGGTAACCTACCTGAGAACACAGATGTTAAGTGGAAGAACCAGGATCTGAACCCATCTGTCTCTGATCTTATTCTATTTGTTATGGTGATCTGTGAAGAGTCACCTTCAATGTTACTACTATGGCTTGCTGAAGGCTCAGATGATGGTTAGCATTTTTTTAGCGATACAGTATTTTTAAATTTAGATAGGTATGTTGTTTTTTTAGACATAAAGTTATTGCACAATTAATAGGCTACAGTAGAGTGTCAACATACTTTTATATACATTAGGAAACAAACTTCTTGTGACTCGCTTTATTGGGATACTCACTTTATTGCAGTAGTCTAGAACACACAAAATCTCCACAGTATGCCTGTACCCTTTTTTAAGAATTGTGAGCTTCTCAGGATAGATTTTTCAGGTTTTTCTAAAATTTTAAGAAAAAATATCTTACTAGAGAACAAAATTTGATAATTAGTTTCAGAGTATAAATTTACTGTTTTTAAACCAGTCATTTTCATCTGCTTTTGGTTTTCCTATGATGGTCTACTGTACCTGAAAATTGATGGATTTTTGTCATCTATTTGTGTCTCTATTGGCTGCTCCCTTGTTTAATTTTGCTGTCTCATGTCTCTTACACTCATCTTCAGCTTCGTCATTCTGCTGACTTTCCTTTTTGGTTCTTTCACAGAGTTTGAACAACCTATAAATGTTCTTGTTCTGAGATAATACAAGCAAAGCTGACACAAGAGACTAATGTCATTCTATCCTGAGGTCTACTATCAAACTATGCTCTACAGTACCTCTTAGAGCTTACAAGAAGGCTCTTGTTTAGCTTGTTTTTGTTTGTTTGCTTGTTTTTTTGTTTGTTTTTGATTTTTTTGTCTATGCCTCATGGCTTGTGGGATCTTAATTCCCTGACCAGTGATCAAACCCAGGCCCTCAGCAGTGGGCCCTGGACCTCCAGGGAATTCCCTTCTTTAGCTTGCTCTTAAATCATCTTGGATCTGTGCTGTCCAGCATGGTAACCACTAAGCTACATGTGGCTATTGGGCCCTTGAAATGTGGCTAGTCTTAATTGAGATTATATTATTAAAATTGGTTTCACCTATTTCATTTTACTTTATTTAATGAGGCTAATAGAAAATTTTAAATTATGTAGCTCACATCATATTGTATATCTCTTGGATTTAATAACGTTAGGCAAAAATCACAATGAGGAAATAAAATTTTCTCCTTAGCTTTTGCACCAGAATCCTCTAGAGAGCAGGACTCAGAAATAAATACCTCTTGGAATTCCAGATTTCCTGCACAAGGTTTGGGTAAAGCAGGAGAAAGATGTTAGCACATACTTTTTGAAGAAAGCAGCCCAAACCCAAATCATCCACCAGGGAATACTCTGACCATGTCGATTCCACAGGTTGGTTAGATTTCTGTAAAAGTGTTAAGATTTCATTCCGGTCTTTCTGTTTTCAGACATACAGATTTATCATCAGGCTAGGATCAATAAAACTTCTTCTAAAAGCTTATTTTATTTGAAGGACTAAGGGAACAGGAACAGATGGATATAAAAGTGGACTCCTGTTTGGCAGAGGATAGAAATGACTACAGAGGACTGTCATCCTGTGAACTGCTTCCTGCTTGTAAAGGCCTTTCCACTTCTCAGTGGCAGGAACAGAAAGTAAGGGGTTGCATAAGAGACCAGAGCTCTATCACACCATGATTTTTTCCTGTAATGAATTACAGATTTTTATTATCTTACCTTAACCTACATTGTTAGACTGTGAGCTTCACGAGAACACAGGACAAAGAATTAGTTGTCTTTATATTGCCTGTAACGTATAACTGTACCAACAACAGTAAAACCATGTTATGGCATCCTTAAGACAATGACAGTGTTTGTACCACAGGGGGTTCTTGCTGCCCTGCACTTCTACTAGTCCATACAACTCTTCTGTATGAATTAGGAAAAAAGTACCCCTTTATCAAGTTACTTTACTGCCATCTGTTGGAAAATTATTGTAATAAAATGCAGATCTTTAACGACTATGATATGAATGATACCTCCCTTCAGAGTTGTTCAGTATACAGCCTGCTCAGCTGTACATGGTAGCCCTGGGACCACCCCAGGAGTCCACTGGTCACCCAGTGGGCTGAGAAAATCAATGTTTGAGCAAATCTCAATTCGTGAGTGGCACACCAGTGTCTTGGGAAACCAGATACTTATGCTAAGAACTGAAGCCTTACAGTAACCCTATGAAGTGGGGATTCTTAGAATCCCAGTTTTTCAGATGAGCAAGCTGAGGCATAGAGAGGTTAAATAATTGGCCCACGGTCTCATGTCTGTTAGGTGGCTGAACTGGCATTTAAACGTAGCAGTGAGATTCCAGAGCCTAGATTCTAAACAACAATAATATGCTTCTCTTGCAAACCTCTGTTAACCACACTGGATGCAGAAGTTTCCAAGCCCCATTCTTGTTTTTATCTGAGCCCACTCTAGAGTAGTTTAGACATCTGCCCGTAAGTTCTTTGGATGAGTCTACAGCTGTAGTCTTTTTTAGGCTTTGGCAAAGGAAGAGAGATTTGTGTTTACTTTTGCCAGAATTTGTTTGTATTGAAGAAGGTGCTGTCCCTTCTTTATATTTCAGAATAACCTCTGGTTCTCTTACTGCTCTGTGGCTTTATTTCTCCCCACCAGTCTCTATCCTTGAATTGCAGGATGATCCACCCAGACTGCTACCAGCTGTGTAGTTTGTCCTAGTCTCTTCACTCTTCAAGATTTCCCTCCCTTTGTAAAGGCTACTAGGATTTTATCTCCAGGACTACCCCTCCTTCCTTTTGTGTCTGTTCCTTTCTTTAATCCCACCTCTTCTTGAACCCTTAATTGCTGTTCTCCCCTCCAACATCGCCTCTCATTTTCTCTCCAAATTATCTTACTACCTGATTTAGAAAGAAAGTGCCTCAGGGCAGGCATTGCCTTGTTATGTTGTGAAGCAGTGTCTAAAGTGCTCCATAAATTAGCATCTGTGGAGAGTTTTGTACATACTAATTATTATTATTGAAATACAGAAATGCTTTCTGAACCATGAGGAAGCATCCTATGACACTAGTCTAATTGCCTGTACATGTTTTTTAAAAAAGAAGAAAAAAGCCTCTCTTCTGCCTTAGAGAGCTATCAGATTTCAGAACAGCAGCCAAAATCTCAGGACTCGTTCAGGGCTGTTGTTTCAAAGCTTTTATATTTATTAAGAGAACCATGTTTGCAAGATAGTATAAAATAAGGTCCTGTTGGTCATGTGGACCTATTTGGGCAATTTATGCTGGTAAGAAAGGAGGGAATGACCCTGGAACCACTTGCCTTTGGTTTCCTTTGCCCCAGAATCTGTTATTTCCTTAGTGACATTTATGAATAAAGCCAACAGTATTCATTTCTCAGGGGGTTTAAAGTAAATTTCATTTATATCATATTTATGTTGATGTGTAGTGCCAGAGTGAATCAGCATTTTTTATTAGCATTTTATAATGCAAATGGAGCAGCTTTTAAAACTGGCTGAATTTTCTTTTTTTAAAAATAAATTTATTTATTTATTTTATTTTTGGCTGTGTTGGGTCTTCGTTTCTGTGCGAGGGCTTTCTCTAGTTGCAGTGAGCGGGGGCCACTCTTCATCACGGTGCATGGGCCTCTCGTTGCGGAGCACAGGCTCCAGACGCGCAGGCTCAGTAGTTGTGGCTCATGGGCCCAGTTGCTCTGCGGCATGTGGGATCTTCCCAGACCAGGGCTCGAACCCATGTCCCCTGCAGTGGCAGGCAGATTCTCAACCACTGCACCACCAGGGAAGCCCAGACTGGCTGAATTTTAATGAAGACATGTATGTCAGAAAGACTCATTTACAGAACTATTGATCCTTCCCAATACTTGCTTTGAGAATATACTTAAAAGAGTGGTTAGTGAGACAGTGTCTGTCTAAATATCTTACTTTAAAAATCTTTACATAAGAACTTTTTGGCCTGGTTTTCCTGAATGTAGGATTTAGTAAGTATATTTTGATTAATAACTTAATGAATGTTCTTTCTTGAAAGAAATGCTAGTCAGAATAAACTGAAATGATGCTAAAATTATCAATTGAAGTTACCTGTAAAATCTTCAATGGAAAATAGTGGTGCTTGTTTATTACTCATGTGAGTGTCCATGTCTGCTAAGACAGTATAATGACAGGGCCTTATTGTATTGTCCAGCTGTGTATGGTCATAATTGACACATTGGATTATGTTTAAGATAGAATCATGGAGCATGGGATTGCTTTTTATCCTCACCCATACACTTTACTTTCTGCAGTATACCCTCCACCCTAAGACACAGTCTGTTCAGGCCAAATTGCTCTTTCTTATCGTCAGGCTTTTGATGGTTAACTATAGAGCAAGTTGAATCAGAAAACAAGCCCAGCTCATTTTAGATTTTTAGATGATTAACTCACAATGGGGGCTAGGTTGCGTCCTTTCCGGGGTACACAGTGTATCTCACTGCTCTAGAAGCAATGGACACTTTATGCCTTTAAAGATGAGACCCAGAGATATGCTGTCAATGTGCTGTGTCGAGTTACAGGTTTCAAGCTGCACAAGAGCTGAGGATCATCTGTTTTACTGGGCCTCAGCTCTAGCTATACATTAGAGCATCGTGGGGAGCTTTTTAAGAAAGGTCCAATGCTGGAGAGCTTTTTTAAAAAGCTCCAATGCTCATAAATAAGATTATGAGCAGTACAGAAAACAAAGTGGGACCACCTGACACTGTCACTGACTTCGAAGTATCTGCCCTGTAATAAAACTGAGTGTGACAGAGCCACCTTCAGTGCCTTCCATGTTATTCATATTGAGGAGAAACTTTACTGTCATTTGTGACAAAACTGTAGTGTTATTTTGGTTACATGGTAGGTGCACCCCCTACCCAAGCCAGGACTTGTTAGTTCAGTTTATGTGTGGGAAAAGCTTTTCAGTTGAAGCTTTAATTATCCCTACTAGACAGAATAGAGCAGCTAAGCTCTTTTAATTAAGCACTTATTAAGTCAGTTTTCCATGATGATAGTGAATTTTACTTGTCAAACATGGATACTTTAAAATTTTTAGATAAAGGGACAGAGAGCAGCAGTAAGTCATCATTCCCTTTGTAATTAGTGGGGGCAGAGGGGTAGGAAGAGATGCAAATATCATCAACATTTACTTAGAAACTACAGTGCGGTGACCCATTTATTAGGCGTTAGAAATACAAAGGTTCATTCTATGCCTTTGAGAAATTTGTTATTTTTTAGTTAAGGAGATTGTGTGTGTGTGATGACTCTTGAGACTGATTTGTATTTTTGGTTTTTCTAAATATGAAGCTTAATAAATATACCCTAATTACCACTTCCACAAATATCCATGAGAAGGCAAACAATTAAGTCAAAATATATTTTAATATGTGTAAGTGTATGTGTCTATATGTTTATATACAATGTGTGTGTATTGTGAATGGTTACATACAGAGTGATGAGTTGAAGTGTGGTTATCCAAATGAGTAGCATAGACAAAAAAGTGCTACCTCACAGGAAGTTGTGAGATTAAGTGAAACAGTTGATGGAAAATGCTTAGCACAGTGGTTGACACATAGTTAATGCTCAATAACTCTCATTATCCATGTATTTATTATTATGCCACCACTACTATAGGAATTCAGAGGAAAATGAGGACTATGGGTTAGGGAGATCAGAGAAGGAGGAAAGCATAATTTAAGTAATACATATTGCATCTATTCTATTTAAAATACTTTTGGTGTAAGACTCGAGTTGCTAATTAGCAAATACTTTGGAAGGTATAATATATAAATACATACTAATGATATGGTCTCTTTTGTTTCAGGAACTTTATATTGCTGTAGGAATATCTGGAGCCATCCAACATTTAGCTGGGATGAAAGACAGCAAGGTAACTACACAACAATAAAGATGCTAAGAGGAAAAGTTTGCATATTTTAAAACTAGGGTTTGACTGGTATGTTTCTATGTAGTTATAGTGTGTATAGTGGAACCATTCACATGAACACAAATCTAGGAACTGAAAGATAAATAAGCTACTGTACCCTGCCTGAAGATGTACCATTGGTAGGAGAGGCAGTGCTATGTCATGGAAAGAGGTGTGAACCTGAATCCCAGCTCCACTGCCAACTTACCACGTGACATGTCCTATTGGTACCTCAGTTCTGTGTCTGCCAAATGCAGGTGTTGGGTGATGATCTCTAAGATCCCTTTCAGCTCTGACAATCTATGGATAGAAAATGTGCGGTGAAAACAACTAGATGAGGTTCTGACTTATCTAGTTTATGAGGTTCTGATGCCTGATTCTCTCTCTGCTTCACCCTAGTCCCCTAATGGTTCCACCCTCATACCTCAGCAAGGCCCCTCTTCTTGGGTTGTTACTAAATTGCGACTGACATGTTTTGGATTGGAGTGTCTCAAAACCTCAGTAATTGTCAGAAATACAGTGTATAGAGGAAACACTTGATTTTAACTTGCTACTTGGACTCTATGTGTGATGACTCTGTGAACATATATTTCAGAATATGACACATTAATTCATGCATAACAATGCACAGTTGGAATTATGAACTTAGTCTTTCATGAAGTCAGAGATGCCTCTGACACTCCTGCTTTTATCCATTCAGATGGAAGTTTGATATAAAAGGTAATAAAACTTTTAATAGGTTTAACTTCTAACTTGAAAAGATGCATGCACTACCTCCTTGTAACCTCTAAATGAATTGGCCCCAAATCAGTCAGATTTCACAGTTGGATGGCAGGTTTCTTTACTGAGCTCTGAAAACAGCAGTGCCAATGGGGAAAATGTTATTGCTGCATTAGAGGAAAAAACCACTCCAACACCAGCAACCTTAAAAAAATATTTTTAGCTGGGCCAGTTCAGACATATCTAGAATTCTGCTTCTCTAAAATAAAAGACTCTACCTGCCTAGACGATCTTGGTGAAAGTTCTCATTACATGCCAACAGGGCTGGATTGGGAGAACTGGACTAGATAGTCAAAGCAAAAAGAATAATTGAAGCAAGGAGACCAGTGTTGGGGAACAATCCATAAGAATAAACTTGAGCCAAGAATTTGTCTCTCCATGCCATCAACAAATATTTATTAAACATGTGTACTTTGTACTAGATGCTGGAGATGCTCAAATGAAAAAGACATCGTCCCTGCCATCACTGTCTTGTGTGGGAGACACAGCAGTCTTAGCTTGTAATTTTGGTTAAGCTCTAAAATGGAATATTAAGTGATTGGTTTAAATCTGATAGTTGCATTGCATATAACCTGTAGTTTTAGTTAGCATTGTGGTCTAGTTGAAAGAATATGAAATTTGATGGAACTGTATACATATTAATATGGTTGAATACAGTCTGTGCTTTAAAAGGTCTGTAAGGAAGAAGAACATGCATTTATAGGGACATATTAAAAGAGCTCTAAGGTGCAAGTAAGATTTTATCATAGTTATTTGCAGTTGATAATTCAGGAATATTCTTTTAGTAATCTGAAAAACTGTGAACAGCCCAAATCTTTTTTCTTAAATACTATAGTGGTTCCTTTTCCACAGTTACGTGCTCTTTCTTTAAAAATAACTTTTATATAGTGGGATGAAAAAGCTTTCAGATGATTGAAC
Organism: Tursiops truncatus; assembly: GCF_011762595.2. Taxonomy (NCBI): domain Eukaryota; kingdom Metazoa; phylum Chordata; class Mammalia; order Artiodactyla; family Delphinidae; genus Tursiops; species Tursiops truncatus. The sequence goes on from NC_047035.1 coordinate 118,110,594, forward strand.
TGTCAGACGTTTGACTAGGTGGCCTCCAGGAAAATCATTAACCATCGTTAATTTAATAAATCTCTGCTAGTAGCTGTGAAGCAGGCTACATATTGCCAGAAGAGAAACACCTCGATGCAAATCAATGCCTGTGATTCAAAATGTTTGTCCTTGTGACTTTGGATTTGAGGCTCATATTGAAACCCTCGTTTATCGTCTCTGACCATACTTTAATATATATGGCATGTTTCTCTGGATCAACTAGTTACCTGGACTACAGTGTGTGCCAGTTTCAGATATTCTGGAATATTCCGCCTCAGGACCCCTCTAGGGGAGTTACACATAATGTCATGTAGCCTATATTTTAAGTCAGACTATATCAAAATACTTTAAAAAGGTGTTCCAGCTGTTTTCATGAGATGGTGTAATAGTCAGGGAAGTACTTAATTTTTCTTCTAGAGATTCACATTATTATGATCTTTTTATTAAAATAACAGCATGTTAGAGTCAAAACTCTAATTTTACTTTAATTGCAATGGTGTTAGAAGCATCTGTGGGGAATACCAAACTATTTGTAACTTACAAATAAGTCTGTTGTTAATCGAATAATTGTTTAAACATGACACCTTTTTTAGTGACTATTTCTCCTTAATCTGTTACTGAACTGTCATTATAACCTTCTACACTTAAAAATTTTATAGGGGATAAGAAGAACTTGTGGTAGTTTTTGTAGGAGATGTCATAATTTACTTCCTTTATTACATTTATTTATATTTGCTGCATACATAAAGACTTAAACTTTTTTGTTTTAAAGTTCATCTTAACAGGCTGACTAGATAGTTAAATTTTGTATTCTCACATAGACCCAGAATAGTAATTTTAAAATATTAAATTGAATGCAGTACATGGAGGATAAATAGTGAGCTACAAAGCCTATTAGGATTAGGAGATGGATTAGGAATTAGGATATGGATTTGTTACTTGTTTAAAGTTGAAATCTAACATTTATAGTCACAAGTTTAAATATATATACTTGTTAATAGGAGATAGAAAATACTAATCATTTTATAAGTGAAATAAGCTGAGGATTGACTCTAATATGTATCTCATGATGATTTTATAAAGTAGACTTCTGTCTTATTGAATAAAGCACTCCAAATATAAAATAAGTTAATTAATTTTTCATCCATGGTTTTCATTCAGTATATCTAAAATTTTTCGATGAACTGCCAAACTTTCCAGTTATATTTGGTTTGTTTGGTTTAACTCAGATTATTGAGGTATAATTTATATACAGAAAATTCAAAGTTTTTAGTACACTGCACTTAATATTTTTTGCATGGTAAAATACACAAAAAATTTACCATCTTAACCATTTTTAAGTATAAAATTAGATGTGTACCCACTGTCAGTGGTATTAAATACATTTATAATGTTGTGCACCCATCACCACTATCCAACTCCAGAACTCTTTTCGTCTTGTAAAACTGAAACTCCATACCCATTAAACAGTAATGTCCCAGTCTCCCCCCACACTCTCCAGATCCTGGCGACCACAGTTCTATTTTTTTTGTCTCCATGATTTTGACTATTCTAAGTACATCTTTTAAGTAGAATCATCATTTGGTATTTCTCTTTCTCTGACTGGCTTATTTCACTTAGCATAATGTCCTCAAGGTTAATCCATGCAGCATGTGTCAGAATTTCCTTCATTTTTAGGCTAATAATATTCCATTGTATGTATGCACCACATTTTGGTTATCCATTCGTCCATCTATGGATACTCGGGTTGCTTCCAAGTTTTAGCCTTTGTGAGTAAGGGTGCTATGAACATGGGTGTACAAATATGTTTTCAAAGCCCTGTTTTTAATTCTTTTGGGTATGCATCCAGAAGTGGAATTGCTGGATCATATGGTAATTCTATTTTTAATTTTTTGAGGAACCACCATAATGTTTTCCACAGCAACTGTACCATTTTACATTCCCACCAACAATGCACACGGGTTCCAATTTTTCCACACCCTTGTCAGCATTTGTCTGTTTTTTTGATAGTAGCCATCGTGATGGATCTGAGGTAGTATCTTATTGTAGTTTTGACTTGCATTTCCCTAATGATCAGTGATGTTGAGCATTTTTTCATGTGCTTATTGGCCATTTGTATATCTTCTTTAGAGAAGTGGCTATGGAAGTCATTCACCCAATTTTTGAATCGGGTAGTTTGGTTTTTTTGTTGTTGAGTTTAGTAGGTTTTTGAATATATTCTGTATATTAATCCTTTATCATGGGACTTCCTTGGTGACGCAGTGGTTAAGCATCTGCCTGCCAATGCAGGGGACACGGGTTCGAGCCCTGGTCCAGGAAGCTCCCACAGGCCACAGAGCAACTAAGCCCGTGTGCCACAACTACTGAGCCTGCGCTCTAGAGCCCGTGAGCCACAACTACTGAAGCCTGTGCGCCTAGAGCCCATGCTCTGCAACAAGAGAGGCCACTGCAATGAGAAGCCCGTGCTCCACAGCGAAGAGTAGCCCCTGCTCACCACAACTAGAGAAAGCCCACATGCAGCAATGAAGACCCAACACAGCCAAAAACAAATTAATTAATTAATTTTAAAAAATCCGTTATCAGATATATTATTTGAAATATTTTCTCCCATTTTCTGGGTTACCTTTTTACTCTGTTGATAGTGCCTTTGGATCCACAAAATTTTTAAATTTCCATGAAGTTCAATTTGTCTGTTTTTTCATTGCGTATACCTTTGATGTCATATCCAAGAAATCATTGCCAAAACCAACATCATTCAGCTTTTGCCCTGTTTTTCATCTTAGAGTTTTGTGGTTTTAGGTCTAGTGTTTAAATCTTTGATCTGCTTTGAGTTAGTTTTTGTATATAGTGTTAGGTAAGGGGCAAACTTCATTTATTTGTATGTGGATATCCAGTTTTCCCAACACCATTTTTGAAAAGGCTATCCTTTCCCCATTGAATGATCTTGACACCCTTGTCAAAAATCATTTGACCATATATGTGAGGGTTTATTCCTGGGCTCCCTCTTCTATTTCATTGGCCCTATTTAGGGTCCCTTGAGAGTCCATATGAATTTTAGGATGAGTTTTTCAATTTCTGCAAAAGTCACTGGAGGGACAGTTTTGATGGATAGAGGGTTATTGGTCGACAGTTTTTTTCTTTTAGCACTTTGAATATATCAGCTCACTACCTTCTGGCCTCCAAAGTTTGTGATGGAAAATCTGCTGATAGTCTTATTGAGGATTGCTTGTGTGTAGCAAAACAATTCTCTCTTTCTGATTTCAAGATTCTCTTTTTATCTTCAGCTTTTGAAAGTGTGATTTTGTGTCTTGGTGTGGATCTCTGAATTCATCTTACTTGAAGTTTTTTGAGTTTCTTGGCTGTTTCTATTCATATCTCTAATCAAATTATTTCTTTAAATATTCAGCCATTATTTCTTTAAATATTCTCTCTGCCCTCTTCTCTCTCTTCTCTTTCTGGGACTCCCACCGTAGGTATTTTGGTCCTCTTAACGGTGGTCCACAGGTGCCTTAGGCTCTGTTCACTTTTCTTAAATCTTTTTTCTTTCTGTTCTTCAAGCTTGTTAATTTCCATCATCCTGTCTTCAAATTTGCTGATTCATTCTCCTGCATGCTCAAGTCTGCCTTTGGATCCCTCTAGTGAATTTTTCATTTCAGTTTTTGTACTTTTCAGTTCCAGAATGTCTTCTTGGTTTCTTTTTGGGTTTTCTCTTTATCACTATTTCCATTTTGTTCACACATTGTTTTCTTGACCTTCTCCTCATCTTCCTTTAGTTCTTTTAGCATCTGTAAGATGACTGTTTTAAAGTCTTCGTCTAGTAGATCTGCCATCAGGTCTTTTTCAGGAACAGTTTCTGTTGATTTTTTTTTTTCCTTTGAATAGGCCATACTTTTTTGTTTCTTTGTATGCCTTGTGATTTTTTTTGTTGAAAACTGGACGCTTGAATCTAATAATGTGGTATCTCTGGAAATCAGGTTCTCCTTTTTCCCCAGGTTTGCTGGGTTTTTGGTTATTGTTTTTGCTTATTATTGTTCTTGTTTTTTTGACTGTTGTAGGCTGTCTCTGTGCCACGTATTTACCTGAGGTATAATACTGTCTTCTTGGGTCTTTTCAGAGCCTGTGCCTTTCCCTGGGCATGTGTGGTCACTTTGTAGTTTTCTCTTGATATGTATTTGCTTTTCAATGTCCTAGGCTTTAATGTCTGGCTCCCAAAAGGGGAAAAAGAAAAATGAAGAGCACTGATCCTTTAAATCTCCTGGAAATAACTTTGACGGGAGGGGGAAGGCATGAACAATGATGGTTAAGGTACAACAGCAGTAGCCACTGTCCTCTTTGCACCTTTGTGATCAGAAGCAGCATTCCATGATCAAAGCACAGATCCTCAATATTTGGAGAACAGCGTCCTTTTTGCCCACTCTGGCTCCTGTAAGCTGTGTGAAAGCTGCCCCAGGAACATGTGCACAGCTACCTGCCACTAGGGCTGGGAGTTGGGGGGTGGGTAGCAACTATTTTGCTAAGAGCTACAGTTTACCATGCAAGTCTTCCCCTGGAAGTTGCAAACCTTTAATAGATTCCAAAGTTCCAAAATGGTTACATTAGAAAGATTCTGCCAGTTCAGTTGTAGTGTACGTGAGGAGACAGATTCCCAGTGCTTCCTAGTTGGCTGTCTTCCCAGAATCCTCTCCTCTGATTTGTTACTTACCTAAAACATTTATTTTTATAAGTAAAAAAATAACTTTAAAAAATAATAATTTAAAACCTTTTTAATACTGCAGTGGGCTAGTGGTGGGGGTGGGAGATAATCTTGTTATGTTCCAATCCAGAAATTTCTAAACTTACAATATTGGCATACATTAATCAAACTAATCTTATATGGTAGACATTTTTAAGAATACAAATTTGTTAGGGAAGTTAGAATAGAACCATCAATCTGTGTGGTATGTTTTCTTATAAAGGCCAAACTCTTTCTTTTTGTTTCACAGACAATTGTGGCTATTAACAAAGACCCAGAAGCTCCAATTTTTCAAGTGGCAGATTATGGAATAGTTGCAGATTTATTTAAGGTAAGTTGGCCTTGAGAGTGATGGCTGTTATCTAGGTTGTCATCCAACAACCTCCAGGAGTTGGTCAGGAAGGAAGCTATTATAGGAAAACATTGTGTTTGTGTATCTGTGTCTGTCTGTGTATGTATATGTTAATATACGCAGTTTTGAACTACTTAAAGTGAAGAGTTGTTCTGCTTAATATATGATGTTTATATAGAGCATTATAACTTTCCCTTTAAGAAGTCCATATTGTCTTTCAAATATCCACATGGCTCTTGGCATCTCATATGCCAAGTTAGTATACAGTGTGAAATGACTCAAGTAATTATAACCTAGAACCATATTTGGCAGGTACCTTAAAGAAATTCACATCATAACCCCTCATTCAGAGATTTACTAGTGATGCTATAGCTTTTCATGGGATGAGTGGGCACTCAAGTCCACTTTATCTACTCAGCAAGTATGCTCTGCTTGCTGTGTTTGAGAGTCACAGGCCTTCCTAACAGTGACAGCTGTAGAGAAGGACACTTATTTCCCACTCCTCGCACTCTTCGTTTTTTTGAGTGTTCCTTCTACCCTGCTACCACCCCTGTATTTGCCCTCTCCGTGAGAGAATTACTTTAGTGATATTGTTGAGCACCTGATATTCATTTGGCCACATTTAAAGGTCATAGCTTATGCATGGTCTGGCCTCTTTTTGTCCCTCAGGGCCTGTCTACTGGCTTCCAGGTCACCTTGTGCAGAAATCACTCATGCAGGAATTGAGGCTCTGAAAGTAGCATCCAACCCTGGGTTTACTGGAGTGAGGAACCCCTCACATAGAAGTATAATGAGCTACTGTGGGCCTTAATGGAGAGGCTGCAACCTGAGAACAGAGCCAGGGGTGGTCTCCCCAGCAAGAGGATTGGCCCATTACCATGGCTTCTCCAGCACTGTTTATGATCCAGATGAACTAATGAGTACACTTAGAGAGCACATCTGTATTTTGAAGTGTGTGTTCATGCTCAGTGAAAGATGGGCCCTTCAAATGCTCAGAATTATTCAGTAATGGTCCAGACTTCATGGAGAGACTATAATTGGGGCTATTGTCCTGGGTCAGCATAGGGCAGCTTTCCCCATGGAACCTCCCCCCTCCCAAAAGAGCCTGTATATTGCATGGGAAAAATACACCCCCTCTTCTGTGATCCTGGGGTTCTGTATCTGAAATTTAGGGTTTAGGTAGGTTAGCTGCTCCTGTGACCTGGCCCAACTATGTAAGAACAAACAGTAGTGGCAGTCATTTGACCAAGATATCCCAGTGGGAGGAAAAGTTAGTATGAAAAAGATAAATGTTTTTGTATTTCTGTATAATAATACCTTTGTTCAAGTAGAAAGCATTTAGTTCCAGTGAGATACAGATAAAGGGATAAAGACCTTTTAATTTAAAAATGAAAGCAAACACTTTCTGAACCTTAACCATGTATCATGTTGATATGTTTTCAGACAGGCATCTACTGTAGTTACCTTTTATTTTTCCTCGAGAATATTTGAGTAAATCTATAAGTAATTTTGTTTATTTTAAGTTATGTTATTCTGTCTGCTTATGTACTATGTATTGCTACTTACATGCGGGGCTTACTGGATAAAAGAATGAAGTGTTAGACAGTCAGAAATTTGTGATGTTCATACTGTGTGGGACACCATTGCATCTATCATTGCTACAAAGATGCTCCTGCCTCAAGGCAGGATATCATTGCTATCTTTGTAGCAATGGTAGATGCAGTGGTGTCCCACACATTGTGCATTAACATGAGAGAGTGTATGTATCTGTATTGTATGTGTGTGTGTGTGTTTGTGCGCATGCACGTGATCAAAGAGATATCTCATTCAGAGTCCTAGGACAGTAAAAGTGGAAAGGGACCTCAAAGATCATCCAGTCAGCTGATTTCCAACCTGAGATTCTCAAGCTATTTTTGGTGTTTTAAGAAGCGCACTTTTAAAAATTTTTTGAAAAATTTTTTTATTGAGATAACATAGTTTTATAACATTATATAAGTTTCAGTAATTATATAAGTTTATATAAGTTTCATATTTCTACTTCTGTATACCCTACAGCATGCTGACCACCAAAAATTTAGTTTCCACCTATCACCATACCGTTGATCCCCTTTACTCATTGCACCCTCCCCCAAGCCCCTTCCCCTCTGGTAACCACTATTCTGTTCTCTGATTCTATGTGTTTGTTTTTATTTGGTGTGTTCATTTACTTTGTTTTGGTGGGGGGGGGGTATATTCCACATGAGTGAAATTGTCTTTCTCCTTCTGATTTATTTCCTTAGCATAATACCATCAAGGTCCATCCATGTTGTCATAAATGGCAAGATTTCATCCTTTTTATGGATGAATAGTATCCCATTGTATATGTATACATCACATCTTCTTTATCCATTCACTGTTTGATGGCCACTTAGGTTGTTTCCCTATCTTGGCTATTGTAAATATACTGCAGTGAACTCAGGAGTCCCCATATATCTTTTCTTCTTTTAAAATTTTTAAAAACTTTTTGTTTTATATTGGAGTATAGCCGATTAACAATGTTGTGATAGTTTCAGGTGCACAGCAAAGCAACTCAGCCATACATATACATGTATCCATTCTCCCCCAAAGTTCCCTCCCATCCAGGCTGCCACATAACATTGAGCAGAGTTCCCTGTGCAATGCAGTAGGTCCTTGTATATGGGTCATTTTAAATACCGGTATATCTTTTCAAGTTAGTGTTTTTGTATTCTTCGGATAAATACCCAGGAGTGGGATAGCTGGTTCATGTGGTAGTTCTATTCTTAATTTTGGGGGGAATCTCCATGCTTTTTTCCATAGTGGCTGCACCAATTTACATTCCCACCAGCAGTGCAGGAGGGTTCCCTTTTCTCCACTTCCTCAGCAACACTTGTTATTTCTTGCCTTTTTGATAATAGTCATTCTAACAGAAATGAGGTTTTGATTTGCAAGTTCCTAATAATTAGTGATGTTGAACATCTTTTCATGTGCCTGTTGGCCATCCATATGTCTTCTTTGGAAAAATGTCTATTCAGCTCCTCTGCCCATTCTTTAATGAGGGTGTTTGTTTTGTTGTTGTTGAGGTGTATGAGCGCTTTACATATTTTGGATATTAACCCCTTATCGGATATATGATTTGCAGATATCTTCTCTTGTTTCATAGGTTGTCTTTCCATTTTATCAATGATTTCCTTTGTCATGCAGAAGCTTTTTAGTTTGCCATTTGTTTATTTTTTGCTTTTGTTTGCCTTGCCTGAGGAGACATATCTGGAAAGATGTTGCTAAGACTAATATCAAAGAGCATACTGCGTATGTTTTCTTCTAGGAGTACTACTACGGTTTCAGGTCTTACATTCAAGTCTTTGATCCATTTTGAATTGATTTTGTGTGGGGCATGGTCTATTTTCATTTTTTTGCCTGTGGCTGTCCAGTTTTCCCAGCACCATTTATTGAAGAGACTATTCTTTCTCCATTGTATGTTCTTTGTTCCTTCATTATAAATTAATTTTCTATATATGTGTGGGTTTATTTCTGGGCTCTCTATTCTCTTCCACTGATCTGTGTATCTGTTTTTGTGCCAATACCATGCTGTTTTGATTACTATGGCTTTGTTATATAGTTTGAAATCAGAACATGGGATACCTCCAGCTTTGTTCTTTTTCCTCAGGATTGCTTTTGTTTTGGGGGGGCTTTTATGTTCCATGTAAACTTTAGAATTTTTTGTTCTATTTCTGTGAAAAATGTCCTTGGGATTTTGATAGGGATTGCATTGAATCTGTAGATTGCTTTGGGCAGTATCAACATTTTAACAGTGTTAATTCTTCCAGTCTCTGAGCATGGAATATCTTTTCATTTATTTATGTCTTCTTCAGTTTCTTTCAACAATGTCTTACAGTTTTCATTGTACAGGTATTTCACTTCCTTGGTTAAATATATTACTGGGTATTTTATACTTTTTGTTGTGATTGTAAACAGGATTGTTGTCTTAATTTCTCTCTGCTAGTTCATTGGCAGTATGTAGAAACGCAGCAGATTTTTGTGTGTTGATTTTGTACCCTGAAGCTTTGCTGTATTCATTTATTACTTCTAATAGTTTTTTGGTGGAATCTTTAGGGTTTTCTATATATCAAATTATGTCATCCACAAATAGTGACATTTTTACTCCTTCCTTTCCAATTTGGATGCCTTTTATTTCTTTTTCTTGCCTAAATGCTCTGGCTAGGACTTCCAGTACTATGTTGAATAAGAGTGGTGAGAGTGGGCATCCTTGTCTTGTTCCTGATTTTAGAGGGATAACTTGGTTTTTCACCACTGAGTGTGATGTTAGTGGGTTTGATACATATGACCTTTACTATGTTGAAGTACATTCTTTCTGCACCCACTTTATTGAGAGATTTTACCATAAATGGATGTTGAATCTTGTCAAGTGCTTTTTCTGCATCTGTTGAGATGATCATATGGTTTTTGTCCCTCATTTTGTTAATGTTGTGTGTCACGTTAATGGATTTGCAGATGTTGAACCATCCTTGCATTCCTGGAATAAATCTCACTTGATCATGGTGTGTTATCCTTCTAATGTATTGTTGTATTTGGTTTGCTAATACTTTGTTGAGGATTTTTTCATCTATATTCATCAGAGAGATTGGTCTGTAATTTTCTTTTTTTATGTTTTCTGTGTCTGGGTTTGGTATCAGGATGATGTTGGCCTCATAAAATGAGTTAGGAAACGTTCCCTCTTCAGTTTTTTGGAATAGTTTGAGAAGGGTGGGTGTTAAATCTTCTTTGAATATTTAGTAGAATTCACCTGTGAGGCCATCTGGTTCTGAACTTTTGTTTTCTGGGGAGCTTTTTATTACTGTTTCAGTCTCTGTACTAGGGACTGGTCTATTCACATTCTCTATTTTTCATGATTTAGTCTTGAAAAGTAGTATGATTCTAAGAATTTGTCCATTTCTTCTAGACTGTCCAGTTTGTTAGCATATGTTCATAATACTCTCTTATAATCCTTCGCATTTCTGTGGTACCCATTGTTATTTCTCCTCTTTTGTTGATTTTATTTATCAGAGCCTTCTTTTTTCTTGGTGAGTCTAGCTAATAGTTTGTCAATTTTGTTTATCTTTTCAAAGAATCAGCTCTTAGTTTCACTGATCTTCTCTATCATATTTTAGTCTCTATTTCATTTATTTCTGCTCTGATCTTTATTATTTCCTTCCTTCTACTGACTTTGGGCTTTGTTTGTTCTTTTTCTGGTTCCTTTAGGTGTGAGGGTAGATTGTTTATTTGAGATTTTTCTTGTTTCTTGAAGTAGGCCTGTGTTGCTATAAGCTTCCCTCTCAGTACTGCTTTTGCTCCATCCCATAGATTTGGGTATGTCATATTTTCATTTTCTTTTGTGTTCAGGTAATTTTTTATTTCTCCTTTGATTTCCTCATTGGCCCAACAGTTGTTCAGTAGCATGTTGTTCATTCTCCACATTTTTATGATATTTTTCTATCTTTCTTCTTGTAGTTGATTTCTAGATTCATACCATTATGATCAGAAAAGATGCTTGATATGATTTCAGTCTTCTTAAATGTATTGAGAGTTGTTTTGTGTTCCAACATATGGCCTATCCTTGAGAAAACTCCATGTGCACTTGAGAAGAATGTGTATTCTGCTGCATTTGGATGGCCTGTTCTGTACAAATCTATCAAATCAGATCTGACGTTTCATTTAAGGCTGCTCTTTCCTTATTGACTTTCTGTCTGAATTATCTATTGGTTGATGTAAGTAGGATCTCCTACTATTACTGTGTTGCTGTCAATTTCTCCCTGTAGGTCTGTTAATAGTTGTTTTATATATTTTGGTGTTCCTCTGTTAGGTGCATATATGTTAATAAGTTGTGTCTTCTTATGAGCTGTCCCCTTTTTCATTATACATTGTCCAATTTGTCTCTTGTTAATTTTTTTATCTTGAAGTCTTTTTGTCTGATATGAGTGTAGCTACACTTTCTTTTGGCTGCCATTTGCTTGGAGTATCATCTTCCATCCCTTAAGAAGTCCACATTTGACTATAGGGAGACTATTTGGAGTAAGACATAATTTTTATTTGCCTTTAGCTAGAATTACGGTAGTGTCTATCTCATGCGGCTCAGAAGTTCTGAAGTACAGTTATATATGCCTTTGATTAATACAAAGTGAGAAAATCAGTCCTTAAAAATGCAGTTTGGGGAAAAACTAGTAAAGAAGATACTAAAAATTCTGCTTGAGTTGCGGCCTCCCATTTATTACTATATGAGTAACATGCAGGGTGTGTTCTTCTTAAGTTGTCTGTGTCCCAGAGAGATGTGATTTGGAGAAGCTGCTCAGCAAGTTATTGGCACAACTAAGCCAGGCTCCTGATTCTGTTCGTTTTCTCATCACTCTGCCTTTCCAGCTCATCAGGTACCACAGCTGGGTGGTTCACCGCTAGTCCTGTACCTTAGATAAGTTGCAGTAAATAGAACCACATCTTTGACAGACTAGCAGCCAAGGCAGAACTAGATAGAAATCAAATTGTTTTCTCAGTTGAAATCAGAATGATTCCAGATGAATATTATAGTAATTCTGACAGAAGAAGAGACAGGGTGGCTCAGTGAATATACTTCTCACTGGAGCCACCCTCTCTTTAAAAATCAAATATTTAAAGGTATAACAACTTGAAAAATACAAGTATGCAAATGATGAATGAAAATTATTATCTATTTGGGATTATGATCTTAAAATAACATCATAAGTCAAATAATAGCTGTATAAAAAGGGCTTTTTTAGATCAAATTTTTGTTTAAAAATTAAAAATTTCAAACTGTATCACACATAACAAGTGTATATAGCTGTTAGACTAATAATTCTCTAAGGGATACTGTGTCCACCAAATTTCATCATGTCTGGAGTAAAAATGTATATGCATAACATTTTATTTTCTTATATTCATCCTTTCACTTTACCCTTCAACAATCATATGAGTTAGGACAAATTTTTTTTTTCTTCATATGACAGAAATAACATGGTATGGTAATTATGAGCTTTGTTTCATATTCTGTCTTGGGCACATACTAATTAAATTATCTTAGCCAAGTTATTTAATCTCTCTGAATATAAGCTTTCTCATAGATAATATAAATATTATACTACCTTGTAATGAGAATTAAATGAGATTATACTGCACCTAGTATAGTCTGTGTTAAATATTAGCCTACCTGTTTGTATTTCCTACCATACATTTACATAGTAGGTGCTTAATAAATGGTAAATATCATAATCAGCGTTAGAGTGATAGGGCAGAGGGCACCACCTGACTGGTAGTTTGGGGTCTTTGTTTTTGTCTTAATATAATAGCTTTACTGAGATGTAATTCATATACTGTAAAATTTACACTTTTAAAATGTACAGTTCAGTGGGGTTTTTTTTTTTTAGTATATTCACAGAGTTATGCAGCCATCACTACTGTCTAATTCTGGAACATCTTCATCACACTGAGCGGAAACCCCATACCCATTAGCAGCCACTCCCTATTCACATTCTCCCCAGCCCCCGGCAACAGCTAATCTACTTGGTGTCTCTGTAGATTTGCCAGTCTTGGATATAGAATCATGTAATATGGTCTTTTGTGGCTGGATTCTTAGCATAATGTTTTAAAGGTTCACCATGTTCTAGCATGTATCAGCACTTTATTCCTTTTTATTGCCAAGTAATAGCCATTATATGGATATGCCACAATCTGTTTATCCATTCATCAGTTGATAGACTTTTGAGTTGTTTCCATGTTTTGTCTGTTGTAAATAATGCTGCCATGAGCATTCATGTATGAGTTTTTGTGCACTGATTCATCTTGTTTGGATATATATCTAGGAATGGAATTGCTGGTTTACTTTATAACTCTATGTTTAACATGTTGAAGAACTGTCAGACCGTTTTACAAAGTGGCTGCCTCATTTTACATTCCTACCAAATAATATACAAGGGCCCCAGTTTCTCCATACACTGGCTGACACTTGTTATTGTCTTTTATTATAGCCATCCTAATAATGGTTGTGAAGTGGTATCTCATTGTGGTTTTGATTTGCATTTTTCTGATGACCAGTGATATTGAGCATTTTTCATGTGTGCTTTTTGGCCATTTGTATATCTTCTTTAGAGAAATGTTTATCCAAGTCCTTTGTCCGTTTTTTAATTGAATTGTTTGTCTTTTTGTTGTTGAGTTGTAACGTTTCTTCATATATTCTGGATGTTAAACCCTTGTCAGACATATGATTTCTAAATATTTTCTCCCATTTTGTAGGTTGTCTTTTCACTTTCTTGATAATGTCCTTTGATGACAAAAGGTTTTAATTTTGATAAAGGCCAGTTCATCTATTTTTTTTCTTTTGTTGCTTATGTTTTGGATGTCATATCTAAGAATCTGTTGTCATGATCCAAGAGTCTTATGGTTTTCGCTCTTATAATTAGGTTGTGGATCCATGTTGAATTAATTTTTGTATATGGTGTGAGGGGAAGGTCCAATCCAACATCATTCTTTTGTATGTGTGGATATCCAGTTGTCCATCTCCGTTGGAGAGACTATTGTGTTCCCATTGATTAGACTTGGCATATCTCCTGTCTTTTTAAACCTTTTTCACCTCTTCCCAGCATAGTCTTTCACTGGAGTCATTCTAATCCCTTTACTGTCTCTGGAACCTGCAATGTTTATCTGTTTGCCTCCTTATTTTTTTGCTCAGTATCTTTTTCTTCTCCATGGTAATGTCCTGATTTTTCTTAGTCTGCACCAGTCTCAACTTTCCTCAGGACTCCTGAATTTGGAGCTTTTAGTGCTGTTCTTCTCATCCTCTTACATTACAGTGGAAGATGAGCACATTTCTAATTGGGTTGTTCATAGGCCTCTGGCTCTTCTCTCCAAATAGTGAGTGGAACTCCTCATGGCCAGGAATCAGGCCTGAACTTCTTTATCTCCCATAGTGCTTATCCTGAGGAAATACTAGGTAAATGAGTGAAATATAGTTGTGCTGTGACTTATATCAGTAGATTATCGTATTTTAAACATAAATTCACTCTCATTTGGTCTTACTGAATAGGGAACTGCCTCTGTAGTATCTAAAATAGAATAAAAATAAGAATCCAGATCCTTCAGTGTGCTAAGACCATCAGATACTCAGTAAACTGAGTTGACATGTTCTTTTTCCTAACTAAGGCATTGTGTGGTATGCTTGGAAAGTCTGAGGTTGATCTAATAAAAAGGATGTAGAGGATGGAGAGAGAGAGACCCTTCGACTCTTTTTTGGGGACCGTGGCAGGGGGACATTCTGTAAGGTTTTTAAAAACTGTGTTCTAAACCAAATTAATGTTTTATTTAAAAGAAGTTGGGCTCTAGCCTATTTTTCATGAAACACGTAGGTCCCACATGAAGCTCATTTAGCATGTCATCTGTATGACTGGCATAAGCTCATGGTCTCTCCACCGAGAAAAGCTGGGAGAAGTGGTGCCAGCACTTAATGCTGCCCCTGAGCTAATGCCTCCTGGCTCCATGGTAAACATGGGCCTTTTAATAGTCTGGAGACAAAGTGACATTCGGAAGGAACAACATGTCAACAATTTCCTTAATAAATTTTGTACGAACACATTATTTCCACCTAATGGAAATGTAGCTCTCTTAAATAATTGAGAGGCTATATTCATCAGTGGCGAGTTCAGCTGGGATCTTTGTGAGCTAGGGCAGTCGACAGCCCCTTGGAAGACTGAGTAATTGATATTTTACATGAGTGGCTCAGCTAGTTTTCAGGTGGGCTCTGTGTGACATTCCCCTGCAGTCCCCACATGTAGCCCTCCTCTGTTGTCCAGGCTGTTACAAAGCAGCTCCATGCCAAAAGCTCCAGTTGCAGCCACTAAACTGCCAAGACCAAGGGTTAGTAATTAATCCTTTTCAAGGTGGGAGCCAGCTCGGTCAGTTTCCCTCACTGTGGTTTCTTACTGCGTCTGCTGACCAGCCACTGCATCAGCACAAGGCCTTGATTTTAATAAAGAGTGATGATGGGTAATGTTCAGCATGCAGCTCATTTTTATGTGCCAGAAGATAGTAACATATGCTGAGGAACAACAGCCACAGTGTTTGTTAAATGAATGATGAATGAATGAATGAACAATGAGAAAACAAGTACTAGAGGAGGTTGACAGGAGTCATGACTAAGCAAGAGACTCTGGTGTGGACTTTGAAGGAAGGGCAGGAATGCAGTGAGGGAAGGAAGAATGCTAGAAAACACGAAGGTAACAAATATACACTATTTGGTCTGTGTCTTTATTCCTGTCTTACCCCTAGGTTCTTCATGACATTTTTTTCCCTTAAATTCCATATATATGTGTTAGCATACAGTATTTGTCTTTCTCTGTCTGACTTACTTCACTCTGTATGACAGACTCTAGGTCTATCCACCTCATTACAGACCTACTGGAGAACAGACTTGAGGATATGGGGAGGGGGAAGGGTGAGCTGTGACAGGGCGAGAGAGAGGCATGGATGTATATACACTAACAAACGTAAGGTAGATAGCTAGTGGGAAGCAGCCGCATAGCACAGGGAGATCAGCTCAGTGCTTTGTGACCGCCTGGAGGGGTGGGATAGGGAGGGTGGGAGGGAGGGAGACGCAAGAGGGAAGAGATATGGGAACATATGTATATGTATAACTGATTCACTTTGTTATAAAGCAGAAACTAACACACCATTGTAAAGCAATTATACTACAATAAAGATGTTAATATATATATATATATATATATATATATATATATATACACACACACTATTCTCAGCACAGAGAAAAGTTGGACTTCCTATTTTCTGTGGTGCCTTTCTGAGGTTTGAGGTTGTGTCAGAAAGGCTCCTAGGCCATGAGTGGGCTTTGGCCCTACCAGCCATGTGTCCCAGGTGACCTTTCCCTCCCAAGGTTTATAGTTTCCCCATGGATGGGAAGAGAGACTGGGTGAACTGGGAGTTCCTGGGTGGGGGAGAGAAGGGGGCACTTTGTACCTCTGTAGTGATTCACATTGTTTCTTTTGGCCTCTTTTTACTTCTTAAGGAGCTGTGACCATATCACAATGAAGGCTCAAGTTGCTAATAACTTTTTTTTTTTTAATTTGCAGGTTGTTCCTGAAATGACAGAACTATTGAAGAAAAAATGAGCCATGACCATGTCTTAAGAAGGAAAATTGTATCAAAGTATATTCAGCTGAAATAGAAATTCATGGCTAACGTAACAATCATTGGAAAGCGTGGAGAGCTACATTTTGTAATTTGAGGAAAAATTCTAACAGGCGCCAGAATGCTTTTTTATGGGGTTATTATTATGTTTCTTTTTAATTATTTGTGGTTCCACACAGTTATTTTTTGAAATTTTCTAGTTCTGTAATAAAATATATAATAAAGCCTTTTCACAGCTTTAAAACTATTACCAGAAATATGCCTATCTTTGTAAAGGAAGAGAGAAAATTGAAAAAAAGGAGTGAAAGTTAATTTATTATTTTATCTTTGCCTGTGTTGTTCACGGAAGGCTCTGTGTTTTAGGCAAAATTGTAAACATGAATGTTGCCACCAGCCTAATCAACATAATCTAGTAACAGATAAGGGAACTGGAATGGCAAATTGAGAGTTAAAAAAGCATGGCCACAAAGCATGGATATTATCTTAAATATATTCCAGTCTTCCGAAAATCATAGCTAATGTGACAAAAGCAGACCTGACTTAAACCTGAACCTGCTGAATATATTTAGTTGGCTGAAGTTAATTTAATTTTCCATTTCATTTTAAGGTTTTGTCAGCTGATAGGACTTTGTGTCTATAAAGGAGAGGGAAGTGGAGAAGGAGGGGCTGCTTTGAGACAGTATGGCCTCTTATGCTAACAGATAGTTTGATATTATTGTAAATGTTTAAAGTCCTGCTCAGAGAATGCTCTGGCTTTTCTTTTGCCCTTCTGGTGGCTTCCTTTGGGCTGTCTTAGAAAGCAGCCAGGTATGTGAGTTGGCCACATGTGTGGTGAGCACTGGCACTCTCCCTCTGCTGCCCTAGGGCATGGCTGAGGTTGAGAGTGTCGCAAGAGGCCAGAAGCTGGTGTGAATGCAGCCCACAGAACAGAGGCTGGTGAGGCTTTGGCCAAGCCTGCAGGAAGGCGTGGGCAGGTATCTGGGGTCATAGAAAGGCCAGGAGTCAGTAGGCAAGTTGAATGAAGAGAACTGCCACCCTGAAGCCAATCTGCAGAAGGTATAGTAGTTGACAAGGAAAATGGCAGGGAAGAGATGGGAAGTGACTAGTGATACATAAGGGGAGGGAGCAGAGGGGCCAGCCAGTCCCTTTGTGTGGCCAGCCTGGGACTGACTAGGTGAACCCTTTTTGATGTGTCATAATCATTTGCTGTGAAACACTGGCATTTCTGCCTTCTTTTAATGAGATGAGAGGAGCATCAAAGTGATGCTCTGCTAGAACTGTAGAATCCTAGAATGCAGAGCTGAATGATCATCAGGTTCATACCTCTTGGACAGATAGGGATACTGAGGCACAGAGAAGAAGTGAAGGAGGTAAAGTGACTTGTCCAAGGCCACACAGTTTGAATCACCCTTGCAAAAGTAGTTCTCATATCTTTTTGCTGTCTTTGGGGCTCTTCCGAAGAAAGCTAACCTTGCTCATTGCCTTCTCCTTTTACTCCTCATCCCTATTGGACACTGTAACTGGGGGAGAGGAGAGACAGCAAAGGTGATGGCTGCAGAGGTACCCCCAGTATATATAGGGTGTGCTGGCTCACGGAGGACCATCCCAGCTGGTATCTCTGTGTGGCTCCTAGCCTCAGGGTTGAACTGGTTGGTCTTTCTCCCTTTTGGCTCCCTCCTATCGTGACTGCCCTGCCCCAGCTCTAAGCAGCTGTTCACTTAATTTACTGGGTACAACTCAGCACCATCATAATAGCATTAAATATGGCGCTTACTATATGTCAGGCACCGTTCTAACACTTGAAATATATTAAACCCCTTAAGTCCTCACAATACCCTGTAAGATAGATGCTATTATTATCATCCCTGTTTTACAGATGAGGAAGCTGAGGCACAAAGAGGTTATATAACTTGCCCAAATTCAGACAGCTTATAAATGAGAGCCAGGATTTGAAACCAGGAAGTTTGGCTTCAGAGCAGTGGCTTCACCAGTATGTGATTCTGCTTCACTTCGGCTCAAGGAACAGGGAGTCGCTGCACAGTAACCTCAGGTAAAGGGCACTCAGTGCTTGGTGCTGGGTGGGCAGGGCACATCCTCAGGATCCTAGTTGAGGAGAAGAGTCAGTGTTCTGGGCTTGTCTTTCCAGCAGGAATTCGTTCAACTCAGAAGCCCCTCTAAGTGTCCACTTAAAGTTTACCTTAAAAAGGCAGTTGTGTGAGATGGGGGCAAATTGTTAAAACTACCATATATGCCAGAAGATGCAATTTGACGTGCCCTTTTTTTCCTTATGTTTTGTTGGAAACCAAGCTGTCAGTTCCAAATGACTGCCCCTGCATCTGGCTTGAGGACCCAGAGCAGTAGCTCTGGAAGCAGTGTGGGGAAAGATGTTAGGAGTAGCTTTCTATTCTCCCTAGTTTTTTGAGGTCTTTGGTTAACCTCATACGGCCCCTGGGAATTTGGTTAATTAGGCAGAACCCGGAGTCCCTGAGAGAGCAAAAGTACGCATGTAGAAGGGCAGCCCTGTGAGGGCAGAGCTGAGTAGGTCCTTGGGGCCGTTTAGATCAAGCGAACAACTCCTTACTCTATGGACTGAGGCCCAGTGAGGGCCCTTGTCTCAGCTTTCCAGTAGTTGAGAAAGTACAGAACCCAGCTTTGCCCCTGGTCCCACGGTCTCTCAGCAGTACTATGGGGCATATTCCCTGGTTCATCCGCCAGCTGTGCTGTGTGGGATGCTGGAGCAAACACCTGGAAGTCTGGCCCAGCCACTGTCCTGAAGCTTGTGGTCCTGGCAGGGAGAACAGCTTCCTCCTGGGCTCTGAGAATACAAGCTGTTAGAGGCACAGCCCCGGCCCTCAAGATTTGCAGCTACCAGGGAAGATGAGACCCAAGTGATTAGAAAAGCAGATAGCATGTAGTCAACGCATACAGGGCGAGCTCCCTCAGTGGGCCAGCTGTGGTTATTCCTTGGGCGTGGAGGCATTAATATTAGCATGTGGGGCAGAAGTAGAACAGATAAGGGCTCACGTGGATGCTTGAGGCAGTGACGGGTGGAAACACAGGGCGTCAGGAAAGGGGTTGATGGTGGTAGGTAGTGAAGGCCAGATTGCAGAGGACATTGACTGATAGGCTGAGGAGTTTGTCCTTTTTCCTTATTGGTCAGTGGTTCTCAAACTTTGCCCTCAAGGAATACTGCCATTTCAGGAGCTGGGCTGGGGATGGTACAGTGAAAGGTCTTTTCCTGATTTACAGGAAAAAAATAATAGAATTTCCCAATCTAAGTCTTTCTTGCATACGTTTTTCTAAAACTTTGGTTGCTGCTATGTCGTCTTAATATAAGTAGATTCCAAAGTGAATGAACAGGTAGCAAATAGATATTAACTAAGGAGGTCAGCAGCCACTGACCCTCCACAGCTTTTGTTTAGTGGACATGTGTTGGATCCTTAAAAATGCTCTCTGCTGGTGGTTCTGTTCCTTGTTTGTATGTTAGAATTAAACATGTCAGTATGTCCAGAATGTTCCACAAATAGCTGCATATGACGTCTTGAGGCCCTGCCACCTGAACAGGTCTTAAGAAGCACCCTCCGGGCAACAGGGAGATATTGACATATATAGAGGAAGGCCTGTAACCTGATCTGGAGGAATAACATAACCTAGAGGAATAAAATAACCTGGCAGTGTGTACAGGACAGATGGAGGGAGGAGGAGAAGATGGAAGTGATTAGGAGGCTGTTGCAGGAATCCTCTGGCCTTATGCCCCGGATGGGTTTGGCTGAAAGCTCTTTGGGTACAGAATGGGTCCCCTGAGACTGTGGAAATGGGTCCGGTGCTGTGGGCGAGGCTGGCAGAGACTGGGGCTCTTCCTCCCAGGACAGAGTGGGAGCCATGCTGCCGGCAGAGCCTGGGCGTGTCTGTACTGGGCTGGGGGGCTTTGAATGAAACCTCAGCCATAAGTGCTCTCTTTGCTGTCTTTCTGAAAGGGATAGTCAGCTTGGTTGCATTTCACACTGTCTCTCACGGGGGTAAGAGGGGTTTTTGTTTTGGTCCACATAAAAGTGTGCTTAAGAGGCTGGGAAACGCGGAGAACACTATTGATTGTAACAGATGGATTTGGTTAGCTGTTGCTGAACTAAAGGAGACTTGACTGATAACCTGTAAAAAAAGCCCATATAGGGTGATATAATGCCACAATTCGTATAGCCCTAGGGCTTTAAAAATATTTTGTGGGAAACCCAAATGAAGAAGAGTTGCTGATAATCCTTGGTTTATAAAAGCACTTTCATGTAAGTTACTCCGAGAGGTGGAAAAGGTAGGAAACAGTGAAGAAGTCAGGGTCTCGGGAGAGGTGATTTGCCCAAAGGCATAAAGCAGATGGTAGAGGTAGAACACAAACCAGAATTTCGGCAAATGTTACTTGTTAAGAACCTACTAGGTGCATTGTATATCCTTCTCTAATACTATGATCCCCAAAGGGGGTATCACTAACCCCTACTTTCTGGATGAAGAAATGCGCTGAGAGGTAACCGAGCAGAGGCAGTAATTGAGATGTGGAACCTAAGCTGACTTCAGGTTTGGAGAGCTTGGCCTTTGCACCGTGCCAGGCTGCCCCCCAGCATCTTCCAGCTTCTCCAGGACTTATCCTCTGGCTTGCACTGCCTCAAAACAGCAAGCTCGTCATTAGAAGCATGGAAGTGTGATGGAATTAGGAATTTGTTGGGAAGGAAGCTGGCATTTACTTTCTTTGGTGCCCGACTGGTGAGCAGTCAGGCCATGGTGAGGTTTTACTTGTCTGGGCTTCACCTTCTTTGCCTACCACAACTGGTCACGTGGTTAAAGGCAGCTTACTGCTGCCTTTTTGTGTACTCAAGTCCAGCTTGGAGGGCTGTTTCCCTTCCCAGCGTGGGGCCTGCACGGGGAACATTGGGGTGTGGGACCTGGGGACCACAGGAAGGGCTGAGCACTGGCTGGTCACCAGGACCCTTGGATTCTTGTCCTTGTTCTGATATGGTCTCAGAGGTACCCTGGCCACATTCCTTCTCCTTTTAGCCTTCATTTTCCTCATCTGTAAAACGGCAAATTGCACTTGGTAATCTTCCAAGATATCTTCAAGCTTTGACCTGTGTGAATGTGTTGTCAGATATCAAACAGCTTAGGTAAATGGAGACAGTAACCACTTTTGAGAGCTTTTTAGGCCCAAGATGCTGTGCTGAGGGCTTTACAGACATTATATTTCATTTAAGCTTCATAACCCCACAAGGTATAGTAGTATTCTCCATTCTCCAGTTGAGAAAACTGAAGCCTACAGAGCTTAGAACATTTGCCAAAGGATTCATTGCTAGTGAGTGGTGACCTTGGGCCAAAGTTTACTCTCACCCACATGCCATATTCTGAGTCCCTCTTTGGGAACTCAGAGGATGTACCTAATCCAGCCTGACTGGGGCAGGCTGAAGCGGAGGGGAGCAAGATGAGACAGCTGAGCCGAGTTCAGAAGGACCAGTCACAATCAACCCATAAAGAAATGTATCCCAGGCAAAAGGCCCAGCGTGAACAAGGCCCAAGAACGTGACACACTCTGGACCCCAATCCCTCAGTCCCCTTTTAACCTGATTCCTCCATTCTAAAGTGTTCCTTGCTGAGGGAAGTAGGGGGTCTTTGTACTAGAATCTGGATCTAGTCTGCACACTGGCTATCTTTTGTGGCACTTAGCAAACCCAGGTCCAAGAACCCCATGCCTCTTCTTTATGCAGTGGAGGCGGAGGTGAGCCTACCTAGATGTGAGGCTAATTGATGTTGGGGAGGCTCCTAGAGCGCTTGGTGAAAGGTGCCCTGTAAATCTCAGGCACTGAAGAATTCTGCCACATTCATCACAGTGTTTAATGTCCTGATTGATCTCCAGGGTAGTCAATTTCATTTGCTTGTTTCAGGATGAATAGGCAGCCTGCTCCCCTATGCTATATAGCCTGGGGCTCTGCATAAAATTATGCCAGCCCTGTCTCTTTGGTAGCTTGCAATAAATTTAGCAGCAAATGTTCCATCATTTTCTTTGGATAATTAAATTAACTATTCACCAGGAGACAATACTAAACTTTTAAGTGCTGGAGCAAAAAAAAAAAAAAAAAAAATTCCAGAGTAGATATGAATTCATCACTCAGTTTATGCCATGGAAATGTATGTTTTTGGCTTGTACTGGAAAAGGGAGAGGAAAGCAGATAAGGTGGCTCCTGTCTGGGGAACAACAGTGCTGTAACTTGGTGTGACTCCAGGGCATTATTTACAGGGGAACCAGTGGGGATACAGTGCCTGAGCTGGCTGTTGGGGCTGGGGGGTGGGGCACACGTCCTCTCAGCACCCATCTACCACCCTCTCCCCACATCAGACTATCAGTGGCAGCAAATGAAATAGCTGAGCATCTCCTGGGCAGCCTTCCCCAGAAGTGCTGAACGTGGGTAGGCAGTGAAACACGCCAGGCATCTATTATTAATAAGGATGGTTTCTGTTTGTGTCTCCCTTGAAACATTCTCAAAGGGCTTTCCCTTCCATTATGTCATTAGCTATCCCAGCAACCCTCACGGGGATGGGGGCGGAGGGGACGAGAGTTATTATTCCTGCTGTACAGGGTGAGGAAGCAGGTCCAAGGATTCGCTTGGAGCCATGTAGCAAACCAGAAACAGAGCTGGGCTGAGAATCCAGGGCTTTGGCACACCCTGTATGCACCACAGCATCTGAGGTGGAGGGTGGAGGTGGAGCGATCCAGACTTCTCTCCTGCCCTGAGATGTCCTTTCAAAACCTGGGGTTAACTCCCAGAGTTGTTGGGTATCCTTGTTAAGCAACTCTGTGCAAGTGTCCTATTGACTTGTTAGTAAGATACTTGGTTTTTAAGAAGGCTTCCTTGGACCTCATCTTATTTGAGGCTCTCCCCAGCTCACAGAGTGTATGGCCCCACCTTTAGTCTCTTTAGAGATGAGAAAATTACACCAGAGAGGAACGTGGAGGCAGCACCAGTCAGGAGCTTGGAGTCAGAAAGGTGTTCCTGAGCTGAGAGTCACTGATGGAATAAACACCCACCACGCCAAAGAGAACTCCTGGCCACCAGCCTCTAATTGTCCAGGGTCTGTGAAAAACCCGAGTCTATGTGACTTGATCTGAAAAACCAAGGTTTGGGCTGGAGGACTTGCCCAGGGCTGACTGGAGAGGGGCCAGTTGTGTCATTCAGGGAAGGTCTTACAGCTCCCCAGTTCTGGGTGGACTTAGAGCCAGGCCTGCAGGTCTCTGGCCAAGCTGCCTTGGAGGCTGGCCACCAGTACTGGTGGCTCTCAGCCTTGCCTTCGCTGCCAGGTTTGGCAGGTCAGGGTGGCACCCTGGCCACAGGATTGGCTCCTCTCCAGCTTCGTGGCAGAGCGGAGCCAGGAGGCTGGCCCTGTGGGAGGAGCCACAGGGCTCTGCAGAGAGGGTGGGTGGGTCCCTCCAGCCTGAGGGGCCATGTAGGCTGATTTCTCTCTCTGGCTCTCCTGATGACACCTGGTTTAATTCCCCACAGTTCGTTTCACCATATCCAGCATGGCATCTAACCTAGACAGACCTGGGTTTGAATCCTGCCAGTAGTTTAGCTGTATGCCCTTGGGCAAGTTATTTAATTAATCATTCTGTGTCTGTTTTCTCCTCTGTAAAGCAGGGAAAACAGCACCCAGTTTGCAAGGCTGTGATCAAGAGGGAACGCTGCAAAGAGCACCCATCACAACAGGAAATGAATAAATGGGAGCCATTACTGTTATCACCCTCTTGTTGGCTTATAGGAGACAGCAGCTGTTACCAGACCCTCCTGTCTCCTGGAAGATTACCAGAGTGGGCTCTCAGTGGGTTGACGAGCAAGGGGAGCTATTTCCCAAAGCTGCAAACCTCCCAGGGAGTGCTCAGGCTCCATGTCCACCGGTCCCCAGCTGCCCGCCAGCCATAACTCGGGGCTGTGGCACCCGGGGGAACCGTGAAAGCCAAAGCTTTTACGCTCCACCTCCTGCACTTCAGGCTGTGAGAGACTGCCCTGCGCCTGTCCTCAGGTGAGTGGCTTCCTCTGTCTGTGTGCACCCTCTAACTCGGTGACTGTAGACTCTGTTCTCAGAGAGGTGGGACCACCTCTTGGCATCTCTGCCCCCAGTCTTCATCTGCTTGTGCGGCAGTTCCAACACTGCTACTGCCTGTTCAAGCAGGAGGGCAACAGTGAGTGCTAAGGCAGAATTTCACCTCGCAGCAATTTGTAAATACCCTAAGAAACCAGCTTTTAAAAGTGGAGGTCTTCTAGGTGGGGAAACTGAGGCAGAGAGCAGGGCCCACTTGCCTAGCATCTTACCCCATTGCTTTCCTCCCTGTCCTGTGGTTTTCTCTGCAGTAGA
Source organism: Tursiops truncatus (assembly GCF_011762595.2). NCBI lineage: Eukaryota > Metazoa > Chordata > Mammalia > Artiodactyla > Delphinidae > Tursiops > Tursiops truncatus. The sequence continues at coordinate 118,135,286 of NC_047035.1, forward strand.
AGGCCACGGCAGAGGCGGTGCCAGCTAGGAGCTGGGTTTCAGCTCTGGCACAGGACAGGCTCATTTACCTGTTTGGGTAGCCAGCACTAGCCCATGAGCTGGGGTGACGGGAAGTCAGCAAAGAAGGCATCACAGCTTAGCAAGCTGGGCCTGGCCGAGGAGGGTAGCTGTTTCTAGTCCAGCAGATGCAGACCGCTAATAACAGACCCTGCTGACTCCTGCCCTAGAGATTGTAAATCAGGTAATGCCCTCCAGCCCATCATGTGACAAAACCTAAGAGTGGCCACTTTACTTCCAAAGGCTCTACAACTTGGGAGTCCTAGCACCTAGCACACGGCCAGGCAGATTTGGGCTCCAGTTTCAGTGCCTCTCTTATTAGTGTTTGACCTCAGAGAAGTTTCTTAAACCTCTCAGCCTTGGGTGCTACACCTGTAGAATGGGCCGTGTTACCACCTCACAGGATCATCAGAAGGTTACAGGAGCCCAAGTGTGTAGAGGCCTTACAGAGTGCTCAGTAATGGAAGCTGTAACTGGAATGCCTCAGATTACACCCCAAAACGGCTTGGTTGGACACTGCCCCCTTTAATATCTTTTTTGACAAGTGCTGATCTCCCCACAAATCATGAGGGTGTTCTTTGTCTGCATGTGGTAATTTCCCTCCTTTTTTCCAATTCAGCCGTCTTTCCTGAGTGACTCTGTGCCCAAGCCTGTGGCCTTACGCAGGGCTCTAGGGTTTTAATGGGACTCGGGCCTGATCCCTGATCTTGAGGACCAAGGGGACGCAAGCAGGGATGCAGATGCTGACCAATCCAGGGGATCACTGACTGACTGCACTGTCAGGGTGAGTCCAAGGGGCCACAGGAGCTGGGAGGACACCCTGACCTACTAGTGAGACACTTGAGTAGTGAGAACAACCTGCACACACAGGGAGAGGAGAAAGAGCAGGTTGGGAGGGGTGGCCAGGGGGCAGGCAAGTGAGCTCATTTAGGAGTTGTGAACCCACCAAGAAACTCAGTTGAGGCAATGGGAGCCCTTGAAATGAAAAAAATTCCCTTCCCTTTTTCTTCTGGACATATAAAATGAAACATAGTGGTCATAAAATCCCTTGGAGGCTTTTCAGCAAGGGAGACAGTGACCAGGCTCAGCAGCCCGGGTGGGGACACACTGATTGGAGGGGGGTGGAGCCAGAGCTGGGCCTGGGCCTTAGCAAGGCTGTGATGATGGGGTCTGGGGCAGGTGACTTGGAGCGCAGAATGGCCAGCGTTCCTTGACTGCTTGTGGGGGATGAGAAGGGAGCCAACATTCATTCACGTTCATGGCTGGGTGGATGGTGGTGCCCTGGCTGGGAACCCGGGAGGAGGCGCAGGCTGCGGGCAAGATATCATGCTCAGCTTTGGACCTGCTAAGTTCAAGATCCCTGAGGGATGGAGCCCTGGGTCAGTGAGCTGCGTCTGGGAGTTGTCAGCAAGGAACACAGTATTCTGAGCTCCATTTTGGTGGGGAGATGAGGGAAGGGAAGGTACTAGTTGACAGTCAGTCACACAGGCAGGCAGTGTGAGCGCTTCCCTCCCGGGGTCCAGGGCTCCTTCCACTCTATAAAGGCCTCGGGCACACCAGAGAGGGGTTGGGGCTCCCTGGGTTGGTTTTCAAGGCCAACTCGAACCCAAACAAGCTACTCTGGGGTCCTCACTTGGACTAGCAACCAAAGGAACACCTCTGCCAACTGGAAGTCTCAGTGCAGGTGGTTTTTATTATTAAAGCCAAGATTGGAAAATGGCTGTCCCCCCACCCCCCTAACCCTCCCACCCACCTTCAGATCCATCCCTTTATGTCCTGTGAAGGTGAAAACTAGATTTGTCTTGAAAAGACTCAGAAATGCTCATGCCTAAATGAGAGAATGAGGACAAATGAAATAGGCTCAGATGGTGGTCTGTGTGTGATTGTGTTGGCTCCACCCAGGATTCCTGGAAAAGACGGCTTGGGGGTGGGGCTGGATAGCCCCTGCTCACAGTGCTGTTCCCGGGGGTCCGGGGTGGGCATCAGGAACAAAGGCAACGGAAGAGGCTGAGCTGGCCCCCGCACTCTGCCCTGCTGAAGCTGGGCCACAGGCTGGTTTTTGTAAAAGTGGTTTAAAAAAACCCCAGCCACGAGCACCACCCTCCCCTGAGCAGGGTGAGAGGAGGCGCCAGCTCTGGGCTTTGAGGTCTGAGGCGTGTGGCCTCCTGGCCTGGCGTCACCTCCCTGGAGGCAGGCAGCACCCTGAGGGAGGCCAGGAGGGCTCCTGGGCCCCTTGTGTGGCCCCGGTAGCCTCCAGGGCCCTGGGAGAGCGTGAGATGGCTGGCTGCCCTGCTCCCTCCCAGCCTGCCCGGAGGCTCTAGGCTTCAGGGACCCTGTGCAACTTTTGCTCTTTGGATTCCAAAGATCTGAACTTCTCCTCCAGCACAGGTGCAGCAGGCTGGAAATGGATGACAGGCTTGATCTGAAAGACAGTGAAGCCCTCCTGGTTCTTCTGGTTGAACAGACTTACCCTGTGCTCCAGCTCAGGGCTGGTTTGGGCCAAGCCCGCTGTGCTGGGCCGGGCAAGGGAGGCTGGGTCCAAGGCCCTCTGGGATGGGCAGGGGTCCTCTGACAGGGAGGACAACAGGTCCTGGACTGTGGCCTCTGCCGTCTCCTGCTGAGGTGGTGGCGGCAGTGGCAGAGGGGAGGGGCTAGGCTCAGAGGATGGCTCCTCGCGGGCAGTGCTGCAGTCCGTGGAGGAGCCCAGCGTCTGGCTGCTGTCACTCTGTGCCTGGGTGACGGAGCCGCGAGTGGAGCGGGAGGCGCTCTCAGAGGTGGCGCTGGCGCAGGTACCATTGCTGCCAAGCTTCAGGGGCACATCGACAGAAAAGAGGTCAGAGGAGATGGGCTGGTGGATGTCTATGGCCGCCGTGGTGACCACGCACACAGCTGGCTCTGGGACACCGCTGTCTGCAAGGAAGGAGGGGATGCGGGTCACACTCCGCCCTTGCCACACCTCTGCGTGCCCTGATGGGGGCAGGTCTAGGAATGGGGCTGGACAGTGGGCAGTGAGTGTGAACGGGCTTTGCTGGGAGAAGTCTTGGTAGGCGGTCCAGTTCTCCAGTATTCACTGACCACCCTGAGGGAGGATTATGCCTCCCCATCTTGCTGAACTCAAGTGCGGACACGTGACGTGACTTGGCCAATCATCTGTAAGAACTGAGCCGTGGCATTTCCCAGAGAAGCTATGTAAACCAGACGTGCTTTGCTCTGGCAGTCAACACTGTTCTGGAAGGGGTGACAGGTGTTCTGCCTGCTGGGTGCTAGAGTAAAGATGACAGCCTGGGCACAGAGCCCCTGGCCAGTGTGCCATGGGCCTTTGTTGATTTATTTAAACCACACAGATGTGGGGTTATTGCCACTGTGGCATAACCTAGCCCATCCTAACTCAGAAAGCATGGTGTGCCACGACAAGGAATTTGAATTTCATGGTCAGAGGGGGTCAGAGTTTTAAATGGGTCCAGTGTGATAGTGACATGACCAGAGCTGTGCCTTCAGAAGACTGATTAATCTCTATATGATGCATTGTAGGGGGAGGGTGGAGGACACCTCAAAATGTCTTTTCTCTAAGTGAGAAGTATCAAGGGGCTGAATCATAGTGGATGTAGTGTGGTCAAGGTTTCTTTCTAAAGTGGTGGGGAGAGTGTACTAGGAGACAGAAGAGGGAGTCTAGCCTTAAAACGGAGTTTACCAGGATTTAAGGGCTGTGAAACCCAAACTACAAGATTCAAGACATTGGCTAAGGAGAAACAAGACGTTGAAGGACTGAGTATTATTTTTAAACTCAACCTTTCCCATAAATGAAAACCACTAGGTCCCCCTAAGACTTTCTGAGGTGCAAGAATGAAACATAAATCAAGCAAGGACACGCCCAATGCCTGTTGCTTCTCGAGCCCAATTACGCTGCTATCTCATCCCCATCATGCTCATCCTGAAAGGTTCTCAGGTTGGGAGGCGCTGAGGTCACTTAGACGTCTAGATTCCAGCCCCCTTCCATTCCAGGGTCCCCCACGCAGCTCTCTTTGGCGATCCCAGAGCATTCCCACCCCAGCACCCACAGCTCTAGCACTAGAGTTTGCTGGGAGCCTTGAACCCTGCCTGCAGTTATGGTTCACAGGTGCTGGGAGATGGACAGCCAGGTCGAGTTGTCCCTAGCCTGGATGTTAGGGGTTGCCAGGGTCAACTCTGGCACAGGGCCACACAGAAGTTCTGGTACATGCAGAACAGCCGCCGACACAGACTTACCACTGCTGGGCCCATTGTAGTACTGGCTGATGTAGCTGTTCATGTCATCTTTCACTGCAGCTTCTATGGAGGTGGGGAAGAGAAGGGTGAGTGTGATGGTAAGCCAGAGAGTCCAAGAGGCAGGGGCTGTGGCCAGTTCACGCTCCTCCCCGAGTATTCCTGCCCCTACCCCCATTACCACGAGGGGAGGCAGGCACTTGTCTCCCACAAGCTCTCTGATGCTTTGATCCTCCGTGGGGGACTGCATGTCTCATCTGCCCCAGGGCTAGGCTGGACTGGGTATCAGGGAGCATCTCCAGCTTGCTGTGTGATATGAACAGGCCCTTTCCTTCTCTGTCTTCAGTTTCCCCCTCTCTGAGATAAGGGGTGTGGAAGTAGTTCCTCAGGGCCTTCCCTGCCTGGATGTCCTGAGTCTCTGAATCCATCTGAGGTTTTCAGGGTCACCGGGAATGCTGTCCTCAGTGCAAAAGCCTCAGAGCCCCATTTGCAGCCACACACAGCCAGGTGCTGATCATCGGCGACAGCCCCCTCGGTCTTCCACGCTGTACAGGAATGGACATGGGCGCTGGGCATGCCCACCCCCTACACTGTTCCCAGCACATGGTAAGTGCTCACTAAACAGTTATTGAATGAATAACAAATGAGAAGGTGTAAAGCTGTCCAGGTCAAGAGAGATGGTAAGGGAACAGGGTCTCAAAGAAATGTTGGTTCATTTTCCTGAAGGGGTGGGGAAGGAATGGAGAAAGGAGAGGTGAGAACTTCACAGAGAGGCCTGCCCATAGGAGGAAAAGCAGATGACAGGAGACCCCAAAAGCCATCCTAAGGAGCTTAGCTTTGCCTCAAGTACAGTGAGGAGCCACTGGAAAGTGTGAACATGGTCAGGTGTGAGTCACTCCCAAAGTTGTGGGGAGAGTGGCTGGGAAGGTGTCAGACTTTAAGACAGGAGAACAGAGACCACAGAACAGAGACCCGGGTGAGGAAGACAGGCCCTGAGGGAGGCTGGGTGGTGCCTGATGGGGCAGAAGGGAAGGACTGGGGTCCACACCCCAAGAAGCCATGGTCTGCAGGTGACTGGGCCTGATGCTTTCTGTGGCCACCTTCCTGGGCACACCTGAGATGGCTGCAGAAGCCAGTCTGCCCTGACACTGGGAGACTAGGTGGCAGCACACACAGCAACCTGGCTCTTAAAAGCTTTTTTGGCCTCTTTTGATCGTTAAATGCCTGTGGTCATTTCATTCTTTTTTTAAATGAAAAAAGGTGTGTTTTTCACTAATGTCTGAGCTGAGGGAGGGGCCCCAGGCTGACTCCAGGCCCTGCTTCAGGATCAACCAGCAACACTCCCTCAGAATCAGACAGCAACACTCTTCTCCATGGTCCTTCATAATTTATGTTGTAAATGCTGTCTAGCCCTGCAGGCCACCCTGGGTAGTGGGAGGTGGAGGGTTCTGGTCTCTTATCTTGGTTTTGTCCTGAGGCCATGGCAGCAGGCACCTGTGATGGGGCTGTAGAGGGCCATGTGACATGGGCAGGACAATGAACTCAGCTAAAGTATCCACAGACCCATGAATCCCAAAGGGGCCACTCTCAGGAGGTAGCCTGGAGTGAATGAGAAAAACCCAGAGCCTGGGCTCTTGCGCCCACCATGGGAACCTGGGCACGTCACAGCCCCTCTCTGGGCCTCAGTTTCTTTATCTGTACCATGAGGGGGCCAGCGGGGCTCTTAGAGATTACGACAGCTGGCTCCTGACCCCTCTGCCAGCCCTGAAGTTCCAAGAGGTGGAGTCAGAGCAGAGTGGGAAGGGACCAGAGGCATCTGAGCTGTGTCCCGAACCCCCAGTGCAGGAATCACCTCAACACCTGCCTGATGGGGGGCTCTCCCCACCAGGGCCTGTGCACCTCAGGGAAGGGGACTCCTACCTCTTTGTTGAGCAGCTCTAATAATCAGGGTCATATCACTGATGAACATAGATGCAAAAATCCTCAACAAAATACTAGCAAACAGAATCCAACAACAGCACATTAAACGGATCATACACCATGATCAAGTGGGGTTTATTCCAGGAATGCAAGGATTCTTCAATATACGCAAATCAATCAACGTGATACACCATATTAACAAATTGAAGGAGAAAAAACATATGATCATCTCAATAGATGCAGAGAAAGCTTTTGACAAAATTCAACACCGATTTATGATAAAAACCCTGCAGAAAGTAGGCATAGAGGGAACTTTCCTCAACATAATAAAGGCCATATATGACAAACCCACAGCCAACATCGTCCTCAATGGTGAAAAACTGAAAGCATTTCCACTAAGATCGGGAACAAGACAAGGTTGCCCACTCTCACCACTCTTATTCAACATAGTTTTGGAAGTTTTAGCCACAGCAATCAGAGAAGAAAAGGAAATAAAAGGAATCCAAATCGGAAAAGAAGAAGTAAAGCTGTCGCTGTTTGCAGATGACATGATACTATACATAGAGAATCCTAAAGATGCTACCAGAAAACTGCTAGAGCTAATCAATGAATTTGGTAAAGTAGCAGGATACAAAATTAATGCACAGAAATCTCTGGCATTCCTATACACTAATGATGAAACTTCTGAAAGTGAAATCAAGAAAACACTCCCATTTACCACTGCAACAAAAAGAATAAAATATCTAGGAATAAACCTACCTAAGGAGACAAAAGACCTGTACGCAGAAAATTTATAAGACACTGATGAAAGAAATTAAAGACGATACAAATAGATGGAGAGATATACCATGTTCTTGGATTGGAAGAATCAACATTGTGAAAATGACTCTACTACCCAAAGCAATCTACAGATTCAATGCCATCCCTATCAAACTACCACTGGCATTTTTCACAGAACTAGAACAAAAAATTTAACAATTCGTATGGAAACACAAAAGACCCCGAATAGCCAAAGCAATCTTGAGAACGAAAAACAGAGCTGGAGGAATCAGGCTCCCTGACTTCAGACTATACTACAAAGCTACAGTAATCAAGACAGTATGGTACTGGCACTAAAACAGAAAGATAGATCAATGGAACAGGATAGAAAGCCCAGAGATAAACCCACGCACATATGGTCACCTTATCTTTGATAAAGGAGGCAGGAATGTACAGTGGAGAAAGGACAGCCTCTTCAATAAATGGTGCTGGGAAAACTGGACAGGTACATGTAAAAGTATGAAATTAGATCACTCCCTAACACCATACACAAAAATAAGATCAAAATGGATTAAAGACCTAAATATAAGGCCAGAAACTGTCAAACTCTTAGAGGAAAACATAGGCAGGACACTCTATGACATAAATCACAGCAAGATCCTTTTTGACCCACCTCCTAGAGAAATGGAAATAAAGACAAAAATAAACAAATGGGACCTAATGAAACTTCAAAGCTTTTGCACAGCAAAGGAAACCATAAACAAGACCAAAAGACAGCTCTCAGAATGGGAGAAAATATTTGCAAATGAAGCAACTGACAAAGGATTAATCTCCAAAATTTATAAGCAGCTCATGCAGCTTCATAACAAAAAAACAAACAACCCAGTCCAAAAATGGGCAGAAGACCTAAATAGACATTTCTCTAAAGAAGATATACGGACTGCCAACAAACACATGAAAGAATGCTGAACATCACTAATCATTAGAGAAATGCAAATCAAAACTACAATGAGATATCATCTCACACCAGTCAGAATGGCCATCATCAAAAAATCTAGAAACAATAAATGCTGGAGAGGGTGTGGAGAAAAGGGAACACTCTTGCACTGCTGGTGGGAATGTAAATTGATACAGCCACTGTGGAGAACAGTATGGAGGTTCCTTAAAAAACTACAAATAGAACTACCATATGACCCAGCAATCTCACTACTGGGCATATACCCTGAGAAAACCATAATTCAAAAAGAGTCATGTACCAAAATGTTCATTGCAGCTCTATTTACAATAGCCCGGAGATGGAAGCAACCTAAGTGTCCATCATCGGATGAATGGATAAAGAAGATGTGGCACATATATACAATGGAATGTTACTCAGCCATAAAAAGAAATGAAACTGAACTATTTGTAATGAGGTGGGTAGACCTAGAGTCTGTCATACAGAGTGAAGTAAGTCAGAAAGAGAGAGACAAATACCATATGCTAACACATACATATGGAATTTAAGAAAAAAAAATGTCATGAAGAGCCTAGGGGTAAGACAGGAATAAAGACACAGACCTAGTAGAGAATGGACTTGAGGATATGGGGAGGGGGAAGGGTATGGTGTGACAAAGCGAGAGAGAGGCATGGACATATATACACTACCAAATGTAAGGTAGATAGCTAGTGGGAAGCAGCCTCATAGCACAGGGAGATCAGCTCGGTGCTTTGTGATCACCTGGAGGGGCGGGATAGGGAGGGTGGGAGGGATGGAGACGCAAGAGGGAAGAGATATGGGCACATATGTATATATATAACTGATTCATTTTGTTGTAAAGCAGAAACTAACACACCATTGTAAAGCAATTATACTCCAATAAAGATGTTAAAAAATAATAATAATCAGGTTCATCTGTGCTCAACACGGTCAGTGTGCCTGACCCTCTACCTCCAAGGAGCACAGTCAGGGCCTCCTAGGGACGTCCACTCCTTGGTCAGGCAGCCAGTCTCTGTCTCCTCCGGAAGAGCCTGCCCCCACAGGTACCAAGGCTAAGCCGATTTCTACTCAGTCTGTATGACAGAACTTCCAGCACTTAAAAAGCCCTCACATCCCTCCTGAGAATTCTCTTCTCCTGAGAAACCCCTGTCCATTTTTCACCCCTCCCCAGTTTTCCAGCCTCTCCACTCTGAAGCTTTCACTGTGGGCTCTAGATGAGACCAAGATGGGGGGAGGAGTAGGGAGGAGGAAGCTAGCGTTTACTGTGCCCTTCAGTGCTCCAGACTGCAGGTTCGGCACTTCACACACCAACCTCCTTTAATCCTCACTGCTGTCCTGCAAGGCTGGGATTGTTCGACAGATGGGTCCTTCCCAAGATCCGGTGTGATCATTCCCCTAATGCAGCCTAACCTCCTCCAAGTGGGTTTAGCAACCACCCTACTCTGCTGACTCACGAGCTCGTGGCCAACATCAATGCCCAGGTCTTCTCTGCAGGAGCTGGGGCCAGGCCAGCCAGGCCTTTGCCATGCTGTAGCTGTGTAACCCCCCTCCCCCAGAGGACTTCATGTTTATCATCTCAGGCAAATGTCAGCTTGCTGGTTTCAGCCCAGAGCCTGCTGAAAGCATTCTGAATCTTGATTCAGTCTACTAAGGTATTCTCTCTCTCTCCTATCTCAGTGTTGACTATTTGAGGATGCTCACATCTTCATCCAAGCCATTGATAAAAATAACCTAGGCCAGGTGACCTTCAGCCCAGATATCTCTCCTGAGCTTTTGACTTGTCTGGCCAACTGGACAGCTTCACCTGGATGACCTCCAGCTACCTCTGACTCAACATGTCCAAAATAGAACTCAGTTTCTCCCTCCACCTCCATCTTGGTGAATGGTTCCCTTGCCCACCCAGGCTGGGACCCTGGTCACTTCTCCATGCTTCTTCTCCATCCTTACCAACAATGCAACTGCTGCTGAATCTGACCAGTTGAGGGACCCCAGATACCCTCTGCTATGGCCCATAGTCCAGCCTTAGGTCAGACCTCTTGCTTTCCCCTTTGGACTCTCGTCATGCCTGTGGGATTAATGAATGGGATTGCTCACTCCATGCACATGCCTGACACAGAACCTAGGTCTCCAGGCAGCCACTGCAGGCCTGTCCAGTCTGTATTTGCTGCTTCTGCTCCAAACATGTTCCCACACAGGGGCCTCAGAGTGAACTTTTAGACAAGTCAGAGCAAGGCCTGCCCGGGCTTCCCTAGCAGTGCTAATGCTGCCCGCCCACCCCCACCCCCGCCCACCCGTCTCTGCTTCAGGTAGGCCCCCTTCAACACAACTGACCACTTGCGCTGGAGTTCTGTCCCCATCCACACAGGGGCCCAAGAGCCTTAGAGGGCAGGGGCCACATTTTACTCAGAGTCTCCCCAGCACTTAGCATGGGGCTTGGCGTATACCAGCGGCCAATAAATAGGATGACTGAACAGTGACTATGGCTGGGTCAGGGGCATGCAAGACCTCCCAGGACCATTCTCCTCACCCTCTGAGATGCTCTTTGCACCCTGCAGCACACAGCCTTGCTCTCAGTCCCTGGTACTTCCTGCCCAGAGACTAGTGACTACTGGGTGTCTGGGAGCTTGAGGGGGAGGGAAGAAAGGCAGGCACAGATGCTTGTGGCCAGGAAGAGGCCATCAGTCAGCCTCAACATGGGACTACCCAGCTTCCATTTAAGAATAACCCCCTGCCCCACAGTTTGTTTTGATTTGGCACCAAGGAGCCCTAGGGCCATGTAGGAACTGCCTCACAGGGAGACTGGGTTGGCTGACCCTGGAGGGGTAGGAAAGAAGGGTTGGTACAAACACAGGCTCCAGGACAAAAGAGCCCAGGTGCCAACCTCAACTGTGCAGACATTTGCTGTGTGGTCTTAGGCAAATCCCTAGCCACTCTGAGCTTCAGCTTCCTCACCTGTAAAATGGGAATAAGAAATACCTACATGCAGGTGAGCTGTATGTTTCACTGAGATAATGAAGGTCAAGTCTAACCTGGGGCTGTTCCTCACCTCCCTGAAACCCTGGCCCATGGTGCTCCCTGCCAGCCCCAAAGTCTTGGGTCGTTTCTGTGGCAGCTGCTCTCAGCTGCCCAGCACCTTTCTTCCTAGGGTGTGAACATTCTGCGAAGCCATCCTGACTAATCCTCCTAAAGCCCGTCAGGTGCTGTGGTGGCAATGCTCATTATGTGGGGTTTGCTCCTTGGGCAGGGCCCCAACCTGCCCAGCGAGGCAGAGGTGGAGCAAAAGGGTGGTGAGTCAGCTGGGCCTCCCATAGGTGACAGGACTGGCCAGCCTGGGGGTGGGGGTCAGGACTGCACACCCACACATCCTGTGTAGATCCAGGCCCCAAAGCCCAGAGGGAAGCCCTGATTGCTGGTCGGGACTCCCACTCCCAAACTCCAACTTGCTGCTCCACAGCTCAGCAAGCCTCGCTGAGGGGGGACAGTACTATTCACTGAGCACCTGCTGTGTACCAGGCTGAGAGCAGAGTGTATGACTGAATGTTCAGTTCCTCTCAGTGAAGATGTGCTTCCACTACAATTCTCATTTTGGAAAAATTAGGGTTGAGACACAAGACCAGCTGCATAACTTGTGGGGCCCCTTGTTTAAAAATCATTAAGGTTAGGACTTCCTGGTGGCGCAGTGGTTAAGAATCCGCCTGGCAATGCAGGGGACACGGGTTCAATCCCTGGCCTGGGAAGATCCCACATGCCACGGAGCAACTAAGCCCATGCGCCACAACTACTGAAGCCTGCATAACTTGAGCCCGTGCTCTGCAACAAGAGAAGCCACCGCAATGAGAAGCCTGCACACCACAACCAAGAGTAGCCACCACTTGCCGCAACTAGAGAAAGCCTGTGTGCAGCAACAAAGACCTAATGCAGGCAAAAATAAATAATAAATAAACTTATTTTTTTAAAAAAAGCATTAAGGCCCAGAAATAAACCTACCCATGTATGGTCAACTAATTTACAAACAAGGAGCTAAGAATACACAATGAGCAAAGGACAGTCTCTTCAATAAGTGGTCCTGGGGAAACTGGACCACTCTCTTACACCATAAACAAAAATTTACTCAAAATGGATTAAGATTTGAATGTAAGATACCCTCATCCACCAGAGGGAAGACAGCAGAAGCAAGAAGAACTATAATCCTGCAGCCTGTGGAATGAAAACCACATTCACAGAAAGACACACAAAATGAAAAGGCAAAGGAATATGTACCAGATGAAGGAACAAGATAAAATCCCAGAAAAACAATGAAATGAAGTGGAAATAGGCAACATTCCAGAAAAAGAATTCGGAATAATGACAGTGAAGATGATCCAGGACCTCAGAAAAAGAATGGAGGCAAAGATCGAGAAGATGCAAGAAATGTTTTAAAAAGACCTAGAAGAATTAAAGAACAAACACCTAGAAAAATTAAAGAACAAACAACCAGAGATGAAGAACACAATAACTGAAATGAAAAATACACTAGAAGGAATCAATAGCAGAATAACTGAGGTAGAAGAACAGATAAGTGAACAGGAAGACAGAATGGTGCAATTCACTGCTGCAGAACAGAATAAAGAATGAAAAGAAATGAAGACAGCCTAAGAGACCTCTGGGACAACATTAAATGCACCAACATTCACATTATAGGGGTCCCAGAAGGAGAAGAGAGAGAAAAAGGACCTGAGAAAATATTTGAAGAGACTATAGTTGAAAACTTCCCTAACATGGGAAAGGAAACAGCCACCCAAGTCCAGGAAGCACAGAGAGTCCCAGGCATGATAAACCCAAGGAGAAACATGCCAAGACACATAGTAATCAAATTGACAAAAACTAAAGACAAAGAAAAAGTATTAAAAGCAACAAGGGAAATACGACACATAACATAAAAGGGAACTCCCATAAGGTTAACAGCTGATTTCTCAGCAGAAACTCTACAAGCCAGAAGGGAGTGGCATGACATATTTAAAGTGATGAAAGGGAAGAACCTAAAACCAAGATTACTCTACCTGGCAAGGATCTCATTCAGATTTGACAGAGAAATCAAAGACTTTACAGACAAGTAAAAGCTAAGAGAATTCATCACCACCAAACCAGCTCTACAACAAATGCTAAAAGAACTTCTCTAAGTGGGAAACACAAGAGAAGAAAAGGACCGACAAAAACAAACCCAAAACAGTTAAGAAAATGGTCATAGGAACATACATATCGATAATTAACTTAAATGTAAATGGATTAAATGCTCCAACCAAAAGATGCAGGCTCACTGAATGGATACAAAAACAAGACCCATATATATATGCTGTCTACAAGAGACCCACTTCAGACCTAGGGACACATACAAACTGAAAGTGAGGGGATGGAAAAAGATATTCCATGCAAATGGAAATCAAAAGAAAGCTGGAGAGGCAATATTCATATCAGATAAAATAGACTTTAAAGTAAAGAATGTTACAAGAGGGGCTTCCCTGGTGGCACAGTGGTTAAGAATCTGCCTGCCAATGTAGAGGACACTGGTTCAAGCCCTGGTCCGGGAAGATCCCACATGCCGGGCAGCAACTAAGCCGTGTGTCACAACTAGTGAGCCTGCGCTCTGGAGTCCATGAGCCACAGTTACTGAGCCTGCATGCCACAACTTCTGAAGCCCACACACCTAGAGCCTATGCTCCGCAACAAGAGAAGCCACCGCAATGAGAAGCCTGCGCACCACAACAAAGAGTAGCCCACACTCACCACAACTAGGGGAAGCCTGCATGCAGCCACGAAGACCAAACGCAGCCAAAAATAAATTAATTAATTTTAAAAGAATGTTACAAGAGACGAGGAAGGACACTACATAATGATCAAGGGATCACTCCAAGAAGAAGATATAAAAATTATAAATATATATGCACCTAACATAGGAGCACCTCAATACATAAGGCAAATGCTAACAGCCATGAAAGAGGAAATCAACAGTAACACAATAATAGTGGGGGTCTTTAACATCTCACTTATACCAATGGACAGATCATCCAGACAGAAAATTAATAAGGAAACACAAGCTTTAAATGACACAACAGACCAGATAGATTTAATTGATATTTATAGGACATTCCATCCGAAAACAGCAGAATACACTTTCTTCAGTGCACATGGAACATTCTCCAGAATAGATCACATCTTGGGTCACAAATCAAGCCTCAGTAAATTTAAGAAAATTGATATCATATGAAGCGTCTTTTCTGACCACAACGCCATGAGATTAGAAATAAACTACAGGGAAAAAAACGTAAAAAACACAAACACATGGAGGCTAAACAATATGTAACTAAATAACCAAGAGATCACTGAAGAAATCAAAGAGGAAATCAAAAAATACCGAGAGACAAATGACAACGAAAACATGATGATCCAAAACCTATGGGATGCAGCAAAAGCAGTTCTAAGAGGGAAGTTTATAGCAGTACAATCCTACCTCAAGAAACAAGAAAAATCTCAAATAAACAATCTAATCGTACACCTAAAGGAACTAGAGAAAGAAGAACAAACAAAACCCAAAGTTAGCAGAAGGAAAGAAATCATAAAGATCAGACAAGAAATAAATGAAATAGAAACAAAGAAAACAATAGCAAAGATCAATAAAACTAAAAGCTGGTTCTTTGAGAAGATAAACAAAATTGATAAACCACTAGCCAGACTCATTGAGAAAAAGAGGGAGAGGACTCAAATCATTAAAATTAGAAATGAAAAAGGAGAAATTACAACAGACACCACAGAAATACAAAGCATCCTAAGAGACTACTACAAGCAACTCTATGCCAATAAAATGGACAACCTGGAAGAAATGGACAAATTCTTAGAAAGGTATAAACTTCCAAGACTGAACCAGGAAGAAATACAAAATATGAAGAGACCAATCACAAGTAATGAAATTGAAACTGTGATTTAAAATCTTCCAACAAACAAAAGTCCAGGACCAGACGGCTTCACAGGTGAATTCTATCAAACATTTAGAGAAGAGCTAACACCCATCCTTCGCAAACTCTTCCAAAAAATTGCAGAGGAAGGAACACTCCCAAAACTCATTCTACAAAGCTACCATCACCCTGATACCAAAACCAGAGAAAGATACTACAAAAAAAGAAAATTACACACCAATATCACTAATGAATATAGATGCAAAAATCCTCAACAAAAAACTAGCAAACAGAATCCAACAACACATTGAAAGGATCACACACCATGATCAAGTGAGATTTATCCCAGGGATGCAAGGATTCTTCAGTATACACGAATCAATCAGTGTGATACACCATATTAACGAACTGAAGAATTAAAACCATATGATCATCTCAATAAATTCAGTAAAAGCTTTTGACAAAATTCAACACCCATGTATGATAAAAACTCTCCAGAAAGTGGGCATACAGGGAACCTACCTCAACATAATAAAGGCCATATATAACAAACCCACAGCAAACATCATTCTCAATGGTGAAAAACTGAAAGCATTTCCTCTAAGATCAAGAACAAGACAAGGATGTCCACTCTCACCACTAGCATTCAACATAGTTTTGGAAGTCCTAGCCACAGCAATCAGAGAAGAAAAAGAAATAAAAAGAATACAAATTGCAAAAGAAGTAAAATTGTCACTGTTTGCAGATGATGTGATACTATGCATAGATAATCCTAAGGATGGCATCAGAAAACTACTAGAGCTACTCAATAAATTTGGTAAAGTTGCAGGATACAAAATTAATACACAGAAATCTCTTGCATTCCTATACACTAACAACGAAAGATCAGAAAGAAAAATTAAGGAAACACTCCCATTTACCATTGCATTGAAAAGAATAAAATATCTAGGAATAAACCTACCTAAGGAGGTAAAAGACCTATACTCAGAAAACTATAAGACACTGATGAAAGAAATCAAAGATGACACAAACATATGGAAAGACATACCATGTTCTTGGATTGGAAAAATCAATATTGTGAAAATGACTATACTACCCAAAGCAATTTACAGACTCAATGCAACCTCTATCAAATTACCAATGCATTTTTTACAGAACTAGAACAAAAAAAAAAAAAACCTTAAAATTTGTATGGAGACACAAAAGACCCCAAATAGCCAAAGTAATATTGAGGAAAAAAAAACAGAGCTGGAGGAATCAGACTCCCTGACTTCAGACTATACTATAAGGCTACAGTAATCAAGACAATATGGTACTGGCAAAAACCAGAAATATAGATCAATGGAACAGGATAGAAAGCCCAGAGATAAACCCACACACCTATGGTCAACTAACCTATGTCAAAGGAGGCAAGGATATACAATGGAGAAAAGACAGTCTATTTGATAAGTGATGCTGGGAAAACTGGTCAGCTACATGTAAAAGAATGAAATTAGAACACTCCCTAACACCATACACAAAAATAAACTCCAAATGGATTGAAGACCTAAATGTAAGACTGGACACTATAAAACTCTTAGAGGAAAACATAGGAAGAACACTCTTTGACATAAATCACAGCAAGATCTTTTTTGACCCACCTCCTAGAGAAATGGAAATAAAAACAAAAATAAATAAATGGGACCTAATGAAATTTAAAAGCTTTTGCACAGCAAAGGAAACTATAAACAAGATGAAAAGGCGGCCCTCAGAATGGGAGAAAATATTTGCAAATGAATCAATGGACAAAGGATTAATCTCCAAAATATATAAACAGCTCATGCAGCTCAGTATTAAAAAAAACAAACAGCCCAATCAAAAATGGGCAGAAGACCTAAATAGACATTTCTCCAAAGAAGACATACAGATGGCCAAGAGGCACATGAAAAGCTGCTCAAACATCACTAATTATTAGAGAAATGCAAATCAAAACTACAATGAGGTATCACACCGGTTAGAATGGACATCATCAGAAAATCTACAAACAACAAATGCTGGAGAGGGTGTGGAGAAAAGGGAACCCTCTTGCACTGTTGGTGGGAATGTAATTGATACAGCCACTATGGAGAACAGTATGGAGGTTCCTTAAAAACTAAAAATAGAATTACCATATGTCCCAGCAATCCCACTACTGGGCATATACCCAGAGAAAACCATAATTCAAAAAGACACATGCACCCCAACGTTCACTGCAGCACTATTTACAATAGCCAGGTCATGGAAGCAACCTAAATGTCCATCAACAGACGAACGGATAAAGAAGATGTGGTACATATATAAAATGGAATATTACTCAGCCATATAAAGGAAAGAAATTGGGTCAATTGTAGAGATGTGGATGGACTTAGAGACTGTCATACAGTGTGAAGTAAGTCAGAAAGAGAAAAACAAATATCATATATTAACGCATATATGTGGAATCCAAAAAAATGGTACAGATGAACCAGTCTGCAAGGCAGAAATAGAGACACAGATGTACAGAACAAATGTATGGACACTAAGTGGGGGAAAGCAGGGAGAGAGGGTGGTGGTGGGATGAACTGGGAGACTGAGATTGACACATATACACTAATATGTATAAAATACATAACTAATAAGAACCTGCTGTATAAAAAATTAAAATCAAATATGAGTCAAAAAAAAAAGAATGTAAAACCTGAAACCATAAAACTCCTAGAAGAAAATATAGGCAGTAGGTAAATTCCTTGACATTGGTCTTGGCAATGCATTTTTGGATTTGACACTAAAAGCAAAAACAGAAGCAAAAATAACTGGGACTATACCAAATTAAAAAGTTTCTGCACAGGAAAGGAAACCATCAACAAAATGAAAGGCAACTTACCGAATGGGAGAAAATATTCGCAAATCATATCTGGTAAGAGTTAATATCCAATATACATAAAGAACTCATACAACTCAATAGCAAAAAAACAAACAATCCAATTAAAAAATGGATCTGAAAGACATATTCCCAAAGAAGACATACAGTAGGGCAAAGGTACATGAAAAGGTGCTCAACTTTACTAATCATCAGGGAAATGTAAATCAGAACCACAGAGATATCACCTCACACTTGTAGAATGGCTATTATCAAAAGGACAAGAGATAACAAGTGTTGGAGAGAAGATAGATAAAAGGGAACCCAAGTACACTGTTAGTGGGAATCTACATTGGTGTAGCCACTGTGGAAAACAGTATGCAGGCTCCTCAAAAAACTAAGAACTACCATATGATCCAGCAATTCTATTCCTTGGTATATATCTGAAGAAAACAAAAACACTAATTTGAAAAGATACATGCACCCCAATGTACACAGCAGCATTATTTATAATAGCCAAGATATGGAAACAACCTAAGTGTCCATCAATAGATGAATGGGTAAAGAAGATGTGATATATACATATACATACATACACACACATATACACACACATATATATACAATGGAATGTTATTCATCCGTAAAAAAGAATGAAATCTTGCCATTTGCAACAACCTGGATGGACCAGAGGGCATTATGCTTAAGTGAAATAAGTCAGACAAAGACAAGGTATGATCTCACTTTTATGTGGAATCTAAAAACAAAACAGGAGGACCTTCAAGATGGCAGAGGAGTAAGACGTGGAGATCACCTTCCTCCCCACAAATACATCAAAAATACATCTACATGTGGAACAACTCCTACAGAATACCTACTGAATGCTGGCAGAAGACCTCAGACTTCCCAAAAGGCAAGATACTCCCCACGTACCTGGGTAGGGCAAAAGGAAAAACAGAGACAAAAGAATAGGGATGGGACCTGCACCTCGGCGAGGGAGCTGTAAAGGAGGAAAAGTTTCCATGCACTAGGAAGCCCCTTCACTGGTGGAAATGGGTGGTAGGCAGGGGGAAGCTTCAGAGCCACAGAGGAGAGCACAGCAAGAGGGGTGCAGAGGGCAAAGCAGAGAGATTCCTACACAGAGGATCGCTGCTGACCAGCTCTCACCAGCCTGAGAGGCTTGTCTGCTCACTCGCCAGGGTGGGTGAGGGCTGGGAGCTGAGGCTTAGGCTTCAGATGTCAGATCCCAGGGAGCGGACTGGGGTTGGCTGCATGAACACAGCCTGAAGGGGGCTAGTGCGCCACAGCTAGCCGGGAGGGAGTCTGGGAAAGTCTGGAACTCCCTAAGAGTCAAGAGACCATTGTTTTGGGGTGTTCGAGGAGAGGAGATTCAGAGCACCGCCTAAATGAGCTTGAGAGATGGTCACGAGCCACAGCTATCAGTGTGGACACCAGAGGCGGGCATGAAACGCTAAGGCTGCTGCTGCAGCCACCAAGAATCCTGTGTGCAAGCACAGGTCACTATCCACATCTCCCCTCCCGGGAGCCTGTGCGGCCGGCCACTGCCAGGGTCCCGTGATCCAGGAAAAACTTCCCTGGAAGAACACATCGCATGCCCCAGGATGTTGCAATGTCACACCGGCCTCTGCGGCCACAGGCTCAGCTTGCATTCCGTACCCCTCCCTCCCCCCGGCCTGAGTGAGACAGAGCCCCCTAATCAGCCATTCCTTTAACCCCCTCCTGTCTGGGCGAAGAACAGACGCCAGAGGGCGACCTACACGCAGAGGCGGGGCCAAATCCAAAGCTGAACCCCAGGAGCTGTGCGAACAAAGAAGAGGAAGGGAAATTTCTCCATGCAGCCTCAGGAGCAGCAGACTAAATCTCCACTATCAACTTGATGTACCCTGCATCTGTGGAATACCTGAATAGACAACGAATCATCCCAAAATTGAGGCAGTGGACTTTGGGAGCAACTGTAGACTTAGGATTTGCTGTATGTGACAGATTAGTAACTGATTTTTATGTTTATCTTAGTATAGTTGTTAGCACTTGTTATCACTGGTGGATTTGTTTACTGGTTTGGTTGCTCTCTTTTTTTTATTACTTTTTATTATTTTTTTATTTTAATAACTTTATTTTAATTTTAAAATATTTCTTTCATTTTTTTCTCCCCTCTCTTCTGAGCCGTGTGGCTGACAGGGTCTTGGTGCTCCGGCCGGGTGTCAGGACTGAGCCTCTGAGGTGGGAGAGCCAAGTTCAGGACATTGGATCACCAGAGACCTACCGGCCCCACGTTATATCAATCAGTGAGAGCTCTCCCATATATCTCCATCTCAATGCTAAGATCCAGCTCCACTCAATGACCAGTGAGCTCCAGTGCTGGACACCCCATGCCAAACAACAAGCAAGACAGGAACACAACCCCACCCATTAGCGGAGAGGCTGCCTAAAATCATAATAAGTTCACAGACACCCCAAAACACACCACTGGACATGGCCCTGCCCACCAGAAAGACAAGATCCAACCTCATCCACCAGAACACAGGCACCAGTCCCCTCCAACAGGAAGCCTACACAACCCACTGAACCAACCTTACCCACTGGGGGCAGACACCAAAAACAACAGGAACTACAGACTTGCAGCCTTCAAAAAGGAGACCCCAAACACAGTAAGTTAAGCAAAATGAGAAGATAGAGAAATAAGCAGCAGATGAAGGAGCAAAGTAAAAACCCACCAGAGCAAACAAATGAAGAGGAAATACGCAGTCTACCTGAAAAAGAATTCAGAGTAATGATAGTGAAGATGATCCAAAATCTTGGAAACAGGATGGAGAAAATACAAGAAACATTTAACAAGACCTAGAAGAACTAAAGAGCAAAAAACCAATGATGAACAACACAATAAATGAAATTAAAAATTCTCTAGAAGGAATCAATAGCAGAATAATGGAGGCAGAAGAAAGGATAAGTGAACTGGAAGATAAAATAGTGGAAATAACTACTGCAGAGCAGAATAAAAATAAAGAATGAAAAGAATTGTGGAGAGTCTCAGAGACCTCTGGGACAACATTAAATGCACCAACATTCGAATTATACGGGTCCCAGAAGAAGAAGAGTAAAAAGAAAAGGATTGAGAAAACACTTGAAGAGATTATAGTTGAAAACTTCCCTAATATGGGAAAGGAAATAGTCAATCAAGTCCAGGAAGAACAGAGAGTCCCATACAGGATAAATCCAAGGAGAAACAGGCCAAGACACATAGTAATCAAACTATCAAAAATTAAATACAAAGAAAAAATATTAAAAGCAGCAAGGGAAAAACAACAAATAACATACAAGGGAATCCCCATAAGGTTAACAGCTGATCTTTCAGCAGAAACTCTGCAAGCCAGAAGGCAGCGGCAGGACATATTTAAAGTGATGAAAGGGAAGAACCTAAAACCAAGATTACTCTACACAGCAAGGATCTCATTCAGATTCGATGGAGAAATTAAAACCTTTACATACAAGCAAAAGCTAGGAGGATTCAGCACCACCAAACCAGCTTTACAACAAATGCTAAAGGAACTTCTCTAGCCAGGAAACACAAGAGAAGGAAAAGACCTACAAAAACAAACCCAAAACAATTAAGAAAATGGTAATAGGAACATACATATTGATAAGTACCTTAAATGTAAATGGATTAAATGCTCCAACCAAAAGACATAGACTGGCTGAATGGATACAAAAACAAGACCCACATATATGCTGTCTACAAGAGACCCACTTCAGACTTAGAGACACATACAGACTGAAGTGAGGGGATGGGAAAAGATATTCCATGCAAATGGAAACCAAAAGAAAGCTGGAGTAGCAATTCTCATATCAGACAAAATACACATTAAAATAAAGACTATTATAAGAGACAAAGAAGGACACTACATAATGATCAAAGGATCAATCCAAGAAGAAGATATAACAATTGTAAATATTTATGCACCCAACATAGGAGCCCCTCAATTCATAAGGCAAATGCTAACATCCATAAAAGGGGAAATCGACAGTGACACAATCACAGTGGGGGACTTTAACATCCCACTTTCACCACTGGACAGATCATCCAAAATGAAAATAAATAAGGAAACACAAGCTTTGAATGACACATTAAACAAGGTGGACTTAATTGATATTTATAGGACATCCCATCCAAAATGAAAATAAATAAGGAAACACAAGCTTTGAATGACACATTAAACAAGGTGGACATAATTGATATTTATAGGACATTCCATCCAAACACAAGAGAATACAATTTCTTCTCAAGTGCTCAAGGAACATTCTTCCAGGATAGATCATATCTTGGGTCACAAGTCAAGCCTCGGTAAATTTAAGAAAATTGAAATCGTATCAAGTATCCTTTCCGACCACAACACTATGGGACTAGATATCAATTACAGGAAAAATTCGGCAAAAAATACAAACACATGGAGGCTAAACAATACGCTACTAAATAACCAAGGGATCACTGAATAAATCAAAGAGGAAATCAAAAAATACTTAGAAACAAATGACAATGAAAACACGATGACCCAAAACATATGGGGTGCAGCAAAATCAGTTCTAAGAGGCAAGTTTATAGCAATACAATCCTACCTCAAGAAACAAGAAAAATCTCAAATAAAGAACCTAATCTTACACCTAAAGCAATTAGAGAAAGAAGAACAAAAAACCCCCACAAAGTTAGCAGAAGGAAGAAATCATAAAAATCAGATCAGAAATAAATGAAAAAGAAATGAAGGAAATGATACCAAAGATCAATAAAACTAAAAGCTGGTTCTTTGAGAAGATAAATAAAATTGATAAAACATTAGCAACAGTCATCAAGAAAAAAAGGCAGAAGACTCAAATCAACAGTATTAGAAATGAAAAAGGAGACGTAACAACTGTCAGTGCAGAAATACAAAGGATCATGAGAGATTACTACAAGCAACTATATGCCAATAAAATGGACAAGCTGGAAAAAATGGATAAATTCTTAGAAAAGCAAAACCTTCTGAGACTTAACCAGGAAGAGATAGAAAATATAAACAGACCAGTCACAAGCAATGCAATTGAAACTGTGATTAAAAATATTCCAACACTGCCCTGGTGGCGCAGTGGTTGAGAGTCCGCCTGCCGATGCAGGGGACATGGGTTCGTGCCCCGGTCCGGGAAGATCCCACATGCCGTGGAGTGGCTGGGCCCGTGAGCCATGGCCGTTGAGCCTGCGCATTCGGAGCCTGTGCTCCGCAATGGGAGAGGCCACAACAGTGAGAGGCCTGCGTACCGAAAAAAAAAAAAAAATCTTCCAACAAACAAAAGCCCAGGACCAGATGGCTTCACAGGCGAATTCTTTCAAACATTTAGAGAAGAGCTAACACCTATCATTCTCAAACTCTTCCAAAGTATAGCAGAGGGAGGAACACTCTCAAACTCATTCTACAAGGACACCATCACCCTGATACCAAAACCAGACAGAGATGTCACGAAAAAAGAAAACTACAGGCTATATCACTGATGAACATAGATGCAAAAATCCTCAACAAAATACTAGCAAACAGAATCCAACAGCACATTAAAAGGATCATACACCATGATCAAGTGGGGTTTATCCCAGGAATGCAAGGATTCCTCAATATACGCAAATCAATCAACGTGATACACCATACTAACAAACTGAAGGATAAAAACCATATGATAATCTCAATAAATGCAGAAAAAGCTTTTGACAAAATTAAACATCAATTTATGATAAAAACCCTCCAGAAAGCAGGCAAAGAGGGAACGTACCTCAACATAATAAAGGCCATATATGACAAACCCACAGCCAACATCGTTCCCAAGGGTGAAAAACTGAAACCACTTCCACTAAGATCAGGAACACGACAAGGTTGCCCACCCTCACCACTCTTATTCAACATAGTTTTGGAAGTTTTAGCCACAGCAATCAGAGAAGAAAAAGACATAAGAGGAATCCAATTCAGAAAAGAAGTAAAACTGTCACTGTTTGCAGATGACATGATACTATACATAGAGAATCCTAAAGATGCCAACAGAAAACTACTAGAGCTAATCAATGAATTTGGTAGAGTAGCAGGATCCAAAATTAATGCACAGAAATCTCTTGCATTCCTATACACTAATGATGAAAAATTTGAAAGAGAAATTAGGGAAACACTCCCATTTACCACTGCAACAAAAAGAATAAAGTACCTAGGAATAAACCTACCTAGGGAGACAAAAGACCTGTATGCCGAAAACTTTAAGACACTGACGAAAGAAATTAAAGGTGAGACAAACAGATGGAGAGATATACAATGTTCTTGGATTGGAAGAATCAACATTGTGAAAATGACTATACTATGCAAAGCAATCTACAGATTCAATGCAACCCCTGTCAAACTACCAATGGCATTTTCCAGAGAACTAGAACGAAAAATTTCACAATTTGTATGGAAACACAAAAGACCCTGAAGAGCCAAAGCAATCTTGAGAAAGAAAAACGGAGCTGGAGGAATCAGGATCCTGGACTTCAGACTTTACTACAAAGCTACAGTAACCAAGAATGTATGGTACTGGCACAAAAACAGAAATATAGATCAATGGAACAGGTAGAAAGCCCAGAGATAAACCCACGCACATATGGTCACCTTATCTTTGATAAAGGAGGCAAGAATATACAATGGAGAAAAGACAGCCTCTTTAATAAGTGGTGCTGGGAAAACTGGGAAAGCTACATGTAAAAGAATGAAATTAGAATATTCCCTCACACCATATACAAAAATAAACTCAAAATGGATTAAAGACCTAAATATAAGGTCAGACACTATAAAACTCTTAGAGGAAAACATAGGCAGAACACTCTATGACATAAATCACAGCAAGATCCTTTTTGACCCACCTCCTAGAGAAATGGAAATAAAAACAAAAATAAACAAATGAGACCTAATGAAACTTCAAAGCTTTTGCACAGCAAAGGAAACCATATACAAGACCAAAAGACAACCCTCAGAATGGGAGAAAATATTTGCAAATGAAGCAACTGACAAAGGATTAATCTCCAAAATTTATAAGCAGCTCATGCAGCTCAATACCAAGAAACAACCCAATCCAAAAATGGGCAGAAGACCTCAATAGACATTTCTCCAAAGAAGATATACAGACTGCCAACAAACACATGAAAGAATGCTCAACATCATTAATCATTAGAGAAATGCAAATCAAAACTACAATGAGATATCATCTCACACCACTCAGAATGGCCATCATCAAAAAATCTAGAAACAATAAATGCTGGAGAGGGTGTGGAGAAAAGGGAATACTCTTGTACTGCTGGTGGGAATGTGAATTGGTACAGCCACTATGGAGAACAGTTTGGAGGTTCCTTAAAAAACTACAAATAGAACTACCATATGACCCAGCAATCCCATGACTGGGCATATACCCTGAGAAAACCATAATTCACAAATAGTCATGCACCAAAATGTTCATTGCAGCTCTATTTACAATAGCCAGGACATGGAAGCAACCTAAGTGTCCATCATCGGATGAATGGATAAAGAAGATGTGGCACATATATACAATGGAATATTACTCAGCCATAAAAAGAAACGAAATTGAGCTGTTTGTAATGAGGTGGATGGTCCTAGAATCTGTCATACAGAGTGAAGTAAGTCAGAAAGAGAAAGACAAATACCGTATGCTAACACATATATATGGAATTTAAGGAAAAAATATGTCCTGAAGAACCTAGGGGTAAGACAGAAATAAAGACACAGACCTACTAGAGAATGGACTTGAGGATAATGGGGAGGTTGAAGGGTAAGCTGTGACAAAGCGACAGAGAGGCATGGACATATATACACTACCAAACGTAAAACAGACAGCTAGTGGGAAGCAGCCGCATAGCACAGAGAGATCAGCTCGGTGCTTTGTGACCACCTAGAGGGGTGGGATAGGTAGGGTGGGAGGGAGGGAGATGCAAGAGGGAAGAGATATGGGAACATATGTATATGTATAAGTGATTCATTTTGTTATAAAGCAGAAACTAACACACCATTGTAAAGCAATTATACTCCAATAAAGATGTTAAAAAAAAAAAAAAAGCAAAGGAAACCATAAACAAGAAGAAAAGACAGCCCTCAGGATGGGAGAAAATATTTGCAAACAAAGCAACTGACAAAGAATTAATCTCCAAAATATACAAGCAGCTCATGCAGCACAATATCAAAAAAACAAACAATTCAATCCAAAAATGGGCAGAAGACCTAAATAGACATTTCTCCAAAGAAGATATACAGATTGCCAAAACACACATGAAAGGATGCTCAACATCACTAATCATTAGAGAAATGCAAATCAAAACTACAATGAGGTATCACCTCACACCAGTCAGAACGGCCATCATCAAAAAATCTACAAACAATAAATACTGGAGAGGGTGTGGAGAAAAGGGAACCCTCTTGCACTGTTGGTGGGAATGTAAATTGATACAGCCACTACGCAGAACAGTATGGAGGTTCCTTCCAAAACTAAGAATAGAACTACCATATGACCCAGCAATCCCACTACTGGGCATATACCCTGAGAAAACCGTAATTCAAAAAGAGTCATGTACCACAATGTTCACTGCAGCTCTATTTACAATAGCCAGGACATGGAAGCAACCTAAGTGTCCATCGACAGATGAGTGGATAAAGAAGATGTGGCACATATATACACTGGAATATTACTCAGCCATAAAAAGAAACGATTATTTGTAGTGAGGTGGATGGACCTAGAGACTGTCATACAGAGTGAAGTAAGTCAGAAAGAGAAAAACAAATACCATATGCTAATACATATACATGGAATCTAAAAAAAAAAAAAAAAAAGGTTTTCCGAACCTATGGGCAGGAAAGGAATAAAGACCCAGATGTAGAGAATGGACTTGAGGACACGAGGAGGGGGAAGGGTACGCTGGGGAAAAGTGAGAGAGTGGCATGGACATATATACACTACCAAACGTAAAACAGATTGCTAGTGGGAAGCAGCTGCATAGCACAGGGAGATCAGCTCAGTGCTTTGTGACCACCTAGAGGGGTGGGATAGGGAGGGTGGGAGGGAGACGTAAGAGGGAGGGGGTGTGTGGATATATGTATACATATAGCTGATTCACTTTGTCATAAAGCAGACACTAACACACCATTGTAAAGCAATTTTACTCTAATAAAGATGTTAAAAAAATAAAATAGAAAATAAAAACAGAACAAAACTAAAAAGAAACAGATACAGAGGACTGATTGGTGGTTCCCAGAGGCAGGGGCTGGGGGGTGGGTGAAATGGGTGGGTGAAAGTGGTCAAAAGGTACAAACTTCTAGTTATAAAATAAATGTCATGGGGATATGATACAGCATGGTCACTATAGTTAATATTGTATTTTATGTTTGAAAGTTGCTAAGAGAATACATCTTAAAAGTTCTCATCACAAGAAATAAAATTCTGTAACTATGTATAGTGATGGATGTTAACCAGGGTTATTGTGACTGCAGTATATACAAATATCAAATTATTACCTAGTATACCTGAAACTAATATGTCAATTATACCTCACTGAAAGAAAAAAAGCATTAAGAATTTCAAGAGTGACAGCAGAGCATCGAACCAAATGTGAGGCCCTCGGTGACTGTATGGGTCACCCCACCATAAAGCCAGACCTGCTCAGAGTTTAAGTAACTTGTTCAAGGCCAAGTTGAGATTCAAACCCAGCCCTGAGTCTTAAACCCACGTCCTTCCCTCAGTACCACCCACACCAGCTCTGCCCTGTCAGCTGCCTCGCTGCCCAGTTCTAGTTCTACAGCTCCAGGGCTCCCCGGGGTCCCCAGGGGCCCCCATCAGGCACACACATCAGGAGGCCAGTGATGGCAGAAACCCCGGCTTGCCTCCATTGGCACACAGGCCCCTCCTCTCCCAAGGTTAAACACTGGTGCCAGCTCTGCAGGCCTGGTGCACCTCTGGGGGGGTTTCTCTGAGCGCTGGTGCAGCACGGGGGGACACCGAGGCTCACTGTGATATATGGTGGAAGCTGCGGCACTCCCACCAGGGGCTGTAATTCAGAAGTTATGGGTGAGCTTCAAGACTAATAAATTTGGGAGGGAAGTATTAATGACTACACAGGGGCACTGTGAACTTGGCAGGCCCCAAAGCCTGCAACTTTGCCACCTGGGTTTTAAAAATGATTTGTGTTGGAGCAAGTTTAAACAGAAGCTGGTCGGCATTAGTCTGACTGTGACCTGCTGGCAACTGTTGAGACTGCAGGAGCCGCTTCTGCCCGGGCTGAGGATGGCACTCCCGCCCTCCTGGGCTGCCATCCCCCCCTGGAGCAAGGCCCTTGCCCAAGGGTCCTGAGACTTATCGCTGTTGCCTGCAGGTTAATCCCCAGATGGTCTGTACTAGTGTGATATGGTGAGCTTCAGGACCCTCGCTGGCCTGAAGGTCATGGTGAGCAATGAACGTTGACCTTTCTCCGTCTCCAGCGTGGCCCAGAGAGCCCCTAGCTTGTCTAGCCATAATTTCTAATGACGTGGAAATCCCTCCCTGGACACAGCTCCTGGTCAAAGAGAGATCAGCTGGGGTGCCCTGTCTCTCTGGCCCATCTGAGGCTGTGAATCACGCATGCCACTTGCTAGCCCCCCAGGCTTCTGCCCTCTGCCTCAGAGGCACTGCCTTTTCTATTGACAGCTCTGGGGGTTGGCCATCAAGTGGCAGACCAGGAATGCGCTGTGCTCTACTGAGTGGGCTGGGGCAGGCAGGTGTGCATCTAGAGAGCTGGGAAGTAGGGGGTGTCACAGAGGAGATAAAGGAGACAGGACTAGATGGGAAGGGCATTTGCAACTGCTCCCAGGGGTGCACGTTTGCCACCTCTATGGGAGGCCTGAGTGCCTCGTTCAGACATGCCTCTAGTTTCCGGGAGGGTCAGCACAGACCCCATAACACCCTAGCTGGCACATGCAGCCAGTCACTTTCTCCCTTCTTATTCTGTGTCCCTCCACTTCCTCCTGGAAGTTGCCCACTATGGGGACTGCAGAGAGAGGAGGAACAGGGTAGAGAGGGAGGCACTCAAAGCTTCACAGCACTAGAATGTGTGGGATTATTTTAAAGGCTTTGTTTGTTTGCAGACTCTCTGACCCCCGATCTTGACTCCCTGTGAATCCAAATGTGGCATCAGGTGTCCAGGGTCTGGAGGTCATTGGCTGGGGGATAGCAACGGCCATGCTGTTATCTCAAGAGCTCAGTCTCCTGATGAGAGAGACAGAGAGGTGCTGCAGAATGTGTGGCTGTACTGGAGGTGCTCAGCTGAGCTCAGGTGTTTCAAGGTGAGCTCAGCTGAAGACAGAACAGCACCGGGCAGGCTCAAGCATCAGGTGAGCAGCTGCCATGGGCAGGGCAAGAAGGCTGACCACTAGGGAGAGCGAGGAAGCGGCTGCTCCAGCCCCCTCTGCTCCATCAGGAGGAAGGTCCTGTGATGGACCAGGAGACTGTAAACCTGCTCTTCGCATCCTTGGAAAGCAAGACAAAGTGGGCAACAGCTGCCACTGACTTCCAGGAGAACTTTCAAAAGGAAGATTCTTCTATTCTTGTTCTATTATATTCTTTTATTCTGGATTCCACAAGCACCAGCATGGGGAGCTGAAAGCCAGGAGTGGGGTTTTTGGAGTGGGCTATTGCCAGATGCCCCCGAGCTCCGAGAGAAAACCCAGGATTGCAGGACCCAAGGGAAACAAGTGATGTCCACAAGCCTTATTTTGTTCTTCGATCAGTTATGGGCTTGCAGATTACATTCCATGCAACAGACTTTAAGGGGAGCCTGCTGAGGGCCAGGCGCAGTGGGCGCCGAAGATAAAGTGTGGGAGCGACCTGGCACACTTGGGGCCTAGTGGGAGATCGTATAAGGTCTCAAGAGAAGGGCGTGGTGACTGGGAGCTCACTCTGGGACGGGTTTTAAGGATGTTTAAAGAAGTTTGGCAGGGAGGCCTGTCCTGCCAGTGAACAACATATGGAAAGGCTCAGAGACTTACTACTGCGCAGAACACTTCCCAAACGCAAAGATGTTTCACTCAGCTAGAGTGCAAGTGAAGACAGAGTGCAGACTGGAAGGAAATGAGATGGCGGGGGTCGGGGGAGTGGCCAGCCTGGGACAAGACCATCAAGGGTCTTATATGCCACCTGTTATGAGTTGAGTCATTGCGTCCTCCCCCCCAAAGTCATATGTTGAAATCCTAACCCCCAGTACCTCAGACTGTGATTTCCTAATTTGGAAATGTGATTGTTGCATATATAATTAGTTAAGATGAGGCTGGACTTCCCTGGTGGCAGAGTGGTTAAGAATCCGCCTGCTGGGCTTCCCTGGTGGCGCAATGGTTGAGAATCTGCCTGCCAATGCAGGGGACACGGGTTCGAGCCCTGGTCTGGGAAGATCCCACATGCCGCGGAGCAACTAGGCCCGTGAGCCACAACTACTGAGCCTGCATGTCTGGAGCCTGTGCTCCGCAACAAGAGAGGCTGCGACAGTGAGAGGCCCACGCACCGCGATGAAGAGTGGCCCCTGCTCACTGCAACTAGAGAAAGCCCTCGCACAGAAACAAAGATGCAACACAGCCAAAAATAAATTAATTAATTTTTTAAAAAAAGAATCCGCCTGCCAATGCAGGGGACACGGGTTTGAGCCCTGGTCTGGGAAGATCCCACATGCTGCAGAGCAACTAAGCCCGTGCACAATAACTACTGAGCCTGCGCTCTAGAGCCCACGAGCCACAATTACTGAAGCCTGCACGCCTAAAGCCCATGCTCTGCAACAAGAGAAGCCACCGCAATGAGAAGCCCGTGCACCACAAGGAAGAGTAGCCCCTGCTCACCACAACTAGAGAAAGCCCGTGCACAGCAACGAAGACCCAATGCAGCCAAAAATAAATAAATGTATTAAAAAAAAAAATGAGATCATACTGGAGTAGGATGGGCCCCAGACCCAACATGACTAAGGTCCTTATGAAAAGGGAAATCTGGACACAGACACACACTGAGGGAGAACACCATGTGAAGAGAAGGCAGAGGTCAGAGTGACGCTTCTACAAGCTAAGGAATGCCAAGGATTAGCAGCAAAGCACCAGAAGCTGGGGGAGAGGCCTGAAACAGATGCTCCCTCACAGCCCTCAGAAGGAACCAACCCTACCAAGACCTTAATCTCAGACTTCCAGCCTCCAGAACTGCGAGACAGTAAACTTCTGTTGTTTAAGCCATCCAGTTTGCAGTACTTTGTTTCGGCAGCCCTAGGAGATACCAGCCAAGGTGTTAACTCAGGGAGTGACATGAAGGATTTATGAAAGATGACTGTGTGTGTGTAGGGGGGGACAAAGGACTGAAGAGGGCACCTATGGGGGCAAAGCTGAGGTCAGGGAGCCAGCCGAGGTCCAGAGATAAGGAAGGCTGAACAGTGCACATGGAAAAGGGGAATGTTTCACGATATATGTAGGCAGTAAAACCGGAAGGAACTGGTGACGAGTCAGGATCTACAAAGTCCTAGAAACCCGGAGTAAAGGCAGGAATCAAACAAGCTACAGCTGAACACAAATGAATGTCAAAATCCACACGGGGGTACAGAAAGTGCGCTGCCCAAGGATGGGCTGCAGGGACACGGGGCTCGACAGAGCCATGTGGGCCTGGGTCACCTGTGAGCTCAGGCCAGGCAGCCACCACAAGGCTCAGGAGTTTTCTCGCCTTGTCACAGGGGTCTTGGGTCCAGAAAAAAGGCAGGGGTGGCCCCTCGACACTCTGCCCTGGTCTTGCAGCTCCCCAAGAACTGCGTGACTGAAACATTGGGATGCTCAGGGAGGGGCAGAACAGCAAGAACTTGGAGAGCTTGTCCCCTGAGGACTGGTTGTGGGAATGCAGGTGACAGTCTCTGGAGGAGAAAACACTCAGAGGCCAGTCTCCGAAAGGATATCTCAGCTGGGAGGGCACCCACCAGGCCTATATATAAAAGCTTCGTCCATGTGGGAGAGGTGGGTGCCGGGGGCGGACCTCAGCACAGCCTGAGGAAGAATTTTCTAACAGGCAGAGCCATCTGATGTTGGGTTGCCATGGGCTTCTCTGGGAGGTTCGGGGTACCTATTCTTAGAAGAAGGTAAAACTCTTGGCAGGTGTAATAGATGGGATTAGCGTATCAGCTGAAGAGCTGGACTCAGAAGTCCCTCCTACCCCCCAAATTCTACAGTTCTAAGGTTGGAAGGTCTCTCAAAAGATCATAATAGCAATCACCCCGCTCCCCAAAACCTGTTCACAGTGCCTTACAGCCTACAGAGCTTTCTCACATCCATCAGTTCCCCAGACTTCCTGTAAGGCAGACAGCTGGAGTGATGAGTCCACTTTGCAGAAGGGAACACGGAAGCCCCAAATCACAGAGCTGGGGAGTGGCAGTCTGGAGCTCTGGCTTCCTGCTGCCCAACCTGCCCAGCCCTGCTGGCTGCCGCTGCCCTGGCACGGAGCACTCAGCACGCCAAGGCAAAGCGGGCCCCACATCAAGCTGGAGTTTAGGATCCCACAGCCTCGGTTCCAAGCCCAGCACCTCCATTTCTTTTGTGTGACCCCATGAAATTCTCTCGACCTCTTTGGGTCTGAGTTTCCTCCTCCGTATGAGAGAAAGGAGGTGTGAGGACGAAATGAAATCACACTGTAAAAAGCTTCTCTTGGAGGAGTTTGATGAATCTTAGTTCCCTTACCTTTAGGTAAAAAATGGGGACCCAAAAATGTATTCTGAATTATTAGGGGACATCGATACTTTAAAAAATATCTTGGTAAAGTGAAGAAATCCCTTAACCATCATTTTAGTGATAACATTTTCAGGTGCAAGTTGGGGCAGGGAGGACTCAGACATGAGCGTTCATGTTCAGGCTCCCAGGATTCCCCCGGGGCTCCAGCAAGACCACAGATCTCCCCTGCTGTGCCCCCTGAGCCGAGGCTGATTCCTGGCCTGAGCCCATGAGAACACATCTCTCCAAACCTCCCAAAGGCCCAAACCTGACACGGCTGCATCACCAGGTGAGGGTACTTTCACCCCCAATCACGAAATAATACCACCTGACATTTGCAGGACTACTTTGCAATTCTGGAAGCCACTTTCACCTGCTTCCTGGAGCCTCACAACAACCCTGTGGGAAAAGCTCAGCATTGTTCCCATTTGACAGCTGGTAAAACCAAGACCCAGAAAGGTTAATTCCCCTCTACAAGGTGACACAGCTGGTCGGTCTTCTACAGAGGATTCCGCCCCAGGGTATGGCCGGCACTCCCATTTCCACCAACATCACCTGCCCATCAATTTACTACCATCCCCAAAGCATAGGTTCTGGGCTGTTCTGGGCCCCAGGCCTGAACTTACTATCTGGGCCCTAGTGGGCTGGGCAGTCCAGTAGGAAAGTCCTAGGCATCTGGCTGGAAGCCTAGCTCTGCCATTTATTACTGAGGCACCTTTGGACAACTTTCCTGGGTCGCAGTTCCTTCATCCATAAAGTAGGAAAGTCAAGCCTCCTGCAGGCGGTTACCGCGAGGACTGGGGAAATAGTGCACGCAAAGCAGCCAGTGGCCCACAGGCATGAAATGAGTACACGCCACTGAGATCATGTAGAGGTCGGGTCAAGGGAGCTTACCTGAACGCTTTCTCCGAGGATCAGAAAGGTAGTCCCGGGGGCACTGATCTGAGGGTCACCACCACCGCCACCGCCACAATCGTGGGCCGAGATGGGGGCACGGTCCTGCCAGGAGGCGTGCTCCAACTCCGGGAAACTGTGCACAGAGCCCTAGGGCAGGGGTGGGGACGGGGCTCCCCACGACGGGACTGGGGAGGCCGCGGGCGGGCTCACCTTGCACAGGCTGCAGCTCCTCCACGACGCTCTCATCCGCGGTCTCCTCGGCCCACGTACCGGCCTCCACCACCTTGTAGCGGCTGCGCGGCTGGCTGAGCACGTGAGGGGCCTGCAGCGCCGCCTCGCGCTCGGCCGCCAGGTCTAAGTCCTGCTGCGCCAGGTGCGCCCGCAGTTGCCGGATCTCAAACTGCAAGAAAGAGCGGGGCGGTGGGTGGTGGGCTGCGCAGGGGCGGGGTGGGGGGTGGGGGCGTGGACCCGGCCCGAGCCCGACGTCTGGGCGCTTTGCTCTTGGGGGAGCGGGGAGGAATGGGCTGAGCATCCCAAGGCTGGAGGGGGCGTTCCTTACAAATCTCCCAACGACACTAGTCGCAAGAGTCTCTGACGTTTCTGGAGCCTTTTCCGAGTACTAAAAAACACGTTCCTGTGTCTCACCTCGGATACTGTGTAGTCTGGCCCCATAGTGAAGACAAGATGGCCGTGAGAGGAAACACAGCCGTGGTTTGCGGGAAGAGCATCGGAGGAAGAGGAGTCAGGGAACGGGATGCGTTCTGGTTACTTGCCTAAACGTGCCACCCAAGAGCCTTATTCTGGTGTCCCACACTGATGATTGGTGGAAGACGGGAAACCCCGCAATATTCAGGGTCAGTGTAACTAGCCGGTGGGAGCCCCTTGTGGCTTACTGGGCTGCGCCCTGACACATCTGTCTTCCAGCAACGCCCACATCCCCTCTTCTAGGAGGTGTTCCGAGGGCTGGCCAGACTAGACTGGACTCTAGTTCCCACGCTGCGGCGTACTGCCATGTGTTCTTATCTGTTACCACCCCACAGAGCTCTCTGAGGACTTGAGTGCTTCATAAAGGCTTTGTAAAAAGCTGCACACATTTTTATTTTGGTTTCATGTTTTGTTGTTGTTGGGGAAGGTTGCCTAGAGAGGCTTCCAGATGCCTCTTGAGTTTGTGGCTGAGACGGCTGTTCACACGCTGGGGCCTCCCTGGGCCATCTGGGTGAAGGCAAAGTTTGGGTCTGACACTGAAGGGCCTGGCCATGGGCTCAGGAGGAAGGAGATCTTTCACTGCCACCTAGTGTTCCAAACACACATTGCATCGCTTTGGCATAACCCCACAACCTCCAGTCAAACCTCCAAAGGCCTGAAGCAGGGAGGCAGGTAGAGGAGTCCCAGGGAGTCCCCGGGCCTGGGCTCCCTACCTAGGAGATTACCTACTTGCCCATGATCCCAATCTCCAGCCCTGGCCCCTCCCTGCAATGTCAGATCAAACCTCCAACTGCCTACCTGACAGCAACACAGAATTGGGGCACAGGTGTCACAAACTCAACCTAGTCTAAACAGGACACTTCGCTCTATCCCCACACCTGCCCCTCAGGTGTTTTCATCTCATTTTAGCTGTATCCCAAAAAATGCAATCTCCTCCCTTGCTTCCACACTTTCCCTTATCCTTGCCGTCCAATCTGCCCTCAAGTCCAGCTCCTTAAGTGCTACCACAAGCCTGCCCACCTCCCTCCACCTCCACTGCCAGCTCTCACCTGGATGATTGCAGCCCTACAGCCCTCTACCGTCCATTCGCCAACAGGGCTCAGAGGGATTCTCGTAAACCTAGATCACATCATGTCACCCCCTTGTCCATAGACCTTGTCCATAGACCTTGGCTTACGTAACAGGTGCATGTTCTGGCTCTGCTTACCTGGTTCACTTCACCACATTCTTTCTCCCTTTACCTCCCGCTGTGACACAGGCCTTCTCGTCATTCCTTAAACACACGAAGTGTGTGTTGGTCTCAGGTCCCTTTCCCAGAGACCTCTGGTCCCATATCACACGGCTGGCTCCCCCTCTTGGAGGCCTTCCCCGACCCCTGACCTAAGGCAGCCCCCCAGGCACTCCATCACATCCCTCTGTTCGAATTCTCTACATTTTGCTTGGCACCTTCTGATATTTTTGTTTATTTTAATGTTTTATTATTTTTCTTTTGACAAAAGTGAAACACACAGTTGAAGTATTCACTAACACTAGGGTGGCCAGGCATCGGGGCAACTTCCCAATGTCAGTGTTCACAAATTTTGTCTCTGGGAACACTCAGGTTTTCCCAGAGTTCCTCAGCCTCCTGCCTGAGGACACACCTCTGGCTGCCTCTGTGCTGGGAGCAGGGCAGAAAAATGGGGCAGAGGGTCCAGCCATTAGATGAAAGGACTTTCACCTAATCCTCATTTTCAGCCCTGAACCTCTCCCCAGGCCTCTGCCTCACCCAGTGCCCACCTGCAGAGCCCTCTGGTTCAATTTCTCCAGAGGACGAACCTCTTGCCTCTTGTATGATGGGGGAGTGTGCAGAACTTGGGAGGGGACACGGAGGGTTCAAATATTATGTGTACAGACTTCTAGCCAACCCCTCTCCCCTGTGGTGAGCTTCACATTCACCCCGTTCCTCCCAAACTCTAAAGGGTACTGAGGGGGGAATTAGCCCATTTCCCTCACTATCCGCCTCTTTAGACACTAGAGTTATAGATTCTCCACTCTGCTAAATCACTCCCCATTTCCCTAAATCCACTGAAATCTGTATCCTTTTTGTCCTGATGGACAGGACTTAAAGAGAGTTTCTTAATTCTTATGTGTTTATGATTTTTTTCTTTACTATCATCTCGGTGGAGTTTGGGGAAGGAGATCAGATAAACACGTGTGGTCCGTCACTTCAGCTGCAGTAGTGTGCTGGTATAGAAAAAAAGAGGCCTGATTTATAGTACATGCTAATCTCTGGTATAAATACTCCCACCATGGCCAATTGCAAACTACCAACATGATGTCATGCAGAACTGTGAAGAAATGTGCACAGCTGGCTCTCACGAGTCAGTGGGAGCTCCAGCACACCACTGCCACCCTCACCGCTCTGTAAGCGCAGGGATATAGAACAGAATCTATATAAGAATAGAATATAGAATATAATCTCTGTAAGAGCAGGGATCTTGCCTGTTTTGTTGCTTGGTGCACAGAAGGGACTCGGTAAATACTGCTGAATGAATCAATAAATCAGTGTGTGAAACCAGTCAGCTTTGCCCAGCTTTTTTCTGCGGTTTCAGGCTGAGCCCTAACTCCAGCCACAAACTGGGCCCCAACCTTAACCCAAAGCTGAGGCAAAGCCTGAGCCCCAACACTGAGCCCCAAGCTTGGTCACACACTGAGTCCTGACCCAAGTCACATACTAAGACCACATCCTGATCACACACTGGGCCCTAACTCTGGTCTCAGACTAGGTTCAGACCTGGATCTCAACAACCCAGTACTCGAATGGGGCCACTGGTCTCAGAAAGTGAGAAAGCGAGACTAGCTTATTATAGAGTGGCCTTCTGTGCAGGGGGAGAGGGCTCGAGCCACCCTTCTCGCAGCAAGGTCTCAGATGTCACGTAGGGCCCATTAGGCAACCCTCCTTAGCTCTGCTGGGGCTGGGAGCCCCTCCTGCCCAGGATGATCTGAACTTCCCATGGGCATACCCAGCCCACTCTCTCCAAGGCCGCTCATCAGGGCCGGCAGCCCTAGCTAATGGCCTCCTAGGCCACTCTGAACAGATGCATTATTGATAACTTGTAATTGATACAGAGCTGCCCATGAGTGTCCCACTGGAATTCAGGCCAGACGCCAGAGGCCATGGCTGCCCAAGCCCACATGTGCAGACATAGGCATGTACACTGAAATAAGTTTTAGGCTAGAAATATGAACCCGAGTGTATGGTAGTTCCCCCATTCACTCCTTTATTCACTTATTCACTAAGAAGTCAGGTAAAGCATGGCGAGGGAAACATTAAAATCCTGTTATGTGTATTGGAATGACACTGCCTCTCCCAGCTTCACAGTGAGTCCTGGGTGGCCCAAGCGACAGGCACTGTCTGCGGCACTGCAGGGAACAAATGTCCCAGGAGAGTTCTAAGGGCTAGCTCTGGGTGACATTTGTGGCAGAAGAGGCACGGTGTGTCCGGGAGACAGAGACCGGGAGGTAAGAGGTGTTGGGGGAGGTCAGCAGGGGTCACACCAGGCAGAGCCTTGTAGCCATGGTAAGACATTTTAAGGACTTCAGCCCTTATTTAAAGAGAAACAATATACCACTGAAATCTTCTGAACAGAAGGGTGGAGGGGTGGAGGAGTGGTGATTCAGACGAGCATCTTGAGAGGACTGTGCTGACAGCTGAGCGGGGAATGAACTGGATGGGGGTAAGCCAGGGCGGACATGGGAATACCAGCTGGGAGGCTGCTGCAGCAGTGCAGGCCAGGGATGACCAGAATTTGGACTAGGGTAGAGACAGTGGAGATGAAGATGAAGACTGTTTAGGAGGTAGAAGTGTCAGCATGGGCATGGATTGGAATGCGGGTGAGGGAGGAGGCAACCTGCTTTGGGGACATATTTTTACAAGCTTCACACCCAGAGGGCATGGGGTGGCTGGATGCTCTGATCCCTCACCCTGAGAAGGAACGGCTGACTCCTTACGGAGACACTGCAGATGGGCTAAATGGCTCTCAGCTCTGGCCACTGGCTGTGACAGCCCAGGGGACTGTCTGGATGTTCTAGCTGGGACCCTCAGAGCCTGGTTCCTGATTCCCATATGCTGAACATGGCCACGTGTGCTTCTCCAGTTGATGAAGGGCTGTCAAGGGGTCCTAGGAGAGCAGGGCCTCTTTAGTCAGATGGGTGAACTGAGGCCCCGTGATGGGCAGGAGGCTTTTGTGCTGGGGGACAGTGTGGGGTAAAGGCTAGGACCACATGGTGCATCAGAGCAGAGTTGGGCCCAGAACCCATGTCTCTGGCTTCCAGCCCCCCAGACCCTGTGTCAGGGAACTTGAAGCCTTAAGGGAGAGATGGAAGTGACTCAGCTCAAACAGAATATGGGGGAGCTTCATGGTATCGGGGGCCAGGAAAGAGCAGGAGGGCCCCCATGTGGGGAAAAAGCCAGGGCTGGAGGAGGAGCCTCAACTCTCGGCCCACCACCCCTCCCTCACTCTGACTTTGGTAAGTCTCCTTTCCTCTTTGGGCCTCAGTTTCACTGTGTGTTCAGTAAGGCTAACGGAGCAGCTGAATTCTGGTCTATAACAAGCTCTGTGCTGGCTCTGGGACTGTAACTGGGAGGGAACAAAGTGAAAGGGCCAGTTAATTCTTGGTGCTGTCTTCAGGGCCATCCCCTGCTCCTACGGAAATGCCTCACTGTCAGACAGCCAACTCTTTAGAGAAAGATAACATAACCCAGAACCTCTAAAATGCATCAACAATGTGTAACGTACAATAAGAATTACTATTCATGCAAACAAGCAGGAAAAAGGGATCGATTATCAAATCATAAAGCAGTTAGAGAAAAGTGTGGGAAAAGATGGACAAAATAGTTGTAGCATTTCAGTGGAGAAATAGAACCTAGAAAAAGAATCAAATGAAACTTTTAGGACCTTAATATACAATATTTGAAATTGAGCACTCAGTTGGATGGGTTTAATAGCAGACGACACAGTAGAAGATAGGGATGTTGAACTTGAGGATAGGTCTATAGAAAAATACTAAAAGTTACAGCCAGGGATTTCCCTGGTGGTGCAGTGGTTAAGAATCTGCCTGCCAATGCAGAGGACACGGGATCGATCCCTGGTCCGGGAATATCCCACATGCTGAGGAGCAACTAAGCCTGTGCGCCACAACTACTGAGCCTGTGCTCTAGAGCCTGTGCGCCTAGAGCCCGTGCTCTGCAACAAGAGAAGCCACTGCGATGAGAAGCCCACACAACGCAACGAAGAGTAGCCCCAACTCACTGCAACTAGAGAAAGCCCACGCACAGCAACGAAAACCCAACACAGCCAAAAGTAAAAATAAATAAATAAATTTATTTTTTAAAAAAAAAGTTACAGCCAGAAAAAGAAAAAAGAGAGAGAATGGGGGAACAGAATAGGGTCTAAGGAAAAAGTGAGGCATGATCAGAAGGTCTAAGATGTAATTAGAGCTCCAGAAGGAGACTGATAGGATGGGACAGAAGCAATAAATAAATGATGGCCAAAAACTTTGCAAATCTAATGAAAACACCAACCCACAAATCCGAACCCTAAGGAGGATAAATACAAAACTCCCACACCTAGAAACCCTATAGTCAAACTGCTAAACACAGATAAGGAGAAACACCCGTAGCGCTGAGGCTCTCCAGGTTCACGTGAGCCTGGGCCTCTGGGACAGAAAGTGCATGGTGGCTTTGAGGATAAAATGAAGCAAATTTTCCACTGGCAAACTGGGCCAGTGGGGAAAAACAGACCATTCTATGAGTTGGGAAGAAGGAAAGTGCAGTCACAGCCCTTCTTAACGCACATTATTAGCTAAGTATTTCTAATCAGATAACCTGACCAGATCTGCTGGGATCCACAGGGAAGCCCTCAGCGTGCATTACTGGAGTGAGTCAGGCCCCTTCCATTGGGCTGGGCTTTTAATGCATGCCCAGGCGGGGCCAGACCCCGGTGCGGGGGGTGGGGGGGGGGGGCGGCAGGGCGGGCACACCCAGCCCATCTCTGCCTTTAATGGTCTGGTTTGTGAAGTACAACTGACAGGGCCTTGGCCTGATCAATGCACACTTTGGCCAGAAGCTCGATGGTATCTAATGCAATAGCAATAATTTTCTTCCATCCTATTAGTGCTGTCTGCACAGACTGCCCTGCCTTCAAACCCATCTGCTATTGGGATGGCATCCAATGTTTACTTCCATTAGTTTCACCATTGTTGGTAACAATAAAACTCAGGAGACAGTTGCAAACTAATGATTTAGGAGCAGGGTGAAGCTGAATTCGACCTTGGCCCCTTTCCATCCACTGTGAAGATGACGGGTAGTTGGCCATAAATTTAAATTATGGCAAAAGGATAACATAAATTATTCCTCTGATGGCTAATTTTATCAGCTAAATAGTCTTGTCATTAAAGCTATCGGCTGTTTTACAAATCACTGCCCATGTTTAAAAAAAAAAAAATTCACTTCCCACAGTGGGGATCTTGAATAATCCGGGTAACAAAGACTATTGTGCTGAGCTGGGGGGCTTGTGGCCTCTGCAAGAAAAGAGGGGGCTCTCTGGAACGAGTCAGCATCTAGCGACACCCCCAGAGCCAGGATAGAACCCCTTTCCTGCTGCTCGTGACCTGCTGAAGGGGCTGCTGGCCCTCGAAGGACCGTGGAGTGGACACTGCCCCCCACCTGCCTCCAGTGGGAATGCCTATCGCTTAGGGCCCAGGTTATCGTCCTGTTTCTTCAGGAAACAGGCCAGGGAGACTTGCATCATCCCGGAAGGATTAATCATTGTGATGGTACCTCCTGCTAGTGGGAAGCGGGGAATGGAGGTAGAAACATCCTGAGCCTATTAGGTGACTGTGCAGGTGACTGTTTTCTCCTTGGCCACTCAGACTACTTTTGTCAGCATCTGGTGCCTTAGGTGTGACTGTGTAACTGAGTCCTCCCACGAAATGGGGGCAGAAACAATGTCACCGCTTTCAGGCCCGGCCAGTAAAAATCTATGCACAATTCTCTACCCTCCCTTTCTTAATCCCCTGGCTGAAGGGAGAAAACTCCAAACACTTAGAAGAAGAAGGAACCATGACACGGGAAGAGCCTGGAGGCCAGAGTGACTGTGTGGAACAGTGTCCCTTTACCCCCTCCCCAAAGCAATTGCACTGGGCTGCGGTGTGGGTGACAAACACGCTCCTCTTGTGTTCGGCCACTGAGATGTCTGGATTTGTTTAATGGAGCAGTTTGTGTTACTCATTCTAACAGTGACTTGTACGGATGCCCTATTTCTGGTGGAGGAAAATGGACACTGAACTCTGAGTTCCACCCCAGCCCTTCCTTCCATGACAAACAGTGAGACACTGGGCAGGCAGCAGCCTCTCTCAGACTCAGCCTTTCCATCTATAAAAGGATTAATAATACCCAGCCTGCCAACGTTGACCATCAAAGTCAAAATGAGCTAAAACACGTGGCAGCACATTTGCAAATGGTCACCATTATATAAATGATTTAGTATTATTTTTGTGCTCTCTCGTTTTTAACATTTACTGAGAGACTCCAGTGAGCCAGACTTTATATATTACCTGAATTAATCTGATAGTCACAGCACCCTTGTGACGTAAGCCTTGTTTCCTCCATTTTTCCAATGAGGATCCTGAGGTCCAGGGGTTAAGAGGGTTATTGGTGGAGCTGAGGTTAGAATCCCACTTGCTGATTCCCACGGTAAGAGGATGCTCTCCACCTTCCGAGCTGCCCCCGCACAGGACTCGTCTTTCAGAGACCACCGTCTGCCCCAGGTCTAAGGCTGACCTAAGGGGCTCACAGAGTTCCACTGGCCTCCTTGCTGGGCCTCAAGTCACCCTAGACTGAGCCCCACCTCCCTGGGTCTTTTGCCAGTGGTCTCACTGGATGGTGCTGAAGAAGAAGAACTTAACTGGTCCCACAGGGCCCAGCAGGGAAGAGAAACAAACTTCGACCATGAGCTGAGTTGGATCGTATTATTTTGGACCAAAAGTTGTTGCAAGGCTTATAAAGCAAAGAGCAAGTACAATGGGGACTTCAGAGTATGTTTTGGAATCAGAGCAAGGTCCTGGGCAGGGATGTACTGAAACCTCAGAAGTGGTTTCTTAAGACAAGTTGGAAGAATATATCACTGCATTGATTTAACCACTGCATCTGAAATAGCTTTGATTTCTGAAGCAGCCAGTACAAAGAAAGAGACAAAAAGTTCATACCATCTCTCTGAAGGGCAGGAACTAGCACCCCACCTCTGGAATCCATCTGTGTACCAGAGAGATGAGTGCCTAAGAAAATTCTGGCTGGACGGGCAGAGAAC
This sequence comes from Tursiops truncatus, assembly GCF_011762595.2. Taxonomy (NCBI): domain Eukaryota; kingdom Metazoa; phylum Chordata; class Mammalia; order Artiodactyla; family Delphinidae; genus Tursiops; species Tursiops truncatus. The sequence goes on from NC_047035.1 coordinate 118,177,777, forward strand.
AAAATCCAGATACAGGGCAAAATAAAAGTGAAAGGACCTTCCAGTCGAAGGACTGTTGAATGCAGGGGTCTGAGGCGACCTGCTTCCACCACAGAAATGAGCCATCTGGAAGAAGGCTGCAGAAGGTCAGCCAGGGCTTGGGAAAGGTGAGACTGACCAACAGTGTCCCCCTCCCTCCCCCTGCCCCAACCCTGGCCCCTCTGGGCTCCTCTTTCCAGTAGGAATCTGCTAAGGATGAGGTGAGCCAGTAGTCAGGAGAGATGAGGGAATGAGGGAAGCACTGAATCCTGTCTCCCTGTGAAGACCAGAAGGTCAGTGTGATCTGGGGGGAGGAAAGGATTAGAATGAGCTGTAAGAGACCCCTGTTCCATCCTAATCTCCTAACTGGCCTCAGATTCCTCCAACTGCCAAATCCAGGGCCCCCTCATCTATAACACAAGGGAGTTCTGGGGCACCTTGGGCATGGCCTGTGGTGAGAATGAGATGCCATGTGGCACAGAAGATAAAATGTGTGAGATATTCATGCAAGAAGCTAGCAAAGCATGTCACCCAAGAGTCTCCACAGGGTCACAGTAAGAAGCAATTTAAGCTTTCTAAAAAGGCTAAGATGAATTTAAAAAGAGTCACTTTACAGCGGAGAGACCTGACAAACACTACGTCAGCGTCAACATCCACGGTGATGTCATAGTGACAGTATGTACCTTTGATATGATGGGATGAGAATGGCACGGGACCTCTGTCTCCCTCCCCAAAACCCAGAACTCCAATCTAATCACGAGAAAAGCATCAGTCAAATCCCAACAGAGAGACATCCTATAAAATACCTGATCAGAACTCCTCGAAACTGTCAAGGCCATCACAAACAAGGCAAGTCTGAGGAACTTTTATAGCCAAGAGGAGCCCAAGGAGACATGATGATTCAATGTCATGTGGTGTTCTGGATGGGATCCTGGAACAGATCAAGGACATTCGATAAAAACTAAGGAAATCTGAACAACGTGTGGGCCTTGATAATAACATATCAATATTGGTTCATTAATTGTAACAAATGTATGATACTAATGTAAGATGTTAATCATGGGGAAAAGGTGGGGAAAAGGGGTACAGGGTATATGGGAACTCTGTACTATCACCACAATTTTCCTATAAATCTAAAACTGTTCTAAAAAATAAAGTTTATTTTTAAAAATAGCTAAGATGAGTGAAGTGTTGGCAAACAGTTTTACAAATACATGCCAGGGAGAGAGCAAGGTGAACGCAAAGTGAGTGTCTTGTTTAAACTGAGATTCTACACACTTCATTGGAATTTTGGGTACATTTCAATTTCTTAGGTAGCATATACAAATTCAGTTTGGAAATTGCTTCATTAAGCCCTAAGAATTCCTGCTGGGAGAGAGAGAGAGAGCGCGCAAGAGTTTGTGACAAAGATGAACAGAATGACCTGGAATGGGGTTGGGTGGGGCGGGAGTGAGGGCAGCAGCAAGAGACTCTTTGGAAATGCTACTGAGGCAGCTGAGGGCAGCCAGGTTTGTGCCTGCAAGAGAAGAGTTGTCCTCAGGCAGTGGGTTAAAGACACCCTGGTGCACAGTCTAATCAATGTTTTCACCGAGCCCTGAGAAGTGACATGGGTATAAAAATGTCATAGACCATGATCCTTAGCAAGGTGAGCTGGGGAAGAACACCTTTCACAGATAGGACACCTGGATCCACTCCTGGCTCTAAAAGCCCTCTCTTAGCTCTGGGCTCTTGGGCAAGTCACCACTTTTCAATTTTCTTATCTGTAAAATGGGTGTACGTGGAGAAATGGGTGGTTAGTTCCCATAGAGTCACCATTTATCACGTGCCAGGCTTTAGGCTAAGCGATCGCACAGCCATCCTTCAAGGATTGTATTATTATCCCCATTTTTCAGATTAGGAAAACCAAGGTCCACAGAGGTCCCCCTGGTGCCCAAAGCCACAAGTAGCCAAGCTGGCTTTGCACTCAGGTCTGTCCCTAACATCCTAACCATTCCAGGCACTATTCTCTCAAGGGGCCTAGCCATCCCTGACATTCCACGAGCCAGCATTCGCATTTCTTTAAGGGCATTTTTTGCTCAGTCAAGTCCCAAGCCTGGTCTTAAAATCCAGCTGAAAATGAGGTGTCTATTTGCTCCACCCTGTGGAGCGGGCACGGCTCTGGGAGAGCAGCGTTCGTGGTTTCTCTGCAGAACCCAGTGACCCAGCGTGTGGCTCTGGCCAGCCCCTCCCGCCTCCCTGGCAGCCTGCTGGGATTCCAGCCCATCTGGCCCTTTTTTGCTGTCTTAACTAAGATGACAGGCTTCAGGTGTTTTTTAAATTAAAATGGTTTGTTTCTGCTTATCTCTTTTCCAGATGTCACTACGTAGAGGGAATCTGTCTTTATTTATTGGCTCTTTCCTGTGCAGAATCCAAGGGAGTCTCCCTCTGGCCCAGATCCCTGGGAAGGAGGCCACATATAGAGGGTGACGTGAACCGGGACGGCAGGAATGTGGGGTCCCCGGGGGCTCAGGACGGGGTCACAGTGGAAACCAGGAGGGGTGGCCTGCCATCAGCCACGCAGCACGTGGGCTGTTAACGTGGCCATGCATTTATGGAGGGCAGATGCGGCGCTGTGTCTGTGTCTTTCACGTGGCCAAATGCAACGAAGCAGAGCATTCATTTTCCTATGAGACAGCAGACTGAGAGCTGCCTGACCACGCTCTGGCCGGGTCCTGGATGACACTTGAGCTGTCCTCTCCCTGACCCCTCCACCTCCCTCTGCCCCAAGCCCAGGCCGCGTTCCCCTTGGTGGTTCTACCGCCTCTACCGGGCTTCCCGTCTCCACTCCTGCCTCTCCCAACCGTCCTTCAAAGGCTTCCAGAAAGATACACCAAAACCTCAAATCTGAGCAAATCCCCCCGGCCCTGCTTCCAACACTCCAGGCTTCTTCCCTCCCAACTGGATGAAGCCCAAACTCCCTGGTCAGCCCTGCGGCCCTCCCCAAGCCTGCCTCCAAATCCCCCCACTCCCCGCCTCTGCTCACACCCTGAACAGCCTTGATCCCCCCAGCACAATGCCCACTCTCGTGCCTCACCTGTCCCCTCTACCTGGCGCCCTTCTCCAGGGGTCCGTGGCTCAATGTCAGCGCCTCTGGAAACCCGTCCACCCCACCGAGAGCCCCCGACGTGTCCCTGCTGAAGCATGCATTACACGGGCCTGCTGCTGTCTACCATGGGCCTGCTAAATGCCCCGAGTCACCCAGAGCCTCCTGAGGGCAGGGGCCTGTCCTGTGCACACTCCTGGCTGACCAGATGCACAGGTAAGCACGAAGCTGACGCCAACTGCTTCGGGACCGGAGCATCATTCTTCTTCCCAGCCTAGACGGCCCCACTCCCGGGACCCCATGGACAATGTGCCCCTGGGGACTGTGTCCCCTGATGGCCCCTCTTGTCACTCATAAGCGTTTTGTGCTGAAGTGAAAGGCCGTAGTGTTCCCCAAGTAGATAAAGAGATAAATGTCCCCGGACAGACATTCCAAGGGGATGACTTGGAAGACGTGGCCTGCGTGTTCCTGTGGGGTAATTCCACACACTCCCCACCCGCTCCAGCGCCTCCTCCAGCCACGAGAGCCTGGGGCTGGGGAGCCAGGAGACCCACACGTAGGGGGTGCTGGGCTGGGGACAAACACGAGTTGGACGAAGCCTGCCCTAGGGGAGCATCCAGCTTAGTGGGAGAAGCAGCTCCGGGTGCGAACAAGCACGGCCCGCGGCAGTGAGTGCCCAGGACCCTTGGAGGCCGACAGCGAGGGCTTCGGGGCTGGGGCCCATCCTCCCACACACGTTCCCACCACCTTGCGAGCTCGTCGCTCTGTGGCATTCCCACCCTGCACGGCTGCTACCAGAACATTCCCTGCACTTGAGGCTATGTTTCTACAGCGCTTTGCAGCCTTGCTGCAGGGCCCTGCTGTCCTCCGACCTCCTGAGCACCCCAGTCCCCTCCCCTAAACTCCTATAGAAGGGGCTGTCTGTCCCACTCACATGGGAGCGGTCCCCTCATCTTAGGGAGGAAAGAACTGAGGGCAAAGAAGTGTGTGACTTGGTTGAAGTCCTGGGGGAGGGAGCAGAGGACTGGGGGGCTGGACCTTGAGAGAAGCCTCTGGATTCCCAGACAGACCCTCTCCGAGCCCCGGTTGCCTGTCCCCCTGGCTCTGCCCAGCACAGCCTTGGAGGGCCCGTCCCTGTCTCTGAGTCTTTGCCAGGGTTCCTAGAGGGCAGAGGGCGACTGCTGAAGCCTCTCTAGTGTGTCTGGGGGTCCTGGGTGGCAACTGGCCCACAGCGGTGCCCAGCAACCTCTGTACACAGAATCCGACCCCTGCTTCAGAGACCGCCGTGCCCAGAAGACCCTGATAACTGAGGGGACGACTCAGCCAGTTCAGGTTGGAGAGCTGACTGGTCACCACGGAGAGATGAAAAGAAGCCTGGCCTTAGAGCCAGGGCAGAGTCCGGGCCTGGCTGGGCTGGGCATGAGTGACCTTAGAGACGCGTCTCCCCACTCTGGGCCTCAGGTTCCCATGTGTCTGTGAAGGGGCTGGAGGAGGTCGCTAACCGCAGGGCACCTGCAGCTCTGGCACCCTAGGGGACTTTAGAAACCACTAGGGTCCTCAGCCCTGGACGGAACTGGGCAGAACTGAGAGTGGCCACGCGTTACCCCTTGCTCCTGACAGATCTGCGTCAGTCTCTCCAGCTGCTCGTCCTGGATGACCTTGGCCTTCTCGTACTGCTGGATGACCATCTCCATCTCCACCTTCACAGGCAGGACGTAGGCTGGAAAACAGAGACAGCCCCGTGAACAGCTTGGCAGCGGCAGGGCTTGGTGGGGGAGGGGCTGGTCCCAGCATCCAGCCAGCAGCAGGCTCAGGCCCAGGTGTGGTTCCTGGAAGAACTGGGGCGGGGGCGGTGGTGTCAGGTACCCAACAGCACCCAGAAACTATAAGAGGGCTAGAACCCTAACCCATCACGACTAAGATACCGTTTTTTTTTTTTCCTTTTCCATAGTGATAGAAGAACCCTTAATTTTGGCTGTGTGCACAGCTGCCTGGTATGAGGACTGTATTTTCCAGTCTCCTTTGCAGCTGTGAGAAGCCATGAGACTACATCCTGCATGACGGGATGCAAGTGCAGGTGTTGTGCAGCGGCTTCCAGAAGCCTTCCTTAAAAGGCACCTGGAGTTGAGGAGGAACTGCAAATATTAGAACCCTCCCACATTGCTGGTGGGAATGAAAAATGGGGTCGCTGCTCTGGAAAACAGGAGTTCTTCAAAATATTCAACAAGGAGTGACCATATGGCCCAGTAATTCCATACCCAGGAACCTAAGAGAAATGAAAACATATGTCCATACAAAAACTTGTACATGAGTGTCCACAGCAGCCCAAAGTGGAAAGAGACAAATGTCCATCAACTGACAAATGGATAAATGAAATGTGGTATATCTATACAATAGAATACTATTTGACAATAAAAAGGAATAAAGTACTGATGCGTACTACAACAAGTGAAAGACGCCAAACACAACAGACCACATAAATGATTCCACTTATATGAAATGTCCAGAAGAGGCAAATCTATTCAGACAGAAAGTAGATTAGTGGTTGCTTAAGGCTGGAGGGGAATGGGGAGTGACTGCTAATTAATGGGTATGGGTTTCTTTTTGAAGTGATAAGAATGCTCCAAACTTAGATTTTGGTGATGTTTGCTCAATTCTATGAATATACTAAAAAGCATCCAATTGTGTACTTTAAATGTGTGTTTTACGGTGTGTGAACTATATCTCAATAAAGATGTGTAAAAAGAAAAGGCAGCTGGGGCTTTCCTTTTGCTTCTTTATCTTCTTCCTCCCTTCCTTCTTCCTATTGGCTGAAATGAGGATGTGATGGCAGGCACTGAAGCAGCCATCTTGAACCATGAGGGTGACTTTGGAAAGTAGGCTATGTGCAGCAAAGCAACAATACAAGAGGAACCTGGAATCATGACTTCAGAAGCTCCTTATTGGCCCTGGACTCCCTACCTTACTGGCCCAGGCTTTCATGTGGGAGAAATAAGCTTCTGTTTTGTTTTAGTCACTGCTATTCTGAGTCTCTCTTACTCACAGTGGATCCTACTTATAAAAGACATACATTGAGACCCAGAGAGAGAGCCTGGACTCTGGATTACGGGGCCCCATGAGCTCCCAGCCAGTGGCAGCCCCTCAGGGACAGAGCCAAGAGCAGAGCCTGTGCAGATGGGGGAAGCTGAACAGCTAAGGAAACACTGGTGGGCGTCAGGGGTCCTTGGCTTCACTGCTGACTCAGAGCTGGTTTCCTGTGTGACCCTCATCCCTCTTGGCTTCAGTTTCCCCATCTGTGAAATGAGAGGAATGGACTAGATGATCTCCCAGTGCCTTTCCTGCGTGGGCCTTACAAAGCTGGACCTGATCACATCTCAGTTTGATGAGGACTCTGGATTAGGGGCTCCCTGGCAAGATGTCAAACCCCACAGTGTTCACAGGATGGGACATGGGGCTGGGGACCAGGGAGAGGGCACCCCGATAAGGGGATGAGAGACCCCAGAGACCATCCTTCCTGCCTCGAACTCACCCCTTTCGTGCCACTCACCATCGATGACCCTCTTCACCCGCCAGATCCGGAGCATGATGATGAGGCTGATGGCATCCCAGGGGCTCCTGGGCCCGTTAGCCACAGTGGACGCCACCATCGGGGCCAAGGACAGGATGATCACAGCCCCATCAAACACCTGTGAGAGGAGGTGGATTTCAGTGCCCTGGGCCAACTTCCTGAATGTCCTGGAACCAGAGGCCAGGTCAGGCAAAGCAGCTGGTGCTGGCCAGTGATCCCCTGCACCCCCCTCAGAAGTTCACCCCCATCCCTGGCTGCCTCTCGTGACCCTCCTTAGTCTTTAGGGACCTCCCACCCCAGACGTGCCCCTGAGCCCTCTCTCTCCTCCAAGTGACCTCAGCCCATCGCCAGCCTTGGTTCGGATGGCCTTGGGCTGTTCCAAGCTTCTTTTGCGAGCATACGTCTCCGGCATCTTGTCCCTTCTCGGGGTGGGGTTTGCATCCCGTGTCGCAGGTTTCCTGCGCTGGCCTCACTGAATCCCTCACTGGCAGTGGAGGCTGAAGGCAGGCCCCTTACCCCTGGGAAGCAACAGCCTAGAGCCCACATCTCATCTGCATCTGGTGCTGAGTCTCTAACCCTGCATGGAGGCAAAGCTCGGAGAGAAGGGGACCCAGCCTGTGCTTCAGCTCTGGGCCTTGACCTTCCATCTGCCTGTTCCAGCCTGGCCTGGTCTGAGACTTCCACAGGCCAGGCCCCTATGTCTGCTCCCAGCATTTGGCCCAAAGAGGCTAAAAAGTGTGTGTGGTGAGGAATGGGGTGGTGAGGAAGGAGTGGGCAGCAGACACTGACAGCCTTGCCTTGTCCTGTGCACACCAAACTCTGGGGGTCAGCCAGCCTCATCTCCACCCACCACACGCCACCTGCTTTTATACAAAACAAAGCAACCGGTTTGCTCTGCAGAAACCCAGGCTGAGAAATACTTTTATGGTTCCCCCACTCAGCTCTCTGATCATGGGGCCACTTTAGAGTGGATTTGTTTTAAAACACATTTCAAAAGATTTCCAAAATGATTCAAGAATAACTTTTTATGGCATGGACATATAGACACCACCAAATGTAAAACCGATAGCTGGAAGCAGCTGCACAGCACAGGGAGATCAGCTCCGTGGTTCGTGACCACCTAGAGGGGTGGCACAGGGAGGGTGGGAGGGAGACACAAGAGGGAGGGGATATGGGGATATATGTATCTGTGTAGCTGATTCACTTTGTTATACAGCAGAAACTAACACACCATTGTAAAGCAATTATACTCCAATAAAGATGTTAAAAAAAAAGAATAACTTTTTAAATTTTGCAGAAAGTCAAGGAGATTTTTTAGACCATTCCTTTGCTGGAAACTTTCTCAGTTCACCCCCCTCCCCACCCACCCAAAGGCACAGCTGAACAGACTCCTGTGTCCAGTGTGGGAAGGAGATGGCCTTTGTTGATGGCTCCCACCCTGGGATGGATGGGACAGTGACATTTCCTGGCTTCCAGGATGGTTGGCTTGGGGGGTGCAGATGGACATTTGTCTTTACCTCTATTTTGTTTTCAATGTAATCCCAGATCCCGAGCACCACTATCCGAAGAACAGTCTGAGAGGAAGTGAGAAAAGAGGTTATGGTTATTGTTCTCCCTCCCCCCTCCTCCCGGCGGAGAGGATTCCAGAGCTCGGAATCAAGGGCTCTGCTTCCTGTTCAATAATGGGAGAAGTCTTCACCATCCCCTAAGTGTTTCTCAGCCCACGCGCTCTCTCCACCCCCGCTTTGAGTGCCCTAGCTCAGGTCTGTGTCACCGCCTGTGCCAGCCCCTGGCTAAGCACCTTCAATGCTCCCATTACATACACATACACTCTGAATCCTTGGAATGATACGCAGGACCCTGTCTCCTTTTCCAGTCATTTGTTGCACTCCTGTCATGTCACAAACCACTTGCAAATCAACAAACATGCAAGCTCTTTCTCCTTTGCCTTGTCTTTGCACGTGGCTTTGACTCCCCCATTGACTTCCCCCCCACCCCCAATCTCTCTTCTCTCCTTATACAATAATTGGAATTTCAGCATGGCCACCCAGATAAAGACTACATTTCCCAGCCTTCCTTGCATCTGTAGTGGCCATGTGACCAAGTTCTGGCCAATGGCTTATAAGGAGAGAAGCTCTGTGTACCACCTCCTGGTTGCGACCTTTAAGGGATTAGGCTCCTCCTCCTATTTCCCTCTTCCCAAAGACTAGAATGTGGGCGTGTAGGTGTGGTGGGGAGGTGTCTTCAGTTAGGGAGGGCTGGCAACAAGCATGCTGGGCCCCCACCAGCTCCAAGCCACCACGTAAGCCTTAACTGCTGACCCCACCTTGTTTAATTAAGTCCATGTGTTTTTGGTTTTCTTGTTAGAGCATCTTGGCCTGTGTGCTAACCAGCAGGGCCTTTTCCCCTTCCTCTTCTTGGAAAGGCCTTCTCCTTCTGGCCACGGCTCAAATGTCACCTTCATGAAGCTTTTCTACCCTCCCAGGCTCGGTGCCTCTTTCCTGGGTGTTCCTATAGGCCTTGGACCATCAATCACCACCCTCCCTCCCTTGGACTTGATCTTACTCTGTGGTGACTATTTGCCTGATCCCCCAATTCAGGCTCAGGAGACACTGTCTGATTTCTCTCCTTTACCCCTAATCCCTGGCATAGAGTGACACTGAGTGATTACAAGTTGTGAATGAATGAACAAATGCATGCATGTCTGATTCCTTAAAGCCCTCAGGAACTCACTCCAATGCCTCCGCCTTCTGTAGCGGTTTCCTCACCAAGAGTACATCTTTCTCCAAAGAAGATACTTAAAAGCTGGTCTCATAGGACCCTGGTACAATTGTCGTAGGCCCTTCCTTGAACCAAGATGAGAAGTTCACAGTAATTCACACCAGGTGAGGTCCCTGCTCCCACATGCCTATAGTACAAGGCCAGCCATCTGAATGTGGCAAAGCTGTAGAAAGCCTAGGGATCTCTACCCACACTTAAGCCACAAAAAGGCTTGGCTGCTAAAATGTACCTCTTCCCCATAAAGGACTATTCTGAAGAGATGAGAAGGAGGGATGCTGGTGGCGGCCAGCTCTGTCACCATGTTTGATAACACACAGGGACATGTGGCAGCCTGATGCCCATTCCACGTGGCTTCCCAATCTCTCGCTTAACTGCACCACAGCTGCGAGTGGGTGCAGAGAGATCTGGGTTGGAGTCCAATATCTTGAGGTCACAGCTCAGTAATCGGCTGGTTGTGTGGCCTTCGGCAAGTCAAATAACCTCTCTGGGCCTCAGTTTCCCCTTCTGCTAGAGAGATGAGTTAGAAGATACAAATCTTCCAATTCATTATGAGACTAACATTTGCCATCTGGTACATATCAGTAGGTTGCAGAGCCTGGGCCAACCCTCCTCACACATGATTCTCATTTTACTGAAGGGGAAGCTGAAGCTCAGAGAGGTTAAGGAAGCTGCCCAAGGTCACTCAGGCATCGGGAGGTGAGTCGGCCTTTGGACCCAGAGCTGTTTGACTCTGTGTAGTGTACTCAAGCTGCATAAAAACGCCAGATACTGTCCTAGTTTCTTTTGCTGCTGTTCACTCCCTCGAACTGTGCTGACTTTGAAACTCAGTATTTGTCTCCTCTGAAATGATACACCAGCCACATCCACCTCAGAATCCCAATTCTGGGGCTCCCACAGCAAAAAGTCCAGGCTAGCACAGAGAGGAACAGGGCCTGGTCCGGATGTGATACCCGCTTCTCCCCGCCCTGCTATTGCTTCGTCTTTGGAAATTGTGGTCAAATATACAAGCATGAATTATACCATTTGAACCATTTCTAAAAGTGAACCGTGGCATTACGCACGTTCACGCTGTTGTGCAATTATCACAACCAACCACCTCCAGAACTTTTTCATCACCGCAAACTGAAACTCTGTGCCCATTAACCATCAACTCCCCCTTCTCACAGCCCCTGGCAACCACCATCTACTTTCCATCTCTATGAATTTGACTCCTCTAGGTTACCTCATTTAAAAGGAATCATCCTGCTTTATAAACAAAGCAGCATTTACTAAAAAGTCAGTGTGGGTATGAGGAAGGGAGCTGGCCAGGCTGAAACTCAGCCAGGAACCCCAGAGAGGGGAGGAGCAGACGGCAGACAGCACCGGCGGGGCCTCTGTGCTCTAGGAAGGGATGGAGGTTGCGTGGGCTTATGGGTCAAGGTGGTACCAGGTAGGCAAGTGGAACAGCGGGAGTACTGGCCACCTATTTGCCTTCCCTCCTTGCTGGCCCATCCACAGGGGACCCACCCTGTGAGGGAGACTTTCCTTCCTAGCCCAGCCCATGGAAACAGAACAGCCAAAAGGCAGCTGTGGAGATGGCTTGGGAAACAGCTCCTGGGCCAGCCTCCCGCTGTAGATGGGAAATGGCCTGGAACTGGCTGTTCCGAGTCAGGGTCAAAGGTGGAATGAGAACCCAGCTCTGAAACACTCCACCCAGGGGTTTTTCCCCTGCAGCATCCTTTGCTGTCCGTGGAGGTAGGGACCTGGCCATGCTGCCCTGCCGCGTCACGGCCCCCAGCACGGGTCTCACCCAGACTGACTAACCCATTGTTGGCCTGTGTGTCTCCATGTGCAGGCAAGGACCCCCTGCTTTAGCAACATCTGGGGATTTTGTTTAAAATGGAGATTCCTGGGCTCTCATGAAGATCCAGGATGTCAGGATCTCTGGGTGCAGGGCCCAGAAATATGCCTTTTTTTAAACAAACTCCCCTGGAGTACCCAACAGAATGGCAGGGATGTGTAAGGTGACAATGCCCTGGGTAAACCCAGGTAGACCACATGCCCAGATGCAAGAAGGAGAAAGAGAGTTAGATCAGGAGTCAAAGGTCAGGTCCCCCTTTTGGGCTCTGACTATCCCTTACTAACCATGGGACATCGGCCGAAGCCCTCAGTCAGCCTGCAGGAAGGCAGAACTAGTGACCCCGTGCTGCCTGCCTCAGCTAGCCAGCTGCTACAAAGCTCCGTTGGAAAGAGCTTTGTTAACAGAACTGCAGGAGGACACTAAGGAGGGGTTATTTTTATCACCCACCCCCACCCCAGGGCCCGCGGCCTTGAAATCCTGCGCCTAAGATTTGCAAAGGGCTTTGAGGGGGGTGGGACTGAGGGACCTGGACCCTCAGCTCCAGCTGCCTCTGTCCCACCTGGGACTAAGGGCTTTCAGCCTCCTTCATTCCAGTCTCACCTTCCAGAGATGAGGATGCTCTGACAATCAAGATAGGCCAGAGTCTTGGCAAAATCTCCAGGATGGCACCATCTATTATTTACTATAATCCAAGCTCTCGTGCCATTTTACAGATGCACAAACTGAGGCTGAGAGGGGTAGGTAAACCTTCTGGTCCCCAGGCCCCTCTTCCTTCCCACCCCAGAGGCCTCATCTTTTCCCTCGGCAAGCCCCGCTCTCAGGAGGGACTCCCCTCATTTCTCCCAAGGGAAGGGGCTCAGGCTTCAGGCAGCACGAGGGGAGGATGGGAAGTCCTGACCCTCTGCATCTGCTCCAGGCCCTGCCTCGCTCAGGTGGCAGCAAGGACTCCTGGCCTCCTGCCGCCTGAGGCCTGAGCCCCTCCCCTTAGGGGAATCGGCCTCTTTCCCTGGGATGAGGCCTGATGAGTTTCCTAGGGTTTAGGAACCCTGGGAGATGCAGGCAGAAACACCTGCTCGTCTATCAGACGCCTTTGAGCAAATTTTTCAAAGGCACCCCTTCCCCAAGCAGAGGGAGATCCCCTGGCTCACTGCCTGCTGAGCAGAGTGGGGGCTGGCACCCTTGCTCCCTGCAGAGCCATCCCCAAAGCCGGGCCCGCCAGCCGGGGAAAAGGGAGCAGCACACATCTCGCCCTGAGCTCGTGCCCCTGGAAGGCTGCAGCCGGTGGCGTTGGGGAGCGGAGTGCTGCACGGCTTAGGGGAACAGCCTGGCCGAGGAAGACACACGATGGGCAGCAGGCCGCTGGGGGCTGACCCCTGGTACTTCCTCAAGAAGCAGATGTACCTTTGGGCAAGTTTTTGCTGCCAAGACGGCTACAGGCTCCCTCCTCTGCAAGCCCCCGGTTAAACTAGAGAAGCAAAAGGAAGACATGGAGTCCGGGATCCAGCTACAAGGAGAACTTAGGAAATGTGAGGAACGTTTGTGGGGGCTAAAAGCAGTCTTGAACTGGTTTGCAAAAGAAAGGTTTGCTGGATGACATGCACAGGTTGAGGGGTGATTGCAGGCAGCACAAGGGTGCCCCCTGGGGTTAGGCGTTGATAAAACAGGAGTAGAGCCAGCAGCCACCCCTTCCCTCCTTCACCCTCAAGTCTTCCAAATCTGTGCGGAAGAGGATGGTGAATGGAGACTGCCTCCTCCCTAGGGGTCTAAAGATGACCCCCTTCCGAGAGGCAGCAGCTGATATCTCCAGGGACCTGGGCTCCCAGGCACACTGGCTGCACTGTCTCCCGCCATGCTGGGTTCATTTTGGCAGGAGGTTCCCAGCTACCTTAAAAGAATGGGTTCAAGACCCACGGGGTAGAGCACGGTGGTGACAACATGACCAAACGGCAGTGAATTAAGCACTGACATGCCCTGGCTGTGTGCTCACTGTGCAGGGGGCACCGTGCTAGGCTTGGGTGACGAAGAGAGAAACTGGAACCCACGTGATGTGCAAGGTTTGTCCCAGAACTCCCTCTGGGCATAGGAACATCTCCACTTCCTCCACCCTGTAACATCTCTCACTGACCCCACGTTCTCCCAAGTTTCTGAAGAGATGCCTCCACTAAACCCACTGCAGTCTGATGCCAGCACCCAACATTCCAGGAAAACTGATCGCCCCTGGTTACCAATGACCCCTCAGCAGCTTCAGGTGTGCTGCCGGCTTCCTTGTTCCAGAAGGCCTCCTTTTGTTTCCAGGATCCCACACCCTCTGGGTTCTCCTCCCACCTCCCTGGCTCCACTTTCTCAGTCAGCTTTCCATCCCAGAATTGTTTCCTGGGGCTCCATTTCTTCTCTCACGCTCCCTTATCCCCGGACAATTGCACCCTTGGCTTCAACTCGCACCCGACACCCTGAAGCCCCACCCAGTCCACGACTCCAGCTGAGACCTCCTCCTGCAGCAGTTCCCAGGCTTAGCACAGGGCATCCCCACCCCCTCTTAGGAGGCCAGCCTCCCCCGGAAGTCATGCTCACCCTCACTCTCGCTTGCACGTGCCCCCTCCCCCAGGATGGCCGGTCCCCAAGTCCTGCAGAGTTTAGCTCCTTCAACTCTGTCCAGCTTGTCCCTTCCTCCATCCCACCTCCACTGCTCTGGGTCAAACCTTTAACCTCTTACAGCTAAATGGCACCTCCTAAATAGTCTCCAAATTCCAGTCTCCCCCCACCTCCGACCGCTGCTGCTTACCAGCTGCCAGAGGGATTTCTCTAAAAGTCCAACTTCATCACCCGCTTCTCCTGCCTGGAGCCTCCTCCCCACTGCCTTCAAAACAAGACCCCCACTCGTGAGCAAGACATGGAGGGCATTTCATGACCTGGCCTGGTGCCCAGGACATCTCTCACCATTCTCTGCTGTAGTCAACAACCAGGCACGCTGTGGTCGCTCACGCTGTCCCTCGTCTGCTCTGTGACTGCTGCCAGAAGGTCCTCTATCCCCACCGTGCACCTAGCACCTCACACATCCGCAAGCAGCCTGCTTTCCCTCTGAGGTCTCCTACTGACTGCAGCAGGAGACTTACGCTCCATTTCCGGTTCTCTCATTACACACGTCCCCTTGGCGGCTTCCCAGTAGACCGCAAACACCTGAGCTGGGCCTGCATCTTGATGGTCAGGGCAGAATCCTCACGCCCAGTACCACCTACAGCACCTGGCAAGGAGTCACTCAAAAATGTGGGCTGAATGAATAAATTAACAAGAGCTTCCATTTATCAAGTCCTTCCTCTGTGCCAGGCTCTGTATTAGGAGCTAGGAGGTTAATTTTACGTGTCAACTTGGCTGGGTCGCAGGGTGCCCAGATATCTGGCCAGACCTCATTTGGGGTGTGTCTGGGAGGGTGTTTCGGATGAGATTAGCATTTGAACTGGAAGAATGAGTAAAAGCTGATTGCCCTCCCCAATGTGAACGGGCCTCATCCTATCCAATCCACCTGATAAAACCAAAAGGCAGAGGGAGGAAGGATTTGCTCTCTCTGCTTGACTGTCTTTGAATTGCAACACTGCAGATTCCGATGTGCACTGAGATGCGCATCATCAGCTCTCCTGGGCCTCCAGCTTTTGCCCCCTACAGATCTGGGGCATTTCTTGACCTCCATCACCACGTGAACCAAGAAGTTGTAAATCTCTCTTATTACATAAATATACACATCTAGGTTATATTTGTTGGTTTTGTTTCTCTGGAAAACCTAGACTAATAGAGGGACTTTATACACATTATTTCGTTTCTCACAAAATCCCTCTAAGATGGATATTTTTAACCTCCTCTTACAGACGAGGAAGGCTGATGCTCAGACAAGCTAAGTGACCTCCCCAGGGCCAGACAGCTGGCAGGAGACTGAACCAGGAGGCTCAGAGCCTGGGCCTGGCTTTCCCTCTATGCCACTGGCCCACATGAATGAACTGCCGCCTGGGTGGGAGGACACGCCACGACAGCCAGAAACAGCCAGAAGTGGTGCGAGGCGAGGGCGGAAGAGAGGACTCTGGGCAGGAGAGGAGCAGGGGGTGGCGTCACACGGGCTCAAGGGTCACTGCTCTTAAACCCAAACTGAGTCACGCTGAGATGGGGTGAGTCTGCAGGGCTGTTGCTGTTTATAACAGCAGAAAACGGGGAGAAATCCCACAAGTCCAAGATGAGGGTTAATCTGGGGACATCGTACAACGGCTGCAGCCACTGTATGGCAGGGGATTGCCAAAATGTTAGGATTTGACAAAGCTGGATGGTGGGAACACACGTGTGCATTAAATGGTTCACTATGTTTTTGATGTGTTTCAACTATTTGCTAATTAAAAAAAAACAAAACACTAGGTAGAATCCCAAGCATGTGGTTGTAAAAGTATGTACATGAAAAGACATTTACAAAATATTCACAGACAAAAAGTGCGTTCCAGAATATCAGGTCCACTATAACCCCGTTTTTCTTAAGGAAAAAGTGTGTACGTACACACTTGCGCATTGAAAAAGGCTCACTGGGCGTAAGCCAAGTTAATAGTACTTGTCTGTGGGCGATGAGAATGTCCAGTGACTTGGTCACTGTTGACGTAAACCAAGTTAATAGTGGTTGTCTGTGGGCGATGAGAATGTCCAGTGACTTGGTCCCTGTTGACGTAAACCAAGTTAATAGTGGTTGTCTGTGGGTGATGAGAATGTCCAGTGACTTGGTCACTGTCGACGTAAACCAAGTTAATAGTGCTTGTCTGTGGGTGATGAGAATGTCCAGTGACTTGGTCACTGTCGACATAAACCAAGTGAATAGTGGTTGTCTGTGGGCGATTTGTTTTTTCTCGTTTTGTCTTGTCTGTATTTTCTACAATGGGCGGAATTATCTTTGTAAACATGAGGATTATTGTTATACATCAGGGTGATGAGACGGAACCTTGTGCTTATCCAGAGGAGTCACCAGGGACCCAAACTTTGGGTTGTCCGTGTGGTGGCCTCTCAGCTCCTTCTGAATGTCACCCTGACAGCCCGGCATGAGGTCTTGGTCTGTGTCTGAGGCCAAGGGTCACTGCGAATGTGCTTCTTCCCTACTAGGTCCCTCCTCCAGGAGGTAGAAGTATTAGCCCAGCTCTCCCCACTTGCACGGATCAGTTGTTGCTGAGAATGTGGTGTTAAGTGGAATGTTCTGGACCTGGGATTATTTCTAGAATCTCAGAGCTGGAGGGAGGACCTTAAAGGTTACGTTGCATGGCCCAACCACCTTCCAATGATTTTTCATCCCTTGTCTGGTAGCCCAATGAGCTGGTCATCTAGCCTGAGCTTGCAGACTTCCACCAGCGGTGAGCTTGACATTGTCCAAAGCAGTACATTCCAACTTGTTTAGAAAATTCATCTCTATATCCAACTTTCATGCTCCCTAAGATCACTGTCAAGGTCATGGCAAATGAAGAAATGAAAACAAGATTTTGAAAAAGAATTTCTCACATGTTTAATTTATTCATGCCTTCATTGGTGGGTGTCAGATGCCCAGCCCTACGCCAGGTGATGGGGGAGACAGAAGACTATACAGGCACACCTTGGAGATATTGCAGGTTCAGTTCCAGACCACCTCAATAAAGCGAATATTGAGTATGGTAGCTCCTCAGAAAACTAAAAATAGAGTTGCCATATGATCAAGCAATCCCACTCCTGGGCATGTATCCAGACAAAACTATAATGCGAAAAGACACATGCACCCCTATGTTCATAGCAGCACTATTCACAACAGCCAAGACATGGAAGCAACCTAAATGTCCATCAACAGGTGAATGGATGAAGAAGATGTGGTACATGTACACAGTGGAATATTACTCGGCCATAAAAAAGAATGAAATAATGCCATTTTCAGCAACATGGATGGACCTAGAGATTATCATACTAAGCGAAGTCAGAAAGAGAAGGACTAATACCATATGATATCACTTATATGTGGAATCTAAAATACAACACAAATGAACATATCTAGGAAACAGAAACAGATTCACAGACATAGAGAACAGACTTGTGGTTGCCAAGGGGGAGATGGGTGGGGAGGGAAGGATTGGGAGATTGGGATTAGCAGATGCAAACTATTATATACAGGATGGATTAACAACAAGGCCCTATTGTATAGCACAGGGAACTATATTCAATATCCTATGATAGGGGACTTCCCTGGTGGTGCAGTGGTTGAGAATCCGCCTGCCAATGCAGGGGATACGGGTTCGAGCCCTGGTCTGGGAAGATCCCACATGCCGCAGAGCAACTAAGCCCGTGCACCACAACTACTGAGCCTGTGCTCCAGAGCCCGTGGGCCACAACTACAGAGCCCGCGTGCCTAGAGCCTGTGCTCCACAACAAGAGAAGCCACCGCAACGAGAAGCCCGTGCACCACAACGAAGAGTAGCCCCCGCTCGCCGCAACTAGAGAAAGCCCACGCACAGCAACGAAGACCCAACACAGCCAAAAATAGACAAGTAAATAAATAAATTTATTTTAAAAAATCCTATGATTGGGGCTTCCCTGGTGGCGCAGTGGTTGGGAGTCCGCCTGCCGATGCAGGGGACACGGGTTCGTGCCCCGGTCCGGGAAGATCCCACATGCCGCGGAGCGGCTGGGCCCGTGAGCCATGGCCGCTGAGCCTGTGCGTCCGGAGCCTGCGCTCCGCAACGGGAGAGGTCACAACAGTGAGAGGCCCGCGAACCGAAAAAAAAAAAAAATTCCTATGATAAACCATAATGGAAAAGAATATTAAAAAGTATATACATGTATAACTGAATCACTTTGCTGTATAGCAGAAATTAACAAAACACTGTAAATCAACTATACTTCAATAAATTAAAAATATATTTTTAAAAGTGAATATTGCAATAAAGCAAGTCAGGAATTTTTTGATTTCCAGTGCATATAAAAGTTATGTTTACACTACACTGTAGTCTATTAAGTGTGCAATAGCATTATGTCTAAAGAAATAACGTACATACCTTGGTTAAAACATACTTATTGCTAAAAAATGCTAACCATCTGAGTCTTGAGCAAGCTGTAATCTTTTCGCTGTGGAGGATCTTGCCTCGATGTTGATGGCTGCTGACTGATCAGGGCGGTGTTTGCTGAAGGTTGGGTGACTGTGGTGATTTCTTAAAATAAGATAACAAGAAGTTCGCTGCTTGGATTGACTCTTCCTTTCACGAATGATTCCTCTGCGGCAGGCAATGCTGTCTGATTGCATTTTACCATAGTAGAACTTCTTTCAAAATTGGAGTCAATCCTCTCAAACCCTGCTGCTGCTTCATCAACTAAGTTTATGCAATATTCTAAATCCTTTGTGGTCGTTTCGGCAATCTTCACCAGCAGTAGATTCCATCTCAGGAAACCACTTTCTTTGCCCACCCATAAGAAGCAACTCCTCACCTATTAAAGTTTCATCATGAGACTGCAGTAATTCAGTCACATCTTCAGGCTCCACTTCTAAGTCTAGCTCTCTTGCTACTTCTACCACATCTGCAGTTATTTCTTCCACTGAAGTCTTGAACCCCTCAAAGTCATCCATGAGGGCTGGCGTCAACCTCTTCCAAACTCCCATTAATGCTGCTATTTTGACTTCTTCCCATGAATCATGAATGTTCCCAATGGCATCCAGAGTAGTGAATCCTTTCCAGAAGGTTTTCAATTTATTTTGCCCAAATCCATCAGAGGAATCACTATCTGTAGCAGCTAGAGCCTTACAAAATGTATTTCTCAAAGAATAAGACCAAAAAGTCAAAATTACTCCTTGATCCATGGGCTGCAGAATAGATGTTAGCAGGCATGAAAACAACATGAATCTCTTTGTACATCTCCATCAGAGCTCCTGGGTGACCAGGCACATTGCCAGTGAGCAGTAATATGTGGAAAGAAAGTAGGTATCAACAGTGGCCTTAAAATATTCAGTAAACCATACTGTAAAGAGATGTGCTGGCATCCAGGCTTTGTTGTTCCATTTTACAGCACAGGTAGAGCAGACTTAGCATGATTCTTAAGGGCCCTAGGATTTCCAGAATGGTAAATGAGGATTGGCTTCAGCTTAAAGTCACCAGCTGCCTAAGTCCCTAACAAGAGAGTCAGCCTGTCCTTTGAAGCTTTGAAGCCAGCACTGACTTTTCCTCTCTTGCTATGAAAGTTCTAGATGGCATCTTCTTCCGGTAGAAGCCTGTTTCGTCTACATTGAAAGTCCTTTGTTTAGCGTAGCCACCTTCATTCATGATCTTAACTAGATCTTGTGGATAACTCGCTGCCGCTTCTGCATCAGTACTTGCTGCTTCACCAGGTATTTTTACGTAATGGAGATGGCGTCTTTCCATCAACCTCATGAACCAAACTCTGCTAGCTTCCAACTTTTCTTCTGCAGCTTCCTCGCCTCTCTCAGCCTTCACAGAATTAGGGCCTTGCTTTGGAGTAGGCTTTGACTTAAGGGAATGTTGTGGCTGGTTTGATCTTCTATCCAGACCACTACAACTTTCTCCATAGCAGCAGTAAAGCTATTTCCCTTTCTCAGCCTTCGTGTGTTCACTTTTAATTTCCTTCAAGAAAGTTTCCTTTGTATTCGCAACTTGGCTAACTGTTTCATGCAGGAGGACTAGTTTCTGGCCTGTCTCTGCTTCTGACATGCCTTCCTCACTAAGCTTCACCATTTCTAGCTTTTGATTTAAAGTGAGAGATGTGTGACTCTTCTTTTCACTTGAACACTTAGAGGCCGTTACAGAGTTATTAACTGGCCTGATTTCAATACTGTGTCTCAGTGAATAGAGAGGCTGAGGGAAGGGAGAGAGACTGGGGAACAGCTGGTGGGTGGAGCAGTCAGAACACACAAAACATTCATCGATTAAGTTCACCATCTTACAAAGGATTCATCTCCAAAATTTACAAGCAGCTCATGCAGCTCAATATCAAGAAAACAAACAACCCAATTCAAAAATGGGCAGAAGACCTAAATAGACATTTCTCCAAAGATTGCCAACAAACACATGAAAGGATGCTCAACATCACTAATCATTAGAGAAATTCAAATCAAAACTACAATGAGGTATCACCTCACCCCAGTCAGAATGGCCATCATCAAAACATCTACAAACAATAAATGCTGGCGAGGGTGTGGAGAAAAGGGAACCCTCTTGCACTGTTGGTGGGAATGTAAATTGATACAGCCACTATGGAGAACAGTATGGAGGTTCCTTAAAAAACTAAAAATAGAACTACTATACGACCCAGCAATCCCACTACTGGATATATATCTGGAGAAAAACATGGTCTGAAAGGATAGAGCACCACAAAGTTCTTTGCAGCACTGTTTACAATAGCCAAGACATGGAAGCAACCTAAATTCCATCAACAGATGAATGGATAAAGAAGATGTGGTACATATATACAATGGACTATTACTCGGCCGTTAAAAAGAATGAAATAATGCCATTTTGCAGCAACATGGATGGACCTAGAAATTGTCATACTGAGTAAAGTAAGTGAGATAGAGAAAGAGAAATATCATATGATATTGCTTATATGATACAAGTGAACTTATTTACAAAACAGAAACAGACTCACAGACTTAGAGAACGGAATTTATGGTTACCGGGGGGAAGGGACAGTTAGGGAGTTTGGGATTGACATGTACACACTGCTATGCTTAAAATGGATAACCAACAAGGACCTACTGTATAGCACGGGGAACTCTGCTCAATATTATGTAACAACCTAAATGGTAAAAGAATTTGAAAAAGAATAGATACATGTATATGTATACCTGAATCACTTTGCGGTACACCTGAAACTACCACAACATTGTTAATCAACTATACTCCAACATAAAATAAAAAATAAATTAAAAAAAAGAGAAGCACAACCCTCTTGCCTTCCATCTGATGACTGAGGCTCACCAGGGCCCCCCTGGGAGGAGGGAGCAGGCAGGAGAGGGACCCCTCACAGATCCAGAATCTTGGGGTGGCTGCTGATGTGCACAGATGAGGGAGGTCCTGACTCACTTTAGTTTGGCAACGGCCCTCGCTTGGCACACAGCACAGGTAACCCAGCAGGCCAGACTCCCTCGAGACCCAGCGCAGCCGACGACAACTTTAAGAGACAGTGCCGGGGAGAACGAGGTGGCCCTAACAGCTGATGTTAAAGGAAACCTTGATCAACTGACAGGTGGATACACAAAATGTGGTCTATCCATACAATGGAATAGTATCGAGACATCAAAAGGAACAAGGCGCTGATGCATGCTACAACGTGGATGAACTTGAAACTGTGCTGCATGAAAGGGCCAGACACAAAAGGTCATACATCGGGCTTCCCTGGTGGTGCAGTGGTTGAGAGTCCGCCTGCCGATGCAGGGGACGCGGCTTCGTGCCCCGGTCTGGGAGGATCCCACGTGCCGTGGAGCGGCTGGGCCCGTGAGCCGTGGCCGCTGAGCCTGCGCGTCCGGAGCCTGTGCTCCGCAACGGGAGAGGCCACAGCGGTGAGAGGCCCGCGTACCACCAAAAAAAAAAAAAAAAAAGTCATACATCATACCATTCCAGTTATATGAAATATGCAGAAGAGTTAAGTTCATAGAAACAGAAAGCAGGTTAGTGGTTGGCAGTGGCTGGGGAAAAGGGGGGATGGGGGAGTGGCCACTTAATGGGGACAGAGTCTCCTTTGGGGGGGATGAAAATGCTTTGGAACTAGGAAGGGGTGATGGTCACACAACACTGTGTGTGTGCTAAAGGCCACTGAACCTTTAAAATGTTTTGTTATGTAAATGTCACCTCAACTGAATCCTAATAATAATAAACAGGAGGAGGACGAGGAAGAGGACGCAGCAGCTGCAGCCGCTGCCTTGAGGCTCCTGCCTAGAAGGCCGGCCGTGGGTTGGCTTTCTCCTCTCCCAGGAAGAGCAGGGCCTCTCTGCATCTCCACCCCAATTAGCGGATGGGGCCGACACCCCATGACCTGTACTAAGGCCCTGCTGCAGGGTAGCCCAGCCTGGCCGGGCCCCAAGGCCTCATGCGGTCTCAGGAAGAGAAGTTGCTGGCCTCCCTGGTGGCAAGTGGCTGCTGGGCCTGGTCTCAGACAAGGGCAGGGGGGCACTTTGGAAACACCGTTAGCATAATTCTCCATCTGGATTCCGAAGGCTCTGCCCCATCTCGGTGCTGCAGGGCCCCACGGAAGTGGGATGACCCTGCCTGACCTAGCATGGCAGGACCCAGAAGCCTCCCAGGCACCCATTGTCACCTCAGGCCCCTGTAGGGCACCCACACAGCCTGACTGGGTGCGGGGCGCCTGCTCTCACCTGCCTCACTGGTGAATAGCTCGGCCTATTTGAATAGATGTCGCCAAACCAGCCCTGCACTTCTCTTCTGTGGGCCTAGCTCTGTCCTCCGGGGCATCTTCCCTGGAGCCGCCCTCAGAGCTCTGAGATGGGCAAGGATGGGCTGGCCCACTGCACACCCACCCCGAGGCCTGCATCTGTCCCACCTGCAGGCCTGGCCGGTTTCTGCTCCTCCTATAGGCCTCAGTTTCCTAACTCACAAAGTGTCCCGCCCAATTCAGGGGCTGTCCTAAAGCTCAGTTGGGACAAGGGGTGGAATATTGCTCAGCACAAGGTGAAAGGCTGCCTGGCATCAGGAGTCCTTTGGGTTGGACTTTCTTGGAATTTGCCTGTGACACCACACCCATGTTAAGTCATCTGGCTCGGACTGACCCCCACCCTTGGCCTGCAGCCATTTCCCAGAGGAAGAAAGGCCAGCCCCGAAGGGGTGGCATTCGCTTCTCCCTAGGTGAGGCGGCCTGCCAGTTGTGCTGGGTTTGTAGTCAGAGGTATTCCAGGGCTGGGCTTTTTCTTTCTCAGTTGCTGGTCCAGGCCCTTCCCCCAGATACTTGGTCTGCTCCCCACCTGCCGGCACTAGGGCCATGGGGAGGATGCAGTGGTGACGGACCAGACGAAGAGTCCAGAGCCTTGGGCCGCTTTTGGTGGGAACTGGCTGTGTGACCCTGGGCTGCCGTCCTCGTCCATGTGGTTTTAAAGGGACACTGCTGGCATTTTCAGCAGGCAAATAACGCAGGGCCTGCTCTGTGGCTGAGGGATGTTTGGCTGCCCTGGCCCTTCCCACTAGAAAGAGGGAGTCACCGTGCCCCAGTCATTGTGTCCCAGTCATTGTGAGAAGCACAGACACCTTTCCACATTTCCAGCCCCCCGGGGAGCAGGGGGAGGGGGCCTCTATGGGACTGTTCTAACCTCTTCGGATGCTAGGTTCTCCTGGGAGGTCCGTGGAAACCCCGGCTTGCTAGCTGGGCTGCCTCCTCACGAGATCACTGGGTACCAGCCCCTCTGCTCACGCTGGGCTGGGTGTACTGGGGGAGGCAGGTCTCCCTGGTTACTTTCCTGTTACGCCTCTATTACCTCTCTGTTACTCCTCTGTTACCCCTCTGTTACTCCTGTTACCCCGTTACTCCTCTGTTACTCCTCTGTTACTCCCACCTTACAGCTCCACCCCCACCCTCACCATCTCTAACCAGGTCCAAGGTCACAGTCATCCTCCGCCAGCCCCCAGCTCTCCCTGCTGAGCCTGTGGGAAGCCCAGACCCTTCCGTGGCATGGGGCGGGGGGCGAAGGGGGGGATCTGAGGCCGCCATTCCTCTGCACTGTCGCTTGTCTGTTTCAGGTGGCTCGTCTTCGGCAGTGACAGGAAGGGAATGCCAAATTAACACTGGGTGATAAATTCTGCAGAGCCAATAAAACGAAAGCAGAGGGATAGATGGAAGAACCGCAGCAACCGATTAAACATTTTTGTTGGCAGTCACAGACACATGGCACATTTTCCAAGGTTTGCATCAAGGAGACATCTGGCCACAGCCCATGTGTGCATGGGAGGGAATCCCAGTGAGCGGAGACAAAGGGGGCCAGGAGGGCAGGACCCTCCAAGGGGCAGCAGGCTGGGGAGCAGGCACTATTCGGGGGTCTGAGGCGCCTCCAGGGCAATGACCTCGGCGAGCTGTTAGGGACGCTTCCCAGGAAGGGCAGTGTCGGAGTCCTCGCCTGCCAACCCCGTGGGCTGCGGGAGCCGAGGCCTGGGAAAGAATGTTCCATGCTTGGAATGCCTGCTGACCAGCCCCACCACACCCCACACCCAGACTCAGGATTCTGGATTCAAGGCCTGAGGCGCAGGCCTCCCCTGAGTCTGAGAGAGAAAGTGCGTGCCATTAGATGGGGTCAGAGCCGGCCCAGGAGGACCCTGGGGTGCCTAACTCCTTGGGCTCCCTGATCACAGTACAAAAAACTTTTCCTCCGTACCTCCACCCACAGCATTGCTCTCCCGGAGCATCCTTCCTCCTTCAAGGTCCCGCTGGGCTCTGGGACTCAGAGCCCCTCTGCCTCTGAGACCCTTGCTGGTGTAAGCTGCGTGCGTGTGTGTATGTGTGTGTGTGTGTGTGTGTGTGTGTGCACGCGCACACGTGCAGGCATACATGCCACCCCAGCAGGCTCTGTACCGTATTCCTTTCTTTCCGCCCACGGTTGCTGACCATGATGAAAGGCCCCACTGGGGCTCTGCATGGGCTAATTTGGACCTGTGGTCGTGGGGCCGAGGGCACACACAGGGAGTGGGCCAGTGGCCAGCTGACTTGGGCCCGTCTTCTGTTAGGAGGAACAGGATTTCCACACAAAACTCTCCAGTCCTTCAAAGACCCGCCACCGCACATAGGATGAAGCCCAGTCTTCTCGGCTTCCCCTGAAGACCCTGCCGGGAGCAGCCCCAAGTCAATGCCCTGACACACAGGCCAGGGGGTCACTGTGAGAGGCTGGGAGCTGCTCAGAGGACGCGTCACTCACCCCCATGTCAAGGTGGGGGAACTGTTCCCACACATTTCAGACCCACTCAGGGCTATCAGCTCCCACCAAAACCCAGGGTCCACGAGCTTCCAGGTGCTTTTTCCCTCTTACCTCACACATAGAGATACGGACTCGGGCTTCATCAGCTGGCTCTAGCAACGGCGAAGGGCACCCATGCTCCCTCATCCCAGACACGTGCCCCTTTGCTCCCACAGAGGGGGCACAGCTCAGTCTAGCCAGACCGTGTACCCACTGAAGTACTGGGTCCAGTCCACTGCCCAGCCCTGTGACTCCGCCCTCTCTGCCCCCTGGGCCTCGGCCCCGAGGGGCAAGTCACCTATGTACCCAGGACCATGGCCACAGCGTCCTAATCAGTCTCCCCACCTCCAGCCCCCTGGGCTTCAGCCCGGCCTCCGCCTTCTCCTTACCGGTCACACAAACTATTTGCTCTCCTTCAACTATGTCTCACTCAGTCTCACCTTCACAGATGTCACCATCTACCCTCACCTGGACGACACCTGCTCACCGTCTGGGTCACCCGCTGAGGCCCAGCACAGAACTCAGCTCCCTGCATCGTGTCTCCCTCTTTGCAGCCTCAAGGTCTGGCAGAGGGTCTGTCATTAGAAAGTGTTTAGAGAGTAAAGCTTGGTCTCCCCGGGCCAGGAGTCGCCCTAAAGAGATGGTCACGGGGCCCAAGTCTCGACCTACCTCTGAGAAGAACACTGAGAGAATGACCAGACTGATCCAGTGTATCACGCCAGCAAACTGGAATGCACTGGAAACTGCAGAAGCACAATAACAGGGGCCAATTTTAGGAGCAAGGAATTAGGTGCAACTGTAGAGGGGCCCTCACAGCGCGGAGGCAGGCCTCCAGGAGCCCGGAGCATGAGTATTTAGAACTGGATGCATTCGGGCCAGAGAACACCAGGCAGCTTTAAGGGGTGTCTGTGATGGAGGTGGTGGGAGGCTGGTGGGCCAGTGATGCTGTTCTTCCCTCCATCCAACGGGCTGCCTCTCAGAGCTCCAGCTCCGTCCCATCAGCCGCCGTGGGCTTTGCGCCCAGAAAGAAGCCTTCCAGGGGAGCCTTCCAGAGGGAGCAGGAAGACACCTCAGACCTGGGTGGGCAGCTTCGGTCAGATCGAGATGAGCTTCCAGAAATCCCCATAATTCACCCCCAAAGCACTGTGCACTGTGAGTGGGGCTTCAGGCAAGCTTACTCTTCTCATTCTGAAAATTCTCAGTGGCTGAGACGGCGGCGTCAGCCAGGGTCTTCTGGGGGAGAAGGCAGGAGCCGGGACTGGAGAGGACACCAGTGGTGGGGCAGGGTGTCAGCCTCCCGAAAGTGGCAGAGCGAGCAGCTGGGGGCTGCCACGCCTCCGGACACCAGAGTATGAGCGGGGAGAGCTATCGGCCACTGAAAGCTCCCACCCCCCCTTCCACCAGGCAATCCTTGGCATTAAGGCAGCACCTCTGGCAGGCCCTTTCACAATAGAGGGGCCGTGACCAGCCTCTGAGCTGTAGCGGAGCGTAGTTTATCAGGGAGTAAGGCCAAAAGTAGGGTGCTGGGGCCCAGGACAAGGTCAGGTGGGCTCCGATGGAGAGCGGGTGGGAGGGGATGCCCCCTCAGAGGACCAGCCTAAAAGAGATACTGGTAGAACATCCCCGGACAGTGGGGCAGGACTAAAACAAGGTGCAGGAAGGCAGCTGGGAGCACACTTCCCTCTGGTCAGCACGCAGCTCAGATCCCCTGGGGGACAAGGAAAGATGCCCAGAGCTATCAGTGGGGTGGGCTGGCCGAAAGAGAGGAACCCACAGCCTCCCCCAAAGCTCTGACATCGGCAAGCCCTGGGGGTGGGTGGAAACAAGGCCCTGGAGCATGTCCTGGGGGAAGGAGGCTTCAAAGACAGGTTCCAAGTGGGAGACTTTGGGGTTCCTGGCTTTGGACCAATACGAGCCTCAGAAGGCAAGTCCTGCCACACTGTGGATTCTTTCCGTCCTGGGTCACATGAATACGAGTGGGAACCGGGAGGCTGAGGCCTGTGTGACTCTGAAGAGACCTCCAGATGATTCTGGAAGCATAAAATCTCTCCCCATTATTTCTCAAATGAATTCCTGTGCCTTTTTTTATGGTTTGCTTTAGAAGAGCAATAAATCTCTGATTGTGCATTTTATGGAATTTAAGATGCCTTTTATGAGCTGCTAGTGGATCTCCCACCAAAATCAATCTCCTGGATGCTTAGTTTTAAGCAAAATTCCAGTGTCGGCCGTGTTCTCAGTTCTACTCAATGCCTGAGCGGCCAGGAGCCCCAAGTATAACCCAGGAAAGAATGACTCTGTTACGGTCAGACCTCATAAAAAGCAGACATACCAATGAGTAGGAGGGAAAGTATACAACATGGTTTAATTGAAGACAGGTTGACTGTAAAATCAGTGCTAGTCACTTTCTGCTGGAAGATACTTTGATTGGAACCAAGGGGCCACCAGCTGTACAAAAGCCAACGAGGCTTATCAGACAAAAGCAGTTCTGCACTCCCCGCCATCCTCTCTCAGAGAGTGGGGAAGGCTAATAGGACTTGGAACCCTGAAGAGGACGGACCCTGAATACAGAGACTCCGGTAAAGGGTCTGGGGGCATTGGAGAATACAAGTCTAAGATGACTGAATGGGTCCGGGGGTGGCCAGATCTACAGTCCTGGAAGTTGGCCAATGGCAGGAAAGGAAATCTCTGGGGTGGGGGTGGGGTCAACAATTTCATTTCTTTTTTTCATTTGCACTTGAATGAGCCGTCTTCTGACTGGGGGACCTCTGGGGAGCCAGGAGCTCTACCAGAAACCACTCACTTAGCCAAAGCCAAGAGTCAAGACCCTTGGCCCCCTGCTGGTGCACCAAACAGGGGTCTACAGGGTGGGAGGCGGGAAGAGGGCCCTCCGCTCTGACAGACGTGCTGCCAAGGGACACCTGGAAGGACAGAAGAGGTGGCGGACAAGCTATCCGCTGCCATGTGCGTCAGGCTCCCGTGAACATGAAACTAGGACGAACACCAAGAGGACCAGGTTGGGAAAGAAAACTGGCCTGATGGCTTGAAGTCCCGGCTCTAATACCTCTCAACTAGGAAAAGTCTAACTTCTCCCAAGCTTAATTCCCAAATCCATAAAAAGGGATAATACCAGTCTTGCCTGTCTCACAGGGTTGCTGCTAGGGTCAAATACATGGAGAAGTGCTTTCAAAATGATCACGTTATAGATAAATAACGCTGCCAACTTACAGATGGATAAAAATACAAGGAATCAGAGCGTCATTGTGGCTGCTGTCATTATTAGTTACTACAAGGTGAGACGCCTCCACACATGGGAACTCTCTTTAAGCTACAGCAAATCCCAACCTGGAAAATTCCAAACGGGAACAATAAAAAAAATGGTGCACACAGGGGTCCCCAACATTTTGGATCTCATCAGTTTCTGATCACGGAATGCTGGGGAAGGGGAGTGAAGAGGCCACATTGGGCGGAGCGGGGCAAAGCGATGCTGGGGGTGGCAGGGAGAGAAGCTGCCAGATGCTTTCCTCCCAGTGGTCATACCCATGAGCCATGGGGCCAGGGGTGGGCAGTGCCGTCAGGCTGGGGGCAGATCACACTGCTAGTTGGGGACCCCTGATGAATGCACATGGAATATTGACATCATATGTATTTACATATGTATCTCTCTTGCTACTCACACTGGAGAAGCTTTATATCTATTAGAAGTTCCAGAGTCAGGAGAATCACCACCAATATTACACAGGCTACCAGGAAACTGTTGACACTTGCACTGAGCAAAAATACCTGCCACACGGCTGCTCTCTTCCCACAGCACGGCTTCAGCCAGGTAGACCTGCGGGGACAAAAGTGGGGGAGGAGGCACTGAGAGGGGGTGACGTCCCCACCACAGCCCTGCTCTCAACACCTCCCCGGCTCTGTGCTTCCTGATGAAACACAGCTTTCTTCAAGGGGTCACTAGGTAGAATGATGAAGACCGGAAACATCTCATTAAGAGATGGAGCTCGGTATGCAGGCTGACCCTGGCAGCTCACAGCATCTCCCTGTGCTTCAGTCTCCTCATCTTTAAAATGGGTACAAAACCACATCTCATAGGCTTCTTGTAAAGATGGAAGACCCCAAAGGTTAGTGGAGAGCCTGGCTATGTGGTAAGTGCTGCATGAATTATTATTATTACACTTATTATGTTATACTTCCGCATAGGTCTCAGAACCTAGCACAGGCTCTGCATTTAGGATACCCTCAGCCCACCTCTAATAAATGCTCAATGAATTCGTAAGTGAATTTTCTGTTTTCTCAGCTATACAAGGAAAGATTTGAACTGATCCCTGTTTCTCAAAGTAGATTGTAAGGAACGCTAGTTCCACAGAAAGTTAATGATTGTTACTCAATAAAAAGTTACTAGGGTTGGATAAGTTTTAGAAAATTTGGGTCAAAGTTAAGTGGATAGGGCTTCCCTGGTGGCTCAGTGGTTAAGAATCTGCCTGCCAATGTAAGGCACACAGGTTCGAGTCCTGGGCCGGGAAGATCCCACATGCCACGGAGCAACTAAGCCCATGTGCCACAACTACTGAGTGTGCGCTCTAGGGCCCGTGAGCCACAACTACTGAGCCCGCGAGCCACAACTACTGAAGCCCATGCGCCTAGAGTCCATGCTCCACAACAAGAGAAGCCACCTCAATGAGAAACCCGTGCACCACAATGAAGAGTAGCCCCCACTCGCCACAACTAGAGAAAGCCCGCGCACTGGAACGAAGACCCAGTGCAGGCAAAAATAAAATAAAAATTTTTTAAAATTATAAAAAAAAAATTAAGTGGATATTTTTCTCTGCAGGACCTTGTAGTGCCATTAATATGCTATCATGCATCACTGTGCTCCAAAAGGGATTACAGTATCAGTTTTTCCCAAACTCACTGGCCCACGCACCCTTTTGTCATGTAGCACCTGGAGGGGCTAGTGTTCTATGGACCGTCTTTTGGGAAACCTTTGACTAGATGATCGTGAACGTTCACACATAGACATGAGGCCACCAACAATGAAATCTTTCCTGAGTAGGTTTGGAAGTGGAGAGAAGGCACAGAATCTCAGAGCTGGTGGGCCCCTGAGGGCATTTGATCCACTCCCTTCAGGAACACAAGATCCCGGTGGAAAGGGGGTGCCTCTAAGGGGGCATGGGGATGGTGAAGTCAGACCTCACTGCCTTGGTGGGTTGTTTAGAAGCTGGACCCGCCCGCCTGCCTTGATGAGGAAGAATTAGGTGCCCTAGAACAGCAGAGACAGCACTGGCTGGGGAGTCCTCACTGCTGGCTTGGCCTTCAGCCTCCCGGGACCATGTCAAAGGCACTCCAGACGTCAGCCTCCCCATCTGTCAAACTCCTTAGCCTCCAGGGTTATTGACAGTTAAATGAGAAAATGTATCTGACCTTAAAGCACCATGTAGTTGATGGTGATGGTGATGATGATGATAAATTATCTGATGGCCCAAAGATTCGGCCGTCACCCACTGTCCTTCCTGTCCAGAGGGAGCAATTGGCTGGAGCCTGCTGCAAAGCGGCCGGTACCCATCCCTGAAGATCCCGAGGGTGTCTCTGGAAAGGGGAGCTCTGCCTTGAGGTGCTCCCTTCTCCTCGGAGGAATAATGTAGGTGCTTCAGGGAGATTTCTTCCCCACGGTCCATCAAGGGAAAGCTTGAAGGAGGCCCCAGCTGTTGGAAAGTGGGACAAAGCTCATGGCTCTTCAAGGAAATTTGGCTTTCAGGTGACGGGGGAAGAGGAGGGAGGCATTTTTGGACAAGCAGAGGATGACTGATGGGACACCCTCGCCCATGGCCAAGAGCATGGGGCGAGAAGCGAGGAGAGCTGCCAGGCAGAAGAGAGGGTTCTCACTGAGGACAAGCAGAAGACAGGGGGACAAAGGTGAGCGGAGGCCAGACAGAAGGCCATCGATGAAGGCCTGCTTCACGCGCTGCAGATGGGTTTCAAAGTCCCCCGTGGAACCACTTCTCTCCACCTTCCTGCAGGTTCACGAGGGCCACCCAAAAGCAACAGGCTACAGGGTAAACCCCAAACTGATGCCATGTGGAGCTCAGTAGGGTTGCCAGAGAAAATACGGGACAAGCAGTTATATCTCAGGTAAACAATCTATCAACGATTTTCTAGTATAAGTATGTCCCAAATGTTGTATAGGATATACTGACACTAAAAAAATTTATTCATTGTTTATCTGAAACTCAAATTTAAATGGGTGTCCTCTATTCTTATTTGCTAAACTGACAGCCCTAAATTCAGAGCAGAGGGGTCTTGAGGGGGCCTGGTGAGGGTGGCTGGGATTTGGTCAGAGGAGTGCATGGGATCCCTGGGATACAGATTAGAAGACAGTGTCAGGAAAGGAAAGGCCACGTGAAGGACACCTGTGGGAGGGCTGAGCGTGTCTGTCCAGGAGGCCAGAAAAGAAGGACCAGAGTGGTCAGGGACAGCCGCGCCCTACCTGGCACAGAGAATCCTGGAGGCTCCACCCACAGGTGCTATCAGCTGTGTATGCTTTTGCCTATGAAAGACCCTTTGAATTGTAAGGTACCTTTGGCCATCATTACTTGGCTGACCTCCTCTCCTCCTGATACATCCCGAGAGTGTCACCCCTCCTTCCCCCATAGTGTGACATCCCCGCCCCCTTCCGCTGGCCCTATTTTAATCTTTCGCACCTCTCACCCCAGTTCTCACCCAGCCTCCAGCTGCCTCGGCACTCCCTCTGGAAGTTTCCTGCGGCCTCTTACTCTTCTGCCCTCCTCCCCGGTTCCCAAAGGAGACCCAGCTCCAATTCCACATCCTCTCTAAAACCCAGTCCGATCGTCTGTGGCCCCTACACTGATGCCATTTCACTGTCACCTGAAGTCTGAGGCAAGCACCCTCCGCAGTGATAAATGAAAAGGGCAGGTGCCAAAGCCGTCTGCCTGGGCTGCTGCCATGCTGAGCAACCAGAGGAAGACTCGCCTGCACGTCCAGTGTGAGAAGCGGGGCACCTGATCTCACCTGTGCCTTGTGCACCCCAGAAGCGTGGGGTGCATCCCTCAGAGACCGGGCCTTCTTCCCTGAGAGGAAGGTCCCACGGGGAGAAGGGGAGGAAACAAACCATTTGTTTCTTCAAGTGGCAGGCTTTCCCTCTAAAAAGGAGACTCCACACTTGACCTGCCTCTCCATGGGAACGAAAAGTCATTTTATGTGGCGGCTTCAAATGTTAAGATGTTGCTTTTGGGACTTCCCTGGCGGTCCAGTGGCTAAGACTTCACGCTCCCAATATAGGGGGCACGGGTTCGATCCCTGGTTGGGGAACTAAGATCCCGCGTGCTGCAAGGTGCAGCCAGAAAAAAGAAGAAAAGATGTTGCTTTTCGTTTTCTTGTTTGATCAGAAAAACTTCCTAAGCAGACCCAGGTTTGGTTATTGGGAAGCGGTCGGTTCCCAAAGTGGGGACCTGTAGTCCAAAGCTGGCAATGCGAGCCTTGCCCTGGCACCACGGCACTCCTGGGCCTCGGGAAGCAGCCAGGGAGGGGCCAGGAAGGTGGCAGGACTCAGAAACCAGGCGGGGAGGGGAAGGTCTGGAAGTCAAGTGAACGCCAGACACCCCATGTGCTAGTCAGGCACTGTGCTCAACACAGGCCACGGCTCTAGGGCAGTTGACATTCCAGTGGGTGAGAGTCAAACAATAAACATAACGAATTAGGAAACGAGATGGTGTCCTACAAGGTGGTAGGTACTGTGGGAGGAAAGGGGGGCATGAAGGGTGACATTTTAAACTAGGTGGTCAGGGTAGGCCTCACCCGGAAGGGCTTCCCCTTCAGGGTGGGGGGCAGCTGACCTAACCCCACCCCGAGCAGGTGTTGCAGGTGTTCCCACAGCCCACGGGGCAACCAACCAAGGCAGTTCCCAAAAAAGCCCAAGGCAGCTGCAAAGTGGAGCCCATGCTCACTGCCCTGGTCCTGTGCTTCCGCTCCCGCACCAGCCCAGTGGTTCCCCCCACCTCTGCTCTGCCTTCCACTAGAAGCCCCTCAACCATGCCCGTCTGGGGGTGACTTCCTGAAACCCCCTTTGTGCACAAGTTCAAGGGGTGCTATTTGCACACACTCTATGTGAACCCCAGGACAATACACACAGGGGAGGACTCAACTGAAGCAGATGGAGGGAGACCACCCATCCAAGAAAGGATGGTGTCCAGGGATACAGTAGCGGCTGAGGGGTGGTGGCAGGGGGGCTGCAATCTGTTTCCAGGTCAGTGGTTCTCAACCCTGGCTGGTCCGAGGACCACTAAGAGAGCTTTTAAAAATCCCAGTGCCTGGGCCACACACCAGACCACGCAGACCACACACTGTGGGGTGGGACCCAGGCCTTAGCATGTTTTGATCTCCTTAGGTGATTCCAATGTGCAGCTGAGATTGGGAACCACTGTCCTTGCTCCTTGATGCTCAGTGGGCTCCGCAGACCAGCAGCATCAGCATCACGTGGGACCTCGTTGGAAATGCGGACTCCTGGGCCTTCCCATACCCACTGAAAAGTGTCTGCATCTCAGTGAGATCCTGGGTGATTTAGGCGACAACCACTGCTTTGGATTTAACAAGAGGTAACGGGTAGCTCAGGAGGCGGGCAGGGCATGGCAAAGGGAGTCTGGGTGCAGGAGAGATGAGGCAGTGAAGGCAAGCAGGTCCCCAGCCAGCCCTTGGGGCCGAGGTGCAGGACCCGACACTGAGGGAAGGGGGAAGCGGGTAGGCCCCCTGGGGAGCAGAAAGTAGCGCTGAGACTGAGTGTATGTGTTTGGGGGCATCGAGGGCTTCTTAGCCCAGACCTGAGGCTGAAGCCGGAGCCCAAGCAGGCTCTGGGCTTCCAGCTCCTTGAAGAGCAGGACCATGGACCCCAAGACTCCAGAAAAGAGGCTGGGATGAAGCAGAAGACTTTCTGGCTGCCTCAGTGTTTGGAAATCCCAGCTACTAATAAAATTTCCTCTGAAATTCAAATGACTCAGATATTCCTAGGAGACTGGGTTTTAGTAGAAAAATAGAATCTTTCCAGCTTCACAATATCCCTGAGTGATTAAATAATGACTCAAGGAGTTTAATGGGTCAAAAGGGAAATCAGCATTGACTCTTTAATTAGAAAAGATACCTTCCTCCATCTCTTGAGCGTTCAGCCCATCAAAGCCCTAGAGCTGGTTCTCAGGGTGGTGTTATCCCCAGGATCACCACCAGAGGGCAGGCGTCTCTCAATTTCCTATCGGTGCAGTGGCAGCGAGGGGACAGCTCCAGGAGGCCGGCTTTGGCTGCCAAAGTCTGTAAATACCAACCAGATGGCATCTCCTGGCAGGCAGGTGACTGTTCTACTGTGTGGGTGCACCAGTCACTCCTGCGGCCTCAGAGAAACCCTGGAGAGGGAGGAGAGGCCGAGTACCCTTACTTCTTCTGCTTTCTATACTTAGGTGTCTTCATAAAAGTTTGAGAGGATAACTTTTAGAATATTAAAATGAACTCTGGCAAGTTTCTGATGAATCCTTTATATGAGGTCAAGCCACGAGAGTGGCCCAGAAGGAAGCGGCTCCAGGTCACTGCTCCATCAGGCAGCATTCCCAAGCCTGGCACTGAAACAGCCCCGTTCTGAAAGGTAGAGCAGAATTGCTCTGTGCAGTGCCAGGATGGCAGGGGCTGTGTTTGCTCCTGGGGGGTCTGGCTTCTCCCACCCTGGCAATCCACAGTGCGGCTGCCAGGCTGGTGTGGCTGGGAGGATGCACGATGGGGGGAAGGGGCGGTGGCGAGGTATGGGGATTGTGGAGACCCCCAAGTTGCCTGCAAAGTCCACAGGCAGGGGACAGTCATGATGTCCCTGGAGGAGGCGGAAGATCACAGAGAGCTTATTTCCCAGTAGGTGGCCAGACCAGATGGCCTGCCAGTCCTACTCAGTGGAGATTTCCATCCATTAAGTCCCCAAAGAAAGGGCGTGTAGTTGAAGCCTTAATGAAGTCTGGGGTGCTGAGCCTCCCCAACCTGCCTCAACTATGACCTTGGGAGGCACTGCTAGATCAGAGCCTCAGAACCCTTCTGTGTTGCAGAGCTCTCCAGGGCATGAAAACCGTGGCCCCATACCTGAACAGTGCACAAAACAACAACACTGTGCATAACATTCCAAGGGGTGCACGGACCCCTTGATTCTCACTGATAGGTCTTCTAAGGACACCTGGGATCCGAGTTCAAACCCCGGGACTGGGCAGTTGAGACCCGTCCAGGCCCTGAGATGCTCCAATTCTGTGACGCTAAACACCTGCCGCCTGGAGCCACAGACTTGGTGGTGTTTCTGTCAGAACATCCTATGGCCCCACTTGATTTTTCTTTACTGTATTTTTTCCCAAGGATTAAAATACTGTCAGAGAAAGCCACGAAGCTGACTTAAATCCAACTTCTGGCACTGACCTGGGTTTTATTTTTATTGATTTAGCAAACACTTATAAGGCACTTACTATGTACGTATGCTATTCCGAGCACTTTACAAATGTTAACTCATCTAGTAGTTTTAAAAGACAATTCCTTCTATTTTTTTCTCTGTTGACAAACAATGGGGAAAGCCAGACTCTTCCAACTGTCTAGGTTTTGGTGGTAACTGTAGCCCCACCACTGCCTGAACACTGAGTGCGATCTTTGATCCCCAGTTTCCTAAGCTCCCAAATGGGAATAAGTACTATCTTACTGCAGGATTGTTGTTCTAAAATATTAAAAATAACATATGTAAAGCCCATAACATAACGCTTACTGCACGGCTACCATTCATATCTACTATGATGATTTAGGCCTGTGAGCATTAGAAAAGGGATTGATCATCTAAATATGGGCAGTTCCAACATCCATTCCATTCTGTACATAGTCATTACATGCCCACTAAGTGCCAGGCACTCTACTGGGCGCTAAGCACAGGAGAGTGCTCAGGGCCTTCATCCGCATGGAGCCTGCAGCCTTATAAGTGAATTCAGACTATGCAATGAGCTCTTTGCCCCAGACTACCCTGAAAAGCTAAACACATAAAGGGAGAGGAAAACGCAGGAGAGGGAAATGAGCTCACATGTGCAGAACTTCTTCAGAGAGACAAATATCCACCCATGAGAACCATCAACCCAACACCCACAGGGACACCCTTGTACTCCTTTCTCACTCTCGCAGGGAGAACCAGAAGAGCAGGAAAAGCACTGTCAAGCATCCCCTTTGTTCCTGTACCCAATTCCAAGAGGCAAGCCACAGCAGCACAAAACACCCAGAAATGAGAGCACACAACACACTGCAGTCACGAGGACTCTCAGGTTGGAGGTCAGAGGTGACTCTCCCAGCCCTTGGGGGAACTGAAGAAATTGAAGTTCCCATACGAGCAGCTTCCGTTCTGCAATCAGAGCTAAAGGTTAGCCCCACTGCCTTGGGGGGAGGTAGGGAGGAGGGCTGTGTGCAGCTGGGGTCACGGGAGTCTGACATGTTCCTGTTCCAGAATCTCAGATTTCTTGCACCCTGGGAAATGCAAGCGCTGGGAAAGACAGCAGGGTGTGGTGGCAAGAGCCCAGTCCAGGAGCTGTCACCCCGCTTGGCGAGCCACCAACCCCCCTCTGGGAACACAATGGCTAATACGCACCATCGACTGGCTGCCCCTACTTGGAGGAACCCAGGGCATTGCCCACACATCTCTGAAGGGCTTCCATGGGGTTCAAGCCTACTCAGGGGAGGGAGTGGGGCCCTGCTGGACCAAGGGGCCACAAGACCCTCTCCCACCTCGAGTCCTCAATTCTGGGAACTGGCCAGAAGCCTGAGAGTCTCCTTCACGCTATGCTTTGTGGGCAGGGCTGCCCGAATGAGGTCAGCTTCCTACCCTGGTGGGAACCAGTGGGCTACGGCTTTCAGGCACACCCCACGCCCACTTCTCTGTCCAGCTCTCTCTGGTTCTGAGATGTGGCTTGGCAAATCCCGGGATGGCCAGCTCCCTCTTCTTCTCTTTGGCTAAAGTTCAGATCTCAAGGGCCTCCGCAGATGACTGGAGACCCCCAGATCCCATAAAGTCAGCTCACTTTCCTTGGGCGACCTGGCCTTGGCTTCAAGTCCCCCACCCCATTCCATGCAGCGCTCACGCACCCACGCGAAGGTGGTCAGAGGTGCTCTGCCGCCACCTAGTGCTCTCCAGAGGCTGTACACCCTGCCCTGTGAGTAGGTGGGGACAAGAGGTTTATTTCGCTGAGAAATAATGTTATCTGTGAACTTACTGCCTTCTTAATCAATATAAAATCTTTGCAGTTCTTGGACTACAGGAAATAGGCTCACCTGTGCTTACCAGAAAATGCTTTTTGATCTGAATCAAACCTTTATTTCCTGGTTGGGACATCAAGAACCCTCATGGAAGCCTAAGCCTACAAAAAATATAAGGAGTCGTGGGTCACAGGGTCAGCTCGGGTCCAGGGACAGCTGGTGTGCCAGAGGAAGAGGCAGAGTTTTATTAGAAACAAATCTGCTTGGCATCAAGCAAATGCAATAAGGAAGCTCTTTTTAACTTTTTTTCTTCCTTGAGGGAAAAATGAATCAAAGACTTCACAAGCCACGTGATGCAGAACTTCCGGACTTTGCACTTGCAAGGTCATGGCAGGGATGCAAATGCCTGTTAACCCTAAATGCCCAAAACCCTTCCCTTCTTCTAAAAGGACGCTAAGATTGTACTAAGTGAAGTGGGCATGTTCTGAGGCAAATCTGATTTATTTCTTCTAGGATGACTTTGTGGAGGGGGTGTGGAATTAGCAGGGATGCTCAAAGGTGGGCCAGCCACAGACCATGGCCTTGAGTTGTGGGGAGTGAGAAGCCTGGTCCCTTCCTGTGGTTCTTCCTGGATGCCACATAGGTCTAGAGCCAGCCCCCAACTCTCCCCAAATGGAAGTGGCCTTCCCCTTCTCTTCTAATCCTTATCTTAACCCAGCCTCACTCATCCACTCACTCGCTCAAGTCATTCCTTCATTTAATCAACACCCCTCACGTTCCAGGCTCAAAGGATCTGATCTCTGCCCTGAGGGAGCACTTGGTCCAGTACCAGAGGCAGACTTGAGAACAGAGTAAAGCTCAGTGTCACAAGTGCTGAGATAGAAGAAGGTCAAGGGCTATGGGTGCACCAAGGTGAGGCTCTGGCCTGGGTGGGGTGGGAGACAGAAGACTTTCCAGAGCAGGTGGTCCTTGGGCTGGACAGTATGGGAAAAGAGAAGGGAATTGGGGGTTATGGCTCAGGGGGTACCTCCCCTCCTCCCTCTTTGCCTCCAGTCTTTGTTTGCTGGCATATCTAAAATTATTTCAGTCCTTATTTAAAGATGTTGCTATATTGGACCCTGTCATCTTTTCCTAGCCTGACATCTCAAAACCATTAGGTTTTCTTTCTCTGATTGTTAAGTTCCAGCAGAAATGTGCCATTGGCATCATCTCCAAGCAATAACGTCCCTTTCTGTCTACCCAGCCTTCCTCCAAGCTTCTCCCATCTGGGGCTCTGGCCCTGACCAACCAGGTCAGACCTCTTAGAACCCTAAAATGTAAATGATTACAAAAGGCTGAATATCTTTCATTTCTTACTTTGTTTTTATATCTTGACAAAGACTATCCTACCTACTCTTCCATGACCCTCTCTGCACCCTCTTTCCACTAAAAAGATGGGTAGCACTATCTCTCGATGTGGCCCACAGAGTCTCCTCTATAAAAGGGGGTGATGACCCTTGCCTTCGCCGCCTTCCTCACACATATATTGTCACCATCATTTTTCCTATCGGCTGTGAGCTTCCCGAGGGTGGAGGTTCTGCGCTTCTCCGAATTTTCTGTCTGCTGTGGCCTCTTGTCTAGCCCAGACCCTGCAAACCAACCAGGCCTTCAATGTAGTGTAGCTGGTTGAGAAAGAGTAG
The DNA here is from genome assembly GCF_011762595.2 of Tursiops truncatus. NCBI lineage: Eukaryota > Metazoa > Chordata > Mammalia > Artiodactyla > Delphinidae > Tursiops > Tursiops truncatus. The sequence continues at coordinate 118,216,915 of NC_047035.1, forward strand.
AACTCCCAGTCTGTGCCATGAGTCAGCCTCCTGCAAACCCAGTGTCCCTCTTCCAAAGGTGGACAGTTGGTTCACTGAGAAGCAGTTCTGTGTCTCACTTTCCCACTGTTGAATGGGGTGATGTCCAAAGGCAACCAGGCAGAAGGGGCTCTGGTTACATGGAAACACAAAGCGTTGTCCCCTGGGAGAGTGGACACAATTCAAACTGTATCTGAGCGAAATAATCGAGCCAACCAAGTTACTGAAGAAACAGTCTGAGAAGGCAGACATGCTTCTAGATCTTTTCCAAGTCGAACACTGACTAGAAAGGAAAAAGGGAAGCTCTAATTCTGGATCAAAAGCTACGAATGGAGGCTTGGCTTTCTTAGAGACTGTGGTGTATTGCGGGCAATTCTCCAATATCCATCCCACCCTTGACCCACGAGGTAACAGCAGTGTGTTGTGGGAAATGACACAGTTCAAGGGTGGCCCTGACTGGGCTGTGGATTCCCATACCCCTTACCATGTGACCCAATTCTAGCCAATGGGACATGAGGAGAGAGCAACTAAAGGATTCCGGGAAAGTTCTTTGCTGCTCTTAAAAGAGAATGATGGGTAGCCATTCTCTGTTGCCAGACATGTATGAAGGATGTGGCCAGATTACCAAGGGCAGCCCTCTCAAAAAATAAGGGGAACCTTACAGCATGAAGGTTGAAGCTAACACTGAAGCTTACAGGATGAAGCTAACACTGTTGACAGCAGAGTGGACAGACAGAAGGAATCTGGTCCTTGTTGCTACTGTTGAGGGTCTGGACCAACCTCAAAGCTGCCCTAGCTCTGGGCTCCATGGGCCATGGGCTGATGAAAACCCTCATTGTTTGAGTCTGAGATAGGCTTCCTGTGGTATGCAGTCCAAAGCACCTGGCTGATAGGGTTACCAATCCTTTGTGAGAAGGATGATGCAGTGAAGAGATATTAGGGCAGGAGAAAGGTACAGGACTTGGAGATGACAGAACATGAGGACGAAGGAGAAGGAATTAAGCTGGTCTCTCAGGGTACCGATGTAGTGGGGCGTTGTGGCTGGCTCAGCTGGGGCTCAGAAGTGCTCAAGAACCTCCTCTGTTCCCCTTCCCCCTCCTCTGTCTGTTCACATCTGCAGACATTCATGGAGATCTGTGTTTTACCACTATTGAAGGAGGAGGAGCATGGCTGGGGGGAAGATGCAAGGAGGGAAAGGATGATGATGATGATGATGATGATGGTGATGGTGTAGCTGGCATGATGTGCCAGTGCAGCCCCTTGGTTTGAACCGGAGACCTGGGTGTAGAGAAGTGAAGGCCAGAAGCAAATAGGACCAGAGCAGTGGCCATAAGCAGAGACAGTTCTGGGCTCACTGATAGCTTGGTACAGAGTCTGGGGGGAGGGGAGGCTTTTCTTGCCCACCTTGCATGGGCATCCTGTGGCCTTGTGGTTTCTGAAAGGCCCTGAACTGGGCACTAGTGTTCCCACAGTGGACACTGTCAGTGTCAGCGGCTTCATGGGCAGGGAACATGGACAAGAGGGAGCCAAAGCAGGGGAGGAAGAAGGATGCAAGTTCCAGTGGTGACTATGCCTGACTGACTGGCTTCATGTGTCTTGGAAGTGTCTTGGCTTCAAGTGTCTTGGAAGCCACTGGCTCCTGTTGAGGCAGGAAGGAGGCTGAGGGTCATTGGAAATGAGCCAACATGCACATGTGACTCCCTCTGGTAATGGGTTGGGGAGGTCAGCCAGGTAAGTCTAGATCCACTGACTGGGGCCAGACAGAATATGTTTTGGGAAAAGACAGTTCAGTTTGGGGCCTTGTTGGGTTTGAGATGGCCAGAAGTCCTGGTTGGGCAGATAATGGTTCCTCAGGCTGGATTTAAGTGCTGTCACCAAAAAGGCTATTTTTAGCAATGACTTGGGTGGAGACAAGAACATTTGCTCAATATTTGCTCAAATATGCAGCCAACTCAGAGGTAGAAGAACAGATAATTCCACAGACACTTGTTAGGATTCTAGGTGTGTCTGGGATCCTGTGGAGATGTCCAGGAAGTAGTTGGATGTGAGCCAGCAATTTGAGAGAGAGAGAGAGAGAGAGAGAGAGAGAGAGAGAGAGAGAGAGAGAGAGAGACAGCAGCTGTGCTAGAGACTCAGCTTTGAAAGTTACAAGCTGAAGAATGTGAATTTTGGTTATGTGGGTGGATGCAATTACCCAGTGGGTAGAATTAGTAGAGCTAAACTGGCCAAAGACAGAAAACGAAGAACCCCAACATCTAAGGACAAAGCAGAGAAAGAACAAGTTTTAAAAGGCCTAGAATGGACAGCCAGAGGGGTAGGAAGAAAATCCAGAAAGTGTGATAGAGCAGAGGACACACAAGACTGTGTTTCAAGGGCGGGGAGTGGATGACGTTTTCAAATGCTGGACAGAGGACAGTGTAAGGACCCTAGCAACACGGAGGCCGTTGATGACCTTGAGGAGAGCAGTTTCCACGGTGTGGGTGGGGCTAAAGCTGGACTGCAGCAGGCTGAGGAATGAATGGGAGAGAGCAAAGGGGGCATGGCTAGTGCAGATGAGGCTTTTAAGAAGTCTGGCTGCAAAGAGGAAGAGAGAGATAGTGGCAGCTAATGGGGGCGTGGAGTCAAGGGGGGATGTGAGAGACCTGAGTGTGTGACGAGTCAGTGTGAGGATGCAACTGATGCAGCACAGTTCATGAGAAGGTGTGAGGGGAGGGGAATCAACTCAGAGGTGAGGTTGGCCCTAGAAGGGAGGAAGCGAGGGACTGAGGGGTGGGGTGAAGCTCATTTGTGACTGCTTCTACTTTCTTAGGGAAGGAGGAGAGGAGGTCATCTGCTGGAGGCAAGAGAAGGCTTGGGGGAAATGGAAACAATCTGAAATGGCCACCTGGGGACCAGGAGTGAAAGCTAACCAGGACCACAGAGAACTGTCAGGCAAAACTGAGAAGCAAGTTGAGACTGGAGGCCTTGAGTCTGGGAGGTGCTTTTATAGACTGAATGTTTGTGTCCTCCCCCCCAACCCCCCAATTCGTATGTTGAAGCCCTAAGCACCGCACCCACCCCACCCTGACGTGATGGTATTTGGAGGTGGGGCTTCTGGGAGGTAATTAGGTTTAGATGAGGTCAGGGTGGGACCCCTAATGACTAATGATGGGATTAGTGCCCTTATAAGAAGAGGAAGAGACCAGAGTTCACTCTTTCTCTCCACTCATGCACAACGAGGAATGGCCATGTGAGAACACAGCGAGAAAGCAGCTGTCTGCAGCCCAAAGAGAGAGCTCTCACCAGCCATTGACTCTGTTGGCACTTCAATCTTGGACTTCACACTTCCAGAACTGTGAGAAAATAAATACCTGTTGTTTAAGCCACCCAGTCTGTAGTCCTTTGCTATGGCAGCCCCACCAGACTAAGACAACACCAATTTGCACAGTTGTCTGACTTTCCTACCTGAGCCCTCAGCAGTCTGTGTGTAGAAGCAAAGAGGGTAGACAACAGATAGCTCTGCAGTTTAAGATCTGCTAGGCAGGTCCACGAGAAGGACAAAGCACTGTTAGGAAAGTCAAGGAGCTTGAGACAGATGAAACTCTTCCACCTGTGCCTAGGGGTTTACCCACATCTCAGTGACTGCACGCCAAAAAGTTAAGGGCCTTTGATGGTATAGCCTAACAGTGGTATCATGTACAATGCATGCTAACCATAGTCACAACTGCGACGTTGTAAAGGGACAGGTGACAAATGGAAGCCCAGTAGTGCCAGCCTGGATCAGGAGCCAGGGCTCTATTTTTGTCTCTGTCACTATGTGACCTTGGGCAAGTTCCTTCCACTCTCTGGACTCTGCTATCCTATTAGAATATTTAGAATATATACTTTCTAAGGATTTTTCCAGCTCTAACATTCTCAGATTCTGGGAAACTTAAAAGCACTGAAATACCACTGAACTCAAAAGAAGTGAATGGTGGGGTGGCTGGGCACTATCTTGCTGGGGTCCCTGAGGTCCCTTCATTTCCTACAGAAAAGATTCATTCCTATATATAACACTTCCCTTAGTAGGAAGAGGTGTATTTGACAAGACTTACACCAAAGCTTTTCGAAGACCTACCAGAACTGTAAATTGTGCTGTTTTGCATCATTTCAGAAAGGGCCAGGTTGGAAATTTGGGGAAAACCCCAGGAAATGCAGCAAAAGCCAAGAAGCTTGTGAAGAGAGGCTTTTTCCCCCCTTCACAGTGTGCTTTTGTTCTGCTTCCTTGTCACCTGGCTTGTGTCCTGTGCCTGCTCTTCCTTCCTCCAGGAAGCCCTCTAGCTGCCAATGGAGCCGGCTGCCGAGAACTCCAGCAGCGAAGCAAATCTCTTCACCCGGCTGCTTCCTATTTACCCAACAGGAGCAGCTTTCCAGGGCACACCTGGAGACTCAAACCAAATCAAGAGCCTCTCTGCCTTGCAGGCATCCCATTTGTATTCTCCCTGCTCAGAAGAAACCTTGCAGGGGCCTGATTCAGAAGCAAATGGAATGACAAAGCAGGGACTCTGCCTTCTCCAGTTCAGGCTAAGGAGTGGTGCCCCCAAAGCCTGGACCACCTGTGGTGCGTATGCCTCCAGGGTGCAGGTGTGGATAGGGTCTGAAACTAGATCCTCCAAGGTCTTCCCGCTTCTTTCCTTGCCTTCCGATTATAAACTTGAAAAGAGCCTAAAGGTGGCGCTGGTGGGGCGGGAAATGAGTCCATGAGAATGGCTGGGGCAGGATACCAGGCTGCACTACCAATTTTGACCTCCAGAGGGCAGTGGCACAGTAGCCAGGTGCTCAAGGAAGGCTTGACCGCCAACATCTCTGGCGGAGCCAAGGACCTGGAGACCTGGAGAAGCTGGCCCTGTGGTCGGATGGTGCTGCCCATGCTCAGAATGCTGCCACCGTCCGCCAGGCCACCCTGAACTATTTCCAACCCGTTTGCCTACCCTTGTTTCCAATGTCTTGCTGATTCTAAGCACAGTACTTGGAAAAAATTGTATTTTCAGAGAAAGCCACTGGAGTGAAGTTTTTGCAAAAGGTGTATGGTTTCACAATTGTTACGCAATTTATCTTAGGAAGGCGGGGAGGCCCTTCAAAAACACTTACAGGGAATCCAAGCTCTGGAAATTTAATTGTAGCTAAGGCTTCTCATTTGCTTCTAAAATAACCTGGCAACCCTTCGTTTTTATATTCAAAGCTGTCAGCATGTTCCAAAATATTTAGCGGTGGCATCTGAGGAAGGAGAGTAGCCCAGAACTGGCTCCCAAGCTCCTGGCCAATGTTTAAAAGTCTATATCTAAGAGCAACAGGGTGGGGCTGGGGAAAGTCTGACCTGCCCTGTGACCCCAGGACCTGTTCTTGCCCTTGTCCAGCCTTCAGCTTCCCCCACGTGAATGGAGGGTGTCACTGCTGTGTCTTCCCTGTCCAGATTGAACAAAGGCATCCAATCTGATTGACCAGTTAAGTAGGAGTAGGTAGGGGCCACTCCTTTGAATCAGGGGCCAGCATCTGCTATTTGTTCTCACTGGAAAAAGCAGCAGACCTTTTTAAGGTCTGCAAAGCTCCTGGCTGAATGGTGCTAAATTCCCTCCCACCCTTAGCATGTTACTGCACACATGCTTTCTTCCCCATCTCGTCCCTGGTGAAAGAAGACGTGATAAAAAGAAAGTATATTCTAAATCCATTCTTTATAGGCACTGAGACCTTGGGTGAGTCACACTAAATCCTGTTGGTCTCTTGATTCCCAGGTGTCCAGATTGGGGGTTGGATGGGCTATTATGCAGTGTGACAGCGTTTAATTTTATAATTCCCCAAGTTCCAAGCAAATGTCACTTAATAGGTTGTCTAGCAGCAACAGGTATTTTCTGTGCCCACAGCCTTTTTCTGAGGAAACAATATCTGAGGAGAAGAGCTGGAGTGGCCTGATGTGAACTTCTGGTCTCTTACTATTCAGCACCTCTCACCTCTGGGCTGCCTCGCTGTAGGTACCCATGGAAACCCAGGGAGTTATGCAAGAGACGTCTTAGCTACTCAACGGTACCAACACCTACCCTTCTCTTTGGTAATCTTCATCCAGATTTGACAGGAGCTGCGAGCCCACCGTGGAGAGGTCAACCGCAGCCAGGGGCAAGTCCCGATAGGCAAAGTTCACCAGCTGCACGGGAGCAATGCTCTTGGTTTCTTCGTCTACTTGTTGGGAGATGATCTCAACTTCGGAAGTTCCTCCTTCTGTGGCAGGCCTGAGTTGGGGATGGCAACAGGGCAGAGTCATCCCTCAAGAACAAAACGATTTTTCCATTCCCCAAGGAAAAGAGGGAGAATGCACCAGAATCTGTGCTGGAGGAGGGCAGGGGAAGTGTGAGGTCACCATTCTTCCCCGCTGGCCAACCCAGGGACTGGACTGAGGCCCTACCGGCCGCATCTCCCTCACGAGCTGGGGAAAAGTGGAAGCATGCTCAGATCTTAAAATATGAGGTTTGGGGGGCAGAGTCCTTCATCAAAGGGAGGTAAAGACCCAGATGGAAACTCTGCCAACCAGCAAAGCCAGGACTTAGACTTTTAGTCTTCTCGATAACTAGACTTTACGTTGGAGTAATACATTCTTTTAAATTGTCTTCCGTGTTTCTTTGTAAAGGTCCTTGGGAATGTTTCTACCATCTGTACCACAATAGAGAAGAGAGGTGTTTGTTCACAACTGGATGTACTGCTGGTGCTCGGGGAGCTGACCTGGAGGCCTGTAGGGACCAAGTGAGCCTTGGGACGGTGAGGACAGGAGGGGCCAGCTGTTCTGGGTGCCACTCCCTTCCTACTTCAACTGGTCCTACTACAGCTCCCTTTATAAGGTTGACAGTAGGAAATGGGGTTCACTTGAACAAATGTCTGAGGGGTTTTGGGTCTCCTACTAGGTTACCATCAGGCTCCCCTAGGGCACTGCAAGTAACCCACAACTCCATTGGCATTACAGGGCATCTCAACCAGAGGCAGGACTACCTCCCAGCCCACCAGGGGTATTTGACAATTGGTGGAGGCACTTGTGGCTGTCACATTACCAAAGGAGGTCACTAATGACATAACTAAGAAAGGGGACATTACACATCCTGCAGTGTGTTCAGGAACTAAGAACTCTTCTTTCCAAACACCAACAGCTACACCGTGAGGAGATGGTGGGCTGGATCATTTTCCTTTAACTTCCTGGGCTTCCATCTTTGGTTCCCCCAACACATCCTTGACCCTATTTCATCTGTAGAATCTGAGGGGCTGGGTCTTGTGTCTCTGGCCAAACAGTGGAGAGGAGTAAAAATTAAACATCTGAGGGAACACTGAGAGGCCAGTTGTAATGCAGCCCAGTCTGCGATAAACCGTTCAGGGGCTCTGGTGCCGATTCCAATGCTGACTTCTGCGGACCTCCTCTGGGGCCTCAGTTTCTCCAGCTGAAGCATGAGGAGGTGGAATAGAGGCTCTATTCTTTCTCTGTGATCTGACATGGATGTGAGAAATATGGAGCAGGTGGGAGGGGCTCTGGAGTGATAAGTTCCTACACTTGGCTGGACAGTACTACATTGTAAATTTTTCCAACCACCATTGAAAGCTAACCAATAATACACAGTGGCAGTTATCCAGAAAGTTTGGAACTGAATCTGCCTACTTCTCTTTTGCTTGAATCATCCCAGATAATTGAGAAAAAAGTGGGATTTTTCCTTGAACACCACAGATTGGCTGCCTAAACTACCTGAATTCACCAAGTAATTTCCAATGCCCCACTTCTCTTTTGTAGGCTTTATTTAAACCTTAGCTCTTTGCTACCTGTCAAGCACAGATAATAGTACTCATCATGGTGTGGCATTTACAAAATGACTCAAGATCTTCAGACAGAACAGTCACAGGATGTGAAGCTTCTGTGTTTCTCAACAATTGAAATAAAAGTGTGGGTGTTCCTGGGGGGAATCCTGGCTCTTCCAGATGTTTCCCAAAAAGTAGATGCTGGGTCAAATCTGTTCTTTTGCAAACTGTGGACTGCCAAACTGAACACGTAGAGCTTTCTGATCAATGAGATATTCATGGAGGGCTGGGGTGAGTTTCTGAAACTAACAGGATGTGGCTCTGAGAAGCATGGAATAAGCTACTCCTGCCTTCCTGCCCTCTGTTCCCCTCTTGCCAATGGCCATGGTGGCCCAGCACCATCTCTGGCCATGGATCATCTCAGCGGGAGGAGACAAGGCCTCCTTTAGGGGGAGTGAAAGTCTCACAGTTATAGCCTGAGTACTGGGACTATTCCCTGGTCTTGAATATGAAGAACAGTATGGTGGACAACACGTATCAGTGGCTCTGCTCTGCACCCCTCACTTTGCCACGTGACTTTGGAGCTTCCCATCAAAGGGAAGAGTATATTTCCCCACCCTTGATGCTGTGTTCAGTCATGAGACCTGTTTCGGCCAATCTGATATTAGCAATCCCACTGGATTAGCAATGGGATTACAATCCCAGTTTTGGATTGCAGAATTCCTCTGCCTATTTGAACTAAAAAATGAGATGACATGAATAAGGTAACTCTGAGAAAAAGTAGATGTTAACACATTATTTTAATGTCAGGCTCAAGGACAAAACCACCTGGAGCCCCTCCATCTCTACAGGGCTGGGGAAGGAGCTATTGGCTGTACCCCCAATCCTGATGTGCCAACTCAGTATCCACAGAGGGCCGATCCCAATGCTACTTACTGCGGACTGGTCATGTTGAAAGATGCAACCAGAGCCATGGGTTTTTTGGGTGTCTAGTGGGGCTCAGCTGTCTTGAAGCCTGATGTCAGCATGTCCAAGCGTGGGTTCTATAAGGCATACAAATGTGGTGCCCTGAAAACAAATAATTGAATAGTAGGAATTGATTACACTCAGATGTCAAAACCAAAGTCCTCCTAAGCTCATCTAAAAATGGAAGCCCTTAGAACATTCTTCCATATAGACTTTCCTTCAAAGTAATAGTGAACAGATTCCTACCATTACCTATGGCGGATAGCAATAGGCATAATTTCACTCTTTTTTAGAGATGAAGAAACAGGCTCAGAGTGATAAAGTGACTTTCCTGTGTCACACAGAGATGGCAGAGAGCCAGGTTGGACCACAGCTCTTTCTACTAAATAGACAAGGAAAAACCAGGGTAACTTTGTATTTCAGCTTTAGGAATCTCAAAAATCAGGTTTGTCTCAAAAATCTCGTTTCCAGGCTTCCCTGGTGGCGCAGTGGTTAAGAATCCACCTGCCAATGCAGGGGACACGGGTTCGAGCCCTGGTCCGGGAAGATCCCACATGCCACGGAGCAACGAAACCCATGAGCCACAACTACTGAGCCTGCGCTCTAGAGCCCACGAGCCACAACTACTGAGCCCACGTGCTGCATCTACCGAAGCCCGCGTGCTGTAGAGCCCGTGCTCCGCAACGAGAGAAGCCACCGCAATGAGAAGCCCACGTACTGCAATGAAGAGTAGCCCCCGCTCGCGGCAACTAGAGAAAGCTGCGCGCAGCTATGAAGACCCAACACAGCCAAAAATAATAAATAAATAAAAATAAATAAATTAATTTTTTTAAAATATCTCATTTTCCCAGAAATTTCTTTCTCCCGAGATTTCCCTCTCCTCTGGTAGTTCTGTCTCTCCACTCTTCCAGGCGTTCCTCTCTTCTTCCCAATTGGGTCTCTCCAGGAGACAGGCAGCACACCCTAGAGCCAGCCTGCCCGTGGTCATGAGTGAGGAGATAGATGGGCCCCTGGGCTGGACAGTTGGTGTCTGTCAAGTGGAGTAAAATGGAAGCTTTGTTCTCACCCAGACGCTCCAAGGACAAAGCTAGTGGCAGAAGCTGAGCTGTGCTGAAGTAAAGAGATAAGATGACCGCTCCGGAGGTCAAGGAAAACGTCCCTGTCTGCACATGTGCAGAAAGGCTCCTTGGGGGTCAAAAAGGGAGGGGGCGCCACCCCATAATAAGTGTGGACATACCCCCACAGGCCTCTGCGGTGGGATCCATCCCAGCAAAAAGTTGTGCAAAACGTTGGGGAGGGTCCCAGGGCCAGTCAGGTGTGAGAAAAGAAACAAGATGCTTGGCCAAATGTAAACAAAGACCAGAAGGACTGCCCTATATAAGTGATTTCAATCCCTTCTTTACTGCCTCCTCATTCAGGACGCCTGCACTCCTCTCTGGGTGTGTATTTCTGCCTTGCTTCTGACTTCGATAAATAAACTGTTTCTGGGCTTCCCTGGAGGCGCAGTGGTTGAGAGTCCGCCTGCCGATGCAGGGGACATGGGTTCGTGCCCCGGTCCGGGAGGATCCCACATGCCGCGGACCGGCTGGGCCCGTGAGCCATGGCCGCTGAGCCTGCGCGTCCAGAGCCTGTGCTCCGCAACGGGAGAGGCCACAACAGTGAGAGGCCCGCGTACCGCAAAACAAAACAAAACAAAAAAATAAATAAACTGTTTCTCTCTGTGCTCTCCCATACCGTTGTGCTGTGCCTCTTATAATAAACTTTGTATCTGTTTTGCAGTTTTTGCCTCCTTGAAACATTTTTGCTTTCAAAGGAGGTAAGAACCAGGGAACTTTGCTTCTAGCCTCTAGCCCCTCGTGGACTAGCCGCTAGGTTCAATCCCTGGGAAGGGAAATAAGATCTGCTTCAAGACTGCTGTCCCAAAAATAGTCAGAGGCTGGCTCCCACTCACTAGCCCTCTGTCCTCAGTTTGTCCACCTATAAAATGGGAATAATAATAGAACTAACTAAATGAGTTAATGCGTCTAGAACACCTAGAATAGTGCCTGGCATGTAGTGTTGGCTTTTATCGACATAGTTACTGTTTTATAAATTTAAATTGCACGGTCTGTTGAAAGCATTTGGATGGCCGAGTGTAACATTTCCTCTTAAAATCCAGACTAGGTAAATAGAGTATACTTTTCTATAAGTGGATGCTGTGGTACCACCTAGAAGTCTTCTGGGAGACAGTAACAATCAGGCAGAATGTACAAAGACAAGGAGACAGACCCATGTTCTGGGTGATTTTGAACAAGTTACAAGGGAGGTTACTCCAAGGGGCGGTCCTTTTGTAAGTTATATTCTAATTGCAAACTGCTTTTCCTACAAGACATCAACCCAGGATGAATACCCTCTCCCAATCCTGAAGCTCAGGAGAGACAAAGGGATAGAATTGTTACATCACGCAGAAGTAAAAGGTGCTCCTGGAGTAAGCAGTGATGGTAAATTTACAAAGTGGAGAAGTGTCTCTAACTTCTGTGTAATTAAGAAAAGTGAGAGGCTTCCCTGGTGGCGCAGTGGTTAAGAATCCGCCTGCCAATGCAGGGGACACGGGTTTGAGCCCTGGTCCTGGAAGATCCCACATGCCGTGCAGCAACTAAGCCTGTGTGCCACAACTGCTGAGCCTGTGCTCTAGAACCCGTGCTCTGCAACAAGAGAAGCCACCGCAGTGAGAAGCCTGCGCACCGCAGTGAAGAGTAGCCCCTGCTCGCCACAACTAGAGAAAGCCCGCGTGCAGCAATGAAGACCCAACGCAGCCAAGAATATAAATAAATAAATAAATTTATTTAAAAAGAAAAAGAAAAGTGAGAGCTCAAGTTAAAGGAAACTGAGGAAATCCTGGGAAAGTCTGAACTTCGAGCAACCGGAAATAAGAGAGATGGAGAGCTTTCTAAAATCATACTGGCTTTAATACAGGGGACCACCGTTTTCACACCAGATGTTTCTGGGGCAAAAACAATAACAACAACAACATGGAACCAAGAGGCAGGGACAACAGCAAAGAGAATTTGGACAGACATTTTGTAGCCACACCTTGCCAGTGGTTTCACTTTACCTTATACTTTCATAAAGAGGGTCTACATGTAAAAGCCAGAACTCTCCTGTAGTATTTGTAGTATTAACTGCCTAGTAAATTTATAACGTTCTCCATTCCATAACACAGATTTAGTCAGTTTCAATGATTTCTGTTCTCTCTACAAAGCCTCAAGCTAACCAACTCCTCCCAGTGGTAGGAATGGTCGTGTGGACTGTCCATCCTCCACTAACAATGAAGTCGGGATGGAGGTGTCCACAAATAGGAGACCAGGTGAGCAACACTCCCTTCTGGAATGGTGTTTTAACGAGCTGTATTCCCAGGGCGGGCACTTTACAAGCTCCACAAGGTATTAGCTCTGTGGAGAATATACTAGGAAGGTCTCTGCTTCCATGGACCTTCCAGTCCAGCTGGGCAGGCAAGTGTGAAAAATAAAAAACTCCAAAATTTTGGGGTACCCTTAGCAGTGAAGAACAAGTAAAACTTGATAAATCTATATTTATAAAAAAATAAACATCAACTCCTATACTAATATATTATGGCTAATATAAAATATATATAAAAAATAGAAATGAAAGTGATTTAATTTTAATTTGACTTTTTAGGAAGGAAAATTTCAAATATAGAGAGTGGTAGGGAACTGTACAGTGAAATTCTAGTTAGTCATCACCCACTTCAACAGTTAACAGCTCAGGGACAGGCTTCTCTGTATCCTGCCCTTTCCCCACCTCTCATGATTATTTTGAAAGAAATCTCCGACGTCACTTCATTCATCTGTAAATGTTTCAATACGTAGCTCTAAGAATAAGGATAAGGATTCCTTTTAAAAGATGTAACCACAAAACTGTCATCACTACTAAATCAACAATATTTTCTTAATATTATCAAATATCCAGGAATTGTTCACACTTCCTTGTTTTTCCTGTAATTTTTAAAGGTTTGTTGAATCAGGAGCCAAACGAGGTCCACACATTATGGTTGGTTAATATGACTCTTCAGTCTCATTGAGGGTTGCCTCCTAGATCCATTAATTCATTAGGCCTTGCAAAAGGATCATGCTACGATTTCACCTTTCCTTCATTTATCAGCTTCTATGAAGAAAAACTCCCCCTCATCAACTATTTGATTAGCCTAAGGTACAGTTCATATAGAAAAGGAAGGATAAATGCTTAACTTTTCCCCCTTTATGTATTGGTTTTCAAAATAATCTTCCGAAGTCAATCGATGAGGTGTCGTTTATTTTCCACAGTGTCACGGATTTAAACACTCACTCAGCAGGGGTTGAGCGGGGGAACAGGCTCGCTGGAAACAGGGACTGCAGTTTCCTGGAAGGAGATGTGGGAGTGGGGAAGAAATGATTGGCATCTCCTGTACAAGGCGGAGATGAGGCAGGAGAGAGGGTTAAAATCATATTTGGATGGACAGTAAGTAGGCTGCTTCGGAAGTTTTGATCCTTAACAAGTAACACATTTTAGAAGGCAAGATGCCTTAAGATGATGTTCTTTAAAAATAATATTTTCCGAAGGAAAGAACGCCCAGAGCACAAGCCTAGCGTGAAGCAGGTGTAGTCTAGCACTCTATAAATGAACATCTGAAGTGCAAACCTGCTGTGTCTCATAAACCCGGTAAAAGCAGAAGAGAAAACCTGTTTTGGATTTACTGGGTCTGGCAGTGGTGGGGAGCAAGGCTGCTGTTTAAACTTTAGGAAAATTCCAGTCCTTTCCACTTGTTGCTCATGAGTCTGTCTACGTAATTTGCCAAGACCATCTTTGCTTGTTCCAGCCAGATCTGCAAAGTTCAAGTGGGCATCCTAGGAACCTTAGAGCTGAAAAAGACGTCTAAGATCAAGCAGTCAGTTCCCTTACCTACCAGGTGAGAAAATCCATAATTCAGCTCACCTGTCCCCGGGGTGACCAGGTCTATTCCTCATCTCTTACTAGAGTGACAGCCCCTTGGCATAGGTGACCTGCTTTCATATGCATTCCATTGGTTACCAAACCTGGTTTCACTGTGAATCACCTGGGGGCCTTCCGGGAAATATAAACTCAGAGGTTACACTACAGAAATGCTGAATCAGAACTCTGCAGGTAGAGTTTCAGAATCTTTTTAAAGTTCCCCTGGTGTTTCTGACATGCAACCACTCCAGTTGACCCTCAGTATCAGTGGTCTTACACTTTCCATTGCAACTGAATCACCTGGAAGGTTTATGAAGACACAGATTGATAGCCCTACCCACGAAATTTCTAATTTAGTGTGTCTGGGGTGGAAGCTTGAGAGTCTACGTTTTGAAGAAACCCCAGGGGATAATGATTTGCTGATCCACAGACCACGCTCTGATCTTGTGATTCAGAAAGTTTGCTTGAGGTAATAAAGAAGGTATTTTTTTCCCAACATATTTTGCAGATGAAGTTAACTGGTTACAAAGCTAGTGTGGTGGAATTGTCAGCAAAACCTACCCTGGCCAGGCTGAAGATGACCAGATATATCAGTTAGGAATACTTTTTATTTGCCAGTAACAGAATATCTGGCTAACAGTGACTTAGGCAGTGAAGACTTTTAATTATCTTACATAGCAAGAGGCCTGGAGGCAGTGGCTCAAAGGTATCACCAAGGACCCAAGCTCTTTGCATCTTTCCATTCCCCCATCCCGTGTGATGCATTATTCACACTTGTTGCCTTGTGGTTGCAGAATGGTTGCTGCAGCTCCAGCTTGCACATCCTCACACTAGCTCCCAAACAAGAAAAGAATCAAAGGTTTACTCCAATTAAGATGTTAAAAAAAAAAAAAGAATCAAAGGCTTTCTCCTCACGAAGCTTTGATCTTTTATTCAGTCAGCATTATCTCTCCAAGTCCTCTAGTCAACATCTGATGTCTCTTGCGCAGAGTGGGGTCACACGGCTGCAAAGGAACCGAGGACAACGCACAGCTGGCCAAGGGAGTAAGGAGTGATATGAGAGCCTAGACCAACCCTGATTCATCCTTTGGAGCTGTGCATATTGTTTCCATAAACAAATCTCAGTTCTCTTAACAAGCAAGGACAGGAAGGAGCTATTGTGTGTATAACCAATTGTCTGCCAGACCAGGTTTGGACACTCCGCTGAATAAGTTTCCTGGGTCTCCAAACAAGACTGGCCAAGTGTTGGTAACTGGTCGGCAGGAGATGTGAAAGATGTGTTCTTACCAAACCTTGGGGCTCTTTTAGTTAGACAGCATTGCATGTGTGTGGGGTTCAGTTTTGACATCCTAAAGCTCGCTGTAGAATCTGCTCCTAGGGAGAAGCCACTCAGGCACCTTTCACAGACATGATGTTCCACACCCCCAGGCGGAGAAGGGTGATTCTTATGCTAGAAGAGAAAGGTTGGTGTATAACAACATGAAGTCATCCTTGTTGCTACCCTGACCCATTCACACCTTGCTCCGTTAACAAGAAGTGAAAATGAAGAAAATCAATCATGTCTCCGAGCATTCTCCCACTCTGATCTCCAGTCCACTGCACAATCCTTAGTGGTTAAGCAAGTGGGCAGGGAGCGCACAGTGGCTCTCTTTTCTAGATGCAGCACAGTCTCCCGTGGACCCCTCTTACTTTCTATTGTTTGCGCCTCTTCACTTACACAGCCTCTCAACTATTACCAGTCTCACAAAGCAGGGGAAACACAAAACGAGATCACACAAAACTAGATCTGAAATTACTCAGGCATTCCGAGAAGAAAACAAAGAGGACCGTTATTCTAATCCTTCCCTTCCTCTCGATATTCTTTTTCCTAACAAACACTCCCCTAAGTTGTCCCTGCTGGGGCAAAGGACCTACTGGCTCCTCACCCCTGGCTGGCCTGGGCAGAAAAGGATGCCCCCCCCCAAGCAGGCATTCCTCAACCCCAGCCTGATGTCATTTTTCCCTCCAGAATTCTGCAGAGCTCCTGGGGAACTCAAATAGCTATGATATGGGGAAGCACCAACAATGAGCTAGGGCTGCAAGTGGCTGCCCTGTTACCCCTACGTTTCGCCTTTTCCGTCCCAGTCAAGCAAATCTTAAGCGTAAGATTTAAGATCTTAAGTGTAAACGCCGCAATTTGCAAATCTCTGAAGCAATCTTCACCTGTACGTGATGTTGACTAAACATGTTAAGAACCCAGACATAATTAACTTGGCAATTGAATTCTACATGGCACCAGGCAAGTGACTCTTCTTTGGTAAATGGAGGGACGAAGTCCTCTTTCTTCAACACTTTTTGGGCTACATACGGTATGATGCAAAAAGGACCCCATTCTCACCCTTCCTGTATTTGTCATTGTTACAGACTGAACGTGTCCCTCAAAACTCATATGTTGAAATCCTAAGCCCCAACGTGATGATATTAGGAGGTAAGGCCTTTGGAAGGTAATTAGCTCATGGGGAACGAGCCCTCCCAAATGGGATTAGTACCTTATAAGAAGAAACACAAGAGAGATGACTTCTTAGCCATGTGAGAATACAACCAGAATACCACTGACTGCAAACCAGAAGAGTTCTCACTAGACCCCAGATCTGCCAGCACCTTGACCTTGGACTTCCCAGCCTCCAGAATTGTGAGAAATAAATGTGTGTTGTTGAAGCCCCCCAGCCTAAGGTATTCTGTTACAGCAGCCCAAATGGACGAAGACAAGTCACATAACTTTCCACTGCCCCTTCACCTGTCACTGGGCTTGGCCATATGACTTGCTTTGTCCACGTAGGTTGGAAACTTGACACGCATAAAGGGATGTTTGGTTAGATAGTATTTCTGGGTGTGTCTGCAAGGGTGTTTTGGATGAGATTAAAATTTGAATTGGTAGACTGAGTAAAGTTGGTTGCCCTCCCCAGTATGGGTGGGCCTCATCCAATCTGTCAATGGCCTACAGAGAACAAAAGGCTGAGTGAGAAAGAATTCTCTCTCCGCCTCACTGACTTTGAGCTGGGGCACCAGCCTCTTGTTTTCAGACTCAGGCTCGAATTTACACTATGGGCTTTACTGGGTCTGGACTTCTCAGCTTCCATAATCCTGTGAGCCAGTTCCTTGTAATAAATCTCTTTATTCACACACACACACACACACACACACACACACACACACACACAGACAATACACATATATATTTATCCTATTGCTTCTGTTTCTCTGTAGAACCCTGACAACCGTATCAGCAAACATGAAAAGCATTCATGTGGTTGGGACTGCCCTCTCACGTACACATTTCCATGACAGCCTGCATGCCTGGTCACCCCAGCCAAGGACAGCCAACAGCCAGCTGCCCACCTCCCCTCCCCCCCACCCCCAGGCATGTGAGTTGGATCAAGACCAGAAGAGTCACACAGCTGTGCCCAGCCTAACTCGCAGGCTCACAGACCCAGGAGGTGAATAAAACTTTGGTTTTTAAAAAAAAATCATTCTTTAGTCATTTATTAGCACCTGTTGTGTTCTAGGAAGTATACCAAACATTGGAGTTATCAAGATAAAAGAGATGCACTCAAGAAACTAGTGGGCTAGTGATAAAGACAGATGCATAGATAGAAGTTAAAATTCAAAGAGGTGAGAAGAATGAAGCATTACAAAGGAGTGTTTTGAAAGCTCTAAACTTCCTTATAAATATTAGGTAGCTAATGACTGCTCACACTGGCAGGAACAATCCTCCTCTTCCTTCAGCCATCTGTTAGGAAAGGTTTGTTTCTTTAAGCCCACCAAGTTTTGGGGGTGGTTTGTTATGTGGTATTTTTGTGGCAATAGATCACTGACACATTATAGATAAATGTTCACTGCAACACATAAAATAATACGAAGATGTATATTTTAAAAAAGATAAACCTCTCTCCAGCCTCCATTTTAACCCTCCACTTCTCCCTTGAGGTCTTATGTTAATACCCAGGTGTGGAAACCCTTGCTCAGAATTATGCAAGCATGTACTCACATATATAGGCTAATTTTTGTGGGTTTGTGTTTAACAAAACAAAACCAACTTTGCAATTTGCTTTTATCACTTAGCAATATATAATGGACATCCTTTCTGATCAATTGGTAAAGATTTACATTTTTTCTAACTTCTTAATTCATATATATACACAGGTACAATATATAATTTTATATAATGTGCTTATCATAAAATTCATGACTTTAGTGGCACCTATGTTTTCTTTTTTGCCTGCTTCCCCCTCCCTTAATATACATATTCACAAACACACACCAGTGTTAAGCTTGTGTATATTTTTCCTTACTTTTCTTTGTGCTTACACAATTATGCACAAATAAACATCTCATTGTTTGTTTTATTAAAAAAATACATTATTCAAACTTAACTGCTCTTTGCTTTTCACACTCAACAGCGGAAACTATAGAAATCCCCGTCTCCCAAGTCAGGCAGTAAAACTCGAACTCGTTCTTTCTTTTATGCTACATAATATTCCATGGTATGAATGCTCCATAATTTAGTTAACGATGTTCCTGTTGATAGGCAGTTTTAGATGGTTTTTTTTTTGGCCACTGTGAAAAATGCTACAATAAATATCCTTGTATACATTTCATTATGTACTGGTATTTTTATTTGTATGGGATAGATTCCCAGGAGTGAGACTACTGGGCCAAAGAGTATGTATCTTAAATTTTAATAGTTAAAACAAGACTGCTTTGCAAAGGGCTATAGCAATTCACACTCCACAGCAAAGTATGAATGCTCCCTTTTGAGGGAGCGTCTTAATCATTTGCAAGCTGTTGAGGGTGGCTGTGGACCAAATAAGTCCAAATACTTGCTTAATTATACCCTCTTCTCCATGGGCACTGGCGCGAAAATGGAGGACAGGATGAAACCAAAAATAGCAATAGATATCCTTACACCACACGAAAAGACATAGTTGACTTAGGAACTACCCTGTCACAGTATTTCTGAGCTGTTTCAGCAACAGTCAAGGCCCGAGGATCCTGTTTCCTTCCTTGTGCCATAAACCCTAACCTCTCCCAGCTAAACCAACCACATAACCAGGTCCTGGGTTCCCACCCGTGCCCATCTCCTGCCCACCCCCAGGAGTTACAAGTTGTGCTCTATGGAAGCAGATCTGACTTTCCTGGGAATGAGGACAGGAGAGCACCACAGTGGAGGGGGCGACTACAGGAAATTCTGGTGCCACTTTCTAACAGTTTCCAGTAATTTTTGGGGCACTAACCTATATATTGATATACTTACTTGTTAAAAAGAGAGTGACTCTTGCTAAAATTCTCCTTTGATAATGATTTTTATCTAGTTGGTCAGGAACTATATCTAATTTAAGCCTGCTATATTTCCACCCACACTCTCTGCCAGCTTAGAAGTCTAAATGACATGGACCTCCTCAGGTGTACCTGCAGGGGCAGGTCTAATCACGGGAGAGACTAGGACCAACCCCATCCTTGAGGGGCTTTCTCCAACGTGGCTGTTCAAGGGGAGGTAGGGGGACTTCCAGGGTGGTCCAGTGGTAAAGAATCCGCTTTACAATGCAGGGGTTCAAGCCCTGGTCTGAGAAGATCCCACATGCCGCAGAGCAACTAAGCCCGTACGCCACAACTATTGAGGCTGTGCTCTAGAGCCCGCGAGCCACAACTACTGAGCCCGCGTGCCGCAACTACTGAAGCCCACGTGCCTAGAGCCCGAGCTCTGCAACAAGAGAAGACATCACAATGAGAAGCCCACATGCCGCAACGAAGAGTAGCCCCCACTCGCTGCAACTAGAGAAAGCCCATGCGCAGCAACGAAGACCCAACAACGAAGACCCAATGCAGCCAAAAATTAATTAATTAATTAATTTAAAGAAAAGGGGGGCGGGAGGTAGGGAGCTGTCAGGAACCAAAGGGTGACCTTTGTCCCACTTCCAACAGGACAGGATGTCCTTCCAGTTCAGTGGAGAGAGCCCGGCCACAGCCTCACTCTGAGGGGTGAGGTCAAGGGAGTCTGAGGGGTGAGGTCAAGGGAGTCTGGCTTCTGGGGCCGTGATTTCCAGAATAAAATTCACAGACGCTAAGTTGGCCCACCTCCTCAGTAAGCAAAGACACATAAATTCAAACCATTTTTTTTCTCTAATGGACTGGGAAAGATTTATAATCCCTAGTACTGAGGATGGTGTGGGAAAATGGCCATTCATGTACATTGTTGATAGAAGTGTAAATTGTTGCAAATTTGCTGATGGGTAATTTAACAATATTCATCAAAATTATCTTAACGTGCACACTTTTTGGCCCAGTCACTCAACTGTTAGGGGATACACTTTAGGGGAATAATAAATGCATACACACATATACACATATAGAAGTTCGTTGAATTGTTATAATAGCACCATGCCTAGCACATAGTAGGTGCTCCACAAATATGTGTTGATAAGGAATCCATGAAACAATAAATTGAAAGCAATGTAAATGTCTATCAATAGGAGACTGGTTAAATACACTAAGGAACTTCTATATTATGGGACTGTCATACAGCTATTGAAAAGGATGAAGTTGAATGGTTGCCTGGAGCTGAAGATTGGGAAGTACTGACTGCAAAGGGACATGAGGGAACTTTTGGGAATAAAGGCAATATTCTAAATCTTTATTGTGGTGATGGTTCCAAGTGTGCATTTAAAATGGGTGCTTTTTATTGTTTATAAATCATTCTTTCACCAATGTGGCTGATACATTTTTAAAAAATGGATGAAGGTGTACTATTCTCATTAACATGGAAAGTTGTCTGCAATATAACATTAAGTAAAAAGGTTACAAAATGACAAGTAGATGATGATCCCACTTACATAATATAGAGAGAAAATATGTGTGTGACAGGGTGTGCAATAGGACTTTTCCTGTTGTCTCAGAGTTTTGCAGATGCCCAAAAGTTGAGGACAAAATGGTAAGTACTCACATTTTCTAAAGAGAGATGTCAGACTATATATTTGGAACATACTAACAGATGGTGAAGCTGGTCCAGTAACTACTACTCCTGACAGCCTGCAGGAGAGAAGGCAAGAGAAACATATGCCAGACTCCCAGGCTGGCTGGGGCATGGGAGGTGGCCAGGTGGGGACAGAGAGCATTGGTGGGAGCAACCTGCCCTTAACCACCAGGCTAAGCAAGGATGTGGCATCAGTCAAGGATCTTAGTAAAAATTAAACTCAATAGTTTAAGCAGAGTATGCATTTTTAAAGGATGCTGAATGCCAGGTGGGTCAGAGAGCCAGGCATCAAAACTCTATGGTCAGGAACAGTGACCGGACCCTGGCGCTGCTCCAGCAAAAGCATCGCTGATGCCACTGCACCACACCAACATCCTCTCCTTCTCAGCTTCCAAATCCTAGGTCCCAGCTCCATCTGATTGGCAGAGACAGAACACACAGCTGTATCCTGGCTGCAAGGGAGGCTACCACCTTGCATGGGGGGTAGACTCAACATGGGAATTTCCCCAGATCTAGAAAAGCCACTAAAAGGATGCAAGATGATCACAAATATGGCAAGTGCCCTCTACAGTTATAGATTCCAGGGGACATCTTGACAGGACTCCACCCAAGAAGGCCAGAGGGGTTCCAGGGGGACAGTGTCAAAAGCAGGAACTGAAGGTAGCCCTCCAAAGTTAGGCAAGTATCCAGTGGAATAGTGCATGTAACTCCCCTACTGCCCCCAGAGGGGTTAGAGTGGGCAGAACACAGGAGGTGGGTTTCTAAGGAACTTACAAAAGCATCCCAGGATTAGGCTGAGTGAATTGTGGGGAAGGAGCAGAAGGGCTGATCCGCAGGTCAGGCTGTGTGGACTGGATGGAAGTTTTGATTTACATGGGATAGTTTAACACCTGAAAATCAGCCTGTCCTAAATCCTGAAAGTGGCTAGAAAAGCTAAGGCATCTTCCCACATTCATGTCAGGTGATGGGAAGAGAGAGACAGCAGAATATGTTGGAAGGACGTATCGCTTGATATGTTCATCTAAAAGGTCCAGATGCTGTATCCAAAATTATTAACAGGTAGGGAGGTAGGGAAGTGGAAATCTTGAGGAGAGGTCTTGTTTCTCAGTGCTTTTTGTTCATGAGCGCCTTTTGTTTAAAAAAAAAAAAAGATAATCTAGATATAATGAACCTTGAAAACACTGTGATAGGTAAAAGAAGCCAGATACAAAAGGCCACATATTGTACGAGTCCATTTACATGAAATTTCCAGAACTGATATATCTCTGGAGACAGACAGCAGATAAGTGGTTGCCAGGGGCTGAGGAGAGAGGAATAGGGAATGAATGCTTAATGGATCCAGGGCTTCCTTTCGGGGTTATGAAAATGTTCTGGAACTAAATAACAGTAATGGTTGCACAACACTGTGAATGTATTGTCAATAATGGTATATTTCATGTTATGCGTATTCTACCACAATTTTAAAAACTGGGAAAGCAAAACCGAAAACCAACCAAAACAACAACAGAAATCTAGAAATACTGATTGACAAGGAAAGATGTTCACTGTAAGGTAATTTTAAAAAGTAGGCTTTAAGGGGTTCCCTGGTGGCGCAGTGGTTGGGAGTCCGCCTGCCGATGCAGGGGACACGGGTTCGTGCCCCGGTCCGGGAGGATCCCACGTGCCGCGGAGCGGCTGGGCCCGTGAGCCATGGCCGCTGAGCCTGCGCATCCGGAGCCTGTGCTCCGCAGCGGGAGAGGCTACAGCAGTGGGAGGCCTGTGTACCGCAAAAAAATAAAATAAAATAAAAAATAACTTCTAACTTAAAAAAAAAAAAGTAGGCTTTAAAACTATGCTCATATTTGTAAAAAAAAAAAAAAGCCAGTATAGTGTGATTTATATAATGTGATCTGAAAGGATAGAGCCATAATGTTAACAGTAGTTATCTCTGGGTGGTGGGACTACAGGGAACTGTTTACTTTATATGTTTCTATGTTGTCTAATTTTCCTTAATAATGAACTAAATCTACTTTTAAACTAAAAAAGATACATAAGGTAAAAATTGATAAGTGTATACAAGAGATACAGGTAAAGGGATATGGGAATTCAGAGGCTGAAGAGACAGCTTCCAACTTCCTGGGTTCTTGATACTTCCTCAAAGTGGTCTTCTGACAAGTATCCTTACCTCCAGGCT
The DNA here is from genome assembly GCF_011762595.2 of Tursiops truncatus. Classification (NCBI taxonomy): domain Eukaryota; kingdom Metazoa; phylum Chordata; class Mammalia; order Artiodactyla; family Delphinidae; genus Tursiops; species Tursiops truncatus. The sequence goes on from NC_047035.1 coordinate 118,239,831, forward strand.
TCTTTTCTCTGACACATCTTATATGCTGCTACCACATGACTCTTCTGAAGCACAGCTGGGGTTTGCTTGGTCCCCGCTGCTTACTGAACATGGTCTCAATTCCTTGGCCTGTGACTCAGAGGTTGCCACCAACTGGCCATAACCTTTGAAGCCATTCTTCATCCTCTTCATGTGCTATGGTCCAGCCACCTTGTGCAGACACCACTTTTCCCAGGACACGGACACATGCACACACATTATCCACCTCCCTGCCTCTGCTTATGGAATTCTCTCTGCATGGAACATGGATTCCCCTATTCCACAGGCCCCAACCATAATACCTGCTCTCCCATCCAATCTTCTATAACCCAGTGTCACTGCTTCCACCTGAAGACAGTGTGGGGGAAGGGCATCTCTCTCCCAACCACTTTAATGGTACCTCACTCAGTGCATGAATCACTTTTCTATCTTGTGTTATAGTGGTTTAGGCTCCTGTACCATCTACTCTAGACTACAAGCTCACTAAGGTCAGGGTTCATATTAGCAAATTAAAAAAAAAATCTCAAAGCACTTGAAAAGATGCTCAACATTGCTAATTGTTAGAGAAATGCAAATCAAAACTACAGTGAGATACCACCTCACACTGGTCAGAATGGCCATCATCGAAGTCTACAAACAATAAATGCCAAGAGGATGTGGAGAAAAGGGAACCATCCTACACTGTTGGTGGGAATGTAAATTGATACAGCCACTACGGAGAACAGTATGGAGGTTCCTTAAAAAACTAAAAATAGAACTACCATATGATCCAGCAATCCCACTCCTGGGCATATATCCGGAGAAAACCATAATCCGAAAATATACGTGCACCCCAATGTTCATTGCAGCACTATTAACAATAGTCAAGACGTGGAAGCAACCTAAATGTCCATCAACAGAGGAACGGATAAAGAAAATGTGGTACATATATACAATGGAATATTACTCAGCCGCAGAAAAGAATGACATCATGCCATTTGTAGTAACATGGATGGAGATCATCATACTAAGTGAAATAAGTCAGACAAAGACAAATATCATATGATGTCACTTATATGTGGAATCTAAAAAGATGATACAAATGAACTTATTTACAAAATAGAAAGAGACTTACAGACTTTGAAAACAAACTTAAGGTTACCAAAGAGGAAAGAGGGTGGCAAGAATAAACTAGGAGGTTGGGATTAACACATACACACGAACATACATAAAATAGATAAATAACAAGGTCCTACTGTATAGCACAAGGAACTCTACTCAGTATTGTGTGATAAGCTATATGGGAAAAGAATCTGAAAAAGAATGGATATATGTATAACTGAATCACTTTGCTGTATACCTGAAACTAAAACAACACTGTAAATCATCTATACCCCAATATAAAATAAAAATTAAATTAAACCTTTAAAAATAAAAGATAAATCCCTCAGGCACATTTCTATGTGCCAGATTTAGTTCAGCAGCTTTTCTAAAGGCAGAAAAATAATTCAGGGCCCTTAGATGGCCCCCATGAGTATGCTTTCTGCATTCAAAAAGTATTCCTCAGTAACCCATAAAACTCGAGGACAATTCTCAAACCAAGTCAATGCTTTGAGGCAGGCAGCTTTTGGAGGGGCTGTCAGCAGTGAATGTGCAAGATCATCTTTGCACCTAAGGAGAAACATGGATGAGCCATTACCCAGCAACTGATCTCCCTTGGAATTCAGTAGCACATTTTAAAAAATTTAATAGACTTTATTTTTTAGAGCAGTTTTAAAGTTTACAGAAAAATTGAAAGTACAGAGCATTCCCATGTGACCATCTCCCCACCCCCACCCCATAGCTTCCAACGGTATATCTGTTGCAATTGATGAACCAGTATTGATACTTTATTGTTAGGGTTCAGTCTTTGTGTTGGACACTCTCTGGGTTTTGACAGATTCAAAATATCATGTGTCCACCATGACAGTACCATACAGAACAGATCCACTGCCCGAAAAATCCCCCCCACCAATATCCAACAACAACTGCTCTTTTTACTGTGTCTATAGTTTTGCCTTTTCCAGAAAGTCATATAGGTGGAATCATACAGTATGTAACCTTTTCAGTGTAACCATATCACTTAGTAAAATGCATTTAAGCTTCCTCCATGTCTTTTTGTGGCTTCATAGCTCATGTGTTTCTATTGCTGATTAAGTTCCATTGTCTGGGTACACCTCAGTTTGTTTATCCATTCACCTATCGAAGGACATCTTAGTTTCTTCCCATTTTTGGCAATAATGAATAAAATTGCCATAAACATTCGTGTGCAGGTTTTTGTTTGAACACAGTTTTCAACTCCTTTGGGTACATATACTTAGGAGTGCGCTTGCTGGATCATGTGGTTAAGAGTACGTTTATTTTTGTAAGAAACTACCCAACTGTCTTTCAAAGTGGCTTCACCAAGCTGCATTCCCTGCAGCAATGAATGAGAGTTCTTGTTGCTCTATAGCCTCACCGGTGTTTGGTGTTGTCAGTGTTTTGGGATTTTAACCATTCTAAGAGGTGTGTAGTGGTATCTCGTTTTAATTTGCCATTCCTTCATGACATATGATGTGGAGCAACTTTTCATCTCCTTATTTGACATCAGCATAGCTGCTTTGGTGAGGTATCTGATGTTGGGATATTTTGTCCACTTTTCAACTGGGTTGTTTATTTTCTTATTACTAGGTTTAAAGAGTTCTTTGTAGACACTGATGAAAGAAATTAAAGATAATACAAATAGATGGAGAGATATACCATGTTCTTGGAGTGGAAGAATCAACATTGTGAAAATGACTCTACTATCCAAAGCAATCTACAGATTCAAGGCAATCCCTATCAAACTACCAATGGCATTTTTCACAGAACTAGAACAAAAAATTTCACAATTTGTATGGAAACACAAAAGACCCCGAACAACCAAAGCAACCTTGAGAACGAAAAATGGAGCTGGAGGAATCAGGCTCCCTGACTTCAGACTATAATACAAAGCTACAGTAATCAAGACAGTATGGTACTGGCACAAAAACAGAAAGATCAATGCAACAGGATAGAAAGCCCAGAGATAAACCCACGTACATATGGTCACCTTATCTTTGATAAGGAAGGCAGGAATGTACAGTGGAGAAAGGACAGCCTCTTCAATAAGTGGTGCTGGGAAAACTGGACCGGTACATGTAAAAGTATGAGATTAGATCACTCTCTAACACCATACACAAAAATAAGCTCAAAATGGATTAAAGACCTAAATGTAAGGCCAGACAGTATAAAACTCTTAGAATCAAACATAGGCAGAACACTCTATGACATGAATCACAGCAAGATCCTTTTTGACCCACCTCCTAGAGAAATGGAAATAAAGACAAAAATAAACAAATGGGACCTAATGAAACTGCAAAGCTTTTGCACAGCAAAGGAAACCATAAATAAGACCAAAAGACAGCCCTCAGAATGGGAGAAAATATTTGCAAATGAAGCAACTGACAAAGGGTTAATCTCCAAAATTTATAAGCAGCTCATGCAGCTCAATAACAAAAAAACAAACAACCCAATCCAAAAATGGGCAGAAGACCTAAATAGACATTTCTCCAAAGAAGATATACAGATTGCCAACAAACACATGAAAGGATGCTCAACATCATTAATCATTAGAGAAATGCAAATCAAAACTACAATGAGATATCATCTCACACCAGTCAGAATGGCCATCATCAAAAAATCTAGAAACAATAAATGCTGGAGAGGGTGTGGAGAAAAGGGAACAGTCTTGCACTGCTGGTGGGAATGTGAATTGGTACAGCCACTATGGAGAACAGTATGGAGGTTCCTTAAAAAACTACAAATAGCACTACCATACGACCCAGCAATCTCGCTACTGGGTATATACCCTGAGAAAACCATAATTCAAAAAGAGTCATGTACCACAATGTTCATTGCAGCTCTATTTACAACAGCCCGGAGATGGAAACAACCTAAGTGTCCATCATCGGATGAATGGATAAAGAAGATGTGGCACATATATACAATGGAATATTACTCAGCCATAAAAAGAAATGAAATTGAGCTATTTGTAATGAGGTAGATAGACCTAGAGTCTGTCATACAGAGTGAAGTAAGTCAGAAAGAGAAAGACAAATACCGTATGCTAACACATATATATGGCATTTAAGGAAAAAAAAATGTCATGAAGAACCTAGGCGTAAGACAGGAATAAAGACACAGACCTACTAGACAATGGACTTCAGGATACTGGGAGGGGGAAGGGTAAGCTGTGACAAAGCGAGAGAGAGGCATGGACATATATACACTACCAAACATAAGGTAGATAGCTAGTGGGAAGCAGCCGCATAGCACAGGGAGATCAGCTCGGTGCTTTGTGACCACCTAGAGGGGTGGGATAGGGAGGGTGGGAGGGAAGACGCAAGAGGGAAGAGATATGGGAACATATGTATATGTATAACTGATTCACTTTGTTATAAAGCAGAAACTAACACACCATTGTAAAGCAATTATACTCCAATAAAGATTAAAAACAAATGATACAAAGGATCTTACTTACAAAAAAAAAAAGAGTTCTTTGTATAATATGGACACAAGTCCTTTATTAGATGTGTGTTTTACAAATGTTTCCTCCAAGTTTGTGGCTTATCTTTTCATTACATATTGTTCTTTACCTTTATGAAAATAAGTACCACAGCACATAGACAGAGAGACTGGGGCCATCTTTGACATCCAGCATTTATTGGGCAACTCCATTCGGCCCCCCAGGTCTATGGGCTTATGCTTGGTCCTGTGTGTGCCCTGAACAGACCTCGATTCACTGGGGTCAAAAGAAAAACTAATTTTTAAGTCAAATAGAAAAACCTGCCATTGCCACTTTTGAAGTGTGCCAGGAAGTGTGTAAATCATCACTAAGCATGTGGAGTCTTTTAATATGTTGAACTATTGCTGCTGCATCTTTTTTGATCTTCATTTGTGCATTTATTCAACAAACGTTAGAGCCCCTGGAAAAACTCGGTGCTGGGCCTGGGTCCTTGCTTCCAAAGCAGCCACACTGCCTCTGCCCCACGCCCTGGGCACCACATAATGAGCTGAGCCCGCAGCCTTCCCTCTCTATCCATGGACTGTGTTCAGAAAGACTCCAAGCCTCTGCACCTCTGCTAACTCCCAAACTACAAGTTTCCACTTCCATCCTCACCTTGCCCTTCAGGTCTGGTACCTGCTGAGGTCTTTCTAGTTCCAACTTGGGTTCCACCTCACTGTGCCTCTGATCCCAGGAACACCTGGTACCAAGACCCTCCAAGGCACAGGCCCAGGTACATGGGCTTTCACAGCTCATGCGGCCTCTCAGAGGGGACTTCAAGGGAGATACACAGAAGAATAAGATATATCCTTGCTTCTAACAGTCTAATTGGAAGAAAAGGATATTAATACAAAGTAGTCTGTGATAAGTGCCAACAAATTCTGCAGATAGCAAATACAGTTGGTAAGTATAGTTAAAATTTAGAGGAGACTTGACTGTGAGTTTAATTAATCCCTCCCCCCTTAGTTTTCTCACCAAAATCCTAGCTTTTCTGAGTGCGGTCCCTAGACCAGTAGCAGCATTGACATCCCCTGAGAGCTTGTTAGAAATGCAGATTCTCATTCTCATTCCAGACCTACTGAATCAGAAATCTGCATCTTAACAAGATTCCCGGGACACTTGTAGGACATTACAGTTTGAAGAGCAGTAGGATGCATGATGTTTAAATTCCCTTTCAGTTCTAAGCTTCTACAATTTGTGACCTTTACTATGACCTGATCAGGAAGGAGGCTGCTAGGAGTTCCCTGGGAGGATGCTGACTGGCTAGGCCTGAAGTGAGCCTGAGGGTGCCTCCCTAACCAGGCTCCAGGGCAGGCATCCAGGCACGGCAGGCAGCTGCTGGAGGCTAGTTAGCGTGACCCTGTTGTAAATTCATGCTGCCCTCCAGCCAAGGAAACAGCGCAAGTTGTCACGATGGAGCGTGACCTGAGATGAAAGCTGGGGGTGGCGCCCACGTGCAGTGAGCTTTGCCGGTTTATGCGGCTTCACTTGGAGACCTGGAGTCCTGGTCACAGAGCAGGCTCAACTGCTCTGCCCATCCTTTGGGCTGCTGGGTAGGTGGAGTTAAGAGGAGAGAAGGGAATTGCAAGAAAGATTTATGACGAGTTCCGAGGCTGTGGAGATGGGGAAGAAAATGCCTGCTAAAATCTGTCCCTGCAAATACAAAGAAAGCTTCAGATATCAAATTCCCATGCTTTTTTGGCGTTGATCATCTGCATGACAGAAGGACACAGAACAAAAGCAGTGCAGTGGGAACCAGCAATGTGGGTTCTAGCTCCTGACTTCTCTTTTTTTTTTTTTTTTTGCGGTACGTGGGCCTCTCACTGTTGTGGCCTCTCCCGTTGCGGAGCACAGGCTCCAGACGCGCACGCTCAGCGGCCATGGCTCACGGGCCCAGCTGCTCCGCGGCATGTGAGATCTTCCCGGACCGGGGCACGAACCCGTGTCCCCTGCATCGGCAGACGGACTCTCAACCACTGCGCCACCAGGGAAGCCCCTGACTTCCCTATTTTGATTGATTTGGACAAATCTCCCCGCATTTCTCAATTTCCACATCTGTAAAGTGAGACCAGATTCGCTCATTCAAGTCTTTGAGCTCCTAGGATGAGCCTGACACTGGGGCTAGGTGCTGAGAACACACGTGATATTTACGGCGTTGACATTTGGATCATTTTCTAAAGAAACTTCCAGCTTAAATATTCTATTTTAAGGACAGGATTTGGACCGAGACCTGGGTTCAAATTTGAGCTTTGTGACTTAGCAGCTGGGTACAAGCAACCTCTTAAATCTCAGTTTTCTCATCTAGAAAATGGGATAACAGTTCCTCTTTCATACGGTTGCTGTGAGGGTTGGACAGTAGGTGTGAAGCACTTCACAAGGAGAACTCAATGCAGTCACTTAGTAGGCAGCTACCACCACGTGCCCTGCATGAACTACGTACTCTAGCGTAGCTAGCCCAAACTAAGATGTTCTGTCCATGCAAAATACACACTGGACACTGAAGACCTAGTATGAATAAAATCATTTTTATATTGATTACACGTTGGAATGATAATATTCTAGATATATTGGTTATATAAAATACATTAAAATTAATTTCACCAGTTTCTTTGAACTCTTTGTATGTGCCCCTAGAAAATTTTAAAATTGTGTATGTGGCTTACATTTCTATCGGACAGTGCTGGTCTCAGAGAAACAAACGCACACTCTGCTGCCCTTGTGCTCTGTTAGCTTACACTGTGATGGGGAGATGATATTTACATGTGAATCCATACCCAAGAGAACCCCAGTGCGGTGCAGAAGCACAGGATTGTGAAAAAGTAGAAAGGAAGGGGGGGAATCAGGCGGCCTGGGGTGGCTATGGCAAGCTTTCAGGAGGAGCTCAGGTGAGTATGGTGTGGGTAGGCAGAGGGCACCCCTGGAGGGATGCACAGACTGTGAGTGAGCTTCTTCAGGGAAGGGCCTATGATTCTCCCACCATGCCTTGCATACGACTGATGACTGTTTGTTCTTTGCAGGGGCCGAGGGGTGGTGGGCTGAAGGGGAACACAGGAACCATGCAGAGGGAGAGTGAACACAGAGGGCTTGTTTGTGAAGAGGCTGGACCCTCAGAACTGGGGGGCTGTGCACCTGGGAGCAAGTAGGAGCAAGGTTGGCTAGACAGGGTGGCAGCGTAGCATTGAGGCAGTGGATGGCGAGGCCAACTCCGATCTTTCCCGGGTGCCCAGGGCTCATGCTCGCGTGTAATCCTTCCCTAGTCACAAGGTGACTGTAATGACAGACCACTGACAAATAGACCAAAACTTGCATGTCTGAGGGAGCACTGTCTTGTAATCTAAGCATCTCGGCAGGCCAAGTATTTATTTCAGCACATCCATTCATCTTTCATCCATTCAAACATTTCCTGAGCCCCTACCTGGTACCCAGATCCGACAACAGATATGGGGGCCACAGAGATAACTGAGACACCAGCTCTGCCATCTCCTTGAGCAGGGGTTGGCAGACTATGGCCCGTAGGCAAAATCTAGCCCACTGCCTGCTTTAGTAAACAGCATTTTACTGGAACACAGTCACGCCCAATCTTTTCTGTATTGTCTGACTGCTTTTGTGCTACAATTTGTGCAGAATGAATAGTGTGACAGAGATCAAACAGCCCACAAAGCCTAAAATATTCACTATCTGGCCCTTTGCAGAAAGTGTTTACTGACCCCTGTCTTCGAGCAACACCCATGTAAGCAAATAATGATAATGTGACACTACCAGAGTTCTGGGAGAAGGATGGGCACTGCTGAAAAGAAAGGGAAGGAGGTATCAGAGGGGCTGATGCTCAAACTGTGCCTTGCAGGACCACGGGTTGGCTGGGCAGACAAGGGAGTAGAGAAATGGAAAGGATCCTCCTATGAGAAAGAGCTGCATATGTGAACACACAGAGGTAAAACAGGGCAAATTCTGGAAGTTGGCTCTGGCAGGGCCACAGGCCTTTTCTTTATTTTAAAGATAGATTTTATTCATTCAAAAAATTTTTTTGTTTATTTATTTTTGGCTGCATTGGGTCTCGGTTGCTGCGCGCAGGCTTTTCTCTAGTTGCGGCGAGCAGGGGCTACTCTTCCTTGCGGTGCGTGGGCCTCTCATTGTGGTGGCTTCTCTTGTGGAGCACAGGCTCTACAGCGCAGGCTCAGCAGTTGTGGCACATGGGCTTAGTTGCTCCGCGGCATGTGGGATCTTCCCAGACCAGGGCTCGAACCCGTATGCCCTGCATTGGCAGGTGGATTCTCAACCACAGCACCACCAGGGAAGCCCAGGACCACAGACTTTAAGCAAGCCCTTGGTGCAGCCTGGCAACCCCACATCCATCCCCTAATCCCACCACTCTCGCGCTTTCCTGGATGACTCCTCGATGCCTCCCTCTCTCTCCTCACACCTCCAAGGCCTCTGTTCACACTCAGCTGATGAACTCCTTACTGCCCTGGGGGAACTGAGGCAATCACAAGAGAACCTCCACATGCTCCCCAGCTTCCCTCTTACCTGCCGCCTTGCCACCAACTCTGCCCTCCCTCCATCCTCCAGATGAATTGTCCATATCTAACCAAAGACCATCCTACCGCTGGGGATGAGATCCTGTTGGCTCTTCCTTACTCAAGGCATGGTTTTCTCAATTGTCTCTTGCATCATCAATTTCTCCTTCTCCATTGGATTAATCTCAAGTGCTTCAAACATGCTATACTCCTCCTCTTGTCCTGAAAATTTCCCTTAACATCATAAGCCTCTGCCTATCTCTCTGCTCCTTCACAGCACATTCATCTGAAAAGGTGTGTGCATGTGCTGCCTCCAATCCCTCTCTCCTCATTCTCTCTGGAATCTATCTTCCCTCAAGCTTTTGCCTCCCCCTCCTCAAAACTGCTCTCACTGAGGTCACTGATGACCTACTTGTCGTTAAATCTACCCGTCCATTCTTCCAAACAGGCTTTTTTTTTTGGCCACACCACATGGCATGTGGGATCTTAGTTCCCCGCCCAGGGACTGAACCTCTGTCCCCTGCAGTGGAAGCGCACAGTCCTAACCACTGGACTGCCAGGGAAGTCCCTCTACGGGTCAATTCTTGATTGTCAGTCTACCTGGCCTAATAAATGCATTTGACCTCTTCTGTAGTACACTTTCTTTACTGGCATCTAGGAATCTATCCTTTCCTGGGTTTTCCTCCTCCTGTACAGGTCACTCTTCCTCACCTTGCCAACAGATAAATGCTCACTTTTCTCCATTTACTCCCCTGGGAATCTCATCCAGACATATACGCACTGTCCGACGAGCTTGCTGTGATGATGGAAATGTTCTATACCTGTGCTGTCCAGTATGGTAGCCCCTGCTCACGTTTGGCTATCGAGCACTTGAACTGTGGCTAGAGTGCTTGAGGGACTGAATTTTAAATGTTAGCTAATTTTAATTTATGTCAAATTTAAAAAGCCATTCGTGGATAGTGGCTACCATACTGGACAGTGCAGGTCTATTTGCTGATGACTCCCAAATACATCTTTACCCTCAACTGTTCCCCTTAATTCCAGACTTGTGGATCCAACTGCTGACCAGACAACTGTACTTAGATGTCTCACCTGCCTCAACACAGCCTTTCCCGTCTCTGTGAACAACAACCCCATCCTTCCAGTTGCTCAGGCCAAAAAGCCTTGGGGTCATCCCTGACTCCTTCCTTTCATACCCCACATTCACCCTGTCCGCAAATCTGTCAGTTCTGCCTTCAAGATACATCCCCAAACTTAACACTTCTCACCACCTCTCTACTCTGGTCCACGTCCCCCGTCATCTCTCAGCTGGATTACTGCAATAGACAGCTCACCTGTCCCCCTGCTTTCTCCTTCGCCTGTCCTTCGCCCAGCAGAAACCCTTTTAAAACCCAAGGCAGATACATCACCCTGCTGCTCACCACCTCCAGTAGCTCCCTACCCTGGCTGCCGAGTGACGGCCCTCAAGGTACTGTACCCTGCCCCCCGGAGCCCCTGCAACTTCCACCTGTCTCCTCTGTGCTCACTTCTCCAGCCACGCTAGCTTCGTTCTTCAAACGTGTCAAGCACACTCCCCGCTCTGGGCCTCTTCTCTGCCTGGGATGCTCTTCCCTGAGACGTCCCAGGGCTTGTACCCTCACCTCCTTCAGGTCTTTTCTCAAATGCCACCTTATTAGCAAGGTCTTTCTGGACCACCCTAATTCAAATAATACGCTCTGCCCACATTTCCTATCTCCTCTACCAGCTTTATTCTTTTCACAGCACGTCTCACCATCTGTATAATATACTATATGATTAGTATGTATTTATTAAGTACCTCCCCCACTAGAACATAAGCTCCTTGAGAGCAGGGATTTTGTGTCTCTCTCATTTACCACGGTATCCTCAGCACCCAGAACAACACGTGCTCAAGAAATATTTATGGAATGAATGAAGTATAAGTGGCGATGAGCACAGGAAAGTGGAGAGGCTTGGGAGGTAGATGGCTCATGAAGAGGCTGGGGGACACGACCCTCAGGGACTGGGCATGGATGGAGAGTCACCAAAGGTCGCCAGATCACCTTGCCCCTCTAGCCAGGTGGCTTCTTTATCCTCCCAGCACTGCTCCCAGAACTGCTGACCTCCTGCCAGCCCCCATCTCCACGGAGTAGGAGACACACCCCCGCTTCCAGCCAAGGAACCTGGCTCTTTGTTTACCACGATAGTAGCTGGGGCGGTTCCCGAGTGCCTCCAAAGGGGGAGGCAGTCTCTGAAGAAGAGCACCTGCTCCTGGCCCCACTCCCACCTCACCTGAAGTGGGTAGCTGGCCAGGGTTGGGGGGGGGTCTACCTGCCTTCGGGCTGCCCTCCCACTGCTCCGGCTGGCTGTCAGAGGGGAGCGGAGTCTGTGTGTGACAAAGGGGTGCAGGGAGGGATGTGTCCTCGATGTGGGTCTGAGGCTGGAATCCCAGCCTTTTCTGGATTCTGACGAGACATGTTGCAATTGGTGTGGCCTGCAATTGCAAAGTGTCAGGGCATTTTCACACTGGAAGAGCCCGTGGACATCACCTAGGCACTAGTCTGACCACCTCACCTCACAGGTAAACAAACTGAGGCCCAGGGTCCTGCCCAAAGTCACTCAGTGAGTTAGTATCTGAGCCAGGACTGGAATCTGGGTCCGCTTCCTGCACCTCTTCACCACATGGTGCTGTCTGGATAACAGTGTCCTTTGGATCCATTTCCCTTGGCCCCTCTTTCAGACCAGGCCTGGTGGTTTCAACAAAATGCTGATTCCTGAGTCTAGCCTGGGCTGTGCCATCACAACCTGGGAAGGAGCATCCTCCTTTGGGCCTTAACCTCTGTGCCTGTATGCAAGGGTCTGACCCTGATCCTCACATGCTCTGATGGAAATTAGAGGACTACTGTAGTTGTCATGGCAACTCAGAAGTGCTTTTGCGTCAGGTACTTGGCATCCCTCAGCGAGGTGGTTTGCTACTGTCACCGACCAGCTATGTTGTCCTGGGAAAGTCACTAATTCATCCATTTATCCACCCATCCATCATTCACTGACATCCAAACAGAATCTGTGCCAGCTTAAAATATCACATACAAAGCATGACCTCTAAGAGAAAAATAAAAGCTCAAAACCATATTCAGGTAGAAATAGAGAGAGATTATAGGGGGTTAAAAAAAAAAAAACTCAAGCTAAGCATTGAACATGTATTGCTTTGGTAATTAGGAAAAAAACACTTAAGAACTTAAGCTGATACAGCTATTACAATTTAACTGTAGGTTTTCCAGTCCTTTCTGCTCCCTGGCCTTAGTTTCCTCATCTGTAAAATGATGGGGTTGGACGTAGTGACCTAAGGTTCATTTCAGCGTTGTCATTTTGTGACTTTGCTCTTATAGAAGAATGAGGCAGAGTGTCCACTCCACACCTCCTTCTCTTCCCACCTCCCTCTTCCACAGTGGCAGAACAATGACTGACACATAGACATACTTAAGCTACATTTCCAGGTTCCCCCAACTGAAGGAAATGGACATGATCTGGTGCTAAAAGAAGCCACTCATCCAGTTCATTCAATATTTACTGAGCATATACCATCGGCAGGGCATGGTGCCAAGGCTATGGTGATCAGTCAGATAAATCTGGCAAAGATGCTGTCCTCAAGGCATTTTCAAAGGCAACTGTAGTAACGTCAGAAGTAGTGGGTTCTAATCAAATATACTCCAATAAAATTTTTTTAAAAACACAAAAATTAATGGAAAAAATAAAGAAGCAGTGGGTTCTAAAGAGGGCAGAGACAGAGACAAAACCCTACAGGAGCTCAGAGGATTGAAAGCCCATTTTTTACTAAAGGAATTAGGGAAGCTTTGGGAGGAAACTTTTACCCTAAAGGAAGGGTAGGAGTTTTTTTTTTTTTGATACGCGGGCCCCTCACTGTTGTGGCCTCTCCCATTGCGGAGCACAGGCTCTGGACGCGCAGGCCCGGCGGCCACGGCTCACGGGCTCAGCCGCTCCGCCGCACGTGGGATCCTCCCGGACCGGGGCACGAACCCATGTCCCCTGCATCGGCAGGTGGACTCTCAACCACTGCGCCACCAGGGAAGCCCAGGAGTTTTAAATGATGAAACGAATCTATGCACATAGTAATAACAATTCAAATGGTACACAGGTATATAATATGACAGAAAGTAAAAGTTTTCCTCTCAGCCTCCCACCCCCCAGTCCTAACCTGCAGAGGCAACCACCTCAGGTTACTTTTTAAAATATATGTTTCCTGTCTGCTGCATCCATTTGGGTCAGTATCTCCTGCCCCTCCAGGATGTGTGATGAAGTCATTGGCCTGGACACTTCTCTCGGCCTCTCCTGAGGAGACAGGACAGTGGATTGTATGTAGATGTAGGCTCTGGAGCCAGATGGCTGGGGTGCTGATGTCACTGCTTCCATTTTCTAGCTGTGTGACCCTGGGCAGGTTACTTAGCCTCTCTGTACTTCAGTTTTCTTATCTGGAAAATGGATATAAAAATAGCACCTAACTCATAGCTTTGTTATGAATTCAATAACCTATAGTAGGCTTAGGATAGGGACTGGGACATAGTAGAGAGTCAGTAAATGTTAGCTATCAAATTACTAATACCCTTCTCCACATTCCAACTTTCGATTAGCTGATTGATTGATTACCAATGCTTCTTTACATGTCAAGGTTTAAATCATTCAGAGTGTGTTTCCGAGCTACATGAATTTTTGCATGCTTTGCAAATTGCTCATAAATTGCATCTAAAACTTGTAGAGCAATAAGCAACCTTTATATTTATGATTATATCCACTGCAGAATCAGGTAGTGTGGTTAAATCAGGACAGAAAGGGATGTAACACTATTTCTATCGAAGTTTCTGGATGGAAAAAGTTCAAGTATATAGGTTTGTTTTTCTTTTCTTGTACGCCATCAAGCTGCTCAAAATCATTCTATACTTTAGTATGCTTCGCGCTTAGTCCAGACATCTTCCGCAGGTTTTTCTTTATACTTCTGAAGTTTCTCACTGCCTTTTTTCTTACAGAAAGTAGATATATATGTTTTCTTCATCTTATGGTAAGATCATCAAGATTTCTAATTTTCCTGTTAAATGGTGAATTTTGGACACATTACTCTATGGATCTGCTGCACAGCTGTTATCCTGGCTTGGTTCCTTTTTTTTTTTTTTTTTTTTTGCAGTACGCGGGCCCCTCACCGCTGCGGCCCCTCCCGTTGCGGAGCACAGGCTCCGGACGCGCAGGCCCAGCGGCCATGGCTCACGGGCCCAGCGGCTCCGCGGCACGTGGGATCCTCCCGGACCGGGGCACGAACCCACGTCCCCTACATCGGCAGGCGGACTCCCAACCACTGCGCCACCAGGGAGGCCCGGTTCCATTTTTTTCCACCTCAGATACCATGTCCTCCTCTTTGCTGAGTTCCTTTTATTTACGCTGGAGTTACATCCTCAAGTAATTTTCCTGAGTAAAATTATGTGGAAAGTAGATGTTCTAAGTATTTGCATGCCTGAATGTGACATAATTTTACATTATGCTTTTTCTAATTTTTCTCTTCCTACTTCAACACTGTGGTTTCCACCCCTGCCCTGCAATAAAAATGATCTTGATATGTTAGTCAGGAGCCTCCTAACTACAAAACACAATGGACACCTTTAGTCCTGAAACTTTCTGTGAAAGTTGACATTGCTGATGACCGTCTGATGCTTAAAACTCTTTATTCTCTTGGTTTTGGGGATTCTTTGTTCTTTCCTTCCTTTCTGCTTTTATTTCCTTTAAAGTTTTTCCTTCTCTTCACAAAACTTCAATGCTTATATTCTTTGATGCTCCATCTCTGCCCACTGACGGTCTCTTCTACATGGGCTTTCTGGAAAGGCTCATCTAACACCAGGACTTCAGCCACCATCTCTGTGTTGAAACAGAGCTCTAACTAAACTCTGCATAATAATTTCAAAATTAGTACATCTAAGGAGACAAAAGACCTGTATGCAGAAAACTATAAGACACTGATGAAAAAAATTAAAGATGATACAAACAGATGGAGAGATATACCATGTTCTTGGAGTGGAAGAATCAACATTGTGAAAATGACTCTACTACCCAAAGCAATCTACAGATTCAATGAAATCCCTATCAAACTACCAATGGCATTTTTCACAGAACTAGAACAAAAAATTTCACAATTTGTATGGAAACACAAAAGACCCTGAATAGCCAAAGCAATCTTGAGAAAGAAAAACAGAGCTGGAGGAAGCAGGCTCCTGGACTTCAGACTATACTACAAAGCTACAGTAATCAAGACAGTATGGTACTGGCACAAAAACAGAAATATAGATCAATGGAACAGGATAGAAAGCCCAGAGATAAACCCACACACATATGGTCACCTTATCTTTGATAGAGGCAAGAATATACAGTGGAGAGAAGACAGACTCTTCAATAGTGGTGCTGGGAAAACTGGACAGCTACATATAAAAGAATGAAATTAGAACACTCCCTAACACCATACACAAAAATAAACTCAAAATGGATTAATGACCTAAATGTAAGGTCAGACACTATAAAACTCTTAGAGGAAAACATAGGCAGAACACTCTATGACATATATCACAGCAAGATCCTTTTTGACCCATCTCCTAGAGAAATGGAAATAAAAACAAAAATAAACAAATGGGACCTAATGAAACTGCAAAGCTTTTGCACAGCAAAGGAAACCATAAACAAGACCAAAAGACAGCCCTCAGAATGGGAGAAAACACTTGCAAATGAAGCAACTGACAAAGGATTCATCTCCAAAGTTAACAAGCAGCTCATGCAGCTCAATATCAAAAAAACAAACAACCCAATCCAAAAATGGGCAGAAGACCTAAATAGACATTTCTCCAAAGAAGATATACAGATTGCCAACAAACACATGAAAGGATGCTCAACATCACTAATCATTAGAGAAACGCAAATCAAAACTACAATGTGGTATCACCTCACACCTGTCAGAATGGCCATCATCAAAAAATCTAGAAACAATAAATGCTGGAGAGGGTGTGGAGAAAAGGGAACCCTCTTGCACTGCTGGTGAGAATGTAAATTGATACAGCCACTATGGAGAACAGTATGGAGGTTCCTTAAAAAACTAAAAATAGAATTACCATATGACCCAGCAATCCCACTACTGGGCATATACCCAGAGAAAACCATAATTCAGAAAGAGTCATGTACCACAATGTTCACTGCAGCTCTATTTACAATAGCCAGGACATGGAAGCAACCTAAGTGTTCAGCAACAGATGAATGGATAAAGAAGATGTGGCACATATATACAATGGAATATTACTCAGCCATAAAAAGAAACGAAATTGAATTATTTGCAGTGAGGTAGATGGACCTACAGTCTGTCATACAGAGTGAAGTAAGTCAGAAAGAGAAAAACAAATACCATATGCTAACACACATATATGGAATCTAAAAAAAAAGTTTCTGAAGAACCTAAGGGCAGGACAGGAATAACGATGCAGACGTAGAGAATGGACTTGAGGACACAGTGAGGGGGAAGGGTAGGCTGGGATGAAGTGAGAGAGTGGCATGAGCATATATACACTCCCAAATGTAAAATAAATAGCTAGTGGGAAGCAGCTGCATAGCACAGGGAGATCAGCTAGGTGCTTTGTGACCACCTAGAGGGGTGGGATAGGGAGGGTGGGAGGGAGATGCAAGAGGGAGGAGATATGGGGATATATGTATATGTATAGCTGATTCACTTTGTTATAAAGCAGAAACTAATACCCCATTGTAAAGCAATTATACTCCAATAAAGATGTTAAAAAAATTAGTATGTCTAAATCTTTTTTTTTTTTTTGGCTGTGCTGTGCAGCTTGTGGGATCTTAGTTCCCCGACCTGGGATCAAACCCGCGCCCTTGGCAGTGAAACCGCTGAGTCGTAACCACTGGACTGCCAGGGAATTGCCGAGTATGTCTGAATCTTAATCATCAGTTTACCTCCATTCAAAGGCTGTTTCCATTCTTGTGGTTTTAATTTGGGATCATGGAGTCACCATTGACCCAAATCTCCCTATTTAAGAACTGTGCCGTCATCCTCAACCTCTCCCTCTTTCATATCTCCCAACCAGTCGCCTAATCTATTCAAGTCTATATCAGAAATATCTCTGGAATTTCATCATCTTCCCTATTCTCACTGCTACCTTAATTCGAATTCTCATCATTTCTCACTTGAATTACGGAAACAGCCCCCTAACTGGCCCCTCTGTCCCCAGCCTCCTCCCAGTCTCTCTATCCTTCATTCAGCTAGTTACCTTCCAAAATTTTTTGTGTGTGTGTGATCATACCTTTCCTCTGTTTAAGACCCCAGCTGGCTCCCTACTGCTTATATATATAGAACAGTGCTTAAACTCCTTAGGATTATACAAAATACTTTGCAATTTACCTCTCTACATTTACATTTCCACCCCTCCTCTCACCCTTCACCCCCACATTTTCTACATACACTTCAGCCATAGAAATTTCTGAGGATCCCATCCCTTCCTAGACTTTCCCCTTCACGGCGCTATGCATTCTTATTTACTGTTTCATTCCTAACTTTTTCAGGCTCAGTTGTCCTTCCACATTCCCAGAGAACCCTGCTAATAACTTTTTAGCATACAATATTGTTGAGATCTATTTTCCTCTTCCTCTGTGGCTATGCTGTCAACTCCTGGGAAGCCAGGCCTGTGTTACACTTACTGGTATCATCAGCACCCAGCACAGATCTAACCATGAGAAGATGCTTCAATTCGATGTCAAGGGAAGAAAAGAAGGCAAAACCTCAGGGAACGAGTATGTTCAGGAGCAGGAAGGGGAACCATGGAAAGGGTTGCGTGAGGGTAATAAGGACCCTATAGAGTCACAAAGGCCTAGGGGAGAGAATTTTAAGGAGAAGGAGATGGTCAATGATGTCAAATGCTGCAGGGAGGTTGAAGATGAGGCTGGGAATAGGTCACGGTATCTGGAGACTTGGAGGTCTCTGGCCACCTTCAGGAAAAAGCATTTCAGTAGCATGAGGAAGGAGCTGATGAGATCTGAAGGGCTTAGGAGAGAGGAAGTGGCGTGGAAGCAGTTCTTTTCTGACCTGACTGCTACAGCATTTGACATCAACCCTGCCTATTTATTGAATCACTTTCCCCTTCTTTGGCTTCTATGAGGCGCATTTTTACATCTCCTCAGATTCCTTCATGGGCTCCTTGTTCTCTACTGCCCTTTAAATGTCAAGGTTTCCAAGGTTCTGTTTTTAGATCTTGTCTCTGCTCCCATTCATGATGATTGCAATGATGCCTACCTCTTGGCGACCCCACATCCTTATCTCCAGCCTTGGAATATCCCCAGGCTTCAGACCCATATCTAACTCCACCTGTTGGATGTGGAGATGCCCCAGGGGCACAGCAAGCTCACATTTCTGGAACTCAACTCATCTCCCACCACCAAAAATCTCCCTCGAAAACTTGCTTCCCAATGTTCACCAACTATACCTACCTACCAAAGGGTACAACCTGAAGTTTTCTTAACTCTTTCCTCTTATCCCTTTTTAAGTTTTGTTATTCCTATCACCTTCATTTTATACACTAAAAAAGAACCAGCAGAAAGAGAAATCACAAGAAAGCAATCCCATTTACAATCACATCAAAAAGAATAAAATGGGGCTTCCCTGGTGGCACAGTGGTTGAGAGTCCGCCTGCCGATGCAGGGGACACGGGTTCGTGCCCCAGTCCGGGAAGATCCCACATGCCGCGGAGGAGCGGCTGGGCCCGTGAGCCATGGCCGCTGAGCCTGTGCGTCTGGAGCCTGTGCTCCGCAACGGGAGAAGCCACAACAGTGAGAGGCCCGCGTACCACAAAAAAAAAAAAAAAAAAAAAGAATAAAATGCCTAGGAATAAATATAACTAAGGAAGTAAAAGACTTGTACTCAGAAAAACTATAAGACATTGATGAAAGAAATCAAAGATGACACAAACAAATGGAAAGACATACTGTGCTCATGGATTGGAAGAATTAATATTGTTAAAATGAACATATCACTCAAGGCAATCTACAGATTCAATGCAATCCCTATCAAAATGCCAATGGCATTTTTTCACAGAACTAGAACAAATAATTCTAAAATTTGTATAGAAACACAAAAGACCCTGAATAGCCAAAGCAGTCTTAAGAAAGAAGACAAAGCTGGAGGTATCACACTCCCTGATTTCAAACTACAAATCTACAGTAATCAAAACTATATGGTACTGGCATAAAAACAGACACATAGATCAATGGAACAGAATAGAGAGCCCATAAATGAACCCACACTTATATGGTCAATCCACCTACGACAAAGGAGGCAAGAATATTCAATGGGGAAAAGACAGCCTCTTCAATAAATGGTATTAGGAAAACTAGGCAAAACTACATGCAAAAGAATCAGACTGACTACCCTCTTACACCATATACAAGAATAAACTCAAAATGAATTAAAGACTTAAATGTAAGACCTGGGGGACTTCCCTGGTGGTCCAGTGGTTAAGACTCTGTGCTTCCAATGCATGGGGTGCGTGTTCAATCCCTGGTCAGGGAACTAAGATCCCACATGCCGTGTGGCAAAAAATAAATAAATAAAAGATCATCATAGAAAAAGACCTGAAACCATAAAACTTCTAGAAGAAAGCATAGGCAGTATGCTCTTTGACATCAGTTTTAGCAATACGTTTTTGGATGTCTCCTCAGGCAAGGGAAACAAAAGCAAAAATAATCAAATAGGACTACATCAAACTAAAAAGCTTTTGCACAGTGAAGGAAACTATTAACAAAATGAAAAGGCTGCCTACTGAATGGGAGAAGATATCTGCAAATGATATAACTGATAAGGCGTTAATATCCAAAATACACAAAGAACTTACACAACCCAACATCTAGAAGACAAAAAACCCGATTAAAAAATGGGCAGAGATGGGCTTCCCTGGTGGCGCAGTGGTTGAGAGTCCGCCTGCCGATGCAGGGCACGCGGGTTCGGTCCCCGGTCTGCGAAGATCCCACATGCCGCGGAGCGGCTGGGCCCGTGAGCCATGGCCGCTGAGCCTGCGCATCCGGAGCCTGTGCTCCGCAATGGGAGAGGCCACAACAGTGAGCGGCCCGCGTACCGCAAAAAAAAAAGGCGGGGGGCGGGGGGGGGGGCAGAGGAGTTGAATAGACATTTTTCCAAAGAAGACATACAGATGGTCAAAAGACACATGAAAAGATGCTCAACATCACTAATAATCATGGAAATGCAAATCAAAACCACAATGAGATATCACCTCACACCTGTCAGAATGGCCATTATCAAAAAGACAAGAGATGACAAGTGTTGGTGAGGATGTGGAAAAAGGGAACCCTTGTGCACTGTTGGTAGTAATGTAAATTGGTGCGGCTACTCTGGAAACCAGTATGGAGGCCCCTTAAAAAACTGCAAATAGAACTACCATACAATCAAGCAATTCCACTCCTGGGTATTTATCCAAAGAAAATGAAAAGACATATGCACCCGTATGTTAATTACAGCATTATTAACAATAGCCAAGATATGGAAGCAATCTAAGTGCCCATCAACAGAAAAATGGATAAAGAAGTGGTGATATACAGATTTATAGATACACACACACACATACGTACACACAATGGAGTATTACTTGGCCATAAAAAAGAATGAAATCTTGCCATTTGTGACAACATGGATGGACCTAGAGGTGCTAAGTGAAATAATACAGACAGAGAAAGACAATACTGTATGATTTCACTTACATATGGAATTTAAAAAACAAAGTAAATGAACAACATAACTAAATAACAGAGGCACTGATACCGAGAACTAACAGGTGGTTGCTAGAGGGGAGGGGGTTGAGGAGAGAAGAGAAAAAAAATCGTATTACCTCAAAAATCCAGAAATGTATCCCCTCTTTTTCCAAACCCACAGCTTAAACCCCAGCCCTAAAAATTTTCAGCTGCATTGTTAGTCTCCCCAATTCAATTCTCAATCCCTCTTCCAGCACGCTCCAACTGCTTCCAAAGAAGTCTTTTTCCTCTAGTACTTAAAAAATGGATGCATAATTTACACACAATAAAACACACAAATTATAAGTGTAAAGTTTGATGGGTTTAAACAGAACCACCACCCGAATCAAGATATACATTTCTGTAGTCTCAGAAAGTTCCCTTGTGATTCTTTTCAGTCAAGCCCCTGATACCCAGAGGCAGCTGATATCTTGATTTCTATCACCATAGATTAGTTTTGCCTGTTCTAGAACTGTATATAAATGGAGTCACATGGTATGGATTATCTTGTGTCTGGATTCTTCAGTCAACACAGTGTCTGTGAGAGTCATCTAGGTTATAGCATTTTCACTAGTTTGTTCCTTTATATTGCTGAGTAGTATCCAACTGTATGGATATACCATAACTTATTTTTCTATTCATCTGTTGATGAAAAATTGAGTTGTTTCTAGTATTGGCTCGTATGAAAAAGCTGTCATGAACATTTCTGTGTCAGTCTTTTTTGGACATAATATTTTCAATTTTAGAGAAGTATGCAGGAGTAGAATTGCCAGTTCACGGGATAGGTGTATGTTAAATTTTATAAGAAACCGCGAAACGGCTTTCCAGTATGGTTCTAGTATTTTATAATTCCACCAGCCATGTCTGAGAGTTCCAGTTGCCAAAACAAGTCTTTTTCAAATGCAAATCTGTCATACTATTTTCCTACTTAAAGACCATCTCTGGCTCTCTCCACCTATGTTCACATTCCAAAGGAAATAGGCAAGGCTCTCCATTATTTGTGTCCCAATTGTCCAGCTTCATCTCTTGCTACTTCTCCACATGTTCCCTTCACTCCAGTCATACTAACCTCACTCAGTTCCCTCAACTCATGAAGTTCTTTCACTTCTTTAAGTCCTTCCCTCTGCTGCATTTGCATAGCGAATGCCTACTCATCTTTTCAGAGCTATGTGCTGATTACTTCACACCTGTACCCACACCCCTGTGAGTTAATTGCTGCTATTCTGTGCTCCCTTAACATACAGGATATAACTCCATTAGAATACTCTGCTCAAAGCACTAGAACACATTATTTTCTACTTGCTACTGGAGTAGCTCCTGGAAGACACTACTACCATTATTTAATGATGGTCTACCACCAGACAGACACTATACTAGCTGCTATGCATAGAATGAGTAATAACAGTCATGGTCCCTGCTCTCCTAGAGCTTAGGGAAGGGTGGAGAAGAAAGCCAAGTAATCACACTCACAAATGCAGAATTAGAAACTGAGTTAAGTGGTCTGAACACAGGGAGTGATGAGTCCACGAATATGTAAACAAGAATCTGTCCTAAATAGGGTGGAGGGGGCATGGAAGGTTTCCCTGAGCAAATAATACTGGAATCTAAAGGAGGCACAGGAACGAATCAGGTGAAGTGTGTTGCTCCTTATTGTGGGAGAGAACCTGAGACTGTTCAGGAAACTGAAATTAAGCTGGCGGAGGTTTGAGAACAGAGACTAATGGGCCCCGTGTGAGGGAAAAGAGTTGGGCAAGGGCCAGACCAGAAGCTGCTCACATGTGGCCACCGTCTTGGTCAAGACAGAACAGCAGCAGACCTGGTAGTATCATCCTCTGCTGACAGCCATGATGGCTGTCCACTGTCCATCACTGTACCCAGCGACAGGGTCATGTGAAACAGACATTTGTGAATTAGTCAATTTTAGAAGTGTTCAAGGAGTTTGACAGCTAATGGAAAGAGAGATTACATGTATCCTGGGTGGGCTGCAAAGTTGGGGGAAGAGTGTTTTTAAGCAAAGGCACAACTTGGGTTTGTTGAGGGAATACAGCCAACAGAGGTAAAGGGATGAAATATGTAAATACAGTTCTGCCATAGCTGGAAAGGATGGAATCACAAATACATAGATTTTCAGTTTTGAAAAGGAAGAATCATTCTTCCTTTGAGGTAAGAGAAAAGGGCAGGAAAATGGGGAAAGATCTAGAGAAAAGACACTAACTCTTGGTAGTTATTACAGTCACGTGGTTCACTGGACATTTTCCTGAATCTGCATGGTGCTATCAGACAATCACTTTTTGTCAGCTGTGTCATGGATTCTGCCCATAATCATGGTAGCAGATTTATGGACTGGTGACTGCAACCAGCACAATGCTGGGAGTTTTCACGTACATTCGCCATCTCACTAAATTTTCATAATTTTTCAAAGTATATAGTTTTAGGCCCAATTTACAGATAAATTACAATGTACAGAACTTGGGTTCAAGGAGGTTACAAACCTTTCCTGGATCTACACTGTCAGTGAGTGGGTGACCTGGATTTGGAACTCAAGGCCTGTGGCAACTTGGGAGCCACAGAACGTGAGTTCTTGTCCCTTCTCACTGGTTTCAGATGTTTTGCTCCAATACAGCTGTAGCCTAGGCACAGTGCAAGGTGGGACAGGCAGTTTTTGCCTATAGGGTCAGTTTAATTTGCATAATGTGCCCTCCAGGGTCTCATACCAGTGTATGAGGAATAAGAAGACAGTTTGGGAGGCTAGAATGTAACACTTTGGCATAGAACACATTGTCTTCTTATTGAGATGGGAAGGATCAGAAAAAAACCAACACTGGAGTACATCACAGGCTAACCTAACTAAAGATGAGATCAATAACTTCTCCACAGAGTCCCATGGAGTCCAAGAGTGCCATGGAGACATGCCTTCATGTGACCTTTTGAGCTCGGGGCACAAATGCCAAGATGGCAATAACTTGGGTGATAACCAGAGCGACTATGGGTGGGGCAGCCCTTAGAAGACAAACCTATCCCAAGAGGAGAAAAAGAGCCTTTGGAAGAATTGCCAGTGTCCATGGAAAGCTACAAAGCTGTGAAGATCCTGCACCAGGAGACAGGTATCCACACCCACAGAGAACAGCAGGCGATGTGGGAACTAGTTCCACCTGTAGAGAGCAGTACTGCTGGAGTGATCTGAATTAGAGGAGGGCAGGAGAGCCAGATGGGCAGGTTCCCCATTTGGAGAGGTGCCTTTAGGGATATTAACAGGAGACATCATTGTGTATCACTGCTGCCACCAGAGAGGGTGGTCTCTTGATCGTTACCAAGCTTCCTTATTATCTTACAGCCCATGCACTTAACAAATTGGTATCTACTTAGTCTGTGCTGTAGTTGACTCACATTTATTTTAGCATAACCTAAGACTCATTCCAGCCCTGACAGCTTTTCCAACTTGAGGAGCTATATAGTCAGTTGAATAGTGTCCCCACAAAATTCATGTCCACCCAGAACCTCAGAATGTGATCTTATTCAGAAATCAGTCTTTGTAATTAGTTAAGATAAGGTTATATGGAGTAGGGTAGGCCCTAATCCAATGACAGCTTTCCATATAAGAGACAGAAGAGGAGACAGAGAAGGTCAAATGAAGACAGATGCAGAGCTTGGAGCGATGAGGCCACAAGCCAAGGAAGACCTGAATCCACCAGAACTGGCAAAGAAGGATTCGCCCCTAGAGCTTCTGGAGGGAATATAGCCCTGTTGACTCCTTGATCTTAGACTTATGGCCTCCAGAACTGTGAGAGAATGAATTTCTGTTCTTTTAAGCCACTCAGTTTGTTGTACTTTGTTACACCATCCCTAGGAAACAAATACAGGAGCTGAGGTCATTCTCCCTAAAGGGCATGTTTAGGAGCTCTCCAGCCCCTAGCTACACCCCTATATGTGAGCGCCAAGAAAAAATGTCTGCTGAATAAATGCATTTCCCAGATTTTAAATTGAGGGAGAAGCATGATGTCCCTGAGTTAGCAGGGAGGGATCAACAATAACACTAGATAGTATCTGGAAGATCTGAAGGCTGTCTATCAAAAAGTCTCATCGTGTGGCTTTGGCTGGCAAATTCAGTAAGTGTCAGGATGCGGCTTCTAGTTTTGTCAATCTCAAGGTTGAGTCAACCTTAGCATGATTAGCTAAATCATGCTAATCAAATTCCCAAGGAATAAAAACAAGGCTGCAAATGTATTGATCTGTATGTGTGTGAGAAAGAGAGAAAGCTTCTCTTTCAGGATCCAAAATGCTCAAGTTCACTGGCAGGGGCCCAGAGTCAGCACACCTGGAAGCTGATCAGTGACTGTAAGTTGTATGGAATGAAAGCAAGGAGGCAGGGCACCACCCAGCAAGCAAAGAGGAAGGGACTCCATCCAGGCCATAGAGAGGCCCAGTGGCCTTCCCTGTACCATGACAGACCGCAAAGTTCAGGCCCGCCTGTCTGCAGCATTCACGGCAAGTTTCTGGTTTTCTGGCTCTTCTTCTCCATGGTCTGGGGCCAACTGCCCCACTTCCATTCACATAGCTGTCCTCTAAACAGGGTGTTAAATGATTATGTTTAAACTTGCTATATTACAGTTATGTCTGGACTTGCCTCCCTAAGATCACAAAGCAGGTAACCTTAACTAAAGTTCTGGGTTCTTCCAAACCCACATCTACAATTTGTTTAATACCATAATAACTAATACCGCCTGCATTAGTTTCCTGTAGCTACTATAACAAAGTACGACAAACTTGGTGGTATTCTTTTTTTTTTTTTTTTTTTGGCGGTACGCGGGCCTCTCACTGTTGTGGCCTCTCCCGTTGTGGGGCACAGGCTCCGGACGCGCAGGCTTAGCGGCCACAGCTCACGGGCCCAGCCGCTCCACGGCATGTGGGATCTTCCCGGACCGGGGCACGAACCCGTGTCCCCTGCATCAGCAGGCGGACTCTCAACCACTGTGCCACCAGGGAAGCCTGGTGGTATTCTTTTTAAAGAATAGAAATTTATTCTCTTACAGTTCTTGAGGCCAAAGGTCCAAAACCAGTGTGTCAGTGGGGCTGGGCTCCCTCTGAAGGCTCTGGGGGAGAATCTGGTCCTGGCCTCTTCCAGCTTCTGGTCACTCCAGGTGTTCCTTGGCTTGGGTCTCATCACTCCAATCTCTGTCTCCGTGGCCACACTGCCACGTCTTCTTCTCCGTGACTTTCATACTGATAATCCAGAATTACCTCATCTCAAGATCCTTAACTTAATCACATCTTTTTCCAAATAAGGTAACATTTACAGGTTCTGGGGACTTCATGTGAGTATCTTTCGCAGTTGGGGGGATTTGGCACCACCATTCGAGGCTTTTGAACACTGGACCTATCTATCTGTATTCATACATCTTCAGTGTCTCATACATGAATGAGACTGAAGAGCTAAATTAAGGCAATCTTATTTCTAAATTCTAAGGCACCTCACTACCGCTATATACCATCAATATCGCTCTGAAAGGAAATCTAGAATCTTGATATCATAGGCCTCTCAAGCACAGGCCAGTGTGAATGGGTTTCATGGGCTCATGATTCAATGTGAATTATCTCTGACATCTCTTCAGGCCAATCTGTCACTATAAACTGCAATTGCAATTAGCATTAAATTTGACTATGATATCAAATATCTGGCATGATTATCTTTTACTCTACCTCTTCAAATCCTTTCTACCTTTTGAGGCCCAGCTAACCCCTTGCCTTCCCAGGGCATGACATTTTCTTACTCTCCACAGCTTCTCACAATCCTGCTTTCCTCTGAGGTCTTCCTACCCTGACCGTGGGAATCACTTGTGCCTGGGACTTGATAAACTCGTCCTGAGAGTTTCTTTCTCCAATTAGACTCGATGCATATAATACAGTCTATTGTCGGAATTTTGTTAAATAACTGTTGGTTGATGAATGTAAGGGGAACTAGTGATGGTTAAAGCACAGATCACACCAAAACAAGACTGCTCTCCATTGTGAGGCAGGAAAAAAACACCTGTTTGCTTGGAAGGTCCAAGAGAAGAGAGAATACTTGTTTTGAGTCAACTGATTTAGAAAATTAGATAATTATCTCCTAGAGGATGAGATGTTTAACATTCAGCTAAAAGGTAAAGTTCTTTTACGTAAGTGGTAACTGTTAAGACAGGGAATGTGATTTTCTATCAAGAAATATGGCATAGATCTTTCAGGAAGGAAAGTTAGAGGACCCAAAGTGTCTTCCTCTCCTCCCAGACAGGATTTGGTGAAGCATCTGTATAGACAAAATATAGCCCCAATTTCAAAATGTATGTGAATATCTGACAGAAGACCACTAAGAATCAGAAGCACTAAAAGGAAGGAGAACTGCCTGATTCAGGAGTCCCCCCCACATCATCGGTTAGACACAGACCCTGGTGACGGGAGCCGCATCCCAAGTACGAGCCATGACCTTCACGTTGCTAAATACGACACGCAGTTTCTCAGCCGCATTAGACACAACGGACCGCTCATTCCTTCTTCTTGAAGTATTTTGTTCTCTTTTTCTCTGCCCTCATTGGATGTTCCTTCTCAGTTTCCTTCCCTGGGTCCTCCACCTCCTCTTGACCTCTAAATGGTGACGTGCCCCAGGGCTCAGTACTCAGGCCTCATATCTTATACATCTATCCTCTCTGCCAGGGCCTAGGTGAGCTCATTCAATCTCACGGCTTAAAATGTCATCCACACAGGCTTTCTCCAAAATTTCTATTTCTGGCCCCATTCTTTCCCCTGAACTCCAGACTTGCATATCTGCCTGCCTACTTGAACTTCTTTAGTGAGACATCTAATAGACTGTAAAACTTAATGTGATTGAAACAGAACTCTTCATTTCCCCCCACCTAAAATCTCCTCCTCCTCCGTCTCCACTTCGGGAAATGGCAGTTTCATTCAGTTGCTCAAGCCCAGAACCTTGAAGTCAACCTTGACTCCTCTTTCTCTCCCACCCCACATCCAATCCATCAGCAAATCCTACCGGCTCTACCTTCAACATATATCCAGAATCCAACCACTTGCCTCTGCTTCCACTGACAGCAACCTGATCCACGCCACCATCAACTCTCACCTGAAAGAGCCTCCCCACTGCTCTCCTGTGTCCTCTCCCAACCCCTACCAGTCACGCTCTAAAGAGGAGCCCAGTGAACCTTCTGAGAAAAACTAAGTCATGTTACTCCTCTGCCCTCCACTATCCAAAGATGTCCCAGTTAATTTTAAATGAAGTCCAAGTGCTCACCATGGTCCACAAGGCCCTGCAAGCTCCCTTTCCAGTTTCATTTCCTACCCCCTTCGTCACAGCACTTTGGTTACACAGGCCTCCTTGCTGTCTTCAGCAGGTTATTAAACTGAACGTATACTACCTAAAAATGTAAGATATAAAGAGAAAATTTGTGACATCAATAACACAGAGTGTGTGTAGGGGGTTGTGGAGCTGCAAAGGAGTTTTTGTGTTTAACAGGTACAGAGTTTCGGTTTCACAAGACGAAAAGAGTTCTGGACGTGGATGGTGGTGATGGCTGCACAACAGTGTGAATGTACTTAATGATAGGCTCTATTTCGTACAGATCTCCAGAACTTAATGTGAATGTACTTAATGTCACTAAACTGTACATTTAAAAATAGTCAAACTGGGGCTTCCCTGGTGGCGCAGTGGTTGAGAGTCCGCCTGCCGATGCAGGGGATGCGGGTTCGTGCCCCGGTCCGGGAAGATCCCACATGCCGCGGAGCGCCTAGGCCTGTGAGCCATGGCCGCTGAGCCTGCACCTCCGGAGCCTGTGCTCGGCAACGGGAGAGGCCACAACAGTGAGAGGCCCACGTACCGCAAAAAAAAAAAAAAAAATTAGTCAAACTGGTAAATTCTATGTTATGTGTATTTTACCAAAATAATAATGAAAAGAAAAAGATAATTAATATATGTATACATGTATAACAAGTCTGAAAGGATAGGAACAAAAGGGGAATAATAATTATCTTTAGGGTTACATATGATTACATATGATTTTCTTATTGCAGGAAAAGTATTTATGTATTACTTATGTGTGATTTTTATATATTACATATGTAACAAAATACATAAAGAGCTGTGTATAAAACTTATACCTAGTGTGGTGATAATATTTTAACTACATACAAACTCTGGAAATAAATACGTGTCACTAGCTATGGGCCCCAAACTTCCTATTGAGTGTCATCAATTTCAACGGACTCATCTCCACAGGAACCAGACAAGAGGCCTTTAATCTAAATACAGGAGCCCTCAGGTTTTCAAACGCAGACTCAGGTGAAAACGTGGATGCTACCTGACACAGGCCAATCATGCTACAGATGAACGAGCTGTTGCAAAAACTCTGAATATCTCTACCATGTGTCATTTAATAATGTGGCATCTTTTGACACAGACCAAGCTACAGAGCTGCCTATCGTGTATAATTAAAGGTTTCGGGTGTACTAAGGTTTTCTCCTGCCAAATGCCATTCATCTATGCTTGAGTCTTCCAACAAATAGAACCGAAGTACAATTTGAAAAGCAAACTCACTGTGCAAATTATTTTGTCCTGCTGTTTTAAGTCACTGCACGGTTCAGAGGAGTAGAGAAATTATTCTGGAACACCTAAACCACAAAGCACAATCCCATCATTCGGGGAGAGGATGCCGAGACCCAGGAGAGTAAAGTGACTGTTCTAGAGCTACCCTCCTAGCGTGTGGAATAGCTGGGGCTGGACTCCAGACATCCTCATACCTTAGTCCCGTGCTTCTTCTCAAAAGTTGGAATGTTATCTTTGGAAAAGGAGAGTAATAACAGC
Organism: Tursiops truncatus; assembly: GCF_011762595.2. Taxonomy (NCBI): domain Eukaryota; kingdom Metazoa; phylum Chordata; class Mammalia; order Artiodactyla; family Delphinidae; genus Tursiops; species Tursiops truncatus. The sequence goes on from NC_047035.1 coordinate 118,269,625, forward strand.
CTGAATGTGGTTACGACTAGAAACAGCTTTATTTCTCTCCAACCTTTGTCTTCAAACAGACTCTATAGCTTTCTGGTTACACTTTCGAGAACCACCTCATTTCAGCCATTAAGACTAATTTTCAGGTGTTTCAAAAAAAAAACAACTCATCTGGTCTAAATCAAGTCTTCAATCTCACATCCAGCTCAAAGCTCTTCCCCTGATCGTGGCTCAGACTGTCTGTGATCATGGCTCACAGCTTGAGGTCTTGTGATGGGGAAGGGGGTGAAATCTGCTTTCTCTCCTCCTCCCCTTCTTCCACGGCTCTGGTTTCCCAGGATCACTGGTGGGCCTGGGGTGGGGGAGTTGTCAAGGATTGAAGTCAAGGGACTAAAGTCTCTGCACTTGACTGTTTCTAGATCTCCCTCGGCTGACAGCATTCTCTGGGCTGGTGTCCAAATGCCGAATGTGCCGTGGGAGGCAGCTACGGCTTCTGAAAAGGCCTTATGGGAACCTCCAAAGGATCTGAGTCAGGGGCACCAAACTGCTGGTGCTCTGGGAGCCCTCTCCCTTGGCTGGGAGGAATCAAGGCTCTCCCCGCTCTCCCACCCCCCACCATTGCACTGTCCCTCACACTCTGCCCAGGGAATCAACTCTCCTTGAATGTCTAGTCTTTTCTTCACACAGGCTATATAGGTGGGTGATGGCAGCCAGAAAAGTTCAACCACCTTTACATAAATCTTGAGCGGTTGTGCCTAGCTGTTCCTCTTTAGAAGGTGGGGATACGTACCACCTAGTATCTTCATAAAAAAAATCCCAGTCAGTATTCTCTAAGAAGAGTCCTAAGTGTTGTTTGCAAGGTGGGAGGGTAGTTCTTACTTTTGGAAAGGAAGACATTACACAAAGAGGAAGGAGCCGCCGGGAAGGTCCTGGGGAGAGAAAGGGAACTGCCCACGGACTGCTGGGAAAAGGAGGGGCTGCCTCCAAGGACAAATCCCTTCACCTTAGGGAATGTCAAGGACTCTGAGGGGAAGACTCTGAGGGGAGCTGCCTCCCTGGAACCAACCAGATTGGGTGCACGAGGATAAGACAAAACCCCGCCTCTGCCCTTCACCCACTCAGTGGTACAGCCTGAGCCCTTTCCTCCTTCTGGGCTCCAGGGTCCCCATCTATAAAATAGGGGGATGGTGAATATTTGTGGCTACAAAGCATTGGAGTACCCTCTCGTTTTGGAGGAATTCCAAGATGGGATGCAGGCAGACTCCCTCCTGGTCCATCACGGAAGCCCAAGAGGAGGCCATATAGTCTCATTCCCTACCCCTCCCATATACTACAGCATGGAAATGTGACCCAGGCTCAGCTGAGGACTTTGAATCCTTAAGAATGCAAAAGTCTAGCTGTGGTGGAATGAGAAGTCCAGGGGTATGGCATGAATGCTGACTGGAAGTGACCAGCCTAGAAGAGTACAGGAGTGCCCAGTGCCCCCGGGCTGTGCCTGGCCACCTTGCTTATTTGCTGAGGCTGGCTCTCTAGTCCCCTATGATTCTGCAGAAATGCCATGTTCTTCTGTGATAGTTATTTCAACTTGACTCACAAGCCCCATTCAACCTCTTTCTCCCTTGTTTCCCTCTACCCTAGAAGCTAGAAAGCAAAATACTTGAATCCCCAGATGCCTTTGCATTAAGAAGTGGTCATGTGATACAGTTCTGATTATTAAAATAAAGGAATAAGTCCCTTCCCCCAAATGAAGGCAAAACCTGGAGAGGAGAAAGCTTTTGCACTGGAGAGGAGAAAGCTTCTGCATTTCACATTTGTCCCTCTCCTTCCTCCTGCCTGGAATACAGATGAAATGCCTGGAGGTGAAGCAGCTGCTCATGACCATGAGGAACAAAATGCTAACTAGAACCCTAGCCTCTGATGATATCTCTGAGCATCAAGGCAAGCCTGGACCACCACCTTTAGACTTCTTACACAATAAAAATAAGTCATTTACCTATTCAAGCCACTGTTTTTCAGACCTTCTGTTACTTTCAGATAAGCATATTCCTTCATGATATATCTTCAACAAATAAAAGTTGAGAATGGTTGTATTTACATTTATAAAATATTTTGTAGTTCATCAACTGTTCTGTTGTTTACCACCAGGAACTCCAAGTGGTACCACAAGCTCTCTTCCAGCTCTGATATTCTGTCCTTATAAGAGGGACATTTCTCTTACTAGGCAAACTCACATCACCCACAACTTTTACAACTCAACAAAAAAGAGCAGTTGTCTTGCTCTCAGCTGTTCTTTGAGATGGTACACCACTGAACCAGGTGCCCTACCTCCTTCTGCCTTCTCCATCCTCTGATTCATTCCCTAAAGCTAAGGGCCAACCCCCCTACCTGAGACCTCCTAGCCTAATACTACCTCACAGAACTTCCAACTTGACTAGAGGTCAACTTACAATTTTCAGAGCCAAATAGATTCCTGCTATCCAGGCACAATCTGAGTTGAGTATGATATTTATATTAGTAAAATATTTTGTAGTTCAGAAACTTAAACTGCCTTTTTTTGTACCATCTCACTGATCCTCACAACAATGCTGAGATAAACAGGGCAAGTATAAAGACTGTGATGAGCCACGGGTTCTAGAGATAATGAATAAAAGTGCTACATGACCCGAGGCAGTGGGGAAAGGGGAACAGACATTGGACTAGGAGTCAGGAAACCTAGGTTTTGTGTTCCAGTTCTACCATTAACTAGTAGCTTGACCGTGGGAAAGTCGTTTACCTCTCTGGGTCCAGTTTCCTCATCTGTACAATGAGGATGCTGGATGTATTAGTCAGCTCGGGCTGCCATAACAAAATACCATAGACTGCATGGCTTAAACAACAGAAACTTATTTCCTCAGAGTTCTGGAGACTGAAAAGTCCAAGATCAGGGTGCCAGTATGGTCTGGTTCTGGTGAGAGCTCTCTTCCTGGCTTGCAGACAGCTACCTCCTAAAGATCCTATCTCCACATACAATAACACTGGGGGTTAGGGTTTCAACATATGCATTTTGGGGGTCCCCATCCAGTCCACAGCACTGGAGTTCCTTCCACCTATTAGCACAAGTCTGGAACATTGAAGATGATCACAATTACCTGTGGAATCAGTAATTCCACCTGACCTTCTTGATTCAAGAAACTGCACAAGGCTTATTTCTCTACTCTCGGGTAGTGAGCATCTTGGGGTCTTCTGTGTATGTTTTTCCTTTTCAAAGGCAATTAATATACCAAATGTCATCTCTGACCAAAGCAGGTCTCTCCTAAGGCTGGAGCCTTAACGTTTTTCAGAAAGCTGTATGTTTAACTATTACTTTCAGTTTTGGGGTATGGCATGCAAATTAGCTACTGCATTTAGAAAGAACACAATGGTGACTGTCAGTTGGAGGTGGGTTTCAAATCACAAGTATACAGTTAAATTTTCTAATAGCCATGGAGATCGCTGATCTACTGTTGCCCTTCACCAAAGCCCAAAGTGCCTTGTCATTCCTACTTCGCCCCTGAAGTGCCTGAAAGTGCTGTTTTCAAGCAGGTTTGTGGTCAGAAGCAGACTCTGGTGAAGAGAGCCAGCCTACCTTAGGTCAAATATAATTTTCTCCATTGGTAATCAACCAAGATTTCACTAGAAATATTAATGATTTTTGGTTTAATATACTTACTGTCAAAGGCCTAAAAGTATGTGGGGCACTTAAATACAATTCCAACAAAAACACTCCAAGGATGATTGAAACAGTCCTAGAATGTGCTCTTGTGTTCAGACCTGAATGGTCTCAATTTCTGTAACTGCTTCATTTGTTTACTTCTTCTTATTTATGATAGACTCTAGAACTGCTTATTAACACTAAATTTTCTCTGTGTTAGTAATTTCAAACCCAAATTTACCTTTCATAGCTATTAAAATCTTTATCTTCAATTGCCCCCGACTGTCTAAACTCTGGTATTCTACAAAACGGTAAGATGCTGAGTTTTCCTGATTGATTCTATAGAGCAACGGTTCTCAAATGGGAGATGCCAAATGTTCCCAGGGGGCATCTGGCAATGTGTAGAGACGTTTTTGGTTATCACAACTGGGGGAGGGTGGTAGTGCAACTGGCATCTAATAGGTAGAGGCCAGGGATACTGCTAAACACCCTACAGTGCACAGGACAGCTCCCCCCAACAAGGAATTATCCGGTCCCCAAAGTGCTGAGGTTTAAAAACCCTGCTATAGAATCTCAAGATGCAAACAACATGGTCCTTAAGGCTTCCAGGGGAGCACAAATTCTATTGGTTTTATTGGTAGCCCAACTCTGTGACTGTACACGACCTCAGAGACACAGCAGAAACTGATGGAATATTTGCCATGCCAACGAAGAACGAAGAACGTCAGGAATGGGATTAATTTTTTTTTTTTTAAGTAGGCAGCCCTTCCTTTGATCTTCATTCAACCTCAATGTCCTCTTCACCTGGGTAGTAAGGGGAAAGAAAACAGGACTAGAGCACTGGCTCAGGAGCAGGCCTGTGACAAGGTCTGAAGATTTTCCACTTATACCCTCAGGGCTCACTTTACTTGGGAGTGATGGTGTGAGGACAGAAAAAAGCTCCACACACTATAAAATCCTAACAGCTTCATGGGTTGGTAGGATTTCAAACTCCTTTTAAAAAGCATTAAATTACTCCCTGTGATCCCATTATTTTAATGATTTCTGTATATCCCTCCTCATTCCAAAAACGTTGATGTGGTTAACTCGCCCTGTGGTGTTGACTCAATTTTCCCCTATAAAGCTTAACTGGGCTTTAGGACTGATCAATAGAAGTTTCAGTGTAGGAGGAAAAAGGATTTTGGAAGGACCAAGAAAACCTATAATGTTTTGGCAGTCCAAAGATATGAGTTAAATTCCTACTATGTGTAAAGTATAGTGCTAAATGTTGAGGCGTATATTTTTTTTTAAGTATAAATCACAGCTGGTGTCCTTAAGTAATTTATAATCTGCCTGAGAGGGATAGGCTTGGTGCCCAAGGGAGGATGTCTTTCATTACAAGGCGGTCTGTGCTCAGAGCCTCCAGGCAGGCACAGCCCTCAGCTCTCTTTCCCTCCTCTGGCCAGGGAAGGAGGGGCAGAGCAAAGGCTCGGAAGTGGGCACACACTGGAAAGGGTCAGGGGCAGGAAGCAAACTAATCAGGCGCTAAAGTTACGGTTTTATCTTGCAGCTACAAGAGAGTCTCCAAAGGCATCCAAACAGGAAGTTATAATGATAAAAGGTGACACTGACTGAGTGCTTACTGTTTTCTAGGCACACTCATTTCATCCTCTTCCTGACAGCCTTATGACATAGCCACTCTTCTTCTTCCCATTTTACTGAGGAGGAAACTGAGGCACAGGGTTGTAAATCACTCCTGCAAAGTCACATAGCTGGCAAGGGCTAGAGCCAGGATTCACCCCTTGGGCAGAGCCCACACTCTTAACTGCTTCTCCAGACTGCCTGTTGACAGAACAGGAAGGATAAGAGCTGAGGAAAGACCAGACACATTAGGAAGAAGCTGCCAGCATTTCAAGGAGTGGAGTCAATGGGGTCAGATGTTGCTGAGCCATCAGGAACGAAATCTGAGAAAGGGCCACTGGATTTGTGATTAGGCAATCAGGCGTGACCTTTAAGAGTTATGTTTCGTAGAAGGGTGGGGACCGGGGTTCCTGGCAGGACATGAAGTGGGGAGTGATAGAGTCCTGGGTAGAAACTGATAATGGAAGGACAGGGAGAGATGGGAGAGAATTTTCCAGGCTTCTCTTTTGAGACTATGCCCTCCCAAACAATGGAACATTTTCTTTATTTGAGGGATTACAAATATAATTCACCTTGTTCTTTTGTTTTGAAGGGCAAAACTAACAAATTTTAGTAGCCATGGTTAAACGAGAATTAGCAAGTGTCACAGAAATTTTTTTTAAAAACACTGCGTTAAACTCAGGTAAAACCAAAGATTTAACTGTTTGAAGGGAAATCGTTATGGGAGAAAGGTACTTGACCATACTATACATGGCATTGGCTGGACATGATGGCAGTTCTGAAACTGGGGTGGGAGACTGAGAGAATCACGGATGAAATAACTTGCTTCGGACTTGTTTCGAACCAAGAGTAGCAGAAAGCATTGCATGCCTTATGGCTTGAGAATGAAATCCAGAGAAGAGCTGCCTGACTGCAGTCTGGACTTCCAAATACCTGGGCTGCAAAAGGCAGAAATACTTATTAAAATTCTTTGTTTTAATGAGCTGTGGGAACTGAGTTATCAGCCCCTATCCTAGCTACTGAGTAGTTTCCATTACAAATCAAAAGCAGTTTTAGGGAGGCTGCATTTTCTTGGAGGGGAATTCTCTCCTGGCAGATAATTCCGACTGCCTAAGGCAGCAATTAAAGACACCGAAGAGGAGGAGGAGGAGGAGGAGGAGGAGGGGGAGGGGGAGGGGGCAGGGGAGGAGGGGGGAGGGGGAGGAGGAGGTTGAGGGGAGGGGAGGAGGGGGAGGGAGGAGAGGGAGGGGAGGAGGGGGAGGGGAGGGGGGAGGGGAGGAGGGGGAGGGGAGGGGGGAAGGCACCAACAGGTATTTTAAAAAAAAAAAAAGCAAGATGCTGATGCTGGTAGTGCAGTGATTAACCTGCCTGTGTGAATGTCCACAGATTCCTTTTCCTTTCTAGTGACTCAGGCCATGGGAAAGTTGGTGGAATCTGGAGCACCATTCTTGGAAGTTTTCAAAATATTTTGCACTCCAAATAGAGGGGAACCCACACAGGTCTCCTCCCCAACCCAGGCCATCTCCGCATGTAGCTTTTGCTGCCTTGTTATACAGCCCAGCCCTCAGGAGACTTTCTTTCCATCTTTACGGGGCTGACTCTACCTGGGAGGTTCCTCTCTTCCTAACCTCGACTCAAGAGTAAGACAACATCTCTCCCAATTCTTCTCTACTTTCCTTGCTGTTCCCCCTGCCCCCAAACACATATAAAGCCTTTGCATTTGAGAGGTTTCACTGCTCACTACCAGAACTGTAAGGGCTACAAAAAACAAAAAGTGTGGGAGGCTGGAAATACTCAAGGATGCCACCGTGACCTGTCAGTTCTTTTCCACAGCACCAGGGTTAGGGGAGTGAACAAAATAGACAAAATCCCTGTACTCTGGAGTGTTCATTCTCTGTGGGAGATTTATATAGTATATTTAGAAGGGCTATGAATAAAAGCAAAGCAGGGAGGAGGAACAGGAATGCCTGTGGGAGGGCGTGTAGTTTTAAAGGAGTGGTGAGACTTTGAGCAAAGCCAGAAAGAGGTGAGGGCGCAAACCATGCAAGAATCTGCGGGAAGGGCAGTCCAGGAGACGGAAGCACTAGTGCTAAGGCCCTAAGGCGGGAGAACAGTAAGGAGGCCTGTGTGGATGGGCAGAGGCAGAGGAGGATGGGAGGCCAGAGAACGACGGGACACAGCACTCTCCCTCCTGCAATCAGAGTGAAAAGAAGGAGAAGACCCAGATTTTGAGCCACACTGACCTGGGTCTGAATCTCAGCTCTGCTCCTTATGTCATGGACCTTGGGCTCTTCTCTCCTAATCTAGAAACAGCTGACCACAAAGGGTCATTGCAAAGGGTTAAAGGAGATATGGAATGTGAAACTACCTATCCCAGGACACAGCTGATGCCAGGTTCCTACCCAGCACACATTACTTCCCTTCCTCTACCCCTGGTTACAGGGCTCCTCTCATCTAGTTCCCATTGTGGCTGTGTCTGAAAGTATGCCATTCAAGGGCCTTCTAGAGGTCCAAAGTCTACTACCAAGTGCAAGAAGAGAAACTGCAAAATAGTGTGCATCTATGTATAGTATTGTTGGCAAACAGTAACATTTTAGTATCCACATTCAAAAATCCAGAGAAATCTATACCAAACTATTAATGGTGGTCTCACTAAAGTATAAGAATATCAAAGATTCTAACCATGGACCTCTACCTTCTCTATTTATGTAATGATCAAACATTTTATAATGAATACATATTTGCAAGCAGAAATCACAATATAGACTAGTGTTGGTACAGGAGAAGTGATTTCCTGACTCTTTCCTACAAGTAGCCTCCATCCTACTTTGCACCCAAGGCCCACTGGTGTGAGCTCACTTTAGGACCTCTTAAATCTTCCATATGGGGAAAATGAGCGCATGTAAGTCCAGCAGGAGGTCTAGGGTTCTCTATAGGAGAAGGTCCTATGGTGGGTGTGCCTGGCCAGCATTTGTGAACTCTGACTGGTTCAGTTTGGAAAGGGGATGGCTTAACTTGCAGGTTGTGAACTGCTTTCTAAATAAAATTAAAACGCTTGCTATAGCTTCCATCAAGGAGAGAAAAAGAAGACTGGTGAAAATCAAGTATTTCAGAGTAAGCTGTGAACTACTGTGATTCAAGATTGTTGACATTGAAAAAAAAATCTCATTTTAGAGACTACTGAGTTAAGAAATACTGTTAAGAAAACAAGACATTTCACAACTAAGTAGCCTACAAGGTCAGTCAAGGAAAGTCAAATACGCCAGTTCCCAGTATCTTACTCAACAATGCATTAAAATGTGCATTACAATCAGTCACTGCAATGCATGCTAGTTATATAGCTTGGAAAAATTTTAGTTGCTTCCCCACTTCCAAAAATAAGAAAAAAAAACCCTTGATGAGGGGAATAAAAAAAAATAATGCTTAAGCATCCATAGTCGTTCATATGGCTTTTCCCAGTGTAAACATATGTTTCAAGAAAACAAATATGTAGTCAGAAACATTTTAACATTCCTCAAATTGACCATTGCACCAAAAAAGGGTGCTCAGGTCTGCAGTAAATAAAATCCTGCTTGAACAGAAGAAAGTAGACTTCTTAGATGCTTTTTAATCATGAGACTTCTGACTGAAGAAGATAATGGTGCTCCCCATAGGAAAACCAATTTGCTCCCCAGAATCAAGCAGCACCTCTCTTTGCTTTCTGCTTTTTTCCCAGTAACATCAGGACTCATCTTGAGTTTATCTGATCATAGACTGGAAAACCCCAGGGCAGAAAGACTCCATCTCAGCATTTCCACAAGCACTGGGGCTGAGCTCTTCCAAAACCGAGTGATTTCCATGAGGCAAAACGGCTATAACAAATTACTTTACTATCAACAGAATAGAGTATAATGAAAAAAGTAACATCATGGTGTCCTAAAACCAGTCAAGAAAGAAAACAGACCTTATAGAATTTACAAGAGTCTTTTATTTCTGACCTAATATTATTCCTCAATTTATCATTAAAGCTGTAATTTCCATGGGATATAATTTTCAAATAACCCCTTCTACTTAGCTGTACTTTTCTCACCACCATCTCAAATACGTGACCTGAGCATAAAACTTTGTAGCCCCCCCGAGTGAATTTCCCATTGATGCAACTACAGTGATTTCTAAGTCTGTGAGAACTGTTAGGAATATGCAGCACAATCCAATCCCTGCATTATAATAATGCATTTACAAAAAAAGATTAAATTTATATCCACTGTTGACTGTACAAATTCCAAAACTTTCAAATGAAGAGCTGCTACAATCACAGAGACTGGATTATGGTTCACGACTTGTACGGATTCCTTCACCTGGTTAAGGCACTCACACACAAGCATGACAGACAATGTTGTTCTAATGACTGGCAGCGAGACCAGAAGATAGTGTGCAGGGCGGCAAGAAGATTGGAGGAGGATGTGATAATGAAAAACGTAATTCATTCTACCTGATGCATATACATTTTACAGATTTAAATCTGAAGGGAAACAACTTTTTGAACTTAATTGCTTGTTTGGGAGAGCTGAATGGAAACATCTTGAACCCCATGTTTATAGGCTCAGTGCCACCTTAAAAAATTCCACACAAACCCATTCTGAAACAACAGTTTCTCGTACTGGAGAGCCACAACGGTTGATGTGAAATCTATGAAATGGAAAATCAGATCCAAGCTTGTGTGCTCATGCATAAGCTTTGATCTTAATGAAAATGTAGATGAAACAGCAACACCAGGGTTAAAGGCTACTCTCATCCCCCCCCGACCCCCCCCAGCAATCAGATGCACTAGAGTTTGCATCCTTATCCTGTCCCTGGCTGTGTGACCTTGGGCAAGTTAGCTAACCTTTCTAAGTCTTAGTCTCTTTATCTTCAACATGGAGATAACAGGTTTGTTATGAGGATGAAATGAGATATGTACCAATAGCTTGTAGCTCAGTACCTGGCACATATGAGCATTTAAGAAATGTGTTCTCATGATTAGATGTGGCACTCTGACTACTATATATTTTAGAAGAAATTACAGTCCTGCTGCCATACCCCAACATCTTGTGGTAACCATTTTCATTCTATATTTCTAGCTTTTACTATTTTTTTCACCACAGTATTTCAGGGGGGAAAAAAAAGAAAGGTAATCAGTTACATACATCCCACTTTTTGAACTGTTTCTTGAAGCAAGGTGAACAGCTGGGGAAATAGGCAACATCTACACTGAAGAGAAATTTACTCTTTAGGATATGATGTTATATGTGTATGGAATATAAACAAATCATGTAATTTCAATCTATAACCTATGGGGCATCAAATCATAGGTAGGTTTTATTTTAAAAGAGACAAAAGCCAAGCAGTATTAAAGAATATGGAAGGAATCAATATGGGCCTATTGCTATCTCAGTATTAGTGACTGAAACAGGGATTGGTGGGCTAGATTACGGGGGATTTCATGGGGTCTAACTTCCAACAGGTGGCAAGCTTTAGTCATCTTCAGATGCAAAACCTTAATGAGTTTGAGTATGCAAGTCTCAGGGATTCTGTTCAAGGCCTCCTCTCGGCAATCAAGGGATACAATTTTCTGGTTTTAAGCCACCCTGGCAAGTTAGCAAGCAGGGAACTGTCCGCCGTAGCTTGCACCTGTCCCTAGAACGGGGTTTTGGCCTGACGGTGAAAACCCACCATCCTTTCCTATCAGTCCATCCTGCCGCTGTGGCGCCTCCAGACAAATGGGGGAAGCCCACTAGGAAGTGGTCACGACCAACAAAGCTACAAATCCCCAGGATGTGGGATTTCCACCTCAATACCACGCCTGAAAACCTAAAATAGGCACCCGCTTGTTATACTGCAATGGGATTCCCCCCCAGCAGCAATCCCCAACCCCCAGCTTGCATGTTTTATTAATAAATGCAAGATGGCACACAGAGGCAAAGAATGGGAGGTAAGGCATCTGCAGCTGGACCCGAACCAGGGCAGTTTGCAAAAATAAATAAGAAGCATGTGACAAGAAGCAGATCCCCAGGCTGGAGCTGAAGCCCTAGGCTGCCCCAGGCACCCTCGCCTTGCTACAGCGACCAGAGGGGATGAAGGTCAGTGGTAAGATCCCAGCCCTCCCGGACACGTACCCTGCAAACCCTGACCGGCCCCCACCCCAGCCCCGGGCACAGGACCCGGGAAGAGTGGCAGGGGAAGCCCCGGCCACGGCCGGCTGCGGGGACACATACCTGCTGCCCGGGCTGTGGATTCGCTCGGCTCTGCAGCGGCGCCGGCCACGGCTCGCGCTCCCGGGGCTCCCCTCTCCGCCCCCCCGCCCCCTCGCCCCCTCGCGGCCCGCCGCTGCCTCCGCTGCCTCCGCTCCTCCGCCCACCGCGATCGGGGGCGCGCGCGGCCACGCGCCGGCGGCTCGCCCGGGCCCGCGCCTGCGCCCTCGCCTCCCGCCGTCGGCGCGCGCGCCCCGGAGGCTGCGGAGCGGCCGCGCGGCTGTCTAGGAAACGGCGGCCTCTGCGGGCCGGGCAGTCGGCGGGAACTGGGCAGGGGGATGGGGGCTGGGGACTCGGCCGGCGCCAGGGCCTGAACGGAGCGCGCCGGTTTCGTGGCGTGGGTGAGGGGGTCGCGGGGCCGGGGGAGGGGGGTGCTGTGCGTGCGCTTGTGGAGAGAGGAGGGGGTCGCGGAGAGAAGGTCTGAGGTGGAGGCCGGCGGGGCCGGGAAGCAACAAGTGCGGAGGCCGAGGGGGCCCCACCCGGGGAATTTCGTGCAGCCGAGAATAGAAACCTCCTCTGGCTTTGGTGCAGCGCTTTGCGGTTTCCAAAGCTCTTTGCTAGTTGTTGGGCACATCCACACACGGCACCCCGTGAGGGAGCAAACGGCGGGCATTCACTGCCCTCTGAGGTTTGAGGCACGGAGAGGAAAACACCTCTTTATGGCCGAGATCGAACCAGAATCAGAGACCCTTGACCCTTAGGCTGCTGTCTGGGAGAAAATTACCTGTCAGGACCTTCATTTGATGGTTTTAGCTCAGGACCCTTATAGGACAGTGTTACTTCAGCCTATTTTTTTCTTTCCATTATCGTTCTCTTAAGAAAAGCCTTTTTAAACGTTTTGTTCACCAGTCCCTTCCTCCCCACCCGCCATGAAATTATAATACCATTCATATCCTGAATAGCTGTTTATGTACCATACGTGTATCTGTGCTTTATACATGAAAAGAGTAAGATTTCGCCCCTTGGAGATAACATCAACCCCGTGGAGAATGAATGCTTGCTTTAGGACCGTGGCTCTTGGTTTTAGCGGGTGGAGCAAGTGGAGTACGTGAGGGCTGTGGATGCACCCATAATACTCTCTGTAGGTTAAAGTCCTCCCATACAACTCTTTCTAATGTCTGCAGGTGCTGCTGTGAGCAGTGGAATACAATCACTTAAGCAGCTTCTGGATTCGGAATAGGTTTTGTTACTCGTCTCAATTCAGGCTAAACTAGCCATTTTCCAGTAGGGTCCTGACATTTTTGCTAAGATACTTGAAAAGATTGGAAACCCTCTTTTCTAGAACGCTAAGTTCCAGGATGGGCTCTAGCTCCGCAGACAGCCTTGATTTCCGGTTCTCACACCTCTTCTCGAGTGGGTGTTTTGTTTTGTTTTGTTTTGTTTGTTTGTTTTTTGGTTAGGCCTATTTGGTCTCCCAGGAATGTCTTAGTCATTCTTGCCTCTTCCTCCTCCCACCTCAGCTTTTCTAGCTAGAAGATGGAAATCAAAACCCAGGTCACAGAATTGCCACAGGGGCTTGGATCATACTTTTCTTAGACACAGGAATTTCTAGGTAGGGAATGAGTATCGAATTTTGGCAAGTTGGGAAGTAAGTAAAATTCCTTCTTCAAGTCCTCCCTCATCTTTCAATGTTTCTTAACCCAACTGTAATGGAATTTCAGAGGAACACAAAGCCCTTGGAGGTGATATTTGTAGAAGCTACCTGGGTTGCCAGAGGATTTTTTTCTACATTTAATGTGGACTGGAAAAGAGAAAGTGGGGATGAGTCAAGAAAACTTGGGAGGGTGGATGGGATTGCTGGGTGGGTATAGTTTTCTGACAGGTGGTGGCAACATTTCAACTACACTTTTAAAAAGTGTTAAAAAAAAAAACCTCGGCATAGCTTGTTAAAGTTGTTTTCCACCCCATTCCCCCCCAACCCTCACACTTAGTAGAACTCTAAAGACTTGATTAAAACCATTGAAAAGCATCCAGTTACAATGCTAGTTAAAAGAGTAGGACAAGTATTTTGAAACCTGCAGACAGAAAAAGTGGAACACCACTTTGGTTTACCTGGAATCTTTGTAGTCTAATACCAGGTTTGGATTCAGGTGCAAGGCTACTTCAAGGGAAATTTTTTCCTACAACAGCTGTCAATGAAGACCCTCTAGAGAGAGAAAACTGGAAATTACATGCTAACATATTTTATCTGTGTCTTTTAAGTGTGCTGCTTTGGGGTTTTTGTTTGTTTGTTTTTGTTTTTTTTGTAATCTGAGTTCATGGAAAATGTAGGTACACCATTTTATGTGGTAGTGTGAAGTCAAAAAATCCCCAAACATGTGTAATTTATCAGCTCTATGCTGCTCCCTGGTGGTGTCGTACTTCACATCACCTATCCAAACTAAAATCTTCCACTTCTTTCATTCTTTAGGATGTTGGAAACCTAAATCAGAGTTGTAGACAAGATGGTATTCTGCTTTCTCCAAACTTCTCCTGCTCTATTTTCAAATACCCTAAGTCCTAATACCCAAAGGAGGATTAGCCCTTGAGACTGATCAATTTGGAGGAACTGTGAAGATCTCTGGCAGGCCTCTTTAGTTTATTCTTAAATGTGTCTGTAAGAATCTCTTGAGGATACTTGATTAAAATCAGATACTGGAGCCTCACCTCAAACCCATTAGAATCTAATTTACGGGAGTGTGGCCTGTTATTTTTATTTTTAACTGTCCCAGGTGATTCTTATCAATGGGAGAGGTTGGGGAATCCTAGAGCTATAAACGGGACGGGTTTGGCTTTAGTAGATTGTAGGTGACTAGTGAGTGGGATTTTGTGGGTGAAGGAGCCCCACAGCATAAAAGAAAATAGGACCTATACAGTGGGAGTAGAAGAAATTAACTGTAGGTTTAAGGCCTGTGTGTCACTTTCTTGCCAGATATATCTGCTTCTAATGTGGCTGTAATTGGCACGCTATCCCATACCAAAGTACCTTTTGAGGTAAGTCAGATTTTCTTTCAGTTAAAAAGACTGTCTTTTCAAGAGTACCAGAATCACATAACCAGAAAATTTGTGCATGTATGCAGCTGCAAGATTATGAGAAGGCAGACTGGAGGTTATGTTGATCCTATGAATGAAAAAGATTGCTCTTAGAGTTAAAATTTGTTCTCTTGAGGTAGCTGCTTGAAAAAGTAGAACATATGAATCTGATGCCACATGAGTTGTGAAATTTTAAAATATCAAGAGATTTTAAGTTGTTAATGTTTATGTAAATGTTAATATTTTAAAACCTCTTACGAATGTTGATTTGTGATGCACCCTCACTTATTTGGAACACAGGGAGAAAGCCAATTTAAGTTAATGAAAAGCTTGAAAAATGGAATATATGTGACTCTGATAATTATTTTAAAATTTAAGTATACATAATAACTGCTAACAAAATAGCTTTAAAAATTCTGCTGAGAGGGCTTTAATGAATAAATGTGATTGACTTGTAACTAGCAAAATTCATGTGCTTACATTCTATGTGGATAAAACAAAGCACAGTACCGTGCACTGAATAGGTCCTCAATTAACATTCTTTTTAAAAACGTTTTCTCATAAGTAGCTTAAATACGCTTAACGTAGCGAGCCCATGTTCAAGGATAGTACCTCACTGGCAGATTTCACCTTGAGCAGTGGCATGCCAGGCGTGGGGGCAATGAGAGCATCACTTGGGGTGTAGGCAACAAAAATTCTCATTGTCTGTAGGGAATTAAACTATAAAAAACCCACTAAAAGTCTGTCCAATTTTTATTACCAGCAATTTCTGTGTACCAGAAATTCAAAACAGTGTCAATGATAAAATATTTCTCCCTGAAAAATTTCTTATGAGTTTATGTTCTAAACAATTACTGTAGTTACTGTTAAGTTTTAGTAATGTATACGTAAGCTTCAAATTAGCACATTTTAATTATTGATCCTTTAATAAATATCATATTCTACATAGAAGTTAAATCAGAGAACTCCCAGTTATACAGTTGGCCTTCAATAAACATAGACTCAGCTCTACGGATATTTTTCCAAATAAATTCATAAAAACTCAGGGTAATTCAAGGCTTCAGGTGCAGTTCATGTCTGCAGCCCCTTTGGTCCATATCTTTGCATTTATATAGTAGATTCTTAAGCAGTGATTGCATAGCGACTATAAGGATGAAGAAACAGACTTGATGACTTCAGTGTTGTCATTCTGTATGACCACTTAGGGTTTTCATTTTGCATGTAACATTTGAGGGAAACAAAGTCTAATATTTTTGGCTTGTAAGTACAAATTTAGTTAATATGTGAAATTATTCTTCGGAATAATTGAATTTAAAAAACCTTTTACTTTGAAATTTGTTCTTTTTAAATTATTAATGTTTACTTCAAAACTGAAGAAGGAATCAATAGGAGGTGCAATGTTATTACTTAGTACTTCCACAAAACAATATGTAGGTTTAAGTTTTTCCTTTTTTCAGAAACATGAATTCCGTTGCATTTTTCCTTCTTTGTACTGTAATATTTATTTTATATTTGCATATAAGTGGAGTTGAGTAAAAGAATTTTCACTGTCTGTTTCTTTCCTGGCTATTATTATTTGTTTCATTTCACGATCATTACTAAAAATAATTTTGTCACGTAGAGGAGGGTGTGTTAGAAAAAAAAATGATCCTTTTGGGTGTCATATTCTGAGTATACCGCTGGGCTCAAGTGATCACAAAATAAATGGTATTCAAATTAAGTGAGCTTTATTATGTGTTTAATATCTGGAATTTTGCATGTACTTCATGAGGAAACCGTTTTGGGGGCACTGTTTATATGGCAAAATGAAATATCAGTGATTGTATATGTATCTTAAAACATAAAAATGATCTAGTATTCCAATTCTAGTCTAATCAGGCTATTTTAAAACCTAGCAAGTACATGTCCATGTGTTTATTGATAGACTCCTAATGATTACTGACATGTATTAAATGCCTACAGTGTGTCAGACATCATTCTGTGAGCTTTATTTGTATTAACTTTTTAATAAGTCCTGTTGGGAAGGTATAGTTGTTATCTCATTTTACAGATGAGAAAACTGAGGCACCGTGGGATTAAGTAATTTGCTCAAGAACACCCAGATAATAAGTGGAGGAAATAAGATTCAAACCTGGACAGTCTGATTCAGAGACCTCAAGTTCAACCCTACTGCCTCACTGCCTCACATACACACACAAAGTTGTGTCTCAGTAAGCTTGAGGAATTAAGTGGGAAAAGCATTCTGGATTCCAGCGTTTCACCTCCAATTCATTCTTTAACTTTGAAAAAGGCAATTAAATGAATGTCTCTGATTTGGAGAGGATTGAACTTGGTACATCTAGAAATTCTCTAAATTTCTTTCTAGCTCTAAATTTTTCTGATTCTATGATTATTTTTATGTAAAGAAGAAAATTTGATTTTTCACTTATCTAACAGACTAAAAATGAACCAGAGGGGGGAAAAAAACTAGCATGATTAAATTTGAAGGTAGATAAACTTTTGATATTTTGTAGTTACAAAATTATACTACTTTTTTTGAAAAAAATTTTATTTATTTATTTTTGGCTGTGTTGGGTCTTCGTTGCTGTGGGTGGGCTTTCTCTAGTTGCAGTGAGCGGGGGCTACCCTTCGTTGCAGTGAGTGGGCTTCTCATTGCAGTGGCTTCTCTTGTTGTGGAGCACAGGCTCTAGGCGCGTGGGCTTCAGTAGTTGTGGCACGCGGGCTCAGTAGTTGTCACGGGCTCTAGAGCACAGGCTCAGTAGTTGTGGCGCACAGGCTTAGTTGCTCCACGGCATGTGGGTCTTCCCGGACCAGAGCTTGAACCTGTGTCCCCCTGCATTGGCAGGCGGATTCTTAACCACTGTGCCACCAGGGAAGTCCTATGCTACTATTAAACCTTTCATGTTCATTATTCCTGTGACTACAGAAAGACCATAAACTTCTTTTTTTTAATTGAAATATAATTGCTTTACAATATTGTCTTAGTTTCGTGTGTACAGCACAGTGATTTTGTTTTTTTGCAAATTATATTTCATTATGGATTATTATAAGATATTGGGTATAATTCCCTGTGCTGTATAGTAAATCCTTATTGTATCCATTATAATTTATCCCTCACCCTCTCCCCTTTGGTAACCATAAGTTTGTTTTCTATGTCTGAGTCTGTCTCTGTTTTGTATACAGATTCATGTGTATTAGTTTTAGATTCCACATATAAGTGATAGGTAGTATTTGTCTTTCTCTGACTTATTTCACGAAGCATAATATTCTCTAGGTCCATCCATGTTGCTGCAAATGGCAATATTCCATTCTTTCTAATGGCATTGTATATATACATATACACACATATGTATATATATTCCACAATTTATTTATCCATTCATCTGTTGATGGACATTTAGGTTGCTTCCATGGCTTGGCTATTATAAATAGTGCTACTGTGAACACTGAGGTGCATGTATCTTTTCGAATTAGAGTTTTCGTTTTTTTTCCTGGCTATATACCCAGGAGTGGAATTGCCAGATCATTTGGTAGATCTGTTTTTAGTTTTTTTAAGGAACCTCCATACTGTTTTCCATAGTGGTTGCACCAATTTATATTCCCACCAATGGTGTATGAGTGTTTCCTTTTCTCCACACCCTCTGTAGCATTTATTATTTGTAGACTTATTGATGATAGCCATTCTACTAATGTGAGGTGATACCTCATTGTGGGTTTGATTTGCATTTCTCTAACAATTAGTGATGTTGAGCATCTTTGCATGTGCCTATTGGCCATCTGTATGTCTTCTTTGGAAAAATGTCTGTTTAGGTCTTCTGCCCATTTTTTGATTGAGTTGTTTGTTTTTTTGATATTGAGTTGTGTGAGCTGTTTGTATATTTTGAATATTAACCCCTTGTGGGTTGTATCGTTTGCAAATATTTTCTCCCATTCCATAGGTTATCTTTTCATTTTGTTGATGGTTTCCTTTGCTGTGCGAAATCTTTTAAGTTTGATTAGGTCCCATTTGTTTATTTTCGCTTTCATTTCTTTTGCCTTGGGAGACTGATCTACGATTTATATCAAAGAATGTTTCACTTATGTTCCCTTCTAGGAACTTTATGGTGTCATATCTGACATTTAGGTCTGTAAACCATTTTGAGTTTATTTTTGTATATGGTGTGAGAGAATGTTCTCATTTCATTGTTTTACATGTAGCTATCAAGCTTTCCCAGCACCATTTGTTGAAGAGGCTCTCTTTTCTCCATTGTATATTCTTGCCTCTTTTGTTGTAGATTAATTGAACATAGGTGAGTGGGATTATTTCTGGACTCTCTATTCTGTTCCACTGATCTTTGTGTTTGTTTTTGTGCCAATACCATGCTGTTTTGATAGCTGTAGTCTTGTAGTATAGTCTGAAGTTTGGGAGGGTTATACTTCCAGCTTTTGTTCTTTTTTTCTTCAGGATTGCTTTGGCAGTTCTGAATCTTTTGTGGTTCCATATAAATTTTAGGATTATTTGTTCTAGTTCTGTGAAAAATGTCATGGATATTTTGATAGACATTAAATCTGTAGATTGCTTTGGGAAGTATGGCCATTTTAACAATATTAATTCTTTCAGTCGAAGAGCACAGGCTATCTTTCCATTTCTTTGAATCATCTTCAGCTTTCTTTATCAATGTTTTATAGTTTTCAGCATATGGGTCTAGAAAGACCATAAACTTCTGAGGGATTGATTATGCATTCTGATAATTGGCTTGATATAAAAATTTATATTATTCATATATGCCACTTTTATATACTTAAGGTGTTCTGAGCCTTGACCTTCTTCTTCATGCCATATAAAGTAAAGCTCTTTGGGAAAAGGAACTTTTAAAGTGGAAGATAGATCATATTTTATACCACTTTTTCCCTTTCTTTCTCATGAAGGTTACCACTTTATTGAAATGACAATCCTTATTAACTCTCTATCCATAATATTGTATGTAAATTTTTTTCTTGGTGGAGATATAACACAAAAAGTAACTTTCATAGAAAAAGAAATAAAATTCCTTGTCATCCCCCAAAAGTCTCTGTTTGAAAGGGTTTTTTTCCTCCCACACAATAATCTTCTAATAAAATTCTATTTCCCTCTTAATCCAGCTCCTAGCCTAGTATTTAGAAGTATTAACAATAAATAGTTTTCCTGAGGCTTAAAAAAGGGGAAGCAGGAGAAATTAAAAATATTAAAGTTTCTGTTACTTATTACGAAGTTCTTTGAGAGTATTACTAAGTAAAAGAAAAAGCCCATAAAATTTGTAAACAGATTCTACTCCTCTCTTCCATGTGTTGCTAAAATTGTTATATAAAATATTTTCTGTTTTTATTTTTCTTTATGGTGGCCACAATTTCTATCAAAGCAGAAGAAAAAGAGGTGAACTATAAAGTGAGAGCCAGTTTCATCTCTACTCTGCAATCTAGGAGAAAAACTTTCACCCGAGGACAGATCAGGTAAGTAATTATTTGTTAATTCATTCTTTGTAATGTTTTGGGGCCATTTGTGGAGCCATAATTTGTCAACTATAGCCATAGATCATTGTTTTAATTCAACTAAGAGAAAATAGTGGTAGACTCCACAATATGGAAAGTTCTTTAACTTTTAAATTACAGAAGCTTGGGTCTCCATTCTAAAGTTGGAAAGGTGTATGTGTATAGAACCATGTTCAAGTATGTGTTAACTATTCATAAAAACATATTAAAAACAACAAACTTGTCAGCTGGTCTGGTCTTTGTAATTTAAAAATAATATGAATAGAATTAAAGAAGGTTAAGAAAGCCTTGGAGAACAAGAGTCTGGAAAATAGTTCAAGTTGTTGAGTTTAGAAGAGTGAAGGCTAAGGGATGATGTTGCTTTTCAAGTAGTTGAGATGCTGACTTACGGAGGATGGTGCCTGTCCTTTTTCCATCTCTATAGAGGAAAAACAGCAGGAGAAATTTAGATAAGAGTCAAAGCTTTTGAAATTCAGGATGTGTAAGATTAGAATGATTTACCTTGGGAAGTTGTAGAATCCTCTTTTTGGAAGGTCTTCTAAGTACACGGATCATCTGCCAACAATAGCTTATATATCCATCATAAGGCCTTCTAATTTTCTGTTGCTACGGTTTATTTTGACAAACATACAGTGATTTATGTCTAAGGCAGTAGCTAACATGATATATTTCTGATGACAGAATATATGAACTAGTAGAACTTGACTTTAGGAGTATTATAGAAAATTATAAAGTTCTTTTAGGAGCACAGAAGTAGTCATGTGTTTTATTCAGTTTGTTCTGTTGTTGACCATGTGATCACCATTACCATGTTTAATTTTTCTGGTTCATATAATGCTCTTCAAATACATACGTTACTGTCAACAGAAATTGAATCACCTCTATTAAGACTAGAGAGAAGGATGGGAGGATAAATTTAAAGATGAGTGTGTTCAGATAGGATTGTTGAGAACAGCTCTCTGAAATGTGAGATAAGGTAGAGATTTCAAACAGTGGAGAGTGGGCCACAGTGTGATGATCTGAAAATGGCATTTGGGAGCAAGGAAGAGGCTGTTCCTCACTTCTTCCCATCGATTCAGAGAAAGCAGAAAGTAAGGACTAAATAAGTTATATTGGAAAAGGTACCTTGTGATCTAAGGAGGAACCAGATTTTTATTAAGAGTAAACTGCAGAGGGACTTCCCTGGTGGTGCAGTGGTTAAGACTCCACATTCCCAATGCAGGGGGTCCGGGTTCAATCCCTGGTCAGGGAACTAGATCCCACATGCACGCCACAACTAAGAGTTCGAGTCACAACTGAGGAGCATGCCTGCCACGACTAAGGAGCTGGTGAGCTGCAACTAAGGAGTCCTTGAGCTGCAACTAAGGAAGCCATGTGCAGCAACTAAGACCTGGTGCAACCAAATAAATAAATAAATAAAGTATTTCTTAAAAAGAGTAAACTGCAGAAAAGTGAAAAATAAATTTGGATAAAAGAGTTTTTCCTCAAATAAATGGACTGTCTAGTAGATGGGGGATAGGGCAGAGGGTAAAGAATGACAGAAGTTGAAGAATTGGGGGTGGAATGAGCGTGGTTGGGGGAGTTTGAGAGTGAAGATGTGCCAGTCACATGCAAAAGGGAAAAAAGACTTGTGCTGATGGAGGCAAGTAAATAAAACAGAAGAGAAAGAAGTATTTGAGTAGGAGAGAAGAGTAGACATAGGTTAAAGGAAAATCAGGGCCATTTAGGATAATATTTCTTTGTGAGCAAGGAAGTATTAAACTTGACCAGTTAGGGAGGGTGGGAGGGAGACACAAGAGGGAGGGGATATGGGGATATATGTATACGTATAGCTGATTCACTTTGTTAAACAGCAGGAACTAACACATCATTGTAAAGCAGTTATACTCCAATAAAGATGTTTAAGAAAAAAAACTATGTACAGTAAGGAAAATGGGAATGGATGATAATTACTCCAGTTCTGAGAAGGGTACACACATGTGAAAAATAACCAGGCTGAGTGACCCCTTATTTCAAGAAAAGTTTTCTGGGGCAGTGTTCAGAGACTTAATTCTGTTTGGATATTGGTTGTAGAGTTTCTAGGCTCCAAGGACATAGGAAACCTCCAGGAAGACCAGGATCAACACTGAGAGGTCAGTGGGGTTGGGAAGTGCTATGATTATTATCTCCTTCACATCTCTGTATAGAGCTGTAGCCTTTTGTAGGAGACATGTGTAATTCAAGACTATTCCTGGCAGCAAAGAATGGGAAGTTTGCTATTGCCATGTGGGCAGTAGCTTAAAAGAGTTTATAAGTCAATTACCAACCAGCTTTGAAAGAGTGATTCTTTTTTTTTTTTTTTGCGGTACGCGGGCCTCTCACTGCTGTGGCCTCTCCCGTTGCGGAGCACAGGCTCCGGACGCGCACGCTCAGCGGCCATGGCTCACGGGCCCAGCCACTCCGCGGCATGTGGGCTCTCCCCAGACCGGGGCATGAACCCGTGTCCCCTGCATCAGCAGGTGGACTCTCAATCACTGAGCCACCAGGGGAGCCCGAAACTGTGATTCTTGATGAATTATTAATTGGGGGGGATTTTGTGTTATTTCATATTTTGCACGTAAAGTGAATCTTTATTATCAAATCATTTTACATTTGCATTAAATGCAACCATATACTATTAGATTTTCCAGTGAAGAATAGTGATAGCTAACACCTGTTGAGTGCTTCTTGTGTTCCAGGCACCTTATATATATAAATTCATTTTATTTTCAGACAACTCTTTGAAATAGGCACTATTATTCTGTCCCCCGCTACCTCAAGCCTCACATATGGATGAGGAAAATTGGCACAAAGATTTTTGCCCGATTCTATGGTAGAATGTTCTAATGTGGAACTAGGATTTGCACTCTAGCCTTCTGGCTCCAGAGCCCATGCCCATAACCCCTACACTACTTATCTTTTTATACATAAAAATGGTGATTTGAGGGTTGCTTGGAAACTATTTTACTTTGAATGGTTGGTGACTCGAGTATATTTATAGGTAGCACAATTTACATCAAAGAAAGTGGCTCTTGTGAGCAGCTACATGGAATGAAAATTGATTAAATGTTTTAAAGAAGTTCATGCCAATACACTCAGTGATGTAAAGGGCTATTGCTTGGGGCAGGCCAGCTGCTTTTATTCAAAAGACCACATTGGGTGGTATAACCTTAGTGAGTTTACTAGGGTCTAACTCTCAGTCTTGTGGTCTTAGAAACCTGATCTGGTCAGTAAGTGTCCCAGAGAGGATTAAATTAGTCTAACGACCTCATCAGCCTAATATGTAAAGTCAGAAAGCAAATTAATTTAAATATTGGGTTGGCCAAAGAGTTCGTTCGGGCTTTTCGGTAACACGGAAGAACCCAAACGACCTTTTTGGCCAACCCAATACAATGAGATAAAATTGTTACAAAAACCAGTTGTACCAGTATGATCAGTGTATTTTCTTCCAGGTGGTGGATATAGATGGGAAACCAAATTATAAGAGGTTTCTTGGTGAACAGCAGGCACCATGAATATTTCTGGTTTTGGCTTTTCACAGTATTTATCTGTTTTATATATTTCTCAAGGATTTCATCAATAATAGCTGCTATTGGCATGTACTGTCAGTCCTTAAATTATAAATAGCCTCCACCCCTGTGCCCTTCCACCAGGGGCTCTGCTGCCATAGAAACAGCTGTTGAATAAACATGGGTATTTTAGAGAATCTGTGGGTTCAGAATTGAAGGAAGGGAAGAGTCTGTGAAAAGCAGAGTTACTAAAGGGTGTTAATTTAAGGGATAGACTCCTAAGTAGGATGGGTATGCCTGAGTAGAGATCTCTTTACCTAAAGTGTATTTCTATAGCACTGCCTGAGGAGCTTCCCCCCGCTTCTGTTATATTGCTTGAAATTTCACCAAATAGAGATTGCTTTTCATTTTTCAAACATTCTCTTAAAACTGTAAATGTCTATGTGTGGAGATATTCTTAGTGACCTTCCTTATACCCATTCCCTATTGCTTACCTTCATTTTGTTAGGGACAGCAATGTTCCCGGCTTCAAGCAAAAAATCCTGACTAGTTGAAGCCAGTCATGACAATCCCATTTTCCTTGGCCAGTGATCATGAAGGGAAGGCTCCCAAGTTCAGGGATGGCTTTTGCTTTCCTGTTAAAGAGAACAGTGGTGGCTGGTACTCTCCTCTTTCCCCCTTCTTTGTGCCTTAAATGAAGACATGAAGCCTGGAGATATAGCAGCCATCTTTGCAACTATGAGATGACAAGTATGAGAGAGGAAAGATGATTCTGACAAGCTGAGGACCATGAAGGAGAAGGATTGAAAGAGTCTGGACATTGTTGAACAGCTCTTCCAATCTTGGACTGCCTACCTCCAGACATTATTGAGAAAAATAAGGAAAGTTGTAACCCTTGTTATACAGTAGCAAAGCATTTGATTAATCTGTACCTGCTGTTCTGTGGAAGGCTGACTATGCAAACTGAAACTGTGGTGTTAGGAGAAATGAAAGGAAGAATTTGGAATATTGTGCTGTATTGGTGACTTCTTGTGGCATTTCAGTAGGATCCTACAGAAGGGGGTGAACTCAAATTAGTGCTCCTCAGCATGAAAGCAGAGAGGGCAGAAGACTATAGCTTTGCTACAAAGGTATTCTGCCTTTAGCTTGTACTCTAAATTGACAAAAGAGCCCTGTAATTTGGAATTTTGTAGCGATTAAGGGTAGGACCTTCTTACCTAAGACTGTTGTTGGAATTGCCTTGTCTGTTATGAGAGCTCAGAGGTCAGCAGCTAAGAGATTAGAATCTCCAGGCTTAAAGATTATTTCTGGAAATGTTTTTTGGGTGTGGTTACTCACACAAGGAATTGATCTGAAGCAGACAGACCAGAAGCTTGATATGTTTTTGAGGGAACCTGCAGTACAAAGCTGGCGATTCCTTGTGATTGTCTCTACCTTCCAAGCAATCCTCATCCTTTCCTCCCTAAGTCAAACCAGTATGAAGTAGGCTACAAAAGCTGTGGATCCCCTGGGAAGGACATCTGCTTCAAAACCTGCCTTAGATATGGCTACAGAGAACAATGACAAAGCAGATCCTCCTGAGACTTAAAGTAGGCGCTGTCAGAGTGACTGGCCAAGGGATTTACTTTATTGCCTGCCCAGGAATCTGTGATTTCTGTCTAGGAAGATATGATATAGATTGTGGATTCTTTACTACTGTGTACTTCCTCTTATCTCCCTTTCTTAATGGAATTTTTTGGGGGTCACTCTGTTCTTTCTTTTTCATCGTTGTATATATGTGAGGGGAGTGGTTAAGAGACAGCTTCCCTTTTAGCCATACAAATGGTCAGTTAAGAGTTGTCATATTTGGACTTGATAGAGCAGACAGAAAATCAACCAAAGATCCTGCGTCATGCAGTAATTGGATGAGATAGTGGGGTTGTCTTCCTTGAAGAGAGGATGAGTATGTTGTGAGAGAGAGAGGATGAGTATGTTGAAGAGAGGATGAGTATGTTGAAGAGAGGATGAGTATGTTGTGTTTAACACATGTGTAAGAAGTATGTGTGTGCATATTGAGTTGAGGACTGGCAGACACTGTTGGCTGGCCAATCTATATCCATTTCTTACCTCTACCATAAAAATTAGCAAAGTTAAATATTTGATTTTCCAGTCTTCTTTACTGCTACAGTAGTCATGTAATACAATTCTAGCCCATAAACCTGCTAGGGGACTTCATTGAAGGCTTTCCCTTTTTCTGATAAAAGGGTCAGACAGCGATGGGGTTAACTTTTTTCTTGCTTTGACCTTAGATGTGATGCTTGGAGCTGCAGTGACCATCTTGAAAGCATTAGGCAACAAACACGAATATTAAAAGTAAATACACTCAGGATGGTGAAGCAAAAATATTGAAGATATGGATAGCACCATTGATGGGTAAACACCAACCTTAGCAATCACCAGGTCAAGATTTTTTGTCTTGTGAGAGAAGTGAATCCATATTTGTTTATGCTGTTGTGAACTGAGTTCTCTGTTGCCTGCAATCCAAAGCATTCTAAACTGATGCAGTATAAATGTCTCTTTCCTATACTGCAACCTCAAGGATAATTTTTATTTGTTGGTTCATTTTTACCATGAAGTCTTATTAGTAAATAGTTATATGAAGTGAGGAAAATATTTTTTTTCCAATGGATAATGGAATTTTTAATGGTATATTCACATAAAAGAACACTATACAGCAGTGAACAATCTACAACTGCTTATGGCAATATGGATGAACCTCAGATATATAATGCTGAGTGAAAGGAGCAGACATAGGACTTTGCTAGCAGTCCAGTGGTCAAGACTCTGTGCTTCAAATGCAGCGGGCGTGCGTTTGATCCCGGAGGAAAAGATTTTTTAAAAAAAACTTTGACAATAACCTGATTCACATATAAATTGCATTATTGATGCGTTACTGTCGACAGGCATCTCCTCCATATGTGACTTATCTTACAGTTTTACTTTTTGGAATAGAATATTGGCACGGCTCAGCATGCACATTTAATATAATTAGGGAACACCTTTTGGAAATTGGTTTCTCCTGCTGAGGTATACAGCAAGAAAAGCTAAAAATTGTTACAACCAAATAGAAGTCTTCAGGAAGAAATTGCTGACTGGAGTAGAACAGGTTCAATGTAAGTCTTGACTTTTGTATAGGACAATCTTTTATTTCTGCATCATTGACTACTAGTAAATGTTTACTACTTCCAAAATGATGTTTTACTCTAGAGCCTTTATATCAGAACATGTACTTTTTCTTCCAGTGTCCTTTTAAATGTTTTTGTTCATCATTTCAGAAAAATTTTTTATTCCAGTTTTTGACTCCACCATATGAGGTTCGTGATTGTACTTTTCTATTTTTGCCTTTCTTAAAATTAATTAGTGGTAATAGCCATGTGTGCCAGCTTTTTATATCAAAAGGAAATGCTTGAACACTAACCAAAGGTAAATATGGAATTAAGGAGAACAGACATATTTATTTGGATGTATTTTATAGAAAAATTAAATTTGGCTTCAAGAAAAGCTAGCTTTTTAATTTGTGTTCACATATTGACAAAATGTGATCCAAATCATTTTTTTCACTTCCTAAAAAAGTATTTTAACCTGAAAGTTTCTTTTAAAATACATTAAATTCTAAAAACAAAAAAGCTTTTATTTATTTATTTATTTTATTATTATTATTATTATTTTTTGCGGTATGCGGGCCTCTCACTGTTGTGGCCTCTCCCGTTGCAGAGCACAGGCTCCGGACGCGCAGGCCCAGCGTCCATGGCTCACGGACCCAGCCGCTCCGCGGCATGTGGGATCTTCCCGGACCGGGGCACGAACCCATGTCCCCGGCATTGGCAGGCGGACTCTCAACCACTGCGCCACCAGGGAAGCCCTAAAAACAAAAGCTTTTAAATTATTTTTAGAATAAGCTGGAAAGGCCTGACACTGAAGATCCTATTATCACCATATCTAAATATACATGAAGTGATTTTGGCGTATTGAGATATATTGGTCTCCACTGTGATTTTCTTGTTTGCTGGTTTCATACATAATATTTTGCTTTCCTTTCCTGATGTACCCTGAGTCAGTCCTGCCAAAAAACTACTAATATTGTAAGACTAGCAAGCTAACATCTAAGTGGGAAATTCTTAAATATACGATAAGGATATTTTTAACCAACTGATGAAAACTCTTTTTTTTTTTTTTTATGGTACGCAGGCCTCTCACTGTTGTGGCCTCTCCCGTTGCGGAGCACAGGCTCCAGACGCGCAGGCTCAGCGGCCATGGCTCACAGGCCCAGCCGCTCCGCGGCATGTGGGATCTTCCCTGACCGGGGCACAAACCCGCGTCCCCTGCATCGGCAGGCAGACTCTCAACCACTGCGCCACCCGGGAAGCCCCTGAAAACTCTTTTTGATCTACTAAGATTTGAACACTCTATAGAAAGAGTTTGAAACAGAGTGTAAAGTTTGGGGATTTTCTTGATTTAAATTACTCTTATTTTTAAGCATGTATTATTATTGGAGTGGTGGCTTTTATGACTACTGTATAAAGTCTGCTGGGTGATTCTCTATCTACTTTTTATGGTTAAGTTTGCAGGCTTAAATCCTATATGATGTACATGTGCCCATCTTCTTTCACTATGAGAGGCAGCCTTGCTAGGTGGATGCCTCCCACTCTGGCCTCATCTTATGCCATTATCTGTTCAAACTTCACAGGTGGTCTTTTAGTACAGGTACCCTAGTTATCTGACTGTTACCTAAGTTCCCACAGTTATGAGATTCCAAAGGGAAGCCAAAGTTATAATAACATTCACTAATGAACAAACCACTTATAAAATTGGTTGTCCCTCATGCATGCATCCTTGTCTAGCTTAGAGGCATTGTTGGCCGGTCCTCTTATGATTGTTGAATACTCCTATAAAACACAAATACAATACAAGTGATTTTAGGGCAAAATTGTGAATCTTGAAAAGATGTAGGAGAGATGATGAAAATGATGTTGGTGAACTCAAATCACAAATGAAACCAATGACAAATGAAGATTTGGCAGAGTTAGGCCACAACAATTGAAAAACAGAGAAATTGCAATGATGATGATGACTCTCATCTCTTAAAATATTTGGATATCAGGATTAAAGGAGGGCCTTGGGAAAATTGTCAACAATGTCAAAATTTTTACAGCCTTCTTTACGACTGTCCATATGGAAACTAGACATTAGATGAAATCTGTTTATATATAACACAATGTTGTCAGAAAAATTATGCCCAAATCCCCACTTGATTTGTTCCTTCTAAGAATTAGCACACACTGGTATCGCTTATATGTGGAATCTAAAAACATGGTACAAATGAACCTATTTATAAAACAGAAATAGAGTCACAGATGTAGAAAACAAACTTATGGCTACCAAGGGGAAAGCGGGGGTGGGAGGGATAAACTGGGGAATTGGGATTGACATATAAACACAACTATATATAAAATAGATAGCTAATAAGAACCTACTGTATAGCACAGGGAACTCTACTCAATAGTTTGTAATGACCTATATGGGAATAAAATCTAAAAAAGAGTGGATATATGTATATGTATAAATGATTCACTTTGCTGTACAAAAGAAACTAGCAAAACATTGGAAATCAACTATACTCCAATAAAAATTAATTATAGGGCTTCCCTGGTGGCGCGGTGGTTGAGAGTCCGCCTGCCGATACAGGGGACACGGGTTTGTGCCCCAGTCCGGGAAGATCCCACATGCCGTGGAGTGGCTGGGCCCATGAGCCATGGCCGCTGAGCCTGCGCACCTGGAGCCTGTGTTCCACAATGGGAGAGGCCACGACAGTGAGAGGCCGCGTACAGCAAAAAAAAAAAAAAATTAATTATGAAAAAAGAATTAGCACATAATTACAATTATAACCCAAATTTGTTAAATAAAAGATGAAATAAACATCAAAATTCTTACCACTATTTTTTTAAATTTAATTTAATTTTTATTTATTTATTTTTGGTTGCATTGGATCTTTGTTGCTGTGTGCAGACTCTCCCCAGCTGCAGTGAGCAGGGGCCATTCCCTGCCGCTGTGCGTGGGCCTCTCATTGCGGTGGCCTCTCCTGTCGCGTGGCACCAGCTCCAGGCACGCGGGCTTCAACATCTGTGGCATGCAGGCTCAGTAGTTGTGGCTCACGGGCTCCAGAGCACAGGCTCAGCAGTTGTGGCACACGAGGTCAGTTGCTCCACACCAGCATAGTTGCTCCACACCAGCTCAGTTGCTCCGTGGCATGTGGGATCCTCCTGGATCAAGGATCGAACCTGTATCCCTTGCGTTGGCAGGCGGATTCTTAACCATTAGGCCCACCAGGGAAGTTTCTTACCCCTCTTTTTATACGAAATTTTCATCTCTTTTAAGTGGACTTTTTTTTTTTTTTGGCTGTGCCATGAGGTGTTCAGGATCTTAGGTCCCCAGCCAGGAATCGAATTCATGCCCCCTGCATTGGGAGTGTGGAGTCTTAACCACTGGACCACCAGGGAAGTCCCTAAGTGGACTAACTTTAAATGGCTTTTTTTTATATAATCACAATCATCTTCAGAGAAAGAGGATCTCAGATACATTCTGTACCTGGGATTTAAAACAATTTTATATATCCTATATCTTGGATTTTGAGGATATATTTACATATTCCATTTATAAGTAAATTCATAAGACTAAGTATGTATAGTTTATTTACCATGGCAAATTTTTTAAAATTCTGCCACTTACAAGCTGTACCTTGGGAAAAGCCACTTCACTTCTCTTAGCGTCAGTTTCCTTTGTAAAAAGAAGATAATCCCTACATTGTAAAACTATTGTTAAGTCCTATATAAGGTATATGAAGCTTTTATTATTTTGTCTGGCATACTGTGAGTGCACAGGAAATGGTAGCCATTATTATTAACTCACATGGATATTATTGTCAGTCACATGTGAACATTTTTTTGACTTTGATTTTTTATCCACAGTTCTTGTTCATAAAATACTGAGAGGGCATAGAGCAATTCTGTCAAGCCAAAATATCATAGATCTAATTTAGGTTCATTCTTTTTTTTTTTTAACATATCTATTGGAGTATAATTGCTTTACAATGGTGTGTTAGTTTCTGCTTTATAACAAAGTGAATCAGTTATACATATGCGTGTGTTCCCATATCTCTTCTCTCTTGCGTCTCCCTCCCTCCCACCCTCCCTATCCCACCCCTCTAGGTGGTCACAAAGCACCGAGCTAATCTCCCTGTGCTATGCGGCTGTTTCCCACTAGCTATCTGTTTTACATTTGGTAGTGTATATATGTCCATGCCACTCTCTCACTTCGTCCCAGCTTACCCTTCCCCCTCGCCATGTCCTCAAGTCCATTCTCTATTAAGTCTGCATCTTTATTCCCATCTTGCCCCTAGGTTCTTCATGACCTTTTTTTTTTTTTTTTAGATTCCATATATATTAGGTTCATTCTTGAATAATCAGTTGTATTATCTGAATCTGATTCACATTTGGGGGCTAACAAAGATTTTCTTCTTGACCAGTCTCTAGCCAGGGTCCTCTAAACCCTCTTCTTGACTATGCCTCAACCTTGAACAGAACAGTAACATACCTTCTAACAGCTGAAGGCCACATCCCTAGAATTACACTCCCCCCCACCCCCAAAGTTCCTGCCTCAGGAAACTCAAGGTTGCCAAAAGAATTTACCCAAAGATAGGGTTCCTATCTCCCACCCTTTATGGGAGTGTAGGAGCCTACCTTAGATAACTGCCAGTTAACAAACCCAGATGGGACACACATGGAAAAACCTCCCCACCTTCTTGCTTTTTGTAATTTTTCAATTCCTCAACTCTATTAAGCCCCCACTCACCTCCCCTCCCTATTCCCTCATTCTCCCTTTAAAACACCCAGTCAACTTTGTCCAAATCAAAGTTGAATTCAGTTCATGTTACCTTTTCATTTTGTTGATGATTTCTTTGCTGTACAGAAGTTTTTTAGTTTGATACAGTTCTACTTGTTTTGGCTCTTGTTGACTTTGTTTTTGGAATCAGATCCAAAAAATCATTGCCAAGACCATATCAAGGTACTAACTGCCTAAGTTTTCTTCTAGTTTTATGGTTTCAGGTCTTACATTCAAGTCTTTAATCAATTTTGAGTTAATTTTTGTGTATGCTGTAAGTTAGTAGTTTCATTCTTTTGCATGAGACTATCCAGTTTTCCCAATACCATTTAGTGAAGAGACTGTCCTTTCCCATTGTATATTCTTGCCTTCTTTGTCATAGATTAACTTACCATATAGGCATGGGTTTATTTCTTGGCTGTCTATTCTGTTCCATTGTTGTATGTGTCTGTTTTTATGCCAATACAATACAGTTTTGATTACTATAGCATTGTAATAGAATTTGAAATTGGGGAATGTGATGCCTCCAGCTTTGTTCTTTCTCAGCGTTGCTTTGGCTATTCAGAGTCTTTTGTAGTTCCATACAGATTTTAGGGTGATTGGTTCTATTTCTGTGAAAAATGCATTGGGGTTTTGATAGGGCTTGTCATATATAGCCTTTATTATGCTGAGAAACGTTTCATCTACATCCACTTTGTGGAGAGTTTTTATCATAAATAGATATTGAATTTACCACCGTGTTCTTAGTTTCTTTACCATAGAGTTCTTCATTTCTTCTTGTGGAATCAGGCTTCAGTCTGGGATCATTTACCTTTAGCCTGAAGAAATTTCTTTGTTGTTTTTTTGGAGAGTAGGTCTATTAGCTACAAATACTCTCAGCTTTCATTTTAAAGTGTCTCTATTTTGTGTCATTCCTTGAAGAATATTTTTCTTAGGTACAGAATTCTATGATAGAAGAATTTTTGTTTTTTCTTCAGCACTTGAAAGAGGTCCTTATTCTTCTCTTCTGACTTATTTTGTGATGAGAAATTAGCCATTGTTTTTTTTTTTTAAACAACATCACCCTATTTCCTGCACCCCCCAGCTCCTGGCAACTATTGTTTCACTTCCTGCCTCCATGACTTTGACTTTTCCAGATTCCACATACAAGTAAGATGATGCAGTACTTGTCTTTGTGTGTCTGGCTCAGTCTACCCAGTGCTATGTCCTCCAAGTTCATCCACGTTATCACAAATGACAGGATCTCCTTCTTCCCTAAAGCTTAATAACATTCCATTGTTTTACACCACACCAGCTCCAACCATTCATTTGTTGATGGACACCTAGATTGACTCCATATCTTGGGTATCATGAATAACGCTGCAGTAAACGTGGGAGTGCAGATATCTCCTCGAGATTTGATATCATTTCCTTTGGATGCATATCTAGATGGGGGACCACTGGATCACATAGCAGGTCCAATTCCGGTCTTCTGAGGAACCACCATACTGTTTTCCATAATGGCTGTAGCAGTCTACATTCTTATCAGCAGTACACGAAGGCTCCTTCTCTCCACATCCTCACCAACATTTGTTATTTTTTTATCTTTTTGATAATAGTAATTCCAACATGTGTGAGGTGATATCTTACTGTGGTTTTAGTCTGCACCTCCCTACTGATCATTGATGTTGAGCATCATCCCGTATATTCATTGGCCATTTGTATGTCTTCCTTTGAGAAATGTCTATTCAGGTCCTTTGCCCATTTTTAAAATCAGGTCCTTTATTTACAAAATAAGTTATCACTCAGAACCTTAATTCATTGGCCGTGTTAACAGGTTTAAGACATTTCAATTTACTAAAGCTAAATAATTCAATCTTTAAATAAAGAACTATAAGGTGTTTGGGAAAAAACAAAAAAAACAAAATAAGATCAGGTCATCTATTTTCTTGCTATGGAGTTGTCTGAGTCTCTCATATATTCTGAATACATTCTGAACTCCTTACCAAATGTATGATTTGCAGACATCCTCTCCTGTGCCATAGGCTGCCTCTTTAGTCTGCTGAGTGTCTTTGCCATGCAGAAGATTTTAGTTTGATGCAGTCTCATCTGTTTATTTTTGCTTTTGTTGCCTGTGCTCCTGGGGGTCATATTCAGAACGTCCCAGGCCAATGTCAAGAAACTTTCTTCCTGTGCTTTCCTCTAGTAGTTCTACAGTTTTAGGTCCTATGTTTAGGTCTGTAATCCATCCTGAGTTGACATTTGTATGTGGTGTGAAACAACGTTCCAACCCCACTCTTCTGCACACAGACATTCAGCCTTCCCAACACCATTTATTGAAAAGATCATCTTATCTCTGTTGTGCACCCCTGTCAGAGATCAACTTACTGTAAATGTGAGAATTTACTTCTGGGCTTTGTATCCTATTCCATTGGTCTCTATGTCTGTCCTATGCCAGTACTACACTGCCTTGATTACCATAGCTTTATAGTATATTTTGAAATCAGACAGTGTGATGCTTCCAGCTTTGTCCTTTCTCAAGATTGCTTTGGCTATTCAGGGTTTTTTTGTGGTTCCATAGGAACTTTAGGATTTTTTTTTTTCTATTTTTTGTGGAAAATGCCATGGAATTTTGATAGAGGTTGTTTTGAATCGTATATCTTTTTTGGGTAATATGGAAATATTCTTCCAATCCATGAAGATGGAACATCTTTCCAATTATTTGTGTCATCTTCAATTTCTTTCATCAGTGTTTTATGACTTTCACTGTACATTCACCTCCTTGGTTAAATTTGTTCCTAAGTATTTATTTTTTGTAAATGGGATAGTTTTCTTAATTCCTCTTTATTTTAGATAGTTCGTTGTTAGTGTATAGAAATGCAACTGTTTTTTGTATATTTATTTTGTATCTTGCAGCTTTACTGAATTCATTGATTAGTTCTATAGTTTTTTTGGTGGCGTCTTCAGGGTGTTCTATATGTGATATCATATATCTGCAAACAGAGAATTTTGTTTCTTCCCTCCTGATTTGGATGCCTTTTATATCTTTTTCTTGCCTAATTACTCAGACTAGGGCTTTCACTACTATGTTGTCTTGTTCCTGATCCTAGAGAAAAAGCTTTCAGCTTTTCACTGTTGGATATGGTGTTAGCTGTGACCTTGTCATATAAGGCCTTTATTATGTTGAGGTACATTCCATCTATACCTAATTTGTTGAGAGTTTTTAATCATGAAAGGATCTTGAATTTTGTCAAATGCTTTTTCTGTAACTATTGAAATGATGGTAGGATTTTAATCCGTCCTTTTGAAACTGCACTCCTTCTTGGGTGGGACTCGAACCCACCCGCACCTCAGAGTGGGGCTTGAACACACAATCCCTGGCTTAGGAGGGGACTTGAACCCACTGTCTTTTGATTAGAACTGCTCACTTGGTGTCAGTACTTACTGAAGCTCAGGTTCTTTTGTCTCATTACAGAGACAATTCAGCGCAAAGAGTGAGTTTACTAGCATAGGACACTGGTGAGAGATACAAGGAGCCCGGCAAGGGAGCAAAGCCCCAAGAACAAAGAGGGATACATTTTTATAATCAAAGAAAAAGTGGAAAGGGGAGAAGACTACCTACTTCCTCATTCTGTGGCAGACATCAAGACTTACATCATTAGTTCCTCCTTCGGCCCTACATGGTTTAACCGGGACTGTCACGGTGATATTTAAATCATATATATATTAGCAAAAGGGTGGTGACATATACTAAAATATGGTAATTAATGTTAGGTTTCAGTATAATGTCCCCTTTCACCTAATTTCTTTCCCCTGTCAACTATATTTCTGTCTTGGCTACATGTAAAAATGCTACTCTTCAAGGACTATTAACTCTCTGACTTCACAAGATTGAGACCCTGTATCTATTGTCTTGTATTTTAACTGTCAGGGTTAGTGGCTTGAGTGTGTTGGCACTTGGGCACACCTGGTCTTCCTTCAAGGTAGTGTAGATTGTTTCTAGGTTACTGGATTCTTTTCTTGAGTGGTCATTAGCTTACAACAATCTCCAAACCTCCCTTAAAATTCCCTTTCTGTGTTTAATCCCCTAGTGGGATTTCTAAACTGACTCTTTAATTATCCTACTCTATCCCTATCACTTTTGTTAATATAGTGAATCACATTGATTGATTTGCACATGTTGAACCGCTTGCATCCCAGGAATAAATCCCACTTGATCATGGTGTATGGTGACTTTTAATGTGCTGTTGAATTGTTTTGCTAGTGTTTTGTCGAGGATTTTTACATCTATTTCATCAGGGATATTGACCTGTAATTTAAAATTTTTTTCTTGATAAATCTCAATAAGTGTTAGTCAATTTTTCTAGTCTTTTCAAAGAATCAACTTTTGGCCTTGTTAATTCTCTCAGTTGTATGTTTGCTTTCCATTTTATTGTTTTTGCTTTTTATTTCCTTCTTTAAACTTTCTTTGATTTTGTTTTTCTTCTTATTTTTAGTTGGATGTTTAGCTTATCATTTGTAAGCAATTTTTCCCCTTAACATATGCATTTAAGGTTGTAAATTTTCCTCTAAATGTGGCTTCAGTTTCATCCACATGTTTTAATGTATAATATTTGCAAAGTTGAGTTAAAATATGTTTTAAATTTCTTCACTGACCCATTTAAAATTTCTAGTTTATTCTCACTGTGGTCAGAGAACTTACTCTGTATGATTTTAATCATTTAAACGTTTCTGAGACTTGCTTTTCAATAATGATATGTTTTTTATAAATGTCCTGTGTATGCTTAAAAAAAGTATATTTAGCAGTTGTTAGGAGCATTGTTTTGTATATCTTCATTTGATCAAGTTTGTTTATTATGTAATTCAAACGTATATCGTTGTTCTAACTTTTTACCTAAATGAAATATCTGCCAGTTACTTTTCCAGCAACAAGAAAAGTGGGTTTATTTGGGATCAGCAGAGAATTTCAGTTTGGGGTCTGCAACCATGGTGAGCTACGTGCAAGTCCCCACACAGCAAAGGAAGGAGAACACTTTTATAGAGGAGAGAAACAAGTTGGAAAGGCTATAGTAAACAAAGAGTCTGTGACTTTTTCATTGGCTGAGTTCCTAAGAGGAGAGGGGAGAAGTCTTCTTCCTGTTTACTCTGTCTCATCTGTTTCATATTTATTTTCTCCCCTTTGCCTTCTTTGGGATTTTTTTTTTTTTTCAGTTTTCCCCTCTGCTAGTTTGAACTTAAACAGTTTCTATTCTGCTGGTAGTTACCTTATTAAGTACAACATACATTCTTAACTTAGCAAAGTCTAATGTTATTCAATACTTTTGCTGTCATCCCACAAAATAAAAGGACATTAGGACACATTTAACGTACTCCTTCTTAACTTTGATGCTTTTGTTTTCAGGTATTTAATACTACATGCATATTAATTAAACCCAAAGGACATTTCACTTTTTATATAGTGTTTATTTAGATTTACCACCATATTCACAGCTTTCTTTGCCCTTAATTCCTTCTTACATCTATATCGTTAGCTAGAATCATTTTCCTTCCTTGCATTCATTCTTCAGTACTTTCCATTCATACTTTAATGCAGTTTTTTTAGTGGAACTTTTTTCATGTTTGGTTTATCCAAAAAGTGTTTACATTTTAAAAAATAAATCTGCTATGAACATTTGTTTACAAATCTTCTAGTGGATGTATGTTTTCATTTCTTTTAGGTAGATTCTTAGGAGGAGGATTGCTGGGTTGTATGATAAGCACATGTTTAAATTTTTAAGAAACTGCCACACTTTTCCAAAGTGGCTGTACCATTTTACATTTCCACCAGTTTTGTATGAGGCTTCCAGTTTCTCTACATCCTTGCCAAAACTATATTGTCAGTATTTTTTATTATAGCCAAGCCATTCTAGTAGGTATGTAGTAGTATCTCACTGAGGTTTTTTTAAAAATTTATTTTATTTTTTATTTATTTATTTTTGGCTGCATTGGGTCTTTGTTGCTGCGTGCGGGCTTTCTCTAGTTGCAACGAGCAGAGGCTACTCTTCGTTGTGGTGCGCAGGCTTCTCAATTCAGTGGCTTCTCTTGTTGCAGAGCTCAGGCTCTAGGCATGCGGGCTCAGTAGTTGTGGCTTGTGGGCTCTAGAGCCCAGGCTCAGTAGTTGTGGCACATGGGCTTAGTTGCTCTGCGGCATGTGGGATCTTCCCAGACCAGGGATTGAACCAGTGTTCCCTGCATTGGCAGGCAGATTCTTAACCATTGTGCCACCAGGGAAGTCCTCTCATTGAGGTTTTAATTTCAATTTCCCTAAGTTGAAAAAGTGGTTGCCCATTTTTTGATTGGGTTGTCTTCCTTCTATTTCATTTGTAAGAGTTATTTATATCATCTGGATACAAGTCTCTAATCAGATATATGATTTGTAAATATGTTCTCCCATTCTGTGGCTTGCCTTTTCATTTTCTTAATTTATTTTAATTGAAAAAGTTTTAAATTTTGATAAAGTCTACTTTGTCAATTTTTTCTTTTATGAATTGTGCTCTTGCTGTCATATCTAAGAAATCTTTGTCTAACCCAAAGTCACAAAGATTTTCTTCTAGAAGTTTTATAGTTTTAGCTCTTACATTTAGGTCTGTGATATATTTTGAGTTAATTTTTCTGTATGCTTTAAGGTAAAGGTATAAGTCTGTTTTCTGCACGTGGATATTCAAATATCCCAGTACCATTTGTTGAAAAGACTATCTTTTCCTCACTGAATTACCTTGGTTCTTTTGTCAAAATAATATAAGGCTTTATTTTCAGTGCACAGTTCTTGATCTGTAGATTCGACACATTCCCTATCAGTATCCCAACAGCATTTTAAAAATAGCAATTGTCAAGCTAATTCTAGAATGTATATAGAAAGGCAAAGGACCTAGAATAGCCAAAACAGTTTAGAAAAAGAAGAACAAAGCTAGAGGACTTACACTACCTGATTTCAAATTTTGCTGTTTTAGTAATAAGGGAGTATGCTTATTTCCAGGAAGAAAAGAGAAATGCCAACTTTAGACCACTGTCTTTATTTTTGAATTCTTTTCCATTATGTTTTATTACAAGATAGTGAATATTGTTTATGCATTTTATATATAGTAGTTTGTGTCTGCTAATCCCAAACTCTTAATTTACCCCCCTCAACCTTTCTCCTTGGTAACCATAAGTTTGTTTTCTATGTCTGTGAGTCTGTTTCTGTTTTGTAAATAAGTTCATTTGTATCATTTTTTAGATTCCACATATAAGTGATATCACATGATATTTGTCTTTCTCTGACTTACTTCACTTAGTGTGATAATCTCTAGGTCCATCCATGTTGCTGAAAATGGCATTGTTTCATTCTTTTTTATGGCTGAATGGTATTCCATTGTGTTTATGTACCGCATCTTCTTTATCCATTCATCTGTCATGGGACATTTAGGACATTTACTTATTCCATAAATAGGACATTTATTTATTTCATAAATAGTGCTGCTATGAACATTGGGGTGCATGTATCTTTTCAGATTATGGTTTCCTCTGGTTATATGGCCAGCAGTGGGATTGCTGGAACATATGGTAACTCTGTTTTTAGTTTTTGAGGAACCTCCATTCTGTTTTCCATAGTGGCTGCACCAATTTACATTCTTACCAGCAGTGGAGGAGGGTCCCCTGTTTTCCACACCCTCTCCAGCATTTATTATTTGTAGACTTTTTAATGATGGCCATTCTGACTGGTGTTAGGTGATGTCTCATTGTAGTTTTGATTTGCATATCTCTAATAATTGGCGATGTTGAGCATCTTTTCATGTGCCTTTTCGCCATCTGTATGTCTTCTTTGTAGAAATATCTGTTTAGGTCTTCTGCACATTTTTTGATTGGGTTGTTTTTTTGATATTGAGTTGATTGAGCTTTTTGTATATTTTGGAAATTAATAGACCACTATCTTTAAAGCAGAAGTTTCTCTGTTTAATTTCTTGTTATCAGGACTGTAATCTATTTTGGATATTGCAAAGGCATAACCATCATAGGCACTGAAAAATTTCAGAAAGTTTTCTGGTTGATGGGTTTTTATCTTTTTGAGATAAGACTAGTGGCAGCTAACATTCTTTTCTTGTGTTTGGGAGGTGAACCAGAAGAACCTGTAGAACCTGTAAGAATGAGATTTAAAGGTGTGTCACTGGCCAGTACATTCTTTTGTGCAGTTCCAGTTCATTCCATACAGAATTATTTTTTAGGGTTTATGAAACACACACTTCTATTCAGCTTATGTGTAAGAAGATGAAGTTTGAGGTGTTGATAATTTTTCTGTCTTATTTACATAAATTAAAATGGAATATGGGAAGATTGATATGCTCTTTTAAGAAATCCCCTTGATAATTATGAAAAAGCTTGTCATTTTTTAGTAAAACATAAGGAATTACAAGTCAGTCTAGCAGTCAACCATCAGCAATAAATTCATAACAAAATATTTGTTAAACATCTACTGTTAATAAGGCAGTAGGCCAGATTTAGCCTAGAGGGATAAAGATAAATAAGACACTATTCCCGTTTCAGGAAACCTATAGTCTAGTAAGGAAATAAAGCATATTCATATAGAGACTAAAGAGAAATCCAGGGTAGCAAATTAAGAAAGTTATTGAGTTTCTCCTTTTTATCTTTTCTCTAGGTGATTAATTCTCCATTTTTCTTCCAGTGAATTCCTTAGAGTTTTATTCCCTTCATCAACCTGGTAGTACCCTGTGGATATGTTCTAGTTTATACAGCACAGACTACCATAGACATTCAAATTGTAGACTAATATGATGGTTCTCAAAGCGCCAAACTAGCACCATACCATCATCTGGGAACTTGTTATAAATGCAAAATTTCAGACCCCACACCGGATCTACTGAATTAGAAACTCTGAGGGTAGGGCCTAGCAGTCTATTCTTCAACAGACCTTCCAGATAATTCTGATGCTTGCTGATTTATCCCTTCACCTGTTGACGGACATTTGGGTTTTTCCAGTTTGGGGCTGTTATGAATAATGCTACTGTGAATACTCATGTACACATCACTCTGCAGATGTGCTTTTTACTCCTCTTGGGTAAATATGAGAGAGTGGAATTTCTGGGTCATATGGTTGGTTTATTAGTTATCTATTGCTGCAAACAAATACTCAGAGGCTAAAAACAACAAAAATTTATCATCTCACAATTTCTTTAGGTCAGGAATCCAGGAATGACTTAGCCAGATAGTTCTGGCTCAGGGTCGGTCAAGGTGTCAGTCAGGACTTGTGCTCATCTCAAGGATGACTGGGGGAAAATCCACTTCCAAGCTCACACATGTGGCTATTGTCAGGCCTCAGTTCCTTGTCATGTGAGCCTCTTTATCAGGTCTGCCTCATGACATGGCAGCTGGATTCCCCCAGAGTAAAGAAATCTAAAAGAGGGAAAAAAGAGACATCTAAGACAAAAGCCACAATCTTTATAATCTAGTCTTGAAAGCAGCACGTCATTACTTCTGCCGTATCTGTTCTGTAGAAGTAAGTCAGTAAGTTCGGCCCACCCTGAAGGGGAGAAGGTTATACAAGAGTGTGAGTATCAGGAAGTGGTGTTCATTGGGATGCACCTTAAAGGTTTTCCACCACAGTAGATGTCTGCTCAAATTTCTAAGAAATTGTCACACTGTTTCCCTAAGTCTTTATACCACTTTACACTCCCACTAGTGATGATGAGAGT
This sequence comes from Tursiops truncatus, assembly GCF_011762595.2. NCBI lineage: Eukaryota > Metazoa > Chordata > Mammalia > Artiodactyla > Delphinidae > Tursiops > Tursiops truncatus. The sequence continues at coordinate 118,310,831 of NC_047035.1, forward strand.
TACAGTTGTTCCACATCCTTGCTGACATCTGATATGGACAGACAGCCTTTTTAATTTTAGGCATTCTAATAGGGATGTAAATTTTTATTGTGCTTTTATGTTGCCTTTGGTGATTAATTATGTTGAGTGTGTGCTTATTATTTTCATATGTCTTTGGTAAAATGACTTCACATTTTTTTTGCCCATCTTTTAATTGAGCTGTCTTATTATTGAGTTGGAAGAGTTCATTTATATATATATATAAACATATATAAAAACATAAAATATATAAATATAAAATGCAAATCCTTTGTCAGATACATTTATAGGAAATATCTTCTCCCACTTTGTGGCTTGCCTTTTCATTGTCTTCATGGTGTCTTTCAAAGAGCAAAAGTTTTGGGACTTCCCTGGTTAAAACTCCATGCTGCCAATGCAGGGGACATGGGTTCGATCCCTGGTCAAAGAAATAAGATCCCGCATGCCACGCAGTGTGGCCAAAAACGAGCAACAACAACAAAGAGCAAAAGTTTTTATTTGCTCAAGTCTAATTTATCCATTTTTTTTTTCTTTTATGGTTCATACTTTTTATGTTCTAAGAAATCTGCTTTCTCCAAAGTTGCAAAGATTTTTGGAGATTTTCTTTTTATTAGTGTGAACTGATGGAGGATTGGGAACCTCTCAATAATGTTATAGCAAAATACTATAACAACTAACTATTTTTATAATTTATGTATGTGTAACATGTAGAAACTGCTTTGTGTGGCTATACATTTGCTGTTGAACTTTTCATGTTTCTCATCAACTAAACTATATGCTTCTTAAGAGTAGGAAATGATTTAACTCTTTTGCGATTCTTTTGTTGTCTGCTACAGAGTAGGGACTCAGTAAGTATTTGTTGGTTTGAATTCTGTATTTTGAATTTAAATAGAAGTGGGATATTTATGTGTAAGAGTTCAAAAGTGGAGCTTATAAGAATGATTAGGGCTGTAAATAAAAATGAGAGTTTTTTTCCATAGAGGAGTAATTGAAGCCATGGGAATGGACTAGATCTCCAAAGGAGAGAGTGTACAGAGTTGAACCTTGGAGCATAGCACCTTTAAGCTATAATCAACAAGGATGCTTTATTTGATCTGTTCTTAAGAGGAAGGATGAATTTGGTTCAGTTATTTGCGTTTTTTCTGACATCTCTGCTTGTACTATATCTATGCCATTGAATATTAAAATAATATTTTCAGGGCTTCCCTGGTGGTGCAGTGGTTGAGAGTACACTTGCCGATGCAGGGGTCACGGGTTCATGCCCCGGTCCGGGAGGATCCCACATGCCGCGGAGCGGCTAGGCCCGTGAGCCATGGCCGCTGAGCCTGCGCGTCCGGAGCCTGTGCTCCACAACGGGAGAGGCCACAACAGTGAGAGGCCCGCATACCGCAAAAAAAAAAAAAAATTAATAATATTTTCAGTTCGAATAGTAAGAGTAAAATCTTTCAGTAGTCAAAAATTCATCCAGTTCAAGTACTGAATTATGAGGAAGCTTTAATTTGGCCTTAAGGCCAAATTTTAGCAATGTTTTCAACTAATTATATCTAATTGGTAATAGTATTTATTTATTTATTTATTTGTGGCTGCATTGGGTCTTTGTTGCTGCACGCAGGCTTTCTCTAGTTGCGGCGAGCAGGGGCTACTCTTCGTTGCAGTGCGGGGGCTTCTCATTGCAGTGGCTTCTCTTGTTGCGGAGCACGGGCTCTAGGCATGCGGGCTCAGTGGTTGCGGCACACAGGCTTAGTTGCTCCGCGGCATGTGGGATCTTACTGGACCAGGTCTCGAACCCGTGTCCCCTGCATTGGCAAGTGGAAGGGAAGTCCCGGTAATGCTATTCAATTCAGAATGCTGCTTTTGCATTGTACATTGTTTTAAGTTACAAGCCCAGCGCTTCTTAATGTACAGTCTGGGTATTTGGATGCTATTCTCTCTCTTTACATGTTTCATCCTTGAGGTGTTTTGGTTTTTTTTTTTTTTTTTTTGGTTGCATTGGGTTTTTGTTGCCGCATGAAATTTTTAGAGCAATTTTAGGTTAACAGCAAAATTGAGCAGAAAATACATGGAGTTCCTATATGTTTCCTGTTTCTATACATGCACAGCCTCCCCAGCTATAAACATCACATTGACACATCATTATTACCCAGAATCCATGGTTTATATTAGGGTCCACTCTTGGTGGTGTACATTCTCTCAGTTTTGACAAATGTATAATGACATGTATCTACCATTATAATATCCTGTAGAATAGTTTCATTGCCCGAAAAGTCCTCTGTGCTCTGCCTATTCATCCCTCCCTCCCCTGTAACTGCTGGCAAGTACTGATCTTCATACTGTCTCCATAGTTTTGCCTTTTCCAGAATGTCATATAGTTGGAATCATACATCGTGTAGCCTTTTCAGGTTGGCTTCTTTCACTTAGTAATATGCACTTAGGGATCCTCTATGTCTTTTCATGGCTTGTTATTGCATTTCTTTTTAGCACTGAATAATATTCCATCGTCTGGATGTACCACAGTTTAATTACCTGTTTTTCTACTGAAAGACATCTTGCTTGCTTCAGAGTTTTGACAGTTATAAATAAAGCTACTATAAACATTAATGTACAGGTTTTTGTGTGGACTTAAGTTTTCAACTCCTTTGGGTAAATACCAAGGGATGCGATTACTGGATCTTATGGTAAGAGTTATGTTTAGTTTTGTAAGAAACTGCCAAATTGTCATGCAAGTGGATGCACCCTTTTACCTTCCCAGCAATGAATAAGAGTTCCTGGGACTTCCCTGGTGGTCCAGTGGTTATAACTCCATGCTTCCACTGCATGGGGCACAGGTTCAATCCCTAGTCCAGGAAGTTCTTCTGCATGCTGTGCAGTGTGGCAAAAAAAAAAAAAAAAAAGAGTTACTGACATTCCACTTCCTCACTAGCATTTGGTATTGTCACTGTTTTGGATTTTTGCCCTTCTAATAGGTGTGTAGTTGTATCTCGTTGTTTTAATTTGCAGTTCCCTGATTACATATGATGTTGAGAATCTTATGCTTATTTGCCATCTGTATATTTTGTCTGGAGAGATGTATGTTAAAGCCTTTTGCCCACTTTTCAATTGGTTTGATCATTTTCTTATATGAATTTTAAGAGTTCTATGTATATTTTGGATAACAATCCTCTATCAGGTATGTCTTTTGCAAATGCTTTTTCCCAGTCTGTGGCTTGTGTTCTCATTTTCTTGACAGTGCCTTTTGTAGAGCAGAGTTTTCATTTCCAGCTTTATCAAGGCATTATTGACAAATAAAATTGTAATATACTTAAAGTATACAATGTGATGATTTGATATATGTGTGCATTGTGAAAGGATTTTCAAAATCGAGTTAACACATCCATTACCTCATATCATATTTACATTTTCTTGAAATGAGAACCCTTAAGTTCTACTCTCTTAGCAAATTTAAGTTATACAATACTGTATTATCAACTATAGTTGCTTTGTTATACATTAGATCCTCAGACCTTGTTATCTTACAACTGAAAGTTTATACCCATTTACCACCTTTCCTCATTTCCCCTACCCCCAGCTCCTGGCAACTGTTGTTCTATTCTCTGTTTCTATGAGTTTGAGTTTTTAATTAAAAAAAACTTATTTTTAGACTCTACATATAAGTGATACCATGCAGTATTGGTCTTTCTCTGTCTGGCATATTTTACTTAGCATAATGCCCTCCAGTTTCATCCGTGTTGTTGCTAATGGCAGGATTTCCTTTTTCCTTTTTTTTTTAATTGGAGTATAGTTGCTTTACAATATTGTTAGTTTATACTGTACAGCAAAGTGAATTAGCTATACGTGTACGTATATCCCCTCTTTTTTGGATTTCCTTCTCATTTAGATCACCACAGAGCACTGAGTAGAGTTCCCTGTGCTATACAGTAGGTTCTCATTAGTTATCTATTTTATACATAGTATCAGTAGTGTATATATGTCAATCCCAATCTCCCAAATCATCACACCACCATCACCTGCCCCGCCCCACCCCTGCTTTCCCCCTTGGTATCCATATGTTTGTTCTCTACGTGTGTCTTTATTTCTGCTTCATAAATAAGATCATCTATACCAATTTTTTCAGATTCCATATATATGTGTTAATATACAATATTTGTTTTTCTCTTTCTGACTTACTTCACTCTGTATGACAGTCTCTTGGTCCATCCATGTCTCTACAAATGACCCAATTTCATTCCCTTTTATAGCTGAGTAATATTCCATTGTATATATGTACCACATCTTCTTTAGACATTCCTCTATTGATGGAATTTAGGTTGCTTCCGTGTCCTAGCCATTGTGAATAGTGCTGCAGTGAACATTGAGGTGCATGTGTCTTTTTTTTTTTTTTTTTTTTTCTGTATGCGGGCCTCTCACTGCCGTGGCCTCTCCCGCCGCGGAGCACAGGCCCTGGACATGCAGGCCCAGCGGCCGTGGCCCACGGGCCCAGCCGCTCCGCGGCACGCGGGATCCCCCCAGACCGGGGCACGAACCTGCATCCCCTGCATCGGCAGGCGGACTCCCAACCACTGCACCACCAGGGAAGCCCTGCATGTGTCTTTCTGAATTATGTTTTTTTCTGGATATATGCCCAATAGTGGGATTGCTGGGTCATATGGTAGTTCTATTTTTAGTTTTTTAAGGAACCTCCATACTGTTTTCCATAGTGGCTGTATCAGTTTACATTCCCACCAACAGTGCATGAGGGTTCCCTTTTCTTCATACCCTCTCCAACATTTTTTGTTTGTAGATTTTTTGATGGTGGCCATTCTGACCACTGTGAGGTGATACCTCACTGTAGTTTTGATTTGCATTTCTCTGATAATTAGTGATGTTGAACATATTTTCATGTGTTTGTTGGCCATCTGTATGTCTCCTTTGGAGAAATGTCTATTTAGGTCTTCTGCCCATTTTTGGATTGGGTTGTTTATTTTTTTGATATTGAGCGCATGAGCTATTTGTATATTTTGGAGATTAGTCCTTTGTCAGTTGCTTCATTTACAAATATTTTCTCCCATTCTGAGGGTTGTCTTTTTCTCTTGTTTATGCTTTCCTTTGATGTGCAAAAGCTTTTTAGTTTAAAAAGCTTTGTTTATTTTTTGTTTTTTTGTGTTTATTTTTGTTTTCATTACTTAGGAGGCAGATCCAAAAAAATATTGCTGTGATTTATGTCATAGAATGTCCTGCCTATGTTTTCCTGTAGGAGTTTTATAGTGTCCAGTCTTACATTTAGGTCTTTGATCCATTTTGAGTTTATTTTTGTTATGGTTTTAGAGAATATCATATAATATCACTTATATGAGGAATCTAAAAAAATGATACAGATGAACTTATTTACAAAACAGAAATAGACTCACAGATACAGAAGAAATTGTTACCAAAGGGGAAAAGGGGGAGGGATAAATTTGGAATTTGGGATTAACAAATACAGACTACTATATATAAAATAGATAAATAACAGGGACCTACTATATAGCACAGGGAACTATATTCAGTATCTTTTAATAACCTATAATGGAAAAAAATCTGAAAAAGAACAGATACATATATGTGTAATTAAGTCACTTTGCTGTATACCTGAAACATTGTAAATCAACTATACTTCAATAAAAAAATAAAAGTTAAAAAGATAGTGATTATTACTGATATGCTGAATTCGGTATAGCTCTAGATTTGAGTAGGAGGTAGAAAGAGCTTTGGAAAGGATGTCTAAGAAAATGAAAGAAGACTACATGTAATAAATAGTATGATTAGGAAGCTGAATATCTGAGGGCTGGGGCTGCAGGCCACAAGGCTAGGGCTGTTGCTGTGCAGGGTGGGCACCAGGCCGGTGTCATCAGGAGGAACATTCCTGGGGTTGTCCTGTGCCCAGGTGAGGACTCATCCAGGTATGCCCTATGTACTTAGGAAAAGCTGCCCTGTCCCTGCCCTCCACTTTGCCCAGGAGAGTCGGTGAGTATGGGCATTGCAATACGCTCTGGAACTGCCCCCTGAGCCTCTGAATCAGGCCCTGGTTGCGTACCCGCTCTGGTTAGCACCCTGTCCTCATGAAAGCCCCAGGGCTGGCTCCTCCCGCACTCCTGTATTATACACTTGATTGTAGACATGCGGTAACTTCCTGTGCCTCCTTGGGCTAGTGCTGGGCCAACCCAAGACTGAAACCCAGGTGTCTAGGATCCTAAAGGAAAGCATAACTAATCATCACAGTTTGCATGTTCCTCCCAAGTGTTGGCCTAGAGACCCAGTAGGTGTGGCAGCTCTTAAGCCGAAGCAACTGCCACAGAAACAGAAGACGACACCTTTCTCTAGTGGTTTCTGCTTCTCATTCCTATTGCTATCTTTGGCCCAAGGACATGGCAGGTCCAACGTCAGAAGTGGAAGCTAAAGTTGATCACAGAGCTAGTCTAGAGTGGTGGCCAAGCCCATCTCACTGCCAACAGACCCAGTGGAACTGAAAAATCTGGAGTACAGGCCAGTGAAGGTCAGGAGGCACTTTGACCACTCCAAGTTGCTGTCATGATGTTTTGGACCATGGTGAACCCTGCCCAGGAGGCTGGCCTACTGGCTCTCTTTGTTCGGTGGTGCTACCTTTTTACTCTGCTGACCTGGGAATTACCATCCTGCTAAACAGACGGTTTGTGCCCAAGAAGAAAGTGAATCCTGAAACATGGTGTAAAGGACAGATTGAGGGAGAAGTGGACCTAGTCGTGATGGTGAGGCTGACAGAAACCAGGAAGCCCTTTGTCTCTGAGAATAATCCAGACAGGAACCACTGGCATTACCACGACCTGGAGACCACGTCCAGGCTCCCAGGTGCAGACCCCATTTTCACTGATGCTGACTTCCAGAGCACAGTTCTTAAAAGACCTATTGGAGGGCAAACTAGAGTCACTCTGAGGAATGAGCACCTGCAGTACATCATTCACCTGGTACAGACTCTGTGCAGCCACGTCATACCTGTGGTTTAAGAAATTCCTACCTTGGACTCCTGGTGTGTGAAGAGATTAGCTGATGAGCCCTGTCCCTGAATAATTAGGAAGTCACGGAGTAAACATTTCAAGAGATTTGGTTTTATGCTGGATCATGTGCTATCGGTATAAATAAATCTCTACACTACAAAAAAAAGCAGCTGAATATTTGAGATGTTATGATAAAGCACATTATTTTTCAGTCGTCTCGCCCCCCCCCCCAAAAAGAAGGAAACTGTAAACTCTAAAGCTGTGCAAAAAAAACAGGATACAAATAAGATGCAAATTCAAATATAGCATGATTTTAATCAACCTAGAGTTTAAGAAAAGAGAATTTATTTTATCTTGCTTTTGGGAATATTGTCTTATGAATGGCCCAGGTATTGTGACACTGAAACAATAGAAGGAAATGTTATTCTTTCACACTGCATGGATCTGCTGTGATTACTATTTACAGTTATATTGACAGAACTGTAGTTTATTGGTTTTCAAGTTTTACGTCTAGAGGCAAAGTTATGAAAACACTTCATTAAGGTCACAGACGAGAATGTAAATGTTAAAAACCTTCATGATGTAAGAGTCACGGTATAGCTGCTAAGGCAGAAAGAGGAAGTGGGGAGAGAAAAGGTGGAAGCAAAGTTAGCAGTACAGTTACTTATTTTACATGTTAAGAAGTTAGTCTGTGAATTGACTCAAGTTCATTGATGAGGACAGAAGTATGAGTATATTATTTAAAATTACAGATATAACAAAGAGAAGAAATAGGTAATAGTGTAACTTATCAAACATTCAAATTAAAGAGGTAGAGGGTAGTGTAAGAGAGCTGAAGCCTCATCTTTCATCACTGGGAGTTAGATGTTGTCTAGAGTACTAAATCTAGAAGTAGAGAGGATAAGCATTTTGAATTATGGAAGAAGAGCTTGCCATTGATCATATTGGTTCTTCTCTTACTTCTCTGATAATTTCTTAGTGGGCTCCTTCTCCAACCATTAAATGTTGATATTTTCCAGGGATCAGTCCATGGCCTCTGTCTCACACATGTGCACACTCTGAGCTAATGACTTCAGCAGCCACCTGTGGAATTTGAGTCCCAAATGTCTTATCTCTAACCTCATTCTTATCGTACATGCAAGATCTGCATTTTCAGGCATTTCCTTCTACATGTCCCAGTAACATTTTAAATATACCATGTCTTGAGAGAAATCATTATCTTACTCATGACATCTGTTTTGGTATTCCTTTATTTTGTTTTTAGCAGCTTTATTAAAGCATAATTTATATACCATAAAGTGCACTTATTTTATATTTTACTTTTTTTTTTTTTTTTTTTTGGTGGTACGCGGACCTCTCACTGCTGTGGCCTCTCCCGTCGCGGAGCACAGGCTCCGGACGCGCAGGCCCAGCGGCCACGACCCACGGGCCCAGCTGCTCCGCAGCACGCGGGATCCTCCTGGACCAGGGCACGAACCCGTGCCCCCCGCATTGGCAGGCGGACTCTCAACCACTGCGCCACCAGGGAAGCCCTATATTTTAGCTCTATCAAATTTGCAGCCACCTAAACAATCCAATTGTAGAATATTTCCATCATTCTAAAAACATCCTTTATGCTCATTTGCATAATTTCCTTTTCCCAGCCCCAGTCCCAAGCAATCATTAATCTATTCCTGTCTCTTCTGATTTGCCTTTTCTAAAGATTTCTTATAAATGGAATCATACAATATGTGGTTTTTATGACTGGCTTCTTTCACTTAGCATGTTTTGTTTTAATTTTTTTAAAACTTAAATGATATTTTATTGGTTATAAATGTCTAGGTTCAAAATTCTATACCTTTAACACTCCAAATGTTATCCTATTGTCTTCTTTTTTTTTTTTTTTAACATTCTTATTGGAGTATAATTGCTTTACAATGGTGTGTTAGTTTCTGCTTTATAACAAAGTAAATCGTTTACTTTATAACAAAGTAAATACGTTTACATATATCCCGATATCTCCTCACTCTTGCATCTCCCTCCCACCCTCCCTATCTCACCCCTCTAGGTGGTCACAAAGCACCGAGCTGATCTCTTTGTGCTATGTGGCTGCTTCCCACTAGCTATCAGTTTTATATTTGGTACTGTATATATGTCCATGCCACTTTCTCACTTCGTCCCAGCTTACCCTTCCCCCTCCCCGTGTCCTCAAGTCCATTCTCTACATCTGCGTCTTTATTCCTGTCCTGCCCTGGGTTCTTCAGAACGTTTTTTTTTTCTTTTTAGATTCCATATATATATATATATATATATTTTTTTTTTTTTTTTTTTTTTTTTTTTTTTGCGGTACGCGGGCCTCTCACTGTTGTGGCCTCTCCCGTTGCGGAGCACAGGCTCCGGACGCGCAGGCTCAGCGGCCATGGCTCACGGGCCCAGCCGCTCCAGGGCATGTGGGACCTTCCCGGACCAGGGCACGAACCCGCGTCCCCTGCATCGGCAGGCGGACTCTCAACCACTGCGCCACCAGGGAAGCCCTAGATTCCATATATTTTTATTAGCATATGATATTTGTTTTTCTCTTTCTGACTTACTTCACTGTGTATGACACACTCTAGGTCCAGCCACCTCACTACAAATAACTCAATTTCATTTCTTTTCATGGCTGAGTAATACTCCATTGTATATATATGCCACATCTTCTTTATCCATTCATCTGTTGATGGACACTTAGGTTGCTTCCATGTCCTGGCTGTTGTAAATAGAGCTGCAATAAACATTGTGGTACATGACTCTTTTTGAATTATGGTTTTCTCAGGGTATATGCCCAGTAGTGGGATTGCTGGGTCATATGGTAGTGCTATTTGTAGTTTTTTAAGGAACCTCCATACTGTTCTCCATAGTGGCTGTACCAATTCACATTCCCACCAGAAGTGCAAGAGTGTTCCCTTTTCTCCACACCCTCTCCACCATTTATTGTTTCTAGATTTTTTGATGATGGCTATTCTGACTGGTGTGAGATGATATCTCATTGTAATTTTGATCTTCATTTCTCTAATGATTAATGATGTTGAGCATTCTTTCATGTGTTTTTTGGCAGTCTGTATATCTTCTTTGGAGAAATGTCTATTTAGGTCTTCTGCCCATTTTTGGATTGGGTTGTTTGTTTTTTTGTTATTGAGCTGCATGAGCTGCTTATAAATTTTTGAGATTAATCCTTTGTCAGTTGCTTCATTTGCAAATATTTTCTCCCATTCTGAGGGTTGTCTTTTGGTCTTGTTTATGGTTTCCTTTGCTGTGCAAAAGCTTTGAAGTTTCATTAGGTCCCATTTGTTTATTTTTGTCTTTATTTCCATTTCTCTAGGAGGTGGGTCAAAAAGATCTTGCTGTGATTTATGTCATAGAGTGTTCTGCCTATGTTTGATTCTAAGAGTTTTAGACTGTCTGGCCTTACATTTAGGTCTTTAATCCATTTTGAGTTTATTTTTGTTTATGGTGTTAGGGTGTGTTCTAATTTCATTCTTTTACATGTAGCTGTCCAGTTTTTCCAGCATCATTCATTGAAGAGGCTGTCTTTTCTCCATTGTATGTTCTTGCCTCCTTTGTTGTAAATTAGGTGCCCATATGTGTGGGGGTTTATCTCTGGGCATTCTATCCTGTACGTTTGATCTATATTTCTGTTTTTGTGCCAGTACGATACTGTCTTGATTAGTGTAGCTTTGTAGAATAGTTGGAACTCCAGGAGCCTGATTCCTCTAGCTCCGTTTTTCTTTCTCAAGATTGCTTTGGCTATTTGGGGTCTTTTGTGTTTCCATACAAATTGTGAAATTTTTTGTTCTAGTTCTGTGAAAAATGCCAGTGGTAGTTTGATAGGGATTGCATTGAATCTGTAGATTGCTTTGGGTAGTATAGTCATTTTCACAATGTTGATTCTTCCACTCCAAGAACATGGTATATCTCTCCATCTGTTTGTATCATCTTTAATTTCTTTCATCAGTGTCATAGTTTTCTGCATACAGGTCTTTTGTCTCCTTAGGTAGGTTTATTTGTAGATATTTTATTCTTCTTGTTGCAATGGTAAATGGGAGTGTTTCCTTAATTTCTCTTTCAGATTTTTCATCAGTAGTGTATAGGAATTCAAGAGACTTCTGTGCATTAATTTTGTATCCAGCTACTTTACCAGATTCATTGATTAGCTGTAGTCGTTTTCTGGTAGCATCTCTAGAATTCTGTATGTGTAGTATCATGTCATCTACAAACAGTGACAGCTTTACTTCTTTTCTGATTTGGATTCATTTTATTACTTTTTCTTCTCTGATTGCTGTGGCTAAAACTTCCAAAACTATGTTGAATAATAGTGGTGACAGTGGACAACTTTGTCTTGTTCTTGATCTTAGAGGAAATGGTTTCAGTTTTTCACCATTGAGAATGATGTTGGCTGTGTGTTTGTCATATATGGCCTTTATTATGTTGAGGTAAGTTCCCTCTATGCCTACTTTCTAGAGGGTTTTTATCATAAATCGCTGTTGAATTTTGTCGAAAAGCTTTTTCTGTATCTATTGAGATGATCATATGGTTTTTCTCCTAGAAACAAATGACAATGGAAACACAATGACCCAAAACCTATGGGATGTGGCAAAAGCAGTTCTAAGACGGAAGTTTCTAGCAATACAAATTTTTTGATTTCCTCTTTGATTTCTACAGTGATCTCTTGGTTATTAAGTAGTATATTGTTTAGCCTCCATGTGTTTGTTTTTTGGTTTTTTTTGCTGTATGCGGGCCTCTCACTGTTGTGGCCTCTCCTGTTGCGGAGCACAGGCTCTGGATGTGCAGGCTCAGTGCCCATGGCTCACGGGCCCAGCCTCCCCGCGGCATGTGGGATCTTCCCTAACCGGGGCACGAATCCATGTCCCCTGCATCGGCAGGCGGACTCTCAACCACTGCGCCATAGGGAAGCCCCATGTGTTTGTATTTTTTACAGATTTTTTCCTGTAATTGGTATCTAGTCTCAAAGCGTTGTGGTCAGAAAAGATACTTGATACGATTTCAGTTTTCTTAAATTTACGAAGGCTTGATCTGTGACCCAAGATATGATGTATCCTGGAGAATGTTCCATGAGCAGTTGAGAAGAAAGTGTAATCTGCTGTTTTGGGATGGAATGTCCTGTAAATATCAATTAAGTCCATCTTGTTTAATGTATCTTTTAAACTTGTGTTTCCTCATTTATTTTCATTTTGGATGATCTCTCCATTGGTGAAAGTGGGGTGTTAAAGTCCCCTACTATGATTGTGTTACTGTTGATTTCCCCTTTTATGGCTGTTAGTATTTGCCTTATGTATTGAGGTGCTCCTATGTTGGGTGTGTAAATATTTACAATTGTTATATCTTCTTCTTGGTTTGATCTCTTGATCATTATGTAGTGTCCTTCTTTGTCTCTTATAATAGTCTTTATTTTAAAGTCTATTTTGTCTGATATGAGAATTGCTACTGCAGCTTTGTTTTGATTTCCACTTGCATGGGATATCTTTTTCCATCCCCTCACTTTCAGTCTGTTATGTGTCACTAGGTCTGAAGTGGATCTCTTGTAGACAGCATATATACGGGTCTTGTTTTTGTATCCATTCAGCCAGTCTATGTCTTTTGGTTGCAGCATTTAATCCATTTACATTTAAGGTGGTTATCAATATGTATGTTCCTGTTACCATTTTGTTAATTGTTTTGGGTTTGTCATTTTAGGTCTTTTCCTTCTCTTGTGTTTCCTGCCTAGAGAAGTTCCTTTAGCATTTGTTGTAAAGCTGGTTTGTTGGTGCTGAATTCTCTTAGCTTTTGCTTGTCTGTAAAGGTTTTAATTTCTCTGTCAAATCTGAATGAGCTCCTTGCTGGGTAGAGTAATCTTGGTTGTAGGTTTTTCCTTTTCGTCACTTTAAATATGTCCTGCCACTCCCTTCTGGCTTGCAGAGTGTCTGCCGAAAGATCAGCTGTTAACCTTATGGGGATTCCCTTGTGTGTTATTTGTTGTTTTTCCCTTGCTGCTTTTAATATGTTTTCTTTGTATTTAATTTTTGATAGTTTGATTAATATGTATCTTGGCATGTTTGTCCTTGGATTTATCCTGTATGGGACTCTGTGCTTCCTGGACTTGATTGACTATTTCCTTTCCCATATTAGGGAAGTTTTCAACTATAATTTCTTCAAATATTTTCTCAGTCCGATTCTTTTTCTCTTCTTCTTCTGGGACCCCTATAATTCGAATGTTGGTGCGTTTAATGTTTTCCCAGAGGTCTCTGAGACTTTTCTCAATTCTCTTTTCATTCTTTTTTCTTTATTCTGCTCTGTGGTACTTATTTCCACTATTTTATTTCCAGGTTATTTATCCGTTCTTCTGCCTAAGTTATTCTGCTCTTGATTCCTTCTAGAGAATTTTTAATTTCATTTATTGTGTTGTTCATCATTGTTCGTTTGCCGTTTAGTTCTTCTAGGTCCTTGTTAAACGTTTCTTGTATTTTCTCCATTTTATTTCCAAGATTTGGGATCATATTTACTATCATTACTCTGAATTCTTTTTCAGGTAGACTGCCTATTTCCTCCTCATTTGTTTGGTGTGGTGGGTTTTTACCTGCTCCTTCATCTGCTGTGTGTTTCTCTGTCTTCTCATTTTGCTTAACTTTCTGAGTTTGGGGTCTCCTTTCTGCAGGCTGCAGGATCATAGTTCCCGTTGTTTTTGGTGTCTGCCTACAGTGGCTAAGGTTCGTTCAGTGTGTTGTATAGGCTTCCTGGTGGAGGGGACTAGTGCCTGTGTTCTGGTGGATGAGGCTGGATCTTGTCTTTCTGGTGGGCAGGACCATGTTCGGTGGTGTGTTTTGTGGTGTCTGTGACCTTATTATGATACTAGGCATCCTCTTTGCTAATGGGTGGGGTTGTGTTTCTGTCTTGCTAGTTGTTTGGCATAGGTTGTCCAGCACTGTAGCTTGCTGGTCATTGAGTGGAGCTGGGTCTTAACATTGAGATGTAGATATCTGGGACAGCTTTCACTGTTTGATATTACGTGGAGCCGGCAGGTCTCTTGTAGACCAATGTCCTGAACTTGGCTCTCCCACCTCAGAGGCACAGGCCTGACACCCGGCCAGAGCACCAGGACCCTGTCAGCCACACAGCTCAGAAGAAAAGGGGAAAGAAAAGGAAGAATGAAAAATAAAATAAAATAAGTTTATGAAAAAAATCGTTAAAAGTAAAAAAAATTAAAAAGTAATTTAAAAAAAAAAGAAAGAAAGAAGAGAGCAACCAAACCAAAAAACAAATCCACCAATGATAACAAGCACTAAAAACTATACCAAAAAAAAAAGGACAGACAGAAATCTAGGACAAATGGTAAAAGCAAAGCTATACAGACAAAATCACACACAGTCCGCCACCTCAGTTTTGGGATGATTCGTTGTCTATTCAGGTATTCCAGAGATGCAGGGTACAGGAAGTTGATTGTGGAGATTTAATCCCCTGCTCCTGAGGCTGCTGGGAGAAATTTCCCTTTCTCTTCTTTGTTCGCACAGCTCCTGGGGTTCCGTTTTGGATTTGGCCTCGCCTCTGCGTGTACGTTGCCTGAGGGCATCTGTTCTTCGCTCAGACAGGACAAGGTTAAAGTAGCAGCTGATTAGGGGGCTCTGGCTCACTCAAGCCGGGGTGGAGGGAGGAGTACGGAATGCGAGGTGAGCCTGCCGCGGCAGAGGCCAGTGTGACATTGCACCAGCCTGAGGCATGCCATGTTCTCCCAGGGAAGTAGTCTCTAGATCACAGGACCCTGGCAGTGGCGGGCTGCACAGGCTCCCGGGAGGGGAGGTGTGGATAGTGACTTGTGATTGCACACAGGCTTCTTGGTTGCTGCAGCAGCAGCCTTAGCGTTTCATGCCTGTCTCTGGTGTCCACGCTAATAACCGTGGCTCACGCCCATCTCTGAAGCTCGTTTAGGCAGTGCTCTGAATCCCCTCTCCTTGCGCACACTGAAACAATGGTCTCTTGCCTCTTAGGCAGTTCCAGACTTTTTCCCGGACTCCCTCCCGGCTAGCTGTGGTGCACTAGCCCCCTTCAGGCTGTGTTCATGCACCCAACCCCAGTCCTCTCCCTGGGATCTGAACTCCGAAGCCGAAGCCTCAGCTCCCAGCCCTGACCCGTCCCAGCAGGTGAGCCAACAAGCCTCTCAGGCTGGTGATTGCTGGTCGGCACCGATCCTCTGTGCGGGAATCTCTCTGCTTTGCCCTCTGCACCCTGTTGCTGCGCTCTCCTCTGTGGCTCCGAAGCTTCCCCCCCACCAACCCCCATCTCTGCCAGTGTAGGGGCTTCCTAGTGAGTGGAAACTTTTCTTCCTTCACAGCTCCCTCCCAGAGGTACAGGTCCCGTCCCTATTCTTTTGTCTCTGTGTTTTCTTTTTTCTTTTGCCCGACCCAGGTACGTGGGGAGTTTCTTGCCTTTTGGGAAATCTGAAGTCTTCTGCCAGCGTTCAGTAGGTGTTCTGTAGGAGCTGTTCCACATGTAGATGTATTTCTGATGTATTTGTGGGGAGGAGGGTGATCTGCACATCTTACTCCTCCGCTATCTTGAAGGTCTCCCCCCACTTAGCATGTTTTTGAAGTTAATTCATGTTGTAACATGTACCAGTACTTCATTCCTTTTTACTGCTGAGTAGTATTCCATTGTATGGTTGTACCACATTTTGTTTAGCTATACATCAGTTGATGGACATTTGAGTTGTTTTCTAGCTTGGGGCATTATGTATAATGTTCTAAGCATTACACTCCTATCTTTGTGTGGACCCATATTTCCATATCTCTTGGATACATTTATGGCAAATTTATGTTTAACTTTTTAAGAAACTTTCAGATTATTTTGCAGAGTGACTGTACCATTTTAGTCCCACCAGCAATGTATGAGAGGTCTAGTTTCTCTTTGTTATTGTCTGTCGTTTTTATTATAACCATTCTAGTAGGGTGTGAAATGGTATCTCATTGTGGGTTTAATATACATTTCCCTAATGGATACTTGAAAGTTAGCCTTGATTTTTCTTTCTTTTGTACCCTGCTCTCCCATTCTGTGGGTGTACCTATTAAGTATATCTTTAGTTCTCTCCTTTATCCTCATTCCCATTGCTTTATTTCTTCACTATTCTTGATTAAAATGTCCTCCAAATAGTTTTCTCTGATACCAGTTCCTCGGCAGGTTGCAATCTATTTTCCACACCACTATCAAAATGAATTTTCTAAAATGTAGATGTGATCATGCCACTTCTTTGCTAAAAACCTTTCAAAGTATCCCTATTGCCTTTCAGATAGAGTTACTATTTGAACCCTGGTTATTTTACAAGATCTATTCTTACCACTCCTTCCCCCACCATCCTATCCTCTTATGAACTCACGTACACTCCACACACATACTCTGCACACATCCTGACCTGTAATCTACCTGCAGTTATCTGAATACATTAGGATTTTATTTCTTCTGTGCCTTTGAACATGCTGTCACCTCTGTCTAGAATGTTCGTTCATCTCTGTTTACAAACTCTGACTCATTCTTCAAGGCTCAGCACAAATAAAACTCCCTCTTGGAATCTTTCTCTGATTCTCCTTAAGCTTTGTTTTTGTGTGTTATTATAGTGACATAAATAGGTGTCTTTGAGACTATATTTGGTTGAATTGCATGAAATTATCATTTTAAGCCCAATTATCATTTTAAGCCAAAATATGGTTTATATGTCAGCCTACACATTTTTGTAGTTACCTGTTCTTGTTCATGTGTCTATCATTTGTTAATAATAGCAGGCCACTTACAACATATTTGATAATAGATGCATGAACAAATTATTCTTAAAGACCATGGCTTTTATTTAGAGTGAAAAGTCAACTTGAAAAACATTAGGTCTTCTTTAGAATCATGTAGCCTCAAAGGTTAAGTTTATTTGTATTGTGTGAAAAATTATTAATACCAAACCAACTGCCATGGTATGTCTCCTAATAAATACATCTTTAATATCCTGAATGAAGTCACAGATTATTATCTCTTACATACAATTTAGTAGTCATTTTCATGTTAGTGGACAGCATCATAGTTCCATAGTTCAAATCACATAATAAAGGTTACTGATTTTTCATAAAAATACCATTTTAAAATCGAAACACTGTAAGCTAACAAAATTTTATATATATGTGTGTGTATATATGTATGTGTGTGTATGTATAAGATTGTAACTATGTAAAAATTGCCTTTGAATGTGGAAGATAATAGTAATGAAAAGAATTGTTCTCAGAATATGAATTATATGAGATTATTTTAATATTTTCTTAAAAGAGCAAATGTATTCGTTTCCATGTTTTACATCAAACAACGAGTCATGTCTGAATTGTGGTTTTAGAAAAGATAACCATCTGAATGGTTGGCATACTTTAGGTAATTACGTGCTGAAGAACCCCGCACTTCATTTTAAACAAAATTATAGTTTTTGTCAATATTTTAAGTTATTTATGATTTTTAAACCTCATAGCTTCCCTTAATGCATGTATTACAGCTTTGTTATAGTTTGCAGATGGTTATATTGCCATCAGTATTAGTTATGTTCAGTGATTATATTCACTTCATATTGCACATGTTATTGTACACGTGCTGTATTATAAATATTACCATCTTTCAGTTTTATAAGTACTTCAAATCACCATTTGTATAAACGTTACATGTTTTGTAAGGAAATTCCTTTTTTAAGAAAACCCCAGGGAACACTTGTCCACTAAATCCATATTCAAATTCCTTTTCTTCACAAAGTTGTACAACACTTTGGAATTATTCAGACATGCAGAGATAAATTAGCAGTCTAAAGATTCTGGTTTACTTTATAAGTTAAAGAATTGGACAGCGATTTGAGAGCTCAGCTTTTAGTACAACTTCTTTTCTAAATAAAATTTTGCTCCATTTGCAACTCTGAACATGTGGACTGAAAGGGGTAGTTCCCTTGGCTGGAGCCTGACCTCTGTGCACACCTTGGTCTTTGTCTCCACTGCGCCCACACTGCACACTGCAGCCATATAAATCAGATTTTTGACGTGTTATAAAGGGCAAGGCACAGCTGCTGCAGACTGCATTGTTCAAAAACTTTTGAAGCGCTGCATATCCAACAAAATTTATTGTTTGTATGAATGTGAGTTTTTACTGAGGTAAGCCTTGTTTCTTTAGAAAAAGAAACTCATATGATGAGACAGTGATTATGTCAAATTAAATAGGTTTAACTTCTGTCTTTCTTTCTCTCATTGCTTGTCTGTTTAAGAAAGAGTGACTGGCTTTGAGAGAAGGCCTTGATTATTACACCTGTGTTAATAGGAAGTTGTTGATTGAGATTTCTGTTACAAAGTCTTTCTGCTTAAGTCAGGAGTGAGTCTCTTTTATAAAAAGAAATTGAGAGCATGTAATCATAATGTAAGTATAAATCTGTCATCTTTTCAACTGTATTTTGTAATTCCTTTGTTTCTGTTATAGCAGATAACTTCATATATAGCTACTTTGCTTTGCTAGATGCCAGATATTTTTTAAAAGATATTTGTATATTGGTAAATGTAGTGCAATCTACAGTAAATTTGAAAGTACTTTTATAAAATTTTTAAAGTTTCTGTAGAAATGCAGACCTTTTAAATGCAGTTCGTTTTTTCTATAGTGTGTTTTTTGGCCATTTTTAATAAACTGAAAAATAGAAAGTTGTTCTGTTAAAGTCAAATTATAAATAGGCTTTATGAAAAAGTTGAAAAGTCAATTCAGGTTATTCAGTTTCACTTACTGACTCATATCTTTCACATATAATCTCATATAGTATACTACTAATTTAACAATGTTTATTAAAACTCAAACATTAGACGTTTCTTCAAAGAGAGATTTAAGAGTATATTATATTATTTAGGCAATGATTTGTATCTGGTGCATTTATACTGCTTGTTGATCTTTTAGTTTTATCTGTTCAGATTTTTTTTATTGATATGTGATAAGTATCTAAAAAAATAGATGCTCTAACCGAAGAATTTTGTCCCTAGCCTTTAAATGTCTTAATTATTTTCATCGTTTAAAAGAATATTACTGTTACAATATTTGACATTTTATAATGCTCTCAAAAGAAGATAATTTTTCCTAAATTGTTAATTTTAGGTGCTGTTTTTCAACCCTAAACTTTTGACCAAGAATGAAACTATTTAAAAATTAAGATGCCAACAGGTAATTTCTTGTAAGTTTATACTTTTGTCAATGTGTGTCACATAGAAATAGAACCAAACAACAAATGTATAGACTGTATTTTTCCCCATCTAAAATTGTCCTAGAAATATGGAATACCTTGGTTTTGAAAGACCTTCCTTTATAACATGAAACTATTTTATTTTAGACCTATATTTTATCACTTTTATCACTTTTTACAAGCTGACAAATTCTGGCTTACTCTAAATCTGATAACAACTTTACAAATAAGTAAATGAAATCAGAATAAAAATAGATTCAGAGATAGTGATTCAGGTTAGATGA
This sequence comes from Tursiops truncatus, assembly GCF_011762595.2. Taxonomy (NCBI): domain Eukaryota; kingdom Metazoa; phylum Chordata; class Mammalia; order Artiodactyla; family Delphinidae; genus Tursiops; species Tursiops truncatus. Next base: position 118,330,345 of record NC_047035.1, read on the forward strand.
GTATTCTTTACTGATAAAATAGCAAGTGCTGAGTCATGACTGGTTGTAATCTTATTAAAAACAAGGACATTAATTTCAGCCACAGGAAGCATTCTGTGATGAAGTTGACACTCCACCCTCAATGGAGAAACCCTATGTGATGACTTCCATGATTCTAGCATAATGTAATGTCAACTGGGATTTTATTTGTTAGCCAAATTATTCCTGAAGAGTTGTAAGAATTATCTTATTAAAAGTTGTTTGGTTGTAAAGAAGCATGACATTGTGTAAAAAAGAAAAAATCTAAAAGATTAGTTCTGGTTGGTTTACTTTCTTCTTTTCCACTTAAATTCTTTATAGTTCTGTTTTCCTCTTTACATTTTTATACTTTTATAATTGTAATGTGATGGTGAAACAGAATCTTCTCAATTCTAAAGTAAAAGGAAAGTTTTAAAATTTCAAATTCTGATAGTGAAGACATCTGGTTCTACAGCAGTTATATCTTAAGGGTATTGATATCTTAGTGGCAAATAAATGCTAGATAACTTTTTAAAATTAGTATGCTATTTTTTTAAATGCTAAATTGGAATAATGCCATTTTCTTCTTCACAATAGATTCTATGTCACTTTCTGGACAGAACCAATCAGGAACCAACAATGTGCGATTTTAAAGCAATGTGATTTCCCCCTTCAGGACCAAAAGATAAATCATTCAGCAATTTGCTTTTCTAATCATAAATAGTAGTATACAGTAGTATAATGACTCAATGAATTCTACTATGTTATTTCTAAATTTTTCTGTCTGATGGTTTTGGTGGGATTTTTTTTTAATGGTGGAGGAGGAGGTAGAGGCTGGAAGGAAGGAGAGGTACCAAGAGAGAAAGGGAAGGCAAAGAGAGAAAGAACATAAAGGAAAGGTCAAAGATAAAGATAAGATAGATAAGATAGATAAAGATAGAGATAGATAAGATAGGTAAAGATAGATAAAGATAAAGAAGGATGGAGAAAGAGGAGGAGAGAAAGGAAGCAAGAGAGAAATGGAGGTTTATTTTCTTAATATTCTGAAAATTTTTGCTATTTATCAGATGATGACTCAGGTTTTCAATAGTTACTAGTTATTACATAAAATTCCCTTGCAAACCAAAACCTAATAAGATTATATTTTTGTTTTTTTGATGTTAAAATTGTCATATGTAGAAATATTTAAAGATGATTTTGCACATCAGAATTTATTTAATAATCTAATTTTTTTCCCACAACAATTTCAGACTTTAATGTATTTGAGACCTTAAAGGAAAGGTAGGAATCTAAATATACACTTGGGACAGAAAAACTCTAAGCAAAGCTGCAGAATCTATGTACTAAATGAGAAAAGCCACTATTTATTTTAAGATCATAATGTCCTCCTTTTAATCTATTATAGAGATTCCCTATTTCTGTAATATAGCTTTTAACTCCATTATAATTAATGACCATATCTTCAAGACAGATTAATTTTTTTCCTCAAAGGGATAGAAGTCCCTGCTCATCAAATAAGGAATAAGATTAAGTCCTTCATTTTAAGAAACAATTCTTCATTCTAATTTTTAGAATTACTACTTCAGTATAAGATACTTGGTCCTTTTCCTTATTTTATTAGAAAAACTATAATTTGTTTTTCTCTATTTTATTTATGTATATGTTTTAGATCATGAAGAGCCCTGTGGTCCCAGTCATAGGTCATTTTGCCTGAATGGAGGGATTTGTTATGTGATACCTACTATTCCCAGCCCATTTTGTAGGTGAGTGAAATGGACTGGGGGAGAGGGTGATTTTATTTTTTATCATCTACTAACTTCTTTGAGAAGTGATAAATATTGAACAAAGAGTATAAGATGAAAAAGTGTGAGGAACAATCTTCATATTTATGTAGAACAAAATTATGGTTTTAAAATAAAAACAAAGCAAAGTGGCAAATCACAATCTCAAAAGTGTTTAGTAGCTTCAAGCCTATTCAGATTTTTTAATCCATTTTAGTGAACTCTCTATGATTTTAGCAATTTAGGGAAGACAGTCTATACTTATTACTGTCAAAACAGCTATAGAATTCACTAATGTAAGAAAAGCAACATGAGATATTTTGCTTTGATTTAGAATACATGATAACTGTGTTGGTACCAAAACTTCATTTGATATATTAAAAAGAAAATGAAGAGTTAAGTTTTTCTAATGGTAGCAGCAAATTTTAAAAAGAAGGGTATCTTAGCCATTATTGTTTTAAAATAATATTATTCACTTTGGGAGTATCGTTATAGCCAGTGATCAATAAAAGACTTGAAAATAGTACTTGTGTAGCTGGCTTCGTGTGAGTTTGGTTGAACAGGATTTAAGGGGGTTATAATAAACCTCTTTTAATATGTGAACGAAAAACATAGCACTACCAATAATGTCCACAGATTTTAGCAGAGCTAACATCTAAAGATACTTTGTAGCATGTGCATCAATTACTCTGTTTTTGTTACTTAACTGAAATGTGAGAGGTATAGAATCTAGAGTTAAGATCTTACTAAAGGATAGGAAAGTAAAATTCACAGGAAAAGTGAAAGATACTGGGATTTAGTGTGGAGGAGGAGAGGCAGAGAAATAACCTTATAATTATCTCAGGAAGTTTTTAGAAGTTTTCATGGAGGGAATAGTGAGTGACTATTTTTAAAAATAGGCATTTTTTTCCTCTCAGGTAAAAAAGGAAGGAGATAAAGGAACAAATTAGCAATTATTTCTTACCCACCAGGAGCGTCTACGTTATTTTACATTTTTAAATCCATTTACTGAGATATAATTTATGTATGACAAACTACATTCATATTTATTTATTTATTTGTGGCTGCATTGGGTCTTTGTTGCTATGCACTGGCTGTCTCTAGTTCTGGCAAGCGGGGGCTACTCTTTGTTGCGGTGCGTGGGCTTCTCATTGCAGTGGCTTCTCTTGTTGCAGAGCACTGGCTCTAGGTGCACGGGCTTCAGTAGTTGTGGCTCGTGGGCTCAGTAGTTGTGGCTCGCGGGCTCTAGAGCACAGGCTCAGTAGTTGTGGCGCACGGGCTTAGTTGCTCTGCGGCATGTGGGATCTTCCTGGACCAGGGCTCGAACCCATGTCCCCTGCATTGGCAGGCGGATTCTTAACCACTGCGCCACCAGGGAAGTCCCTCTACGTTCATTTTAAGTGCATAATTGATGAATTTTGACAAATGTTTATACCTGTGAAACCACCACCACCACAAAATACAGAACATTTCCATTATCCCCCCAAATTTCTTTACTGACCATATTCTTTATTTACATTTTCATGTTTCATTCTCAGAAAAACCTTAGAGAAAAGGGGGAGAGGAGACCTAAGGAAATAGAAAAATAAGGGGATAATGAAAAATTAACTGACTTGCCAAAAGTCATACAACTAGGAAGAAATTAAAGAAATGGCCTATGAGTATAACTCCCAGGGTTCACTTAATCTTATGATATATTCATTCTGGATTCTTTATAAGGGGATATGGCATGTGGCATTCATAGAACAAAACCAAAATGCTTACCAGAAAAAATAAATTTAATAATTAAAAAAATAGTAACATTTTGTATCTTGATCTTGGTGTAGCTATATGGGTGAAAAGGCTATCCTTTCTCTGTTGAATTGCCTTTGCATCTTTGTCAAAAATTAATTGACCATATATGTGTGGGTCTACTTCTGGGCTATTCTAAATCACTGATCTGTATTTCTGTCTTTTACCAATAACAAATAGTCTCAATAACTGTAGCTTTATAATAAGTGAAGTCAGGCAGTGTGAGTCCTTAACTTTGGTCTTCAGTTCATTGATCTTTAGCCTTCTTTTTAACAGACAGTATTTAATGTTAAAAATTTCCAAATACATTTTAACTCCTTCCTACAAATTTTATAGCCTGTTGTTCAGTACTAAGTTTAAAATTTTTTCCATTATGATTTCTTCTTTAACGTATGGGGTTTTTTTTTGGTTATCCTTTAAGATTTATATCTAATTTAATTGCATTGTAGTCAGAGTATGTGTTCTGTTAAGCTGTATACTTAATACTTGTCTGTATCCTAAATAAATGTCTGTTATGCTGCAGTGAATAAGTTGAAAGAAAGAGTTCAGAGTACTGAAATTTGGAGAATCATTGTAATGGGAAGAAATCTAGGGTCTTAGTTCAGGCTACTATGGCAAAATATCATAGACTGGGTGGCTTATAAACAACAGAAATTTATTACTCACAGTTCTAAAGGCCAGAAGTCTGAGATTAGGGTGCCAGCCTGGTTGGGTTCTGGTGAGTGCCTGCTTCCTGGTTTGCAGATGTACCTGGGTAGAACTTTTGACTGGCAGATTTATTTTCTGGAAGAGCTAGTAAGGAGCCAGCTATCAGACTGCAGAGACAACATATGACAGAATGAGGAGTACCTTCTTCTAGATGTAAGCAAATTACAAACCACAGGCCAGATCGTTTTTGTATGACCCTCAAGCTAAGAGTATTTTTCTTGCTTTTTACAGCGTTGTAAAAAACACATGCAAAAATACGGAAGATTATGCCATACATGGCAGGAAGAGAGAGCTTTCTAGAGCCTCTTTGGACTTTCTTTCAAACCAGCCTCCTCTCATTTTTCTTATCTACATTCTTTATTTGGTGATTTAGCACAGTGATTTTCTTTTTTTAAGCTAATATTTTAAAGTTGAGGACTACATGACATCAGTTCGTTAGTGTTTGTTGAGATTTGCTCTGGAGCCTGGTTCATGTACAATATTTTAAATGGTCTGTGTCTCCTAGAGAAGAATGTATATTCTTTAATTGACAGATATAGGGTTTTATATATGTACCTTAGATCAAGCTTGTTATAATGTGCTGTTCAAATCTTACATATCCTTACTAATTTTCAATCTTCTTGATTTATCAATAACTGAAGAGTTATGTCAAAATTTCTCACTGTTTTTGGATCTTTAATATCACAATTTCTGTTAATTTTTGCTGAAAATATTTTGAGGCAATGTTATTAAGCCTATATTAATTTAGAATGGTTATGTCTTCTGGTGAGGTATCCCTTTTTATCATGATACAGTGACCTTCTTTATCTCTAATGTTTTTTGCCTTAAAATCTATTTATCTGATATTAAGGTAGCTATACTAGCTTTCATTTTTCAGTATTTGACTAATACACTTTTTTCTTCCAATTTTTCAATGTGTGTCTGTAAATACATACAGTTAGTTGAACTTTACCTTTTCTGTCTTTATTGAAATGATTTTTATTTTTCCACCCTACATTCTATTTATTTTCATTGATATGTCTTGAAATTAATTTAGTTGTGTCTGTCTTTTTTTTAATGAAAAGAATAGAAAAAATATTAGAATAAATAGTACATAATGAGTGTATTATTTGTGAAAGTTGTGCTTCAGGTGTGTGTGTGTGCATGTGTTTGGAGTCATGTCTATTATTATTTTTTTGATTCAGTGGCTCAATATTTTTTTTTAATTGGAGTATAGTTGATTTACAATGTTGTGTTACTTTCTGCTGTACAGCACAGTGAATCAGTTATACATATACATATATCCACTTATAGTATTTAGTAGAGTTCCCTGTGTTATACAGTAAGTCCTTATTAGTTATCTGTTTTATGTATAGTAGTAGTGTGTATATGTCAATCCCAATCTCCCAATTTATTCCTCCTCCTCTTTCCCCCCTGGTAACCATAAGATTGTTTTCTACATCTGTGACTCTATTTCTGTTTTGTAAATAAGTTCATTTGTACCAACATCTAATTATTTACAAAGTCCTGGATTAAATGGAATTTATCCTTACTTCTGTATCTCTTTGCTCTTTCCTTAGTATTGTTTCTCTCCTGAGGTATTGCAGTAGCCTTCTTTCTTCTATCCTAGTCTCATTCACAATACTGCTGTAGTTGTCTTTGTCTTTTCTGTTCACAAAATATTTCAAAGGATGCAGTGTTTCTCCAAATTTCTTAGCCTGGCATTCAAAGCTTTTCATCATATTGGTCTGTTCTGTTGACATCCTCTCCTATAACTTCTTCATACATACCTTGAGTTCTAAACATCCTGAACAATGTGAAGGTTCCCAAAGATGCTAAGCCTGATTCCATGCTTTGGCATATGTCAGTTCGCCTGCCTGAAATGCCTTTCCTCCCTTGTCTTTGAAGAGAGCTAATTTATCACTTCAGTGGAGCCTTCTTTGTCTTAACCAGGCAGTTTCATGGGCTCTTTCTTTTGTACCCCATAATACCTTGTGCATTTCATGCATACCTTTATTATGCCACTGATTAATATCTTAACTGTTTATTTACTGCCTTCCTCAAAATTGTGAATGCCTTGAGGGCAGAGATTTGCCATCTTTCTGCTTTTTGTGCCTAGCAAAATAAATAAATGAATAAATAAGTATAATGAAGGAAGGAAAGGAACAAATTATACCTATGTATTGCTGCAAGTAATTACAGAAAACTCAAATTTTAAATTGTTTAGTAAAATGTACTGTGTTATATTAGCATTACAAGATGAGTATATAATTTTTATGCAGTGATTATGGGTGGGTTTTTTTACACCTTTTTTGTGGTTTTCAGTATATTTCATATAAAAAAGAAAATGAGGCAGTATAAATGACAGTATAAATATATTTTACATACTATTTATTAACTGAAGTTGTGAATTTTCCTTTATGAAAGTATGATTCTTATTCACCATAACACTTAATTTAAAGGTTTAGGTGAATTCTAGTATTTTTTGAATTATTTTTTATTGTAGTAAAAGATAGATAACATAAAACTTACTATTATGACCATTTTTAAGTGTATAGTTCAGTGACATTAAGTACATTCACATTGTTATGCAACCATCACCACTATCCATCTCCAGAACTTTTTCATCATATCCTAAATGGAAATTTGTACCCATTAAACAATAACCTCCCATTTCCCCTCTTTCCAGCGCTGGTAAGCATTGTTCGACTTTGTGGCTCTATGAATTTGACTATCCTAGGTTCCTCAAATAAGTGGAAACATAACAATACTTAGCTTGTATGTCTGTCTTATTTTAGCATAATGACTTCAGGGTTCTTCCATTATAGCATAGTGTAGAATTTCCTTCCTTTTTAAAGATTAATGATATTCCATTGTATGTATGTAACATATTTTGTTTATCCACTCATCCATTGGGGGACATTTGGGTTGTTTTTAACCTCTTGGCTATTCTGAATAATGCTGCTATGAACACAGGTATACAAATATCTCTTCAAGACCCTGCTCTCAGTTCTTTTGAGTATATAACCAGGAGTGGGATTGTATGGTAATTCTATGTTTAATTTTTGAGGCACTGCCTTGCTGTTTTCTACAGTGGCTGCACCGTGTTACATTCCTACTAGCAATGCACAAAAGTTCCAATTTCTCCACATCTTTGTGAACACTTGTTATTTTCTGTTTTTTTGATAATAGCCTAATGGATGTGAAGCAGTATCTCATTGTGGTTTATTTTATTTTTTAAATTTTTGGCTGCGTTGGGTCTTCGTTGCTGCGCCCGAGCTGTCTCTAGTTGTGGCGAGTGGGGACTACTCTTTGTTGCAGTGTACAAACTTTTCATTGTGGTGGCTTCTCTTGTTGCAGAGCACAGGCTCTAGGCACATGGGCCTCAGTAGTTGCAGCAGACGGGCTCAGTAGTTGTGGCTCGCGGGCTCTAGAGCACAGCCTAAGTAGTTGTGGCACATGGGCTTAGTTGATCCGCGGCATGTGGGATCTTCCCAGACCAGGGCTCAAACCCATGTTCCCTGCATTGGCAGGTGGATTCTTAACCACTGTGCCACCAGGGAAGCCCTCATAGCGGTTTTTGTTTTTTTTCTACATCTTTATTGGAGTATAATTGCTTTACAATGGTGTGTTAGTTTCTGCTTTATAACAAAGTGAATCAGTTATACATATACATATGTTCCCATGTCTCTTCCCTTTTGCATCTCCCTCCCTCCCACCCTCCCTATCCCACCCCGCTAGGCGGTCACAAAGCACCGAGCTGATCTCCCTGTGCTATGCGGCTGCTTCCCACTAGCTATCTACCTTACATTTGGTAGTGTATATATGTCCGTGACACTCTCTCGCTTTGTCACAGCCTACCCTTTCCCCTCCCCATATCCTCAAGTCCACTCTCTAGTAGGTCTGTGTCTTTATTCCTGTCTTAACCCTAGGTTCTTCATGACATTTTTTTTTCTTCAATTCCCTATATATGTGTTACCATACGGTATTTCTCTTTCTCTTTCTGACTTACTTCACTCTGTATGACACACTCTAGGTCCATCCACCTCAATACAAATAGCTCAATTTCGTTACTTTTTATGGCTCAGTAATATTCCATTGTATATATGTGCCACATCTTCTTTATCCATTCATCCGATGATGGACACTTAGGTTGTTTCCATCTCCGGGCTATTGTAAATAGAGCTGCAATGAATATTTTGATACTTGACTCTTTTTGAATTATGGTTTTCTCAGGGTATATGCCCAGTAGTGGGATTGCTGGGTCATATGATAGTTCTATTTGTAGTTTTTTAAGGAACCTCCATACTGTTCTCCATAGTGGCTGTACCAATTCACATTCCCACCAGCAGTGCAAGAGTATTCCCTTTTTTGCACACCCTCTCCAGCATTTATTGTTTCTAGATTTTTTGATGATGGCCATTCTGACTGGTGTGAGATGATATCTCATTGTAATTTTGATCTGCATTTCTCTAATGATTAATGATGTTGAGCATCCTTTCATGTGTTTGTTGGCAGTCTGTATATCTTCTTTGGAGAAATGTCTATTTAGGTCTTCTGCCCATTTTTGGATTGGGTTGTTTGTTTTTTGTTATTGAGCTGCATGAGCTGCTTATAAATTTTGGAGATTAATCCTTTGTCAGTTGCTTCATTTGCCAATATTTTCTCCCATTCTGAGGGCTGTCATTTGGTCTTGTTTATGGTTTCCTTTGCTGTGCAAAAGCTTTGAAGTTTCATTAGGTCCCATTTGTTTATTTTTGTTTTTATTTCCATTTCTCTAGGAGGTGGGTCAAAAAGGATCTTGCTGTGATTTATGTCATAGAATGTTCTGCCTATGTTTTCCTCTAAGAGTTTGATAGTTTCTGGCCTTACATTTAGGTCTTTAATCCATTTTGAGCTTATTTTTGTGTATGGTGTTAGGGAGTGATCTAATCTCATACTTTTACATGTACCTGTCCAGTTTTCCCAGCACCACTTATGGAAGAGGCTGTCCTTTCACCACTGTACATTCCTGCCTCCTTTATCAAAGATAAGGTGACCATATGTGCATGGGTTTGTCTCTGGGCTTTCTATCCTGTTCCATTGATCTATCTTTCTGTTTTTGTGCCAGTACCATACTGTCTTGATTACTGTAGCTTTGTAGTATAGTCTGAAGTCAGGAAGCCTGATTCCTCCAGCTCCGTTTTTCGTTCTCAAGCTTGCTTTGGCTATTCGGGGTCTTTTGTGTTTCCATACAAATTGTGAAATTTTTTGTTCTAGTTCTGTGAAAAATGCCAGTGGTAGTTTGATAGGGATTGCATTGAATCTGTAGATTGCTTTGGGTAGTATAGTCATTTTCACAATGTTGATTCTTCCAGTCCAATAACATGATATATCTCTCCATCTATTTGTATCATCTTTAATTTCTTTCATCAGTGTCTTATAATTTTCTGCATACAGGTCTTTTGTCTCCTTAGGTAGGTTTATTCCTAGATACTTTATTCTTTTTCTTGCAATGGTAAATGGGACTGTTTTCGTGATTTCACTTTCAGATATTTCATCATTAGTGTATAGGAAAGCCAAAGATTTCTGTGCATTAATTTTGTATTCTGCTACTTTACCAAATTCATTGATTAGCTCTAGTAGTTTTCTGGTAGCGTCTTTAGGATTCTCTATGTACAGTATCATGTCATCTGCAAACAGTGACAGCTTTACTTCTTCTTTTCCAATTTGGATTCCTTTTCTTCTCTGATTACTGTGGCTAAAACTTCCAAAACTATGTTGAATAAGAGTGGTGAGAGTGGGCAACCTTGTCTTGTTCCTGATCTTAGTGGAAATGCTTTCAGTTTTTCACCATTGAGGACGATGTTGGCTGTGGCTTTTTCATATATGTCCTTTATTTTGTTGAGGAAAGTTCCCTCTGTGCCTCCTTTCTAGAGGGTTTTTATCATAAATGGGTGTTGAATTTTGTCGAAAGCTTTCTCTGCATCTATTGAGATGATCATATGTTTTTTCTCCTTCAATTTGTTAATATGGTGTATCACGTTGATTGATTTGCGTATATTGAAGAATCCTTGCATTCCTGGAATAAACCCCACTTGATCATGGTGTATGATCCTTTTACTGTGCTGTTGGATTCTGTTTGCTAGAATTTTGTTGAGGATTTTTGCATCTATGTTCATCAGTGATATTGGCCTGTAGTTTTCTTTCTTTGTGACATCCTTCTCTGGTTTTGGTATCAGAGTGATGGTGGCCTCATAGAATGAGTTCGGGAGTGTTCCTCCCTCTGCTATATTTTGGAAGAATTTGATAAGGATAGGTGTTAGCTCTTCTCTAAATGTTTAATAGAATTCACCTGTGAAGCCATCTGCTCCTGGGCTTTTGTTTGTTGGAAAATTTTTAATCGCAGTTTTAATTTCAGTGCTTGTGATTGGTCTGTTCATATTTTCTCTTTCTTCCTAATTCAGTCTTGGCAGGTTGTGCATTTCTTAGAATTTGTCCATTTCTTCCAGGTTGTCCATTTTATTGGCATATAGTTGCTTGTACTAATCTCTCATGATCTTTTGTATTTCTGCAGTGTCAGTTGTTACTTCTCCTTTTTCATTTCTATTCTATTGATTTGAGTCTTCTCGCTTTTTTTCTTGATGAGTCTGGCTAATGGTTTAACAATTTTGTTTATCTTCTCAAAGAACCAGCTTGTAGTTTTATTGATCTTTGCTATCATTTCCTTCATTTCTTTTTCATTTATTTCTGATCTGATCTTTATGATTTCTTTCCTTCTGCTAACTTTGGGGTTTTTTTTGTTCTTCTTTCTCTAATCACTTTAGGTGCAAGTTTAGGTTGTTTATTCGAGATGTTTCCTGTTTCTTAAGGTAGGATTGTATTGCTATAAACTTCCCTCTTAGAGCTGCTTTTGCTGCATCCCATAGGTTTGGATTGTCGTGTCTCCATTGTCATTTGTTTCTAGATATTTTTTTATTTCCTCTTTGATTTCTTCAGTGATCACTTCATTATTAAGTAATGTACTGTTTAGCCTCCATGTGTTTGTATTCCTTACAGATCTTTTCCTGTAATTGATATCTAGTCTCATAGCATTGTGGTTGGAAAAGATACTTGATACAATTTCAGTTTTCTTAAATTTACCAAGGCTTGATTTGTGACCCAAGATATGATCTATCCTGGAGAATGTTCCATGAGCGCTTGAGAAAAATGTGTATTCTGTTTCTGGATGGAATGTCCTATAAATATCAATTAAGTCCATCTTGTTTAATGTATCCTTTACAGCTTGTGTGTCCTTATTTATTTTCATTTTGGATGATCTGTCCATTGATGAAAGTGGGGTGTTAAAGTTCCCTACTATGATTGTGTTACTGTTGATTTCCCCTTTTATGGCTGTTAGCATTTGCTTTATGTATTGAGGTGCTTCTATGTTGAGTGCATAAATATTTACAATTGTTATGTCTTCTTCTGGGATCGATCCCTTGATCATTATGTAGTGTCCTTCGTTGTCTCTTCTAATAGTCTTTATTTTAAAGTCCATTTTGTCTGATATGAGTATTGCTACTCCAGCTTTCTTTTGGTTTCCATTTGCATGCAATATCTTTTTCCATCCCCTTACTTTCAGTCTGTATGTGTCTCTAGGTCTGAAGTGGGTCTCTTGTAGACATCATATATATGGGTCTTGTTTTTGTATCCATTTAGCCAGTCTGTTTCTTTTGGTGGGAGCGTTTAGTCCATTTACATTTAAGGTAATTATCGATATGTATGTTCCTATTCCCATTTTCTTGTTTTGTGTTCATTATTGTAGGTCTTTTCCTTCTCTTGTGTTTCTTGCCTAGAGAAGTTCCTTTAGCATTTGTTGTAAAGCTGGTTTGGTGGTGCTGAACTCTCTCAGCTTTTGCTTGTCTGTAAAGCTTTTAATTTCTCCATCAAATCTGAATGAAATCCTTGCTGGGTTGAGTAATCTTGGTTGCAGATTTTTCTCCTTCATCACCTTAAATATGTCCTGCCACTCCCTTCTGGCTTGCAGAATTTCTGCTGAAAGATCAACTCTTAACCTTATGGGGATTCCCTTGTGTGTTATTTGTTGTTTTTCCCTTGCTGCTTTTAATATGTTTTCTTTGTATTTAATTTTTGACAGTTTGATTAATATGTGTCTTGGCGTATTTCTCCTTGGATTTATCCTGTATGGGACTCTCTGTGCTTCCTGGACTTGATTAACTATTTCCTTTCCCGTATTAGGGAAGTTTTCAACTATAATCTCTTCAAATATTTTCTCAGTCCCTTTCTTTTTCTCTTCTTCTTCTGGAACCCCTATAATTTGAATGTTGGTGCGTTTAATGTTGTCCCAGAGGTCTCTGAGGCTGTCCTCAGTTCTTTTCATTTGTTTTTCTTTATTCTACTCTGCAGTAGTTATTTCCACTATTTTATCTTCCAGGTCACTTATCCGTTCTTCTGCCTCAGTTATTCTGCTATTGATCCTATCTAGAGTATTTTTAATTTCATTTATTGTGTTGTTCATTGTTGCTTGTTTCATCTTTAGTTCTTCTAGGTCCTTGTTAAATGTTTCTTGCATTTTGTCTATTCTATTTCCAAGATTTTGGATCATCTTCACTATCATTATTCTGAATTCTTTTTCAGGTAGACTGCCTATTTCCTCTTCATTTGTTAGGTCTGGTCGGTTTTTATCTTGCTCCTTCATCTGCTGTGTGTATTTCTGTCTTCTCATTTTGCTTATCTTACTGTGTTTGGGGGTCTCCTTTTTGCAGGCTGCAGGTTCATAGTTCCCGTTGTTTTTGTTGTCTGTCCCCAGTGGCTAAAGTTGGCTCAGTGGGTTGTGTAGGCTTCCTGGTGGAGGGGACTAGTGCCTGTGTTCTGGTGGTTGAGGCTGGATCTTGTCCTTCTGGTGGGCAGGTCCACGTCTGGTGGTGTGTTTTGGGGTGTCTGTGGACTTATGATTTTAGGCAGCCTCTCTGCTAATGGGTGGGGTTGTGTTCCTGTCTTGCTAGTTGTTTGGCATAGGTTGTCCAGCACTGTAGCTTGCTGGTCGTTGAGTGAAGCTGGGTGCTGATGTTGACATGGAGATCTCTGGGAGATTTTCGCCGTTTGATATTATGTGGAGCTGGGAGGTCTCTTGTTGACCAGTGTCCTGAAGTTGGCTCTCCTACCTCAGAGGCACAGCACTGACTCCTGGCTGCAGCATCAAGAGCCTTTCATCCACACAGCTCAGAATAAAAGGGAGAAAAAGAAGAAAGAAAGAAAGAAAGAGAAAGGAAGGAAGGAGGGAAGGAAGGAAGGAAGAAAGAAAGAAAGAAAGAAAGGAGGGACAGAGGGAGGGAGGGAGGAAAGAAAAAAGATAAAATAAAGTAAGATAAAATAAAGTTATTAAAATAAAAAATAATTATTAAGAAAGAGAAATCTTTTTTAAAGAAAAAACAAAACAAAACAAAAAAACGGATGGATAGAACCCTAGGACAAATGGTGGAAGCAAAGCTATACAGACAAAATCTCACACAGAAGCATACACATACACACTCACAAAAAGAGGAAAAGGGGAAAAAATAATAAATCTTGCTCTCACAGTCCACATCCTCCATTTGGGATGATTCTTTGTCTATTCATGTATTCCCCAGATGCAGGGTACATCAAGTTGATTGTGGAGCTTTAATCTGCTGCTTCTGAGGCTGCTGGGAGAGATATCCCTTTTCTTCTTTGTTCTCACAGCTCCTGGGACTCAGCTTTGGATTTGGCCCCGCCTCTGCGTGTCATGTAGGTCACCCGGAGGGCATCTGTTCTTCGCTCAGACAGGACAGGGTTAAAGGAGCAGCTGCTTCGGGGACTCTGGCTCACTCAGGCTGGGGGGAGGGAGGGGTACGGTGTGTGGGGCGAGCCTGCGGCAGTAGAGGCCAGCGTGACGTTGCACCAGCCTGAGGCGCGCCGTGCGTTCTCCCGGGGAAGTTGTCCCTGGATCCCGGGACCCTGGCAGTGGCGGGCTGCACAGGCTCCCCGGAAGGGAGGTGTGGAGAGTGACCTGTTCTCGCACACAGGCTTCTTGGTGGTGGCAGCAGCAGCCTTAGCGTCTCATCCCCTTCTCTGGGGTCTGCGCTCTTAGCCGCGGCTCGCGCCCGTCTCTGGAGCTCCTTTAAGCAGCACTCTTAATCCCCTCTCCTTGCGCACCAGGAAACGAAGAGGGAAGAAAAAGTCTCTTGCCTCTTCGGCAGGTCCAGACTTTTTCCCAGATTCCCTCCCGGCTAGCCGTGGTGCACTAACCCCCTACAGGCTGTGTTCACGCCGCCAACCCCAGTCCTCTCCCTGCGTTCGACCGAAGCCCGCGCCTCAGCTCCTAGCCCCGCCCGCCCTGGTGGGTGAGCAGACAAGCCTCTCGGGCTGGTGAGTGCCGGTCGGCACCGATCCTCTGTGTGGGAATCTCTCCGCTTTGCCCCTCGCACCCCTGTCGCTGTGCTCTCCTCTGCGGCGCCGAAGCTTTCCCCCTCTGCCACCCGCAGTCTCCACCTGAGAAGGGGCTTCCTAGTGTGTGGAAACCTTTCCTCCTTCACAGCTCCCTCCCCCTGGTGCAGGTCCCGACCCTATCCCTTTGTCTCTGTTTATTCTTTTTTCTTTTGCCCTACCCAGGTACGTGGGGACTTTCTTGCCTTTTGGGATGTCTGAGGTCTTCTGCCAGTGTTCAGTAGGTGTTCTGTAGGAGTTGTTCCACGTGTAGATGTATTTCTGGTGTATCTGTGGGGAGAAAGGTGATCTCTGCGTCTTACTCTTCCGCCATCTTCCTCTCGTCTCTCATTGTGGTTTTGATTTGCATTTCCCTAATGATTAGACATGTTGAAATCTTTTCAAGTGCTTCCTGGCCATTTGTATATCTTCTTTGGAGAAATGTCTATTTAAGTCCTTTGCCTATTTTTGAATTGGGTTGTTTTTTATTTGTTGTTGTTGAGTTTTAGTTCTCTGTACATTCTGGGTATTAACACATTACCAGATGTGTGATTTACAAATATTTTCTCCCATCTTATGAATTGCCTTTTTACACAGTTGATAGTGTCATTTGATTCACGAAACATTTTAATTTTGATCAAGTCCAATTTGTTGTTTTTTTTGTTTTGTTGCCTGTGTTATTGGTATCATTTCCAAGAAATCCTTGCCAAGTCTATGTCATGACACTTTTGCCTTATGTTATGAAGCCTTTGCCCTATGTTTTCTTCTAAGAGTTTATGTAGTTTTAGGTCTTATGTTTAGGGCTTTTTGTATTTTTAGTTAATTTTTATATATGGTGTAAGGTAAGGTCTTTTGCATATGACTATCCAGTGTTCCTAGCACCATTTGTTGAAAAGACTGCTCTTTCCCCATTGAATGGTCCTGGCACGCTTGTTGAATTGACTGTATATGTGAGGGTTTATTTGGGGACTCTCTATTCTATTCCATTGGTGTATATGTTTGTCCTTATGCCAGTATCATACTGTTTTGATTACTTAGCTTTGTAGTAAATTTTGAACTTGGGAAGTGTTAGTCCTCTAACTTTGTTCTTCACAATTGTTTGTTCTGTCTGTGCAGGGTCCCTTGAAATTTCATATGGATTTTAGAATCAGTTTTCTTGTTTCTGTGGAAAACATCTATTTGGTTTTTAATCAGATTGTCTCGAGTACTTACATAGGTAGTTATTTTTTAATGTGGCAGACATTTTGTGTGAAAACTGTAGAGATATTTTAAGGTCTTTGATGGTGTTATCTTCTTTTAGAGAGGATTTACATAAGATTCTGACAAGTGGTTAGAGGCACTAGTAATCATAGATTACCTAATCCAATTAATGATTGAGATTGTTCAAAGCAGGGCTTCAGCTGCTGTGTAGAAACTAGTCTGTCTGGTTTACCATTTTGTCTAATTAAATTTTGGAAGCAGCTTGTCAGCTTCCAAAAAAAATCCTGCAAGGATTTTAACTGGGATTGAATCTTTAGATCAAATATGAGAATTGGCCTCAAATAACGTTGAGGACTTCCAATTCATGAACATGTTATATACCTTGATTTTATGTCCTTTTTCTTTTCTTTTTTTTTCTAACATCTTTATTGGAGTATAATTCTTTACAATGTTGTGATTTTATATCTTCTTAAATTTCTTTCAGCAATATCTATTTTTTAGTCTTGGTGTTATGATCTTGCATATATTTCATTAGTTTTTAAAAATAGATATTTTAATGTTTTTGGATGGCATTTTCAATGGCATTAAAAAATCATTTTCCAAATGCTAACTGCTTGTGTATGGAAATAAAATTATTTTTATACTGATTTTATGTGTAATGATCTTGCTGAATTCACATATGAATTATGATAATTGTGTGTCTAAATAGTCCTAAAGAATCTGCAATCTTGTCATCTTTGAAAATGGCAGTTACACTTCTATCAGATCTTTATACCTTTTTTTACTTTGTTGCCTGCTGTATTGTAGTGGCTAGAATCTGTAGTATATTTGTTGAATAGAGGTGGTGAGAGCGCTCATCCTTGTCTTGTTTCTGACCTCAAGGAAAGAAAGCTCAATATTTCATTTTTAAGTATATCAACTGTAGGTTTTTTGTTGATATCTTTTAACAGATTAAGGAAGTTCCCTTCTGTTCTTTGCTGAGAGTTTTATCATAAATGTGTTTTATATTTTATTAAATGCTTTTTCTGTGCCTATCAAAATGGTCATATGATTTTCTTCTTTTATTTGTCTAATGTAGTAGATTATATTAATTTTTTACAGCTTGATATGGTATATTTAAGGTATATTTTATACCTGTATTAAAGCATATTTAAAGAGTGCATATTTAAAATGTACAGTGTGAGTTTTGACATAAGTATGGAGCTATGAAACCACATGCATAATCAAGATAATGAAAATATCCATAATCTCAAAGTTTCCTAATTCCCCTTTGTAATTCATCTCTTCCTACCATCCCTGTGTTCTCAAGTAAATGCTGATTTGCTTCTTGTCACTATTGATTGATTTTGCAGGGGCTAGAATTTTATATAGTAAATGGAATTATACACTGTGAACTCTTTATAGGGTACTGCTAGCCTCATAGAATGAGTTGGAAAGTTGTTCCCATCTCTTCAGTTTTCTGGAAGAGTTTATGTAGGGTTTGTAATATTTCTTTCTTAAATATTTGGTTGAATTTAAAAATGAAGCCATCTGGGCCTGGAGTTTTACTTGTGGGAAGATTTTTAAATATAAATTCAATGCCTTTAATAGATGTAAAGTTAAAGTTATCTGTTTCTTCTTGAGTAATCTTTGGTAGTTTGTGCCTTTCAAGGAATAATTCCATTTCATTTAAGTAATTAAATTTATTGGCATAAAGTCATTCTTGATAGTCCCTAATTTAGTACAAAAAATTTAAATTGGTAAAAAGAATTCCTATAAAGAATACAGGATTAGAAGATGCAGGGAGCAGCTACTACCTCTAAGCTGAGGGAGAGTACTCTAGAAAGGAAAAAACTTGGGAGATGCTCCATCAATGCTGAGATTCAGATCTTGATGGAGAGAGTTTGGCTATGGCCTATTAGATGGTGGAGAAATTCTCAGGCCAAGGCTATTAAGCAGAAATCACCCGTTGGGTTGCTGGTGAGTCTCACTGGGAGGCTGCTTGCTAGTGTGTGAGCAAGACCTGCTGGGGTGCTGTTGAAACCTTCTGGAGGGTGTGTATAACTGGGTATACCACCAGAAGCCTCCAACTGGCCATCACACCATAAGAGCAAGAAAAAAAATCCCTTCTTACGGTGTCCTTCCAGTGCTCTCTACTGACAAGGCCTAACATTATGCCAGCTGGCAAAGGAGAAATAGTATACTTTCAAGCCCAAGTTTCACAAGGCTTGGACAAAGTCTAGATTTAGAGGTGAGAGGCAGTAAATTGATAACTGGCATATCCCTCCTTTGGCTACCCAGCTTCTATATGTACATCTTACACTCACTTGAACTTCCACACACCAAGAAATTCTCATACTTTCCCCAGATTAAGAGGCATTCAGTCCCAACAGTAATTGTTTTTATAGCTGGCAATATTAATTACTCCTCAGGTTTAGTCGTAGTGCAACTGAATATACTGTAATATAAAGACTAATCGCTAAGTTTAACCTCCGGTAATGGTAAGATGGAGAATGAAAAGAAAATGGTTAATATCTCCAAATAAATGCATACATATAACAAGCAAAAAAGATACATATTACAATCTTTTTTGTAAGTATTTGTTATGAGACCATAGGTGGTATCTGTGGCTTCCTTCTCCACTACCCATTCCATACTCCACTTGTCTTCAGCCATCGCATCGGTAGATTTCTTACCAAGTGGAGTAACCCAAACCTTCTTTCCTGAGGGATCTGAGTCCTCAATACTCCATCCTTTTTTTTATTGCTGTAATTTGCCATTAACCTGCACTATTGAGAATTGATGTAGAGTATTAAGAGGCAGCCCAGAGAATTCCCTGGGTTCCAGGTATAGTCTTCCTTTTCCCCATTATATGCCAATAGCCCAATTTCCTCTTGATCGTTGGGATTAACTGCTGAAGCCAATAGAGTAACCCCCTCTTCTTCCTTTTGGTTCAGTTGCATGTGGAGCCCAAAATGACCATGTGGAAGTCTTACCTTTCAATTCAGTAGACCATCTGTGTATTCCTTGATGGAATTGTTATCCTCTTTGGGTCTAGCATCTCTGAACTTCATAGGCATGAAGTTCAAAATTGTAAGGTGAGAATAAAATTCAACAAGTGGGTTACTAGGTATAATAGTGAGTGAAGGCACTATCAGTTCCACCTCTTGATTCCCAGACCCATGCATTCTAACTATGGGGGAGACAGCACCGTATAAAATGATATCTGTCTGATTCAAAGCACATAACCAAATCCTGTAAAATGGAACCCCATCCTTTCAGCTTTATTTTTCTCCCATTAGTTTTATTTCATTTTTAATTAGGCCAGATGCTTCTAAGTGATAGCATACGTGGTAAAACCATTTTCATTCCATGGATATGAACTCAGAGCGGCACTTCCTTAGAAATGAGTTCCATGATCAGAAGCTGTGTTATGGAATACTGTGATGGTAGATGAGACATTCTGTGAGTCCTTGGATGTTTGTGCTGGCAGACCATTATGAACAAGGAAGGCAGATCCATATTTGGACTACGTGTCATTTCCAGTGAGAACAAATCTCTGCCCTCCTCTGTGATGGAAAATGTACCATGTAACCAACCCACCACCAAGTAGCTGACTGTTCCCCCAGAAAATAGTTCCACATCAGGGACTCAGTGTTGGTCTCTTTGTTGGCAGACTTGGCACTCAGTAATAGTCAGCGTTGGTAAAGGGAAGTCCATGTTGTTGAGCCCATTCATATCCTCCACTCTGCCACTATGGTCACTTTGTTACTGGACCCTTTAAGCAAGCACTAGGACGGCTTGGGAAAGAGGGTGACTGACACAGCATGTCATTTTGATTTAGAGCACATCACCTTATTATTAAGAGCACCCTCTGCAGTGAAGGCCGTTTGATATGCAGTCACATGGGAACCAAATATCTTCACAGTCTGTGCCCATTCTGAAATATCCATCTACCTACTTCTCCACATCTTCTTGTCACCTATCTTCTATTCTTGTTACTTCCTTCCCTGACCATACAGCCAAATTGTTAACAACTGCCTGTGGATCTATATAGATCTGTAGAGCAACTGCCCGTGGATCCATACTTCTTGCCATCTTTTTAGACAAAGTGGATAGGCAATGTACTGCTCAGAGTTCTGCCCACTGGGAGGATTTTCCTTTATCACTGAATATTAGTCACCCCTGCGTACGGGGTGTAATGCTGTAACTGTCCACTTTCAGCACCAGCATATTGTACAGACCCATTTATAAACTAGGCTTGAATATTTGCTTCCTTTGCTAGTTATTAGGAACTCCTCAGGAGACTATAAGCATAGATTTGAGAAGAGGTAACACAACAGGAATCAGAGTCTGAACTACTTGCTCATATAACTTATTGTACCTTATGGATTTGCCTATACTTGGTCTCTTATATGGTATTTCCATTTGATCATGAATTGTTGATGCTCAAACACAGCTAGTTGAGTCAGACAGCACGCAGTTCATGATGGGAAGCTCAGACCATATGGTCATCTGATGTCTCATGGTGGCATCACCCATAGTCTATGTGGCCTACACAGAAGAGCAACCACAGAGCTCCTCAGAGATACAGATGCTGCCCTCACTAATGAATTTACCAATGCCTTAGTGACAGGAGTGCCTTCTACACCTTCTTGGGAGACATAGTGGTGAGGTAGTCATGTAGCTCACACACGATAAATCCACTTCAGCACTCCTAACCCTAAGATTTCATGCTCCCTCATGTACAGCATGCCATAGGAGCTCCAGCATTTTATTTTCATTAAATGTAGGCTACTGAGTCCAAGTTTCAGTTAACCAACCAAGCTGTTAGCTCATACAATGGGAAGAAGCTCTAACACATTAAATCCAGAATCTCTAGTAAGTGCACCCATATCAATAAACTTATCCCTCTTTGGTCTTTTCTTAGAATCTACTCCTGCACATATTCCCCAGGATACACACACACACACACACACACACACACACACACACACAATGTAATTCTTCTGGTATATAAGCTTTCTCCTCTTGGGTCATAGTGTATACATTATGTTTGGAGTATGCTGATGTTTGACCCTAGTTATTGGCCTAGTAGAAATAAGGGTTGATTTTGGTTGGTCTTGAGGAGAACGAGTGTCCCCTTGCCAGGCATTTGCCCCATGTAAAGTTATCACAGAGTTCTTTAAACAAAGGAAAGCTCCTTTCCTCAGACACAGGAAGGCCAGCTACTTCCACAATTAAGGGACTAGGGTATTTAAGATTGCCAGTTTCATCTTGCCTACCAGATGTCCCCATTTCAAGTTTTAAGGGCTCATTCTTTATCAATCAGTGCCCTGTTAGTCACATAAGAAGCTTGGAAAGACCATAAACTCAACTAGTATTGTAATTCAATAGCCTGAACTAAGTAAATTTCACATTAGATTTTCAGCAAAATCAGCCCTGTGGCTATAAGAAATGGATTATTTTAGGGCGGCTCTGGGAGCTTTTTAGTTCCCAGACTCGGATTTGAGTTTATCATTTTCTTTCTATAAGTGCTCTAGTGCATTCAAGACAATCTATCCCATACCTTGTCCTATGGTCAACATTACTGCCATAATACTTAAGAGCTCTTAAGTTGCTTTAATTGGTACAATTACAATGAATTGTAATTCATCACAATTAATTGTGATGCTACTGCATGCTATGGATTAATAGCCTCCCATTTCCTGTTGTCAGGGAGTTTATGCCTACGCTTAAACCTAAGGGCATGACCAGATAAATCCCAAAATCTTATCCTTGAGGTTCTGTCTCCTGCCATCACACCCAGTACCAATTCTGTTTTAGTTAGGTTCAGTCAGGAGACAGGAACCAAAACAGTAACTTGAACAGTAATCTGAGTATTAAATATATAGAGAATTATTAAATATGTAAAAGAGGATTAGCTTCTAAGAAGGGTATAGTGAAACCTAAAGAATGCAGGAATAACAGGTGAAGAGAGCAGCCACTACCTCTAGCCTGAGAGAGCCTACCTAAGGAAGAAACAAACTTAGAGAACACCTTGCCCAATACCCCAGTTGTGGTTCAGATCTTCTTGAAGAGGGTAAGGCAGTGTCTTACTGGATGGGGAAGAAGTTTGCCAAGGTACCTTAGGCCAGTGTTGATGACCTTTCTTCTTTCTTAAATAAACATCTAGTGCTATAATTTCTTCTGAAAGCACTGTTGTTGTTGTTTTCTTTTTTGGCTGCCTCGTTGCTGCACACAGGCTTTCTCTAGTTGTAGCGTGCGAGGGCTACTGTTCATTGCAGCACGTGGGTTTCTCACTGTGGTGACTTCTCTTGTTGCGGAGCATTGACTCTAGGTGCGCAAGCTTCAGTAGTTGCAGCACGTGGGCTCAGTACTTGTGGCACACGGGCTCTAAGGTGCACAGGCTTCAGTAGTTGTGGCACACGGGCTCAGTAGTTGTCTCTTGCAGGCTCTAGAGCGCAGGCTCAGTAGTTGTGGTGCACAGGCTCAGTAGTTGTGACTCGCGGGCTCTAGAGCACAGGCTCAGTAGTTGTGGTGCATGGGCTTAGTTGCTTCACAGCATGTGGGATCTTCCCGGACCAGGGATCGAACCCATGTCCCCTGCACTGGCAGGTGGATTCTTAACTACTGCGCCACCAGGGAAGTCAGAAGTCCCCTGAAAACACTGTTTTAGTTCCCATTGTTTTTGATACATTGTGTTTTCATTTTCATTTAGTTTATTTACTTTCTAATTTCCTTGTGATTTCTTCTTTGACTTATAAGTGTGTTGTTTAGTTTCCAAAGACTTGGGGATTTTCTAGACATTTTGTATTATTGATTTTTAAGTTAATGCTACTATGTTCACATTTTATACTTTGTATGATTTGAATTCCTTTAAATTTATTGAGCCTTGTTTTAGGCTCATAATATGTCTAGCATATCTATCATTTACCATGTTCCATGCACACTTGAAAAGTACATGTATTTCTGATTTTAATGAGTGGAGTGTTTGATAAATGTCAATTAGATCATATTAATTGATAGTGTTCAGGTTTCTATATTTTTGCTGACATTCTGTCTATTCCACTGAAATTTACAACTGTAGTTGTGGATTTTTCTATTTGTTGTTTCTTCTATTGGTTTATGTTTCATGTATTTTGAAGCTTTGCTATTAGGTGCAAAAGCAATTTAGGATTGTTATGTTCTCTTGATGAACCGTCTCCTTGATCCTTAGAAAATGACTCTCTTTATCCCTAGTAATATTCTTTGCTCTATGCCTGCTTTGTCTGATTTTAACATAGACATTCCAGCTTTCTTCCCCTTAGTTTTAGCATGGTATATATTTTTCCCTTTTTTAACTTAAAGCCTATTTATGTCTTTATATTTTAAGTGTATTTCCTTTTGATGGCATATAATCGGATTTTTTAAAATCCAATGGACAATCTCTGCCTTTTAACTAGATTGTTTAGACTATTTACATTTAATGTAGTCATTGATACAATTAGCTTTAAATCTGCTATTTTGCTCTTTGTTTTCTACTAGTCCCTTCTGTTCTTTGTTCCCTTTTTCCTCTTCTTCTGCCTTCTTTCAGATGGAATGTTTTTATAGTTCCACTTAATTGCCTTTGAATCAGCTACAGTCTCTTTGCTTTTGTTTTTTTTTGGTGGTTGTTTTTGGGTTTTATAGTACATCTTATCATTGTCTACTTTCAATTAATATTATACTACTTCAATTATAATATAAAAACCTTTCAATAGTACACTTATATTTCCCCTCTTTTGGCCTTTCTGCTATTATTGCCATATACTTTAAGTCATTATATGTTATAAACCACACAATACATTGTTATTATTTTTGGCATTAACAGGAAATCAACTCTTAAAGAGATTTATAACATATGAAAAAAAAACCTCACTCTATATCTTTCCTTAACATGATCGTACTTTCTTCCACCTTTTTGGACATATGGGATAATTTGTAATAGCTGTTTTTAATATCCTTGTTCACTAATTCTGTCCTGTGTCACGTCTGGGTTTGTTGTGTTGTTTGTATTTATTTAAATAATTTTGAGCTTTTTCCTAGGATGTTGTTAATTTATTTGAAAGCAGTATGATCCTTCAGATTTGCTTTTTAAACTTGGTGAGATTAGAGAAATTTTTAATCTAGTTAATAATTTACCCCCACTACCGAGCCAATGCCATTCTGAATACACTACCTGATACCCGTGTATTACAAGGTTTCTCTGTTCTGGCTGCCAGGAGCATGAACTGTTCAACCCTGTGTGAATTTCATGAATTTTTCCACCTGCTTTTTTCCAGTGTTTTCTTTTTTTTCCCCAACCTTGTTTTCCTTATGTGTGTGCTGATCGGTATCCAGTTGAAGACTTAAGTAGAACCCTCTGAAGCTCTGTGGAGTTTTCTCTCTCTGGGCAGTTCTCTATATGGTGATGTGCCATGTGAATTTTAGCTTCCTTGGCCTCCTCAGATCCTAAACTCTGTCCCTCAAATCAGGAAGACCCATTTCCACATGAATACCCCTCCCTGTGCTGTGGCTTGAAAATTTTCTCCAGCCAGTAAACTGTGGTAATCATAGAGTTTACCTCATTTATTACCCTTCTCTCAGGGATCACCATCCTGTGCTGCCTCTTGTCCACTATGAGTAAACATTGTTTTATATTTTTGTCTTTATTTTTTAGTTGCTTAAGGTAAGAAGATAAATTCAGCCATCATGGCTGAACAGAAGTCTCTACATTGATTTTCAAATGTTTAACCAACCCTGCATTCCTGCGATAAACCCCGTTTATTTATGTTATTCTTTTTACATATTACTAGACTTGATTTTCAAGTATTTTGTTTAGGATTTGTGCATATGTATTCAAGAGAATATTGGCCTGTAATTTTTTTTCTTCTAATACCCTTTCTGGGTTTTGGTATCAAGGTTATACAAGTCTTATAAATTAAATTTGGTAGTGTTCCCTTTTTCTCTAGTCTCTTGACAGAATTTGTGTAAAATTGGTATTATTCGCTAAATGCTTAGAAGAATTTATAAGTGAGACCATCTGACAATAGCACTTTCTTTGTGAGACAGTTTTAAATTGTATACTTAGTATCTTTAACAGAAACAAGAAATTCAGCTTTTCTGTTTATTCAAGTGCTAGTTTTGGTAAGTTGTATTTAAGGAATTTTTCCATTTCATAAGATGTCAAATGTGTTGGCATAATGTTGTTTATATTATTCTCTTATTACCTTGTAAACATCTGAAGAGTCTGTAGTGATGTTCACCTTTTAATTTCTGATGTAGAGTTTTGTGTTTTTTTCTTTCTTTCCTAGTGGTTTATTTATTAATTTTTTTCAAAACCAATTTTAAGCTCTGTTGATTTTTCTCAATTGCATTTTTTTTCTATTTCATTGATTTTCTTTTCCATTGAAACTTTTCAATTAGAAATTTACTTCAGTCCCCATCCCAAATCACATAACTTCAAGTCAGTTCAGCCCTTAGGCTGAGCCTCATGACCAATTGTTTTTACATAGAAGAAATCAAATGGTGTAGTCAACTTTTTCCATTTAACATTATCTCATAAATGCTTTTTTACATTGAATCGTCTACTTGACAGTGATCACTTTAATGTCATTTTTAAATGAAGTATAGTTGACATACAACATTCCATTTGTTTCAGGTGTACAACATAATGATTTGACATTCATATGCATGAATCTGGATGTCTGTGTCCTTCCTTCAGTTAGGGAAGTTTCAGCCATTGTTTCCTTGAATAAACATTCTGCCCCTTTTTCTCTCTCTTCTCCTTCTGGGACCCCTACAATGTGATTATTCTACTTGATGTTGTCCCATTGTCCTTTAAGCTGTCTTCACTTTTTAAAATCTTTTCTCTTTTTGCTGCTCTGGTTTGGTGAGTTCCACTCTGTATTCCAGACCACTGATTATTTCTCTTTCATCTAATCTGCTATTGAACCCCTCTAGTGTATTTTTTAATTCATTTATTGTATTCTTCAGCTCTGTGACTTCTCTTTGGTACTTTCCTATATTTTCCCTTTCTTTGTTGAAGTTCTCTCTGTGTTTATCCGTTCTTCTCCCAAGTTTGGTGAACTCATTGTTGGATGTTATTGCTTGCACAATGCTGAAGTATATAACCTTGTACATAAATCTGCACATGTATGAAGTTATTTATCTGTAAAATAAATTCCTGGAAGTGAGATTTCTGGGCTAAAGGTATATACATGTGTGATTTTAATAAGTGTTGCCAAACTGTTCTCTGTGGGGATTATAATACCATTTTGAACTCCCACCAGTAATGTATTTGAGTACTTGTTTCCCTTGCAACAGAGTTGTCAAACGTCTGCATTTTTGCCAATATGATAGATAAAATCATGGTATCTCAGTGTTCTTTTTACTTATATTTTCCTAATTATAAGTAAAGTCAGGCAACTTTCATTGTTTAAATATTAACTATCTTTTTTGATAAGTATTTGTTCACATATTTGCTTATTTTTAAAAATTGTGTTATTGATCCTTTTCTTTTTATTTCTAGAACTTTTCTTATATTAGGGAGATTAGCCTTTACTGTGTAATATTAATTTAAAATAATTATTTATAGTTTATTATGTTTCTTTTTACCTAGCCTATGGTGTTTATTTTTCCATGCAGTAATTTTTTTGTCTGCAGTCAAAATTTTCAATCTTTGTTTTCTTAAACTTCGAGTTTAAGTCATACTTAGAAAAGCCTTTCCTATACCAAAGTTGTAAAGAATTTTCCCATGCTTGTTTCAGCTTCCTTTTTTTTAATTAAATATTTTTTCTATTTGGAATACATATATGGTATGAGGTATGGATCCAGATTTATCTTCTTCAATATAGCTACCCAGTCCTTCCAATATTTGATTTAAATGTCATAATCCCCATTAGAATGTCATCCTCATGAGGGCAGGAATTTTTATTCATATGTTTACTGCTAGAATAGTGCCTGAAACATAGTAGGTACTCAATAATTATTTATTAAATGCACGAATGCCCCCACTGATTTGAAATGCCAGCTTTCTTATATACTAAGTTTCATATGTATTTAAATTCTTACTGGAATTTCTCTCATTTTCCTTTGGTCTGTCCATCTGTTCATGTGCCAGTAGCAACCTCTTTTAATTGATGAATCTTTATAGTGAGATTTAATATATGGTAAGTCTAGTTTTTGTACCACCACACCCCTAACCATCCTTGCTTTTTAATTTTTTCATATGAACTTCAGAATTAATTTGTTTGTCCAAAAAGAAAAACTGTGGACTTTTTGAGGGGGTAATTGCATTAGTTTGATACATTCACATAAGGAAAAATTTTTTATAGTGCTGAGTCTTTTTATCCAAGAACAGTACATATCTTCTTACTTATTCAAATCCTCTTTTGTGTCTTTCAGGGGTGTTTTAAAAACATTTTATATAGGTTTTGCACATTTCTCTAGTTTTTTCCTATAGATTTTATTTTTTGCTACAAATGTAAATCAATTTTATACATAAACTTAATAAATATCATGTTACTTCTATATTTAAAACTCTTCAGTGACTCTCCATCTCTGTCAAATAAAGATCAGAGGCCTATAAAACCCTAATGATACGGCCACAGTATTTCTCTGCCCTCATATCCTTCTCATGTCCTGTTGTTCAATCTACTTCAGCCACACGGACATCCTTGCTGTTCTCAATGCCAAGAAAATTCCTGATCATAAGATAACGTCCTGGTTTTTCTTTCTGTGTGGAATGCTCTCCCCCAGGATATCCTTATGGCTAACTCTCTCACATCCTTCATGTCTTCACTGTCAACTTCTGGATGAAGCCTCCCAGACCACTTTTTAAAAAAATGAAACCTATTCTTCTCCCACTTCCACTCTTTCTTTCTCCAAATCTCTTATCATCTACTAACATGCTATGATTTTTTATTTACTTTTTTTATTATTAGTATCTCCCCAAGCTAGATTATAAACTCCATGGATTTTTTTTTAATTTAAAAATTTAAGAATTTTTATTTTATTCAATGATGTTTCCCATGCATCTAGAAGAGGCATAGAGTAAGCACTCAATAATTATCTGTTGAATGAGTGAATGCCCAACTACTCTGCTGAATTCTTTTATTGTTCGTAATATTTTTTTCAGTTGATTCTCTTGGCTTTCCCATCATGTATGGTGGAAACTGATAAAGTAGAGTGATCTGATACCCAACTCAAGCGTTACATTTTCTATGAAGTTTTTCCAAGTAGAATTAACTGTTTTCCATTTGACACCCTGTGGCAGAGCCTGTTAGTGTTCAATAAATATCTATGGGGTCCTCTACATTTCCCAGCCTCACTTATCATTAGGTTGGGTCCACGTGATTGAGTTCTGGGACAGTATGCTTGCTATGGGAAGGGATTCAGGCCACTTTGAAACCTGGCCCCAAACAACCATCTCCTGAAAAACTCCAGCCTGTCTTTTTCCTGCCTCAGTGACCTTGGAGGCCATGTTTTCCAGGTAACAGATTTAAGAGATGGAGAAGTGCTGCCTGTCACTGGGCATTAGACTGTAATGTAAACAAGAAATAAAACACTTTTCTTGTATTAAGCCACCAGTATTTGAGGGTTTACCTTAAATGGCAGCTAGTATTAATTTTCCTGACTATTATATGCTCATGTTGTACTCAGACATGTTTCAGACATCTTTATAACTCTCTACTTCACTTAATGATTTATGTATATGCTGCTCCCTAATAGAATATAAGCTTCTTAGAAGAAACGCATCCTCTTATTTGTCTTTGAATTGCCTCCATCCAGTATAGGTCTTGGAATATAATAAATGCTAAAAGAAAATGTTTTTTGAGTAAAATGTTGAGGAGGAAAACCAGGATGGAGAAGAATTTGGAAGTCTTATCACAGAAAAATAGGGATATTTAATACCAAGCAAACAAAGCTAAGATATAATAAGACATTCTGTGAGGAAGATCTTTGTAATAGAGTAGATTTGAAAATAAAAGTTATTTGTGATTTTCTACAGAGATGTTACTGAATTGTTTTTTTACCCTTCTTTTTTAGTTTACATATTGCCTTCTATCATTAAGTTTATAACAAACCAGTGCTTCTGAAAAGATCAGAAACTTTTCTTAATCTCAATAGAGTATTAGAGTGGGAAAGGGCTCATATGGGGGGAGGGCCGTGGAAAAAAGTCTTAAAAATATCAATAAAATAATTTCCTTTGTTTTACACCTGCCTCATCCTTTTTACAAGGCATCTTAACCAATATGTGTTAAATGGAAATTCAAAATGTAGAGCTAATTCTGGCCATTAAGAGGAAAGGTGTAATTCTGATATTTATAGATCTTTATGATGCAATTCTCATAACACATTTCACTGGGAATATTTGAGGTTTGATCTAGGACCTGTTCATTTTCACATTCTGATACAACCATTTTGTCTGATTTCTACCAAGACAGTACAAACAGATGTAGTAATAATAAATATAATATTGAGATCTAGCACTATCATTATGTAGATGAATGGTCTAAGCAATTCACTAGTTGCTGTAAAAATAAATTATTATAAACAAGAATTGGGCACTATTTTCCAGTTTTGTGAATGAATCTCTTTTCTGTTACGTCTAAGGGATAGCTTATGTTAGGGACTATGTCTCATTTCCTGACCTTTCGCCAATGTTCTCTTTTGTCAGCAGTATCTCTTTATTCCACTGTCCTATGTAATCAAGCACATCTGTTAAAAAGCAAAGTTTTTTAATAATATGAAGATTTAAATTTCAAACTCTTGTAATTAAAAAGAAGATGATTTGAACGACTCAGTGAAGCTCGTACACCTAGGAAATAAATAGCCTCATGAAGTACTGTGTGACCATGGTATTATCATAGTCTGGAGATCTCCTCTCAGCTTCTATGCTTAGGAAGCTAATTAAGCATATTGTGATGGGGGGGGTGGGTCTCATCTCTCATGAGCACAAACTAGACTTACAGAGACCAATGTCTAAAATAACTATTCTAATTTATTAATTTATGAGTGGTAGTTTACACAGACTTGAGTTAATGTGAGTCAGATATCCTCTCTCTGTGTGACTGTCATACAAGGAAAGTCAAGTTTATAATTAGAATGTTATTTAGTGAATATAGAGTGGAAACAAGAAAAATTATATAAATTGAATTTGTCACTAGCCTGATGCATTCATTTCCACAAGAGGAATAATCTTACCTAGGACTGTACTTGAAGTCTTCGGGCCATAACTTCTTCTCTGTTAGTGCTTAGATGAGCACTGCTAAGGTTTGCCTCTTGTGCCTTTTTTCCCTTGGTTTCTCTTGCTGACCAACAGCTCCTCAGATTGACAGCCTTTTTCTTTAGATATGTTAATATATATTCAGCCATTCTCCATTTTTTTAAAGGACCTTGGCTTTGTTCAGTTCTGACCCATGGAATTTATAATTTAGCTTTCGTTAAATAACCTTGTTTCCTTCATTTATCAGTAGTGTAGAGCATCTTACAGTTGTACCCTTGTATTTAATACACAATCTAAATGTAGTTGAGGTATGTTGCAAGTATTACGTATTCTTGTATTGTTTATTTTTCTTTAAGTGTCCTTTAGCCCATGACTATCAACAGTATGATTCTTATGGCTAGTACCATTCAAACTGACTAAACATTAAAGTAGAATTTTAATTTATCTGTAAGCCTTTTAACTACCTCTGTATTATTATATTTTTAGTTTTTGCTCCAAGGCTTTGAATGTACAGACTTAACTTTACAGTTAATATAATTATATTAACTTTCATATAATTTTCACTTCATAGAAGATGCAGAAATCTTGCAACCATATTGTTCCATTTACTTCCCTGTTCTTTATGCCATCATTATTGTAGGTATTACATCTACATAAGTCTATAAACTCCATAATACAATGTTATTGTTTTTGGTTTAAATAGTCATTATATTTTATAATCGATATTTAAGTGACACTTCTTTTTTTAACTGTTTCCAATGCTTATCATTGCTTTCTGTAGATTCAAGTCTCCATCTAGTTATTTCCTCTCAGCCTGGAGACCTTCCCTTTACATTTCTTACTATGCAGGCTTGCTGACCATGAGTTATCTTAATTTTCTCGTATCTAAAAATGTCTTTATATTGCCTTCAGTCTTTTTTTTTTAACAGCTTTATTGAGATGTAAGTCACATACCATATGATTTGCCCATTTAAAGTAAACAATTCAGTGTTTTTTCGTATATTCACAGGGTTATGCAACCAGTTATCACTGTAATCTAATTTTAGAACATTTTCATCCCCTCCTAAAAGTATACCACAAACATTAGTAATTAATCCCTATTCCCCACCACACAGTTAATCTACTTTCAATCGCTATAAACGTTCCTATCTTGGACATTTAATACAAATGGACTCAGACAATAAGAGTTATTTTGTGAATGGCTTCTTTGACTTAGCCTAAGTTATTTTATGTTGTAGAGTTATCTATGTGTAGCATGTCTCAGTACTTTATTTTTATTGCCAAATAATACTGCATTGTGTGGATATACATTTTATTTATCCACTTATCAGTTAATGGACATTTGAGGGTTTTCCTACTTTTTGGCTATTTCGAATAATGCTGCTATTATTGCCTTCATATTTAAAGCATATTTCTGCAAGATACAGAGTTCTGGGTTCAATTTTTTTCTTTCATCACTTTAAATATTTCCTTCTACTATCTTCTGGTCTCTATAGCTTCTGATACAAAATCAGCTGTCATTCATATTACTGTTTCCCCATATGTACTGTGTCATTTTCTCTGATGGCTTTCAAGATTTTCTCTCTTTTCCCCCAGCCCTTTAACTGTGATGTGCCTAAGTTTGCTAGGTGTAGGCTGAGTTTCAATATGCAAATTTGTCTTTCACTGAAGTTGGGAAATTTGGGGCCATCGTTTCATTAAATATTCTTTTTTCTGCCCCATTCTCTCTCTTTTCTCCTTTTGGGTTTCCAATTACAAATATGTTGACCTTTTAATACTGTTCCACAGATCAAAGGGTTTTTCTTTCTTTTTTAAAATTTTTTTCTGTATTTTAAACAGATAATTTCTACTTATCTGTCTTTAAAAATTTAAAGAAGACTGACACTCAATGAGGAGAGTGACAAAGACTTTATGGCCATCTTTAATCCACCACAATGTGCTTTCTCCCAAAGTTATTTTACTGAGAACTAGCTCATAGATTTATTTATTGTTGGGTTTTTTTTTTCTGTTTTGTAACCCATTTATTTCTGCCTTTATCTTAAGTTCTTCTATTTCCCTTTTAATTATTATATCATTGTTTTTAATCAAGAGGACTTATTAACTTGTTTTCAGTTTTTCTTTCCTATTAATGTAAGTATTTAGAACTAATGTATTTAGTATTTAGAACTAATGAACTTTGAACTAATGAACTTTGCTTTGAACACTGCTTTAACCGTATCCTATAGATTCTAATATTTGTGATTTTCTAGAAATGCTATAATTTTGCTCTTAATTTCCTCTTGACCCAAGGAACTTCCACTTGGAAAGACCTTTTGTTTTCTGCTTTTATTTATCTCCATTTTTTCCCTGCAATATTATCAGGATGGTCTCTGTAATATTTCTCCCTTTTGGAATTTATTAAGGTTCTGTTTTGATTTTTAGTGGTTTAATATTTAGTATTTTGAACTATTCCTTGGATATTTATATAGAAGGATTACACTATTTTTAAGGCAAAAAGTTTAATGTGTCAATCAGGTCATCTTAATTATATTATTTGGTTCTTTATTCTTACATAATTTTTGTCTATTTTATTTGTCATGGACTGTGAGAAGTAAATTATAGTCTTCTACTACTACTCTTGTTTCTGGCTTTTCCTTTATCTCTTGCAATTAATATTTCATGGTTATTGCTGCTCTGTTATTTTCTGTGAAGATATTAATAACTGTTATGTCTTCATTGTGAGTTAGATCTTTGTATTATGGAAGTACCTTTCTTCATCTAATTTAATGCTTTTTGGCCTGAATTCTACTTTGTCTAATATTAAAATCATGACTCCTGGTTGCCTTTCCTCTATCTTCCACTTTCTTCCTTTCTAAATTACTTTATTCTGGATATGCCTCATAAATGCAGCATAGAGTTGAGTTTAGCATCGTGAGCAATATGAGCATCTTTTTCTTTGAAACCCCTTTTTATTTATTGGTGCAGCACGTGTTTGGTTTTAATTCAGCCATGTTATTTTTTGTTCCTGTCATCTTTCCAAATCCTCCCACCCCATTTCTTTAGGTAACATCTATTAATTCCCTACTATAAACGGTGATGAAGATGAGCATCCTTTCTCTTCTCCCCGCCTCTCCCTTTAGTTTTAGACAGTGATATTCTTTTTCAGTTTTTTTTAATAACATCTTTATTGGAGTATAATTGCCTTACAATGGTATGTTAGTTTCTGCTTTACGTTTTCAGTTTTTTAAAAAATCTTTAATGTGCTTATACTTCTCTACTACTTGATGTTTCAATGTTAAATACATGCCACGACTGCCAGTCAACGTATGCTTTAGATCTCAGTCCTCACTTTACCCCTATCCTCCTTACTCTCTTCCCAGTTTTTGTAAATGGTACAATTTCTACTTTGTCAGAGTATATGACATTTTCATTTGTTTTGTCACTACTTTCCCTCATCTGTTTTAGTCTTTGTTCTGTAGTTGAATATATTCAGTGCTCCTTGCTTGCGCTTTTGCCAGTGCCTCTGCAATCCTGTCACGATTAGCTGAAGTTTGTCTCCTAGCTGCCTTCCAGAAGTTGGGCTCACAGGTTCAATATTTCCTCCATGCTCTGCATACTTGCACATTTCTGCCACTGTGTCTCACCATTCATGTGCTCCTGGTTCCTTGTCAGGCCACTGCAAACAAGAAACCAGATTCTTGGAAGTCAAAATGAGCCTTTCACCTTCCAGGAAGCAAATGGTACACACGGAGTTCTCCCTCCTTCATAGTCCCTCAAGCTCTTATTTTGTAGCGCCTCCCCCATCTCAGCTTCTTTTGATATTTCTCACAGATATTTTAGAATCTGTGGATTACATCTTTTCAAAAAGTAGGAGGGAAGAAAAGGAGACACTTCTACTCCTTTTAAGGATATTTTCTCGAAGTTGGAAGTTGCACCCATCAGTTTTCTCACACTCTATTAGTTGGAACCTAGTCACATGGCTATACCTCAGTTAAAGTGAGATTTAGAAATGCAATCTTTATTTCATGCAGCCCTGTGCCTAGCTAAGGATTCTGTAATTGGAGAAGAGAAAGGATAAAAGGATAATGGGAGTAGGGGATATCTAGCTGTTTCTGCCATATTTCCAGTCTTATTAAGGAAAAGGAGCATTATTGTCTCAAACACACGTAATTAAATGATAAAGAATAACATATATAACATTGGTAAGGATTAAAGGATAGATGTGTATTTCTCAAGCTAGAATATGAAATAGTCCTTTTTTTCTAACAATGATCTAAATTGAGAGGAGCCTTAGTTATATAGAAAGTTTTCCTTGAGGATATCTAAATTCTTTAGGTGATTAATTGCTCAACTTCCCTTTAGTGGGAATAAATGTAGCCAATTATTATTACCCAAATCTAGCTAAATGTGTAAAGATCTTGACTGATGTGACTTGATTATTTTCTGTGAATTGTGAGGTCCTCTGTTATATGCAAATAATCCTCCAAGGATTAATGCTTTGGTCATTAGTATTACTTAGTATTAGGAATCAATTTATCAGAACTGAGCGAAATGTCTCTGATGGATGGAGGGGGCAGAGAGTGGTCTGGAGCATGGGATCTTTTCTGGATATCACTGCAGTAGGATGTCCTAAGTACCTTTTAAGACTCAAGGCTTTGGAAGTGGGTGCCATGTGGCAACAGAAAACTGAAAAGTGAGGTGAAATGATGCCAGAGATAACCTTGAACGCTTGCCATTTTGTTTGGAAATACCCCAGATTGTGTCTGACGTTCATACTGGGGGTATTCTTCCTCATACTATCTATTGGTTTGCTGTATTTGATTATACTAATTAACATCAGTTAAGAAGTCCTCAAAGAAAACTTTTTTATTTATTTTGAATTTATCCAATATTTTTCAGTACACCCCCACTATTCCTTTCACTAATCTCTATTTTCGCTTTTACTATCCTCTGGAGTCAAGATATTTTGGGAAAGCTGACAGTTTCTTATGTGCCTAGTAAAAAAATCCTTGAAATGCATTCTTATCAGTTAATGTTTGTTCTGAAACTAATTTGTTTTACTACTGAACAGTTGGTTCATGTTGTCCAGTTTTAGATTGTGGACTCTTTTGAAGCAAAATTCTTTCTCATATATGTGTTTTGAATAGGTTATAAGATTATCAGATAAAAATAGTAAAAACAGTTAAATTTCAGCTATTTTGATCTTGACAAATAATATTTTCAAAATGGCACCAAGAAAGAATTATTTGTTTGTGTGTTCTCACTCTAAACCTACATATTTAGGTTCATTAAAACAGAAAATTGTATTTCCCACATAATACATTGCTTGGAAATATAGAAGTCAGATATGTTTGTGGGTATATATAAATGTATTTTATATGCAGAGAGAGAGAGTTAGCCCAACTACAAAAGAAAGGGGGGGTGTCAAAATCCATTCAATTTGGAGATAAGAAAAGAATAGTATAAAGAGTTTTGCTGATATAAGCACAGGCTAATGCTATTACTGCCTAACTATAGCTATGCTGAGCTGTTCCACTGTTTTCAGGTGTCAG
The DNA here is from genome assembly GCF_011762595.2 of Tursiops truncatus. Classification (NCBI taxonomy): domain Eukaryota; kingdom Metazoa; phylum Chordata; class Mammalia; order Artiodactyla; family Delphinidae; genus Tursiops; species Tursiops truncatus. The sequence goes on from NC_047035.1 coordinate 118,365,966, forward strand.
CATTTCTATTATGGACTTATGTTGTCATTATAAGAATTTACTGTAATTTATAGTCTGGAGTAAAAGGATACTACTGTTTTCGAACTTCAACTGAGAATGTTAATACAATAGGAAGAAAATATAGCACAAGTTTTAGATTTTCAGTCATATCATTAGCTTTTTACTCACTTTTAAAGAAAATGTATGTGTAACTACCTCACACTTTTTAAAGAAATTTCAGAAAACTGAGTAATTATTATACATCTTCATAGATTCGTATGTATATAGTATATTTTGTAGTTAATCAGATACTCTATATATTTACTCTGGTTTTACAAATAAATTTCAGAAATCCACATGCTAGGCTTTTGTTTAGTGTGTCTAATTTGCATTATTCCTTTTTGCATTTATTTATTCATTTCCTTCTCAGACTTTCTCTGCTAACACCATTCATAAAATTAGGAAAACAACAAACAGTCAGGCCACAGCTCATATTCAAGAGTTTGTTCGATCATTTATTTGTTCATAAACATTTTTGATCACCTTGATATGCCAGGTGCTTTGAAATACATGATCTCATTGGATCATCCCAAGGTCCCTTTTAGAGGGTGTGAGGCCCCAAGTTTGAGTAACTTATTTCAGGCCACTAGCCCTTTCTACTGCTGTACTCCTTCTTACCTTTGTGTACCCAAGACTTCTCTTAGGAACACGTATTCTAATTTCTGTCCAAGAAAAAGGTGGTTGTTAATCAGGGGCCAAGGGTGAAGTAGCAAAATTTTATCTTTTTACCTCTTTTTGTGTCATGATTCTTTTCCTTCTATTATACATTCTTTTCATGTTCTTTCTGTTTTAAAAATTCTTTCTGAAAATTTCCGTACACATGGAGATTTAAATGACAGTGTAGCTTAATGTATTAGTTTTCCCAAAGATATTGGCGTTTTAACTTTATCTGCAGAAAGAGAATTGAGAGCAGCTGAATCTCATGGCACCAATTGCCTAGCTATTAGGAAGTCCTTTACCCATATCTCATCAAAGCTGCCACTAAATTTGTTAGGCCCAATCTAGATGGATTTTACTAATTTATCATTTACTTGTTGGTAAGATAAAAGAAATTACAGTTGATTTATTGCTTGACATTCCTTTTTATATTATTTTTGAGATTATTTTCCTGTTATATTACAGTGTACATGTGGCAGAAATTAACCCATGGCATTTTTTCTTAACATCTTTATTGGAGTATAATTGCTTTACAATGGTGTGTTAGTTTCTGCTTTATAACAAAGTGAATCAGCTATACATATACATATATCCCCATATCTCCCCCCTCTTGCGTCTCCCTCCCACCCCTCTAGGTGGTCACAAAGCACCAGCTGATCTCCCTGTGCTATGTGGCTGCTTCCTGCTAGCTATCTATTTTACATTTGGTAGTATAAATAAGTCCATGCCTCTCTCTCGCTTCATCCCAGCTTACCCTTCCCCCTCCCTGTGTCCTCAAGTCCATTCTCTACATCTGCGTCTTTATTTTTTATTTATTTATTTTTTAAATTCCATATATATGTGTTAGCATATGGTATTTGTTTTTCTCTTTCTGACTTACTTCATTCTGTATGACAGACTCTAGGTCCATCCACCTCATTACAAATAACTCAATTTCGTTTCGTTTTATGACTAATATTCCATTGTATATATGTGCCACATCTTCTTGATCCACTCATCTGTTGACGGATGCTTAGGTTGCTTCCATGTCTTGGCTATTGTAAATAGAGCTGCAGTAAACATTGTGGTACAGGACTCTTTTAGAATTATGGTTTTCTCGGGGTATATGCCCAGTAGCAGGACTGCTGGGTCGTATGCCATGGCATGTTTTGATTCTGAAAGAAATTACATTTTTCTTTACTTTTACATACCTAGTTGTTAAAAATAGGGTAGTAGAAAAAATTGCAAAAGTATGGTTCTTTTCTAGTAAAAGAGTTTGATCCAGGGTAGTTTGTTTTATCATGACTTTTATCTTACCTTTAATTTTCACATATAACATGTTCCTGAAAACATGTTTGAAGGTCATTGTCTGAAAGTTGAATGATAGTGTGGTGTAAGGTACCCTCAAGGCCTAATGTGTCATAAAATTCCCAGATATGATCATGTAGTTTCTGCTCCCCTCTATCTTTGCAACCTAATTGGAGGGATAAGAACCTTCCCAGGCTCTGTAGCCTTGGGTCAGCCTTCCTGATGTTATAATTTTTTTTAAAAAACGGTGAAGGCCTGACCTCATGCAAATGTAAATGAACACATGAAAGACATTGTTTAGTTCATTAATTAATGAGGGGACCAGTAAGATGTTAAAACCAGTTCAAAGCAACAGATGCATATATAATCAGGAATGCTGAAAGAAGTTTACAAATACATGCAAAACTATTCAATATCTACAGGGCAATAATCAATTGTATTCCACCAGACAAAATTCATTTGAATTTCTATGGAAAAGAATCATTTGTATTACTCTAAGTTTTCTATAATTTACAGAGTTGTAAAACAGCTGGAAGACAATGAAAGATGCAGGCCCCTAAAGAATCAGATCATCCAGAAGGATGGATTGGACAGAACACCCAGTAGTCTTTTTTTTTTTTTTTGGTCTGTTTCAAAGTCTTTCATAATTTTTCATAACGGTCTTCCCCCTTGTAGTTATATAATCCCAAAAAATTATTCTATATTGGAAAGTGAAAATCCCTTGTAGTTATATAATCCCAAAAAATTATTCTTGGTGTAAAAAATGCTAGTGCAATAAGAGCATTAGTTAAATATATAGAATTACTGAATTTTGCAATTCAGTGCTGAACATCCATGACAGTTACAAAATTAACTTCTGTTTGAAAGTTTTCATAAAGAATCTTGGAATTGACTTTATAAGCCTCTATTATTTGTTGTTGTGGGGCTAGAAAACCAAGCCTAAGAAACTAACTATACCAGATTTCACTTGTAGAGTACCTGTAAATTTGGTGAGTTTCTCTTTTCTCAGAGTCCCCCAAATTTGCTAAGGTTCTTGGCCTGCCAATAAGTGACTTCCTTACCTCCTGAGGGCTTGAACCTATAAGCCAGGTACCAGGCCATTTTTACTGCTTTGTAGATTTTGGATCCATATGTAAAGTCAGCTTTTGTTTTGTAAAAGTGGCTTGACTCACCTAATTCAAAGAGAGTCATTCTCAGAAACGATAGTCCATGGGAGGCCTTGGTTGATCAAATGATTTGTCCAGTTTTGTCCTAATGAAAAGAAGAACGGGTTCTTGTTGGACATATGCAAATAACTATATTGCCATGAAGATTAAGGAGACTCAGTAATAGTTTCTGAATTTGCGAGTCAGGGGATGCTTAATGAGAATCAGATAACATTTCAAAGTATTTTGTTGCATTTTACAGAAGTACTATTTACTAAATTGTTGTGGGTTATGGATAGCTTAAGAAAAAAGAGAAGGTTTTTTTTTTTAATATAAGAAAAATAGATCATTACAGTATTAACACTGTCCTAAACAAATAACCACAATAAATTCTCATCAATTCATTCAGTCCTGTGCTCCTTGAGATCTTGGGTTAACAACCTGCTTTCATGAGGCTGTCTGATTTTGAACTATAAAGAATCCTGATTCAGTCCAGTCACCTCAGAAGCTTGTACCCAAGAATCTTTTTTTTTAAGTGTCAGAAATTTGCAATCCTGGTACATTCTTTGTCCATGAGGCTCTGGGACTGTCCTTTTTAGTTCAGAATACAAACCCTGCCTTATAGCCTGTAGCAGTGCCTTCTGACATGCATCACATTAAAACAAAACTACATAGATGACAGATATGTAATGGCTGTGAGCCAGTTAATAATATCAGGGTGAATAAGGGTAAAATTCTCTGTTGGAAGTATAGTGTACAACTATTTAATAAGAGTTTTGATTGGCATTTGCCCTGAGATTAAAAACACTATGGACCGGGAATTCCCTCATGGTCCAGTGGTTAGGACTCTGTGCTTCCACTGAAGGGGGCACGGGTTTGATCCCTGGGAAACTAAGATCCTGTACGCTGCACAGCGTGGCCAAAAAAAAAAGAAAGAAAAAATTATGTGCAGCAAAGGCATTGACAGATCTCCAGGAAATTTCATAGATTTTTGTTCATTATTTTACTGTTATAATTATTTCTATCATCTCTGTTTTTAAAAGATAAAAGACAAAGAAAATTTGTGATTTTCTGGGTTTTCTCGAGAAATCTCAAATACAGTTTTGGGTGACTTTTTTTTTTATTTCTTCTATATTTAGGATCCAATTTTGAGAAGACAAAATCAAAAAACTTGTCAGAGGAGATTTTGGCACTTGGTTAAGATAGGTGCCTGAGAACTAATATTTAATAAACTCTTTCATCAATGGGACAAAATAAAGTTTATTTTCTAAATTCTGTTCACTACACTTTCCCATATTCTAATTAGAACAAACTGACCTGGTTCTCTTTCAGGGGTTTTACCCGTTGAAGCCATTTTTATAATACTGAGTGTTATTTATAACACACTGTGTGTTCATATTATTATCTTCAAGTGAATCAATAAAGTATTTGTAAATTAAATAAAATAATGAAAGTATTTTTGTAAATTTATATTTCACTTTCCAATATAATAAATACCAATAGTTTCTTAACCCATGTAAACAAAAGCTCTCTGGAGTCCTCAGTAAGTCCTAGAGTCCTTTGGACTAGAGACTAAAAAGCCTGAGAACTACTGCAAACTGCTGCTTTCAGACACATCTACCCTTGGAAAACAAAAGTACCACAGAGTTGTGTTTCTCTGTCACAGTTGTTCCAAATATAGTCTCATTACTCATATCTTTCAGCCAAGTAACTATAACTAACTTCTGTTTCACAGAGAACACTGGGGTAGTGGATAATTTAGAACTGTATGGCATACACAAGCAATTTAGTAGACTTGCAAAGTCATGAACTCACATATTACAACTTTCTACTGCCACACACATCTCTTCTATGACTCCTTAACGTGGCAAAAATGAACATGTTCATTAACATGACCAAAGCTGTAACCTTCAGAAGCAAAATTATATAAACTTGAAATTATACTTAATGATTAATGTTTCAGTATTCTATTTTACTTAAAAATTATCTGTGTCTAATAATATCCATTAATTCAATTTAATATAAATTCAGAGTGGCAGGGACATACATACCTTACCAAATGTAAAATAGCTAGCTAGTGGGAAGCAGCCGCATAAGGTAGAAACTAACACACCATTGTAAAGCAATTATACTCCACTAAAGATGTTTAAAAAAATATATATATAAATTCAAGCTTTTACCTTAGAAATTATCTACTACAAAACATAAATACTACAGAACATAATTATGGTTGAAATAAATGTTTGTCAGAATAATGATAGAATTTAATTGAATACAGTTTTCATTTTTCATAGTTTTTAATAATATGTAGGAGTAATATTAGCTTATTTGGTCAGTAAACCTGTATAATTTTAGGAAAAGCAAACCCAAGTGGAATAAAATATATGCTTCTGTTATACCTAATACTGATAAAGATATAGCTGTTTTATTAAGCCAAAATTATTAAGCTAGTATTGTTTAGCAAAGATTTACTCTTATTAATGTGAACTTGGATTCTTAAAATGTTTCTTAGTTTTAGCAAGAAGAATTTTATTTAAGTTTAGTACGTTTAAAGCATTAGAAGTTCAAACAACAAGGTCCTACTGTTTCGCACAGGGAATTATTAATATAGTCAATAAACTGTGATTAAACCATAATGGAAAAGAATATGAAAAAGAATATGTATGTATAACTGAGTCACTTTGCTGTACAGCAGAAATTAACACAACACTGTAAATCAACTATACTTCAATAAAATTTTTAAAAATAAAGTATTAGAAGTTCGATTTCCTATTCTGGTAATTTTAGCAGTACTGAATTTATGTAAGAGCTTGTTTATCTCTGTAAGTCAATCAGAACAGAGCTTCTTTAATTTAAGAGTCTTTATACTATCATTTTTTAGTATCCTCTGGAGAAAGAAAGAAATTTCACACAGAGTAAGAGGTAAAGGCCTTTCTGAGTTTGACACATAGGGACAGAGAGAGCTTATAGCTTCAGATCTATAACTTTGGCACAGATCAAGTAAACACAGAAACATAAAATCTCACTGGTCCAAATGTCCAAGAGGTACTCTCCTTCCCAGTGGGTATGTAATTTTTAATTGATTTAAGCTAAAAAAATGGAGAAATAAATTTTTAATAAGAGTCTGACAAACCAGTTTCTCTATCCTTTCACCTGGTTGAGTAGATCTCTATCATCCATTTACAGAGATCATCAGATTGTCAAACTATAAAACCAAACTTCTTACCATTGCTCTTACTAATGGGAAAATAACTTATCAGTAGTAACTAAACCAACGACAAAAAAATAAAACATAAAGTTAGTGGAGAGGGGAAAAAAAGCTAGAGAAACAGAGAACCAGCAAATTTTAAGTTCTATTGGTGAGTGGGATTCACCTCTGGGAGCCAGGAAAAGACATACCTGGGCTTAAGCTATTAAGGAGGTGCACTTCACTGGCAACTCCATTTAACTAGCTCTGTCAGATGAATCGATCTCAGTGGGCAACCTTCAAACTGGAAAAAAAATAAATTTTTATATAAGGGAAAATCATGATTTTCATACAAATATAAAATGAACATGTGTCAAAGACATATTTAACTCATTCATTAACAAGGGAACCAATAAGACATTACAACTGACTCAAAGATGAATTCAAACAACACATACTTGGGTGTTCCCTGGCTGTCCAGTGGTTAGGACTCTGGGCTTTAACTGCCGAGGGCCCGCATGGCATAGCCATAAACAAAAACAAAAACAACACACACATGTAAGTATAGGTGATCAGCCATGTTGAAATGAAATACTAAATACTTATCAGTATCCACAGGGAAATCTCTTGTATTACACTGGACAAAATTTATTTATTGTAGGTTTTCTACAATTTACAGAGTTTGTAAAATAGCTCAAAGACAATGGAAAGCACAGGCCCCCATAGAATCAGATAACTCAGAAGGTCGTTAGACAGGGCACCTAACAATCTTTCTTGTCTATTTCAAAGTCTTTCACTGAGAACAATCCAGGCAGAAGCCCTTTCCAGCCCTTGTCCTCTTTGCCAACTTGGGCACAACGTCAGAAAGCCCCTAATCTTTCAACCTTCCAACTAGAACTTTATAGGTTCGTGGAGCAAGGATGGGGGAAAGAATTTGTCTTCACCTATGTTTGCATCACTAGCTGGATGAGGCCTTTCCTTGCTGCCTCACTTTCCTCCAGGCTTCTTGTGATCACCGTGAAGCCAATCATTGCACAGTGGAGGTGGAGTCTTAAGACATCAGGCAAAGGGGTATCTGTTGGTATAGCTACCCAGAGTGACTTAGTAAGCTCCAGCTCCCTGAGCCTGATCACCAGAATTCTCCCAGAGGGCCACAAGCTCAGACCAAAGCAGGCCCCTGCTGCCTTGACAGAAGCCAAGCTTTGTCCCCTATCCACAACAGTCAGTGTTGGCTAGGTAGAAATCATCATTTGTCAGGTGATAAAATAAAGACTGAATTCTATTTAAGAGAGGCAATTTAGGAGTACCAACTTATAATATATGAAAGGCTTGTTTTATGAAAGTAAAATAATTGAGGTTGAGAATCACAATTGGAAAAATGTAAGAAAATCAACATTTATTGTGCTTCTGCATTTGATACGTTGCCTCTTTTAATTGTATATTGCGTGTGTGTCTGTCCACAGTTTTGCTGGACCTCAGTGTGCTTTTTACTAAACTCAGTTTCCAAAAGGAATCATCTGGGTTTTATGAGTTGTTTTATTAACCACATAAAATTTTAAAGTTTTCTTAAGGTCAGTTGGTTACCATAGGCTAGTTCTTGGCACTCTTTTTAGGTAAGACTTCTGTTTTTTCATCTGTAAATTTAGTAGAAGGTTATGGTTCAAAGAAAAAAAATCCAAAATGCTACTGTGATATTAATCAGAACAAAGTCCTTTTTACTTTGACTTTGGGCACTGTACAATATGCTTTATTAAACATCAGGATTTAGATTGATCTTCAGAACACCTTTACAGAAAGGAAATCACAGCCTTGAAGCTGATAATAGAACAGTTGCAAAAAGCACGAAACAGCTGCTCTATTTAGCTATGCATTTTGTTAACACTTTTCATATTAGTAACCTTACTTCTGATAAAGCCTTTTCATTAGTATTCTCAGCAGAAACAACTGACATATCTTTCTTGACCTCACCATGCTTAGAACAAAAACTTAAAAGAGGACCAATCTTCTTGAAACCATGTTTTTCCAGATCATCTGCTTGTCAAACATAGCAGAATATGGTTTTGAAACAGTGGAAACATAACTGCTCTCTTAGGTCTGCTTGTCTTCCACCAGCATTTGTCTTACTCAGTTGTGTCACTTGTTCAAGAGTAGAAGCTACTCTTCAGAACTAACTCAGGTTAGCTCATTGCTGTTCTAGGAAGCAGAATGCCAGTGAAAGATAATGAATGTCGTCCTTTAAAGCTCCTTCATTTTCTTCTTATTTGTTGCATAATAAGTTATATCAGATTACGCATTTGCTTCTGAATTTTGGTTATCCTTTTAGATAGTGTCTTTTCATCCACTATTTCCTTTGAAAGGCCCCTGAAAAATATCCCAATTTCTCACCAGTAAGATTTCATTTTCAACATAGGAATACCATGCAAAGTGACAACTGTGACTTTTGTTCAGCTCTAATACTTAACTTCTTTTGTCAGGAAGTGAACTGATGCTGGCTTCTCTTTGTCTTATTCCAAGTTGGGGCATGAGATTTTCCCTGCATTAGAAGGTTGTTGAGACCTGAAGCCTGGGAAGGTAAGATGCCAGCATGAATATTGTCCGTTTAGAACTGTGGTTTAATTGAGTGTCTGGTGATTTAAGAGCGTAAGTCTTTCCATTTGTTCCTGGATTTATGGTCTTGATGTCCTTTAAGTTTTACCAAAACATGTGAAAAATGTCTACAATTGGAAGGCCCATTTATAATTTATCATTTATAAATTCTAAATATAGCTTTATATTTACTGAAATTATTACTTAAAAGAAAGGAAGAACTGACCTATACCAGTTTTTATGTATAAATAAATCTTTGTATATACAAATATATGTGTATTTTTTACACCAAGGATCATAACAAAATAGAATACAAAAAATATATATATATTTTCTGCTTGTAGTTTTACTTTTCCTCCCTGATCATTTTTTTAAAACATATATATACCTTATCTGTCAAGAGCAGTTTTGGATTTCCTCCCTGATTTTTTTTTTTTTTTTCCCTTGAGGAAAGCAAAATAGGGTGAGAATTGAGATCATTATTTTTCTAACATGGAGGAAGACAACATTTAAGAAACATTTTTTAATCACAAAATTTTCCCCAAGTACTCTGGTGAACCCGGCAGCATTCTATGGGTGTCTCTCCCAAAAAGTCTTAATCGGAAAAGAATAGCCAATGCATGGATTCAGTAATGAAGGTTGTGTTTTAAACTACTGCTGCTCATCATTTGTGTACATGCTTCCTTCATTCACTGTGCTTTAGCTAGTTTCAGTAAGTAAAATATTTCACATTTTCACAGTGATTTACTTAAGCAAAAAAATTATAACCCTTCACAATAAAATTATAACAATACCGTACATAATGACAAATACGAATTATTCTCTATGCAGGATGTTTTATTCATTTATATACAGATATAGTCTGTAGTCCATTTCAGCACATGAATTATCTTGTTCATAGTCAATCTTGGAAGAACCTAATAGATTTTGCTTTTTTACTAGACTTAGATTATACTTACACACTTGAAGCATACTAGTTATTGGTTTTAATTGGTGCTAATATCATATAAATATTAAAACTTTTGCAAGATCGAATATTAGCTAAGTATCTCTAGGTACTATTAAGAATCTAATAAATGCTTAGTGAAGTTACATTTATGGCACTAGCTAATAAAAGAGTCAGTCTTCCCTGAATTCTTGGCTTCTAAAAATCTAGTAGGAGTTTCATAGGATGTTGGCATGTTTGTGTATTGTTATCTAGCCCTGGAATGCGAAAGGGATTTAAGCCCATGTGGTTAATTTGTGTTTCTTGAACAATCTAATAGTTTTATTTTATTTTGGTTTTGTTACCATTTTTCATGGGTTTCAGATTGAACTTTGATTACTACAGAGTAGGAATCAAACTTGGAAGTCAATTTTGGCATATGCCAATATTATACTTTTTCTTTCCAGGATAGGTTAGCCCAAGTGAAGTGGCATTGACGTTGAATCACTATTTGGTTAGTGGACTCTTATAAAGTTGTTTATTGTTTCTGAAAAATATTTAATAATAATAACACATTTATTGATCTCCATGCTCTTAACTTTTTCTGGCTGTAATTTTTCTTGAGCATTTTATTAGCTACTTTAATTTCGGTTTCACTTGCATAGTGTGTTTCAATGTTCAAGTCACTTTTAGACATTATTTGATTCTGACAATAGCCCTATGAAATAGCAAAAGCAGGTGTTATTTTGATTTTTACAGTGTCTTAGAGAGTTTGAGTGGCTTGCCCAAGGTCACACAGCCAACAATCATAAGAGTGGGATCAAGAAATCAGTTTTTTCTAGCTCATAGTCCAATACTCTTTCTTGAAGCTAAATGGCACTGTTTGTTTACATGATTAAAAACTTGGTTCTTACAACTTACCTGGAAGGCTGTAGAATCTAATGAGTTTATTTCATGTCCAGTGTACTAAACATAGCTTCTGGGTTTAAGGACAAGATTGTTGGTGGTATTCAGCCAGAAAACCAGCACCTTATGACTTGGATTCTGAGTTTTGGAATTTCTCACCTAGTTGAGCATTTGTACCTGTTCCAGCATTCATCTTTCAGTTCCAGGAGAATGTGTGTGACCCTAGTGCTTGGTATTCACCTCATTAGGTGGAACAACTGTTTGCTACTTGGCAGTCTGTGCAGAAGTGATGTCCGGAAATAATTTAGCAAGAAAGTTACATAAAGACTGAAGGCTACTTAGTTCTGCATGAAATGGTGGTACAAATGCCTCACCTTCCTGTTTTGCTTCATCTAGTACTACCATTTAGTTATCTGTCTAAATCTTCTTAATTCACCCTTATTTATCCTTAAAGGAGCTGACTTTGCCTAAAGTTTGATATTTGTGTCATAACTGGGTCATAACATTTTCGTAAATGAGCTTGAGCTTTAAAAGTGGAATCCTTGGGCTTCCCTGGTGGCGCAGTGGTTGAGAGTCCGCCTGCCCACGCAGGGGACATGGGTTCGTGCCCCGGTCCGGGAAGATCCCACATGCCGCGGAGCAGCTGGGCCCATGAGCCATGGCCGCTGAGCCTGTGCGTCCGGAGCCTGTGCTCCACAATGGGAGAGGCCACAGCAGTGACAGGCCCGCGTACCGCAAAAAAAAAAAAAAAAAAAGTGGAATCCTTGTACATACTCATTGGTAGGCTGTGTTTACTTTTTTGTATGATAAATATCTGAAATTTTTAAATTAATTTTTAGGTTAGCTATTTCTACTTCTTAGATAACAGCATAATATTTAAATTTCTTTGCTTTTCTCTAAATTCTGATTTGACTAGTTAAATAATAACAAGATGTGTTTATTCTTCACTTTGCTTTATTTAAAGATACCATCAGCTCTTGACTTTCCCACAAGAGCATGTGTTTGCTTGGCCCTGCTGTAAGACAATAGAACAACACTGTAGTGTTGATTGTTTTCCTTTATATGCCTTTTTTGTTTGTTTGCTTATAGCCTGATCTGACCACTCAGCTTATATTTATACCATTCTCTTGACTCCTTCCAGCTCAAAGTAAACACATAGGGTTAGTTACATCAGCTAGTTTGTCATCTTTTTCCTTGAAGTTCAATCTTACCTAAACTTGAACAGCCTTGAGTAATGAGTTTATAGCATTTTAAAAAAGAAATCTTCTTTATAAAGAAGAATTATACTGTTTCAATTCAGAATTTATTTCTTTAGAGTTCTAGCTATATTCAAATGGAAACTGAACCCCATTTTAATATCATTTCAAAACCTGAGAGTTATTTTAAAACGATGACAGTAACTTTTCCAGTGGCTAAATCTTTTCTTTAAAAACCTTCGGAAGTCATAAATAATTACTACTTACTGAATTCTGGTTTTGAAAAATTTAGAACTTTTTTTTTTTTTTTACTGTGTGGAATGCCCCTTTCCTTCTTTGGTTATTTTGTGATGACATGTGTATTGATTTTTTTGGTAGTCTCTATATTAACTTTCTAGGCCTGTGTGTGTCTGTGTGTGTGTGTCTCTGTGCGTTATTTATTCCCTTTTTTGGAAGTGGGATGTGGGGCTAGAGGAGAAAGAAACAAATTATTTTCATTTAATCTTTTTTCTCCTCATACTTATTTAACTGACTTGATCTTTGGAAAAAATAAGTATTTTTTATTTAGACGTTAGGTAATTGTGTTTTGTAAAGTATTTTACTTGCATTTCAGTTTGCCACTCATATTCTGTCCTTTCTTTTCCTTTCTATGTTTCCTCAACTCCATCTTTACAGTAGTTTGAGAGAATCAAAACTGCTTCTTTGCTCAAACTGACACCCCTCCCCCCTCAGTGGAGGCTGTAACCAATAACACCACTGCCTCACCATGGGTAGGGCTTGAGGTTCATAAAACATCTTGCATATGCTCATTTAAGTAAAATTGATCCCTTGTGCTATAACTTGATATTCTTTTCTCTTATTTATTTGTATACTGCTTTATTAGCCTATTGCGTTAGTTGCCAAGCTTTGTTAGTAATCAGTTCAGCATGTAACTTTCTAGGACTGCATCCTTGTTAGACTAGGGTGGGAGAAAAGAAGATAACATTTGTAAATACTCCCTAAACTGGAAAGAGGTGAGGAGGAGAATTAATTTAGTAGAACAGATATTTCTATTTTGGGTAATACTAGCTTAAAGAATATATATACACACATATATATACACACACATTTTTTTTTACGCAAAATTATTGCGTAAATTGGAGTAAAAAGTGTAGTTTACTCCAGCGGTCCCCAACCTTTTTGGCACCAGGGACCAGTTTCGTGGAAGACAGTTTTACCACGGAGCCGGTGGGGAAGGGGGATGGTTCAGGCGGTAATGTGAGCGATGGGGAGCAGCAAATGAAGCTTCGCTTGCTGGCCCGCTGCAGACCAGTACTGGTCCGTGGCCCGGAGGTTGGGGACCCCTGGTTTACTCTGTAACTTCATGGGTTGCTTTATAAACAAACATAAGTATATATTAAAATACTATTCTTTATTTTAACTGCAACTATGAAATAATGAAATTGATCTGGTGCCAAACTCATTAGTTCATATCAATCTCTAGTTTTATAATCTCTGAACATATTAACAGGGAAAAAGGAACTGACTGATATTACCAAAGATTATGGTTCTCTCTATGGTCACATAGTTTTAAAGAGCTGAAAGTAATTGGCTTTAAAATATTTGGCTGGCAAATGAAAATATCACAAAATCTCTAGAAAAGGAAAGTAATAAGGTAAGGAGTAGAACTACCGGATACTAAAGCATATTATAAAGCAACAGTATTGAAGCAATATGGTAGAAGCCCAAGATTAGTTGTATAGATCATTGAAGAATAAAGAAATGCTGTTACTTATACAAGTTTGACATACATTAACGGAGGCACTGTTAAACAGTAGGAAAGGGAATGATTATTTAATAAATGGGGTTGGAATAACTAGTTAGCAATGTCAAGGAAAAATATACTTAGAACCACATCTATACCAGAAATAACAAAATAAATTTCAGATAAACTTAAGTGTAGATAATTACATATTGAAAATCTAAAAGATAAAAGGACTGAATATTCTATAATTTCTCTGGACTTTCTAAACAATTTGAAAACTGGAAAAGGAAGATAGCAAAGATTAGACTGCACATGCTAATTTGTTTTATTATAACTGTAGCTCTGTGAGCATTATAGGAAAGCATGCCTATTCTATGTTCACAATCTGAAAATTAGTCTTATTTTTTTTTCATACCAGCTGGAAACCTTATGCTTTCTATACTAGTTAATGGAACAGAGAATGCAGTTCTTTATCTAAAATTTTATTCTGTAGATGCATTGAAAATTATACAGGAGCTCGTTGTGAAGAGGTTTTTCTCCCAAGCTCCAGCATCCAAACTAAAAGTGACCTGTTTGCAGCTTTCGTGGCATTGGCTGTTCTTCTAGGAACTCTTATCATTGGAGCCCTCTACTTCCTTTGCAGGTAACCAAAATAAAAACATGCTTTTGGAAAGAAAAAGTAATGCAAAAAGTAGTTATCCTACTAAATAATCAATATGCCCTTTAGCTCTAGATTATTTTTCCAGATTGTTTTTCTGTTTAGAGTTATTTCTCTAATAGAGTTACTGTTATTAAATTTTATTATTTATTTATTTTTGTTATTAAATTAATAAGTCATTTTTGAAAGGATCTTAAGCAGTCTCTATTTATTCTTTGTTACAGTCATCATCATTATTTACCTTGATTTTTCTAAACTAGTAAGGTAGATCCACATTCACTAAAGTCATCCTGCCAAAAACACCTAAATATTTGGACTAGGTCTATTTAAAATAGATTTTGTGAAAGGAAAGAAACAATTTATGCAACACGCTGTAAATATAAATTTAAGACATAGTTAATATCTAGGATCAGCTCTTTATTTAGTGCCTACTATGTGCTAGACACTTTATGCTGATAAGCATAAAGAATATAATAGTGAAGAAAATAGACATGTTCCCTAACTTCATAGAGATTTAAATCAATTTGGAGAGACAGGTGAATTGGCAGGCAATTAATTTGATAAGACTAGTAACTCATAAGACCAAAGGAAAATTTATTCACATGAAACAACGCTTTGCACTGAAGATTACTTTCATTCATTAGTTTTGGTCTTCAGCTTTTTCTGAAGTTTTGTGAAAGTAAGTGAATATAGAATTTATTAAATGTAGGAGTTATCTGGTATCATAACTCTCATTATTAATTTTTATTAAATGCACACTGTATGCTATCATAGATATTTGTGCAAATGGAAAATGGAGCTGAGGGTAGTCATAAAAGAGATACAGTGGGCTTGAGAAATTTATATTCTAAGAAAAGTAACATATGTAAAATTATATTTCATAAAATCCTCAATTCTGAATTACTTCACACCATGGAGTAAATAAAAATTGGAGATTGTGCTTTTAAAATATGTGGTATTGGTATTACATATTTTATTCTAAAATATATTATTTAGGCAATCTAATATGTTTTATCTCTCATAATTTTAGCATCTTACTACAGATACAAAAATTTAAATACAAGCTCATTGTGTCAGATTATATTTCCCAAAGATAGTCACAACAATATCTCTCATTCCCACATGCTCTTCTGCAGTGTGACCTTGCCACTCCTACAACAAGAGGAAGAGTTTATTTCTCTAAATCTTTGAATCTGGGCAGGCATTCAGTCTGCTTTGACCACAGAATATTGTGGAAATGGTGCTGTTCTAGTTAAGGACATAGCCTTTAAATGGCCTGGCAGCTTCCATCTCCTGTCACTCATACTTCCGCTGCTCTTTCACACAATCAGCTACCATGTTGTGAGAACAGAGAACCAGCCTCAGCTGATCTCTCAGCCAACAGCCAGTGTCAACTACCACCATTTGAATAAGCCACCTCAGACATCCAGCTCAATTGAACCTTTAGTTGATCCAGATTTAGCTGCCAGTTGACTGCAACCACAGAGATCCCAAGCAAAAACTGCCCAGCTGTCAACCCACAGAAACCCATGAGAGATAAATTGTTTTAATCCACTAAATTCAGGTTGATTTGTTATACTGTTATAGATAACCAGAACACCCATGTTTGGAATTAGGTGTACTCTTGACTTTAAATCATGTTTGGAAAAAGAATGAATAATGATTTATTATTTTATTCTATCCCTCTAAATATTTTGTTGGTCTAATATGCTAAGGAGAAGACCAACTGACTAATTCCCTCATTAATCACTCTAGTGCCAGGTTGGAAATATAGCATTTCATGTGTTATTGATTGGATAATAAATACTTTTGTAATATCAATCAGGATAGGCTAGGTAATTATCAACCCTAACAGTTTAGTGGCTTAAAAAATAAGACTATTTCCCATTCATAGCGTATAATTGTTATCATTTGGCAGACCGGCTTTTATAATCATAGTCACTTAAAATCTCAAACTGATGGAGCAACCACCATCCTGAATGCTGTGGGTTGCTCTGCCAGAGGGTTTCATATTTGAGTTGAAATGATCTGTCTGGCCATGATTCATTGGCCAGAATGAGCTGCATGGTCCTACTTAATTACAAGGGGTACCAGGAAATGCAATTCTACCATATGCCTATAAGGTAGAGAGCTAGAAATACATGTCCTACATAATGACCAAAGGATTTATTAGGAAATCTAATATTCATTCCACTGGGAATTGTTAAGAGGCATTTTTTTTATTCCATAGAGCTTTAACATTGCTGTAATTGTCTAAAAATGAAACTCCTGTGCAAACCCATTGAGTTTGTGCCATGGTATGTTGTACCCCACAGGTGCTTAATGACACAGAGTTTCAGAGGAGACCTTCTAGAACACAGTAACTCTGCAAGCTTGAGCCAGAATTTAGCAATATTGCTAGTATGAGCAGGCTAAACAATACCTTTTTGGTAGAAAGTATAGATAAAAGAAAAATGAAAGTACAGTTGACCCTTGAACAACACAGGTTTGAACTGCATGGGTTCACATATATGCAAATTTTTTTCAATAACTACTACAGTACTACATAATCCATGGTTGGTTGAATCCCTGGATGTGCAATCATGGATATGGAGGGCCAACTGTAAAAGGTATATGTGGATTTTCAACTGTGTGGTGGTGGTCAGCACCCCTAACTGCTGCATTGTTCAAGGGTCAACTGTATATAAGAACAAGAAAGGACAAAAGGAACCTCCAATCACAAATATTATCTGGTTTGCATCCCGATGCATTCTGAACGTCTAGGGAAAAAAAGCTAGGAATGTTGAATAATCCAGGCTGGCTGGATTAATCCAGGTGGTTGACAGAAACAAATGCAAATTAATTCTTGAAGAACCCACTTTCATCCTTTACCTTAAAAAGTATCTCACAGTATAACAAGATTACCAAACATATAAGAAAAGAAGCACCATGAGTTAGAACCCACAGAAACAACTGATAGTAAAATCAGATATTCAAAATGTTTATTTTTTGGAAGACTCAGATACGTAATATAAAATACATATATTTAATATATACCAAGAAATAAATGAGAGGCTTGTAAATAAGCAAATTTGACAAAGACCAAAACAGAACTGTAATGCCTAAAATATAATAATTGTAATTTTTTAAAAGCCAATACATGTCTTAGTTCAATAAAATTTTTTAACCAAGAATATGTTTTTAATAGCAAATTAGACACAATAAAAGATTTAATGAAGTGAAAGATATAGATAAGAAATTACCCAGAAGGTAATTCAGAGAAGAAAGGAAATGGAAAATGTTATAGAGAAGTCAAGAAAAAGGGAGACCGGAGAGAAAGTACCTAGAAATGTATGATAGAAGAGAGAAGGGGGCAAAGGCAGTATTTGAAAAGGTGATGGCTGAGACCTTTGCAGAACTGATGAAAGTCAACCACAGATTCTAGAAGTCCAACAAATTTCAAGCAGGATAAAAATAAGTTTACCTATGGGCACAGACCAGTAAAACTGTAGGGTGCTCAAAGAGAAGATTGCAAAAATGTTACAAAAGAATGACAGATTATCTTTAAAAATGCAGCAGTTTTACTGAAAGCTGGCTGCTCAGTAGGAAAGAAGCAAAACCAGAAGACAGAGCAAGCAATCATATTTTCAGTATCCACTGAAAATAACCATCAACCCCAAATTTCTATATCACAGAAAACATCTTTCAGGAATGAGGGTAAAATGAACATACTTTTATTTATTTATTTATTTTAATTTTATTTATTTTTGGCCGCATTGGGTCTTTGTTGCTGCCCGTGGGCTTTCTCTAGTTGTGGTGAGTGGGGGCTACTCTTCGTTGTGGTGCATGGGTTTCTTACTGAGATGGCTTCTCTTGTTGCCAAGCACGGGCTCTAGACACACGGGCTTCAGTAGTTGTGGCACAGGGGCCCTAGAGCGTGTGGGCTTCAGTAGTTGCAGTGCATGGGCTCAGTAGTTGCAGCACACAGGCTCTAGGGCACATGGGCTTCAGTAGTTGTGGCACGCGGGCTCAGTAGTTGTGGCTCGCGGGCTCTAGAGCGCAGGCTCAGTAGTTGTGGTGCATGGGCTTAGTTGCTCCATGGCATGTGGGGTCTTCCTGGACCAGGGATTGAACCCGTGTCCCCTGCATTGGAAGGCATATTCTCAACCATTGGACCACCAGGGAAGTCTCAAAGATACTTTTAGATAAGCAAAACTTGTAAGAGTTTGTCCTCTCATATTTTCAAGCAGAAGGAAATATATTGAGATGCAAGAAAGAAGAAAGATCAGAGAAAGTCATTATGTGAATGAATCAAAACAAATATTGTATAAATTTTAATAATAGTACTATACTATGTCTTTGAAAAGAGGAATTAAAACACATGATGGCAGGACTTCTCTGGTGGCGCAGTGATTAAGAATCCACCTGCCAATGCAGGGGACACTGGTTCAAGCCCTGGTCTGGGAAGATCTCACGTGCCATGGAGCAACTAAGCCCGTGCGCCACAACTACTAAGCCCGCTCTCTATAGCCCACTAGCCACAACTACTGAGCTCACGTGCCACAACTACTGAAGCCTGTGCTCCGTAGAGCCCATGCTCTGCAACAAGAGAAGCCACCACAATGAGAAAGAAGCCCATGCACTGCAACAAAGAGTAGCCCCCACTCACTGCAAGTAGAGAAAGCCCACATGCAGCAACAAAGACCCAATGCAGCCAAAACTAAATAAATAAATAAATTTTAAAAAAGAAACACATGATGGCGATAGCAAGTAAGTTGAAAGGATTGTAATTAACATATACTAAAGGTTTTTAAATGGGAGGAGGATAATATATAGGTTAATGTGAGACCTTGATATATTAGGAATGAACATGTCTAGGGTGACAATTGAAGAAAAAAATCAAAACACATAATTTACAACTTAGAGGAAGGACAAAAAGGAATAAAAAATAATCAATTGATTAAACATAAAGAAAAATAGAGAAAAAAGGATAAATAGAAAGTATGATATAACATGGTAGATTTAAATCTAAATATATCAGTAATTATTTTAAATATAATTGTACTAAAGATTCCAGGTAAAAAACAAAGATTGTCATAATACACCTATATTTTAAAATCTAAATTCTAGATGCTAAGTCCTTCCAGATAAGGATACAAAAAGATTAGGAGTAAAAAGGTCATATAACTATCAGACAAAATAAATGTTATGGTAAAAGATTTAGTTCACTAGGAGGATTTAACAATTTAAAAATGTATGTGCTCTTATAAGCAAAATCTTAAAAAGTATAAATCAAAATTTGAAATACAAAGGAGAAATAAGCAAAACCACCATCACAGTTAAATTTTAATGTATGAGTCTCAGAAATTTATAAGAAAGGAGATAAAAATCAGTAAGACTTTATAAGATTTTAGCAATGTAATTAACACATTTGATCTAGACTTATTCTAGAACACAGTACAAAATTCTTTACAGACTCATACAGAATATTTATGAATATTATTCTGTGCTGGGCAGTAAAACAGTTTTCAACACATTTCAAAGGTTTGATGTTACACCACATGCTCAGTCTTTAGTGTGATTAAGAGGAAAGTCAGGGACAAGAATAACTATCAAAGACCTTCACATGTGGAAATTAAGAAATACATGTCTGTATAATTCATGGATCAAAGAGCTCACAATGGAAATTGGGAAGTATTTTGACTGGCACTATAATGAAAATACTGTATAACAAATCTGAGAGATGCAAATAAACCAGCAGAGGAAAACTTATAGCCCTAAATGCTTATATGAGAAAAGAAGAAAGCCTGGAAATAAATAAGCTAAGCATTCATCCCACTAAGTTAGAAAAAGAATAGCAAAATAAATGCCAGGAAACTAGAAGGAAGTAAAACTAAAGAGTAGGAGTTTAAGATAATAAATGTACAATAGGTGTAATAGAGAGGAACAACAAAGACAAAATTTGGTTCTATAAAAAGATTAATAATATTGACAAATCTCTTTCAAAGAAACGGGGGGAAGGCACAAATGAATAATATTAGGAATGAATAAAGATATAATAACTCAGGTGCCACAGACATTAAAAA
This sequence comes from Tursiops truncatus, assembly GCF_011762595.2. Classification (NCBI taxonomy): domain Eukaryota; kingdom Metazoa; phylum Chordata; class Mammalia; order Artiodactyla; family Delphinidae; genus Tursiops; species Tursiops truncatus. The sequence continues at coordinate 118,386,361 of NC_047035.1, forward strand.
GATCAAATAACCTACACATATCCTCCCATATACTTTAAATCATCTCTGAACACCTAATACAATGTAAATGGTAGGTAAATAGTTGTAAATATGATATAAATACTATGTAAATAGTTGTCAGCATTAGGCAAATTCAAGTTTTGCTCTTTGGAGCTTTCTGTATTCTTTTTTTCCTTTTTCAAATATTTTCGATTTGAGATTGTTTGAATCCACGAATGCAGAACCCTCTGATACAGCAGGTCGACTGTACAACAGAAATGGTTTACAGTGCAGTGGGGAAATAACAGACTTTCCAATAAATAGTCTTGGCATTACTGTTTATCCACATGGAAGAAAGTAAAGTTGGATCTTTGCCTCAAAGCATATCTCAAAATCAGTACAGGTAGATTAAAGACCTAAATGTGAAATGCAAAATGAAAACTCTCAGAAGAACATTTAAAGAATGTCTTTGTGCCCTTGGGGGTAGGGATAGATTTCTGTAACAAGATTCAAGAAGCACAAATTGTAAAACAAATGGCAGATAAATTTGACTAAACTTCTAGTTATCAAAAGACACTATTGAAAAAAAAGCCTATCTACAAAGTGGGAGAAGAGGTTTGCAACATGTGAAAATAGATGCATCGTGAACTCCTACAAATCAAGAAAATAGTAAACCTGTAGACAAATGGGAAAAATTTTAAAAACTTATAAAAGATGAAGAAAATTCCATAAAATAAACATGAAAAGATGCTCAATCTTCTTAGTCAGGAAACTGCAAATTCAGCCTGCAATTATCTCGCCCATAAGATTGGCAAAACTTTTTTTAAAAACCCAAACAATATAAAATGTGAGATTTTAGAGTTTGAAACAGTTTTGAACACTTTTGATTCAGTTTGCAAATGTCTTGTAAAGTTAAAAAACTATATGTGCTGCAACCAAGCAGTTTCACTTCTGAAATTCCTTTAAGCTGAGGGCCTTTTGAAATTTAATAAGTAATTAATGCCATATTTGAATGAGGTCCAAAATGATAACCCACTAATGCTGAACTCCAGGCTAGAATCAATTGTGTTTCATGAGGAGGAATCAGTATATTTTTACAAAACACTTTCATTTTGCTATGGTAAAAGTGGTTTTGAATTAATTTTTATTCATGTAAGGTAATATTTTAGGTACTGACTTATTGAAAAAAACTGAAAGGAAGTGTACATTCCAAAATCTCATTTAATATTAAAAATAGTTGTTTTTGTTTTTGTTTTGCGGTACGCAGGCCTCTCACTGTTGTGGCCTCTCCCATTGCGGAGCACAGGCTCCGGACGCACAGGCTCAGCGGCCATGGCTCACGGGCCCAGCCGCTCCGCGGCACGTGGCATCTCCCCGAACCGGGGCACAAACCCGTGTCCCCTGCATCAGCAGGTGGACTCTCAACCACTGTGCCACGAGGGAAGCCCCAAAAGTAGTTTTTTAAAACTCTGTCATGACACCTGAATACAATTAGAACCTATATTAATTGACACGATGACCAAAAAGATTGATGAACTGAAACCTTATAAAAGTGCAAATGAGTTTTTCAGTAGTTGACTAAAGCCACCCCATGTCACATAAGGGTCCCAATTAATAATTAAAGCTAGCCACTTGAAGAAGAGCACAAAAACATTACACTAAAATACAACAGTTCTGCTGTCTTAAAGGAGGAAGACTAAGTGGCATCATCAGCATCTGAGGTCCCCACAGATGACCTACCTGGCCTGGTGGATTTATTAAATAATGGGGCATGGTTTGAGGGAAGCTCTGGCAGTTTCAGAGAGTTGTGGAAAGGAAAATGTACCTCCACATATTCAACTTTAAACTTTCTTTCCGGTTTTCCACTTACCCATTTTCCATTTGTGTGTTTCTTTCCTCTTTACTGTCAGGAAGGGCCACCTTCAGAGGGCCAGTTCGATCCAGTATGATATCAGCCTGGTAGAGACAAGCAGTACCAGTGTCCACCACAGTGAGTAAATTCAAAATGAAGTGCTTATTTTAAAGCCCTAGATTAGATGGTGGTTGTTACATGGGATTTGGATCTATCCAAAAAATGGTTGACCCAAAATTTTTTTCCGTGGGTTTTTCATGTGAAGATGAATTTCTTACTAGCTATATGACACAAGTCACCTTTTTACCCCAAAGAAAACCATGTTATCTCAATATGTGAAATTACGATGTTAGCTATAATGTGTTACATAGATTACTGTAAGGGACTGATCTCTCCAGAAGTAATCTGAAGTGGACTGGTCGACAGGGAGGAGGAGGAGGAGGATTTTTACCTACAAGTATAGGCAAATCTTTGGGAAGCTTGTAGGTCAGTTCATGTTTTAAAAGTATTGTGAGACTTCTGCTTCTGACCAAGATGGAGTAATAGGGCCTGGATTTACCTACTACTTGAAAAATTTAAAAATGGACATTATACATTAAGCAATGGTTTTCAAGACATTGGACGACAGGAAACAAAGGATCGTGATCCCTGAGAGATGGGAAACAGTTGAGATGAGCCAGTGATTGCCTCAGATTATTGCCTTGAAGGAGTTTCCAGGCTGTGGCACAGGGGTTTGGGGGGATGGCCCAGGCTGAGCTTGGTTGATTCCCTGAATTGAGAAGATGAAGCTGAGAGTCCAGAAACATCAATGTGGCTATAGTTCACTGAATGGAGTACTGGAAAAGAGAGCTGCAAAGAGAGAGAATTTCAGAGATCTTCAGTTCAAGTATTCAGCTGAGTAATAATCAGCACATATATAGTAGGAAAATACTTGAGGTTAGGGTAAGAATTACCTGACAGGATTAGAGGTACCCAGTACTCACACAAGGCTAGGAAAAGTGCCTGTTCCCAATAATAAGGCTAAAAATCCTAAATATTCATTGGGTAGTAGGTAGAGTACACAGAAGAGTGTTTCCCCAGTAGTGGGGAATAATTAGCCCTAGACTGAGCACTGCTCCAGTCCTGTCTAACAAACCTTAAAAGCAAGAACTGAAAGAATCAACTTGTTTCCAAATAACTGCATCCGAGATCAAAGCTCAATAATACAAAAAAAAAAATCCAGTACCCAACAGGTAAAATTCACATATCTAACATCCAATCAAAAATTACAAACCTGTTAGTTTAACATATGAAAATCAGTCAATGTGATACACCACGTTAATAGAGTGAAAGATAAAAACCACATCATCGGGCTTCCCTGGTGGCGCAGTGGTTGAGAGTCCGCCTGCCGATGCAGGGTACGCGGGTTCGCGCCCCAGTCTGGGAGGATCCCACATGCTGCAGAGTGGCTGGGCCCGTGAGCCATGGCTGCTGAGCCTGTGCGTCCAGAGCCTGTGCTCCGCGACGGGAGAGGCCACAACAGACCCATGTACCGAAAAAAAAAAAAAAAAACACATCATCACAGTAGATGCAGAAAAAGCATTTAACAAAGTTTGACATCCATTTATGATAAAAACTCTCAACAAAATAGGTATAAAAAGATACTTCCTCAACACAGTAAAGGCCATTTATGAAAATCCCACAGCTAACATCATTATCAATGGGGAAAAACTGTAAGGTTTTTCTCTAAGATTCAGTATAAGGCAAGGATGCCCATTCTCACAAGTTCTATTCAACATAGTACTGGAAGTACTAGCAAGAGCAATCAGACAAAGAAAAGGAAAGAAGAGAAAGGAAAAAACATCCTGATATGAAAGGAAGAAGTTAAATTATCTCTGTTTGCAGATGACATGATCATATATGTAGAAAACCCTAAACACTCATTAATAAACTGTTAGAACAAATAAATGAATTCAGTAAAGTTGCAGGATACAAAAATCAGCATATAAAAATCAGTTGCATTTCTCTACACAGTGGTCTATACAAAAAGGAAATCAAGAAAACAATCCTATCCTCAGTAGCGTCAAAATGAATAAAATACTTAGGAATAAATTTAACCAAGGAGGTGAAAGATCTGTACAATGAAAACCATACAATTCCAATAGCATTTTTCACAGAAATAGAAAAAACAATCATAAAATTTGTATGAAACCACAAAAGACTCTGAATAGCCAAAGCAATCTTGCAGAAGAGGAGAGTTGGAGGCAACATACTTCCTGGTTTCAAATTATATTACAAAGCTACAGTAATCAAGGCAGTATGGTACTGGCATAAAAAGAAACACATAGATAATGGAACAGAATTGAGGAAACCAGAAATGAATCCCATCATGTACAGTCAATGAATTTTTGAAAGGGTGCCAAGAATACACAAAGGATAGTCTTCTCAATAAATGGTGTTGGGAAAATTGGATATCCACATAGAAAAGAATGAAATTGGACCACTATAGTGCATCATACACAAATATCAACTCAGAATGAATTAAATACTTACATGCAGGACCTGAACCATAAAACTCCTAGAAGGAAATATAGGAAAAAAGCTCCTTGGCATTTGCAATGATTTTTTGGATATGACACCAAAAGCTCAGGCAACAAAAGCAAAAATAAACAAGAGGGACTACATCAAACTAAAAATCTTCACACAGCAAAAGAAATAATCAACAAAATGAGAATGCAGCCTAAGGAATGGGAGAAAATATTTGCAAACATATATCAGAAAAGGGGTTAAAACCCACAATAAATAAGGAACTCATACAACTCAATAGCAAAAAAACCAACCAACCCAATTTTAAAATGGGCCTCTCCAGCATGCTAAGCTCATTCTTTCTTTGAGTTCTCAGAGAAATGTATGTGGAATGCCTTTTTACTGCTATAATTCTAAATATATGAAATATTAAACTAACTGTTTATAAAGCAGTCAAATGGGATTTTAAGTGTAGGATTTCTTATGAGTTAATCACAGTTTTATTTTTTAAACCTTAAGTTCAAGTAAGATTCCTCTCTCTTCTTACTGAGTGTCATAGGACCAATTACATCTTAATACATAAGCCCATGAAGGAGACAAAAAATTTCCCAGAGTTTCCAGAAATTAGTTTTTTCCTTTGTGTGTGTGACCAAAAAGGAGGAGAGGAGCAAAGGACCTGAATGGACATTTTTCCAAAGAAGATATACAAATAGCTAACAAGTATATGAAAGGTATTCACTATCATTAATCATCAGGGAAATGCAAATCAAAACCACAATGAAATATTACCTCATGACCATTATCAAAAAGATAAGTGTTGGCAAGGATGTTGGAAAAAAAGGAGACTTTGTACACTGTTGGTGGGAATGTAAATTGGTTAAGCCATTATAGAAAATGTTATGGGGCTTCCCTGGTGGCGCAGTGGTTGAGAGTCTGCCTGCCGATGCAGGGGACAAGGGTTCGTGCCCCGGTCCAGGAAGATCTCACATGCCACGGAACGGCTGGGCCTGTGAGTCGTGGCTGCTGAGCCTTCGCGTCCAGAGCCTGTGCCCCGAAACGGAAGAGGCCATAACAGTGAGAGGCCCACACACTGCAAAAAAAAAAAAAAAAAAAATGTTATGGAGGTTCCTCAAAAAATTAAAAATAGGACTACCGTATAACCCAGCAATCCCTCTTCTGGGTATATACCCAAAGGAAATGAAATCAGTACCTCAAAGAGATAGCTGTGCTCCCATGTTTATTGTAGCATTATTTACAAGAGCCAAGATATGAAAACAACCTGTGTCCATCAGTGGATGAACAGATAAAGAAATGGTGGTATACACAACGAAATATTACTCAGCCTTTGAAAAGGAGATCCTGCCATTTGCAACAACATGAATGGACCTGCAGGACAGTATGCTGGGTGAAATAAGCCAGACAAAGAAAGAAAAATACTTCATGACCTCGTTTATATGTTTTTTTTAATCTTTTTTTTTTGGCCACACTGCCTGGCATGCAGCATCTTAGTTCCCTGACCAGGGATTGGACCCGCGCCCCCTGCAGTGGAAGTGCAGAGTCCTAACCACCGGACCACCAGGGAAGTCCCACATACGTTTTACCTACAAAAAGTTACACAGAAGCAGAGAGTAGAAGAAGGGTGGTTATGGGGGTAAGGAAGTGGGAGAAGTGGGGAGACGCTGGTCAAAAGGTTGCAAAGTTGCGGTTATGTAGGGATGAATAAATGAAGAAATCTAAAGTACAACATGATGACTGTAGTTAATAATACTATATTGTATACTGGGAATTTGTTAACATGTATATTTCATGTATATGTAAAAAAGTAAAACTGAGTAGTATAAATCACCCAAGCTGAACAGAAAAAAGAAGAAAAGATTTTTAAATCAGGATAGTTTGAGACCTTTGGGACAACATCAAGAGTACTAACATCCACATTATAGAGGTCTCAGAAATTGAGAAGAGAGAGAGAAAGGGGCAGAGAATTTATTTGAAGAAATAATAGTTGAAAACTTCCCTAACCTAGGAAAGGAAACACATCCAGGCCCAGGAAGCACAGAGAGTCCCAAACAAGATGAACCCAAAGAGGTCCACACCAAGACACATTGTAATTAAAAATGGCAAAAAATTAAAGGTTAAGAGAGAATCTTAAAAGCAGTGAGGGAAAAACAACTAGTGATGTACAAAGGAACTCATAACACTGTCAGCTGACTTCTCAGCAGAAACTTTGCAGGTCAGAAGGGAACAGCACAGTATGTTCAGTGTGAGGAAAGGAAAAAACCTACAACCAAGAATACTCTACCCAGGAAGGAGAGATAAAGAGTTTTTCAGACAAGCCAAAGCTGAGAGTTCAGCACCAGTAAACTGGCTTTACAAGAAATGTTAAAGGGATTTATATAAGCAGAAAAGAAGAAACCACAGCTAGAAATATAAAAATTACAAAAGGAAGAACCTATAAAAACAGACTCATAGATGCAGAGAACAAATGGGTGGTTGCCAGAAAGGAGGGATGGTGGACAAAATAGGTGAAGGGCATTAAGAGGTACAAACCTCCAGTTATATAATAAATAAGTCATGGGGATGTAACATACAGCATAAAGAATATGATCAATAATATTATAACTTTGTATGGGACAGATGATTACTAGACTTATCATTATTTCATAATGTATGCAGATGTCAAATCATTATGTAGGACACCTGAAACTAACATAATATTGTACATCAACTATGTTTCAATTTAAAAAAAAGAAAAGAAGAAATAAATAGTATAGCTACTGTGGAAAACAGTTTAGCAGTTTCTTAAAGAGTTAAACATAAATTTATCTTAATATCCAGCAATCCCATCCCTAGATAACAACCCACAATAAATGGAAACATATGTCTACACAAAGACTTGAATGTCCACAGTGGCAATATTGATAATAAACCCAAAGTGGAAATAATCTAAATATTCATCAACTAGATATGGTATGTCCATAAAATGGAATACTATTCAGCCATAAAAAGGGACAAAGTATTGATACACTCCGTAACATGGATAAATCTTTATGCTAAGTGATACCAGCCACAAAAGACCACAAATTGCATGCTTGCATTTATATTAAGGTTAATGCTATAACATGCATGAACCTTGAAGATACTATGCAAGTGGTTGCCTAGGGTTGAGTTTGGAATGGGAAGTGACTGCAAAAAAATTAAACATAGAATCACTATATGATCCAGCAATTCCACTTCAGGGCATATACATAAGAGAATCCAAGCCAGGAGCTCAAATAGTTATTTGTATACCACTGTTCATAGAAGCATTATTCACAATAGCCAAAAGATGGAAACCACCCAAATGTCCATCAAGGAATGAACTGACTGGACAGCTGCATGTAAATCAATGAAGTTAGAACACACCTTAATACCATACACAAAAATAAACTCTAAATGGCTTAAAGACTTAAACATAGGACATGACATCATAAAACTCTTAGAAGAGAACACAGGCAAAACATTCTCTGACATAAATTGTACCAAGGTTTTCTTAGGTCAGTCTCCTAAAGCAATAGAAATAAAAGCAAAAATAAGCAAATGGAACCTAATCAAACTTACAAGCTGTTGCATAGCAAAGGAAACCATAAACAGAACAAAGAGACAACCCACGGAATGGGAGAAATATTTGCAAATGATGCAACCAACAAGGGCTTAATCTCCAAAATATACAAACAGCTCATACAACTCAACAAAAAACCAAACAGCCCAATCAAAAAATAGGCAGAAGAACTAAACAGACATTTCTCCAAAGAAGACATACAGATGGCCAACAGGTACATGAAAAGATGCTCAACGACTCTAATTATTAGAGAAATGCAAATCAAAACTGCAATGAGGTATCACCTCATACTGGTCAGACTGGCCATCATTAAAAAGTCTACAAATAACAAATGGTGGAGAGGGTGTGGAGAAAAGCAACCCCTCCTACACTGTTGGTGGGAATGTAAACTGGTGCAGCCACCCTGGAAAACAGAGGTTCCTCAAAAAGCTAAAACCAGAGTTGCCATATAATCCAGCAATCCCACTCCTGGGCACATATTCAGACAAAACTATAATTCGAAAAGATACATGCACCCCTGTGTTCACAGCAGCACTATTCACAATAGCCAAGACATGGAAACAACCTAAATATCCACTGACAGATGAATGGGTAAAGAAGATGTGGTATATATACACAATGGAATATTACTCAGCCATGAAAAAAGAATGAAATAATGCTGTTTGCAGCAACATGGATGGATCTAGAGATTATCATACTAAGCGAAGTAAGTAGAAAGACAAATACCATGTGATATCACTTATATGAGGAATCTAAAATATAACACAAATAAACTTATCTATGAAACAGAAACAGACTCAGAGACATAGAGAACAGAATTGTGGTTATCAGGGGGTGGGGGTGGGGGAGTGATGGAGTGGGAGTTTGGGGTTAGGAGATGCAACCTGTTATATATAGAATAGATAACAACAAGGTCCTACTGTATAGCATAGGGAACTATATTCAATATCCTGTGATGAACCATAATGGAAAAGAATATTTTTTAAAAGATTGTATATATATATATGTATAATGGAATCACTTTGCTGTACAGCAGAAATTAACACAACATTGTAAATCAACTATACTTAAATAAAACATTTTTTTAAAAAGGAATGAATTGATAAACCCAAAGTGGTACATAAATCCAATGGAATATTATTTAGCCTTAAAAAGGAATCAAATTCTGATTCATGCTACAGCATGGATGAACTTTTAAGACAGTAGGCTAAGTGAAATAAGCCAAACACGAAAGATAAGTATTACATGATTTCACTTATTTGAAGTATCTAGAGTAATCAAATTCATAGAGACAGAAAGTAAAATGGTTGTTACCAGGGGCTAAGAGTAGGAGAATGGGGAGTTATTTAATGACTACAGAGTTTCAGTGTGGGATTATGAAAAAGTTTTGGAGATGCATGGCGGTGATGATTGTACAACAGTGTGGAACTGAACTGTACAGTTAAAAATGGTTAAAATGGTAAATCTTATTATGTATATTTTGCAATAAAAAGCCAGAAAGAGATGCTGTTATTAAATGATACTGTCACATGATTCATTTTAATATGCTCAAAATTAACTTTTGAGTTATCAAGAGATTGAGATGTGTTCGTCTACTTTGTAATTGAGTGAAATCATGTATTTTAATGATTTGGTGAGTTTGTTGATTTTTGCTAAATTTGTAATAATGATACTGTCTGGAACTACATTCATTTGTAAAATGCCTGATGGTAAAGTAACCAGTGAAGAAATTCTCAGAGAACTGAAAATTTATTATTGAGCATGGTTTTAACTGGGAAGATTAACACAAATAAGGCTAAGTCTGACAAGAAGAAATGTAGGAATGGTTAACTGAATGCACAAGGATCCGTGTTTGTAATTCACCAATAACATTTCTCTTCAAAAGGTTTGCCTCTTAATTTTTTTTTTCAGAACGTTCAATGGGATGGTAAAAACTCAATTATTTTTTAGAAAATGTACACACATAAAAAACAAGTCGACCTCTTCCTGTTTATAAAGACATGTTTGTAATAAAATAGAAGCTACCTTGGAGCCTTTCCACACAGAGGTACTCTGGTTTCATTGAGAAAAGAGTTTTGGCACTTAAGTATTAATTTGCTGCTTTCTTTTAATGGAGGCAGAAAATGTCACAACAAAGGGTAAAAATCTAGATAAGGTATTGGGCATAGCTCACAAAATTAGCTGACTGACCACTTATTTTTTCAAGGTCAAACAGTCTATCAGTAACTGCAAGGCCATTACTTTAAGAAAAGCAAAAAGAAATGCCTTTTACCGCATGTGACAAGATCTGTGTCATGAAAATAAAGTTGATCATGCGGACTGGGAATTGCTTAATGCTATTAGCTCGTATTTGTTATGAAAATCACAGCATGATGGTACACTCTATTTTAAATTTTATTAATGACCTGCTTTCACCAGGAAACTCCTCTTGCCACCACACCATAAAGCTTTATTCATTTTATCACTCCCTTCTGATAGGTTTGTTCGTGTCACCCTGTGTGCCTCTGGAATATAAACCTCCCTAGGCAATCTTTTCAATTCGTTCATTAAGTAAACCTACAGCCTAAAGTCCTAGCATACATTTAGATTGTGATTATGTATCCCTATTGCAATAATGCACTAGTTCTGAAAGTACAGCTCTTCAAATGAAAAGAAAGCAGTGTAATACGTAATCATGAACATCAGGTGTCTGTAGGTGCCAGGCACTGTGGTTGATATCTCATATCGGAGAAGGAGAACTCTTTTAAGTCCTAACACCCATTGTGAGGCAGGTGGTATTATTCTCACTCTACAAAAGAGAAAACTGAAGCTTAGAGAGGTTAACATCAAGATCACACATGAGGTGGTAGAACAAGGATTTAAACCCCAAGTCCAAGTTTTTTGTACTGCACTTATGCTTCCACAGATATGGGTTACAGACTTAGGGCTCATCGGCTATGGAGGGAATTGTCCCTACATTAAATAGTCCTAGCTAGCCACAGGGTTTTTTTGGTTTGGTTTGGTTTGGTTTTTAGTCCTGATTTTTGTTTTGTTTTTGCTACTTTCTTCTGTTTTCTTGCCATCAGTTATTAATTTTTATTGCCATTTGAATGACTCACTCTAGCAATTTTTTCCCCTTACTCTCTTTATCATTTGTAATATCTTTTAAAAAATTCACCAACGGGGCTTCCCTGGTGGCACAGTGGTTGAGAGTCCGCCTGCCCATGCAGGGGACACGGGTTCATGCCCTAGTCTGGGAAGATCCCACATGCCACGGAGTGGCTGGGCCCACGAGCCATGGCCACTGGGCCTGCGTGTCCAGAGCCTGTGCTCCGTAACAGGAGAGGCCGCAACAGTGAGAGGACCACGTGCTGCAAAAAAAAAAAAAAAAAAAAAAAAAAAAAAATTCACCAGGCTTGTTAGAACTTCAGGTAACAGAAAACAGGCAGTGAGGAAAGGCAGGGACACTTTCCTCTGTGAGATCTGAATGGAGGTGCTGACACAACTCTTCTGTGTTCTGAGGAGCGTCGTGTGGCTTATTTGGATGTTCTAGGCTAGTTCACCTCAACTCTTCATATCACAAACAGAAGGGATGGATGTATATGTGTGAATAAAATAAAGATGTGTTGGAAGGTGTGCATATAAAGAAAAATTGAGATGGAGAAAACATCTTAATTCTTATTTTCTATAGGTCATGGAGAACATTGAAGAAATATCACAGTGAACCCAAATCACTGCTTTTTTGTTACAAAGGCAGAAAATGTAACACCAAAAGGTAAAAGAAATTAAACATTAATCCTTCTTTGTTCTCTAAATAAAAGACTGAAAGTTATCATACCCTGAAACACTGTCCTATTGCAAGGTATGTGTGTTTCTGTCCCGTGTATTATTAGCTCATTTGCAGCAGGTAAATAGGGGAGTAATATCAATCCTATGTGAGAGTTGCATTGGTCAAACATGATTTTTCCCAGTAAGCTAATGTGTTGAAGCATCCAGAGGCAAACTTTCTCACAGCTAAGGAGAAACTTTTAGCAAATATACCACGACCCTAAGAGAAAAGATGAAAATGCTAACTAAGGGCAAGGAGAGGCTTCAGTGGCTTTCACTGGGTTAAGCTGTCTGGGGAAGTTGCAAGTACAGGTAAGGCATGAAGACATTTCACCCGGTGATTAGAAAAAAAGCACTGATTGATGAAGGTGAAACCACACAACTTGTCTCGGGACTTAATAACTCACAGGTTCTTATGTCTCGGTGCAGAAGGAATTCGGTGAGGGACAAAGTGGCAGGTAAGAAGTGGATTTATTAGTATAGGATGCTTCTGAAGGATACAAGTGGGCAGGCAAGAGAGCTCTGCCCCAGGAACTAAGTGGGCTACGTTTTTATAATCAAAGGAAAAGTGGGAAGTGGGAGAAGCCCACCTTCTTCCACATTCTTTGAGTAGACATCACGCTTACATCACTAGCTCCTCCTTTGGGTGGGGCAGAAGAGTTTTTGACCCTATTTGGTCAAACGGGGACTGTCAGGGTGCTATTCAAATCAGCAGAAGGGTGGTAACATAGGCTAAAATATGTTAAATCATCTCAGGTTTCAGTATGAGGGTCTTATACTTTGGAATGCCACCTTTCCCCTGTATTCCTGTACATGCTCAGGTGCACGTCCTAAGGATCATTATCTTGCTGACCTTGACCAGCAGGCTGCAGGCCTTGTTTTTTCAGTTAATGGCCTGGGGCATATCTCGTGCTTTTATTGCATGGTTTCATTGTTAAGCAGAGCTGTTTTGTTTCACAGTGTTCTGATTGCTTTCTTGAGTGTTCATTAGCTTACAATGGTCTCCCAAAGTTCCCTTTGTGTCTATAATCCCCTAGTGGGACTTCTAAAACTACCTGTGTTAACTATCCTGCTCTATCCCTATCATTGGCAGCTACCTTTAGGTCATATTTTTCATATTGATGAAAATCATTTCTCTATGAGAAGCAATTGATTTCAAGGATCTATATCTGAAAGAAACACAAGCCCAAAAGTTTAAGTATACAGAAGATGGACTAATTCTCAGTGGATACTAGTGGAAATTTAGGATTCTAGTTTTTGTTACTGCTCAGGTTACAAAATTCCAAACTTATTTTCCCCATAAGGCTTTTAATTTTAGGGCATGATTTTGCAGAATGTGAGGTTTTCATCTTATTAGGAGCAAAATAAAGAATTCATTAGGCCAGAACAGTTTCTTCAGTTTTTCCAACTGAAAAAAACAATGGCAACTTTCAGGACATATGAAGAGTTGTGGAGTAGCTTGGAGCAGTGGAAGTTCTGAACACCAAAGGTCTAGGGCTAGTAAATAGCTGAGGCAGAGGAGCAAGCTCTGGCCAAATGAACAGCCCACCTGTGAACAACTTCCCCTTCAAGCCAGTTCTCCACATCCTTGCCAACACTTGTTTTTGTTTGTTTTAAGGGCCATCCTAATAGGTGTGAAGTGGTATCTCATTGTGGTTTTGATTTGCATTTCCCTAATTAGTGATGTTTAGCATCTTTTCATGTGCTTATTGGTCATCTGTATATCTTCTTTGGATACCTGCCTATTCAAGTCCTTTGCTTATTTTGAACTAGGTTTTCTCTTGTTGCTATTGTTGCATTTTAGGAGTTCTTCAGATATTCTGGTTATTAATCCCTCAGTCGGTACGCACTGACTTTTCCCAACAGTCTAGCCCAGTGTGAGCACTGTGAATTGAATCTGTCACTAGTGCCACTGATTCATTCATTCACTCACTCATTTACCCATCATTCACTTACAACTAATACATATGAGCTTGAGGCACTAGAGTATACAAAACAAAAAACCCTCACAGAATTTTTTAACAGACTATTTTTTTAAAAGTTACAGATTTATAGAATGATTGAGAAGACATTGCAGAGAGTTCCCATATACTTCCCTCTCCCACACAGTTTTCCCTATTAAACATCTATGTAAAATGTACTAGTGCACTACATTTGCTAATATAAATGAAACAATTATAAATTAAATGAAACAACGTTTACAAAAGTCTATAGTTTACATTAAGGCTCCTCTTTTTGTTATAGTTTTATGGATTTTGACAAATGCATCATTTTATGTGTCCACCACTACAGTATCATGTTGAATAACTTCACCATCCTAAAGATCTCCTGTGCTCCATCTACTCAGCCTTCCCAATCTCACAGTGATAACCACTAATCCCTTTACTAGCTCTATAGTTTTCCAGAATGTCATAGTTGGAGTCATAGAGTATGTAACCTTTTCAGACTGTCTTCTTTCACTTAGCCATATACAAATTAAACTTCCTCTGTGTCTTGTGGCTTGATAACCTTTTTTTTTAAAAAAATAGCTAGGTTATGTGACTTTTGGTGGTTTAAAAAAGTTTTTATGGTAGAAAAACATACATAAGATGTACGATTTTTACATATACAATTCAGTGGCATTAAGTATATTCACACTGATGCAACCATCACCACCATTCATCTCCAGAACTTTCTCAGCATTCCATACTGAACACTGTACCCATTAAACATTAACTCCCCATTCCTCCACTCAACACCCTGGTAGCCAACATTCCACTTTAAGTATTTGAATATTCTCAATACTTCATGTAAGTAGAATCATGTATTTGTCCTTTTGTGTGTGGCTTATTTCACTTACCATGTCTGCAGGGTTCATCAGCACTATAGTATGTATCCAAATTTCATTCCTTTATGTGACTGAATAATATTCCACTGTATCTATCTACCACATTTTGCTTATTCATTCATTAATCAGTGAACATGAGTCATTTCACCTTTTGGCTAGTGAGGTAATGCTTCCATGAACATACATGTGCAAGTATCTGTTCAAGCCCCTGTTTTCTGTTCTTTTGTATAAATACCCAGAAGTGGAATTGCTGAGTCAAATGCTAATTCTGTATTTAATTTTTTGAGGAACTGCCTTACTGTTTTCTACAGCAGCTATACCACTTTATATTCCTAGCAGCAATGAACAGAAGTTCCAGTTGCTCCACATCCTTGCCAACACTTTTTTTTTTCCCCAATAATAGCCACCCTAATGGGTATGAAGTGGTATTTCATCATGGTTTTGATTTGCATTTCCCAAATGGTTAGTGATGTTGAGCATTTTTTCACGTGCTTATTGGCCATACTGTATCTTCTTTGGATACCTGACTATTCAAGTCCTTTGCCCAGTTTTGATTTGGGTTGTCTTTTGTTGCTGTTGTTGCATTTTAGGGGTTTTTTATATATTAATGGATATTAATCCCTCATCAGATATGTGATTTGCAAATATTTTCTCCCATTCTGTGGATTGCTTTTTTCACTCCATTGATAGTGTCCTTTGATACATAAATGTTTAATTTTTGATGAAGCCCAGTTTGTTTTTTCTTCTGATGCCTATGACTTTGGTGTCATATCCAAGAAATCACTGCCAAATCCAATGTCCTGAAACTTTTCCCCTGTTTTCTTCTAAGAGTGGAGTTTTAAGTCTTAGGTTTAGGTCTTTGATCCATTTATATGGTGTTAGATAAAAATCCAATTTCATTCTTTTGCATGTGGATATCCTATTTTCCCAACACCATTTGTTGGAAACACTGTCCTTTCCCATTAAATGGTCTTGGTGCACTTCCCCCAAATCATTTGACCATATATGTGAGGATTTCTGGATTCTTTATTCTACTCCACTAGTCTATATGTCTGTTTTTATTCAGTACCACAGTTTTGATTATTGTAGCTTTGCAGTAAAATTTGAAATCAGGAAGTGTGAGCCTTCCATCTTTAATCTTTTTCAAGATTGTTTTGGCTATTTGGGGATCCTAGATATTCTGCTTATTTTTCTATCTTCTGTAAAAAATGTCATTGAGATTTTGAAGTGGATTACATTGAATCTGTAGATCACCTGACATCATACCAGTATTGTCTTCCAATCTATGAACATGTGATGTCTTTCCATTTATGTGTCATCTTTAACATCATTCAGCAATGTTTTGTGGTTTTCAGTGTATAAGTCTTTCACCTTCATTAAGTTAATTCCTATGTATATTATTGTTTTTGATGCTATTGTAAAGGGAGTTATCCTAATTTCTGTTTTGGGTTGTTCATGTTAGTGTACAGAAAGGCAACTGATTTTGTGTGTTGCTTTTGTATGCTTCAACTTTGCTGATTTGTTTCTAAGTTCTGACAGATTTTGAGGTGCAGGGAACATTAGTGTTTTCTACATATAGGATCATGTATTCTGCAGAGATAATTTTACTTCTTCCTAATTTCAATCTTTTTCTTGACTAATTACTCTGCCTCAAACTTCCAACACTATGTTGAATAGCAGCAGTAAAAGCTGCATCTTTGTCTTGTTTCTTTCAGTCCTTCTCCATTGAGTATGTTAGCTATAAGATTTTCATATGTGGTCTGTATTATATTGAGGTAGCTTCCTTCAATTCCTAGGGGAGTGGTGGGTTTTTTTTTTTTTAATCAAAAAGAATTTTGTCAAATTCTTTTTCGGCATCAACTGATGGGATCCATGTGTGACCCTCATTCTGCTAATGCAGTGTATTGTATTTGATTGGATTTTCATCTGTTGAACCATCCTTGCATTGCAGCAATAAATCCACTTGTTCAAAATGTATAAAACTGTTAATGTGCTCTTGAATTCAGTTTGCTAATACTTTAAGATGTTTGCATCAATATTAATCAGGGGTATTGGTCTTTTTCTTTTCTTGTGTTGTCATTGTCTGGCTTTGGTATCAGGGCAATACTGGCCTTATAATATGGATTAGGAAGTGTTCCCACCTATTGAATCTTTTTGAAAAGTTTGAGGACTGGAGTTATTTCTTCTTTAAATGTTTGGTTGAATTGAGTAAAGCCAGAGGTTGCAGGATTTTCCTTTGTTGGGAGGTTTTTGACGGCTGATTCAATCAATCTCCCTTCTACCTATAGGTCTATGTAGATTTTTTATTTCTTCATTAATCAGTCTTAGTATGGTTGTGCTTTTGTTTTTAGAAATATATCCATTTTATCTAGGTTATTCAACTTGTTTAAAACTGCTCATAGTACTCTTATTCTTTTTATTTCTGTAGACTCATTAGTAATAACCCTACTCTTATTTCTGTTTTTAGAAGTTGAGTCTTCTCTTGTTATTGATCTAGCTAAAGGTTTTTCCACTTTGTTAACCTTTTCAAAGAACTAGCTTTTAGTTCAAAATTTTCTATTGATTTTCTTTTCAGTATTTTGCTTATCTTAGTTCTAATCTTCCTTCTACTAGCTTTGGGTTTAGTTTGTTCTTCTTTTTCTAGTTCCTTAAGTTATAAAGTTAGAACGTTGATTTCAGATTTTTTTTTTTTAAACGTAAGCATTTACAGCTAGAATTTTCTGTCTTATGGGGTGCAATGAAAGCAGTGCTGTTTTGGTATGTTGTGTTTTGCTTAATGTATTTTGAGGATGTTATTAGATGTGTAAATGCTTATAACTGTAACATTGTTGTATAAAACCTCTTAACATATAATGTACTTTTCTGTCTCTTTAAATCCAAAAAGGTTGTAAGTCTATTTGTCTCATAATAATATACTGTTCCCTTTTGGTTACTATTTGCATGGAATATTTTTGCTCCTTATTTTCTGTGTTAGTGTCTTCTTTTGTGTTTTGTTTTATAGTGAAACATTTAAATTCTCTTTTTTCCTTTTGTGTGTATTCTATAGCTATTTCTTTGTGGTTACCATGGGGATTCCATTTACCATCATGAAGTAATGACACTAATTTGAATTTACAGCAGCTTAACGTCAATAGTGCATAAAAACTTTGCTCTTATATAACTTTGCCCTCACTCCCTTTCAACTATTACTGTCACAAGATTACATCTTTAAGCATTGTGTCTAAAAACATAAACCAACTAAAAACATAAACCAGTAATTGTATTTTTATATGTTCGTTCCTAAATTGTGTGGAAAACAAAGAGTTACAAATCAAAGTTATAATACTAGCTTCTATAATTGTTCATGTATACCTTTACTGGAGAGCTTTACTTCTTCATATGGTTTCCTGTTCCTATCCTTTGTCCTTTCATTTCAACTTGAAGAATTTCCTTTAGCATTTCTTGCAGGGCAGGTCCAGTTGTATCAGTGTCCGGTAATGTTTTAATTTCTCCCTCATTTTTGAAGGACAGTTTTGCCAGATAGAAGATTTTAGGTTGACAGTTTTTTCGAGAAATCTGATAATCTTATTGAAGATCCCTTTTTTTTTTTTTTTTAATGTGGTACACTGGCCTCTCACTGTTGTGGCCTCTCCCGTTGCGGAGCATAGGCTCCAGGCACGCAGGCTCAGCGGCCATGGCTCACGGGCCCAGCCGCTCCATGGCATGTGGGATCTTCCTGGACCGGGGCACGAACCCGTGTCCCCTGCATTGGCAGGCGGACTCTCAACCACTGCGCCACCAGGGAAGCCCTGAAGATCCCTTTTATGTGATGTTTCTTCATTCTTGCTGCTTTCAAGATTCTTTCTCTTTGTATAGCTTAATTATACAGATTTTCCTCCAGTTGCAATGGGGTTGTATCTTGATAAACCCATGGTAAGTTGAAAATATAAGTTGAAAATGCATTTTATATACCTAACCTACTGAACATCATAGCTAAGCCTATCCTATCTTAAATGTGCTGTGAACAATTACGTTAGCCTGTAGCTGGGCAAAATCATCTAATACAAAGCCTATTTTGAAGTGATGTAATTTACTGAATACTGTACTGAAAAACAGAATAGTTGTACATGTATTAGATGTTTACTCATGATCATGCAGCTGACTGGGAGCTGCAGCTTTCTGCCACTGCTAGGCATCATAAGTGCATATCTTACTGCATACTGCTAGCCTGGGAAAAGATCAAAATTCAAAACTTGAAGTAAGTATGGTTTCTACTGAATGCATATCATCTTTACACCATTGTAAAGTTGAAAAAATCCTAAGTCAAATTGTCCTAGGTCAAGGACCGTCTATAATGTATCTTGGTGTCTCTTTTGACTTTACCCTGTTTGGAGTTTGTTGAGCCTCTCCTGATATGTACATCCATGTCTTGCATCACATTTGGCAAGCTCTTTTGTCATCATTTCTTCAAATAAACTTTATGTAGCTTTCTCTTTTCCTTCTGGGACTCCTGTTTCGTCTTCCATTTGATGGTATCTTACAAATCCCTTCGATTGTTTACTTTGCTTTCTTAGACACAATTACTTCAACTGTCCTGTCTTCAACTTGCTGATGAGTTCTTTTGCTTGCTCAAATCTGCTGTTCAACCCCTCCAGTGAAAATTTTGTTATTGTAACTTTCTGCTCCAAAATGTTTGGTTCCTTTTTATAATTTCTCTCCACTGGTATTCTCATTTTATTCATCACTTTCTTGATTTCCTTTAGTTCTTTGAGCATATTTAAAGGTCTTTTTCTAGTAAGTTCAATGTGTGGGCCAAGCCAGTTTCTGTTCCATTGAATAGGCCTCGTTTCCCTGTTTCTCTGTATGCCTTACAGATTTTTTGTTGTTGAAAATTGGGCATTTCACTATTACAGTACTGTAATTCTGGATATAACATTCTCTTCTATTCCCAGTGTTTACCAGTTGTTGCTGACTGTTGAACGCTGTTGTTCATTTGTTTTTGAGACTTCTCCAAGGTACTTTTACAAAGACTATCCCTTGTGTGTGATCACTGAAACCTCTGTTCCTATTATCTCATGTTCAGCTGTTTTTAGAGATTTCCTTGAATGCCAGTTCTCCTTTCTGCATTTCAGCTGTGTGCTAAGGCACTCCTGCAGCTCTTAGCTAGGCCTGCTTCTATCCTAGGGATCAGACCAAGATGAAAACCTAAGGCTCTCTTAAATCTTTTCTGAGCATGTTTTGCCTGTGCATTCATTTGGCATTCTATATCTTCCCCTGGGTACAACTGCTTTTGAATGCCCAGTTTCTCACAAATCTCACCCCAGCTTCTCCTCTAGGCCTTACACAGCCTGTTTTATGTCTTCACCCATATCCAGGTGCCTGTGATTCTGCAGTCATCTTGCAGCTTTCACAAGCAGTGCCTACTCTTTCTTGCCTGATTTCCAAGTTATGCAAAACAGTGATGAGCACCTTGAGTCAGTCCTTCTAATCCCCCCCCCCCCCAGATTAGAAAAGACAAACAGTGATTTGCAAATAAAGTCTATTCTTCCTCTTCTGGTTTGAGGGAGGGAACTGGAAACCATCCTTCTGTCATTTTAAGAATAAGAGCACCACTGCATGGGAGGCAAGGGTGAGTAAAAAATCACAAAACTTTCCTACCATTCTGAGGATGGGTTTTCTTCACTGGGCACTGTGTTAGTTGCTGTAAACCTTTGTTTTCCAGAGCACCAACAAATTCGGTTCACACAGTTGCTAGTGTCACTCAGCTCAATTATGTTTATTCCTATCTGTAATTCTAGTATCCTGACTAGGCCTTGAACAGAGTTATGTTTTAGATACATGTATGGTAACTGAATTTTGGTTAGATGTGGAGGTATTGTGAAAAGGTTAAGAAAATGGTCTCAATTATCTTCACTGATTTACATTTAAAATTAATGAATATATGTATTTTTTCCAATTTCTTGTAATTATCTTGCCTTTTTTACTGGCTGTGATGTCACTAGAGAACAGTAACTTTTATAAAAACTTTATGAAGTGAAATGCTCCATACACTCTTAGTACCAAGACATTAAATGAAGTTTATTGGGGCTTCCCTGGTGGCGCAGTGGTTTCGAGTCTGCCTGCCGATGCAGGGGACACGGGTTCGTGCCTTGGTCTGGGAAGATCCCACATGCCATGGAGTGGCTGGGCCCGTGAGCCATGGCCGCTGAGCCTGCGCGTCCGGAGCCTATGCTCCGCAACGGGAGAGGCCACAACAGTGAGAGGACCGCATACCGCAAAAAAAAAAAAAAATGAAGTTTACTGGCCTCTGCCAATGTTTTCTACTTTAGAGTAGCATATATTCTTCTATTCTGTCTCCATCATGGCATAAGGCAGAAATGAAACAAAAATAATATGTCTTGTAAATATTTGACTATTTTTCTCTACACAGGCTAATATTAAAAAAAACTTTCTGGTAACATTCTTTACATAGCACATGTATTAGTTTTGTTTATTTAACAAAGATGTTATTTATTACTAATACTATGTTTTGTTATTTTAGGATTTTCATTAAGCAGACTCATTCCCTTTCTACAAATGAAAACCAAGTCAGTCATCTAAAATCTCAATTTCAAATCAAGAGGATTTAGTCTTCTGTTTTCATTAAAATGGAATTTATGGTGGTGCTCAAATGGGTTAGACTGGGCACAAAATGACAGAAGTAGATTTTTTTTCTCAAAAATTTCTGCAGAATGCCTAGGAAATTCTCAGATTTGTAAACGTTTATTTTACATTCTTTGCATGTTCATTGTGTTAAGTTTGTAATATAAATTAGTGGCAAAACTCTTGCTGTTTGGCTTCTCTTACTAGGTTGAAAAGTTGTTTTATTTACCAATGATGCAGGTTTAAGCAAAGTTGAGAATTAATTACAGTAGTGAACTGGCCTTCTGGACCTCCTTCATTACTCTAGCTCACAGACTATTAATTATAACAATGTGTAGGGTGTCTGTTTTGAGATCTTAATTCCAAGCTTCCTTACTCTTTTTTATATTGCTACTTGGCATTTCAAGGAGTTTATTCCTTTGAAGCAGCCTTTAACAAGGCAAATTGTAGCTGCAGAAGGATTCTGCTTTGAAAGCACATTAAGGAAATCAATATTTTTTAAACACCTTGATTAAACTATCCTATCCTTGTCACTTGATAGAAGACAGCTCAGTATTGTAAAGAAAACAGTAAGGGTACATCTTCTCTTTTTGTGCTCATGTCAGCTTTTTCATGTGATCATTTTTCCAGTTTCACAAATAACTACAACAGTTGCCATTTCTAGGAATTATGTTTTTAGCTGAAACAGTAACTTTTTCTTTAATGCCTGCTTTTAAGACAAGCCTTTCAAAACCATAATAAATTGTTTTAACTTTGGTTAAATTATCATCCCCCCCCCCCAACTTCCACAGAAATGTCAAAGCCTCTGAGAGGCAGGGCCAATAACTTTTGTTTTCATCAGTACTACTCCTTCAATTGGTTCAACTTCTTCCCTTTCTATTTTGCACCAGGGTTACAATCTTGTGGCCAAATGAATTTACTGTTCCTAACAAGCTCCAAAGTCTCAGCTATAAAAAGGAGCCATATATTAACCTCGAATACTGTATGAAATGACCTTGCAGCAGACTCTCCTTTGAGTAGTAATAAAACATTTTATGTATTAATTTGAAAAAAATAAAACAGTTCATTCAACCAGGTGCATTTTGTTCATATTTCCATTTTCAAAATCTTTTTTCCTCTACTGTTCAGTCAACTCTGGTTAATATCAAGGACAAAGAAAATTTACAAAGTATTTTCCTTATATGCTATGTAAGCATAACCAAGGACTTAAATTTTGAGATATTCTCTACTTGATAATGGGTACCAATGTCAAATAATAGAAGAGTTAATAAATAAAAATGGCTAAATATTAATATTCACAGATTAAAAGTTCTATGGCAATCAAACTTTTCTTTGGACTTTCTTCAGGAACTAAGATTGAGTATAACCATAAATTAAAGAAACTTTTAAGTATTTTTATCATTTATATAAATAAACAGCAAGAAAAAAAATCTTTTGAAGTAAAAATTGGTTTAAAAAAAGTGATTAAAAATAGAAAAGCAGGGGCTTCCCTGGTGCAGTGGTTGAGAGTCCGCCTGCCGATGCAGGGGACACGGGTTCGTGCCCCGGTCCGGGAAGATCCCACATGCCGCGGAATGGCTGGGCCCGTGAGCCATGGCCGCTGAGCCTGCGCATCTGGAGCCTGTGCTCCACAAAAGGAGAAGCCACAACAGTGAGAGGCCCACATACCGCAAAAAAAAAAAAAAAAAAAAAAAAAAAAAAGCAGGAATGTTGTTAATATATTTGATTTCACTTACCTTGCAAGTTTTCTTCTATCCCATTAAAACCACTATTACAAAAGTGCCATATATTATATCATACTGTATTAGAATATGCTAATACAGATATCCTGTAACAAAGACCTGGAAAAAAACAAGTGCCTTAGGCAAGAATTATGTTAATTTCTGTCTTGTAAAACACTCTGGAGATAGGCAGTCCAAATCAGTAATGGTAGCACGTCAACAAAACTGTATGGCAACCTAGGATCATTCTGTGTGATCGCTTCCACAATAGAGCACTGCCTCTTCTGTAGAGTCTAAGATGGCTCACAATCATATACACTTCTAAGCAAAAGGATCGAAAAAAGGCAAAAAAAAAAAAAAAAAAAAACAGTCTGTTTTAAAGGACACGTTATCATTTCCCTCACATTTCACCAGCCAGAACAGTCATACTTGCAAGGGAGACAAGGATGTAGTCTTTATTCTGGTGTGCATGTGCCTAGCTGAAAATCAAAGGTTTTATGACTGTGTGAAAAGGAAAGAATGGCTATTGGGGGGGAAACTGGTTTTCTCTACACAGATTTCATTTTGATATTTACATAATGAGAAATTTAAACTTGAAAAACATTTTACTGGAAATATGCCAGGATTTGCTAACTAACAAATACCATTATTCTGGGTTTTCTTTTCTAAAGGATTCCTTCACTCACTCACTAAAAGCAATGAAGTACACAGCTATCTGAGTTTCCAAGGTATGTTTTATTGGTATAAAACCGAAATAAGGTGATGTAATTGTCTCATCTGCCAATTAGTTACATAGAAGTAGGTGAAAAAAAGAATTTTCTGTTGCAATTTCTTTATTGAGGGGAAAGGAAAATTTTTTTCCTTATAAGGTAATAAAATACTGATTAGTCTTGGCAATTTATTTGACTAAGCAACTTTAGAGTACTAAAACAAAAATAGTTCTTTAACATTTATCAAATAAGTAAAAAGTCAGCAATTTGTTACAGCTTCGGAAAAAAATGGTAAAATTGTAAAGCAGAGAAAAATTTCCCAAGCCATCTGTGTATTTTTCTCCTTTATTTAAGGGAGAAAAATATCTTCATGAGTCTGCTGAAAGATCATCTAACATTGCAGAGGTAGTCATGGAATGTCTTAAATCTCCTTTCTGTTGATGAATCCTTTTTCAGTCTTCCTATGCAGAAGACTATTTAAAGTCCTATCACACAGCAGCTACATATCTGGTGCAGTATAGCCATAATTGGTTCACTTGTGCCTGATGCAAAAGCTCTCAACTCCCGGTCTTGCATTACATCATGTACAAACTTGTCCTTCACCTAATATATTAAAAACTACTAAATAATCTTCAGAATGTCAAAGCTACAAAACAGATACATATAAAGTTTTTTGTTTGTAATATACATATCCCAAGTTTCCATTTTCTGGAAAAGACAGAGCCCAAAAGTTATACATTGTGAAAGCCACTTTACAGGTGGCTTTATTTAGATGACCCAAGATGAATTAGTGCCATTATTGTTGTATAGCTGTGAAATAGATCATCATCCTTTACCTCATTACATTTCTTCAATATAAAGTTTCCAGTGACTATGCGATCACATCCAATTTCTCCATTTCCAAAGAAGCCAAATAAAGGAACACTAGGAAAAAACTTTCTAAATGCATCAGCCTCCACATTCCCCTTGTCTCTATAATACTGAAAGCCCCTACCAACAC
Organism: Tursiops truncatus; assembly: GCF_011762595.2. Classification (NCBI taxonomy): domain Eukaryota; kingdom Metazoa; phylum Chordata; class Mammalia; order Artiodactyla; family Delphinidae; genus Tursiops; species Tursiops truncatus. The sequence goes on from NC_047035.1 coordinate 118,410,981, forward strand.
ACGCAAACATGAAGCCAATGGTATTCTGCTCTGGAATGTTGGCTGCTTTGAGGCGCTGCATCGCAGCCTCAGCAGTCTTCTCGTCATTGACATCCTCATTGAGAAGCACTGTGGCACTCTGGATACGATGTCCACTAAATGACAGTCCAACCACACCGGTGGCATCAATATCCAGAGGGTTCCTAGAAAATTAAATTAGAAAAGTGGCAATATATCATGAAACACCATTCAAATTTACAGTATAAAAGAAAAATCCTCCTGATTCATTGGTTGGGAAGTGCTGCCTCAGTCTACAGTTAGTCTGAGGCTTTCTCTCCCTGATCAGAGGACTGTAATAAGGGTTAAAAATTAAACTACTGAAATTAATATATTAAAAGAATGCAGAAGGCAGATCTACGGAGAAGAAAGCAACCATTTCCTCAGTCACAGATACAAAGGGGCAAATGCATCATCTCCACAAAGATTTCTAAAATCCAACCTGAGTTTTAGAAGGGTACAGAGTATTCTTACCTTTCTCACTTCCCTGAAAAAGGAATCTTACAGTTTTATGCATATATACTATGATATGTATTAAAGCTTTTGGTATTATTTACCTCTTTGGTATCTTTTCTCCCCTACCTCAGCTGTCAAATTCTAAAAGAGGTGTATTAAATATTCAATCATGGAGGATAATTTTATTAAGAACCCATAATTCCAGAAGTTTTAAGCTCTATACTGTTTGGTCCATAAAGGAATAGACTATATTGCTGTGTCTTATTTATTGCTTTGACCTGATAATTTAGCTTAATCTGAAGGTAAAATCATACATTTTCTTTTTGTTTCTATTTGCCTGGTATTTTTTTTTAATGAAATATTTTATGGTTACTACAGAAAATAAAAATAAAATGCCAATAAAGTTGTAAAGCATAATACAGTGAACACCCATCGGGGGAAAACCAAGTAAGTACCTAACATTTCTATCAGAGTTTACGAAATGGGCAGGATTCATTGGGTTAACAAGAAACTAAGACTTAAAAAGCTTAAGCGCTGAGCAACTTAAGGCTAACTAGTGGCAAAACCAGTTTCTGAGGGGCAGAATCCATCTTCTGAAGTCTGCTGCTGTTCCTTTAACCTTATTACATTTCCTCTTTGGTATACAACTGCAACACGAGTCTCCTGCCTAAAAAGAATTATTCACCTTTTTTTGGAGGGAGCGGGGCTCCTATCTGGACACCATTAACATGGAGCACTGATTTACTCAATGGCTTCCCTTACTCCATGACACAATGTAAAGACCACGTTAAAATTAATGTGTCATGTAAGAGGTAATGATTGTTGAGGGTATATTTCCCATATTAGGTATAAAGAGTAGATTATATACAGACAGCCATGCTAACAGGCTAGCACCTCAGTTATATGTCTGAGTGAGCTGCATTTCAAAAATCAACTGTATGTTAAATTGCCATTGCCCTATCTGTATATAATTTCAAAGTAAAAGCAAAGACAATAAGGAAAATTAGGCAAAAGGAGAAATAACCCACAGATAGCTAACAAGAATCAGGTATACTTATGCATGAAATCCAGTGCTTAGAGTTCAGTGCAGTTGGCTTTCCTCCCTTCTTCCTCAGGTTCCAGGGAACTCAACTTAGCTACCTGCTTTCCCTGATCCATCAGTGCTGACTACCAGGAGGGAGATGATGACTGGGACGATTTAAGCTGCTCTTAATGATACTGATCTCTAACAGTGTGTCTCCATGTCACCACTCTAGGATCCAAATACTAAACACAAATATAGAGAGAAACAAATAATAGTGCTTGCAGGAAACATCTGGAGGATGGGGGTGGGGGGGGGTGTCTCATTTTCTTGCTTTTGGAAACAGCTGATATTTATGCCCACTTAATTAGCTCAAACTCAAAATACTACATACTTTCATTGGAAATGGAAAAGGAGTAATGGTTTAAGATAGAAGAGCAAATATTTTTTATCTTTGAAAACAAAAGCCCTAATAATAAAATGAAAGATGCATCATTTTTGAGCTTGAAAAAGCCTTTCAAAAGATCTAGTACAGTATTTCCAATAACATGTGCCAAGTAATATTGCTATATGTGGAATCTAAAAAAATGGTACAAATGAACTTATGTACAAAACAGAAATAGAGCCACAGATGTAGAAAACAAACTTACTGTTACCAAGGGGGAAGCGGGGGTGGGGGGATAAATTGGGAGATTGGAACTGGCATATACACACTACTATATACAATGTAGATAATAAGGACCTACTGTATAGCACAGGGAACTCTACTCAATACTCTGTAATGACCTATATGGGAAAAGAATCTAAAAGAGTAGATATATGTATATGTATAACTGATTCACTTTGCTCTACAGCAGAAACTAACACAATATTCTAAATCAATTATACTCTAATAAAGATGTTAAAAAAAAAAGATCTAGTACAGTATTTCCAAAAATGTGTGCCAAGTAATACCAGTCAGCCTGCAAGATGCTCCATGGACAAAAGGTTTTGTGGCCAAACAGATTTAAGAAGGGCCACAGGTAATAATATTCCCCCTCCCTCTAAAAGATCCAAAGTACTGAGCACAGTATTAGAGGCTCTGAGAAGTTTTACCATAAAGATGTACTGTTGAACCACGCATTTCCTTTAGAGGAGGAAAACAGAGCCAGAGAGGAAGTGACATACATATGAACCATACGAAGTCCCCTGCGTACGAACAAGTCCCCTACATACGAACAAGTTCCGTTCCGAGAGCATGTTCTTAAGTCCAATTTGTTAGTTAAGTCCAACAAAGTTAGCTGAGGTACCCACCTAACACAATCGGCTATATAGTACTGTACTGTAATAGGTTTATAATACTTTTCACACAAATAATACATAAAAAACAAAAAATAAAACATTTCTAATCTTACAGTACAGTACCTTGAAAAGTACAGTAGTACAGTACAACAGCTGGCATACTGGGGCTAGCATCCAGTGAACAGGCAAGAACAGATACTGACTGAAGGAGGAAGAGGAGGTGGGAGATGGTAGAGCTGAAGGATCGGATCGCTCTAGGAGATGGAGGGAAGCTGCAATTTCACTCACGCCTGACGCAAATGGCACAGGTTCTGGTTCCTTGCTGGATTCAGTTCTATCTACCGTCTTGAAAAAGTGATGTCTGGGTAGTAGCTCTTTTTTTCTCGTCACAGATGACACGGTAGCACTGGATGGCATTCTGAACAGTTGCTACAACCTTTGTGTACCATTTTACGTCCGGGTCCTATGCCTCAAAAAGTTAACAGTGCCTCCTCAAATAAAGAAAATCCCCTCGCCATTTCCTGTGTCGTGAATCTCTTCGGTTCTTCAGTTACTTCCTCCTCTTGTTTCTCTGTGCCCTTTCTCTGGGCCCCCAATTCCATCAGGTCTTCATTAGTAAGCTCCTCATGTTGCACAGCAAGGAGTTCAATGAAGTCGTCCTCTTGCAGACCTAGCTCCAGCTTCTCGCTGAGGGTCACTAAGTTGCTGAAGACCTCTTTGGATTCCTCATCCACCTTCTCAAATCCACAAAAGTCATGAACAAAGGTTCTTCCAAACCCCATTCATGGTGACGGCCGTAACCTCACACCAAGCAAGGTCAATGTTTCTCATGGCCTTGTATATGTTATAGTCCTCCCAAAAGTGTCACAAGGTTGTTCCTGATTTGTCACTTGCCTTTACTGCCTGACGAAAAGTGTGACATAAATAATATTTCTTGAAAGTCATTATAACTCCCTGGTCCATAGGTTGGATGAGAGACATTGTATTCAGTGGCAGATGCACTACTCTGACGTGGGATGAAAGCTGTCTGTGAATGGGGGGGTGGCCCAGAGCACTGTCAAGCAGCAAAGGAATGCTGAACGGGACGTCCTTCTCCAAGCAGTATTTCTCTACCTTCAGGATAAAGTGGTGGACAAACCTGTCCTGGAAAATGGCCTATGTAATCCAGGCTTTGGGGTTACTCTTCCACACAACAGGAATAGAGCCCCTGGCTATGTTTTTAAGGGCTCTTGGGTTCTCTGAATGATAAACTAAGAGAGTCTTCAGTTTCATATCGCTGGAAACACTGCCACCAAACAACAGAGTTAGCTTATGCTTTGCTGTTTAGAGCCTGGCATCAACTTTTCCTCTTTACTGATGTAACTTCGGTCTGGCATCCTCTTCCAGTACAGTCTCATCCACATTAAAAACCTGCTCAGGTAAATACGTGCCTTCATCAGTAATTTCTCGAAGCATTTCAGGAAATTCCCGGGCAGCTACCATATCTTCACTCGCTACCTCACCACTTACTTTTACATCATGAAGGTTGACTCTAGTCTTGCACCAATGAAGCCAGCCGTGGCTGGCATTAAAAGATGTGCCCTCTGATTCTTTGCCATGTTTCTTCTTCAAGTTTTCATAAAGGCTCTTAGCTCTCTCTTGAATCAGCATTAAGCTGAGCGGGACTCGACACTGAGGCTGATCCTGCATCCACACACTGAGATGCTTCTCCATCTCCTCCATCACTTTTCCACACTTCTTCAATAATATTGTCAACATCACCGGCACAGCAGACTTCACATGTTCTTGTCCTTGTTCTTTAGAATCGTGCCAATGGTTGAACGATTCATGTGATGATAATGAGCGACGTCTACCATCTTTTTGCCTCGCTCCGCTCTCTCAGTTCTTTTCGCTTGGCGTTTCTTAGCACTATCAGCTACATCACCGCTGCTTTTATGCTTGCTTCCGGACATCCTGGGCTTTAATTAAAGATACTGTACTACTGTACTCTATACAGTACTGTACAGTACACAAAAGCATAACCACCTGTAGAGGATGCACGCATGTGACAATGTATGCCAGTCACGTGAACTAATTTACATGATTGGACATGCAAACGCACAGAAGTTTTGCAACTTGAAGGTTCGTTATGTAGGGGACTTACTGTATTGCAGTTACAGAGTACAGAGCTGTCAAGGGAGCTCAGTAGACAATGTTGAAAGTCAATTTTGAGGAGAGTATAAGTCCAACTAAGTTCTTAAAGGATAACATATATAAATTTCATTCTTCAAAGATAAGCAGAATTACATTGTGTGAGCCCCTCAACCTATGTCTATTGCAAAACGGAATTAACTATTAGCAATTCTTTAAGCATGTTTTTTAAAAACCCAAACACTTCCCATGAGAACATTTCCCACGATGTGCAGAAGAAATCAGAAGCACATCAGACATACTTTTCAGAGGTCAGCGATGCCAGGTTGTCCACCTGGCCTCCAGCCAAGATGACATTCATATCACTGAAAGTGCTCACTACATGCTGCAGATAATTATTGGCTCCCACTTTACAGCAATTATAGCCAAATACAAGGACCACACGAAGCTCAGGGTTATCTAAAAGACCTGCAAAGAAATGAAAAGAAACAATTAAAGATAGCCTTAAAAAGAAATCCTTAAAAAGGAATTCTTCATTTTATTATTTTGCAAAATGAAATGTTACTGCTAATGTCCTGTAAGCCTAGTTAAGTGCAGTTTAAGCTGTCAAGTCCTCCATTTTTTTGCAAAACTTTAACATTACTCAAAATCTTTGCTATAATTAATTTTTCATCATTAAGAATACTAAATGGCTATTTGAAAATAATACAATCAACACTCAACACAAATAAGGAAGCAGCTATGTAACTGAGCAGCACCCTTGGTGGGCCTTGGTGCCATTCCACACAGCCACCACCTGGAATGGAAGGGAACACTGGTTTACGAAGGACAGAGTTAGACGCAGTGGGAATTTAAACATCCAGAGAAAATGGACAGAAACAGCACTAACCACCTGTAGTGGGTTGAATGTGGTCTCCCAAAGACATATCCACACCAAATCCCTGGAAAGAAGAATGTGACCTAACTTGGAAAAGAAAAAGGGTCTTTGCAGATGTAATTAAATCTTGAGATGAGATCATCTGGATTATCCATAGGCCCTAAATACTATACAAGTATCCTTATAAGAGAAATAGAGACAGACAGAAGAGGCAATGTGACCACAGAAGCAGAAACTAGAATGATGCAGCCATAAGGAATGTCGATGGCATCAGAAGGTGGAAGAGACAAGAGATTCACCCCTAGAGCATCCAGAGGGAATGCAGCTGCATCAACACCCGGATTCCAAACTTCTGGCCTTCTGTACTGTGATAGAATAAATGTTTTAAGCCACTAAAGTTTGTGCTAATTTGTTACAGCAGCCTCGGGAAACTAATACACCATTAAAATACAGGCCTTATCCATATATTCCAAGAAAGGGAGTGGGAGTGAAGGTGGTTTAACCATTGGAAACTCATTCCAAAGCAGGGAAATATTCAATTCTGCAGCATATGGATGAAAAGCAGCTACCACTAGAGGGCAGCATAGTCTACCAGGAGGCAGGCAGTACTCATGCTCTCCCCTACAAGCTCCCAGGCTTTCACATGTGCCTCTTGCACCTTGTTTATACACTATCAACTTGAAATTTGCCAAAGAGGTGGCTCTGGGACACAAAAAAGAAAAAAAATCAAACACCTCACTCACATTTGAGTTTCCACTGACTCAGCCACATGACTTCCATCTTCACAGACGTAAGGGTAAATAAAGGTTACCAGAAATAAGGCTCACTTAATAAGGAAACGGGGTGGAGCAGAGGTGAGTGACCAATTCCTAACACCAAATAATGATTTATCTAGGGAGACTGCCTCTGGTCCATTTCTAATTCTCTATACAGTACATCACTGATTTGGAGAGTAAGAAGGATATTCGTACAAACCAGTACTTTCAAGATACCACATACCCCAAACCATTACTAAAAGGTCTTTTTCTCCACACAGACCAGCCCAGCAAATTTTCAGAGAATGTTTTTTTTTTTTTAGAATGAATTTTCAGAGTCAAAAGAGGCCCGTGGGATCAACAGTTTACGATTGTTTTACAAAGAAGGGCTGCTAATCCTAGAAAAGTGACTGGCCCAGGACGGCATCTTGGCAGCCTCTAGACCCACATCTCCTGACTCTCAGTTTTAAGTTTTAGAAACCTGAAAACGTCTAAGTCTCTCCCTTTCCTGATTTCTAAGCTCTAGGCCCTCTTTTACAATTGCCTACTAAGATTTTCATCTGAATGTTCTATAGGCACCGCCCTTATTCATCCAACGCACACTGAGTGCTTTCAACATCCTCCTCCAGTGGTCTTGTTCTACAGCGGGACCACACACACACAAATCTAGAAACTAGACTCACTTCCCCCCACCCAACTTGGAGAACAAATCTGCCTTAGCCCAGGCTGGCTGCCTGACAGAGCAGACAGGTCTGTATCATGTACCAGAAGGAAGGTACAATTCAAACTCCCTGACACTAAAAATTGAGGCCTAAGATACACGAGCCTGAAAAGACGACTACCCAGCTCATTCTGAGGGAAATCCTGGCACTGCCTCAGTCCTGCCTCTGTGGGGAAACAGGAGGGCCCTCTGCTCACTACCAGCATCTGAGGACTTTCAACTTCAGGAAAGCACGCTAGCCATATTCTCAGCTCCGATGTTTGTTGGGCAGATGACGTACTCGACCAGCCCAACTATAAAAGGTGCAAGTTCCAGTTCACTGTTCCCCGAAATCCAGCATGAGATCTAAGTCACAGCAGACTGAGTGGCTGAAGAGCACATGGGCCATCCATTCCTTTGGCAGCTCTAAACATTTTTAGATTTTGCAGAGAGCTCAGTAACCAGACCTCATTGGTTTGGATCCTACAACTGCTTTTATTTTAAGGAGACATAGTTGGGGTGATGCCATTGGTGTTCATAGAGTGACATGGGGTAAGAAACAGCTTGAAAAACAAGCTATTTATTATAAGGGCATATGGATCCACTAGAATTTATCTCAGTTCTCAGAAAACTGGGAAGAGTTAATGCTGCTTCTGCCCTAGCTCAGCCAAACCTGTGGCCCACATCTAGCAAATGATGATGGTCTGTATCTCATGTACTACCCTCCATCCTGGCTGCACTATATTCCTCCTACACGTGTCCCTCAACTCAGAATTCCTCCACTGATAGTCTATGTATCTTTGTATGCTGCCTTAAATTCATTTTCAAATAAGGCAGAATATAAATTCATTATAGCTATGCTCAAGCTGGAAGGTTAAATAAAAGGAGAAAAATCAAATCTAGACACCCAGTGCAGCATCAGATTCAGGAAAGCCAGCTATCAAGAACTATTCCAAAGATTGGCTAGGACTGCTTGAAAAGGCTTTAGGTCTGCGTGTTCAGATTTCTACTCTTTTTAGGGAAGCCTCTCTGAAGACAGCTGTTTTATGGCCTGTTTGAAAGTGATGTAATCTAAATGCATGTAGAAAACCTACGTGAAAGATAATGTCTACTTGAAATGAGAGGCTAATACCATGAACAATTCATGAACAATTCATAGATAGAAGCTGTGTTCTCTCTTCCTCACAACCTTAGTTTTAGCATCACTTCCTTCCCTGTATCTTTATATCCATCTTTTTTACACTAAACATGTATAAATATGAAGTCAGCATGCTAGGGCATGACTTTTGGAGTCAGACCTGGATCAGAACTCAGGCTCAACCCCTTGTAGCCATCTGACTGAGCAATTTACTAGACTTCTCCAAGTGCAGCTTCCTCCTCTAAAACTGGGGCAGGAGCAAGTCTCAAGAGTGGTTGTGATAATTAAATACGATAATGTCATAAAGAAGCATCCAAGCCTGCTCAGTGCCTGGCCCCCGGTAAGGGTTCAATAGAGGAGAGCTATCAAAACATGGTCTGGCTAAACTGAGGGCCCCGACCACGAGTTACACAAGTTATCAAATAATGAAATGACACTCAAGATGCTATCTCCCCTTGAATCAAATGAATCTGAAGTAAACATCATATTTAGAGGGAAAATAAAGAAGCCATGCATCCTATCCTCCAAACCAGCTAGGGGTCACCTGTGCTGCTCTGGCTATCACGTAGTTGTCATGCTTTTTGGAGATGCACCTTATCCAAAAATCTCTCTGATATCGTTCAATGAGAAGCCGTGTCACTTTACGTACATGGTAGGGGATGAAAAAAAAAAGAAGCACCACACCAGTCAGCTCCATGAACATGAGCCTACGGCCCGGGGGCTCAGGGGCTGTATCCTGCCAGCACCATAACCTGGGAGCTGGCCCCCACCAGGCCCCTTACAGCTCTCTGCTAGTTCTCTGCTCTCTCCTAGCTCTTTGCTCCTGGAGCTGAGTGAAATCCACCACAAAGGGCAGGAAAGCCTAACAAAACACTGGCACCACCCTCCTTCTAAGTCACCTTCCTGCTTTAGAAGCTGCCCAGCTTTTTCAAGGGCTAGGCAGCTTCTAAAGCAGGACAAGTTCCGTCACTTAACTTTTAGCACCATTTTTCTCTGCTTTGCACCTGATCACTGACTGTGGCCCCCTCAAGATTCTCTATGAAATCTCCAGATAATTTAAAAACCTAACCCCTCAAATTTTTTTTGGACTCTGACTTAACAAATAATTAAAATTTAGTTTTTACACCTCTCAGTTGCTGGCAGAGTAGTCATCAGAAGACCAAAATGAAGCAAGCAGGAAGGACCCGAACAACAACCATTAATTACCTGATATTCCTAAATTTGTATCTGTGGTCGAGACCATTCTGAGCTCCAGACCCACATATTCAACTGTCTAATCAATGTCCCCATCTCAAATTCAATGTGTCCAACCCAGAACTGATCACCTGACTCCTCCAACCTGCGCCCCCGTCTATTCCTCACCTCAAGGAGAAGGTACTGCGCACCTGCCCTGGCAGAAACCTCGGTGACAACACTGCCATGGTCCTCATTCTCACCCCACAACGTTTTAACCCATCACCTCACCCTGTGGACTCACGTGGGAACTTCATCTTGAATCCGCCCATGTCTCTACAACACCACTGCAATAGCCACAACAGCCCCCGTTCTCCCTGCCTCCCCTCTTGTGTTCCTCCAAAGCCATCACACCACAGCCAGAGGGGCATTTTCCAAACACCCATCAGTTGTGCCACTCCTTAGTTTAGAATCCCGGCTTCGGCTTCCGCTGCCCTTGGGCACGTCAAGATCCTCAGTGCTGAGCGGCACCACCCTGCATCCCAGCTCCACCTCACACCACACCCTTCCTCACACCCACCACTCTCCAGATACGCTGGAACTCCTTACATTTCCTATGAGCCGGTGAATCCACAGCACCTAAATCCTGAAGGTGACTTGCCAGGCCCTTTCTATGTCCTGTCCTTTCATCTATTTTTGTCAGTAAGCTGGAAAGAAGGTACAGTACTCCTACGATACTCTTCCTGACTCCACATCTGAGGGACCTCTCCCCACTCTAGTTCACTTCTACCCAGCGCTCTGCCCAAATGTCACTTTCCCAACACCCCAGAGTGGATTAAGTCCATGATTACGCTTCCTGGCACCTCTTCTACTTGGTAACACTTACACATCTGTGGTACTGTATTCAAAGTCAGCCTGGCCTGCTAGACTGGAAGCTCCAAGAGGCAGGACAGTGTGTCTCCAACAAGCATCTCCAGAGCCCCGCACATACAGGGACTGGCATATGACATGCACGTGAACAATTTTTGAATGAATGGACATTGGCTTTTATGGCACTTAGGGAACAGAGGTATTTTTGCCTTCACTCCTTAAGAATTAAGTGCTAGCCCACATACACATACACATACATATATATATATATTTTTTTTTCATTCCAGAGACTATTTTTAACACAGGATACCATTCAGACTTTAAAACAACCTATGCCTTGTTTAAGAAATGCACCAGTTTGGTAAGTTCTTCAAAAAGAATATAAAAGAAAGTGTGCATGTGTATGTATATATATAAATTTATACGTACCGTGACAGTGGGTCCGATTACGACACTCCCTATACACAGGGTCTGGAAAAACTGTAATATCACACACGAGGTCCCTGCGCACAGAGGCACTGCCTATTTCACAGACCAAACACCACCTTCTAGTCAGAGTGGCCAAGTCTACAACGCAGGGGAAGACAGACCACAGCCCAGGGGCCAAATCCGGCACCCCTGCTTTTGTATAAAGTTTTATTGGAACAAAGCTGATTTTTTATGTACTGTCTATAGCTGCTTCTGCACTCCCAACGGCAGAGTTGAATAGATGCAACTGAGGCTGTATCACTGGCAAAACCTGTAATATTCACTATCTGGCCTTTACAGAGAAAGTGTGCCGAGCCTGAGGGACACTACCAGGAATGGGGTGCCTTCCACTGTCATGGAACATAGATAAGAGTTGCTCCGGGTGTCTGGTTCAGGAGTGCAGGTGGGACTCTGGAGAAGGCACGTCCCACAGGCTCCAACCACTCACTCCTTGCCCACCTCAGAGGCCTCCATCTTCTCGTCCACATAAAAGACAATGGTCCAATTTTAGAAGTGAAGAAAATAGTATGGGAAAGAATAGAGATTATCATCTCAATCTAGGCAAAGCCTCAATTTCCAGAAGGCCACGAACAGGATGAAAATGATGCCTTGCAATAAGCCAAACTTGTTGACAGCAAACAGCTTAGGGAAAGGACACCAATAAAAACGCTTCACACAGCAGAAAAACGTAGGGCTCTTTTTCATTTCAGTTTTCTGATTCCTATACTTATTTAGCACTATAATGCAAACAAGGTCTAAAACAAATCTAATAACTATTTTATCATAAAATAGATGGTTCCTTCCACTCAAGATTTTGGGTCTTTCTTGTAAATGGACAAAACTAGGCTTCTAGCTTCAAGCATACCATGAGGACCTCAATCATGGATCCCCCAGGTTGCTATAGGGCAGAGGGGAGCATGCCCAGGAGGCACCACACTTACTTCTGGACCCAAAAAGACAGTACAGAGGAGGCTTGGCAATATGACCTTCAGCAAAAGCACTGAGTCAAAGGCCAAACAAGCTTCTCTAACAAGTTAACCCCAATCAGTTCATCTGCAGAGGTAGATGCAAGGCCTTAATACTGCTTTGCTTGAATAATTAGTTTGTTGCTTACTATATTAAATTAAGCTTTCTTATCAGAGCTTAGAAACTGAGCTAACCTTTTACCTCTTCAAAATCACCTCATGGGGCTTCCCTGGTGGCGCAGTGGTTGAGAGTCTGCCTGCTGATGCAGGGGACACAGGTTTGTGCCCTGGTCCGGGAAGATCCCACATGCCGCAGAGCGGCTAGGCCCGTGAGCCGTGGCTGCTGAGCCTGCGCATCCGGAGCCTGTGCTCCGCAACGGGAGAGGCCACAACAGTGAGAGGCCCGCGTACCGCAAAAAAAAAAAAAAAATCACCTCATGCATGACCTGTCTACTCCAGCCAAGCTTCCTGCCTGACATATCCTACTAAACCATTGTTTGATATACTCTGCCTTAACTTACACTATTTCTAAAACTTATCAAGTTCGTTACACTTATTCCCGTCTTTCTAATTAGTCAATATTGAACTAACCTGTATCTTTTAATTTTTGAAAAAACAAATGCTTATTACTAGCATAAAAGAGAAATAAAACCTTAAACTTTTCAGCTTCAAAAAACAAAATAGAAACTTTTCAGCTTCAAAAAACAAAATAGAAACTTTTCAGCTTCAAAAAACAAAATAGGGCAAAATGATAAGAAAACGTTCAAGGGCTTCCCTGGTGGTGCAGTGGTTGGGAATCCGCCTGCCAATTCAGGGGACACGGGTTTGAGCCCTGGTCCGGGAAGATCCCATATGCTGCGGAGCAACTAGGCCCGTGAGCCACAACTGCTAAGACTGCGCTCTGGAGTCTGCGAGCCACAACTACTGAAACCCGCGCACCTGGAGCCGGTGCTCCGCAATGAGAGAGGCCACCGCAATGAGAAGCCTGCGCACCGCAATGAGAAGCCTGCGCACCGCAATGAAGTGTAGCCCCTGCTCGCCGCAACTAGAGAAAGCCCACGTGCAGCAACAAAGACCCAACATGGCCAAATAATTTTTTAAAAAATAGAAAATGTTCAAAGAGGAAGAAATCCTTCAAAATTCAGAATTAAATACAGAAAATTCATCTCTGGTTCTCTCAGGCTTTAATGTAAGTAAAATAATTTAAAAAGTAAATCCATTCTACCAAAAACAATATTGCACTAGCCTCTGTTAATCACTAATTTGAATTATCCACATCTGCAGTAACGTGTACTTAATTCAGACTCTCTCAAAGTAACAAACAAAATCAATCAACAATACGGGCAATTAATGGTAAATAATAACAACTTACCTACTTCAGTGAGTTGATGCCTTTCTAGTGTTAATTTCTTTGGATCCATAATAAAATGAAAGGGTTTTATTTTTATTCCTTCAATTTGAGGAAATAATAGAGCAAAACCAGATTCTCCAATTTCTATTTCCTGAGGTGGATTGCTACTTGATCCCATTGGCGTCACTAGGAAAAAAGTTAAACAGTTTTGTGAACAGATTCAATAAAAACAGAAGTTTCACCTGGTGTAAATTACCCAGCCACACCTAGGTAACTTCAGTTTAGGTCACTAACATAATCAATAAGGTAACAGGCCACTATGTGAATAAGAGTTTCTCAGCTTTGAAATTTTTAGAGGTATAAGGTCATGATGCCTAAAATTTACTTTCAAATTGTTCAGAAAGAAATGTTTTCATAAACAAAGACAGAAAAAGCAAATGTTGCAAAATTTTTTACAACAGTGAATCTAGATGAAGGATATATGGGTGTTTATTGTACTATTCTATTATTCTTTCCCCTTTTCTATAGGTTTGAAGCTTTTCTAAATGAAAAGTTGGGGGAGGGTAGTAACTACATCTTCACAGCAATTCTACTTGTAAAATTTATCATAGAATATTTGACAATTATATACACTATATATATTGTGTGCATGTAGAACTGAAATACACACACACATATATATATAACTGTATTTGGAGATAAGGCCTTTAAATAAAGAGGCAATTAAGGTTAAATGAGGTCACAAGGGTCAGGCCCTAATCCAGTAAGATTGGTGTCCTTTCAAGAAGAGGAAGAAACATCAGAGATGAAGGCATACAGAGAAAAGAGAAAAAGCTATGTGAGGACCCAGTGAAAAGGCAGGTGGCTGTATGTAAGCCAAAGAATGAAGCCTCAGAAGAAAGGAAAAATGCCAACACCTTGGACTTCCAGACTCCAGAAATGTGAGAAAATAAATTTGTTGTTTAAGCCATCCAGTCTATAGTATTTTGTTATGGCTGCCCTGGCAGATCGATACAAATACTGCAGATTACAAGTTCGCTGAAAACTGTATTTTATATAAATATATAAATACATATTTTATGCACGCACATACATATACACACATATATACATATATCTATACTACATACCTATCTGTATCTATACTCTGTACTACATACCGAAAGTCTGGAAGGTTATGCATCATAAACTTAACAGAGTGGTTAACTCTACTTAAAGCTTAAAGTAGCTTAATTTTTTTCTTTTTTGCTTTTCTAATTTTCCTTTACTTTTTTTTAAAAACAGTAAATGGCTCTTACTAGTATAAAAAAGAAACTCTTAAAAAAAAGTGTTAATAAGCCTTTTAGAAACCAAAGATAGAACAAAATGGAAAAAAAATTTTCAAAGAGAAAATTTCAAAATCTAATCAAACCCCACATAACATATTCTGAATTTAAAAACATGAAAATAAAATTTCAGAGTTTATTATGAGGCCCTCTTCTACAAAAAAATATCAAAACATAAAAGCAATTTTTTTTGTCCGTAGCAGGCCTCAAGACAATCCGAATTAAAAGCCAATAGGCTTTGTTATAGAAATTGACAGGATGCTTCTAAAATATATGTGGAAATGCAAAGGACCTAGATAGCCAGAGCAATTTTTTAAAAGAAGGACATCAAGATCTATGGAAATCAATCTTTAAAAAGAACATCAAGACCTACAGTAATATGACTCTGGCTTAAGGATACACAAATAAATCAATGGAACAGAATCAAATCCAGAAACAGACCCACAAACATACAGCCAATTATTTTTGACAAAGGTGCTGAGACAATTTAATGAGGAAGAAAAGTCTTCAACAAATGGCACTGGAATACCTAGATAAACATATGAAAAAAAATTAACCCTGAACCTACCTTATACCATACACAAAAATTAATTCAAGTTAAGTCACAGAATACTACTCTAGAATTTTAATGAATTACTCATATGCAAAATAACATGAGTCTCAAAAATATTATGTTGTTAAAAATATTTATGTTGAGTGAAAGAGCCAAGATAAAGAGAGTATATAACATGATTCCATTTATATTACATTCACCAACAGGCCAAACTAACCTATGGTCACTGAAACTGGAACTGGGGTTTCCTACGGAAGTAGGGAATGGCAGGAAGAGGGCATGAGGGAACTTCCTGGGGTGATGGAAACATACTAAATATTGACTAGCATGTCAGTTTCACCAGGATATGAATTTGTCAAAACTCATTAAACTGGGGCTTCCCTGGTGGCGCAGTGGTTGAGAGTCAGCCTGCCGACGCAGGGGATGCGGGTTCATGCCCCGGTCTGGGAAGATCCCACGTGCTGCGGAGTGGCTGGGCCCGTGAGCTATGGCCGCTGAGCCTGGGCGTCCAGAGCCTGTGCTCCACAACGGGAGAGGCCACAGCAGAGAGAGGCCCGCGTACCGCAAAACAAAAAAAAAAACTCATTAAACTGTACACTCAGGATTGTGCATTTCACTGTAAGTAAAGTTTACCTCAATTAAGAAAGAAAATGATCTCTGTATATATAAAAATGAACAAATTCTCAAACTTGAAATTTTTCCAACCTAAAGAAGGAAGATGGGTTAGTAGCCAATGGCTATTTTAGAAATAATCACTAACTGTGGCCTAAGAAAAAGGAATCCAATCAACTGTCTTGGTGGAAGTTTTTCTGTGACATATGTGGAACAAAGAAAGTGCTCAGCTGTGGGAACAAGAATCAATAAGAAGGGTAAGGAGTAGGTCCAAGAAAACACAAGAGGACAAGTCCCGACTAAAGGGAGTTGGAATGATACTCACTCCCGACATGAAGATCGTTAAGAGAACTTAGGAAGATGACCAACTGCTCTGAAACATGGCAAACATGAGAGGAAGGCTTCAGGTAGACTGCCCACCCCTCACTATGGGGTCATGGAGGCAAGAGTGTTGCCCAGGTTGGCCCGCCCTCTCCTGTCCCTAACCCCCAGCTGAAATTTTAAAGAGGAGAACCTTAGTCATGCTTTGAGGACGCCACAGAGTGTAGGGTGGGGAGACCTAACCAAATGATGTAAGAAATGAAAGCTATGTTTCTACAGAAGCATTTGTTAATAACTAATAATGGTAAAAACTAGATCACTCATTTAAGGAAAATTCGAAAGTTAAAAGAAAATCAGTCACTGCCGTCATTTTTTTTAATCCAATGAGAAACAAAATTTGTGGTGATGGGGCTGATATAATAGTATAGGGGTGGGAGCTGATAGCAGGAGGGATGAAACAGTCCCCCATCAACCATACATTTACCCTTATTCATCTGTAAACACTTGAAATCCTTTGTAGTTCATTGTACAAGACTCCTAAATTCCAATCAAAAGTCTCTCAGTGAAGATTAAAAATGCCATTTACAGAGTGCAACAAGAAATAATAATAGCTAACATTTAGTTACCACTTATTGCATATCTTTATTCTAAATGCTGTACATGTGCTAACTCATTTAATCCTCAAACCCTCTGAAGAAGGTACTATCAATCACCCCCATGTAATAGATGGGGAAACTGAAGCCCCATGAGGTCAGCTAACTCGCCCAAAGTCATACCGATACTAAAGTGGTACAGCTGGGAATCCCCATCTAGGGATGCGAACCACTGCACCATGACAGCTTTAACAGGATCCCACTCCCCCCATTAGATACAGAAGTCAAAATAATTAAAACCAGCAAAAATTCACCAGTAGCAAACTTGGAAAGTTCCTGCTATAAACTTCAAACAGTGGCAGCCAAGCAGAGAAAGTTTCCTAGTAAGGCCTACTGCAACTCCTGATCCCAGCCCTACCTCACCCCATCCACCAGAAACAGTTCTGGCTGAACTGACGAAAGTAAGAATGCTTGCTAATACTTCCCAGTTTGTAGAAAGGAAGAATGAGATCTCTGTCCCCTTATGAATGGCTCCTGGAAAGATATGAATTAGATTTGGTTTACATGGACAGCCCTGAGATTTGAAATATTAACCACAATAACCTAAGGAAAATTAATATAAGTGAAATATAATACGATGGTATATATGACCAACTTTATTGTACTTTGGATGGCCAAAAATATAAACATGCTGTTAGCTACAAATAACCCACCAATCTATAGGACCCTACATTAATGCAAAGCAAGGAAATCAAGTTGGTATTCTCTCACCTACAATCCCTGGGGTCACAATCCCAAGGACTTGGCATTGTTTTGGGAACAGCTTCTCAAGGGCAAATGCTGCTTCCATAGAAGTTCTTTTCCTGGCTGTAATAACACAGGAAAATTATTCGATGTCATCCATTTAAGGTCAAATTTGATGAGGAAGGGGGAAAAAAAGCAAATATTAAATTATTTTACACGAGAACACTTTACAAGGAAGTCTAAAAACTTTGATTAAAAACAAAAAAGTTTTTCTGTTTTGAGCCCTTGTTTTATACGTTAAATTCTAAATCTGACCTTAAACATTGCCAGTTTGCCGCCTTCTACTTGTTCACATACTGCTTCTGCCTCAATGACAGCAGCAGCAGCAGCTGATTTTCAGATTTACTATTATACCTTTCTGTTCAGCTGATATTAAAGAATAATGACTTTTCTACCACACTGTCACCTGGATTCAAATCAGACAATGATAATCCACTATCCAAGTCTAACTCTGGGCCTCAGTGTGCCCAACATGGGATAGAGTCTGCTTCTTCGTTTAGCAAGCCAAGAATGCACAGTATCTACAGATAACCTTGGTAAATGGTCATCCAATACAATAAAAGGCTTGAATACCCAAAGACATCCTGTTTTAATAGTAAAAAGAAGTGCCTGGAGGATTCAAGTATTTCAAAAAGAGAAAAACACCTTACTAAAGTAAAGAATTTGTTTCAATTGTACCACAAGGTTTAGAAATCAATCTTCAAAGCAAAAGGGCTTCTAAAAGTTCAAAGACAGCATATTCATGCATTCTCCAGGGAGTAGACCCATAGCCTCAGAAAGTCAGTAACTCTCAGAATGAGAATAGTATTTATCTCCAAAAAGATGTACACAGGGAACAAAAAAAAAAAATCCAAAACTTTTTCCTTTGATATTCACCTCTCTTATGGCCACGACACTCCTCCAGACTAATGAAAGTTTCTGAATCAGCCATGTAAAGAACTGTCTGTGGTAAGATATGGACATTCTGCAAAGGGAAAAAAAAAAAAATCAGAACCTGATCACACAAATCTATGAATGCTTTTGTGGTCCCTTAAATTTCTGCCCTGGTCCAAACTACTGTTGCCCTACCCTCCCTTCAGGTCAGTATTGGCATTCTGAGTCGATCCATTTCTCACTCATTTTTCACTCATTTCTCACTCATGAGCTTTCATTTTCAGTTCATTCATTTGTTGAGCATCTATTATTTCTTCAAGTCAAACTCATTCCAGCTTGACTCAAGAAGTTCATTTTCACAATAATGTAAGCTCTTAAACAAAAACATTAAGTACCAGCAAAAGATTCCACTTGCTTTATGTGAACAGGTACCACAGCAACAGAAACATCTCAGCAACAGAGGGAAGGTATACAGACCGTATCATTCCTCTTTTCATTGCCTACCGAATTAAATAATCCAGGTCTTCACTTCCAGCGTGCCAACTAGTTTCCTACAGGAATCTATTGCTCACTACTATCCAGACAAGCCCGCTTCTGTATATATTCTTCTGCAGCTCTCTTCCTTTTGTACTTGATTTAAGATTGTTTCCCTTAAGAAACAGCGTTAAGTGCCAGACCCTCTATAAAACCTTTTCCTAGACTTCCTTAGGACCTCTGACCTCACATGCGACATCCCTGACATCCCAGTCATTCTTGTTTGTGTCTTATCTCCACTTACAAGGGAGGGCTGTAAGCCCTTACAACTTGGGCTTATTTGTTTTCCACCAAAATTCGTAACAGACAAGTGGCAAAGTGGCTCAACTAAATGAAAAGGTGAACATATTTTTCCTCCTAAGCTGGTTATTTTCAAAGATTTTTACTATCAAAATGGAATGAAGAAGTGAGCATATAGCAAAGCCTCAACACTGACTAAATGAAAAAGAAATGTTGATTTCGGAAAGTTAAGATGTTTCAGAATAGATTCCATATAGACAAACTCATAAAACATACTGAGATAGAATGATGACCCTGAGGTCGCTTAAGGGCTGGATAAGACCTATGGATATAGTTTCCTTGGTCCACAAGGCATTTTCAAAGAATATAATTTGGGGAGGAGTGGCTAAGATAACAGAGTGATAAGACCTTGACTCACATCCTACCACAGGCACTCTAAAATTACAACTATTTATAGAGGAACTATTGATGAGAACAACTTCAAGACTAGCAGAAAAAATTTTCCACAACTAAAGACATAAAGAAGGAACCACCATGAGAAGGGCAGAATGGGGAAACTGGAGATACAGTATAGTCAAGACCCACACCCCTGAATAGGTGACCTACAAATGGGAGGATAATCACAATTGCAGAGGTTCTCCACAAGGAGTGAGGGATCCGAGCCCCACATTGGACTCTCCAGCCCAGGGGTCCTGCACCACGAAGATGAGGCCCCAGAACATCTGGCTATGAAGGCCAGCGGGGCTTGTGTACAGAAGAGCCGGAGGGCTGGAGGAAACAGAGACTCTGTTCATAGAGGGTGCATGCAAAATCTCATATGCCCTGAGTCCCAGCTAAGAGGCAGTAATTTGAAAGGAGCCTGGGTCAGACATACTTCCTGATCTTGGAGAGCCTCCTGGAGAGGCAGGAGGCAACTGGGACTCTCCCTAGGGACAGAGACACTAGCAGCAGCCATTTACAGGAACTTGTTCTAGCAGGAAAACACTGATGCTGGCTAGCACCATTTTGGAGTCCTCCCTCTAGTCTACTAGTGCCGAGGGCTTACCTACCCACCAGCTCCAGCCCCTTCTCCAGGCCACACAGCCAACTTCACCAGGACCCAGCCCCACCCACCAGCAGCTGGCAGCCTCCACATGAGGAGCACCTGGCAGCCAATAAGGCTGGGGGGCCAGCCTTGCCTACCAGCACACCCACAGTAATGAGCCCTGCCACAGCAGAAGGGCCCTTGCAGCCCACAGAAGGGGCATCCCTAGAGGATATAACTCTGGTGACCAGAGGAAACTGTGCTCCTGGGCTCCACAGGACATCTCCTACTTCTCCAAGATCAGGAAGCATAAATGACCTGCCTAATACAAAGAAATAAAAACAGAAAAATCAGGCAAAATGAAGTGAGAGAGGAATATGTCCCAAACAAAGGAACAAGACAAAATCCCAGAGGAAAAAGTAAGTGAAGAGAGATAAGCAATCTACCTGATAAAGAGTTCAAGATGACGATTACAAAGATGCTCAGTGAAATCAGGAAAAGAATGGACACAGTGAGAAGTTTAACGTAAGTGATAAAGAAGAATCAAACAGATCTGAAAAACACAATAGCTGAAGTAAAAATCACACTAGAAAGAATCAACAGTAGCTTAGATGATACAGAGGAATGGATGAGTGTACTAAAATATACAGTACAAACTACTCAAACTGAACAGAACAAAAAAATTGTTTTAATGACAATAGTTTAAGAAACCTCTGGGACAACACCAAGAGTACTAACATTTACAATATAGGGGTCCCAGAAGTCGAGGAGAGAGAAAGAGGCAGAGAACTTATTTGAAGAACAGTAGCTAAAAACTTCCCTAATCTGGGAAAGGAAACAGACATCCAGGTCCAGGAAGCACAGTCCCAAACAAGATGAACTCAGAGGTCCACACCAAGACACACTGTTATTAAAAGGGCAAAAATTAAAGATTAAGAGAGAATCTTAAAAGGACCAAGGGAAAAGCAACTAGTTAGGTACAAGGGAATTCCAATAACACTGTCAGCAAATTTTTCAGTAGACACTTTGCAGGCCAGAAGGGAATGGCATGATATATTCAATGTGATGAAAGGAAAAAATACACAACCAAGAACAGTCTATCTGGCAAGGCTATTATTCAGATTTGAAGGAGCGATATAGAGTTTTACAGACAAGCAAATCCTAAGAGTTCAGCACCTGTAAACAGCCTTTATAAGAAATGTTTAAGGGACTTCTCTAAACAGAAAAGAAAAACACCACACTAGGCAATATAAAAATCTAGTAGGAAGGTTAAAAGACAAAAGTAATAAAATCATCTATATCCACAAAAAGTAGTTAAGGGACACAAACAAACAAACAAAAAAGGAAAATATAATGTAAAAGAAACAATAAAAGGTGGGGGTGGATGCAGGTTTGTTAGAATGTGTTTGAACTTAAGAATCGTCAACTTAAAATAATCACAAATATATACATAGGCTGTTATATATGAACCTCAAGGTAATTACAAACCAAAAATCTATAATAGATACACACACAGGGCTTCCCTGGTGGCGCAGAGATTAAGAATCTGCCTGCCAATGCAGGGGACACGGGTTCAAGCCCTGGTCCGGGAAGATCCCACATGCCGCAGAGCAACTAAGCCCGCAAGCCACAACTACTGCGCCTGCGCTCTAGAGCCCGTGAGCCACAACTACTGAAGCCCTCACGCCTACAGCCCGTGCTCCGCAACAAGAGAAGCCACCATGATGAGAAGCCCACGCATCTCAACAAAGAGTAGCCCCCACTCGCCACAACTAGAGAAAGCCTGCACACAGCAAAGAAGACCAAAACGCAGCCAATAAAATAAAATAAAACAAATTAAAAAAAAAAAGATACACACACACACACACACACACACACACACACACACACACACATGATAAAGGAATCCAAACCTAACACTAAGGATAGTCATCAAATCACAAGGGAGGCAAGCAAAAGAAGCAAAAAAGAACTACAAAAGCAACCTGGAAACAATGAACAAAACAGCAGTAAGTACATACTTATCAATTATTAATTTAAATGTAAACGGACTAAATGCTCCAATCAAAAGACACAGACTGGCTGAATGGGTGAAAAAATAAGACCCTTATACATAGTGCCTAGAAGAAACTCACTTCAGATCTAAAGACACACACACTGAAAGTAAGGGGATGGAAAAAGGTATTCCATGGAAATGGAAATGAAAAGCAAGCTGGGTAGCATTACTTTGATAAATGGATTGATCCAGCAAGATATAACAATTGTAAATATATATGCACCCAAAAAGGGAGCACCTAAATACATAAACCAAATAGAAACAAAGGGAGAAAGTCCCAGTAACAAAATAATAGTAGAGGACTTTAACACCCCACTTACATCAATGGACAGATCATTCAGAGAGAAGATCAACAAGGAAACACTGGCCTTAAACAATACATTACGATAGACAGACTTAATAGCTATAACATATAGAACATTCCATCCAAAAGCAGCAGAATACACATTATTTTCAAGTGCACATCAAACACTCTCTAGGGTAGATAACATTCTAGGCCACAGAACAAGTCTCGATAAATTTAAGAAGACTGAAATCACATCCAGCATCTTTTCTGACCACGACACTATGAGACTAGAAATTAACCACAAGAAAAAAAAATGGCAAAAAAACACTGGTGGGCCAAACAATATGTGACTAAGTAACCAAAGGGTAACTGAAGAAATCAAATACCTGGTGACAAGAAAAATATACCTGGTGACAAATGAATATGGAAACACGATCCAAAATCTGTGGGATGCAGCAAAAGCAGTTCTAAGAGGTAAGTTTATAGCAATGCAAGCCTACCTCAGAATACAAGAAAAATCTCAGTACAAAACCTAACCTTATACCTAAAGGAACTAGAAAAAGAAGAACACCACACAAACCCAGTTAGAAGAAATCATAAAGCTCAGAGCAGAAATAAATGAAATAGAGACAGTAAAACAACAGGAAAGAGCAAAGAAACTAAGTACTGGTTCTGTGAAAAGATAAACAAAATTTAGATAAACCTTTAGCCAGACTCATCAAGAAAAAGAGAGCTGAAATCAGTAAAATAAAACGATCAAGGAGATGTTACAACTGACATCACAAAAATACAAAAGATCTGAAGAGATTACTATCAACAATTACATGCCATGGGCTTCCCTGTGGCCCAGTGGTTGAGAG
Source organism: Tursiops truncatus (assembly GCF_011762595.2). Lineage (NCBI taxonomy): Eukaryota > Metazoa > Chordata > Mammalia > Artiodactyla > Delphinidae > Tursiops > Tursiops truncatus. The sequence goes on from NC_047035.1 coordinate 118,434,283, forward strand.
TCTGCCTGCCGATGCAGGGGACACGGTTTCGTGCCCCGGTCAGGGAAGATCCCACATGCCGCGGAGCAGCTGGGCCCGTGAGCCATGGCCGCTGAGCCTGCGCATCTGGAGCCTGTGCTCCACAACGGGAGAGGCCACAACAGTGAGAGGCCCGCATACCGCAAAAAAAAAAAAAAAACCAAAAACCAATTACATGCCAATAAAATGGACAACCTAGAAGAAAGGGATAAATTTCTAGCAACATATAATATCCTAAGACTGAATCAGAAAGAAACAGAAAATATGAACAGACCAACTAGCAACACTGAAACTGAATCAGTAGTTTAAAAACTCCCAAACAAAAGTTCAGGACCATGGAGCTTCACGGGTGAATTCTACCAAACATTTAGAGTTAACACCTATCCTTCTCAAATTATTCCAAAAAAAAGAAGAGGAAGAAATGCTTCCAAACTCATTCTTATGAGGCATCACCCTGTACCAAAACCAGATAAAGACACCACAAAAAAGGAAAATTACAAGCCAATACCCCTGATGAACATAGATGCAAAACTCCTCAACAAAGTATAAAAACACCAAATACATTAAAAGAATTATACACCATGATCAAGTGGAATTTATCCCAGGGATGCAAGGATGGTTCAATATCTGCAAGTCAATCCATGTAATACACCACATGAACAAACTTAAGAATAAAAATATGATCATCTCAATAAATGCAGAAAAAGTTTTTGACAAAATTCAATATCCATTTATGATAATAACTCCAGAAAGTGGATATAGAGGAAACATACCTCTACATAATAAAGGCCATATATGACAAACTCACAGCTAACATCATACTAAATAGACACCATACTAAATAGTAAGAAGCTGAAAGAAAACATTTCCTCTAAGATTAGGAACAAGACAAGGATGCCCACTCTCGCCACCTTCATTCAACATAGTATTGCAAGTTCTAGCCATGGCAATCAGACAAGAAAAAGAAATAAATGGAATCCAAATTGGAAAGGAAGAGGTAAAGCTCTCACTGTTTGCAGATAACATAATACTATATATAGAATACCCTAAAGAAACTACCAAAAAAATATTAGAGCTATTAACTGAATTCAGTAGTTTCAGGATACAAAATTAATATACAGAAATCTGTTGTGTTTCTATACACTAACAAAGAACTATCAGAAAGAGAAATTAAGAAAACATCATTTATATCAAAAAGAACTGGGACTTCCTTGGTGGTCCAGTTAAGACTCCATGCTCCCAATGCAGGGGGCCTGGGTTCAATCCCTGGTCAGGGAGCTAGATCCCGCATGCCCAAACTAAAAGAGCCAGCATGCTGCAACTAAAGATCCTGCATGCTGCAACTAAAGATCCCACATGCCGCAATTAAAATGATCCCACACGCAGCAACAAAGATCCCACATGCCGCAGCCTAAATAATAGGTATTAAAAAAATAATAAAAGGGACTTCCCTGGTGGTCCAGTGGTAAAGAATCTGCCTTCCAACACAGGGAACGTGGGTTCGATCCCTGTTTGGGGAATTAAGATCCCACATGCTGCAGGGCAACTAAGCCCGCACACCACAACTATTGCACTCACACACCTCAATGAGTGAGCCCACATGCCGCAAACTACAGAGCCCACCCACCACAACTAGAGAGAAGCCCAAGCGCTGTAATGAAGAGACCGTGTGCCACAATGAAAGATCCTCCATGCCTCAACGAAGATCCCATGTGCCTCAACTAAGACCCAATGCAGCCAAAAAAATAAAGAAAATAATTTAAATAAAAAAACCCTAGGAATAAAATAACCAAGGAGGTAAAAGGCCTGTACTCAGAAAATCATAAGACACTGATGAAAGAAACGGAAGATGACACAAATGGAAAGATATGCTCTGGTCATCAACTGAAGAATTAATATTGTGAAAATGACCATACACCCCAATGTACTATAGGTTCAATGCAATCCCTATGAAAATACCAAAAGGCATTTTCATAAAACTACAACAAATAATTCTAAAATTTGTATGGAAACACAAAGGACCCGGAATAGCCAAAACCACCTTGAGAAAAAAGAACAAGGCTGGAGGTATCACGTTCCATGATTTCAAACTATACTACAGTAATCAAAACACTGTGGTACTGGCACAAAAACAGACACATAGATCAATGTAACAGAATAGAGTCCAGAAATAAACCCACACTTACATAGTCAATTCACCTATGATGAAGGAGGCAAGAATATACAATGGGGAAAAGACAGCCTCTTCAATAAATGGTGTTGGGAAAACTGAAGAGCTACATGCAGAAGAATCAAACTAGACTACTTTCTCACACTGTACACAAAAATAAACTCAAAAGGCATTAAAGACTTAAATGTAGTACCTAAAACCATAAAACTACTAGAAGAAAACATAGGCAGTACACTCTTTGACATGAGTCTTCACAATATTTTTTGGATATGTGTTCTCAGGCAAGGGAAACAAAAGCAAAAATAAACAAATGGGACTACATCAAACTAAAAAGCTTTTGCACAGTGAAAGAAACTATCAACAAAATCAAAAGGCAGCCTACTGAATGGGAGAAGATATTTGCAAACAATATGTATCTCTTATGGGGGTTAACATCCAAAATCTACAAAGAACTCATATAACTTATCCAAAAAAACAAACAACACAATTAATAAATAGGCAGAGTAAAGCAACCATACTTCAATAAAAATTATTTATATATAAAAAAAGGTAGAGAACCTGCATAGACTCCAAAGAAGACTTACAGACAAGCAACAGACACATGAAAAGATGTTCAACATCACTAATCATCAGAGAAGTGCAAATCAAAACCATAACAAGATACCACCTCATACTAGTCAGAATAGGTACTATCAAAGAGAAGAAACAATAAGTGTTGGCAAGGATGCAGAGAAAAGGTAACTTCATGCATCGTTGATGGGAATGTAAAATGATATAGCCACTGTAGAAAACAGTATGAAAGTTCCTCAAAAAATTAAAAACAGAACTACCATATGACCAGCAATACCACCTCTGGGTATTTTTCTGGGAGGAAAAAAAAAACAAACAAAAACACTAATTTGAATAGATATATGCACTGCAGCATTATTTACAATAGCCAAGATACAGAAGCAACCTAAGTGCCCACAAATAGATGAACGGATAAAGATGTGGTATACCTACAATGTGATATTACTCAGCCATAAAAAAAGAATGAAATCTTGCCATTTGTGACAATACAGATGGACCTAGAGGGTATTAGGCTAAGTAAAATAAGTCAGAGAAAGGCAAACATCATATGATTTAACTTATATGTGGAATCTAAAAAACAAAACAAATGAACAAATGTAACAAGTCAGAAACAATCATAGATAGAGAATAAACAGGTGGTTGTCATTGGGGAGGGAAGTTGGGGGATGAGTAAAACAGGTAAGGGAGATTAAGAGGTACAACCTCCCTGTTACAGAATAAATGAGTCCCAGGGATGAAATGTACAGCATGGGGAATATAATCAATATTATAATAACTCTGTACGGTGACAGAGGAGAACTAGACTTATGGCGATCATTCTGTAATGTATAGAAATATTAAATCACTATATTGTGCATCTGGAACTAACTTAGTGATGTAAGTTAAGTATACTTAAATTGTAAAATAATTAATTTTCCCGAAGAAAACAAAGCAGACAGACACACACACGTATTTCGGTTGCCAACATTTAAAATTCCCACAAAATATTTATATAAAATGTGGATTTATTTTGAAAAAGTAGACATTCTGGCAACACTTATTAGACTGCATTCCCCTTGACTGGGGCCAAGGAGAAGCAAGCACTATCTGGTCTGCCATAGCCCTATCACTTTTTATGATGGCACACTGAGTCATCCACCCACTGTGAGTTACCTAACTCTGGAGTCATTTGAGTTTGTGATGCTGGGTATAGTGAGTAAAGGAGAGAGAATTTAAGAGATTTAGGTGTTAGTGCTGACTCTGCCATAAACCAGCAGAATAACTCCTGGAAGTGCTTAGGCCCTGGGTTTCCTATTCTTAAAGTTTGGAAGTCTAACCCTGAGGTTTTATGATTCTCTTTTCTGGTACGTATTGAGAAGCAACTGCTGAATTTTCCTTCCCAAGTCTCACTAGAAGTGACAGTGGCAATCATCAACATGAAATGTTCTCAAAGCAAAATAGAAGACAACTAGAACCTCATTTAAAGAAGTTCCAAATGACAAGATGTCTTATAAAATTTTCAGTGGATTTTAAAATATTTCTAGTAAAAATGCTAAATCAACTTTCTTTATGGCTATAAAGTATCATGTCTACTAGATAATTTGGCAAACACAAAGAAAAAGAGCATGAATGATTTGGACAAGGTTTTCATGTTTTTGTCTCCACACTAGAGTTTTCTACAATGTATAAATTTCTTTAAGGGTATTAGTATATGAATTTTAGTAATGATATTAATAGAGAATAATACTTTCAATTATTGAAAACATTATATTCCTGGCACTGTAGGTAATGTTACATGGGTTAACTTTTCATTATTTAATCCTTACAACTCTGTAAGAGTGTAAACGGCATTATTTTCTTTTCATTTTACAGGCTCAGAGGGTTTAGGTAACATTTTCAAAGTCACACAGCTAGTATGTGCCAAAGCTGGGTTCACACCTATGTCTGCCTGGCTTTAACAGCCTTTGCAATATATAAACTTTTAAAGCTAAATAAAAATAATACTTGCAGTGGTAAAAATCTGAAGGAAAAGAAAAAGTTTTTAAAAACACAGTGTACACACACACACACACACACACACACACACACACACTTCTACCCCCAAAGGAAACTGTTGCTAGCATTTTGGCTTATTTCTTTTCTGTTCTTCCTTTTTTGCTTTTAATAATTTAGATTATACTAAACATATAATTTTAAACAGGACCAGGGATTGAAATTTTGGGGTTTAAGTATTGGTTCTTGGCATTTTTATGTGACACTATGCAATAGAGAGCCTTCAGTTACCACCCCTGCAAAACAGTGACAAGGAAAGCAGGTAAAAGGATGGTTCTAAACAGCATTTTCATAACAGTGGCAATCTGGATACATAAAGTGCCCAATATGTGAAGAACGGTCAAAGCAGCCATGGCACATCCTTACAATATAGTCATTAAAACTGATGTTTACAAAATCTTTTCATGTCACGAGAAAAACCTGCCTAAATTACAAAAAGTAACGCCATATACAAAATTGTTGCATTTAGTTCTCAACGACTGACCCACCAACCCTGCAAAGGACTGTACACAACACCCCTTCTTACTTACCTCAAGCTTTTCAGCTACCACGCGGACCAAGCAATGCTCCTCCAGGTGGCCGGCAATCGCCAAGCGCGCGGAGATCCAGGTCACACTCCGATGGGTCCGCAACACTCTGCGCACACACTCCCTCCATAAGCGACACACGCTGGGGACGCAAACGCACAAAGGGCTGTGAACGGACGTTCACTTCCCTCTCTCCCGCGGCTCACAAACCACCGGCCCTCACCACCCATTAGCGCAACTGCAGGAGATTCCTGCGGGATCCAAAGTCCCCGGGAGGGGGAGGCGTCGGGCGCCGGTTCGGAGGGAGAGCCGGGGGCAGAGAAAACCTGGCTCCTCTGGGAAAGGTCCCCGGGAGCACTACGGCCGGGGTACCTAGCTTATGGGGCCACCACCTGGGGCAGGGGTAGGGATAGGGAGCCCGGGTCATCCCTGGGTCCCGACGGTATCCGCCCACCCCGCCAGCCCAGGCAAGTCCCGAGGTAAGCTTCCCGCCTCCTCTCCCCTCACCCGGCCACCCGCAGCAACGCCTTGGCGGGCAGGAAGGTGAGGACACGCTCCACCACCTCCGCTAGGTTACTCAACACGAAGGTGCTTCGCGGGTCTGCGGGGGAGGAGCCGCGGCGATCACCGCCACCGCCACCGCCCACCGGCTCCATGCCTCACCAACCCGACGGGGAAACAGTACGGCGGCTCCGAGGGAGCGGCGTAGGCCGGGCCGTGCGCGTACTGAGCAGGCGCGCGCGCCACTTCCGGCCGGTCAGGGGAGGTGGTGCCGCTGAGGAGGCACCCACGTGACTCCAAGCCAAAGCGTTTCCGGCGCTGGTCTGGGAGCGGCGGCAGGTGCTTGGAGGTGGTGGCCACGCGTCGTGTAATCCTCCTGGAACTTTCCAGGAGGCTTTCCACAGTCGAACCACATCCACCTCCTTCTGTGCCTCTCACTGCACTTGCAGCGGTATTTTCTTTGTCGGTACAGGTCTTTTTCTAATTCATGAGTTTTGGAAGGCACAGACTAAATAATGGGTCTTCACAGTCCCAATGCCTGTTAACCGCATGAGTCCAATTTTTGAACTGGCAGTATCTGCTTTAAGATAAACTGTGAAAATCACCACCTTTATTCAACACCGTGCAGCCCTCAAGTGCTGAATGTGTTCAACGGCTTAAAGAGCACCTACCATTGCTATGAAAGCACGCCCCCAAACACTAGTTCCCTGCTAGTAGCATCAGATTCACCTGAGAAATTCTGTTTGGCGTATTCTCGGTCCTCACCCCAGGCCTACTTAAACACTTGGGGGTGGGGCCCAGCAGTCGTAGTTTCAGCTTTACTGTGATTTAAGCTTTCCCGTGATGCAAACCCAGCTTGAGAATCACAGATAGAAGGAATGTAAGCACAGCAGATACTGCTGTATCCCCAGCTAACATCTATTCCTCTTGCCGCTTCCTGGCTAACAAGGGCCTGATCTGATGCCCAGCTCTTGACTGGTAAATTTGGCTGGTCTAAACAAGCTGGTCTCAAACATTTTGGCCTCAGGACTGCTTCACAATCTTAAATATTGGCAACACTAAAGAGCTTCTTTAGATGGGTTATGACTATTTATATTTACATTAAAAATTAAAACACTGGGGGCTTCCCTGGTGGCACAGTGGTTAAGAACCCCCCTGCCAATGCAGGGGACACGGGTTCAAGCCCTGGTCCAGGAAGATCCCACACGCCTCTGAGCAACTAAGCCCGTGCCACAACTACTGAGCCTGTGCTCTAGAGCCTGCCAGCCACAACTACTGAAGCCCACGCGCCTAGAGCCGGTGCTCCTCAACGAGAAGCCACCGCAACAAGAAGTCCGCGGACCGCAACGAAGAGTAGCCCCTGCTCGCCGCAACTAAAAGAAAGCCCACATGCAGCAACGAGGACCCAACGCAGCCAAAAATAAATAAATTTTATTTTTTTAATTAAAACATTGTAATATTAATTCACTTAAAATTCATGACACATAAACAAAATAACTTATGAAAAAATAACTTTACCAAATCTCCACCACTCTCCCCCTCCAATATTGAATAAGTGTAGCATCTTTACATCTTGCAAACCTCTAATTTCTGGCTTAATAGAAGACAGCTTGATCTGCTTCTGAATTCAATCGGTTGCAATATCACGTCTATCACATCACGTAGCCTCTGGAAAACTCCACTGTACACTTGTAAAAGAATGAGAGTGAAAATAGCAAATAATGCTTTAGTGTTAAGAGAATTGTTTTGATCTTAAAAACCTCCTAGAAGGGTCTCAGGAGCTTCCAGCTTTCTCCAAATCATAACTTGAGAACCACTGGTCCATATTAATCATGAAGGTCTCATTCTTTTCACCAGCCATTAGTTTAGGGGTAGACACAGGCCCGAGTTCTAGCCAAGGAAAAGTGAGAGGCAATAATGCTTTGGGGGTGGGGGGGGACTTCTAAAGAGCTCCTCACTTCCTAAGGCGACACTAGACAACAGGACCATTATCTACCTCTGGATGGATTAAGGTGGCTGCACATCCAAGACAACAGTCTATCCAAAGATGAAACCAACATGGAAAAATCTCAAAGCAGCAGAGGTACCATGCCTAGAATTTTCCTACCTCTGGACTTCTTGTATGTGAGATAAACTGACAATTGTGTAAGAGGCTATGGGTATACTAAAGAGGGAGCAGATTACTGTAACCTGGAGAACTAGGGACAGCCATAAAGAAAGTAGCACTTGAATTTATATTAAAAAATAAGTGTGGGAGAGGGAACAGGTTGAGGAAGCCCTGAGTATTCCAAGTCTATACACACCAATTCTGGATTCTCTAGCTTTCTCTTGTGAAATCAATCTGCCTCTCTTCCCCTCAAGCCTCTCACCCCATCCCACCATATATAATCCTATTCCAGAAACCCAACAGCCTGTAGAAACTTGAAGCAAAGACTATCTTTTATGAGGGAAAAGTGACAAAGTTATTTTTTAAATGGTTCTTTATTCATAAACTTGATGCAAGTTTACAAAATTTACTGTACATTGCCAAATAAATCTGCAATGAAAAATAAAGTCCCAAAAAAACCAAAAAAAAACAAACAAACAAAGCATGCCGAATGTGCAGCTGTCAATCTGCTAGCCATCAGGATATTAAAGAATTCAATAATGTATTCAAGATTTAGCCTTAGGTTTAAGGAACTTTAATGCTTTAAAGAATTCTTCCTTGTCACTTATCTGAGCAACTGGCGATCATAACTTTATACAAATGTAACCAAGTGAACAAGAATGCCAGAAAATCTTTTTCTACTGTCTTCTTAACCAAAATAGAAAAAAAAAAAAAAAAAGGAAATTAAACACAATAATGCAGAAGTGCCAAGTCTCTCAGATGTGGCTTACAAAGTTAAAAACTGAGTCTCAAAGCATAAGAAACACTTTTGAACTTTGTAATTGGTTTGTGCAGAAAAAATGTGCTTCTGGATTTCTTTTTAAAAGTGCTTAATAACTAGAGTTTACTTTTAAATCAAATTTGGGTATATAAAAAAATCTACTACCAACCCAACAGGACTGATTCTGGTAAGGCAATAAAATGAAGAGTACACTGATTTAAGTCAGGTTTTATAAAAGAATTAATATATGTAGAGTTCCTATTAGTCTTTCAATGTAAAAGCCATTGTTATGACTATAGCAAAAACTTTAGGTCTCCAAATTAGATACTTTTTGTACTTAACTGTGCAGTTTTTGTTCAAAGAGTCTTTGTGCCAATCACTTTATAAGTTTATTAGTTTACAACTGATTGCAACATCCCGTTAATAAAATGGAAACGTAAAATGACTTAGTATTTAAAATAACTTCAAGCTCTATACTTCAAGCTCTTCTTCATAGTAAATATTGAACCAACAAGAAGCAGATTCAGCCCAGCAAGACTCTGATGCCCCAGTGGAAATGACTACTTACAAGCCTGAATTGGCACAGCCTTGCTTTGCTTTGCCTAAAAAGTACAACTTACTAAAGAGCAAATCTTGGAAAAACAATTCAGATCTTCATAGCCATAAAAAAAAAAAAATCTTAACAGTTTAATAAGTATGTTTCCTGTCATTATTTTGGCAATATCATAAAATGGTTTTAACCTGAAAAGGCTACTGTGATTTAGAACATCTTAAATTTTCTAAACCAATATTAAACATCAATTAAACTTTTATTGGCTTTAAATGGAACAATATATTGCAAATCCTCATAACACATGAGCTCAAAATGGGACAGTTGCCCTCAAGTTGCAACTTCAGTAACCTGATGCTGACTTGTCTGCTTAACACATTTCACCTTTCAAAGAAAGAGATAAGGAGTGGCCAGTATGTGTATTTATCAGGAAAAATATAGTAAAGGCCCCACTGCTCAGTCCAAGGTACCTAAAATGAGAAAAATGGAAAGGCTGTAACTTATACTGGATCAGTTGACAGATTATCCACTAAAATATCTATTAGCTAACATCTTCGGTACTGCTGTTATAGGGGCACTCAAAGCTTGTGTCTGCATGTTGGAAAGATTTTCTTTAAAGCAACATTGGTCCAAACATACAAAAGTCAACACATTTAGCCATCTTCCTTTGGAGGGGTGTACCAGCCTGAAAAAGAATGGGGAAAAAAACAGTTAAAATATTTTAATTCTTAAACCAACTAAAAGCAATGGCATTTTACCAAGGTTAGATAGTTTCTCTACCCATAATTTTCCTCTGTAAACTACTGTAAAAATTAAACTTACACTTGGGTTGGTAACATAGCATTTTGATATTTATGTTCACAATATAAAGTTATTTTCTATGAATAAACTGTACTTGAGTTTTCAATATAAGATCTCTATATTAATGGCATTTCTACCAAAAGAGAACAGTATGGAAATATTAGGCAACAAGCTAGGTTTTATATTTCATTGCAATTCAGTATTTGAAAGGAAACCACACTGAAAATAGCTATCCCCCAAACAAAATCCTGGTATTTTAGAATAAGAGGAACTTGGACTGTCATCAGGCAGTGATGTCATTTTACCAGTGAGGGTGCCATCTCAGCAGGTGCACTGATTAAGTAAGCCCAAGATCAGATTTAGCAGAAGATACTAGAAGCCATCTCCTGAATCTGAATCTATTGCTCTTTCACCATAGCTAATTATACACACACCCACACTTTCTCAAATAGTTTCCATAAACATTTTTGAATGCTGACTACAACATCTAATTTAACAAAAAATAAGACATAAGAAAAAAATATGTTTCTAAGCTCAACAAAAATATAAGCTCTCTCTAAAAAGGCAAATGAGATTAAGTACTGCTTGGTACGAAATTGCCATTGGAACAGTATGAATATACCAAGATTTGTGAAGCATCCACGTGGTTAATGAAGTAGCATACAGGAGTCTTTGGGTCTGTTAATTTAGGGTGCTGGAGATTATTATTATGAAAACCCAGCTTTGTCCTCAAGTTTTTTATCATTTCCCTCTTCAGAAGCTTGAAAATTGTTCTGAATACTACTCTTTCAGAAGTAAGCAGTCACTGCAAAAGTGGCAAGTTTGCTCTGTCATTAAAATAAAAGTGAGCACACACAAAACACAAATCCTAAGTCACAAACTACCACATTCTAGCAAAGTAAAGAACACTTTACTGTAAATACTCTTGAAGAAAACTACTTCCTATCAATTTACTTACTCTGCACAAAAAAGCATCAGTTTCACTACCCCAGCTACCACGAATATCAGCACTTGGTTATAAAATGCTGTGCGTACACACTACTCGCTTTTTCCTCATGTTCGGCAAGACAGACATCATGCCAATTTTAGAGATGAGGAAACTGAGGCTGAGCGGTAATGGGACTAATTACCCATTAGCTAATGGGTGACACAAATGCCACTTGATAATAGGTCTTCTGATTCCAGGTCTACTTGTTTATTGCCTCACTATTAGAGACAAAAGCTCCAAACATGCATTGTGAAAATAAGCAAAATTTTAAAAGGCCAATAAAGTTTTGAAAGGTATTTTAATATTTTTTTAAAATATACAACTCAAATATTCTTAAGTATAAACTGAAATCAGTACTTTTTTACTTGAATAAATAAATGTGTACAATTGTCAAAAAGCATTAAGTAGTCTGAAGATGTTTCAGAAACTGGTTCATGATCCTGATTGCATTTACTCAGTATTAACAGCAAGAACTCCACCTTTAGAGTTGCCTTTAACTCAATTCCTATCCTAATACCATACATTTCAAGTGAGTAAAGTGATCCATTCCTCAATCTACTCAAAAATCTTGACTCTGACTCAGAGGTTCGCAGGCCAAGTATTTAGGATACAAAGATTTTGAATGAAACACTGTGTATCCTCAGGTTAAAGTTTTTCACTGTAGTGGCTGTACTTTGTAAGAAATTAAAGCAAAAACAGAAGAATAAAACATGATAAATATCAACAGTACATTATGTAAAATTTCATAAATGGCAATAAATACTTATTTAACTAAACATACCATTTTTCTCATGTATCTGTACAATGGAATTATAGGATTGTTGGGCTCTTGCTAGATTATATTGATTCTGAAAGAGAATTATACATTTTATATCAAAACTATAAGTAGATGAAAATCATTACAAATAATTTATGGATGCATCACTGCTGTACTTAAAAGAACACAGGAAACTAAGTTATATTTCCATTTCCAAAATAAATTTCTCAATTTCATTATTCTCTACCATTTTAGAGGGACAACAAAACCATAACTGTTCTCTAGGAAAGATCTACAAAATTCACAGTTCATTTTTGTAAGTCCTCCTACCACTGCACAAGTACAAGGCTTTATGAATAAAGTTAAAGGATGCTATTTGGATGCAAGTAGAAAAACTCTTCCTCATAACTTCCATCAAAAAAAAAAAAAAGAACTACAAAATATTACCTTCAGGTAAGGAAACATTAGGCTTTAAGGACTACACATATGAATGACATTTTGAGTTAAAAATCTAAAGAATGTCCAAGTGGCATCAAGCCATTACTAAAGGAGTCTTCTTTTGTTAACCTCTAGATCAGAACCTCTTTTAAGGGGCCAAGTTTAGCATTAATTTTATCCCCATGAGTACAACTGGCCTACATCTTAACTTCCAGTTAATACATCATAAGCATTCTCCATAGTGGTACACACCTATTATATTATGTCACAAAATTTTTAAATAAATTCACACAGCATAAGAATAAATGTATAAACATATTCTAAGTAACAACTCTCCTTCCTACCTGTCCTGAAACCACCCAGTTCCTCCCCTATCCACCTTCCTTCTTCTATCCAAATTAAATACTGTTATTAGTTTCCTTGTATATCCTTAAGGTTATACAAGAAAATTAATGTACAGCCTATTGTTGTCAGTCACTGTCCCCTGCTTGTTCCTCTCAACAAATGATAGGTAGCATGACAAAGTAAAAAATTATATCCTCCTGGTTAAATGAGACTTTCATCATTAAGTAGCTGCTAATGCTTTCTGTTCCAAAATCAAATTGTTTGATACTGCAGCTACATCATCTTTTTGTTAGTGTATACAGGCAAACCTCATTTTATTGCACTTCACTTTACTGCACCTAGCAGATATTGCCTTTTTTACAATTTGAAGTTTCTGGCAACCCTGCGTCGAGCAGGTCTATAGGCTCCATTTTTCCCAGCAGCACTGGCTCATTTTGTGTGTCTGAAATATTTTGAATTACCAAAATGTGACACAAACTTTTTCATTGCTCTATCTGTTACAGTGATCTGCGATCAGTGATCTCTGGTGTTACTACTACAACTCACTGAATACTCAGATGATGTTGTAAATGTTAGCATTTTTTAGCAGTAAAGTTTTTTTTAATTATGGCATGTACATTGTTTTTTAGACATAAGGCTATTGCACACTTAATAGACTGCAGTATAGTGTAAATTTTGTAAGCACTTGGAAACCAAAAAGTTCATGTGACTTGCTTTATTGTGATACTGGCTTTATCGAAGTAGTAGTCTGGCACTGAACCCATAATAGCTCCAAGGTATGCCTATACTGGCCTATCTTTATCGTTCTTCTTTAAAAAAAATTTTTTTTTCAATCTCTTTGTATCCTTACATTTTAAATATACTTCTTGTGACAAACCATAATGTAGAAGAATATAAAAAATAATATATTTACATATGTATAAATGAGTCACTTTGCTGTACAGGAAAAAATTAACACAAAAGAAATTAACACAACATTGTAAATCACCTATACTTCAAAAAAATTTTTTAATAAAAATAAATAAACAAATACACTTCTTAGAGACCACTTTTTTTTTTCTTTTTTTCTTTTTTTTTTTTTTTTTTTCGGTACGCGGGCCTCTCACTGTTGTGGCCTCTCCCGCTGCAGAGCACAGGCTCCGGACGCGCAGGCTCAGCGGCCATGACTCACAGGCCTAGTCGCTCCGCAGCATGTGGGATCTTCCCAGACCGGGGCACGAACCCATGTCCCCTGCATCGGCAGGCGGACTCTCAACCACTGCGCCACCAGGGAAGCCCAAGACCACTTTTTAATTTGAACTAACTGGTAACTTTAGTCCATTTTTATTTGTTATGACTTATTTATTTGGGCCTGCTTCTACAACTTCACTTTCTGGTTTCTATTTCTCTCTTTAATATAATTTTATTATCTCCTCCTGGGATTCGAATAAGACATGTTTTAGACCTCATTCTGATCTCTACCTCTTAACTTCTGCTGTACTGTCTATCCCCAGGTCTCTCTGTGCAACATTCTGAGTTATTTCTTCTAATCAATTAATTCTCTCTTCTGATGTCTAATCTATTGTTTCTCATTTCAACATTTTTCATTTCTATAAATTCTATTTCATTCTTTTTCAGATCTGTCTCATCATTCCTGGTCTTATCATGTGCTCAATTTTATGATTCTTTTTTCTTTACACTAGATTTTACATATAATTATTCATTTTCTCAAAATTCTAGTATCTGCTAATTCCAAAACCTCAAGTCTTTGGGAATATGTATCTCTTATTCATTGTTTCTGCCAGTTCTCATGTATGTTAGGTTGTCTACTTATGTGCTTGTCATCTTTCACTGAATTCGTATTTGCTTGATCTTAATCTTTGAGAATCTTACAGGCTTAAATTAGAAATGCTTTCCTCTGAAGATTGTATCTGCTGCTGATGAGAACTGTGGATACAACTAACATGAAACCACTTTAGTCCCCTTGGAGAATCTCGGGATTATTCAAGGTTCCCAGATTCGGCTCCCCAGTCTCGCTCATTTATAATAGAAGACTGGAGTGCTTAGTATAGGTAACAACTTCCCCCAGGGGAAAAAAAAAAAAATCAGTTCTCTCATCTGAATGTGATCACTGACTAGGGGATCCTATAGGTAAATAATTGGAGGTCTATGGGCTGTAGAGAAGACAGATGCCTTTCCTGATGATAGAAATAGCTAGTTAGGGCTGTGTGCTCTAGGACTTCACTATTTAGCTCAACTACCATTACCCTCCAAACAGTGAACAGAAGCTTCTTAGAAGGCACTGTTTTGCCTATCTAAACCCCCAATTCCTGCTAAAAGTCATATGATCAGACCTCTACTTTAGAAGGCTTTCTCACTACTATAGCCTAGAGTTAATGTTACAGTCTATATTCTATTCCATGTTAACTGAATAAGAAAACCAGCTTTGCCAAGATCCTTCTGTCCCAGGCATAGCTGCAGATCCTCAGCTCTATCCATCTGACCCTATCTCCAAATTTCATGTGTGTGGATGGGCAACTTTTTCTGTTTTTCAGTACTTACGTATATTATCTCATTTTAATAAGTTTTTTTAGGGTACAAACTCATTTATTTTGAACCAATATCTGACAGTATTTTTTTATATTTTAAATAATTCTGAATAGTTGTATGGCAAAAAGAAATTCAAATAGCACAAATGATTTACAGTAAAGTCTCCCTCCCAATTCTAACCTGCCCCCTCAATATTTCAACACTCCCTTGTCAGAAATAATCGTTATTAGCATTTTCTTGAATATCCTTCCAGAGATATTCTCTGCTTATAAAAGCACATCTATAATATGTCCTTGTCTATCCCTCTTACACAAATGGTAGCGTATTTTTAACACCATTTAGCACCTTACTTTTTTGATAGTAGTATTTTTAAAGTTAACATTCAGACTATTCCCTGCTGAGTAGAAGGGAAGGTAAAACTCATATTACATCATGCAAAGTTTCTACATTCTTAACTGACAAATATTTCTTAATAAGAAAAAAAAATAGAAGGGTAAGGTTTCACCTTGACAATTAAAAAAATTCACCTTCTAAGACATACTCTAATATGCAAACATATTTAGCTGCCTAACTTGGCACTCTATATAAAATGGTTATATTTACTTGCTAACAAAACTACAATTATGAAAATGTAAAGGTTTAAGGCAATTATATTGAAATTGATTGATTCCAAGGGAATTACAGCACTGAACAAAGATAGCGTATTGTTATTACAGAATGTTAAAACTGGAAGAAACTTAAAATATCCAGATCAATTGTATTTCAGGTAAAGATACAGATGCCCAGAGAGGTAAGTTTACAGTGTGAGTTATTGGTAAAAATGGTCTTTCAATTACTCAAAAAAAAATCACTGTTCTAAGCTTTTTGTATTTTCTCTTAATGGGAAAAACACGCTAATTAAAAAAAAAAATGATGAAATTTAACATCAAGTTCTACATATAAATAAATGCCAGGAAGAAAATTTAAAAGACTGGAAGTACACCAAAATGCTAATAGTATTTCTAGACACTCAAATTACAGATGACTTTTTTAGTTTGTATTTATTTCTATTTGTATTGTATAGTGAGCATAAATTGTCATTTAGAAAAACAAAGTTTTGATGTTCTAATACATCATTCTATTGCCACATTTAAAATACCTAAAATACATACACTGTTAAGAAACACAAGTTAAATGTAGTTATAAGCAATTCACTACTTTTCAATTAACTTCTAGATTTTATACAAAATGGTACTTTGTTCTAATGCAAAGAAATAGCTGTTTAAAAAGCTAAAAGTAAGTTATTTTATAATATTATCCCAAGTATATAATTCTGTAAAACAGCCTTTTCAATTTTTTGCTTCCCCTGTGAGTTAAGATTCTAGTGGGCTCACGATTTGATGTGCAATACAGTTATAAATACCTATTTAGATTTAGTACTATTTGGATAGGCATTTAATACAAAATTCACAAGAAACTTTAGGAACATCCAGATTTTTTTAAATGTCAGGTCAGGATGATTTCCATCACATATTTTTCCAAAACATACTAACTTCAGAGTACATCCTTAAGTGTCCACTTAAGTGTTTATAGATAACTACAATTGGACATGAAAAGATATTTCTGATATAGTAAGTGAATAAAGAAAAGAACTCAGTGGTTAAGAGCAGAGACTAACAGCCAGAAAGTCTGGTTCCAATCCTCACTCTGCCACCTGTGACCTTAGACGAGTTACTAACTTCTGTGTGCTTCAGTTTCCTCATCTACAAAATGAGGACAATAACAGTACCTACTTTGAGGTTATTAAGAGGACTGAAAGTTAATACAAATAAAAAGTTTAGATTACAGCCTAGCACGTATATGCTCACTGGGAATTAACTATTACAACATGATCTCAATTTTTGGAAACTTACAACTACATATAATTTTTTTACTTATTAGTATATATAAACCAAGAATAAATTTCAAATTATAGACATATTTAACTATAGTAGAAATAACAAAGACTAAGAGAATAGAAAGAAGCCTCCTCATAAGATAACAGGAAATATATCTTATAGTTTATGTGACATTCTTAATAAAAGTACCTTATTTGCGCCAAACTGCACTCTGGCTTTGCCTTTGACTAAGGTGGCATTGATTTGCATGATGACCGATTCTATTGAATAGGCACTGCTCCAGCCCTACAGAAAGAAGAAAACACTTTTTTAAAACACAGTGGTATTCTTGATTCCCAGTTAGGAAAGCTTAAGAAAATGGCATATAATGACTCAATAACAGCAAATTAATGTTAAGAAGTTTGTGGTCAAAGAGTAAAAGTAAAGTTGGACCATTTCCAAAATCTCACAAAAAACGAAGCAAAGCAAACCAACATTCGAAGTGCTAAAAATGAGCAAATTACAACTTTAAATATACATAACTCTTATTGCCCATCCTAGCATAGATTAAGCAGCAAGTACAATGTCATTTTACTGGTTTAAAAAGCTTTCATTATTAAAAGTAGGTGCTTTTAGCAAAAAACAAAAATTATGTTAAAGTAGGTACTATTACAAAGAGCTTTGTCCACTTAGAATCTAATTTACATAGTTAAAACACTCTATGTTTGAAAAACACGAGTACCATAAGAAAATAGTCACCTGTTTTGTGAGTAGTTCCATGCATAATGCTCCACCACCCAACACATACCTTAAAAAGAAAACGGAATCATACAAAATTCTCTAGATCTTGGTATTCCTTCTTCATCAATTTTTAAAGTACCATTACTAAGAAAGTATGCATACAAGTAAAGATTAGAAGATAACATGCAAAAATGAAAATAGTTGTTAAGAGTTACAGGACTATGGGTAATTCTAAAATTCTGATGTCATCATCTAAATGTCTTTTTTTTTTTAAATAATAGTTCTTAATAACAGAAGACTTTTAAGGTATCAGAAACTAAGAACTTAGCCCTAAATATTCCAGAGAATGGGGGAGAAAATGGGGGAGAAAAATTTCCTTATATGGCCTTCAACTGTTCTACTCAACCAAAGATTTCTCCACCATCATGTTACACAGCCAAAAGTTTTTCCTCTGACAGGAGTGACTTTACCCTATCTATAATAATGAACATCTGCATTTATATTTATACTTAAAATTTTTTTTCATTCTGTTTTGAGGATCAAATGGTTCTGACCATGGAGCCCCTCTCTGGGACTCCCCTATTTCTCTTCCCAGTCCTGAGGACTGTTCTCTGAACCAACGACAGTTACTGGGGATTTCCCAGATCTCTGTTAGGAAATCATTATTTAGATCAAGATTCTTCAGCCTTTTAACACTTTCTCAAACAAAGTAATTCCTCCTTTAATGTTAAACTTTAAAACACATTAGGACTTCCCTGGTGGTGTAGTGGTTAAGAATCCGCCTGCTAATGCAGGGGACATGGGTTCGAGCCCTAGGTCTGGGAAGATCCCACATGCCGCAGAGCAACTAAGCCCGTGTGCCACAACTATTGAGTCTGTGCTCTGGAGCCTGCGAGCCACAACTACTGAGCCCATGTGCCACAACTACTGAAGCCCATGCTCCGCAACAAGAGAAGCTACTGCAATGAGAAGGCTGTGCACCGCAACAAAGAGTAGCCCCCGCTCGCCACAACTAGAGAAAGCCCGCACGCAGCAACGAAGACCCGATGCAGCCAAAAATAAATAAATAAAAATAAATAACTAAATTTATTCTTTAAAAAAAGAGCTCGAATCTTTAAAAAAAATCATTAAATATCATGCTTAAAAATAAAATCAAAGGAATGGTAATTACAGAAGAAAAACTGTGGTAATCTTGAAAATACATAAGGTAAGACCACTGATCAGGTCTAGGTGAAAAGTGAGTCTACCACAAATTTTTTTTGTCCTCTGGGACTTTGCCCATGCCTTTCCCTTCCTTGCCTGAGATTCCCACTGCTGCCTACTCTTCCAAATGCCATATTCCCCCCTGCCCCATAAAACTTTCCAAGACCATTCTAGCCAGCAAATTTTGCATTCTGGCTAACCAAATGCATCCTTGTGTTGACTAAACCAAATTACACTTAAGTAAGCAATCTAAAAACTTCTACTGTAGACCATTAGTAAAAACAGTTACAGTGAAATTATTCACTATCATAAAGTAGTCAGTAACTACCCCCATCCTGAAGAATTTAGGCAACTGTCTCTCTTACTTGCTTGTCCCAACTTCTGGGAACTTTCAAAGTAAAAGTTTAATACGAAGGAAAGAAAAACACTCCAAAAAATTAAATTAGGGAGGAGAATCATGGGATTTTAAACTTTGTATATTCTCTTATGTTCCTGAAACTCAGAAATCTGTCTCCAATTCTTGGAATCTCCCACTGGGCTCAAAGTGCATCTTGTATATAGTCAGCTTTAAATAAGCACTTGCTGATTTAACAGAATTACAAGATCCAAGTTCTCATTTGGATTTTGGCTCCTCCAGAACTGCTCAAAGTCTAGTAATCTGTTAATGAGTTAACACTCATTACACTCATTGGTCCTTACACTTCAGAAATGCTAAAGAGAAACATTTTAGCAAAAGGAGATTTGTAGATGACACTGAGTCACGAATTATCTAACCACCACCTTCCCTTTTAGCACCCCACTCTTCATTTTGGGGTGGAGAGTCTTGTCAGGAGGGAAGAAGGGAAGTTTTCATACTTGTAGATCAAAAGAAAGTACATTTTCTACAAGCACATAATAGCTATAAAAATGTTTGTTGGATGTCTAACACAAGACAGAAGTAGTTCTAGTACCTATGCAAAAAGTGAGCTAAGTATATATTAATGCATATTAAACTTTTCCTTAATATACACTTACTAAGCTTTTCCTTAATATATGCTGTCAGCAGCATTTACACCTAAAAAAAAGTAGCCAATTCTACTTTTGTACTGTATCATTTTATCAACTCTACTTCTGTACTGTATCATTTTATCAATATGTATTCCAAGCGCTTATTGCTCTTTGCCTCCAAAGAGTTGCTGCTGAATATTGAGACAATCCAAGAACACTAAAAAAATAATAAGAATCTAAGAGTCATCTAAAGATAAAATGCCATATACATGGGCATAGTAATATTTTCAACTTAAAAAAATTTTCAATTGCCAAAGTTGTATAGCAAACAGTATCCTAAGCTCAGCCTCTTCAGGCATTCAATTTATAGAATTTTTGTTTTACTAGAAGGTTCCTGCAAGAATGTTTGCCAGCTAACCTCCCCACCCACAGTCTATGATGATCACTTAATTGCTTTGAGGGGACAACAGATACCATTAATCAGTACTTAAGGGGACAACAAGGAACATTAATCACACAACATGATTCTTAAATCATATGACATGATCCAAAAAACAGAGATGAGAAATAAAATTTTTATATTATAGTCAAATTCTTGATAATGACATTAAAAAAAAAGACAGGCTTATCAGCCCACACAGAACAATCATAATCCTCCCCTTTCGAGGTAAGGAAAGGGGCAATGGATTCTAAGAACAGAGCCCTAAGAGAGGGATAAAGAAAATTCTGACATTTAAAACCAGTTTCTTAAGATAATGTTCTCTCAATACAGACAGAAACAACCCATGGTCATCTAGAAGTAGAAGTATTTTCTTTGTGGATGACTGGGGCACAAAGAATACTTCTTACTATATCAACCAATAAAGCATCTTCAGTTGCCTACAAACAGCTCTCTCACAATATATTGTATTATCATCAAATAATCTTTCTGATTCTCACTACACTACACCCTGGACTAAGCAAGAAAGATGGTCAAGTTTCGATGGCTCAATAATATAGCTCATAAAAATACCAGTGGACTGGGAATTGTATATTACCCTAAATTGCCTACATCTTGCTAACTTACTGTATTTTCCTATCTCATTCATTCATTCAAAAATATCTACTGCATATATAGTATGGATGCTAAAGCACTGAACCAGACACAGAGCATACAATGAAGAAAACTGACATGACCCTGCCTTCATGATGTTTACAATCCAGTAAAGATAACAGATGTTAAACAAATAAAGTGGGGGATGGAGACCCAGAGTTCTGTGAGTAGGAAAAACCAGGAGGCTTATTTTAAATTTGCTGGTCAGGAACAGCATATCTAAAAGTGACACACAGGCTGAGACCTGCAGGAATTGAAGTGTGGGTGGGAATAACATTCCAGGCAGAGGAAATGTATATGGAAGTCATGAGGAAAGAGTCTGCTCGGCACTAGGGGCTGAAAGACAACTAGTGGGGCATTAGCTCAGAGAGGAAAAGTGTAGTAACAAGATGACTGAAGAGGAAAGCAAGGGCAAGATCACAGAGGGCGTGCAGAATATGGTAAGGACATCAACCTGTAGGAGCAGTGGGAAGACATGCGAAGAGCTTAAGCAGGGGAGCAACATAATCAGAACAAATTTGTAAAAGCTCACTCTAGAGAAGCTTTATGAATGAGGGAATAGAAGCAGGAGTCTGATCAGGAATCCTCTGAAGTGATCCAATTGGGAACTGATGGTGGTAGCAACAAAAATGGAGACAAGTAATTGGATCTGAGAACTCTTTAAAAGGGAGAATCAAAGGAAAATGAGGAAAAGGTGATGTAAAGAATGACTCCTAGGTTCATTAATTAAGATAAGCAAGACTGGGGAAGGGAAACTGAAAAGAAGATGGGTTCAAGTTTTTGTCCTGAAGAGTTTGAGATGCCTGTATAAGAGACATTCAAGTTGAGGTGTCAAGAAGGCAGAAGGATATTGGAAGCAGAAAAGACATAGGGATGTGAGATACGAACCTGGGAGTCACTGGCACATAGAAATATTTCAAAAGCCATGGGAGCTTTTTCAACGAATCATGCTAGAGCAACTGGACATTAGGCAAAAATCTATGACCTACACCTCATACCTTATGCAAAATTTAATTCAGATGATTCACAGACTTATCTGTAAGTAAACTGTAAAACCTTGAGGAAAAAAAGGTAGGAGAAAATCTTTGGGATCTAGGACTAGGCAAAGAGTTTTTAGATTTGACACCAAAAGCATATCTATATAAGGAGAAACATCTATAAATTTGACTTCATGAAAACTAAAATATTTTGTTCTACAAAAGATTCTGTTAAGAAGATGAAATGAAGCTACATACTAGAAGAAATTTAAAAACCACATATCCAGGGTTTCCCGGGTGGCGCAGTGGTTGAGAGTCCGCCTGCCAATGCAAGGGACACGGGTTTGTGCCCCGGTCCAGGAAAATCCCACATGCCGCGGAGCAACTAGGCCCGTGAGCCATGGCCGCTGAGCCCGCACATCCGGAGCCTGTGCTCCGCAACGGGAGAGGCTACAACAGTGAGAGGCCCATGTACCGCAAAAAAAAAAAAAAAAAAAAAAAACACATATCCAGCAAAGGACTATTATGTAGAATATATTTTTAAAACTTTCAAAATTCAATGAAATACAATCCAATTAGAAAACTGGCAAAAGACATGAACAGATATCTCTTGGAAGAGTATATAAAGCTGTCAAATAAGTACATGAAAGATATTCAACACTGGGGAATATTAGGGAAAGTAAGTTAAAACCACAATGAGACATCACTACACACCTAACAGAATGCCTATAATAAAAACAAGTGACATCACCAAATGCTGGCAAGGATGTGGAGAAAGTGTGTCACTCACACATTCTTGGTAAGAATGTAAAATGGTAAAGCAACTCTGGAAAACAGTTTGGTAGTTTCTTTAAAAACTCTATATGCAATGACCATATGACCCAGCAATTGCATTCCTGGACTTGTATCCCAGAAAAAGGACAATACATTCACAAAAAACACCTGTACACAAGTATTCATAGCAGCTTTACTTGTAATACCCAAACACTGAGATCAGTCTAGAAGTCCTAAAGCAGATTACTGGTTAACCAGACTGTGGTACATGGTGCACCGTGGAATACTACTCAGCAATAAAAAGGAACAAAGTAGTCAGATACTTAGATGACACTCTAATTATGAGTTAAAAAAAAAGCTAATCCCTAAAGTTTGCAATCCAAAAATGTATGATTCCATTTATGTAAATTGTTTTTGAAATGACAAAATACTAAGAATGCAGGACAGATTAGTGGTTGCCAGGAATTAAGGGAAGAGGGGGCATTACAGTAAAATGGGTATGGTTTAAAGGGGCCTCAAGAAGGATCCTCATGGTGTTGGAACTGTTCAGTACCTTGACTGTGGTGGTGGATACACAAACCTACTCAATATAGAACTTAATACACACATACACACACGAGTTATAAGTAAAACTAGGAAAATCTGAATAATCTCTACTTATCGTATCACTATCTCTGTATCACTGTCTCATACTGTATCACTGTCTCCTCGTAATATTATACTACAGCTTTGCAGAAATGGTACCACTGGGGAAAATAGGCAAAGGGTACAAGGTATTTCTATTATTTCTTACAACTGTGTGCAAATACACAATTAACTCAATTAAAATTTTAATTTTTAAAAAAAGGCAAAGGAGGGCTTCCCTGGTGGCGCAGTGGTTGAGAGTCCGCCTGCCGATGCAGGGGACACAGGTTTATGCCCCGGTCCGGGAAGATCCCACATGCTGTGGAGCGGCTGGGCCCGTGAGCCATGGCCGCTGAGCCTGCGCATCCAGTGCCTGTGCTCCACAATGGGAGAGGCCACAACAGTGAGAGGCCCATGTACCGCCAAAAAAAAAGGCAAAGGAATGAAGGGGAAAGAAAAAAGGACCCAGTACTAAATTCTGAAGAACTCCAACAGGTAGAAGTTAAGTGAACAAGGAGTTTCCAGCAAAAGAGACTGAGAAGAGGCAGTCAGAAGCCAAGGGAAAAATGTTTCAGTGTTGCTGAGAAATCTGATAATCAGATATGACAGAGCCTGAAAAGGGACTTCTGTCCAATACCAAAGTCCCTATCAGCTATACCAGTTTGTTAGGAACACTAACAGCCAATGCCAGACTACATGGGGCTGAAAAGTGAACAGGAAGTGAAGAGTGTGGTTATATACACATTGCTTGTGGGAATGTAAATGGTACAGCCACTTTGCAGTCTGGTACTTCATCAAAAAGTTAGTTACCAAAGGACCTAGTGCCTCCTCACATAGGTATATGCGAAAGAGAAATGAACATATGCACACAGAAGCGTGTACATGAATATTCACAGCATTATTCATGATAGCCCAAGGGTGGAAAAAATAAATGTCCATGCATAAATAAAATGGAATGAAGTATTGATACATGCTGCAACTTGGATGGACCTTGACAAATTTTTTTTAATATAAATTTATTTTATTTATTTATTTTTGGCTGCGTTGGGCCTTTGTTGCTGCACACAGGCTTTCTCTAGTTGCAGCGAGCAGGGGCTACACTTCATGCGGTGCGCAGGGCTTCTCACTGCGGTGGCTGCTCTTGTTGCGGAGCATGGGCTCTAGGCACACGGGCTTCAGTAGTTGTGGCACGCAGGCTCAGTAGTTACGGCACACGGGCTTAGCTGCTCCACAGCATGTGGGATCTTCCTGGACCAGGGCTTGAACTCATGTCCCCTGCATTGGCAGGCAGACTCTCAACCACTGCGCCACCAAGGAAGCCCACAATTTTGTTAAGTGAAAGAAGCCAGTCACGAAAGGCTGTAATTTGTTTGGTTCCATTTAAATGAAATGTCCAGAACAGGCAAATCCAGAGAGACAGAAAGGAGATTAGTGGCTGCTGGTGGGTGCGGTGTAGGAGGGAGGAATGAGAAGTGATTGCTAATGGGTACAGAGTTTCTTTTGGAAGGTGATGGAAATTAGTGGTAAAGGTTGCACAACTCTCAGTATACTAAACCACTGAATTATACACTTTAAAAGGTAAGTTTATCATATGTGAATCGTATCAAAATAAAGCTGTTATGTTTAAAAAAATTTTTTGACTATGACAAGAAACAAATAAGGGAGTAGCTAGGACATGTGGGATATAAAATATCTGGAACAAAAATTGCTTAATAATCTATCCAGAGTCACAGTGTTCAAGCTTTAGCCTTATTCTAAGATTGCAAGCTCTGTTCTATCAGGCTTCACACTTTTTAGTTCTTCTTTAGTTCTTCCCGTGTCAGCCAGTAATTCTTCCTCTTTACTTAATAGTAGATTGTTTTTTTGATTTTGCCTCAAAATCACTTAGATTCTGCCTCAAATCAGCACCCACCTTTCATTCATCTTTCCATTCCCATTACTACTGTACCGATTTAGGTTCTCATCACTTCATCCTAAGACAGTGGCCTCAGCTCTAGTTAACAAGGCTTGCATTCTTCCAGGTTTTGTGAATATAAGTTTGTCCTGTAGTCTCTTCTACTGTCACCATATTTATCGTTCTAAAACATTCTCTTTACTGTTATGTCCCTGTTCCTGAACCAGTTACAGAAAGATAAATTCAATATCCATGGGAAATAGTTTGCTCACCAATCCATGCTCCTATATAATTATAAGATATTGTCAACACAATTTCTTATAATTCTTCTATATGAATTCTACCCCTCTTGTGTTATAGCTCAAACTGATCTGGTACACTCTGAATACATCATGCTCTTTCCCAAATGAGTGACTGTGTTTACTTTTCGCCTACATAGACAATTTTCCTTCAACCTCCGTCAGTTGACCAAACCCCACCCAATACTTCATGGCCTAGCTGAGATCCCACCTACTTGTCCAAGTCTTCCCAGATCACTATCGCCAGAAGCAATCTCCTTCTCCTTCAACCTCAGAGAACTTAAGTCCATATTTAACATTTGACAATCAGTTGAGTACTCAATACTTTTAATCTTTTACATTGCTGGCTTTTTGTATAATGGAAAAATACTTTATTAGAAGTTAGAAGATTTATCTGGATAAGTCACCAGCTTATTATTCCAGTTATTCACTTGAATAATGGGAAACTAACCCCATTTGGTAAAAGGAATCAAAGAGAAACTGTTCAATATATAACAGATTTTTAAACTGAAAATGGCATTATTCATAATTTCATGTGTTTTCTCTACAACAAGGTGGTAAACTACTAAGATCATAAATTCTTAAAATTCTTGGGATTTTTCACAACAGAATGTGAAAAATCTATGTCAAGTTTACATGAGATTTCAAAATGATCTGATAAAAATATTTTTATATATTTATCCTGAATTTACAAAAAGTTTCCAAATATTTTCCTCAATCATTTATAGCCACCCAGATTGCTTTAATCTAAATGAAACTATTACTATATCAACCATAGAGATGATCAGAGGACTGGATATTTTTAGGTTTTAATCACCATAATATGTCTCACAAAGTGGAATTGATTAGCTGAGCATATCAGAATTCTCAAATTAGTTTAACTGCTCTTACTTTGAGGATCTACAGAACATTTCACAACTAACCTAGGTACAAATTCTGATC
Organism: Tursiops truncatus; assembly: GCF_011762595.2. Classification (NCBI taxonomy): domain Eukaryota; kingdom Metazoa; phylum Chordata; class Mammalia; order Artiodactyla; family Delphinidae; genus Tursiops; species Tursiops truncatus. The sequence continues at coordinate 118,460,765 of NC_047035.1, forward strand.
TTTTCCCCATCCTTCATATGACTTCTAATCACCAAAAGGCAATATAAGCTTCAATTAAAAAATGGATGACAATTACCATTTGATCCTACCAAACTGAGACAACTACCTTTAGAAGATCAATGACCAGCTCCATAGGCCCATGAGATTTCCTGTATTATTCCTAGGATCATAGGCATGTGGGAATCACTCTAATCCTAACTTTCTCTAAACCCTCAATCACATCTTACATTTGAAAAATTTGCGATTTTTTAAGGTGAAGTATATACAAATAGAGGTCATTAAAAACTCTACCTGTAAACATAATGGTTTATGCCAATGATTCTCAAATTATGGTTCCCAGCCTAGAACATCAGCTTCACCTGAGACCATCTAATACATGCAAATTCTTAGGCCCTACCCCAGTCCTACTGAATCAGAAACCTTGAGGTAAAGCCCAGCACTCTAGGCATCCTAGCATTTAACTACCCCTCCAAATGATTCTGATGTAGACTATCAAAGAAAACAATCACTTAAACTTACCCTCCTGAGAGAACAGGTAACACCACTCGAACAAATGGAGGATCAAATGGAAAGTTATCCTAAAAAACAAATAAGCAAGTTTAATTTTAAGAATATCCTTAATACTGTATTATTTAGACGATTTAAAAATACTCTATAGCCCAGTCACTGAGCCGCCACCAAGGACTCAGCAGCCTCCCCCTTGAGCCCCCTCGCTTCCCAACACTCTGTCCCCACAACCCGCCTTCTCCAGCCGCCGCCTTCCACAAGCCGTTTCCACCGAGGAAAAGGGATTGCATCGTATGTCCACTATCCAGAAGCTCCACACTATCTACCCCTTTGCTGATGCAAGGGTGATGATCTGCTTCCTGCTGGCACTGAGGATTATATCCATATAAGAATTCAACAGGAAAACGGCAGGAAGACCCTTACTACTGTCCAAAGGATCACTGATGATTACGATAAAAAGAAACTAGCGAAGGCGTTTAAGAAGAAATTTGCTTGCAATGGTACTGTAATTGAGCATTCAGAATGTGGAGAAGTAATTCAGCTACGGGGTGATCAGGACAAGAACATCAAAAATATATGCCAGTTCCTCGTAGAGACTAGACTGGGTAAGGACGATCAGCTCAAGGTTCATGGGTTTTAAGTGCTTCTGGCTCACTGAAGCTTAAGAGAGGATTTCCTTGCAATGAGTAGAATTTTCCTTCTGTCCCCTGTCACAAGTTTAAAAACCTCACAGCTTGTATAATGTAACCATTTGGGGTCTGCTTTTAACTTGGACTAGTAACTCCTTCAGGCAATAAACGAAAAAGAGCCAAAAAAAAAAAAATAAACATTAAAAAGAAAGAAAAAGTTTATAAAGAATGTATACATTTATTATCTAATGATGAATGAGGGTCATAAACATAAAAATAGTCCTGCAAAATGAAATGAAATGAAAACGAAAGCTAACATAAATGAAGTTAAGATCAGGCCCAACAAAAACAGAAATATAGATCAATGGAACAGGATAGAAAGCACAGAGATAAACCCACGCACATATGGTCACCTTATCTTTGATAAAGGAGGCAAGATTATACAATGGAGAAAAGACAGCCTCTTCAATAAGTGGTGCTGGGAGAAATGGACAGGTATATGTAAAAGTATGAAATTAGAAGACTCCCTAACACCATACACAAAAATAAACTCAATATGGATTAAAGACCTAAATGTAAGGCCAGACACTATCAGACGCTTAGAGGAAAACATAGACAGAACACTCTATGACATAAATCACAGCAAGATCCTTTTTGACCCACCTCCTAGAGAAATGGAAATAAAAGCAAAAATAAACAAATGGGACCTAATGAAACTTCAAAGCTTTCACACAGCAAAGGAAACCATAAACAAGACCAAAAGACAACTCTCAGAATGGGAGAAAATATTTGCAAATGAAGCAACTGACAAAGGATTAATCTCCAAAATTTACAAGCAGCTCATGCAGCTCAATAACAAAAAAATGAACAACCCAATCCAAAAATGGGCAGAAGACCTACATAGACATTTCTCCAAAGAAGATATACAGATTGCCAACAAACACATGAAAGGATGCTCAACATCATTAATCATTAGAGAAATGCAAATCAAAACTACAATGAGATATCATCTCACACTGGTCAGAATGGCCATCATCAAAAATCTAGAAACAATAAATGCTGGAGAGGGTGTGGAGAAAAGGGAACACTCTTGCACTGTTGGTGGCAATGTAATTTGATACAGCCACTATGGAGAACAGTATGGAGGTTCCTTAAAAAACTGAAAATAGGGCTTCCCTGGTGGCTGACAGTCCGCCTGCCGATGCAGGGGACACAGGTTCGTGCCCCGGTATGGGAGGGTCCCACATGTGGCGTAGCGGCTGGGCCAGTGGGCCACGGCCGCTGGGCCTGCGCACCCGGAGCCTGTGCTCCGCAACAAGAGAGGCCACAATGGTGAGAGGCCCGCGTAACGCAAAAAAAAAAAAAAAAAAAAAAAAACCTAAAAATAGAACTACAATACAACCCAGCAATCCCACTACGGGGCATATACCCTGAGAAAACCGTAATTCAAAAAGAGTCATGTACCAAAATGTTCATTACAGCTCTATTTACAATAGCCAGGACATGGAAGCAACCTAAGTGTCCATCAACAGATGAATGGATAAAGAAGATGTGGCACATATATACAACGAAATATTACTCAGCCATAAAAGGAAACGAAATTGACTTATTTGTAGTGAGGTGGATGGACCTGCAGTCTGTCATACAGAGTGAAATAAGTCAGAAGGAGAAAAACAAATACCGTATGCTAACACATATATATGGAATCTAAGGGGAAAAAAAATGTCATGAAGAGCCTAGGGGTAGGACGGGAATAAAGACACAGACCTACGACAGCATGGACTTGAGGATATGGAGAGGGGGAAGGGTAAGCTGTGACAAAGTGAGAGAGTGGCATGGACACATACACACTACCAAATGTAGGGTGGATAGCTAGTGGGAAGCAGCCGCATGGCACAGGGAGATCAGCTAGGTGGTTTGTAACCACCTAAAGGGGTGGGATAGGGAGGGTGGGAGGGAGGGAGATGCAAGAAGGAAGAGATGGGAACATATGTATATGTATAACTGATTCACTTTGTTATAAAGCAGAAACTGACACAACATTATAAAGCAATTATACTCCAATAAAGATGTTAAAAAAATAAAAAAATAAAATAAAAAGATCAGGCCCAAATAGGACAGTATATTGTAAACTTAAGAAACACACAGAGATAGCCTCACCCACCAGAGGGCAGCCAGCAGAAGCAAGAAGAACTACAATCTTACACCTATGGAACAAAAACCACATTCACAGAAAGACAGACAAGATGAAAAGGCACAGGACTATGTACCAGATGAAAGAACACTATAAAAGCCCAGAAAAACAACTAAATGAATTGAAGATAGGCAACCTTCCAGAAAAAGAATTCAGAATAATGACAGCGAAGATGATCCAGGACCTCGGAAAAACAATGGAGGCAAAAATCGAGAAGATGCGAGAAATGTTTAACAAACATCTAGAAGAATTAAAGAACAAACAAACACAGATGAACAACACAATAAGTGAAATGAAAAATACACTAGAAGGAATCAATAGCAGAATAACTGAGGCAGAAGAACGGATAAGTGACCTGGAAGACAGAATGGTGGAATTCACTGCTGCACAACAGAATGAAGAAAAAGAAAGGATGAAAAGTAATGAAGACAGGCTAAAAGACCTCTGGGACAACAATAAACGCAACAACATTCGCATTATAGGGGTCCCAGAAGGAGAAGAGAGAGAGAAAGGACCCAAGAAAATATCTGAAGAGATTATAGTCAAAAACTTCCCTAACATGGGAAAGGAATTAGCCACCCATGTCCAGGAAGTGCAGAGAGTCCGATATAGGATAAACCCAAGCAAAAACAGGCCGAGACACATAAATAATCAAATTGGCAAAAATTAAAGACAAAGAAAAATTATTGAAAGAAGCAAGGGACAAATAACAAACAAGGGAATTCCCATGAGATAAACAGCTGACTTCTCAGCAGAAACTCTACAAGCCAGAAGGGAGTGGCATGATATACTTAAAGTGATGAAAGGGAAGAACGTACAACCAAGATTACTCTACCTGGCAAGGATCTCATTCAGATTTGATGGAGAAATCAAAACCTTTAGAGAAAAGAAAAAGCTAAGAGAATTCAGCAGCACCAAACCAGCTCTACAGCAAATGCTAAAGGAACTTCTCTAGACATGAAACACAAGAGAAGAAAAGAACCTACAAAAACAAACCCAAAACAATTAAGAAAATGGTCATAGGAACATGCATATCGATAATTACCTTAAATGTGAATGGATTAAATGCTCCAACCAAAAGAAACAGGCTTGCTGAATGGATACAGAAACAAGACCCATATATATGCTGTCTACAAGAGACCCACTTCAGACCTAGGGAAACATTCAGACTGAAACTGAGGGGATGGAAAAAGATATTCCATGCAAATGGAAACCACAAGAAAGCTGGAGTAGCAATACTCATATCAGATAAAATAGGCTTTAAAATAAAGAACGTTACAAGAGACAAGGAAGGACACTACATAATGATCAAGGAATCAATCCAAAAAGATATAACAATTATAAATATATATGCACCCAACATAGGAGCACCTCCAATACATAAGGCAACTGCTAGCAGCTTTAAAAGAGGAAATCGACCGTAATACAATATTAGTGGGGGACTTTAACACCTCACACCGATGGACAGATCATCCAAACAGAAAATAAGAAAGGAAACACAAGCTTTATATGACACAACAGACCAGATACAACTGATATTTATAGGACATTCCGTCCAAAAACAGATTACACTTTCTTATCAAGTGCGCACGGAACATTCTCCAGGATAGATCACATTTTAGGTCACAAATCAAGCCTCAGTAAATTTAAGAAAACTGAAATCATATCAAGCATCTTTTCTGACCACAATGCTATGAGATTAGAAATCAATTACAGGGAAAAAAACATAAAAAACACAAACACATGGAGACTACACAATACATTACTAAATAACCAAGAGATCACTGAAGAAATCAAAGACAAAATCAAAAACTACCTAGAGACAAATGACAATGAAAATACAACGATCCAAAACCTATGGGATGCAGCAAAAGCAGTTCTAAGAGCGAAGTTTATAGCTATACCAGCCTACCTCAAGAAACAAGGAAAATGTCAAATAAACAATCTAACCTTACATCTAAAGGAAATAGAGAAAGAAGAACAAACAAAATCCAAAGTTAGCAGAAGAAATCATAAAGATCAGAGCAGAAATAAATGAAACAGAAACAAAGAAAACAACAGCAAAGATCAATAAAACTTAAAGGTGGTGTTCTGAGAAGATAAACAAATTTAATAAACTTTTAGCCAGACACCTCAAGAAACAGAGGAAGAGAACTCAAATCAATAAACTTAGAAATGAAAAAGGAGAAGTTACAAAAGACATCACAGAAATACAAAGCATCCTAAGAGACTACTACAAGGAACTCTATGCCAATAAAATGGACAACCTGGAAGAAATGAACAAATTCTTAGAAAGGTATAACCTTCCAAGACTGAACCAGGAAGAAATAGCAAATATGAACAAACCAATCACAAGCACTGAAATTGAAACTGTGATTAAAAATCTTCCAACAAACAAAAGTCCAGGACCAGATGGCTTCACAGGTGAAGTCTATCCAACATTTAGAGAAGAGCTAACACCCATCCCTCTCAAACTCTTCCAAAATATTGCAGAGGAAGGGATACTCCAAAACTCATTCTATGAGGCCACCATCACCCTGACACCAAAACCAGACAAAGATACTACAAAAAAAGAAAATTACAGACCAGTATCACTGATGAATATAGATGCAAAAATCCTCAACAAAATACTAGCAAACAGAATTCAACAACACATTAAAAGGAACACATACCACGATCAAGTGGGATTTACCCCAGGAATGCAAGGATTCTTCAAAATACGCAAATCAATCAATGTGATACACCATATTAACAAATTGAAGAAGAAAAACCATATGATCATCTCAATAGATGCAGAAAAAGCTTTTGACCAAATTCAACACCATTTCTGATAAAAACTCTCCAGAAAGTGGCCATAGAGGGAACCTACCTCAACATAATAAAGGCCATACATGACAAACCCACAGCAAACATCATTCTCAATGCTGAAAAACTGAAAGGATTTCCTCTAAGATCAGGAACAAGATAAGGAGGTCCACTCTCACCACTATTATTCAACATAGTTTTGGCAGTCCTAGCCACAGCAATCAGAGAAGAAAAAGAAATAAAAGGAATACAATTTGGATAACAAGAAGTAAAACTGTCACTGTGTGCAGATGACATGATACTATACATAGAGAATCCTAGAGATGCCACCAGAAAACTACTAGAGCTAATCAATGAATTTGGTAAAGTTGCAGGATACAAAATAATGCACAGAAATCTCTTGCATTCCTATACACTAATGATGAAAAATCTGAAAGAGAAATTAAGGAAACACTCCCATTTACCATTGCAATAAAAAGAATAAAATACCTAGGAATAAACCTACCTAGGGAAACAAAAGACCTGTATGCAGAAAACTATAAGACACTGATGAAAGAAATTAAAGATGAAACAAACAGATGGAGAGATATACCATGTTCTTAGATTGGAAGAATCAATATTGTGAAAATGACTATACTACCCAAAGCAATCTACAGATTCAATGCAATCCCTATCAAATTACCAATGGCATTTTTTACAGAACTAGAACAAAAAATCTGAAAATTTGTATGGAGACACAAAACACCCCGAATAACCAATGCAGTCTTGAGGAAAAAAATGGAGCTGGAGGAATCAGGCTCCCTGACTTCAGACTATACTACAAAGCTACAGTAATCAAGACAATATGGTACTGGCACAAAAACAGAAATATAGATCAATGGAACAGGATAGAAAGCCCAGAGGTAAACCCACGCACCTATGGTCAACTAATCTATGACAAAGGAGGCCAGGATATACAATGGAGAAAAGACAGTCTCTTCAATACGTGGTGCTGGGCAAACTGGACGGCTACATGTAAAAGAATGAAATTAGAACACTCCCTAACATCATATACAAAAATAAACTCAGAATGGATTAGAGGCCTAAATGTAAGACTGGAGACTACAAACCTCTTAGAGGAAAACACAGGAAGAACACTCTTTGACATAAATCACAGCAAGATCTTTTTTGATCCACCTGTTAGAGTAATGGAAATAAAAACAAAAATAAACAAATGGGACCTAATTAAACTTAAAAGCCTTTGCACAGCAAAGGGAACCATAAACAAGACTAAAAGACACCCCTCAGAATGGGAAAAAATATTTGCAAACGAATCAACGGACAAAGGAGTAATCTCTGAAATATATAAACAGCTCATGCAGCTCAATATTAGAAAAACAAACAACCCAATGCAAAAATGGGCAGAAGACATAAATAGATGTTTCTCAAAAGAAAATATACAGATGGCCAAGAAGCACATGAAAAGCTGCTCAACATCACTAATTATTAGAGAAATGCAAATCAAAACTACAATGAGGTATCACCTCACAGCAGTTCGAATGGGCATCAACAGAAAATCTACAACCAACAAATGCTGGAGAGGGTGTGGAGAAAAGGGAACCCTCTTGCACTGTTGGTGGGAATGTAAATTGATACAGCCACTATGGAGAACAGTATGGAGGTTCCTTAAAAACCTAAAATAGAATTACCATATGACCCACCAATCCCTCGACTGGGCATATACCCTGAGAAAACCATAATTCAAAAAGACACATGCACCCCAATGTTCATTGCAACACTATTTACAATAGCCAGGTCATGGAAGCAACCTAAATGCCCACTGACAGACGAATGGATAAAGAAGATGTGGTAAACATATACAATGGAATATTACTCAGCTATAAAAACGAACAAAACTGGGTCTTTTGCAGGGACGTGGATGAATCTAGAGACTGTCATACAGAGGGAAGTCAGTCAGAAAGAGAAAACCAAGTAACGCATATTAATGCGTATCTGTGGAACCTAGAAAAATGGTACAGATGAACCAGTTTGCATGGCAGAAGTTGAGACACAGATGTAGAGAACAAACGTATGGACATCAAGGGGGGAAAGTGGCGAGGTTGGGTTGAGGGGGGTTGTGGGATGAATTGGGAGATTGGGATTGACATGTATACACTGATGTGTATAAAATAGATGACTAGTAAGAACCTGCTGTATAAAAAAAATAAAATTCAAATAAAAAAGAAATACACAAAGGTGTTCCATGTCCAACAGAACTATATAAAGGAACCATCCCAATAATGATAGACTAGGTAATTTGGATCGATCCTCTGGCTAAGAATTAGAAAAGGTAGACAAAAATGTACAATTACAGAGCTAAGATCAGGAAGAGAAAGGGAACCCCAGAGAGTGGGGCCTTTTCTTTCCCTTTGGGTTTTCTTTCAATTACAGGAGAGGAAGATAAGAGGTTAAGAAGCTAGGGCTAAGAAGATAAAAATTGGATCTCAGGGTCCACCAAGGGAGACCTTTATTAGGCTCCAACACTTTAGGTTGGGACCCTGAAGGACAAACCACAAACTGCCCTGATGGAATGAAGCCAATCTTTACATCATCTCAATGCCTTTCTGGATTCAGTGATCCTGGATTGCTACTGCCCAAGCACCTGACAGGGGCAAAGGTACATCTTCTCTGTAGAGCAACAGCATCTAAGCCTTCGAATTACCTCTCTAATTTTTCATATATAATATCTATCATCAAAAATAACCAGTCAGAAAAGACTTAAAGACAGCCATGTGAGGCCTGGTCTTCTTGCACTTGAGGCTCCACGTGAGTTGCCTGCATGCAAAGAGCAGCTCCTCCAGGTTCCTTCCCTGTGCTAAATGTGGCCCTGCAGCTTGTCAGTACCCTGGGCGGTGCTTGTGGCCTCGGTGACCTGGGTGCCCGCGTGTCTGTGGTACACCCAAACCAGGGGTCTGTCTAGCTTCTGTAAAGTCTCCAGGGAAAGCCATTTTTTCAATGCCTACAATGGAATGGCAAGGCCTCTGATAAGCAGGTGTAGAAGATATGCTTGCTCTTCAGGCCACAGTTCAGAAGAGGGGACCTTCAACATGGCGGAGGACTAAGACATGGAGATCACCTTCCTCCCCACAAATACATCAAAAATACTTCTACAAGTGGAACAACGTCTACAGAACACGTACTGAACCTTGGCATAAGACCTCAGACTTCCCAAAAGATGCCTGAAGGCGACCTACACGCACAAGGGGGGCCAAAACAAAAGATGAACAGCAGGAGTTGTGCGAACAAAGAGAACGGGAAATTTCTCCGTGCAGCCTCAGGAGCAGAGGATTAAATCCCCACAATCAACTTGATGTACCCTGCATCTGTGGAATACCTGAATAGACAACAAATCATCCCAAAATTGAGGCAGTGGACTTTAGAAGCAACTGTAGACTTGGGGTTTGCTGTCTGCTACTGATTTGTTTCTCATGTTTACCTTAGTTTAGTTTTTAGCTCTTGTTATCGGGTAGATTTGTTTATTGGTTTGGTTGCTCTCTTCTTTTTTAATTATTTTTTTATGTTAATATTTTTTTTTTAATTTTAATTTTCTTTCTTTTTTCCCCCCTTTTCTTCTGAGCCATGTGGCTGACAGGGTCTTGGTCTCCAGCCAGGTGTCAGCCCTGAGCCTCTGAGGTGGGAGAGCCGAGTTCAGGACACTGGACCACCAGAGACCTCCCGACCCCCCATAATATCAACTGGCGAGAGCTCTCCCAGAGGTCTCCTCCTCAACGTTAAGACCCAGCTCCACGCAATGGCCAGCAAAGCTCCAGTGCTGTATGCCCCATGCCAAACAAGGCAGGAACACAACCTCACCCATTAGCAGAGAGGCTGCCTAAAATCATACTAAGTTCACATACACCCCAAAACCCACCAACACACGGCACTGCCCACCAGAGAGACAAGATCCAGCCCCACCCACCAGAACACAGGCACTAGTCCCCTCCACCAGGAAGCCTACACAACCCACTGAACCAACCTCACCGACTGTGGGCAGACACCAAAAACAATGGGAACTAAGAAGCTGCAGCCTGTGAAAAGGAGACCCCAAACACAGTAAGTTAAACAAGGTGAGAGGACAGAGAAATATACAGCACATGGAGGAACAAGGTAAAAACCACCAGTCCAAACAAATGAAGAGGAAATAGGTAGTCTACCTGAAAAAGAATTCAGAATAATGAGAGTGAACATGATCCAAAATCTTGGAAATAGAATGGAGAAAATACAAGAAATGTTTAACAAGGACCTAGAAGAACTAAACAGGAAACAAACAATGATGGACAACACAATAAACGAATTTAAAAATTCTCTAGAAGGAATCAATAGCAGAATAACTGAGGCAGAAAAATGGATAAGTGACATGGAAGATAAAACAGTGGAAATAACTACTGCAGAGGAGAATAAAGAAAAAAGAATGAAAAGAATTGAGGACAGTCTCAGAGACTTCTGGGACAACATTTAACATACTAACATTCGAATTATAGGGGTCCCAGAAGAAGAAGAGAAAAAGAAAGGGACTGAGAAAATATGTGAAAAGATTATAGTTGAAAACTTCCCCAACATGGGAAAGGAAATAGTCAATCGAGTCCAGGAAGCGCAGAGTCCCATACAGGATATATCCAAGGAGAAACACACAAAGACACATATTAATCAAACTAACAAAAATTAAATACAAAGAAAAAATATTAAAAGCAGCAAGGGAAAAGCAACAAATAACATACAAGGGAATCCCCATGAGGTTAACTGCTGATCTTTCAGCAGAAACTCTGCAAGCCAGAAAGGAGTGGCAGGACATATTTAAAGTGATGAAAGGGAAAAACCTACAAACAAGATTACTCTACCCAGCAAGGATCTCTACCCAGCAAGGATCTCATTCAGATTCAGCGGAGAAACTAAAACCTTTACAGACAAGCAAAAGCTAATAGAATTCAACACCACCAAACCAGCTTTACAACAAATGCTAAAGGAACTTCTCTAGGCAGGAAACACAAGAGAAGGAAAAGCCCTACATAAACAAACCCAAAACAATTAAGAAAATGGCAATAGGAACATACATATCAATAATTACCTTGAATGTCAATGGATTAAATGCTCCAACCAAAAGACATAGACTGGCTGAATGGATACAAAAATAAGACCCATATATATGCTATGTACAAGAGACCCACTTCAGACCTAGGGACACGAACAGATTGAAAGTGAGGGGATGGACAAAGATATTCCATGCAAATAGAAATCAAAAGAAAGCTGGAGTAGCAATTCTCATATCAGGCAAAATAGACTTTAAAATAAAGACTATTACAAGAGACAAAGAAGGATACTACATAATGATCAAGGGATCAATCCAAAAAGAAGATATAACAATTGTAAATATTTATGCACCCAAAATAGGAGCACCTCAACACATAAGGCAAATACTAACAGCCATAAAAGGGAAAATTGAGAGTAACACAGTAATAGTAGGGAACTTTAACACCCCACTTTCACCAGTGAACAGATCATCCAAAATGAAAATAAATAAGGAAACACAAGCTTAAAATGACACATTAAACAAGCTGGACTTAATTGATATTTATAGGACATTCCATCCAAAAAGAACAGACTACACCTTCTTCTCAAGTGCTCATGGAACATTCTCCACAAGAGATAATATCTTGGGTCACAAATCAAGCCTTGGTAAATTTTAGAAAACTGAAATCATATCAAGTATCTTTTGCAACCACAACACTATGAAATATCAATTACAGGAAGAACAACTGTAAAAAACACAAACACATGGAGGCTAAACAATACGTTACTAAATAACCAAGAGATCACTGAAGAAATCAAAGAGGAAACCAAAAAATACCTAGAGACAAATGACAATGAAAACACAATGACTGAAAATCTATGGGATGCAGCAAAAGCAGTTCTAAGAGGGAAGTTTATAGCAATACAATCCTACCTCAAGAAACATCTCAAATAAACAACACTAACCTTACACTAAAGCAATTAGAATACTCTGGTTTCTCTTCAGATAGAATAAATCTTTCGCCTTTTACAAAAAAAAAAAAAAAAGCAATTAGAGAAAGAAGAACCAAAAAAACACAAAGTTAGCAAAAACAAATCATGTAGATCAGAAATAAAGGAAAAAGAAATAAAGGAAACAAGAGCAAAGATCAATAAAACTAAAAGCTGGTTCTTTGAGAAGATAAACAAAATTGATAAACCATTAGCCAGACTCATCAAGAAAGGGAGAAGACTCAAATCAGCAGAATTAGAAATGAAAAACGAGAAGTAACAACTTACACTGCAGAAATACAAAGGATCATGAGAGATTACTACAAGCGACTATATGCCAATAAAATGGACAACCTGGAAGAAACGGACAAATTCTTAGAAAACCAAATCTTTCTGAGACTGAACCAGGAAGAAATAGAAAATATAAACAGACCAATCATGAGCACTGAAATTGAAACTGTGATTAAAAATCTACCAACAAACAATAGCCCAGGACCCGATGGCTTCACAGGTGAATTCTATCAAACATTTAGAGAAGAGCTAACACCTAGCCTTCTCAAGCTCTTCAAAAATACACCAGAGGGGGCTTCCCTGGTGGTGCAGTGGTTGAGAGTCCGCCTGCCGATGCAGGGGACACGGGTTCGTGCCCCGGTCCAGGAAGATCCCGCATGCCGCGGAGGGGCTAGGCCCATGAGCCATGGCCGCTGAGCCTGTGCGTCCGGAGCCTGTGCTCGGCAATGGGAGAGGCCACAACAGTGAGAGGCCCACGTACCGCAAAAAATAAAAATAAATAAAAAATACAGCAAGGGAGGAACACTTCCAAACTCATTCTATGAGGCCACCATCACCCTGATACCAGAACCAGACAAAGATGTCCCAAAAAAGAAAGCTACAGGCCAATATCCTGAGGAACACAGTTACAAAAACCCTCAACAAAATATTAGCAAACAGGGCTTCCCTGGTGGCGCAGTGGTTGAGAATCTGCCTGCTAATGCAGGGGACACGGGTTCAAGCCCTGGTCTGGGAAGATCCCACATGCCGCTGAGCAACTAGGCCCAAGAGCCACAACTACTGAGCCTGCGTGTCTGGAGCCTGTGCTCCGCAACAAGAGAGGCCGCGACAGTGAGAGGCCCACGCACAGCGATGAAGAGAGGCCCCCACTTGCCACAACTAGAGAAAGCCCTCGCACAGAAACGAAGACCCAACACAACAGAAATAAATTAATTAATTAATAAACTCCTATCTCCATCATCTTCTTTAAAATACTAGCAAACAGACTCCAACAGCACATTAGAAGGATCATACGCCAGGATAAAGTGTGGTTTATCCCAGGAATGCAAGGATTCTTCAATATACCCAAATCAATCAATGTGATACACCATATTAACAATTTGAAGAATAAAAACCATATGATCATCTCAATAGATGTAGAAAAAGCTTTCGACAAAATTCAACACCCACGTATGATAAAAACTCTCCAGAAAGCAGGCTCAGAGGGAACCTGCCTCAACATAATAAAGGCCATATATGACAAACCCACAGCCAACATCGTTCTCAATGGTGAAAAACTGAAACCATTTCCTCTAAGATTAAGAGCAAGACAAGGTTGCCCACTCTCACCACTATTATTCAACATACTTTTGGAAGTTTTAGCCACAGCAATCAGAGAGAAAAAGAAATGAAAGGAATCCAAATCGGAAAAGAAGTAAAACTGTCACTATTTGCAGATGACATGATACCGTGCAGATGACATGATACTATACATAGAGAATCCTAAAAATGCTATCAGAAAACTACTAGAGCTAATCAATGAATTTGTTAAAGTAGCAGGATACAAAATTAATGCACAGAGATCTCTTGCATTTCTATACAATGACAATGAAAAATCTGAAAGAGAAATTAAGGAAACACTCGCATTTATCACTGCAACAACAACAAAAAAAATACCTAGAGATAAAACTACATAAGGAGACAAAAGACCTGTATGCAAGGAATGAAGACACTGATGAAAGAAATTAAAGACAATATAAACAGATGGAGAGATATACCATGTTCTTAGATTGGAAGAATCAACATTATGAAAATGACTATACTACCCAAAGCAATCTACAGATTCCATGCAATCCCTATGAAACTACCACTGGCATTTTTCACAGAACTAGAACAAAAAATTTCACAATTTGTATGGAAATACAAAAGACCCCAAATAGCCAAAGCAATCTTGAGAACGAAAAACGGAGCAGGAGGAATCAGGCTCCCTGACTTCAGACTATACTACAAAGCTACAGTAATCAAGACAGTATGGTACTGGCACAAAAACAGAAAGACAGATCAATGGAACAGGATAGAAAGCCCAGAGACAAACCCATGCACATATGGTCACCTTATCTTTGATAAAGGAGGCAAGAATATACAGTAAAGAAAAGACAGCCTCTTCAATAAGTGGTGCTGGGAAAACTGGACAGCTACATGTAAAAGAATGAAATTAGAACACTCCCTAACACCATACACAAAAATAAACTCTAAAGACCTGAATGTAAGGCCAGACACTATAAAACTCTTAGAGGAAAACATAGGCAAAACACTCGATGATATACATCACAGCAAGATCCTTTTTGACCCACCTCCTAGAGAAATGGAAATAAAAGCAAAAATAAACAAATGGGACCTAATGAAACTTCAAAGCTTTCACACAGCAAAGGAAACCATAAACAAGACAAAAAGACAACCCTCAGAATGGGAGAAGATATTTGTAAACGAAGCAACAGAGAAAGGATTAATCTCCAAAATATACAAGCAGCTCATGCAGCTCAGTAACAAAAAAACAAACAACCCAATCCAAAAATGGGCAGAAGACCTAAATAGACATTTCTCCAAAGAAGATATACAGATTGCCAACAAACACATGAAAGGATGCTCAACATCACTAATCATTAGCGAAATATAAATCAGAACTACAATGAGGTATCATCTCACACTGGTCAGAATGGCTATCAACAAAAAATCTACAAACAATAAATGCTGGAGAGGGTGTGGAGAAAAGGGAACCCTGTTTCACTGTTGGTGGGTATGTAAATTGATACAGCCACTATGGAGAACAGTATGGAGGTTCCTTAAAAAACTAAAACTAGAACTACCATACGACCCAGCAATCCCACTACTGGGCATATACCTTGAGAAAACCAAAATTCAAAAAGAGTCATGTTGGGCTTCTCTGATAGCGTAATGGTTAAGAAGCTGCCTGCCAATGCAGTGGACACGGGTTCAAGCCCTGGTCTGGGAAGATCCCACATGCCACGGAGCAACTAAGCCTGTGTGCCCCAACTACTGAGCCTGCGTTCTAGAGCCTGTGAGCCACAACTACTGAGCCCACGTGCCACAACTAATGAAGCCTGCGTGCCTAGAGTCCGTGCTACGCAACAAGAGAAGCCACCTCAATGAGAAGCCCACATACCGCAATGACGAGTAGCCCCCGCTTGCAGCAACCAGAGAAAGCCCGCACACAGCAATGAAGACCCAACACAACCATAAATAAATAAATAAATTTATTAAAAAAACAAAGAGAGTCATGTACCACAATGTTCACTGTAGCACTATTTACAATAGCCAGGACATGGAAGCAACCTAAGTGTCCATCGACAGATGAATGGATAAAGAAGATGCGGCACATACATACAATGGAGTATTACTCAGCTATAAAGAGAAATGAAATTGAGTTATTTGTAGTGAAGTGGATGGACCTAGAGTCTGTCATACAGAGTGAAGTAAGTCAGAAAGAGAAAAACAAATACCATATGCTAACACATATATACGGAATCTAAAAAAAAAAAAAAAGGTTCTGAAGAACGTAGGGGCAGGACAGGAATAAAGACGCAGACGTAGAGAATGGACTTGAGGACACGGGGAGGGGGAAGGGTAAGCTGGCACGAAGTGAGAGAGTAGCATTGACATATATACACTACCAAATGTAAAATAGCTAGCTAGTGGGAAGCAGCTGCATAGCACAGGGAGATCAGCTTGGTGCTTTGTGACCATCTAGAGGGGTGGGATAGGGAGGGTGGGAGGGAGACACAAGAGGGAGGGGATATGGGGATATATGTATACATATAATTGATTCAGTTTGTTATACAGCAGAAACTAACACAACATTGTAAAGCAACTATACTTCAATAAAGATGTTTAAAACAAAAAAAAAAACTTAAAGACAACATGATCAGAAAACAAGAAGCAAACTACAGACAAAACTATAAGGGGTCAAAATAAGAGTTATCAGACACAGATTTTAAAATAACTATGCTGAGTATGTGTAAGAAAAGGCAAGATTGAAAACCTTGGCAGAAAATTAAAATTATAAAAATGAACTATATAGGAATTCTGAAGCTTAGAAATACAGTTACTGAAATTAATAACTTAATGGATGAGTTTACCACCATGGAGACTTGGAAGAGAAATTCAGTATGCTAGAAAAATAGGTCAGAAAACATCCCAAATGAAGCCAAGAGAGAGAAAAATGTGGAAAATGCAGATAATAAACAAGACATAGGGAAATGTATTGAAAAGGCTAATCATATATGTAGAGTCCTGGAATGGGACAGATGCAATATTTGAAGAGATAATGCCTGATAATGTCTGAAAATTTTCCAGAACTGATTAAAGGCTTCGTGAGATTTACACACTATAAATACTTCAAGAGAAACAATGGAAGCTATAATAAGGGAATGATATCTTTGAGGTGCTGAAAGAAAGGAATCTCCAAACTAAAAATCTATACACAATAAAAATACTTTCCAGGGGCTTCCCTGGTAGCGCAGTAGTTGGGAGTCTGCCTGACAATGCAGGGGACAGGGGTTCGAGCCCTGTTCTGGGAAGATCCCACATGCTGCAGAGCAACTGGGCCCGTGAGCCACAACTACTGAGCCTGCGCATCTGGAGCTTGTGCTCCGCAACAAGAGAGGCCGGGAGAGTGAGAGGCCCGCGCACCGCGATGAAGAGTGGCCCCCACTTGCCGCAACTAGAGAAAGCCCTCGCACAGAAATGAAGACCCAACACAGCCAAAAATAAACACATAAATAAATAAAATTCAACTCTTAAAAGAAGAAAATTTAGGGTACTGAAAATTATATATATAAAAAAAATACTTTCCAAAAGTGAAGTCCAAATAAAGATATTTTCCTATAAGCAGACCCACACTGAAGGAAACAAAAAAGGATATTCTTCACGCAAGAGAAAGAAGATCCTAGATGGAAACCTGGAGAATAAAGACCATGAAAAGAGCTAATATGTACAAAGATCCAAATGAATACTGATGAATTATGTAACAATAATGTATAAGGTTTTAGATAAATATAGAACTAAATGCATGACAACAACAGCACGTATTTGGCAGGGTGTACATGTTCTAAGGTCTTTGCCTTGACAAGGAAAAGGAAAAACACAAATTAACAAATTTATATTATACTTTGACAAGCTAAGGATATGTATTATAATTGTAAGGTAGTAAATCAGAGTAAAGGATGATAAGCACCAAGCTAACAGAGGTGGGAAACTGGAGTAATAAAAAAAAAAAAAAAAAAAAAAAATCCAAAAGAATGTGGCGGAAAAAAGCATGGAGCAAGGACAAGTAAATGAGACAGATTTAAACCCGAATAGCAATACCAACATTAAATGCAAATAGATAATTGCTCCAATTAATCTGACAACGATCATCAGACCTGATAAAAATATATAATGGCAAGATGAGAGAACAGAACCTCAGCTAACTCTCTGGCTGCACAATTCTCTGTTTCAAATTTTCAGTCCTGGAAACTGAGGTTTCCAAAAGAATAAAACTTTTTCTCTCAATGAACTGAAGTAAAGATGGTAGCTGAAGTGGCCAAGAGTGTTAGAGGTCAGTCTCTAGTGGCCAGGAGGCCAAGAAGGCTATGCCTCACTTTCCTACAACAGAGGAGCAGAGTAAACAGCATACTGCCTCCATGAAGATATGTCAGGAAGTCTAAGAGAAATTACTTCTGATTTCTGTGTTCAAATAAATGAGAAGAAACTAACACCTCTTATAAAATCAATTTGCAAGTAAAAGAGCTAAGCAAACATTTGTTTCATCCAGTTATTTCTAAGGAACACAAAACTACAGTTTTAACTGGAAAAATAACCAGGATAATTCCAGTACCTTACTACCCATCCTCAAGTAAGATTCTGAGGAACATGTAAACTATGTAAATTCAATCCTAATAGGAGAGGGAGATAAAAAAGCACACTTCTGACGGCTAAAACAGATAATCTTAGCTATCTACTGCAAGGCAGAAAAAGAAGAAATCTACCCACACAAGAAACTAGCTTAATGACAGTTATTACAATCTACTTCCAAATAAGTAGCTTACCTTTTATCTACAACTTAACAGATAAAGAAAGGCATAGATGCAAAGCTTGGTAAAGTACAACTTCATTTAATTTTCTATATTTCAGATCTTTAAATATGTGATCCCAAATGAGTGACTACCACACCTTGTTTTTATATATATAAATTTATTTATTTTTGGCTACATTGGGTCTTCATTGCTGCATGCGGGCTTTCCCTAGTTGCAGCGAGCGGGGGGGCTACTCTTGGTTGCAGTGCGCGGGCTTCTCATTGCATTGGCTTCTCTTGTTGCGTAGCACGGGCTCTAGGCATGCGGGCTTCAGTCGTTGTGGCTCACGGGCTCTAGAGCACAGGCTCGGTAGTTATGGCACACAGGCTTTGTTGCTCCACGGCATGTGGGATCTTCCCAGACCAGGGCTCGAACCCGTGTCCCCTGCATTGGCAGGCGGATTCTTAACCACTGTGCCACCAGGGAAGCCCCAAAACCTCTTTTAATTGATTATGTGACAGTGAGAACTCCCTTCATTTTAAGTAATCCTTCAGATTAACTATTCTACATCAAAACACAAGGATTCTATTCCATAAACTCTGTACCTTGGAACTCAGTAATCAAGATTTTACAGAAATAAAAAGGCATGGGGTTGTAGGGGGGTTGTTTACAGGCATTGGTGGGTGGGGTGGAGGAAGGTTTCTGTTTAAATAGATATGCAAGAGGGAATTCCCTGGTGGTCCAGTGGTTAGGACTCTACGCTTTCACTGCCAAGGGTCCGGGTTCAGTCCCTGGTTAGGGAACTAAGATCCTGCAAGGAACTAAGATCCCACAAGCCGTGCAGTGTGGCCAAAAAAAAAAAAAAAAAGATATGCGAGCTATTGTGGTATACTAACTCAGAAACTAAGAACCTCAGGTTTTACAAGGATGTCATAAAGTTATCCAATTTCCAAATCAACATCTTGGGCTTCCAAGCTATTCTCAGCCATGAGGCACATTCTATTTTTAAAAGACTAGAGCCATCATCAGATGGCTCTAAATAGTTATACATCACCTCCTTATACTGAATTGAAAATTGTCTCTTTACAGTTTGACTTACTAATTCTATTGTCATGGCTTGTGTTCATCAAAAACTAATCAAACTAATATTTATACACATACAGCCCTTCAAATAGTTGAAGACAAGGTATCAGGAACCCCCATGTTCTCCTCTCCAAATCTATAATTTCACCTGCTATCTTAGGACATGGTATGGAATCTTTCTAATCCTTGCTACTATTCTCTAAATAAACCCAGATTTGTCTAAATAAACCCTTCTTAAAGTACAACCTCAAAATTCAACTCAGTAGATCAGATGTGGCCTGAAAAGCCAGACCACCACTTCCTTACCAAGTTGCTGACAAATCTAACAGGTCCCATTCCCTCCTACCCCTTCCCCTTCCCCATCCTTGTGTCATGTTACATCTCAAGTTTCATTTTCTTACTCTTTATGACCCTCAAGTTGTCACCATGGCCATCCAAGGCCCTAAATACTGTTCATGCTCCTTCTGTGACTCCTTCTTTCTGAGTCATACTTGCTAATCCTCCAAAGTCTATGAATCCCGATACTAGTAACTTGGCAATTGAGTTTAAGATCCTCTTAGTGAGGTCAGTTAGCTCAAGGCAATCACATTCTTCCCAGGCCTCTCAAGAAATACTTCAACCCTAGCAAAGGTCCTTCTTTCTGATATCAGGAACCATGGTTCAGAAACAAATCCAACAGAATTTCAGCCATTTACCTCCCAGATCATCCCCTCCCTGAAGTTCTACCTAAAGCAGGAAAATATAATGAAAACGCTATCTGCAGTCACAAGACCTTCAGTTTCCTGGTCAAGATTTCAGATTCCCTTAAAAGATATCTCTGAAAGACGAAGTAAGAGGGGAGGGGCCCACATCAGTCTTCAAAGATATTGATAAGGTTCTATTTCTTAAGCTTGGTGTTGGGCCTATGGGAATATGATTTAATATGATTGCTTAGATTTCAGGTTAAAAATATTTTGCATGTATTTTTTAAAAAGATACATTCTTAGAGTTTTTCGTCACCATATGCATCAGTAAAAATACAGTCACTAGCAATTTCAGTAAATATATACCAGATTCACTCTCTAGGAAGACAACCCAGTTGATAGCCACAATAATTTCTACAATAACAAAGCTGTGGGAAAACAATGACATTTGACATTTGGGCTATTTGAAGAAAGTTCAATCATAAATGAGGATATAAGCCCAAACAAGAATATACACACACAAAAGCTAAGTAAGCAGCTTTCAGAAAATTACCCTTTTTGCAAGTATAAAAGTATCCTTTCATGTCTTTTGTTTTCTTCCTTCAAAACATCTCATATCCATCTATTCTCACCTATTCCTACCACTACCAACCTTCATTGCTCTTTGCTCAGATTAAAATCAAAGTCCCCAACTAGTCTCCCAGAAATCTACTCTATCCTATCTACTCTGATGCTGAAGGCATACTAATTCTTCTTTAAAAATAAAATAAAAAGCCTAACAGATCAATCATGCCCCTGCCTAAAAACCTCTGTTGGCTTTTTACTGCATTAAGGTAAGCTCCCAGACTCTTCATCATGATCTCCAAAGCCCTACAGTTTCCCTCACAGATTTCTCCCCAGAAAGACTACAGGCTCTTGAAGAACAGGGATTATTTAGATGCCCCATGTCCTCAAGCCTTCTATAGCACCTAGTGCATTGAAGTCCACCTAACTGAAATGGGGGGGGGAAAAAAAAAGTTTACCTGCAAGACAACTGTTACACAATTTTTTCTCAATTTCAAAGAACAGGTCAAAAAGAAGCTCCAAATAATTAAAATATAACCCCTTAGAAACACTTCCTACTTTTTTTAAACAAAGATTTAAAACCACTACATTTTACCTAGATTCCATTGCTTTAACCTTTATTTTTTAGCATCTTTTAAAAACAAATCTAACACATAAATTTAGAAAAGTGCATAAAATATAAAGGTACACCATTACAAACTAGCATGAAATAGTATCCATGCAACTACCACCCTGGTCAAGAAACAGACTACAGTCAATAAACAAGCCGCCCCCCTGTGTCCCTTTCAGCTCACAACTCCCTCCCCGCTTAGCTAGATGTACTTGCTATCCTAAACTGTATGGTAATCACATCTTCGTTTCTCCTGATAGTTTTATTGCCCAAGTATGAATCCATAAATATTTCTCATTTTTGTTCCACTAAGAAGCCTTTTTAGAATAATTTTTTCCTAACTCCTCCCCGTCCTGCTCCCCGACAAAACTTTTAATACCACAGACATACTGTGTATCTATTTATGTATTGTGGCCCTTTCAAGGGCTACAGACTATTGTAATATTTAAGACTTTTTCACTCCAAGGACCAATTTTCACCCCATTCGGGGGAATACTGCCTCCGATGAGAAGGCATGCTTAAATAATATAATTCAGTTTTACCTATTTTTGAGCTGTACTAATGAAATTGTACAAAACATGTTTTGGGAATATGGTTTCTTTTGCTCAACACTGTGTTTAAGATTCATCTATCTTGTTGCACATAGCTCTATTCCATTTTATGAATACCACAGTGCTCCATTCTATTGGAACAGACACTTGGGTTATTTTTATTTGAGGCTATTATTAACAATGCTGCTTTGAACATTCTTGTGTTTGTCTCCTGGTGCATCTAAGTACTCATTTCTTGCAGGTTATATATCTAGGAGGAGAATTCCTGGACCACAGGATATGAGTATCTTCTACTTTACCAAGTTATACCAAATGGTTTTCCAAAGCAATTGTACAAATATACGTTGCCATTAGAAGCATATGGAGTCCCCTTACAATTTTCTTACCTTAAAAGAGAAGTTAAGCAAAATATATTCTATGCCTTCTTTTTCTTTTAAGATCTGAAGATCACTGTGCAAAGGACTATCAGGATCAACCCTAAGAATTACAAAACAAAAAACAGTTCAAACAAAAAGTCAGATTTTTTTTCTCACTAAACTCAAAAATGAACCATTCCAAGAGCTAAAACAGAGCCCCTAGGGTAAATTCCAAACAGAGAAGGTCTAAAGCTGCTCTATGGTTCCTGGAAAAACAAATTAACTATAGCCTCCAACGCCTTGGGATTAAATGTCCAAAAAGAGATCACAGTATTCTACACCTACTCTCCTAAGGGCATGCAAAGTTAGCAGTTATTCTAAAGGAAAGGGTCATATGTACATAATCTTCTCAAGAAAGTCTGCTTCTCTCAAACTGTATTATTAGACAAGGGGTTCAAGGAGAGAAATTTACCATGGACAAGACCAGAAAAAGTGAAATCACTAAAAAAAATCTAAATTTGTCTACAACTGTTCTATATATTCAGGCCCTACTCAAATTTCTTATTTCAAATATAAACTGGTTGTCACAGTCAATCTCATCAAGTTATTTATACACTTTTGTTTGTATAGTTCCTAATTGTCTCATTAACTCCATGAAACACTTTTTCCCACAGCTGGCTCTTCTTTTTCTCCTCCTTCTTTCTCACTTTACTTATTAAGCCCAAGAAACAACTCATTTTAACAACCTAAGAACTATTTCTACAGAAACAGTAAGTAAAAGCCACAGTAAATAGGTATCAAATTAAGGGGGAAAAAAATCTCCACTGTAATAGTCTACCATTAAAAAGAGTGGATTAGCATAAAAAAGCACTTACTTCTGCAGTTTAACATGCCAGTCATATAAACTGTCATTTATGAGTTCCACTGAATAAATCCCTGTAAAGGTATAGGGCATGTTAGTTACTCTTCATTTGATCTTATAACTATTGCTCTGGTGTAAATATATACACTAAATAGCCAACAAAAGCTACGAATTTTGCCATTAAAACATGGAACAACTAAGCTGCATTATAAGTATTTTGGTGCTGGAGCTGAGTATCTTATACCGTTAACAGATGGACAACTAAAGCCATCAATGAAGAGGATTTTGGGGGTTGAAAAACTGTTTACCATTAATTGTAAGAGGAAAAAAAAGCTTATGCAAAATCATATGTACTTAAGACTTTTCTCCTATGCATATATGCAAACAGTTCTATTAAAATGGAATCCCTCTACATACAGTTTTATAATCTTTCTTCAACTTTTTGGGACATCTTTCCATTAGAATATAAAAATTTATTGTCAATCTTTTTAATAACTGTAGTAATTTATTTTATGGATAAGCCATAACTTAATTCCACCATATAGCTGGTTATTAATTTAATTTTTTGCTACTACAAATAATGCAGTAACAAACAAGTGATGACTGAACATTTTAAGGTAAACCAGTATTCAAATATTTAACTTTATTATGTTTCTACACACAAACTTTTAGATTTCTTATAAGAGGAACTGTTAGGACACCAAAACTTCTAACAACCTCAGAAACAAATTTGACTTATCTTGGACTCTATAAAGTAGGGGGTTTTTTTTGCTTGTTTGTTTTTAAGTAAGCTCTAATGATTTAGACTTGATCACTCCGAAAAATTCTTAATGGATCATAATGCTACCTTTTCAAACAAACTAAAGTTTGGCTCTTTCTCTTATTCAATACTGTTAGACTCTCTGCAATAATCTGAGGGAATTTTATTTCAATTAGAGAGATTCCATAATATTTAAGCCTTATTGGGTAAGAAAGAACTCTTAAGTCAAACTATAAATTTTTAAAAGTAATACCATTAACTACAATAAGAGTTGATTATGTTGTTTTCAAAAAAAGGAAAAAAGAACATAAAAATCAACTTGACAACAGTTCTCTGTTCATACAATAAACATATACTCATTTATTTTCCAAAGCATATATTTCTTGTACCTTTCCCAGAAGATAAAAATCATGAGTTAATCCCCATCAGCAAGAAGATAAAAAATTATGTGTCCATAAAAACATTTTTAAAAATCCAAACAAGTGAACTCATCCTATTTTACCCCGTCTTTTGGTAACTTGATTAAATTTGTGTTTCACATTCCTAAAATAAAGTTAATAAACATTTCTGTTTCTGTCCAGTTATACTATAAGAAATGAAGTTACTATCTGAAAATTTAAAAGGGCATAAGGACAACAGCAGAGATCCAGAGGTCCTTACCTGTTTTATAACTCTGTGATCTGTATATGTCCCTGAGCTCTTTCATAAGTCTATCTGAAGCTTGTACAGACCCAGAGACTGCACCCTGAAACATAAAATTTGCTGTTTACCAGGATCTACTGATTTAAATAACTAAAGATTTAAGGTATCTGAACCTGAAATAAACGTTTACAATGATATCGTAAAAATGGATCACCACTCAACATTTTAAGAAGACAAAAAAGTTAAGTTCAATTAAATCAATGATCATGAAGTTTCAGTAGGAATATAAATTTGGGGCAGGTCTGATTCATTTACTATTTGTCATCTGAAAAAAAATAAACAAACAGCTAACCTATGTTCAGATCACCATGGCCACTCCAATAGCCTAGAACTAGTAAGGGTCTATTTCAAATTCCATCAATTAAAAAAAAATTTATTAATTTTTTTCTTCTTTACGATTTTATTTGGGGTGGGCAGTTTTAGGTTCACAGCAAAATTGAGAGGAAGGTACAGAGATTCCCCATATAGCTGCCCCCCACAGTGCATAGTCTCCCTCATTATCAGCATCCTTCGGAGGTACATTTCTTACAACTGATCAACCTATTTGGACACATCATTACACCTGAAGTCCATAATTTACCTTAAGGTACCTTTACCTTTTGGTGCTGTACATTCTATGGATTTGGATAATGACAAGTATCCGCCCATCATAATAATATACAAAGTATTTTCATTGCCCTAAAAGTCCTCCATGCTCCGCCTATTCATCCCACCCCCCACCCCGAAACCCCTGGCAACCATGGATCTTTTTACTGTCTCCATAGTTTTGCCTTTTTCAGAATGTCATATAGTTGAAAACACAGTCTGCAGCCTTTTCAGATTGGCTTCTTTCACCTAGTAATATGGATTTAAGGTTCCTCCATGTCTATGTCCTGTCCTTGACAGCTCATTATTTTTTTTTTTTTTTTTTTTTTTTTTTTTTTTTTTAGCAGGGACTAATATTCCACTGCCTGGATGTACTATAGTTTATTTATCCATTTTCCTACTGCTTCCAAGTTTTGGCAATTATGAACAAAGCTGCTATAAACATCTACGTGCAGGTTTTTGTGTGGACATAACTTTTCAATTCATTTGGGCAAATACCAAGGAGCTCAATTGCTGGATTGTATGGTAAGAGTATGTTTAGTTTTGAAAGAATCTGTCAGACAGTCTTCTAAAGTGGCTGTGCCATTTTGCGTTCCCATCAGCGATTAGAAAAGTTTCCTGTCGCTCCACATCCTCACCAGCATTTGGTGTTTTCAGTGTTCCAGATTTTGGGCATTCTAATAGATGTGTAGTAGCTCCATGCATTTTTGGAAATACTAGAAGACCCTCAATGTGATACATTAACTAAAGCAGGTCCCTTAATCAGACTATAAGAATCTTATACTAACAATCTAGTTTACATATTAAGAAATTGAGAAACAACATGTCCACATATATGCAACTGGTTTCAGTTCTTTTCAGTGTTCCACCTTCTCTGAAGATGAAAATGCACCAGTATCTTATCCTAAGACTGAATATGAATGGAACTATTTATCATAAGACAAAAACATTTAGAATGTCTTCTGAATTAAAAAAACCTGACCTTGTAAAATTTTAAATGTTGCACCTTCAAAAGTTGCACTACACTTTGAGGTGGGGTAGAAAATCAGGTTTACAAAAGAAATCAAATGGGAAGGCATATAAACGTTAAAAGACTTTGCTTAGTTTGTCATGTGATAGTGTTCAATAATTTGTAGTTGTTTTGACTATAACACACAAACTGGAAGCAATCACAAGATACAGAAAGTATCGTAAATATCTTTAACTTAGATACTACAAGCTTTTTTTTTAAAATAATCAAGATAAGGACTTGGCTAAATTTCTTTGCTCTCTAAAGAAAGATTTGCCAATTACATTAATACAGTAAATAGGACTGAAGAAGTGAGAGTAATCTACCTGTTTACAACACTTGTCATCTCCTTGCATAACAGTTCATTCCCTGTGTTTGAGAACCTATGCTCAGGACAAAAGAACTGGTTCTCAGATTTTATGGGTTTGATAAATAGCTCTAAAACAAAGGCAGTAAGTAAATAATAAGTATTGAGATGGATAGCTAGACCTTCGTTTGATATTTCCCTACTCTGGGCATTTTATATACATCGTTCTCATTTATTATTTACAGGAATCATCTAAATGGTACATAATGTCCACATTATAGAATTGAGGAAGGGGACCTCCCTGGTGGCGCAGTGGGTAAGACTCCATGCTCCCAATGCAGGGGGCCCAGGTTTGATCCCCGGTCAGGGAACTAGATCCCACATGCATGCCTCAACTAAGAGTTCCACCTAATAAATAAAGATTAAAAAAGAAATGGAGGGGGGATGTGTAGTCAAGTGGTAGAATTGAGGAAAATGAAGCCACACAGCTGTGTTTGTCACCATGCTGCTTCACATAAAAGATGTTAAGTCAAAAGAAAAAATTACTTTTGGTTCAGTCAGGGCAGGACAAACCAGATGGCAGCTTCATGAAGAAGAAAGAATTTGAATTATACTTTGTACGAGAGACTGAATTTAAATTTGCACATCCCACAGGAGAAGGGTAAGGAGAGAAAACAGGATAAACAAGTTGGAAGGTGAATGATTTCAGATGAACAGGGTAGAAAGTGGCTATCAATAGATGAGAAATGTTGTGGGGGGGGGGGTGGGAAACTAGGGCAACAAAACATATGGCTGAATCTACAACCAAGGCAGGGATGGAGGGGGGTGGCTTTGATTGGTATCTTATTGAATTGCCCTGTATTTATATTATTCCTATACAGCTGACTCTTGAACAACACAGGTTTGAACTGCGTGGGTCCACTTACATGCAGATTTTTTCAATACATACTACACAATCTGCAGTTAGTTGAATCCTCGGATGTGGAACCGTCGATATGGAAGGCTGGCTGTAAAGCTATACGTGGATTTCGGTGCAAGGTCAGCACCCCAGCATTGTTCAAGGGTCAACCGTAATTACTTAACCACAAAAGTCCAGGTTCTATACATTTACACATACTTACATTTAGATGGTCTTGCCTTTGAGTCTTCCTAATTTTCTCTAATATTGCCAAATTTTCTTTTTCAATTCCTTCATCCTCTGACTTTTTCCCACTAATAGGCTCTTCTTCCTTCATTTCATAATGATCTAAGTCTTCTATATCCTAAAAAAATTTAAAAATTTAGCTTATTCAAGCTCATGTCAAAAGCTAAATTATTCCTGACTCAGAGAACAAAGAGAATACATGTATCCTAAAAAAGCCTTCACATTCCATTCAAAAGGTTCTCTCCTTTTATATACTATACTTTAAAGCTAGAATCTGAGTAAAGCATATTTAATAGTTTTACAAAGCCATAACTACTACCAAATGAGCCATCTTAAATTGCTTTAAATCTCCTATTAAGGGGAACTTTTGCAACAGTTTAGCATGAGGTACCAAGAACCATAACTCGACTTCTAGAAATCTATTAGATTCAGTTTAGAAATTAGTCTAAAATGTGAACACAGATTTAGGCATAAAGATGCCTATTTCAACTTTATAACCACAAAAACAAAATCTTCATGTGCAAAATATCAGAACAGTTAACTTAATTCAATGGAATACCGGAAGACCATTAAAATGCCAACACAGCATAATGGTTTCTTCTGTATCAATAATGAAATGAAAAACACAGAATACAAAAACGAATATATAGAATCTTAGTTATGCCAAAATAAGCACAGAAAAAAAGAATAGGAGGACACATACTGAAATACTAATAATTATCAATAGAGACATTTAATGCTTTTCCTTTTCCAAGTTTTCTGTAGTGAGCACCTATTGATTTTTATAATTAGGAAAAAAGTTAGAAAAAGAATTTGAGTATCGCTAAGCCAACATCTTTAATCACTACATCATTCTTCTCCCTCCCTTCCCTTAGCATCAGCTCTTACAAATTTAAAAATTCTGCATAGATTTGTATAATAAATCCTAACCTTTTCCTATTACCTTTCTTCTAACTTTACCTCAATCATCAAAATCTCTAAAGAAGTAGTTTATACTTTATCTCCACTTTATCAAGCAGACTAATTCACTGTGATTTCTAGACCAGGTTAATAATTTAGATCACTTTCGTCCAGACTCAATGGTCTTTTTCTTGGACTGCCATCTCTTCAACTCCTATTACATTCCTTTCTTATTCATACCGTGTCTATGACTGCATGCTTCATGGAGCTCCCTCCCCCTGGTTTGCACCTTTCAGCTACAATTTTCCGTCCTACACTTGTTTTCTTCAGAGTTCTCACAAATACCCTTGGCCTGTACCTCCTCCTCCTCCTCCAACTTCAACCTCAGTCATGTTCTAATCCACAAAATTTCTCCACTTGAGTATTAATCAACACAGAATTCATCATTATCTTTACAAAACAATATTCACTGTATACTATTCTCTGCTTAAGGCCTTACCAACAATCATACCAAATATAAACATATTTGTCTCTAATTCAAGACTTAGCCATCTGCCTTTTCTAGCCAAACTTGCTTTCCAAGACTCCAATACAGCAGTGTCTTTCTCCCAAAAGGACAGCGTCCAATGCACCCAAACACACCATGCCCAGGGTTGTTCTGGGCCTTTTTACCACATTATTTTAGTTGCCTAGGATATCTTTTCACCTATCCTAATTTGACATCTCCAAAGTCCATCCCACCTTTCTAGATTTCCCTAAATGCTGCTGTCCTTTCTTCATATTATCTTGTGAGGGGAAAAAAGAAAGGTACATAAACTTTTTGAGTACAATGTCTACTTTATTGTACATTGGACCCATGGTAAAGGTTTAATTTTTCTTTTTTTCTGTTTTATTTATTTTTGGCTGTGTTGGGTCTTTGTTGCTGTGCACGGGCTTTCTCTAGTTGCGGCAAGTGGGGCTAATCTACGTTGAGGTGCACAGGCTTCTCATTGTTGTGGCTTCTCTTGTTGCGAAGCACGGGCTCTAGGTGTGCGGGCTTCAGTAGTTGTGGCACGTGGGCTCAGCAGTTGTGGCTCACGGGCTCTAGAGAGCAGGTTCAGTATGTGTGGCGCACGGGCTTAGTTGCCCTGTGGCATGTGAGACCTTCCCAGACCAGGGCTCGAACCCACGTCCCCCTGCAATGGAGGGCAGATTCCTAACCACTGTACCACCAGGGAAGTCCCAGTTTAATGTTTTCTTGCAGTTTATTCCTAAGTTAAACTGCATGAAAACATTAAAAAAAAAAAATCTATCCCCCCAAAAATCATCCTAACTGGACAATGTTAAGAACTATTTTACTTCCAGACTCACGAAACAAACCAACAACTACTTTAGTTCTAAGGCATTCTAAGAAGTGTATTTTAGATTTAAGGTAATAACCTAAATTAATTCTAAGATCCAAACAGAAAAATGTTTTAAAACCAAGACTGTGGAACTCAAATCCCTTGTATCAGGTCAATGTAGAGACACAGATTCTTCATTGTGAAGTTTGAATTTAAATGCAAAGACTCAGAGCCTGAAAACGTCTAAAATTTTATCAATGGCTGGCAACTAAACTGACTGAAGCTCAGTGTCTTTGGAATTTCCTCTTTGATATTCTTAGATGATTTTTCAACATGAGATAGTTTTCATTACTTCTAGTGAATAGTCACTGAAATGTGGTCAAATTCTCCTTTTATTCAAACACAAAAATTCTGAAACTTCGTAGTTCCTATTCTTAAACCAAATCAGGTTAAGTACTGATTACTATTAAATGTAAATATAATTTTAGTGCTAAATGTTAAGAGCTCTTATTTTTCATGAAATAAAATCCAAGGACATCAGATAAGAAATTTGCTAAAAAGTATACCATGAATTAGAGGTAAAGCCAGACTTTAGAAATTGTATTAAATTACAAATTCAATGTGCTTCTCATTATTCCACATTAACAATGGTTTATAAAGGAGATTAGAAAATTAATAAAATGTTCAAAAGTGAAGATAGTTATGAAATGTTATTCTTATATAAAATACCTACTTCAGCCATCTCTTCCTCTTCCTCCTCTTCTGAAGTCACTTCTTCTGCTGTCCCATTCTGCAAAGAGAAAAGAGTTTGCCAGGACTACACAGAATAAGTAAGCAAACACTGAGTACTTCAGAAGATTTTAGGGACAAAGTATCAATCATCTGTCACTGCAGTTCCACTAAGAGCTTATTAAAGTTGAAACATTTACTTTTAAATTCAGCTTTGATTTGACAAATAGTATTTATCAGCTTTTTAAGAAGAAGCAATTTTGAAAAATTCAACTTAATAGATGCCTTAGAAATTAAGAAAGGCAATTAGTCAAATATAAAGCAAAACAGAAAAAAAAATTAAACATATTCTAATTTAAAGTCAGAAAACATTTTACACATATAGCTACGTGTATAAGGCTAATGGCTTCTTTTGCTTAAAATACCCCAGACGATGGGTTTCTTAAAATATCTACCTTTTTAGCTTTGAAAAGCCTGAATCTTTCCATAAATTCTACTGGCTTACATTTTAAAAGGTCAAATGTGTTACACAGGCATAGACACTGTACAAAACTAAAAGTTACAAAGTGATCACCATTTCACTAAGGAGCTATTTTTCTTTTTTTTTTTTAAACAACATGTCATTTACCACAATATTTCTGTATAAGACACAATTTAACACTCATTCACAACGAATCTGACGAGGTTTCAAGAAGGGCCTTCATACCTAGTTTTGTCAGAGTTCATAAAGACAAGCTTCCTGGACCACAGCACAGTTCTCTACGACACAATATATAAAAATTTAGTAGGATTTTTTTCCCCTAGAAATTCTTGCTGTATTTGTTCCAACTACAGCTGGTAAGGATCACACTCATATAGGACGCCAACCTTGCTGGCCTCTTAGTGTGTCAGAACCAGAGAGAAAAGACAATTTTTTAATGTAACTCAATGCAGCAGCAAAATTTCTTAACAGATTTATCTCTCCCTTTTACTCAGGAGTTGTAAAAGTCCACCTGCCAGCACATCCCCATTCACGTGCCACAGGCAGAGCACAGGTGTGCAAAACCAGAAAGGGGAGGCCATAGCACAGAAGACTGACAATTGCTGAGGACACTCATAACAACTGATACTGATCAATGGTATACCTCATCTATAAATGAGTAGATAACCAAGCATCACCAGATATTTGAAGAAAACTAGCAATGTGAAAGAAAGGCACCCAGTTGAACAAGCAGAAAAAGTGACCTGAAGCATTATTAATTAAGGCAATAAAACAGAATTTAAAAATCTAATAATTGGAATCTTTAGCAGTAATTGAGAAGATACTGCATCCACAAAACCTAACAAGATTATTATGTAAAGAACAAGAAAGTTCTGGAAAATCAAAAAGATCTCCCCTCAAAGAAAAAAAAAACTCAGAGGGGCCAGAGAGAACAATGGACCTAAATGAACAAAATATTTATGACTGAAGAAGACAACCAAACTGTGACATTCCCCTAAAATGTGGAGAAAAAGGAGGTGGGAGACGGGGAGAAGGTGATTAAAATAAGAGAAGAGTTAGGGAAATGGAAATAGGAATACAGAGATCCAATATTTATCCAGCATTCATTCAGAAGATGAGGGAAAGGGACAAATGTTGCCAACCTAAAGAAGGACTTCATAATAGCAAGTGGCTCTGAATGCCCCAACGAATGTTGGAAATTAAAACCCCATGCTTCACAGTTAAAGAAAAAAACCATGCCGACTTCCAGAAAGAAAAAATATAAAGAGCTAAGAATCAGACAGGCATCAGCCTTTTCATCTGTAACAACAAATACCAGAAGAAAAAAGTGTAAAGAACTTGGAAGAGACTCAATTATGAACTTAGAATTTGATATCTAGTTCCATCAGGATGGGAGCCATACCTGTGTTTTGTTCAGCAGTGGATCCTCAACATTTACATAGAGTACATACAGTGCTTTACACAGAGTCAAATAAATATTTGTTAAATGAATAATAAAAACAGACACAGTATTCAAGGAACACTCTTCATACACATCCCCACAAATCCTTTCTAGAAAAAAAGACATTATTCAGGGATATAGTTCAGAAAGGGGCAACCATGGAATACAAGAAACAGCAATAAGCGGAGACAACAGCAACATCAATGGTTAAGTCTAAGCAATTGCTGCTAATGCAGCTGAAAGGTTACAGGCCATATTCTCTGACCACAGTGAAAAACGAAAAACCCCAAAGCTGTCTGAGAATCTCTAAAAACATTTTTTTCTAAATAATTCTTGAATTTAAGAAGAAATGGACCGTCATGCCCCAGTAATCCACTCTTAAATACATGCCCAGAGACATACTTGCACGGGTGTACTATGTACTACAGACAAGAATGATCATGGTAGCACTGTTCCTAATAGCAAACTGGAATTAACCCAAATGTCAGTAAACAGTCAAATGGATAAGTATGTTATGGTACATTCAAACAATGGAATAAATACAGCAATGTAAAAGAACTACAGCTACACACAATATAAATGAATATACTCACAATGGTGAGCAAAGACAAACATGAAAGACTACATAGTATAACTTAATACGAAGCTCAAAAAACAGGCAACACTAAACCATATTGTTCAGGGTTGCATATATGAGTGATAAGACTAGAGAAAAGTAAGGAGAGGATTAGCATACAAGGGAATGATAATCTGAAAGGAGCCTGCAGAAGATTCTGCAGTGCTAGCAATGTTCTATTTCTTTACCTGGGTGGTGGCTAGGTGGTATAGTTGTCAGGTATTCACCATAACTTTTATACTAAACTTATGTCTATATGCTTTCAATACATATTATTTCGAACTTTTTCTTGTAAAATATAAGAGTGATACGAACAAGAGATGGAATCAAACTACTTAGAAAACACAAACTATTTAGAAAATAAGTATACTAAATTTTAAAACCTGTGCAATAAAGTCAAACAGCACTCGGAAAAAAACAAACACCCTTACATGTTTGATAAAAAAGCACTTTAAATCATATTGATCCAGTAAACTAAAAACGTAAAAGGAGACATTATTAAGACTGGACTGAAAAATAAAAACATTCAATTTAACAAATAAAACTAAGGGCCAGTTCTTTCAATAGACCATTATAATAAAACAGACAAGCTTCTGACAAGGACTCAAGGAAACTTCAGGATTATAACCACAGATGAAGATGATGCAAAAAGTGAATACTCTGCACATCTTTCCAAGAGCTTCAAATGTATAGATGAAGTTACCAATTTTTTAGAACCTAAAATTACTAAAACTGACAGAAGAAATGGAAAATCTAAATAGACTAATACACAGAAGAGAAAAATGGATCAGGTTCAGATCTTTGTTTAAATCAGGCTTTCTCAACCTTGGAACTATTGATATTTGGGGCCAAATAATTCTTTGTTGTGGGGAACTGTCCTGACATTGCAGGATGTTTAGTAACATCCTGTCTACCCACAAAAAGCCAACGGCACACTCCTCCAACCCGGCCAGCTGTGACAATCCAAAATATAGCCAGATACTTCCAAATGTCCCATGGGAGGCAAAACTGCCCCCAGTTGAAAATTACAACTGTCCTAGATCTTAGGGAAAAAACAAAGGCTTGGGGCTTCCCTGGTGGCACAGTGGTTGAGAGTCCACCTGCCGATGCAGGGGACACGGGTTCGTGCCCCGGTCCGGGAGGATCCCACATGCCGCGGAGGGGCTGGGTCCGTGAGCCATGGCCGCTGGGCCTGTGCGTCCAGAGCCTGTGTGTCAGGAGCCTGTGCTCCGCAACGGGAGAGGCCACAACAGCGAGAGGCCCGCGTTCCGCAAAAAAACCAAAAACAAACAAACAAAAAAACAGAAAGCTTCCCAAGTCATGAGACTGCTTATACCCTGATACCAAAATGAAGCAAGAAGAGCTTAAAGGGAAACAGACTATATTACAATCTCACTTAAAGTATAAAAATCCAAAAATAAAGTATCACATCTATTGTGTTCCACCCCCAACTACCAACCTATGTAGGCGCCAAACGTTTATTATGGGAATGCAAGGATGACTCAAAATTAGGAAATTTCTTCATGTAATTCACAAGTTATATCTTGTGAATGGAATTAAATGCAGTCGTGAAAAACAAGGTAGATCTATATGTACTGTGTCCACGATATATTAAGTTAAAAACCTAAGTTGCAAATATTCTAAAGAAGCAGATTGAACATAAAATATATTCTTCTCCCATCTCTTTCCTGAGGCTCCACTAGAATTACAATGAAGACATACGATGAAGAATAAACACTGTACAAACACATAATGGTAACAAAAAATAAAAGGGGGCTACCAGCAGAAAAAAGAATTCACTCATGCTAGAAGATGACAGTGAATGGAAGAATGGTAATTAATGGAGCAAACAAGTAAAGCCATAGGGTAGGGGATAATCAGGTGGCTAATTTGTCCCACAGCACCCTGGAGAGGCTCTAGACTCAGACACCAGGTACATTTCGACAGCAGGAGTGATGGATAGGATTGAAAATGTAGATTAACTGAAAGCCTATATACAGAACAAACTGTGCAGCCACCAAAACACACTGCTCTCCTTAAGCAAAACTCAGGCATACATATCTACCTCAAGCAAGAGATTATAAGGTTTCATGTCCAGAGAAACCAAATAGTTCCAGCCATCATTTATGATTATGCCAGGAAATAGGGGGTGGGGGATAGGGGGTTGAAGTCAGCTTAAATTCCTCCTAAAAGCGATCAGTTAACAAGTCTTGGCAACAAAGAACTCCCAATCAGCCTTTCAGTACACCTCTCTCAAATATGAATGAAGAAGAGGAAGGAAAAAACATGAATAAGCAACAAAGAATAAATAGATATATGAGGAAAGTCTTCAGAAAGAAAAAAAAGACCAAGATAAACTAAAAAAAAAATTATTAAAGACTTATTAAACTTATTAAAGAAAAATAGAGATGCTTGAGGGAGAGTATCAAAGTAACTCCTTAAAGACACTCACGAATATATTACATTGATAAAAACAAAAACAGAATGCTATCAATAAGGAATAATCAGAGAACAAGAACTTATGGTTCATCTTTGGAGAGGACCCACAATGAACGACACCTCCCAGCATTCATCCCTTATATGGACCCCTCCCACCACATGGGCTGACCCTGGACTTGCTTTAACCAATA
The DNA here is from genome assembly GCF_011762595.2 of Tursiops truncatus. Lineage (NCBI taxonomy): Eukaryota > Metazoa > Chordata > Mammalia > Artiodactyla > Delphinidae > Tursiops > Tursiops truncatus. The sequence goes on from NC_047035.1 coordinate 118,496,615, forward strand.
AACATGGTAGAAATGACACTGGGCCAGTTCCAGATCTAAACCTTACGAAACCCTGGCAGCTTCCACTTTTGTGCTCTTAGAAGCCAAAAATAAAAATTCTGACTACCTTCCTAAATAAAGAGAAGCCACGTAAAGAGACCCTGGAATGAGGAGATGTCATGTGGACAGAAGGGCCATGTGAGGAACAGCAAGGCACCAGACATGTGAATGAAGAAGGCATGCTGGACATTTCAGTGCAGTCATGTGTCCAAATAACTACCAGTCCCAGCCACTATCTGACTGCACAGTGAAGTCAGCAGAAAAACTGTCCAGCTAAGCCTAACCAACTGACACAGTCGTGCGAGATAGAACTGTTGTTTTAAGCCATTAAGTTCTAGTGTAACTGGTTAAGCAGCAATAAATAACCAAAATAAAACTTAAAGTTATGACTGTTCAAATAAAATTTCCAGAAGTTGAAAGATAAGAAAAACGTTCCAGAATTTGAAATTAAGACAAAGAGACAGAATACAGTGATAATAAGAGATACAAAGACTCAAATGAGGAGGTCTAAAATCCTATTAGTAGGCATTCCAAAATGAACAAATAAAGAATGGAAAGGAGAAAGTTACCACAGAAAAAAATACAAGAACATTTACCCAAGAAGAAAGATTCAAGAATCCAAATTTGAGAAGGTCCATCCATACTGAGTACCCAACAAAAATGGAAAAAACAAACAAACAAACAAAAAACTCAGTACACCACTGTGATATTTCAGAACAGCAGGGAAAGGACAAAGTCCTAAAAGCTTCCCGAAGTCGCACAGAGATGACTAAGACTCAGAATGGCATCAGGCTTCAATACCATTGACTAGAAGACAACAGCAGTTACCATTTATTCTCAGGGAAAATTATTCTCAACTTAGAATTATATATTCAACCACACTATCAGTCAAGTGAAGGCAGTTACCATTTATTGGGCATTTACTATACATCAGGAACTGCTCTAAATGATTTACATGCACCAACTCATTTAATCTTTATAGCTCTCCCCAAATATAGGTATTACTACCATTTCCCCATTTTGCAAATGGGAAACTGATGTACATATTGCTAGGTAATTAGCCCAAGCTAATTAGGTAATTAAACCAAGATTCAAACCCATGGTGGTCTGGCTATACATATATATATATATATATATATATATATATATTTTTTTTTTTTAAGAAGTTGGAACTCAGAAAATGTACTACCCCTTGACGTTTTTCTAAGATTTTACTTGCGTAAAATCATTTTCCTCAGGCAAAATGAGAAAAGGTAAGCCAAGAAAGAAGACATGAAATCTGGAAACAATGGATCTACTACTCCAGCAGAGGAGACAAGAAAAATTTCAATATGACAGCTTAATAGCCAGCCCAGAAAAGAACCTGCCAAGACTGGTGCAGAAGAGCCAAAGGCTCCAGAAGAGAGGGAGATCTCATAGAAAAGAGACAGAACATAACTTTTTTAACTACGAATTATTATTATAAGGACGACATTGCAAAACAAAAAACTGTACAGATGAAATATAAAACTCTACAAAGTCCTAATGATAAGTGGTGATTATTCATATTACTAAATATAATGATGTTTTAGGAAGGGGAGGTGGGTGGGTAAGTGGGTGGTATAAAAGCTAAATCTTTGTTATTGTACAAATCAATAAATTATGCCTAAATAGGTAAATCCAGAAATCCAGAGAGGTTAGAAGTGGTGGTGAGCTAGTGGGTACTTCTGCTGCCTGGAGGAGATAACATTTGAGTTAGGACTTAAGAAGCACAAATGGGTATAGAGAGATGGCATTCCAGGTGAAGGTAAGTGAATAAACAAAAGCAAACAACTGCAGAAGCAAGGAACAGTTATGGAAACCAGGAACATTAACAAAAAGGTGGTGGTAGGGAGGGGGCAACTGTTTGCCTGTCATAGTAAATAAGAGCAGCTCCCAAGAATGAAAAGGTTATTTTTAGTACCTAAAACAAACAAAACAATTCAACAGGAAAACAAAAACTAAGTTCTAAATAAGTTGTATAATAATGAGAAATCATCCTAGTTTTACTTGTGCTTGAGACAATTTATTTTAGCTCTTGAACACTAGAGAATTTTTACTTTACCTGACCCGTGGGTAGTGGTTGATCTAGCATCTCAACATCCAGGTGCTTAGGAAGGTTATATAATCTGCAGAGTTCACATATCAACCACTTCAACTGCTGACGAAGCTACAAAACACATTTCAGTAAATAAGCATTATGTTAAAGAGCCCTTAGAGACATGAATAACACTATAACTACTGTAACTAATCCAGTAGGAAATGAGAAAAGTTTATTACTGCTCAATTACAGCCTACAGATAAAATAACAGTCTTTAAAAAATATTTTAGGGGCTGCTAGTGTAAGAAAGTTACTATGGCTTTAGTGCAATCCCGACAACTGATACCTAGCAGAATGACATCAACAAAATGGCAGAGGAAGGGGAGCTCCAGACATTGTCTAATTTTCAGTTGTTAACTTCTTTTCTTAGTAACTTACAAGAGTACATTAATACATTAATGAGGCTACAAAAAACAGAGGCAGTGTTGCTGCACACGGTTTATAAAATTATATATTTCACAGTCATTCATTTGAAAGTAGAGGCAAATGTGGTCTAGCAAACAGAGCCTTGGAATCCAGGTGACCTTGGATACAGTATCTAACGCCCTGAGTTTTGAGTCTCCCCATCTATAAAACAAGGAAATTAAAACCTTCTCATAAGGGTAAAAATTAAATGAACTCTTCTGTGAAAACACTTGACATTTAGTAGGCTCTTAAGTGTTTGTCTAAACAAACAAACAAACAAAAACCTTACTAGGAAAACTGCAAAGAATAACTCATTTCCATTTTTAAATCCAGATTTTTAAGCATATTACTTTAAGTAAGCAAGGTAAATTATGTGCACAAACATGTTTTTCATTGTTTAAAAAATTGTTTTCAATGTATAAGTTTAGAATTATGATTTAAGAAGAATGGTCACTATCAGTAACCATGATTGGCAGCAAGTAAGGTAACTTACTTCACTTGGTCAGGAACAGTTTCCTGGATGTCTCTAACCAAGAAAAGAGATGAAGAGAAAGGAGCAGGTTTATGAAGGACTGAGGAAAACAGACACAGAATTAGAATGGGTTAAACAAAGCAAAGAACAAGCCTTTCCAAAGCGGACAATGGAGCAAGTAAAAATGAAGAAAGTTGAGCAGTAAATTAGTATAAAAAAATATCCTCAAGCTTAAAAAGCAGCAAAGCCCCACCGTGGATTTGTTATCCATCCAATAAGCTCTGTTTTGTGCTCAGTACATAACAAAGACGAGGCAGGGTGAGCTGGACACAGACCCGACACTCCAACCCCTGGTACAGGAAGAGCTACGGTAGCACTGTGGGAAAGACAGCAGCGTGGTGGAGATGCACCAAGCAGTAAGAAACAGGGCAGCACAGCTTCCAGGAATTTCAACTTCACGCTCCACCCAAAAAAGTGTTTGAGGGATCGAAGGAAGTAACTAAGATCATGGGGAAGAATTTAAGAAATACTTATAGAAGGGAGATGAACAGGTCTTAGAAATTTACTAGATAGTCTGGAGTTGAGGGGGTGGGAGTCAGGAAACACTGGTATAAAAAAGAACTCTAAGATAGTTCCCAGCTTCAGACATGGGTAACAAGTTTCATTATTTCATTTTGCCCCATTCACAATCACAGAGAGAATTTTTGAGGGGAAACGTGATGCGGGAGGTGGAGTACTAAGAGGTAGATGAGTTTAAATTTAGATGTAATCATTTTGAACAGCCACAGCACATCTGAGTAAGATTCCCTGGATCTGTGTGATATATAGACAGATAATGGGTTTCAAACTCAGGAGATAAATTTTATCTAGAGATACAGATTTAGGAATCACTGGAATATAGGCCATGATTTAAGTACTGGGAGTAGAAGAGATTACTCAGAGAAAGCGCAGAATGAGAAGAAAGAGGCAGACCAAGGAATAAGAGCTCAGAGGAGGCCAAGGCAAGGCAATAATAAGAGATAAAAACAGGAGACAGTGATCTGATGGAAATCCTCATCAGATTATCAGTTCCCAGAGGACAGGGATATGACTTGTCTTTTATACCCACCACTTACCACAAAGCCTGGCATAGAAGCCAATTTTTTAAAAAATACTTTTCTGCGTTCTACTAATAGTTTCCTGTATCCACCCAGGTGGAAAAAAAGGTATGTATAATCCAGCATAGATTTATTATTTTTATTTATTTATTTTTACTTCGTATACTAAAGGAGCCAGATTATAGACAATATGCTATGCCCTGCTTTTTCACCTTAGTATATCTTGGAACATTGTATGTGCTCTTGTGGAAAGACTGGCTGCATTCTTCTTAACTTCAACATGATATTCTATCATAAAACTATACAGTAATTTTTATTTAACCAGCTCTTTATTGGTGGACAATAAGGAATATGTGTTTGTTGAATGGAGAAATGTTTCAATAAGGAAAGAATCAACAGTATCAAAATGCTGCAGAAACTTTAGGACTAAAAAAGAAGTCCTGGATTTGGCAACTAGAAGTAAAAATTTTAGTACAACAAAGATGGCAGAATCCAGATTATAATGAATTAAAGGTGAGGAAATAGAGCTTATTCTTATTCAAGACTAGGTAATAAAATAACTGGCAGAGAGTATAAGAAAGAGTGAAGCGTGAGTTTTGGCTTTTTTCTTTTATGTAAATATTTATTTATGAAATTGGATCCCATTTTATATCCTATGTCAATTTACTTTATGAGCATTTTTTTGATGGATACTTTAGACATCAAAAAATAACCCCACTCATTTCTACTATTACAAAACTTACACCTTTAGATCTTTAGAGGCAACCTCCTAAGCAGTAAGGGAGCTAAGTCTATCCCTCTTTACCTGTCCTGTTGCCCCCTCCCCTGCTGGAGATGTGAACATATGTCTGTCTAGCTTTTACTTTTTTCCTCTAACTTTCATGGCTCTCTTATTACTCTTATAATACTCTATAAACCAATGTTCTTCTGTTCTTAATTTTAAGAATAGATGTGCTTAAACCACCTCTAACTTATGGTGACAAAAATCTGAGGTAAGTCTCTAAATTCCCCAAATCATTAGTTCTCCCATTTATTATTAATAGAACAATCTATCCTTTCCTTATTGAGTATTTTGGTTCGATTTAACTCATTCTAAATTCTCAGTTGCATGACTCTGTTTCTAAACTTCTAACTGCCTTTACTTGTCCAGTTCGGTGCCAGTACTCAATATTTTATTTTATTCAATATCTGGTCAGACATGTCTCTCATTTTTTTTCAACTCCATTATTGTTTTTGATTATTTACTCTTCAAAAACTTTAGAGTCACTTGTCAAGTCCCAAAAATAAATCTGTTGGGATTTTTACTGGAATTGCATTCAATTTATAAACTAACATGAAGCTATACAGATAACTGACATATTTATAATATGGAGTCTGCCCATCTAGGAACACAGTAGTCAAGTCTTTCATTTTACTCAGCAAATTTTTGTAGTTTTCTTGATACAAAACCTGCACACCTAACCTTATTCCTAGGTATTTAGAGTTGTCAATAAAATACTTGCCCACCATATTTTCTGACTATAGCTGATATTTGGGAAAACTTGATTTTTATATAATAGAACTTTTAACCAGTCATCTTAAAAATCGCTTTTTCAGCTGACTCCTTTCGATTTTTTTTTTTAAGGTAAACAATCATGTCACCTGCAAATAATAATTGGTATTTTTCTGTAAGGACTTTGTGACATCGTGGAAAAATGTAATGATAATGTTAACTTTAAAAAAGCATTTAAATTATATAAAACATAACCTCAACTATTTAAACATATGTATAAGAGTATGTGTATTTTACTAGCAAGGGAAAAAAATACCGAGAAAAAATAGCCATCATGTCAACAATGGTTGTATCAGGTAGAGAAAATAAGATTTCTATTTTCCTTTTTTTGTTGTTTTTAATTTTATTAGTTCTCTCACAATGGTCACTTATAGTTTTATAATCAAAGAAACCATGTTTCTAAAATGGAAAGTTAGATTGTTTTATATATTAGAAAATAACTTTTTATTTATATACCTTTGACTTTTACTCAGAGTTATAGACTCTTGACAGAAACAGCAATTGGTGTCATTCTGTCATTATTTCCCCCTCACATCTACCTTGATCTTTTTCCCTTTTTCTACTTCCTACCTTGGTTAGTGGTCCCAACCAAAAAGGCCTGCTTAGTTTAATGATTAGGATTCATGGAAAAGAGACCACCTAATTCCTGATCTAAATTAAGACTATACCTATGGGGAATAAAAATGAAAAACCAGGTATTAAACAGTAGAATATGAAGGACAAAAAAAAAAAGAAATCTTAAAGGAGCTAAAAACCAGGTTATCAAATAATCATTAATCAGGCTTCTATAACATATTACCTCTTAACACTTAAATTCTATATGTTCATGAGAAACAAAAAGTAGTGTGGCTTATTTTCTCACCGAATTGTTGTTCTTAGTGTCTTCTAGACGTTCCAGAACTGATGTCAGATTTGGGTCATCAGAGTCCACAAACCATATTGGTGAAGAAGATGGATAAGATTCCTGTTACAGAGACACCTACGTTAAACACATTTACAGACAGGATAACCTGGATATGCAATTAAACCTCACCACTAAATGGCAAGATGACCACAAATTTAAGTAAAGCATATCATGGAAAGAAAAGTAACACATTAAAATCCATGTGTGGAGAAACAAAATTTTTAATGGATTTTTTTAAATAAAAATTATGTTTTACAGTTTAATCTTTCCTGTTCCATGTTACATAATTTATTAGTCTTAAAAAAAAAGGACTTTACCCAGTAAGCAGTATGATTTAAAACAAACAGAAGAGAATACACTTCAAAAGTTATGTTTCATCAAAAGTATGCAAGCACCAAGGAAGACAGGATTCCTTTCTTTACAAAGAAAGGTCTATCATGGCCTGGATTCACCAGCTTTAACATTTAAGGGCTTTAAAATCTGGTATCACAATAAATCCCTCAAAAAGCAAAAACAAATTAAAAGCAAAAACTAAAAAACCCCAACCTTGAAGTAGTCTACAGAGTTAAACCATACTACTTTTTGCCTTTTAATATAATAAAACTACATTTCTAAGATTTATCTAGATGAGATCTAACTCTGAATTTTTTTAAATAAAGCAAAGGAATACATATCTAGGCACATGTTTTTAAATCCTTACAAATGTTAAAAATGATTTTTTAAATCTTCTACTCACTATACTACTTGCCTTCTGAGTAGTGTAATTACAGAAGCTACTTTGAGATTTCTCTCCAATAGAAAATTGGCCCCTCTTGGCCCCTAAAAATCAATCCCATTTAATTTTGCCTTTTTCCTAATAATTTCCCATCCCTTCTTAGATTGCAAGGAAGACTCTGGCTTCTAAAGGACAAATTTCTTAAATGAGGTTAAGATTACTTCTTCAAGACAGCAAGGTGTTAGAAAGGCAGAACAGACAGCAACATAGCTGTCTTAGGGCTACATTAGCCACTATGACATTAGTCATAGTGCTCACTAGCCACTGGAGTTGGGCTCTGAGACAGGCATTCTCCTTGTACAGCTACTGTCTGCGTGCTCCAGCTCATCCAGGTCAATGATGTTATTGAACACTGTAATAGGCTGCCTCTAAAATGGTTCCAATAATCTTAACCTCCTGGTAGTCACACCCTTGTACATGTTTCCACCTAATAACAGACATTTACTCTGTTCATTTGCACTGTTTTCTATTATATATTAGGGAAAAGCTATTAGTATTAGTATTAGGTACAGTTAGATTCTAGTCATAGAGAAACAACAATTTTGCAGAAACAGTTTAAAGAAGCATTGCTTTGAGAACTCTAATCTCAATTACAAACTGATTATTTTTAAAGCATTTTACAAAATGTTCTTTAAAGAAAGAAAAACTGTATTGAAGTAGGACATCATTATATCCATTCAGTAATGGTTTATTTTTGTATTCTCATTCCTCAAACTCTTACTGTGTCCCAAACCTCTTTAAGGCTAAAAGGTAAACAGACTGTCTTCAAAATTAATCCTATTCTTAAAAGAGAATTACTTATTACATTTTCTTTAAATTCTTCAGCCTAGTTTGAGAACACACCATCTAAACCATTTTTATTGTTTTAGATTTGTATTTTCTTTAGCCTTAAAAGAAAAAAAAAGCACTAAATTCTCAGCTTCATTATGTAGATTAAACTTCTGCATAAGCAAAAGAAAATATATGAATTGTTGCTCTGGACTAAAACCCCTCAAAACCATATTATGAGAATTGCAAAAAAAGAGAAAAACATAAAAGAAACACTGAGATCAGTTACTACCTATGCCATATTTTTCTAATCCTGTACAAAAGAAGACAGGATATATACTAGGTCTAAGCAACTATGTTAACAGTTCTCAAGTGGGGCCCTTGGACTCCTAGGTCCAAACTATTTCTACAAGAATACTAAAATGTTAATTGCCTTTTTCACATTGACATCTGTACCAATGGTGCAGACATAATGGTGGGTAAAACTAACTGCTGGTACCTTAGCACAGATAAAGGCAGTGACACCAAACTATACTTGAAGACATGGTATTCACCACCAGTCATTCAAGGTGTTTAAAAGAAAAAAAAGGCATTTCACTTATGAATGTCTGTGATGAGGCAGTTATTTTACTAAATCTCAATCCTTATGTCTTTTTAATATTGCAAGTGATGAAATGTGAAGCACACATGAGCACTCCTACAGAACACATGAGAAAAAGCACTTGTATGACAATTGTGAGCTGAACTAACCACTTTCACAGGACACAATTTTCACTTGAAAGAATGACTGACAAATAATGGTTATTCCAACTTGGATTTTTGATAGATGTTTTCTCCAAAAAGAATGAAGAGAGCCTATCATTTCAAGGAAAACACAGGACAGTATTTATTGCCAATGATAAAATTCAAGCTTTCAAGCAAAAATAGAATTTTGCAAAACCTGTATCTACCACTGTGAGCCTGACAGCTTCCTAACAGTATTCTGATGAGGTTGATGGTGATATTAATGAATATAATGTTTCCATGTCACCTAACAAAATGTATCAACATTTAGAAGATTTCAGTGAACCAATATTTTCCAAATGACCAATGCATGATGTCATAATATCATGGGTAAAAGATCCATTCAAAGTTCAAGAAAAAAACAAGTTTGGGTAGAGTATCCAAAATGAATATCTACAACTATCTAAAACAGCTGTTACAATATTCCTTTTTCCAACCAAGTATCGGTGTGAGGCTGGATTTTCTTCCTATTACTTCAACCAGAACAACATATCACCACAGATTGAATGCAGAAGCAAATGATAGACCAGACATCAAAGAGATTCACCTCATAAAATGTAAAATTGTGGGGCTTCCCTGGTGGCGCAGTGGTTGAGAGTCCGCCTGCCCATGCAGGGGACACGGGTTCGTGCCCCAGTCCAGGAAGATCCCACATGCCACTGAGCAGCTGGGCCCGTGAGCCATGGCCGCTGAGCCTGTGCGTCCGGAGCCTGTGCTCCGCAACAGGAGAGGCCACAACAGTGAGAGGCCCGCGTATTGCAAAAAAAAAAAAAAAAAAAAAAAAGTAAAATTGTGCCACTATTCTCATTAAAACTTTTTGGTTTAGAGCATAAGGTCATTTTCCACAAAAACATTTATATTAACATGTAATGAGTTTATCTTAATGAATATTTTAAATATTTGTTTTAATTTCTAATGATAAATATTGACAACCTACATAAACAAAAGCTCCTTGGGACCTCAATATATTTTTAATAGTGTAAAAGAGTCTTGACTCCAAAAAACCTTGATAACTGCTGCCTGCCCCCTATCTCCCAACCTTTTTCCCCCTCACTCTCAGAATTTCTTCCTTGGAAGAAACATCCTTTTATCATTCTATATTAATGTGGTTCTACTGAGGTTAGTTTTCCTATCTCCTTCCCATCTTCCTACCTGCCTCCCTTGACCCAAAACCTGATCACAGGTCTCTACCAGCCTATCCTACTCCCAGTGGTTAGCTGTCAGATGAGCTAAACCAGGCAAATCTGGGTCTTCTCTGGAACTAGAGCCGTCTTTCTTGGAGATCCAGCATCACAAGGACAATGTTGGCCAACCGGGGTAGCCAGCATATATCTTGCCAAAATAGACAGGGTTAAAAGAAACCAAACTGGGCTTCCCTGGTGGCGCAGTGGTTGAGAGTCCGCCTGCCGATGCAGGGGACACGGGTTCGTGCCCCGGTCTGGGAAGATCCCACATGCCGTGGAGCGGCTGGGCCCGTGAGCCATGGCCACTGAGCCTGCGCGTCCAGAGCCTGTGCTCCACAACCGGAGAGGCCACAACAGTGAGAGGCCCGTATACCACAAAAAAAAAAAAAAAAAAAAAAGAAACCAAACTGTTTTCTAAAGGGTCATAGATATTTATACTATACTTTGTGCCATGACTGTGAGAATGCCCCTTTCACTTCACACCTGCTAACGTTTTTACCAATCTAATAAAAGCTGCTACCTGGAAGAAAAAAAAAAAGTTCCTATACAATATAATTTGTTACAACATCTCCAAAAACCAATTCATCAACAAGAATAGAAAGCTATCACTTCTAGGAAAATTTCAAAGGATATTACCTATATGCACAAGGATTTAGCTCTAGCTATTAATGCTCAAAGCATTACTTAAAATAGAAGAAAACAGAAACCACTGATAGTAGCAGACACGACTGACTCAATGCTGTAGTCATGTAACAGAACAGCACATGATAATTGAAGACATTGGAGGAAAAAGTTTATGACAAAGGTCTACAACATTACTGAGTGAAAAATCAGATAACAAAATAACCTGATTTTTTTTTAAAAGGGAGAGGGAATCTACATAAACATAAGAGAAAAAAGATGACCAGATGACAAGATATGTACCATAATTTTGACAGTGGTGTCTTCTGAGTGGTAGAATTACAGGTGATTTTTTTTTTCTAGTTTTGCTTATCTGGTTTTTAGACTTCTTAAATGTCTTATTTTCCACATTATAAAATATCCACTACCACCACCTCTGGAAACGTAATCTTCAGCACAAATTTCACATCATGGTCAAGGCTTGTTCAGTGTAATATTTAGAAGACAATCTACATACTTTGAAAGGCATCCAAAATTATCACCAATATTTAAAACTAAGCATTAATGCTTTCAACCTCTCATATACCTCAAGCTTTTAAATTTTTACAAGGTTAACAACTAAGCTTTGTATCTATCTTGAAAAGATAGTTTCCTTACTATTTCTCTTTAAAATGACCCATGATATACAATTTTTAAACAACAGATGGTGCTCTAAAATCCCAGTGTAAGTTCAAGCAGCTTTCCTTACATTAAATGTTTAAGTGCTTCTAACACCTCTCCTCGCCAGTTATGAAAATTTTAGACAATTATCTAAGCATCTAATTACTCAGGGACCCTGTTTTTCCTCAATTCTACTATTAGTTTTATAGTGATTTTAAGGCTTGAAGGATGAAGTTGTCTGTGACCACCACCATAAAGGTTACCATAAGTGGACAAATTTCAAAGAAATTCACCACCACGGCCACTGCCACCATAAAATGTTGTGTTGTCCTAATCTAAGGCAACATAACTCAAGGTTAATCAAACCAACCTCTTCGCTTGTCATTGCCTAAGGAGTTTGTCTTGTTCAGAAATAGCTTTACCTATTTTTCCACATAAATCCACTAAGAGACCGATGTGTGGCTCTATATCAAGCACCAGCCAGCAAAACTGCCTGCCAGAATGCTCAGTTTCTGGCATTTTTCCAAATGTCATGAAATCCTTGGAGATGGCTGTATCCTAACTTTTTTTGAAAATTGATATACATACTTCTTGTTGAAGGTTCAAAGGTATAACAGTTTTAATTCTTCTGGAGAACAGCTATGGGACACTCTATTTTCACACTTTGCCATTCAATAAATGTGGGATGGAGAATGAAATAAACTGACAGAATTACCATATGGTAGCTTAATAAAATTCTAAATGACCTGACAACATAAAAAAGCTACCCAAAAAAAAGAAGAAAGAAAAAGAGATTGCTCCCTGATAATCATTTTACAAGTAAATAACATACAACTAAATATCTAACATGACCAGAGCCCAGAGAAGCAGAGTAAAAACACTAACATTTGGTAAAAGAAAAATGCATATATACCCCTGTGATCTGAAAAAAATTCCTAAGTGCTTGTTTGAATAGCAAATTACAGCTAATCATAACATCATTCTAAAGGCACTGAGGCAGAGAAAACAAAAGTGCTGAAGAGAATTCAAACCACCTAATCTGCAGAAACCAATGGTTTCCTTGGATCTGAGTCCGCTTTGTCTCTCAGAATGATCTTTCAGAAGAGAACACAGAACACTATTACAATGGCCTTGGCAAAAGGGACCTCTGCTTCACCACTCTGGCTCTCCAGTAATGCTTTATTTGGCAGGGACTATTTAAATTCAATTCCCCACTAAATTCAATTCCCCACCCCTCAACTAGCTGACATTTATCTAATACTATCCTTTTCCAGGCCTAAGGAAGTTTAACAACAACAACGAAAAAAAACAAGTTACTAAAGGATACACCATTCACAAAATGGAAATCTAAGTCTCCCCTCTTCATGTATCTGTTCCTTTCAAGGAAGGGCATAAAAATGGGGATGAGGGAAGAGAGATACCAACTAGGAATTTGACTCTATATTATAAATTGGTCAAATGAATGGAAACAATGATTCCTCTGGACTGAAAGTACCACTGAGGTGCTTAACATGACAGCTGTGATACTTCCAAAAGATTCTCCAGGAGTTCAATTTGGAAAAGTAATCTGTCCCAGGAGAGTAGACCAAAGAAAAGGTCTTGGGCTCTTTAGTCAAGTTTTGTTATTTTCCTTTGTATAACCTTCTCTGGGCTACTTTTTATCAATGCAAAGACTAGAAACAAGAAAAATTAAGAAATTAACAGCACTGGTTTATTTCCCATGAAAAGCTATTAAAAAGCATTTTCAAAAGTGTTATTCAGCTGCTAATGACACCATCACTTTTATATTTGCAGAGATCATTATCAATGTTAAAGAGCTTTCCTATATATGCTCTCATGTGGGGCAAAAAGTAGTATCTATTTCAGAGAAAAATACAGTGAAAGTAGTAATTTGCTTAAGGTCCCAAAGACTAAAGACTAAATTTTTTTCTGTCTCCTAAACTCTCAGCTCTAACATTTTTAATTTAGTATCTTGCTGTTAGGGTTGGGAGGGGGGTAACCTTTTTGGCAATGATGAATAGAAATTTAATTAAAAAAATGTTCCACCACAAATAGCCTGGCAAATAGCCACTCAGGCAGAAAGAGTAATGATTTATGCTACACAAATAATAAAGTACTATGAGGTTTTATTTGTTTACCAGCTAATTTACTTCCTGGGGGGGATTTCTCACTCTAAAACAGCAATTCCCTACCAAGAGTTCCCAAATGCCAAGAAGTCCATAAAAGGAGTAATGGAGTTGCCAAGGTATGCTAAATATTTCAAAAGGACTAAAACAAAGTCCTACACTAGCTCCCAATAAGGCTGCACAAGTTATTAAAACGAGCTGCTTTGATTTTAGGTGTGATCATAACTGGATGTTAGCACTGACTGGCAATTAGATCTATTTACTGAAAATGGAAAGACAATACTTCTAAGTTTGCATGACAAACTTTCATATCATGAGTTCACAGAAAACAAGTTTTTTAAAAAAGACTCCTTGAAGTTGAAAATAGCACTCTTTCCCTTTCATACTTAAGATTAGGACAAATTTATAAAACAGAAAAAAAAATTAGCTTCATTCCCTTGGCCTAAAGAGTAACACATCTATGCCTTGTTTTTTTTTTTTTGGTTTGTTTTTTGTTTTGTTTTGTTTACTTCTTAAAACGCTTTCATGTGAAGTCAAATTGCAGATTTCCTATCGAACCCTAAGTGGCCTTTTAAATATTTATGCACTACCCATGACACTTTCTTGATGTTTTCTCTGCCCTTTTGACCAACTCTTGGCAGTTAACTTACATGGTAGTTAAGATTTTTGTTCCAACAGAATATAGCTAAAATGGTGGCCATATCATCAATAGTACAAATATTTACTGAGCATTTAGTGAGAGGAAGATGAAAAATATTACAGAATATTCCCCCCTGCCACCATAAAAAAGACTTTTAAAAACTACACAACTAAAAAAAACAAAAAACTCCCCAAGTATTATAATATTAAGAAAACATAACCAAAGCAATAAACAGTTAAGGACTATAGAAGACAGGAAAGGAAATAGATATCAGCATAAACAGCTTCTGACTAGAAGAGCCTTGGGGATGGTCAGACATGTCAAGACAGATTGGGGTAGGGTAAGGGGCACATTCCACATGGGAAAAAATGCTGATGCAGAAGCCTGAAAGAAAAAGGGGGCACAATATCTTTAGAGGACTACTCAGAAATTGACATGCAGGTGTATAAGGAAACAACTAGTGAGGTACCATTCACTCAAACATTACAGAAACTGCCTAAGGATGCTTCTTGATAAGCATGGAGAAGACAGGGCCTGGCATGTAGAAGAGCTCAATAAATATATGGGAATAAGAGGAAATAAGAGGAAAAGTTTTTTAAAAGATAGATCAAAATTATCATTATTTTTTAAGAGCTAAAACTTTTTAGAGAATAGCAAATCAAACACAGTAGACAGGTCCTGACATATGAAATCCAGCCCCATTTTTTCCTTGCTCCTTCCCCTCTAAGAAAATGGCATCAGCAAGAGCAAACCATGGTGATTTTATCTAAACACTCAGCCATGCTTAAAGAGTCTTTATCTTTTAGAGATACACACCGAAATATTTACAGATGAAGTGATATGTCTGGAATCTGCTTCAAAATAATCCGAGGTGGGGTATAGATGAAATAAGATTGGCCAAAAGTTTATCACTGTTGAGGCTGGGTACGTGGAGGTTCTCCACACTATTCAACTTTTTATATGTTTGATGTTTCTCCATAATAATGTTAACACACATTCATATACACTGAGCATCTACCATGATAATTATGTTCTGATAATGTGTCATAATTCACTAACATCTCAATTTGAATAGTTTGTGTTAGTGGTACCATTATACTGGTCCCCACCAGAGCCTCCTTTTGCCAGGTGCCTCTAATTCACTTCTTGTTCCACTTCCTAATCCAGGTCATCACTCAGTATCTTTCTGTGCAGCTGACTCCATCAGCCTCCAATATGGCTCTCAATAGGGCACTGCTGGCATTTGAAGTGGGATAATTCTCTGTCGTGGCAGACTGCCTGAACATTACAAGACATCTGGCATCCCTGTACCCCTGCCACTAAATGCCAGCACAGCACAGCAACACCACCATCCCACCCCCACTGGGATTACCAAAACCACACACTTTTCCTAATGCCACCCACTGTACAGAACCACTCCTAGTCCTGGATGGCAAAAACATCTTCCCATTTACCTAACTCAGCAGCTCGCCCACAAGCCTACAAGTTCACTCTATCATTGAAACCAGCCCTACTTTTTCCTGGCCATACCTGAACCTGTACCAGAATAATCATCATTCAGACTAGCCAGTCTCTTTATTATCACCTACTTCATGCTCACTACTACTTCCTGTTTTCCATTCTTGGAAAATCTTCACCTTCACCAGCCTATATCCTGGGCTTCTCAAGTCTCATTATAACTTCTCTACTCCTAGTCAATCCACATTTTCTCAAGCTTTGCTGTCTTTTTTAGATGGAGTTTCCTCTGCCTGAAATGCCCTTTCCTTCCCTTCCAAAATTCTACTCACCTGTGAAAGCCCAACTCCACAATCAGCCTCTCCTCAAGGCTTTCTCTGAAGCGACACCACCACCACCAAAGTCCAAGTTAATTGCTCTCTTTGGCTTTCATGATGATACCATAGAACCTGGTCACACTTCGTTGTGTAAAACTCTTCCCCCAAGAAGACTAAGTTTTGAAAGCAGGGACTGCGCTACCCAGTTGTGCAAAACCAGCGCCTAGAAAAGAACACCTGAGTACAGCTCTTTACTGAACTTTTTTTTTCTGAAATATACACCTGCTCCCCAGTACTCTGAAAACTACTTTAATGTTAATTATCATAACTTCAAGGCTTTTACAGACTGCGGAGCGCCAGGTACGCTGCAGGGTAGGCACTTAAGTACCTACTAACTTAACAAAAGGGAGTTTAATGACGCCAGACTCGGTTTTAGCCATATTTACAGAGGAACGTGAAACCTTAACTCCTGTTATAAGAGGCATATTCCGCAGTTTGGACCAATACCCTAAAGAGTGAGCTTTAACGGGTCTTCTCGGCTTTGGGACATAAAACAATCCTACTGGGCAGCAGACTTGGGCACGTATCGCCTTTCGCCAGCTCCTAATCTGAACGGCTTACCCACAGGAGGGGCTGCACAAACATACTCCCAGAACACCTGCCGCATCCAAGGTCCAATGCGCCTTCGGAAACGCGTTAGCGCGGAGCCAGGCCAGCAGGAAGGGGATAATTCAAACAGTGCCAGAAGCTGCATTCTAAACTTTTTTTCCTCAAATGCGTCAGTTTTCAATGTTAGCTTTTCCTTAAGCACAAACTTAAAATATAATTGGGGGAATACGCGGAACCAGGGAAATCTGACTCGAGAAGGACGCGCTCAAACTTGAGGGCCCTTCGCCTGCCCCGCCGGGGCTCAAACAACAGCCGACCCGCCGCACCGCGGCCCCGGAGGCAGGCCCCTGGCTGTAGGCGGCCATGGCGACCCAGCGAGGGCTCGGCCGGCAGCGGTCTCCCACCTCAGGGCGCGGCGACGGGGGCCGAGAGGGACCAGGAGTCCCAAACCCAGGCCGGCGAGAAGAGCCGGAGAAACGAGCAGACCGCCTCCTCCCACCCGAGCCGCGCGCAGTCCCGGCGGGGCTGGGCCGGGCCCTTCTCCGGGGAAAGGGGCGGGCCCGCCCCGCCCGGGGGTCCGAGGGGCCTCTCCGGGGCAGGCTCCCCTTTGTCCAGGGACTCTGGGCGCCCCTTTCCTCCCCGGCCCGGCCCTACAGGGCTGCGGCCGGGCGCCTCACCGTGATATTGCAGTGGAGTGTGAGCGGCGGCAGCGGGGAGTGAGGGCTGCCCGGCGGCGCCGGTGGCGGCACCAGGAACTGGCAATGCAGCTCGTCCAGCTTCCAACTGACGATGCGGAATCTCTCGTGGTTCTTGTCGAAGATGGACGCCAGGAACTTCAGCTCGGCCTTGAGCCCTGACACGGACATCTTCCCCTCATCTCCGGCGGGAGGGGTGCGGAAGGGGAGCCGGGCCCGGAGCCGCCGTCACGGCCGCGACCGCCCCGCGGGGCCGGCCCGGGCCGCGCTCTCGCGGCTCCGCCTCTCCCCGCCGCCCCGGCCCGCGTCGGTCGGGGCTGGAAAATGGCGAGGGGCTGTGTGGCGGCCTGGGCGGCTGCTCCCTTTGTAACTGACTCCACCGGCAGGAGGCGGCTGCCCCGCGGCTTAAAAGGGCAACAGCGACACCACCCCCGCTACCGCCTTGGGAAAGGGCTGCCCCCACTACCGCCTGGGAAACGGCTGCCCCCACCCCGCCCCCATCCCTCCCCGCCCCGGCGCGTGCACGCGGCTAGCGCGCGCGCCCGCCAGGCCGCCCCCTCCTCGCCGTGACCCAGCCCCCTTCCGCCCGGCCCAACTGCTCTGCTCGCGCCCGCGGACGCCAGGCTCAGGCCAGCTGGCGCCCCGGCCTCTGATCACCAGGAACCTGAGACCCCCGCGCTCCCCTGTTCCCCAGCTCTGGAGCAGACACGTGCGCGGCCTACTGCGCCGGCCACGTCGGCGGGGCAGCGGACGCGCGCCGGCCCCTGGGGGCGGTGCTCCGCGAGGCTACGAGCGGGCCACCCACTCACCTGACCCAGCCCCGGGCCCTCCCTGGTGGGAGACTGCGGGCTGTGAGGAGCATTCGGGACCCGTATCGGCCCACCTAGCCTCATCTCCGCTATTCTCATCCTAGTCACCTAGCCACCACTAGCCTGAGTTCCTGCCAGGACCTTCTCGCCGGACTCTGCTCACTCCTTTGCTCTCAAACAATCCTTTTACCAAAAAATGATAATTTGGTCTCTGCCGGCTGCTCCCTCCCACCTCTCGCAATTTCATCCTTCCCCTTACCCACTACCTCTGTTCACTCTGGCATTCATTTTCTCTCCCTCTTTCCAGCCTTGAGCTTTTGTCATTGCCCAAGCTTAAGATAACTCTCTCCACCTCCCATGGAGGCAGGGCTGGCCTATTTTCAGTAAAGTCTTAGTTCAAATGTCATCTCAGAAAGGGCCTCCCTGACCACCTAATCTAAGACAGCCACCTGGGCATGGACATATATACACTACCAAATGTAAAATAGATAGCTAGTGGGAAGAAGCCACATAGCACAGGGAGATCAGCTTGGTGCTCTGTGACCACCTAGGGGGGTGGGGATAGGGAGGGTGGGAGGAAGAGGCAAGAGGGAGGAGATATGGGCATATATGTATATGTATAGCTGATTCACTTTGTTATAAAGCAGAAACTAACACACCACTGTAAAGCAATTATACTCCAATAAAGATGTTTAAAAAATAAATAAAATAGCCACCTAGTCACCCTGTATCACATCATCCTATGTTAATTTCTTTCTCATCACCTGTCACTATCTGATATTTTTCCTGTTTATTTATTGTTTCTGCCCAACATGAATGTCTTATGCAGAGCCATAGTCCCAGAACCTAGAACAAGGCCTTTTATGTAATAGACACCCAATGTTATGAATGTAGGCTCCTATCTGGAATCCACAGCACTTAACACAATCCCTGGCATATTCTAGATGCCCCCAAAATGGATGGAGGACTGCGTGGCAGTCCAAAGGAATATAACATAATTGGGCAGGTAATTAATAGTGTGTTTAGTGGTATGTCCTAAGGGCAGGACCAGTTTCATGGGTGTGCAACCTGTAGTTGCATAGGGGTCCTGGCTTAGAAGGGCCTTGTGCTTGGTTTAATGCTCTGCTAATAATTTTCCAACAAGGGGCTCTGCATTTTCCTTTTGCACTGGTCTTGACTGGAGGTACCTAGCCTTCTCTGGTCCCTAAATGTATCCTACTTCATGATCTACAAATGGTCCCTTGTCTACTGGTCCTTTAGATAACAAAATTCAGAACAACACTGGGAGGTAGTAAGTCCACTGAATGGGGAACATTTTAAAAGTTTTTATTTTCATTTACTTCTGAGATATCGTATCATGTTATATTGCCTTTCAAGGGGTCACAGACCCCTCTGAGAATCTAATAAAAGCTATGATCCATCTTCCCAGGAAAATACCTCTGCAGGTAAAGTGTTATATTTATGGGGATTCCTGACCCTGGCACTAGAGGTACCACTATGAACTGGGACTGGGAGAAGAAGGGGTTCCAGTCCTGAGCTCTGAGCCAGAAATAACTAGGATACTGTATTGGCATTATTGCTGGGTTAAGCACAAGTATGGCTTGCTGCTTTTTTTTCCTTCAGTCCCCAGTACTCTTGGGACCCTAACAGGCATGGCAGTCACAGACAAGGACTTGAGAAAAAGAGAACAAATTGTTCAGAACTTGGTATGACTTTGAGAAGTAAAATTCCCTGAATAAGTTATTTAATCTATCTAAACTTTATTTTGTTATCTCTAAATTGCTATGAGAAAATAGAGCTTTATAAATTGCAAACACTTTTACTAGTTATATCTCAGAAATATATATATATTAATTTCACAATCCCATTTTTTGAGTATCTGCTGTGTTCCAAGCCCTAAGAGAGCTAGAAATGTAAATAGATACAGTCCCTGAATTCAGGAAGCTTAAAATCTAGCATCAGAAACAAAACATTGTTTCCTGGTGCAAATAACAGAAAAATGTGACTTAAAGTGGCTTGGACAATAAGGAAATATATTACTTCACATAATAGGAAGTCCAGAATCAGGGCAGGCACTAGGATTGGTTGATTAAAGCTTTGATAATATCAAGAGCGCAGACTCTCTATTTCCTTTGTCAAGATGAGAGCAAGGTGGCTGGAGCTGTTCTTGCAGGTCACAACCAGACATAACAATATCCAGAATCGGAAAGGACTGTTTCTTCCATGTCTCCTTCCAAGACATGGGGATTTTCCAAGAATATACCCAGCTGACTTCTCTTCTGTGTCGCTGGCCAGAAATGTGTCACAAGCCTACCCCTAAACCAATCACAGGTAAATGGATGGGATCATTCATTGGACTTCCAGTCATCTGGGGTGGAATGGATATTGGGGAGTCAACCATAATGTCTACTACAGACTCATAAATAAAGACAACATCAGATCACATTTGATAAGAGGTTCAAACTACTGAACTATGACATATCAGAGGAGGACGAAATTAATTCCAGAAATTATTTGCATTAAAGTATGGCCATGTTCAGAGAACATCCAAGAGCCCAGCTGATTATATAGTACAGCAAGGTGCCAAAAAGAAGATATAGTTGAGATTTTATTTGAGCCTGGATTTTGGAACCCTGAAATACCTGGGACTACTACAGTTTCATTTGGTGAGAGTCACCACTTTTAAGAAGATTAATCTGGCATTTGTGCACAAAATAGATTACAATGGGTTTAAAACTGTCAAGTAGCCAACGAAGAAGAGGCAGGAAACCCAGATTCTAGATCTGGCGTGCCATTAATTTCATGGGGCAAGTCACATCCAACTCAGACATTCTCCAGCTCCAAGCAATAGAGTCTTTTGGATTGGTCCAAGTCAATAGTGAGAAACACTGAAATAGAAATGGCAGTGGGCATGGAAAGACTACACTGATTCTAGGGATATTTCTAGAGTAGAACTGCTAGATCTTAGAGCTGATTCAGGGATAGAGGAAGGGAGAGAAGTGTTGCTTTGTTTAAAGTAACAATTTGAAATTTCTACGGCAGGTGGCTGGGAAGGAGTGATAGTATTGACACAGCCAGACAAAGATGAATTTGAGGTGCTGATGGGACCTCACACAGAGAATTGTATTATAGGTCTGGAGTTTATAAGGGAAGTCAGAGCAAGGGACATATACTTGTGGATCAGCCAAACGGGATGATAGTCAAAGTCGAAAGTCAGAGGATGACCCGTGTGTCAAATTATTTGTGGAAAGGGCAAGAAAGATCAGGACCAAGAAAAAGCCATGGGCTTTAGGGATTAGGAGGTCAATGGTGTTTTAGAGAAAACAATAGAATGATGGGCATGGGGAGGAAGTGGAGACAGTGTATGTAGACTACTACCTTGAAAGGTTTCAGAGTGATGAGAAAGAAAAATGAACAGTCATGTAGTAGCATAGCAAAGGGAAGCTTTGGGGTTTTGTATTGTTTTTATTATAGTATGGACAGAGGTGGATATACTATGTCACTTAAGATTTAGGGCCCCTTACACAGGCAAAGGCCCCCTTCTGTATAAATATTAGCTTTTGGTTTTAAGTGGGTATTTGTAATTTTGTATTCTTTTTCTTGAAGAGAGCTCTCCAGATTGAATAAGATTCAGGCCCTACAAAACCTGGATCTGCCCCTAAGGAGAGAGCCATTTACAGGCAATGAAAACTGAAGACACAAGAGGGGAGATAAGGCATAGAACTAGGTTCTGGAAGAGAAGGGAAAGGATGGGATAAGGAGCTACACATAGAGAGGAATTCCCCCTCCAAGGAGGATGGGGGGTGGGGGAGAGAACTGGGGAACACACAAAGAAATGTTGAGTTAGAGTGGAGGGTTGTTGAGAGACCTCATGCTGAATAAATGACCTTGAATATAGCAAGGCACATTCAGGGATGGGCAAGACAGATAAATACAGAAGCCAGAGGACAACGGAGCGCTGACAAAAATGGGTTGAAAACTCTGACCATGGAGTCCCACCTGGATGCACATGAAGGACCATGAGAAGAAGCTGGGCCTGAGAGTCTGGAAGTCTCCAGGGAGACAGAGCAAGTTCAGTATGAAAGAAGAGTGGGAGAAATCACAACGTGTACAGAATTGCAAACTTCAAGAACTTGAATGCGGAATAATTCCCAGTGACAGCATATTCCATGCTACTCTGTTTCAACATATCCTGTAGGGCTACTCTCAAATGGCTTTATCCTTTTTCAAGCCTTCCCTAGTCCTCTAAAATGAATTTAATCTCTCCTTTTCTCCAATTTCCCAGTACCTTGCCTGTTCCGGCACTTATTTCATTGGTTTTGCCTTGGTTATGACTTGCTGGTTTTAGGTTTGTCTCCTCTACTAGATTATAAACTTCTTGTCTTAATCGTCTTCATATCTGTAGCACTTAGCCCAATCCTTGGGACATAGAAAGCACCCAATGAGTGATCACAGAGTGAACATAGCCTACTGGAAGTGAAAGCCATGTAACGTCTTCAATTAAAGAGACTGCAAGTAAATTGTGAGAGAAGTGATCTAGTTTCAGTGAAATCTCAGGGAAGCTGCGAGGACCTCTCTCCCTCTCTCCCTGTCCGAAGAGCGCACACATCATTATGTGGCCGCATATGCCCAAACCACGGGGCTCCTCACGAGGCACAGGAAACGGGGCCCATCCCTGTTGAAATGAACAAGTGACTCATTATTCTGCTGCAGCCAACTCAGCCAGAAACTGTTCTAAGCTGAAATTTTCACAAGTTTGGGCTCTGGCTTGTAATAAAACTCCTATCTTTGATTTTACTTTTAGTTACCGATGCCCACCTCTTGCCTGTATTGTAAGGGGCTTTCACCAAGGTGCAAACACGCTGAAATTGTGTGAATTTGAAGTAGATATGCATATGAATATTATTCTGGGGAGAAAGTCGAAAGCACCACTATCCTGTAGAACTTTCTGTAGTGATGGAAGTGTTCTGTATTTGCACTGTCCGCTAGCCATATGTGGCCATTGGGCACTTGAAAAGTGATTAATGTGACTGAAGAACTGAAAGTTACTTTTATTTAATTGTAATTAATTTAAATTTAAATAGCCACACATGGCTAGTGGCTACCATATTGGACAGCACAGCGCTAGGTTATTCTATAATACCGCATATTAGCTCAGTCCAGCACTTTTTAAAACATGTCTGTCCTTCCTTACTCCTTGAAAGCAGCGACCATCTGTTGCTAATTACCATATCTTCAGTGCCTGACAGACTCAGTGTTTAATAAATGTTAAATGAAGACCAAATTTCACATTTTCTCTGAACTTAGTTTTCTTATTTCTAACATAAAGACAGTGTGCACTAAGATTTCTTCTAGCTCAAAAAACAAAAACAAAAAACCCTAAGACTCTAGTAAGCAAATATTCACTCATTCAACAAGTATCTATTGAAATAGCCAAGTTACTCCATCATTGTAGCAACCTGAGGAAACTATCATTATACTCCCAAACAACTGAATTTCAGAAAAGGGAAGTAATTTGCCCAAGATCATGCAGCAAGTAACTGACCAAGCCAGAATTTGAACCCAGGTCGGTCTAGCCGTTTCCACGATAATCCTGCTTCTATATAAATTATAAATAAAAATGTAAATTTAGATAAATATGAAATAGCAAATAACTTAGCATTGAGAAGGCAGGGCAGCACAGAAACTTCACTGGAGTGAGATATAGATCGTCCTGTTAGGAAGATAACAGGTTCTACAGACAGATTCTTGATTGCTGAGTGAGGGCTGCCAGCTCCTTCAGGAAGACCACCTGGTCTATTGAGTAGGGGCACATGCTCCTCCAGAGAGGCTACTTAATACAATGGGAGGAACTCCCGACCCCTGATGCGGATGAAAGGAGACAGGAGGGAAATCAGCCTGAGGTTCATTACAGTAAATCCCTAGAAACCTTTCAGAGCATTATCTCCCCTCCGTTATCAGCATATGAAAGATTCAAATAAAAAGATTCCCTCCTTATCCCATCCACTTGGGAATTCTGTCACATTCTTACAAAATGTTCTTTTGGAATGTTTAAGGCTAATGAGTGAGAACATCTTTCTAGAGCTAGGCATAATATACCTTCGACCCAGTAATTTTTCAAATGTAAGCATTTATCCTGAAGCATTTATCCTTGAGCACATACGTCAAGATTTAGTTACCAAAGGGAATGTTACCAAACGCATCAAACATTTATGAGCCAATTGGAGAAATCTGAACATTAAATATTTGCTGATATTATGGAATTATTGTTTAATTTTTTTTGGTGTGGCAATAGTATTGTTATTGCTATTTTATTTTTCAAATGAGAGTTACCTTTTGGAGCTACTTATTGATGAAATAAAAAAATTTTCATTAAAATATTTATTCCAGCTCTTTTTATGATAGTAAAATATAAGGAGGGACCCAGTGCTTAGAATTGGATGTACCAATGTAAGTTTTTGTCTGTCCTCACAATGGAATAACGTGCAGCCATTAAAATCAAGTTGTGTTTATATATCTGGAAGGATATACCAAAATGTTAACAGTGGTCAATTCTCTTGAAAAGTGGCACATAGGCAACTATAGCTCATTCCCCTCCAGGGAACTCTGAGAACATTACAGAATATGCCTCAAAGTTATCCCGACCATGAGGGAAGACGCTGGTGTATTCATTCACCAACTCCCCGTTCGCTATTGGTCATGGGCTGAGTACACTGTGCATGACAGAACGTGCCCCCCATGATAGAAGGTTGCATATGATCACAGATTTCTTTTTTTTTTAGTTATTTCTGAGATATACATTTTAAAGTAATAACTAGAATTATGACTTATGACATTATACCAGAACATATAAGATTTTTAGAAATTTCATGTAATGTTTGTAACATTTATATTAACATACTTACATACAAATAACCCAAAGTTTAGTATTAGTTGTTTGTTTGTTTGTTTATACTGCAGGTTCTTATTAGTCATCAATTATATACACATCAGTGTATACAGGTCAATGCCAATCACCCAATTCAGGACACCACCATCCCCACCCCACCGCGGTTTTCCCCGCTTGGTGTCCATACGTTTGTTCTCTACATCTCTGTCTCAACTTCTGCCCTGCAAACCGGTTCATCTGTACCATTTTTCTAGGTTCCATATACATGCATTAATCTACGGTATTTGTTTTTCTCTTTCTGACTTACTTCACTCTGTATGACAGTCTCTAGATCCATCCACGTCTCAACAAATGACTCAACTTCATTCCTTTTCATGGCTGAGTAATATTCCATTGTACACATGTACCACATCTTCTTTATCCATTTGTCTGTCGATGGGCATTTAGGCTGCTTCCATGACCTGGCTATTGTAAATAGTGCTGCAATGAACATTGGGGTGCATGTGTCTTTTTGAATTATGGTTTTCTCTGGTTATATGCCCAGTAGTCGGATTGCTGGATCATATGGTAATTCTATTATTAGTTTTTTAAGGAACCTCCATACTGTTCTGAATAGTGGCTGTATCAAGTTACATTCCCACCAACAGTACAAGAGGGTTCCCTTTTCTCCACACCCTCTCCAGCATTTATTGTTTGTAGATTTTCTGATGATGCCCATTCGAACTGGTGTGAGGTGATACCTCACTTTGGTTTTGATTTGCATTTCTCTAATAATTAGTGATGTTGAGCAGCTTTTCATGTGCTTCTTGGCCATCTGTATGTCTTCTTTGGAGAAATGTCTATTTAGGTCTTCTGCCCATTTTTGGATTGGGTTGTTTATTTCTTTAATATGGAGCTGCATGAGCTGTTTATATATTTTGGAGATTACTCCTTTGTCCGTTGATTCGTTTGCAAATATTTTCTCCCATTTTGAGGGTTGTCTTTTCGTCGTGTTTATGGTTTCCTTTGTTGTGCAAAGGCTTTGAAGTTTCATTAGGTCCAATTTGTTTATTTTTGTTTTTATTTCCATTACTCTAACAGGTGTATCATAAAAGATCTTGCTGTGATTTATGTCAAAGAGTGTTCTTCCTATGTTTTCCTCTAAGAGTTTTATAGTGTCCGGTCTTACATTTAGGTCTCAAATCCATTTTGAGTTTATTTTTGTGTATGGTGTTAGGGATTGTTCTAATTTCATTCTTTTACATGTAGCTGTCCAGTTTTCCCAGCACCACTTATTGAAGAGACTGTCTTTTCTCCATTGTATATCTTTGCCTCCTTTGTCATAGATTAGTTGACCATAGGTGGGTGCGTTTATTTCTGGGCTTTCTATCTTGTTCCATTGATCTATGTTTCTGTTTTTGTGTCAGTACCATATTGTCTTGATTACTGTAGCTTTGTAGTATAGTCTGAAGTCAGGGAGTCTGATTCCTCCAGCTCCGTATTTTTCCCTCAAGACAGCTTTGGCTATTCGGGGTTCTTCTGTGTCTCCATACAAATTTTAAGATGATTTGTTCTAGTTCCATAAAAAATGCCATTGGTAATTTGATAGGGATTGCATTGAATTTGTAGATTGCTTTGGGTAGTATAGTCATTTTCACAATATTGATTCTTCCAATCTAAGAACATGGTATATCTCTCCATCTGTTGGTATCATCTTTAATTTCTTTCATCAGTATCTTATAGTTTTCTGCATACAGGTCTTTTGTTTCCCTAAGTAGGTTTATTCCTAGGTATTTTATTCTTTTTGTTGCAATGGTAAACAGGAGTGTTTCCATAATTTCTATTTCAGATTTTTCATCATTAGTGTATAGGAATGCAAGAGATTTCTGTGCATTATTTTGTATCCTGCAACTTTACCAAATTCATTGATTAGCTCTAGTAGTTTTCTTGTGGCATTTTTAGGATTCTCTATGTATAGTATCATGTCATCTGCAAAGAGTGACAGATTTACTTCTTCTTTTCCAATTTGTATTCCTTTTATTTCTTTTTCTTCTCTGATTGCTGTGGCTAGGACTTCCAAAACTATGTTGAATAATAGTGGTGAGAGTGGACATCCTTGTCTCATTCCTGATCTTAGAGGAAATGTTTTCAGTTTTTCATATTGAGAATGATGTTTGCTGTGCGTTTGCCATATATGGCCTTTATTATGTTGAGGTAGGTTCTCTCTATGCCCACTTTCTGGAGAGCTTTTATCAAATTGGGTGTTGAATATTGTCAAAAGCTTTTTCTGCATCTATTGAGATGATTATATGGTTTTTATTCTTCAATTTGTTAATGTGGTGTATCACATTGATTGATTTGCATATATTGAAGAATCCTTGCATCCCTGGAATAAATCCCACTTGATCATGGTGTATGATCCTTTTAATGTGTTGTTGGATTCTGTTTGCTAGTATTTTGTTGAGGATTTTTGCATCTATATTCATCAGTGTTATTGGTCTGTAATTTTCTGTTTTTGTAGTATCTTTGTCTGGTTTTGGTATCAGGGTGATGCTGACCTCATAGAATGAGTTTGGGAGTGTTCCTTATTCTGCAATTTTTTGGAAGAGCTTGAGAAAGATGCATGTTAGCTCTTCTTTAAATGTTTGATAGACTTCACCTGTGAAGCCGTCTGGTCCTGGACTTTTGTTTGTTGGAAGATTTTTAATCACAGTTTCAATTTCACTACTTGTGGTTGGTCTATTCATATTTTCTGTTTCTTCCTGGTTCAGTCTTGGAAGGTTATACCTTTCTAAGGATTTGTCCATTTCTTCCAGGTCGCCCATTTTATTGGCATAGAGTTGCTTGTAGTAGTCTCTTAGGATGCTTTGTATTTCTGCGGTGTCTGTTGTAACTTCTCCTTTTTCATTTCTAAGTTTATTTTTTATTTTTTTTTCTGCGGTACGCGGTCCTCTCACTGTTGTGGCTTCTCCCGTTGCAGAGCACAGGCTCCGGATGCGCAGGCTCAGCGGCCATGGCTCACGGGCCTAGCCGCTCCATGGCCTGTGGGATCTTCCCGGACTGGGGCACAAACCCATGTCCCATGCATCGGCAGGCAGACTCTCAACCACTGCGCCACCATGGAAGCCCATTTCTAAGTTTATTGATTTGAGTCCTCTCCCTCCTCTTCTTGATGAGTCTGGCTAATGGTTTATCAATTTTGTTTATCTTCTCAAAGAACAAGCTTTTAGTTTTTTTGATCTTTGCTGTTGTTTTCTTTGTTTCTATTTCATTTATTTCTGCTCTGATCTTTATGATTTCTTTCCTTCTGCTAAATTTGGGTTTTGTTTGTTCTTCTTTCTCTAGTTCCTTTAGGTGTAAGGTTAGATTGTTTACTTGAGATTTTTCTTGTTTCTTGAGGTAGGCTGGTATAGCTATAAACTTCACTCTTAGAACAGCTTTTGCTGCGTCCCATAGGTTTTGGATCGTCGTGTTTTCATTGTCATTTGTCTCTAGGTAATTTTTGATTTCCTCTTTGATTTCTTCAGTGATCTCTTGCTTATTTAGTAACGTATTGTTTAGCCTCCATGTGTTTGTGTTTTTTACGTTTTTTTCCCTGTAATCCATTTCTAATCTCATAGCACTGTGGTCAGAAAAGATGCTTGATATTATTTCAGTTTTCTTAAATTTACTGCTGCTTGAGTTATGACCCAAGATGTGATCTATCCTGGAGAATGTTCCATGCTCACTTGAGAAGGAAGTGTAATCTGCTGGTTTTGGATGGAATGTCCTATAAATATCAATTAAATCTATCTGGTCTATTGTGTCATTTAAAGCTTCTGTTTCCTTATTTATTTTCATTTTGGATGACCTGTCCATTGGTGTAAGTGAGGTGTTATAGTCCCCCACTATTATTGTGTTACTGTCGATTTCCTCTTTTAGAGCTGTTAGCAGTTGCCTTATGTATTGAGGTGCTCCTATGTTGGGTGCATATATATTTATAATTGTTATATCTTCTTCTTGGATTGATCTCTTGATCATTATGTAGTGTCCTTTCTTGTCTCTTGTAACGTTCTTTACTTTAAAGTCTATTTTATCTGATATGAGCATAGCTACTCCAGCTTTCTTTTGATTTCCATTTGCATAGAATATCTTTTTCCATCCCCTCACTTTCAGTCTGTACGTGTCCCTAGGTCTGAAGTGGGTCTCTTGTAGACAGCATATATATGGGTATTGTTTTTGTATCCATTCAGCAAACCTGTGTCCTTTGTTTGGAGCATTTAATCCATTCTCATTTAAGGTAATTATCAATATGTATGTTCCTACGACCATTTTCTTAATTGTTTTGGGTTTGTTTTTGTAGGTTCTTTTCTTCTCTTGTGTTTCCCACTTAGAGAAGTGCCTTTAGCATTTGTTGTAGAGCTGGTTTCGTGGTGCTGAATTCTCTTAGCTTTTGCTTGTCTGTAAAGGTTTTGATTTCTCCATCGAATCTGAATGAGATCCTTGCCAGGTAGAGTAATCTTGGTTGTACGTTCTTCCCTTTCATCACTTTAAGTATATCATGCCACTCCCTTCTGGCTTGTAGAGTTTCTGCTGAGAAATCAGCTGTTAACCTTATGGGAGTTCCCTTGTATGTTATTTGTCGTTTTTCCCTTGCTGCTTTCAATAATTTTTCTTTGTCTTTAATTTTTGCCAATTTGATTACTACGTGTTTTGTCATGTTTCTCCTTGGGTTTATCCTGTATGGCACTCTCTGTGCTTCCTGGACTTGGGTGGCTTTTTCCTTTCCCAGGTTAGGGAAGTTTTTGACTATAATCTCTTCAAATATTTTCTCAGGTCCTTTCTCTCTCTCTTCTCCTCCTGGGACCCCTATAATGCGAATGTTATTGCATTAATGTTGTCCCAGAGGTCTCTTAGCCTGTCTTCATTACTTTTCATCCTTTTTTTTCTTTATTCTGTTGTGCAGCAGTGAATTCCACCATTCTGTCCTCCTGGTCACTTATCCGTTCTTCTGCCTCAGTTATTCTGCCATTGATTCCTTCTAGTGTATTTTTCGTTTCAGTTATTGTGTTGTTCATCTGTGTTTGTTTGTTCTTGTTAACCATTTCTCACATCTTCTCGATCTTTGCCTCCATTGTGTTTCCGAGGTCCTGGATCATCTTCACTACCATTATTCTGAATTCTTTTTCTGGGAGGTTGCCTATCGCCACTTCATTTAGTTGCTTTTCTGGGGTTTTATCTTGTTCCTTCAACTGGTACATAGCCCTCTGCCTTTTCATCTTGTCTATATTTCTGTGAATGTGGTTTTTGTTCCACAGGCTGCAGGATTGTAGTTCTTCTTGCTTCTGCTCTCTGCCCTCTTGTGGATGAGGCTATCTAAGAGGTTTGATGGGAGGGACTGGTGGTGGGTAGAGCTGACTGTTGCTCTTGTGGGCATAGCTCAGTCACAGATTTCTTAACTTTGGATATTTGTGTTCTCTCTGTGACAGACCATAGTTGTCCATGTCTGCCCCACCCCAATGCCCCCCCCATTCTCCTCTTTCAAAATAAGAATTTAAATTGGACATAGGGCTACCTAACCAGAGATGTCTTTTTCAACTTTCTTCACAAATAACTGTGGCCAAATAGCCTAGTTATGGACCATGGCGTGTGGATGGAAGGATGTACACTACTTCCAAGTTTTGCCCTTAAAAGGATGGGTCAGACACTCTACTACTCCCCCACCCTGACTCCCCACTTTCCTCTGGAGGGGATGCTAAGACCAGAACAGCCAATCTGGACTCAGTGACAGAAACCACATGTTAATGATGGAGGAGCCACCCTTCCAGCTTTTGAAGCTATCTCCTGGTTGTTATGTAAGAGACAAACTTCTTTCTAGTTTAAACATTATATTTTGGGGTCTCTATTTATACCAGCTTAGCCTGTACCCTAACCAAAACAATTCCTTTCTCTCAGGACTTTAAATTTTTCCTTTTTAGCCTTATCTTATCCCTCTTATTGGATAATGTCTTTTAGTATGTTTCCTTACCTCCTTCCTGGCAAGAGGCAAGTAATTTAAAAAAATAAAGAACAACTAAACCCCCGTGATATTTGCCATATCCATGGCTTCCAGTCATGCTTTAAATCATCTTTTTATATTCGGGAAGGTTCTGTCAAAGATAAATACAGCTGGACATGAGTAAAAGTGATCTAAACAGAGTTTATTCAGTAACTACTGACAGCACAGGAAATACTGTGCTCTGATTTGTACAGAGGTGACAGTGCATTTTAAAAGGAGAAGGAAGGAGCAGGGAGGGGGAGAAAGAGGTAACTCAAGTAGAAAGTTACAAAGGGTTGCCAGGTGTACATGTGATTAGCCCAGCTGTGTCTGATAGCTGGCAATTACGGAAGTTAGGATTCTCTCCTCCCACACAGACTGGGAGACAGAGGCCCTATCCCTCTTGATGATAACATTTTAGAGAAATTGTTTTCAGGTTCTTGAAAAAGACACTCCTGACTTGTAGGAGATACATAAACATCTGGAGGGGACAGAAAAAGGATTCATAATTGCAAGTCCTTTCTGATAAATGCTCTAAGAAAGGGAGATCAGATGCCTTTCCTCAGGTATTGGCTAGAACAGACCGTAAATTCCTTTGACAGCCCTGAGCTTTTCCAGACAGGCACTCGGGAGGCGGCTGGGTTGTCCCAGGCATGCAGCCTTAGGCTGCTAGAAGCCATGTTTTTGCAGTTCTCAGTTCCCACTTTATGAATTCCACCACCTCAATGAAGGAGTCAGAACTCACAGCTCCAGACTCCCTTGCAGCTAGGTTGCAGGTGCTTGACGAAGTTTCTAACATATTCTTGGATGGTAACATGTGAGTAACATGATGAGAAGGCCAGACTCAGGGAAAATGATCTTCAAGTAAGCACAGTAGTGAAGATATTGGGATTTCGTGGCAGCAAGGCTGATGTCTCTGAGGGGTTGTGTAAGACTGGGTCTCAGAGCGTATAAATACTGCGTATGGAATTGCTTGCTTCTCCTTAAGACAACTGCCACCACCAGGATGAAAGACTGCTGCTGGGGGGATGCTGACAGAAACAGGAAGCAATAACAAGGAAAGCACAGATCCCTTCTCCCTTCTCCAACCTTTCAGATGCCTTCAAGCAACTCCTACCACCCAGTACGCAGAAGAGGAATATAGTCTGTAGCCCCAATACCCCAAGCAGAGTATAGAAGGGTGGGTTTGAAACAGAGAAACAATAGCTTAATAATCAGCAATGATCTTAAAAACAAAGGTGTTATATGTTCTTAGAGGTACATTATTTCTTGCAATGGAATAGACCCTTTGGTTATTTCCTTTATTTGTCTCTTTTCTTCTTGTCCTCTTCTCTCTTCCTAAGTGATCTCCTCCATGGCTTCAATTACAGTCTCTATGACATTATCCCCAAATTTCTATTTCCAAGGCAGACCTCTTGTCTGCACTGCAGGCCTATATATTTGATTGCCCTCTCAGTATCTTCTCCTTTTGTCTCCCAGGCCCCTCAAACTTAACATATCCAAACTCTTGGTCTTTCCCTGGAGGATGCTCCTCCTGCAGCATTCCCTAGTTCCACGAATACACCATCATTTCCCCATTTCTTCTTCTTCTTTTTTTTTTTGGCCACACTGGGTGGCATGCAGGATCTTAGTTCCCCAACCAGGGATTGAACCTGTGCCCCCTGCATTGGGAGTGTGGAGTCTTAACCACTGGATTGCCAGGGAATTCCCACCATTTCCCCATTCCATGCTAACACCTGCGAGCTACTCTTGATACCTCCCCTCTTTCCTCATTTTTCACATCCATTTAGTACCAAGTTCTGTGGGCATACCTCCTCATTATTTTTGAATGTCTTCTTCACTTCTCTCCACATCTACTACCCCTGCCCTGGCCCAAGTCACCATCTTCTCTCACCTGAGCTGTTGCAATAGCCTCCTAAGTAATTCCCTGCATCCACTTTTGCTCCCCACAAGTGCAGTCTTCTCAGTGATCTTTTAAAAATCTGATCATAACTCCTCTAGGTTTAAAACCCTTCACTGGTTTCCTGTTACTCTTAGGATGAAGTCTAGAATCCTGACCATGGCTTGCAGTCTGCCTACCTTCCCAAACCATTTTACAGCCCTCTCCTTCTGACCATTTATATACTAGGCCATGAATCTGTTTTCAGTTATTTCAAAGTACCATCTCTGTCCTGCGTCACGACCTTTGTACATGTCTTTCCCTCTGTCCAGATTTCTCTTCCCATCTCCTAGACCCTTTACCTCACTATCTTCTACTAATCCTTCAAGTCTCAGCTTAAATGTCACTTCCTCAGGGAAGCCTTCCCAGATCTAACTTCCGTCACTGTCGCCTGGGCTAGGTAAGGCCTGCTTTTATGAGCTCTAATAGTACCCTCAAATTCTTTGTGGCGTTCATCACCCTTGTAATTGCTTATTTATATAATTATAAATAATTATACAATATGTAATATGTCTTCTCACTACACTTAAAGTCCATGAGGACAATGTCTGTCTTGTTCATTGCTATAGTCCAAGCACGTATCATTTATCTATCCCAGCATATATACCACAGTGTCAGGCACATAGTAATACACAGTAAATATTTGATGAATAAATGAGTGAGTGATAAGAAAGCTACTTTAAGAAGTGGCATAGCATAGTAGAAATCACACTGAACTAATAGCCACAAGACCTGGGTTCTAACCTTGGTTTCATCATTTCCCAGGTAATTTTCAGCGATTATAAATTTCATTGAGTTTCATTGTCCTACTCTTTAAAACAAAGAGATAATGAATGGTCTCTGAGATTTCTTCAGTTTCCAAATGCAGTACTACTTTCTAGTGATGACTCTAGTGGCCACATGAAAGGGTGTCACTATGTTGACTGCAGTTCTGGAAAAGAAGAGCAGTATCTTTCCCCAGGTTTCTAGATTCACCTTTCCCAGGTCCTCCCCATCTCACCTCTCTTGGCTTGATTACAGAGTAAATATCCCTGTCATTACCACCAAACCAACAGCTGACCCATCTGTTTGGCAGATTAAGAAATAAAGAAGAAGTTAAGGTGTGTCAAGCTTCTAGCAAAGACTGGGAACTGGTTCCCCTGAAAACAACTTTCCCTCTTGGGCTTGAGAATTAGAGAGTCAATTTATTTATTTTTCTTTGAATTTTATTTTATTTTATCTTTAATACAGCAGGTTCTTACTACTTATTTGTTTTATACATATTAGTGTATATATGTCAATCCCAACCTCCCAATTCATACCCCCCCCACCCCTTTCCCTGCTTGGTGTCCATACGTTTGTTCTCTGCATCTGTGTCTCTATGTCTGCCTTGCTTTGCAAACCTGTTCATCTGTACCATTTTTCTAGATCCCACATATATGCGTTAATATACGATATTTGTTTTTCTCTTTCTGACTTACTTCACTCTGTATCCACATCTCTACAAATGATCCAGTTTCGTTCCTTTTTATGGCTGAGTAATATTCCATTGTATATATGTACCACATTTTCTTTATCCATTCGTCTGTCAATGGGCATTTAGGTTGCTTCCATGACCTGGCTACTGTAAATAGTGCTGCAGTGAACACTGAGTTGCATGTGTCTTTTTGACTTATGGTTTTCTCTGGTTATATGCCCAGTAGTGGGATTGCTGGGTCATATGGTAATTCTATTTTTAGTTTTTTAAGGAACCTCCATACTGTTCTCCATAGTGGCTATATCAATTTACATTCCCATCAACAGTGCAAGAGGGTCCGCTTTTCTCCACACCCTCTCCAGCCTTTGTTGTTTGTAGATTTTCCTATGATGCCCATTCTGACCGGTGTGAGATGATACCTCATTGTAGTTTTGATTTGCATTTAGAGAGTCAATTTAGTAAAAGTACCTGAACTTTCCTATACCCATAGCTCTCAGTGACACTTCCACGTGGGAAAGGCTGCTCAACGGGGAGTGTGCAATGATGCTGAGGGCAGAAGCAGCACAAACCCCGGGTTCATTCACAACAGGCTCCAGGATGGGTTTGGGCCTGCTTGCATGTGGGTGTGTCAGGCATTCTGGGAATTCATGTCAAACAAAATCACTTCTCTACAACAGGAAGGTCTGAATCACAAGACACAGACAAGTTGTCCGGTTATCCCCACCCTGCTCCTTGAACTATTCCTTCCCTGCCCCCCAGCCCACACCAGGGATCAGTGCACTCTCTGTGTGAGTGGTACCAGGCTCTAGCCAGAAAGAGCAGGCTCAGAACAGCACCCCGACCTCCCTGCCCCCCAGCTATTCTCAGTCACCAACCATGCAGTTTGGGGTTTTAAAGGCCTCTCAGGAGCAAAGCAATTATATCCAGAACTGCAAGAAGCATTTGCCCCCAGAGATTCTGTGGCCCAATTGCATTATAATACACCTATTTGAGCTCTGCCATCCAGGGCTCTCCTCCCACATTCAGGAAGCTAAGGAGGAAATGTGTGAAAAAGATCACGCTGCAAACAAAAATATCACATTTCCACAAAATCTGAGCTGTAATAGGCTTCCTCAGAGAATCGGTCACATTTCTAAGACGGAGTGACAAGCTGTGTTAAGATTATATGTTTTGTTCAAGAACAGGGTACCTGGTTTGGGGGGCTGAAAGACAGTCCACACTCAACGCTTCAAACCCTGTGTTTTGGGACCCACTTCCTTCCAGAGCCTGTGGCTTTTCCTGTTTCGCACAAGGGCAGTGTAGGAGCTAGTGGTGGCTCTGGCCTAGGACTCCAGATCTAGAGGGGATAATGACCATCTCAGAAAGAGACACACATTCATAGTGTGGTTTTGCCCCTCTCCTTTTCTGAATCTCCTGCAAAATCCTATCTTATTTCTTCAAAGCAGTATTTTGTCATTCATTTAGGAAACATGTACCTTCTCTGTGTTGGGCAGACTGCTACATTAGGAGGTTGTATCAGAAAACATTTCCCAAGAGAAAACAGATGGCACTCTTAGATTCAGATAATTTAAGGAGGAGGTCTATTAACAAAATAATAATGTGTAAAGGTGTATTTGTGGAGGACTCACGAGGAATAGGGCAGTAACCTAACGCAACCAAGCTGTTTCCACTCCTAGGCTTGAGGGGAGGGAGTGATTACTTGGGAGTTGGAATAAGAGAGAATCAGTGTTACCCCAAGTGTGATCTGGGGACCTGTGCAGGTCTGTACACTGTTACCAGTCTATGAGAGACATGTATGGCAATTGAAAGTAGACTTTTAGAAAATTTGATTGCATTTTGACATTACCATAACATCAAAGTATGTGATCAGTATCAGGAATTGTAGTCTGAAGTTTAGGTTTTGTGGAGGAATATGTTCTGCTGATGCAGCTGCAATGACAGGAAAACATTCTGGGGTACTTATTCAGATTAGGAAGCATGTGTCAGAATGTAAATCAACATGCTACTTCCTTCATTGAGAAAGTCGTACTCTCCTCCCCACCACCCCACCCTGCAAGAAATAAATTAATACAAAGTAAGCTAAATTTTCTTGTGCTAGGTGACATAGTAAAAATTGTTCATTCCTTAAAGGCTAGTGAATGTGTTCAATTTGAGATCATTTTCTTTATTTTGTGATAATCTGGAAGCTGATCATAAACAATGGTAATTATACCCTGAAGTATGATGGTTATCTAAGGGAAAAGTTCTGTCAAGAATGTTTGAACTACAGAATCAAACTCTGTTTCTGCAAAATAAGATACTAGTTTGATCCCAACTTTTTCAGGTTGGACAGCCAGACCTGCTTTTTTGTTTGATATCTTGAGTATTTCTAATGATCCTAATACTTTCATGCAAGGAAGGAATAGAAGCTTGGAAGAACGGTGTTTCTACAAATGGAATAGTATATTCCAAAACTTAACAATTATCCACAAAGTTGGTGAAAATGCTGATATTGCATATCTGTGAAAAGTTAACACCAAATACCTTACAAATTTGATAGAACATTTTCAGTTCTATTTTTCATCAAAAGAAGTTCCATGCGTAGGAAATTAATAGATCCAGAACTATAACTCTATGGGATAAACTGTTCATGTTGGCTATTGATAAAGGAAAGGAGATGACTTTTGAAATGTAGCATCACTTGCCTCATTTTGTACTGAAGTAAAAAACAAATAGTCTGAGCCTGCTGAGATTGCTTAAAATCTTTTCTTCTATTCCTGTCAACATACCTTTTTGAGACTAATTACTCTAAAGTGTAATTTTTTAAAAACATTGAAACCGTTTATATATACATCATATCCTGTTGGTATCAATGTTGTTCATCCGACCTAGATTAAATTAACAAGCAAAAAGCAAGATATTTGTCACATTAAAAACTTAAAATTGACATATACATTGCTCTTTCCAATTATGTGTAGGCATTTAACATGAGCAATTACTACATACTTCCTAATTTTGGGTTTAGATACCATTGTAGAACATCAAGAATTTATGTGTGGGGCAGCAATTCTTTATATTAACCACCTATATGCAGACTTTCAATGAGCAGTATGTATACTGTTTGCAATTCTTTTCTTTTTTTCCTCTGTTATGTTTCTTCTGATTATATTTCTTTTGAATATAGCTTTATGACTTTAAATCTAGTCATAAAAATCTGGTCTTATATTTTATGTTATTACTTTTTAATCTTTCTAATAATTCACTTTTAAATAATTCATTTAAATTGTATTTCCTAAACGTATCATTCTGCACTCAGTGGGAAATAAAACAAGCTGACTCTTCACCCCACATAGTTTGCGGAGGAAGAAGAGGGCCAGAAGAGCGGCTGTGAACTTCAGTGAGGGAAGCAGCCAGCCTGAGGCCATCTCCTAGGGAAGGAGCCAGGAACAAACACCAGGACCTCACTTCCCGCCCTCCTGTCTCCTGCTGGGGCCTCTCCCAACTGGCCCAAACCAACCGGAAGCCAGAGGGCAAGGACACCAATACAAGCAGTCCTTTGAGGTCAGCCTCCAGGGCAGAGGGCAGGATGGAGGACAGAGAAGGTATATCTTGGTGGGGGAAGGGGGTGGACAGAGACACAGTCTGTGTCCCAAGGTGTGTATTGGCTTTTTGGGGTAATAGGCAAATAGGTCATCACAAGGCAGTATAATCAGTGCCAGGATGGAAGGAAAAATGGAATCCTGTGGGAGCACACATCTGATCCAGGGCACATCTAACAAGCCTGGGCATTCATTTGGGGCCAGACGTAGTCAGGTCTGGAATGGCTTCCTAAGGCATGTGATGTGTGAGCTGAGGAATGAAGAAAGAACAGTAGTTAGCCAGGAGACAGGGCCAAGGGGAGTGAGGGTAAGGGTGCCCCAGAGGGAACAGCCCTCACAAAGGCATATATGTTGAACGACAGGAACAAGGAACGAAGTGGGTGAGGCAGGATGGGTAAGCCTAGTCAGATCATGGGGCAGCTAACTCTTGGGCAAGGAATTTGACTTTATCCTGACATAAAGCGGGTGTAAAGTTTATGCCGCAGAAAGAATGACTGAGAAGGTCTTGAATTTGAAAAGCCACAGGGAAAAGCAGGAAGCCTCAAAGTCTGGATTCAGGCAGGAGCAGAGATGATAATAATAATAGCTAAACTTTAGAGAGGGCTTACTCGGTGCCACATAGCGTTCTAAGCTCTTAATATGTGTTAATTCATTTAATACTCCCAGCGACACTGCCAAAGAGATGCTATTACTACTCCTACTTTGTAGATGAAGAAACTGAGGCACAGAGAGTTTGAGGAATAGCCCGAGTTCACACTTAGTAAGTAAAAAGACCTAGGATTTGAACCCAGGCCGTCTGGCTCCAGCATCTGTGCTCTTAACCACCACCCTGGGGCAGGGGAGCAGGCCAGAGTAGGGCATCTGGGGACCAGGGGCAGGGGGCGTTAAAGCTAACACCTGCCTTCTACTGTTTCCTGTATGGAGAGCCTGTTGAGCGTGAAAACTGTGGCTACTCCGCCTTCCAAATTGGCCGTTCCTCAGTACCTTATTCGTCCTTGCCCACACCCCTGAGATGCACAAACCTATCATCTGTGCTTGATGAGCTTTTCTCATTGCCATTTGCATCTTGGCTTATGACATAATGGCAAGAACACAAGAGATGGGAGACATAGACTCAAGTCCCAGCCTGATCCTACGGCCCTGCTCAAGTCACCAACTCATAGGGTGACTGTGTAAAATGATTTTCCTTCTTCCAGTAGCTCCCCTTTTGTCTTTCTGTGCAATCTGATAAAAATTTGCTGTCTTTGTCACATTCCCTCCCATTCTGGACATTTTGTTGGTTGATAGCTACATTATGTTATTATTGGTCTCTGACTATGGGTACTTGCTGTTTTAGTTGATCTGTGTTGCTTCTGAAGTGCTTCATCATATACTAATGCAGGGTAGGGCCTGGGTCCCTATCAGTGGCACAAACAAGCAACTCGATGTGTGTGTGTGTGTGTGTGTGTGTGTGTGTGTGTGTGTGTCTGTCTGTCTGTCTGTCTGTCTGTCTGTCCCAAGGGAACAGGGCACTGCTGAGTTCAGGCTGATTATTAGCTCATGGTCTGTCAGGAAACTATGTTCACAAGAAAGCAATTTGCTCTTATATCTCCTGCAGTGATGCCATGTTGCTCATGTTTTATGTTTTTCAGAGTTCATTAGTTTTTATGCATCCTCAGTTAATATCTAGCTCAATGGATTTTGTAAGTGGAATGTCCCCAAACACAAAGTCACCCTCTTAAAATATAATTGAAAATACGTGCACATTAACTTCGAGTTGCTGACACTGGATATTATAATGGCTAAGGGCACAGGATCCTGGAGTTAGACTGCAGGGTTCGAATCCTGACTCAGCAATGGCTAGCTAAAAAATACTTAACAGCTTTAAGCTTCAGTTTCTTGACCTGAAGAATAGAAATTATGAAATGAGGGAGTCTGTGTGAAAACTTTTAGCGAACTGCCTGGCTCAGGGTAAGTCCTCAATCACTGCTAGCTATGGTTTCGTATCATGCCAACTACACTTGCATCAACGAGGCAGGAAAATGCTCAAGCTCCACAGCCAAGCTAGGAGGGGTACACGTGTGTGCGTTCTGGTGTTTTAGCTCAGAGCCCCTAGTCTAGTGGGACTCTTGAACTCAGAGCCCCCAGCAGCAACAAGTTAACTTTACAGTTGAGCCATCACTTCTGCTGATCAATGAAACCGACATAATGCCCCATTTTTTGAGCACCAGCCATGTGCCTAGAGCTGTCTGTGTCAAGCAGAGCAGCGCGCTTCAATTGGCTGGAGTGAGCAATCCAATTAGGGGAAGAATAAGAAATGCTGATGGGATCAGAAGTATAAACAGCCTGGCTAGAGATCATTGAAAGTCAGGAAAAGGAAACGGGGTGCAGTATCATGTTAGGACAGAGCCAGTCATCCTCTGGTCCTACAGATGGCTCCTTGGAGAGGAAACTGAGCCAGGTCTGAGGCTGCAGATCCTAAAGGACCACCAGCAGCTCTAGGCTAAGTCAGAGGAGCAGAGGGGTGGCCATCAGGTTGGAAGAGAGGGCTGGGGGACATGGCTTGAGTCCCCTGAAACTGGGAGAAGAGATTATGCCCAGAACAAGAGACCTCACGTCAGAACTCTGCCCAACCACACCCCCTTCTCCTCAGGGCTTCCTTGACCACAAACAATAAATAAACTTGCTGGAAAGCCAAGCAGATTCCCACAGGGATGCCTACCAGGCCAGACCTTGCTGCCCTTGACCGGTGACTGACGATGCTGCCTGACCCTTCAGCACACCTTGGAGAATCTTTCCATCTGCAGACACCCCGTGCCCCCAGAGGCAGCTGTGAAGCTTTCTTTTGGTTTGGGGAGCTGTCCCAGCAGTTGCCTTACAAATAGATGGGATTGAAACGGGATGCCCTAGAGCTTAGTTAACTTTTTTTTTCCCTCTAGAATGAAGGGGCTCCTAGTTCTATTTGCTTTATGAAAAGTGGATCTGTGGTTGAGCTCTTAGAACATTTGGAGAAAGATTTGTCAGAAGGCAGCTAGCCTGAGCCCTCAGAGATGTTTCTCTCTTCCTAGAGCACTAGATTGGGAGTCCTGGATTTTCATCCTGGCTCAGCCACTCTCCAACCATGTGGCCTTCACGAAGTTGCTTAGTACATTATCAGGCATATAATAGGTACTTGATAAATGGTAACCCCAATAAACTTTATAATGTTTTAGGGGAGCCTAATGGCAGAAGCATTTGAAAAGACAGACTTGGACGATGACTGTTTCTTAGAGATGTGAACCTCCCGCATCCACGACCCCCAGAGACCCTCGGCATTTGCTCAGTGGGCCCTTCATTCTCTTCACTCTCGTTCTGGGCTGAAGCGGTTGCCCTACGGCTGAGCAGGACTGCCTCCACAGCCTCTGTTGCTACAAGAAGGCTTCCTCTCCCCAGGCTAACCACAGGTCGGCCGCTTGCATCATATGGCTACAGGAACTCAAAGAGAATGAAAAACATTAACACCAAACCACAACTTATTCATCTACTCTCAGCTGGTGGGCAGTAGGTTTTTGCTATTGTGAACAGAACGGTTAGGAATTTTTCTTGTACAAGTCTCCTATCTCACACGGGCAAGAATTCCTCTTGGACATAGAGTGGAAATGCTGGGTTGTGAGGCATGTGAATATTCAACTTTATGAGATAGAGCAAAACTGTTTTCCAAAGTGGTTCTACCAATCGACACTCCCAGCAAGGAACGCATAAGAGATTTCAGTATCTGCATCCTCTGGTGTTGTCACTTGGCAGTCAAAAAGGATGAACCAGCTACAAACGTTGTTTATATGAATCTTAGCAATATAATATTAACTGAAAAAAACCAAATCCCACAAGGATGCATATGGCATACTTTATGTAATTAGGAAAACAGCTAAAAAGAGAATATGTATATATATTTCGGATTATATAAGGGTAAAATAAAATAAAGCTATAGCAAAAACAACTCAAGGGGAAGAGGTATTTGTACACCCATATTCACAGCAGCATTATTTGCAACAACCAAAAGGTAGAAGAAACCCAAGTATCCATCCATGGATGAATGATAAACAAAATGTGATATATTCATACAATGGAATATAATTTAGCCTTAAAAAGGAAAGAAATTCTGATATATGCTATCACATGGATGAACCTTGAGGACACTATGCTAAGTGAAGAAAGCCCATCACAAAAACATACTCGGGGGCTTCCCTGGTGGCGCAGTGGTTGAGAGTCCGCCTGCCGATGCAGGGGACACGGGTTCGTGCCCCAGTCCGGGAAGATCCCACATGCTGCGGAGCGGCTGGGCCCATGAGCCATGGCCGCTGGGCCTGCGTGTCCGGAGCCTGTGCTCCGCAACGGGAGAGGCCACAACAGTGAGAGGCCTGCGTGCCGCAAAAAAACACAAAAAACAAAACATACACCATATGATTCCACTTAGATGAGATACTTAGGGCAGTCAATTCACACATACAGAAAGTAGAAGGGTGGCTGCCAGGGGATGTGGGGAGGAAGGAAGGGGGAGTTGTTTAATGAGTACAGAATTTCTGTTTCTCAAGATGAAAGGCATTCTGAAGATCGGTTGCACAACAGTGTGAATATACTTAACACTACCGAGCTGTCCACTTAGAAATGATTAGGATGGTAACTTTTACATTATGTGTATTTTAACACAAAAAAAGGAAGTCAAAGGAGCCAGGAACATGAGATTCAGGAGAGTGGCTACCTGTGGGTGGGTGAGGTAGGAAGTGGGCATGATGAGAAGACAGGCATGGAGAAGTACCACATACGTAGCTCTAAGTTGCTGACAAGGTCCTAACTTTCATTTTAAGTGGTGAGTTCCCTTAAAAAATATATAACACTAATTACATTTTAAAAATAAACAAACACATAAAAATGCTCCTGCATGCACCAATGATGAGAGTGTGTCATCAACCAGAGATTAGATCAATCCAGTTCTCTACAATCAAGGTGCAAAAACATTTATTCTCAAGGTCCTCTATAGGAAATTATAAACTGTTTTTAATTTTACAATAGGAGTTTAAGCTTCCCCCACTAACATCTTCCTCTTGTCAATTTTATAAAGCCTTGAATTAAAGAACTCTTCCAGG
Source organism: Tursiops truncatus (assembly GCF_011762595.2). NCBI lineage: Eukaryota > Metazoa > Chordata > Mammalia > Artiodactyla > Delphinidae > Tursiops > Tursiops truncatus. The sequence continues at coordinate 118,539,604 of NC_047035.1, forward strand.
TGTTGCTGCAGATAGAAGCCTGAACCAGAGGGACCCCCATCTGGCAATTTCAGTCAAAATTCTGGCACCCAGCAGAGGTAAACAAGATAGGAAGTTTGCTATTATAGGTAGGTATATTTTAAAACAATTTAACAGAACGTTAATTTATTAATTAACCCAAGTGAGAATTTGGTTGCAAGTGGGCTAGTCAGTACTTCTAATTTTTCTATAAGATTAATCCATAAAAAATTTGATAACTAATTCTGACCTAAATTTGTTATAAGATGATGATTTAACAAGGCTTTGTTCAGGTCTGTTTATATCACAGGGTATAACAACATGATTTTAGAACTGAAAGTAACTGTAGAGGTCATCTTGTCTCTTTGCCAGAGATGGTGAATAGTTGGTACATATGCCACTAGTTCCCAAACTCATGCCCATGGCAGACATTGCTAATCAGTCGTGGCACACTTTCCCCTTAAGCCTGGTCTACCGTAGAATCTTTTATAACGCAGCTCTCCACATGAGATGACACCTATTTGGCATCTCTGATCTAGTCCAACCCTCTGCTTGTACAGATGGAGAAATAAGCAAAGGAGGTGACTGTCCAGGGTCACATAACAAGTCCAGTGTCTTTTCCACCACCCTGAGTCATCCTTTCCTTTGGGCCTCTGACAGAAATCAGACACTGTCATCACAGGAATCCCAGCCTTTGCTGCTCTTATGAGCTGAATCCAGCCCTCGTTATATAGCCCCACCCACAGACGATTTTCCTTCTGGGACTTGAAGGCCTCTCTCTCGCTCCCTGTCCTTTCAGCTGTGACTGCTGCTGTTGGCAAGGCTTTCCACGGAGGAGAAAGCATCCTTCTCATCTTTCATGATGTTCTGTTGGCATCTCCCCAAGCCAAGTCTTTACAAACAACAGTGCCAGGTCTGGGGCGGATGTAACCCGTCACGTCACTCAGCAGGGACATCTTCCCTCCAAGGCTGTCTTATCAACATGGAGCAGTTTCCCTTCATGGCATGAGATGATTCCCCCTCAGTAACTCCCTACCCCACTCCACCTCACCCCCACGAATAACCAGAGCATTACTTCTCCAAGGAAACCTACAAACTTCAAATTTGGGGGCAAATGAAATAGAGGTAAAATTGTAGGAACAGGTAAATTGGAGAAAGGCAGGCCGCAGCTAAGTACCTTTCCCTTTGAAGTGCCACAGAATGGCAGCACGAAGGCCTTATTCCATTGAAAGTGTCACCGGGGCAGATAAGGCATCATCACCTTCCCTTCAGTCATGTAAGGACATTTCACAACCTTGGCCAAGCTGCTGGATTTGATTTAAACGTCAAGTGGTTTTGCCAGACCCTCTTCCAACTGAGAAGTGAATACTTCATCTTAAGACCACAGGAAATGCTTTGAAGATAACTGGTACAAGTGTCTCATTTCAGACCAGAGAAAGTGGAGCACAGATCAGGCAGGGGTCAGCTTCAGGCCATACCCAGGGAGTCAAAGCCCAAAGTCAGAGTCCACAGCTTCTGCCTCTGGTCCAGGGCTCTTCCTCTGCTCCTGTTTCCTAACCAGTGGGCCTTGCTTGGTGCCCTGGGAAAGGGACATATCAAAGAGAGCAAAGAAACTCACATCTGAAGACTAGCCTCCATGGATGAGTAAATGAAATTGAGGGATTTCAACCTCGCAACTGGAGGGCGAGGTTGACACAGGCAGGGGCTGGAACCAGCATGGAGCCTGGCATGGTGCTATTGCCTGCGGGGATTTTTTCTCTTTTAATCCTCTCAGCAGATCTGGGCAATTTAGACCCATTTCATGAATGAGAACATGGGGGCTCCGTGACAGTAAGCAACTGGTCTAAGGCGGCCTCATCAGGAGAAGTTGGCTGTGCCATTTGAACCCAGGTCAGCCCTGTGAGTCTGGGCTTTCCTTTCCAATACCCACTCAGGATCGCCTCGGGCCACACAGAGTCAAGCCAGTCCCTTGTGGATTTTTAAGAACCCAGAGTTAGGTAGAGGTATATTTCATTTTGATGATTCCAAGGAAACCCTGGGTAAGCAAACCAGATCATGGGTAGGTGTGGGGGAATTTTATTTTTTGTGCGGGGGGGATATATAATCCTCTTAGGAGAATAAAATGTTCTCAAGCCACTTGGCAGTAGCTATTTTTATAGATCCATTCTATTATAAGGTATTACTTCTAGCTCACTGGCCTACATCTTCCAGAAAAGAAAACTTTGCATTTAATGTTTAAAATGAAATAAATACTTATTTATATAAGGCATACTATTTATACCTTATTACAAATTTGGGAAATGCAGGAAATTGGGGTCTGCTGTAAGCCCTGTAAGGGCAGGAAGACCCATAGCTTCAAGTTGGGGCTCTTCTGCACATGCTGTTTCATAATGGGAATGTTGTTTAATAACTCAGCCAAAATCTTACGGTTGGACATTTACAGCTGGCCCACTGTATCCATGGGTTCCACACCTGTGGATCAAAAATATTTGAAAAAAAATTCCAGGAAGTTCCAAAAAGCAAAACTTGGATTTGCCGCGTGCATTTACGTTGTATTAGGTATCATAATCTAGAAATAATTATAAGTATACGTAGGAGAGGATGTGTGTAGGTTACATGCAAATACTACTCCATTTTATATAAGGAACTTGAATATCCATTGATTTTGGTATCTACAGGGGTCCTGGAGCAAATCACTCACACATATGAGGGACCACTGTATATTGTTTTGTTTTTAAAATATGATCAACTACATTGTAACAAATAGCCTCTAGTTAAGTCATAGCTGATATATGACGTTATCTCGTTATAATTAATTACTGGAAATTATGGGTCAGATTTAAGACTTTTGATAGATGTTGCCAGATTGGCCTCCATAAACGTTGCTCCAATTTACATTCTCAGCAGTGTATGAAAGGCCTATTTTCTCAAATCATCATTAACGCTGGGTTTACTTTTTTTCTATCACCAGTGAAACTGAATATTGTTTTATATCATTGGACATTTTTTTTTTCTTTTCTGAACTACACCTCATTTCCTTGCCTCATTTTTTCTTATTACTGTACTTGTCTTTTTCTCATTAGTTGACAAGTACTTTTATATAGTGGAAATACTATTTCCACACTTTGATATATTTCATTTTGTAGAAATCAAAACTTCCGTATGTTACGAGACACCAGAAACATAAATTAAAAGACAAAAGACAAATGGAAAAAACAAATTTACAACGATGTAACACTTTTTCTTTTTAGTTTCATGCTTAGAAAGTCCTTAATCATCCCCAAGGTTATAGAAAAATCCATTTTTGTTTTCTATTCATTTGTTAGTGTGTTTATAGTTTTCATTATAAACATCTAAGCCTTTACAAGAACTGGAATTAATTTCTGATATGAGGTTTAAAGCAGTAATGATCAAACTTGATTTTTCTCCAGGTAGGTAATTAATTGTTCTAACATAACTTATTGAATAATCCTTCCTTTCCTTGGGGATTTCAAATGCCATTTTATCACATCCTAATGTATATCCTCATGAAAATTTAGGTTTGTTTCTAGACTTCCTATTCTGTTCTGTGAATGCTGGCCTCTTCTAAATTCTAAAGCTATACCTATTCCAACAAGGGCTCCCAAGTTCTCAGAAATGGATTTTGCATTGCTTTGGAGGTTCCTGTTTATATTCTTGTCTCTTACTCTAGACTATGAGTTCCTTGAGGGCAGAGGATCTGTCTTATTCCTCTTTGCACCCAGAGTGCCTAGTATGGTCCAATGAAAGGAGGACACAGCAGCATCACAGAGAAGGGGACACAAGTCCTAGGCAGAGGGTTGCCAGATTCAGCAAATGAAAGTACAGGATGCCCAATTAGATTCGAATATCAGATCAACAATAAATAATTTTTATATGCAACATTTGGGACATACTTGTCCTAAAAAATTATCCGTCACCTATCTGAAATTCTAATTTAAGTGGGAGTCCTATATTTTATCTCGCAACCCTACCCGGACTGGATGTCAAGAGACCTGGCTTCAGTTCGGCCTCTGCCAGGACTGGCTAGGACACCTTGGACAAGCCATGGAACCTCTCCAGACCTCAGTCTGTCATTATGAAATTAGGGACTTGGTTCATTCCACAGACATTTATTTATCAAGGACCCACGACACACCAGGTTCTCTAAGGCAGCTGTGTAGCAAAAGCACAGGTCTGGGAGGCAGAAGTTGGGTTTCTGATTCGAGTTCCCCACGACCAACATGGTAAGACACATACCAGGGAGAAATTAGTCTGGGTGAGCTCGCCAGTGCCTCCCACCCTGCATTTCAAGGGCCCACCCAGACATCCCCTTTGGAACGCTCACTCTCCCTGGACCTTGCATTTGGCCTCAGCCCTTGCTATGCACTCTGCACTGGCCAATAAGGAATTCATCTTTTACAAACTAAATGTCGCAACTGAACAGGCTTGAGTTAGAAGTACCCAGCTCTCTGAGTGCGAGGGTGTGGAATGCAGCCTTCCACGCCTGCAGAGGCAGCTTCGCAGGCCAGGGAGGCACTAACGCACAGCCCGTCCTCCGAAAAGCCCCAGGGACCTGGACCCTAGTGGAGTGGGGCAGACATTCTATAATTCTGCAGTGACTATTCATGCTCTTTAACCTTCCCTTTGCATGTGAAGGGAAAATAGGGCTCTTCTTCTCTGATACCACCCAGCACGTGACGGCAGACTGGACACGCCCAGCAGATACTCAAACAAGCTGGTGAAGCAGTTATTCTGTTTCTCCTTTTTTCCTCTACACCCTCTCCTGTGTACACAGGTGACACAAGCCCACACAGCCTACGTACTTGGTCCAAATGGTCCCGAGTCTGTGCCAAACACAATGCTAAGCACTGGGGTTACAATAGTGTACAAAAACCATCCTGGCCCTTGCTGCCATGGAGCTTTCAGTCTAGCGAAGGAGATGGCCATGAAGCACACAATCAAACTTATTTAATTGGAAAAGTATAAGGAGATATGAGGGCATATTAGTAGGAAATCTGATTTGATGGAATGGGTAGTCAATACCTCAAACAAAGGATATTTGAATAGGAGTTCACTATCTATTCTAGGAGAGGTCTTTCTGGCAGAAAGAACAGTATGTGCAAAGGTCCTGAGGTGGGAGGGTATACCCTCAAGGATCTGAGATGAGAGAGGGAGTAAGAGAGAGAGATTGAAGCAAGAGGAGACTGCAGAGGCAGGAAGGAGCCAGATCCTGCAGGCCGAGGGTGAGTCAAGGCCATTGAAGGATTAAGCAAGATGGTGATTTAATGATATTGGGTTTTTAAAGATGAGTACGGCTGTAATACAGGAATGGGTGGTTGGAAGGGGCCGAAGTGGAGACTACTGGGAGTGTGTCTGTGAGGGCTGATAGTGACCTAGTAGCAGAAATGGGGAGGGAGAGAAATAGACTGTATTTGGCTTGGTCATGATTGAAAGAGGCATCAGTGAGATGGTGGCACAGCAGGGGAAGACTTCACCTATGGGAAGAGGGGTGTGGAGAGAAGCAGGAGCCTTAGTGGTGGGGGGGGCGAAGGGGGTTGGGGAAGGGAGGGAGCAAGAGAGAAGATACAGGAGCAGGAGGGCTGCAGCTGAGAGCTCAGAGGACCAGGGAAATCCTATAATACCCAGTCAGAGGTGGGGCAAAGGGAACACTAATCTTTCCCAGCTTTATCTCATTTTAGCCTCACAGAGATCCTGCCAGGGAGGGGCCTCATCCCCCATTTTGCACAGGAAGCAAGTACAGTTCAGAACTTTTCCCAGAAGGCAGAGTTGGGATTTAGACTCTGTTTAACTACACTCTTTCCCCTCTGCCAGGAGCTCCCTCCTGCCCCCTGATTCATGGGCTGATGGTTTAACAAGGTCCAATAGTTAAAAGGGAGAGCTCACAGATTCTCCAGGAGGGGAGGAAAGCAGATTGGTGGGAGAGTTAATTCTCATTTCCTGTAGCGATCACCTGGGAGCCTGGGAGCCTGGGGCGGTATCGGGGAAGCAAGGCAGCTGCAGAGTGGACACAGCAAAGGGCAGTGGTTCTCAACCCTGCCTATGCATTGCAGTCATCAGAGGAGCTTTGAAAAGTCCTGGTGCCCAGGCTGCCTCCAACCCATCACTCCCCCCAAGTGATTCCAACGTGCAGCCAGGTTAAAACCCACTGGCATATCAGCTGCTCTCAACTCCATCCTCTCTTGGCCCCTCAGGCTGGAGAATCTTAGAAAGGCCTCCCACGGCTGTGTCTGGGGATATATTGCCCAGGACCCCAGACTAATGTGAGTTTAGGGCCTAATTAAGGTCTTTAAAGGCCCAAGACACAGCAAACATTACCTGGCCTCCATCTCTTAAGTAATTCAAAATAAAAACCAGACTCAATCATAAAATAAAATTTCATTTTTTGGGGGGAAATGACACTTTCATGGCAGCTGAAATTAAAATAGCTTATTTCTAGGGAATTCCCTGGGGCCCCGGGTTCAATCCCTGGTCAGGGAACTAAGATCCTGTAAGTGGTGTGGCCAAAAAAAAAAAAAAAAACCCAGCTTATTTCTGGATTTTCTGTGTGTGTGTGTGTGTGTGCACATGCATGTGTGCACTCTGCCTTGACTGGTGCCCCACATGTGTAATTGCTCTGTGTACTGGGTCAATCTGCATAGTTTCGGACTGCTCAACTTCTAGCAAATGAAAACTCTACACAGTCCGATTTCTGGGCAGTAGAGATGGAAGCAGCAGTCTCCTTTTGGGTTTAATTTGAATTAAACTGCCAGGCTGTACTTGATGTAGGAAACTGAGAATTTTCAACAAGAAATCTTCAGATGAGGCCTGTCAGCGTGAAGTGTAACTCTACAGCCTGCTTGGCAAGGGAACCAGCTTTGTCTGGAGGCCAAGTCAAACGGGTTCCCCATCAGGAGCATGAGACAGGCCAACAAGACCTGTCCATTAGGGAAGTGACCCTTGGTCTGTCCAGTTTTAACAGAGGAGAGTGCTTGGTGCAATGACCACTTCTAATGGGGGAATTAGTCAGGGACATGGGCATTGCCTTTTCCACTTGGACACCACTGGGTGCCCACACCTGAGGGATGAACAGTTCCTGGAGATGGATCAAGAGTGGTGTGTACCTGTCAGAATGGCCACCATCAAAAAGTCTACAAATAACAACAAATGCTGTGAGGATGTGGAGAAAAGGAAACCCTCATACACTGTTGGTGGGAATGTAAATTGGTGCAGCCACTGTGGAAGACAGTATGGAGGTTTCTCAAAAAACTAAAAGTAGAACTACCATATGACCCAGCAGTTCCACTCCTGGGTATATAGCCTAAAAAAACCAAAAACACTAATTCAAAAAGATACATGCATCCTAATGTTCATAGCAGCATTATTTACAATTGCTAAGATATGGAAACAACCTAAGTGTCCATCAACAGATGAAAGGATAAAGAAGATGCGGTATATATATACAATGGAATACGACTCAGTCATAAAAAAGAATGAAATTTTGCCATTTGCAGCAACATGGATGGACTTGGAGGGCATTATGCTAAGTGAAATAAGTCAGACAGAGAAAGACAAATACTGTATGATCTCACTTACATGTGGAATTTAAAAAACACAACAAATTAATGAATATAACAAGAAAGAAGCAGACTCACAGATACAGAGAACAAACTAGTGGTTACCAGTGGAGGGGGGGGCAATATAGGATGTGGAGGAATGGGGGGTACAAACTATTGGATGTAAGATGGGCTCAAGGATATACCTTACAACATGGGGAATAGAGCCAATATTTCATAATAACTGTAAATGGAAATTAACCTTTAAAAAAGTATATAAAAACAAAATAAAATATAAAACTAAATAAAAATATATTTCCATTTAAAAACAAAACAAACAAAAGAGTGGTGTGCATGTCAGGGGTGCCCAGGTTGAGCTCCTCCAACCATCCCTTGATCCTGCCCTCTGGAACTCTGGGCAGGCTGACAGAGAGGCTCCTCGGGGTCTTAGCTTCTGACCAGGATACCCACGTTCTCCTAGCACCCCAGCAGGGAAGCATGGTTTGAAGATCCTGGGACTAGGAGAACAACTGATCAAGTGAACCCAAGATGCGGCCAAAACTCCCTTTGACAGGCAGGATTTGAGGACAAAGAATCTCACTCAAGGAGAGATGGCACGTCTGACCAAATCCTCACTCTGACGCACTGAGACAATAAGCCTAGCCTCGCTCACATTCGGGGCTGGAGGAAGCTATTTCGTCACCTCCTGTGTCCTCGTCACAGCTGATTTCACCCATCCCAGTCCTCTGCCAGAGCCAGACCAGCCTGCCACGTCCTGCCATTTCGGTCAGGACTCTTTTGCTGTGAGTGACAGAAAATTCACTTGAGTTAGCTCAGGCAAGAAGAGAAGCTCACTGGCTCAGTAAATAAACCACAGAAGGGCAAAGGATCAGCTGGGCCTGGGGAATACCTGGACCCAGGGTCATCAACACAGCTAGGATTTGTAGTCTCCTTCGTCTGTCTCTGCTTCAGTCTGCGTATCAGCTTTGTTCTCTCAGAGCAACTTTTCCCATGAGGTAGGAATCAGGCTATTGGTGGTACTAGGCTCCCATCTTCCTGGCTTTACCACCCCGGAAAGGATGATTCCCCCCCACCCCATCTTAGTTCCTATTCAGAAAAATCCAGGGGAAGTTTTCTGGTTGGTCTAGTCTGGGTTGCCTGTCCAGCCCAGCTGGGGAGCCAGGACAGTACAGCTGCGGGACGTTCTAGTATCACATGGTTGGAGTTGAGTGGGGAGGTGTGTTTATTAGCCTACTGGGGCTGCCACAACAGAATGCCACAGACTGGGTGGCCTAAACAACAGAAACTTATTTCTCACAGTTCTGGAGGCTGAGAGGCCCGAGATCGAGGTGCCAGCCAGGCAGGTTTCATTCTGAGGCCTCTCAGAATGGCCGATAGGCAGCTGCCGTTCTGCTGTGTGCTCACATGACCTCTTCTCTGTGTGTGAGGGAGAAGGAGAGTCTGTGTGAGAGACAAAGACAGAAGGGGCGGTGGCGTGGAGGGAGAAGGAGAGGGAGCACTAGCTCTCTGGTGTCTAGTTTTGTAAGGACATTAATCCTATAAGATCAGTGCCCCACCGCTATGATTTCATTTAGCCCTAATTACTTCCTAAGAAGCCTCATCTCCAGATACACACTGGGAGTAGGGCTTCAACATATGAATGCGGGGGCGGGGGAACCAACCATTCAATCCATAATAGGAGAGAAACACTATTTACCCAAAGAAGGGGATTTGGTGGTCAGACAGGAAGGAATTTGGGGGCTCTGGGCCCTCCAGTTATTTTATAAAGAACATCTTCGAAAATGTCCAGCACAATGGCTTCTTGTCTCCAATACCCAAGATCCACAAGGCCTCATGTTTGGACAGATTTTGTTTATCAAGCAAACTGCATTCACAGTCACGCTTCACTCATTTTCCTAGGAAATATCCCAAGTTACAAAAGAGGGATATGTTTGTTGAGAAAATTCCAGCCCAAAGGAAAGACACTTCCTGTTTTGGTTTGCAGTGCAGCAGCCCTGTTATAGATCAATATTAGATTTCCATGAGGCACTTTGCATTTTGCAAATATTGCTCGTCAGAGACCTAAAAAGAATACCAGCTTTGGAGGCAAAGACCTTTGCATTCAAATTCCAGCAAGTCACTAGCCCACTCCAATCCTGTGTCCCTGTTGTATAGCCACCTACTTCCCGCCGTTTACAAGGATGGAGATAATGTATGTAAAGTGCCCACTTTGTGCTCAGCACATAGTAGGAGCTTAGTAAGTTTAAGTTCCCTTCCTTCCCCACTATCCTAATGTATTTGTTAAAGATGGGGGAAGAGAGGTATGGGGGAATGGGATGGGGGGAACGGTACCAGGGAGGCTCCAGCTGTATGCTTCACAATCCTACCAATCAAGTCTCTGAATTAGGCCTCAGCTTTCCGTTTATAAACTTAGGCAGGACAGGGGTGGGTAGGAAGAGGAGGAACTTGGCTTTGTTGGTTCCAGCAGGGCCCTTCTGATTCCATAACCTGGTCTTCTCTGCCTGGTTCCTGCCCACCCCATAGCCCCCGCTTCCCATGCTCTGAAGGTCTTTTGGCCAAGTTCAAGTCTGTGGAAAGAAGGGTGGAAGGAGGGAAGGAAGAGGCATTTCCCCCAGAGAGCCTGAAGGTGGCACCAGAGCAGCGCAGGAGCTGACATCGGTCTCTAGCCATCCCGCCCAGCAAGCAAGGTGGGATAGGGCAGGCAGAGGTGGTGAGGACCGCTCAGCAGGGCAGCGACACGTGGGCGGCAAGCCAGGCTGGGGCATCTGTCCACACCATTTGAAATCAGCACAAGGGCCCTCTGGCTAATTTCCTCTCTTTGGTAGGATGATCATGTGATTTACCATTCAAATCCAGACACTGATTTATCCCTCAAATCCAGATGCTTCAGAGTGAAAGGGGCACTATTAATAATTGCTTCCGGGACAGTAGGCTTAAACTCACCTGTCCCTGGCAAAGCAGAACTTCCTGTCACCTTACCCTCAGGTCACATTTTTCTTCATTGTTTTCACTATTCTTTTCTCCCAATCACCACTGTCTTTTTTTTTTTTTTTTTGGCCACACCACACAGCATATGGTATCTCAGTTCCCCAACCAGGATTCAAACCGCACCCCCTGCAGTGGAAGCACAGAGTCTTCACCAATGGATCAACAGGGAAGTCCCCATCATTGTCTTTGAGGATATTGCCCTTGCAATGGGATATTTTAATATATATATATTTTATAAATTATTTTATTTATTTATTTTTGGTCGCGTTGGGTCTTCGTTGCTGCGCACGGGCTTTCTCTAGTTGCAGAGAGCAGGGGTTACTCTTCATTGCAGTGCACGTGCTTCCCCTTGTGGTGGCTTCTCTTGTGGAGCACGGGCTCTAGGCATGCGGACTTCAGTAGTTGTGACATGCAGACTCAGTAGTTGTGGCTCACGGGCTCTAGAGCGCAGGCTCAGGAGTTGTGGCACACAGGCTTAGTTGCTCTGCGGCATGTGGGATCTTCCCCGACCAGGGATCGAACCCACGCCCCTGCACTGGCAGGTGGATTCTTAACCACAGCGCCACCAGGGATATCCCACAATGGGATATTTTAGACCTTGAAGCACGTGCTTTAACTTCTTAAGTCTGAACAGAGTCTCTCTGAACCCACTCCAATAGCTGGTTTTACTTCTAGTCAGAAGATTCTGTGTTCCCTGGTTTGCCAACCCCACGGCTCAAGAGTTAAAGATGTCAGATGTGGAACAGTGACCCTTATCTCAACTTCAGTTGAGATTTATTTATTTATTTATTTATAAATTTATTCAGGAATAAATTTATTCCTGTAATTTTGTTCTGAGTGCTCACATCCTTTAACTCTTTGAATTTAACTCTATTGGTTTATTGAATTGCAAATAGACAAGTCCCATTAAGAAGAATTCTTAGATTTCCAAGATCATCCCGTTACTCCATTCAATCCCAAATTAGCATGTCATTTATCCCCTTGTTTCTGAATCCTCTTCACTTAATAGTCTCATAAACATCCATCCATTGCAAAAAGGGCTCAAACTTTTCTCACTTCCAATTTTGGTTGATTCATTGATATCCAAGTAATGGATTTGTCTGGGGGGGTCATTGTAGAGAACCGTGCCCTTAAACATATTTTTAGAGTTGGATTTTGCTAGTTAATAGCCTATCTCTCTTTCATTCACTTGCCACAAATGACTGAAGATTTCAGTCTTAACCTAAAATCTAAGTTAGGCTTTTCACTTTATCTGAATAACGCAGTTAATGTGAGAAATAAAAATGTTTTTACGGAAATTTTCTCAGCTAAGAAACTCATGGTCACAAATATGGTCACAAATATGTGTAAGCAAGAGGAAAATTAGGTTCAAAATATATAAAATCTTAAACTGTTATTTTTAGAGGCAAGATTGTCCATGTTTATTTTTTTTCTTTATTAGTGAAGTACATTTTACATATGGTAAGGTACACATATCTTAAGTGTACAACTTGATGACTTTTTGCATATGCAGTGTAACCATGCCCAGCTCAAGATATAGAAAGTTTCCATCACCCTAAAATGTTCCCTTATGCCTGCTCCCAGTCTCTACCCACCTCAAAGATAACTGTTCTGATCTTCACAATCATAAACTAGTTTTGCCTGTTCTTGAACTTCATATAAATGGAACCATACAGTATGTGCCCTTTTGTGGCTGGCTTCTTTCACTCAGCATAATGTGTATATGATTTATCCATGTCACTAGTGTGTACTGGTAGTTACTTATTTTTCATTGCTGTGGTTTCCCATATTTTATTTATTACTCTCCTATTTATGTGTAACACAATGTCTTATGGGGTGTGTTGTTCCCTTTGGCTAGATTGATATTAAAAATCTTCATATCAATGGAGCGTAGTAATTTTTAGAAGACAAAAGCCCAAACCATCCAGTCTTAAACCAACTTTTCTCCTCATGCCTCCTTCAGTCAATCTTCTCCTTGTGCTACTTTTCCTCAAAATTGATAGAAAATTAAGGAACCTTAAAGCTCTTCATTGTGTTCTCAGCGTAGGGAAACTTGTCATCTGAACAACAGGGTAGAACATTTACAATCCGAAATGCTGAAATAATTGTAGCAAACACATAACACTTACTAGTGTTCAAAGTGCTTTATATATATTACTTAACCTGAAAACAACTCTATGAAGTAGAGTTGTTTCCGATGGGGAAACTGAGGCACAGAGCGGCCAAGTAACTTGCCTGAGGTGGTGGAGCCAGAATCTGAATCTGGACGGTTCAGTTTCAGAGCCCTCACACCTCACCACCACCTTGTGCCGCGTGATACTTTCTGTAGCTGAAGTGTTTTCTTCTACGAGCTTGGTAGCACTTTCTGAATAATTCAAATCTTACAGATTTGCTTCAAAGAATACAACTAAATTGAATGGAAAATCTAATATAGAATGTGTGGCATTCATGAATAAATTATAAGGCTCTCTGGTTTTAAATAATAATTATTTGCTTATCTCGTGACTTCTGCCAGATGGGGCTGTGATGTGCCGAGCCTCATTTCCCTTCTCTTCAGTGAGAGGCACGATTTATCGTAAAATCTCATCAGCCTCATCATCTGGCAAGCTGGAGACAGGTTTGTTTTTTTTTAATAGTTTTAAAATTTATTTATTATTTGGCTGCACTGGGTCTTATTTGTGGCACTTGGGATCTTCATTGCGGCATGCAGGATCTTTTAGTTGCAACATGCAGGCTCTTAGTTGTGGCATGTGGGATCTAGTTCCCTGACCAAGGATCGAACCCAGGCCCCCTGCATTGGGAGCATGGAGTCTCTCACTGGAGAGAACCACTGGACCACCAGGGAAGTCCCTGGAGACAGGTTTGTGGAGTCTTAACTGGTTGAGACAGAGTTGAATGCCACTTGTAGCATTGTGAGTTCAAGAAAGATGATTTTCACCCTCAATTCTGTTGCACAGGGTCGTGTAAGCTTTGGCAATTAATATAGGTGATTGACAGTTTTCTCACAAAAATTATCAGGGTTCCAGGTGAAACTGTCTTCAAGTTTCCTTCTGCTGCTAAAGACAGGAGATGGGGGCAGACTGACTGTTCCACTTCTAGAACTCTGGTTATAAGCTTGATGGGGAAATGCCATGGTAATTGGGAGGGGGTATTTTTATTTTCTAACATCCTCTCCCCATGCTATACTCAGCACTGGAACTCAGTCCCTTTGAACAGCCTGAAGCCTGCACTCTGGGCCACATGTCTAGTTTTCTGGCTTGTTTCTCAGCCTCCAGCTGTGCTCACTTGTTCCTTACCTCTACCCACTCTGGTACCAGATCTATCCCCCAAATACCCCTTCCATCATGTAAACTTCCCTCCCACCCAAGGCACCTTCCACCCTATGAGAAATGACTCCAACCTCAGCCTGGCATTCAAGGTTCTTCCTGATGTGGCCTCACCTTTTACCACTCCACTGTGTCACCCCTCGGCCCCTGCCAAACTGGATCGATTTTTCCAATATACAGGCTGGGCTATCCCACCTCCAGGCCTTTGCTTTCACGGTGACTTTCCTATCTTAACTACTAGGTCTCTCTCTCTCTCTCTCTCTCTCCCTCTCTCCCTCTCTCCCTCTCTCCCTCTCTCCCTCTCTCCCTCTCTCTCTCCCTCCCTCCCTCCCTCTCTCTCTCTCTCTCTCTCTCAATACTGGCCCTGTATGTGTACTTTCCTTGGGCTTTTTTTTTTTTTTTTTTTTTGCGGTACGCAGGCCTCTCACTGTTGTGGCCTCTCCCGTTGCGGAGCACAGGCTCCGGACGCGCAGGCTCAGCGGCCATGGCTCACGGGCCCAGCCGCTCCACGGCATGTGGGATCTTCCCGGACCAGGGCACGAACCCGTGTCCCCTGCCTCGGCAGGCGGACTCTCAACCACTGCGCCACCAGGGAAGCCCCTCCTTGGGCATTTTTTACAGTTAGCTTTGGGTTGGAGTCGTGTCCATGCTTCATGAATCCAATTAGTCTGGAAAGCTCCATCGGGGCAATGACCTTGTGTTTTCAGCTCTGAATACTCTACCATACCCAGCACACTGTAGGCATTCAAAAACTTGAGTGGACGCATGAATGAATAAATGAGTGGATGAAGTGAGACAGAAATAAACATTATGAGAGATCAGAGGAGACAATTCACTCCATGGTTGGCCATGGTCAGAAAAGGCTTCAAAGAACAGCGAGGATCTGGACAGGCAGGGGAAGGGATTAGAAAGATCCCAGAGGTGAGATCATTAAGGTGTGCTGGGGACCATGAAAATGTGTGTGGCCAGAGCAGAGGTTCCCCAGAGAGGCAGGAAATGGCCATATTGCACACTGGAGAGAAAGATTTGCTATCGTCAGTCCCAAAGGCAAGAGGAAGGACTTGATGACCTTTGTACATAACGATTCAAAACTCATGGTCAATGCCAAGTTCTCACAATGAAACCTCTGGGGATGGCTCCTCAAAGATGAAGATTTAGCTATGTGGGCAAAGAATCTAAAAAAGAGTGGATATATGTATGTGTATAACTGATTCACTTTGCTGTACTCCTGAAGCTAACACAACATTGTAAATCAACTATACTCCAATAAAAACTTTAAAAAAACCAAAAAGATGAAGTCTTACGTTGGAAAGGAGTGATTCCATTCCATCCAAAGTGGGATGTGTACTCACTTGTACATTCTGGAGGAGGAAGAGCTCTTAGAAATGATCTGGTCAAACCCTCATAATTGGCAGAAGGAGAAACTGGGGCCAAGAGAAGGGAAGACAGCCAGACAGTGATGGAGGCAGGACTGGACCTAAGAGCTCCAGAGACAAGTGCTATCCATGCCTCCCTGCGGACTCTCCCTGGGGCAGGGCGGGGGTGGGGGGGGGAGGGGAAACAGCAGCAATCTGTGGGGTTTTTTGGTTCAGCTATTCCCAAGGAGATGAGACAAGATGGGACAAGCAAACCCCACACACCTTCTCAAGGTGTTATGCGGGTTTCAGCCCCAAGGGCCACGTTCTGCAGATCTAGACTGTATCTGACCCACAGTCACCGTGGGATCAGAGAAGGCCTTGGATACCTGCTGAAAGCTGGACCTTTATCAGACAGAGGAAGGTCTCTGGGGAGAAGGGGAAGGGCGGGGACTGGAGAGGCCCTAGCAGCTGGTGAGGGAGTACCTGTGGCAGGTTGGGAGGGGCTCCCACCTTGTGCATCCAGGTGGGCCAAAGGTAGCCACCTCCCATCTGGCCTTCTCCAAGAAAAGTCTGATTTCCTTTCCCAGTTCTGAGCTTGTCTCTGCCCTTACACAGTGATAAAATTGTGTTCCTTTCCCAGTGATCAGCCAGCAGCGGGAAGCAGCAGTTTAGGAAGAAAAGGCTGGCAAAGTGAACGCAGCATGAAACCACCCAAAGATCAAGATCCATTTTGCAGCCTTTGAAACCCCTGGTGTCTGGCTGAAAGAGATAGTGAAAAGGTTTGGGATTGGAGGTTTGTGTTCCCGTAGTGGCTGTAACACCAAGCTGCTGTGTGACTGTGGGCCAATCACTCAACCTCTCTGAACCTCAGTTTCCTCATCTGTAAAGTGGGGAGAATGCCACTATCCTCTCTGGGCTTGGAGGAGGATTAAATGAAGGTTCAACTCTACCTAAACACTTGTCACTGTTCCATTTATAGTTTCCCTCAACCGCCCCCTGCAAGTGATCAGTTCCTGCTCTGCTGGGCTGGAGATAAGAGGACCAAGCAGGAAGCAGCTGGGACTTTTGCAGAAGTGCCGCTGGGTAGCAGATCATGGAGTGTGACCCATAACTGGAATTCTCAGTGATGAAGGAGAATGGCAGGAAGGAGGGGGGAAGAAGGAAGGGGAGAGGGCAGAATCCATTCCCTCAGCTCTCGTTTATTTGAGCCTACTGTGAGCCGAGCACCATGCTGGGCCCTGGGGCCTCAGATGAACAAGACCTTCCTTCACCCTTTGTTGCTCCTCCCCCCAACCCGTGCAGCCTGCGGGATCGAATCCGGGGCCACGGCAGTGAAGGCACCAAATTCTAACCACTGGACCGCCAGGGGATTCCCTTTCCTTCACTCTTCAACAAACTGTTGCTGAAGGACTTTAGGAAGATGCCAGGCCCTGGGATACCCCAGGAGGGAGAGAGGGGCAGGAGGGCAAATGAGCAATTGGACACAGTGTGGGGTGGACAGAGAGGACGGCACAGAGTGCCCTGCGTACGGAGGGAGGCAGAGGACGTTCCAGCCGGAGAGAGGCCCCTGTTCTGAGGCTACATGGAATTCTGTGGCTGGAGGGGAGGGGATGCGTCACGGGGAGAGGGGAGGCTGGGAAGGCCAAGAAAGACCCTGAACGCCACCAAAGATTTGGGCCACGTGGTCACAGGGAGCCGCTGAGCCCCCTCCGAGAAGGGAAAGGCCAGGCTCAGATTCTAATTTGGCTGCACCGTGGCCAGTGGAATGGAACTGGGGGACAAAGCAAAGATGAAGGAGGAAGGAAGGGATGAGAGTCTGGAGACAGTGGGAGGACCCGGTGGCTGCTTGACTCTCGGGGGTGACGAAGGGGAGCAGGTACCCTGACGGCGTGCGTTCACCGCACTGGGAGGGACAGCTGGGGCTGGAGGAGCAGAGGCTCCTCTAGCTCAGGCTCTCTACTCCCTTTCCAAGACTTTCCTCGTGGAATCAGAAGAGGGTGTCTGAATTGGCCTGGACGGCCCAAGCTGTACTGTCCTGGGGTGGGAGCGGGGGAAGGGTGGATGGGTCACTTCCGCAGGCCCTCCCAGCTCTGCCCCTTCTGTGCTTCTGTGGTTGTGACTGGATCTCCAGGCTGGAGCTTGACCTTTACCGGTCTAAGCACTGAAAATATGGTAGCTTTCCCCGGCAGGGGGAATTCAAAATAAAAACGAAACTTATAAACCTTAGGACACAACATGTGTGTGGATGCCGAACATAAGATGGTATCTTTCTAAATTTTCCAGTCACAACAGATGGAGTAAATACTTGGCAGCTAAACCCTCTTTTGCTCTTTTTTGGAGGGTATATGGGCTTTGCAGTAACCCTAAGCCTGCCTCAACTCACCCATTTATTAGGTCACTCGCTCAACCCTGAGGACCTTTAGGTTCCAAGGCGCAGGGACCTCCACGCACACCAGGGGATGGGAAAGGCTATAGGAGCCTCTAATATTCTTCCTGGGGCAGGAGACCCACTGATTCCTCTGTGGTACCTAGCACCTACCCACCCTCATTCTGAGGGCTCCGCAGGTTCATCCAGGGAAGAAGGGCTTTGATGCATTACTCAGGGCTTGCCCCAACCGGCCCTCGGCTGACTCCCAACCTGTGACTCACGTGGGCTGGAGCTCAGTTGAGTTCAGGGGAGACCCTGGTGAACAGAAGCTGTCTAGGCCTGGAGTGGGAGGCCCTGATCAAGGTCAGCTCTGCTGCATGGGCCACAAGGACCCAGAAGCTTGGGGATTTTGTGGCTGGCATGACCTGGAGCTCCTAGCTCAAAGACAGGCATTCAGGGAGAGAGGGATGTAAGCTACGGAAGCTAAATGAGAGCCAAGCCAAGAGACCTAGGCCACAGCACACGGTGGCAGCTGGTGTGATATGGGAAGCCTGGGCCAAGGCTTGTGCCTGGCACATGGTAAGAGCTCAAAAAGTAATGACAGAACCGAATTCCCACCAGCAGACCTCATGCACCCTGGCCCACCACACTGGGGTCCTGCCTTGTGATGTTAAACATATGAAGCCAGTACACAGACAAACAGCCAGTGGCCCTCTCCCTGCCTGGTCCTTCCTGGCCTCAGGCCACACACCACCTCCAGGAAGCCCTTGGTGTTCACTGTAATCTGGCTTCCTCTGCTCGGAGTGTGGTCTGGGGGAACCGCACTGGGCAGACCCCAGCCAGCCCCATGGTGTGAGCTTGGCGTGGAAGTCTCTTGCCTGGATTCCGATTCTAGGTCCAAGCATGACAGTGGTGCTCACTCACCATGTGGTCTTGGGCAAGCTACTTAACCCTTCCAAGCCTCCATTTCCTCATCCATAAGTGGGGACTAATAATAGTACCTGTTGTTATTTCTCCTAGAGCCGTGTGAGGTTTCAGTGAGAAGCGCCTGGCATACGAGAAGCACTTAACATGTGTTAACTGGATGAATGAACAAGTGAATGAATGAAGAGGGGCTTTCCTAGGGTGTGGCCTAGGGAAACATCTCCTGGTTGGTTAGGACAAGAAGGATCTGGGCCAAACCCTCTCCATCACTCAGAAAACAACCGGGGCCAGCAGGTGAGGGCATAGAAGAGAATGACAGTGAGGAGAACACCTCCAGGCCTGGGAGGAGGTCTGTGGGACCCCTTCTAGGCAGCAGGCAGGGAGGGAGAAGAGGGTTAAAGGTGGGAGCCATCCCAGGACTACATGAGTCATCACAAGATTGAATTGCAGGTGCCCAATTTACATGATACATGATAAAGCTCCTTTTGGAAGGAGTGGAAATAACTCTGGTTTTAAGAAATGATTTAGCCATGAAGAAAGACATTGAGAGACAGAAATAAATGTGAATGCCCAGTCCAAATTCATTCCTCTCAAAAAATGGTCCGACTCCCTGGAAATTGGTGTTGTAAGAGGCATCTCCACCACTCCCACCCAGACTCTGTCCCAGAGGACCCCCCACCCAGAAGAGGTGAGGTGCCCAGTCACCTAGGAGGGGAAACAGCTTCAAATCCTACAAGTCAGTTCTTTTAATTCTTTATTCTATGATCTTTATCACCCCACCCCTTTCAAAAGCTGTGGTCCATATGCGTCATGGGGTAACATCAAGGAGGCAGAAAGTAGCTTGGCCTGTGGGATCTTAGATTTTATTGCCATCTCAGGATGTGGACCTCCCTCGCCTGGAGCTGCAGGGGACATTTCAGATGCACTTCACAATCTTGATTTCAATCCTCCTCTCTCCCACCACTATGACAACCAGGGTTTTTACTAGAAGGCCTCAGCATGACATCGTGACCTCCACCCAACATTTATTGGGTGATGCCTCTCCTGGGAGCCCCCAACCCTCACTGGCCTCAATTTGTGAGCTATGGGGTCCTATGACATTCACCTTGATGTTTGAGTGCCAGCTCCTCCAGCATGATGTCCAGCATCAACAGGTCAGATGAATACCAATATATTACATAAATCCTACAGGTCAACCAGGAGAAAAGTAAAGGCCAACTATCCAAGGCAAAACAGGGGTAAATGATGATTTACCTGATTCAGGTTAATTAAGGGAATACAAGCTGACATAGGACTCAAATATGGCCTGATCCAGGAGAAGTGTGGGAAGGAAATGTCAACTCTAGCAGCCTGTCCTTGGACCCTGACAGGGAAGCAGAGTCCACATCCACTGTTCCAATTCCAATAGAAGGCATCTATGGGAGATCCACTGGTGACCCCTACAAACGACTGTTCCCAGTGTTCCAGCCTTTGTGTGGCCCCTCCCACTCTGGGCTTGGCCACGTGACTTGCTTTGGCCAATGGGACATTAGCAAGTGTGATACAAGCAGAGCCCACAAGCTCTCCTGGAAACCCAGCTGCCACACTGTGAGGAACTCCAGGCTATCCTGGTAGAGAGAGAGAATCACATACAGAGGCCCTGGAAGGTGAGACACTTCATGAGGAAGGGTTCACATGGAGGAGAGAGAACCAAGACATTCCAGCCGAGCTCCCAGGTAAATTCAGTCTTGTGAGCGGCCCCAGCCAACTCCACGTGGAGAAGAACCGGTCAACCCATAGAACAGAGAGAAAGAATAAGTTGTTTTAGCCACAAAGTTTTGGGATGTCTTGTTACGCAGCAATAAATAACCTTAGAGATTTATAAAAATGAGGTGGTGAGTTCTCCATTCCTGAGGCTATTTAGCCCTGTTGGGTCCAAACTGTGGAGATAATGTTTGCACTGAGTAGGAGGTTGGACTAAGATTACAGAAACCATCCATCAAAGCTTATCTAAATCATGCAAACATTCCATCCTCAAATATGTTAGCTAGGGAGTGAGTAGAGTGGTCAAGGCCCTAGACTCAGACTTTCAGGATTCAAATCCTGGCTCTGCTATTTACTAGCCATGAGGCAAATTACTTAACCGCTCTAAGCCTGGATTTCTCCAACTCTAAAATGAGATAACAATAGTATCTAGTTCTCACAAGGGGATTGTAAAGATTAGATGAAGTAATGTATATAAAGATCTTGCAACAGTGGCTATGACATAGAAGTTAGCTAATTATTACCCATAATAACATTTATTATCTCCCAGATAGCCTCTCACACAGCAACAGATCCAAAAGGTCTAGTAATGCCACAAGTCCAGATTTCTGGCTCATATAATATGGTCTCAGGAACTAAGGTGGTCTCCCAGGCTCTGTCAATGCTAAAACTCTGTGGCTCCCTCCTTCCCTCTCTCCCTTCCTTCCTGTCACACCACCACACTGCTCCATGTTGCAGTCTTTGTGACTTATTCTTTTCATATTCCCTCTTTTCAAGGATGAGTCCAAGGATGCTGAGGGGTGTTGGGCCACTATGGCAAATAGCAGGGCATGTAGGACTAGGCCCGGGAGCACTTCCCACTGCATCTCATTAAGAGTGATCCCAGAATGAGAAATTAAGAAAATAATCCCATTTACAATTGCATCAGAAAGAATAAAATACCTAGGAATAAATTTAACCAAGAAGGTGAAAGACCTATACACGGAAAACTGTAAGACATTAATGAAAGAAACTGAAGAAGATACAAATACAGGTTTCTTTCACTATACAAAAGTAGAGCATTCTTACGAAAACTTTTGTAAGCTGAAATGATGTAAAGAGAAGAAGCAATTACCTTAGGACATTTTTTACATCTTATTTCGATGTAAAAAACAAATCTAGATAAGGCACACATGCTCGCAGACACAGTTCAAAGCTATGATAGCTTGATGCTGAGATGCTGAGTGTAGTTCCCAGGGCAGGAGCTTGGTGGTGCCACTCTCGCTGTCACTGAAAGGGCGTGCTACAAAAGAAACACTGAACACTATTTTCACTTTCCACCTTTTTATATAAAAGCAAAAATCCTCTTCAGATTCCTTTTGGTTAGCAAAAACAGGTACTAATGTAGTAGTTCTTTGGTAAAAGCAAAGTAGCACAAAGCAAACTTTCAAAAAGAGATTTACATGTGATACCCGTAAATGGAAAAATATTCCATGTTCTTGGATTGGAAGAATTAACATCGTTAAAATATCCATACTACCCAAACCAATCTACAGATTCAATGCAATCTCTGTCAAAATTCCAATGGCATTTTTCACAGAAATAGAACACACAATCCTAAAATTTACATGAAACCACAAAAGGCCCTGAACAGCCAAAGCTATCATGAGAAAGAAGAACAAAGTTGGGGTATCACACTCCCTGACTTCAAACTATATTTAAAAGTTATAGTGATCAAAACAGTATGGTATTGGCTTAAAAACAGAGACATAGATAATGGAACAGAATCAACAGCCCAGAAATAAACCCACACATATGTGGTCAACTAATTTATGAAAAGGAAGGCAAGAATATACAATGGGAGAAGGACAGCCTCTTCAATAAATGGTCCTTAAGAAACTGGACAGCCACTTGTAAAAGAATGAAACTGGACCACTATCTTACACCATACACAAAAATGAACTCAAAATTGGTTAAAGCCTTGAACATAAGATCTGAACTCACACGACTCTTAGAAGAAAACATAGGCAATAAGCTCCTTTACATCAGTTTTGGCGATGATTTTTTTGATTTGACAACCAAAAGCAAAGGCAGCAAAAACAAAAATAAACAAGTGGGATTACATCAAACTAAAATGTTTCTGCACAACAAAGGAAACCAACAACAAAATGAAAAGGCAACCGACTGAATGGGAGAAAATAATCATATACCTGAGAAGGGTTAATATCCAAAATATATAAAGAATTCTTACAACTCAATAGCAAAAAACCAAACAGCCCAATTTAAAAAAATGGGCAGAGGATCTGAGTAGACATTTTCCCAAAGACTACAGATGGCCAACAGGGAAGTGCAAATCAGAGCCACAGTGAGGTATCACCTTACACCTCTTATAATGGCTATTTTTGAAAGGACAAGAAACAGGTGATGAGGATGTGGAGAAAAGGGAACCCTTGTGCCCTGTTAGTGGGAATGTAAATTGGTGCAGCCGCTATGGAAAACAATATGGAGGTTCCTCAAAAAATTAAAAATAGAACTACCACATGAACTAGCAACCCCACTTCTGGGTATTTATCCAAAGAAAATAAAAACACTAATTCCAGAAGATATATGCACCCCCATGTTCCTTGCAGCATTATTTACAATAGCCAAGATATGGTAACAACTTAAGTCCTCACTGATGGATGAGTGGATAAAAAATGTGATAGATATAGAAACAAATATTATATATAATATAAATTTTGTAACTATGTATGGTGATAGATGTTAACTAGACTTATTTGACCATTTCACACTAGACACAAATATTGAATTATTACATTGTATGCCAGAAACTAATATAATGTTATATGTCAAGTATACATTAAAAAAAAAAAAAAAAAGAGTGACCCTGAGCCAAGACACTTGGGACTCCAGGATAAAGATCTATAGACCCTGAAGGGCAAACTAGGTCAGATGGAAGAGAGATGATAGGTGTGGGGGGGTAATATTTGCTGCCTCTTAACTTCCTTCATTCAGTCCACAAATGGACTGTGGCCTGGTGGTGACCACTCAGGGATAAGTAAGACACAGTCTCCAGGTAACTCACAGACTTGGGAGGACAGGAATATCACCAGATAAACTCAGAGGTTCCTTCTGAGTTTTGGGCTCCTGTATTCAAAACCTTGAAAATTTGGTTTTCAAATTCACTAACTCTCACAGAGCAGAATAGTGGATAAACTAAGCAAAGTTTGCTCCGTGCATGAGTAGAGTACATATAGCCTCAAGATCTCCCCCAGCTTCCCAGCCCATCCTTCCTGCAAGAAGTCACTCTTAAGGTTGGTTGGATTCCAATGTACTGTGAAGTCATGTTTACCAGTGAGCAGGGTCATTACTGTGAAAAGGTTCTGCACATGGACATGGCATGCGAGGGTTCCTCTGCCTCCATGGATCTCCCTTCACAAGACAGGCTGACCCTGGTTGGCCAAGCCTGGTCATCTCACTTCCATTCCTATCCTAGGCCAGAGCTGTCCTGGTGCCTTGGTCTCCTGCCCCATGTGCCAGCTGAGGGTGGTACAATTCTGAGGTTCGTGTTGGGTTAGAGCAGTGGGTTTCAACCAAGGGACATTTGGCCATGTCTGGATATTTGGGGTTGCCACAACTCTGGGGAGGGTGATACTGGCATTTAGTGGGTAGAAGCCAGGGACGCTGCTACATTGCATCCTACAATGCACAGGACAGCCTCTTACAACAGAGGACTATCTAGTCCAATATGCCAATAGTGCCGAGGTGGAGAAACCCTGGGATAGTGGCAGCAAGAGCCCTCCTAGGCATCCTCCAGAGAGCATGGCCTTAGGGTTTCAGCCCCTCTAAGAATGAAGTGGTCCTCATCTTTTTTCTACATCTCCCATGGGTCCATATGGGGATGAGAAAGCAGTTAGAACAGGGTAGGATTCAGGCACTCCTGTATCCCTTAGCCAAATATGGTTCTCCAGGTAGCATAACTTTCCCTAACAATGCAGCTAGAATGGGGTGGATAGGAAAAATGCTTCCTTCCATCCTCTAGTAGTTTTGATTTAAAAACTCACTTAGAAAATATTACAAGGGGGATTTCCCTAGTGGTCCAGGGGTTAAGACTCCACTCTCCCAATGCAGGGGCCCTGGGGTTTAATCCCTGGTCAGGGAACTAGATCCTGCATGCTACAACTAAGAACCTGCATACTGCATCTAAAAAAAAAAAAAAAGATCCCGCATGCCACAGCAAAGATCCCGAGTACTGCAACTAAGACCCAGAGCAGCCAAATACATAAATAAATAAACGAACATTAAAAAAATATGACAAGGACATTCACTGCAGCACTATTAGCACTGTTGATACTGAAAAAGATCAAAAACAACCTAAACGTCTATTAACAGGGACCAGATAAATAATACATTCAACGGTGAATGATATATTAACACAGTGGAATTCCATGCAGTTGCTGAAAAGAAGGAGACAGCCCTAATAATGATAGGAAACAATCTCCAAGACCTATTGTGAAGAATGCCAGTGAGATGCAGGAACAATGTGCTCGGTTTCCTAATACCTGCGTGAAACTATATTTGCAAATATTATTTAAATGTATGTGCTGAATATGCATTGACTCAAAAAAGAGGCATAGGAATCCAGTAACAGCGGTTGTCTGGTTGTCTCTTGGGAGGGGATCTGAGGCCTGGAGTGGGCAGGAACAGAAGACATTTCACTCTATGTCCTTTTGCATCTTTTGAATTTTATATTCTATTCATATATTATCTAGTCACAAACAAATACGTGCTATAACATGGTTGAGCCTTGAAAACATTATGCTAAGTAAAAGAAGCCAGACATAAAAGGAAAAATATTACATTCCACTTATATGAAGTACCTAGAAGAGGTAAATTCATAGAGACAGAAAGTAAAGTGGTGGTTTCCAGGGGCTGAGGGGAGGGGGAATGGAGAGCCGTTGTTTAATGGGTACAGAGTTTCAGTCTGGGAAGATGAGAAGGTTCTGGAGATGGATGGTGGCGACGGTTGCACAACACTGTGAATGTACTTAATGCCACAGAACTGTACACGTAAAAATAATTAAGATGGTAAATTTTATGTACACTTTACCACAATAAAAAAATATAACATAATCTATTTAAAAAAATATATGTTACAAGTTCATTGTCTAATGATAGTAAATATTTTAGGCTCTGCAGCCCCTATATATATATAGTCTCTGTTGCAAGCAATTAATCAACGTGAAAGCAGCGACTGTTGACAATACATAAATGAATGAAAGTGTCTGTGCTACAGAAAAACAGGCAGAGGCTGATCGGATTCGGTCCACTGGCTGTGGTTTGCCAACGTCTGCTCCATGGCACTCAGTCCCCTCATTTGTAAGATGGGGACAGTAACGTACCTACTTCATAGGGTTGTTGTGGGAATTAAATGGAGTGATGTGTCAAGTACTTTGCTCACTGCCTTACACGCAAGAAGCAGACAATAAATGTTAGTTATTATTGTTGATGTGGCTGTTGAGATAGGTGCTGAGCACACAGAGGAAGGAGGTCACCTTTACTCAGTACCTGCTGTGCACATAGTAGGACTGAGTATTAAAGGGACAGGACTTCACTTTGTTATTTTTATGTTACTTAATAAAAACATCTCATGTTGGCAGAGAGCTTTGTGCATTTGGTCCATTATCTCATTTCATCTTCCTGATTACTCTCTGAGGTAAATTTCCAGAGCAGGAAGCCAGGACTCTAAGTTCACTCTGCTAGGAAGAGCAGAGGGAAGGTTTGAATCCTCAGCTATCTTATTCCAAAACCCGTGTTCTCAACCAGGGGCCGTACTGCCTACCCCTTCTCCACCCAGTCCCTACTGCCACCCTGGGAAATTTGGAAATGTCTGGGGTATTTTGGTGGGGAGGGGTATTAAAGAATGGAGAGACACTACTGGAGTTTAGTGGGCAGGATCCAGGAATGTCCTACAGGACAGCCCTGTAAAATGGAGAATTATCTGATCCCAAATGCCAGTGGTGCCCCATGGGGGAGCTCCATTCCACATCATGCAGCCCGGACCAGCTCACAGTCATATGGAGAGATGGGCTCACCAAGAACACAGAGGGATTAGCACCAGCAGGGAGAGGGGGTGGGCTGCAACGTGGCATGGGGGTGTGCATTCAGATCTGCCGGGAGTAGAAGGGACAGGTGGCTCGAGTTGTTAAATTTTAAGTTTGGTGGATTCTTTAAGTTTTCCCCTAAATTTGCCTGAAAGAAGCAGTGTGGTATAGTAAAAAGAGCACTTAGTTTTCAGGGGCTGAAAGCACTGACCAGCTGTGCAACTTGGGGCAGCTGAATTGACCTCTCTGGGCTTTGAGTGAAATGAGGATAATGACCCGTGTCCGTCCCCTTGCAGGGCTGCAGAGAGGATCCGATGAACAACAGAGTGAAAGGGAAAGAGTTTTACTAAATGAATCATAAAGCAATTGTCAACAAAATCAAGCTCTTCCCTTTTAAATCTTGATTTTGGCTTCCACAGGCTGTGTGGAGGTTTATCTAACAGCCCAGGTGCGGGCCTGCCACCAGCTGCCCCTCCTGCCCAACAAATTGAGCTTTAGCTTTGATTGCATCTGCAGCAAAACCAGGCAGCGTGAAAAATGAGCCCAGGAAAGAAAACGCCCGAGCTTCCCGTTGGCTGTAACTCCTCGGAGCCGTGGAGAAGCCATCCGTATCCAGCCAGATGTTGAGCCAGAGAAGGGGCTGGGACAGCTTGATGGGGTCACCTACCGGTCAGGCCCCACAAGCTGTTTTTCCCCTGGGGAAAGGAAGGGTTAATAGTTCCTTTGGTCAAAATGTCAAGTTGGAATTAATCTATATAAATGTCAAGCCTGCTCTGTGAGCAAAAATGAGGAGGTTCGTCATTGCAGAAAGCCTGTCTGCACGATAAGGAACAGACATGTTATCTACAAAGCTCTGATTTCTGTTTTTCTACCCAGAGACCAGATGGATCCCCTGCCTCTTGAGATACAGCTAATCGTGGTTCTAGCTCTGCAATTCCACACCTTCTGAAGCTTTCCCCAAGCTACCTGCAAGGGTCTGGGGGCTGTACCTCATGGCCTCTCTCCTCTGCCTCCCCTTTGTCCTTTGTCAAACCAGCCAAGAAACTTGACCCATTCTCTAGTTCCAAAAACAACACCAGAAAATCAGTCCTAGAAGGATCCCAAAACAAGAAGAATTTGTTTTGCCAACACAGCAGTCAATCTTGTGTTGCAGAAAACAGGTTTTGGAGTCAAAATTCTTCGGTTGAAACCACAACTCCCTCACATACTAACAGGGTGACCTCATGAAGTCACTTAATCACTGGTTTCAGTACTTTCATCTGTAAAATGGGGTGGCCAATCTCTACATTAAAGAGTTGCTGTGAGGACTAAATTAGATTAGTCATGTGAATGGTAGGCACATATTATGCTCTCACTTCAGTTACAACTTTTTTCTACAAATTGGTTTACATAGAAGGAATGTGTAGGCTGGCAAAACTTCAAAGTCTGGAAGTTGGTCAGGCTTCAGGCAGAGTTTGATCAGGGTCCCGGCTCTGTCTCTTTGCATTCCCTAGGCTCTGCTCTCCTCTGTGTAATTGTTTCCTTTTCTGTCCAGCTTCCTTCAAGATTACAAAATGACTACCATTGTTTTGGGTCTCACATCTACCCTCTGCAACATCCAGAAGAAGAAAGCTTCTTGTCCTTTGACCATCGAACAAAAGTCCTGTTCACTTTGATTATAATACTTAAGGTCAGGTACTCTCTTCTGGACCAATCACTGTGACTGGGGCTATGCTTTGCCCTGTTTGGCTTAGGCTTAGGTGGCAGAGGGATGGGATTACACTCAGTACCCTTAGGTACCCTGAGATCTAGGGATCACCCACATGGGATCCTGCTTCTTCATATCTGTGTCTGTAAAGCCTGGCACAATGTAAGAGCTTGTTGAATGAATGATTACTGTTGAATGAGGATTATAAAATCTGAGAGAGGCTGTGTGTGGTTAGAACATCTAATCATTCTCTGAATCAGCTGCCCAGTTTGTGGTAATTTCCCAGATACTCTCTTCAATGAAATCCCAAATTACAAATGTTGACCTTCACCTTTCCCCAGAGAACAGCCTTCTTCTTCCAGTAACAGCAGTGAAAGCCTAAATAACGCCCCCTTGCCAGGGCCTCCTGAGCTATCTTTACACAGCTCACTCCAGCAGGGAGCACGGAAATCAAAACTCTAATTCCATTTTTAATCACTGGATCCAATAAAGCATATTAAATTTATCTTTAAGTAGCTTTTTAAAATTTTATTTAATGGAAGTGAGGAGGAAATTGGGTTTGAAAGAGCAAGGTTTTTTACAAAAATCTTTTATCAGAACGTGTGGGGGCCAAACCCCAGGCAGCCGTCCTAAGGGACATTCTCCGCTGCTCTCACAGATATCCCGGCAGGGACGGAGTACAGTGTCTCGGTGGCGGGGAGGGGGGGCACAGCCACATTACCCAGGTCCTGGGGTATGACAGAAGAGATGGAACAGCAGGGCCCTGCTCTTCAGAGATCCCCTGCCCTGGGCCCAGCTGAGCACCCAGCATGGGAGGAGAGGGGAGGGAGTTGAGCCAGGTCACACAGCATTCAGCCTGGGCTGCCCTGTACCTCCACTGCCAAGATCAATGAGTGGGATGCCCATTCAACGGGGCCCTGAACTTGGTGGTGGGGGGACCCCAAACAAGTAACTACAATATATCCCTGGGATTCAGACCCACATATCCTGCTGGTAATTGCCTGGGTGGCCCACTGCCTCCTCAAACTTACCTTGTCCAAATACGGACTCATCACCTGCTCCTGACTGCTGCTCCCCGTCTCCTGAATCCAGCTCCACCACCACCCCCCCCCTCCAAAACTTCCTAGCCAGCTGTTTGGGCATCATCCTAGACCACCACCACTCCACTCTCATCTGCCAAGGTCATTGCTTACCAAGACCTATTCATTCTAACATCACAACATCTTTTGATTCTTCCCTCCTACGCTTCCCCATCCCCTCTCCCTGAATTGGTCTTTCTGGCTCCAATCTCACCTCCTCCAGTCTTCTCTCGGTGGGGTCACCAGATCTGGGCTTCCAGCACACAGATCGTAGCCTGCTCTTCACCTCCTCAAAAATCTTCAATAGCTCCCCATTGCCTACAGAATAAAGTCCATATTCTCTACCAGGTACCCGAGGCCCATGACTTGTCATTGTATCCGCATGCACAATGCATGAGGAGCCCTATTCCCTGAACCAGGTGATGTCCTGCCTTCGCCTGGCTGCTCTGGACACTGGGCTTGCCATCCCCTAACGCTTGCCCCCCGAAGTCCTCCTGTTTTCCAGGCTCAATGCTGCCTCCTTCAGGGCATCTCTCTGGGAAGTGAGTGGGTAGTTGTTTCCTCCTTTTGCTGCTGCCCTTTGCTGGTGTCTCTATTTCAAAATGTTTTTCATTTTGCCCAGGGCAGTGAGGAGGAAAGTGGCCGGCCAACATATATATTAAGCAATTGTGTTTGCACCAGGCACTGGTCAGGCGAATTTACATTTAATCTGAACAGCCAGGGGAGGTGGTTTCATCCCCATTTCACAGTCAGGAACCTGCAGCTCAGAAAGGAGATGTGATCTGCCCAAGGATGTGAGAGCAGGTTCCATTCTGCATCTTCTAACTCCGAGTCCGATGCCAATTCTCCTCCACCTCCCCTGTGCAAGGCAGCCCTGGGGTGGGTGAACCCTCTAGAAACATATCTGTTCTCTGTTTTACTTAAAGGGCCCTTGAGTCCAAAGCCAGCTGGCAGAACACACGCCTGTGATCACTAATTCAAATTTGCCCTCCCTCCCAGTCCCTGCCCTCCTGATGCCCCTCGTGAATCAGGGTCTCAGGCCCAGGAGTGAGCAGGTCTGCAGAATTTCCTGAATGTCACCAAACATGTCTATCGCTCTCAGAGCTTCCCAAACGCCATCCTGGGTGCACGCAGGGAGGCTCTGAGCCCTATGGCCAAGGAGCCCCACTGTGAAATCCCATTACCACTTTCTGCTAATTGGCTTCAAAGCATGAATGGAGAGTACACCATCCCAATGGGCCCTGAGAGCTTCCTCATCGCTCCCTCCCCATCGGGAACTCAGCTCTTTCTAAATGTCTTCCCTCTCTCCCTCCCGTGGCCTAGGCCGCCTTGGTGAGGCAGAAGGACGGCTCAGTGAAACATTTATATTCAGACACATGGGTACTTGTGACAGGAGCAAGTTTGGAAATACTAACCCAAGCTTTTCTCTCTTTCCTGTCCTTCCCCCTCATCCTAGCTGGGAGCCAGCTCTGGACCCCACTGCCTGTCGGGGGAGGATATGGTAGGGTGGAGGGAGGAAGGGAAGGACAGAGGGAGGATGCCCAGCCCTCTTGCACAGCATTTCCTGGGCCACAGAACAGAAATAATGGACAGAAAAGATGGACATCTCAGCAGTAATCTGGCTGGAAGGATGACTGAGGACGAGATGTCTCCTCATATCCCAAACCCCCTGACTTTATATAAGACCACAGGACAGAAGCACAGCTGACTGCCCAAGAAAGGGAATGTTGAGTTTTAGAAATTCAAATGTTGCATTTAAGAAGATAAAGGCCAGCGATACTTCTTGTGCACCTGAGTTCTGGATTGGGATGCAATGTCCTACGGAGGGAGCGCATACTAGGGTTGGGGTCTTGTGTTAAGCACTTTGCATCCATTCTCTCCAGCCTCCCCAGCAGCCCCCAAGATGGGGGGCTGACAGATGGGTCAGAGGCCACAGGGAGGCCATGGGGAAGAAGGAGAAGCAGGTACCTAGAGTTTGAGACTGGGCTGGGAACCAGGCCAAGGATCCATGTCTCCCTCCCTCTGAGGGCTGGGCTCTCCAAGAGGCTGCCACAGGCCTAAGGGCCAGAGCTAGAGGAACGGACATGGAGTCATAGACCCTCCCAGGGTCACTGCAGAATTGCAAGAGCCTTCCTTATGGAGGGACTTTTCTACCAAGTGCTTCTACCCCACTGGGCCTGGTAGCACTTTCCGTGGCTGGAATGTTGTGATTGTCCCAGTGGCCTGAGATGATGATGTCCACTTCCCACAGGGTGCGAGGGAGACTGGGAGAGGATGCAGGAGCCCAGCCAGTGGGGAGCCCAGGGGAGAACGAGGGCTGGGGAGGGGTGAGAGAAGGGCCTCTGGTGATGGCCAGGTGCCTCAGCTGACAGGTCACGACCCAGTTTCAAGTATTATCCTCTGAATGGGGCCACCCATTCAGGAGACCCCAGGGCTGGGGAGCAGAGCTGCAGTCCAAAGAAGTGGTTTCTGAGGTACCTCCCTCTACAGAAGGGCTTGCCAAGTGGTCAAGGCAACCCCCAAAGCAGGAAAACCAACATTTTGCTAACGGAACACTGACAAAACCTGCTGAAGATGTGTAGCCCTGAGTGATTCAAATGGAGCTAGGCCAAGGCATTATTCAAAAAACAGAAAAAAGAAAAGACATGAATCTCACTGCCAAAGCGCTGAAGTGTAACATAAATCGTTAGTCGTGGTTTCATGGGGACACGGAGGAGGGGTTTATGCGACACATCACAAGACAAAAGAACCCCAGATCTCCTCTAAACACTTCTCACCACGAGCCTGGTCCTTCCAGTCGTTCCCCAAACCTCTGTCCCTCTTTTCTCCTGCTCACCCCAAACTGCAGCTATGCCCTGTCTTCCTTTACCCCACTCTACCCTCCAGGGGTTTCTCCATCTTTCCTCAGATGGATCGATCTGGCCTCTCTCACCTTGTCCCACTCTGCACCTCAACCTTTCTCCCTTCACAACATAAGAGACACAATAACTTCTGGGAAGCCAAGAGCCCACAAACAAGGAATCCTTCCTTTAGAGAAAGGGCGGGAGAGGTGACTACAAGTCCTTTGCTATCATTTTCTTCCCTGACATACTTGTTTACATGGGAACTGGAAAGATCTTTCCAGCCCACTGGAAAGATCCCAGGACCAGCTCCCATGAGCGCTGGAGCAAGCAGGGCCCAGGAGCCTTTGATGAGGGCCCTCACATCCCAGTCCTTAGCCACCCCCACCCTGACGTCGGGCGCTCCCCCAGTCCCCTCAAGTCTCCCCACCACCCTGCCCTGTCCTGTCTTGTCCTTCCTCAGCCTGCCCAGGGAGGCCAGTGCTTGAGGCCCCCAGGAGACTCATCCCTTCAGATGGGGCCCAGTAAGTCCAACCTTCAGAGTGTGGTTGGGATTTGGGGCCAGCCAGGAAGCGGATGTGGACAGGGCAGGCTCAGGGCTGAGTGGTGGGCCAGGCGGGCCTGGTCTGGAGCCCTCAGCAGTGCCTCTTCCCCCCTCCTGGCTTCCTCTTAGCATCCAGCTCCCAGATTCTCTCTCACGCAGCTAGAGCAGTGGACTTCCACTGCTGCACCAGAAGCTCGGAGCTGCAGAGGGCCCTGGAGAACATTAGCTGAGTCCAAATCTGGTGACTCAAGATGGGGATGTTGAGGCCCAGAGAGAGTCAGGGACCCTCTCAAGGTCACAGAGCTCTGACAGAAGGAGCTAGAACCGAGGTCTCTTGGCTTCCCCGCTAGTGCTTCCCGCACAACACAATTTCTAAACTATGGAGTGGGGTGGAGGGCGAGTGTTGTAGAAGTGAATGAAATTAAAAATGCAAATTGTGGGTCCTCTCGCGGTTATTTGCATTTTAAGTGGAATACAAAGATCAAAACATCTTCTTGACTTAAAGCAAATCTATGCAGACAGAAAGCAGACAGTGGTGGCCAGTGCCTGAGGGTGGGGAATGAGGAGGGACGCCTTCAGAGGCGTGTGGTTTCCAAAAGTCCGAGAACTAGATAGTGGTGATGGTTGCAAGACCCTGTGAATGTACTTAATGCCACTGAATTGTACACTTTAAAATGGCTGAAGTGGTTGATTTTATATTATGTGTATTTTACTACATCAGCCTTCTGTATGCATGGGTTCCGTCCAAATCCACAGATTCGACCAACCACAGGTCGAAAATATTTGGAAAAAAAAATTCCAGGAAGTTCCCAAAAGCAAAACTTGAATTTACACCAGCAACTATTTACATACATTTCACACTCTATTGACAACCATTACATGGCATTTACACTGTATTAGGTATTTTAAGGAATCTAGAGATGATTTCAAGTATACGGGAGGATGTGCGAATACTGCACCACTTTATATAAGGGACTTGAGCATCCGAGGATTTTGGTATCTGCAGGGGGTACTGGAACCAATCCCCCATGGATGCCAAGGGACGACTGTACAATTTTTAAAAATCTGCTTGACTCTCTAAGTAAAACCTGTCATGAGGAAATGCCAGGAGTTTGTTTTGCTTCGTCTCATCTCTCCTCTTTCCCTCCCTCACCAGACGTGTGCTGGGAGCCTTCCCAAGCTAAGGGAGCCCTCCACACCGTGTACAGAAAGACCAAGAATCTATTCAAGGATAATGCCAAGAAACAAAACAAAACATAATAAAATGATAGAAGCAGCTGTTCCTGACAAAACATCCAGGAAGAGGAGAGAGCACAGGTGAAACCAGGGGAGGGGCCTGTGAGCCCCTGACGGCCCATTACTCACCTGGGCACTCCCGGCTCAGCGCAGAAGCTTTCTCCCAGCTCTGAGGGCAGTGGCAGCCGTGGAGCCGTCTGGGGGCCCCAGGCCACCATCCCCTGACTCTGCCGCTCACCACTGTACTTCCCAGCCACACCCCTTCCTCACCACCAGCCCCCACCCTGCCCTCCAGGAAAGCACTGCTTCCAGCCAACTCCCCCTTCCTCCCCCAGCCCACTGCCTATATTCTTCTTACTTCTCTTATTAGGAAAACACCAGGGCCATGAAGATTTGTAGACATTTGCCTGCTTTTGTAAAGGTTTACATAGCAGAGAATTCCCCACAGGTTTACATTCTCATTTAAATGGTAAATCTGTGTGTGTGTGTGTGTGTGTGTGTGTGTGTGTGTGTATCTGTGTATGTAAGGGGTGGGGGGCATTTTCATTTTAATCCCTTCCCTGAACCCCCCACGGTGCCCAGACCATGTCCTGCGCACAATCACCTGGCAGGAGGCTGGTACTCAGCCTGGTGTGGGGCTCTGCCCCTCTGCCCCATGGTGCTAGGGGCTGGCGGTGCTCCCTGGGGGTGGGAGGGGGCCCCAGGGCAGACAGAGGCCTCTGGTCACCTCCAGAGCTGACCTCAGGGAAGCTCTGCAAACACCCCATCGAAAGGACTCCATTAGAGCTCATTTTCCCCAACTCCATTTGGGGAGACGAGGACATACGGTGAGAGGTTTAATTCTTCCAGTTACATTAGTCATCAGCTCTGGAGGTCTGAGCCCTGAAGTCTTGGGCAGTGCGGGGACAGGGAGGCAGGGGTCCACTTCACCCCAGAGGCTGCTATGTGCCTTGCCAAGGCCGGGACTCAGAGGAATTGACCACCCACTGCCTCTGGGAGGCAGATACTTCTCTCAGAGACTCAGAGATACATACAGTGCCAAGCAGGGAGGTGGGACCAGTGGGGGTCTGAGGCCCAGAGAGGGCAAGGAACGGGCCAAGTCCTCCACAGGGTACTTCATCTCCTCCAGTGCCTGGCCCCAGAAGGCCCTCAGGGCAGTGCTGAGCCCCCGCCCCTCCACTTCCCTAAGTGTAGCTAGCGGGTCCCCTGTCATGGTCAAGGGATTCTGCAGCCAGCAGCGCTCAGCTCTGAGGTGTATTAGTTTCCTGTGGCTGCTGTAACACATTACCACCGAGTGGCTCAAAACAACAGAAATTTACTCACAGTTCTGGAGTCTAAAATCAAGGTGTCAGCAGGGCCACGCTCCCTCCTATGAGATAATAGAAAAAATATGTATCGGTCTCTGTTTCCAGTTCCTGAAACTGTTGTAATTTCTCAAGTGATGAGAGCACTAGTAGCATCTTTTGTTCCAGTATTTGGTCTCTGGCCCTGGTCCCTGACACACAGCTCCTGAAACCCTTGTAATTTCCTGGGTGATAGGAGCCTCTCCGTTCTAATGAGGCAGCTCTAGGTGGGCTCCTGGATGGCTCCCTGGTGGGGGCTGATCACCAGAAAGAACAAGCCTCCATCAGAAGCTTGGAAATTCCAGCCCCCGCCCCCCATTCTCTTGAGAAAGGAGAAGGGCTGGGAACGGAGTTCGTGACTCCTCATGCCCCTGTGATGAAGCCTCCATACACATCCGCCAACGTGTGGGGTTTGGAGAGCGTCTGGCTGGGCGCTGGGAGAGTGGCACCCAGAGAGGGCATGGATGCCCTGCGCCCCTTCTCACATACCTTGCCCTGTGCATCCATGTACCAGGAGGGGGATGCCCACAACCCCACGGGGACAGAAGTTCCTGTGCTCAGGACCCAGACATCCTGCTCTGAATCTCTTCACGTGGCTGTTCGTCTGGACCCTTTACCGTATCTTTTAATAAACTGCTAAAGGTACTCAAGTGTTTCCTGAGTTCTGGGAGCCACTCTAGCAAATCATCAAATCCAGTGGGGAGGAGGTCATGAAGACCTCTGATTTGTAGCCAAGTTGGACAGTAGTTGTGGGTAACCTGGGGACCTACTGTTCTCAATTGGCATCGAGAGGGGTGGGGTGGGAGGAATCTCATGGGACCGAGGCCTTAACCCATGGGAACTGAGTTAAACCGTAGGACACCCAGCTGGTGTCACAAAGAATTGCTTGGTGTGGGAAAAACTGCCACACATTTGGTGACCAGAAATGTTCTTCTTCATTTTTTTTTTGGGGGGGCCACTTAGCTTTTTAAATTCTCTTTTTAAATACTGTAGCATGAAAATAAATATGCTTTCTTATCTATCAGACAAGGTTGGTTCCCTCTCTCCTGGGTTCTATGTGAAACTAAAGGAGACACACAGGAAAGAAAGACACAGGTGGAAGAAAGACTGAAATCTTTCCTAATACATCTCTGAAGGGGCTCCAGCTTCTGGTGGCTCCAGGCCTTCCTTCGCTCGTGGCTGCATCTCTCCAAACTCAGCCTCTTCCTCACACCATCTTCTCTGTGTCTGTTCTTCTTCTGTTTTGTTTTTAATATATTTATTTATTTATTTTTATTTGGTTGCGCTGGGTCTTAGTTGTGGCAGGCGGGCTCCTTAGTTGTGGCTCCAGGGCTCCTTAGTTGTGGCATGCGAACTCTTAGTTGCAGCATGCATGTAGGATCTAGTTCCCTTGCCAGGGATAGAATCTGGGCCCCCTGCATTGGGAGCGCAGAATCTGCTTCACTGCACCACCAGGGAAGTCCCTCCTCTTCTGTTTCTTATGAGGACATTCAACATTGGATTTAGGGCCCACCCAGATAATCTAGGATGATCTCATCCAGAGATCCTTAATTACATATACAAAGATACTCCACCCCCCTTTTCCAAATAAGGTCACATTCTCAGGTTCTGGCAGGTAGGAATTGGACATATCTTTTTGGGAGCCACCATTCAACCCACTTCATATGTCAATGGGTTGCCCCACTCCCCCACATTGCCAATCAGACCCTGTTGTTTATTATTGGGGGTAATGAAAGCAACAGTAATACTAATAGATAACATTCATCCGAGGCACTTACTAAGTGCCAGCCACCACGATAAGCCCTAAACATGTATTAACTCATTTAATTGTCACTACAATGCTTTGAGGTGGATCCTGTTATCTCCAGATTACAGATGAGAAGGTCAGAAAGGAGTATATTGCTGGTAACAGGTTGATACAGAACTCAACCCCCGGACTCCCTGAGGCCAGAGCAGACTTAGAAATGCATGAGAGACAGAGTAGTTGTCCCCCAGGGCTGGAGAGCATGAAGCCCCTAGGGAGGTGATGGAGGGGCTCTGGTGGGCACCGCTCTGCCCTTCCAGCCATGTTATGGGAGGCAGGGCCCTGGCCATCTCTGAGCTTCTGTCGAGTGAGGTGTGGAGTGGACTCTTCCTGACTCAGCTAGCCATGGCTCGAGGACACTGGTCTTAACCCTGGATGCACAATAAGGTGCCCTGGGAGCTTTTAAAAATCCTGATGTCCAGGCCACACTCCAGCCAACGACAGCAGAGTCTCTGGGGGTGGGATCCAGGCCTGGGTGGCTTTTAAAGTTCCCCAGGTGACTCCACTGTGCAGCAGAGGCTGAGAACCACTGCCCCAGTCTGTCCGCTCTCTGCCTGGTTCATCATGTGCAGTGGGGAAGCTGAGGCTCCCTGTTCCCCAGCTGACTCACCTGATTGGGTAAAGATGAGGGAAACCTGGGGGCAACAGTAGGGAGGGGGGTGGGGGGAGAACAGGAAATGGGTCCTTCAGGATGGGGATGGACACGCCAGACCCCTGATGTGAGCAGTCTCTGCAGGCCTTCTGGGCCTAGTCTCAGGAAGGAGTGGACTGAAGCAGGGGCCCAGTACCTGGGCCGCAGACTGGGAGGCATGTTAGGAACTGGGCCGCACAGCAGGAAGTGAGCAGCAGGCGAGCAAGCGAAGCTTCATCTGCCGCTCCCCATCCCTCCCCATAGCTCCCCATAGCTCCCCATCGCTCCCCATCCCTCCCCATCGCTCCCCATAGCTCCCCATCCCTCCCCATCCCTGCCCATCCCTCCCCATCGCTCCCCATCCGTCCCCATCACTCCGGATCCCTCCCCATCCCTCCCCATCGCTCCCCATCCCTTGCAACCCCTCTGCATCCCTCCCCATCGCTCCCCATCTCTCCCCATCCTCCCGTCGCTCCCCATTGCTCCCCATCGCTCTCCATCCCTCCCCATCCTTCCCCATCGCTCCACATCCCTCCCCATCCCTCCCCATCGCTCCCCATCCCTCCACATCGCTCCCTATCCTGCCCCATCGCTCCCCATCGCTCCACATCCCTCCACATCGCTCCCCATCACTCCCCATCGCTCCCATTCCTCCCAATCCCACCCCATCGCTCCCCTTTCCTCCTCATCCCTCCCCACCACTCCCCATCCCTCCCCATCCCTCCCCATCCTTACCTGTCGCTCCCCATTGCTCCCCATAGCTCCCCATCCCTCCCCATACCTCCCCATCGCTCCCCATTCCTCCACATCGCTTCCCATCACTCCCCATCGCTCCCCTTCGCTCCCCATCCCTCCACATCGCTCCACATCGCTCCCCATCCCTCCCCATCGCTCCCCATCGCTCCCCATCCCTCCACATCCCTCCCCATCCCTCCACATCGCTCCCCATCCCTCCACATCACTCCCCATCGCTCCCCATCGCTCCCCTTTGCTCCCCATACCTCCACATCACTCCCCATCGCTCCCCATCCCTCCCCATCGCTCCTATCCCTCCCCATCCCTCCCCATCTCTCCCCATCACTCCCCATCCCTCCCCATCCCTCCACATCGCTCCCCATCGCTCCCCATCCCTCCCCATCCCTCCCCATCACTCCTATCCCTCCCCATCCCTCCCCATCTCTCCCTGTCATTCCCCATCGCTCCCCACTGCTCCCCGTCGCTCCCCATCCTTTCCCATCTCTCCCCATCACTCCCCACCACTCCCCATCGCTCTCCATCCATCCTCATCTCTCCCCATCTCCTGCATTACCGCCTGAACCACCAACACCACCCCACCACCCCACCCCACTCCCCCCACCCCCTGCTCCGTGGAAAAACTGTCTTCCACGAAACTGGGCCCTGGTGCCAAAAAGGTTGGGGACCGCTGGCCTAAAGGGCTTGTGCCTGGCAAGTTTGAAGTATCAGAGAGCAGGGCAGGATCCAGGGACACCACTGTGTGACCTCTGGGACGAAGGGCTGGCAGGAAACAGATGGAGGATTAATGCCAAACAGGACCAGCTCTGGGGAGACCTGATCAATCGGGACCACAGGGGCGCCCGTGGGGGCCTTGCCCCTTCCTGTCTACCCCAGCTCTTGCAGCTGAGTGGTGCGTCAACACCCGGGAAGAGGCTGCTGAGGGGAAACTGGGTCAGGACTGCAGAGGAGGTTGAGCAGCCAAAGGCTGGAATTCCATGTCTGGCGCTGGAGAAAGCGACCGAGAAGAAGCCAGGACAAAACCCCACAGTTCCCTCTTTCCTAACAATTAGGAGATGGGGGCCCTCTCTGACCCTTTAAGAACTGGGTTTTAAGCCCAGGTTAGGAACTCTTCTTGATTTAAAAAAAAGGCTCTTATGTTGCTTGTCACTAACAGGTAATAAAATTCCAACATAAAAAGAAAGGTACTGCTTGTCTTCCTGCCTTAGGGTCTCTCCTCAATTTGTCCCCTCAAGAACATACTAGACCTTTCCACTCTCCATCCTCCTGGACCTAAATCTCACCTCCCCCAGAGAGTCCTCTCCCTCTATGTCAGCCCTCCCCTAGCCTCTCTGACAGTCCTCCACCTTTCTGAGGGTCTGTCTGTCTGCCTCCTTCTGTCTCTATGTGTCTAACTCTCATGGGCCCTCTCTCTCTCCATCTCTTTCTCTGTCTCTGTCTCTGTCGCTCTCCCGTGTGTATGTGTCTCAGTTTCCCCTCTCCCCCTTAATGCTCATTTGGGGCAGACGCTATTTTGTAGTGAAATTTTGGCTTCCGTCTCTTCTCTCAATTTCTCTTCCTGTCTCTTTCAGTTTCCCTCTCTAAGTCTGTCTGCCTGTATCTCTTTCTCACTGTCTAAGTGTCTCTCTCTGTCTGTTCTCCCTCTGCTGTTTCTTTTTATCCCTTTTCCTCTTTCTCTGTTTCTCTCTCTTGGCCTCACTCTCTATCTCACCGTATTTTTATCTCCTATTGTCTCTCTTTCTCTGTTTCAGTCCCTCTCCAATTCCGAGTTTCCTGACTCTTTCTGTTCTTCCTAACAGATAATAACAGCCATAGAGTCACGAGTTAGTTCTGGAGACACACACATGCGTGCACACACGCACACACACACACACACACACACACAGACACACTCAAATCCACTCTTATAGAAGCTGATACCTATGTGGAGACCAGAGGCCTGGACCTCTGGATGCCCAAGCTGGGCTTTTTCCCTGACACTAAACCACCGCCTATCACTGGCTGTCAGGATTGGTGGTACCCAGTTGCTGGCAGAGGTCAGGTGTGAGGCACAGGGCCCACCCCACACAGGGCTCTGCCCTCCCATCCGGAGTCATGGCTCTCCAGGCCCACAATTCAGGCCTTGCAAGTCTTGTTTCTGGGAAGCCAGATTGAATTAGCTGTGGGCCCATCTGGCCAGCCCTTACCCTAATACCGCCTGGCAGCTCATGTTTCAATGCCAACCCCAGACCCGTGGCCTCACGGCCAGAAATCCAATTTGCCACAGCTTAATTGAGCCCTGGACTCCCGGGGGCATTGGCCCTCAGGCCCTCCTGCCCAGCCAGCAGCACATTTCCTGGTGATTAGGAGAAGGAGGAAAAAATGGCAGGAGCCAAGTTCATCTCAATTACCCTCATTTTCTCCCTGGAGCAGCGCACACTCCTCGCTAAGTGCAGCTTTGTGTCAGCTGCGGTGGACGCTGATAAGTATTAAGTATTTGGAGCACTTGGGGTGCCCCAGACACCTTGCATTTATCTGCTGACTGTTCGGAGAGCAGACGGTGCCCCCCAGCACTTAGTCCCATTTTACAGAGTCTGGAGAAGACGCTCAGAGATGCCATCAAAGCCAAGCCGCCATAGACCCGGGTCTCCCACAGTCCCGGTCCCTGGCTCCTGTCTACTTCTGGTGGAATCAAAGACTGGGCTCCAACAAGGTTTTATGACTCTGATGAGAATCACCCCTCTGGCTCTGCACTGCCCACCCCCCATCCTCCTGGAAGCTCAGCTAGAACAGCCACCTCTACCGAGATGGTGGCCTGATAGCTGCGGCCTCCTGCAGAGGGCTAGATCAGGAGGCAGTCACCTTTCTTACATCTGGAGATGCTAGGTGCAGACTGTGTCTAGAGCTGCACCCTGTCCAGACTCAAAAAGACACCAGCATCAGTCCTTAGGGATGATTAAGTCCAACACTGAGACCCAGAGACGGGAGGATTCTTGTTCAAGGTCACACGCCAGTCAGTGCCCAGGCTGGAGCAGCATTACAGTCGTATAAATCTCAGTCCGGGGGCCTGTTCTCCATCTGACTGGGGAAATGGACACTCCTGGCTGGGTCCCCCCACCCCTGCCCCCGCCCCCGACTGAGCACACTCCCTCACCAATCTCTGGGAGGCGGGCTCCAAGCAGGGACAGCTACTGTGTCAGGCTGAGTCCACATATCCAGGCACTTGGCTGGACTCATGAATCCACGAGCTAAAAGGAACTTCCACATGCAGCTGTAGAGCTGCAACTTCCACACAGGTGCTCGCTGTCTGCCAGGACCGCCCACGCTGCTCTTGGCACAACGGCAAACACGAGGAACCTGAATCAGGAGTTGGAGAGAGAGTTCCCAAAGTGCTGCTTGACCTCAAGCTGCAGGGAGAGAGGGAGATGCCCTTAGGGCTGCAGCACAAGGGCCCAAGTTCCAGGGTCATCTGGATCCTCCAGGGCGTCCTCAGAGCTCCCCTGCCTCCTTCCAGCCCCCAGAACTGCCCTGCTGGGAGTGGAGCAGATGACTGTCCCGGGCCCTGCATCCTGGGGGTGGGGAGGCCTCGGAGGCTCAGGGAAGCAGCCTGAGGGAAGAGGGGCTCTGTCAGGAGCTGGGTAGGGACCTGGAAACGGCCTCAGGACAGGAGAGGGAGATGGCGGACTCCTTTTACCATAGCCATCAGCGGATTTCTTCCCATTGTGAGCACTGGTGAGAGGCTGAAGGATTGTAATGAAATCTGTCCTGTTTTGAACCTGCCAGAACTGGATCTGGCTGCCCTTGGTCTTGACAAGGGGCCAGGAAGCCACAGATCATCAGCGTCAGGTGGGCCTGGTCAAAGCATCCTCCCCACCCATATAGCTGGTCTCCTGACAGCCTCCTCTGAGAGGCCCCAGGGCGACCTGTCCCGCCCGTAGGAAGGAAGGCAGGCCGGGGTAGCTGTGAGTCCCTGGCCTCTCATCTCACCTCCCAGGGTGTGGACCCTGGCACAACAGACCCAAAGCCAAGCACCCTACCTGTGGCACCTCTGTGGCCAAAGTGCCACTTGGATCCACCCCACCCCACTGCCTCAGTCCTCTACTGCACTTCTGTAGGTCAGGGGGCTTCATATTGGGCCTCAGAACCCTAAAGGTTCCCCGAGATCAGCACTTCACAAACTCTTTGGTCTTGGGGCCCCTTTGCATTTTTAAAAATTACCAAGGATGCCAGGAGCCTTTGTCTCTATGAGTTATACCTATTGATATTTACCATGTTAGAAATTAAAAGTGAGAAATGTTTTAAAATATTTCTTAACTTATTTTAAAATAACAATAAGCCATTACATATTAACAGAAAACATATTTTTATGTAAAATAAGCATATCTTCCAAAATAAAAAAAGTTTAGTGAGAAGAGTGGCACTGTTTCCACTTTGCAAGTCTCTTTGATGTCTGGCTTTAATAGAAGACACCTGGGTTCTCATAGCTGCTTCTGCGTTCAATCTATTGCAATGTGGTGTTTCAGCTAAAGTGTATGAAGAAAAGATGACCTCACAGAGATGTGTAGGAGAAGAGAGGAACGTCTTAAGATTCTTCTCAGATAGTTATGGATATTCTTCTTAAACATTACACTAAAAATCAACAAGTTGTAGCTTTTTAAAGGTTAGTTGCAACCTGGAATCTGAAACCATATCACTGAAAATTTGGTACTCTGTTACATTAAAATCCATTGGTTTATCTGGACTTTGAATGAATCTTTTACTGGGCATGATTTTGTAACATTGTGCATTGATCATTTGGAAAACATTGGTTCCCTGAGTTATGGGGGGTCTTTCAAATGTTGAAACATTTTATTATACAATATTAAAAAACACATTTATTAATATTAGTACAGAGCTCATGAGAAAAGTCTTCAAGCGTTGGAAAGATGTTAAGCTGATGGCCATGGATACAGGTTTTCTAGAATTCCCATTTCTACTTGAAACGCTCAAATTGTATCATTACCAACAAAGACTATCATTTTCCTTGAAATGACAAGGGACTTCCCTGGCGGTCGAGTGGTTAGGACTCTGTGCTTCCAATGCAGGGGGTGCAGGGTCGATCCCTGGTCGGGGAATTCGGATCCTGCATGCCAGGTGGCGCAGTCAAAAAAAAAAAATTACAAGCTTACTTTCTTCGTTTTTGAAAAAACTACCAGCCACAAACCCAAGTCTGAATCTAGAATTTGTCAGTCAGCAGTTCTTTCAAGCAAAAATGGTGTTTCACGAACAATGCAGCTAGTTCAGCTCGCAACTCAGATGATTGCACAAATGTTTTTTCTCGAGACATTCATCATATTTTGGAATGAAGCCAAAGTGCTTTGTCTGTATTTCCCATTTCTTCACATGGATTATTAAAAAGATGTGGACTCAGGAGCTGGGACTTAACAAAATTACGCTTTTTTTCTTCAGCAAGGACAACTGTAAGTGAAACTGGGTTTCATTTGCTTTGAGTGCATGACGATGAAGAATATAATGTCCACCAGGACAGTTCGGTGCCACCGTGCTGGTAGGGCACAGCAGTTTTACTCCTGAAAGGAAAAACTCTCCATTTTCCTTCTCTACACTTACTACTTCTGGCCACCAAAATATGCGGGGAGTTTTCTCACACCAAGCAGTTCTCAGACTGGGTGTCCTACTTCAACTCAGTTCTGACATCTTCTACCTAGGGGTAGTGTCAGATCCCAAAGGCTAAGGGCTCAGTCCCACACGACTGCCCCCACTTCAGACACCCATCACAAGTCCAGGCTGTCGTCTGTGCTTCTGTTGACCCTCTCCGCAGGTTCGATAATTTGCTAGAGCAGCCCACAGAACTCAGGAAAACACTTTACTTACTAGATCACCAGTTTATTATAAAAGGACAGAATTTAGGCACAGCCAGATGGAAGAGGTGCATAGAGCAAGGTATGGGGAAAGGGCATGGAGCTTCCATAACCTCTCCAGGTGTGCCACCCTCCCAGCACCTCCATGGGTTCACCAAGCCAAAGCTCTCCCAACCCCATATTTTAGGGATTTTTATGGAGGCTTCATTATATAGGCACGATTGATTAAATCATTGGCCATTGGCAATTAATTCTACGCCCCTCCCAGGAGGTTAGGAGGTAGGGATGAAAGTGCCAACCCTTTAATCACACGATTGATTCTCCTGGCAACCAGACCACCATCTTTAAGAACTTTCCAAATGTCACCGCATTAATATTGATATAAACTCGGGTGTGATTGAAAGGGGTTTGTTATGAATAACAAAAGATGCTCCTTTAGCCTCTATTCCTCTTATCACTTAGAAATTATAAGGGTTTTAGGAGCTGTTTGTCAGGAACCATGAATGAAGACCAACATGTCTGTTTCTTATTATAGCACAATATCCCAACCCCCATTGCTTTTGTATTATCAATGCAAAAGGCAAACATCATTGCATATGATGA
Source organism: Tursiops truncatus (assembly GCF_011762595.2). Classification (NCBI taxonomy): domain Eukaryota; kingdom Metazoa; phylum Chordata; class Mammalia; order Artiodactyla; family Delphinidae; genus Tursiops; species Tursiops truncatus. The sequence continues at coordinate 118,584,322 of NC_047035.1, forward strand.
AAATGATTTGGACCTTGTACATCTCCTAAGAAGATTTTGGGGACCGGAGGTTCATTGACCCCACTTTCATAACCACTGCCCTATAGTGCTGTTTATCAAACTTCAGCGTGCATAAGAATCACCCGGAGAGCTTATTAATACGCAGATTCCTAGGCCTTCTCCTCCAAATTCTGAATCTGTAGGTCTGGGGTGTGGCCTATGCTTCTGCATTTCTAACGAGCTCCCAGGTGATGCTGATGCTGTAAACCCACAAAGCAAACTTGGAGGAGAAAAACCCAAGAGGACAACAGGAAATATTTTCAGAGGATGTTAGCAAATATTCCGCCCCCCCCCCCCCCCGCCCCGCAAAAGCATTCTGTGGCCAAAGACATCTGGGAAACACTAGGTTATTCAAAACAAACAGGTTTCTTTGCCGTAGGACTCGCTAGAACACTTAATAAGCCAACGTGTGTTGGAAATATCCAAGAGAGGGGTGGTGTGCGGGGTTCCAAACCTACTTGGCTGTGGGAACATTTTTCAGCGGGGCCCTTACTCACTGTGTCCTTCAAAGCATGCTTTCCGAAACGCTTCTGAAGTGGCTTGTTCGTGCATCACTCCCAGGGGTCTGGGTGGGGGCAGCCCCAAGCCTCTCTTCCTCCTCTCTCTCCCTCCCGGGCCAGCTCCGCTCAGGCCACACGCCTCATCCATTTCCCAGGGGCAGGCAGTAGGCCCACCCACTGCCACTGAAGGGCAGCACGGCACCACACTTGGCATGCGGAGTTTCATTTGTTTTTAATTTCTCACTCTGTGGCAGACCTCTTACAGACACGGATCACCACGATGCAGGCAGATCTGTTCCATATGAGGCTTGGTGTGTTTTTTTTGGATGTTTTCTTTTTATGTTTCCACACAGATGAGTGCTCTGCAGCTCTCTACAAGGTATGTGTGCACTTCCAGAGATCATAAAGACCATTCTCTGAAAAAGACATGGACTTGGAAGAGGAACCCAAATGGAGGTTCAGGGTTCATGCGGAACAAGTCATATGGCTTCTAGGGCACAGGAGATCAGAGAGACCCTTCCTCGGGTGATATGACTCCAGGAATCTGGAGCCTTAGGGACAAAGTTCCACCTGAGAGAGGAGGCTGGTGTGTGGGAACACTGCTAACCAGCATCCCTTGGCCCTGAGCGGGTGGGGCAGGAAGGGAGAAAGACAAGAGGATATAGGACTTGCCAGCCGCCTGGGGACACACATTGCTGCCTCCATGGTGAATGGCACGGGATGAGCTGTTTAGCTGGGAGGGAGCTCAGTGTACAGGGCATTGTAGAGGACAGAGGAGGGACCCAACCCAGCCTGGCAGTCACCAAGGCTTTCTGGACGAGGTGACCCTGGAGTTCCCAAGGAGAGGTAGATAGTGAGGAGATGGGAGTCTGGGGCTGTTACACTAGCAGATGTCCCTCCACATGGAAGGAAGCCCCAAGAGGGGGCATGAGTGTCCCTCCCCCAACAGATGAATTTGAACCATCTAGGAATAGAAGGGGTGAAAGGGCGTTTGAGGAAGGGGGCCAGCACGGACCAAGGCTGGGATGCATCCAGGAGAGCGTGGCTCACCGAGAAATTACAGAGAGATGAGGCTGGAGACACAGGCAGAGTCCAGCTCAAAAAAGGCCTTGAATGTCATGCTAAGGATTGCGGTTTTGATCCTGCTGGCTCTAAAGGTCAACTGAAGAGTTCAAGCAGGGAGGCGCCACGCTCAGACCTGTGCATTCGGAAGGTGGCTCTGGCTGTGGCAGTACGTGATGGGGGAGGAGAGGCTGAAGGCGGCAGCGCCGTGATGAGCCCCCACAGGACAGTGAGGCTGAGTTAGGGCAGTGGCTCTGGGTGTGCAGGGCAGAGAGGCCAGGAGCTCCACAGGTGGAGTCCCAGGTGAGGGGAGGGAGTGAGGAGGCCGGGACCTCACCCAGGTGTAAAGAACCCTGGAGAAGCTGACAACAGATGTGGCGTGTGTGCACAGTGACAGGGTGTGCAGAGTGTCTTCATGGAGTAGCCTGGTGATTGGGTACTCAGGGGCTCAAAGCCGAGGCTGGCATTGATTTCCCCACCCCGTGATGACTGGAAAAGTGGTTCTTAAGGTCTCAGAACAAGCAGAGATCAGTTCAAGATGGGAACTGGGAAGGTACCTTTATATCCTCTGCTTCATTCAAGTGATGGGTCAGTGAGCGAAAAGTCTAGACCTACCGCAGCAAAGAGGACGGAAGGGGGTTCTGGAAGATGGAAAGGAGGAAGAGACCTTTGGAAGAAGAGCAGAAGCCCAGAAAATATGCAAAGGGGCTGGAACCAGGGGGGCTCACCCATCTGCCAGCGGAACCTCAGAGCACCTGCGGGTGTGAGGGCAGGTATCACAGAGGGAAGAGTGAGAAGTGGGGCTGGAACAGGCAGAGCCAGTGAAGATCCAAGTGCGAATACTTCATGCTCGTTCCACCAAGTCATGAATGCAGCCAGGCACCTACCTACCCCAGGGAAGAAAATCAGAGTTTCTTCTCTAAAGACAATTGAATGAGCTGCCTGGTGAGAGTGGGTGTTGCTAGCGTGGTCAGCGGTCCCCTTATTCCAGCATTTAGGGTCCCCTGGTTAACAGCTGGTTCCCCATTTGTTCACTCTAAGCTCTGCCCATGTGTGTATATCCCCAGGTCAGCCTGCTTAAATACTAAAAGATGCCAGGTAGCTCCACACATGTTGACAAAAGCTTCCAAAGTGAAGGTGAAAAAACAAAGGAAGTCTTCAGAGAAAATTCAGAGAACAAAAGACAACTGAAAAAGAAAGAAAATTCGTATCCTAAGGAATACTCAAGAATATGCTGCATCTTAAAAGAAAAAGACAAGATGTTACCAAAAAAGAACAACTATAGAAAAAGAAATAACTTTTAAAAAATTGTGGTAAAATACACATAATATAAAATTTACCATTTTAACCATTTCTAAGTGTACAGTGCCATTAAGTGTACTTTCTTTCACATTGTTGCACCACCATCACCACCATCCATCTCCAGAATTTTCTTTATCTTGCAAAATGCAACTCTGCACCTATCAAACACTAAGTCGCCACTCCTCCCTTCCTACCAGCCCCTGGCACCCACCATTCTACTACCTGTCTGTATAAATTTGACTACTGTAGGTACCGCACATAAGTGGAATCACACAGTATTTGTCCTTTTGTGAATGGCTTATTTCACTTAACATAATGTCCTCAAAGTTTATCCATGTGACAGCCTGTGTCAGCATTCCCTTCTCTTTTAAGGCTGAAAAATATTCCATTTTCTGTGTGTATAGCATATCCATTGATGGACACTTGGTTTGTCTCTACCTTTGGGCTATAGTGATAATGCTGTTATGAACATGGGTGTACAAATATAAAAAATAACTTTTGAAAATTTAAAAAATGCTTGCCATAATAAAACTTTTTTCTTTCTTTTTTTTTTTTTTTTGCGGTACGCAGGCCTCTCACTGTTGTGGCCTCTTCCGTTGCAGAGCACAGGCTCTGGACGCGCAGGCTCAGCAGCCATGGCTCACGGGCCCAGCCGCTCCGCGGCATGTGGGATCTTCCCGGACCGGGGCACGAACCCGTGTCCCCTGCATTGGCAGGCGGACTCTCAACCACTGCGCCACCAGGGAAGCCCCATAATAAAACTTTTAATAGGTGGTTTGAAAAACATATTGGTGAACTCTCTAGAACATGGAACAAAATGTCAAAAAGAAAAATATACAAGAGGAAAGATAATCCTTAGTGAAATAAATTCAAGAAGTTCAACATCCAACCGACTGGCATTCTGGAAAGAAGACAGAAAAAAAAAAGGCGGGGGGAAGGGGTTATCAAAGAAATAATAAACAAGAATTTCCCAGAGCCATGGCTGGCCACGTTGAGGCCCTATTACGTGTCACGTACCATGTGGATCCTGGGGCTACAACTGACACAGTCCTGCCACGTGGCACTGAGAGTCTCGGGAGAGAGAGAGACAGAAATCAAGCAGCTACATAAATTAATGTAAAACTGCAACTGGAATACACGTCATAAAGGAGCTATGGAAATGGGGAAGAGCTTCTGAGAGAGGGACATCTGAGCTCAGATATAATCAGGCAGGAAAGGGAAGGAGGAGCATTTGGGGCATAGGTGGTGGGAGGGGAGGGGTGGAGCTGACCACGTGGGTCTTCGAGGGCCCAAGAGTAGTAAGAAGCCAGGCCTTGGAAACAAAAGCAGGTATCTAGGGAGACAGGAAGTGCTTTCTATTCCTTCCGGACACCAGGACCGAGAAGCAAATCACAAGTTAAATCTTCAGCAACCACCTGGCCCTCTCTGGTCCTTGGTGGTACCAAGGACCACCGGAAGGAGCAAAATCCAGCCCTGCCCTGCGTGCCACGAGGGGGCGCTGTGAGGCTCAAACCAGAGACAGGCTGGGGACTCTTTTGCTCTTTAGGGGAAGTCACAGGCACTCTTGTCCTAAAAGCTTGGAGGAGGACTTGGGTGACTGCTGGAGTTAGCTGGAGGAGCAGGGTTTGGACTCGTGGATGCATATTTAGGCAGTTTCTATTTTCCATGCGTGAGTGCCACTGAGACGCATGCACATTAAAGCATTCATTTCGTGCATCTGATTATTTCCTTAGGATCAATTTCTGGAAATGGAATTTCTGGTGCAAACAGATGGAAAGCTTTAAGGGCTTTCACCCTATAGAACAGTTGTACCAATGCACAGCCCCAGCAGCAGTATGTGGGCGTCTGTTTGTTCAAACTCTCCCCTGTCTGGGTGTCATTTAAAAAATATCTTCTGGGGCTTCCCTGGTGGTGCAGTGGTTGAGAGTCCGCTTGCCAATGCAGGGGACACGGGTTCGTGCCCCGGTCCGGGAAGATCCCACATGCCGCGGAGCGGCTAGGCCCGTGAGCCATGGCCGCTGAGCGTGCGCGTCCGGAGCCTGTGCTCCGCAACGGGAGAGGTCACGACAGTGAGAGGTCCGCGTACAGCAAAAAAAAAAAAAAAAAATTTTTGATCTGTGCCCATTCAGCTGAGGCAGAAAGAGGTAACTCATGGTTTTAGTAGCATTTCTTTTATTACTATTTATGTTGCAGATGGGTTCACATGTTTACTGGTCATTTGTACTTCTCTCTAAATCACATGTCTGATAGGCTCAGTGCCCATTCCTGTTTGGCTGATGTCTTTTTCCTATTAACTTGTAGTGATATTAATGCTTTGTCAAATACATATTGAATCCTCCCAGTTTATCATTTGCTTATTAATTTTGTTTATGATATTTTTGATGTGTGAGACCTTTTCACAGTCACATTTTTCCAACTTTCCTTTATGGTTTCTGCTTTCAGTGTTAAGCTTAGGGTGGCCTCCTCTACATTAACATTATATAAATATTTTCCTCTATTCTATTATCTTTTTGGTATCATTGTTACATTTAACTCTTTTTTTTTTATTGCTTTGCAATGGTGTGTTAGTTTCTGCTTTATAACAAAGTGAATCAGTTATACATATACATATGTTCCCATATCTCTTCCCTCTTTACATTTAACTCTTTATCTCATTTGGAATTTATGTCAGTATGTGGTTTGAGGAAAAATCAAATCCTTAATTTTCTCAGCCATATTTATTCATTGCCAATGCATGTTGAAATGCCACATTTGTCATATTCTAAATATTTAAAGTATATTTGGGGACTCGTATGGAGGTTCCTTTAAAAACTAAACATAGAACTACCACATGACCCAGCAATCCCACTAGTGGGCATATACCCTGAGGAAACCATAATTCAAAAAGAGTCATGTACCAAAATGTTTATTGCAGCTCTATTTACAATAGCCCAGAGATGGAAACAACCTAAGTGTCCATCGACAGATGAGTGGATAAAGAAGATGTGGTACATATATACAATGGAATATTACTCAGCCATAAAGAGAAATGAAATTGAGTTATTTGTAGTGAGGTGGATAGACCTAGAGTCTGTCATACAGAGTGAAGGAAGTCAGAAAGAGAAAAACAATACTGTGTGCTAACACATATATATGGAATCTTAAAAAAAATGGTTCTGATGAACCTAGGGACAGGACAGGAATAAAGACGCAGTTGTAGAGAATGGACTTGAGGACACAGGGAGGGGGAAGGGTAAGCTGGGACGAAGTGAGAGAGTAGCATTAACATATATACACTACCAAATGTAGAATAGATAGCTAGTGAGAAGCAGATGCATAACACAGGGAGAGCTCAGTGCTTTGTGACCACCTACCACCTAGAGGGGTAGGATACAGAGGGTGGGAGGGAGGCGCAAGAGGGAGGGGTTACGGGGAATATATGTATACATATAACTGATTCACTTTGTTATACAGCAGAAACTAACACAACATTGTAAAGCAATTATACTCCAATAAAGATGTTAAAAAAAAAAAGACACATGCACCTCAATGTTCATTGCAGCACTATTTACAATAGCCAGGACATGGAAAAAACCTAAATATCCATCAACGGAGGAATGGGTAAAGAAGATGTGGCACATATATACAATGGAGTATTACTCAGCCAGAAAAAGGAACGAAACTGGGTCATCTGTAGAGAAATGGATGGACCTAGAGACTGTCATACAGAGTGAAGTAAGTCAGAAAGAGAAAAACAAATATCATATATTAACACATATATGTGGAATCTGAAAAAATTGGTATAGACGATCTTATTTACAAAGCAGAAATAGAGACACAGATGTAGAGAACAAATGTATGGATACCAAGGGGGAAAGAGGGGGTGGGATGAATTGGGAGATGGGGATTGACATATATACACTACTGATACTATGTATAAGATAGATAACTAATGAGAACCTACAGTATACACAGGGAACTCTACTCAATGCTCTGTGGTGACCTAAATGGGAAGGAAATCCAAAAAAGAGGGGATATATGTATACATACAGCTGATTCACTTTGGTGTACAGTAGAAACTAACAACTATACTCCAATAAAAGCAACTATACTCCAATAAAAATTAATTTTAAAAAGAAAGTATATTTGGGACTTCTGGGCTTTCTATTATATTACATTTGTATATCTTTTATAAGTATCATAGCCCCATACAATATTCTTTCTTTCAGTATTTGACTATTTTCTCCCATTTACCAGTGATATTTAGAATGGATTTATTAAGTTCACTACCATTCTCCTCCCCACAAAGTAATTCCTTTAGGATCCTGCTTGGAACTTACTAACCTGAATACCTTCAGGTTAATACCTTCCCATTCAGAGATACTGTTCTGTGTCTGACTCTGAGGCCTCACGTTAGAACATGTTGACAATGAACAAGGTCAAAGGTGGTGCATCCAGCAGGCTCCCGGTCTTGCTGGGAAGCCCAGCTTCTCCCTACCCTCTGCCTGCAGGACTTGAAAGGTCCATTAGGAGGAGGCCATCCTCTGTCTTCATTAACTCCTGTGCCCTGCGGGCCGGGTAGAAGTTCTAGGAAGTAGTAGGGGTCTCTCCTCAGCTACCCCACAGCCTGTCCACTCCCTCTAAGTGATGGACTCGTTGGGGAGCAGCTGCAGAGTCACCGCACCCTGGTCCCCACCCCAGCACGGGCACCTGGAGTTAGAGCCACAGGGCTGCAGGGAGAGGGAGGGAGCTTACCTGCCAGCACCCTGGGGCCCTAATTTGGGGGTGGATTCCCCTGGGCAGGACAAGAATGCAGATGTCCTGATGCTCAGCTACCTCTATACTATTGATGGGGGAGAAAGAGAGATGAAGAGAGGTTTCTAACCACAATTTACAAGAGTAGAACAGAAAGACAAGAAGGAGGATGAGCTTCTTTCCCTGCAAAGACGCCACACCACAGCTACCCAGACCTCAGCCCCTCCATTTCTCTCCTCTCCACCCACCCCATCCCACTCCCACCTCCACCGCCCTCTATAAAGTGTAGCAGGTGGACCAACAGCATCCGCTTCACCTGGGAGCTTGTTAGAAATTAGAATCTTGGACCCACTAGGGTCCTGCTGAGTCAGAATCTTCAGTTTAGTGGAATCCCCACGTGATTCACATGCATGTTAAAGTTTGAGAGCCGCTCTAAAAGACCAAGGGAGGTGTGCTGCCGGGATCCTGAGACTCACCTGAGCTGGAGGGAGCTCTCAGTAACCCCTGAGACGAGGATCCACCCCAGCATCCTCTCTCCTGAGCCAAGCCTGACCTCAGGATCAGCGCCTGGGCCAGGGCTGCAGGATCCCGCTGCAGGATCTCCCCAGCTCTCATCACCATAACAATGCACACTCTGTAATAAAAAATTAGAAGCATAATCAAGGGAAGCAGGAGGAGGGAGCTTTTTATGCTTTTCTTTGGACCCCCATCAGTCATTCTGCTCTCCTTCTTTCAGACATTCGACATCTTATCTACTGCACTTGACAGTGAGCACTGCAAGAATGTGCCCTATATCCGGATGTTCCCAACATCTCCGTTGGGAAAGGAAGGAGAATTCACCATGAAAGTTTTTAGCAGCAAGCAATTTGAAAGTGAAATTTTAGAAATCCCATTTAAAATAGCATCAAAATTTATCAAATACTTAGGAATAAATTTATCAAACCTCTACACTGAAAACTACAAAACATTGCTGAAATTAAAGATATAAATACATGGAGAAATACGCCAATTTTTGCATTGACAGATACAAAATGCCTAGTATAGCTTCCCCCCAACTGATCTATAAATTCAATGAAATTCCAATCAAAATTCCAGCAGTCACTTTTTTTTAGAATTCAAAAGTCTGATTTTAAAATGTACATGGACATTCATAGGACCTAGAACAGCAAAAGCAACTTTTTTTTTTTTTTTGCGGTACGCGGGCCTCTCACTGTTGTGGCCTCTCCCGTTGCGGAGCACAGGCTTCAGACATGCAGGTTCAGCGGCCATGGCTCACGGGCCCAGCCGCTCCTTGGCATGTGGGATATTCGCGGACCGGGGCACGAACCCATGTCCCCTGCATCGGCAGGTGGAGTCTCAACCACTGCGCCACCAGGGAAGGGCCTGCAAAAGCAACTTTTAAAAAGAAGAACAAAATTACCCTACCTGATTTCAAGACTTCCTTAAAGCTACAGTAATCAAGACCATTTGGTACTGGTAAAAAGATAGACACATAGATAAATGGAACAGAGTAGAGCCCAGAAACAGACCCAAACATACATGGCAAATAGATTTTTGACAGAAATACTAAGCAACTCAATGGACAAAGGAAAGTTTTTTCCAACAATTGTGCTGAAATTACTGAACATCCAGTGGAAAAAAAATGAATAATAATACCACATACCATATCCAAAGTTTTACTCAAAGTACAATCAAAGACTAAAATGTAAAACCTAAAAATATAAACTTCTAGGGCTTCCCTGGTGGCGTGGTGGTTGAGAGTCCTCCTGCTGATGCAGGGGACACAGGTTCGTGCCCTGGTCCGGGAGGATCCCACATGCCGCAGAGTGGCTGGGCTCGTGGGCCATGGCCGCTGAGCCTGCATGTCCGGAGGCTGTGCTCCACAACGGGAGAGGCCACAGCAGTGAAAGGCCCGAGTACAGCAAAAAAAACAAAAAAACAAAAAAAAAAAAACAACTGTTGCTCTGTAAGAAAATAAAAAGGCAAGTCATATTCTGGGAAAAAATATTTATAACATATATCAGACAAGACTTACATCCAGAATGTATAAAGAACTCTTACAGCTCAATAATAAGACACACAACTCAATAAGAAAATGGGCAGGGCTTCCCTGGTGGCGCAGTGGTTGAGAGTCCGCCTGCCGATGCAGGGGACACGGGTTCGTACCCCGGTCCGGGAGGATCCCACGTGCCGCGGAGTGCCTGGGCCCGTGAGCCCTGGCCGCTGAGCCTGTGCGTCCGGAGCCTGTGCTCCGCAGCGGGAGGGGCCACAACGGTGAGAGGCCCGTGTACCGCCAAAAAAAAAAAAAGAAAATGGGCAAAGGATTCGAAGAGACATTTTACAGGAGAAGATATACAGATGGCTAATGAGCACATTTTAAATATCCCAACATCATTAGTCATCAGGAAAATACAAATTATAACACAATGAGATACTACCTCACATCCAGTAGAATGGCTCAACTTTAAAAAGCTGACTATACCAAGTGTTGGTGAGGACGTGCAGCAATTGAAACTCTCAAACACTATTGGTGGGAATATAAAATTGTACAATCGCTTTAGAAAACCATTTGATAGTCGCTTAAAAAATGAAACTTACACCTACCACATGACCCATCCATTCCACTCACAGATACTTACTGTGTGGAAACAAGTTTCCACACAGACACTTGTTCAAGGAAGTTCACAGCTTTATATGTAAAAGAATAGAAATAATTCAAATCTCCAACAACAAGCAAATAGCTGAACTGTGATATAGCCATACAACGGAATAAAAGCAATAAAAGGAAACAAACTGCTGACACATTTGACGAAATGGAAGAACCTCAAAATCACTAGGCAGAGGCAAAGAAAGCAGACTCCTCTCTCCACCCGCCCAAAGCATACATACTGTGTAATTCCATTTACATAAAGTTCTAGAAAGTACAAACAAATCTATGGAACAGAAAGCAGATCAGTGGTTGCCTGGGGCAGGAGTGGAGGGAGGGATGGATTACCAAGGGGCACAAGAAACTTTTGGGGGTCATGGAAATGTCTGTCCTCTGAATGTTGCTTTCATGAGTATGTATATATGAATATCAAAACTGACCAAATTGCACATTTTAAATATTTGCAGGTCATTATTCTTCAATTAAACCTCCATAAATGTGGAATTTTTTTTAAACATGTGAAACTACACCATTAGAAGCCAGAATAGTGGCTCCATTTAGGGAGGGTAGTGACTGGAAAGGGGCACTGGGGGGCTGGTAATACTCTGTGTCTTGCATCTCTCCCAGTGCCACAGCTTCTCCTGGTGTGGCCATTACTTCCCAGTACTCCGTGGCTGGGCTGCATGCTTTGCCCACATTATGTCATTTAATCATCAGGACAGCCCAATAGCAGAGGAAAAGGAGAAAGTAAGTTTTCCAAGGTCATGTAGCTCCCAAGTGGCAGAGCAGGATAGGGGCCCTGTCTATGGACTTCACGGCCCTAAGTTTTGAAAGCCATGGAGTCTAGGGGTTGGAAGGATGATGGAGAAAATTCACTCTGACCTGCCGTGTAACGGAGGAGGATTCTTTGAGACCAGGAAAATAGTTAGGCTGGCCGCCGCAGGCACTGAGATGGGAGCAGCCCAGATGGTGAGCCCTCAGAAACGCCTGGGGTGGGGCCAGCCAGAGGGGAGGGGACCAGCTGCTCCTCCTCTTCATCCCCTCAGGTTGGGTGACTGCACTTGCAAGGTTTCCGCCCTGAGTCAGCTTGACTGGCATCCCTGAGCCCAGCTGCAGAGCCACCAACGCTGCTGACTTTGTGGCCTCAGCTGCTGCAGGCCCCAGAAGCCATTAGCAGAGTGGAGAGTGGAGCTTGTCTGCAGGAAAGAGGGAGCAGGTCGGGGAGCAGTGGAGAGGCAGAGAGCGGCAGGGTCAGGGAGCCAGGGATCCAACAGAGGCTGAGCATGGATGGAAATTGCAGCTCCACCTCCCACCCCAGCTGTGAGCAAGTGGAGGGGCCGTGGGCTCTGGTGCCTTGTAGTCCTGGGTGCAAACACCAACTCCACCGACGGTCTTGCCCTTCATTTATAAAACGGAGCCATCAATTCTTGTGATGACAAAATGAGAAAATTAATTACGAAGTATCTGACACCGTGTAGAGGCCTGGCACATTGTGTCTTCCTCCCACCTACTCCAGGAAATGAGGATCAAAGACCCCACCCTGTCCCTGAAGCCCTTTCAGACTAGTATGGGGTAGACCATTTTTACAAACGATTCTGCTAAGAGGCTGAATGAAGCAAGTCTCACGGGAGCTGCCAAGGGAGAGAAGGGAAGGCTTCCTGGAGGAGGCGGGAGCATCCTGGTAGAGCACTTGCCACTTCAAGCCTGCCTTGAAGGAAGTGTCAGGGCTCAATCAGGGAAGAAGCAGAACCACCATGCGTTATGGGCTGAGGGATTTATTACAGGAATTAGGCCCTACTTGATTGTGGGGAAGTAGAGGTGCTGGAGGATCAGACAAGGGGTCACCAATCGTTCAGTCTGAGAAGTCATGTCCGGCCACCTAAGTGGGACTGCCAAGGGGACGCTCCTGGAGAGGACTCTGGGCAGCTGTGCCAACCCAGAGCTACCACATCTGCGGGTCTGCCGCTCAGTGTTGAGAGGTAGGCCTGGGGCCAGTGTTGGACAGCAGGGTCAAAAGCCGGAAAGAAGAGCTGGATGCAGGGCAGAGAGCTGGACCTCACAGGTACTGCTACATCTATCACCACATATAACCACAGCAGCCTTCAGACAGTAATGGCTGCCTCTTCACATCTGCCTTCCAAATCTCATACAAATTCGTCTTTTGGCTGACTCAACCCAAAACCAAACACAGAAGGGGATTCTGGGAAATGTAGTTCCAGCTTAACCAAGTTAACACAGTTTAAACCACCACAAAGGATGAGTGGGAAGCAAAGACAAGGAAGGGCATCCAGGCAGAGGGAACTGTACTTGCAAAGGCTCAGAGGCATGAACACTCCAAGCTGTTCCCACCTTAGTTCCACCCACATTCATATACACACCCTGTTGTTCTCTCCTGGAATATTCAGTAGTTTTCCTCATCATAATATGTCAGTCTTCTCTTCTTTATGTGTTTGTTTAATGTGTGTCTCTTCCACTAGACTGTTAATTCCATGAGGGCAGAGACTCTGCTTAGCCATCAATTTGTTTCCAGCACCAAGAACAGATCCTGGTACAAAGTAGGTGCTTGGGGCATAGTCTACTATGCCCTATTTCCCCTGCTTCCACCATGGTAGATCCCTGATTATTTGCTAGACTACAGCCACCCAGAACAAAGACTACATTTCCCAAGCTCCTTTGGAGTCTAGCGTGACTAAGATCTGCTCAGTGGGATGTAAAAAGAAGTGTTAAGTGGCAGTTTTCCAAGAAGTTTCCTTAAAAGAAAGCTGGCCTATGCTCTTAGCTTTTTCTTCTTGACTCCTTACTCCTTTGGCTACCTAGAGTGCACATGTGATGGCTGGAGCTCTAGCAGCCATCTTGCAACATACAGACAAGAAATATTGCCTTAGGATCATACAGCAGAAAGCTAGAAGGACCATGTGTCCCCAGGAAGTTTGTGAAATAAAGTGAATATATTAGTCCTGTATTGCCAACCCCCAGGTTTCTATGTAAGAGAGAAGTAGATTTCTATGCAGTGCTTACATCACTGTTACTTTTGGTTTTTACTCTTTACAATCAACCCAAACTGAACTGTTATAATGGTCAATAAATGTTTGTGGTATGAATGAAGAAGGGAATAGATTCATGGCATGTCTGGGTAGTGTTTAGAGTGAGGAGGTGGTAGGGGGGCTAAGCCTGCTAAGGAAGGCAGACCTTGAACCCTGGAAGCAGTCGGTGCTGAGCCAGAGGGGCTAGAACCACGATGCCACGGTCTGGAGCCTGAAAATCTGAGATCTTCCCAAGAGCCAGAACCTAGCCTGTCAAGCCCTGGGACCCTCCAGAACTCAGAGTGCCAGGAGCAGGTAGGAGAACTGCTGCTGCAGGAGCTCAGTCCTGGCTCCAGTGTCAAAGTGAAAGGGTGACATTTACCAAAATGGATTGAATGTTTGGGAAGAAAACAGAACTCTTCACCTGGACCCAGCTCCTGGTCTCTGGAGTGTTTGGGTGGGAGCAGCCTGGATGCAGAAGCTCAGGGAGGCATCTGGGAAAAGGGGCTCTACCCATCCTCATAGCCCTCTCCTGCTCAGTCTTCTTCCTGCTCCCCTGGATCATTGCCACAGCCCCCACCCACACCCCAGCCTGGCCTCTCCACCTCCAGCCCATGCAGTCTCCAGGGTTGTATTTCAAAAGTGCAAAGTACAAACCTGAGCATAATTACATCACCCCCCGACCTTCTGTGGCTCCCCATTTCTTCAGGGCCAACTACCCTATCCCGGCAGACTATGCCTCTGCAACTACCTCTCTTCAGCCTCCAGTTCTCACCATTGTCCCTTATGCTCCATATCAAATCATAGTGAACTCCTTGGGGTTCCCTCACTGTGTCATTTTCTCCAAGTCAACCCCCCTCTTGTCAACTTTGCTTCCACTATCTGGAACCCCCTCCATGCCCATCCCCTCACCAAGCTTGACAACTGCAGTCTTTTCTTTCAAGACTCAGCTTGAGGATCACCTCTTCCAGGAAGCCTTCCCTGACTCCTGCAGAATCAGTCTCTCTCTCCTCTGTTCTCCCAGGTCCTTCATGCTTTCATCGATTGCACATTGTAGCACTCACATCACTGACCTTGAACAGACAGTGAGGTCCTCAGAGCCAGTAACCACAATTATTTAAAATAATAAAACTTTTTTCCTTTTTTTGAGGTGAAATTCACATAACAAAATTAACCATTTAAAGTGTACAGTTCACTGGTATTTAGCACAGTCACAATGCTGTGCAGCCACCACCTCTATCTAATTCCAAACCACTTTCATCACTCCAGAAGAAAACTGCATACCCATTAAGCAGTGATTATTATAAGCAATCATATAATATTTTTAAATAGAGATAAATACAGGTAGCATTAAATGTACTTACAATATTTTAATTTTTTAAAAGGGTCCATTACTCCCGAACCTCTATTTCTCTGTACTTCCGAAGAGGCACTTGAAAACGGCCTTCTTAAAAGTACTTACTTAAATTTTCAGCCCAAAGTCTCTCCCTTTGAATGCAAGGAGAGTGAGATGGAGAGGGAGTTCACTTACTTATCTGATTACTTGTCAAACAGAGAAGCATCAGGGGTACCTGCCTTGAGATAGGGTTGTCAGATAAAACACAGAACACTGGTGAAATCTGAATTTCAAATGAACAATGAATAACTTTTTAGTTTAACTATGTCCCATGAAATATTTGGGACATATTTCATTTAATTTGGCAACCTTACTTGGGAGTTGTTCTGAGAATTGCAGGAGATGCCAGGAAGGACAGTATTTGGAAGTACTGGTGTTTATGGGGAGGCAGTTTGTACCAAGGCAGTCTTTGGGGGTGTCCCCATGCCCTAAAAACAGCACCCTCATCCCTCCCCTAAGACTGGACCAGTTCTAGACTCCCACCTTCCCCCTTCCCCCAGCTCAGGGCGCTGTGTGGAAGTCACAAAGACACGGGAAGGCTTTAAGGCTCTACTTGGTCTTCCGAAAGTGTGTCGACTTCTGACCTGATGCTTTACAGCTCTTGCCCACTTCCTTTTCACATTCCCAGCAGAGGACGATATGGTTTGATTTGGGGAGTGTTTTTGTTTGTTCGTTTTTCCTTTCTTGAATCTGTCCCAGGTACTTAAAAACTTTTTCCCCGACATTTTATTATGAACAATTTTAAACAAAAGTTGAAACAACTTCCAGTTTCAAAAGAAAATGGAATCGAAGCACTTCTCCTGACCCTTTCACTGATGCACCCAAACCCCCTGTATATTATATACAAATGAAAGATAAGAGGACTCTGAAAGGTGGAGGGAAGGAAGTAGACTGGCCAGGAACCTCAGGACCTGAGGAATGACAGGGCAGGTAGTTCCTGGGTTTTCTTTTTTGCCTAATATATGCCCAACTTGGAGCTAGAGAAGCCAGCAACCTAAAAACACCAAGAGGCACAGACAAAAAAATGCCTTAACTTAGGCTACTCTCTAACCAGAGGACAGGGCAAGGAGCAGCCCAGCAAGATAGAAAGCTCTAGACAATAACTGTTCTCCTCCAGCCAAACATCCTTGAAAAGACTGTGGCCCCAGCCACATCCCATGAGCAAAGATTTCCATTGTTACCCTGCTGTAGCAAGGGGCCCCTAACTCCCAAAGAGGGTGTCAGCAGGGGTCACTGGGGAATGGTAATAGGATGCCCCTCCCCTTCCCAGCCAGACTGGTGTCAACCAAGGACACCAGAGGGAGCCTACACTTTCACCCACACTGAGCACTAAAACACAAGGTTGAGATAAGATCTGGAGTCTCAAAACATCATATCTAAAATGTCTAGGACACAACCTAAAATCACATGTCATACCAAGAACCAGGAAAAACTCAACTTGAATGACAAAAGACAATCAACAGACACCAATACCAAGCTGATACAGATGTAGGAATTATCTCACAAGGATTTAAAAGCAGCCATCATAAAAATGTTTCAACAGGCAATTGCAAACATGCTTGAAACAAATGAAGAAAAGAAAAGTTAAGAGAAGTTAACAGTAATCTCTAAAATACCTGTCACCTGATTCTTTAATTAGCCTTTTACTATACTTGCTTCCTCACCTATCAATCCATCCCTCTATCCACCCATTGCTCCATCTTATTTTTTGTACATTTTAAAGTCAGTGGCAGACTTCAGTACACTTCTGCTCATGTGGGTTATGTTCACCCTGAGCCCAAAGGCCTCAGACGCAATGCTGGCCTGCAACCTCACAGTGTTCTGGGCTCCTTGGAAGCGGGAATACGGGGAGAGTTACGTGTCTTGTGGCTGGGTGATGCCTAAGAATGTGTCTCTGTGTGTGTGTGTGTGTGTGTGTGTGTGTGTGTGTGTGTGTGTCCAGTATTTGTCTCTTCTTAAGAGGGAAGCACTAACAGGAAAAGGCAAGTCCAGGATGGGGATGAAATGCCAGGAATTGAAGGTGGACCTATGCTCAGCCCCTATTACCTTGGTTAGAGAGGCTGGAGCCCAGGGCATCAGCCACAGGCCTCAGGACCAACCCTGGACACAAGAAAATAGAGCTGGGTGAATCCTTGGAGACCACACAATCTACAATCTCACCACAGATGGAGAAACCAGGCTCTGAGTCTGCTATAGATTTGTGGCAGATCCCAGGCTGCTACTCCTTCTCTCTGGCCAGAACCACTGCAGCCTCAGTTGGTGAGCCAGCTGGCCTGACCCACTGCCAGGGCAACTACAAAAAGAGCACGTACCAGTCATGGGCAGAGCCCCAAGCCAGGACATCAGCCTAGCTCTCTGGCCTTTGGAGAACTGCTCAGCCTGCAGCTGGGGCCAGGCCAGCCAAGGGACCTGGCACACAGAAGGGAGGGTGTTACTCATTTTGTAGTCATTGTCCTCCTGGGCCTACTCACCAAAGGCACTCTTTTTTATACAAAAAATTTTTTTTAATTAGGAAATATCTCAAACATACATAAATCTATAGGAAATCATATTATGAACAACTGTGTACCCCTATCCAGCTTTCTCAGACTTAATAACACTTAGTCATATTTGTTTCAGATCTCCTTTTCTTGTTTTAAGAAATAAAAGCATTTTTGATACAAGTGAAACCCCCAGAACCTCTCCCCAAGCTTAATCCTCTTCCTGTCCTCAGATGTAACCACTTCTCTGAACTTAGAGTTTATCACTCCTGTAATGTTTATACTTCTGCTACTTATGTGGGTATCTTTAAACATATTTTTTTGTGTGTTTTTTTTTGTTTGTTTTGTTTTGTTTGTTTTTTGTTGTTGCGGTACGCGGGCCTCTCACTGTTGTGGCCTCTCCCGTTGTGGAGCACAGGCTCCGGACACGCAGGCTCAGCAGCCATGGCTCACGGGCCTAGCCGCTCTGCGGCATGTGGGATCTTCCTGGACCGGGGCACAACCCCGTGTTCCCTGCATCGGCAGGCGGACTCTCAACCACTGTGCCACCAGGGAAGCCCTTTAAACATATTTTTAAATGTTAGTGAATATGTATATACCCATATATAATATATGTGATTTGTAAAGATGGTTCAAAATTTACTTTTTTGCTTAACACTACTTTTAAAAAAAACTTTATTTTATTTTTGACTGCATTGGGTCTTTGTTGCTGCATGCGGGCTTTCTCCAGTTGCGGCGAGCAGGAGTTACTCTTCATTGAGGTGCACGGGCTTCTCACTGCGGTGGCTTCTTTTGTTGTGGAACACGGGTTCTAGGCATGCAGGCTTCAGTAGTTGTGGCTCACAGGCTCAGTAGTTGTGGCACATTGGCTTAGTTGCTCCGCGGCATGTGGGATCTTCCCGGACCAGGGCTTGAACCCATGCCCCCTGCATTGTCAGGTGGATTCTTAACCACTGCGACACCAGAGAAGCCCTAAACCTACTTTTTAAAGACTTATTTAATGTTAATTAACATGACTCTAGGTCAGGGGTCAGCAAACTTATTTTGTAAAAAGCCAGATAGTAAATATTTTAGCTTTGCAGGCCACATGTGGTCTCTGTTGCACATTCTTTGTTCTGCTTGTGTTGCAGTTGTTTTGTTTCTTACAGCCCTTTAATAATGTAAAAAACATTCTTCTTAGCTCCCCAGCTGTACACAAACAGGCCATGGGCCAGATTTGGTTCTAGGTCATATTCTCTTGTATGACTATCCCACAGTTGATTTCTCCATATTCCTATTACTGGACATTTCAGTGGTTTCCAAATTTTCACTGTTACACACAAGGCAACTATGAACATCATTGTGTAAATGTGTGAGTACGCACCAAGATGTGGAAGGGCTGGGCTTCGGACATAAGCATCTTTCACTTCATGACCCAGCACCAATTTCTCTCTGTAATCAGTGCCAGTTTTCATTCCCAGCAGCAGCATATGAGCATTTCTGTTGTTCTGTATCCTTACTATCACTTGCTATTATAGGGCTTTTAAAATCATATGAAATAGTATCTCATTGTTGTTTCTATTTGCATCCTCCCACTCCTATTGAGGGTAAACATTTTTTCCTATTTTTTTTCCCACAGAACTAGAACAAATAATCCTAAAATTTATATGGAACCAGAAAAGACCCAGAATTGCTAAAGCAATTCTGAGGAAAAAGAACAAAGCTGAAGGCATAACCATGCCAGACTTCAGACAATGCTACAAAGCTACAGTAATCAAAACAGCATGGTAGTGGCACAAAAGCAGACATATGGATGAATGGAACAGAATAGAGAGCCCAGGAATAAACCCACACACCTACAGTCAATTAATCTTCAACAAAGGAGGCAAGAATATACAGTGGAGAAAAGACAGTCTCTTCAGCAAGTGGCGTTGGGAAAGCTGGACAGCTGCAGGTAAATCAATGAAGTTAGAAGACTCCCTCACACCATATACAAAATAAACTCAGAATGGCTTAAAGACTTAAATACAAGATAAGACACCATAAAACTCCTAGAAGAGAGCATAGGCAAAACATTCTGTGACATCAACGTTTTTTGAGTTCAGTCTCCCAAGGCAATAGAAATAAAAGCAAAAATAAACAAATCAAATGTATAAGCTTTTGCACAGCAAAGGAAACCGTACACAAAACGAAAGCACAGCCAACAGATTGGTAGAAAATATTTGTAAGTGATGCAACTGACAAGGGCTTAATTTCCAAAATATACAAACAGATCATATAACTCAATACAAAAAATGAACAACCCAATCCAAAAATTGAGCAGAAGACCTAAATAGACATTTCTCCAAAGAGGACATACAGATGGCCAATAGGCACGTGAAAAGATGCTCAACATCTCTAATTATTAGAGAAATGCAAATCAAAACTACAATGCAGTATCACCTCACACCAGTCATAATGGCCATCATCAAAAAGTCTTCAAATAATAAATGCTGGAGAGGGTTTGGAAAAAAGGGAACCCTCCTACACTGTTGGTGGAAATGTAAATTGATGCAGCCACTATGGAGAACAGTATGGAGGTTCCTTCAAAAACTAAAATTAGAGTTACTATATGATCCTGCAATCCCACTCCTGGGCATATATCCAGAGAAAACTAATTCAAAAAGATACATGTACTCCAATGTTCATAGCTGCATTATTTACAATAGTCAAGACCTGGAATGGATCATTAGATGAATAGATAAAGAAGATGTGGTGTATATACATACAGTGGAATGTTATTCAGCCACAGAAAAGAATGAAATAATGATGCTTGCAGCAACCTGGATGGACCTAGAGATTAACATACTAAGTGAAGTATGTCAGACAGAGAAGGACAAATATCATATGATCTCACTTCTATGTGAAATCTAAAAAATGAAACAAATGAACTTACTTACAAAACAGAAACAGGAGACCTTCAAGATGGTGGAAGAGTAGGACATGGAGATCACCTTCCTCCCCACAGATACATCAGAAATACATCTACATGTCAAAGAACTCCTACAGAACACCTGCTGAACGCTGGCAGAAGACCTCAGACCTCCCAAAAGGCAAGAAACTACCCACGTACCTGGGTAGGGAAAAGAAAAAGGAAAATACAGAGACAAAAGAATACGAACAGGGCCTGCACCTCTGGGAGGGAGCTGTGAAGGAGGAAAAGTTTCCACACACTACGAAGCCCCTTCACTGGGGGAGACGGGGGGTGAGCAGGGGGGAAGCTTCGGAGCCATGGAGGAGAGCACAGCAACAGGGGTGCAGAGGGCAAAGTGGAGAGATTCCTGCACAGAGGATTGGTGCCGACCAGCACTCACCAGCCCAAGAGGCTTGTCTGCTCACCCGCCGGGGCGGGTGGGGGCTGGGAGCTGAGGCTCCAGCTTCGGAGGTCAGATCCCAGGGAGAGGACTGGGGTTGCCTGCGTGAACACAGTCTGAAGGGGGCTAGTGCACCACAGCTAGCCAGGAAGGAGTCCAGGAAAAAGTCTGGAACTGCCTAAGAGGCAAGAGACCATTGTTTCGGGGTGCGCGAGAAGGGATTCAGAGCACCGCCTAAAAGAGCTCCAGAGACAGGCGCGAGCCGCGTCTATCAGCGCAGACACCAGAGACAGACATGAAGTGCTAAGTCTGCTGCTGCAGCCACCAACAAGCCTGTGTGCAAGCACAGAGCGCTATCCACCTCCCCTCCCCAGAGCCTATGCAGCCCGCCACTGCCAGGGTCCCGAGATCCAGGGACAACTTCCCCGGGAGAACACATGGCGTGCCTCAGGCTGTCGCAACGTCACGCCAGCCTCTGCCGCCATAGGCACACCTCGCATTCCGTACCCCTCCCTCCCCCTGGCCTGAGTGAGCCAGAGCCCCCTAACCAGCAGCTACTTTAACCCCGTCCTGTCTGAGCAAACAACAGACGCCCTCAGTCGACCTACACACAGAGGCGGGGCCAAATCCAAAGCTGAACCCCGGGAGCTGTGCGAACAAGAAGAGAAAGGGAAACTCTCCCTGCAGTCTCAGGAGAAAAGGATTAAATCTCTACAATCAACTTGATGTACCCTGCATCTGTGGAATATCTGAATAGACAACGAATCATCCCAAAATTGAGGCAGTGGACCTTGGGAGCAATGATATATATATATATATATATTTTTTTTTTTCCTTTTTCTCTTTCTGTGAGTGTGCATGTGTATGCCTCTGTGTGTGACTTTGTCTGTATAGTTTTGCTTTTACCATTTGTCCTAGGGTTCTGTCTGTCTGTTTTTTTTTTTTTTTGGTATAGTTTTTAGCGCTTGTTATCATTGGTGGATTTGTTTTTTGGTTTGTTGCTCTCTTCTTTCTTTTCTTTTTTTTTCTTCTTTTATTACTTTTTATTTTTTTAATTTTTAATAATTATTTTTATTTTAATAACTTTATTTTATTTTATTCTCTTTCTTTCTTTTTTTCTCCCTTTTCTTCTGAGCCGTGTGGCTGACAGGGTCTTGGGGCTCCAGCCAAGTGTCAGGCCTGTGCTTCTGAGGTGGGAGAGCCGACTTCAGGACATTGGTCCACCAGGGACCTCCAGGTTCCATGTAATATCAAATGGTGAAAGCTCTCCCAGAGATCTCCATCTCAAGGCTAAGAGCCAGCTCCACTCAACGACCAGCAAGCTCCAGTGCTGGCCAACCTATGCCAAATAATTAACAAGACAGGAACGCAACCCCACCCATTAGCAGAGAGGCTGCCTAAAATCATAATAAGGTCACAGACACCCAAAACATGCCACCAGACGCAGACCTGCCCACCAGTAAGAAAAGATCCAGCCTCATCCACCAGATCACAGGCACTATTCCTCTCCACCAGGAGGCCACACAATCCACTGAACCAAACTTAGCTCCTGGGGGCAGACACCAAAGACAACAGGAACTATGAACCTGCAGCCTGCGAAAAGGAGACCCCAAACACAGTAAATTAAGCAAAATGAGAAGACAGAGAAACACACAGCAGATGAAGGAGCAAGGTAAAAGCCCACCAGACCTAACAAATGAAGAGGAAATAGGCAGTCTACCTGAAAAAGAATTGAGAGTAATGATAGTAAAGATGATCCAAAATCCTGGAACTAGAATGGAGAAAATACAAGAAACGTTTAACAAGGACCTAAAAGAACTAAAGAGCAAACAAACAATGATGAACAACACAACAAATGAAATTAAAATTCTCTGGAAGGAATCAATAGCAGACAGAATAACTGAGGCAGAAGAACAGATAAGTGACCTGAAAGATAAAATAGTGGAAATAACTACTGCAGAGCAGAATAAAGAAAAAAGAATGAAAAGAATTGAGGACAGTCTCAGAGACCTCTGGGACAACATTTAACATACTAACATTCGAATTACAGGGGTCCCAGAAGAAGAAGAGAAAAAGAAAGGGACTGAGAAAATATTTGAAGAGATTATAGTTGAAAATTTCCCTAATATGGGAAAGGAAATAGTTAATCAAGTCCAGGAAGCACAGAGAGTCCCATACAGGATAAATCCAAGGAGAAACATGCCAAGACACATAGTAATCAAACTATCAAAAATTAAATACAAAGAAAAAATATTAAAAGCAGCAAGGGAAAAACAACAAATAACATATAAGGGAATCCCCATAAGGTTAACAGCTGATCTTTCAGCGGAAACTCTGCAAGCCAGAAGGGAGTGGCAGGACACATTTAAAGTGATGAAAGGGAAAAACCTACAACCAAGATTACCCTACCCAGCAAGGATCTCGTTCAGATTTGATGGAGGAAGTAAAACCTTTACAGACAAGCAAAAGCTAAGAGAATTCAGCACCACCAAACCAGCTTTACAACAAATGCTAAAGGAACTTCTCTAGGCAGTAAACACAAGAGAAGGAAAAGACCTACAATAACAAGCCCACAATTCAGAAAATGGTAATAGGAACATACATATCGATAATTACCTTAAATGTAAATGGATTAAATGCTCCAACCAAAAGACATAGACTGGCTGAATGGATACAAAAACAAAACCCATATATAGGCTGTCTACAACAAACCCACTTCAGACCTAGGGACACATACAGACTGAAAGTGAGGGGATGGAAAAACTTACTCCATGCAAATGGAAATCAAAAGAAAGCTGGAGTAGCAATTCTCATATCAGACAAAATAGACTTTAAAATAAAGACTATTACAAGAGACAGAGAAGGGCACTACATAATGATCAAGGGATCAAGCTAAGAAGATATAACAATTGTAAATATTTATGCACCCAACATAGGAGCACCTCAATACATATGGCAAATGCTAACAGCCATAAAAGGGGAAATCAACAGTAACACAATCATAGTAGGGGACTTTAACACCTCACTTTCACCAATGGACAGATTATCCAAAATGAAATAAATAAGGAAACACAAGCTATAAATGATACATTAAACAAGATGGACTTCATTGATATTTACAGGACATTGCATCCAAAAACAACAGAATATACTTTCTTCTCAAGTGCTCACGGAACACTCTCCAGGATAGATCATATCTTGGGTCACAAATCAATCCTTGATAAATTAAAGAAAACTGAAATCATATCATGTATCTTTTCCAACCACATAGCTATGAGGCTAGATATCAATTACAAGAAAAAAATCTGTAAAAAATATAAACACATGGAGGCTAAACAATACACTACTCAATAACCAAGAGATCACTGTAGAAATCAAAGAGGAAATCAAAAACTACCTAGAAACAAATAACAGTGAAGAAACGATGACCCAAAACCTAGGGGATGCAGCAAAAGCAGTTCTAAGAGGGAAGTTTATAGCAATACAATCCTACCTCAAGAAACAAGAAACATCTCAAATAAACAACCTAACCTTACACCTAAATCAACTAGAGAAAGAAGAACAAAAAACCCCCAATGTTAGCAGGAGGAAAGAAATCAATAAGGTCAGATCAGAAATAAATGAAAGAGACATGAAGGAAACAATAGCAAAGATCAATAAAACTAAAAGCCGGTTCTTTGAGAAGATAAACAAAATTGGTAAACCATTAGCCAGACTCATCACGAAAAAAAAGGGAGAAGACTCAAATCAATAGAATTAGAAACGACAAAAGAGAAGTAACAACTGACACTGCAGAAATACAAAGAATCATGAGAGATTACTACAAGCAACTATATGCAATAAAATGGACAACCTGGAAGAAGTGGAAAAATTCTTAGAAAAGCACAAGCTTCCAAGACTGAACCAGGAAGAAACAGAAAATATAAACAGACCAATCACAAGCACTGAAATTGAGACTGTGATTAAAAATCTTCCAGCAAACAAAAGCCCAGGACCAGATGGCTTCACAGGCAAA
The DNA here is from genome assembly GCF_011762595.2 of Tursiops truncatus. Classification (NCBI taxonomy): domain Eukaryota; kingdom Metazoa; phylum Chordata; class Mammalia; order Artiodactyla; family Delphinidae; genus Tursiops; species Tursiops truncatus. Next base: position 118,608,852 of record NC_047035.1, read on the forward strand.
TTCTGTCAAATATTTAGAGAATAGCTAACACTTCTCCTTCTCAAACTCTTCCAGAATATAGCAGAGGGAGGAACATTCCCATACTCATTCTACGAGGCCACCATCACCCTGATACCAAAACCAGTTAAAGATGTCATAAAGAAAGAAAACTGCAGGCCAATATCACTGATGAAAATAGATGCAAAAATCCTCAACAAAATACTAGCAAACAGAATCCAACAGCACAGTAAAAGGATCATACACCATGATCAAGTGGGGTTTATTCCAGGAATGCAAGGATTCTTCAATATACGCAAATCAAACAATGTGGTACACCATATTAACAAACTGAAGAATAAAACCATATCATCATCTCAATAGATGCAGAAAAGCTTTTGACAAAATCAACACCCATTTATGATAAAAACACTCCAGAAAGTTGGCATAGAGGGAACTTTCCTCAACATAATAAAGGCCATATATGACAAACCCACAGCCAACGTTGTTCTCAAGGATGAAAAACTGAAACTATTTCCACTAAGGTCAGGAACAAGACAAGGTTGACCACTCTCACCACTCTTATTCAACATAGTTTTGGAAGTTTTAGCCACAGCAATCAGAGAAGAAAGAGAAATAAAAGGAATCCAAACTGGAAAAGAAGTAAAGCTGTCACTGTTTGCAGATGACATGATGCTATACATAGAGAATCCTAAAGATGCTACCAGGAAACTACTAGAGCTAATCAATGAATTTGGTAAAGTAGCAGGATACAAAATTAATGCACAGAAATCTCTTGCATTCCTATACACTAATGATGAAAAATCTGAAAGAGAAATTAAGGACACAAACCCATTTACCACTGCAACAAAAAGAATAAAATACCTAGTAATAAACCTACCTCAGTAGACAAAAGACCTGTATGCAGAAAACTATAAGACACTGATGAAAGAAGTTAAAGATGATACAAACAGATGGAGAAATATACCGTGTTCTTTGGTTGCAAGAATCAACACTGTGAAAATATCTATACTACCCAAAGCAATCTACCGATTCAATGCAATGCCTATCAAACTACCAATGACATTTTTCATAGAACTAGAACAAAAGATTTCACAATTTGTATGGAAACACAAAAGACCCCGAATAGCCAAAGCAATCTTGAGAAAGAAAAATGGAGTTGGAGGAATCAGGCTCCCTGACTTCAGACTATAGTACAAAGCTACAGTAATCAAGACAGTATGGTACTGGCACAAAAACAGAAATTTAGATCAATGGAACAGGATAGAAAGCCCAGAGATAAACCCACGCACATATGGTCACATTATTTTTGATAAAGGAGGCAAGAATATACAGTGGAGAGAAGACAGCCTCTTCAATACGTGGTGCTAGGAAAACTGGACAGCTACATGTAAAAGAATGAAATTAGAACACTCCCTAACACCATACACAAAAATAAACTCAAATGGATTAAAGAGCTAAATGTAAGTCTAGACACTATACAACTCTTTGAGGAAAACATAAGCAGAACACTCTAAGACATAAATCACAGCAAGATCCTTTTTGACCCACCTCCTAGAGAAATGGAAATAAAAACAAAAATAAACAAATGGACCTAATGAAACTTAAAAGCTCTTGTACAGCAAAGGAAACCATAAACACAATGTAAAGAAGACCCTCAGAATGGGATAAAATATTTGCAAATGAAGCAATGGACAAAGGATTAATCTCCAAAATTTACAAGCAGCTCATGTAGCTCAATACCAAAAAACCCACAACCCAATCCATAAATGGGCAGAAGACCTAAACAGACATTTCTCCAAAGAAGACATACAGATGGCCAATAGGCACATGAAAAGATGCTCAACGTCTCTAATTATTAGAGAAATGCAAATCAAAACTACAATGAGGTATCACCTCACACCAGTCAGAATGGCCATCATCAAAAAATCTAGAAACAATAAATGCTGGAGAGGGTGTGGAGAAAAGGGAACACTCTTGCACTGTTGGTGGTAATGTAAATTGGTGCAGCCACTATGGAGAACAGTATGGATGTTCCTTAAAAAGCTAAAAATAGAATTACCATATGACCCAGCAATCCCACTACTGTGCATATACCCTGAGAAAACCATAATTCAAAAAGAGACATGTACCACAATGTTCACTGCAGCACTCTTTGCAACAGACAGGACATGCAAGAAACCTAAGTGTCCATCGACAGATGAATGAATAAAGAAGATGTGGCACATATATACAATGGAATATTAGCCATAAAAAGAAATGAAATTGAGTTATTTGTAGTGAGGTGGATGGACCTAGAGTCTGTCATACAGAGTGAAGTAAGTCAGAAAGAGAAAAACAAATACCATATGCTAACACATATATATGGAATCTAAAAAAAAAAGGTTCTGAAAAACCTAGAGGCAGCAGAGGAATAAAGACGCAGACGTAGAGAATGGACTTAAAGCTACAGGGAGGGGGAAGGGTAAGCTGGGACGAAGTGAGAGAGTGGCATGGACTTACATATACTACCAAATGTAAAACAGATAGCTAGTGGGAAGCAACCGCATAGCACAGGGAGATCAGCTCGGTGCTTTGTGACCACCTAGAGGGGTGGGATAGGGAGGGTGGGAGGGAGATTCAAGAGGGAAGAGATATGGGGATATATGTATATGTATAGCTGATTCACTTTGTTATAAAGCAGAAACTAACACACCATTGTAGAGCAATTATACTCCAATAAAGATGTTAAAAAAAACCCTAAAAAACAGAAGCAGACTCACAGACATAGAAAACAAACTTATGGTTACCAAAGGGGAAAGGGTGAGGAGGGATAAATTAAGAGTTTGCGATTAATATTTATACACTACTATGTATAAAATAGATAAACAGCAAGGACACAGAGAACTATACTCAATATCTTGTAATAAACTATAATGGGAAAGAATCTAAAAAAAAAAAAAAAATATATATATATATATATATGTATTTATATATGTAGAGCTGAATCACTTTTCCGTACACCAGAAAGTAACACGACATTGTACATTTGTGCATCGACTATACTTCAATTAAAAAACAACAACAGGGCTTCCCGGGTGGCGCAGTGGTTGAGAATCTGCCTGCCAATGCAGGGTACACGGGTTCGAGCCCTGGTCTGGGAAGATCCCACATGCTGCGGAGAAACTAGCCCCATGAGCTACAATTACTGAGCCTGCGCGTCTGGAGCCTGTGCTCCGCAACAAGAGAGGCCGCGATAGTGAGAGGCCCGCGCACCGCGATGAGGAGTGGCCCCCACTTGCCACATCTAGAGAAAACCCTCTCACAGAAACGAAGAGCCATACACAGCCATAAATAAATAAATAAAATTTTTTTTAAAAAGGCAAAATTCCTTTAAAAAACAAAAACAACAAAAAAACCCCCACATCTCTTCCTATGTCTGTGGGCCATTTAAGTTTCCTCTCCTGTGAATTATGTGTTTGTGGCATTTGCCTATTTTTCTCTTTGGTTGTTTAACTTTTTAACACATTAATGTTTATAGGAATTCCTTAAATATTCTGGAATGTATCCTTTGTTGATTATATGAATTGCAAGGATCTTCACTCACTCTGTGGTTTCTCTCGAAACCTAATTTGAGGTATGTTTGGTTGGAGAGAAGTTCAAATAGTTTAGCGAAATCAGACCTAACAACATTTTTCTTTGGGAATTATGTTTTAAATATTTTGTTTAAGAAGTTACTTTTACCTGTTATGCACTGAATGTTTGTGCCAACCCCCAAATTCATGCGTTGAGATTCTAACCCCTAATGTGATGGTTAGGAGGTGGGGCCTTTGGGAGGTGATTAGGTCATGAGGGTTGAGCCCTCATGAATGGGATTAGTACCTTTATAAGAAGATACATGAGAGAGCTTGCTTCCTCTCTTTTTCTGCTCCCTTCCATGTGAGGATACAAGGAGAAGGTGGCTGTCTGTGAACCAGGAAAAGGACCCTCACCAAGAACTCAACCATGTGGCACATCTTATCTCAGACTTCCAGCTTCCAGAGCTGTGAGAAATAAATGTTTATTAAAGCCACCCAGTCGATAGTTTTCTGTTATAGCAGTCCAAACTAAGACATTTACCCTAGTCATCATGATATCTTCCTATATTTCCTTCTAAAAGTTTTTAAAGTTTTTCATTTCACAACTAGATCATTAATCAACCTGGTATTTTTTTTTGGGGGTATGATGGGAGTTAGGGATCTAACTGTGTTTACTTTCCATGTGGATAATCCATTGTCCCAGCACCATTTATAGAACATTCCATCCTTTCCTCATTGATCTACATGGAAACATCTGTCTCATTTCACATTTCCATGTGTCACGGGTCTCTTGATGGGTTCTTGTTCTCTTCCAGTGGTCTATTTGTCCATCCCCTTGACAACACTTCACTGTCTTAATTTCTATGGCACTATCATATGTCTAAATATCTTAATAAGTTCCATTATCACCACCCCATATACCATTCTTATTCTTTAAAAATGTATTCATTTGGGTTGCCCTAGAAGCAGAGCCTGAGACAAGGATTTGGATGTAAGAATTTTCTTTAGAAAGCAGTCCCAGGAAGAACAGGTAAGACAGTGGGGAAGTGAGATAGGGAAAGGAAGAAGGTCAATGGAGGTGCATTAATGAGCAAGATGGAAGGTCACCTGAGCGCAGTCTCACTGGGCACTTCAGAGTTACTCCAACTGAGAGGCAAAGAAACTGAAGTATTTATCTACTAACTCTCATTCCTCATTGGCTATTTTTAAAATGTACCCAGGATTTGTTTTAATCTGGTAAGGTAAGACATACAGACATAGAAATGACTGTCATAAAGGAAGAAGTTTTCCATACCCACAGATCTTTAGAAACAGGTGGCATGGCATGTCATGTAGGGCCACAGGGGGAAGCACCAAGTTCAGTCAGGAGGCAGAGGGAGTGCGAGGAAACATAGCATGAGTCTTTATTGTGATTTCTGCAGGAGAGGCAGGGCAAGGTAAGCAGGCTTAGTGTTGACTAGTTTGAATAATTTCAGTGGCCTCTGGGGCATATCAGCTATCTGTAGTTGTCTAGTACTTGGCCCTAGGATGATTAGGGCAGGTGGATAGTGGTCTGGAGTATAAGAGCCTGATAAGGAGGTGGTTGAGGGCTATGGGCTTTGGACGGTTGGTTTGCATACGAAAGTTGCACTTGCAGGTGAGTCCTTTATTATCTCTAGAAATTGGCTAACCCCTGGGAGGGGGAGTCTCTCCAGGATCAGCAAATCTTCAGATGTCAAAACATCAGAAAATAAAAAGGCATGATTAATACACTAAGGCTGCTCTTGGAGGCATCAACTCCCTGGCATGTATGGGGTTGGTGATGCTGAGGGACAGGGGCAGGGCACCACTGGTGTCTGCTACACTATTCTTGGTCCCTTGAATTCTATAGGGACTTTGCAACCCACGCATTAAGTTCCATGAAAAATTCTATTGGGATTTGTGTGGGAATCACATCAAATTTATAGATTAATTTGGTAATAAGTGATATAATTGCAATATATGTCCTCCTGTTCATAAATATAAGTACTTCCATTTTATAATTTGAGTCCTTACATTCATAAATATGTTATATATTTCCATTTAGTCAGTTCTTCCTTTAAGTCCTGGAGTAATTTTTATAATACTCTGCATGAAAGGTCTTGTGTGTCTTTTGCTTGATGCATTCTCAGATTTTTGTTGCTGTTGTGAATAGAATCTCTTTTTCTATTACATGTTATAATTTGGTATTACTCAGGTATAAAATACTAATAAGTTTTTAAAAGTTGATCTTGAATTCATCAACCTACTCTCTTACTAGTCTTAATTACTTATCTGTATATTCTCTTGGATTTTCTACATAGACAATCATATTGTCTTCACATACAGGTAGTCTTCCTTTCCAATTCTTAAATTTCTTTCTTTCTTTTATAGGTTGAATCATATAAATTGCTGCTGTTGGGCAACCTGTGACCTAAAAAAATGTCAATTACATATCACTTAAGCTAGCACATGAAGGCCTAGGACCTCCAGTGTAGTGCTGAATAGAAACCATGATAGAAGGCATCCTTGTCTAATTCCTGACTTTGATGGAAATTGCTTTTAAAATTTTACCATTAAGTCTGATCATTGCTACATGTTTATTAGGTTAAGGAAGCTAGTTTGCTAACAGTCTGCATTGCGTGAGTAATCTGTTAAGGTACATTAGTGATTTATCTAATATTGACTCACTCTTGTATTCTTGGAATAAACCCTACTTTGCCATGATGCATTATTTTTGTGTGTACACTGCTGTTTTCAACTTTGGTATTATTTTATTTAGAATTTTTGAATCTACATGCATGAAAACTGATAATAGCTAACATTTATTAGGTGCCTTCTATGTTTCAGGCACCATTAAGGCATTTTCCATGAATTATTTCATTTCATCCTAGAAGGTCTACTGTTTTGAAGGTTATTTCCTCCTCTGAAATATGAGAGAACTGAGGCACAGAAAAGTCAAGTCACCTCCCCAAGGTCACAGAGAATATTAGCAGTGACACTAGAATACAAATCCAGACTGCCTTGCTCCAGGGGCCACGTACTAACCACTAAGCCATGCCATCTCCCTGTGACAAATACCCATAAATCATATTGGTCTATAATTCTCTTGTGTGTCCTTGTCTGGTTTAGTACCATAATTATACTATCCTCAACAAATAAGTTTGGGTAGCATTTCCTCTTTTTCTTTGCTTTCTAAAAATTATGTGTCATACTTCTATAAAAATGTATTTCATCTGGAGTGAATTCGCCGATTTCTTTATCTCGTTTGCTACCTTTGTTAGCCTTTGATTGCTGACGTTTTCAAATCTTGGTTTGTAGGCTCACTTTGCTTTTTTAAATACAATCTCAAATTTACAGAAAAGTTGCAAGTACCATACACAGAACTTTTCCCCCTTGCATCATTTTGAATACATTTACCACACAAGCTTCTGAACACTTTCATGTGCATTATCTACAAAGATATCTCCTATATAGCCAAAATATAGCCATCGATATCACGAAGTTAACATTGACATAGTACTACCATCTGATCCCCAGACCCCATTCAAATTTTGCCAGTTGTCCCCATAAAGTCCTATATAGCAAAAGGATCTGTTTCAGAATCAAGCGTTGTATTTAGTTGTGGTGTCACTTGAGTCTCCTTCTATCTGAAACAGTTCTTCAGTCTCTCCTTGACTTTCACAACCTTGACACTTTTGATGATAACAGATCAGTTATTTTATAGAATGTCCCATAATCTGGGTTTGTCTGATGTACCCTCATGATTAGATTCAAGTCATACATCTTTGGCAGGGATATCACAGAAGGAACTCTGTGTACTGCATCCTATCAGGTAATGTACAAATTTGATTTGCCCCATTATTCATGATACTAATTTTGATCACCTGGTTAAGGTAGTATATTGGTTTCCTAATGATGCTGTAAGAAATTACCACAAATGTAGTGGCTTGAAAAAACATAAATTTTTTTCTCTTACAGGTCTGAAGGTGAGAAGTCCAAAATCAGTCTTATGGGGCTAAAATCAACAAACTGGCATGACTGGTTCCTTCTGAAGTTTCCAAAGGTGAATCTGTTCCTTGCCTCTTCAGCTCTGGAGGCTGCCTTGACATTCCTTAGCTCATGTATACATCACTCCAATCTCTGCTTCCATCTTCACATACATTCTGTCACTCTGATCCCCTGTCTCCCTTTATAAGGATCTCTGTGACTACATCGGTCCCACCAGGAAAATCTCCCCATCCCAAGACCTTTTAATTTAATCTCATCTGCAAAGTTCCTTTCACCATATAAAGTGACATCCACAGGTTCCAAGATTAGGATGTGGACATCTTTGGGGATCATTATTCAGCCTACCACAGGTGGTATCTGCAAAGTTTCTCCTCTGTCAACTCTTTTCCCCCTTATAATTAATAAGTATTTTGTGAGGAGGTACTTTGAAACTATGTAAGTTCCTCATTTCTCATCAAACTTTCATCATTTATTTACTTCAATATAGTCTTAAAGTTTCTAATTTTATTCAATGAGTATTCATCAATATTATTTATTTTAATGCTAAAATTGTCCCAGATCTGGTCAGTGGAATCCTTTCTGGATCATTCTCTGAGCACTTCACTTATGTTCCAGCACAAGTTAGGCTGTTTTGAATGGACATCATACCCTCTCCCTCTCTCTCTCCCTTCCTACCCTCTCACCTTTGCTTACCTAACTTAAGGTTTTGCAGATGCCTCCAAGTTTTATGGCATTTTCAAGCTCCCATACTGTGGTACATGAGGGATAATACACATCCTATGAAGTTAGGGCCTCAGACAACAGGTCAGCAGCAGCATCCCTACCCTAGCATCCTTTCAGGGACTGGGGTACATTCAAGCCCCCAGCTTCTATCCAGGAGTCTTTTAGTCCCTTTTTATCACTAAGGACCTGCCACTGCCTTTGGCTTCCAGAGCCCAGCAGGCTCCAGGCTTCAGCACCCCCATCACTTTGCATTTCTTTTTTGATTTTAGTTCATGGAGATCTTATTTTTTCAGCCTGGCTATGTCTTTTTCGTTTGCTTTATATATATCACGTATTTATTGCTGCAGTTTGGAGAGGAGAGGATGCACTCAAACCTTAATTCTACAAGCCATCTTAAAGGGAAAGTCAGCTCCATTTCAACAGTGTTCCTTTTAAAAGAATATGTCAACATGTCAGATTATAGCAAAAAAGACATTGGGGGAAGCAATATGATAGCAAGACTGAGAGTCCTGGAGAGAAGGTGGCAAAGCTGCCGTTTGTAGGCGATCACTCTCCCAGACCCTGCCCTTCCCACCCTCCCTCCAGTTGTTAGTTTTTCTTTTTTTTTTTGGCTGTGTTGGGTCTTCATTGCTGTGCCTGGCTTTTCTCTAGTTGCCGCAAATAGGGGCTACGCTTCGCTGCGGTGCGCGGGCTTCTTATTGTGGTGGCTTATCTTGTTGTGGAGCACGGGCTCTAGGCCCGCGGGCATCAGTAGTTGCAGCACGCAGGCTCAGTAGTTGCAGTGTGTGGGCTCTAGGGTACGTAGGCTTCAGTAATTGTGGCTCATGGGCTCTACAGCACAGGCTCAGCAGTTGTGGCGCATGGGTTTGTTACTCCGCAGCATGTGGGATCTTCCCAGACCAGGGCTCAAACCCATGTCCCCTGCATTGGCAGGCGGATTCCTAACCACTGTGCCACCAGGGAAGTCCCAGTCGTTAGGTTTGCCTGTTGGAACCCAGACAGGGGAGGGGGTGGGTGGGGAGGTGGAGTGCGAGCGAGGAGTGCCATGGGCTACAGGAATATGCCAAAGGATCCTCTTTTGGATCCTGGATTGAGGCACCACTTCTGGCCAGGTCCAAAAGTAGGGCTGCCCTGGCACTGATGCCTAGCCTGTGAGGTCCCCCAGCTCCCAAGGGAATGATACTGATTCCGACACTTACCCAGGACCACCTGGCTGGAGGAGGGGGTGCTTGCTCCCTTGAGTCACCAGAGCTGCCTGGGGTCAGCACAGGTTGTAAGGCTCAAGGGGGAGGACACAGCCAGCCCACTCTGGCTCCATCCTGTCCCTTCCCCAGTCACCCAATCTAGGTAAGGGGACCCTGAGCTATTTCACCCTCCCAAATTCCACACACTTTTCCTAAGCGCCCTTTCCCCAATGTCTGCAGATAGCTGCGCCCCACTCCAGCTGGCTTACTCCCCACTCCCTGCAGTGCTCCTTTTTTTCAGCAAACCGCATGAGCATAGACTTGAGATCTTTTTCTGAAAGACCTCCTGAGTCCTGACGGCAGACAAAGCCCAGGGACCTCCCGGCTGGAGTACAACCACTTTCCCCAACAGTAGAGGGATCCCGAGCCAGGGTCTGCCTCAGTCTCCCCAGCTGTACAAAGGGTGCATGCACGGTCCCGCCGACCTCCCTTCAAGGAAAGTTGGAGGCCGGAGTAGGTCGGGAAGTGCAGAGGCCAGCCGCTGGGAGTCGACCCTAGGCAGTTGGCCGAAAAGAGCCAGTCCCGCCGGGTTGGTGCCGGCCCCGCCCCTGGGGTCTCTTCTGCCCCGCCCCATCCCCTTGTGGGCGTAGCTCACAGCTGCTACCCCCAAGCGGGCTTGGCTGGGCTCTCCCCGGGGTCCTAGTGCCCGCCGTCACCACGACTTCAAACCTCCGAGGCCGTGGGCACCGGCTCTCACTCGCCTGCCCGCGGCCGCCGGTGCCCGGGTAGTCCGACCGCTGAACTCGCCTCGGCTGCCTCTCCAGCCCCCGCCCGTCATGAGAAGCCCGCTCCCCTTGCTCCTTTTCTCCCTGGTTGCCCTTTGTGGGCGAGGTGAGTTCTCTTCGGGGAAGGAGGGAGGGACGCCTGGGTCGGCCAGAGCCCGGCTGGACTGGCCACAGGTGGGAAGGAAGGGAGGGTGTCGAGCACCCAGGGGAGTGGCCCGAGATTGTCCGGGACGAATGGGGGCGTGGGCGGGGCTAAGCCCACTCGCGGCAGCAGGGGCGGGTCAGGATGAGTGGGTCTGCGACGTTTGGGGTGGGGACCGCCTGTCCTCTGCGCGGCCGCCAGGGCCACCCTCCATATGGAGCGCCTTTGGGCTGGGCAGCGGGGCTGAGTGGTACCCGCCTGACAGGCAGCTCTGCTTAATCCCAGCGCTACTGTAGATAGGGAAACTTAGCCTGAGGGTGGAGGGTGGCGCTACCCAACTCGCCAGCCCAAGTGTGTTTGGGGGTGGATCTCCTAGAAACACACTTTTATGGCACCTCTGCCTCTGGTCACCCACTCCTAGCGGTTGGCCGGCCGGGGCAGCCAGCTTGGCTGAGTGCGGGGCTGGTGAAGTGGAGCCTGCCCCTCAGGAACCTGCAGACACCCAGAAGGGAAATCCAGTCAGCCCTTCCAAGGCGAGTCCAGATATGGTGAGGATTGTCTGCTCCCGGCCTCAGTCTCCCCACCTGAGTTCCAAGGACTCTTTCAGCTCCTTCCCTCCAGCCCAAGCTTGTCCTCCAAGCCCTAGTCAGCCTAGAGGACCAGGGCTATATCTTCCTTGGACAGAGACACACCACCAGGGGTGTTGGAGGTAAGGGGTAGGGGGACATATGAAGTTCCTATAGGGAAGCGGAGATCTCACCAAAGATGGTGTCTGCACTCCATGTGTGCATCCTGGATCTGTCACCACTTGCTCAGTGACCCTCTCTGGGCCTCAGTTTCCCTATCTGTTCTATGGGGATGATATGCCTTGACTACATACTTAGGGACTCAGATGTGAGTCAGTTGCAGTGTTTCTTAAGGACGGTCCTGGGGCCACCTGCATCAGAAACACCCACTACACATCCCCAGGGCCCCATCCTAGGCTCACAGGATCAGAATCTCCGGAAGTGGAGCCTGGGAATCTGCATTTATACCTGTATCCAGGTGATTCTTGCACATGATTGGAGAAGCCACTGATAATATATTGTGAGCTTTTCGTAACACGTAATAACCTCAACTTTTTGAAAAGAATCCATAGCTGCCTTTTAATAAATACAAATCTCTTGTTCCCTTCCTCAGTTAAGGACAAACATATGCCACTGAAAGTCACGCTGCCTTTCAGATGCCCGCTTGCCAAGATTCCACTGACCCTTGACTTTCTGTGGTTTGTATTCCAAACCAATAGGTATTGCCTTTCCATTTTACCCATATAGATTTTTACCATTAGCCCTGCTTTTTCAGACTGTACGCACACTCACACGTTTTAGGATTCCAGCCATGGCTTCCTCTCAGGCTGTTCGTTAACCCCTTACTGGTGGGGAGCAGTTTTTCCAGAGAAGGCCAAGGAAGGCAAGGCCCTGGACAGAGGCAGGGCGGGCCCACTCCTTCTCAGAATCACTGGGTCATGACTGACCCCTAGTGGTGGCCTCTTTGTGTAACTGTGCCGGCCCCAGGGCTGGGAGGTGACCCCCAACTGTGCCCTAGAAGCTTCCACCTCTTCTGGGCCACCCCTGTCATCTGGGGGTGAGAGGCCTGTTCCTTGTCTTTTGAACCCGGCAGGCCTCACAGGCATAAAGCAGTAGACTGAAAAGCCTAAACAAATATAGTTTGGAAACCCCTCTGCCCCCCATGCATGAATACAAGTACAAACACAGGCACAGGCATGAGTACACACTTGGCTGTGGACACCAACATGGCTTCTGCAGGGACAGGCTCCTTACGGGGAAGTTAGCAAGGGCGCGAAAGAAGACACAGGGGTTAGGGGAGGGCCTCTAACTGGCTCTGCCTCTGACTTGCTGGGACTCCTTGAGTAAGTTCCTCGCCCTCTTTGGTCTCAGTTTCCCCAGATAAGAAATAGAGAGTGGGCTAAATGGTCTAAGGTTTTCGGAACCTCTTTCTCTGGATCCCACAACTGGTCCTCAAGATGGGTGAGGGTCCCTGGGGGCCAGCTGAATGACTGAGAGGCAGGACAGGCCCGAAGGTGAGCAACCTGAGCATCCCAGGTGGGCTTGGAGCAGGAACAGAAGCCCCCGCAGCCTGCAGAGCAGCCCATGCCTCTCAGGAACCTAGGTACACCAGCCTCCTGGGGCTGCAGAGACGTGGGATCCAGCCTCCCCCAGCACTGCAGGGCTGGGGACCAGAAGCCTCAGATTCTGACCCGAGCTGTCCCAGACATGCTTGATGGACTTGGGCAAGTCATACCCTGCTGAAATGATGGGTCAACTCAAATATATATAATAAAGAGGGGCTATGGGAGAGACCCAGCTATAACCTGGGGCTACAGACTGGCTTCCAGGGGATTCAAGCGGCTGGCCTCTGGGAGGGGGTCCAGGGTATGAGAGGCAGGGCTCAGTATGTAGGCCAAGCATCCACAGGACCCCCTCTGGACAGCCTGGGGCAGGTTGGGGGAGGGACAGTGGGCAGCGGGTGCCCTGGGAGCATCTTTCACAGGCACTAAATGCTGCATTTGCTCCAGATAGGCAATGAGTTGGAAAGTGCATGGAGCAGGCAGGGTGGTGGCTGCTCTCCGTGGCCTCGTGTCCAGCCCAGCACCCACCCAGGAGTCCACCTCAGACTTGCTCTGTCAGGCAGTTCACACTCTGGGCCCTCTGGCCGCATCCAGAGGGTGGGATTTGGTAAAACAGAGTGAACTGGCCCCTCAGCGGAGGATGTAATCCCAGTCCTGGGCCTGGTGAGCCGGCAGACCCAACCCCACCTCCTCAGCCTCCCTTATTCCCTTATCCTTTACCCACTTCCTTGCCTGCCCCCCGACACTGTTTGCTCTGCACACCTGCATCTCTTCCCCTGTTCCTGGGGTCTCCTGCTCAGGTGTCCTTGACCTTCCTCTGAGGCTCCCTCTTTCCCAGGCCCCTCCCCAAACTGCCCTTACCTGACGTCAGCAGAGTGAACGATGGAGTTCCTGAACCTCCCCTTCACTCCCAGACGTGTGAGGGAGATGGGACAAAGACCCAAACGCCACATGGCAAGAGATCTGGGCTGTGAAAAGGGGCAGATCTGGGGCTGTGGGAGCTCAGTGGGGCTCCCGGCCAGGTCAGGCTCCTTGCGGGAGGCTGCGTTTGCTGGCTCGCAGGTATGGTTCTGAGCCCAGACCTCTCCTTTAAGCTCCAGACCAGGAGCCAACTGCCAGCTGGACCCCTCCATTTGGTGTCTCAAGGTACACCCTGAACGCTGTAGGGCCAAGTCTGATCCCAGCAAACTCCCCCTAGCCCAGGCCTTTGCTCTTTCAGTGAAAGCACCACCATCTCCCCAGCTCTGCACACAAACCCACGTTTGAATAATCTCTCTCCTCCACTACACAGGAGGCTCCCTGAGGGCAGGAGCCAGGGTTTTTGCTGGCTGTTACCCCCAGCGCATAACACAATGCCTGGCACAAGAAAGACTCTCAGATATTTGACGGCTGGTCGCCGGGGGGCTGTCCTGGCAGAAGAAAGAGTGTGCTTGAAGATTTAGAAGTGAGACAATGAAGGCCACATGGGGAAAGGAAAGCGGTATATATGGCCAAAATATACAGTACCTGGGCATAGAGGTGGAGAGGTAAGAAGAGATCAGGTTGAGGAAGAAATGCTGGTGCCAAGGGGCTTTGGATGCCAAGCCGGAACGTTTGGATTTGAATTCTGCCTACAGCTCTGAGAGGTTACGGGCAGGGATGGGCTCTGGTTCAGTAGCTGCAGGAAGACCACTCTGGCACTGAATGGGACATGATGGCAGGGGCAGAGTGGGGGTGGGGAGACCAGCAAGGAGGCTACTGGAAGAGCCTGGGGCAGGGTGGTGAGCCAGGACCAGGAGGGATGGAAAGGGGAGGACAGACTGAGAGATTTGGAAAGTAGAATAGACAGAACTGGGTGGCCCCTTGGATGAACCAAGGAAAGGGTCAAAACAGATGCCCAGGTTTTGGACTAGATGTCTAGAGTGTGGGGTGCCATTCATTGCTAGACGGAACAGGAGGAGGAAGATGTAGGGCGTGGGAGGAGAGGGCTGAGCTCTGTCTTGGGTAGATTTAATTTGAAGTCTCCAAGGAGAGGCAGGCCTGGCAGCCCCTTAGCTGCTCCAGCTGGCCCGGAGGGCACTTGTGCTCTCCGGCCCTCGCAGCTCTCCCTTTCACTGCCATCAGCTGGATGAGGACCCAGCAGATCTGACTATGTGTTTTCCCAGGGCACTGCCGCGTGGCCAACGCGGAGGAGAAGCTCATGGATGACCTCCTGAACAAAACCCGCTACAACAACCTGATCCGCCCAGCCACCAGCTCCTCAGAGCTCATCTCCATCCAGCTGCAGCTCTCCCTGGCGCAGCTCATCAGTGTGGTAGGTACAGGGGGCAGCTGCGCCTTCCCCACGGCTGGACACAGTATGCTACGTGCTCCTTATATGCATGCCCCCCTCAGAGCTGCTTCCAGGGGCAGGGCTCCAAACCTGTGCGTGGGGATGTGGAAAGGGCCACAGGGAAGATTAGCAATGAGCCATGGTTCCCTCAGGCACCTTCCTCAGCACTCCCTACGAGGCCCCACATCCACACATCAAGACCTGACAACCCTACTTTTGCACTCTGTAATCCATTCTTCATTTCCATACCTGCAGTGATCGCCCTCATTTACCCAGACCCTCAGTTGGCTAGACCGATGCAGCAGCTGCCTCTGGCCCTGTCCCTACACCTGGGCCTCTGTACCCATCGGTTTCTGTACCTAGTTCCTATCTCCCCCCAGTAGGTAGCGGGTATGTGAGGTCATCTGTTGAGCAGACTGGGGGAGATGATAGGGTAGAAGGAGGAGAAGCTTATGGCCATGTTGGAGGCCCACCTTGTCTATGGCAGGCCCATTGGCGGGCTACCCAGTGGACATTCCTGCCTCACAACTTCTTTGTTAATAAAACTATGACTTGATATTGGATACTCATGAACTTCATGGGCCCTTCTCCGGCCTCCTTGCCACGTATGGTTAAGTCGTAGCTAACCATGGTAATTCTATTCCTCCAGCCAATAATTAGTTAAGGCTTAGGCAAGAGCTGTAGCCCTGGCACTGGGATGTAGGGGCTGCCTAAAAGGGCGGGGCATCTCTGGGAAAGTTTTCCTTATACTCAAAAAGGGACCCAAGAAAAGATTTGCCATTTCCTGCCATAGACATTGTCATGTGAAGGTTTTATATTTGGAACTATGGCCTCCATCTTATGATTGTGGGGGAAAAACAGGAGAATCAGAGTCCTAACATCACTGTCAACAACCTAGAATCCCGACATCATTGAATTACTGCATTAACCAACGCTGAAATGATTGGCCTGCTCTCTTATGTGATATAACAGATGTCCTTATTGTTTTAGCCGCTCGTAGTTGGATGTTTTGTGGAACATCCAGCTATGCTTGAAGCCAAAGCATTTTAACTGGTTCTGGGATATGGATTGGCAGGTGACTCCAAACTGGGAAACTAGAGTGCACAAAGTGGGCAGGATATCCCTAGCAAAGAGAAGAGCACGTGCAAAGGCACAGACGGCATTTCTGGAATGAAAGAATCATGACTTAGAGGCCAAGTCAGGGGTCTCAAAGTTTAGACAAATTCCTTAATTTATGCATATGGAAAAAGATCAGATGAACAACCTAGGACCTGGTCCAGGAGTTCTGGCGATGCCAGAAGTAGATCCCAAATTGCCTGACTCCCAGCCCTGCACACTGACTGGCCACTCCTTTTCCCGAGACCTTGCCAGCACACTGGAAATCCACCGTGCCTCGCCTCCTGAGCCTTGGGAAGCCAACCAATGCGGCTCAGCCTCCTCTGGTCTGGTGGCTGCCTCCTTACTGCCACCCTCTCTCTCTAGCACACTCAGCCCTCACAAACCCAGCCCCTCCAACCTACAGCCCTCACTGAAGGCTTTGGCCAGATTAATGGCTGGCTTCCTCCCCTGGGAGGAAGCACAGCCCAAGAATGGGGGAGGGGTGAAAAGCCTGTGCTCTCTGTCCCTCTCCCCTCCGAAGGCCAACTGGAAGGAATAAGTGCTTCCAGCCAGGCCACTCCCAGGCTGGTGTCTGAGTGTTATTGTCCAGCCAAAGGCTTTTTGCTTAATGGAGTGAGCCCAGCTGCAGCCTTGCAGCTGCTGCCTTGCAGCTGCTGCCCTGGTGAGGGGGAACAGGAAGGCAGCTCTCTAGCCACACTTCCAGGCTAAGGCTGCCCCTGCCAGATCTGCTCTGTGGTCCCTGTGGGATAACAGAAGTTACCAGAAGGAGGAGGGCACACAGCCTCCAGCCCCATGCCTATGAGTGTAGCACTGTGAGCTGTCATAATCCTGAAAGCTGTGTACAGAACAAATATGAGGTTTGGGGGGTTATTTTTCCTTTTGTATTTCAGGGTTTGGTTTTCAAGGAGGAAGGGTTATGGGCATAACCAGTTTAAAGATGGAAGTTTCTAGGGAGCAGGCAGGGAGTTTGTGCTGTGTAAGGCCAGCAAGCCTTCAGAAGCAGCTCTTTGGGAAGGCCAGGACTGCCTTTGGGAAGGCAGCTGTGGGGGAGTAAAGGGGACTAAGGCACTGGAATAAAGAAGGAGAGAATTTTCTGGGTGGCAGAAATGTTCTATACCTTGAAAGGAGGTGGGTTACCTGAATAATGCATTGTTAAAACTGATCAAACTGTACCCTTAAGATCTATGCATTTCACTGTCTGTGAATTGTACCTCAACTTCACTGTATGTAAATTGTACCTCAACTTTAAAAAAAATATTTTTTAAGACAGATGAAGGTTTTCAACTTTCTGTAATGACAGAGTATCTTGTTGCAGATTAACTTTTCCACAAGAACAATTAGAAAAGGGGGACAAAAATGCCTGTCCTACCCCAAATCTGTTTGAAGGTCTTAGAGAGCTTAGCCAGGACTTGAAGGACCAGGATCCAGGAGGTGACCCTGATAGCTTCTGGTGCTTTTCCTGTTGTTTGATGATTGGTAAACAGTATAGAGCCAAGGGGCTAGGGAGCTGAGTACAGAGTGGTGGCTAAGAGGCTGGGAAGCCTAGCTGAATGCTTGGCACTCTTACAGGGCTAGGATGACACAAATTGGAATTGGAGCCCCACTAAGGAGGTGAGGACCTTGCAAGGAGCATCGCTAAGAGTCAAAATGAATCAAGAACAGACCAGCCCTCACAAAAACTAAAACCTGCTTTGAACCAGCTCAGTCACAGACTAGATGAAGGTGATCTGTCCTTCCTCTAACTGCCTGCCATAAAGCCAAAGTCAGTCGTCCCTGGAGGCAGATAAAGTCAGATAAAAACTTACTAGGCAGGCAATAAGACAAGACTAAATAAGAAAAAACGAAGAGAGAAAAGAAGAGAAACAGACACACAAATGATTCAAATATTGGCGTCATCAGACGTAGACTTTTAAATAACTACCGTTAAGATGGTAAAACTTATATGTATTTTACCACTATTAAAAATAAACAAAATAGGGCTTCCCTGGTGGCGCAGTGGTTGAGAGTCCGCCTGCTGATGCAGGGGACACGGGTTTGTGCCCCGGTCTGGGAAGGTCCCACATGCCACAGAGCAGCTGGGCCCATGAGCCATGGCCGCTGAGCCTGCGCATCCGGAGCCTGTGCTCCGCAATGGGAGAGGCCACAACAGTGAGAGGCCCGCGTACCGCAAATAAATAAATAAAATAAATAAACATTCTTAAAATGCGATGCATTAATATGTTCAAGAAACTTATAATGATGGAGGTTAAAATTTATTAGATGGGTTTAATAGCAGATTGGTCATAGCAGAAGAGAAAGTTAATGAACAGGAAGAGAGGTCAAATGAAAATATCTAGACAAATTATAGAAAAAAGAAAGGAAAATACAGAAAAGAAGATAATATGATACAGGATAAAAATGTCAGGTCTAATGTGTATTTGGAGTTCCAGAAAGAATGGGAATAAAAATAAGAAGCAAAGGTTGAAGTGATACTGACTGAGAATTTTCCAAAACTAACTAAAGACATTAAGCTACACATGCAAGAGGCTCTGTGAACCCTATGAGGGGTAAATACAAAGAAAATCATACCCAGGTACATCATACTCAAACTCCTGACAACCAAAGAAAAAGAAAATCTTAAAAGCAGTCGGGGGAAACAAAAGTCAGAAGCAACAATAAAACTAACAGCTGAAAATGGAAGCCAGAAAATTGAATGACATTTTTTAAGTGCTGCAAGAAAACACTGCAAACCTAGAAATATACCACCAGTAAAAATATAATTAAAAATGAAGGTGACGGGCTTCCCTGGTGGCGCAGTGGTTGAGAGTCCACCTGCCGATGCAGGGGACAAGGGTTCGTGCCCCGGTCCTGGAAGATCCCACATGCCGTGAAGCGGCTGGGCCCGTGAGCCATGGCCGCTGAGCCTGCGCGTCCAGAGCCTGTGCTCTGCAACGGGAGAAGCCACAACAGTGAGAGGCCCACATACCGCAAAAACAAAAACCAAAAAACAAAAAACAAAAAAAACAAAAAAAAAATGAAGGTGAGGGCTTCCCTGGTGGCACAGTGGTTAAGAATCTGCCTACCAATGCAAGGGACACGGGTTCGAGCTCTGGCCTGGGAAGATCCCACATGCCATGGAGCAACTAAGCCTGTGGGCCACAACTACTGAGCCTGAGCTCTAGAGCCCGCAAGCCACAACTACTGAGCCCACGTGCCACAACTACTGAAGCCTGTGCACCTAGAGCCTGTGCTCTACAACAAGAGAAGCCACGACAATGAGAAGCCCTCACACCACAACGAAGAGTAGCCCCCACTCACCGCAACTAGAGAAAGCCTGCACACAGCAACGAAGACCCAACACAGCCATAAATAAATAACTAAATTTATTTATTTAAAAAAAAAAGGAAGGTGAAATAAAGATGTTTTCAGGAGAGAGAGAGAAAGAATTTAATACAAGAAGACCCAATACGGAAAATGATCCCAGATGGAAATATAGAAATGTAGGAAAGAATGAAGCACAACAGAAAGGGTAAATATATGGGTGAATTTGAATTGATATTGACAGTATAAGAAAACAGAAAAAAATATCTTGCAAGGTTTTAATTATATGTAGAATTAGATACATGACAATAACCCAAAAGTAAGGAGGGGGTAGATAAAATTGAAATGTTCTAAAGTTCTTGCCTTGTTCTGGAAGTGATGAAAGAACTAATTTATATTAGATGCTAAAAAGTCAAGTATATGCATATTGCAGACTCCAGAGTAACTACCTAAAGAAGAGTCACATTAATATCGGGAGAAATGGGTAATAAAATCGTTAATCCAAAATAAGGCAAGAAAAGAGAGAAGAGAATAAACAGAAAACAGATGGTAGGTTTAAACCCAAATTTATCAGTAACTACACTGAATGTAAATGGCCTAAATACTCTAATTAAAACAAGACATTTGGGGTTGGGGGAAGACAATTGGCATGCATCCTCTCTTTCCTCTTCCCATCTACCCCTCAACAGTCTGGAATGTGGGTGTAATGACTGGAGCTGCAGCAGTCATTGTGGACCATGCAGATGAGAGCCACACTCTAGGCGTGGTAGAGAAGAAATCTGGAAGGAACCTGGGTCCCTAATTTGTAGAGCAAAGCCACCATATTACAGGTATACCTCAGAGATACTGCAGGTTTGGTTTCAGACCACCGCAACACAGTGAATATCACCATAAAGCAAGTCACATGATTTTTTTTGGTTTCCCAGTGCATATAAAACCTATGTTTACACTATGCTGTAGTCTATTCAGTGTGCAATAGCATTATGTCTAAAAAACAATGTACATAACTTAAGTTTAAAACACTTTATTGCTAAAAAATGCTAACCATCATCTGAGCCTTCAGTGAGTTATAATATTTTGCAGTAGTAACATCAAAGATACTGATCACAGATCACTGTAACAAATACAGTAATAATGAAAAAGTTTAAAATATTCCAAAAATTACCAAAATGTGACACAGAGGCACGAAGTAAGCAAGTGCTGTTGGAAAAACGGTGCCAATAGATGCTCCACACAGAGTTGCCACAAAACTCTGATTTTGAAAAAATGCCGTATCTGTGAAGCACAATAAAACGAGGTATGCCTGTACGTCCAAACTGTTACAAGACAGAAATAAACTTATTTAAGGCAGTGTTACTCTGGCTCTCTGTGACTGGCAACTGAACCTTTTTCTACTGATATGATTACCTAGTTAAAGGAAGTGATTCCCAAGCTGATATCAAGATGCTGGAAGTTATCTTGGTGAAGAGGAGGCAGGGAAATTGGTACAGACGGAGAGCACAAGACACATTTGGAGAACTAAAGAAGGCCAGGGCGGATGGCGGGGGAAGGGCATAGAATAAAGGTGAAATGAAGCCAGGAAAGTTGGCAAGACCTTGCAGACCCTGTGAAGGAGCTGGATTTTTATTTTATATGTGAAGGAAGCCACAGAAGTGACCTAAGTAAAAATAGGATTAAGGGGGAAATGGCAGGAACTTTGGAAGTTTCTTCTGGCTGCAGAGGAAGAATAGATGTGTGTCTGTATGGGGTATGTGTGCAGAGTGGTCATAGACCAGTTGGGAGGGCCTTGCAGTGGTTCAGGTGAGAGATGGATTATGGTGGCCTGGATTATTGTGGTAGGATTCTTATATTCTTCAGAAAATATTTATTTCACATCTGATACATCCCAGATACCCTTCTAGGTGCTGTCTGCCCTCAAGGAACTTAGATGCTAGTAGGAGGTGGCATATAATACACAAATAGAGGTGGCCAGCGGTGATAAGAGCTATAAAGAAAAATGAAGCAGGGGTGACGCAGTGGTTAAGAATCCGCCTGCCAACGCAGAGGACATGGTCCGGGAAGATACCACATGCCGCGGAGCGACTAAGCCCGTGTGCCACAACTACTGAGCCTGTGCTCTAGAGCCCGCGAGCCACAACTACTGCAGCCCGCATGCCTAGAGCCTGTGCTCTGCAACAAAGAGAAGCCACCAAAATGAGAATCCCGCACGCTGCAACCAAGAGTAGCCCCTGCTCGCCACAACTAGAGAAAGCCTGTGCACAGCAACGAAGACCCAATGCAGCCAAAAAATTAATTAATTAATTATTTTAAAAAAAGAAGAAAAATGAAGCAGGGAGAGAGGGGAACGGGGTGCTATTTTATGTAGAAAGGTCAGGGAAGACCTGAAGAAGGTGAGGAAGTCAGCTGTGTGGATTTCCAGGAAGAGAGAATAACATGTGCAAAGGCAGAAGCAAAGAGACATGTATAGCCGAAGTGGGATTAGCAAACAGGAAAGTGTTGAGGTAAGAGGTACTAGAGCTAATAGGGATGGAGGTGGGGGAGGGGGGCAGATCATGGATGTCCTTGTAGGCCCTGGGCAGAACTTTGGCTTTCACTTTAGATGAGATGGGAGGGGAGTGGAGGGTTTCAGCAGAGAGATGTAGTCTGAGGAGCTGAGATTTTAAAAGGATTACCCACATTGCTCTATAGAGAATAGACTAAAGGCAGGCCAAGGCAGAGCAGGAAGGCCAGTTGGGAGGCTACTGCAACAGTCCAGGTAACAGATGATGGTGGCAGAGGAGATGGGGAGAAGCAGACAAATTTGAGACTCATGTAGGCGGTACAACCTACAGGACTTACGGATGGATCAGAGAGCAAGGGATCAGGGCCGACTGCCAGGTTTCTGGCTTGTGGAATTGTATGGCTGGGGGATGCCATTCACTGAGATGGCAGTGCCAGTGGAGGCCCAGGTCTGGGTGAAGATCATGAGGTTTGTCGCAGGCATGTCGGGTGGGAAATACGTCTGAGCCCTCCGAGGATGTTAAGTTGGTGGTTGGTCACATGGCCCTGGAGCTCGGAGACTTTTGCTTGATAAAGTGTGGTCTATCACCTCCTAACAGGTGAACTGATAACCTCATTTCCCTCCCCAGAATGAGCGAGAACAGATCATGACCACCAACGTCTGGCTGAAACAGGTAAGTGCCCTGCAGGGTCCCCAGCCCAAGGAGGCGTTTTCTCCAGGGCTGCCCCTTGGCGGCGAGGGACCTACAAGTGACGGGGCCTTGCCTGTCTGCTCAGGAATGGATAGACTACCGCCTGGCCTGGAACAGCTCCCGCTATGAGGGTGTGAACATCCTGAGGATCCCCGCAAAGCGCGTCTGGCTGCCTGACATCGTGCTTTACAACAAGTTAAGTGGCAGGGCTGGCCAAGGTGGTGAGGGCCAGGCCTCCAGCCCTGTGCTTCACCCCGACTTCCAAGCGGTCAGGCTGCAAGAGGAATTAGAGATGAGCAGAGCCAGCACCCTCGGTTACAGATGGGGAATTGGAGGCCAGAGATGGGGAGGGCCTTGCGACTCACTCAGGCACAGCTGGGACCAGGGCCACCATCCTGACCCCAAGTCCAGTGCTCTTTCTGTCCTCCATACTGTCCTCTTTCTTTCTAAACTTGCTTTTTAATTTATTTATTTATTTTTGGCTCTTCGTTTCTGTGCGAGGGCTTTCTCTAGTTGCGGCAAGCGGGGGCCACCCTTCATCGCGGTGCGCGGGCCTCTCACTATCGCAGCCTCTCTTGTTGCGGAGCATAGGCTCCAGACACGCGGGCTCAGTAGTTGTGGCTCACGGGCCTAGTTGCTCCGCGGCATGTGGGATCTTCCCAGACCAGGGCTCGAACCCGTGTCCCCTGCATTGGCAGGCAGATTCTCAACCACTGCGCCACCAGGGAAGCCCCATACTGTCCTCTTTCTGACCTTCGGTTGCTTTGTCAATGTTGGGTGTTGGTAGCATTGACTTGATATGCATAAATATCTCAGGTAGGTGGAGAGGGATAAAGAGACTTCCCAGGTCGCAGTTGTACCAGCAGAAGCGAGAAATGATTAGGAGTAGGTGATCTAAGGACAGAAAGACCTGACTTCAAATCTTAGCTGTACTGCTTACTAGTTTTCTGACCTTGAAGAGGACAACTAACTTCTCTGAGCCTTGTTTTTCCCATCTGTAAAATGGGGATGATAATAATATCTACCTCATTGGACTGTTGTGAGGCTTAAACGAGCAAATCTATGTAAAGCCTTCACGCTGTTTCGTGGCAGGGCTCTCGCCGCCAGGCAGTTGCCAAGTAAAGCAGGCCTTTCCAGTGAGGGCATGGGGGTTTGGAAGAGTGATTAGTGAGAAATAATCCTGCAGGGCTCTTTGGCGAGTTCTAAGAACAGCCAGGCATCATCTATGGATTTCATGATATTCTCCTCCATGCCCTGTCCCCACCCCCAGTGCCGACGGTACCTACGAGGTGTCTCTCTATACCAATGTGGTGGTCCGCTCCAATGGCAGCATCATGTGGCTGCCCCCTGCCATCTACAAGAGTGCCTGCAAGATCGAGGTGAAGCACTTCCCCTTTGACCAGCAGAACTGCACCCTCAAGTTCCGCTCTTGGACCTACGACCACACAGAGATCGACATGGTCCTCAAGTCACCCACGGCCAGCATGGATGACTTCACCCCCAGTGGCGAATGGGACATAGTTGCCCTCCCTGGGCGAAGGACGGTGAACCCACAGGACCCCAGCTACGTGGACGTGACTTACGACTTCATCATCAAGCGCAAGCCGCTCTTCTACACCATCAACCTCATCATCCCCTGCGTGCTCATCACCTCCCTGGCCATCCTCGTCTTCTACCTGCCCTCCGACTGCGGCGAGAAGATGACGCTGTGCATCTCCGTGCTGCTGGCGCTCACCGTCTTCCTGCTGCTCATCTCCAAGATCGTGCCGCCCACCTCCCTCGA
The DNA here is from genome assembly GCF_011762595.2 of Tursiops truncatus. Lineage (NCBI taxonomy): Eukaryota > Metazoa > Chordata > Mammalia > Artiodactyla > Delphinidae > Tursiops > Tursiops truncatus. The sequence goes on from NC_047035.1 coordinate 118,633,080, forward strand.
CGTGCCGCTCATCGGCAAATACCTCATGTTCACCATGGTGCTGGTTACCTTCTCCATCGTCACCAGCGTCTGTGTGCTCAACGTGCACCACCGCTCACCCAGCACACACACCATGGCGCCCTGGGTCAAGCGCTGCTTCCTACACAAGCTGCCCACTTTCCTTTTCATGAAGCGCCCTGACAGCAGCCCCTCCAGGGCCCCCCAGCCCAGCCAGGCTCACCTGACCAAGTCCAAGGCCGCCACCACCGCCTCGGCCATGGGCCCCACCAGCTCCTCCAACCTCTACGGGAACTCCACGTACTTTGTGAACCCTGCCTCTGCAGTTCCCAAGTCTCCGGCCGGCTCTGACTCAGCGGGTATCCCCAGGGATTTCCGGCTGAGGTCTTCTGGGAGGTTCAAGCAGGATGTGCAGGAGGCTTTAGAGGGTGTCAGCTTCATTGCCCAGCACATGAAGAGTGACGATCAGGACCAGAGTGTAAGTTGCTAGCCCAGCCCCCAACACCCGCCCAATGGAAGAGGCTGGGATAATATAGTCAGTTTCCCATTTCCTGAAGTTAATTCATGAGACAAGGGTTCTCAAACTCTTTGTTTGAATAAGGGATCCAAGACTGAAATGAGTTTTATTCTAGTTTCGTGCACCGAGGGATAGGAAGGAAGCACAAGTGATGCTTTTTGGTTTGTTGTGGGTTCCCCAAAAGCAGAGCCTGATGTAAGCACCTGGGCAGAGGGAGTTTTTTTGAGAAGTGATCCCCAGGAAGCACAGTGAGGAAGTGGAGAAAGTGAGACAGGGAAAGGCGGAAAGCCAATGTCGGTATCAGTGAGCAGGATACTGCCATGGGCTCTGGAGGCCAGTCCAGTCAGAGAGCCTCTGCGGAAGCCGGAAGCATGGAAGCAACTCTCAGAATCATCCCCCAGGAGGGAGGAGGGTATTTGCCCATTAGCTCCCATCCCCAAGGCTCTAGTAACCTTGGGGGCATTAACTCCCCTGCACTTCCTGGTTTTGCCAGCTGGTTGTGGAGCAAGCAGTTTTGGTGCTAGAGAAAGCCCTGGGGCAGAGAAGAGAGGAGAAGCAAGCAGATAGTGGAAGGCTGCCGTGGGCTGGAAAATAATTCTGCAGCCTTTAGGGACGCAGGTGGGCCAGGGCACCAAGGGCATATGCTCCCATCCTTGTCAGGCTTGCCAAGAAGCCATACAAACATTTATAACTCTTAGGAGTATAGAACCATCCATTTAAATATTATTGCTACCAGGATAATAAATTATCAAGTACAATTACAGATTTCTAAAAAGAGGTTAAGTTTACTTCCACAGGGCAAAGCCGTGAGCTCTAGAGTTTAGGTGTCTTGACTGATTCCTTTGAAGTTAATGCTTCAAAGGACAATTTTATAACTAAACACAGAACGTGATGGTACGGTTAGACATTTTCACACACATTTCCAGACTGGGCTGGAGAACAAATTTCAGACTCTTGGGAATGTTCGCATTCTAACACCTTATCAAATCAGATTCTTTGAACAGGTTTTTACGCCACAACAAGCAGCTGCACGTGAAAAAGAGAGCATCGCCTTGTTCTTACCTTTCTGTGATTCCTTTTCACTAGCCACATTCTCAAGGGAAAGCACGGGGATTCCATTATTTAGTGCCAAGAGAAAAGAGCAGGGTGGAAAAGCTCCAAAATTACACTGTGAAAAAAAGAAAGAATTGCTAACAAGCGGAATATGGGACACAAGTTCTTCTACACCCTTGTCCTCAGAGTGTGGTCCTTGGACCAGCAGCACCGGTCTCACCTGGGAGCTGTTTAGAAATGCTGCATCTCAGGCCCCACCCCAGACCTGCTGGCTCAGCAGCTACATTTTCACCAGATCCCCAGGGGGTTCCTAGGCTCTGTCCAGTTTGAGAAGCACAGCTCTATAGGATTATCAGATTTCACTTTCTAAAAAATTAATTTAGTTATGCTTGCTTTAGTTCAGAACCATTCAGTAGCTCAGTATCACCTAATTCATTGACTCCCAAATATTAATATACAGACTGGGGCCCTCCTGGGTAATTAGGAACCACTTGGGCAACTTTTCAAAATACAGCTTTGGGGCCACCTGTTCTGACTGAGCTGGGATCTCTGTGGGAGGTGGTCCAGCAGCTGCATTTTCACCAGATCCCCGCTGGTTCCTGTGCATATGCAGGTTGAGAAACTGGTCTCCTGCAGCCCTGGCTGAGCCACCCGCATCCCGAGCTCTCTCTTCTAAAGGTCTCACCACCCCCTAGACACTCACAGGCCTCTGCCTCTTTCTAACTCAATTAATTAAAAGCATTTTGTGGGAAGGAGCCAGGCAGGGCCCACAGTTATTATATTTGCCAGTGTTCATTGAGCTCCAACCACACATCAGGCACTCTACCAGGAAGTGACATACGTTACTGCTAATTCTGCCAGGAACCTGTGAAGTGTCATTTACTTGGATCCCGATTCTACAATAGAAAAAAAATCTAGGCCCAGAGAGGCTCATTAACTTGCCCAAGGTCACACAGCTGGCACAGAGCAGAGCCAAGCTCCATACACAGATCTTTCTGATGTCATTAACATTCCTTGCCCTTCGCAGTGCCTTGCCCTGAACTGACACACATGGGGGCCTTACTGGTTGATCGACTTTCTCATGTCTAGCTGGAGAGAAGAGGCTTTCTTCCCTTCCAGAGCATGCCCGCCCCTAAGCCAGCCTGGGCTGTTTCTCATCTTCAGCACTTTCACCCTCCCTGGTGATTAACTGGTCACTATAAATAGCACAAAAATATAAAAAGAGGGGAAAAGGAGCGTACACACACTCACGCACACACGCGCGTGCACACACACACGGTTGTTTGCAATTAGGGCTGTCATAAAGAAACCCAAGCGTGCCGTGTGGAAAGTGGGCGGTGCCTGCTGCATCTAGGAAACAGACAGCAGCTGTGTTTGGCTGGGGGTGTGTTTGGTGGGGCTGGTTGAGCAGGGATCATCCTGGAGGGGAGATGCACACCACTGACCAGGGCTCTGACAAATTGGGTCACTGACATCGCTTGCCCATTGCTGCCTGAATTTCCAGCTCCAGAGCCCCTGCTGAGTTCTGCTGATGCAGCCATTCTCCACCAGGACAAGTACGCATGCAGAAGGATCCAGACAGGCTGGGGTGTGCAAGCGGGTGAGGGGAAGGGAGACCAGAATGCTGGGTCTCTCTGGGGGCATCTCCCCCAGGCCAAGGAGGCAGGCACGTCTGTGGTGGCGTCTCAGGAGGCTAGCCATGTTTCTGCCAATCCTATACCCCACACCTGGGCCTGAGAAGATGGGGGAAGGAGGTGGAGAGAAACCCAGATGATGTGGAAGGAGGCTGGGTCTTAATTACAGGAACTAGCAGACACTGCCATTAATGGAACTGAGCAAATTAAACAGGATTTCCAGGTGTCCTGCGGGTCCCATTGCCCAACCCCCTCTCAGCTAGGTGCACCTCAAGTCTTCCTTTGGGCAAAGCCAGCTCAGGCAGGGGCTTGGGGTGAAAAGGAGAGCAGGGGCCTTGTGATCCTCAGGTTTCATTCCCCTTATTTATAATCCAGTTTGGTTTCGAATCACATATGTGGCGTTAATAACCCCTTCCATTCCTAACCTTCCCATACAGCCTGGTTCCCAGTGGCTCCCTGATGCCATGCAGGGTGGGTAGGGGTGGACTGAGGACCCGAGAAGCACCCAGGTACCCAGCTGAAAGACCAGCCTCAGACTCAGAACTTACCACTCCACGTTCTAAGTGGCCTATGGGGTCCCTGGCCAGATAGTGAGGCCCCAGCTTGGGGAAGGAGGGAAAGCAGGGAGGACCTCCGCGCTCGGTGCCTGTAACCGGCCCCTCTGTCTGCCCACAGGTCATTGAGGACTGGAAGTACGTGGCCATGGTGGTGGACCGGCTGTTCCTGTGGGTGTTCGTGGTTGTGTGTGTGCTCGGCACTGTGGGGCTCTTCCTACCTCCCCTCTTCCAGACCCACACACCTTCTGAAGGGCCCTAGGCTGCCCTGCCTGTCTGAGGCCCCCAGGATGTGGGGTGAGATGACGTGAGTGGCCAGACGGACAGTCTGCTGCTTCCTTCTGGGTCACGGCTGATGAGGCCCTAAATAAATGAGTCTGTCAGCCATCAGCCCCATCAAACAGCCATGGTCATGGGAGGGGCAAGGATGGGGGGGCCTGGACCGTCCTCTCTGAAGGCCTTGGAGGAACCCCAGGAAACCCGCTGCAGGAGGGTCCTTGGACACCTTAATTCCGGCTTGGCTTCCTTCCCTGCAGCAGGCACTGGGGATAAAGATGCGTGTAGCACCGGCACCCACAGTGTGCCAGGCATCTGACCTGCATGCCGGCTTACCTCTCACTCCATCTCCCTGCACTCCTCCTCGTCCACTAGGTTCACTGGCCTTCTTTTAGTCCCTCACATGCTTCAAGATCTTCCCAGCTTAGAGCCTCTGCCTTTGCTGTACTTTCTACCCAAACCTTCTTCCCCAGATGTCTCATAAGCTCTTCCCACGGCTGCATCATTCAGGGCTCTGCTCCGATCCATCATTTGTCCAATGTCACCTACCCCAGGGGCCTTCCCCAGTCACTCATCCCAAAGCATTCTCCCCACAGCCACGTTACCCCGACACCTTCCTCCAGCAGCCCTCGGTACCCGAGACTCTCATCCGCTAGAGTGTGAGCTCCGTGAGAGCAGGGACCTGGCCCTTCGTGTTCGCTGCGGTATCCTCAGGGCCTAGGACAGAGCTCGGCCCATAGTAGGTGCTCAATAAATGTTTGTTGAATGAAGACATGGCTCCTATCCCTCCTTCAATCTCAGATTCCCCCTCCCCTCAGCAGCTTTCCCTTGTTCCCCACCTGAAAGGAATGGCTCTCTCCTCCATGCTCCGCGGCCCTGGTCATGTTCTGCTTTTTATCCCGGCTGGGTCAGGTGTGTCTCCCTCACACATGCTCTGATTGGTTTCCCCTACATACTGCCTTTTGAACAGTGCCTGGCAAGTCGTAAGCACTCAAAATACTTGTGCGATGGAGGAGGACTTTTCAAAAAATCTATTTTAAAAATTATTATACAATAAAACTGACTTTTTAGGTACTGTTCTATTAATTTTAACATATGTATAGAGTCATGTAATCAGGATGTAGGAGTCACTCATCACCCAAAACAGCTCCCACCTGCTACTCCTTTATGGTCACGTGTCCCTCCACCCCTAACCCCCGGCAACCACTGAGCTTTTCTCCATCACTATAGTTTAGTCTCTTCAAGAATACCCTCTAGGGCTTCCCTGGTGGCGCAGTGGTTGAGAGTCCGCCTGCCGATGCAGGGGACACGGGTTCGTGCCCCGGTCCGGGAAGATCCCACATGCCGCGGAGCCGCTGGGCTCGTGAGCCATGGCCGCTGAGCCTGCGCGTCCGGAGCCTGTGCTCCGCAACGGGAGAGGCCACGACAGTGAGAGGCCCGCGTACTGCAAAAAAAAAAAAAAAAGAAGAACCTCTAGGGACTTCCCTGGTGGTGCAGTGGTTAAGAATCTGCCTGCCAATGCAGGGGACACAGGTTCAAGCCCGGTCTGGGAAGATCCCATATGCCGCAGAGCAACTATGTCCGTGATCCACAACTACTGAGCCTGCTTGCCACAATTACTGAAGCCTACCCGCCTAGAGCCCGTGCTCCGCAACAAGAGAAGCCACTGCAACGGGAAGCCCGTGCACCACAATGAAGAGTACACCCCACTCACTGCAACTAGAGAAAGCCTGCGTGCAGCAATGGAGACCCAACACAGCCCAAAATAAATAAATTTATATATTAAAAAAAGAATAACCTCTAATGGGGACTTCCCTGGTGGTCCAGCTGTTAGGACTCCATGTTCCCAAAGCAGGGGGCCCAGGTTCAATCCCTGGTCAGGGAACTAGATCCCACGGGCCACAATTAAAGATCCTGCACGCACCAACGTTAGTATGGAACCACTGGAGAGTGGCTTCGTTCACTCAGCATGATGCCTTTGAGATTCATCCAAGTTGAAGAGTGTAACAATAGTTTGTTCTTTTGCATCCATCATACGGCTGTTGAAGCACATTTAGGTTGTTACCAGTTTGGGGCAATTATCAATACCGTTACCATAAACATTTCACTTATAGTATTTTGTGTGAACAAAACTTTTCATTTTTCTAGATAAATAGTAATGTGATTGCTGGGTTATATGGGGAGAGTATGTTTATATGAAACTGTCAACCTGTTTTCTGGAGCAGCCAAACTGTTTTGCATTCCCACCAGCAAAGTATGAGAGATGCAGTTGCTCTGTTTCCTCATCTGCACTTGGTATTGACAGTATTTTTTTATTTTAGCCAACCCAGTGGCTGTTAAGTGGTATATCACCCTGGTTTTAATTTGCTTTCCCTAATGGCTAGTGATACCAAAATCTTGACTCTCTGTGCACCGATGCCAAAAAGAAATATGGAGACAGAGTTTTGGAGAAACGAGAAAAATGACTTTAATCTTTGCCTGGCAAAGGGGGTAACACAGCAAGCTAGCACCTCAAGAGCTGTGCCTCCTTCCCTGGGGAATAGGGAAAGGTTATATAGCCTGGGGCTCATGGTCTGGGGTAACTGATAAAGCTCAAAGTAATGAAGGTCTTGCATTTCTTTTGTTCTACAAATTCATGGCCAAAGCTGTCATCAGGTGGCTCAACAACCTGGTCTGGTGTCCCTGAAGTTATCGGCCCAGTGACCTTCTGTCCCAAATGAAGAGTGCTACAAGGGAGTGTAGCGGGAGAAGAAATGCCAGGTGCAAAGGGTAATTCATGTGGAGTCAGAGAGTAATCAGCTTTGTGAAGGACGTCTAGCTACAAGTGTTTGTTAGAAGTAACAGCTAAAGAATAACCACGACTGATTAACTCTTTTGGGCCTGTTTATGTTGTTTCCCCAGCCTGTTCATTGTTTCCTTATTTTCCTCGTTTATCAGAAAACAGAAGTCTCATTTCTATTTTTGCTGCAACATTAGCAGCAAATGTTGGACATCTTTTCGTGAGCTTTTTGCCTTTTTTGGTCAAGTGTCTGTTTAACTCTTTTGCTCATTTTTAAAACTGGGTTTTAGTTTTCTTACTTCTGAGATCTTAAAAATAACTAGGTATAATTTACATATCATAAAATTCACACATTTTAAGTGTACAGTTCAATGAGCTTAATAAGTTTATCACTATAACCCAGTTTTAGAACACTGACATCACCCCAATAAGATCACTCATACCCATCTATTCTTCCTTTTGAGTTTTGAGGGTTCTTTATATGTTCTGGATACAAGTCCTTGGTTGGATATGTGATTTGCAATATTTTCCAGATAAAGGGATTCTTGTCAGAAGAATGAAAATTCTCTAAATGGGGGCCTGACAGTAAGTCCCAATTCTTAAAAACATTTTCCGAATCCTGCAAAATGTCTCCTTTTGTTTGGTTTTAATGTGGGTAGGTGACCCATTCTGGAAATAATAAAGGTGACTGACCTGTCCTGTGATAGAGGAATTCCAAGGAAGCCTGCAGGTACCCCACCCCACTCCTGGGGGGTGGTCCGAGAGACCAAGGGGCCCCAGGGCGGTCTGCTCCGTCACAGAACCATCCTGGTGCACCCAGGGCGCAGATGGGCCGGTGGGCAGAGGAGGTTCTGCAGGGGCCAACAAGGGCAGTGCTTTCTCTGATGGCTCCATCTCCAAGACTTATTTTTAATTTGGTTCTTTCTTTCTTTTGTTTTACTTTTTATCAAGATATTGCAACATATTCGACAGTAGACTAGAATAACAAACCTCCAGGTGTTTCTCATCTAGCCTCATCAATTACCAACTCAATGGCCGATATTGTTTCAACTGACTCCAACCCTCCTCTTCACGGTAACCCTAAGGACTCTTAAAAACACAAATACCATTATCACTCCTAAAATATTTAACAATTACTTAATAGTGTCAAAATCTTGAGTCCTCGTCTTAAGGATGTGTTAGAACCTTTCAGGCAGGCCGGCGACCGTCCGTCTAGCCCGGTGGTCCCCAAGCCCGGGGAAAGGAGAGACTCGCACCCACCCAGGAAGCCAGGAACAGAGATTCGACCCCTATTCTTCCCCGTGGTTTGCCAGTACCTGCTTGGATTGGCCCGGCGCGGAGCCGTCCGTGGGCTACACCGACCACAGAGGGAGGGATGAGACCGCCCAACACAGCGCAGTAGAGGACCAGCGCATCCCTGTTGTCGGACGCTAGCGCACCTCTCTCCCCCGCAGAGGCTCGGAAACCCCACGGCGGCGGGCGGGGCTGCGCCCGGTATTGGGGGTGGGGCTGGAGCAGCCGGGGCTCCGCACGCCGCGCCCTGGTCCCGCTCCGACTGGGCGGGCAGCGCCTGGAGCCCGGCCAGGCGAGTCTGTCTCCGCCACTGTCCCGCCGGCTCCCGACCGTCCGGCTCTGCTCGGTCTGCCCTCCGCCCCACGCCGCCCGCTCGGTCAGCGCGGAACCTCTGGCCAGAGGGCAGACCAGCCATGGGCGCCCAGCCGCGCGGAGTCCGCGTCGCGAAGCTCTTGCCTCCCTGGGCGCCGCCGCCGCTGCTGCTATTTCTGCTGCTGCTGCTGCCAGGTACGCGCGCGGGGCGAGGGGGACTGGAGGGACGGGCGCCCAGCCCGAGCGGGGTCCGAAGGGGATGCGGCCCGGAGTGCAGCGCGAGGTGGGGAGAAGGGCGCCGTGGCTGGGGACCCGAAACTCGCGTGGACTGGCTCCGGCCCGGCGGCGAGTTAGGTGGGGGGTGCGTGTTTTCCCCTCGGCGGGCCCCTCCTTGAGAGTGATTTGTGCGCTCCCTGGAGGCGCGGGGAGGGCCCGCACTGGGGCTCTTCCTTCCACAGCCCAGCGTTACAGATTCGAGTCTCGGCCCTGCCCATTGTCCTGCTTGGCGCACTGGGTGCTGAACTGACGCGCCCAGGCCGCGGGTTCCACTGTCTGCATCCCGCCCACCTCCTCGTTTTACGAATATCTGGGGAAGCTGAGGCCAGAGAGGGCTCAAGATTTGCTCAAGGCCACCTGGGGTAGAGGGGAGTCGTTAAGGGGCGCCAGCCTCTCCTCCTTGTCCTCGCCTCTACGCACTCCTGGCACCTCCCCGCCTTCGCCTTCTGCCCGGTCTCTAAGAGGAGCTTGTTAGGGAGAAGCCGGCCCTGATAGAAAGGCTTTTGAGTGTCCTGGGAGGGGTGGTAGATACCAGGGGACGAGGGATTTGGCAGGGCTGCAGGCGGTCCCTGCAGCTGGGAGGGTAAGTGTGTTGGGAGACCACGTTGTGACCATGCACTCAGAGCGCTGTTCCTGCCCCTCCGGTGCTGAGGCCCCCAGTACTCAGAGCGCTGAACACTCCCCACGGAGCTCCTGAATGTGGCCCCTTCTTTATTTGGAGGGGGGGTTAGGGGACAGTCAAAATCCCTGGAGAAGTTGGGTTGGACTTAAAGGATTCCCCTCATCCCCTCCCCAGATTTTTCCCAGATCTGTGAGAAGCAGCAGACAGCTGACTCAAGATGCCTGGAGTGTGGCTTATAAACAAAGAGGGTCCCCAAGGGTTTCAGAGAGGGAAGGGTCTTTGATCAGGATGTGAAGACAACATCAGCGGGAACCGTGGGTCGCACTCTGAGAGCATGGGAGCCACGTAGGCACCCGCTTCTAAGATGTTCGGTGGCCAAACCCCTACAGGGTCCTGGGTGGGAAGAAGGAAAGCCCCAGTCCTAGGTTGTAGTCTCCCTCGGGCCCTGGGGTACTCCTGCCCTGGGAGTGGACTGGTCGTCTCTCCATTGTGGCTGTATGCAGGCAGATTGCATTTGGATCACGCTGCTGCCGTGCAGTAACAAAGATGGTGAGGACGGTTCCTGAGCTCTTACCATATGCCTGCATGGAGCTAAGCACTTCACTTATAACAACCCTAAGAGGTGGATACATTTATAATCTTTCACAGATGAAGGAAATGAGGTTTAGAGAGGTTAAGCCACTTGCCTAAGCTCACACAGCTCACAAGGATTCTGTCAGGATTTGCACCAGATCTATCCAAATTCAGAGCCCAGGCTTGTAATCATTGTGCTTCTCAACGAATGTGTGTGACCTGATGGAATCCCTTCTCTCTTGGGCCTCAGTTTCCTAGTCTTTAACTTCAAGGAGTAGGACTAGTCTGAAAGTCTGGAGTTCAGAGAGTACCCTCAGCAGATGGAGAGGAAGCTGTAGGTGGATGGTGTCCCTGGTGAGGGGAAAAGTGACTTCCCCAGGATCTGACAGGGCTACTTCCCTCAGTGGCCAGAGCCTCCGACGCCGAGCATCGTCTGTTTGAGCGGCTGTTCGAAGATTACAATGAGATCATCCGGCCAGTGGCCAATGTGTCTGACCCAGTCATCATCCAGTTTGAAGTGTCCATGTCTCAGCTGGTGAAGGTGGTGAGTGCCAGAGCCACAAGCCGTGGCCGTGGGGTATGGAGCTTCTGGAATAGCCTTTCCCAGAACCAGCCTTGTTTTTGTAATTCACCATCTACTTTAATCTCTCTTTCTAGGATGAAGTAAACCAGATCATGGAGACCAACCTGTGGCTCAAGCAAGTAAGTGACCAGACCCTGGGCACTGCTGCCCTCTGGTGGTGACTGCTTTATTTGCTGTCTGTGAACCAAGGGCCAAAACGCCTACTTCACTCCTGTGGACCCAGATTGAGGTCCACTGACTGGCTGGTCTGTCTCTACCTGGGCTTGGGGTCATATGCACTGCTCTGCACCCCTGTGGAAAGACTGCAGGGCCCAGCCCCTCAAGTCACAGACGATAGACTGCGTCCTGGAAAGAGAGACCTCCATGCTCAGACAAAATGGGGCTGACCCGGGCCTGGAGCCCTGGCCCCGACTCTAGGGTGGCGCCTGAGGCACCTCTTCCCCTTCCTCTTGCTAAAAACTCATCCTTGTTGTTGATGGGGGGGGTGGGAGCTGGGGTTCTGGATTTTCCTGTTCAGATTGGGACCAAAGAAATGGGCTTCCACATGTTCTCCCCAGGGAGGCTTTGTGCAGACATGGACAGATAACTCACTGGCCTAAGGGTGATCCTTCCACCAGCTCAGCCCACTGGACACTCAGCTCATGCAGCCTTCCTTCCTAGGAGGCTGGCAAGCCAGATGGGCACGGTGCCCACTCACCGCCCTATGGTACACGTTCCCTCCAGCCACAGCTTCACCTCTCTCCCCTCAGGTGCTCAGGCCTCACATCCCCCAGCCTCTACACCCAAACACTTCCTGGGCCCTGGTGGGATCATGGCTCCTTCCCCAGACCCTTCAGAGGCCAACCCTGCTCAACCCGGAGGTGGAAGAGGGTTCTGTGTGTCATGAGCGCCGTTACTGGGGCCTGATGGCATGTCCAAGCCGTTTCAGGAATGTAAACAGCAGGAGCTTAAGGCAGGGACCTGGACCTGGAAATGACTGGAGAAAGCCCTAGTGGTCCTGACTGATTGATGGGGGCTGGGCTTGCCCCACTCATGGGGGCAGCTAGGAGGCGGTCTGCACACTCAGCCCAGTGCTGTCTCCCCGCTAGCACCCACATGAGGAATGGGCCAGTGTGGTCTGCATTGCAGAGGCGGCTCTGACGTGCAGCCGAGGTGGGGAGGTCACCAAGATGAGTGGTGTCAAAAGAAGTAAAACCATGCTTGTCCTTCCACTGCCCCCCTCTCCCTCCTTGCCTTCTCCCCCCAGATCTGGAATGACTACAAGCTGAAGTGGAACCCCTCCGACTACAATGGAGCGGAGTTCATGCGTGTCCCTGCACAGAAGATCTGGAAGCCAGACATTGTGCTGTATAACAAGTAAGGTGCTTGGTGGCCCCCACCTCTCAGGGCTGTCAGCCTGGACCTGGGTCCTTGGCCTGCTGTGCTTTACAGCCTGGTCTTCCTGGGACCTTTTCCAAGAGAGCTCCATTCATTTGGTTCATTCCGCAGGTATTTATTGACCTACTATGTGCCAGGTCCTAGAGATACTGTGGCACAAGATAGATACCCTCCCCCTTGCCTCTAGGAGTTTATCAGACACACCAGGGAAGACAGGAATGAGTTACAGTATCCAAATATGCAATTACAGACTGGAGGAAGGGCAAGGAAGGAAACATGGGGGTGGGCTTAATTCACCAAGGCAGGACCTGACCATCCCTGTAAGTCAGGCTGTAGCCACGCCCCATGGTTAGACCACAGGAAACCTTCATTCTTTTTTTTTAATGGATGACCACAACAAAAGTAACAATGATTGCAACTACCAAACACGAAACACACTCATACTGTCATAATGTTGACATTTAGTCCAGTAATCCTCCACTGTAACAGCTCCTTTACTTTGCAGTGAGAATTGATTTGTATATTTTTTGCCTCTGAGTCCTTGTGGGATTTTTTTTTTATTATTCAAACAGAAAGTCACAAAAATTGTAATCATCCTCATCAGTTCACTCAGTCCCATGTAATTAATTTTTTTCATCTTGATCTTTTGTTAGCACTTTTATGAGTTCATCAGTTTTCCATTAGAGTTCTGAAAATGCTTATTCATTCAGTTCAGCAGTATAGTCAGTTACCAGAAACCTATACTTCTCAGAGTCTTTTCCATGAATTCCCTGAAGATGAAACCTTTTTATAGGAACATTTTGCGAAAGCATCAGAGTACACCCAGAACTCTCTGTAAATGACAAAAGACTTAAATATTACCACGGTTAAAGATATGATGAAAGTTCATAATAATGCAATTGACAAGGAAATTTAGTTATTTCTGAGATATACATTTTAAAGTAATAACTAGAATTATGACTTCTAACATTATACCAGAAAATATAAGATTTTTAGAAATTTCATGTAATGTTTGAATCATTTATATTAATATATTTCCATACAAATAACCCAAAGAAAGTTTAGTATTAGTTGTTTTTTTTGTTTGTTTTTTTGTACTGCAAGTTCTTATTAGTCATCAATTTTATACACATCAGTGTATACATGTCAATCCCAATCGCCCAATTCAGCACACCACCATCCCCACCCCACCGTGGTTTTCCCCCCTTGGTGTCCATATGTTCATTCTCTACATCTGTGTCTCAACTTCTGCCCTGCAAACCGGGTTCATCTGTACCATTTTTCTAGGTTCTACATACATGCGTTAATATACTATATTTGCTTTTCTCTTTCTGACTTACTTCACTCAGTATGACAGTCTCTAGATCCATCCACGTCTCAACAAATGACTCAATTTCGTTCTTTTTTATGGCGGAGTAATATTCCATTGTATATATGTACCACATCTTCTTTATCCATTTGTCTGGCGATGGGCATTTAGGCTGCTTCCATGACCTGGCTATTGTAAATAGTGCTGCAATGAACATTGGGGTGCATATGTATTTTTGAATTATGGTTTTCTCTGGGTATATGCCCAGTAGTGGGATTGCTAGATCATATGGTAATTCCATTTTTAGTGTTTTAAGGAACCTCCATACTGTTCTCCATAGTGGCTGTATCAAATTACATTCCCACCAACAGTGCAAGAGGGTTCCCTTTTCTCCACACCCTCTCCAGCATTTGTTGTTTGCAGATTTTTTTTTTTTTTTTTTTTTTTTTTTTTTTGCTGTACGTGGGCCTCTCACTGTTGGGGCCTCTCCCGTTGTGGAGCACAGGCTCTGGACGTGCAAGCTCAGCGGCCATGGCTCACGGGCCCAGCCACTCCGCGGCATGTGGGATCTTCCCGGACCGGGGCACGAACCCATGTCCCCTGCATTGACAGGCGGACCCTCAACCACTGAGCCACCAGGGAAGCCCTGTTGTTTGCAGATTTTTGATGATGCCCATTCTAACTGTAGTTTTGATTTGCATTTCTCTAACAATTAGTGATGTTGAGCAGCTTTTCATGTGCTTCTTGGCCATCTGTATGTCTTCTTTGGAGAAATGTCTGTTTAGGTCTTCTGCCCATTTTTGGATTGGGTTGTTTGTTTCTTTAATATTAAGCTGCATGAGCTGTTTATATATTTTGAAGATTAATCCTTTGTCTGTTGATTCGTTTGCGAATATTTTCTCCCATTCTGAGGGTTGTCTTTTTGTCTTGTTTATGGTTTCCTTTGCTGTGCAACAGCTTTGAAATTTCATTAGGTCCCATTTGTTTATTTTTGTTTTTATTTCCATTACTCTAGGAGGTGGATCAAAAAAGATCTTGCTGTCATTAATGTCAAACAGTGTTCTTCCTACGTTTTCCTCTAATAGTTTCATAGTGTCCGGTATTACATTTAGGTCTCCAATCCATTTTGAGTTTATTTTTGTGTATGGTGTTAGGGAGTGTTCTAATTTCATTCTTCTACATGTAGCTGTCCAGTTTTCCCAGCACCACGTATTGAAGAGACTGTCTTTTCTCCACTGTATATCTTTGCCTCATTGTCATAGATTAGTTGACCATAGGCAGGTGGGTTTATCGCTGGGATTTCTATCTTGTTCCATTGATCTGTGTTTCTGTTTTTGTGCCAGTACCATATTGTCTTGATTACTGTAGCTTTGTAGTATAGTCTGAAGTCAGGGAGACTGATTCCTCCAGCTCCGTTTTTCCCCTCAAGACTCCTTTGGCTATTCGGGATCTTTTGTGTCTCCGTACAAATTTTAAGATGATTTGTTCTAGTTCCGTAAAAAATGCCATTGGTAATTTGATAGGGATTGCACTGAATCTGTAGATTGCTTTGGGTAGTATAGTCATTTTCACAATATTGTTTCTTCCAATCCAAGAACATGGTATATCTCTCCATCTGTTAGTATCATCTTTAATGTTTTTCATCAGTGTCTTATAGTTTTCTGCATATAGGTCTTTTGTTTCCCTAGGTAGGTTTATTCCTAGGTATTTTATTTTTTTTGTTGCAGTGGTAAACAGGAGTGTTTCCATAATTTCTATTTCAGATTTTTCATCATTAGTGTATAGGAATGCAAGAGATTTCTGTGCATTAATTTTGTATCCCACAACTTTACCAAATTCATTGATTAGCTCTAGTAGTTTTCTTGTGGCATTTTTAGGATTTTCTATGTATAGTATCATGTCATCTGCAAACAGAGACAGTTTTACTTCTTCTTCTCCAATTTGTATTCCTTTTATTTCTTTTCCTTCTCTGATTGCCATGGCTAGGACTTCCTAAATTATGTTGAATAATAGTGGTGAGAGTGGACATCCTTGTCTTGTTCCTGATCTTAGAGGAAATGCTTTCAGTTTTTCACCATTGAGAATGATGTTTGCTGTGGGTTTGCCGTATATGGCCTTTATTATGTTGAGGTAGGTTCCCTCTATGCCCACTTTCTGGAGAGTTTTTATCATAAATGGGTGTTGAATTTTGTCAAAAGCTTTTTCTGCATCTATTGAGATGATTATATGGTTTTTATTCTTCATTTTGTTAATGTGGTGTATCACATTGATTGATTTGCGTATACTGAAGAATCCTTGCATTCCTGGGATAAATCCCACTTGATCATGGTGTATGATCCTTTTAATGTGTTGTTGAATTCTGTTTGCCAGTATTTTGTTGAGGATTTTTGCATCTGTGTTCATCAGTGATACTGGTCTGTAATTTTTTTCTTTGGTAGTATCTTTGTTTGGTTTTGGTATCAGAGTGATGGTGGCCTCAGAGAATGAGTTTGGGAGTGTTCCTTCCTCTGCAATTTTTTGGAAGAGTTTGAGAAGGATGGGTGTTAACTCTTCTCTGAATGTTTGGTAGAATTCACCTGTGAAGCCATCTGGTCCTGGACTTTTCTTTGTTGGAAAATTTTTAATCACAGTTTCAATTTCATTACTTGTGATTGGTCTGTTCATATTTTCTGTTTCTTCGTGTTTCAGTCTTGGAAGGTTATACCTTTCTAAGAATTTGTCCATTTCTTCCTGGTTGTCCATTTTATTGGCATAGAGTTGCTTGTAGTAGTCTCTTAGGATGCTTTGTATGTCTGACATGTCTGTTGTAACTTCTTTTTCATTTCTAATTTTATTGATTTGAGTCCTCTCCCTCTTTTTCTTGTTGAGTCTGGCTAATGGTTTATCAATTTTGTTTATCTTCTCAAAGAACCAGCTTTTAGTTTTATTGACCTTTGCTATTGTTTTCTTTGTTTCTATTTCATTTATTTCTGCTCTGATCTTTATGATTTCTTTCCTTCTGCTAAATTTGGGTTTTGTTTGTTCTTCTTTCTCTAGTTCCTTTAGGTGTAAGGTTAGATTGTTTACTTGAGTTTTTTGTTTCTTGAGGTAGGCTTGTATAGCTATAAACTTCCCTCTTAGAACTGCTTTTCCTGCATCTCATAGGTTTTGGATCATTGTGTTTTCATTGTCATTTGTCTCTAAGTATTTTTTGATTTCCTCTTTGATTTTTTCAGTGATCTCTTGGTTAGTTAGTAGTATATTGTCTAGCCTCCAAGTGTTTGTCTTTTTTACGTTTTTTTCCCTGTAATTCATATCTAATCTCATAGCATTGTGGTCAGAAAAGATGCTTGATATGAGTTCACTTTTCTTAAATTTACTGAGGCTTGATTTGTGACCCAAGATGTGATCTATCCTGGAGAATGTTCTGTGTGCACTTGAGAAGAAAGTGTAATCTGCTGTTTTTGGGTGGAATGTCCTATAAATATCAATTAAATCTATCTGGTCTATTGTGTCATTTAAAGCTTCTGTTTCCTTATTTATTTTCATTTTGGATGATCTGTCCATTGGTGTAAGTGAGGTGTTAAAGTCCCCCACTATTATTGTGTTACTGTTGATTTCCTCTTTTATAGCTGTTAGCAGTTGCCTTATGTATTGAGGTGCTCCTATGTTGGTTGCATATATCTTTATAATTTTTATATCTTCTTCTTGGAGTGATCCCTTGATCATTATGTAGTGTCCTTCCTTGTCTCTTATAATATTCTTTATTTTAAAGTCTATTTTATCTGATATGAGTATAACTACTCCAGCTTTCTTTTGATTTCAATTTGCATGGAATATCTTTCACCATCCCCTCACTTTCAGTCTGTACGTGTCCCTAGATCTGAAGTGGGTCTCTTGTAGACAGCATATATATGGGTCTTGTTTTTGTGTCCATTCAGCAAGCCTGTGTCTTTTGGTTGAAGCATTTAATCCATTCACATTTAAGGTAATTATTGATATGTATGTTCCTATGACCATTTTCTTAATTGTTTTGGGTTTGTTTTTGTAGGTCCTTTTCTTCTTTTGTGTTTCCCACTTAGAGAAGTTCCTTTAGCATTTGTTGTAGAGCTGGTTTGGTGGTGCTGGATTCTCTTAGCTTTTGCTTGTCTGTAAAGGTTTTGATTTCTCCATCAAATCTGAATGAGATCCTTTCCTGGTAGAGTAATCTTGGTTGTACGTTCTTCCCTTTCATCACTTTAAGTATATCATGCCACTGCCTTCTGGCTTGTAGAGTTTCTGCTGAGAAATCAGCTGTTAACCTTATGGGAGTTCCCTTGCATGTTATTTGTCATTTTTCCCTTGCTGATTTTAATAATTTTTCTTTGTCTTTAATTTTTGCCAATTTGATTACTATGTGTCTCAGTGTGTTTCTCCTTGGGTTTATCCTGTATGGGACTCACTGTGCTTCCTGGACTTGGGTGGCTATTTCCTTTCCCATGTTAGGGAAGTTTTCGACTCTAATCTCTTCAGATATTTTCTCTGGTCCTTTTTCTCTCTCTTCTCCTTCTGGGACCCCTATAATGTGAATGTTGGTGCATTTAACATTGTCCCAGAGGTCTCTTAGGCTGTCTTCATTTCTTTTCATTCTTTTTTCTTCATTCTGTTGCGCAGCAGTGAATTCCACCATTCTGTCTTCCAGTTCACTTATCTGTTCTTCTGCCTCAGTTATTCTGCTATTGATTCCTTCTAGTGTAGTTTTCATTTCAGTTATTGTATTGTTCATCTCTGTTTGTTCTCTAATTCTTCTAGGTCTTTGTTAAACATTTCTTGCATCTTTTCTATCTTTGCCTCCATTCTTTTTCCGAGGTCCTGGATCATCTTCACTATCATTATTCTGAATTCTTTTTCTGGAAGGTTGCCTATCTCCACTTCATTTAGTTGTTTTTCTGGGGTTTTGTCTTGTTCCTTCATGTGGTACATAGCCCTCTGTGTTTTCATATTGTCTGTTTTTCTGTGAATGTGGTTTTTGTTCTACAGGCTGCAGGATTGTAGTTGTTTTTGCTTTTGCTGACTGCCCTCTGGTGGATGAGGCTGTCTAAGAGACTTCTGCAAGTTTTCTGATGGGAGGGACTGGTGGTGGGTAGAGCTGGCTGTTGCTCTGGTGGGCAGAGCTCAGTAAAACTTTAATCTGCTTGTCTGCTGATGGATGGGGCTGGGTTCCCTCCCTGTTGGTTGTTTGGCCTGAGGCAACCCAACACTGGAGCCTACCTGGGCTTTTGGTGGGGCTAATGACAGACTCTGGGAGGGCTCACTCCAAGGAGTACTTCCCAGAACTTCTGCTGTCAGTGTCCTTGTCCCCATGGTGAGCCACAGCGCCCCCCCACCCCCGCCTCTGCAGGAGACCCTCCAACACTAGCAGGTTGGTCTGGTTCAGTCTCCCCTGGGGTCATTGCTCCTTACCCTGCGTCCTGATGTGCACACTACTTTGTGTGTGCCCCCTAAGAGTGGAGTCTCTGTTTCCCCTAGTCCTGTCAAAGTCCTGCAGTCAATTCCCACTAGGCTTCAAGGTCTGACTCTCTAGGAATTCCTCCTCCTGTTGCTGGACCCCCAGGTTCGGAAGCCTGACATGGGGCTCAGAACCTTCACTCCAGTGGGTGGACCTCTGCAGTATAAGTGTTCTCCCATCTGTGAGTCACCCACCCAGCAGTTATGGGATTTGATTTTACTGTGATAGCGCTCCTCCTACCACCTCATTGTAGCTTCTCCTTTGTCTTTGGATGTGGGGTATCTTTTTTGGTGAGTTCCAGTGTCTTCCTGTTGATGATTGTCCAGCAGCTAGTTGTGGTTCTGGTGTTCTTGCAAGAGGGAGTGAGAGCATGTCCTTCTACTCCAGCATCTTGGTTCCTCTCCAAGCTTCATTCTTTTACTCACCCAACGAATGCTCCTGCCCCTGCCTCACACTGCACACGTGCATCTGCCCACCAGCCACAGGAAGCTGCGCCTTTCTCTCTCTTTCAGAGGTTCTTCCTCTGCCTATCTGAATCTGCCCATTGTGGCACCTACAAAACCTGCCTCTTTCATAAGCCCATACAAACCTGACACCTTCCACATTTAACCTCTGTTATTAGACAAACATAATTTTAATTGGTATTTTACAGTATGTACTAGTTTGTTCTCCAGGTATTGACAGACTTCAATTTTGTAACTGTGCTTTATCTCTGGAGTTCTAATGTCTTAAAAAACCACTGAGCATTTTTCAACAAAACACTTCGTATAGAATTAGTCTAATCAGATTTTAAAGCATTCTGTGTTTTGGTTTGTATGCCGAATTAGTACCAATCAATATGTTTTACTGTTCGTATTGGGACTAGAGAAGCTACGTTTTTGGTTGAATCCCACTTTCTATTCATGGGTTAAAAGAGAAGTGTTCTTTACTCCAAAGATGGTCCGTGTTTTTATTTTTTTAATTTTTTAATTTTTTTAACATCTTTATTGGAGTATAATTGCTTTACGATGGTGTGTTAGTTTCTGCTTTATAACAAAGTGAATCAGCTGTACATGTACATATACATATATCCCCATATCTCTTCCCTCTTGCGTCTCCCTCCCTCCCACCCTCCCTATGCCACCCCTCTAGGTGGTCACAAAGCACTGAGCTGATCTCCCTGTGCTGTGTGGCTGCTTCCCACTAGCTATCGATTTTATATTTGGTAGTGTATATATGTCCATGCCACTCTCTCATTTTGTCCCAGCATACCCTTCCCCCTCCCCATGTCCTCAAGTCCATTCTCTAGTAGGTCTGCATCTTTATTCCTGTCCTGCCCCTAGGTTCTTCATAACCTTTTTGTTTTTTAGATTCCATATATATGTGTTAGCATACGGTATTTGTTTTTCTCTTTCTGACTTACTTCGGTCTGTATGACAGATTCTAGGTCCATCCACCTCACTACAAATAACTCAGTTTCATTTCTTTTTATGGCTGAGTAATTCCATTGTATATATGTGCCACATCTTCTTTATCCATTCATCTGTCGCTGGACACTTAGGTTGCTTCCATGTCCTGGCTATTGTAAATAGAGCTGAACATGAACACTGTGGTACGTGACTCTTTCTGAATTATAGTTTAAGCTACAGTAATCAAGACAGTATGGTACTGGCACAAAAACAGAAATAGAGATCAATGGAACAGGATAGAAAGCCCAGAGATAAACCCACACACATATGGTCACCTTATCTTTGATAAAGGAGGCAAGAATATACAATGGAGAAAAGACAGCCTCTTCAACAAGTGGTGCTGGGAAAACTGGACAGCTACATGTAAAAGAATGAAATTAGAACACTCCCTAACACCATTCACAAAAATAAACTCAAAATGGATTAAAGACCTAAATGGAAGGCCAGAAACTATAAAACTCTTAGAGGTCCGTGTTTTGTTTACTGCTTTTCCAAGAAAAGACAGCATTCATAAATGTGTTTCTTTCATGCAACTTGTAAATTGGTCCTTAAAGAACTGGGACAGGAGATAAATTAACTGGTTTGTAGAAATCTCCTGGTCCAAAGGCTCTTAAGGAGCTGAGCAGGGTAGTAAGAATTTTTGCTAAGCTAGAATTAAGAAAGTGGGCACAGATCTTAATCTTATGATTTGCATTTCATAGCTGTTTTCTTGCTGGCAATCTTGGGTGAACAGCTGGGGTACTTTAGGGATGTGTGCTTTTAACAATACTGAGAGACATAGTGAAAAGCTTCCATCGGATATGGAGAGGAGCAAATATCATAAGGAATTTCCTTGGAATCTGAAGCTGAAAATAAGATTTAGAGACTATCTTTCAATTCCTCTCTCCTAACTGAAACTTCAGTTTCTCTGAACCTCGGGTGAGAGTTTCTTTTCATTTCAACACACTAGAAAGACTTTTTACCTTCTTATGCCAGTTTCTCCTGCCATGTTTTTGTTCTTTGAAGTTCATTCTCTAGTAGAATCCTCAGAAAGTGTTCGTGGACACAGTGTACCCTAAGTTCTTACAAGTTCGTAACTCACTGTAGCCTTTTTAGGTAATACTCTTAGGTCATTTGCTGATATAAAATCCTTCACTCATACTTTCCTTCCATGAAAACCTTAAAAATGCTGACTCATGTTCTGGTATGAAGTGTTGCTGTCAAAAACGATTGCCAGTCTAATTTTCTTTTTTTCTTGTAAAATCTGGTGACTTTGGGGAGAGTAAAGGGACTCTATTAATACGTGTGCCAGGACCACAGATGTAAACCAGGACTGTTCTGGATGAACTTGGATGCATAGTCAGCTTGTTTACAAGGGCGTTGTTCTTTTTCTTGGGTAACCCAAAGATATTTTACCCTTTATCTTTAAAATCTAGTTGTTTTACTCTGTACCATATACATAAGAAGCCTTCTTTTATTCCAGTAAATGTTTTGTGAATTAGAGTTTTTCAGATCTGTTCTATTGCTTTATCTCTCCAGGAACTCCATTTTCACCTATATTTGAACTGCTTTACCTATATTCTTTCCATATTATTTTCTCTCACATTCTTTTTCTTTGTCTCTTTTTGATTTAAAAGAATTTTTTTTCTCCTTTCTGTTTTTTATTTTCATCACAATACTTTCCATGGTGTGTGCTGCTTGTTACGTTTTAGTTTTTATTTCTAAAATGATTTTTTAAATTTCTTTCTTCCCGTTCTTTCCTAAGTTCTGTCAGTTCTTTATTCATCCTCCTATTGCTTACCCAAATTCTTAACTTTTCTATTTCTAATTTATGCGGCTCTTTCAAAGTTTCTAAAGATCGTTCTTTCTATTACCTTAATTTGTAATGTCAGATTATCAGTTTCATCTGCTCTGAGGTTATATTTTTGCGGTGTGCACTTGTCTGTTTGTATGTTATTGTCATTCAATTACTTTTCATATTTTTCTTACAATATGTTAATATGAGGTTCAGTCTAATCCTTTTCTGTTGCTCTTGTTTAAATAGATGGCCTTTGTTGTACTTTTAGGACAGGTTCCCAGAGGGGATGGGAGTGGGTAAGGGTGGGTCTCTTGTGTCACCTGCTTGGGAGTTCCCTCCTCAAGTGGTTCCCTTGAAGCATTTAAATACTCCGTGTAGCCACCTCCACAGTCTGAGAGCTGCCACTTCTAGACACCTGCTTCTCTACTTTCTCAACCATCTTCTTTTTCTTACCCTCAGTTTCCCACGCTGTTCAATTTGAAGCCTACCCTATGCAGCTTTTTTCTGGGTGGGTCTCTGCCCTTCTGGAAGGCAGTTGGGGTGGGAGGTGTTTCTGAGATCGAGCCCAGCCCAGCCTCCTCTGCAGACCCTGGTGGCTCCCCATCGTTTTGTCCTCTCCCACAAACTGGCACCTGTGGTGCCCTCTCTGTTTCACCATTCCCCTTGCTGAAGATGCAGTGCAGAGCGGGGTCCTCTTTTTTGAGGGGCAGATACCTCTTGGTGATTTCTGTCTGGGGCTCTCGGGACAGGAGAACTTCCCTTCCTCTTCCCTCAGCCACCTCCACAGCAGCTAACCCCACCCGAATCCCACGCAGGTCCCACTGGTGGTAGTGGTTCAACCCCACTCTCTCACACCTGAGGTTCTTAGAGTTCCACGTAACCTAACTTTGTTGACCACGTGGGCAGTGGGATTTTTCTTTTGCTATCTTGTTGCCCTGTTTTTCTGAGGAAATTTGGAAAGGTTAAAGAAACGGATGCCATCGTGATCTTTCTCATACCACTCACCACCCTCGCCCCACTTCAGCTCTTACTCTTTCCTTCTATTAAAGTGATACCTCAACTAATCATTTGCACCCACCCTGCCTTTTCTTTTTTTAATCAGCTCACGTGGTTCAGCAACACACTGGCTGAGTGAGACCTTTCCCCCTTTGCTGACCCCTGCTGCCAACCATCTCTTGGGCATCCAGGGGGGTGAGAGCTTCATTTATCTTTTTGGTCATCCGTTCAGTCAGCTAGTACTTACCGAGCACCCTCTCTGTGGCTGGGGCTCTGCCAGACCCTGGTACCCAGCGAGGTCTTCATCTTCTGTCTCCTGGTGGCAGAGCTAGGCCACTGACGCTGTCAGCAAGCAGGCCTCCTGGTCTGGGCAGACACAGCTGTGGGGGTCTGTAGGCAGCCGCCACAGTGACCAGGATCCCTGGAAAATAGCAGACATGTGCCCCAGCAACCAAGGTAAGCTGATCTCCAGTGTTTGGCCTTTTGGACACACAGACTTGAGGACTCAAGTTCCGACTGGTCAAGGCCCTGCCACAGACTCTGTGTGGGACCCTGAGCAAGCCAGTCCTGCCCTCTGACCTTCAGTTTCCTCGTCGGTAAAATGAGGGGATCAGACTAAAGCAGGGATCATGAAGCTTTCCTGTGAAGGGCCAGGTAGTTAAGTATTTTAGGCTTTGTGGGCCTTAGAGTCTCTGTCGCAGCTACTCAGTCCTGCCCTTGTAGCTTAAAAGTAGCTGCAGACAATAGACCACAAATGGGTATGGCTGTGTGCTCCAATAAAAATTTATGTACAGAAATAGGGGGCAGGCCAGTGGACTAGTCCCTGGGCTCTGAAGGTCCATTTTGTTGATCCAGATGCCTAAGGAAAGTTGTTCTGGAGGCCTCTGCCTTCCCAGGGGTCCTCTCAGCCCTCTGCGTAATGTAGGCCAGCCTCCCAGGACTCCTTGGTGCCCAACATGGTCAAGTCCACTTGGGGCCGTGTGGGTCCCCACCCCCTCCCCACTTCTCATACCCCTCCTTTCCTCCTGGAGCTGGGAATCCTCTTCTTGTGGGGAATTGAGGGCCCAGTAGGATAAAGTGGGGCTAAGAACATATAAACACAGCAGGGCACCTTTGGGACAACCCAGCTGGCTGGAGTGAAGGCGGATAGTGGATTTGACATCAACCCTTCACATGTAACGACTGTCCTGCTCGACAGACGCACGTGATGGTGGGAGGGCCAGAGACCAGCAAGGAGACACACCCCGGACACACCCCCTCCTGTCTTCACACAGTGCTATCCAGTAACAACCAGACAGGATATCCCTAAATGTATAGGTTTGTCTTTTTTTTTTTCCAGCTCTTCAGGCAAATGGGTATAGTGGTTGCTCCCTTTAGAAGGACATACATGCCTTCA
The DNA here is from genome assembly GCF_011762595.2 of Tursiops truncatus. Taxonomy (NCBI): domain Eukaryota; kingdom Metazoa; phylum Chordata; class Mammalia; order Artiodactyla; family Delphinidae; genus Tursiops; species Tursiops truncatus. The sequence goes on from NC_047035.1 coordinate 118,657,319, forward strand.
AATGCAGAACTCTAAGAAATCAACAGGGCTGACCCATGGAAATGTCAAGAGCTTTCACTGGGCGAGGCCATTGTCATGAGGACCGGCTGGCTTCATGCTCAGATGTGAGCTTGGACGGGGTGTTGAGCTGGTCATCAGCAAATCTTCCACTGCACAAACCAGCTGATAAATGCCAACAAGCCAATTCTAGGAATAATGTATGTCTCTGCATAGAAAGGGCGCACATAGCTAAACAGAAGGGAGAAGGAACATGGGGAAGGATAGGGACACAGAAGGCAAAGGAACCTGTCATGCTGGGTTTGAAAGACAAGGAATCAGAAAACATGATTATTCATTCTAAAACAGTGCAGGGAGGAATGGGGAGTTTGGTAAACGGTAGAACCAGGGTCCAGAGATAGGGCCTGGTAATAGACCCATCTAACAGGCTCAGTTTAATGGCAGTGGGCTCCTACGGTGGTCTCTGCAGCCCCTTCCAGGTCCACGGTCTGGTTTGACATCCGTGTGTGTACACACATTGGGCTCCCAATGCAGACAGAATGAGGAGGCATTACCAGGGCCAAACCATAGGGACAGCGAGTGGCAAATATCCCCAAGGTCACCTAAACACCTGCCTCTGATGACCACTTTCATTCATTTCTTTTATTTCTTCAATTAAAGGAGAAAAAAATCTCTGGCATTTGGGAGTGTCTCCATATATATCAAGCTGGGAGTTGTATGGTGTGGAATGAACCCATGACGTGCCCCAGGGTGGGGGCTGATGAGTGTGTCAGATCGTTGGGGGTTGGGGGGTCCTGGGCTTCAGTATCCCCATTGGTAAATGGGATGGTGAACTGCGAGACCTTTTACAGCACTTTGAGCTCTCATATTCTGCAGTTTTACAAATCGTTACTTGCCGTTTACCTGCTGGCAGCGTGAGAAGCTGGGCTAGCTGACCACATGGTAATGACCTGTGTGCCGCACACCTCCTCTTTGTCTCCGCAGTGCTGTTGGGGATTTCCAGGTGGACGACAAGACCAAAGCTTTACTCAAGTACACGGGGGAAGTGACTTGGATCCCCCCGGCCATCTTTAAGAGCTCGTGCAAAATCGATGTGACCTACTTCCCATTCGATTACCAGAACTGCACCATGAAGTTTGGTTCCTGGTCCTACGACAAGGCAAAAATCGACCTGGTCCTGATCGGCTCCTCCATGAACCTCAGGGACTACTGGGAGAGTGGTGAGTGGGCCATCATCAAAGCCCCAGGCTACAAACATGACATCAAGTACAACTGCTGCGAGGAGATCTACACGGACATCACGTACTCGCTGTACATCCGGCGCCTGCCCCTGTTCTACACCATCAACCTCATCATCCCCTGCCTGCTCATCTCCTTCCTGACTGTGCTTGTCTTCTACCTGCCCTCCGACTGCGGCGAGAAGGTGACTCTCTGCATCTCGGTCCTCCTCTCCTTGACTGTGTTTCTGCTGGTGATCACTGAGACCATCCCGTCCACCTCTCTGGTGATTCCCCTGATCGGCGAGTACCTCCTGTTCACCATGATTTTTGTAACCTTGTCCATCGTTATCACCGTCTTCGTGCTCAACGTGCACTACAGGACCCCCACCACACACACGATGCCCATGTGGGTGAAGACCATATTCTTGAACTTTCTTCCCAGGGTCATGTTCATGACCAGGCCGGCAAGCAGTGAGGGTAACACTCAGAGGCCAAGACCCTTCAATAGCGCTGAGCTCTCAAACCTGAATTGCTTCAGCCACATAGAGTCCAAGAGCTGCAAAGAAGGCTACCCCTGCCAGGACGAGCTATGTAGCCACTGCCACCACTGCAGGGTAAAAATCCTGAATTTCAGTGCCAATCTCACGAGAAGCTCCAGTTCTGAATCCGTCAATGCCGTGCTGTCCCTCTCTGCTCTGTCACCAGAAATCAAAGAAGCTATCCAAAGTGTCAAGTATATTGCTGAAAATATGAAAGCACAGAATGAAGCCAAAGAGGTAAGGATATGTCTGTTATTACATTGGTCATTCATTCATTCAACAAACATTGTATTGGTTCCTTGTGGGCAAGGAATTAGACTGGCATCAGTGGCTTGTGTTCAGACCAGCTCCTCATTTACCAGTTATTTATCCTTGGATACACCGCCTCACCTCTGTGAGTCTGTCTTTTCATCTGTAAAATGGGATGATAAAGGTTGTGAGTATGTGGTGCCCTGCATTTAGCTGCTGGGCTGCCAGCAGTTTGGGACATTGGAACACCTGATGCTGAGTGAGTGGATTAGGAGGTAGGCTGGAAGAGGGCATGAGGCCAGATGATCTCCAATTAGTATTGATCAGCTGAGCTGACGTTTTAAACTTTACTCGTTGTGTCTCCCTACTCCCCTTTAAGAGTAATTTACATAAAGTACACACCTCTTAAGTCTACATCTCAGTGAATTTTTACATTATGTGTACACCCACATAACCATGATCTAGGTAAAGGTATAGAACATTTCCAGTGCCCCAGAGGGTTCCCTTGTGCCCCTCCCCAGTCAGTAACCCCCTCCCTCCCTCCTCGGTAACCACTGATCCCGACGTCTTTTATGTTAATTAATTTTACCTATTCTTGAACTTCATATACGTGGAATCGCATAGCATAAACTTTCATATCAGACTTCTTTCATTCAGCAAAGTGTACGAAGATGTCTGAGGTTTATCCTTTTGGTTGGTTATTGGTGTGTAAGATTCTACAGTATGACGACACCGCCTTCTGTTTATTCGTTCTACGGTTGTTGGACATTTGGTTATTTCCAGTTTGGGGCGATATGAATAAAGCTGCTATAAATTTATACATATCTTTTGGTGAATATATACACTCGTTTCTCCTGGCTACATTCCTAGGGGTGGAATTGCTGGATCACTGGAGAGGTGTATTTTTCACTTTAGTGGACACTGTCAGGTTTCCAAAGGGTTTGAGCCGATTGACATGCCCCCTGGCAATGTTTGAGAGTTCCAGCTGCTGCCCATCGCCGCCAAACGGGGGTGAAGTGGCCTTTCTTGTCCCTGTGGACTAATGATTAGGGCTCTTTTTCATATGCTTATTGGCCATTTGGATATCTTCTTTTGTGAACTATCTATTCACACTCTTGCCCATCTTTTTTTCATTGGGTGAACTTGTATTTCCTTCAAAAATCTTATGCTAGAACTAGTGATAGGTATTAGTAATGGGGAAGCTTTACACTTATGTGTTTGGCTGTTCCCACACTGTTTACCCCCAAGGTTACCAGAATCATGTTCAATAATTTTTTAAGAAGCTCTGCTTTAAAATTAACTGGTTCTAAGTTGATTATTAGCAAAGAGCTAATTACCAGATAATTTCAGCTCCTGATGCACTGTAGGTAATTAATGTTGGTAGGAAATGTCTGGAGCCTCTTTTATTCAGCTGTGAACGGCATATTAAAGTAGATGAGACAGGAGGGAGATAGCAACAGTGGCCCCGTGTCCTCACCCCACCCATCTGAGCAACTCTGAGCCCACTTGTGACTGTAACAATGCAAAACCTCCCACTGATACCAGAAATTTAGCCAAAAAGTCAGGCCCTCCTTTAAATTCAGTTGAAGCAGTTGGTTGGTTGTTTTTTTTTTTTTCAAGTCTTCATTGAATTTTTTACAACATTGCTTCTGTTTTATGTTTTGGTTTTTTGGCCCTGTGGCACGTGGGATCTTAGCTCCGGGACCAGGGATCAAACCCACACCCCCTGCATTGGAAGTCGAAGTCTTAACCACTGGACCACCAGGAAGTCCCTGAAGCAGTTGTTGGACATTAAGTACATGATTAGAGAATCTCATTTGTCTAACACTACTCACTTTTGCAGATATTCTCTACCCTTTCTTTTTAAAATAATCACTTCTTTTGAGTGATAATTTACTAAAGATTGAGATCTAAGTACCCATCGTCTTTGTCAGGCTATTAGAAACTATCTTTATTCCAAAAATTATTTACTAGGAACCATACAAGGTGTTAAGAGTTTCACGAGGGTTTTAGTTAGCGTTAGAGTTTCCACAAGATGTGTGACGGAGGCAGACAGTAAAAAAAAAAAATGTTACTGAAAGGGAAGTCACAGCTGAAATGCCAGGAAGGTAAATTAGTGAAATAGCCTGAATGTGGCCAGCTAGAGGCACATGGTTCATCTCAAGGGGCAGCCACTGCTCACTTCTGGTCATCTGTTACCACAGATGAATGTGGTCCCATTGTTTTTCCAGAGAAAGCAGAAATCTGGACCACCGTCCAGTGGATTGCAACCTGTTTATGAAAGGGTGGCAAGTGTTAGAATAAAGATGCCTACTCAGTGCTCTGAGGAGAGTTGGGCTGTCTGAAGGATGCCTTCTTTCTCTCTTACTGTGTGACAGACATGCTGCTGTTTACATAGAGTTTTCTAGAGGTATTTTAATTTCCTAATTCCCTGGCTCCAACTTGGTTGGTTTTAACTGTCCTGGGCTCCTAGGCACTTGGAATGAACAGGATTGGTTCTCCCAGAGCCATCTCCTGAGGGTGCTGAGAGCCTGTGAATGACTGTCCCTGGACACGCCAGATCCCAAAGGGACAGGAGTGTCATCGTGTCACCTGCCTTGGCTGTTCTCTTTTCAAGTTGTTTGTGTTGGTCACCCCTACTTGCTCACACTTGTGAGGTGTTTAATACTCTAAATTCAGAGTTAGGGCTAGGATTGGGTTACAAGTTAGAAAACTAGTTAGGGAGCTTGTGGTCTCATGTTAATACTCTCCGTCTTACGGTTTTGACGGCTGATCGTTTGAAGTTGGTTCCACTGTATGAGTTGTTCTTGAGGTCTTGGAGGTGTGCATAGATCAGAGCCATGATCTTTTGAGCTAATAACCCTGATACAACTTGTTTTGTTTGGTTCAGATACAGATAGAGAGATATATCTATATATCTATATGTATGTGTATCTGTTAGTTCATTCATTCCAACTAGAGTTAGACTTCTGATCAATGATTTATTTACATGTGTTGTAATTACTGTTTTCTAGGGTTAAATTTTGGCCATCTTATTTCACGTTTTCCATTTACTTTTTTTTTTGCCTCAGTTCTTGCTGTTTACTAGAAAGTTTGAATATTTTTTGCTGGTTGAAAGTCGTGTGCTTTATTTTTATTCTTCTGCTAGCTCTTCCTAACTGATTTAAACCCATGCTCAAGTTCCGTTTTCCATATCAATTGGTCTCTTACATTTTTAAGTATCTGTGTTTTGCCCCCACCCCACTGTCCTTCCCCTCTGATCTTCCTCACTGCTTTGGCTACCTGGGTGTTACTAGAGCTTTAGTTTTGGTTTTTCATGAATATATGTTTTGGTTTTTGACCTTCCTTTTTTTATTTAGTCTGTAGTCACCCCTCACATCTACTTATGGTGTCCTCCTGGATTTATCTCTTTGTGTTGGCATGCCTTCTCAAGATTGTTTACGGGTAAACCTTTTGGGGCCTGTAAGCTTAAAAATGTATTGTGGGGCTTCCCTGGTGGCGCAGTGGTTAAGAATCTGCCTGACAATGCAGGGGACACGGGTTCGAGCCCTCATGCAGGAAGATCCCACACGCTGCAGAGCAACTAAGCCCGTGTGCCACAACTACTGAGCCCACGCGCCTAGAGCCCGTGCTCCACAACAAGAGAAGCCACCGCAATGAGAAGCCCACGCACCACAACGAAGAGTAGACCCTACTCACCGCAATAAGGGAAAACCCGCACACAGCAACGAAGATCCAACACAGACAAAAATAAATAATTTTTTTTTAAACTGTATTGTGCCCTCACTTTTTTTTTTTTTTTTTTTTTTTTTCAGTATGCAGGCCTCTCACTGTTGTGGCCTCTCCCGTTGCGGAGCACAGGCTCCGGACGCACAGGCTCAGCGGCCATGGCTCACGGGCCCAGCTGCTCCGCAGCACGTGGGATCTTCCCGGACCGGGGCACGAACCCGTGTCCCCTGCATCGGCAGACAGACTCTCAACCACTGCGCCACCAGGGAACCCTATGTGCCCTCACTTTTAAGTGAGAGTTTAGCTGGATACGAAATTCTAGGGTTGAAGTTCTTTTCCTTAAATACTTAAATAACACTCCATGGCCTTTTTGCCTCAGTGTCGTTTCTGAAAAAGTTTTAAGTTAATCTGAATGTTGTTCCTTTGCAAGCAATCTATTCTATCTAGAAGCTATTAGAATTTTCTGTTTGTAGAGAAATCGAATGACACCAAACACAACGTGTTGGTGTGGGTCTCTCCTAGTCTGTTTGGCATTCCTGTGAGCCATTTAATTCCAAGGTTTTTCATCTCACTTTAACTCTGGGGAAATCAATGTTATTTCTGTAAAGATATCCTGTTCACCCTTCTTTTCTCTTTCCCTGAACTGTTGTTGTACAGATGGGATACCTCTGCTCCCAGCTTCTCCATCTCCTAGCTTTTCTTTTACATCGCTGCCCCAGGTGAGGTCCTTACTCTCCTCCCTGTTTCTTTCCGGGGCTGTATTTACCCTTGCCAGTCACCCCAGCTCTTGAGTTCTTTATCGCGACTTGTCTGTTGTTCACACTTGTATTTCCACTTGATTCTTCTATAACACTGCTTGTTCCTAACTTCGTGTTTCCAATATTCTCTCCTATCCAGTGACTATCTGGATGGTCTCAAAAGACTGTCTTGTTTAGTTTAAATTCTTAACCTATCTGTTCCATGAATTTTCTTTCAAATACCTAAGTTTGTGTATTGGGGGCCTGTAAACTCACCTTTTCTGGGGGTGTCAGCCATCCTTACTGAACTGTGTTTGAGGGGCCCAAACCCATGCTTCCCAAGGCAGAGGACCCACATGGCCACAAACTGGGCTAGACGCCCCTTCAGGGGCGTTTCCTCCCCTCCAGCTGACCTTGTCCGTGAGGAGCTCCCCCACGTCCCTTTCACTCAACTGCAGTTGTTCATCTTTGATGTGGGGAACGAGGAGGGAAGCCTCAGGCCCCACCAATCAGTGGGCACCTCTGCTCTGCTCTTCCCCTCAGCCAGGCCCTACTTTGCTGACAAGTGGCCCTGCCTGCATCTCTGGGCTGGGAGTGGCAGGCTGGAAAGAGGCACAGGGTTGGGGGAGAGAAGAGCACAACCAAGCCTTCCCCAGACCTTCCCTCCACCGAGACCCTTCTCTTCCAACCGCATGCTCACACTCAGCAGTCCACACCTGCCCAGGTTTCTGAGAGTCTTTAAGGCACGGTCTCCTCTTGTTTCTGGGACATCTCCAGGGTTGGGCTGGGAAACAGAGCCAAGTGCTTGGGCTAGTTCACCATTCTGCCCAACACTCATCTACCTGTTCATGCATCATTAGTGCCAAAGTTTCCAGAGAATGACCAGTGTCCTTGTGCCTTAAAGACTCAGAGTTAGACATAAAATTAAGTTTCACCCAGCTCTATTTGCAGCACTGTTTGTATTCATGTGTAAAACCCAAGTCCCCTCTTTCTTCACCAGGCTAAACCATGTGAAGTGCTCTCAGAGGGAGATATATACTTGGTTAATGGTCATTTTTAAAATCAGCATTAATATCAGTAGGTATTATTCATTAAGGACCCTGTGCCAGGCACATATTTCATTTACTCCTCATAACAACTCTCTGAATTAGGTACTGTTCTTATCCCCGATTCACCAAGGAGGAAATTGAGGCTGAGAGAGGTCACATAATTTACCCAGATTCTCGTGCCTAGAAAGGAGCAGAGCTGGGATTATAACAAGTCTTGGTTTTCCCACCCCGCTGCCTCCTAGGCCCTAGGAGGTTTAGCCAGTAGGGGGTTGGCAGGAATCACAGCGTCTATTGTATATTGGAATCTTTTACACCCAAAGTCTTAGGAATTCAAATAAGTAACCGGTGGCAAATAGGGCATTATAGCTCTAATCCACTGACTTCTCAATGTCATCAGAGGGACATGTTCACTCACGCTCATAATGGTGAAATAAAATCCTTGTCTCCCAGCCCCATTTCAGTGCACTTAATTAAATTACTAAATCACATGCTGCCTCTCTATTATGTGATTATTTCTTCAAAATCAGTTGATTTATGGGTTCTCTTTTTCTCAGTCCAATTATGGTTTCCCTTCTGAGTTGTCTAGTATAATTAATGTGCAGTTCTCCTTCCTATTTCAAGCCTAAATTGAAGCTGTCTTATATACAGTTAGTCTTGCTCTTTCTTCCATCTTTACTTTATGGTCAGCATTGATTTCTGATTTTGAACCTGTTCTGTAACTGTACGGAATTCCATGATACTTTGGCCTTCTAATTGAAGATGATACTTGGCTAGTTGGGCATTGTGGAGAGAGGGCGGTGGGAGAGGAAGAGTGATGATGGGCTTACCCTGATGTGCTTATTTCATTTTTGAAACAGACGTTACAAGGAAATTAGTATCTAAAACTGGATAAGAGCTAGTACTTTGAATTATGTTGGACTGTATTAGCTATTCTAACAAAGGCCCAGAATCCTCCTGCAGAGGTGTAAATCAAGTTAACTGGTTTTAACTAACTTTATAAATTGGAATTCAATTTTTAGGGAAAAAAAGGGTTATGTAGATGTTAAGAAATTTGATTTAAAACATTTAATATGACAGATATTTTATTCCTGTTTCTCTAGTGCATAAAGAGAAACTTGAGAATGGTAGACTTCCTCAGACTACATCCATTAGAAAAAAGAGGTTTCTTGCATATTGGCAAGCAGAATGGCTTCTTCTACTGAAACCCATTTATTCGATATTCAATATTGAAAATGTGTCCACCTTGCCTTTTCCTTCCTGCTTTATTTTTTCCTCTTTCATGATGTTTGTTTTTGTCTTTCAGATTCAAGACGATTGGAAGTATGTTGCCATGGTGATTGATCGTATATTTCTGTGGGTTTTCATTCTGGTGTGCATTTTAGGGACAGCAGGATTGTTTCTGCAACCTTTGATGGCCAGGGATGATGCATAAGCACTAAACTGTGTGTTACTTATGAGGTTACTTATGTGTATTGGGGGAGAGGCGGCTCACTGTTTTTTTAATTTTATTTTTTGTTGTGGTAAAATTCACTTAGCATAAAATGTACCATCTTAACCATGTTTAAGGGCACAGTTCAGTGGTATTAAATATATTCAGGGCTTCCCTGGTGGCGCCGTGGTTGACAGTCCGCCTGCCGATGCAGGGGACACGGGTTCGTGCCCCGGTCCAGGAGGATCCCACATGCTGCGGAGCGGCTGGGCCCGTGAGCCATGGCCGCTGAGCCTGCGCGTCCAGAGCCTTGTGCTCCGCAACGGGAGAGCCCACAACAGTGAGAGGCCCGCGTACCGCCAAAAAAAAAAAAAAAAAAAAAAATATATATATATATATATATATATATTCACATTGTTGTGTAACCATCACCACCATCCATCCCCATAACTTGTAAAACTACAGACCAGTTAAACAATAATTCCCCAGTCTCCCCTCCCACCAGCAACCATCATTACACTTTATCTTTATGACTTTGACTACTCTAAGTACCTCATATAAGTGGAATCATACAGTATTTGTCTTTTTGTGACTGGCTTATTTCACTTCACAGAATGTCCCTAAGGTTCATCCATGTTGTAGCATATTGCAGAATTTCCTTACTTTTTAAGGCTGAATAATAGTCAATTTTAAGTATATACATTTTGCTTATCCATTTATCTGTTGATGGACACTTGGGTTGCTCCCATGTTTTAGCTGTTGTGGATAATGTTGCTATGAACATGGGTGTACTCTCTCCGATACCTTGCTTTCAGTTCCTTTGGGGATATACCCAGAAGTGGAATTGCTCGATCATATGGCAATTCTATTCTTAATTTTTTGAGGAACTGCCATACTGTTTTCCACCATGGCGATACCATTCTATATTGCCACCAACAATGTACAAGGATGGATTCTCCCCAGTTTCTCCACATCCTCATCATACTTTTTTTTTTTCGGTACGCAGGCCTCTCATTGTCGTGGCGTCTCCCGTTTTAGAGCACAGGCTCCAGACGCGCAGGCTCAGCAGCCAGGGCTCACGGGCCCAGCCGCTCCACGGCATGTGGGATCTTCCCGGACCGGGGCATGAACCCGTGTCCCCTGCATTGGCAGGCGGACTCTCAACCACTGCACCACCAGGGAAGCCCTGTTTTGTTTTTCTGATAATAGCAAAACTATTGGTTGTGAGTCAGTATCTCATTGTAGTTTTGATTTCATTTCTCTAATGATTAGTGATTTTGAGCATTTTTTCACATGCTTATTGGCCATTTGTGGCCATTTCTTCTTTGGAGAGATGTCTATTCAAGATCTTTGTCCAGTTTTGAATTGCGCTTTTTATTGTTTTAGGAGGTCGCTATGTATTCTAGATATTAATCCTTTATCAGATATATGATTTGCAAATATTTTCTCCCATTCTGTGGGTTGCCTTTTTACTGTCAATAGTGTCTTTTGATGCACAAAATTTTTTAATTTTCATGAAGTCCAATCTGTCTGCTTTTTCTTTCATTACCTGTGCTTTTTGTGTCATATCCAAGAAATCATTGCCAAATCCAATGTCATAAAGCATTTGTCCTGTTTTCTTCTAAGAGTTTTATTGTTTTAGGTCTTACATTTAAGCTTTTTCTCAATAGAGCTTCCTATCATCACTTCCTATCATCAAGCTACTGGCTTTGCTTTTGACATTTCAAGGTTTACTTATTATCCAGTTGTCTTGACTTTTGTTAAAAAAAAAAAAAAGATTCATGCAAGAAAAATGTCAAGAGAATTATGGCTAAATGAATATTGAACCAGCCTTTCGGGTAAGGTAATGTCAGAATATAATTCTTCTACAGTGATAAAGTAGCATGCTGTGCTATGGACCATGTAAAAATGGACTAAATATGAAAACTGGTTTTTTTTTTTAGCGGTCGAGATGTAACTGGATTTAAAAAAAAACCTTACTGTTCAGAAATACGAAAAATTGTTTTGTTCAGTATCACAACAGATTTCCCAATGGTTTTCTTGTTTAGCTCACAATCTCCTTGCAGGTTATACTATTTCAGTAAGGTCTCACTACTGTCATTTCTTACCATGCACTTTTTTTTTTTTTTTTTTTTTACTGTTTTTCAAGAGTCTAAGGACCATGCCCTCATTGTAGATGGCCTCAGTTATTTATTTTGCATAATTCTAAATTATTATACTATGAGAAATTATGCCTCATCACACAGCCATTGTTAATGAACCTTTAGAACGGGGTTTCTCAGCCTTAGCACTAGTAACATTTTGGGCCAGATAATTCTGTGTTGAGGGCGGATGGGGTCTGTCCTGTACGTTGTAGGATCTTTAGCAGCACCCTGGCCCCTACCCACTAGATGCCAATAACATACCCCCCCATCCCTTGCCAGGTGTGACGATCCCCTCAGGGGCAAAACTGCCCCTTTGAGAACCACTGCTTTAGACAAATTATTAAGGAGAGAGTATCCCGAGTATCCCATACTCCACTTCTGAATCTGAATAACCACTGGCAAGAGATGATGATACACAGAGACCATTTTAATCTTCTCATTAGTCATTATGATGTTTTTCCTATGCAAAAATAAAACTGACAAAATTGCAGCCCACTGTGACTCATGTTTCAGTAAGCCAAAAGAAGATTTCTATAAAATGTATTTACATGTAAAATTTTAAAGTAATAGTAATGGAGACATAATAAGAGGGATCGGGGATATATACATGCTATGACAGCCAACTGGCAATTTAAACTCATCTAACGAGGAGACTTTCACTCACTAAATAGCATTAAACACCTGCCTAAAATAAAAGGCAAATTAGACAGGATCCCTTCTGCCTTCTAAGGAGTGTTGAATTGAACTTAGATCTGTTACTATAAATAAATAAGGCAGTTGTTCTCTCAAGAGCTGAGTTCGAAATCGAATACAAGATTTCTGTCAGTATTTTCTTCCTGGTCATAGCTGAGTCAGGGACATTAAAGATGAAAATTTATTTTTTCTGTTTTTGTTGGTTTGAATTTTATTTTATTAATTTTTTTATACAGCAGGTTCTTATTAGTCATCAATTTTATACACATCAGTGTATATATGTCAATCCCAATTGCCCAATTCATCCCACCACCACCACCACCACCACCCCCCCACTCCTTTCCCCCGCTGGTGTCCATACGTTTGTTCTCTACATCTGTGTCTCAATTTCTGCCCTGCAAACCGGTTCATATGTACCATTTTTCTAGGTTCCACATATATGCGTTAATACGCGATATCTGTTTTTCTCTTTCTGACTTACTTCACTCTGTATGACAGTAGAGATGAAATTTTAACTTGTCTACCTGTGATACATGATACTGTATTGAATAAGTAAGTAGTAATAGGCTAAGACCAGATTATGTCTAAAGGCCCTTGCAACACTAATATTCTAGTACTGTAACTGTTGGAATGAAAGAGATAAAATTGAAACATCACAGGTATGTAACAATGTGCTTATACATAATTACAATACCACCTTTAATTTTAGAAGATGGTTTTCTCACAGAACAATTTAGTAGTATCCACAGACGTGTTCTTAAAATGGGATTCACTTAGTTGTCATGGACACTTCCAAGATCAAAGATAAAAAGATGCTACCAGAATTTATATAGAAGGTGGTTCTATTAATTGTGGGAAAAAGTGGACAAAAGGATTGAAATGAATGTTAAGGATATGCTACTGCATGTCGACACGAGTTATCTGTTGTATGATTTCACAATGGAAGGTAGGCTGTAAAAATAGTTAATAATTATTCAGTTTACGCATCTACAAAATAAAGTAAGCCTTAAAGGAGTTCCCAGTTCCCATTTTTCATTTTTTAAAAATGTTCCTTATAGAAAAGTAGCATCACATTCGATCATTATCATACCAAGTAGTCAGCTTATTTACTACAGCAATATATTATACTTAAGATTAGCTCTTACCCAATGAATACAGGACAGAGAGAATTTTTAAATGTGTACCTTTACTAAATGAAATCAGTCTTCAAATACAACAGGAATTTCCCAGCACAGTCAAAAGATGAACTTAACTGTTGATTACAAAGCAGAATTAATTGACAGGATACAAACATTAGATTTTTACTAGTACAGTTTAGATAATATTTTGTGCTGCTATTTTTAAAAGATCAAATGTTATTCAGCCAGTTATTACTTCAGTCATGCAGGTAGATGTTCTAATGGGCAGTCTATTGAGATAAACTGATGTTAGTGTCTGTTAATCTGTTGAAGCTTGCATCAAATTTTAAACACAATTTACATTTTCATAATTTTATAGGTGCCATAAGAATTATGTGCCTTTTAACTAAATTCCTACTACAGCCCCTAGGGAAGTGTCACTTATTTGCGTTTCCAATATGAATTGGTACTATTATATTTGCCCATTTATAGATAACTGGAACAAAAAGCCCAAGAGATCCAACAATTGAAACCAGAAGAAAAGTCCACAGAAACATCCGATCAAGAACCTGGGCTATGAATTTCCAATCTTCAACAACCTGTATCAAAAAACAAAAAACCCATGTTAAATAATTAAGACACAAAATTCGTAAATTTACACATCGACTTGTAATATAAGTGGGTTATTCTGATAGAATTTTAATAAAATATAGTACTTAGATATTTTAAAATAAACTTTAAAACATCTTTTTAATTCTTACTATATACAGTTATCTTTATTACTTGTTCGGCCCAGTATTGTTTACTTCTTTTAATTTTTGAAGATAATCCAGCCTGAAGTTAATTTCATGACAAATTAAAAGTTGGTTCAGAATAATATGTGTTCAACAGCTGTTAATCTTCTTCCTCACCCCACCTGCTTTACTTTCCTAGGATTTCCTAGGGACCATTTGAACCTAAGCTCATGAGTTCAGAGCTTCTGGTGAGCTCATTCCCTCCCTGTTTTCGCAGCCCAAGCAGGGAGCTGGCTCAGCAGGTGTGAGTGACCTCAAGGGAAGGGCAGGCTGAGACCAGGCCCCGAGCACCAGAGGTTCCCTCCCACCAGGCCACTTCCTTGACCACGAGCTTCCCTAGCCCCTTTTCTCTATGAAGCACCGGGTCTTCTACAGGAACTGTGCCCCAAGTTTCACGATAATGTAGAATTTAATGGATTATAAACACCCTACTGCTTCTCTACTTATAAGTTTTTCCCCTGTAAATAAACCCCATTTACTGGCCCTCTTGGAAGGAGCTCGGATCCTTTTGCACAACACTTTGCAGACAGTCATTAAATCCCATCTCAATCCATATCATTATCTAATATCTGTATTTTAAAATATTTATTTATTTATTTTTGGCTGTGTTGTGTCTTCGTTGCTGCGCACTGGCTTTCTCTAATTGCAGCGAGCGGGGGCCACTCTTCGTTGTGGTGCGTGGGCTTCTCATTGTGGTGGCTTCTCTTGTTGTGGAGCATGGGCTCTAGGCACACGGGCTTCAGTAGTTGTGGCTCATGGGCTCTAGAGCACAGGCTCAGTAGTTGTGGCGCACAGGCTTAGTTGCTCCACGGCATGTGGGATCTTCCCGGACCAGGGCTCGAACCTGTGTCCCCTGCATTGACAGGCAGATTCTTAACCACTGCGCCACCAGGGAAGGGAAGCCCCTAATATCTGTATATTTTAAGACTCCATTGATAGCTTCACCTTATAAACTAATTATACTTACACCAAATAGAAACTTTATGATCCACAAGCATTAGAAGTTTATTAGATTAAAACAACATTGTAAATCAACTACAATAAAATTTTTTAAAAAGTTTATTAGAAACATATGTCAAATGTCCCTTTGGGGGGAGGGCTGTTATTTTACCGGATTCATTCCACCTGCTTACCACGCCTGCTAGAAATTTTTCCATTTAAAAAGGCTTTAGAGATTAGAATTCATATACATTTTTTATTCTAGGTACTATTTTATTATTTTTTGATTATATTAGTTTCAGGTGTACAACATAGTGATTCTAAATTTTTATAGATTATACTCCATTTAAGTTATTATAAAATATTGGCTGTATTCCCTGTGCTGTACAATATATCTTGATAGCTTTTTTATATATAGTAGTTTGTACCTCTTAGTCCCCTGCCCCTACCTTTCCCCCCTCTTTCCTTTCACCACTGGTAACCACTAGTTTGTTCTCTATATCTGTGAGAGAATTCATATAATTTTAATGCGACTATTCAAAGTAAATTCAATTATGAAAATAGTACTATAGTCGTAGCTTTAAAAATATTACACAGGGCTTCCCTGGTGGCGCAGTGGTTAAGAATCCGCCTGCCAATGCAGGGGACGCGGGTTCGAGCCCTGGTCTGGGAGGATCCCACATGCCTCGGAGCAACTAAGCCCGTGAGCCACAGCTACTGAGTCAGCATGCTACAACTACTGAAGCCTATGCGCCTAGAGCCTGTGCTCTGCAACAAGAGAAGCCACCGCAATGAGAAGCCAGTGCACCGCAACGAAGAGTAGCCCCTGCTTGCTGCAACTAGAGAAAGCCATGCGCAGCAACAAAGATGCAACGCAGCCAAAAATAAATAATTTTTAAAAATTACACAACAGAAATAAAGAATAGCGACAAGACTGAAATATTACACGTTTTGAAAGAAAACTCCAGTTCAATATGATCACATTAATAAAATGTATTCATAGTTCAATTCTTGCATTTTAAATATTAACCTTAAATAAGGAGCCAGTGAGTTATTTTTCTATAATAAAGTTTTGAGCAAATTTTTGTTTTTAAGCAAATTAAGCATATTATTAAGTACTACACTAAGCTTCACTTGTACACGTTGATGTATAATATATAACACCTGAGAATACCTTACTGCTTTTGATTTCGCTAACATTCTTATAAGTGAACAACAAAAAGATTTATTCTAGAAAAATATCTTGGCTGTATTTATAAAGGCTCCATTAGACTCATTCTTTAAAAAATGAAATCACTTTTGATAAACTATAATGCAGTTGTGCCTGCAGATTACTATAGAATCCAGAAACAAAGTTACTGAAGATCAAATTAAAACAGTTAATCATGTCAGAGCCAAAAACCAAACGGCAGGATTACTATGCCTTAGAATAACAGAACAGTCAGCATAACACAAAGTGTTTTCAAAAGTCATCCAAGATGCTGATGGGGGAAAAGGAGACGTGAGATTTGTGTACATGCCACATTTTGCAGATGTTTTAACCAAAATTTTAGTAAAGATCTTTCACAGAACAGTGTGTCAACATCTCTGGCCCTCAATCTATACTTAGTCTTAAGGGTCATGCTGTTTGCCCGACTTAGAATTAAAACAGATCTGCATTTGTAAATATACGCGGTCACAGACCTCACGGACATCATTCTCCTTCATGACGTGTCTTGTGATGTAGCGAATGGAATCAAGTGCAGCTTCCAGTGTGTTTCTAGATTTTGGTCCACGGCTGCTCTCAGTTTCCTCCTTCTGACTGAAGCACCTATCTACATGACTTCGCATGCAAAGCAGTGTTGGAAGCTTCTGAAGAAATATCTTGCGGACCCACGGAGCCATAGCGTTATGTGTTGAGGAAGAACGGTGATGGATGTTGATAGCAAAGACAGTGACCATGATGGATAGTGTCACAAAGATCATGGTAAACACCAGGTATTCTCCAATTAGAGGTATGACTTTGGAAGATGAGGGTATGATCTCTTCAATAACAAGAAGGAAGACAGTCAGAGACACGAGTACTGAAGTGCAGAGACAAATCTTTTCACCTTCATTTGAAGGAAGATAGAAGACAAGTATGGTTAAAAACGAGAGCCCAATACAGGGTATAATAAGGAACAAGGTATAAAAGAGAGGCAGACGCTTAATTACAAATGAGTAAGTGATGTAAGGATACCAGCAACAGCTGTCGGTTCTGTTTCCTTTGCTTCCTGTTGCGCTCACAATTTCCCATTCTCCATTATCAAAAAAATCTCTCTTGTCAACATCTTGATCCTCCAAAATTATATCAACCTGTGATCCATCGTAAGTCCAAGAACCAAATTTCATGGAACAGTTTTGGAGATCAAACGGGAAAAATGTGACATCAATGGTACAGGAACTTTTGTAGTTTGCCGGTGGAGTCCAGGTAACAGTGCCATCGTACCTGACGACAGTTTTCGTACTGGCCCCTTCAAAACGTCCATCTGCACTGAAATACACACATGCACAGTAACAATGCAGAGATTAAACAACCTGGGCGTGCGTTTTACAAGCCTAATATAAAAGAAAACCTATACCATAGCGCGAAATACTTTTTAAATTATTACACTTGGGATATACCTGCTCCACGTAGGGGACTCTAGTTTAAAGACACTGCCCTTAAATATCTAACTCCATTGAAACTAAACCCCTATGTCCATGTCTACTCCAGGACTGACAGATCTATATTCACAGAATCCTGAGATTCAAGTGGTTGAAATGATTTCACTTTGATTACACACAAAATGTAATTAGGCTAATTTATAACAATGGATGTGCACAGAGCCAGAACCTGAATCCACATTCCTAGACGTCCCCTTCTCCCCTCAGTGTTCTTCTCCCTCCATGACAGATACTGGACGCTTCCTACACTGACAGGGAAAGAACAATAGCCCCAAACTGGGCACAGCCCTGGAAAACAGCCGTCCCTCTCCAACTCTGCCATCGTGTGAACTCACGCACTGGAGAAGTCTAGCAGGAAACATCACCACCAACATGAGCTATCTTCGAAATATTGCTCTCTATCTTAAAATTCGTGTGACTTTTGCACACTCCTATGTGATATATCCATGTTAAATATCCAAATGTTTGCAATGACTTAGAGTAAGATGATGCTCCAGGAAGCTGCATCATGCTTTGTTCACTCCTTCCATGTTGAGAAGCATGGAGGTAAAGGTTTGAAAAGTGAAAGGTATTTTTTGCTTAGCATTTGCTCTGTCCTCATGTCAACGCCTTCTTGCAAACAAGACAAAGTGCACTAGGATAAGCACAAATTCCCAGAAATGTCCTGGAGTGGTTGGTCCTAGAAAAAAATGAAACTGGCACCCAGAAGTATCCTCTCCCCTAAGTTAAAAACCATCCTCAAAACACACTTAGGTAGAATACCTACAAATATGAGTTAATAGTTAATCCAACATTCCTCATTCTGGGAGATTCTTGTACAGTATTTAAAGCAAAATTAGAAGGATGCATATTTAAACATAAAGCATGACCTTAACTATTTTTACCAAAAAATTACCCTACATAATTACCTTAACTATTTTTACCAAAAAATTACCAAAAAATCTGGAAGGCAGTCTGCCAAATATGTAGTCTAGAAAATAAGAGTGTAAATGGGGATGTCAGGCTACTCCCCACGCACCACGTGTGAGCTGTGTGATCCTGGACAAGTGTAACTATCTTCGGCCTCCATTTTCTCATCTGTCAAATAGATGTGATCGTACCTAGTTCATAAGGTTATCTTGAGAACTGAATGAATAAAGATAAGGCACTGAGCGTCATGCCAGGCACAGAGTAAGCCCACCATGCGTGTAAGTTTATAACAGTGGTTGCCACCAAGTGATGGTAATAACGGGATTGATTATATTCCCCCCAACTTCCTTATGCCTTTTTGGACTTCCCAAATGTTTTACAAATTTTTGAAATCCAAGAACACTTACGATCAGAAAACAATATACCAAAAAAGGGAGAGGATCCACAGAACCTATCTGTAGGTTCATGAAATGAGAGAACACGAGATGAAGTCCTCTGACTTTATAGCTAAACAATTTTCAAAAGGAAGAAAAAATTACTAGTGCCTAATAGTAATACAGTTGTTTTCTTTTGAAAACAAAAAATGGTATTCTGGATATAACTTACTTATCAAACAAAACAATGTCTGGAGTCCAGAGAGAGTCTGAAGGGACTCGTATAACTTTTATTCCACTGTAGTCATCAGGGTTCCATCTCAATTTTACATCTATCCATTCCTTTAAAACAAAGAAACCTGACTCAATTTCAATAAAATTAACAGTCAAAAACACTGAAAGCTATACTCTCTTTGCCAAATCCAGACATTTCAGACACGAAGTCACCTCTACTCCCAATAAAGAAAACTCACCTCCACGTCCTTCTTATGGGCACTGGAGGATATAGCCCTGTCCCCTCATGTGGTGGCTCTAGCCATGGTCCTCAGGAGACACAGGCGAGGACCAGAGCTGCGTACATTCATGGATCTGCTCAACACCTCTTCTCCCACCAGCTGACCATGCCCAGGAGCTGCAGCCATGGGCACCTAAAGTCCAAGTTCAAGGGAAACATTCTCTTTTCTAGCTGTCTTGTCAATGACTGGCTGGACTGGTCCATGCAAAGAGCAGTTGGATTTATTACACATTCCACATAGTTAAACACCTTGTCCCACCTCCACACAGTAACAATTCTGTGATCACGTCAAGACTTGCACCCCGGGCTTCCCTGGTGGCGCAGTGGTTGACAGTCCGCCTGCCGATGCAGGGGACACGGGTTCGTGCCCCGGTCCGGGAAGATCCCACATGCCACGGAGCGGCTGGGCCCGTGGGCCATGGCCACTGAGCCTGCGCGTCCGGAGCCTGTGCTCCGCAACGGGAGAGGCCACAACAGTGAGAGGCCCGCGTACCGCAAAAAAAAAAGACTTGCACCCCAAGGAAAGCACACATGTCTTTCAGGAATTGGGGGTTAGGAAACTGGCAGTAGGTATTAAAAATCAGCAATTATAAAGAACAAAGGGAAGCACTCAACAGCAGTTGGGGACATCTGGCCCAGAAAGAAAAGAAGTCCTTTATATAAGAGAGACTATGAACATAAAAATAAATCATTACATTCTTGCCTGTTCCCATGTCACTGAAGAGTAAAAGCCAAAATCCTACAGTGGCCTAGAAGCCACTACTCATATCCTATGCTAGGAACACCCATCGGCCTCCTGTTGCTTCACTGACCTCATCTCCTACACCCGTCCCATGGCCACTCACCTCCAGCCAGCTGGCTTCTTTGCTGCTCCCTGAACACGCCAGGCACCCTCCAGCCTCAGGACCTTTGCACGTTTGTGTCCCCTCTGCTTGGAACAGTCCTCCTCCAGATACTCACATAGCTTGCTTCTCCCCCTCCTTCAAGTCTTTGTTCAAATATTACCTTCTCAGTGGTACTTCCCCTGCCCATCCTATTTAAAAGTACAGTCCCCAACCCTCCCTATCTGCTCTCCCGGTGTATTTTTCTCCAAGCTTGTCAGCTTGAAAGGTACTATACAACTTCCTATTTATTCCCCCCATTGGAATGAAGTTCATTGAGGGCCTAGCCTTTTGTCTGTTTTGTTCACTGCTGTTTCCCCAGTGCCCAGAACAGTGCCTGGCATCTAGCGGGCACTCAAATAATATTAACTGAATGAATACAAGACTCCATCTACCTCATCCTTCTGCCTCCTGCCAACCCACCAAGACCAGATACTCATGCTACAAACCCTATAATAACAGTGGCACCAGTCAACAGTTGGGTGGCCCCTTGAATTTTATACATACCTGCTTCAACCAGACATTGGTTGTCATTAACTGATTTTTCTCATCCTATGAAATAAAAATTTAAATAAGGCTGATTATTTCAATTATGGAAACAATAATTCTTTAAATAAGAATTTTCTCAGTTTTATATAAACACTCCTCTATATATAGTACCTACGTTCTGTTCATCAATCTGGTTCTCTAGAAAAGCAGGATATTTTTACCAGCCTAATTTCACATTACTCCTTCCAACATACTCTGTATTTCAGATAAGCTGCCCGAAAGGACACCATTGGCATTTTTAGATTTAATATTAATAGTCTCGGCTACTACATTTCCTCAAATCTAAGATGCAATCTAAGAATCACAACATTATTTTATGTACTTAGCACTGAGAAAGAAAAAGGGTGATAATGACTTGTAAGTTGTCATTAATTATAAGACATCTTGACTTCAGAAGTGCTAAAATGTGGAAAAATGTGCATCTTACAATCAGTGAGATACAATGTGTGCATTCTTGAGGGACTATAACTTGTCATTTGCTTCTGCTGAGGCACATATTTGAATCTCTCCATGGAGCTGTTACGTAGAAAACAATATGGATGTCAGAGCCTTGAATGGCAACTTCATAAAGCTTTTACATCCT
This sequence comes from Tursiops truncatus, assembly GCF_011762595.2. Lineage (NCBI taxonomy): Eukaryota > Metazoa > Chordata > Mammalia > Artiodactyla > Delphinidae > Tursiops > Tursiops truncatus. The sequence goes on from NC_047035.1 coordinate 118,678,451, forward strand.
ACTTTTCTAGAGGACCAGGGGTCCTTGCTACTTACACCTTCCTGCTGTCTTACCTTCACTTACGCCAGTTCTTCACTGAATTTTCAAGGCCTAATTAAAGTGATAACTCTTTCATTAAGTTTTACTGAAATATCATGAAGCCAACTGAACCAGTAAAAGATCACCATGATCATCAACCACAAACAGACCCTGTGTAGGATACAATGCTCAGAGCACACAGACACACAGAAGCACGAGGCAATCCCTACAGTTGGGTAGAGAGGATGGGATATAAATAGCTTAGGTGACTGGAGTGTTTCCATTCCCTATCCCATCCGAACAACAGGTGAATGACCTAGGAGAAAGGAAGAGGCCAGAAGGAAGCACATCCCTAGGGACAAAGACAGCTGTTAGGTCCCTACATGGAAAGAATGGGTCCTAGGAAATACAGCATGGCCATCCCTCTGACACTGTGTCTTCCAATGAGCAATTTTCCTTGATTAAAACACTAGAGCTGGAAAGGACCTAGAGATTTTATCTACTGTAATCCCTTCATTTTGCAAATATGAAAACTGGCCCAGTGAGGCAACTTGATTAAAATCACACCACCAATTAGTGGTAAAACCGATTCTAAAACTCAAAACTCCTAAATTTAAACGCTACACCACCAGCTCTACCGTCCACCCCAAAGTCACACACCATCCAGAATAACTGCTGAGCCCTGTATTAGAATATGCCTTTCAGACAAAAGTTCTAACCAGAGGCATTAAAAATTAGGAAAGTTCTGGTAAACATATTACCTGTGATGCTGCATGGCAGTAGGTCGTCTTTGAGAATCTAATGAAAATTATAGACCTTTTCACCAGAAAAATGTGAACACACATAGATTTTGCTCTGTGAGCTAGGACCTAGTCCGTACTTAGTATCTTTAATAGTAACATAGATAAAAGAAAAACCCGTAAGTTCACAACGGGCCCCAAAGATATGGGTTAGCCATGGCCTTAGGGGGATACAGCCTCTTTTAACCTCAAGTATCTCTTGAGCATCTATCACGTGTTCAACACAGTGGAGGATGCAACAAAAACCAAACTGAGGGACTTCCCTGGTGGCACAGTGGTTAAGAATCCACCTGCTAATGCAGGGGACACAGGTTCGACCCCTGGTCCGGGAAGATCCCACA